>NC_133758.1:21417500-24287500 GCF_036562045.2 Rhinolophus sinicus | reverse complement strand
ACGGAATATGAGTCATCACATAATAATAATTTTTTTTAAATGTGCATTTTCTTTGATTTTGTTTTGCCTACTTTCTTGCTTCAATAGCTGAACATGTCTTTAGCCAGCTTTAAGTTAATTAAAAAGCCTGTAGCAGAGTACTGAATGTGCCCACAAGAAAACCTCAAGCAGTACAGATGGCCCCACCTCTGCACTCAGAAGCAGAAACCTAGTTTCCTGAAACAGCTGTGGGCCGGGAGGCTCTGAGTGAGCTCTGCCTTCTAGCATGCAAATAAGAAGAGTGAATCGGATTTGAATCTCCAGTGCTCAGATCAACTAATGCTGTGGTAAACAGCTTTTCAGGTGCAGGAGTGTTCAAAATTTCCTTTGCAGTCATCATTTTTTAATTTTTTTTCCCCTGAAGTCATGTGCTACCTGGAATGATATATGTGCTACATATTGCCCAAAAATCTGTGGCTACATGGATGTGAGGATAGAGGATGTGGAAACTGGAGGAAGAAGAAGCAATGATATCCCAGATGTTTTCTAAGAGCTCCCACTGGATCTACACAATGAAACCTTAAGGTGGGGGCAGGGAGGGGGAAGTTGTACGTTTACTCGTGTTTCCTTCTAGTTGCTCATATACCCAGATTTGGGAGGATTCTAGCTTCCTATAGCTTAATTGCAACCAGCTTTTTTACCTTACCATATCGTATAAGCAATAAATATTGATTGGATGTAAATGCATTCCAATATATTCCCCTACTCTCAGTTCCAAACCCAAAGACTCAAATTATTAAGGGGCACAGAGTTCAATTCCCTTTTTGTGCGCACAAGGAATCTAGCTGTAAAAGCAAACCGGAAATCAATTACCCCATGATATTCTCAAGAGCCTGTTAGAGGAAGAAATGTCTCAACCCAATCAAGAAATGCACAACAGTTTGAGGTAGAGTCTCCACACACCAGTGACTGAGTTACTCTGTTTGGATATTACTTTCAAATTAGTGACAAGCTATACTATAATTCAGAGGAGAGTGTTCTTATGATTATTTCATCTCTGTATAGGCAAGTTGTCTCTTAATCCTACAAATCAGGCAATGAACAATCACTATATTAACAAATAATTTAATGAGATGAGATCAGATGGTCCCAAGTATGAGACCAATAGCAATTCCCAATCACTTACCTTCTATGCTTGTCTTTAGCACTCTATATAACCTAGCTAGATTTCTGTTTAGTTATGCATCAGTGGAAAGAGAAAAATTGGGGGGAGTAAAGGATTCAGGGCAATGTGAGGCTCTTATCTCATAGAGCATAGCTTTAATATACTCTGTATAATAAATAATTGAGAAATTAATAGCATCAAAATGACTTCTTGGTTTTACAGGGCAAAATGTATTCATATCTAAAAGAGAACCATCTTCTGCTGACAGAGCTTATTATACTTCATTTAGGAGCTAGCGATGTAATAATAGTATTCATCTATCACTATAATAAGAAAACCACAGCAGCTTTTGTCCCTAATTACAATTATGGTGCTTTTTATTCAAGAACCAAAAACAGATTTTTGTTTTTAAAATGCCTTTATTTGTACTGCCTAAATTAGGAATGCACTGAGATACAAGTTACCGTGTCAAGATTCAGAGTGGAAATGCAACCCGGATTGAGATAACAAATGAGCAAAACCTCTCGATCTTTACAGTTGTTAGTCAAAAACACTTTACTGAAGCCCTTATTCTCATCTCATTTATGCGTCATATTACAACTTTGCATTTAAGAAACTTAAATCAGAGGTGAACAATCCATGAGCCATTTAAGATATAAGCAAATTAAGTAACTAATGTCCAGGAAATGTTCTTTACATGTAGGGATAATAAAGCTACCAGGAAATGCCACAATGAAAGTGATCATTTATCGTGAATCAAACAAAAATGTGCTTAGCAAGATCACACTTTAATTCTTTCTTCGAATAAATAACATATGAAATTTAGGTGCATATATATTCTGCATTTTATGATTAATATGTTTCCCTGAGTTATCTATGTGTAGAACTGTTAGAATGCTGCCGCCATGGCTGTGCCTTTTCACATAAAAGGAGGGGCTCCTAAAAACTAGTGTTCTGATGAATAAAATCTGTCCTTGACAAGCGGACTTCTCAGCGTTCATTGTGAGAGGGTAGGAATTTCAGGAGATGAGCAGAGCACAAGAGAAGGACAGAAGACCATGAGGATTCTGGAGCTGCTGAGAATACTTAAATATGTTTTCAGTTCGACATTAAAAGCCAAGTATAGATGCTAATTAAAAAGGGAGGTGTTCTGGTACCATTTCCAAACAAGTTCAAAGCAGACAAGAGTAATGACTAAAGAAAGCATTTTTAATCTTTGCTTCAGGTCCTCTGGTGAATGCTTAAAAATTGTGTACAAAATTGCGTGTGTGTGCGCGCGTGCAGAGAGAGAGAGAGAGTTCAGAACTTCAATAATTTTTTTCAGAGAGAACAGCTACCACCTTTACCACCATATAATTCTAAACTGTGTACAGACCATTGGCCTAAAAGTGAACACTTCCTTTTTGATACAATGGGGAGAGCATGGCTTGAGTCAGACAGAAATTGTTTTGTCCCTGTTTCCACTGCTTGTTAGTGCTAGAAAATGGAGCTAATCACTTCAGCTCAGAGAGTTTCCATGGCAGGAACTGCTAGCACCTAGAGTGTCTGTGAGTATTACAAAAAAGGAACGTCTTCCTCCCTCAGGCTGAGGCAAGCCAATGCCAAGCACAGAATGGAACTCAACTCCATGTGGCTCTGTGATTTGTGTAAGATGCAACCTACATGCTCCTTATTCATAACACAGAAATAACTTATTAAGTGTGGGCTCAGTCTTAAGCACTGAAGAGGCAGATGTTGACAAATCAGACCCCCCAAAAAACCTTATTATCTTGGATCTTATATTCTGGGTGACAGTGGTTGGGGGATGGGTTGGTAGAGAGATGATAGTTAATGAATTACAACATTTAAATGATGTCCTGAAAAATTAAAGAGAGAGGGGAGAGAGAGAGACAGGGAGAGAATCTACATAATTGATTCACATTTTATTTGGCATGTAATAGGGACTTAGATGGGATTTTATACTTTGAAATAGTAATATGGAACATTATTGGGAAAAACAAATGTTTTAACTGTAGGAAGTTCAAAGTGTTTTCATATGTCACTACATTGCAAGTAGTTTTCCAATCATTAAAAGGACCCAGTGCTTTAAATCATAGCCTACAAACAATTCAAAATGACAGTTTTTACCCTTCATGCTTACTTCAAAGTCCCCAAGAAAAGATCTGAGTGATTGTCTGGAGTTAGCTAACCCCACCACTGAAAACAGGATTCTGTATCTGTGTATGCAAAGGAGGAAAGGACCCGGATTCTAACAAGTTCTCCTTCCTGAGTTTCAGTGACAGCACTTCCAGGCTGGTAGACAAAGGTTTAATGTCTTCCAGGATAAGCAATCTCTGTGACAAACCATTTGTCTTTCTGATTAGCCAAGGAGATATTTAATAGAGCTGTCAATCATTTTGGACGAGAAGAGAAAAAAAGAGGAGTAGATGAGAGAAAGAACTTGTTCAGTTTGCCCTGAAGCCATTATTTTCTTTTCAAGACTGAAATTTTAGCCATGTTGTATGATATACAGATTTGCCTGCTAGCAACGTTTACAGGCTGAAGTGACTACTCCTTTCTTGTTTTTCACAACAAAAGCTAAGACAGTCATTACTTTTATTTCCATTTTTTTCTGGAAGCTTTGCAAAAAGAAATCCTCTGTGGAGACTCGTATAGGGTTAAGTCACAAACTGCTATATTGCTGAGCCACAGTTGGAAAAAAGAAACAGATCTGCCCCATTACAGTGCTAGCTTCTATCCTGGAGCCCGAAGTGTAACTTGAGCCTTTCCTGGGAAGGAAGGGAACATTACTGCACTTATCCTGGCACATTTAAGATGGAGATATTCTGTTCACAAAATGAGGCTTCCTAACTATCTCCATTTGCTGTCCAAATCCCAGAGCTATAATAAAATTATGATTATAGATGTGCATGGGTCATTCTGCTGACGCTCTGACTTCCCAGCATGGCTGGCTGCGTATTTTCCCTGCATAGTAATAAAATCCCCACATTCATCTACCAGTGAAAATGTGTCCTTTTTTAATCCAGAATTTTATCTTTCTATCATAACCATTATTATTCTGTACTGTCTTTAAAACCTTCTAAAACCTGGCTGCCCCAAGCTCTTCTCTGGGTATTTATTCAATTAAAGAAAAAGACACTTATTGGTCACTATGCAAGACACTATGGAAGATAAATGAACAAAAATGATCTCTAGCCTAGAAAAATTTATAACCTTTTCTTTCTTCCAAAGTTTTAGAATTTTGCCAAAATTGTAATTACCCATTGCCCACAAGAGGTGAAGGGCAATCTGACATTAGACTTGTGAAAAAATATGGTGATATTTTTCTGATTTCTCAGAAAGCACTTCATTACAGTTATACTTTTATAAATCACAAAGTCAATTGAATTTTTAGACAAAGTACATTATTTTGTTATGGCTTGCCTATTTGGACACAGTGGACCATCTCAATATCTTGTGGGGGTTTTAATTTTTCAACCACATGTCTAAAGCCACATACAAAGTCAAGGCTTCTGTTTGCTATTAGTTTATTTGGACCTTATGAATGTTTAACTTTCTAAATAAAGATTTTCTTATTAACTCGACAATATATATTGAGGCTTTATAGTATGTTGGGAAACATGCTAGGAGCTGCAGATACAAAGATAT
The DNA here is from genome assembly GCF_036562045.2 of Rhinolophus sinicus. Classification (NCBI taxonomy): domain Eukaryota; kingdom Metazoa; phylum Chordata; class Mammalia; order Chiroptera; family Rhinolophidae; genus Rhinolophus; species Rhinolophus sinicus. The sequence goes on along the minus strand of NC_133758.1, from coordinate 24,282,708 downwards.
TAAATCTTCAAGGAAGTTTCATAGTGTGTGTGTTGAGAGCATTGCTCTGAGATTAAGTTAAAATTAGAAAAATAATTTAGAATAAACAGGTATTAAATTTTATTTCAAAACCTTATCTGGAATGGCCATAATTACTCCTTGAATTCCTATTTCCAACCATAAGCATTTACCTATGCTTCACTCAGATTCTTGCCATATGGTCCCATCTTGTACTTGTGTTTTCTATCTTCCATACCACTGGCCTTTCCCAATTCTAGCATCTGTAGTTCCATATCTATTCATCCATCAAAATCCTTCTGCAATCCTGCACCTCTGTAACATTTTACACAGTATTTTTGTTGGAAAGACTCTTCATCTTGTATAATTGTTCGTAGTACTTTGTCTGAATCTCTTATGAAAATATCCACTTCAACCATTTAGTAGACTCATTTACACTAGTTGTCATTTGTTCTAGATGGTGTAGTCTCTCAGGAGAGGATTCATATCTGATTCATTCAGAATATTCTTTGATTTGGGGAGCGCTCAATTAATATTTCCTGAAGGAATCAGTGATATAACGTGCGCCCAAAGCAGGACTTCTCAATCTTCATTGTGCATTAAGAATCACCTGGGGAGACCATTAAAGCAAGGATTGTAGGGTCCCACAGGTTTAAATTCAGGAGATCTCAAGTGGGCTGCAATATGCTGACAATGTAGGTCCATGAGCTCTGAGTGAAGCGTTCCCCGCCCCCCCTCCACCCCACCATCACCTATACCCAATATTTGGGGTGGAATTAGCTTCATAACATTTTGCTTGAGGAGGTGGTTATAAACTATAAGCTAAGACTAGCCCCATCTTAGCAAGAAGTTATTTTGTAATAGAAAGAATAACAGCATAAATAAAGGTATTGAGGTGGAAGAAATAAAGTGTTTGCTTTATTGTATGTAATGTGGTGCCCTCTGGGAAGCGTATAGAAAGATATAATACTTTTCACTTTACACACGTAGGGGAGGCAAATTTAGAGGTGTGGTGTTTTTTTTTTGGCTTGGCCTGAGAATTAAGCTGACGTAAGAAATTTAGAGGAGGAAAGCAAAGCATACCAATTTGTATACATTTGACGTGATGTGGGATCCTTTGTTAGGAAATGAAGACTCAATGATGTGCCAAAACCTAAATTTTATAGATAGATAGATACATAGATAGATAGATAGATAGATAGATAAATAGATAGATAGATAGATAGATAGATAGATAGATAGATAGATTGAACAAAAAGAAGCAGTTGTGGAAAAGTCACTGAACTTTAGGAGGAGGCTAAAGGAAAATAAGAATTATTTGAACAAGGTCTCTTTGTACAGAATTTTCTGGGCTATGACTCCTCATTAAAAGAATGCTACTTTTTTCTTTTCCTCCTACATGGAGGGCATCTTTTTATGAGCTTTTATCTCATATTTTCAGGAACAAAAGGGAATATACATATAATTCTCTCGTTGCATCTTCTATGTTTCTAGTACCTTTAGCTCAAAATAATCCATGTGCCAAAATGGCATATTCTGCCACCCTTCACACACTTTTGTTGCTGTAGTGATTCTTCACCACTCCAGTGTATTATTCTTGCTATTCTGAACCTGTCCAACTGATATTAATACACTGTATTAATTATCAAGGATACAAGAAACAGTAAGTGAATAGTTATATATTCTCATATAACAGTAAATGGATTTAAAATGTGAAAAGAACATTTTAGGAAAAACAGGAATGAATCACTTATACAGAAATGCATGGAGTAATTGAAAAGGTTCTCACATAAATTCTCAGAAAATTGATCTTCATGACAACTGGGCTGAAATTGTCCACGGTAAGAGAGCAATGACGGCTGATGTCTGAGGAATAGAAAGTAACATAAGGATCAAATAAACATCCCAAACTCACAGAAATCATTATCTAATTATTAGTTGAAGTTATGAAGGAAAGAAGCAGGCACTTGTTTTTCTTCACAAAGATGCCATTGATGTTGAAACATGATGAAGAGCTAGAGGGCCAAAGAGAGAATGACCTAAGAGACCAATATACTGTTGATGAGAGCTGTGTGTGCATTCACTCCAACAGCCTTTTAGCATTTACACTGACAGCTTTTATTAATGAATGGGGTGCTGTATACTCTACCTTTGAAGACACTGTAAAGCTGTTAACCACAGCTGGAATGTAATTCATATGTATTACAAGGTCCAGTGCATTTATATGTTCAATAGCTTGTTATGATTGAAATGTTGGGGATTTTAATCTGGTATGCAATTTCTTACTTGCTGTTTCTTGCTATCTTTTTTGTTGTTGTTGTTAGTTTCTTGCTATCTTTGATAATTAATAAAGTTTATTAATATCTTTTAGACAGGTTTTAGATGGTAATTCCCATTCTTAATAAGGTAGTTCTGAACAATGATTACTTAGCAATTAATGCTTCTGCCATCTACTCCCGATTTTATACTTGTCAGAAGAAAATATAAACCCCTTTCTCCTTCATAGAGCAAAATCCAATATTGTATCACGAAGAAACAAGCTCAGTCCTTTGGTTTACAGTGGCAATCATCTGTGGTCTGGTCACTTTCTAGAAGTCAGCACCAGCTGAAGGCAAAGTTTATCCTGAACTCTGACCTCTCTGGGCATGTGGGGAGGACTGGGCTTACACACACACACACACGTAGAAATTGATTATGAGGGGCAACCCAAGGGAAGAGCCACCAGAAGAGCAGAAGCTTTGATCAAAAAACAGAAAAAAAAAAAAAGACAGAATTTGCCATTTTGAGAGCAGCATAATGTGTAACTCAGGTGACTGTATAGCAGAAAGCAATTTTTGAGCACCTCCTCCTGGCCAGTTTGTGCAAACCCGTGAAAGGATGCTTAGGCGATGTATGGGAAAAGATGAGTAGTTAAGTTCAGCCAGAGTACACACCTGATGAAAGAGATTTAGGGGTAAATTGAATTTGAAAGCCTTTTAGGGGTAATTCAGAGTCCTTTGAAGGCTAAACTACAAATCCATTCTTTATTAATTTTAATATGGCAGCAAAGTATAGAATTAACTGAAAAGGAGGAACAAAAATCTGAGTGCTTGATAAGGTTGTCCTCAACCAAGAGAGGTAGGGTCAGTGGGAATGGAGAAATTAACCAATATAGATGACTGTCAGAAGTAAAGAGAATTGTGTCCTAAATACATTACCATCTTTATAAACATGCCATGACTGACCTTAATTTAGAAACAGAGTCAGGGAGAATTTGAAGGTATGTCTACAGAATACTCTGCAGTCCTACCAATTCCAAGAGTTAATTACCAGTTACCTACTTGACATCTTTTAAACACAGCTTAAGGGGGAAAAAAAATTAACAAATCTAGTGTCCTTAAACTAACGAGTCAATGGGTATATATTAGTGTCTGTTTTAATAATATTGACATAGCTCCCATAGCTAGAAAAGACTTCTGCCATTCTTATTTCCTGGAAGAAATTTATGCTTTGACCACCAAAACCAAAAATACTCTGAAGTTTCTCCTAATAATTTAAATAAAGATAACATGTCATTATGTCAATAACCGTCATAGTCAGATTGATTTTAACCAATTTTCCTTTAAAAATGCTACAAATGCAACATGTATTCACTATATTATATTTACCAAATAGAGACAGGTAGAGTGAAGAGGAAGAAAAAATATTCTGTTACCCAGAAAACTAAATAAAACAACCACAACAAAAACACTGTTAATATTTTATGTGCATGCCTTCAGGGTTTTTTCTGCACATGTGAGTCCATTTTAGTTCTTGGTTCACGGTGACCTGCAGATCTCCCTCTTATGACAGTTACCCAAAGATTTTCCACATTTTAAATTATGTCATTTCTTGATACCATTCTATTTATACATTCATGTTTGTTAAATATTTTGGATCCTGACAAACAAAAAAGGAAGATTCTAATATTAAAAAAAAATCTCTGGACCCATAGCCTATCAATTGGATAATCAGTATGACTCAAAATGGTTGTGATGAATTTAAACTAGCATCACTGCTCTTTTGTTGTTGTTGTTGTTGTTTTATAAATTGAGGAATGTTGAAAAAATTAGGAGAGTGTACAAACATCCTGAAGGGTCGATGTTAAGCATTGATTCAAAGGTAATTTCTCACATTCTTGTCTGATTGTTAGCCCCACAATTACCATCTATGCCATCCCATAACCCACTAGCAAAATGGTCCTGACAAATTGGTGCCAAATGAAGTTGAATTTTGACCATTAATGCATCTGGGATATCACCTAATTTTGATCCATTATTCCCAGTGAAATAGTGTATGGTCTGTAAAAATAACTTACTGATTCTTACGTAGTAGGAGTAAAGGGAAATAGTTCCCGAACGTTTCTTTATTAGCGCGTAGCTGCCCCTTTGAGGGCAGATGACAGAAATGCACCAGATTGCCAATTTCAGCAACTTACCTCCACCACATGTTTGTGCTTCTGTCACATGTGTACTTCTCATTTACTTAGTTCATCATGCAAACCATACATTTGTATTAAGTCCCAATTACCTCCAGGAACTGGATTTGATGTTAGAGAGATGAAGACAAGAAAACTAAATAGTCTCTTATTTCTCTTCACCTAACAGAGCCCTTCATTTCCTTAGGAAATTATACATTTTTGATGGTGAATTCCACTGTTATTTTTATATATCAGCTGCTTGTTCCTAGAAATGAGTCTCTATGTTTACTGAACTTAGTATTTCTTTAAACAAAATCCTTTAGGATATTGCTCACTTGGCCTGGCCACCTCAATCCATTTCTCTCTAACCAGCCAGAGAGAAATTACATAGTATCGAAGCCACACAAATGCAAATCAATGTCCACAATATTTTGTGACTAACTCAATTTCCCTCTGTTTCCAGATCATCCTTACACTTTATTTTAAGCCAAATTCTGATGGGACTACAAAGATAATTAAAATTCAGACCTTGTTGTCTAGGAGACTGTAGTCTGAATGAAGATATGGATAAGTAATTTGAACAGAGCCATATTAATAAATGCTATCATAGATAATTGGCTCTTACCCACCTTTGGAGTCATGGAATTTTTGAGATGCTGATGGAATATGGCCATTTGGAAAAAATGCATATACACACAAAATTGTGAATATAAGTTAACATTCCATCAGTGAGTCATTGAATCACATTCACCACCCTGCATTAGAAGAACCAGAGAAATGCTAAAGGAATATGATAAACAGACACTAATTCCACTGGGAGGGGGACTATGCAAAGGTTTTCTGATGGAACAGAGTTAATGTGATCTTAAAGAAATGTCAGGATTTTCTCTAGCAGATATTAGGAACAGCAGAATATATTTGGGTTTTATTCAGGGAAAAAAAAATGACTGTATCTCCATAGACTGTAAGGTACAGGGGATTACACTATGGGTGAAAATACCTCAAACTTCACAAAAAATCGTATTTGACAGGAATTTCAATGCTGGGTATTGAATGCCAGATGTTAACATGTCTATGGAGCCACTGAAGGTGTGTTAACTGAGGACTAAGCTAAGTAAATCTGTATCAGAGACAACTAACTACCTGTGGAAGCAAACTAGAAGAAAGGTGAGGGAATGAAAAAGGAGCAGGTGATGAGGTAGAAAGCTACTGCCATAGACAAAGCGAGCGACAATGACATCCTACAGCCATTAGTGAAGAAGTGATAATGATGATGAAGATGATAGTGCGGATGGGGATGGTATTAATAACAACTTTACCAGTATGAGAACATTTCTGCAGTCCTAACAAGCAATGGCCATTGCAATAAAAATATACAAAGTAAATCAGAATAAAATGTCCTCATCAGGCTTTCTTGGAAATATAAATACTCTGAGGCATGACAGCTGTATAGTTTTAGTCCATTATAATATTGTCTTTAATATAAGAGAGATGTTACAGTATGGATGGGTAATTACTTTAAATAGTAAATTCCAATATGTGTGCATTAATTTTAAAATCAACTGAAAGAATAAGTCAAAAAACACCATAAATGGAAGTCTTAAAAGACGGACTTATATTTGAATTCTGTTTTTACTTAATGGACATTTTGTGACCAACAGTTCAAGTTTTTCCAGAGGAAAAAAAATAAAAATCATTTCCTAAAGAATGAGTTCAGAATCACTCCCTTTCCTATCCATACTCATTCTGACAAATACAATTCATTTCAATTAAGAAAATTATTACTTTATGAGACATTATGGTGATGACTTCGTAAGATACATAAATGTCGAATTATTATGTTGTATACCTGAATCTAATATAATATTGTATGCCAACTATAATTAAAAATAGATTTTAAAAAATTAAAAATAAAATTATCATCATGTTTGGCATTATGTTTGGTGGGGATGGGGCAGGGAGAAGACTGACTGAGCAAAATGTAGTTCCAGTATAAAAACCTAATAGGGAAAAATGTTGACAATGATGAAAATGTTGATAAGATGAGGCAAGGTTTTAAGGTAGTGGTTCTTAACCTTGACAACACAGTAGAATCACCTGAGAGCTTTAAGAAATATCTGTTCTACACCTCCAGAGATACTCACTTAATTGGCAGAGGTTGTAGCTAGGACATGGAGATTTTCTAAATCCCATCACATCTTTTAAATTATAAAATAGTTGATACCAGAGGTAAAACCTTATAGATGGATAAAATCTTGACAGGCAGGATAGAAGTGAAAACAGGAAGACATTTGCAAAGGAATGAAGGCAAGAATGCCTTATGTAGCAAGTAAGTAAGAGGTAAAATTAAAATATGAGACAGGGACATATTCTGGAATGCCTTACAGGACAGATAATGCAGAGGTAGGAACCCTGAATAAGACACTGAGTACGCAGATTTAAGCCCTGAATGTACCATCTACTGCTTGTATGAATTTAGATCATTCACCTAACTTGTGAGTACTGGTTTACTCATTTATAAAAATAGACGTAATAGCTATTTATACAATTAAATACTTGTGTTTGTACATTAGGTAACAATTAATAATTTACAAATAAATTTTGACCAAAATGATGCAACCCTACTTAGGGAGTTATCAACAGTTAATGTTATTATTCAATTACTCCTTGAGGAGAGAGATTTTCTTCTCTTTGTAGCTTCAGCACCAGTGGAGGACCTGGAATATGGCAACCCTGTCAATGCTCATAGGTTAAATGTAGAAGTTTAGCCCTGCTTAAGATTTTTCATAAATACTTATTTCTATCTTCTCATGTAAAATAGAGCTGTGTCTTATGAGGTGGCCGGATGGCTCAGTTGGTTAGAGTGCGAGCTCTCAACAACAAGGTTGCCGGTTCAATTCCTGCGTGAGATGGTGGGCTGCACCCCCTTGAAAATGGCGACTGGACTTGGAGCTGAGCTGTGTCCTCCACAACTAGATTGAATGACGACTTGGAAATGATGGACCCTAGAGAAACACACTGTTCCCCAATGGGAAGAAAAAAAGCAATAAAATAGAACCGTGTCTTAGAATATCCACAAGTAAATTTGTTGTTCCTGTGTCTATTATTTTCTAATAAACATTTGTCACTGGAATCTACAGTCAAAAATCTATATGTCATCTCCCTGCCCCCCCCACATCTATATCATGTGATATATATAAATTCTGATCTATTCAATGCTATAATATTCTATCATATAACATTGATTTTCAATAAAAAAGCAAAATAATTCACAAAATTAGTTTCATGGTTCTCCAGTAGGTCATGATTGACTAAATGGGCCACTCAACCTCAGCATAGTGGGTCACTCAAACGTGCAGTTTGACAAAGATTTCTCTAAAAATCTCAATGTGCCCTTTGGTAGCAAACATTCATACTTAGAGAAGCCAAGGTACTTTACCTCAGAAATCTCTCCTAACAAGACAGAACATAGTCACGATCTTTTCCCCCCACTAAAATAGTATCATAGTTATAAATGTTAATAAAATTGGAGCATTTCTGGATTCCGAGTTTTGCCAAAGGGATTTTAAAAGTTAATCTGATATTCATATGAAAGAGATGCTAGTGTTTAACTATTTCACCTAACAGTGTGAGAGGATTTTGAATAAACCTAAATGTATTAGAAAAAAAATCATCTGCTTGTCTTTAAAAACTTGGCCAATTCCTCTAAAATGAGAGTTTTCTGCATCTGACTGGAGTAAAATGCAGAGTCGATGGAAGAGTATTAATATTCCATATGCCGTACTTGTGAAACGCCTCAAGCACTTTGCTCAGATTTTAAGAGAATAAATTTCCTTTGAAATACAGATCAATCATTTTTAGAGAAATATTTCATATCGCCACCTTAAGAATATCACATAGTTGGATCCTACTTTCTTTCCTTTTCTTTTCTTTTCTTTTTTTTTTGTAAATCTCAAGCTAAGGCAAACCTTACCCATATTATCTTTTGCTTGGGATATCTAGAGTGAACTATTGGCAGCCAGCCTGCTCTCCTAGTTATCTTCAGGTGCACTGGTTTAGTAAAAAGTTGACATGGCATAACCAAAATGGCATCATTTACTTTAAACTTAAATTTCATCTTTGGGTCCAAAGAGTTGTTTGCTTTGGTGGAGGTTTTGTGTATTTAAGCTTCTGAACTAAACAGATTGAGGATATATATATATATATATATATATATATATATATATATATATCTTTATCACTCATGTAATCCATAAACTTCAGGGTTTGGTTAACTGAAACCTACCTTGGATACCACTTGTGTTTTGCCATTTTTCAAGGAGTTCAAAAATAACACAATATGACTCTAATGAGTATCTCTCATACAATTAACTATGCTTTGTGGTATTAAAAAAAAAAATAGGGTGGTAATTTACTATCTTTCACCAACCAAATATCACTTACCCCTCTTTTCTGCTCTCCTGCCAGAGGTAAGGTCCCTTCTCTGGAAAGGTAAGAGCCTTGTTTCAAACAAGGCCAATTGTGTTGCGCATTCCTGTCTGGCCACCCTGTTCCCCAGCTGGCGACACTAACTGGCTGCCCCGAAATGCCTGATCCTGCCTAGGACCCTCCATTGCCATCCTGTCAGTTACCACTTCGAGATGTTTTCTCCTGTGACTGTGTGTGTGTGTGTGTGTGTGTGTGTGTGTGTGTGTGTGTGATGTAAAGAAAATCAGAATGTTTATTTTCTGAGCAAATATTGTAGCTTAAATCCCCAGACCACAGTCAGAAGGGAGGGATATCTTAGAATTGACTTAGTTTTAAAATGTGTTCTGTCTGCTCTTCTCTACTAGACTGTAAGTAAAATGAGGACATGGATTTTTGTCTTTTGCATTTACCAGTGTATTCTGCAGATGTAGAATAGTGCCTATATTTATTTCTAAAACACGTACAGTATTCCTCTCTATATAAATGACATTGTCTTATTATGCTGTAATTTTTTTCATTTCATAGTTTGACTTTTAATTATTATTTTTTAATGTAGAGACTTAAATTAAAATAAAATAAGTCCATTAATCTTTCATGTTATGGTTTCCTCAGCTTTCTTATGGCTTATGATATCTCCAAAGAAGTTTAAAATCTTGCTTTGGCATTCCCTGTTTCATTTCTTCCTTGTGTGCATGCTGTTAATGTGTGAACCCAGACAGCTGCACAGGACCATTCAATTATCCTAGCACTTGTTAGGTGCCCAGTGCTGTAATAGGCATTGTGGGGCATAGGATATATTTGTAACATAGGAACATGCTATCAATATGGAGAAGGCATAAAATTGATGACCCTTATAGCAGATAATGGATTGGCAAACACAGATCTCATGTTCTATGAGTTCAGCGTATAATAAAGGATATCAGTGGGTTATAGTGAGATGAAAAGTTTAAACCTTAAAATTATCAGAAGAGCTAAACTGGCAATGAAGAATAATAATTTCAGCGCACTAATGCAATAAAGTTATATTTCTTAAACTCCTAGAAAATAAAAAGTTTAGAATGAAGTGTGCTCAATGTCAGTGTCTGAACCTTTGCAAGAAAGGGGGAAGGGAGTGAGGAGAGGGGATAAAAGAAAGAAAGGAAGGAAGGAAGGAAGGAAGGAAGGAAGGAAGGAAGGAAGGAAGGAAGGAAAGAAAGAAGGAAAGGGGGAAGGAAGATGACATTCAGAAAAGCCAATTAGATTTCTGTTGCTACCACATAATATTACCTAAATAACTCCCACTGTGTGACATATTATTAACAGAAGTACACAATGCATCTGATCCGGTGAAAGTTATATTTTGATGGTAATTATTGGTTTGAGAGTAAGATCTATGATTGTAGGGAATCCCATACTCTGAATTATCCTCAGAAATCTGAGGAAGTTATGCTGGGACATGATGTTATTTCACTTGGCTCAGAATCAACCAGAATGGTTGATGATTCATATTGTTATAAACCGCACCTTAAGACAAATAAGTATCAGTCGATGAGTCTTCCTTCACTCTTCCTGGAATAGTTCTTAAAAGCTTGATGGAAATAGCTGCTAAGTCACAGAAACAGTGCATTCTACCCGTGAACACTAAATGGTATAAACTCACATGCTTACAAACAATGGAAATGATACAATGGATGGAGGATAGGATTGATTCTTCTGGAAGTGTACATGTAATGCTTTGCTACATATTTAAGGTAAGTCCTATTATAGTAGGTCGGCAAAGTGTAATGATTGAATTTTAAAGCAAAGGACAATCAAACTGAAGTTAGTATACCTCATTTGCAAGTCATTATTGAATAGAGAGAAAGAATTTAAGAGAGTGAGTGAGAAAGAGAGAACAAGAGAGAGCAGGAATTACACTACATTACTGAAGTTGAGCTTATCAAAACGACAGGTACAAGACAGCCCCCCCACACACACACCAGGGCTCTCAGAAGTGGATTGTAACTGGGGCGTGACTTCCGTGACCTGACTTGAACAGGAATCACTCCAGCCCTGAGGACCTTGATGGAGATCTGTTTAGAGAACTGTGCGACGCCTGCATTTGCCATCCTACCTCTGGCCACTGCCTTGAAGTTCTCCTCGGCTCCTGGCCCGACCGGAGTATGTCTGATTTCATACCCCTTCTTAGTAGCTGATTCATGAGGTAAATTCCAACATTCACTCATAATTCAAAGTTGAGACTTATCTCCTCCTCGCTAATCAATAGAGCAAACATCTATATAGCAAATATAAAAGGACTAACATTGCCAAACCTACCTGTATGCATACCATTTACTCGACAGGTCGGAAAACGGTCATCATGACTATCATACTCAGCTAACGATCGCATTCTAATTGGGTATGTCTAAAAATTCATAAAAGATTCTCAATATTAATTGCAAAGCTCTTCTGAGAAGCAGGGGTGAGTTTAATGTGAAGAATACCCTTTTATAAGAACCTTGGAGCACAAAGAAATGACCTCTGTCACTTAGGCTGAATACCCTTTTCATGTCTTTTCACAACTATTGAAGCACTATAAGATTGCTTACAAGTCTTATGAGTATAGAGAATACTCATCACTTTATATGCCCATGTTCTAAAGGGAATTTGACTCACTGCATGCCATTTTGAAATTGCTGATTAACCTGTATACATAAGAGGGCTCCTCTTTCATGTTTCACTGGTCAGTGTTCAGACTTGGTCCCCAAGAGTTAAAGATTTAATTCATTTATTTTTATTTGGTATATTTACTAAACATTTATTTAGTTTCTAATATGCCAAATACTGCTCCAGCCACCAGAGAAATAAAAGAAAAAAAAAGGTTTTCTGCTGTCAAGCAACTCACATACTTGTGAAAATAATTAAAAGTATAGTCCTTATTTTTCTATGAATTAAAACAAATATCACATAAATTTCTGTGTTTTTAAGTCATGTTGATTGCATATAGTGGAAATTCACAAGTCAGTTTTTCATATAATATTGATATTCACTAAAGTTTTTGTTCAATTTTATCCATCCCTGACTAAAATTTATTTGATTATTATAATATACATTGTATTCCTTTTTTTACAGTATGTGTTGAAATTCATATATATTTTTTATTACTTGTCTAATTAGTTTTGACACTGAATGACTGACCTGTTTTGAGTGGTTAAGAAATTACTCATTTCTACTTGATTTTGATGTAATGAAAGAAGAATGGAGGATAGAAGTAGAACCTTGCTGCAGGCTTCTTCTTAGTTCTTCTGTGAACAAAAACAGACAGCCACTGAGCAAGGATGTGGTAGGAAGTTATGTATAAGAGCTAGGAGGCAATACCTTCTTTTGACAGGACAAGAAACTCAGCTTTTCACTGGAAGGTCTTTTAATGTGAAATTACATTTCCTGCACAAATACCATTGCTTCAGAGTGAGTGTAAATTGGCTTATTCCGTACTGGAGTTATAACAAGCATCAAAGCCACATTTTCAGTTTTAGAATGAATTTATATACACTAGTTTCTTACATACATATGCACTTCATTTTATGTGGTTATTTGCCCTTTGTTAGTTATTTTCCAACTATTCCTTGCTTATAGTTTTGGTTTTGTATGGGGTCCCAGGAGTCAAATTTAGGAAAGTGATATTTATTTTTAAGCAGCTGTTTTGTCAGTTTTCATCAATTTCTGATTTATTGCATTATGATCAAAGAACATGGCCTGTATTGTATTGTCTCTCTTTTCAGATGTATTCTTTGTGCCTAATGCATAGGCAGTTTTTTTAAAGTATCCTGTGTGCATGTTGAAGAGGATACATCTTATGTGTGTAGAATATGAAATTTAAATTGTACTATATAATTATTATTAAATAACCGAATTCACTAGATTACTTAAATATTCAATATCCTTATTTACATTGATTCTGCTTGATTGATTGGGACCAAAAAGAGATATGCTAAAGCCTCCACTACTTTTAGCCTCTCCGCTTTCCTTACTTTATAAGAGTTTTCACTTAATACATTTTAATGCTATGATATTCAGCACATAAAGATTTGTCACAGTCATATCATCATGTAGATTTTACATTTTACCAATAAAACATGACCTTCTTTGTCCTATTTAGCTCATTTTACCTTGAATTCTCCTTTGTCTCATTAATATTGCAATCCTGCATAGCTTTTTGTTTGCATATGGAAGGACTATGCTCACCTTTTGCTTCAAATTTTTCTAAGGATTTTTCTTATTATTTAAACATTTTGATACTATATATTTAGACTTTTTAAATATGAATCTAAAACGTGTTTTTTTTCTATTTTTAGTAGGTGAGAATTTAAGGATTGTTCACCTACAAAATCATTACTTACTAGCTCTCAATTCAAACTTTGTATACATTTCTAAACCTTTTTAAAAATATAATGTTGCCAATACTGCTCCCGTCTATGCATATAAGTACTTTATTGAATTTATGTAATTTACCGTAAGAGTAATTTCACTCAACTCGTTTTTGGCAGAAGATATGCAAAGAACTTGGGCTGTCTAACAAGATCATGTGTCTATAGGTGGCCAAGGATTTAAAAAGTGTCTCTCCCATCCTTACACAGTCTTGTGCAGAGAAGGTAGCAAATGAAGATTAGACTTCATTTAATTTAAGTTTCTTATGGTCATGTTGCTTTCAGTGTAAGAAAGTAAGTTAAAAAAAAAAGGATCAGAGAAGAAGTGACATTTAAAGACTATTTCATATATGTAAATAAATACATGAATTGTTTTAGTTAGTATATTTCATCTGAGGGGAACAGGCATAGATTAAAACAGTGAAAAATCTAGGACACTGGAAATGATGTACTCACCAGCCTGCCCTTTGGTCAGTATCTTTATTCTTGGGAGCAGTAATTAGCAAAGCCCTTGAGAAGCACCGATACCGGTATAGCCTAGGCTACATGTTTGAGCTCACACATATGCGCGCGTGTGTGCACACACACACACACACACACACACACACATAAGAGTTTCTCTTGGACCTTATAAACTTTACTTATTGGTAATTCAGAGCATGTTCATATCAAACAGGCAGTTTCTTATAAAGTATCCCACAACAGGGCATTAATAAATTAATATCTGAAAATGAGAAATATTCAAGAAACTTCTTGGATGAAGTAGAACAAGATACAATTTATGAACACCAAGCAAAGACTTGAAGGGGAGGTTTTTCCCTCTGTCATTTTCATTAGACATATGAGAATAGAGAACTGCGTCACTATTTCCTGGGTATTATACTGACACACTTAGTGTGGTAATTTGTGTCTGAATGGCATCATTAAAACTACACTATGTAAGAAGCAAAATAAATTTTTGTTCCCCTGAATGTCTGGCCATTAAGTTCCCTCCGTATTTCCTAAGGGTTACCATGTCCATGCTCCTAGGTAGTACATTAAGAATTCACTTTTATGGGGCAGCTGGATGGCTCAGTTGGTTAGATAGAGCACGATCTCTCAACAAGGTTGCCAGTTCAATTCCCACACGGGATGGTGGGCTGCACCCCCTGCAACTAAAGATTGAAAACGGTGACTGGAATTGGAGCTGAGCTGTGCCCTCCACAAGTAGAATGAAGGACAACTGCCTGGAGTAAAACACTGTCCCCCAATATTCCACCCAAAAATTTTAAAAAACAATAATTTACTTTTCTTTTAATTGCAAAGAAGAGAAAGACACACATGAATCAGGCCATGGAAAACCTCAGCCCATTTGGGGATGGTTTTATTGACTCCTCTTCACCCTGTTGGTAAGGAAGGAGTTTCTGCTCTATGGTTGTGTAGCGAAGGCCAAACATATGGCATCCAGACCTGGATAGATGAGATCAACAGCAGTTTATTAGTCACATGTACTCAAGCCCAGTCTAGGAAGGAAGACATTGAAAGCCACACAAGACCTGCACCTGAGAGCAGAGTGAACATCCAGGAACTGGGGGAAGCAGGCTTTGTAGTATCAAGAGGGTAAGTTGACATCTGGTTCCTACTGAAAGGTTGGCTTGTTTGAATAATTCCACTGTCTGCATATGGACAAATTTTACAAAGAGATTAAGTCTCGGGCTTATCTTGTTAAAGGTCATGTATGTCAATTTAAGTTGACTTTGGATCTCATCTTTTAAGTGCTCCAAAAAATATGCGAGGAAAAATGTCTCATACTTATGTGTATTCTCTCACCCTGGTCCTCAGCTCTCCTCCTCATGTTTTTCTCATCCTTTAGTTCTTCTATTCATTCACCACATTTTGTTGAGTGACAAAATGCATAGTATTTGCTGGGTACTGCACCACAGAAATGTAAAATGAAATATGCCCAGTTTCTAAGTTCATAGAGCCAAAGTACGATAAGGGAAATTGACTGATAGACAAATAATTGTAATATAATGATCTAGTTTATGTAAGCGATCTCCTGCAGGCTGGATTAAATTAACTGTGAATAAATAGTGACAAAGTACAATGAAAAAAGTCAAGAAAACTCCTAGGAAAATAAAGTTGGAGCTGAATTTGAACTATTATAATAGTAAGAGTTTACTAAGTTAGAAAGTAGATGCCACCCATTTCAGGATAGGGAATGAGGGTATAAATATGTGCTGTGAGATGGCCCACATTCCTCATTTGAGAAAACCCACATAGCTGGACAAGAAGAGAATTTAGAGTCTGTGGGGCACACATTTGTGAAGATAGATTGAAGAGAGAGATGAGGCTTAGAAGTTTGGTTCAGTGAATTACGCTGACCACTAATTTTCATTTTTAGATGGAAGTTTGTATACTCTCCCAATTGATTTTCCTCCTCTGTCTGTTGTTACCCATCTTTTGGTATCACTCCCTTTCCTTGGACCACATGACTCCATGTTAGTCCTTGGGAGGGCCATTGGAAGTTATATAACATGTCTTTCCAAAGACTTCTCACCCATCTCCAAAGGCATAAATTGCATGCGGTTCATTCCCTTTATTCAGGTCTGGCTCACTCATATCTGGACATACATAAAATTGAAAGCATAATTAACTAGTTTAATCTTTGTGTTAAAAACAATACACATGCATGGAGGTGGACTAGAAATTCGAACACATGGTATAGTTGTAGGCATTAGGAGCACCCTCAGACAAAAATGTCTTTTTGCACAGATGAGCTTGCACCTCCATCCTTTGTTCATGTACTGCCTGGTATGCTCCCTCTGGCAGTTCTTCATGTTGAATGTTCACCATCCTTCCATCAGTCACCACATCTTTGGTAAGCTCTCTACATGGGAAGTGTGGCTTTTACTTATTTACAGAATTGACCGTGTTCTGCCTCTTATATTTAGGTACTTAACTGCATCTTGCTCTAGGGTGCAAGTTCCTTCAGGTCACATACTGTTTTCCTATGAACCTCATTATGGCTCATTGCATTTGGCACTGGGCCTTGTGGAGCCATATAACTCAAGTGAGAGTGACTTTGGACTTGATAAGGAAAAAAACAAATAGATATAGAGAAGATATAGATATGGATATAGATGTTGATGTAGATGTAGATAATAGATATAGATATATAGATATAGATCTAGATAGCCAAAAAAAAGTATACATATTGTAAGAAAGGAAAACTGTATTAAAATTGTAATACTCAATATATACCGATGACAAAAGATGAATATAAGTCATGTTTGACTTCTGCAATTACAAGAGGTGCTCAAAGTGGTTGCCATCAGCATCCAGACAGATACTTCTGATTATGGCGAACTACTGCTTGAGCAACGTTGACCAAAGTGTCCACTTCTATACATTTTTTTGGCACCCCCATGTGAGCACCCGGTGAGAAGTTCACAAACTTAACTGTCCAACCTCATATGAAAGCAGTGAAAAAAAACTATGCCTAATTCACAAATTATAAATTTCCACTCAGAGAGTCAACATTCCTGCCCCACTCCTTTGCTGCTGTGAATCCTCTGGTGCTTAATAAGTTGGGAATGATTCAGAAAGTCTCATGTTTTCTAGTCACTAAAATTGACATGTCTTCCAATCCCATCAGTAGAAACAAAAGAAAACACTGTTGCTCAATAAAAAGCGTCCCCTGGCCCAGTCAACTCAAAGCTTGGAGATTGTATATCTCAAATTAATGTTTTGCATGAAGATTTTTTCTTTCGATGTTGAGTGGCACAGTTGGTTTTCTTAAAGGTCAAAATTCCTCACCAAGATCCCCATGTCAACTTGAAAGCAAGCTTGATAAAGAGCAAAGCTGAGCACAAACTCTCTGATCACACAAGAGAGTCATCATGAACTTAATTACTTTATGCCTTTTGCATTTCTAAGACTTGCTTGTCATTAGTGCTTATTTCTATACGAGGCAATGAGACCAGTATGCTAAGTTTCTCTCTCAATAGACAAAGAAAATGAACTTTAACTAGCAATAAACTTCAAAGTGAGAACACAGTATTCCTTTAAATAGCAAGCTGGCACATTCAACTATCTTAAAGTTGATCATTATATTTCCACCTCGTAGAGTTTGTTTCTAATATTTACAAAAGAATTGCACAATATCCTAATGGTGAAGTTCATAAAAAGGAAACTCTCTTGTAGTCCCAGTACTTTTACATTACAGGCATTTTCGTCTTTTTTCAGTTTTGTTTTAATTCCTTATTCATACACAGTGTTATGCTTTATGTGAATAATAAATGTGACAAGGGCTCTGATAGTTAAAAATAACTCAGCTCTTATGCTTAAAAATATTCAGTTTATTGAAATCCTTGGTATTTAGTGGAGAAAGGTGAGAAGTAGACAATGATATATTTAATTGTAGTGAACACAGGATAAAAGAAGTGACAATAGCCTATCTATATCCAAAGTGATTGTATCAACTAATGTCATGGAAAAACAAAATTCTTGGGAAACACCAAGCCAGGAGAGAATAATTAATACAAGTGAAGTCTTTTTCTGGCAGTGACTCCAGGATAAGTTTGAACATAAATAATAGCATTACAAATATCATTGTGTTCTTCAAACAAGTGTTTTGGGGGAATGTATGAACTGAATGTTTGTGTCCTCCCAAAATGTATATGTTGAAGTCCTAACCCCCAGCATAACTACATTTGGAAATGGACCCTCTAAAGAAGTATTAAAGTTAAATGAGGTCCTAAAGGTGGCCCTTGTTCAAATAGGGTTTGTGTCCTTATAAGAGGAGACAACACAGAGCTCCCTTTCTCAAGAACACACAAAGAAGAGGTGATGTGAGTTCACAGTGAGATGGTTTAGTCAAGTCAAAAACATCTGAGCATGAAACTAGTAATATTTCATGCTTTCATGGTACCTTCCTCCTCCGTCTTCAGCCATCCTGTAACATATTTTATCATTATGCAATCCCCATAGTAGCCTAATAAGAATTCCATGTAAAAGAGAAAAAGAAAAAATTTACTTAGGAATGAGCAAATGAATGCCATGTTATTGCAGTGAAGAATTTAATTACATCTCTTATTTCAGTTTCTCTGAATAAAAATGAATAAGTGTTGTCAATTATGAGCTAAACCAATTGAAATGGAAAAGTTGAATTTGGAAAGACTAAAAAAGCATTATTGGATTCAAACAAACAAATGGCAGTCAAGACATAATTACATGCTTCTAAACACTAGCCTCATGAGTCCTAAGGGTAATTGGTCAAAACAACAACAGGAAGAAAATGAATTTATTGGAAACAAAGAAAAAAATAAATCTTGACAATTTTGCTGCATTAGTAACAGGGGAATCAGAGACAGAAGAATTCATAATGGCCTAAGAATCATGTGACACAGGTCACATGCCCAGTAATGACCCCAGCCCCCTAATTATCTATGAAAAATTCACCTATTGGTTTTGTGTTTTGGGTTTATCTGCGGATTGCAATGAGGAATTTCTGAATGTTTGCTCAATTTTCTTGAAGGTATAAAATTCCATAAAATTCAAAATATCAAATCCTTATGATTTGGTCATGTTGAAAACCAATTATGTGTTTTAGGACAAATTATTTTACAACATAACACCTTTCCTGCTTGACCTGAAGAATGAAATAGATGTTAATGCTTATCCATTGGTCTTTAAGAATCATAAACTACGGCTTAGGAAGCAAAGGTTTCAATATCTGGAAAGGGCACTCTAGAAGAGAATTTGTCTCTAAGTCAAGTTTCACTGATTAAAATTCTTTATTATCTCTCTCCCTAGAAAGTTTCCTTTGTGCCCTCTGAAAAGATTTTGACCCTTATTTCTAATAATAAGAAGTTATTGGGCATTTACTTTATTGAACACGGAACTAAACATTTTACTGGTAATATCTCATAAATCACCACAACAGCCCCATTAAGCAAATGATTTGATTGTCCACATTTATATAGTTGAGGATACTAAGGCTGAGCAATGGTAAGTCATCCACCTAGCTAGTGGACCGAATACCAGCAAATCGCTCACAAGGAAGCAGATCCTACTTCTGTCTTTGAACTATCTGTTTTGGTATTCAACTATTCCTCTCATACCTAGGAATTCTGTCTCCCAAATTGTCCTGAGGTGTTCATTTCTTATCTTCAATGTAGTGGATTAAGATCCACTATTCTTATCTAACTTAGGGGTCAGAAACTTTCTCTGTGAAGGACCTGATAGGAAATATTTCTGGCTTTGCAGGCCACACTCAGTCTCTATCATAACTATTCAATCCTGTAGTTAGTGTGAAAGCAGCCATATACAACATGTAAAAAAAAAAAAAAAAAAAAAAAAAAAAGAACATGGCTGTGTTGCATAAAACTGTAGCTACAAAAACAGACACAGGTTCTATTTGGCCAATGGTTGTAGTTTGTCTGACTCCTAAACTATATGTAAACTATATCTTCCCCTCTAGACTTCGTAAAATTGTTTTTCTTTTATCACTATGTCTATAAATAAAATAACAGTCCGACTTCTTATGTGCAATTTAAGCAAGAGGAGACATTTATTTTAAGAGAGTGAAATATGAATAAGTAAAAAGAGATCTGTTTTTGGTGGCCTAAGTAGATTCACACTGACTCCCCATTCTTTATGTTTTTGTTGATGGAACAGCTATGGAGCATCCCCCAGAGGCGACTTAAGAGAAAGGTCTCAGCAGTTTCTGCTCTGATGGGAGGTAACATAGTGATTCATAATTCTTGAGCACATATAAGTTAGCCCATTAATTGAGACAGTTTTATATTTCTCATAGAATTCAATGATTGTAACCAAAAAATGGCTCCTGGTTACTCATGTATCAGGAATCCACATATATTTCTATCTTGCTCTTTTAATTGTTGGCTAGCAAGAAAGGAGTGCTGAAGTCAAGTATTAATTACAATGTAGGCAATAGAAAAATACATAATATTAGTTGCTTCTATTACAATGATTGCTGTGAAAAGTGATCATTTATGATGAAACTAGTGTCCAAATAATTCATGGGTTTAGAGGCACAATACACCCTTATTCTTGACACATTTGTTGAGACATTTCGTCACTGTATTAAAATGTAACAGGGCCATATTCTTATCAACTAATGTTCTCTTTATAAAAGAAGAGAGGAAACTTCTGTTTCTGGTTGTATCAGAATAGCTGGCATCAGACTAACCATCCCACTGAGAACAATTATAAAAGCTGGATATCGCACATACAACAGCTGCTCCAAAGCACTGGAGAACAACCAAAGAAGTCAGGACTGGAGAAACTAAGATCCCAGAGACACTGGAAATGTGTTAAAGTGAAACCTGAGTTCTCTGTTACTTTTTCTCCTTAGGACATTTGCCAATTACCTGCCGGTAAAGGGATGAACAATGCAATCGCACACAAAAATTGGAGTTCAGGGCTATTAAGAAATCAGAACTTGAATGGCCAAGGTCCCTGGGAAAGGAGAGCTACAAAGCCCAACATTCCATGCACACTGTTCCCCCAAGGCGTTTGGGGATTCCTAAACCAAGCATGCAGCACAAAATGCATTGAAACCAAACAGCAAGTTGCTACTAAGAAACTAAAGACCTAAGTAGAGAATGCTGCATTCTTGTTGCTCTGGGAAGATAAAAAAATTAGATTCAAGTTCCCACCAAGTAAAAGAGGCCCCGGAAAAAACGTCAGTTTTAGTTGTGAAATGGAAAGGATAAGCCCAAGTAATAAGAAAAAAACAAATATTTAACCCTCTTCTTGATACAACCCATACTCTGTCTTTGCAGAATCACAAAAGAAAAGAAATAGGGAATGAGCAGCAGCAATATTTAATGCAGTACTGGATATACGTTTTCCTAAACTGAGAGAAAAGTTCAAGCCATAGATTTTAAAATTTTAGCAAACTCCAAGAAGTAAACAAAGTAACAGTAACAATAATAGGCACATCATAGAAATACTGCTGACAGTGAGAACTAAAAGAAATCTTAAACACTGTCAGAAAATAATGCCTTACTTTGAAAGGAGAGATAATGCTGAAAGCTGACATTACAATTAACAGAAAGGAGGTAAGTCAGAAATAAGAATGAAATATTTAGAACGCTGAAACTAAAAACAGAGGTGTTTATCCAGCTAATATATCACTCAAAAATAAATGTGAAATAATGACAGAGAATTCATTACTAAGTACTAAAATTAACCCTAAAGAAGTGTTTCAGGTAGAATAATAATGATCATAGATGAAGCATTGTAATGTAGGATTCATTGAAAAGCAATGAAAAGGTAAATATTGGAAAAATCTAAATGAATATTGACTACTTATAATATCTTGAGGGATGAAAATATATGATAGTAGTTAGTAGGGGGAAATAAATGAGATTAAAATGTTGTAGGATTCTTGTAGTATCCATGAAATACTAAAGATGTTAATTTAAGTAAGAATCCAATAAGTTACATGAATTTAGTTTATGAGCACCAAAATAAAGTTTAATAGCTAAAGTGAAATACATATGTATTAAGCTAAATAATACAATTTAAACCAAATAAACCAATAATATAGATATAAGTTAAGCCAACAGAAGACAGAAATAGAAAATAAAAACAAAGAAAAGATGGGATTAAAAAACAAGATTATAGATTTAAACCCAAATATAACTGTAATTAAACTTTGTATAAATAAACTAAATATTTCGATTAAAGCACAAAGATTATCAGACTAAATAAAAATAAGCACACAAACTAATAGACAAAAAATAAACAAAGAATGTTTGATCCTTTGAAGAAACATATATTAAATATAATGATTCAAAATGTTAAAATTAGAAGGATCAAAAAGGTACCAAGCAAAAAATAACAGAAATTTTGTAACTGAATGTATTGACTAAGTAGACTTAAAGACAAGGATTATTACTAGAGATAAATAGGAGCATCTAAATGGGAAAAATATAACTACCATAAATTTGTGTCTCAAAATATATAAAAAAGTCAGAAATAAAAGAATAAACAGAAAAATCTAAATCACAGTGAGAGGTTTAAAAACAACTATCTTACAAACTAATAGATAATATAACAAGAAATCAGTAGATATATAGAGAAATTGGAAAAAAAAAAACTATTATCAAAATGACCCAATTGGGCCAATTAGATCTCAAACAAATGCAAATTATGTTAAAAATAATCATAGGACTTTTAAAATAATGGACAATATGCTGACTCATAAAGCGAATAAAATATAAAGCAAATTAAAAAACATATAACATTTTTATTGACTAAGGGATTAAAATAGAAACTAATAACAGATGTTTAAAAATTAAATTCTTAAATGTTTGAGAATTTTAAGGAAACACAATACTCTAATGACCAATTAAAAACAAGTAAAATTAGAACATATGTTAAATGATGAATAAAGAAGGCAGAATATATCAAAAACTTGTGGCATGCAGTTAATGAAGTATTTTCAGGAAGTTATTGCCTTAAAGCTCTATTTTAGAAAATAAGAGAACCTGGAAAGTTATTTTATAAGGATTCACTTAAAGAAACTTTGAGGGGAGGTTGGGGGGCTCAGTTGGTTAGAGCGCGAGCTCTGGGCAATGGGGCTGCTGGTTTGATTCCCACATGGGCCAGCAAGCTGCGCCCTCCACAACTAGAGTGAAGTCAATGAGCTGCCATTCAGCTCTGGGGTAACCAGATGGCTCAGTTGGTTGGAGTGCCAGGGCTCTCAACCACAAGGTTGCCGGTTTGACTCCCGCAAGGGATGGTGGGCTGTGTCCCCTGCAACTAACAACAGCAACTGGACCTGGAGCTGAGCTGTACCCTCCACAACTAAGATTGAAAGGAGAACAACTTGACTTGGAAAAGTCCTGGAAGTACACACTGTTTCCCAATAAAAGTCCTGTTTACCTCCCTCCTACCCCCTCAAAAAAAGAAATTTTGAATGTCTAGCAAATTTAGTACAAATACAAGTAGAAGGAAGAAAATATAAACAGAAGAACAAAAGTTCATTAAATAGAAAACAAGGTACAAGAGAGAATTTCAAAAAGTATATATCACTGCAGATACTTGAAATACTAACAGATAATAAGAATACAGTATAAACAACCTTTAGCCAATAAATATGAAATTTTAGGTGAAATAAAAAACCATTACTCAAAGAATATAACTTAAGAAATCTGATACAGGCAGAAATTAGAAAATCTGAATAATTCCAATTTTAAGTTTTAAAAAGTCAATCCATTTTTAAGAGCAAGTTGGTCAATGCAAATCACCACATTAACACTGTAATGACAGTGTTAATTGAGTTTGCATCTCAATAGATGCAAATTTTTAAATCAAATTCAATACCTAGTTATGATTTAAAAAACTCAACTAAAAACTCTTAACAAACTAATACTAGAAGAGAACACCCTCAATATGATTTTCAAAAACTCTATCTACAAAAATAAATAAAATCTACAGTAATCATTACATTTGTGGAGAACAATTAAATGCTTCTCCCAGAAATCAGGAACAATATAAAGATTTCTGCTCTTCCCAGTTCTTTTCAAAACTATCCTGAAGGCCCTAACCAGTGCAATAAAGAAATAAAATAAAATAAACTCATAAGTAGACAATGTGACTATATATCTAGAAAATACAGAAGAATTCAAAGATAAATGATGAGAATTAATAGATGTCATTAGTTTTGGGATACAAGGTCAATATAAATACTTCAATTGTATTTTGATATAATAGCAGCGAACAGGTATAAATGAAATTTTAAAATACCATTCATAATAGCACCAAATATTTAGAAATAAATCAGATAATATGGGATATCTCTACTCTCATAAATTACAAAAAATCACCTATAGAAGTTAAGGAAGACCTAAAGAAATGGAGAAAGGAAATATGACCATTGATTGGAAGACCCAGTGCTGTAAAGATTTCAATATTTTTCAATTTGATCTACAGATTTAATCCAATGAAAATGAAAACTCCAGCAGTTTGGCATGTGGATATATTGACAAGCTAATTTTAGAAGTTACGTGGAAATGCAAAGGGCAAGGAAATACAACAAATGAAGAATTTATACTACTGAGGCATGTTATAAAGCTATTTAATTAACACAGCATGATAATTGTGTAAATATTGCACAGATATTTCAGAAACATATCTGTATATCTATATCTATATCTATATCTGTCTGTCTATCTATCTATCTATCTATCTATCTATCTATCTATCTATCTATCTATCTATCTATCCATCCATCCATCCATCTATCTATCTATATGTATATATATATAGGATTACCTGATAAAGAGAAAGATGCCACACCAATGCAGGATTAGGTAATCGGAGGAGAGGAATGATGGTCTTTTCAGCAATTAGTGCTGCTGCATCAACTACATGCCTACTGGGAAAAATTCCTAAACCTTGACCTTTTTTCTTACCAGAAATGAAAGCAAATTCTAAATAAACTGCAGAGCTAAAGGTAAAAAGAAAAGTAATGTAACTTCTAAACTGCCAGATAATCTATCATGATATTCAGGTGAGTACAGTTTTTATGTAATTATGGGGAAACACCAAAGTCAAGTTAAAAGATTGATGAATTGGGCTTCACTATAATTAAGAAACATCTATACACTTAAGAATACCATATACGAGAGTGAAAGGAAAGGAGTGGAATGGGAGAAGCGATTTGTGATACATTTCCCTGACAAATAACTTGTATCCAGAAAACATAAAGAATACCTACAAATCAATAAAAACACAGACGACCCCTCCAAAAGGTTTGATCTGAACCAGTACTTCCCAAAAGAGAATATTGAAATGTGAGATAAAGTTCTGAACAGGTGCTCAAATTCAATACTCATTTTTGAAATGCAAATTTGAAGACCAAAATTTGAAACCCAAAATGAGATAAAGAACACAATCAACAGAACAGCAAAATTAAAATACATACTAAACACACTGACAATATCCACTATTAATGAGAATGTGGAGAATCTTTAATTTTTATACATTGCTGACAAGAGTATAAATTAGCACAACCATCTGGAAAATTGTGTGGGAGTATCCTCAGAAGCTGATCATACCTTGTGATCGCAAAACTCCACTGCTAGGTATATATACCCACCCACCCACACACACAAAAAAATTGTGCATAGTTGATCCTTGAACAATGCGGGTGTTACGGGTATCGCCCCCATGCAGTTGAAAATTCCTGTATAACTTTTTAAAATTAAATTAATTGGGGTAACATTGGTTAATAACATTATATAGATTTCAAGTATACAATTCTATAGTACATCATCTGTATATTGCATTGACTACTAGTAGCTTACTGTTGACTGAAAACTTAACCGACAAAATGGTTGATTAACACTTATCTTGTATGTTATATGCATTATATATTGCATTCTTACAATAAAGTAAGCTAGAGAAAAGAAAATGTTATTAAGAAAATTGTAAGGAAAAGAAAATACATTTACTGTATTTATTGAATAACATCCACGTATAAGTGCATTTTGTGTTCAAACTTGTGTTGCTCAGGGGTCAACTGTACATATGTGCCTTAGAAGTCATGCCCAAAAAAGTTGGTAGCAGCAAAATTCATAATAGGCTCAAAGTTGAACCAACCTTGAAGTCCACGGGCAGTAGAATGAATAAAAAAGTTGTGGGTTATTCACAGAACAGAATATGGCAGAGCAATAAAAATAAATGACAACTCTATAAAACAGCCTGAGTGAATCTCAAAGACATCCTGCTGAGGTAAAGAACTAGACACAAAAGAGTACATTTCATGTGATGCTATTTTTATAAAAGTTCAGATAGAGCCAAAACCAATCTATGGAGATAGAAGTTAAAATATGGCTACGGAAGATGGGAGGGTATAGTGAATTGTGGAGGCAAAAAATTAGAGCCTTTAGAGTTCTAGAAATGTTCTGAATCTATATTTGGGTGATGATTACATAGGTAGTTTAACGTTTTTAAAAATTACATTGAGTTGTACATTTAGGATCTGGTTCCTTTCATGTAGGTATGGTATAGTTCATTAAACCATAATTTAGAGCCAAACACAGACACACACACGTCAAAGAGAAAGGTTGATGTCTTTAGCTATCAATCACAATACAGTCCTTCACTAAAAAAAGCAGCACATCATTGTACATATTCTCTCCCTCTCCCTCGTTCTTTTCTTTGTCCAATTCCTTGCTCCTGTCTCCTTAGTTATCCTGCTTTTGAATGTCTGTCTAGATCCTCACGGTTTTCCCACTACCTTATAGTATTTCTGGGATGACTCCTTGTCACAAAGATCTTATATTTGGTTAAGCTAACTGTGCTGCCCAGTTCACAATAGCTACAGTACATGTGCAGTAAAATGTTTAATATCTCTGTTCACTTACTCCAAGTTTTTATAGGACTGTTAGCATAGGAAGTATAATAAGCCCACAGTACAGTTAACCTCCATTTATTTCTCTAGTTATATGGATTCCACATTGTAGTCATTTTAAAGGCTGAGAGGAGCCTCATTGACTTTACAAGGCAAGACTGGATTTACAGAACCAATATGTATGTGGAGAAAGCAACGCCTGCAGATTCAGTTTTTATTGGAGGTTCACTGTTGCCTTTCCCCCCCTAATATCGATGTCTTTTATAAGATGAGTTTTTATGGAACAAAAGCAACAGGAAATTTCCAATTAAATGCAGATGTCAAGGTTTCTCTTCCTACAGGCATGCAGGTGCCAGGATTGCCCCAAAGCCTGTTAATTTCATGGGTATTAGTGCAGTTAATGTATTTTACAGTATTTCGAATGTTAATTACAGTAAAAACATTGCCCCAAACCCCTGTTTGAGATAGCACATTTTCAAAACAAATCCACATTTTATTTTAAGTAACCTTTCAAAACAAGTTTAAGAAGATTAGTACTAGCCCTAAATTATGAATTTTTTTCCTGGTTATTAGCTCTGCTTTCCAGGGACTAGGCAGTGAAATTATTAAATTCAGTGCTTCTTGTCATTCAGTTTTGACTAGTGATTAACTAGGATGCTTAACTCTTTGGAGCATATTATGAAGGAACAAGATGGGGGGACGATGCAGTCATCCTTCAATATTAGCAAGTCTAATAAACATTTGATCATTAGAAGGAGAAAATATACAGACTACATAATCAAGTGCCAGTTGATTGGATATATATGACATGTTTCAACAGCATATGTGAAAAAATTTATAATAGATGTCATAAATAGATAATTGGGAAATCACGTGAGGTTGTGTTTTTCTCACATTGAGGTAGAGTGACACATCTATCTCTGTTGCATGCTGTCTGCTCACTCTACCAAATATTTCCAGCTCCCTTCCTGGGCATATGGCAGGATTGCAATTCTCTCCATCCTTGATATCAGGTTTGACCATGTGACCTGTTTTGCCAGTAAAAATGTGAGCAGAGTGCTGCAGATAGCTTCTAGGTGGGAACCATTTAGAGTTAGTGTGACATATCATCACTTCTTTCTGGGTGCCCAGGGCGTAGCTATGTTTCGGACAGTGTGTGCTCTGGAAGCCTGGATCTGGGAGTGAGCAGAATGTCCAGACAACCTGTGACAGCCAAGTTGCTTCAATGAGAAACAACCCTTTATAGTTTCAACCTGCTGAGATCCTCAGGTTATAGATGACCACGTTTATAACCCAGTACATTCCAATTGTGATACACCTTGAGCCTAGAGTGAAACCTGCTTCATCATAGATGCTCAATAAAACTTTACTAAACTGAACAGTTGGATCACTTTAGTTACTGAGGAAAATACGTAAAAGCAAAGACATACTCTCATGTGACATGAATTTGAGAACAATAGGTGGAAAGTTAAATTACAACACAGAATCACAAGTCAAGAGAGGCTACCAGATGGTGCTTACTTAGTCACCAAATAAATGGCACATGTAATTAATGCTAGAACTTTGGTGGCTATGAGAAATGATTAGGCGCAAGCTCTACAAGGCTTCTTAGAAATGGAAGGACTTTAGACAGGTTCTTAAACATCGTTAGGGTGTGAAGGGATAAAATAATTTTTTTGTTCCTTGGTCGGGAAAATATTCACACCAGTTCCAGTAAGGATCTGGTGTCCTAGGGTCAAAGTTCATGGTCCAATATCAATTTCAGCAGGTTAAAACTGTTTGGAATGAAATCCAAAGATAAGTGTTGATACTTTAGTCAAGAGCTACTATAAGTGAAACATTTTCCTTTTGAAATGTTCATAAGGTCCTTGTTCATATCCAGCACGAGGATTTGTGTCTCTGACAACTTTCCTTAGACGTTCACTGCTGTCATGTATCAGGGGCCTAGTCCCTCTCTTTGCCAGAACTTTCTCTCGCCTTCGTTCTTAATTGAGGTCTGGAAACTCTACTTCCCCGATTGCCCATGGAGATTTTAAATTATGTTAATTTATCATGTATTTCTAATCTTGGAATCATATTTTTCTTCCTTATAAAATAGCTCCAGGCTTTATCTTTCAATACCAAGCTCACTTATTCCTTTTTTAAAAATGGCATGTAGTCCTTAAATGAATTTTATTGTTCACCCAATCCCTTTCACTAGGAAAAGCATCCACAAACAAATATTTTCTTCCTGCCCAATATACACCTTTTAAAACTGTGGCTGTGCAGAACACCAAGGAACAAAGGGCGGTAGAAAAAGTGATGTAAGAAATGTAAAGAGAGAAATTCAGCAGAAGGGAGAAGAGAGAAGTAGGAGGAGAGAAAGTAAGAACTTTAATGAGTCTTCCACCTCTGAAATTATAGACACCTATCTAGTTCATTAAATGCTAAGTTTCCCAAAGAAATGTGTATTTAACTGTGATCAAGGCCATAAAGAAAATGATTAGGATTTTTACAGCTCAATTTTAAACATTCATGGTCATGGAGAGAGGACATTTGCATTCCTTCCTACCTTTTTTTTTCTTTTTTTTTTTTTCCCTGAACTAAAATATTAGACAACCGTCTATTTTTCTAAGGTAGAAAACCTGACCTGATTGAGTAGCTACTATTTTGCTGTGGGCACTAGCTCTGTATTATAGCATTCAGTTGGGTAAAAAAAAAAAAAAAAGAAATAGAAAAATCCTATGATTTTTTTTTTTTTTTTCTGCAGTGAAGAAATTCTCACGTCTCATACACATTAAAGAGAGAAAGCTTGTTTTTCAAAATTGGTTTTGTCTCAGATTTTCCTTGGGCAAAAGCAGATAGTCTTTACTGAACAATAGTCTTTAGACTGCTGCTGCCACCTAGAGAATTAATTTGATATTTCTCTGCAGGCAGTAGAGGAAACAAGGAGGTATTGTATGAGAGGCTGCTTCTCATTTCCGCGTCAAGTATTACCCTCATTGTGTTTCCACGTAACATTATGTCCTGAGGTTAAATCACTTATACATTTATTGCTTGGGTATATTATATGCCGAGAGAATTGAAACATGTCCTGTTGGCTAAATTGCCCCATAGAATTTCTAAAATTGAAAAGTGTCTTACTCAATCAACCTAACAGTAACAGCAGTACATTCAAAAAAATGAGAATAAATATTAATAGTTCTTTGTATGACAATATTGTCAGAGTAGCTAATACAAATGCATTTATATTTGCCAGTGTTTAATTATACTGTTTTGAAATCACTTTACTTGCAGCCATAGGCTTTATAAAGGAGGTATTTAATAGACTTTATATATAACCAGAAGCTAACATATATTTAAAATTGAGCCTGAAATTCACCAAATGCCTTAGTTGTAGTAGTTAATATTAAATCTATTTTTGAACTGATAGTGGAATTAACCAGTATTAGTAAATTAGCATATTTCCCTGAGTTCCTTTTCTGGTGTTTGAGAAAATTGGCCTCCGAAGTTTCATTTTATATCGGTGTTTTTACTCACAAAATCCTATACGGGTCAACAGCCTACATGTGTAAACGCAGAGTCTATGGCATTATGGGGGTTGGGGAGCTTACATTGCATGGCATATAGGAGAGGGAGCAAGGATATGTAAATAAACCCTGCAATCCTGAAATGCACAGTCTGTATCTTACCAAAAAGTTGCCCGAAACTGGTGAAAAAGCTGTGCTTTTTAAACTACCTTCCTTACCTATGGTTTGTTGTTTTTCCTCAATCTGTTTTAAGTGCTACTTTTAGAAAGAACAATAAAAATAAACTAGTAGAAAAGTGAAATACAAATACAACAAGGATATACAAAATGCAAGCAGGACCCTCATTTTTAATTAGTATGTTCCACAGACATAAATTTAATCTTACAAGTCAGTCCACACAGGTCTATACGTTTACTCTTAATTTCATTACTCATTGTCAACTGGTACCTAACAGTTTTTGAATTGATGTAGGTCCAGGGACCACACTTTGAGTTACATTGCTTTAGTTTCTGAACTGGATTTCAAGGTGTGATTCATTTGGAAAGTAAATTAAGTCCCTGAGAGCACAAGCTCTATTGTTCTTGCTCAGAGTTAAATCCTATGTATTTAGCACAGTGCCTAGCACTCAATTTCAACATCTGTAAAAGACATTGGGATTTCAGGCATATAACAGAAAGCCTGAAAAAGTGAGGGATTCATTTTGTGCTGTCAATCAACTCATGCTCTCATTTTAATCCAGATCTATATTTCCACATTTAGCCCCAGATTTGTTCTAATTTGAAAAGGATGTCAATCCAAAGGCCCTCAGGTCTCATACGCCAGGAGGCAACTCTGGGCCACAAACATGACAGAAAGTGATTCACGTAACAATTCGAAGGTCGGGGAAGAAAGAAAACAATCCTTTGGACTCTTAGGAAATAATAGCAAACCCCGCTGAGAACTCTTGTATCTCCAAAATTTTGACCTCTGACCTTCTAATATTTGCTCTCAGTTTTTTATTGCTCCTGCCCCTTAACCTCGCTCTCACACCATCTGCTGTGTTGTGTTCTCAACAGTCCAGGGTCTTTCCCACACCGGGCCCTTTAAATTTGATGTTTAGTCTCTCTCTCTCTCTCTCTCTCTCTCTCTCTCTCTCTCTCTCTCTCTCTCTTTCTCTCTCTCTCCCTTTTTTTTCCCCGCTTGTTCAGCCTAGACTAAAATGGAGACATTTTTCTATCAATTACCCTCTCCCTTAGGAAGCTTCAATTTCTTTCTCCCTATTGGCACCCTCTGCATAAAATAGATTTAAACATCTACATATATTTAAAAGGTCCCACATCAATCTTAGGGTTAACGTCATTCTTCCACCTAAGTTCGTTTTTTCTTTACTATATTCAGCTCCTCCCGATAATCTTCAGTTGCTTCTCTTCTGCAGGTCTCGTTTATACCTTAATCCATGGAAAGTATGCATAGTTCCTGCTTATCCCCAAGGAGAGAAGATGGATTCAGTTTCCTGCCAGCCCATAGAATTATTCAAACAAGCGAATCACATCCTTCCACAGGAATAAGAGAAGGAACTTTCTTCATACTAAAAAAGCTGCTTCCCACAGTCCCCAGTTATTCACTTAGTTCCTGAGTGCAACCCCTGTGTGGCTGTGTGTGGCACGCCTGGTCCTCCCCCCTGGAATGTGAGTACATGTGACTAATACACTGCTGTTTTATCTCATCTGCCCAGTGTCAGACATTGTGCATTTGGTCATCCCCCTAACCTTGGGGCAGGAATCCCTCCCCGACCACGGAGGTGAATAGCAGGTAATTAAAACAATAGCATACTTTGTTATTACCACAACGTGCCTTGTGGTTTTGATTTTGAGGACAATGGATGCTCGTGTTCAAGCCCTTTGATGAATTAGTTAGTCTCTGCCCTTTTGTCAACTCATTTGAACCCATATGCAACACAAACTATGTGTTTTAGTTCAGCTATTCTGCTTTACTTCCTAGGAGACTTGATCATGAGCATTATGATATATAAAACTAAAATCCAACTGTATCTCCCCTGCTTTAAGGCCCCCCGTAGGGTTCTTATCAGGACAAACAAAACTCCTCATATAAAAGCCAACTGTGATCTATTTTCCAAGCCACATCCTACCCTGCACTTTGTGTCTAAATACTATTAAGCTATACCTGTATTTGTATTTCATGCTTTAGTGGGTTTTTTTGTTTGTTTGTTTTTTGGTGATTTTATTTTATCAACTTAGTTCAACAGTCTTGCTTTTCTTCAGCTGGATAACTTCAATCATTCTTCAAGAGTAAGCACACACATAGTCTTTTCCAAGAAGCCTTTCTTGAATTAAAAATTGGGGCCAATTTCCCTCATTGTTAACCCTTAAGCAACATCATGAATTGACATCTTCTTTCTCCTCATCTTCCTTCAGGAAGAAGCTGTCTTATTTACCAGCTCTAAATGTCTGTGGTGGAATTGACGTGACCCACCATTTTTTTCTGACTACAGGAATACTGCTTCTCATCCACTCTCCATTAGTCCACATCTTTCAAGTACTTCTACATTTAGCTCAAAATTAGTCTCACATTAGACATTAATTTACTCTGTGGCCATAGTCCCTGTTTACAAAAACAATCAAACATTTTTTTTTTTTAAATAAAATTGACACAATTATAAATCCCAAAAAACAGATACAAATTATACTCTATCATAGAATAAGGAGTTACTTTTCAGACCATTTATATCAGGACAAGTTGACATGTATTTGAATTTAGAATCTTTGTGATAGCTTTAAAATAAGATTTGGTATATGAATGACACAAGGCATACTGAGAGTCACTCAATAAATATTTTGATTGACTTCACCCATTCTCACCACCCTTCTATTTGCTTTCCTTGGCCTTGGTCACACCATTTGGAAAGAAAATGAAATACCCTAGGGAAAAAAATGAAACATTGATTTTCAGTAAGTGTTCATGTATTAAATGACACAACATTGGAGAAGTGAATATTTTTAATATTTTTCTGAAACACCTCAATAATTATATATATATATATATATATATATATATATATATATATATATTTCAATATTATATACTATTGGAGTTGATTTTCACAATGAATCTGATATATATACATATATGTATACATATATATATATAGTAAACATCTTTGCAATTCTTTAAAATAATGATGGCTATGATTAGCTTTTCAAAATGTTTTGCTGTTGTTTAATTAAGCAGACATATGTCTGACTAGTTTTGTACCAACAGAAATGCAAAACAGTAATTTGCTAACCTGAACTAAGTTAACCTCAAAATTAAAACAAAACAAAGCAATAAAATGATTTTAATTCACTGCTGAAATCACTGTAACCCTGCTTATCTCCTTCCTGTAGAGAACTTGATAGCAAGGGAACATTTTTATTTATTTCATTTACAAATATCCTTACCTGTTTTCCCCATATGCCATAGAAATACCCTGAAAATTCCAAAATGATGATAACTAGAATCAAACTGAATCATTTCTCTTAAAAAATACTAATTGTGCAAAATGAGTTTTCAACAGCTGAGTATTAAAAAGTGTACCAAACCACAGTAATTGGTTAGAATAGTAACTTTAGTAATCACTCTATCATGTAATTGTATTAGTATTTAGTAATGTAACTATATAAGTAAATGTAAATTTATTTTTATCGACGTGTAAGAATTTTCATATAAATAAGAGTACATCGTTTAATGGAAGAAGTTTCTTTTTAGTCCATATTCTTGGCTTGGCAAATTACGGTTACTGTAACTAAACAGGTTAGGGTGATTTGTTACATCTCTTTCATAGATCCTAATGGACTAACCTCCAGGAGGATAACCTACAAGAAGCACCACCAGCTTCTGAAATCACTGAAAACACAGAAAATCCATAAGACATTGAGCTACACATCAAGGAGCGGCTGAAACAGTAGAGGAGAGATACAGCAGTAAATGGCAGGTGACATCAGATGTGATGTATTTTCTAGTATGTGCACGCTACTTCCTGCACACTCCCCAAATTCTTCAGGGAAGAGGAAAACGGCAAAGAGGTGGGCTTTGCATTAGCAATGTGAGACAGAGCAAATGGTCCCACAGCCATTAGTGTTTACCACATGATCTGTGTTCTAGTATTAGCTTTACACAGTGGCAGTGATTGATAAAGAGTCCCAGTCAATGGCCTGAGGCCTGCTCCCTCCCCTCACTGTACTCCCAGCATAAAGACACTATTTTTCCATTGGAGGATGACTGAAACTATACTCCTAGAATTTTATTTAGCCCCTCTTCCCACTCACACCCTTCCTGACAGTTGTATCTCTATGTGAATAGATTAGAAATCAGATTTTGAGATTCTGAGGGAAGTGGCGTTGGGGATGTGGGCAGCAAAAAGCAGTGGGGATCTGGGAAGCGAAGAAAATGCCAGCAGAGAATAAAGCCAGAAAAAAAAGGGAGGCTGCAAACCCAAATGCCAAAGGAGTTCTCCCTAAAGAGCTTCCTCTTGCTTTTGTGTCTGTTCCTCCTGGAATAAAACCCCATGACTGCATTTACAACTCTGCTGTTTCTTTCAGTGTTTAAATGTCTGACTCCTCATAGAGACTTCTAGAAGTTCTTCTAGAGCAAGAATTATGGCACATGATGAGAGCGTTTTTTGCCCAATACATTTTAAAAACAGTGATTTCCAAGTTTTATTGATTTCATTTTTTTTTGGGGGGTTGTTCTTTATGCCCTTATAAGACCATCATAACTCTCAATGTTTAATATTAGTGACTTGAGGGAGGGGGGTTTGTCCCATGAATTTATTGTCCAAAATCCATAGTGTTATCGTGTGTGTGTGTGTGCGTGCGCGTGTGCGTGGGTGTGTGTGTTGCAAGGGGGGTGTAGTTCCAGAGGAGAAGAAACAAGTGATCCACAAAGAGAATTTTCACCTTCCCACCCTCCAAGGGTATCTAAATATCCAAATTCCATTATTTCAATATATCATTTGAAAAATGTCTCACCTTGCCGTAATGAAAATTGGTTCATATTCAGGACAATCCTGTTAGGAATCCATGTCTCTCTCTGTGGCTGACTCTGCAGTTGTCCACACAGAAGTAGACACCTCCATTTTCTGTGAGGAAATCTGCTCTTCTTCATGGTGTATTATAGGCCCCAAGTACCTACATCAAAGCTTCCAGAAGACTCACAAGCACACATTTGTTGTTTATCTGTACAACACACCCAAGTGGTTTCTTCCCACTTTAATGGAAGCTATAATTTAGAGCTAAGAGTCTGTAATGCTCATGGCTTTTAAATAGACTATTTCTTTGTTTTGGTTATTTTGAGATTACATATGTTTTAGCTTCTGGGTAAATTATAGGCTTTTAAGGCTTCACATTGCTATTTTGTTTTTAAGCAGAAAAGATTTCACCTTTATTCTTCCTGAGTTCACTCTCCTATTTACAGATGAAAAACAGTAGAGGGTAGCATTTATTTACTTTCTATGGAAAATCAGCCCACATATGCCCAAGAAGTCTAATAGTAGTGATTCACACAGGCCTGACTGCTTAGATCCTCACCTCTGAGGCTCATTTCTATAATATCAGAGCAAATGGACAAAAAGCAAAGCCTGCAGAAGGGATGGCTATGTGAAATGAATATTAGTTCTGCCATGTCTGTGGAGAAAAGCAAATGGATGAAATTGGTAGTTACAAAATAGTCACGGGGATATAAAGTACAGCATTGGGAATATAGTCAATAATATTGTAATAACTGTATATAGTGCCAGGTGGGTACTAGACTAATTGGGGGGAATCACTTCATAAATTATATAAACGTCAAACCACAATTCTGTATACTTGAAACTAATATAAAATAACACTGACTGTCAACTGTAATTGAAAAATAAAACAAATAAAAAGAAGAAAGAAGAAAGGAAGGAAGGAAGGAAGGAAGGAAGGAAGGAAGGAAGGAAGGAAGGAAGGAAGGAAGGAAGGAAGGAAGGAAAGGGAAACCAAAAAAAGGGGTGGTGGGGACTGAGGAAGAGATAAGGAACTTTCTGCAATGTCTGGGCCCAGTTTTTCCTGTTTCAGGATAATTTAAAAAATGAAGAAAGTGATAACAAGAAGCCCACTCCTCTATTGTTTATGTGGTATGAATTAGGAAAACTGTCACGTGAATCTGAAGAGTGATTTGAGCCAAAACAAGGAGTGAAAAAACAATTACATCCATTTTTTTTCTATAATTCTGTCTCATTGATGATAACAAATGAATGAAATTAGTCAGAAGAAATAATTGTCTGACAGTGGAGGTTGGAGAAAATTGGAACTGGATAACAAAGCACTAGAGAGTTTTAAATTTTATTTTGACTAATAGTGGTTTTCCTCAGTCTCGTCCCTGCCTGGTGCTACATGGCCTCACCATGCTAGCTGCTTTGCTGTGATCCTGACAACTCCTGCAGTGTCTTGCCTCCAGGCCTCACGCTGGCTCCTCCCTTGATCTGAAGCATCTTTCCATCCCCTGCTGCTTGTTGAATTCCTTCTTGGTCCTTCATGGGTATAGTGTCTCAGCAGAGCCTCCCTTTTTCCAAAGTTCTACCA
This sequence comes from Rhinolophus sinicus, assembly GCF_036562045.2. NCBI lineage: Eukaryota > Metazoa > Chordata > Mammalia > Chiroptera > Rhinolophidae > Rhinolophus > Rhinolophus sinicus. Next base: position 24,245,953 of record NC_133758.1, on the reverse strand, counting down.
CAAAGAAGCTATAAGACATTGGAGAAGTCACTTCTTTGAGATTCCATTTCCCCATCTCTAAAATTAGCAAATTGGAAGGAATCTTTAATGTCTCTCTCTCTCTCTCTCTTTTTTTTCCCCTGATCTTTGAGATAATTCTACACATACAACAATGTCCATGCACCTTGGAAACCTCTGTCTGTTACCACTTTCTAGGCATACGCCCTCAATCGCATATGTTTCTAAACTGCATTGCATAACTTAGATTGTGCTTAGATCAGAGTTTTGCAAGCAGTTAGTTACTGAACTCTTCCCTGCACTGGACTATGAGTTCATTACGATAGTACCCTTTATAAATTTAGTTTTCTGTTCCCTGATGCCATGTATTTTCAACTTCTCAAGTGTCTGTGGAATGAATGGACGATCTAATCAATTTTGAGATGAAAGAGTTTTATTAGATACAATGTGTCTGCACATGGCTTAATGTTTTATATTTACTTGGAAAGAAGAACACATAAAAACAATGGCTCATCAAATATCTTCAAATTTGAGCCAGAATATTATGCTTTTAATCAGATGAATAAGTAATATTTAAAATTTTCCTATAGTGGGGCATAAAGCAGTAAGTTTCGGTCTTCAGAGGTGCTTCATCAGGGTTTACATGACCACTTTGTTTGAAGGAGTCACACGTGGAATAAAGGGTTATGATAAGTGACTTCTAAAGCCTCCATTTACTATGAATCTTGAAGTCCTATGACTGGGGTTCCATGTACGCATATGCAAGTTCTGCACTATTGAATACACCGGGATAAACACTGGAGGGCCAAGAACATAGGAGATCCTCTTTAGTGGACACAGTAATAAATAATGACTCCAGAACCCTTTGGAAATGATTGCTCTGCTCAGGCGCAGGGTGTGGGGAGCTAGGGCTGCAATGTTTTTGTGCTGGTCTTGACATCAGAAGCATGAGCTTGGGCTCAGGCTCAGCTGATAAGTTTGATATTATTCATACCTTTTGTAAAGACTTAGGGAAATGCATCAGAGGGCTTAAGAGGCCTACCCAGTTACTGAGCTAATCGTTGGAAAAAGATAAATTCCAACTCAAGGTCTTCTATCATAAAACCCAAGGATTCAAAAAATGTTTCTACTATAGTTATCTAGGCCAACCATAATTGGCTTACTTCAACTTGTTTGTCAATGTTGTTTCTTTTTTTTTTCTATTCCTTCTTTACTCATTTATCATGTAAGCCTTCACTTTTATAATCAGAAAGTTCTAAATCAGAAACACACACACACACACACACACACACACACACACACGTAATCCTTGGGGCAGACATCTAGTTTTCAGTGATAAATGGCTAAGACAGAGGCAAGATACCCAACATGTCACTATCTACATTCTTATAGATTTCATGAAATAGTACAATACAAGTGACATCTTATACCAATCTCTTGTTCGACAGATTAAACAAACAGGAGCCTAGAGAATCTAAGAGCCTTGAACAATGTCACACATCTAACTAGCAGTAGAACGGAGGCAGACACTAAATGGCGAACACTAACACTTGTACATATTTTCTTAAAAAAATAAATTATTATTTTTTTCCATTAACGTTCTCTAGGAAAAGAAGTTCCACAAAATTTTACCCAGAGCAATACACAGATTTAATGTAATCCCCATCAAAACCCAATCGCATTTTTCAAAGAAATAGAACAAAAAAATAATCAGTTTTGTATGGAACCACAAAAGACCCAAAATGGGCAAAGAAAACCTATAAGAAAAGAACAAAGCCAGAGGTATCACACTCCAAATTGTACTACAAAGAAACAATAATCAAAACAAGACAAAAACTCACAGACACAGATGGTAGTTACCAAAGGGAAAGGTGGGGGTCGGTAATAGAAGAGGGTAAAGGGGGTCAAATATATGGTGATGGAAAGAGAACTGAATCTGGGTGGTGAACACACAATGCAATATATAGATAATGTATTATAGAATTGTATACTTGAAACCTATATAATTTTATTAACCAATGTCACCCTAATAAATCTAATGAAAAAGAAAGAATCATAAAATGTGTGTGCCAATCAGGAGACACCAGTGGGCTGAGACGGTAACTGTGGGCACTGATGAGGTCAAAGGCTGCCTTTCCCTGCATCGGTGAATCCTGCGCTCTGGTTCATGACACTGAAGCTTCCTTTAAGAGCCTTTCACTATTTTGTTCTTCCCCAGGTGCTTGAAGTCCCACCTCGTCATCACTAATCATTCACTCATCAGTTGCTCTTCTCAGCAGCCCTATTCAGTTGCTCTGTTCAGTGCTCTGTCAGCCTATCTGGTTCCCAGGAGACTACAGATCTACTGCAGCATTTGACATTGGGCTTCCATGCAGCCTCTGCTGTGTCTTCAGTCTTCCCTACTCCAAGCAGCAAAACAAGACTTGGAAGAACCTCCTTTGCTTTGCATTCATCTACATGTTAGTGAAACTAAATCATCATTTTGATCTGCTTGTATTCCAGGAAGCTTTGCTATGTTCCTTTTAGCACTGCTGCTGCTCTTGTTAATGAGGCGGCAGCCATGGTTAGTGCAAAGCTCCATGGCTATGGATGCACAAGACCCCACTGAGCTCACGGTCTGGGTCTTCCGAAGGGCAACTATTTTGGGGTCTCAGTTTATCTGAGAGCTGACTCCTGTTATCAGGGTTAAATAAAACAACTTCTATAAAATGTGTTATAGTAACAAAAGGTTACACATTCACTTATTAATATATAAGCCCATCTGTTCAGGCAAATACACACAGAAATATCCCCTGTGACCCATGTTTAGCATTGGGGATACCAGGGTGAAAAACATAGATATGCTGCTCCCTCTCATGAAGCTTCCTACATAGTAAATTAGGGATTTGGAGGATGAGAAAAATATCACTGAACTAAGAAGAAAAGGGAGGAACATGAAGGGTGCTAAACTAAAAAACTCAGCTAGATTAGGTACCTTAACTAAACTGTAGACTGTAACTTCTTCTATATGGAATAAACTGCAGCAAAACCTGGACTTTTCTTGTTCATGAGTTCTTATTTCCTTTTCTCTAATACTGGCCCTGGCCATGCAATATAGGATCTGCTGAAATTCTGCCACTACCTACCTGCCCATTACAATATGTCAGACTAGAGAGACATACTGCTTTTAGAAGTCCCATGTGTTGTTCTGGCATCACAGGAATTGTCTCAGGCTGTTGGATAGGAACAATTAGTTGCATAGATCAGAAAGAATTAACGGGGGGAAAAAAAGAAGGGGGGGAGAGAGAGAGAGAGGAGAGAGAGGAGGGGAGGGGAGGGAGGGAAGGAGGGAGGGAGGGAGGGAAGGAAGGAAGGAAGGAAGGAAGGAAGGAAGGAAGGAAGGAAGGAAGGAAGGAAGGAAGGAAGAAACACTGGGGCTAGAGAAAAAAATGGATAACATCTTGACATTTTTGTTTATTCCCTTATCTTTAGAAGCTCATACTAATATTTTCGTTCTTTTAGTTTTTATTATACTTTGTATTGGTGCCACAAAATGCAGCATTTGGTAATACTCAGTTTATTGTTATGACTGTGTTTGCTGGAAACAAAACTGATTTGAATTAAATTAAGCAATAAACTAATAGTAAAAATAATGACAGGGATTTATCTTAATCTGCAAGGTTGACACACAGAATGAAAAGGCAGAATTATAACTGGGTTCTGGAGAATAAAAGCGGAAAATGCAAAGCTAACATAACTCTTTTTGACTCTTATTTCTGCCTCTTCCTGCATATCTGTTTGTTTTGTTTTTTTTACGCTCTCCCTACAATGCAGCTCTCTGTTACTGACTTGGTATCTAGGATGCAAGATATTTATGAGCCATCACTATGAAGGAAAGGGTAAAGAAACAGAATTGGGCAGAGGAAGAAGTCTGTGGGTCATGCCCAACCAGGCCTTCACCAACTTGACAGGGGGCTCTGGAGCAAGTATGAGCCATCAGAGTTGTCCCCTGTCAGCCTAAAGTGGGGCACCTTTACACCCCCTCCTTGTTCTGGCACAGGATTTGGGCTGCCTCATAAAAGGCGGGAAGGACATGACTTCTTCAGGAAAAGGAAGCTTCAGGTCCAGGGAGCTGAGCAGGCGCTGACAGGAGACTGCTGCCACGAAACTGTTAGCTTTTAGAAGGCAGAAATGTTCCTTTACCACTGGTCTATTCCCCACAAGAGACTGGGAAATTGGAAACTAGACACCCAGGGTATCATCACATGAAGTCTTATACTTGGTAATCCCTGGTGAAATTATTGATTGGTTTCTGGCCATTTTAACTATGTTGATTCTTCCAATCCATGAACACGGAATATTTTTCCATTTCTTTGTGTCTCTTCAATTCCTTTGATAATGTCTTATAGTTTTCAGCGTATAGGTCCTTCACATCCTTTGTTAAGTTTCTTCCTGGGCATTTTATTCTCTTTGTTGCAATTGCAAAAGGAATATTTTTAAATTTATTTTTCTGAAATTTCATTGTCAGTATGTAGCACAATGGATTTGTGTACATTGATTTTGTACCTGCAAACTTTACTGTATTTGTTTGTTGTTTCTTAATAGTTTTTTGGTGGAGCCTTTAGGGTTTTCTGAATAAAGAATCATGTCATCTGCAAAACGTGACAATTTGACTTCTTCATTCCCAGTTTCGATGCCTTTTATTTCTTTCTCTTGCTTGATTGCTCTGGCGAGGACTTCAATACTGTATTGAATAACAGTCATAAGACGATTCTCTTTCAATCTTCCAAACTCTCTCGAGGTGTCTGCTCCTATCCCCTTACTATTCCTCCTCCTCCCAATCTCCCCACAAATGGTCCATATAGACAATGGCACAGAACCACAGTACTCACCCTGCCCCATGCTGCGTTCCATGCCCTCTTCCTTTTTTCTCCTAAAGAAAACCCCTCATTCTATCTTAGCCACAGTTCCCTTAATTACTACATCCTATCCTTCTAAGAATCACGCTTATAATCAGAATGACATGTATCTTAGCATTTTAACTTATACTGCTCTCTCTGCCATTTTTTCAAACATAAATGTATAGTGTATGTTCCTGAGGTCAGGGGTTATATTTTTTCCATCCTTCAGGTGAATTAGCACATTACTGGGTCACTAGTGACAGACTCATGTGTTATCCAGCATTTTACATATATGTATAAACAATTGGTCCCATAACCCTATCAAAATACTTACCTCTTTACAAATATCTTTTGGCATTTTCAAGATGTTTCTGGAAATGGAAACGGCTTTGCTTGAAACATCAACAAATATAAATGTCATCAATAAAAAGACAATGTGAATTACAAACAAAGCCCCTCTAGTGAATCCCATCACATATCAATCTTTTTGTACATGTTTGTTACATTGAAAAAACCTTGTGGTTGTTTTTTTTTAAACCATCCTGTTGAAATTTTAGCAGCAAACTTTACATATTGATACATAGGCATTTTTCAAGAAAAGTTTACCAAATAATTTTACATTGCTCCATTTTCTTTCCTAAAATTTGCACTCAGATTGGTGAGATGTAAGAGATGTTTGTTTGTTTGTTTGTTTTAATAAAACACTTTGGGTTGCTTTAATGCGATGGAGCTTCATGAATCTCTGGGTGAGTTTGAGCGGGAGTGCAGCAGGCTATTTATCTCCTGTTGCCATGCCAATGATGTCTGACCAGGACAAGATGTAAGGAGCATTGTCTGATTTAATAAAAGACCACTTCCTCTCAGATACTTCAGGAGACAGATTTCAATCAGCTCATGGTCTGGGACTCAATCTACCCTCAGGTTAAAATCATGCTGTCAGCAGCATCTCAGCTGGCCCTGAAGAGTGCTATTGAATGCCCGTGTGCTTGGATTACCTTCAGCCTGAGAAAGCCTGCAGCACAAGATAAACTAACAAGCAAGGACAGGGACATTTTCCAAGTAGTGATGACTCCTGATCGCATCCCTAAATGCTTTACCCCCTCTTTGGATGTGGCACATGTAGCCTTTCATCTAAATTCAAACTCCCAGAAAACTGGTGCCTAGACAGAAGGCTATCTGATGTGATAAACAGCGGATCTCCATCAGCCCAATGCAACTCAAATACCGCTAGAAAAGAGAAGAGTATGAAGAAAAGTGAAACTTGGTACAAAAAGCAGTCTCTGTTCTTGGCTGAGGGTCGTGCTGATTGCAAGGATGTGCAAGGAGCCATGCATCACTCAGGTGCAGCAACAAGGGCTGCCCTATCATTGCCATATCGCCCCAGAGTTACAACCCTATATAGGTTTTTCACCTATATAGGTGAGAGCCCCAACATTTGAAGGAAAGAATAACTCCTTTTTTTTGACACTGACACAGCTGGCCTCAGAACTCTGTTGTCATAGAGAAAAAGGATTATTGGTCTCCATAGTTACCCATTAAGCATTCTGGACATATCAGGAGACCAAATCGGCCACTCCCAGGCTCCTACCTTCCTAAGGAAGCAGAGCAGGACAGTGTCTTTGAAGTTGATAGAACACAATCCCTTTGCCTCTCCAACAAATTACTCTGTTGAGTCTGAAAATTGTCACTTCAAGGAAGAGAAGACAACTTTTCAAAGACTGTTGATGAAGCAACTTTCTAGCATTGAGTGCATGCAAGCATATTAGCATAAGTCAGGTGTGGGCAGCACGATCTTTGGATAAATCAACGTTTACTTGAAGGATTCCCATTTCACATATCAGAAGGGATTCCAGATATGGAAGCAGCCGCACTGTCTTCCTCCTGCCCCAGGGCCACACACAGTTTCTGCTCTTTAAGGAGAAATCTGCCAGCTTGCTCTAAGGGAAAGGGTAAATCAGTAGTAAAATATAAAATTCTTAACATGTTTAACTCAGTTTTTGGTTCTGTCATTAAGATCAGTGATTTTTTTTTTTTTTTAAATAGTGTACTTAGCAAGTATTCCTATTAGAATACTGAAAAGTGCTGACTCTGGGTTAAATGCAAAGTATAATCAAAACTACGTAGAGAAATAAGAGCAAGAAAGGGGCATAGTAACAATGATTTAATGTATTTGTAAGTGTTTGAAAGATAATGTAAGACATTAGAGCAAATGATCATTGCTGTATTATGTTTCATCCACATAATCTACCAAATGATTTTTCTAAATCTAGGCAATATGCACTTCCTACTGTAATACAAAGTTCATAAGATTCTGTAAATGTATATGCACAACACACTTATAAGCAATGGATATTCATTAGTTCATCAAATATCCCTTTGTTCATTGGGCAGCTGAATGAGGTTTATCCTTAAGGAGATATCGGGTGACTAATACACAGAAAACAAAGCATTAATAATTGTTTTGTTATTTCATAAATCTTGGAGGCTTGCATGCCTCTTTTGCTTGGCTAAGGTATTAATATTTTGTATAGTGTGCTGAGCTGGGATGCTGTGTTGCCCATATCTTGTGTAATTACTAAAACCAACACAATCCTTTTTTGTTTGGAAGTGTTGTTTGACTTTCTAGTGTGTGGTGATTGAAAAATAAAACAACTCAATGTGCTCAAATAAACAAGTACTTCCCCAAATCTCTCTGAGTCTAGCGTTCTGTGGGATGCTGGAGCTGAGGAAGAAAAAAGAGGGTCAGGATGTAATTAATGTCCTTGATAGAATTCATACACAAGAAGCCAGTGGAAATCAATATAGGAGTGCATATATTCAACCATGGAAAAAATAATACTATCTTGTCATGGTAATTTAATTGCCTATAATTGTTCTTGAAATCTAATATACCAAACCACCTAAGACAAGCATGAGAAAGTTGAATGGCATATATTTATTACTCATTCCCAAGAATGATTAGGAATGTGAGAGAATTTATTTTAGGTCATCACTGTAACGGAAATGTAAGTGGCATGGTAATTTGTTTATTCCAAAAGTACATGCAAATTATCTAATTGGCTCAAATTATACAGTATATTGATTTCAACTTGTTCCTTCTTTTTGTCTTATCTTTCTTGTGTGTGGACAGTATCTCTTTGACTTAATGTCATGCAGAATTTCCTTCATTCTCAAATAAATTAAGTGCAATTAATAGTTCTCTGTGAATCTTTGCCTTAAACACTGCTTTATGGCATTTACAACCAGACTAAGTGTAACATCAAGTAGTAAGATTAAAGGAAGAGGAATATTTATCTGACATTAAACACACTAAACTAACCTAAAATTTTTTCTAAACTAAAAAAAAAAAAAAAAACGTTTGAAGAAAACACACTGAAGAAGACATCCTTAAGAATTAAGGAAAAAAACATAATAGGCTCTATTATATGATTGAGGACAAAAAGTCTGATCTTTCTAGAGTGCCCTTTTCCCCATCTCACATAACAGTTGTTATGTGGCAGAGTCAGCATTTTAAATCAAGACACCTGGCTCCAAAATCAATGTTGTTTCCATTATTGGCATTTAGTTAAAATAAAATAAAAAGAACTAATCAATTGATTAACTAGTCTATCAAGATCATAAAAGAAAGACCATGTAGTAAACAAGTAGTTTCTGTGAAAACAGGGATGGAGGAAAGTTTAAGTCCAAAGGTTTTGGCTTCGCTCAGGGAAAGTAAGGTTTGGGGCAATATTATTATGGCAGGCTCTCAGGACCCATGGATTACCAGGAGAATGAGATAAAGACCAGGATGCAAAAGGGAAGTGAGGACACTGAAGGCAGATGCAGAAAGGCAAGAAATACTTTTCGAAAGACAGAATACAACATCTATGGGTCTCTAGGGTTGCAGTGTGTTTGAAACAAAATGGCAGCGCCCTGTGCTGTTAGAGGACAGTGTCATAATGGAGGTGTGATGGTTGGTCTCATGTGTCAATTTGGCTAGGCTATCCTGATCAGTTGTTTAGTCAAACATTAGTTTAAGTATTGCTGTGATGGTATTCTGTAGATATGGTGAATAGCGACAATCAACTGACTGTAAGTAAAGGGGATTAGCCCCTGTTATGTGGGTGGGTCTCATCCAAGAAGTTGAAGGTGTCAAAAGCAAAAACTGAGGTGTTTCCACAGACGAAGGAATTTTTGCCTCAGGACTGCCCCATTAACTACTGTCTGAGTTCTTAGCCTGCTGGTCTACCCTACAAATGGTGTACTTGCCTTCTAGCATAATCATGTAATACAAGGCCTCAAATTAAATATATTTATTATATATTCATCTCCTCCATGGAATGTAGATCTGTTTTTCTGGAGAACCCTGACTAATAGAGTAGGGCCTCTAGGAACACTGGAGCTGCTGGGCTACCTGTAAGCTCAGTGTGCAAAGTAGTCAAAGAGGCCTGCTTCTCTGTTCCTTCTTGTCTAACTTCTTCTGGGGAAAGCAAGACCCACAGACATGGAGATTTAATTCTGAAGATAAATTAAAATAATAATAATAAATAAATTATTTTGAATCCTCCACTTAGAACTGGCCATAAACAAGTGGTAAAAGTAACAAAGTATCGTTTTCCTATGGGACCTTTGTTTTCTGTCTTGCTCTCCCCTTCATTTATCACTTCTTCTAATGGAAATGTGCAGAGCCTGTGGATTTTCCCCTGCTTCCTCTCATCAAACCTGCTCTTCGTACACAGACAGGCAAATGCAAATCTTCTCATAAAATCAATTACAACTTGATATGAACATGCTTAAATCACTATTAGTTTTTCCAAGGGAATTTGCAATTTAAGCTTTCTCTCCGGTCTTGTAATAAAAAGTGTGGTGCTATTAAAGAATATTAGGAATCACCAGCCAAGTGGGAGGATGGGGGCTACCCTGCAGAAAGTCTGCTGCACATGCCCCCTCCCACTTATGCATAATCTGGTGTTCCTATTAACACAGGAAAGTGAAATGTGATCTAAAACCAATGTCTAAAGAAGCAAGGCTACTCTCATATGGAATTTGTGCTTATCCCATATCCATTGAACTTAACTGTTCTCTTGATTCCATTATCTTTATCCATGAAAAAGTGGCAGTTGTCTGAATCCTACACCTTTGAACAGATGTTTATGGTGTAAGATGAACCATAAACAGTAACAAATGATACATTTTGGTATCACTAAATTAGTTTCATATACTCTATCTCACTCTATACAAAAGTGGGACACTTAAGTTCGCAAACTTTCCACCATGTAAGTGCATGTGTGTTATCATCATTTCTATTTTATGGATATTAACATTGTTAATTTGGTTTTTCAGGATTGAACTTGGGCTTCCTCTCATCAAAATCAAGCCCTTCCTAAATCTAATGGATTTGCTATCATCTATTAGTCGTTCCGGATTCTTTTGTCTTGCACATAAGTATTTTTTAATGGTACTGACAGAAAATGCATATTTTTTGTATTTTGCTACATGGTAACATTAATAATAAACATAACCATTCTTTTTTTAAAAAAAAAGTTGCCTGGTACTTCAACAGAGTGGAAAGAAGATACTATCAAAATAAATGTTTAGAAAATCAAATTACCGTTTTATTCTTATATACCAGTGAAGAGTGAAAATTTTGTTTTATGTGGTTATTTAGCAATATCATTTGTAGGGGAACCTTTTTCTGTTGTACATTGTTTTCAACTCAGTTCAACTAATCAATATTTTGTTGTTTGCTCTTATAAACCCAGCATCATTCTAGTTATTGTGGGATATAAAAATATATAAATGTAAATAGTTGGTCTCAAAATTAATAGTTAATCCTAACAAACAACAGTTAATGAATGCTGTTCACTATGTGCCTGGCACTCTTCTAAGTGCTTTAGAAACAATATCTTCTTTAACCTTATGGCGTAGGTGCCCTTATTGCTATTCTTGGGCAGCTTACAACAATAAACAGACTTCGTCACTATCACGTGACTAGAAAGTAACAGAGCAGGACTCAGACTCAAGCAATTAGATCCTAAACCTTGAACTTTTAATCACTAAACTGTATCAACTCCCCAAAGACAACATACACAGACAATCCAATTAGAGATGCAAAATACAGCAAACCATACAACAGGAGATGCTTAAATTAGACATTCAAATGTCAGTCTTCAAGTATGGCCAAGAAAGGAGAGACCCAGTGAGACACAACTCATCCTTCACTAGAATAAAAACCACGGGCCACAAGCATTTATCTGTCTTGTTGATTGTTGTATTCCTAGCCCCTCATCCATAGTCTGGCACACAATAAACACTTAATAATTGTTTTCTGTATGAATTATTTAAAAAATATTAGTAAATCAACAGAGGACTAGATTTTGAATGGACAGAGAGAAGGGAGGGGGTCATTATTGGTGGTGGAAAATATTTTTATCAACAAATATTTGCTGAGTTTCACTGTATAAGTGGCCCATACAGAGAATGGTGAAGACATTAGTGTGTGCACTCAGTTTTGCTTGGTCTGATAAAACGACTCGAGCCACTGACGTGCAGGAAGCAGAGTAATGCACAAAAGTTTATTTGGTTCTCTGAAAGAATGTCCATGATTTCAGGACTTACAAACATATATTTAAGTAATAAAAAGTGTACAATATCTTCAACTCATGCAATTCTTTCAAAACTCAATCAAATGTTTCTACCTTTCCTGATCACCTCTTCTTGGTACCCACTACTCATGTTTGTACTTAGCATATCATACTGAAATTATTAATTTACATGCTAGCTTCCCTACTCAATTATTAGTTTTTTGAATATAGGAAAATATGTCTTCTTGCATTTTGGGCACCTAAGCCTGCATGTCTTTTATTGTAGGGATACTGTTTAATCAATAAAGATAAAAAATAGTAATAATAGCTCCATTTCTGGCCAACCAACTCTTCATTGGTGTGTGTGCCATTTTGCCATTAGAAATGTGGGCTTTGGTATAAGATTACATTCCCTAAAGAGGTCAAAGTATGCCATAAAAAATAATGTATTTCTGCATCATTATATATGATCCTGCTAGACTTGTCATTTAAATGTTTATATAACACTAAATTCAGACCAAGCATATTAATTCATTTAATCAACATATAAACCCACCCTTTTTACAAATAAGGAAAGTGAGACAGAGAATTTGAGAAACTCGCCATAGCTAGAGAAAGGCAGTGCAAAAATTAAATCTCACGGCATCCAGGTTCAAACTTCATCCTCTTCATCACTAGACTGCTGATTTTTTTTGAGCAGCATGGCTTCTTGAAAGGCTGCTTTGTTTGGGAAATACTAATGGGAAGGTTTTACACTCATCATGTCAGTGGTTCCTAAGTACTTGTCTGTTTGTAGGTTAATATTGAGATTACTATATAAGAATCTACCAAGAAATCAGAGATTTCACTTGGTAGATCTGAAATTTAGAGTTAAACAAAACTCACAGGTTATTTCGATGCACCACCATACTTATAAATCACTGCTCTAAATTATTTTATCAAGATTTGTCCCTGTAAAACAACAGGAGGCTACTCATTAACTTCCATACCAATAATGACAGAGTTGGAAATAGTTGCTCATCACAATGGGTAACAGTCATCTTAAAATATAGTCTTAGTTCTTTCCAAAGAAACTTGTTCCAGTAACGTGATAAAGGTTGAAAAATGCAAAGGATGTTCGCTCTCCCTTTTCCTAGGTTATGTAAATGTAAGTGCTATACTTAAGGGCATGTAATAACTCTAAGTAGAATTAATTATCTGTTATAATGATAAGGTAAATATATTAATTTTTGAGATAAAATGGAAAACAATATCTTATACATGTGTATTTACATTTGTTAAGAATTTTTCTTTATACCAGCTAGTACGTAAAATATTTTAAAAGAAACCTAATGTGTTAAGTGAGTTGAATAAAGATTGAGCAGCTGCTTCAAAAATCACAAGGTTGTTTAAACAATGGAACAATTTACTTCAACTGACTAAATTAATTTCCATGTTTTTCATAAAGGCTTCATGCTGGCCTGCCCTATAGGAATGTTATGTATTACTTTTATGGGATACTCAGCTTAAAGTGGATATAATCTAAGAGAGCTTACTTAAAGACTGAATAATAAAGTAGGTGACATCAAAAATCCTTTTTACATGTCAGTAATGAAACAGTACATTAGCAAGACGTGCATTTCTGAAAAAGGTAAAAAAAAAACAACACACAAAAACAACAATAAACCTGGTGCCTGCATTTCTGCATATGTACTCCCAAAATGCCACCAATTAGCTCTAAGATGATAATGTGACCAGTCTACAGGCTATATCATGAATGGTGGTGTTTTAATTAGGAATAATTGGTGTACTTATGTGTGTTCTAGGTGTAGGAGAGTCCCATTAAAGAATCATTGACTCCATATGCCATCCACCAAATCATATCCAATGAAGGCTAATGACACTCATTACAATAAAATAGCACTCACAGAAAGACATTGGGAATTCAAATAATATGGTATGTCCTTACTAGATAGTGTTAGAGTGACAGGAGAGCATATATGAATATTTGGAGGAAGGAATGGAATGGTTGTTAATTTGTTGTGGTATTTCACCTCTATCCACATCCAAGCTGACCTTATTACAGAGTTTCCAAATGCTCCAAAGCTCTAGAAAGCCACTGTGTCCTTTTGGGCTAGCTCCAAATTCATGTTATCTTCAGTATTCATAAACACGGACTGTTGAACTTCTCCCTAACAAAGTATCATTTTAGATTCTGCCCCGTCTGTGCATCCAAACAGTCATGGTGTCCTGTGTATTCAGTGCTCCTGCCACTTCCTGGTCAGGTCCTCACTGTCCCTCACCTGGGTCATTGTGGCGATGGACTCCTGACTTCTTTCTCATCTTTCTTCTACAATGTTGCCTACATAATATGGCCCAGTTTATCTTCTTAAGTCACCAGTCAGGTAATGTCAGCCCCCTTTAAGGACACTTAGAGATGTCTTGTTTTCTACAGAATAAAGTCCAAAATCCAAAATAGTGCTCCCTGGATTTCCTTTGTGCTTTTAACTCTTTGAATCCAGTCCTTTTAGTTTTATTTCTTTTTACACCTATCTCCCAACTCCCCAATCAAGAAAGAACAAGTTTTCAGGTATTTCTTCTAATATAAGGTTAGACAAGTTTAGCAATAGGGACATTCAAATACCATCATTGATTATCAATCTATATTATACAATGACTATATACTAATCATTTATTTCTCACAGATTTATACACTAATAGTGCTTTCACAAGGGAAGTAAACTGACTGCTTGTAGGGGGAAATATTTCATAGTTAGTTGGTTAGAAGAAAAGGTGAAATATGGTTGCACATTCTGAAATGTGGGCAGTTCTGTGGACCAAGACCTGAGTAAGTTACAAAGTAATCATGACAGAGAACATGCTTCCACCACAGGTGGACGAGACAAGAGCCAAGAGATGGACGAAAGTGGGGAAATCACACATGCATATACGCTTCTACCTTTTCTCTTTTTGCCATTTATGGAAAAATCATATGCTGGGGTCAAGGTGTTTATATAAAATTATACTTGTTTTAGTGGCCAAAGAGATTCCATAATGCAAAGAAGACAAGAGCATACCAATACCAAGAGGAATTTGAATCTATAGTGCTTTTGTGAGAACACACAGAACTCTCTGGATTTGAGTACTCCATGGTGGCTTTCAGAATCAGTCAATAAGGGGAGGCAATAGAGCGCCCTAATGCCAGCAGGGGAAAGCCAACTCTAGAGGACTAAATATGGAGGATATTTCATTATTTATTTTAAAAGTCCACCACCATTAATGTTCTGATAACAATTCTCTGACACCAACTAGGTGACATGCAATTCAATTCTGTTCTGACCCTACCTACTGGGATTAGCATCGAACTCCACAGGTTTAAGGGATCCTTCCTGTTACCATGCTAAAGTCTGGCTGCCTGCTGCTTGAAAAAGTCCACATTCAAGAGACAAGGTTGGTAGAAAGAAAAGCAGTTTTATTCAAACTGCTGGCATTCTGCAAGGATGGCGGACTTCTGTCCAAAGCTCACCTCCTCGTTCCTAGGACAGTCAGAAGTTGTTATCTGTACACAAGAAGATGCAGAAGAAAGGAAAGGGGAAGTTAGTCATGTGTCTCGTACTGGAGAACATCTCCTGGGGTCCGGTTTGTTCTGCAATGGTTACCTTGAACCTCGTCTTATGGGTGATTCATGTGTCACCTGACAGAAAATCACAGTCCAGAATTGTAGCCTGGTTGCCAGTGTCTGGATAGCTAAGGGCTGACTCAGTTTATTGCAAGTTAGTGTTCTGTTGATTAACTAGATTAACAAGGTATGCATGTAGCCTTGGGAACACAGAACAATTAAATGGGGGAGTGAGGAAGAGAAACAGCTGAACCGCAAACTCTGAGGTGAATCAAGCTATAAGCCAACAAGTTATTGATTTCTTGAGTTTCACCCTGACAGTTTTACAAGACTGCTCTCACTTCAGATGCCAGCCACAAGTTTCAGGAGCCACCTGCACTTCTGACAGACTGGCTATAAATAAGGGGTTCACACAAATCTATCAGGTTCAACAATTTGCTAAAATGACACACCGGATTCACTCAAAGCACTATACTTAGTATTGCAATGTTATTATAAAGGTTACACGTAGGACGAGATCTAGAAGTGCCCCATACACAAGCTTCAATGCCCGCTCTGTATGGAGTTAGGGAACATGACCCTCTCTGCATACCAGAGTGTTCACCAACCCATCAGGAAGTTCTCCCAAGTGTTGGTGTCCAGAGATTTTATTGAACATGTAAGCAGGATTGCTTAAATCATTGGCCAAGTGACTGAATTCGATCTCCAGCACCTACTCCACTTCTTGGAGGTTGGGCTGACTCAAAGTTCAAAACTTCTAATCATGTAGTTGGTCATTCTCACCCTGAAGCTACCTAGGGGCCCATCTGGTCACCTAATTAGCATGAAAAACACCCCTATCACTCAGGAAATTGCACAGGTTCAAGGGGCTTTGTGCCAGGAACTCCCTGGGGACAAAGCCAGATGTATTCTCCCTGATACTACACCATTGTTCCATCATGGAGGAATGTTTTGTTACTTACCAAACTCTGAACTATTTAAAAAACTTTTTATTTATTCAATTTATACAATGTACCACAAATAAAAATAGTACAGGAACTATCCATATATCCTTTATTCAGTTTCTTCTTTTATTTAACCCTTTTTTTATTTCACCCTTTTATTTTTTTTTATTTAACACTTTTATTTAACCTTATTTTGTTGTTACTTTATCAGTCTCTCTCTCTCCCTCCTTCCCTTTCTTTGTATGTACACACACACATACACACATTTTTTTTTACCCCTAAACCATTTCAGGGTACATTATATCCATCATCAGAATTACTCTTAAGGTTATATATAATAAAATTTCTCTATTAAAAGGCTTCTCTCTGTCCATGCAAATGTGATTATACTTATTAAAGTAACATTTTTTTTTCTGTTTTGTATTGTTGGTAGTTATTTTCATTTCCATCTTTACTAAGTTTGTTGAGTAACAACTTTATCATTTTACATGTAGATTCCTAGAACCTACTCCCTATTATTCTGACTCATAAGCCTCCTAAGGCCCTAAGAATCTCTATTTTTAAGAAATACCTTCACATTATACTGACCTAGGTAATCTTTTAAAAAAATGCTTGAGGAGCATCTGACATCAAATCTATTTAATGCTCAGTAAAAGTTTTCTAAAGGGAAACGTTTTCTAAAGGAAGTTCTCTTGTTCTTTTATTATATAAATATTGATGGATTGAGTTATATTCACTGCATACTAAATTATCCGTTATAATGAAAAGTTACAGACTGAGATACCAGTAGGTTACTGTATATTCTCTATAGCCAGAAATAAGTATTTTTAATTCAGTTTACTCTCTATCTAGAAGATTCCCTAGAAGAAAAGCCTAAAATGAAGACTCAAGTCCACGTGAATGTTTTAAGGCGGTGCCTTCAGGAGAGAGGGCATGAGAGAAGGATAGAACAAGGAAAGGAGCTAAGCCAGAATGTGTCTCAGTTGGAGTCCAGTTTTAGCCTGATCTCCATGGGAGCTCGGGAGCATAAATTGTACTACACAGAGGAAAAAAAAAAATCTGTGGATGAAAAAGGTGCCACATACTAAACCTGATAAACTCAGGGGAAGCCATCCTGGTGGGCCCTACAAAATCAGAGACCAAAATTAACCACATAGGATGGTTTGAACATAAAAATTCCTGACTAAAAGCGGGTCATGGCCAGTAGTTACATCCTTGGCCTATAGCTTCCTAGACAATGGTCAAGCTTTACCTTAAGTATTACCTTAGATATTGCCTTTTCGTATCAAAGGTAACATAACCTTGGAATGTCAAAGTAATCCTTTTTTCCGGACCCCTCAGGGCACAAACCACAGCATCAGAGCACCAGATTACAGAACCTCTCATTGTTATCTTGTTCCCCTGAATACCATCTCTATTTACTGTAAATGTTCATTGTTAACTATCCTCTGCCCACCCCTGTAAAAGAAGTATGTGTCTCTCCGTTTTACTTTTTATCCAATCCCAGATGTCCCCCCCCACCACCTTAATCTACCACCAATGGATTTCACGTAAGCTTCCATAGGTCTCCTTCAATTCTAATGTATAAAATAAGCTGCGAAACCACCATTTTCCAGAGCATTTTCTTAATCTGTTGAGATTTTGCTTCTGGGCAATTGTTGTCATTTTGGCTCATATTAACTGATTAAATTTCTCTACAAGTTTGGATGTTTCTTACATCAACAAATCCAAAGCAAGAAAGCGGGCCATGTGTATTTTATTGTCAGTCAGTCATTCGATACAACTAATTGTGGGGGTAGGAAATCACCTCCCAGCAAGACAGCATCCGTAAGTCTGAGGGTCATTCTCTAGAGAAGAGTGCAGCTGTGAGCATTAGCAACCAACACAGCAGCTGGGGGACAGGTGCACCAGCTTGGTAAAGGGGATCTGGGAATGGCAGCAACAGTGTCCACTGCAGTCTCATATCCAAACATTTATTGAATATTTAACAGGGATCCAAAGTTGAGAATATTGTGAGGTCTCTTCCGATGTCCAGATATATTTTAAGATTTAACATAATGTTTTTCAGGTAGTTCCTGAAATATGCTCACTTTCATCACTCTAGTAAATAAGCTTTAAAAGGACCAGGGAGTGATGAAAAGAGAATTTTCAGGTGGTGCATGCATGATACATACATGGTACCTACATGCACACATGAAGACACGTGGTACAGGCATGGTACTCCAGAGCGCAAACTTGAGGATAATTACCTGCATTCTCAATGTACACCAGACACTTTTTCTTCCTTCCTTTTATTCATTATCTTTAATTGAAGCTATTTATCTATTTATTCAAGTATCCCTCCTCTACTTAAATGCAACGTCCTTGTAGGCAATATTTACATTTTATATATATATATTTCATTTCCATTCAGTGAATGCTCAATTCATCGGTAATTAATGAATAACTAAACATATGTATGAATGTACACAACTATAATGATACGGTGCTTGGACCAAACATTATTTTAGTGCATCTGAGAAAGAAGACAAACATATGGAATAGTAATTAGCTTAAGTAAGATATAATTTACTGCTAAAATTAGTTAAAGAGCTGTGACTAGGAAACTCATGAAAGGATAAGACAGGCGTCTTGGTGAAAGATTTTTCTTGCTGATAATCAACATGATGAATAACCTGGTGGTTGTAATCATCTGAATAAAACAACAATGCCCTACTTGTCGGGAAAAGATAGCAATTCATTGAAATAGTTTATTCTTGGATTCTATGTAAATACACATTTTTAGGTGGTGGATTAAATATGGAACTAGGAAAAGAGATTGTTTTACTTCTAAGCTGGCACATTTGCACACCACTTTTTTTCAATTTGTCAGATTCTTGGTACAGATGGTGTACCAGGTGGTTTAAAAATCTAACAACAAATATCTAGAGTCATCACTCCTGTTCTGCAGATGTTGATTTTTGTTCTCATGACAGCCACCGAGATCAATAACTCCTTTCCTCCTTAAAATAAAAAACACACATCTTATTTTTAGTTTATTTATGCTCAAAGTTTAATCCAGAAATGATTTTAAGTGGCTTATAATAATATATCAAAACAAACATTTTGTTCACTTAGCTGTATTCTGAGTACTTGGTTTCCATTTTCCGAATATTTTAGCAGTTGCCAAAATATTGAGTGTTGAATCAAGGATCTAGCTTCTATCTCTGTACCTAATATGAATGCCCATTTTCTACCTTGCACCATAAGTGGCCAGAGCTTAAGATTCAGGACTCATTATTTAGAACAAAAGCTCTAATGAATACAGATGGTATTTTCAGAAATGATGTTGGAGCTCTGCCAACATTGTTTCCTTGGGTAGCAAAGTAGGAACAATGGGACAAGCGTGGAGGATGGAAATGAGACACTCCAGGTAAGCATTAAATTGAACCCCTAGACAAGTTGCTGAGAGAGCAACCAGGAACTAGATATAACTGGAAGATTACAGAAACATATTAGCAATGAATTAGTCAACAAAGTACCGCAATGAGCTCAATTACTCCTTCTTCTTTATATGTTAGACCTATTTTCATTTCTAGTGACAAACTTTAACTTTTATCAAAAATTGGCGCTTACATATTAATCCTAATTTAATAAATGCTTATTGAACAATAATTGTGGATTAAGTATTTAAACCATTAGAAATGACTTTTTATTCAGTTGAATGTTATATAAGTTCATTTGAAATGCACCAATGCATAAACAATGATGTTTAAAATATCTTGAAAGTCAGAGGCTATGAGGAAAAGTACAGTTCGTTTTTCAGCTCTCATTTCATGGATACTTACAGAGGCTGGGTTGTAAGATTTAAGGTGGAATGTACTGACAGTAATCACCTCCATTTATAGTTGCTAAATAAGAAAGGGAATTCACTTGAGCTTGCTCTGCTTTGTATTAAGAATGTCTAGTGGTGTATCATGTTATCAAACTAATACTAGGATAAATCATGCTTTAATAAGCAGAGAGCCCCTTCTGTAGGGCAGATATTATGCTGGGAACAGAGGTCTCCTGATTTCATGGTGCTTAGGGGTGACTAGACTCGGTAGCTAGGGTGAGGAAAAGTGGCAAGTGGTGAATGGGTGCATATGTAGGAGGTAGGGGAAAGCTTGGGAACTCCCTATTGACATGATTGGGAAGTGCTGTTGGTTAAAGTCCAGGAATAGCAAACATCCTGCATTGCCTGGGAGACAATACAATACAATAACAATTTCCTGCCCAAAGTGCCTATAGTGTCTTTCTTGTAAAACACTACAAGAGGAAATCCTGCCATTTGAGACAACATGGATGGATCTTGAGGGCATGATACAAAGTGAAATAAGTCAGATGAAAAAATACAAACACTGTATCATCTCACTTATATGTGGAATATGAAAAAAACAAAAACAAAACCCTATACTCATAAATACAGAGAACAGACTGGTAGTTGCCAGAGGTGTGGGTTTGGGTGAAGGTGGTCAAAAGGTATCAGATAAATGACAACAGCAACTATA
This sequence comes from Rhinolophus sinicus, assembly GCF_036562045.2. Classification (NCBI taxonomy): domain Eukaryota; kingdom Metazoa; phylum Chordata; class Mammalia; order Chiroptera; family Rhinolophidae; genus Rhinolophus; species Rhinolophus sinicus. The sequence goes on along the minus strand of NC_133758.1, from coordinate 24,225,442 downwards.
ATAATAACACTATAGGAAAGAAAATTAATGTGCACTTAAAATAAGGCATTATTTATATAAAATTAAAATACAGAATTGCAGCACATATGAGGGATATTACAACACATACGTGAGATGTCTAACCCAGCTTCAGACCTTTAGACAATTAGGGAACTTCTTTCAAAAGAAACAGCAAGGGAAGGATGAACGAAAGTTAATTACATGAGATGGGATTGGAGAGAGGTAATTAAAGTCTTGTGCAAAAGCCTGTGGGCAGGAGAGAAGATGTCCTGTACAAGGAATAAAAAGAGACTTGCATAGAGATGACGTGACTGTCAGGTGGGGAGTGGGAAGAGAAGAAGCTTGAACAAAGTCCAGGCCAAGGTCATGCAAAGCCTAATACGTTGTGTGATGGGCCCTGGATGGTACCCTGAGGAAAACAGGGAGTCATTGAAGGATTTTCATTTAAAGTGTGACATGACCACTGGTGCTGTTTGAGATCTTTTCACTTATAGTTTGTAGAATGAATTGGATGATCTCTCAATATTTATTTATCTTTCCAGTAAATTCTTTCTGTGGCTTGCTGTCCGTAAGCACTAAGAGGGACTGAGAAGGGAGTAGAAAAGACAAATATTGTATCATAACTCTAACGGGATGCTCTACATGGCTGGCAAGCTTTTACTGCCTGGACCCTCGCTGCTCTACATAAAGATAATGCAAGCCACATGTGTAATTCTTGATACACTAGTAGCCACATTTAAGAATTATAAAGAAATAAGTTAAATTTATTTTACTAATATATTTTATTTAACCCAATATATTCAAATATTATCATCTCAACATGCAAGCAATATAAAGATTTAATGAGATAGTTAAGTCTCATTTTTTTTTTTTAAGTTTCATACCTAATGTTAGAAAAGCAACATGTATATTATCCTGATAGCACATCTCAATTTGGATTAGGCTTATTTTATGCGCTAGCCGCCTCCAGATAATGATTATCATACTGGACAGTACAGGCATGATGTGTGTTAGTGAAGAAACAAACAAAAACAATTGATTGTTTGCTGTATGATTGAATAGAACTTAGATTTTTCAAATCAAGTTTCTCTGGAACTGATCAAAAGCAGAATCCCTGTTTGTATCAATTGATTAAAAGGGAGAAAAAAGGAAAACATCATGATTCATTGTTTTCTTTCTGTCTAAGGATAGCTCTATTAGGCTATCTTTATGAAACAAATTGATGATTGTTCTCTTCATAAATCAGGACGCTGTTGTTTCATTGATTGTACCAAATGGCTATTGTAAAACTAAACAATAAGTGAAGATTCCTATTTATTTTAGTGCTTTACTTGATGTGAATGTTCGGGTTCTGAGATAAGTGTAAACAGATTTGGAAAAGCATTCAAAACCCAGTGTCCCGGGATACAATCAATTCTTGCTATCATTTCAATTCAAAATATTACATACTGTTTGAAGATTGGTTGTGAAGAACAGAACAAAATCGCAAGCTCTGTACTCTATTCCAGTGACAGGGAGATATATATATATATATATATATATATATATATATATATATATATATATACACACATAACAGTAACTAGAACAAAATTAAAATGTCTAAAACTTAAAAAGTACATATCAGGCATTCTGATAAAGACCTTACATGTGGTAATTCATTTAATTTTTACAACAATGCTATGAGGTGTGTATTAAGGTCATGTTACAGATGAGGAATAAGCAGCTCACAAACGTTGCAGAACTTAGAAAATGATATCATCAGTATGTGGGAGATCCAGGATTTGACCCACACAGTCTAACTCCAAAGCCATTCTCTTCATTATCACTGAATACTGAATGCAATAGTTATTTCATGAATGAATGAAAGCATGATTTTGTCACAAAATGAGTTATATTTGGAGAAGACACGCAATTTTAAGGTTAAGAAGAAGGAAGCATAAACACGAGATAGATTGGTCATGCAGAGCTTCAAGGAAGAAGTGGGGTTCAAATGGGGTCTTGGAAGATAAGATTTAAAATGCAGAGTATGTGGTAGCAAGTGTATTTTGCTCATGGAGAAGCATAGAAGCAGAGGATGGAAGCGGTGATTAGACTGGATTTCAGGAGACAGTTCCGTCACCTCATTGCAGCTCAGAATGGCTCACATGAAGATGAGCCTGGAAGAGCCATGCTCGTGATTCAGATGTGGCCTTTGATAAACACTGCAGTTGTGTCCTGCTCATCTCTTTGCTTAGTCCAACGTAACAAGCTAGTTCAAGGGGAGGGTGTCCTCAATCTATGAACCTCCTTAGAGTATAGAATATGTTGGTCTGGTTTATGTATATACAGAGGGCACCAAAAAATGTATATGCATTTTAAGAAAAGAAAAAACTGTATTAAAAGTAGGCGAATGATAACCACTTTTACACTTACATGCAATTACTCTTGTAATCGCAGAAGTCAAACGTGACTTGTATTCATCTTTTGTTATCAGTATATATTGAGTATTACAATTTTAATAGTTTTTTCCTTTCTTAAAATGTGTATACATATATATATATATATATATATATATATATAAATGTGTGTGTATATATACATATATATATATATATATATATATATATATATATACACACTCAGACATATATATTGGCACCTTCTGTGTGTATACTAGGAATCTAGCACAACCGCATGATAGCAGAGGGAAAACTGAGTAAATATTAGGGCTTACAACCTGTAAAACTTCCAAGTGTTTCAGGAATTCTTCTTTCATATTCCTATCACTTCCCATATCCCTCTCTCAGATTGGATTTGATGTTCTGGAGTGTTTCCTAGATCACATCTGTCTGTGCTTTCTACCATCAAATCTTATCTCCCCAGACAGATATTTTTTCATAGGGCTTATGGAGATATAATTAACATATAACATTGTGTAAGTTTGAAGTATACAATGTGATGGTTTGGTACATGTATATATTGCAAAATAATTACCACGAAATTTAATTAACACCTTCGTCACCTTACATAATTACCTTCTCTCTCTCTCTCTCTCTCTCTCTCTCTGTGTGTGTGTTGGAAACATTTCAGATCTACTCTACTGGCGACTTTCAAGTACATAACACAGTATTATTAACTATAGTCATGATACTATACATTGGATCCCCAGAACTTATTTATCTCATAACTGGAAGTTTGTACCTTTGACCAATATTTCCCCATTTCCCCCACCCCACAGTCCCTGACAATCACTATTCTACTCTATGTTTCCATGAGTTTCACATTTTTAAATTCCACATATAAGTGAGATCATACAATATTTGTCTATTTTGGTATTTTCTTGTGATTAAAAACATTGTGTTGTGTATTGTTGATTCTCAGTGATTAGCACTAAAATTGGTGTATAGAATGATTAACAAATAGTACAGTGGTTATCAGTAAGGACCCCGTGACCACTTTGTATGGCTTTCACTCTTGTCTCTGCCACTCATTTACTGTGTGACCTTGGTTGAGTTACTTACCACATAGAGTCATTGAGAGGTTTCAAGGAGCTAAATATATGTTACACACTAAACCAGTACCTAGGGCACAGAAGTGCTGCCTAAGACTCACTGTCCTCTGTGTTTTTTGGAGAACTGTATACTGTTAGGGATAGAAGGAATCTTCTCCTTTATGCAGAGATGGTCCTGCCTTGCTCTTTTCTTATGCAGAGAACTCTCATGACTTGACTGTACATGTATTGGACTTTTACTCAAATGTTTTTCCTTGTTAAAACTCTACATTAATAAAAATACATACCTTTAATATAGATGCTAATGTCTCCTGCCAACGCTTCATAATATGCAATTTGTAGATCTTGTTTGAATGTTTCCTTTCATGAATAAGGGGTAACAGGGAGCGTTTGCATTCCATCCCTGCAGGGGAACTTTGGCATATTTCAGCGTTGAATGCCAATAACACTTTGGCCCTGCCTCAGTGCCAGTGTTTGTTAGGGTAGTGTAGCCTCAGACATACCCAGGGACACAGCAGCCAGAGTGACACGTGGGAAGGGTGGGAGATGAGATCCAGCCTGGGACCACTGACACACTCCGTTCATCCTGTAGCAGGTGGCTTGTAGGCTCCTGGCCTGCCACTAATGGGATGATGGCCTCTATGAGTTTCTTCATATAAAATGTCTTTTCATACAACCTACCCAAAACTAACCTTAATATCTGGGAAAGAGAAGCCCATAGAATACTACGTATATACAATTTTTAAATATAATACCTTGTGCCTACCTGGGCCTGTCCATGTCTGAATTCCTCCATATCTGTTATCTATTTGGATGCTTTGGGCAAACCTCATTCTCCCTGACAGAAACATATCTATTCACACTCTGATTCCATACTCAGCCCAGGCTGCTTTTGTCTTTCAACTAATAAGCCTGCCTATGGCTCTCTATAGCCACACGAGGTCGTGTGTGTGTGTGTGTGTGTGTGTGTGTGTGTGTGTGTGTGTGTACAGGAACATTGGGTATTGGATCAGTAAGATTTTAAACTCTCAGAGGTAGTGTTGCATTTCATGGATTTCCACTCTGTCACCATGTTTTATATGTAGTTATGTTTTATATATTTTTCCTATAAAACTTCTGAGAAACTGAAAGCTTTGGCAACCTTTTTAAATTTTAAACTAAAAGAATTGACATGAACTTACAAAGAACTCTGTATTTGAAGTAATTATTTATAACTGCTTCCAAATAGAAATGAAGCTGTGCACAGAGATTTGAAAACTCGGAAGGGTAATATCTTAAGTGGTGTTGAATGGTGAGGTGTTTCAAATGAAAACTCCTTCATAGAAACCTTGTCTGTTGGCACAGTGCTCTATATTGCAAGTATTGTCTGCTTAACTTTCTGTGTGTTTCTGACAGTTTGCAAACAACAGACAAGAATCCCAAAATGGACTTATGCCTCACATGAAAATGTTGACTATGTTGAAATTTTCACAAAGGATATATTGACCTGGTACAAACATATTGGATTGCAGGTAAAGGAATAGCCCTAGGTCTCAGCCATTCTGCTTCTATAACAATATTCTATTAATAATTACAAATTGGCAAATGTATTAGCTGTTCAGGGAAGCTGAGAATCTAAAACTGTGCATTTTTTTTTCTGGGTAGAAACCCATTTAATTTCCATTTCTTAATTTCATGTTGTGTTCCATTGAAATTGTAAAAAAAAAGAATAAAAATGTACAGGGCTTAGAACTGTTCCAATCTTTGGGACTCACTGAGTGGTGAACTTGAACAGGTCAGTTGATCAGTTGATCTGCTAGCTTTCAGTATTCTTGTCTCACTTGTAAAGTGAGGATAAGAGTAGAAATCTCTCAGGTTGTCCCTTTCCCTCGTTAGCTAGTTAACTGGTCAGTCAACCACTGTAATCCCTCCCTTGCGTGCTTTCTCAGAAGTAATACTGCACCCTGTTTGTTTCATCACTGAAGCACATGATGTCAGCTAGTCCCCATTTTGGTGATACTAACTTTAATCACATAGTTAAGGTGATGTCCATTAAGAACCTGCATTATAAAGTTAACATTTTAACTTTTAAATTAATTATTACTTTGGGGAGACTTTGAGAAAATATTAATATCATTCTTCATATTAAGCAATTACCCACTAGTTTTTTAATCCCTTGATGGTTATCTGATTCAATCATGCCTTCTATCTCTAAAACAGCTTTTCCTTCTTCCTGTCTATCTATTTATTTTGGTGACAAAGTTTTGTTTTACTGATTATTTTTCATTTCATATACACTTGATGTCTTTATATAATAAGATATTCTATTTCTATGAGAAATAGAACTTTTTTTAATTAACATTTTCCAGTTACAGTTGACATATAATAGTATGTTAGTTTCAAGTGTACAACATACTGATTAGATATTTATATACCTTATGAAGTGGTGATTCTGATAAGTCTAGTGCCCATCTGACATCATACATAGTTATTACAATGTTATTGATTGTATTCCTTATGCTGTACTTTACATTCCAGTGACTGCTTTATAACTGCCAATTTGTAGTTGTTAATCCATGTATTTATTAATTCATTTATTTGTATCAATATGGTTGCATGGATTCTTATTTCATTCATTACTGTCATTATTTATTTCAATGCTCAAATATTCCTAGGTTTGGTCTGTAGGAGCAGCTTCAACCTGGCCTTTATGTTTTTGATTTGTCTCAAGAACATTTCCTTACTTTCTGTAGTGACAAGATGAGCTAGCTCATCAGTACTTTCACTGCCTTAACACTGGAGTCAGCCTTTTTCCCTAAGGACTCCTGTTTCTTTTAATGAATAATCGTACTTAGAAATGAAGATGTGGGTGCAAGGTAGATGGACTCCTGGCTACTGATGCTCTTTTGTTCCTTGGCCCAATCTGGCTGAGAATTTTTATGATGAATGGATGCTCCTGCCTCCAAGCAGAAAGCAGACATACTCATGGGACTCACAAAATGTTATTCCCTTTTCTGAAGTATCACATTCCTGTGCTTCATGTTATGGCAGCAAACAGATACTTAAACATTTTGTGCAACCGTGCTGTTGTATTCTGTGGAAAGACAAGTAGATGCCAGTTACTCTGTCATGTTCCTGAAGTGAGATTTTGTGGCACTTTATAGCAGGTGAGAGACTTTGAGAGAGACAGATTTTAACAAATGTTTGTTCTAATTCAAGTCTGCTTATGGAAAACAAAGCAAATAAGGGGAACATTAATAGAACCACTACCATATAAAAATGGAGACTTTATCATGACCCAAAGTCCTGCCAAATGTTACATGGTCCGAGGTCCTGTATGCCCAAGATTTGGTCTCTGAAGAACACCAAATAAAAATGTTGCCTCTCCTTCATTTTAGTTCGATTTATTTTGCTAAGTCTTCCTCCTCTCCAACTTTAGGCAGAGAAGTAAAAGAGATTTAGAAGAATGGAGCCTTGGAGCCTTGCACATTTTACAAATAACTTTCCATTTGTTCGCTCATTATAAATTCATCAGAATTAGAACAGTTCTTTTTTTTCTTTTTTTTTAATGAAACCTTAACTGAAAATAGGAAGGCTTAGGAGGTAAAGGAGGTATGACATATTTTGTCAGGCACATCAAGCTCTTCTTCCTAAATAACTAATCCCATACAAAAAGTAAGTATTTTAAAACTGTAACTTCTATCTCAAAGATATTTTTAATTTGTATTATATTATTTTACTTTATTACTCACATAGTTAATATACACTAGTCACATTGTTATATGTGTTGATGTAGGTGAAATTAATTTATCTATCTACTTGTTATTTCATTAATAGATAGGTTAACAGCTGAGAATATATAATTCTGCCTATAAATCTTGCTTATGCTATTATTATGATATTCATTTAATTTGGTAAAATAACGTTTTTATTACTTTAATATCATCAGAATGATTCTTTGCTAATATTTCATTACATCTTTATTAGTCTAATAAGAAAACTTATAGCCAAGGCACAGTCCAAGGGAAGAAAACTGTAGAAAAAGACACCTTGCATCAATAATACCCTATGAGTCAACTCTAGTTGTAGCTATTAATTCTATATTTTCATTCATTGTTCAATCTTTATTTTATAGAAGAAATTTGCAACTGGGCTGGAGAATACACCAACATATTGCCTCAAAAATTGGGAGCTAAACTTATATTTATTCACTAAATATTTATTGATTACCTGATAGATAAATAACATTGTTTTAGATATGAGGTCTGACAATTAAGTTTGAGAAGTTGTTGCAACAATGTTACTAACTTTTTTGATATCAGAGGGATTATTCATTATTAATTTGTACCAACTGGACTAACAATTAACCAAGTTTACTATTTACAAGTGCTGAAAAGGCTGCCTGAAAAAGTTAGATGACCTGAACTTTTCACCAAGATTCATGACTCTTGCATCATGACAGTGCACCAGCTCACACGGCACTGTATGTAAAGGTTAGTCAGTAAACAAATAACTGTATTGGAACACCCTCCCTGTTCACCTGATATGGCCCCCAATGACTTCTTATGACCCGAAGACAAAGGAAATATTGAAAGGAAGACATTTTGATGACATTCAGGACATCAAGTGTAATATGACGACAGCTCTGATGGCCATTCCAGAAAAAGAGTTCCAAAATTGTTTTATAGCATGTACTAGGCACTGGCATTGGTGCATAGCTTCCCAAGAGGAGTACTTCGAAGGTGACCATAGTGATATTCAGTAATGAGGTATGTAGCACTTTTTCTAGGATGAGTTCATGAACTTAATTGTCCGACCTCAAACCTTGGAAAGTACATAACTGTATGAGAGGTTCTTGTGGACCTTATTATTACATTGAAAAGTAAAGTTATACCTTGTCAATGTATTGCAAAGTCCCTTCAAATGTATGATTCTTAGTTCTGATTGCTAATTATTATTAATATTATATATTTTAAATTGAGATATTAATGACAACAACAAATACTCTAATGTAAGAACATAAGTAGATTTTTCAACACTACATGATTCATTTGATGGAAACGGAAAGCTAACTCAAGACTTCTGATTTAAAGACAAAAAAAAATGTGGTTTTAAACTCCTAAGAGCAGGTGGTAAAATATTATATTACAGTCAAATAAACATTGGGATCTATGAGCCCTGTGGGTGGTCCTAGAAGTTAGCCTTACAAAGCTGATGAGACCTGGGCTAGGACCTGAAAAATTAAAGAAGTTTCATAGATAATGGGGGATGAGGAGACCCTTAAGAAAAGGGAGAAATGATGGGATGAGAACTCAGGAGCATGCCAACTTCTATATTCACGAGCATGTCAATGAGAGGCAAAGAGCAATAAGACTAAGGAGTCAGCAATCCAAGAAGTGCCAGCTTTGGCAATGGTCTGGAACATGTACCAATCATACAAGAAAAATCAGCATTCTCATTTCTGATTATAGGGAAGAGAGCCTTTGCTGCTGGTCATTATGGAGAAGGGAATTGATTATAAAGCCTTAGGATCTTGATCTGATTCAACTGCAAGAGACATTCCCTGTATAGCAAAACCACTCTGTCCTGTCTCTTAAATCTTTTAGAATAATACAGTGACTATTCTCAGGGCTTCTCCTTTTCAGAGTGTGACAATCTTACTCAAAGTACATGATAAGATTTAAGAATAATACAGTGACTATTCTCAGGGCTTCTCCTTTTCAGAGTGTGACAATCTTACTCAAAATACATGATATGTTCAAGTCCTCTGATGATGGCCTATGCATTGTGAGCTTGGGGCCAGCAGTTGGAAAGAGGACTAGACCTGAGCGTCTAACACTGTGGCACTATGAATGAATGGCTTAAGTGCTCTGAGTCTCAGTTTATGCATTCACTTTAATATTGCAATCAATACGATATGATTCCAACAACTCCTCTTAGCCTATCTTCCAAGCCTACTTTATTTCCATGCAAATGTTTTTGTCATTCATCCAAAGAAATTGTTCACTGCCCTACACAAAGTCCTTGAGTTCCCACTGATACTGACCTTCTTTCCCACTCCCACTACATCTCTAAGAAAAAGTAAAAAATTCTTATCCTTAGCATAGCACACAGGCCCTGTCGTGATCTGCCCTCTTCATGCCTCCCAAACAACACACAAAGGCTAGGAAAGACAGCTAAATCTAACATTAAACAGACAGCACTTAAATCCAGTATTTATTTATTTTTTTTTACACTCCCAGACAAGGATATTTTTTATCTGAACCAGGTCTTTTTTTTATTGGTTGGTAAAAAATCTGACCCAAGAAGAAAATGTTATTATACAAGTAACTATATTAACATCAATAGCACTGCTAACATTATAATATTTCTATTGAAGAAAAACATATAAATAGAAAATAATATATATTAGTCCTATTCATTAAAATAATCATCATGATAACTACCATTTAACTGATACTTATTGCCAGGCATGATGAAAATAACTTTGCACATAGCATCTTATTTAAGTCTCATTGTAAACATAAAACAGGTACTTCTTTATCCCTATTTTATAAGGAAGAAACAGACTTAGAGAGATTATAATTGTTATTCCAAATTCCAACAGGTGATGAGTAAGGAGTACATGCATCTGTGCTCTTAACTACTAAGATTTATGGTTAACCGAGGTAGCCACCTGACTTTGGGAATGAATGGGTCAAGAATAAAACATTTAAAATCTGGTAGAAGATAAAAGAAACTTTGTGATTAGAATTAGAAGTTATCAGTTTAAAAACATTCATAGATATACTTTCTACTCTCCTGAGTGGACATATTTCTAGTTTTTCCAGTATCCTACAATTTTCTAAAATATAATTGATGAGAATATTGTTTACAATAAATTTAAAGTAATAATAAAAATAATATTTTCTATTTTTGCACATATTGAAACTATTGGACATATTTTGTGGCTATAGTTCTTCCTGAGCTGTAATCAAACATCTCTGTGTTTATTTTTTATTTTGTATAGATCACATTTAACTAAGACAATGTTAATTAAATTATAGACAATGTTAATTATATTAATGCCATTCATTAATCTAAGCAAGTAGTTCTTGACTTCTAACATTTTTCCACCTTAAATTCAATTGACATCTTCTAAGGAGAGATTTTAAATTAATCTTGGACGTGTGGATTAAATTTTCACATTTTAAGAGGAAATGGAGCTGTGTAGCCATGCTATCTCCTGATACCTAATTATCTTCTCTCTCACCTATGTGAAATTAATTGTTCAGGACACCTACATTCAAATGATGTGTGCACTGTGTAAAGGGAAGATAATAAATTTCTTTTCACCACTTTCTAATTTATGTCCCTTGTCATTGATCAATCCCCCCTAGAATGTAGGTGAGTTTAATTTTTTTAATTCTCATAATACTTGGAAGATTTTTTTCCCAGTCAAAAATAGGGGCTGCTGCATGCCTTTGGACTAAAATACTTGTGAAGACCTCCCTCTTTAGATTACTGAAGCCAGCAGCTATGTAAGGAGTCCTGGTGAACGTGAAGAAAACATTTTTGAAAACCTTTACAAAGTTAATGTTTAAATACAACAGTACAAATCTCACATTGACATTTGCTTTATATAGTTCATTTGCTTTATATGTAAGCTTTGCTTTGCTTACAGTGCATAGGTGAGTCCAGCACAGGAAGTTTCTAAATGTAACTAATCTTGCTGGGAAAAAAACAAATCATTCTAATGCAATAAACACTTAACATTTCATCTTTTAAAAATAATAATAATAATAATAATAATAATAATAATTTTTATTCTCTGATGACATCTTTTGGAATTGTTGTTCTTTTTGTATAGGACTGAGAATTTACAACTGGGGGAAAGATAAAAACAATAACTTAAAATTCAAAGAATAGAATTCAAAGTAAGTCTATTGGTAAAACTGGGCGATTACCTTGGAGAAAATGATTAGAAATAGTCAACAGCAATAATTTATTTTATTTCTGTTTTATTTCCCTCTTTCACCCTCCTTGCTATCTGTTACCATGTACCAAAATTAATTCAAAGTGGACCAAAGACCTAAACATAAGACCTGAAACAAGAAACTGTGTGGAAGATAACATAGGTATTAAACTTATGGACCTTGGGTTCAAAGAGCATTTTATGAATTTGATTCAAAAGGCAAGGGAAGTAAAAGCTAAAATAAATGAATGGGACTATATCAAACTTAAAAGCTTCAGCATAGCAAAAGAAACCATTGACAAAATAAAGAGGCAACCAACCAAACTGGAGAAGATTTTTGCAAACAACATCTCTGATAAGGAGCTATTATCCAAAATATATAAGGAACTCATACAGATCAACAACAAAAAAACAAACAATCCAATTGAAAAATGAGCAGAGGACCTGAAGAGACATTTCTCCAAAGAGAACATACAAATGGCCAACAGGTATATGAAAAAATGCTCAACATCACTAATCATCAGAGAAATGCAAATGAAAACCACAAGATATCACCTCACACGAGTTAGAATGGCTATCATCAACAAGACAAATAATAACAAGTGTTGGAGAGGCTGTGGAGAAAAAGGAACCCTCATACACTGTTGGTGGGAATGCAGATTGGTGCAGCCACTATGGAAGGCAGTGTGGAGGTTCCTGAAAAATTAAGAATAGAATTACCATATGACCCAGCAATCCCTCTCCTGGATATTTACCAAAAAATCTGAAAACATTTATCCATAAAGACATAGGTGCTCCAATGCTCATTGCAGCTTTATTTATGGTGGTCAACACATGGAAACAACCAAACTGTCCTTCAATAGATGAATGGATAAAGAAGTTGTGATATATATATATATATATGCACAATGGAATACTATTCGGCCATAAGAAAAGATGAAATAGTACCATTTGCAACAACATGGATAGATCTTGAGATTACAATGTTAAGTGAAATAAGTCAGACAGAAAAAGTAGAGAACCATATGATTTCATTGGTATGTGGTATCTGAAAACAACAAACTGAAATTTCACTGATATGTGGTACCTGAAAACAACAAAAGAACAAGACAAACAAATAAAGAAACAAAAACTCATAGACACAGACAATAGTTTAGTGGTTACCAGAAGGTAAAGGGGGAGGGGAGTGGTAGATGAAAGTAAGGGGTCCAATATATGGTGATGGGTGGTGAACACACCCACGACTCTGGGTGGTGAACACAATGTGATATATAGTTGATGTATTACAGAATTATACACCTGAAATCTATGTAACTTTACTAACAATTGTCACTCCAATAAACTTTAATTTAAAAAAATGAATTACAGAAATGTCCAATTGTTAGCATAAAACATGTCTATGTACTTACTATTCAGAACTATCAAATGGTAATATCTAATAAAATGTTCTATATTGTGCATGAAATAATATATTACTTGAGATGATGACTGAGATTTGCTTCAAATAATAAAAATAATGCAGAGAGAGGAGTGAGTAGTCATGTAGATGTAACAAATTGACCAAGAATTGAACATTGTTGGATCTGGGTGACTATAGATGACAATTCTATGTACTTTGGTATATGTTTGAATCGTTCATAAAAAATTAAAAAACTGATGAATGCCAGAAGGGAGGAGGGTTAGGGAGCTGGGTATAAAAGGTGAAGGGATTGAGTAATAAATAATTGGTAGTTACAAAATAGTCATGGGGATGTACAGTACAGCATAAAGATTATTGTGAATAATGTTGCAATAACTAAGTATAGTGTCAGGTGGGTAGTAATTGGGGGATCACTGCATAAATTATATAAACATCTAACCACTATGCTGTACACATTTATCTTCAATAATATAAAATAATATTGAATGTCAACTGTAACTGAGAATATAATTAAAAAATAAAAAGATGAATGAAAACAAAAACAAAATAAAATTTCATATAAATAGCTTCATGTTTTCACTCTTCCTAATAATAATGCCTTTTAATAATGGCCCCATTAAATTGAGCCTGCATAATTTGGGGAAAATAATACATGACAAATAATGTTTAAGTTGCCTCATTCTATTCCTCAGTCCCATCTCTCTCTCTTCTCAGCTGAACAAACATGATTTTGGTTTTATTTATTCAGCCCACATATATTTGAGTTTTATGATATACACATATATCTATAAATAGTATATTATTTTCTGTATTTTAAAGTTTTAAATAAACAATGTTATATGCTAACTTATGCAATTTAATTTTTCCTATGAAAAATTTACTTTTAGATTTATCCATGTTGACAAAAATCTAGTTCCTGCATTTCACCTGATGCAGAATAGTCTATTGCTATACATAGCCACAATTTATTTTTGCTATTGCAAGCACTGCTACAACGAACATCTTGTCATATACCTACTTATATACCATTGTAAGAATTATCAGGGTATTTATCTAGAAGTGATATTTTTCAGTAATAGGGCATTTTCATGTCCATGCCATTTGATATAGTTGAATTGCTCTCTGGAGTAATTGGGAGAGTGGAAAAATTAGGAGAGCCCCTGTTTTGCAGTACCTTTTGACCAATGTCTAGAATTGATTGATTCTATGTTTGTTTGTTTTGTGGGTGAAGGTGTTTTTACTTTCTTCCTAATCTGATGGCATGAAGCGTATATCATTGTCATTTTATTTTTATTTCTCTGGTTACTAGTGAGAATGAAGACTTCATATGTTAGCCTTCCAGATTCTCTCTTCCATGAATTGCCAATTCGTATCTTTTTTTCCTATTAGAATATTTACTTTTGTCTTACTGATTTGTAAGCATTCTTTATACAATCAGGATATTAAGCTGTGGATAATTGTAACATAAAGATGATTCCAATGACTTTAAGTATGTTTTAGCATAAATCCAAGGTCATTCAGATGATAACTATAACAGTTACCTACCCATAACAGTTACCTACCAATCCTTTTTTTTTTTTTTCTACAGTAGGCTGCCTTTCAGATATCAAATAATCAGGCTAAAGAAAAGCATTTTTAATATCATTCCAATTTTCTGACACTTCACACAATTTTATCAGATATTACATTCATAAAGAAGGTAATTTTTCTTCCATGTAAAATTTTAGTTGGTTTGTATTGAAGAGTGTGTGAAGACGACATTAAGAGCAAGAAAATTCAACACCTCCCTTCTCAGACAAACACAGCCTTTTGTATTTGGAGTCTTCTTAAGAACTTAAAATAGCAACAAAATCTATCAACAGATTATTTTCCTGCAGTGGATGCAGCCCCAGCAGTCTCCACAAAGGATTAATTTTTGGTGAATATTACTAAAAGTAATTAAACTAGCTATGGGTTTGCTGAACCATGTTTTTCTGAATGTACCAGAGATAAACTCCAACATCTTATTTGTGTAAAATGTAATTATGGCAGCGTTCCCACTAAAATACCTGTGCTTCTTGATACGACCTGGAAAACAAATAGGTACCATATTAAATTTGAGTTAGCAGAAGTTTGGTACTAGGTGGCAAGGAGAGAGAATTCTTCCTGTCTGTCTCCTTCCTGTCATAGAGTTGTGCTATGTTTGTAAAATAACATAGTTCTTGTATTGTTTTAAAGACTTTGAAGCATTATCATAAGGATAAATAATATGCTTTGTTTTGTGAACGATTTGTAGAGACACAGAGAACTCAGAAAAATGGCTGGCCTCACCGTTTTATCCTTAGGCAGAAAATAGAAGCAAGTGCTTGTTCCAGGGTTATTTTCATTTCTTCAGCATCTCACAGGGACATTAACTTATTGTTCTTATTGATTTCTAAGGATCTGTGATGTACTGAGCAGTACGCACACTCCTAGGTTGAGTACAAAAACCTAAGTTTTAATGTACTCAACAAATGGTCATTGGCATAGGAAAAGGAGACCTGGACAAAGGAAGTTTTGAAAGGCAATAAAGAACACAGCCCTTACCATTCCATCTTCTTTGTCACTCTACACACAATTAGAAGCTTAATAATTTCAACCAAATTGAGCATTCTTGCAGTTTTAGGCATGTCCAGAAGGATAGCTAATACAATATATTCATTAAAGTATATCCAAAACCAAATATAGTCTATAGGTCTATAAAATAAAGAGGGATTTCCGGATAGTAAACTTTTTCTGGAATTTATCCCCTTAGTTTTATTGTTTGTTTTGTTTTTATTCTTTGTTGTTGCTGTAACAATGAGTAGCCACACACACTCCCTTTTAATGATGAGTTTATCTAAATATCCAAAACCAAACCAACGAACCCCTACTTCAAACCTATAACTCTTCTCCTATTTCCTGGTTCCTGTGGTTGACTTCCACCCTAACTGGTCATCTAGGCTTAAAAGAAAACATAGTTATCAGTAAATCCTTTCAGTCTTAAATTTCATATACCAGATCAAGTGACACTTTTCCTTAGAGTAACTGTAGTAGGAGTCCAAATTTACACACATTGATATTTGGATGTATAAAGAAATTATAGCCAATTGCCCAGTACTGTTTAATGAAGGAAAAGAAAAATCTTTCCCCACTGCTATGTTGTGGCACCATTAGTGTCATAAGCAAGGCAATTGCATATATGCTGGTCTATTTCTGAACTGTTCATTCGGTTTTATTGGTCAGTTTGTCTATCTTTGCACCAATAATACATGGTCTTATTTAACATATTTTTACAATAGGTCTTATCTTTAGTGTTACATGTCCTACAGATTTGTTCTTCAAAATTGCCTAGGATATTCTTGACCTTTTTCATTTACAAAATAATTTTAGAGTTAATTAGTTAAATTTGGGGGGAGGGAGAACTTAAATTTTAATTGGGATTAAATTTATAGATCAATTTTGGGAAAATTAACATCTTAATCATATTAAGTATGATACATCCCTCTATTTATTTGATTTTCTTTTATTTCTCCCCAAAGTATCCTGCAGGTTTCGTTGTAGAGATCTTCACATTTTCATTAGGCATTCAGATATGGTACAATTTAGATTATACAGATGTCACTCAGTAACAAGATAAAGAGGAATTTGGGGAATAACCAAATTGAGACAAGAAGAGAAGAAGTAATCAAAGGCAGGTGTATAGGCTCAAGAAATATAGAGGTAAAATAAACTTGTTTTGGTGACTATATGTGAGAAATGAAGAAGTCAAAGGAGTCCACAAAGGCTCAGAAATTTTGTAATTAATTAAACTTTGTAGAGAGGTTTTGTTTAATGCAATTGTAGAAGGGCATCCAGGTGACAATTTCCAAGTAGGGCTATTGTACAAAAATCTGGTTGTATAAAGAGGTCTCTTAACTTGTAAACTTTATGAGATCAGTGACGTTATCTTGTTGAATGTGATATTCCCAGATTCTACTGTGTGTGACCCGTATACAATCCTCAGTAAATATTTGATTAATGGAAGAAAACCAGCAAGAAGAAAGGAAGGAAGGAAAGAAGGAAGGAGAGAGGAAGGGAGGAAGATTGGAAGGGAGAGAGAGATAAAGACTTGGGGTGGAGGGTAGGAAAGAAAATAAAAATAAAAGCGAAAAGAACTCAGAATATCTCAGAAGAGAGACAAGTCCTTTTCCGGTAATATAAGTTATTTTCTCTTAAATAGTTTTATCCTCACTACACTGATGACATCATTCATCTAATTTTCATCTGAAATGTTTAATATAAACATAATGAAAAAGAGAAATTTAGATGTCTTATTATTGTAAAAATCCTAAGAAAAACAGAACAAGCTGTGGAGGCGTAGGAAGAATGAACAGGGTAAGAATTCTTGTCCTCAGAGATGAGGAAGTATTGTTAATAGAATACATAAAAAAGGAAACCTTGAATCTTATTTGTCTTTTGCATATTCTGTCAAGAATAGGAGCTTTGAATTGGAAGTGGAAGAAAAATCATTAGAGAGAAGAACGAAAGCCTAAAATAATTGAGGAGTTTAAAAGTTTTTCAAGCAATTTCAAGTTTCCTCACACAGGTGAATTACAGCTAAATACACGATGTAACTTCTGCCTGGTAAAATCACTAACCTACCTTGGTCAAGTTACAAAATGATGAGTAGTTAGAGTTCTGCTGGAAGACAAAAGTTGCATATATCATGACATGTTTTTTAAAGGAAGAAGAACATTCCAAATTACAAACTAACTTTACCTCAACCTCTGTGAATATTTGAGAAAGAATTATTAAAGGATTGCTACAAAGCATCTAGGAAAACGAAAAGTGATCATTACAACCCATGATAAAGTCAATAAAGATCACTGTGATTTTTTAAAGGTATTTATTTTCTGATTGTCATCCCCATCTCAGATCTCTAATAAATTATTCTATCATATATTCTTTCCCATATTGTATTGTATAACTGCATCTACTACAGAAATTATGACTTCTTTTGTTTTATTTATGGTTCTATCTTTCCAACTAGACTCTGAACGGTTTTAGGACAAATCTATTTCAACCATGTTCTTAGTACCCAGACACTGGCACTTAGCAAATATAAACTAAGCATTTATTTTACAACAAACATAAAGGTTCCTCATTCCCTGGAAAAAGAACCATTAATCACCTAACTTTTCTTGTTTCGTATTCTTAACATAATGAGTGGTGATGTAAAGTATCCCTCTCTCTCTCTAAATATTAAATATATGCATTTATATTTAATGTACATATAAATATATAGATACTATATATACTATTATATATACATACATATATACATATATGTATGTATATATGTAAATATATATATATATATATATATTTGCTTATATATATATATATATATATGTATATATATTACTGACAACGGAATTATTTTAAAATCTGTTTAGCAAAGTGCCCAGTAAACTAAGTAAATGTAAGTCAGCAGGATATAACGGAACAGAAGAAACAACTTTTTCTGCTTTAAAATAGAACAGAAGTTAAAGGTAAGAGCGTGAGAATTATGTACAGAAAGGCAATTCAATAAGAATGGTGGGAGAAATTGGTGTAATGACTTGGAAATTGTTCAGTCAATTTAAAAAAAAAAATGTTGTTCACTTTTTAATTTATATTTTTGCATTGTTCGTTATTCCTAAACATATGTGTTGCCACACAGCAGCCTAGCCCACTGTCCCCAGTGTCTTTCCTTGAGGAAAGAAAAGTCTGTGAGACTGTGCCTTTCTGGGACTTTGCTTATCTCAATGTTTTACACCTTATGTCTCTCTGTTTGGTCTGCAAATGTTGGTTTGTAACCAAAGATGGGTAAGATATCTCACGTGAGATACAACCTAAACCAGGTGGAACCAAGTGGGGACCCCCAATGAGCTGCCTTAGAAAATATGAGAAGGAACCTTGCCTCCCCTTCTTCCCTGCCTGGGAAAAGCCATTGCTGACTCTGGCTTTCCTCTCTCACCTGATTGTGAGAGAACTCATGAGGGCAATAAAGATCAGCTCTCTCCACTTATCTCAAAGGAACTGTCAAAACATGAGAGACTTGCCCTCCAGGGAGGTGCATACCTCACCTAAGTCATCACAAGACTTTCTGCTCCGGCTGCTTGGGGACAAAGATAATTAATTTGATTCACTCTTGTGACATGATGTATGAGATTCACAGAGTGTGGAAAAGATAATGCTACTTTCTTGTACGATTATCAATAAAAGCCACCAGTTGGCCCGATTCGGGGCTCCAGTCTCTGGTGACTGCGAGACCCCCTGGCCTTCTGAGATTTAACTGCATTAAGTCTCTGTTTCTTTCTTTCTTAAAACCTAACCCAATGCCGCCCCTTCTCGCACCCTCACTGCCCATGTTGCGCTGGACGCCACACAAACGTAAAGTCTGTTACTTACAGAAAGATTCTTGAGTAATTTTTGTTTCATGTGGGACAAGAAGGTAGTGGATTAAAGAATGATACTGAGCCCTTTGTAATAGGAAACAGAGAAAGCATGGGCAGGATTATGAGATAATACATAAATTGAACTGATTTAGCAGAAAGTAGAGCTTAGAGTTCATTGAAATCGTAGCAAGGCCTTTAGACTTTTCATAAGACCTGCAAAAGGATACTTTTTTCCCTCTCTTTAAAGGCATGGTTGACTAAAGCTGAGATTTATATAGCATTAAAAATGTGGTTATCAAATTTTCATATGGCTTATAACTGGCAGGGAGAGCAAATATCTTTAATGCAACATACCACATTTAATGAGACATAACATGGTCATACATAAATATCAAGAGAAAGATATGTAACTTAAAGAAATAAAAAAAAATATTTGGGAGGTTTGTACAGCACAGTTTGATATAAACCTTTTCTGTTTTATGGTAAAAAAAAAAGCTATTGCAAGTATTAGTATGTTATCTTGAACAAAAAAATTTGAAGCAGATTTCATAGCACTCTACTTGTGCCAGTTAGAATACACCAAAAATACATACATATTTAATTATAGGCCCATCAAGAGTGATCATTTTTGTCGTGTGTATAAACAGAGCAGAGAGCCCCTGGTATCATGGAATAATCTCTCATATGAAGATAATTTGAAAAAAAAAAAAAATGACGATTTTTTTTTTTTTTTTTACTTAGAGAAGAAAATATTCACTGGAAAATTGTCGTTAAAAATCTAATATACAGTATGAAGGGAATCAGAGAAGAAGTATGTATTTCTTGGTATGTCTTCAAATGAGTGCAATTAGACCAGTGGTTGAAAACTTCAGAAGGAAAGACACAAATTAAATTTAAGGAAAGACTTATTTAAAAGGCATGGATCATTTCTCTGTGCGTAAGAGCATTTCTTGGGCCAATATCTGCTTAGTCCTAGACTAAATATCATATGATAGGAATATAGCAAAAGTAAGTTTAGTATAACTCAGATAGTTAAATTAGCCCACACTTGCAAGTTTCCAAGTCTGAGGTCATATCATCAGTTAATTCTTTCAAGGATTAAACGCTCCCCAGTTGCTTCCTTGCTAACAAATTTACCCAGAGTTATAGCTCATCTTTGCTAATTTGAATTCAATTAACATACAATGACCATAAAAATATTAATAATACAAGGTAAGACAATTAAGTTTGCGAACTTGTTGCAATGATGTTGCTAACCTTTTTTGATAACAGAGGGATTATTCATTATGAATTTGTACCAAGTGGACAAACAGTTAAGCAAGTTTACTGTTTGGAAGTGCTGAAACAGCTGCATGAAAAAGTTAGAGGACCTGAACTTTTCATCAACAATTCATGGCTCTTGCATCAGGACAATGTACCAGCTCACATGGCACTGTCTGTGAGGGAGTTTTTAGCCAGTAAACAAATAACTGTATTGGAACACCCTCCCTACTCATCTGATCTGGCCCTCAATGACTTCTTTCTTTACCTGAAGATAAAGGAAATATGGAAAAGAAGACATTTTGACGACATTCAGGACATCACGGGTAATACAACGACAGCTCTGATGGCCATTCCAGAGGGAAAAAAAAGAAACTTTCAAAATTGCTTTGAGGGGTGGACTAGGTGCTGGCATCAGTGCACAGCTTCCCAAGGGGAGTCCTTCGAAGATGACTGTAGTGATATTCAGCAATGAGGTATGTACACCTTTTTTGTAGGATGAGTTTGCTAACTTAAGTGTCAGACCTCGTATGTGAATATTTAAAGCTTTTTGCTCTTTTCTGTGCAAAATAGAATTATGTCTTTGACTTTCACGTGAGCCCCTACTTCATCCTATCAGAATAATTGTATTAACTATCTCAGTTCTAGGTGTCTTATTTTTCTAATCAAATTTTTTATTGATTGTATGTTCACATATAGTTGTAAGAAATAATGTAGAGATCTCTTATACAATTTGACTGATTTTCCTTAACAGTAAAATTTTGTAAATGTGTAATGACTCAGTATTTTTAGGATGTCAATTCTTCTCAACTTGGTCTATTGATTCAATGCAATCCCAAGCAAAATCCCAACAAGTTATTTCATGGATATTGACAAATTGACTCTAAAGTTGATAAGGATAGGCAAAACCCATAAAAACACACAACACCAAGAGTGAACCCTAATGTAAACTATGGACTCTGGCTGAGAAAGGTATGCCAATATAAGTTCACCACTTGTAACAAATGTACCATCTTGTAGGAGATGTTGATAATGGAGGAGGCTGTACACGTGTGGGGGAAGGTGTATATGAGAAATCGCTGCACCTCTACTGAATTTGCTGTGAACCTAAAGCTGCTCTAAAATATATCAAGTCTACGAGTATTTTTAAAAAACTAGAATAGAATATCATAACTAGGATACTGACATTGATAAAACTCACCAATCTTATTCAGAATGTCTCAGTTTTACTTACAAGTTGTCTTGATGCAGAATCTGAGCAAAGGATGAAAAGGAAACAACAGGAGAATCTATCACAGAGGATTTGCATTAGAAAGGGCTGAGATTTCAGGAGTTAGCAAAATTACAGAAGCAGCAAGTGGAGGAGGGAATGTTCTTAGATTGAGTTGGAAAGACCCTGTTCATTTGAAATAACCTTTTAGTCGTGGGCAAAAAGTAAGGGAGAGAGTTTTAGAATTGTATGCGGTATCTTGTGAAGAGCTTTGAGACTAATTATAATAAGGAAGATTGCAAAGGTATTTACACTCTCATTCTTCTGTGTTATGTAAAGAGTCTGCATACTAAAAATTGAATTTATTATTATTTTTCTGTTAGATTGATATCTCTTCAAATTTTCACTGACAGACCCAGGGCCACAGAGAGCTCTGTGGAATGAAACAAAGACCACACAAATGAGAACAAATGCATGCAATATTTTCCAAAGCTTGCTATAGCAAGGGAGTCAAGAGGAAATACAAATTGAGAATAAACAGATTGTGTGTTGAGGGTGGGGGTTCAGGGGATGAATGATGCATTTATGAATTTTGTTTGGATTATGTTTGTGGCACATTGTTTAGAAATATAGGTTTGATATCTGGAAGATACACAGGAACTAGGTAACAGATATTTGGATCTTGTGTCATATATTTGGGAATCTGAGAACTCAGATAAAGGTTTTGAATTTATAAGATCGTTAATGACATTTTCCATTGTTTCCAGTGGGAGTTGGCTCAGAGATCAGCATTAGTAAAAGTACAGCAATGGGATTAAAAAGACATGTAAAGTGTTTTGTCATGAGACAATTATTTAAACAATCCCATGCTTTAGTTTTCCATAATTAAAAAAAAGAGAGAGAGAGAGAGAGAGATTGTCATTTGTATTTCCATTATCCATTTGTGGACTGGAACGGGGCCCCAGGTTAAACCTGACAAGCTCAGGAAACTGATAATAACCACATAGGATGGAGTGAACATAAAAATACCTAACTAAGGTGGGCCATGGCAGGAAGTCACATCTTTAGTCTGTAGCTTCCTTGGCACAGTTCAATCTCTACCTTCAGTGCATTTGTCTATTGTCTTTTTTGCATCTAGGATAACCTGCCCTTGGAATGTCAGTAATCCCTTTTTCCAGACCAGAGTAGGAAACTACAGAGTTCCTCATTATTACTCTTGTCCCCTAATTACCATCTCTATGTGCTGTAAAAGTGAGCTATTAACTATCCTGTACCCACCTATGTAAAATAAGTACCTGTCCCCGCAATTTACTTTTATTCAATCCCCTTTGGGGGATTCCCCCATTTTGCTTTCTGCCACCCCTTTAATCTACCACCCGTGGATCTCATGTAACCCTCCTCCTTTGATTCTACATATAAAATAAACTGCAAACTGCCATTTTGCAGAGCATTTTCTCAATCCGTTGAGATTTTGCTTCCCAGCAATTGTTGTCAGTTTGGCTCAAATAAACTCTTACAAGCTTTCTCTTAAGCTGGATGTTTTTTCATCAACACACTCAACTGGTATGAGGAATATTGAGTCCTCTTAGACGTCGTCTATACCTGAAAATTAAATAAGGACTGTGATATACATATATATATATTTTTCAGATATATATATATATAATTTTCAGATATACATATCTATCTATCTATATACATATATATGTATACATATATATATATGGCAATTCTCTTTATTTCCCCTCAAATAAAAGAAAAAATAGGCAAATATTCTTGTGTACATTCTATTAATTCCTCAATTCATAAATTATTCTTTGTTTCTAGTTCTCAGTTTATAAGTTTCCTAGTAAAAATAGCATTCTTGTAATTCTAAAAGATTTATCCTATAAATATTCTTAAAAAGTGAGATTTTGAAAATGTTTGACAAGAAACTTGACAGTAGACTTCTTGAGATTGCCCCAGGTAATGCATAATAATTGAATAACAACTTGTCTGTTTCTTGCAAATGGAAGGATACATGCAATCATTTTTAATGCTTTCTAATGGTCTGATAAAAATCTGTGTCTATTTTGTTTTCTAAGCACTCTAATTATCAGCAGGGGGAAAAAACCAAAAACCAAGAGAAGCAAGAGATTAATATGCTTTTTTTTTTTCTCTTCAGAAATAAAAATAAACTCAGTGTGTGATAACAACAGCTAGCAATGCCCTTCTCGCTTTTATATTAATGACCAGAAATGTAAATGCCTGAGGCATTGTCTTCACATTTTGATAGTTCTGAAAACCAGAACTAAGACTTAACAATGAAAGAAATGGGTCTTTTTGCTCTATAAAGATTAGTGATGCTATTTAAGATAATGCCACAGGTACATAGCCAATAGCTTTCTCCAAACTGGGTGGATTTTGAAAGAGCCTTTCTCTTGGGACTCATCAATAAAACATTCAATTCAGTTTTATCTTAGAACAATCTTTTAAAGGAGGTAGGTTTAATACCGAGTAAAGAGTATAATATGAAAACCAGCAGAAGTACATTTTGCAAATGAAAATGAACATAATTTAGCAGCACAGGGGAAAAAAGGTTTCTTGTGATAAATTAAAGTTAGGAAATTATAGCTTTAATTTAGAAGTTGCATTTTTTTTTTCCAAGGGAGATATTAAAACCTTTAGATAAAAACACATATTTTGAAGTAAAACTTTTGAAATAAATGACTTTCTTTAAAACAATAAACCTAGCCACATACTTAAAACTATAGAATATAAACTAGACATTAATTGAGTCTAGCTGGAACTAGAAAAAGATAAATATTGATTTATTGAATGAATAATAAATAAATGCATAAATTGAGGTTGGGTGGGGATTGAGTCATGTATATAGTTTTTTTTTTGTTTATTTTTTTCTAAAATGCTGAGCTCTTTCACTGAACAAGTACAAGCATCTATGCATACACGCAGACACATACAGACATACACACACACATAAACACACACACAAATTTAGAACCCCTTTTCTAGGAGAATGATTAATATTCCCTCCCTTCCTGCAAGGAATGTAAAATAACCTCATTTCATTTTAGGAATTTGTATTATAATGTGGGAGAAACCTATGTGGCCAGAGACTTAAACTTAAGTTTGTAGTCAGAGTATATGGCAGTATGAATTTGGCCAATAGCTAGAAAGCAAGCAAGCAAACAAACAAACAAACATCAACAAATTAAGGCCAAGAGAATAACCTGTGGAGAAATGATGTTGTACTTGAGACAGGTATAAAATTCCAAATGGGCCTTAGTAAAGAGTAGAGTGAGTCTGGAGTGCTATTAAGATGGTTTTAGGCAAGGTAACAATTAATACCCAAATGCTGCCTTGGCACTCTAAGTACAGAACTGCTCTATTATTAATTAAGCTTTTGCCATTTAAGATGCTAAAAAGTTGTGTTGGACCACTTGAGCACTACTTTTGCAGACCCAAATAACTTTGGTCCTTTAAATCTTAAATCTGAATTTTAGAATCTGTTGCTTCAATGAAATGCAAAACTAATGCTTTCTAATGTCAGTATAATAACTTTGGAACCAGCTATCATATTAAAGAAAGTGAGAATTAATGACAGAGAGAGAAGAGACTGGGCTACCTTAGTCTCTCATCACTCTAACCACATACAATTCATCATTACTCTACTCAAAAACGAAATTAAGCTCGTATGTGCCAAGGACTAGCCTAGGCACTGGAATTATAGTTGTGAAAAACTAAAATAACAACAACACAACAAAAGTTCCTCCTTTAATGGAGCTCACATGTTAGTTCACAGAGAAATGAAAAGATAAGACAAAGGGATGATTTCAGGCTGTGAAAAGAGCAATAAAGCACAATTAAACATGGTACAGTGACAGTGAGAAATGGATGAGGGCTTCCGTTTCTGGCTATATGGCAGAGTTAGTATGCTGACCAAAGTCTCAATTGTGTTAGGAAAAAATGTAAAAATAGTTTAAAAGAATATTTTTAAATGTTCCAATGTACTAGGGAAACAAAAGGAAGAGATTGCACAAACAAAAATTAAGGAGTGAGGGAATTCATACAGACAAGAGCACAGAGTTTGGCTTCTATCTTGAGGTTATTTGTCAAATGCAGTGAACATGAACTTTGGTTTTTCATTGCCTCAGAGGACACATGGAAAAGGAAATAAAAAAGTCAGGTTTGTATAAGATGGTGAGGCTAAGAGGAGACCACTCCACATAAAGTAGGCTAACTCTAAGTGAGTAGGTTCAACAGAAATAAACCCACTGTCCCTTAGGATAGTCTGAAGAGAGTTTTCAGTGATGAACCTGCTCGCTGAATGAAAAGGGAATAATCTGTCCTCAGAATGAATAACCATAACCAGGCTCCCCTATGGCTTTGAAGCCCAGATTCATGCAACTTGAATGGTCTGAAAAAAGAAAAAAATTAAGCCAATAATTTGTGGTCCCTGATATGTAGTTCCCCAGGAAACAGTCACAAGCAAATTCTCTCATAAAAGACCCATCTTGAATTTAGTTTTAATGATTTTTCATACTTAATATTGCCAAGAATGATGACTTCACAGTCAAACACGCACACACACACACACAAGGAAATGATGCTTTATGACCTAAAGGTAACAAAAGAAACACACACACAAACACAACAGAATCAGATCTGTAAACTCCTCAAATATTAACATTGTACACTCAAAAGAAAATAATTATTTTTAATATACTCTTAAAAAGAAGGAATTGAAAATATTATTAGAAGTAAGAGTATACAAAATGACTAGGGATAATTTTTTTCTAACTAAAAAGAACCACAAAAATATAAATTATCTAATAATAAAAAATTAAAACAGTGGACTGACAAGAGATTAAGCCTGTTAATAAGAGAATAAATGATTTGGAATATAAAATTAAGAAAATCATCAAGAATGCAACACAGAGTATAAAATAAAAATGTGAACAACTGAGACGCACTGAGTATATAAGGTGAACATTTAATATATATCCAGAAGGAAGAGAATGACATAGAAGAACAGTTGAATATCTAATGGCTGAGAAGTTTTCAGACATGATGAATGACAACAATCAATAGATTCAGAAAGTTCCAATAGTTTGAAACATGATTTAAAAAACAGATATTTAAAAAAGTTAGTCACACACTTAGCCAAATATCAATAAACACCTTAAAATACCAGAAAGCAACTACCAATAAATCTCAAAGGACTGACAGCATATAGATCCTGTAGTCTTATCACGATGCAATTTAGTTAGGTGTTAAAAGCAAAGAGGTAACCAGCTAAATACCATATATTTTGAAATTATGCAATAATCTTCCAACAGACTTCTATGTAAAAGGAAACCACAAAAGGAATTAGAAAATATTACCTAAAATGCACATATTAGTAATAAGAAAGACTAGATGTTAATGAGTTAAACATTCAATCCAAGGAATTAGGGAAAATAACTAAATAGAACACATCTTCAAAAAAGTGAAATGGAACAATGAACACCTTTCTTAAATTCCTCTGCCTGATATCTAGTCTCTCAAAAGGTATCAGTGACAATAATATTACCACAGTCACCTATTTCTACTATAACTCCCTTTATATTCTCTGAATTCTGCAAAACATTTTTGAAGTATGGTAAAAGTTTCTGCCATATTGCATACATATTATTCATTATTTATCCTAGGCATGATGTTTAAATGCTTTCAGTTGCATCCTTTATGTTATATTTCTTTCAAAATGAAGCTTTAAAAGTTTGCACGATCTCTAATTCCTTTGAAATTATTGTTTTCTTTCAGTGGGGCAGGTAACTTCCATTCCTTGGCCTGAATGGGATTATTGATTGGGATATTTTGTTTATTGTCCAAAATGGAAGAAAATATTTGATTTCAATCATAAACAGCTTTCTATGCTTAGGGAAATTTAAACTAAAAAAATGCTGAAGTGACTACCTTGTTTAAAAATTCATCAGACATTTCCAATGAAGGCTTAGATTTAGTCCAAACTTTGTTTTACTGTTCTCATTTTCAAATCTTTGATAATTTCCAACATCAATTTCAGTGATTTTTTTTTTCCTTTGCTGCACTTTCACTTTTGTTGACTAGCTCTTTCTTTAGATTATCCATACCTGAAAATGTCATGTTTACCATTGGGAGACAAGGAGGCAACACAATTACACACTTTGCTGTTTGTTCATAAACTGAGTAACAGATGCTCAGGGACAAATTACCAACAGACTTTGAAAAAAAGTGACACAACTATGCAATTACTCACAGCTAATATACTGTGATGATTAAAATTTTAACTGTGCTGTTGGGGAAGTGGTATTTTTAAATGAAGTCATAAGAATTGAAATTTATGCATATCAGAGCAGTGCAAAAAGCAAGACTGTTTACATACCAAGAGTGAAGCTTGAAAATCCCAAAGCTGGTTTTCTTAAAAGACTAATAACATTGACAAAACTCCAGTAATATTGGTAAAGGAATAGAGAAGGCTAACACACACATGGAATGATGATAGTAGCATTATGTGGTGTAGGTGATAAAAAGTTATACTAAAAGGAAACATCATGGTGACAGGTTAAAAAGTATATGCAAAATTATCAAATTCCTGGAATCTTATCTTCTCAAAATGAAACCAAAAAATAAATTTAAAAAACTTGAAGGATCTCACAATCTTTAAAAAATTAAAAGAGCATCTAAACAATTCCTCCAAATAAAACGCTAGATAGAGAGGGTTATATTGCCTCATTCTTCTGAACATGCAAGGGAACAAATTACAAATCTTCTACCAACTGATTTGAAAAGTGGAGGGAATACTTCCTCATCTCAGTTTTTATGAGATTGCTCTAATGGGGATTCTAAAATCTGACAAGGAAGGATGAGAAAGGAAAACGATAGTCCCAGTCTCACTCAACAAATTAGAGTGAAAGTTTTCAGCAAAATATTGGTACATCACATCCCAGAAAGGTACATCAAGACTACATGGTATTACATTAAGAATGAAACAGTAATTTAACCTTAAGACATTGATAAATAAAACCATATTACAGATTGACGAGATAAACATTATAATCTGTTTAGCTAACAGAGGTAGAACCAGATCTGATAGTTTTCCATAAAGTAATTTTAAATAAAAAATTGGGAATAAAACATTTAAAAAATATCTGAGAGCAAACAGCCTGCTGCATCATGAATTAAAGCATCCTCATTAAGTGACTGAAAGACAAGGTGTTCTCTCTCATCACCATCATTCTATTCAGCACTATGAGTACAATAAAGCGGGGAAAAACAGTACAAGTTTTGAAACGAAGAAACAAATATTCAGTATAATTGCCTAAATGGAATATGTACACAATCAACAGAAAAATCATTAGAATTAATGAGTTTAGCAAGTCGTTGGATATAAAATATTTATCAACTGTGTATATATGTGTATATATATTTTATAGTCTATATATTCATTATACATACAAATAACTGTTGGGACGGTTTTTTTCCTGTGAGCACAGCCGCTAGGAGCTTTCCATCCCCCTTCCTCCTCCAATATCTTATCAGAGCAGTTTCCCTGCGAGCACAGCTTTCCCATCAAAACAGTGTTGAGCAATCACAGCTGTTAGGGACGGACCTCCGCAGCACCCCAGCCAGATTTAACCAATCCCTAGCGCCTCAATAGCAATGGCACAAATCCCCCCCAAACCCAGAGGCCTAACCCTATGAAACAAAGCCCCCGACCCCAGTAAGTGCTCAGTCTTTGGGAACAATCCCTCTGAGCCAGCCGGCGTAATAAAGCTGCGTTCTCCCTGATCTCTGCGTGCCACTTGAGTCTCTCGGTCCTCATCACTTTTCTGCAGCATAACAATATATCCTTTCTTAAAAATACCATTTATAGAATAAATTATAAAGTAGTTAAGAATTAACCTAAAATAATGCACAACTCTTTAAGGGGAAAACTATAAAGTGTTGTTTAAGGATATTTAGTAATACTTAAATATATTTAGGAAATCCCTACATCTATGGATTGCAAACATGTCAGTTCTCACCCATTTATATTTAGAATCAATGTGGTTCCAATCAGAAGTTCCATACCTTAATTTTTGATTGGAATTTGGTGAACCAATTCTATAATTTATACGGAAGAGAAAAAATCCACAAAGAGCCAAGGCTATCCTTAAAAAATAGGGAGGTATGCCTGATAAGCAATCATGACAGGGTGGCATTGGTACAGAGATAGGCAATATGATAAATTTCAGTCCATGAATTTTTAGAAAATGGATTTATGATAAAACTCTTATTATAGATGAGTAAGAAAATTATAGATCAGTTGTTTATTTTGGCAAATATATTGTTATATGGAAAGCAATGAAATTGTACCCTACCAAAAACCATTTAAAATAAAAAAAAATGTACAAGTGATTTAAAGAGAAAAAAATAAAGGCAACTATTTTGGAAAATTATATAGAAGATAATTACGATTTTGATTAGGGAATGATTCCTGAAACAAGCTACAAAATGCACAAGCCATAAAGAAAACAGATATTACACTCATATAAATTGAAATTTAAAAATTCTGTTTATCAAAAGGCAGACACCATAAACCTGCATAATATTGGACACTAGAGAAATAATCAAATAATTTTCAAAGCCAAGTGGGTTTGTAGCAACATAGAGCCTGGATGGGTATACTAAGTTTACAGAAATAGATGAAACTCTTTGGAAGAGAAATCCAGGCTTATTACAATATTTTCAGAGTTATAGATAAACTTGAGTTTGAATTTCTGCTCTTAGGTCAGTTTATGGGATAACGAAGACAAGATTTCTTCACTCTGTGAACCACAGTTGTCAATCTGCAAAATAGGAAGGATATCCCTTACTTCATAGGCTTTCTGTGAAGCCAACAGAGGTAATCCTAGAGCTGACACCATTGGAGGGGTTTTTCTATGCGGGAACTGTGCCTGTACTAACTAATTTAGTCTCCACAATAATGCTGTGAGATAAGCATTAATGCTATTTATGTTTTGCAAATGGAAACTGGCTTGCCGAGGTCACACAGCCAGTAAGGGGCAGAGGCAAGATTCAAAACCATGGGACCTAACACCAGAGTCTGAGCTCTTACCACGACCTAATCTACCTTCCCATCTCTGTAAATAATTTCTACCTAATGCACATAGATACTGAAATTTAGCAGACACAATAAATGACAGTTACATATTATCATTTTCCAAACAGCTCTTCAAAATGCACATTATTATTCATCTTTACAGCTAATAAACTTGGTTTCAAATTATACAGTTGGGGAGGAAAATTACGTGCTTCATATAATTAAGGAAACACTATATATTTTGTTCACATCTTTCCTTGAGGATTGATAACATTACAATAACGACCATATGTGCCAATTTTTCCCACTGTATATTGTGCTTCTCAAGGTCAAGGGTGGTGCCTTATTCACTTTTTCATTCTACACAAGTAACAGAATGCCAGCATATAACAGATGCTTGGTGTATGTGTGATGAATAAATAAATGATCCTGGATTATAGGACCAGATAACCTAGTACTAGTTTGGGAATAACATTTGATTTTGTGTCAGTCTTGTCTTCTCAGGTTATTCCACCATAAACATTAATAAAGACGTAGAAAGAATGGAATGTGGACTGAACTGTAACTCATATGGTTTCTTTTGCCTGATGTATGCATGAATATCTTGCTTTCTTTTTTTGTTCCATAGAACTGCACACAATCCTGTTTACATACAAGGCATTTGCAATTTCTTACTGAATTCTCAGAATACACAATTGTTTACCTGAAACCAAGGCACAAAGGTATGTGGTCAAATAAAACTTTGGTGATGGTGAAATTTCCATTTTCCTGGATACCTTTGAAATGCTTGTACTCTTCATGGCATGGGGATGTGTGGCTTGCGGACAGTGTTCTAAATCAGAGTGAAGGGACGGCTCAAGGATTCTGTAAAGAGATATTACTTCTCACACCTCTCAAAAACCAAACGTTCAAAATGTGTCTTGAAGCCTTATAGTATGGGATGCATTCTTTTATTTCTCTTATAAACATGGAAGTGTATATAAAAACATCCTACAACTATAGGAACAGTAAATGACTTGGAGGAAAGAGGGCAATGTTGAATCCTAGGTTCTCTGATTTCACAAAGTTTTTGCATTGGCTGTTGGGATTTACACTTTCTTTGGTTTTTCCTTTCTGTACTTTCATTTCTTTTTCTTTCCCTTTGACTTCTTTTCTTAGCCAGATGCACCAGAACAGCAGCTGCAATTTGATATAATTATTTTAATTGCTGGCATGCAATAAAGCTGTTAAAAGCTATTTTAATTTTTAGCAGTAAATAGGTTTTATTGCAAAGTTATATTGTTGCTCATAGCTATCCAATGTAATGGGTATTTAGGAGAGTATTTTAGTCTGGACTGTTATGTCTCCTTTATTCACGGTATGCCTAGCCAAGTGTTACAATTTTGCCCACAGCATAACAAAAGAAATGCGAACAGGAGCAATTAAAAGATATGAATAATACTGACACCTGTTTATTATCTTCCAGGTACCAGTGGAACTGCCTGGGACATTAAACGGTAATGATGCGGTTACAGTTATTTGCCAATCAAAGTGATTCCTGAGGAAGCACAGAGACATTTATTTCCAGGCTCTGAAGTCTATTGTAGTTCATTATTGGATTTGGGAAATAAAGCAGCCAGCGATAGAATTGTCTACACAGTAACTGATGATGGCAGGCTCCTCCAAGGATTCAACACACATGGGCTATCTTTTTACACCACATAATGGAATCAACGTGTGTTTTCTGTGCCATTCCATAATTCTTTTTTCTCTCCTTCCTCTTTTCCTTTCTTCTTCCTTTCTGTCTCTGTTAATTCTGTGATTTTTGCCTGCTTCACTCTTCTCCTCTCACTTCCTTTATCTTTCTGTAGTTACAGGCACATTCCATGTACAACTATGATTCTATCACAGGGCACCGGATTCCACCAGCTGCTGATATACACTCATATTTTAGTTACAAAACATGGCTTCCCACTACAATACAGGATTCTTTCTCATTTATCCTCATTATTCTGATGTCTAATGTTTAACTATGGTTTTCCTTACCCTTTTCCTCTTCCTAATACACTCTCCTATCCCATTTTAATCCCTTCCCCTACAATAATCGTGTTTTCCGAAGTCCAATTCATGTGGAAACTTCCCTTAAAGTCCCTAAGGTAAGATACTGTGTTTGCTTCTTCACAATTTCCCTCCCCATCCATTCATTTTGTTCCCAAACTTTTGTGTTTCACTCCCTAGAGTTTTCCAATGAAAATGGATGGGTCAGCATCATTTTTAATTTTGCTTTCCAACTCCACCTAAAACAGACTGAATCCACTGTATTAATGCTGTAGAATTCTTTGTTGTGTTCTGTTCCTCAGTGCTATGCTTCTTTCTGTTATTCTCTCTGTGTAGAACTTATTTTCTTCCTCTCAGGAGAGCTACGCATGGTATCTATGGAACCCCTCCCCTTTCTAGCTCATAATCATGTATCTGCTAATTTCACTTCTCCATATTTGCTGTCTGTACCTACCTTTCTGGGTCCAGCTTAGGTGCTTAAGGTTTTATAAAATTGTCTCAAATAAATGACTGAAAATAAATAAATAAATAAAGGTTCATCCTTCCAGGTAAACACTAGCTTCCTGGAGGGCAGTGCTTCTATTTCAAACCTCTTTTGTTCCCCACACATATCTGGGACAGAAACAAATACATGGTTATATAAGAGGTTTACTGCTAATCAAAATTTCCTTTTCTGCCCACATTCATAGTGATCAGTAGTAAAAATAAAACACCCCAAACAAAAGATAGACAACACTAGTGTTACTACATTCAGTTTTCCTGGATTCTAGGCCCAGCTTTCTCACTTACTAGCATTAAAGAGAAAGTCACAGACTCCAAATTACATCAGTTGTACTAAAAGCCCATGATACCAAACCGAGATTTAGTATCTAATTTAACTGCAGTTTCAACCTCTTCCAGAAATGTAATCTTAGTCAACCAGTCTGGAATTTTCTGGTCAAGCCCCAGTAGGGTAAATTGTCAAGGGCCCTTTCCATCACCCAAAGAAAAAAGCGGTTACCTGCATGATAAAAACCCTTATCATGCTCTTCTCTTTCCCCCTAAAAGAAGATGTCCTGGTCTAAAAGTAATCCTTTATTTTCTTTTGTTAATAGCGCCCACACTTCTGTTGTTTTTTTTTAATTAAAGTTTATTGAGTGACAATTGTTAGTAAAATTACATAGATTTCAGGTGTACAATTCCGTATTACATCATCTATAAATCCCATTGTGTGTTCACCACCCAGAGTAAGTTCTCCTTCCATCACCATATATTTGATCCCCCTTACCCTCATCTACCATCCCCCGCTTACCCTCTGGTAACCACTGAACTATTGTCTGTGTCTATGAGTTTTTGTTTCTCATTTGTTTGTCTTGTTCTTTTGTTGTTTTGGGTTTATATAACACATATCAGTGAAATCATATGGTTCTCTGCTTTTTCTGTCTGACTTACTTCGCTTAGCATTATAATCTCAAGATCCATCCATGCTGTCACAAATGCTCCTTTTTCATCTTTTCTTACCGCCAAATAGTATTCCATTGTGTATATACCACAACTTCTTTATCCATTCATCTGTTGAAGGACATTTTGGTTGTTTCCATGTCTCGGCCGCTATAAATAAAGCTGCAATGAACATTGGAGTACGCGTGTCTTTATGTATAAATGTTTTCAGATATTTTGGGTAGATACCCAGGAGAGGGATTGCTGGTCATATGGTATCTCTATTCGTAATTTTTTGAGGAACCTCCACACTGCCTTTCATAGTGGCTGCACCAGTCTGCATTCCCACCAACAGTGTATGAGGGTTCCTTTTTTTCCACAGCCTCTCCAACACTTGTTACTGTTCATCTTGTTGATGATAGCCATTCTAACTGGGATGAGGTGATATCTCATTGTGGTTTTTATTTGCATTCCTCTGATGATTAGTGATGTTGAGCATTTGTGCATATGTCTATTTGCCATTTGTATGTCCTCTTTGGAGAAATGTCTCTTCAGGTCGTCTGCCCATTTTTCAATTGGGTTGTTTTTTTGTTGTTGAGTTGCATGAGTTCCTTGTATATTTTGGATATTAGCCCCTTATCAGAGGCACTGTTTGCAAAAATCTTCTACGATTCAGTTGGTTGCCTCTTTATTTTGTCAATGGTTTCTTTTGCTGTGCAGAAGCTTTTAAGTTTCATATAGTCCCATTCATTTATTTTAACTTTTACTTCCCTTGCCTTTGGAGTCAAATTCATGAAATGCTCTTTGAACCCAAGGTCCGTAAGTTTAGTACCTATGTTTTCTTCTATGCAGTTTATTGTGTCAGGTCTTATGCTTAAGTCTTTGATCCATTTTGGATTAATGTTGGTACATGGTGACAGATAGCAGTCCAGTTTCATTCTTTTGCATGTGGCTTTCCAATGATGAGCAATTCTCAAAAAAGAATTGCTAGCTTTCCAATTCTGCCAGCACCGTTTACTGAAGAGGCTGTCTTTTCTCCATTGTATGTTTTTTGCTTCTTTCTCAAAAATTATCTGTCCATATTTATGTGGTTTTATTTCTGGGTTCTCAATTCTATTCCATTGGTCTATGTGTCTGTTTTTTTGCCAATACCATGCTGTTTTGATTATCGTAGCCCTGTTGTACAATCTAAAGTCAGCGAGTGTGATACCTCCATATTGTTCTTTTTTCTTAAGATTGCTTTGGCTATTCGGGGTCTTTTGTGGTTCCAAACAAATCTGATGATTTTTTGTTCTATTTTTTTAAAAGTACCATTGGGATTTTGATGGGGATTGCATTAAATCTGTATATTACTTTGGGTAATATGGCCATTTTAACTATGTTGATTCTTCCAATCCATGAGCACGGAATGTCTTTCCATTTCTTTGTGTCTTCTTCAATTTCTTTTATATATGTCTTATAGTTTTCAGCATATAGGTTGGTTAAGTTTATTCCTAGGTATTTTATTATTTTTGCTGGAATTGCAAAAGGAATTCTTTTTTTCTTTTTCTGAGGAGATTTCATTGTTAGTATACAGGTATGCAATGGACTTTTGTGTGTTGATTTTGTAGCCGGCAACTTTACTGCATTTGTTGATTGTTTCTAATAGTTTTTTGGTGGAGTCTTCAGGGTTTTCCATATATAGCATCATGTCATCTGCAAAGAGTGACAATTTAACTTCTCCATTCCCAATATGGATGCCTTTTATTTCTTTATCTTGCCTGATTGCTCTGGCGAGGACTTCCAACACTATGTCGAAAAGCCATTCTAACTGGGGTGAGGTGATAGGGGACAGCCCTGTCGTGTTCCTGAACATAGAGTAAAGGGCTTCAGTTTTTCACCATTAATTATGAGATTAGCTGAGGGCTTGTCATATATGGCCTTTATTATGTTAAGCTATTTTCCTTCTATACCTATTTTATTAAGTGTTTTAATCATAAATGGATGTTGTATCTTGTCAAATGATTTTATGCATCAATTGATATAATCATATGATTTTTGTCCTTCATTTTGTTTATGTGATGTATCACATTGATGGATTTGCATATGTTGAACCATCTTTGTGCCCCTGGGATGAACCCCACTTGGTTGTGATGAATAATCTTTTTAAAGCATTGTTACATTTGATTTGCTAGAATTTTGTTTAGGATTTTTGCATCTGTATTCATCAGAGATATTGGTCTGTAGTTTTCTTTTTTTGTGTTGTCCTTACCAGGTTTTGGTATCAGGGTAATGTTGGTCTCATAAAATGAGTTAGGGAGTACTGTCTCTTCTTCAATTTTTTGGAAGAGTTTGAGCAGGATTGGTATTAGATCCTCTTTGAAGGTTTGGTAGAATTCACTAGTGAAGCCATCTGGTCCCAGACTTTTGCTTTTGGGAAGGTTTTGGATTACTGATTCAATTTCATTACTGGTGATGGGTCTGTTTAGATTTTCCAATTCTTCATGGTTCAGCCTAGGAAGTCTACATGTTTCTAAGAAATTGTCCATTTCTTCTAGGTTATTTAATTTGGTGGCATATAGTCCTTCATAGTATTCTTGGATGATCCTTTGTATTTCTGTGGCATCTGTTAGAACTTCCCCTTTTACATTTCTGATTTTGTTAATTAGTGCCTTCTCTCTTTTTATCTTAGTGAGTCTAGCCAAGGGTTTGTCAACTCTGTTAATCTTTCAAAGAACCGGCTCTTTGCCACATTAATTTTTTTCTATTGTCTTTTTGTTCTCTATTTCATTTAGTTCTGCTCTGATTTTTATTATTTCCTTTCTTCTGCTGACGTTGCATTTCATTTGTTCTTCTTTTTCTAGTTCTTTAAGGTGTAACGTGAGATTACTTCTTTGGGATTTTTGTTGTTTCTTGAGCTAGGCCTGTAATTATATAAATTTCCCTCTTAAAACTGCTTTTCACTGCATCCCAAAATTTTGGTAGGATGCATTTTCATTGTCATTTGTTTCTATGTATCTTTTGATCGCTAATTCTTCTTTGATCCAGTAGTTCTTTAAAAATATGTTGTTTAATCTCCATGTATTTGCGATTTTTCCTGCTTTCTTTTTGCAGTTGATATGCAATTTCAAAACCTTGTGATCAGAGAATATGCTTGGTATGATTTCAATCTTCTTAAATTTGCTGAGGCTTGTTTTATGTCCTAATATATGGTCTATCCTTGAGAATGTTCCATGTACACGAGAAAAAAAATGTATAGTCTGATGTTTTAGGATGAAGTGCTCTATAAATGTCAATTATGTCCATTCCATCTAATGTGTCATTTAGGGCTGCTATTTCATTATTTATTTTCTGTTTGGATGATCTATCCATAGCTGTCAATGATGTATTTAGGTTCCCTACTATAATTGTGTTTTGGTCAATTTCTCCCTTTAGTTCTGTTAGTAGTTGTTTGGTATACTTTGGTGCTCCCTGATTGGGGGCATAAATATTGATGACTGTTATGTCTTCTTGTTGTATAGTCCCCTTTATCATTATGAAATGTCCATCTTTGTCTCTTGTTACCTTTTTCACCCTGAAGTCTGTTTCATCGTATATCAGTATGGCTACACCTGATTTTCTCTGGGTAACCTTTGCTTGGAGTGTCAATTTCCACCCTTTCACTTTGAGTCTGTGCTTTTCCTTGTAGCTGAGATGTGTCTCTTGGAGACAGTATATTGTTGAGTTTAGTTTTTTGATCCAATCTGCTATTCTGTGCCTTTTTATTGGTGAATTCAGTCCTTTTACATTTAGGGTGATTATTGATATGTGAGGATTTCCTATCAGTCTATCTTTAGTTTTCTGGTAAGACTGTGTCTCCATTGTTTCTTTGTCTTTTTGTTGTTGTCTATTATTTCTGTGTGGTGGTATTCTATGATTTTCCTCTCTGTTTCTTCTTTTATTGCAGTATATATTTCAGTTCTGCATTTTTTTATTTTTAAGTGGTTGCCATTAAGTTTATGTAAAAGAAAGTTTGATATTTAAAGTATTCCATTTTCTTCAGCATGCTTGCTCTCTCCGTTCACATATTCTGGTTCAGGACTTTACTCTCCCTCTTTTTATGTTCTGGTTGCCACAAATTGTTCCTGTTGATGGTGGTCAAATAGTCTCCTTTAGTATTTCTTGTAGTGCAGGTCATGTATTAGAAAATTCCCTCAGCTTCTGTATGTCTGGAAAGGTCTTTATTTCTCCTTCATATCTAAAGGATATCTGTGCTGGGTATATTGTTCTTGGCTCATAATTTCTCTCTTTCAATAGTTTGAATATTTGGTTCCACTCCCTCCTGGCTTGTAGGGTTTCTGCTGAAAAATCTGATGATAATCTAATGGGCTTTCCTTTCTAGGTTACCGTCTCCTTTTTTCTGGCTGCCTTGAGGATTCCTTCTTTGTCACTGATTTTTGACAGCTTCAATACAATGTGCCTTGGATAAGGCCTGTTGGGGTTGAGGTAATTAGGTGTTCTATTTGCTTCTTGGATTCGAGGATCCAGTTCTTTTCACAGTTTGAGAAGTCCTCATTGACTATTTGTTTGAATATACTCTCTGTTTCCTTCTCTCTTTCTTCTCCTTCTGGTATGTCCAGTATTCTTATATTGCTCTTTCTGATGCAGTCAGAAAGTTCTTGTAGAGTTCTTTCATTTCTTTTAAGTCTCAAGTCTCTTTCTTCTTCCATCTATGTCATTTCCAGGTTTCTATCTTCGATGTCACTGATTCTTTCCTCCATCTGGTCAACTCTACTACCTCAGCTGGCTATTTCATTCTTAATTTCTTCTATTGAGTTCTTAATCTCCAGAAATTCTATTTGGTTCTTTTTTTAAATTTCAATCTCTGGTAAAATGTTCATGTTGTTCTTTGATTTTGTTTCTGAGCTCATTAAACTGCCTTTCTGTGTTTTCTTACATCTTGTTGAGTTTTTTCAGAATGCAATTTTGAATTCTCTGTCATTTAAGTCACATATTTCCATATCTTTAAGTTCATTTTCTGGAGACTTTCACTTTCTTTCTGAGCTGTCTTGTTGCGTTGGTTATTCATGACAATTAATGATTTATTATTTTTCTTCCTAGACATCTACAGGAGTGGGTTCTGCAACAGGTTGATAGGAAGAGGTCTTTCTTTTGTTTTCCACTACATGTTGGTAGATGTTTTATTTTCTCTCCAACTGCAGCCTTTTTTTCTCTCTCACACTGTAGTGTTATGTTTTCTCTGCACTATTCCAGCATCTCACACAATAGGGGGATTCCCTGGAAGGCAGGATTCTCCTCTGTTAACAGTTCGCCTGGGTCATAGGGTGCTATGTCCCTGTGGGGATGCGCAGAGCTTTTGAAGTTCCAAAGCCCTTCCTGCAGCAGATTCAGAGCCCGCGTGTTTCAGCATTTCTGTTTACTCCTACAGGTATCTGCCCAGATAGGTGGGGACAGGGGTGGGGTGGGTTGTGAGATGTGGCCCAGAGCAATGGCAGCGACCACCACCACAGCCGGTCCTGCTTCCACAGCTCCCTCCTGTTTGCCATAACTAGTTGGGCTGCAAATCTGTGTCTGTGGACCATAGTTCTCAGAACTGCAAATATTCTGTTCTTTTGATCTGACGCTGCTACTGTTCCACTTCTAGCACTGGGCAGGTGGGGGCGGGGCAAGCTCCGGGAGGGTAGGGAGTGGGCAACTAGTCTCAGTGCTGAAGGCTTCCATTTTCTGCAGCAGTGAGGGCTTAAACCACCATTTTCAGCCTTCTTCCCTCAGTCTTTGCTCCAAGGTCTCTGCCGTGAGCGTTGGGTTCAGCCATGTTATATGCTGTCCCCTCAGCCCTGTGGGCCATAATTGGAGCCCTAGCAGTCTGAATTCTTCTCTCTCCCACAGCTGCGGTAGTTCCGAGATGCAGCAAGCTTGGAGCACTGAGCTAGGTCTGTGTCCTGTGCCTGCGCGGCTCTGTCTCCGCACTTTTCCCTTCCGTCCTCCCCTGCTCATGCAAATTTGCCCACCTTTAGGTGAATTCAGTAGTGAGCCTCTTCATCTTGCCTTTCTGCTGTGCAGGGAGTCCTTTGTGGAGTTATAGTTGTTCAATTTGTTGTAAATTCCAGGGGAGATTTCCAGAGGCTCACCTCACGCCACCATTTTGATGATGTCACTCCCACACTTCTTCTTATAAAAAACCATCCAACCTCTCACAGCACCCTTCTGCTTTGTAGATGGGATGCTGCCCAATTCATAAATCACTTAATAAAGCCAATTAATATTAATATTTACTTGGTTGAATTTCATTTTTTTAACTAGTTTATCCCCTAGAACATTAGCTTAGTCAGCTGTAAATAATAATGTTTGTCTTAATTGATCTCAGAGTTTCCTTATTCCAGAACATGATATCCCATCATTCTCTAACTATGGAAATATCAGTGGACTTGTATTTATGTCCATTAAAAATTCACAGTACTCAGCATATAAATTTTTACTACATGTCATTTATGTACCAGGCAAAGACAGATAAAATGCCTGTCTTTGAGAAAATGATATTTTGAATAGAGGAAGAAGATA
Source organism: Rhinolophus sinicus (assembly GCF_036562045.2). Lineage (NCBI taxonomy): Eukaryota > Metazoa > Chordata > Mammalia > Chiroptera > Rhinolophidae > Rhinolophus > Rhinolophus sinicus. Next base: position 24,184,608 of record NC_133758.1, on the reverse strand, counting down.
ATAAACACTTCAGTTAAAAAAACCAAAAAAAAAACACCAGTATTTATTCAATTCAACTATGATTAGTCTTAGGAAAAAAATAAAATTATGTAATGGAATGCAAAATGACAAGGGATAGCTTCATCATAGATCAAGGGGAGAAATGAGGTGAGCTAAGTGATAAGAAACTGTGCCATTTAAGCTGACTTGAGTGATAAGAAGGAGCCACATGCAAATCTGGGGGAGAAGATTCCAAGTAGCAGGGATGACAAATGTCATGTCCTTGGTGAAGAAGAAAGCCAATGTGGCAGAAAAAGACAGTAGAAGGATTTTTTTTATTTTTATTTTTTTTTATAATAAATGGGATAGAAGCCACTTGAAGTTTCTAAACAAAGAGGCAGGACATGCTTACCTTCAAAAAATTGACTCTTACTGTTATTTTCAGAATGCACTTTGGGATGGTATGAAGTGAGAGGGAACCCAAGGAAACTAAGGGTGAGGTTTATGTAGAGAAGATCCAGAAGCAAAGCAAAGAAATGATTTAATTGGTTTAAGCAGTTGACTTATTTGGAAAAGACTTGTTTGCTGTGATTGGTCTTAATTTTCATTTTCTTGATTTCAAGTGCATTGACTCTGGCTCAGGTTTTTGTTTGCTTACATAGGCTACCAAGGCATTAAGGCCACCCCAGTCTACTGGCCTCCGGGTTTAATTACTTTAGCCCTTGATACAGGCCATCTGCAGATTCAGTGAATGCCCTCTTTGCTGAGTGTATGTATATATGCTAGCAACACATCTAGCAGGAAGTGTTCAATGAACTGGTTAGCACAGAACCACACGTAGGTTATTAGTGTAACAGAGACTAAGGCAGTTTCTAGAGATTCTGCATTGTTTTTGAATCATTCTTCTCTATTTTGGAATCCCCTTCCTCAGATAACCTGGGATTCCTGATGCTCATAATCAAAACTTAATTACCCATTTTCTTACATATTTCTCTTTTTAAATCAAGCTGTGTAGATAATTAACCACTCTATGTAAAATCTACCCCTAGCTTAGACAATAGCCTGGAGAAATAAACAAATCAGATAGTATAAACCAGATAGCCAAAAATGTCTTCTAAAGGACTCCAATTCTTATACTGGGAAACAAACACAAAGGAATGAATTTAAAATATATGTATGATTAAAAAGAGAAAGTCCCCACAAAGCTGTAGGGGAAGACCCACTGGCACAGTGCAGCAATTTACTCATGTCGACTACCTACATATCCTGAAAGGTTTATGAATTTTCTACAATAATTTGAGGTTTGATCTCTATTTTGAAGCTAATATATGTTTACAAGATTAAAACAAGCATATTTTGCATTATCTGGGTAATCATTACAACTGGAATTTGTGCCTGCATTTGATTTGTGATTACAATAGGGTTCATACCAAGTATACTACTTTAGTTTCCCTGACATAGGAGAAAATAACAAATGAACAGTTGTTGGGCTCCTCCGCAAAAAAGTCCAAAAGTGCACCAATTTGAAGGTTTATAATTAATTAGTAGACAGACACATAAGCAAAGAAATAGGAAAACAGAGTTATCATATAGCACAATTAGTAACAGCAGCCAAACTGAGAACACCCAATATCAGAGCTATCACTCCACATGCAAAGGGCAGGTGGAAGTTTAGTGTATGCTAAATGCTTTGTATTCTATTAAAGTAATGTCCTGAAAAGGAATTTTATTTATCTTATAGGATTTTTTTTCTTTTTTACGCATTTAATTTGTAACTTTAATTTTGGTTGTCAGAAGATGTTTAGGTCAAAGAATACTATGACTCATTTTGGTCCATATCTAGTTTTATAATAAAAAGTATTTAAATAAACTATGGGTTCATGAAAGTTATTTTTCTTTGAAAGAGTTTAATATGCAAATAAATTTTGGAAAACACTGATTTAGGGGCAAGATAGATAGGAATTTTATCTTGGTCCTACTTTTTACCACATGTAACAACTTGGCAGTTCTTTTAACAACTCTGAGCCTCAGAGTTTTTGTTTACAAGTTAGGGGTATTGCTTCTCTCATTAGACCACTGTGAGGTTTATGGAATCATTTACATAACGATGCCCCCAGCTTTATATGTCTCTACCAGAATCTCTCCTAAACTCAATAGCCATCATATAATCTGCAACTTGTGGCTATATCCACGTAGGTATCTCAAAGCACTTCCAACTCAATATATTTAAAACTCACTATTTCATTCACCCAAGCCTCCTCTAGTATTCCCTAACTTAGTGAATGACACCATCATTCACTAAATGTTAGAAATCATCAACTGAAAGTTCATCATTGACTTTCGTTCTTCCTGTTGCTTCACATGTAATACACCCCCAAGTCTTTCCACTTTAATTCTTTAATAACTTTTGAACCAGCACTTCTCTATATCCAATTCTGACTACCTTAGTTCAGGCCTCAATCACCTTTCTTGGATTAATGGAGCAGCTGTTATATAAGCCTCTAGTCTTTCTTCTCGCCAATCCATTTTTCATAATAAAGGAAGATTGAGTTTTTGAAAGATGAGTTTGATCACATCTGCTTTTCAACCTCCAAGGTCACTGCCTTCATAAGATAGCTCAATTTGTTACTAGGGCTTATAAATTCTTTCATGTTCTAGTCTCTGCTTACATCTCACAGTTTATCAACCACATTTCTTGGCCATTTATCCAGTTATCTTTAACTGTTTATACTAATTGTAATTTTTCAAATATGTTATTCTTTCTCTTATCCTTTGTACATAATATTGTTCTAATTCCTGAAATATTCATGCTCACCCCCTATCCTCCTTGATTTTTGCCTGTGTGTTTCAACCTTCCCTGGCCTGCAAAGACCAGATGTGAGCCCTCCAACATGATAGGCCAAACACTGTCTTTTTTGTGGTGTACCAACTACCCCATCATGTTTAATGTATTGATCAGTTTTTTTGTTTGTTTGTTTTATTGTGAGCTCTTTACAAGAGATTCTTCCTTATTCATAGTTGTATTCCAGCGCCTTTTATAAAAAGAAATTTTTAAATAATTTTTGGTTGAATGAATACTCAGTACAAAGAAGTATTGAATTGACTATTTGATGATTTTTATAGGATGTTTATTCTAATTATACACATTTAATATTTTATTCTGTTTTCTTCTCTTATTTTCCGTATGTATATTTTCTCTCCTTGTGGAGAGAAGTTACCTTTAATATTTCTTCAATACCCCGTGGCTTCTGGGATAGTTTGAAACTCATAGTAGATGCTTAAAATACTTACTATTTAACTGAGTAATCAAATTAATTAAAATGCCAGTGAAATTATAAGTATATCCATCAAAATGATTACCTGAAGCTGTCTGACAAAGGCAATGGTTGAGTGATTGAATATTTAATCATTTGATTAGGTATTTTTACACTATTTAGTTCTTACATTATAAGATAGATGGATTATTTGAGCAAAAAGACTCTGATTCTGGAAATAGATTTAATCAGTCATCAGAATGATGTTTAACTAGCCAAACACCATTTTAGATACTTTTGGTTAACAATGTTGAAAAAAAGAACAAGTCTTGAATATTAATTTTCCCCAAAGTCTTTTGTTCACTTTATTAAAGAGATTGCAAATTTAAAGTCATGATGAACTCTCATTATATGTACCCTTAGTGGTATTTCTACTCAGAGATATACAAATATATAAATAATAACTTTAAAAGTTTTCATATATTAACTGGGCTTTTGTCCTTGTCATGGCTAGTGCCTTGTTTCAAATACATATGAGAAGGGAAATGGAGAACAGGGGTAACCAGCTGATTCTTTTGACAGAAAAAGCTAAGTGATAATAGCTAATCACAGTTAACATTTGGGAATTACACTGTATTAAAAAACCTAGGAAAGGAGTGTGATCAGCATCTCAATTTTTTTTCCATTGTCATGCTCTGTATAGAAGACCATTTTGAAAGGAAATTAAAAAAAAAATCTCAGAGGATTCTGAATTGTTTAGAGTAATGAATGTAAGGATATAACAACCTATAGTGCATTATCTTATGATTCTAAACTACATATAACTCTTCATTTCTTTCCATGCTTCACATGTGCAAGTCTATTAAATACCCATATATTTGGAAGTAATTTCTAGTTCAAAAATATCATAGTGGAAATATAAAAGTTCTTAGAGCCAAATGATAATAAAAATATTAACACTAAATTTCGAAACTTGTGAGATGCAGCAAGTACAGTACCTGAAGGAGAAAAATCTATCACGTTAAATGCTTATTAAAGACATACACCTTAAAATTAACAAGGAAAACACTCAACTTAAGACATTGAAAAATAAAATCACAGTGAATTCTTCCAAAAAGTAAAAGATAAAAAAACCAGAAATAATAAAAAGTAAAAACAAAGACTAGAATAGAGAGAATCAATAAATTCAAAAGTTGGCTTTGGAACAGCTATTAAAATATATTAAAATTCTGGTGAGACTAAGCAAGGAAAAACCAAACCAGAACTGAAAAAACTAAGATATGATTATAGATACAGCTGAGTTCAATAGAAAAATTTGAAGAATCTTTATGGAAAAAATTTTGAAACTTAGACAAAATGGATAAATTCCAAGAAAAATATAACTTACCAAAAACTACCCAAGAAAGAAGACAGTAAAACTAGATCTATAATCCTTGAAGAAATTGAATAGTTTGAAAATTACTTCATTCAAAAAAAAAAGAAAGAAAAGAAAGAAAAGGATGGCTTTGAGATGCTTTAAACTTTCAAGGAAGGAATAAATCATGGAAGACATTGAAAATATTCCAGAAAAGAAAAAAAAAAAAGCAACTTTTAACTCGTTCTGTGAGGCTTTTGAGGCTTTTATGACTTTGGTATAAAAATCAGACAAGAAAATAATGGAAGTGAAGAATTAGATTCCAATTTATTTACACTTATCAATAAGTCCCCAGCATTTCCCATTTAAGGCATATGAGTATAAATAATACAACAAGATTCCTGCGTGTCTCAGTCTCTGAAAGATATTTCAGAGAGGAATATCAGGCATGTTTCTAATCACGTCTCTAATAATGACTCTATTCCTGGAATAACCTTTTGAATTTCCAAAATTTTGAGGGAGTTTAGTCATTAAGTCCAGAAGCCATTGTCTCCTGTTTTAGAAATTAAATCTATTGTCTTAATTGTTCCAATTTATAGAGTTCACTTAAGACATTAATAAGTAATAATTTTCTAAACAAAAAAGAAAATTAAAGGAAAAACAAAATAACATTGGGGTCTTAGAAAAGGTAAGCAATTGTTATGCCCAAATGGGAGGAAAAAAAAGAAGAATACTTATTGCGCACCTAAAATGTCCCAGAGGCTGTTATAGATACAGTAATTATGACGTCTCACTTAACTTTTTTAGCCTTATATGACCAAGACCATTAACTTTGATATATAAATCGACAAACAAGCTTACAAACGTTGTTACTTACCTAACTTAATCTGTCCTGGAAATAATAGACTTATGATTCAAACAAATAAATGTTGGCTTCAAAGGCCATGCTTCTTTATCTTTTTTTTTTAAGTATTATAGAAAAATTAAAATTTTGAGACTAGACAGAAAATAATATGTTTTCAACATAGTGACACTCATTAATATTAATAATTGATCAATCTTTGTCCTTTCTCCAGTTTGTGATATTTATGTTGTATATAGACTAATAAACCTAGTAAGTTTTTAAATAAACTTTTTTTGGGGGGTGGGGAATTTGGTATTTACAGCAAAATTGTAAAGATCACACAAAGATTTACCTTATATGTCTAACTCATTTACTTCTAATATTAAATATTTACATTATTATGGTTCATTTGTCCAAACCAAGAAATCAAAAGAGAGAGAAAAAGAGAAACACATTACTAATATCAGGAATGATAGAGGGGATAGCAGCACACACCCCATAAACATTAATGATACTTAATGGTGAAAGAATGAATGCTTTAGTATAAGATGGGGAATAAGATAGGATGTTTACTCTCTCCACCCTTATGTACATTGCACTGAAACTCCTTAGCTAGTGCAATAAGGTAAGAAAAATAAAAGGCATATAAATTGGAAAGAAATAAACTGTCCCTATTTGTAGATTACATGATTTTCTATAAAACATTCAAAGGAATCTAAAAGTGAACAAAAATACCCCATAAATCTAGAACTAATAAGTGAGTTAGCAAGGTGGCAGTATGCAAAGTTGAAATCTGAAAATCAACTGTAATTGTATGTACTAAGAATGACCTATTCTTTTTGATGCTATTGTAAATGGGATTCTTCTTTTATTTTTTTCCATTTGATAGTTCCTTGCTACTGTATAAAAATGAAACTGATTTTTGCATACTGATTTTGTATCTTGCAACTCTAGCAAATTTATTGATTAATTCTAACAGTTTTTTGTTTTTTTTTGTAGAATCTTTAGGATTTTTTTTTTTTTTAATATGTAGATATAATGTCTCATCATCTGCAAACAGAGACAATTTTAATTCTTCCTTTCTGATTTGGATGCATTTTATTTCTTTTTCTTACCTGATTGTTCTGGCTAGGATGCCAATACTCTGTTGAATAAAAATGGCAAGAGTAGGCATTTTTGTCTTGTTCCTGATTTTAGAGGAAAGGCTTTCAGTTTTTCATTGTTGAGTATGGTATTAGCTATGAGATTGCAATACATGCCGTTTATTTTGTTAAGGTACATTCTATCTACACATAATTAACAGAGTTTTATCATGAAAGGATGTTGAATTTTCAAGTGCTTTTTATACATCTATTGAGATAATCATATTAATTTTACCATCATTTTGTTAACGTGGTATATCACATTTATTGATTTCTGTATGTTGAATCATCCTTGTGTCTCTGGAATAAATCCCACTTAATCATGGTATACGGACCTTTAAATGTAATGTTGAATTTGGTTTGCCAGCATTTTTTTAAGGATTTTTGCATCTAATGTATTTTGCTGTGTATAATGTGCACCCATATTTTTGGTCCAAACTTTCAGGGGAAAAAATATTTCGTTTTGATTTTTTAATTCAAATTTTTATTTATTTACATATAGGTACTTGTTTTGTACATTATAAAGGAATTTTAGCATTTATTTTTTAACACATTATGGTACAAGAAATTTTCTGTAACAAATAATTACAAAACACAAGAACAAATACAAGGTACAAGAAATTTTATGAACTGGTAACAAAGTTATGATATTTATGCATCATAAAAGGCCAAGAACTCTTCATCATCCCAAGTTCGTCATAAGTTCAACAAAACCAGTTATGGTATTCCAGGGTATTATTTTGCATATGGATATCATTATTGATTTCTAGAGTTACATTTTTAACTCATAAGCATAAATAAGAGAATTAAAAACATTTATATAGATATGGAATTGGTAATACCATGTATAACGCACATCCTTATTTTTTCCCTCACAAATTTGGCCAAAAAGTGTGCATTATACATTGCAAAATATGGTATATTTATTAGGAATATTGTCTTGTAATTTTCTTTTCTTGTAGTGTCCTTGTCTGGCTTTGGTGTCAAGATAATGTCGGCTTTGTATTATAAAATGAGTTTAGAAGTATTTCTTCCTCTTCTATTTTTTGGAAGCGTTTGAAAAGAATTGGCATTAATTCTTCTTTAAAAGTTTTGTAGAATTCAACAATGAAGGCAAATAGTCCTAGACTTCTTTTTATTGGGAGGTTTTTTTGATTACTGATCCATCTTCCAACTAGTAATTAGTCTGCTCAGATTTTCTGTTTCTTTTTTTTTTTTAGATTTTCTGTTTCTTCATGATTCAGTCTTGGTAGGTTGTATGTTATTCATTATTATGTTCCATATATTATGTATAATTGTTCATAGTAGTTATTTTGTAATCCTTAGTGTTTCTGGATTATCAGTTATAATGTCTCCTTTTACATTTCTTATTTTATTTATATTCATTTATTATTTATATTACCTCTTTTTTTTCTTAGTCTAGTGTATAGAGATTTAATATAAAGTTCAGGAGGTCAGGTACTTCTTTAGTTCAATGATACATGTTCAGTACATAGAAGAATGCTTGGCACATAGAAGGTGTTATATGTGTATGTGTTTACTATAGAAAACAGAAAAACTGCGTGAGTTAGAATCAGATGATAATCATCGTTTTGCAAAGCAAGCTAGGCAAGCTAGATCAATAAATAGAGTGTGAAGTCTTGGGTCAGAGACCTGAAAATATTAAAACGATATGTATATCGATATCTCCAGCTGGATTAAAGGGACACTAGCTTCAATATGTATCCCTTGCTAGCATCTAGCACATGGTAGATGCTCCAGCGATATTTGCTGAAGTCACAGTAATTGAAAGGGATTGAAGAATAATTATATTCCCATTCATTTCACCCTATTCAATCTATTCTTTATAGTATGCACAGAATGATTTTTTTCAACTGTAATTCTGATCATAATATCGCCTCTCTTAAAACTATTTAATTGTTTCTCATTTTTCTTAAGTAAAAGTAAATCTCCCTCCAATGGTTGACAGTGACCTGTGTGGTTTGTTTTTTATATTTCTTGCTAAAATCATCTCCTTCCATAATCAATATTTTAGCATAATGCTGATATTCATCTTTAAAAATCATATTGGATTTTCACTAAAATTGTATTGGGCTTGTTTCACAGGCTCTTCTCCTAAGACTAAATGGTCATTCTTTTACTTATTCCCTTCTGTTACGGGAATACTTATTTCTTTATAAACACACTGAAAAAAAATAGGAGAGGAGACAAAAGATTTAGGAAAAGAAGACTAATAGCTACATTCACAAACGTACACAAGTAAGAACAAACTCTGTTATCTACTCTTCGCCTTGTCTCCCATGAGGAAAAGGAAAATAAAGACTCAGCCATAAAATCCAAGTCTTTCAGAAATTGAATCAATTCAGAATTTTGCCAAACACAAAATTTAATTGAAAAAGTAAATTATTTTTATATTATAAAGAAGATTATTTTGAAAACCATTTATATACTAATTAGAACTCTAACTAGTTTTCTATAATGAGAAACATAATCAAAATGTTATTTCTCCAGAGATTGTCTGAGAATATTAGTAAGAAGTTAGTTTAGAAGCAACAGGCAATTAAGACTCTTACTTTGGATAGAAAAATAAACATAAAAAGCATTTAAGCTGCTAGCTCTTTAGAACTAAAACTAAAGACATATCAGTATGAAATAATTAGAAATGAGAATGTTGCAGTGATCTTCATTTTGTTCTAATCTTGCACATGGCACCACAAAATGAAAGTGTACGACATATTTTTTTGCTACCAAATCAGGCTCATTTTCCCCTTCATATATTTATTCAGTAACCCCCCCGCCTCCCATCTCCCCTTTAATACTAATTGCTTCCCTAGGTTCTCATTTACCTCTGATCTACCTGGAGCCTACAGTCAGATTTGTATTTCTAAAGTGCATCGTTCATCATGTCCCCCCGTTCCTAACTACTTCAAGATGTATTACAACTTTCTTTACCTCTCAGAAACCACACATTGAAGCCTGATTTTGACAACTGTGTTGCTTGCCCACCTTTCAGATTTCGTTTCTATAATATTAAAAGACGTTCATTCCCTCCTTTAACCACATTTTTCTATTTGCTTACAAACCTACATAGCAGTATTTTTCTGACATCTCTGACAGAATAGGAAAAAAGAACAAAAATAAACAGAGCTTCAGAGAAATATGAGACGATTAATCGCACCACCATATGTATAATGGGCAAACTAGATTATAGGAAAGAAAAAAACAGGATTATAAAAAATATTTGAAGGAATAATGTCTGAACACCTTTCCAATTTGATGAAAACATTAATCGATTTGGTCAAGAAGCTCAACAAACTCCAAGTAAGATAAACACAAAGAGATATATACCCATACAAATGTCAGTCAACATTTTGAAAGTCAATAATAAATGAAAATTTGAAGACAGTAAGAGAAAAATGATTTACAGGGGAACCCCATTGAGATTAACAGTTGACATTTCATTAGACAATTGAAGCCAGAAGGCAGTGGAACAATATACTCAAAGTGCTTAAAAAAACTCTCAACCATGAATCTTAAATCCAGCAAAAACATCTTTCAAAAAAAGAAAGAAAGAAAAGAAAAGAAAGAAAGAATACTTTCCCAAATAACAAATTAAACAGACAATAAACAAAAAACAACAGAATTCATTACTAGCAGACTTGCCTTACAAGAAATGCTAAAGGAAGTTTTTCAGTCTGCAAGTAAGTGACACCAGATAGTAATTCAAATCCACACAAGAAAACAAAAAGTGTCAGCAAGGTAAATGTATAATTACAAATGATTATATAACTGCAAAAGATTATATAACTGCATTATATTTCTCCTGATTTCAAAGATTAATTGCATAAAATAATATGTATATAATTGCATTAATGACCCTTAATATACTTGAAAGTAACAGCACAAAGGAGATGGTTGGGGAAAAAGGTATATAGGAGCAAGAAAATGACAGCATATGGTAGCACAAATCCAAAGGAATAACTAAAGAGAAACAGAGAGGGTTAATAAAAAGTTTAGTATAACAAATGCTGTAACTATATACTTGCCTTTATTTATTCTCTCAGCATAATTGGAAGAAATATAATTGTTGTCTTAGTCAGCTTGGATTGCTATATAGATTACCACTGTATAACGACAAACATTTATTTCTCACAGTTCTGGAGACTAAAAAGCCCAAGATCAAGGTGCTGACAAATCTGGTGCCTGATGACAACCTACTTTATGCTTTGCAGATGGCCATCTTCTCGCCTTATCCTCAAATAGCAGAAAGCAGAGAAAGGAAACCAGCTCTCTTGTGTCTTTTCTTATGATACTAATTCTATCTTGAGGACCTAATTACCTCCCAAAGGCCTCATCTCCAAATACCATCACATTGGTGATTACAGTTTTAACATATAAATTGAAGGGGGGCAGGACACAAACATTCATTCCATAGCAATTATATAAAGTAATAATTATAATAAGTATTATTGGATTTAAAACATATACATTATATATAATATACATTATATATATACATATACATTATATCTATATATCTATATCTATATATTTATATAGAACACATAAGAGATGTTATCTATGCTCAAGCTGTAGCCTGCTGTATTCATGTTTCTGGATGCTGATGGTAACCACTTTGAGCACTTTTTGTAATTGCAGAAGTCAAACATAACTTGTATTCATCTTTTGTTATTTATACATATTGAATATTACTATTAATACAGTTTTTTCCTTTTTTAAAATGTGTATGTAATTTTTTGGCACCCCTGATATCTATATATCTATATCTATATCTATATCTATATCTATATCTATATCTATCCATGGAACAACCACTAAAAAAAGAAAAAACTTTAAGAAATCATTGAAGGAATTAAAATGTTATACTAGGAAATACCTACTTAATAAAAAAGAAGGCAATAGAAGAGAAATAGAGGAAGAAAAATGTCATGAGACATATAGAAAGCAAAGGGAAAAATATTAGGGGTAAATCCAATCCTATCAGTGATATTAAACATTAATGAATTAAATAACCCAATTATATGTCATAGATACTAAGATTGGATATATGCCCTCCCCATTAAAAAAATAGAAAAGATCTAACTCTATGCTAACTGTAAGAGATACACTTTACATAAAAAAATACAAATATGTTGCAATAGGAGGATGGTAAAAGATATACCATATAAACAATAACCATAAAAGAGTTGGAGTGGCCATGCTAATATTAGACAAAGTAGATTTTAAAGAAGAAAATATTACTAAAGATAAAGAAAGATATCTCTCAATGATAAAAGGGTCAATCTATCAGAAAGATACAATAATTATAAATATATGTACACCTAAAAGAAGAGCTCCAAAATACATGAAGAGAAAACTGACATAACTGAAGGGAGAAATAGACAATTCAACAATAATAGTTAGAGATTTTAATAATTTTCTCTCAGTAATGGAAAGAACAACTAGGCAGAAGATCAACAAAGAAATATTAGGCTTGAATAATACCATAAAACACATAGACTTAGCAGATAGATATAAAACACTCTACCCAACAGCAGCAGAATGTATAGTCTTCTCAAGAACATGCGGACTTCCGCCAGAATAGACTATATGCTAGAACATAAAACAATCATCAGTGAATTTTAAAGAATTGAAGTATAAAATATGTCCCCTGACATAATGCAATTAAATTACAATTCAAAAAAAAAAAAAAAAGAAAATTTGGTAAATTCACAAACATGTAGAAATTAAAAGACACTTTTAAATAACCAAAGAAGAAATCACACAGAAAATTAGAAAGCATTTTGAGATGGATGAAAAAATAAAAACACAGTATACCATAACATATTGATGCATCTAAAGCAGGATTCCCAGGGATATTTTTAGATGTAAATGCCTATATTCAAAAAAAGAAAGAAAGAAAAATGTCTGTCAAGTCAATAACACTAGAAACAAGAAAGAAGAGCAAATAAAACTCAAAACAAGCAAAACAAAAATAATAATAAAGAATAAAGTAGAAATAAATATTCATAAAGACAACTAACAGATCTTTAGCTAGACTGACCAAGAAAAAAAGGTGAAATTATTAAATTAAGATGAAAATGGGTACATGGGTACTAGTTTTATAGAAATACTAAGGTTTTTAAAGGGAATACTGTCAACAACAGTATGTATATGAACAATTGTAATAATAGTTGAAATGGACAATTTTTTAAAGAAATGAATTACTGAAAATTACTCAAGAAGAAGTAGAAAATATGAATAGATCTATAGTTCAGGTTCAGATGCCTTCACTGTTGAATTCTACCAGACTTTCAAAGCATAATGACAATTCTTGGCCAACTCTTCCCCCAAAAATGGACATATAGGGAACAATTCTCAACTCATTCTATGAGCCAGAATTACTCTGATATCAGAGCCAGACACAAATATCACAAGAAAATAAAACTAGAATCCAAAATCTCTATGAATACAGATGTAAAGTTACCCAACAAAATACTAGAAAACTAATATAGCAACATATAAAAAGGATTGCAAACTATAACCAACCAGAATTTGGAAGACTTACACTTCCCAATTTCAAAACTTTCTACAAAGCTACAATAAACAACGCAATGCAGTACTGGCATAAACATAGACATACAGTTCAGAATAAAATTTAAGAGTCCATAAATAAACGGTTACACTTATAGCTAATTAATTTTAACAAGAATTTCAAGACAATTCATTTTGGGGAAAAAAACAGCCTTTTTAACCATGGTGCTGGGAAAACTGTATGTACACATGGCAAAAGAATAACATTTGAACTTTACCTCAAACCAGGCATAAAAGTTAACTAAAAATTGATCATAAACATATTTAAGAGCTAAAACTATAAAGCTCTCATTAGAAAACATGGGCATAAGTCTTTATTATCTTGTGTTAGTCATGATGTCTTATATACAATACCAAAAATACAAGTGACAAAAGAAAATTCAATAAATGGTACTGTATCAAAGTTAAACACTATTTATTTATTTATTTGCTGCAAATGATACCATAAGTAAAGTGAAGAGACAATCTGTATAATAAAAGAACATATTTTAACATCGTTTATCTCATAAGAGACTGTGTCCAGGAGATAGTAACAACTCATAAAGAAAAAGATAAAAAATCCAACTAAAAACATACAAAACACTGTAATATACATTTCTCCAAAGACATACAAGTGGCTAATAAGTACATGAAAAAGTGTTCAACATCATTAGTCATAGGAAAATTCATTCAAAACCACAATGAGATATCACTTCATACCCACAAAGATGGCTACAATAAAAGGGACGAGGAAGTTCTGGCTAGGATTTGGAGAAATTATAACCTTCATACACTTCATGGGAATATAAAATGGTATAGCCACTTTGGAAAACAGTTTGGCAGTTCTTCAAAATGTTAAACATAACACTTACCATATGACCCAGCAATTCCCCTGCTAGTGATACATTCAAAATGAATGAAAATCCATATCCACTCAAAAAATTGTACACAAATATTCACAGGAGCATTTTTTATAGTAGTGAAAAATAAAAACCATCTGAATGTCCATCAACCAATGAATGCATAAAAAAATATGTGGTCTAACCATACAATGGAATAATATTCAGCAATAAAAAGGAATAGTACTGATACATGCAATGACCTGGATTAACCTTGAAAATATTAAGCAAATTCATAGAAATAGAAGATAGATTGGTGTTTGTGAAGGACTTGAAGAGAGGGAAGTGGAGAGGGGCTCAATGAGTAGTGACAGTAAATGGGTAAGGGTTTTCTTTTTGGGAAACAAAAATGCTCTAAAATTAGATTGTAATGATTGTTGCACAATCCTGTGACTATCTGTAAAGAGCATCAAACCATGCATTTTAAATGAGTGAATTGTATGGTGTAGAGCTTACCTCAATAACATTGTTTAAAAAATATAATTTACATTATGATACTTTATTTCTTAAAAATTTCCAATAACTTCTCATTTTATTTGAAGTAAAATCAAAGTGGTTGCGTTCATCAATAGGGCCCCCCAGGATAAGATCTCCATGTTTACCTCTCTGTTGTCATTTCCCGCTGCTCTCTTTGCTTGCTCAGCTACACGCATTGCTTTGCAGGTCCTCAGACTTGCCAGGGACAATGTGTTTGCTATTTTTCCCACTGAAATGTTTTTTTCCTATAGATACTGTGTGGATTATTCCCTCATTTTGTGCCATTGCTCAATAAAGCCTCCATGAGAACACTGTAATTTAAAGTGAAACTCCCCCCGCCCATGTCCTCCTTTGTTTGTTTTGTGTTCTATCATCTCCTTTCACTAAAATGTAAATTCCCAAAGGCATGACATCATCTGTTTTGTTCACTGTGGTTTCCCCAGTACCTAGAACAGTAGACTGTTACAAGGTAGGCCTGAAACAAGTATTTGCTTAATGTTTCAGTTACTTTATGTAGCTAATATCTTCATTGTTTTACCTCAGTCAAGAAATGTAACCTCATAGAACTTAAAGTCCTTGCATAAAAACAAAAGTATTTTACCTTTTCAAATAAAAAAACATGGTGTGTTAAAATCACACAACATGCATTCTCAGAAAATTATCTGATAAGTCACATCAGACATGTACAGTACAGCAAGATCCAATGAATTAACCTTTACAGCAAACACAAATTATAAATTGTTCTAATATCACAGCTCAGACATCAGTTAGTCTTTGGGTACCATTCTCTGGAAAATCTTTTATCTTTACTGCTGCAGGTTGAAGAGATGTAATCAATTTGGGTCCAACCACAGAACATCTGCCTGGGGCTGCATGAGATGGCAGTCGAAAGAAAGAGGGGCAAGGAGAAAATACCTATCTGGTTACCAGGGTAACCAGAGGCTTAGTGGTCAACCCTGTTGACATTTCAGGCAATGATGTTCAAAGGTTAACTTGTGTGTGACTCAAAAGTCATAAGATCAATTATTGTCCAGGTGTGATGCTAGTGTTACTGTCTTGACACACATTATAAACTATGAAATCTGAGGGGTATTGGAAGTCACCCAATCCATGAAACATTTTCCTCACTGCCCTGACATGACACTTGCAATGATCTACAATAGTGGGTCATTCCTTTGGGTTAAGAAATATTGTTCTTATTAGTCCTCTGCCAAAAAGACAGCAATTTTATGCATAAAACACATCATCTTCCATTAACAGTATTTTAAAATAAAGAATGCTTTGCAATTTGGAATTGTTTTGTCTGCAAATATAAGAAACCGACTTAGGGCTGGTTTAAGAAGAAAACAGTGATATATCATAGAGAGTATCATGTAGGGTAAAAGGAACTGGAATCAAGTGATTAGAAGCTACCGAAAGCTTTTCTCTATTTCTCGTATTTTCTTATCTCTGTCAGCGATTTCATTATTTTCTATTTACCTCTCTCCTTGCAATTCATCTTCCAATATTCATTTTGTCTGCTTCTCTGGTCTGTATGTTAGGTTAAAAGTGCCATTCCATAGCTTCCAAATGTACATATTTTACCTCCAGACAAAGAAAATGAAAATATCTGTTCCTCTCAGTTCCAATTGCCAAATTCCTGCAAAGATAATCTGGCTACACTTCTGTAAGGAGTCCACATCCTGATTGGAGCTACCATCACTAAGAGTCAAGGTCACTTTATATAAAATAGCTTCCAGGTCCATCTGTTGATTTAGGTGGACAATTAACAGTGGAGTCAGGAGCTAGGCAGCGTCTTCACCATGCCTCTCAATTGAATATTTTTCAATCTAGACGTAAAAGTTAATAGATATTTACAAAAAAAGGAAAAATGCAGAAAAATCTAAGAATATAAAACTACCTTTGATATCTTCTCCAGAAACAACTGCTGTTAAACTTCTGGTGTTTAACTGTTAAAATTTAGCCATTAACACCCTAATATGGATGGTCTGAGAGGAAAAACTTTTCCTCTAGTCTCTTATGTTCTGTACTTGGGAACCTGCAAATTAAACTGACAAAAGACAGATGAGCAAGAGAAAAGCCAAAATTTAATCACGTAGGTAGGAGACTTCACAAAAATGTGACTCAAAGGGGTAGTTAGAATTTGGGGCCTATATATCATCTTAATAAGAAAAGGAGAAGAAGAGAAAGGGTACTATAGAAAAAATAAATAACTTTTTAGAAAGATAAATGGGCCCTTAAGAAAAAAGATGAGGGATATATTAATTTTATGACAATGTCTGTTTAGGTGTGGTGTAGAGACTTTCCACCTCCAGTGATAAGAGTCAATCTTCCTTCCTTGCTTCCAGGAAGAGGGGTTTTGACAATTGAGTTCTTTTATTAGGCTTTGCTTTTAGACACACAAGAGATTCAGGACCTACTGCTCACAATAATTTTAATACCACAGTGGCATATTTTGGACCCCTTCAGATGTATTAATATGATATACAGAGGTCTGACAATTAAGTTCGCAAACTCATCTTAGAAGATGTGCTATACACCTCATTGCTGAATATCACTACGATCACCTTCGAAGTACTCCCCTTGGGAAGCTATGCACCAATGCCAGTGCCTAGTCCACACTTCAAAGCAACTTTGGAATTCATTTTTTTCTGGAATGGCCATCAGAGCTCTCGTTGGATTACCCTTGATGCCCTGAATGCCATCAAAATGTGTTCCTTTCAATATTTCTTTTATCTATGGATAAAGAAAGAGGTCATTGGGGACCAGATCAGGTGAGTAGGGAGTGGGTTCCAATAGATATTTGTTTACTGGCTAAAAACTCCCTCACACACAGTGCCAAGTGAGCTGGTGCATTGTCCTGATGCAAGAGCCATGAATTATTGGCAACAAATTCAGGTCGTCTAACTTTGTCATGCAGCTTTTTCAGCACTTCCAAACAGTAAATTTGGTTAACTGTCCAGTTGGTACAAATTCATAATGAATAATCCCTGTGATATGAAAAAAAAAGGTTATCAACATCATTGTAACAAGTTCGCGAACTCACTTGCCTGAACTCAAATCTTTAAAAGCACTTAAATTTCCCAATAGGAGAATCAGAACATGAGTGGCTTTGTTTATATAGAAGTCGAAAAGCCAGAAAAATGTTCTGAGCAAGGTCAACTTCTAAGAAGTGATAGGAGGAAGAGAGGGCATCCTGCAGGGAAGCAGACACCAAGGCAGATGGGACAGGCAAGCTTCATAAAGTACAAAGTGTCCTGCAAATGTCAGTCTATGTCATGCCTGAAACAAACTAGTGAGATGAACATGACTGCTGTCTTTAGCTTCTTGTGAGAAGATGGAGCCTAAGAGGGGTATGGTGATCATTCAGAGTGTAACTTATGGGAAGGGTACCCCAAAACACACCTTCTGCTCTTCCAGGGGATCCACATACAGTGTTTGCAAGCAGAGTCAGCACAATCTGGCAAAAGCACCTACTTGACATGGGTATTAAGAAGAGTATACAATTGTGTGCATGGAAAGGACTCAGAGCAGTGTCCAGCACACTGTAAACACCTCAGTGAGCATCAACTGCTTTGGGACCATCTTTGAAAGGCTGCGTAGGTTACTGGTCAGGAACATGGACTCTGGAGCAGAACTTCAGGATGTAGAACCTTTTCTTTGCGTACTGACTGTGCTTAACCTCTCTGTACCTCATCTTCTTCATCTGTAAAATGGAGCATTGAGAGAAATAATCTCTTAGGTTTCTTAGTTTTTTAAAATGGGAATTAAATGAGTTAATATATGACAAATGCTTGGAATATTTTTTTTTCTTGGTAGAAATTATATGTTATTATTACCAAAAAAGGCATTAGTGTTTAACCTAAAATGTCTGCAGGTTAGTGTGAAAAACAAAAGTCAAAAATTCTAAATTCTATCAAGAACCAGTGGATAATTATTTTTTTGTCCCTCATTTAACAAAAGCCATTGATTTCCACCAGTTATGTATTTATATATTTATATCCATGATTCACTTTTTTTTTTCGCAGTGGTGGGATTGTGTTTAGTGCCAATTGAGTTCTCTGATAGTACAAATTTCCTAATATGTTTGTGATTTGAGAGTAATTTTTAAATGTATAATTTCAAAGAATAAATAATTTGAAACTGTTTATTGGAACTAAGAAACAGTTAAAAACAAGAAATTTGAAGAGTGAAGTTGAAAGTAGTAAAAATGTGCAAGTTAATGAGGCAGAATTTAGAAAAATTGAAAGCCAGAAGTTTGTAAAAAGAATTGAAAAATGAATAAATAAATAAAATAAATAAATAAAAATAAAAACAACATGGAAAATGTGGTAGCTAAGATTTCCAACAATGAACTTGGTAGTAAAGAAACAATAGGATTATTCCAACTGAAATAATGAATTAGCAGGAGCAGTCAATCTAAAAAGTTAAAGAATTTATCCAGATAATTATTTACATATGGATTTTATTGCTATAGAAATTCAAAAGAGCCTAAAATTCAGTATTTCATCACAGAATAACCCATGAACAATCACCACAGTAGATTATCACTTGTGGAGACAGGCACTGATCTTGCAAACTGTAAAGAGATGGTCAGAAATTTTTGAAATAACAAGAAAATTATAAACAAAGTATAAGGTCTGTCTCCAAATCTTCTTGAACAGTAAAACTCACTTACTAAAAGGTCTACAATGTGTCCCCAACTAAGTCTAATGTGTTCCATATTTTTCTCCATTTTCAAGGGATTTAGTCTAGTTGGGGAGAAAGAATATGGTCTTGGGCAAAAAATAATTTGATGATGAGCTGGAAATCTAGATAGAAATATCTGGGAACCTAACTATAGTATTAGAGGTGCTCTCATTTGATTGTACTATTCTCTCTCTCTCTCTCTCTCTCTCTCTCTCTCTCTATATATATATATATATATATATATATATGTATATGTGTATATATATGTATATATGTGTATATATGTGTACATATATATGTATACATATATGTATGTATATGTACATACATATATGTATACATATATACACATTTATGTGTATTCTATTTGAAAAACTTATGTTCTCATTCCTTCATAGTTCTATTTCCATGAAAAACGGCCTTTTGTCTTTATTTTAGTATTGTTTTTTCCTGACCATTTTAGAGGAAGCAAAGACTCCTCTTGTTCCCATCTTATGGGATTAATGGAAAGTAGTCAGCATTTCCTTAAATGCTGATCAGTGGGATTTTTAATCAGAAGGATTGTACTATATGCATTTCACTTCCGTTAGACTTAGTCTGAACAGGTCAAGAGAGAAGCAACAGGAACAGTGATTCCACGACAGAAAGTCTAGGGGTGAGAGGATGGGAGGATTTGGGAAGAGGATTGGGAAGGAGTGGGACATGTCAGAGAGTATTTCACCTTGCAAGATGTGCACACATGGAGAGAAAATATGCAATTTCCATGGACAAGACTGTCTTGAAGTTTCCTTTTGAATACCAGACGTGAGGCTTGGTGGATGTGCTGCATTGAAGACCAGCCTGGCAAAAATATTTTGTTCCCAATTCAGCTCCAAGCATAGTTCCCTGAGGCATGGGTGATGGGAAAAGCTTTTAGAGAGTGCTGTTTTCTAGGGCAACTTGGATCTTTCCCAGAATCTCTATCCTAGAAGGGAGCTTTCTTGTGACTCAATAAAGGGCCTAACAGCCTAGAAAATTCAATGAAGTGATTTATTGGTAACAAATCCTCACTGCCACGGTGGATGTCATCTGAAGTTCTCTTGCAGTGATTCTAGCATCCACAGTCTAAAGACGGTGATTCCTTCAGAGTCCCAGAGTTCTTTCTTTTTATTTCAAACCAATTAAATAAATTTGTTCTCAATAATTTGTTCTCTATAGTGTAAAAATTGCTGTGCCTGTAAATAATAATAATAATAATGATAATAATTGCTATTGATTCTGAAATGCAGACATGTGATTTAGGTTCTTCCAATCAGATACATTCATGAGAGATGCAAAAATGGTCCAGAGTTGAATTATGTGGGGAAAAGATGGAGATGATGGAACATCAATTTTGCTTTTGTGAATCGCCAGAGTCAGCCTGGTTCACTGTGGTTGTGGCTTCCTGATTTGAAAGCTTCCTGAATATGCTATTGCTGCTCCCCTGCTGAGCAGGTTCCGCAATGTGGAATGGAAATTGTTCAGGAAGCTCAGGCTAGGTGCCATTTCTTTAGCCTTTTCCAATGCTTTGGAAATTATTTATGAATTATCTATATAAATTACAAAATAATTTTCTCTATAAACTAGCTAGAGTAGATTCCCTAGTCAAAAACTCAGATCCACAAAGAACCTTTTCAGTTTCTCTCCTGTAAGACCCTCAACTAAACGTCCTTCTTCTGTTTTCAAATGGAGATAAGTTTTAAATTGTTCTTGATCCACTAAGGTTGCCCACCTGCTTTAACTGAAAATTTGCATTAGTTCAGAAAAAAGAAATGTATCAAGACTGACTCTATTCTTTAAACTCTGCTGGATCCGGAGCTAGAAAAATAAGTACAAGATGACTTTTATCTTCAATGAATTTTATTTATGAGCAAAATGCACATAAATTGAGACATACATTTTTGATAAAATATGTTTTTTTCTGTAGTCATTTACTATATAATTGGCAATGTAAACTTCTGGAAGAATGAATCGTTTTCCTCTGCGCTCATGATATGACTGGTTGACTTGTACTTCTGCCACAGTACTGATCATATATCTTTGTAGTTGTGTCTGTGGTTGTATGTATGTATGTGTAGCTTGTGTGTACATGTTTTGTCTTCTCATGTGTAAGATCCTCTGGGGTAAGGCTTGTATATTATTTCTTTTTCTTTCTATCCCATCCTTAGTACACAGCTAGAATTCATCTCATAAATAGTTATTGAACAAAAAAATGGCCAAAGTAGACAAGCTATATCAGAAAGAACCCTAAAGATTTCATAGAACATCAGGCAGAAAATACTTCTCCTTTAAAGAGTTCATTCCTTAATCAAGCTTCCTACACTCCCCGACATATTTACCAATTAAGAGGTAATTTTTTGTTGTTGCTGGACAGGCATAGTACTAATGAGCAAAACAGTCGTCTGTCCAGGAAACAAATGAAACGAACACTTTCTGCTCTGTCTTGTTTCCCCCACCCTGCCTTGGACCGTGCCTGCCTTCATTTATGCCAGCCAATGCCTTGCAGTAATAGTGGGGTTTCTGAAACCAGCGTTTTCATAAACTAGTGTTCCCTGGGGGGCATTTCAACTTCCTTATTCCTAGGCCATACCCCAGACTGATTAAATTAAGACCTCTGGGTGTGAGTTCTAGGCCTCAGTATTTTGTAAAACTTGCAAGGAATTCCAATGTGCAGTCAAGGCTGGAAACACTGCACTAATGCTGTCATGATTTAATGTACTTTAATCAAGTATATCTTTTAGTAAGTCTTAAGATCGAAAGCTGCTCACCTTTTTATTACTGATTAAACGTGAGTCTGCAATGTGAATCAATGTGTAAATTAAGACATCTTTAAAGTATCCTCAAAGTGGGAGAGTTTAACTCCAGATCATAATATTGTGTGTTAATCATAGGCTTTTCGTAATATAAATTATTCTTTTATAATCTAATCTCTGTATTGTTCTAAATTTTACACACACACACACACACACACACACACACACACACACGGTGCCAAAAAATGTATACATATTTAAAGAAAGGAAAACTGTATTAAAATTGTAATACTCGATATATACCGATAACAAAAGATGACTACAAGTCACATTTGACTTTTGCAATTGCAAGAGGAGCTCAAAGTGGTTACCATCAGCGTCCAGACACCTTATTACGGCGAACTACTGCTTGAGCAAGTGTCCACTTGTACACATTTGTTTGGATATATATACATATACATATATATGTATATAAGCATGCATTTCAATTAACAGAACAGTACCTCAGAGTTTATGACAATTAAATTTCTTAACTAAAAGAAATGTTTAGTTTATTCCACATATGAAATAATCAGTTCCTTAAAAAAAAAAAGAATATCAAAAGCTAAACAGAAGCCTTGTTCCCCCTTTTTCTTTTCTTCAATTAATGTAAAGCATTTCTTTTCACCAAAAAAGCACACATTTTAATTAAGCTCATTAGAAGCATCACAAGTATATCTCATGGTTAAATATGCTCTCATGTGCATCTGTATGATCAAATTTATATACAGTTACAAGGTAACAGCTAGGGGAGAATTTTAGGCAGGTGTCTGACTTTGGATTCTGGTAGCCTTAGTACTTTGCCTGTTTCAGAGACATTTTCCAGGCAGTTATGTCTCTTAACTTTTTTTATTTGTTCCAGACAGGAAGAAAAACTAAAATCTTGGAATTAACTTTCCTTCCATTGCACCCGATTTCCCATTACAACTTTTTCGCTCCTAACTAGACATCTTGACTCTTCACTACCTATTTCTATATTGTTTGCTACTTCCTCTGTGTTTGCGGATTTCATCCATTCCTCGAAGCCACGGCTATGAATCCGAGAGCAGGAATACTGGAAAAAGGTCTAAGTGTTCTGCTCTGGCCTCTCCCAAGTGGATGACAGAGGGGACAGTTGACCTCTACTGCATCTGGAAAGGTGGCTGGCTTGGCTCATAAATTCCCAAATGACCTGAATTTTAATCCAAGCTGTTTTCTTCCCATGCACCGGATGTAAATGAATATGCAAATACAAACCTGTGCAAATGTTCATCAGAAATGGAATCTAGGGGAGTGGAAAACACTGTTTACTGGCCAGGTAATTTCAGGCAATTTAACATTTCTGTGCCATAATTTCTAAATATTTATATGGGGATGAAAATAGTAAATTATCATGTATATTATAAAGATTACAGATGAATTATGTAAAGTAGTATTAGCAAAGTGCCTGGCACATGTAGTAGCCCTTCAGAAAATATTATTTGTTATTTTTGTGTTGTTACTGCAATTGCTAGGATAACATGCATGCCTAATGATCAGGACAAATTCTTCATCTATAAATATGGGATTAAGAATAGCTATCTTTACAAGCTTGCTATGTGGAATAAATTCAGTGATGCATATGAAAATGATTTGCAATTTACAAATCACCATGAATGTTAACTATTATTAGAACCTTATATTATTGTGCTTCATACTAATGTAAACTATATTTTTATTTTTTACAAGTGTCTTTACTGATCAAACTCCTGGAAAATATATAAGGACCTTGACTAAATTAAAGCTATAAAATTGAACAAGTACAATTCCCATAAGGAAATTGATTTCTTAAAGCTGCTAGAGAAATGCCAACTATTTAGAGGGTTGGAGGGGATATTGGAGGAAATATATCCAGCTACCAATTTTGTAAGGTCTATTTCCTCCCTAAAGTTCCAATAAAGTACTGGAAATCCTGAAACCAATATAGAACTGTTTTTTTTATTTTTTTCTTCTTTTTTTCCTTTCAATTAAATGCTCTGTTGTTTCCATTCTCAACCCCTCAGGTTATCTCATTTCACCCTCTCTGAAAAAAAGAAAAACAAACAAAAAAAAAAAACACCTTTGGATTAAATTTCCAAAGCTGACAGTTTGATGTCAATCGATGTTAAATTGGCCACCCACTGAATCTTGTCAAGACTGGAGATTAAATGACTGTTAAACTTCAGTTGAACTCAAAGAGAACTACAACTGGAATACTAGGAGATTAATTTCTATATGAATTCTTTGCTGAAGAATTCATAGATAAAAGATCCCAAATTTGTCTATAACCAGTCTGTGTACATTGTAAGTAATGATTAAGCTGGGGTTATCACTGTGTGGGGGATATAAATGATAAATGTCTAACTATTACATTGTTTTGTACACCTGAAACTAATAAAAAATACAAAAAAAACACAAAGAAGTAATTTTTTTTAACAAAAACTTTGTATTACACATGCAATCAATGTTTATTAAAAAATAAGCAAATAAAATATAAAATTACCTATAATCAAATACCCAGAGATAACTACTTATACAAAATATCATCATTTACCATTCTTATGTGTAGTAGTATAAACAAAAATATAAACAGAATACATATCTTTTAGTAAACTGATTTTTAAAACATATAGCTACATGTTTCTATCATAGTAAATACCATACAATATTAACATTTTCATAGCATTCCATTGTAAATTCCAAATTATTGGCTATTTAAAATGTTTTAAAATTTGCCTTTTTAAACACACTATGATCTCATAGAGAAAACATGGCAACGTTGCTTTTAAGTGTGTTTCTTTGATTATTAGTGTTGTTAGCATTATTTTACAAGGTTATTTTTTCTGTATTTATACTTTTGTGAATTACCTCTTAAAGATCTTTCTGATATCATCATTTTGGGGTGTTATCTTTATTAATATTTAAATGACGTATTACTGTTCAGGCTGCCACAAACATTTTTTCAGATTACTTACCTTTAACATCACTTAAGGTGTTTTTGACCCACAAAAGACATATTTCTAAGAAAAAGAATATACAACCATTTTCTTATTGGTTTCTGTCTTTTGTGTCATATATTGGAAAGAGTTTCTCTATCCTAGAATAATACACATAATAAATTGCCTTGTGTATTTCCATTGCAATTATAAATGATTATAAATAATTTACATAAATAATCCATGGAAACATTCCCATTGTGAAGAGTTTACCAAAACTAGAATTTCTTGAGGAGCAGAAGTTTTTCATCCACATGAACCCCCTCCCATGCATTTGCCACCCTAGAGAAAGCCACAGTACAAGGATTCGATTGGCTATGTGCCCTTCATGATGGATTTCTATGTATTTACAAACATATTTCGATACACACATATATACTTTTATTTTGTCCTGTCCATCTACATAAATGTGCATCAGGATGATACAGAATGACGTTAGTAAGCAACCCAGGTATTTTAGGAATACATTTGTTTTTGTTTTTACCAAGTTTGTCATTTTTGAAATAGTTTGCAAATTTCTTTTATTGAGATAACAGCTAGACTGCAGATAGAAAGGTAAAGGATAATATTTATTTTTTAAAGTTTTCACATTTCTTACTGGTGTTTTGTCTCTATTTTATCACTATATAACCACGCAATTTCCATAAGTGGCTAAGTCTTGCTGAGGGCATCTTCATTAAATATTACCGTTTATGAAGGGTCCATGGCTTAGCATCAATATATACCCAGTCATTGCAAAGAAAAGTTGCTATATAACTGAAAACTCACTCTCTTTATGCACTTTATTTTTACAAGCAATGTTTGAACCATTTAATATGTATTCTAGGTGCCATTAGAAAAGCTCTTAGTGAATATCTTAAAGAGAAAGAGAGTTTGCTCTATTCTGAAGTAAGAAACAGAGAACATACTATATTCTACAGATGGAATTTCCTTCCCAGTTATATGCTGTTTTCCAAAGTTTTTGCATTGTGAATAGGAAACTCATTAGCATTAGCTACTAACTTGGCAATTGATTCATCTGGATTTAAAATAAAACATATCAAAATTACAAAAGCATTGATATTTGTTCTGCATAAATCTCATTTCCTCTTTCTGGACCCCTTTCTCATCCCCTTTTTTTAAATTAAAAACAAACCTCAGATCTCAATGCTTTTGTGCTATTTCTATTGAGATCACAGTATGTGTCTGGATGGAAAGACAAATTAGACATTGTGTTTTGCATTAAAGGAAGTGGCCCCTGAGGAAGGAGACAAGCACACTTATTAATCAGTGATAGATACAGACCAAAGAGTAGTGAAATGAATGAAGGATGTTCCCACAACAATTAGGCATGAAGACAATTGGATTCGGGCCTGATGATTCTCCTCTTCCAAAAATGAGAACTTCTTTGGAACACTACCCATTTCCTTGGGCACTTAGAATCTAAGTGCCTCCAAAAAACATAAGCCTCATGACAGATTTTAGGTATAGGTACCGATTTGCTAGGGTTGTTGTAACAAATCACCACAAAGTAGGTGGTTTAAACAACAGAAATTTGTTGTCATATGGTTCTGGAGGTTAAAAATCCAAGTTCAAAATATCAGCAGGATTGGTTCCTTGTGAGAACTGTGAGAGAGAATCAGTTCTATGCCTCTTCCCTAGCTTCTGGTAGTTTGTTGGCAATCTTTGGTGTTCCTTGGATGATAGAAGCATCATACAGCTATGTATCATTACCATTACTAGCAGTATCATTGGTTATTATTATTGAATTAACTACTCAATAATAAGTATCATTATTATTGAATTAACTATTCTCCTTCATGATTATAGACAAGAAACAACAATGTCAGAGAGGATGCAGAGAAAATGGAACCCTTGTACACAGTTGGTGGGGATGCCACTATGGAAAACAATATAGAGATTCTTCAAAAAAGTAGCAATAGAACTACCATATGATCCAGCTGCTTCACTTTTGGGTATTTATACAAAGAATATGAAAACACTAATTTGCAAAGATATATGCACCCCTATGTTCATGGCAGCATTTAAAGTTAGCAGGATTATTTACAGCATTATTTAGAATAGCCAAGGTATGAAAACAAGCTAAGTGTCCATCAATGGATAAATGGATAAAGAAGATGTGGTACATATATGCAATGGAATACTACTCAGCCATAAAAAGGTGAAATTCTGCCATTTGTGACAACATGGTTGTACCTTCAGGGAATTATGCTAAGTGAAATAAGTCATTTGGAAAAAGACAAATACCATATGATTTCACCCATACTTGGAATATTAAAAAAGCAAAAACAAAACAGATGGACAAACAAACAAACAAACAAAAAAAGAAAACTCATAAAAACAGACAACACATTGGTGCTTACCAGAGGGGAAGTGGGTAGAGGGAGGTTGAAATGGCTGAAGGGGGTCAATTGTATGATGGCCAATGGAAACTGGATTTTGGCCATCATACAATTGAGATGAGAATGATATATCTGTAGTATATACAGATGTCAAATTATAATGTTTCACACTTGAAGCATATACGATGTTATAAACCAATGTAACCTCAATAAAAAGAAAGTAGTAGAAAGGAAATTGAAAGCCTAGTGAGGCTTTATTTGCATTGGTTGGCCAGCTGCATAACTCATCAACGTTCACTCATTCAGTCAGGTAATCAGTAAATATTTATATACTTCTGAGCAAAGTCAGGTGTCTGTGCCCTATTTCTGGCATCAACCTTTGGCTCTGTGCCTATTCATCCTGATTTCAGGCACTGAACCAACTGTCTCTGTGCCCAGTGACATGGGCTTTCTGGTTTGCTCTATCTCCAACTTTGATCTATTTGTTGTTCAGCCTCTCTGGTTTACATGTCAGTCTGCCAGCCCCAGGGTTTATGGCCTTTGATTTTCAATTTACATTAATGAACTGATTTGGAGTTCAAACCAGGTGTGAAGCCTCTTGATTCAGTCATCTATATACCTTTGATGTAAATCTTGGCAACTGAGGTCTATTTATTCTCCATCTAACTAAATTTGCTAGAACATTAGGCAAATGAAATTAATTCAATAATCCCAAATTCTGTTTAAAAAGCAATGTTACTACCTTACTGTTTATTTTTTCAAAGTATTTTAAAAATAAATGTCTTATATTCTCACTAATTTCTATGTGATAGTAGCATATAATTTACTAACCTTGATCTTCCTTCCTTCCTTCATCCCTCTCTCTCTTCCTCCCTCCCATCTATATCTATCTATCATCTATCTATCTATCTATCTATCTATCTATCTATCATCTATCTATCTATCTATCGATCAATCAATCATCTATCATCTCTATCTTCTATCTACTTAACTATCTAAATTGAGAAGTTATTTGACTTCCCTAAGAACACCCAGTCTTCAGCAGCAAAAAGGGTTGGGGCTCAGTAGCCGAACATCTGATTTTATCTCATGTACACTTTCTTCTGTCTCATGCATTTTACAGCCTTATCCAGAAGAATGCTGTCTATATTCAGATATTAGAGTTAACATTTTGCCATTTTAAACTTATCGTTGGAGTTCATTAACCAAATAACTTAGCTAAGAATCCAGGTTTTCTTCCTACCTTCTCTTTCCTCCCTCCCTCCCTCCCTCCCTCCCTCCCTCCCTCCCTCCCTCCCTCCCTCCCTTCCTTCCTTCTTTCCTTCCTGTCATTTGAATTTGCCACTTGTTTGATTGTTTTTTTAAGATTTTATTGGGGAAGGGGAACAGGACTTTATTGGGAAACAGTGTGTACTTCCAGGACTTTTTTCCAAGTCATGTTGTTGTCCTTTCAGTCTTAGTTGTGGAGGGCACAGCTCAGCTCCAGGTCTAGTTGCCATTGCTAGTTGCAGGGGGCACAGCCCACCATCCATCCCTTGCAGGAGTCGAAACCGGCAACCTTGTGGTTGAGAGGATGCACTCCAACCAACTGAGCCATCCGGGAGCTCAGCGGCAGCTCAGCTCAAGGTGCCGGGTTCAATCTTAGTTGCAGGGGGCGGAGCCCACCATCCCTTGTGGGACTAGAGGAGTTGAACTGGCAACCTTGTGGTTGAGAGCCCACTGGCCCATGTGGGAATCGAACCAGCAGCCTTCGGAGTTAGGAGCATGGAGCTCTAACTGCCTGAGCAGGCCCCGGCCCCCATTTGTTTGATTTTTATAGAGATCGTTTATGAGAACAAAGTTGAAACTTATTATTTTTGCTTTATTAATAAATATCTGATTTACCATATATTATTATAATTTAAATTTGCACCAACATCCTTTACCTATTTTGATGGGCTTGGGACAGAGAGAGAAAAAAAATGGTATGCAATTAAACATCACTTTCAAATAACGTTTTAATCTAATGTTATATAACAGTATATACTCTCTTGTCATATAATAGTTCCAACCTGTTGTGGAAAGGATAAAATGAATAAATAAAACACTGTCTTTGAAATGTGAAAGTGCACAGAGCTGGTGCATGTATTTACATGGGTTTAAGCTGACTTAGATTAATTTCTTCATGGCATTTGTGACCTGCTCATGCTGCTGGCAGACATTTTGTACCTACTTCTACCGTTCTGACTTAAATATCATGATACCACCTCACTTAATTTCTGAACAGAGCTTCTCAAATATTCACATGTCCTTGTTTCCATGTCTGTCTAAATGGAATAGAAAGTAGCAAAGAACTAAAGGCAATTGGGAAACACACGGGCCTGTTTGCTCTATAGTGTGCTTGAGTGTCAACAGTGCTAATTATTATGTTCTGCATGGTAAAGGAGAAGTGCTGTCAATGGATCAATATCATTCTATTGCTTTCTGACCTCTGCCCCATGAAAACTACATTAGTGAGGCTCATTTACCTGGTAAAAGATAAATGTGCATTCAAGTTGCTTCAGTAAATGGGGCTTAGGGGCCAAGGTATGGGGATATAAGGAGACCAAAAAGGAACTCAGGACTAATGCAAATAGACTTAGAGAAAAATAGTAATTCCTGTAAATCGAAGTCTTCATCAACATGGCACAAGCTGTCAAGTTTCAACAGCAGCTCTATTACTAATCATTTCCTCAGAAGCAGACATTTGTTGGTTTCTAAGCCCTAGAGTGTCTTTTTATTTTTGGTTTTGACAATTTCCTGGAGCTGATCAGATTAGTCTGGGCTATCATCGCCCTGTAGTAACACATGTCTAGCAGGGAGTTCTCAGTATAAACCACCACTCAGTCTCTGACCAGGCTATGGGTGCTATTCTCGTTTTCTCTGGTCAGGAGGGTGGAGTCATGCAGTACAAAGCACGGTGACCCAGGCAAAAGAAAACTTTCTCAAGAAAGGTAGGTCCAGAACACACTTCTTTTGGCAGGTATTCAAGAAATCATCTCAAGGAAAGGGATGATATTCAGGAGAGGGATTTAAATTTTGTAGCATTGTTAAGAAAAATGGCTTATGCTCTAGTTTTAATTAAGGACATCAAAGTTGCCCATTAGGAACTCTGTATTATAGGTGAGAAATGTTTTAGGCTTTCTTCCTCTTACTATCAGTCCAATTCTCCCAGTCTTCTGGAATATGATACCCATGTTTTACTCCTAATTGACTGTCTCTCAGCATATACCAGAAAGTTATTTTATAATGAATTTTCTAATAATTACCAAACATGTGCACTTATCCAAGGAGTACAAAAGGCTTTTGATAGGATTATATATATTAAAATATTTTAGAGGTCAGGAACCCTAGGAAAAAATATGGGTTTATAGATAAAAATGGAAGTGTTTCTGTATTGTGTGGTATTGGTGGATCAATTCCACATACCGCCTTCTTCTTCTGCCCCATCATCTATTGGTTCTATTTCAAGATTCTATGGTTTTGAGATTATCCACCTATGACATTGGGGACATGTGTTTATCTCACTGGGATTCAGAATACTCTTTAAGTAAAATCTAAGAGGAACAATGGAAATTTGATCAGGATACCAGCAGGCAGTTGATTGTGCACCTATGTTCATGCAATACAACAAAAAACAAAAACAAGGAACAAAACATTCAATTTCCATCTCAATCCTGTAATAGATAAAAGTGGATATGAGAGGTCATTTCTAAACAAACATATGCCCTGTCTAATCAACAATCTATAGTTTAACTCTATTAGTGGAAGGAATACCTAGGAAATTCTTGTTTAATATAATAAGCTGAAAATATTTTTTAAAATGCATATTCTCTGTTGTTAATTGTATTGGACTTGGATAGATGTGTAAGCCTTCACTAATCAGTAAGATTTTTTTCTAGAGATGTATTAGGAAGTGTTAGTAGAAAGACGCACCTGCTATCTGACAATCCAAAAGTAGTCTCTAAAGATGCCTTTCAAGTAACCCACAGCAAATCACACTGGATGGCATATAATGATTTTATGCCTCTTAAAAGTTCCATGATGTGCAATAGCTGTTATCAATCAAGGATAAGCAGCAGACCCTTAACATTTTTCAGGGTTCTTTCCCTCTCATTTTCTGCATGGTCTGATTTCTGCTTTCCCTGTGTGCAGAGCAGAAGGTTCATAGTAATAGGTATGTTGTCCATTCAAATTTTAGAACCATGGAGACCCAGATTGCCTTAAAATGACCAGTCCATAGTGGTCTCAGTCCCAGAAACAACTGCCTTCCCTCATAACTAACACTGAAAAAAAAAATATTGAGTTAGTAATGACATGGGAATTTACTTCCTTCTTATGTTTTATCTAATAATTCTCATTTCTCCTGAGATCTTTTCATTTTATTAATTCTCTCCTTAGATTTTGTACACTATCCAGCATTTGTTCTAATCTTTCCACAAATTTCCTACTCATTCTCCAATAAACTTGTCCCACCCACTTGAGCCCATCACGGCTCTTCCTTAATTTTACCACTCACATGATGCAGTCACATGAATCTTCCTATTTGTTTTTTAATTAAAGTTTATTGGGGTGACAATTGTTAGTAAAGTTACATAGATTTCAGGTGTATAATTCTGTATTACATCAGCTATAAATCCCATTATGTGTTCACCACCCAGAGTCTGTTCTCCTTCCACCATCATATATTTGATCCCCTTTACCCTCATATACTCCCCCCTGCCCCCCTTACCCTCTGGTAACCACTAAACTATTGTCTGTGTCTGTGAGTTTTTGTTTCTCATTTGTTTGTCTTACTCTTTTGTTGTTTTTGGTTTATATACCACATATCAGTGAAATGATATGGTTCTCTGCTTTTTCTGTCTGACTTATTTTGCTTAGCATTATAATCTCAAGATCCATCCATGTTGTCACAAATGGTCCTATTGCATCTTTTCTTACCGCCGAATAGTATTCCATTGTGTATATATACCACAACTTCTTTATCCATTCATCTATCGAAGGACATTTGGTTTTTTCCATGTCTTGGCCACTATAAATAAAGCTGCAATGAACATTGGAGCACACATATCTTTATGGATAAATGTTTTCATATTTTTTGGGTAAATACCCAGAAGAGGGATTGGATCTTCCTATTTTTAAGAGACTTGGTATACCAGTAAAACAAGGGGATCTGCAAACCAGCAATATATTTATTTAATGGGAATAAATGCAAATATCTCAAAGTTCAATTTTTTTGAAGCACAGCAAAAGTCCAATGTAGGGGAAACTGACTGAAGTTCAGTCCAATTAGTTATGTAGAGAAAGCTGATAAACCAGAGAATCTTACCTTTGGCTTGAGAAGTAGTAAACAAAAGAGAACAAGAATTCATTACTTTTGGCATCAGTTTTACTATCCTCAGGAAGCTCACTTGAATGGTAGCATTGAAGAATGTGAGTTCAGCAGAAAGAGAAATGCCCAGCTGTCTAAGGCCATACCACCCTGACTGCGCCGGATCTCATCTGATCTTGGAAACTAAGCAGGATGGGGCCTGTTTAGTACCTGGATGGGAGAAATGCCCTGGCTCTTAGGAGTAACAATATCATATGAGAAAGAGTCAACTGAAAGAAGGGTTCCGATGAGGGAAGAAAAGACCTAAGAAAGGACCAATGGGCAGCATCGCATCACCTTTTTAAAATATTGTCTTGAAGAAAAACAATTAAGTAGGTGATATGAAACTAAATGAGAGTCACAGCAAAGTCCAATACATAGAAATTATGGAGACTGATTGATTCAATGAAGAGTAGAACTTTATAGAATGGTCCAATTGAAACACATTGTCTTAAAAATTTAAGAATTAGTAAATTCCCTGCCACTGGTGATAATTGAAACTGTGTATCAATAATTTGGATATATTTCAGAAGAATTTGATGTTCCAGAAGAGATGAACTCAGAATAGATTTATTTTAGTATTATTATTTATTTTAATTCTAAGTTTTTATTTTATTTTTACCTGTTTTACCTGTCTCCCTAGTTAGACTAGATATCCTTTTAAAATCAGTATCTGTGCCCAATATATTTTAAAGATTTTCTTCAAAGCTACTTAAAGCAATGTACCTTATACATATGCACTTGATAAATATTTGTTGATTAATTTATAAGTGTGTTAGACAAAAGCTATTAACGTACTAATGACAAAATTCCACTGCAATGCCTCAAATTTGTCATGGGACTCTTAGGATCAAACTTTGAGAATTTCTGGTCATTCCTTCTGCTTTAGTCATACCTCTTCATTTTCTGCTGAGCTGTGCTTCCACTTATTGACCAGTATGTCCATTAGGGATATGATGTCATCCCTCCATTTTAATTTCATGGCCAAGCCCCCCCTCAGTGCAGCTAAACTTTTGGAGTGAGGCTGAGATGGAATCCTTTGTTATGCAGCTTCTGTCCTTAACTCTCTGTTGTTCCCTTTGGTTATGTGAAACTGTGTCCAGAATCACCTCATTTCAATTAGTGACCTGTCAAATCAGTGAAGCTTATTTAAAACAAATTAATTCTAGACATGCACTTGATAATTTAAAGCCAAGTATAAATCCACATCACAAGACAGGAATAGAAAACACTTTCTAATAATGAAACTGTTATATGGCCTCCTTTAACAGTGTATCCTTGGATCCTTCATCTTTTACTTTTGACAATCAGAAAAGATCACGGGTTACTTCTGCACAGGCAGCTGCATCACCAGTCCTTTGGTTTCTCTTTATCGAGTCTTTTTGACTAGTTGGTTACATTACATGGAAACTTCAGAAGCAACAGGCTCAGAGTGCTGGTGTCCTGTAGCTCTACCCAAACCGCTGTAGCAATGTTATTTCTCTTATCAGTTCTCTGGTGTGTATTTAGAAGCCTGAATAGACATTAAAAGAAATAAAGTTTCTATTCAGTGAGATGAGCTTTATTTTTTTCAGTACGTAGAGCCTTTGTTTTTAAAACATTGCCTCCTTGAGTCTATACTTTGAGCGCCTCTGTGATAGTTACTATGAGCAACAGTAGGTATACAAATACAATGCCTGGCTAACGGATTCTTTTGTAGAGTAAGAAGTGGGAAAGCTCGGAATTCCCATCAGACTTCTAAGAAAGGATGAGGACAGTCTGATGCTGATGATGCTGATACCTGATGGTGATGCAGACAATGATAAGGACACTATTGACCTGAGATAAACCAGAACCATTTTTTTTTTCGTTTAGTGCTACACACTTCTATCCAATACTGCTTATAGTCCATAGAAAAATCTAATGTTAAATAAGAAGTCTGGTGTGAAAGGTGACAAAATTATGGCGCCAATTAAAAGTAAAATTCACTCTGTAGTTTCTGCTCAATGTTTCTATAAATCTAAGACATCTCTATAAAATTAAAAATTTAATTAAAAATGACAGTCCTATTAGAATCATCATTAGATCTTGTCATTTAATTATTTAATAAAGAAATACTCATTACCGATTAAAAGTTTTTAATCCAAAGGCTTTATTACTAGCTACTAATGTACAAAATAAATAGCAGACTTAGAGAAAAAGCCTAAAAAAATCTTTAAATGTCATATGTAAACAGATTGATGTATATCTGGTATATTTTAATAAGGGATATTAACAAATTAACCTGTCAGTCAGCTGGCATTAATGAAGCTTTCTGTCTCTAAGAACTTTTTAAGCTCATGAACTATATTTGTCTAAAGTAAGCCAAGTAAGCCTTTTAGAATACTGAAGTGGCTCTCAATCTAGGAGGCGCATGAGAATATCCTGGTATAGATTTTGGAAAATGTTTCTGCATAGCTGCTAAAGCTCTCATACACAAGTTGATGCTGAATAAGAGGCAATAGAGAAGGCTTCCTATAATAATGGATTCACTCTGCTAATTTACAGTTGAGTCCACTGTTGAAAGACCCTTGAGCAGAAATGACTTGTGATACAAAAGGAGCAGAATGTTCCAGTTTTGGATCAGTGTCCCCCCACTACCGTACAGTCAGGTTCAAGTGTGTTTGAGAATCTTGAGGGGCAGCTTGGCAGAAACCTGTTTGCATCAGGACCTAAGCAGATTCCTGGGGAAAAGAGGTCTAGGAACAGCAAACTTTACTCTGCAACAAAGTTGACCTCCTAGAAAGAAGTCCATTCATTTGAACACACATAGGGATGTGCTCTTGACCTGGTTCATTGTGATTTACAGGGTGAGAGAAAGAAAAGCCACAGTCACAATGAAAATACCTGCTTTTTAACCAAATCTAATGAGGCAGAGCTTCTCAAACTTTTACATACATGTGAGTCACCCGAGGATCTTGTTCTGCACTGCAGAGTCTGATTCAGTAGGGAGGTTGGGCCAGGTGTGGCTGAGGATGCTGTGTTCCAGAGAACAACGCCAGGTCTCTGGTATTAGCATCTATGGATCTAAGAGATTAGGGTTCACAGTGGTGATATTATGGTAGTCCTTTGATGTGTGGCACTTTGTCACCAGACACCGAATAGGTTTGTTTTATCCCAGGCTGCAGCCACAACCAAGGCAGCCACATGATTCAGCAGTGGCATTAGAAGGAGCAGATACTGAGAGAGGTCTCCAGGAGGAGCAGCAGGCCACTCTGTTGGGTGACATAGATTTTAATCTTCATTTTGTAATTTACTAGTACTATGACCATGAGCAATTCCCATAACCACTTTAAGACCCAATCACATCACCTATAGCATAAGGATAATTAACTTGCTCATTGATTGGTGAGGATTAAATGAGAAAATGTAGAATAGCAAGTACAGTGGATGGCACACGAATGTACATTTTTTACTTTCTCTGTGGGCTCTCATTTCCTCATCTGTAAAATAGAGACAGCATTACAATTGTCCCATTTCACAGGGTTGTACTGAGAATTAAATTAATTAATGGATATGAAATGAACATTTGTGATGTTTTGGGATACTGTCCTTATATTTTGGTAACTTCCTACATTCCCTAGAAAAAGGACAGAACACTCATTTACAGCCTTCCTTGCAGCTGCCTTTCCTGCTTAAACTAGTTAGACTAGGTGCTATTGGCTGCAAATAAGAACTCTGACTAGTATAGGATATATCCTTTGCTTTTTGTAAATAGTCTAAAAGTGCATTTTTTAGAAGATGTATATTGTGACAAAACGAATATGTTCTGAACCAAATCTTTGGTGAATCTTTGATAGACTTCAGGAAATCTGTACTAGAGCCTTGTTCAGCCTAACCTGTTAATCAATTCCCCTCAATGGGAAAGTAACAATATGTATCTGAGACAGATCCAAGGTATCTTAATAAATGTTTGTAACAATGCTGTAATCATATAAAAAAACAAAAATACAAAAAGTGCGTTACTTATCTTCTTTTTACACGAGTATAAATTATAGATAGAACCAAGATTTACACGTAAAAAACAAATTCATAAAAAACTTCCTAGAAGAATGTTAATTTTGAACTAAATCCCATAATGGAGAAGGCATTAAAAATTGGACATACTACCTAAACACAATAAATTAATGATTGATAACTGTGATTAGATTAAAATCTGAATGAAAAAAGAAATCATCAGGAGCAAAGCCAAAAGACAAATGAAAAATTGGGGAAAATGTTTTTAACACATATCACAAAGGTCTCATTTCTACAATATATAAAATCCTCAGATAAAAAAGATGAGAAAGATCAAGAGCTCAATAAGACACAGGATTTGATCAATTATTTCAACAAAAAATAGTAATTCAAATAGGCTTTAAAAATAGAAAAAATAACCAAACTTATGTGTATAAGGTAAATGTTTATGATAATCATGACACAATTTTTACATAGCCAATCAAATAATTTGATACCACTGTATTTTGATGGAGCAAAGAGGACTGGCACTCTCAAACATTGTTGATGGGAGTATAAGTTGGTGCAAATTCTGTGAAGAAACATTAGCCATAACCATTAAATTATTAAATGTGTTTGTACTCTTGGTTCAATTTTCAGGAATTCATGCTCTAAATATGATACAAGTGAACCCAAAATAATCACATAAGACTATTTATTGCATCACTGATTAATATAGGAAAAATATTATAAATAACCTAAATACCTATTAATAAAGAACTGGTTAAATAAATTACCATAACTCCATACAATGAAGTAGCGTCAAATTCAGGGTTGAGGTTATGGTTAAGGTGAAAGCTGAGATGAAATCATCAAGATAACTTAAGTAAAATAAATCAAGAAGTGAACAGTGCTTAATAAACTATCATCTTTACATATTTCAATGGATAATATTTAGTTTTATACATATGCTAAATGCACATAGAAAGCATAGGAATATATAAGAAACTCCTCACCATGGTTGTCTGGGAAGACAACTGGCTGATTGACAGATTGAAAGCAGTCTGACATTTTAGTTTGTAAATGTCTGTATTTGATTTTTGTATAATGAGCATATATTATTCATTCAAAAATTGATTAATGATAAATAAATTGACAATAAAATAACATATTTATGATACTGCAGTTGTATGTGACTTTTCTAAATTAAGGATGCTAGAGGCAGAGCCAGTGGCAGAACTGTGTTTGAAAACAAGATTGCCTGACTGCAAGATCAGATTTTTCTCATGATATTACATTCATGTTGGAAAAAAAAAAAATTCTCCAGGGATTACAGAAGTAACTTAAGTAATGGAATTTTAAATTAATGTGAACATTTTTTACATCTTATATAGATGCGAAAGAACAGATTGTGTTATGTTCTTCCTGGGGATAACCAAGAGAATCACAAAGCCATGTACATCCGGAACTTATTGATCTGTCCAGTTGAAACCTAACACCATGTACATTGTACATTGATTTTTTAGAAGAATGCCTTGAAATGCACGTGCACAGTCTTCCCTGCTGAGCCTGTGGAGTTGCTATTAAAATCAGCACATTGAATAAAGCTCCACTGAGAGCCAATTAAGTTTAAGTTTGGGTTAAAATTGAATGGCTAAGAATCCACAATACGTGATATTAACAAGCATTAACTTAAAGTCATTAACCAGCATTTTACGAGCTGAATGAATCACAACTTCAGGGATTGCCCACCTGTAATGCCCTGCGAGAAGTTCACGTTCTTTTTGCTTGAACATTCCCCCTGATAGGATGTCCTTTCAAACTAAAGTGTTTAAAACCATGAAAAGGTCAGTAGGGTCTCTAGTCTGTTATCTTCAAATCTGTACATACACAGCAGTCTGCAAGATTTAAAAGGCTCTTGTCAATTTTAGATCAAGAACAAATTGACAACAACTAAGAAATTTGCTGTATTTTTTTTCTATGTTGCTTAAGTGAATTTATGTCTCCAAGGTATCTTTTTCTAGCAATTGTTCTAAATGGTCATGATAAATTAAATTATTATTGCCTGTCTGGCTACCTCTATTAGAGCTCACCATAACAACAATAGTTTGCTTTGAATGATATTATAAATTTAATACAGGTAATATTGTAAAGATACTAAATGAAAGTAGTTTTGTCTTTTACAATTCCAAGGTCTTAATTGTACCAACCAGTGCCAAGGCTGGATGAATTCTTCTCAGAGGGCCCAGTGAGGGAGGAAAATTGAGCTTCTCTCAGATAGCGTGTTTGGGAAAAGGAGGGGAGGATAAACCTCTTGAGAGAGGAGAAACAGCCTGACATTTATACAAAGGTACATTTTAAACCAGAAGAGATATTGTAATACCCTAAACACACCCCTGGAGGGAATAAAGATGACTAAGATCAGCTTAATTCCAATTGTTAAAGAAAATAACATCTTTTTGCATTTCATATTAACAGTGTGCAAAGTTTAAATCTACCACATGTGTTTTTAAAACATACAAAAAGATTTTAAGAGCACATGCATTATGGCAAAGTATAAGTTAAGAATAATATTGGCTTGCAAGTGACAGGAAACTCCAAAAAAGTGGTTTAAACATAATGGAAATTAAGTTCACGCTCAGGTCAATGAAATCCTGTAGGAACAGTGTGAGAAGAGCATGATGGTGCCATAATTATTAGGAACTCATATGCCTGTGTCTTGTAATTTGCCCATTCTTGACATGTGTTTTGTACCCATGACCTAAGATAGCCACTCAGGGGTGGGAGAAAAAAAAAAGGCTACTCATGCTCTAGCCATTATGTCTATATTCCAGCAAAAAAGGAAAATGGAAAGAGACCTTCCCACTTACTAAAAAACATCCTGCAAGTTGTTTTTCATTTTGTTGGAAAGAACTTGTTTACATGGCTTTTTTAAATCTCATTTGAAGAAAGGCCATGTAGCCAGCTAAAGATCGAGGCTAAATTTCTAGGAAATAAATATTAAGCAAAATTTAGCAACTTCAACTGTAGTTTCCCAATTTAGCAATGAAGAAATGACGTCAAGTGTATCGGTGATAACACATTTCTTAATAGTGTGTTAGACTGCATTTAAGGTTTTCTTCCGAGCTGCTGAAAACAGTTACCCAGATTTTGTTGGCAGAGATCATTCTCAACAATAGCTATTTGCTTCCTGCCTATCAAATGTACACCTCACTTGTCTGTCTCCATTAACTTTTTGCATAGATTTTCATTGCAATATCAAATCAGAGTGAACTATTTTTTTAAAAAAAAGAAATTGTAAAGGCAGTCAAATTCAAAATGTGTAGTTTGAAGTTGCACACAAATCAACAGAAATGATGACAAATGAAAGTCTCTGACCAAGTTTTTACATACAGAGTTTGCATTTTGGGGGAAGCATATGGGTGTCTGTGTGTGGGCGGTGTGTGAGTATGGTTGTACGAGTGTTTGTAGGTATCTGTACTTGTGGGTGAGTGTGGATAGATGGGTTGGTGTATATGGGTGGTATGGTATGTGGGGGGTATGTGTGTGGGGTGTGTGTATATGGGTTTTGTGTACGTAAGGTGGGCGTGTTTCTGTCTGTGCATGGAGGCATTTGTACGTGTGGGTAGGTATGTGAGTATATGTGTGTTTCTGAGTGTATGTTTTTTGGAGATAGGGTTTGTGTGTGGGAGTGAGTTTCTGTGTATAGTGTAGTGTGTATCTGTGTATGGGAGGGGATGAGTTAGTGCATGCGGTGTGGGGTGTGTGTGTGTGTATGTGTGTGTGTGTGTTTGAATGTTTAGGTGTGGTGGGTATGGAGGGGTGTTGGTGTGGGTGTGGAGAATGTCAGAGGGGGCTGGGTGGAGCATAAGCAGACATCAGGTGATGGGAGTAGAAGGGGATACCATGTCCAAGTGCATCAATGTGACTGAGCAGAATGTCCAGTCAGCCTGTGGGATGGGATTGTGCTGGAAAAGAGGAGAGAGAATTGACCAGAGAGGGAAACAGGAATGTGACAGTGAGGGGCTCCATTGTCTGGTGTTGCAGACTTTTCCCTCCTGGGCTGGACATAGAACATACTCCTGCATTCTGGGGACAAGGGAAAGGGAAGGGATTTTCAGTTAATCTTGTTTTCCCTCCTTTCTCAGTTTGTTCATTCATGTTGGTTTAGAGAAAGTGAAAAGGCACATCTTCCTAGGCCTAAGGGACAAAGTAAAGATGCTAGAGAAACAGATGTAAGTGTGATATCATAATCCCTGAGTCGATTTGAGAGTATGTATGGTTTCAAAAACAAAAAGACCTGATTGTCTAGTGGTTAGGATTCAGTGCTCTCAAAAACAAAAAGAGACAGGATGGTAGCTTGTAAGGTTCCAAAGCTGTACACATGGTGTTCAGCAACATTTGTCAAATGAACACTAGTTCCTCAGTGAATTAAGGAACAAAGTCCTGTGTTGATACAGGTTATATAATTTCACTTAAAAAAATTAATAACATTTGTAAAAAAAATTAGTTTAGGCAATAGAACATTAATTAGGGATGGAAAAATCAAGGTATATATATTTTTAAAACATTTCAACTTTTCTGTGTCACATGCCTGATTTCTGCTTCAGTAGGTGTCAGGTGGGGCTTTAGAGCAGACATTTTTATGTATGGCGTGGATGCACTTTTAGACAGTCTGCACCAAATACTGAGTGACCTTGAGAGACCACCAGAGATTGCTAAATGTGGTAGGCTGAATAATGCCCCCCAAAATGTCCGCACCTTAATCTCCAGACACTATGTTACCTTACATGGTAAAAGAGACTTTACAGGTGGAACTAAATTAAGTGTCCTGAAATCAGGAGATTAGCCTGGATTATACAAGTAAGTCTAATATAATCACAAGGGTCCTTATAAGAGAGAGGTAGGAGGGTCAGAGTCTATAGAAGGAGATATGAGCAGGAAGCAAAAGGTTGGAGGGATGCAAGGAAGAGGTCAAGAGGGAAGGAATGCAGGTGACTTGTAGGCAAGCAAATGGGTTCTTCCCTCAAGAGCCTCCAGAATGACCCAGCCGTGATGATACCCAGTGAGACTGGTTTTGGACCTCTAATCTCTACAACTATCAGAGAGATGATATATCCATTTTGTTTTAAGCTATTAGGTTGGTGCAAAAGTAATTGCAGTTTTTGCAATTATTTGTAACCTTTTAAATTGCAATAACTTTTGCACCAACCTAATATTAAGTTTTCCAATGAACGCACTGAACATACATTTTAGCGAAGCCAGTTATACATTTATTTACATTTTTATGTGAATAAATAAAATTAAGCTAGCATAGATAAGAAAGAAAGTAAAAAGACAATTAGCCTTGCCCAGAGTTGGGTATGTTGAAAACCAGATGTGGAAGGAGATGTCTGGAGTACGTGAGAAGGTGGATGTAAGAACAGTTTTGAAAGAATAAAGAGAAAAGAAGCTTGGATGGGCTGATGATCTGGAAGAAGAGCATGGAGCAGAGGAAACTCGGATGACTGGTAGGTGAGGTGCAGACTCTGTGTATATCGAGCAGGCATAAAAAGAGGAAGTTGTAAGAGAGGGAAATTTGCAAAGCTTGACGTGTCAAATTCACTTTAAAATGCATTCACTAATCACTCACGACAGACCAACATTGTAATTGCTGAAAGAGAAAGAAGTGGAATTCATGACTAGTTTGCTAGCATCCACATTCTTTGTCCATTTAGACAAATGTAATGAGTCAGACAGAGTTGGAGCCCAATGATGTGAATTCCATGTGGCTTCAGCTGTAGCTGACTGTGGATTTTACGGGACTGGATATGCTAGAGCTGTAAATTTTAACGCGGCAATTTTATTCTAAGAAAAATAGCACTTTAAATACAGGTCAAATAAGTTCTAAGAAATCTACAAAGAGAAAATGCCAGCAAAAGAGCAATACAGATTCATAGAATGATAGAACTGGACAGGTCTTCTGAGGTTATTTGGTCCATCTCTCTCATTTAGCAAAAAATAAACAGGTCCAGATAACAAAAATATGTGTTACCAAATTCACATAGCAAACATGTAGCAGAAATAATAAAACCAGGACCCTTATTGTGTGACCAATAACCATACTATGTATCAGTTAAGGAACTTGAAAAAGAATTGCCTAATTGATTAACTAGCACGGGTGAACATCATTCCTACAAACCCATATGGACCAAACACTCCTATCTGGTCCTAGGATTTACTCAGATAAACAACTATGAGTTGAACTACTTCTCTGTACCAGATGCATTGCTGAAAACACAGAAATAAACAGGACACCCTGCTCTTCTTGGGAGGGAGACAGATCTGTAAACATTTGTACATATATGGGTATTCCAATTTGTCTCTAAATTGTATCCATAGCTGGGATTTAGCCATTTCTCAAAACAGCTGGCATATTAGTGAAAAAGACCACATGGAATTATTTGAATAAAAAGGAACAAGGAGAATTTGAATGATAAATTGCAAAATATCCTAAACAGAATTAGAGAAAATGTCTCAAAGTATAATGCAGTTACCTTTTACAACATGATGGCCATCTTTTCCTATGTATTCCAACCAGGTCTAATGATATAATAATGGGGGAAAATATGTTCAAGAAAAAATAATTAATATATTCTAGAGATCTTGTGCAATATCATGAGACCAGTCAAAAATGCATCAACACCTGTGACAACTGAAAGGAAGCCCCATCTTCCCCACTCTTGAGTAAACAGTGTGTCTTCAGCACACTAGAGTTCTGCAGTGAGCATAGAAGGCCCCAGGTCATTAGCAGCAGCCTGGGCTGGGTTATGGAAGGATCTGTTGCTCAGCAGCAGGGCCCTGGGCAGCTTGCTGGGTGAACTCAGGCAGTGGCATGGGAAGAACTTGCAGCTTCTCAGTCAAAGGCATTCATCACATAGGACCAGGACAGGAAAGGAAGAAAATGACAAAGCTGCACTATGGCGAAAGCTACTCTGGAGATCCGTGTAATGCTCGGAAGGTTATAAAAGGCCAGAGGAGCTGCTTTAGCACATGGGACGCAATTCAAAGAAATGCTACTTACTAAAGTTAGCATGACTCTTATTTGTATCCTACAGCTAGTATGATCTAGGGAAGCCTGGGTTTTATGCACACAGGTAGCTAAAGAGATATAAACAAATAATAGAGTGTAAGACGTGTTGTAATAGGAAATTTTAGAAAGTATTAAGTTCACGTACGTATGTATGCACACAAGTGGCCACGTAGGGGTCATGAAGACCTGTGCATTTTACGTTTTAAACAATTTCTTCTTTAATTTTTCCCAAATACATATTCCTCAAATGGGGCTCATCCTTTCTACTTACAGAAAGAATAATAGAAAATTAAAATTTTTATAAAAGCATTTGGCCCATGTCAAGTCATAATGACTTCACCTGTAGTAAAGGGTCTATTAATATGGATGAGTTAAAAATGATCTAGTTAATTGGTTTGAGACATGATGAAAATCTTATCAGAGCAGAAAAAGAACTAAAAGTCTAGGCTTTCAAAAGCCAAGAACAATTAAATCCTCAGAAGGAA
Organism: Rhinolophus sinicus; assembly: GCF_036562045.2. Taxonomy (NCBI): domain Eukaryota; kingdom Metazoa; phylum Chordata; class Mammalia; order Chiroptera; family Rhinolophidae; genus Rhinolophus; species Rhinolophus sinicus. The sequence continues at coordinate 24,140,352 of NC_133758.1, read as the reverse complement.
AACGTCCAAGGGAATTTCACAATTGTGGGCAAGTGAAGATGAGAAGTCTCAAAGACGTTGCTTAGTTAATTCCCTGGCATTAGGAGACTGCTTTTTGTGATGGGGGCGGAGCTGCAGGCATGCCCTCTTTTCCTAGTGTGCTTGTTAGGAAAGGGACAAAAGCCTTTGTTTCCTCTAATCCCAACATCTCCCAAGGGTATAAATATATAAACAAAAGGGCAATGGTTCTGCTGGTGCTTTGAAGGACTTTGTACAGAAATTGGAATATTATTTTTAAAACTGCTTGTTATGACCCATTCATGGATTTTAAAATCGATGGTATTGCAATCTGTGTATAAGGAAATAGATTAGACTAGAATAGATGACATCAAAACACCTTTTACCTTAGAAAGGTGCTTTGGGAAATTTTTGTTTCATTTCTGTGTGTGCATGTGTTTGTAGTGAGTCGCATTGTTAAACATGTTTCTTACATTGCGTTGAAAAAAAGTTTGAGTGCACTGAATGAAATGGTGAGGCTCACATTCGCACTTTGCCCCAGAACAAGCATTTCTATGAGTTTACTATAATAGAGGTTGTTGTGTGCAAGTAATTTTATAACATGCGTCTCCACCGAATGATAGCACTTTTGTCATTTTCAGCCTTCTGCAAATGTCTTCACAAGAGACCTAATGTGGTGGTGCCCCGTTCCAAATAGTTTTATCTGCGCAAAGGATGCCTCTCGCTAATCCTCTTAGACTAGCTTCAGATTTTAGTACCTCTGTTTGTTTCAAGATGGTAATCCTGGTTTGTATCTGATCTCAGCTTTTTTATACCATTTTTCTTAATATGTCTTTGCTTCAAGTTTTGATATCTTCAACCGTCTTCAAACTACTCATGTCATGAGAATCTAGTTCATGTTCTATAATAACAGGGTTTGAAAAACATTAAACATTCAATCAACTCAAGTATAGTATGCCTAGTGCTGAGGCATGTGTGGTAGGATATAATAAAGACTTAATGTGTCACTGTCAGGAAACATACAATCTAGAAGAGGAAACACATAAAAAAAATCTTTGAGGAGTACAAGACATTATGTAATTAAGAACTAAATTCTATGGGTGGTATGGATAATAAAAATTATAGTAGTAGTTCAGGGGAGAAACTGATCTACGAAATTGATCTAGAGTATAGAGTAACCCCGGAAACATTTTAGGATGGGTACAAAACTAGATCCCTCATAGTGTTCCAAGGTGAGTTAGTGGAGGGTTTTTCCTTCCTCTGGGAAGCCTAGGGAAAATAATACAATGAAAGTTTTGATAACATGAAAATGCGAAGGATGATGGTAATCCCAGAGAATGGAATAACTTTGGGAGGCAGACTTGACTGAGACTCACCATGGCAGAGCCTGAGCATCCAGGGAAATACCTGAGGGGCTTCTGGAAGTTGGGAGGTGATGGAACACAAAGGTGAGAGTGTGTTAAAGATAATCCAAGACACTTGAAACTTTTCCCACACTAGCACATAGTAAGTAATACTAAAGTAAAACATGGAGAAAGGTTGTGAGTTGAGAAGAAGTGGGGAAAATGATTTGCTCTCCAGAAAGAGAGGATGTAACAGGCTACTTGAGAAGATTACCACTGATGTGTCATAGTGTTATCTCTTCTTTTAACTAAAAGGTATGCAGAGTTTATATACTCAGAAAGACTATTCTCCTTTATCAGAGACTGCTTAGCCAAAGGGCGAAAACTGGCATAAAGATAAAAGGACCTTTCTTCTTTCTTTTTTTTTAATTGACTGTTCACGTGTGTAAGAAGAGGCCTAATGATTCAATAAAATTTGGCTTACTCTTCTTCTAACTGTTGTAGTCTATGAGGAATTGATTTCGGTGATTAAGAGACTGGCTCTACTAGTAGGTTGAAAAATTAGTTGCGGAAGTCCACAGGTAGGGAGAACAAGGTGATATATCAGCATCATATTATCAGCGATGGCACAGGCTTTTTTTTTTTTTTTTGGCAGCTTTTCACTAACATCTTTATCATGTGGCTGATTCTCACATCGCTCCATGGTGAAACACTGCTGCTGGACCACCAGACACCATGTCAGTATTCATGTGGCAAAATGGAGAAAGAAGAGGGGGCTAAGCAAAAGGGCAAAAGCAAGTGTCACCTGTCTGGAGAAGATAATCTCTAAGCTTTCCTCCAACTCTGACTCTAAAGGCAGTACAGTGCCACGGCAACAGGAAGAATACTCTAATACTAATGCAGTGGTACCTTGGTTTTTGAACGTAATCTGTTCCAGAAGACCAGTTGAGTTCTAAAATGTGGGAAAACAGCCGACAGCGAGGCCTCAGGATCTTGCTCTCCATGGAAGCCGGGAGACATGTTTGACTTGCGAGGCGTGTTCGAAAACCGAAGCACTTACTTCCGATTTGACGGTGTTTGTAAACCGAAATGTTCATCAACAGAGACGTTCGAAAACCAAGGTACTAATAGAGCAATTAAAACACTCTCTGCACTCCTAACACTATGAGAAAGCTATAAATATCTTGTTAGAAGAAAGCCTAGAGAATGCATGTACCTAGATGTTAGTATTTAGAAAAATATGGATTGTATTATTACTATTATTAACATTTAAAAAGTGTTTTATCTGACACAAGCACTAGGAAAAACACTTTACATTAATTTTCTGTCATAAATAGCTCTTATTTGGGGTATGAGACAAGTATTCTTATTATGCCTAAATATGGAGGAGGAAACAGGCTTAAAGAACCTATAATATCGCACAGCTAGTAAATAATAAGACCAGAATTTGAATGAATCTGCTAACCACAAATGCATTTAATTCAATGTGTATTAAATAGACAGAACACTACTAACATATGAATTTTTAACTGGTTTCTTGCAATTTCCATAATTGAGAATAGGATTCCAGGGAAGGAAGTCTATAGCTAGAATTTCTACTTGTGCCCATCAGAAGCAAGTGTCCTTTTTCATTTGTAGAGGTTTAAGTGAGACACCAAAACATGGCCACTAATTACCAAACTGATTTAACAAAGAACAAAGCATTTGCTTTAACAGCTTCTATAGCAACTAAACTGGAACTCCAGAAATTCCCTTTAACTAACAATCTTTCCATTCTTCCCAGAATGCCAAAAGCAGTTCTAAAATATCTCTAATAAGAAATGTCAAGAGGTTCTATAGTGATTGAATCTTGAGCTCACCAAATAAAAGAAAACAGTGCCATTTGGTTAATGAGAACTTTTTACAACACTGATAATGAAAAATGAACAAGAAGCTTAAATCATGAAAAGAGAAGTTCATTTGTCTTATTAATATAAACTATGATATCTTATTTTTCCGTACAGTCTTATGTGAGGATTAAACTATCCCATTAGTTCTCCACTAGTGAATAAGATTAGTGCTTTTATATTAACTCACAGACATAATTTCCATTAAATTTCATAATTATAGAGCCATATAATCTTTTCACTATATTGTCCCAACTAAATATTTTCTCTTCAATCAGATGCTACTGAATAAAAGGCGGATCTCAATAAGTAGAAAGTGAGCTGGGTTAATAGTGATCAACAGATTATGTAGAAAGCAATCATGACATTGTGATGAAAAAGAAAGCTAAATTGGAAAGCAAAAGAAAAAGTAAACCAAACAGCAGAGAAAAAATATGTACAGATAAAACAAGAGAGTGAGAACGAGGGGGGTGGAGGCAGAGGAAAGAGTAAGAGACAGAGGAGTATAGGAGAAGAAAAAAGGAAAGTGGAAGGAAGAAAGGAAGGAAGGAGGGAGGAAAGAGAGGAAGGAAGAGGGGAGAATTGGTGATTTTTAAATCAATCCCAAACACAAAACTTAAAAGCAAGCGTTCATTAAAGAGTTAGAGGGCCTCACAGCCTATCAATATTTGTACCCTCTGGTTCATGTTCCTTCCTCAGCTACCCACATAAATCACAAAGATTATATATCTGGTGTAGGACATTGGAACAGGGAAAACAAAATAAGCCACAGCAATGCATGACAAATTATATGAAAAGGTTCATATCACGGTTCTGAAATAATCACTGCATATATGTCATTAGAACACTTAATTACATGACTTCTGTGGGCTTTATCCTTATGGGCCTCTCTTCTCTGTGTATTAAAAGAGGACGATAGAATGAATAAATGTAAAGATGACTTTTTAGCTTTAAGACGTTAAGTTATTTTTAACATCTATCGCTCTGCATCTCTATCCATCTCTCTGTAAGAAAATCTTCACAAAGAAACAGACATACCCTTATGAGACACTCAGTCTTTGGGTGCTTACGATATCCTACCGTAATTGTTTACTGCCTCCCCACCGCCCTGCCCCACACCTTATGTTTGATTCAAAGATTTCTGGCAAAGCATTCTACCAGGAGTGACTTAAATATGGTGACTATGCAGGAAAGTTTGACTTCAGCACCTCTTCATTCCTCTTTGCTGCTCTCAGTTCAGCTATTGCATCCTTCCTCCTTCTGCATGGAGCCCTCATTCCTGAGTTTCTGCTGCATGTGTGGAACACCGACCTTATCCCTGTTGGCACCTCTCTACAACAGGTCTTTCGCCGGCCACTTTTACTCCAATTGGACCCCACGATTCACCAGTTGATGAATGGCTGATATCACATAATCCAACAATCTCATCACTATGAATGTTTTATCAAGTTTGTAAATGTGTATATATATATATACACATTTACAAACTTGATGTATATGTATATATGTATTTATGTATATATGTATATATGTATGTATATATATGAATATATGTGTGTGTGTGTGTGTGTGTGTGTATATATATATATATATATATATATATATATTTAGCATGAATATAAATGACCCTAGACTTGTACCCTTATTTTAGGATTGTTTGTTGGTATCAAAAAGTCAGAGCACACAACTGAAAGTGAGGGTGAGTTCTTCTTGAAAAGAATCAGTTATATACAACAGCTGTCTGTCATCTTGGGAAAAGCTTAATATTGGAGCAGAAAAATGAGGATGTAGGGAAGTGAGATTTAAGAAAGTTTTTCTTCATTCAAACTAAAGTTTGATTGAACTAGGTGTTGAAACTTTGGGGTCATGAAGAAGTGTTTGAAAAACACTTTCAAAAACATATTTCCTAAATTTTTATATTTTGACATGTATACTGAATGGATTCACAATTTATATGAGAGAGACTTCCAGAAAGCCCGGTTCTACCCTTCACTTAAAATTATATTCTAAGCTGACAAGACATGTCTAACATAAATCTATCCTATCAAATTAAGTCCATGGTCCACCATGAGTGTTTGTTAAAATTCTTAGGCCAGATTAACTTTGAACCAGAAAAGTAAAGGGAAGCTTTCCAAATCTAGTTTACGAGGAGAACAGATTATTCTATTAAGCATGTGTTGTGGATGTAACTAACTTATTTTAAATTTAAATTATATGGCATTAGATGCAATGCTTACTTAATTACTTTCTTAAGTTATGGGAAGTAGGCATAATTTAGTGTTATTCCTGAATCATTACTTATTAACTTCTATTTTACCATAACAATGTTTTCAGGAGCTCCTGAAATATACGAGGTCAGACAATTAAGTTCGTGAACTCATCCTAGACAAAGTGCTACACATCTCATTGCTGAATATCACTATAGTCACCTTTGAAGTACTCCCCTTGGGAAGCTATGCACCAACGCCAGTGCCTAGTCCATGCTACAAAGCAATTTTAGAACTCTTTTTCTAGAATGGCCATCAGAGCTGTTGTTATATTACACTTGATGTCCTGAATGTCATCAAAATGGCTTCCTTTCAATATTTCCTTTACCTTTGGGTAAAGAAAGAAGTCATTAGGGGCCAGATCAGGTGAATAGGGAGGGTGTTCCAATACAGTTATTTGTTTACTGGCTAAAAACTCCCTCACAGACAAGTGCCGTGTGAGCTGGTGCATTGTCTTGATGCAAGAGTCATGAATTGTTGGCAAAAAGTTCAGGTTGTCTAACTTTTTCATTCAGTCTTTCCAGCACTTCTAAATAGTAAATTTGATTAACTGTTTGTCCAGTTGGTACAAATTCATAATAAATAATCCCTCTGATATCAAAAAAAGATTAGCAACATCATTGCAACAAGTTCACAAACTTAATTGACAGACCTAGTATAGGCTATATCTCCTTGCAGGATTTTTATATACAGATTTTTTTAAATCCCCTTTGACTATTTAACTTTCTTTCTTCTTCCTTATTATCGGGTATAATTTTGATTTGTTCTATGTTTTTTTCTTCTCGTGACCTAGTCAACTCTTCCAGTTGCTCTATTTCATCTATTGTAGACTTGCAAACTCACTGGCAAGTAGTTATACTTATGTTCAAATAGTATTTTGAATAAATTTTGAGCCATTGAATGAGGGCCATGATTACTGACACACGCTTTGGGACTTCTCTCTTTTGTTCACTCATTAGTGTTTCAAATTTTATTTCATTCCCAGACATGTTTGAAGTCTATGTGTTTAAAATTGCTAGATAACTAAGTTCCAGTTTGTTAAGACATGTAGAAGTCCAAAGATAGAAGCTTGCTGTGTGATCATGATTTCATGGCAGATTAAATGGCTTTTGTCATTATTATTGTTAATAAGGCAAACTTTCACTTTTATGTCCTTCTCTGCCTGGCAAATTGATAACTGCATCTTTCGTTATAGTCTTCATTATCTACTGACTTTCTCTTTCATAGAAAAGTTTAATAGCATTTTAATCAAGCCAGCACTTGATTAAAAGTCATGGAGACATATTCAATGCATAACATACTGTCTGCGTATAATTACCTTTAAAAAAATAAAAACCTGTTTCTAATCTTACATAGGACAAAGCATTGTGTCAATAGAAGAATGTGTGTACCTGTCAACAGATTGTCTTGGTAGCACAAGTTAATTCTGACTTTAATGTTAAGTTTTGATTAATTAAAGGATTTTTGTTTGGGTAATAAATTATTCTTCTCAAACTGCAGGTTAAGGTTTGAAACAGCTTGCTGATCATTTGTCTTTTCAAAGTAGAGAGTCGTTAAGCTCCAAATTAACTGCCATATGCTGGATTTCTTTGTTTTGAAACTGTTAAAAATGTATTGCAGGAGATGAATGGCCTGGTCAAGGACTCTGGGGGAAGTTAGTCGATGTTATTTGAGGATGTTTTTGCTCTGTCATCTATCTCAGAAGGAAGAATGGTCCTGTTACAATAAGGTGACAACCAGGGACATACCGATAAAGAAAGTAGAGTAGGTGCTATAAGGAATCTTTTCTCTGGTTATCTGTAGTGCGAACCACAGTTGCTGAAACAACGGTAAATCATGCAGGAAGTTCTTGATAGGGCGGGAAATGATCAATTCCATCTGCTCCTTAAGACGAGCTAAGTTACCACTGCTACAATTTAGCATCATTTTCTGCTATAGTTCTTCACACCTGGATCAGATTGTTTGCTATTTCGACTAACGACTTGACACCATTTAAGCAACAGTGGGATATTTGCCGCAAATAGAGACGGACCCAGAGTTTGGCAGAAGGACGAGGAGTTAGGATATTCTCTAAAGTAAGTCTGTATATATAACCTTGCCATGCCTGGGGGAGGGAGAGATACAAATTACAGTGTGGGAAAGAGCATTCAAGCTGACTTATACATAAAATACATTTCAAGATGGTAACACAGAACAAAGAGCCTTTGTTGGATTGCAAAAGGAAATAGAAGGGCAAGAAGATGTGAGTTTAAAATACTATGTTGCTATAGTCGTTTTTCCCAGCCATTTTAGCCCATCAAAAAATTTCACACTTTACTTCTACAAAAGCTATCATTTGTGATTCCCACGATGTCTTTCCCTGATCTTATTTTGGCCACAAAGTGTCCTTTTACCTATAACCTAATTTTTCCTAAACAAAGTTTTCTAAAATATTAATCTGCTTCTGGGATCAGCTCTTTTAAGTACCTATAGATTGTCAAGGAAATCTGAACTTCACCAGCCTGCATGTCCACTGCTGCGGCACCGAAAACTAAAAACAGGACTTCTGATGCCAACACTGGCCCACACAGGCATAAAATATTTGCAGGTGTCTTTTCAGGGCTTACTCTTTTTGGAACACTATTTCAAGCACATATTCCATATTAACTCATTAGTCCAAATTTAATTTGAAATACCAAATTCTTAATACTTGTATCTAAGTATTTCTGCTTTTCTCTAATAGCCAGGATTGATTGATTAATGGGAAAGGATGGAGGGTGGGGAACACATCAATATAAACTTTCAGATAGAGGAATAGCTTTAAAAGTGTGTGTTTGCGGGGAAGGGACAGTCTGTGGGTTTTAACCTGCCTAACCATCGTGTTGGATCTGGGTCACAGGACAGATTGTAGTGTGGAGTTTGGGTAAAAGAACAGAGTTGGAATACAAATTAGGAAACCAACACCTAATGCCAGCTTTCTATTCGTGACTGTATTTGTGGCCTGCAGAAAATCTGTTCATTTTATGGGTCTTAGACCCCTGACCTGCTGAATCTGAAAAATAAGGGCTGAACTGTTTTTAAGGCTGCTTTCAGCTTTAGAATTTGGTAGTTACGATTTTAACACGTGGTAAATTCCTAAATGGTAACTAATAAACGAGGATTTCACTGTGGTGCTGGAAACCTAAAAAGAGAGTGTGAACACAGCCAGGTAAGCATAGACAAGCATACTGTGTTGGATATTCCATTAGCCTCAGGTAGCTCTTAGGTTGGTGCAAAAGTACTTGTGTTTTTTGCAATTAATTTTAACTTTTTAAACCACAATTACTTTTGCACCAACCTAATAGTTTCTGGCTTTTACACGGTAAGAACAAGAAGCCTCTAAGTAACTTTTAATCTAATCAATCTCTGAAGTCAAACTACATTTTTTTCTATGCATTTATTACTCTGAGCCAGAGGAAAATGAACTTTACCTAAAACTCTTCTACTCCGAATATTTGTTGTAGAATAAAATTATAAAAACTCTTTAAAATGAATTATTATGATTGCATTAATGGAGAGATTAAAAAAAAAAGTCCACAAAATTATGAGTTGTGAAAAACCTTGCATGTTTAACGTCTTGTATGAGCAATGGGCATTTAGCTCATTTAAGTATGGTGGTGCCAGTGCTGCCTACCACGAGGATCAAATGTATTTGGAATACTTTTTTTTTTTTTAATTGGAAGAGTTTCAAGGTATCAGTGAGGGCTTCTTTTACTTACAAGGGTAGGAGCAGATTTTTACTTAGAGCTGCAGCACTGATCTCACATATTTGAAATCCTGGTAAACGAAATATTGAATAAGCAAGAGCCCAAGACATTGCCTTGTGCTAAACGTATTTTCCTCACGCTTTCTAATAACTGACACGTCCTCCATATTAACAAAATGCAAATGTCCTGTGGACAATGTATGCTCTATCAAGCCTTAATCTGAGTTACTTTACTTACATAATGAGATCTATTCCATGAAGCAGATAGTATTAATGAATGCCTGTGATTTTCATAGAAATTGAGAAATGGGAAATTTTAGAATGATTTTGGTCAGAAGTAGGTAGTGTACATAAATTTAGTTTCTTGAAGACCAGAGAAAGGCAACGGGATGATGATCGAAGGGTCTGAGAATGAGACTCCAGAGAATGGAAACAAACTAAGTGAACAAAGGTGGCCTAGATGTGTGGTGGCTTCAGGTGGATACATGTTATAACCTTCGAATTTCTTTTAATTGAGTTGAAGACTGGTTTGAAAACACATGAGATTTAGCTTTCCCAGTTCCACCTTATTTTCTTTACCTTATAACAAGATAAAGAAAGCAAAACAGAGGAAGAGGAACAATTATGTGGGTTTTTCTGAAATTTTTTATTTTCATTTATAGCCTATCTATAGCTAGTATGCAGCCATAAGCTCAGGTGAGCAAATCATATTATTTTCTTTATTTTACATAACTCAGTGGCAAATTCTGTACAACCATTCTATTGATTGCCAGGCCAAAAAGGATCTCCGTTATTCCAAGAATTTCCTGCGTCTCATTCCCTTAGGATCTCACCCAGTTTCAAGGCTGTATCAGTAGTTGTGCTGGTGGTTTTCCCTGTCAGAGTCACACAGGCTGCTGCAGAGATAGCATCATCCACGATGTTTGCTTCCGCCTGCCCCTGACCCCAGGCAGGCTTATCTTGTGTCATGCTTGTGCCAGCCTTAGACTCTAGGACTCTGGTTTGCCTTCCTAAGCTCCAATCCACCTGTGGGTATTTCCGCCTCCTCAGTAGAGCTGCCAGGAAGAAAAGATCATTCTTCGTACCAGCCCCTCTATCAGCTTCAGATGTCCCTTCTTAGTCTAGGGTAAATAATCCCACTAGGTTATTTCAAGGTGGTCTGTCCACACCTGAGAGTCTCATATTTTCTCCAGAGGTCTTTGACTTTTCAAAAGCCCAAACAGGTGACTTTAACTTTCTATTTTACCACTTGCTTTCTTCTGAGAAAAAGAAATACAAGGCCACACACCTGCTGCAATAGGGGAATTGTGAGCGGAAAGAAAGAAGTGAGAAGGAAAGTAATAAAAATATCTTGCCACTTATGGTGCCAACACACGTAAAAACCTAATTTGAGTCTAAATAAGTTGACAGTAATACCAACTCCCAGTCACCAGGCGGTAGAGCTGTAATCTATCAAACAACAAATGGATGAGGCTTTTGGGACAAAAATAAAGACTAAACATTATATGAAATTACTATTTGTCAGGCACAAGTCCAAAAGTTTTACATGTATTGACTCAATATATCAAAATACCCTGTTGAGGGAGTAATGTTATTTTGCCCATTTTATAAATGAGCAAACCAAGGTTCAGGGTGGTTGGATAACTTGCCGAAGGTCACATAGCTTGGAAGAGCAGATGCTCGATCAGAACCCAGAGACTCAGTCTCCAGAATCACTCTCCTAAAAATAGAATACAAATGCTTCCTTACGTTCTTCTCCATCTCTAGTAAAGGGATTTCTCTTTCTTTCCTCTATCCTGCATTTATAAAGAGTAAAGAATGAAATCTTACCATTTGCAATGATATGGATGGAACTAGAGAACATTATGCTAAGTGAAATAAGTGAATTGGAGAAAGACAAATACCATACAATCTCACTTATATGTGGAATCTAAAGAACTGAATAAATGAGCAAAGTAAACAGAAACAGTCTCAGAGATGTAGAGGAAAAACTGATGGTTGCTAGATGGGAGGGGATGGGGATGAGGAGGAAGGGGAAAGGATTAGAAAGCACAAATTGGTAACTACAATATTGCCACAAGGATATGAAAGACAGTTTGGGGAATATAATCAATAATGTTGTAAAGATTTTGTAGGGTGTCACATGGGCACATGTCTCATTTGGGAGACCACATCATGGACGGTGTAGATGTCTGACCACTGCAGTGTACACCCGAAGCTGAATAATATTGTATGTCAACTATAATATATATATGATCACAGGATATGGAGTACAGCATAGAGAATAGAGTCAATGGAATTGTAATAGATATACACGATGTCAGAGGGGCAATAGATTGGGGGCGGGGGTTTTCACTTTGTGAGAGGTGAAATGTCTAGTACATTGTTTTGTACACCTGAAACTAATAAAAAAAGAATTAAATACAAATCTTTAAGTCCTTTATCATGTGTTAACCTTCAGATAGAATAGAAACAATCATTATATTCTGCCTTCTTTTGCTTGGCTCTCATTCAATTTTTTTTTTTTAAAATGAGAAATGTCCTTTCATCTTTCCAACTCTTTTTTCATGCAGTTCCCTCTATCCATAAACCATCCCTTGGAACTCTTTATTAAGAAGATACTTGCCTTTCAATTTCATCTCCATAACCCCACACTCTATAAAGTCAGTCTCTCCCCACTCTACTCTGGGTCAGTATTCTCTTATTAGTTTTCTTATACTTCTGTTACACTGATTATCATTTTCAAATTGTAATATAATTAATTGTGTGCCTGGCCCCACAAAATGTACATTTCTTGAGGTAAAGGGAATCATATGTCATTTTACATCCCAGTACCTAATAATACCTTAACAAACAATAGTACTCACATGCTTTTTTTTTTTTTTTAAACAAATGAGCCATTTTTACAGGGATCTGAGGGGAAGGATGAAAAATAAAAAAGATCGGTGACTCCTGCTGTTGGAATTGTTGAGCTATGCAAGGGATGTTTGTAGCACATGTTTTGAAATATATATTCCTCTTGCCTGTTCCCAAATAGAAGCAGCTGTCCCTTAAATTTAAGACAGAAACTTGGTCGGAAAAGCGACACTTGCTCTGTTCCTGCAGATGTCTCCAAGAACAGCTTGTGTGGGTGCAAACGCACCTGACAGTGAATATTAAAGGTTTGGCTTGCTTCATTTCTCACTTTCACAAAGAATCATATTTAAATAAATTTTGTCTCTGCAAATAATGATCTCATCTCTACTTTGCTAAATACCACATTTTCTTTAACAGATTGTGTTCAGGGAATTCCTGACTGAGAAAGTGGTCCAGGATAAGGGGTCATACTTCCTTTTCTCAGACCACTCGCGTCCAACTACAAATTATCTCATGAAGCAACTTCATTAGGCAACTCAAATCAACCCTTCAGGTCCTGTTTACTTAAAAGGTGCTATTCAAACAGGTCTGGCTAAGTTTTGCTCTGAATCAGTGAAATTAATAGACTAACTCTTTGCATCCAAATGCTGATGAAGACCTACTTTAGTAGTCTCAACTTTAGATGCGAACCCCTCCATTTTTAGCTGCCAATGCTAGGCTATTTAATTAGAATAAAGATTTTGCTCGGTGAATGTTGGAGGCAGTGGCAATATTATCAGGCTGCTATCTACATTTAGAAACAGCTTTTGTTTAGATTTTATTTCCACACAAGGATCACTTCAAGACAGAAAAATTATTTGCATGTCAATTACACCTCAAGGAATAGGTTTCATCAGTGCTCATAATGAATCATTTTGGCATCTGCTCACTGTTAGGTGAAAAAAAAAAAAAAAGAGTGTGGTGCATGAATACTGAGATTCTGGACTTATTTTTAAGATGCCACTTTGATTTTGATGTGTGTTATACACCAATGACCCCCTCCTAAAACTAAATCAAATGGGAATTAGTCTAAATCTTACTTGACCTCTCAGTAGCAGTTGATACTGTTAATCTCTGCTACCATCATGGAATACTCTCTCCTTGCCCTTTGTGACACCCCATCTTCTTCCCATTCTTATGCTCTAAGGTGGGGCCCTAGAGAGATTTCAGCATTTAAAGGTCTGATAGAGGAGGATGAGACCACAGAGAACATCAAAGGTATCCTCTTTTCTTTCTAGGCTTTCATCATGCCCAGGACTTTTTCATTTGCTCTTGATATTCCAATTACTTTCAAATTGATATGTCTGTATAGCCATATCACTGCTCTGAGGTCCAGATTCGCATGTCTACCAGCTTACTCAATTTCCCCAATACATATCTTCAGCTACCTCAAAATCTGACAAAGTGAACTTATGCCCTATAGCATCCCTCAAGTCTATTCTCCAGTCGTCCAGTCTTCCCAAAATAAATTCACTACTTCTGTGCAAACCAGAACAGTAAGGGCCACTTTAAGCAGCTCTTAGTCCTTATCTGCCCAAGTTTAATCAAATTGTAGAATTATAATGTATTTCACAAACATCTCTTGAATCTACCTACTTGGCTTTACTTAGTTCCTATACCAAAAAAAAGACCCAATCCTTTCCCATTTGGATCACTATGAGAGCCTCCTAATGGAGACGCCAATATCACATAACCCTTTCATTAACCATTTTACACTAGGTAGCCAGAATGATAGTTTTAAATTACAGAACTGATCATGTGGCACCTCGAATTAAACTTCACAATGAATAGAGCCTTAATTCCATAAAAGAGCCTACCAGACTTTGCTTGGTCTGACCTCTGCCTTCTCCCACCTCACCTTGTGCTTCTTTTTCAAAAACTCTCAGTGGTTCCATCACACTGGCCTTTCTTTGTATTCTCAAACATGCCTGGGTCCTTCCTCCTACAGGGTTTCACCCCTGTTATTCCCTCTAAATGCAAAGCTTTTCCTGATTCCCTCTTCACCTGGTTAACTCCTACATCGAGGTCAGCTCAAATGCTACTTCCTTAAGGATGTGTTTGCTGAATCTACAGATAATGTCATGTCTTTAGTGATAATCTTCCATGGAGCATTTCAAAACATTTAAAAAACAATTGTTTAATTGTTTTCTATTTGTATAGTCTGGTATGTTGTGAGTTCTTGGAGGAAAGGGCCCATTGTTTTGTGTTTACTACAGTATCACCCATAGATAATGCCACAGATAAACACAGCTCATTATTCAAGTGGTGAAAACACATTTTATTCAATTACTACTTAAAGTAAGGGAAAGGGCTGGGTTTCATTCTGATTTGTGCAGAGGCGACTGGGTGTTTTTAAGGGAAGAATGAGGGAGAGGGGTGCGTGAAGAGCTCAGTAGTGTCAGAGACGTGGAAACTATTAAGAGGGAGGTCAGTGTCAATGTGATTAGGCCAGCTGTGTCTGTTGGCTGGAAGTATGGCAGTTAGGACTCTACCCTCCCTCAGAGTCTGGGAGACAGAGACCCTCTCCTTCCTGCTGAATATATTCCAAAGGAATGACTCTCCAGGGCTTGAAAGGGACACTCCTGAGTTATAAGGGATACATATTCACAATGGTAAGACCTCTTTAGTAAACTTCTAAGAAAGAGAGTTCAGGGGTATATGGTCAGGTGTTGGCTAGAGCAAACAATTTAATTTTCCTGGCAGTGCTGACCTTTCTCAGGCAGGCATTTTAATAGGGGGACTGGATCTTCCTAGGAACATGGCCTTATACTGCTGAAACCATGCTACAGTTTGGTCACGTCTCTTAGTGCAGGGGTTTGGATGGAGTTGCCAGACACAGAGAGTTCTGCAGTTCTCACTTGCACAGGGCCTGCTAGAGTAGCACTCAGAAAACACTTGTTGAATAATTGAATGAATCCTGGGTTTCTCAGTGAGCATGCTCAGAGCACTTACTACTGAGGGGAGGAAGCTTGGCATGATATAGTACACCCAATTCTTCTCAAACAGCTTACTCCTATTCTACTACTGTCAGCGTTTCTAGTTCATGCAGCTATTACACTTATTAAGTAAGGATCATGGTATATTTAATAGGCCATTTTAAAGCGAGTTTCACGTTCATTTTCAATGACTTTGTCATTTCAATGTACTCCACCCAATCATCCTCATATCCCGCTGTTCAGTATTCTGAAAGTCAGGACACTTCTGGTTTCAGGTACAAAAACTCTGATCCAAACCGATTTGATCAGAGAGAGTGCATTGGCTCGCATAACTGAAATGTCTATGGAGAGAACTGGCTCAGCACTGCCATATTGGATGATGATTTCAGGACTCAATTTATTCTCTGTCTCTGGCTCTGCCTTCTGCTGTGTTGGCTCAGTCTCAGGTCCCACCTGGTAGCAAGATAATGGGAATAGATCCATTTCATACACCCACTCATGTTTACATTCAGCAGGAGAGAGTAAATCCACTCTCCCAAAGACTCAAACAAAAGTACTTGCACTGAGGTTGAGCTCTGATTGGCCTCGTAGAAACATGTGCCTGTCCCCAAACCATCCAGTGCTGGGGGATGCAATGAGTTTATTGGTTCATAGGCATTGCTCACATGTTTTATTCCTGGGTATGGGTTAGAGTCAGCTTCCTAGGAACTATAATCCTAAGAGTAAGGGAGGTGGGTGGGAGCCCCAAATAGACATAGGAATTATTTCTCATAGTGTTTGATGGGATGTGTAGAAGCTCAAAATATAACAAATACACTCTGTATTGACTTCTGATTGCATTCTCCCCATAGCTGGTTTCCATCTCTCTATATATATTGAGGGAAGAAACACTGGATAAACTCGTAAGTCAATAAAGGCTCACTGCCTCTAGAATTGAAAGTTTACCTGACAAATCTGTGTAGCTGTTTTTCAGAGGGAAATTCAATCTCTGTATAAGACCCTAGATAAAATAAATTCTTATTTTAAGTCTCTGAGGAAAGGTTCAGTACTCCAAAGACCAATACCACAAAAAAGTGGTATTTTAACAAAGTAATTTTTATTCACTTAATATATTTGTAAATATTAGATACCATATAAGTTTCTAGCCCTTTGTTGTAAATACTTTTTGTTTAATTGTTTCAAAAATAAAAATGTCTATTATTTCCCACCCACTGCCTTCATTTTAGGAATAGTGACAAAAGAAGGGTTGTCACTCACTAAGCTCATTGGGACTGACAGGGACATTGTGTGGTGTCCTCCACTTAGGTATGACCTTTTCGTCCTGGTATCATTCATATTTCTCTCTGTGAAAGAGCTTGAGAAAAAGAGACACATGGTTTACCTATTAGGATTTCTATCTGCATGAATGCAGATGTTAGAGTTGAGTTCCAACTTCAGTAGAGGGAAAGAGTAGGCATTTATTCCTGTACCCCAAGACACCCAGAGACATTTTGTGCAATAAATAGGACTTCTGAGCCTAATAGCACCTGCCAAAATAGCACATTTGTAACCAGAAAGTAGCTCACTCATCTACCAGAGCCACTTTCAATATGTAATTATAATTCTGCTGCCTCAACTCTGTGTTCTAATGTCAGAATTATTTCTGGCTTCATATTGCGAACACTATTCTATTTAGTATACAAGGCTTTCTGGACTGCTTTGTTCAGGGAACCATTTACCATTGATTTGTGTCCAGGTACATTTATCATGTTAGCCCAGCACAGTAATTAAACGGCTGAGGTCGTTCCGTATATGAATACACTGTGCTCATTATTACCATTCCACCTAATTCAGCATCATCTGTAGACTTCTAAATATTGCTTCTATATCATCATCTGGTACACGCTCAATAACATTCTTGCAATTTAAATGTCTTTCATTTCCAGCTGTGATTTTTGCTCCTAAAGTTTCATCAATTGTAGATCACAATATAGATTTGTATAGTAATAAAATTGCAGCTCTGAGAAAGACTAAAATCATTCATATTGTTCGTCCCCTGCCTTTAGAATGAATTTCATTTCGAGAGATTAGATTTCATTTTATTTTCACATATTGTTGAGAAAAAGCCTCAGTCTTCCTCTAGTGCTTGTTGGGCCTTGTTTTGCAAATATGAAAATACTCTGCTTAGTTCTCCTGTTTCCGGGAGTGTAATTGACTGATAAGTTCAGCTGCCAGCCCTCTGGATTCACCACACTTTCATCAAGGGCGTGCTTCCCACGACTGTTACCAGGCGATGACTGACCATTGTGGGGCTGAGAGCAAGCCCATTCCAGCAAAGACGTGTTACTCCTCCAACAGGTGACTTCAACTTGGGGCTTCCTATTAGCCTTGCCAAACTTTTCTTGGAACTGTGCTGCAGTGGAAGACTCTTCCTTCCTGCTCTCCTTCCGTAGGCACCATGCCTACATCACAGTCTGAAGGCGGCCCTGTTTTCCCCTGCTCTGTCCCCCAAATTCACCTCTATCATTTCTAATCCCATCTTGATGTCTGCTTCTTGAAGGACATAAGCTAATGCAAATTACTGTTAGAAAAACCTTCCTTAGGTCCAATTATAACTCTACATACAAACAAAAAAATTACCCCTCCAGTTCGTTGTTTGTTGGAGATGGAGAAAAACCATAAGAAGGATAAAATATTTTTATATCTGAAGAATTGTCCTAAGATATTTGAAAGCATTCTTTCTTCTCAGTAGTGCAGAATCCATGTAATTTAATATGTCATTATTAACCCATATATCCTTTATTGCCATCAGGTTTTATGGATACTAAGGTAAATGTTTTTTCACATTTTAACATATCTGAAGTTGTGATGTATTTTACAGGTGTATCATAATTTAAGTGACATCCTTTTTAACTTAGTGGAAAATAAATAATAGAGTATCCTACATTCATTAGCATCTAAATTCTATCAAATTCTATCTCTTCTCTCTACAGAGTTTTTTCTGTCATGTGTGTGCCCGTGTGTGTGCATGCATGTGTATGTTTGTAGAGCCCTGAACTAAACAGTTTATATCTTCTTCAACACCATTTGATTAGTGATTTGTGTAATCGAAGGGGATCTTCAAATTTGTCTATATTTCAGCTCCATGTAGCCATTCTAATACACCATTTCTTTCCTAGATATCTGAAAGAAAAGCTTAAAATTATCTTCAAAAATTTGAAATGCTTGTATACCATGAGATTTTTTATTTTTTTCTACTGAGTCTTTAGTCAGTTTTGTTACTATATAGAAGACTTATGGTAAGAATGCTCTTTTGGAACCCAGATTCCATCTATTTTCATCAAATTACGACCTCACTTACATCCATTTTTGATGCATTTGCTTCCAAGAAGCAAAGGTCATGTTAGATATATATATTAAAAAAAAAAAAAAGCATCATCATCATAGATCAAAATTGTAGTGTAATCTACTGATACAAGTTAAACATCAACATCATTAGAGGAAAGAATTAATTTTACTGATACTTATTGATAATGTAATGGAGTGATGAACATATTGCACGGAGTCAGATTTCCTTGAGTAAAAATCTATATGATATTAACTGGACTTAAATACTTGATATTTATTAATAATTACATAAGTGACCTTATATCTCACTAGGTATCTGTGTCATCATCTCTCAGTTCCAAACCCACCCTTCTATATTCTGCTTCATGATGCTGGAGCTGGAACTCTACAAACTATTTTTCTGCTTTGCCCATGGTTCCCTCTTGGGCTTGGTGCTTCAAGGAGATTGCATAGCTGGATGAGGGAGATGGGACGCCTCCCTTTCTGTTTGCTTTTCCTGTCAGTATCACCATAGCAACACTTCTTCACTCCAGCAGCAGCCATCCCTTCCTGTGGCGTCTGTCAAATTCAATTTATGGTTGTTCCAGTGTTTGTACAATAGAACATTAGAGACAGCCGCACAACTAGAGACAGTCAGTTGGTGCTGGTATTCCCGTCTTGACAGATGTGTGGTCTAGTCCCATAGGGTCCCTCCTTCAAGACCAAAGACTCCAGCACCGGCCAAACAGCATCTTGGAGATGCTGGAGCCAAGGAGATCAGCATTTCGACTCCTTGGGGCCCTTGTCTACGCTCCTAAGTTTTCATAATTCCAATATCATCTCTTTGTTTTCTCAGTCCGAGGCATGGTAACTGCTTTCTGCAGTGGCTGTCTCAGTGACACCATAGCATGTGGTATGCTGGCACTCCTCATACCAAGCTTAAGTAAACTCATTATGCTTTTTGTGTTCAGTGGTGTCAAGTTGGTAGTTTGAAATCATCCAGGGTGACGGTATGTACTCCACAGACAACGGCAATCCCTAAAAAGCGGGTTCCTCCCACACCCACATCACAGTGCCCATTTACTGGCCCATCGTGCCTTAGAGTTCTCTTACTAACATTTTAGTTGCCTAGTTAATAACATAATACGTAGTTGAGGTGGCTTTAACTTAAAATCTCTCTTTTCAAATAACTAGAGAGGTTTCTGATTTCTGACTGGACACTCAATAATCCAGCATCATTTTTCTCAACTGTAAAATAAGAAAAAAGTTTAACATTTTGCATCGTAAGGTTCGTGTGAAGATAAAATGAAATGACGTAGTTAGGATGCTTAACCTAGTGTATTATAAGCATTCTATAAATGACTTAGGGGCTTAACAGTTTATTAAATTTGAATCTATTATATTAGCTACTATTTTCTCTTTCACCCATTTTAAACTGTTATGTACTTAGAAAATTTTCAAAGTGGGTAAATTTGCCCCCAAGGGAATGTTTGCTATTTGCTAATGTCTGGAGACATTTTTGGTTGTCACAACTTGTGAGGAGAGGTGTTATGGGCATCTACGGGGTAGAATCCAAAGACAATGTGAAGTACACAATGCACAGGACAGAGACGCATGACCTGGGATTATCCAGCTAAAAATATGAATACTGCTGGGGTGGAGAAACCTTGAGTTAGATTCTTAGTATTTCCTTTCTTCGGGGATTTTGGCAAAGATATCAGAAATAAGAAAACAGAAATTTTTCGAAGTCTTCCTCAGGTTGTAAATGTCTGGGCTTATTAAAGAATTGGTGTTAAGACAGTGAGAAAGAAAGAAGGAGATAGAGCGTGTGTGTTGAAGATGGCACCCAGGCCCTGTGTGAATTCTGAATGGGGGGAGGAGAGAGAGAGAGAGAGAGAGAGAGAGAGAGAGAGAGATTACACAAGCTTTATATGTAACAGCTAAAAACAGGAAACAACACAAATGCACATAAACAGGAGAATGGATACTACAGAGTGGTACATCCATATAAGGAAATACTGCTCCTTAATAAAAAGTAGCTAACTGCTGATAAACACAACTCAGATGCCTCTCAGAATAACTACGCTGCATCAAAGAAATCAAACATAAAAAGAATATGTATTTTGCTATTCCACTTATCTGAAATTCTGGAAAATGGAAACTAATTTCTAGTGACAAACAGATCAGTGGACGCCTGGGGAAGCTGGAGGGGCAGAAAGGCAGAAACTAAAGATTCCAAAGGTGTTTAAGGAAAGTTTCATGGGTAATATTTTTATCTTGATGGTGGTGATGGTTTCATAGGTGTACTCCTATGTCAAAACTTTTCAGATTTTACAATTTAAATATGTGCAGTTTATCATGGTAATTACATTTCAATAAGGCTATTTTTAAATGTGTCTCAGTTTGAATCATAAATTCTATGGTCATCCCATCTAACATATGGAAGAAATTTTGGTTGAACTGAAATGCTGTTTCTTTTTTCAGTAGTACAAAAAACAAAGGCATACCATTAGATGGAGAGAAAGGAAAAGAAAGAAATTTAGAAAATCTGTGTCTGTAATAGAGACATTCAAGTTATCAAGTTAAAACGATGCTTATCTTAAAAACTAAAATTGCCTTTAATAGACAAATCATAGAAGAGGCTGTAAGATTATTCATGGCTGAAATGGTTAGCTCTGCTACCAAATCAACTTCATTTAATTTATTGACTTAAAAATGGATATCACTAGCTTCTCTGAAGTAATTTATTTTCCTTTAATTGGTCTCTCAAAGTGTAGATAAAAATGAATTGATTGTTACAGGAATGAAACTTGTTGGGTATATCTGCATAGCTAGATGCGCAAAGACCTCTATTCTTCTCTGTTATATGTGCTTGAGTACTTTTCATTACATTTGGGTGCTTTGTTTTCCTATCTGAAGGAGTTAGAGTCATTCGGCTCTAAAACTTTTCCAGTTCTGAAAGTCTGTGATTCTTTTATCCAACTCTACTTGTGCCATTTCTGCTCTAATAAGGCATCCATTTTCTTTTGTTTGTGTCCATCTTCCTTCTGTCTTTTTTCTATTAACATTCCTTCACCCCATCTTTTCTTTCTTCTCTGTTCTCTAATGTCTTTCCTGTTTTTGTATGTTAATGACCCACATTTGACAGGTTTTTCATTATAACTATTCTGTACCACATAGAGTAGTTCATTTTCACTGCTAAAAGAACCAATAGAATGGGCCACGTAATTCTTAAAACAAAGGCTTACTAGTTAAGTGAGCCTGAGAGCTGTGCTGCAGCATGTTTTTGCCAAAGTGTAGGCTTGTCTCCATTTTAGAAAATCAGATACTGATGCCCCCTGGTGTCTGTCAAGGAAAACACAGTCAGAAACATTAAAACTGGATCTCCAACAAAATCAGAGTGGCATATCCCAATCTACTTGAGGTTATGTATGTTTTTTTCCTATTCATATGACACATCTGTCCATGATGACATGTTGTCCCTCACTTGAACCTCACCACCCAGCAAAGCATTAGCCTAGACAGTGATTTTTTACTACTCCTCATCCATACACCCTAAGTTCCATTTCAAAAAAATTCCCTTCATTTCCTCACTTCTGTGTTTATTGATAAAAGATCAGAAAATTCTGGAGTTGGAAGGGATCTGAAAATAATCTAATACAAACTTGTCATGAAATTCAGCCAAGAAGTTAGTGGCAGGTTCATCAGAAGAACACAGGACTCTTTCTTCCCAGTAAAAAAAAAAGCGTCTAATATTCTGTTAACCATACCTTATGTCATTAAGTTTACAATTAATTAAGAAGACAAGGCATAGCTAAGATAAATGTCTAAGAAGCATAAGTAGAAGGAAGAAAATACTATGGAATCTATCAATGAATATGCAGTACTTTTCATAGTTTGTCATTTATTAATAAAACGAAGATTACTGGTACAGTCATATGTTTATTTACTTAGTTGATCAAAACAAAAGTAGGGCAGAGGCTGTTTGCCATAACTTGGTGGAACTTGACTAAGAGTCATGGCATCAACTGGGAAAGAACCAGGCAGAGGAAGGTCTGGGACTGCAGAAGGAACTGGGTTGTGGAGAGCTGCAGGGCTTCAGAGATGCCATGAATGAATATACCAACGCGGATCTAAGGGTTCCAATTTTCTGGGAAGAGTAGTGCATCAGCAGTAGAGACGATAGTAATACTCATAATCAAGTGAGGCAGCAAATCAGGTTTCTGGTTGAAGTTGGAATGGCAGAGTTGCCTCTAATTCTAGGAGAGGAACTACTGGGAAGAATTAGGATAGCTTTGTGTTAGACCCTTCATTGGTGCACTAGGAGGCTTGCATTCCAGATGTTAATTGTGTTACAGACCGACAAAAAACTGAAGGCAGTCGTTTCATATTTCAGTGCCAGACAACACAGGATCCCTCAGAAGCAGCTGAGTCACTCTGAGTCTGTGGGAGCCAGGGAACGTGCCCTATCATCCCCAATACCAGGCTTACATGTGCTCGTGAGATTGTCTTCAGCTGTTTTATGTTAGAGAGACGTCTCCTATTTCACACTCTCCTGTAAGAGCCCTTCATTCAACACTATTTAATGAAGGCCTACCCAGTGTTGAGCACAGTGATGGTTTCTAACACAATAATTAAAAACAAAATGTGTTTTCTGCCATTATGGAACTGGAATTTTAAGGGGAACTAGATACAGTTACAGGTTAAACTAGATGAATTAGATGAAACTACAGATTAATATCTTGTCTGCTAGTAGGTGTGGCTGAGAATTCATATACCAGGGGTGCCAAAAAAATGTATACAAGTGTTCTCTTTGGTTAACGTTGCTCAAGCAGTAGTTCGCAGTAATCAGAAGTATCTGGACACTGATGGTAACCACTTTGAGCTCCTCTTGTAATTGCAGAAGTCAAATGTGACTTGTGCTCATCTTTCGGTATTAGTATATATTGAGTATTACAATTTTATACAGTTTGCCTTTCTTAAAATGTGTACACATTTTTTTGGCACGCTCTTTATTAACTGTGTCAGCTTATTTTTATAATTGACACTATAGAAGTAGATTCAAATAACACCCCCGAATTCAATACCTCTATTATATTTTAAAACTAAAGTAACTTTTTCAAACGTAGACACTAAATTAATGATAAATTAAAAAAACAGCACCTGCGATATAGCAGGTAAAGAGCAAAAGGATTTCATTAAACAAGTGAAATTGCACCAATAATGGTAGAGAAGGCAAAAATGAAGCAGCACAGGATAGTCCATTTCACCCAGAGCCTGTTACAAAATAGAGGCTCCTGAAAACCCACTTTTCTCTGAATGTATTATTAAAGTCTTATTTCAAAGGATATTGACTGGTTCCCAGAAGGCAATACCATAAAGGTTTATGAAGTGAGTAAATGAATGAACAAACGCCGATGATGCTTATCATGGACTATATACTCCATTCTCTTTGGCCTGTGATGACAAGTTGAGTGGGTAGCCAACCTAATTCTTCATCCTCTTTCATTAGCAAGCTGTACCCTAAGTATGTTCATATCACCCCCCCACACACACTTTTACTCGTTGATCAATATAAGCTTTGAAAAGTAAAAAAATAAAATACATATTTTTTTTATTGAAAAGTAAAAAGTTTGGGTAATTGCAGAATTGAGTTAATCAAGACTTTAAATTCTATTAAATCTGATGAGACAGCTTTCAGTACACACCAGCCCATCTTATTGACAATACAACAGACGGAACTGTTCAAAATGACTGACAGCTCCATTTGCCAGGCAGCCATTTTGAGTGGCAGTTTCACTTGCACGATGTCCATCTTGAGTGGCATCTCAACATCAAGAACACCTAATTTGATTGACAGCTTCACATTCGAGGAAGTTAAGCCAGGATATCTCTGAGAAGCTAAGAAGAAGTTGTGGGAGAGATGTGCTCTTTGAGCTTTGGGCCCTTCCCCACGCTTTTTTTCTGTGCACAGTTCATTATCACTACTAAAAGAGTATAAAATACACACATGTAAAGAAGACAGGACTTGCCAAGTCCTATTATATAAATGTCTAATCACTATGTTGTACACCTGAAGCTAACATAATATTGTGTGTTAACTATAATTAAATTAAAAAAAATTAAAAAGTATTTCCAGAACGTGGTGGATGGTTGCATTAAATGACGTCTTACTTTTTCTCCAAGTACCTATTAACTTCTCTAAAATTGACCATATAAGAAAAAACATTAAAAAAGAAATATATGGCGGACGGGTGGCTTGGTTGGTTAGAGCACAGGCTCTCAACCACAAGGTTGCCAGTTCAACTCCCGCAAGGAATGGTGGGCAGTGCCCCCTGCAACTAATAACAAAGGCAACTGAACCTGGAGCTGAGCTGCGCCCTCCACAACTAAGATTGAAAGAACAACAACTTGACTTGAAAAAGTCCTAGAAGTACACACTGTTCCCCATTAAAGTCGTGTTCCCCTTCCCCAATAAAATTGAAAAAAATAAAGAATATAGTCTATCTGGTATTGAGGACCAGGAGAGAGGTGTTAGCATATTTTTGTTGTCTTCAATACAAACAACTTTAAAAAGATTCAACTCTGTGACCTTATGGTTTCTTTCAACACTCAGAATATGTAGATTCTCTATCAATCTAGCACTCTTAATTTTTAAAGCACTTTCTCAACAGTTTTCTTATTTGACTGCAACAAACATCCTGTGAAAGGAGAATGACGAATACTAACATTTCTGTGTTACAGACAATGCAACAGCCACCCAGTGAGGTCAAGAACCTTTTGAAAAGTCACCGAGGACTTGAGCAGGAGAGTGTATATTGGACGTGACCTTCTGGCTGCTGATCTAGAGTTCCTTAGAGAAACTCTACAACTGTAATTGCATTTTATTTTTTTATAAGTGGTGTTAAAAATCCTTCTCAGCTTTTCTTCCCAATCTTCCCAAATTTCCCAACATATCTTTACTTTTGAAGATACAAGTTGTTGGTTGGGTGCTGGCAAGAATGTCTGTTTCTCAAGCTCATAACCTGTGAAAGTTTCTTATTGAGTAATAAATCAAACATATTATTTCTATCTCAGTTTTAAAGAATTCTATAGAATGGTCATAGATTACTTTTACAGGCTTACTTTACAACAGCCTCTATATTAGTCTGCTTGGGCTGCCATAACCTAAGGCCAGAAACAGGGTGGCTTAGACAACAGAAATTTGTTTTCTCATAGTTCTGGAGGCTGGAAGTCCAAGACCAAGGGGATGGCAGGTTTGGTTTCTCCTGAGGCCTCTCTCCTTGACTGACAGATGATTATCTTCTTGCTGTGGCCTCACCTGGTCTTTCCTCTATGCATGTGTATCCCTGGCATTTCCTTCTATGTCTAAATGCCTCCTGGTGTTCATTTCAGGACAGCAGTCACATTGAATTAGGAACCACCTAAATAGCTTCATTTAGCTTACTTACCTCTTTAAAGGCCCTGTTCTGAAATCCAGTTTCATTCTGAGGTCCTGGGGGTTAGGACTTCAACATATGAGTATTAGAGGGCACCCAATTCAGCCTGTAACAGCCTTTAACCAGACCGTATACGTAGCTGGTAATGCAGAATTTCCATTCCCTAAAGAAAACCTACAATTTCCCACCACCTCATCTTTGAACTCAATATCTTTGAGATGAGAGACAGGGATTACAAAGATCCAGTCAACTCACTGACAGAGAAAAAACCTGGTGCTTTCTAACAGGAAAAGTTAACTGACCTACCCAAGGACTGAGAGCTGGTCAGTCAGTAGCACTGTTAGATAAAACTTTGGAGAGAGGGGCAGAGGCTTTGTACCAACAGTCACATTTTCTATCAGCTTTTCCATCTGGCTGATATGAGATCCCCAGTCATTTTTACCAGTTGAAATCCTATTTGTTTTAAAAAGATTCCTTACATGGAATTTCTCAGATGAAGACTTTCTTTATTGCTCTGCCCAGAAATTAACCCCCTCCTTTCAGAACCATTAAGGCTTCATCTTACAATATTTCCCATGTTATAGTTATCTGTGTTTTTGTTTCAACTCCCCTATCTGATGTACTCATCTTCCCAAGCAGTGAGTGAAAGAAAAAAGGAGTCATTTGTTTTTCATGGTAGCACCTAACATCTTGGTTTGCACGTATGCATACGAGATGCTTAATAAATATTTATTGCATTAGACTACTTTTTAAACATCAATCCTCCTATTATAAAACTGCCCTCCCGCCCCGTTTTTCAAAATGCAGTATTAGGGAGAAGCAGAAGCAGTTAATAGATATTTCAGATGCTCCTCACCTCAGGGGCTCTCAGAGCTTCTTTGCGTCACAATACAGATGGTCCTCGACTTACAGTGGATACATGGATCATAAAATGAAAACGTCACCAATAAAAAATGCAGTTAGTACACCTAACCTACGAAATCATAGATTAGCGTAGCCTAACTTAAACATGCTCAGTACGCAATACCCAAAAAGCACAGCGCACTGTGGATTATCCATTGTTTGCCCTCATGCTCATGGGCCTGACTGGGAGCCACAGCTCGCTCCTACTGTGCATCGCTAGACCGGAAAACGATCAAGTTTCCAAGTGTGAAGTACAGTAGGGTACTTCTGAATGTGCATAACGGATGTGCATAACGTTTGCACCAGCATAAAGTCAAAAAATCTTAAGTTGAACCATTCTAAGTCGGAGACCATCTGTACTTGTTTTGAATTTTAGTTAGCGGTTTACACATTAGTCATTCCCCACCAAGAGGGTGTGAGAACCTTCAGGGCCACAGGGGCGTATTAATCTTTGTATCCCCGGTACTCAGGCCGGCATCTAGTAGATGCTCTCAAAGTGCTGAATGATTAAATGCGTGTTTGAAGAGGATTTACTAATCACAGCAATCTAGGATTCAGGTGTAGTCAGAAATGCGTTTGACATCAAACAGGGATAGATCGCCATCTAGTGGAAAATGTACAGCAATGCTATCAGAAAATCGAACTCCTCTCCTAAGACGTCACATTGAATTTTTAGGAGTCTGCATAATACTTTATAAATGTCTAACAACTGAAGAGAGAATATAACTGTCATTGCCTAAAAGTTACTACAACAATACACGACTTATAGATCCCTCAGCGTATAATATTAAAAAATTTTCCTTGATGAAATACAGTGAAAGATTCTCTGGACTTAGTGAAATTAAAATGAAGTCTCCAGTGTGCTCAAATGTGCAAATGTGCCTCTACCTTTCCAATTTTGTCCTTCTTGTTAGTCTCATTCCTCCTCCCTCCCTTTTATGTCAGCTGCTTTAGTTTGTGCTCTACCAATGGACACAGACTGTCTTTTTTCTAGGCAAGCATAGTCCCTCTCTCATTATCTTCACATTTTCTAAATATTAAAAATGTTTTAGGGCACCAATGACGTTTTAGTTGAAAAACATTGAAACTAGCATCTGTGTTTATCTGTTTGTATATTCTCTGCACTGCATGTGTCTCTGAAATCGAAAATAGAATAGTAGAGTCTTAAAAGCACATTTGCCAATAACTGTATGGCTTGATTGATCTTGTAAGTTATGTTTCATCCCCAGACATCTATTTCATATTTATGCAAAAAATTAAAAACATCATATATTAAAATATACTTATTTAATGCTACTTTATTGAAATAGTGTATTTAATTTATACACAAGTATAATATATGGCCTGGGATTCTAGAAAGTTTTTAATATATTAAGGGAGCTCATGTTTTTATTCAAAATCTACATTAGGAACACTTTCAGTGCCAGCCATAACAGAGTTTTAGGTATTGAACTTACTACAACACTATAATAAATAAAATAAAATCAGACAAGACAAAACACGAGGCAACTGTCTTCAGGTATTACAGAATAGGTATCACAGGACTGTGATCCTTGAGAACAGAATAACACACGAGATAGTTCAATGTTCACAGGCTTTCTGCCTGTAACATTTTCCAAACTGGCACAGCAATAGAAACAATTCAAAATAAGACATAGAAAGTAAAAAGACTGAAAAAAATGAGCAGAGCATCAGTGAGTTTCAGGAAAACTCCAAGCACTTTAATATATGTGTAATCGGAGTCCTCAAAAGAGAAGGAAGAAAAAATATTTGAAGACATTATGGCCAAAATGTTCTCAAATTTGGTGAACATTCTAAATTCATAGATCCAGGAAGTTCAAGGAAGCCTAAACACAGACACATTAAAAACAAACAAACAAACAAAACGACTATACAATGACACATCATAATAAAATTGCTCAAAGCTAGTAATAAATATCAAATCTTAGATGCAGCATAAGAAAAAGCATTACATACAGAAGAACAAAGATAAAGACTATAGCAGATATCTTATGGAAAACAATACAAACAAGAAGACAATGAAGCGGTATCTATAAAGTATTAAAAAAGGAAAAAAAGCTAACAATTGGAATTCTATATCTACCAAAGTATCTTTCATACAGACTGAATGATTGTATGTATGCTCTTCAAATGCATGTTTTGAAATCCTAACCCCTGCAATGTAATGGAACTAGGAGGGCATTGGGGCTTTGGAGATGATTCGGTGATGAGGGTGGAGCCCTCATGAGTGGGTTTCGTGCCCCTGTCAAAGAGAATGCAAAGAGTTCTCTTGCCTCTTCCACCACGTGAGGACACAGTGAGAAGACAGCATCAAGATTCAGGAAGCCGACTCTCACCTGAAACTAAATCTGCTAACACCATGATCTTGGACTTAGCCTCCAAAACAGTGAGAAATAAATGTTGTTTATAATCCAGCCAGTCTATGCTATTTTGTAATAGCAGCCTGAACAAACTAAGGCAAATGACAGTAAAATAAAGACATTTCAGTAATACCAAAGCTGAAAGAAATAATCACCAGGGTACCCACATTACGAGATAGATTGAAAGAAGTCCTTCAGGCTAAAGGAAAATGATACAATATTTCAATCTGAATGTACACAAAGAAATGAAGATCACCGTAAATAGTGATTATGCAGGTAAATATATGAAACTTCAAAATTATTATTTAAATGTATTTAATATAATTAAATGTTTACTAACAAGGGATCATGAGACATATTATCTAAAGAGTTAAAATGTTTCATAACAACAAGACAAAGTCTGAGAGTGAAAAATTGGAATTGCAATATTGTTGCAAGATGCTTTTATTAAATAGGGAGGGGTAAAATATCACTTGAAGGTAGACTATAACAAGTTAAAGATATAGCTATAAACCTAAAACGTCCACTACAATAACAAAATAAAGAGCATGGCTTCTCAACTGAGATAAAGCTAAAAGGGAATCACAAAAATTACATAATTTTTCCAAGAGTGCAGAAAAGAGGGGAAAAGGGAGCAAAGAATAGTTGAAACACACAGAAAATGAATTGAAATATAGTAGATTAAAAAGAATGAAATAAATAATCATATTCAATATAAATGCTCTAACCATTCAATTAAAACACAGGTTTGTTAGATTAAAGACGGTGACCCAAATGTGCACTGCCTATTAAAAGCTACTTTAAATTTAAAGATGAAAATAGGGTAGAAGTAACAGGATAAAAAATGATACACTATGTTAACACGGATGAAAAGAAGCCTCCGGTGGCTATATTATTATCAGTCAAACAGATTTCAGAACTAAGAGTGTTGCCAGTGATATGTTCATTTCATCATGAAAAAGAGGTCAATTCATCAAGCAAACATAACAAAACTCTGAATATGCATGCACCTAAAAACAGAGCTTGAAAATACATGAAGCAAAAACTGATATAACGGCAAAGAGAAATTGTCAAATACACAGTTGGAGATTTATAAACTCATCTCTTGATAATTGGTAGAACAAGTAGGCAGGAAAACAGTCAGGAGATAAAAGACATTAACAATACTACCAGCAAACTTGCTTCAATTGCCACTTTACAGAGTATTCTACCCAACAACAATACAATATATACATTTACCAAGCTAGACCATAGTCTGGGCTATAAAACAAGTCTCAGTACCCTTAATGATTTTTCACAAAAAGTATCTTCTCAGAACACAATGGAATTAAGTAAAAATCAATTTGAAAAAATTCTCCAAACTGAAAGGATGGTATCTTCAACAAACAGTGCTGGAAAAACTAGAGAAAGATATGCAGAAAAACGAAATGGAACCCCTATCTCACACCACTCACTAAAATTAACTCAAAATGAATCAGAGACTTAAACATAATACCCGAAACCATAAAACTCCTGGAAGAAAACATAGGGAAGGAGCTCCTTGACCTTAATCTTGACAATGATTTTTCTTTTTCTTTGGATATGACACCAGAAGCTCCAGTTATTTATAAGCTGCAATCAAAGCAAAGACTAAACGGAGTAGGGGTATTGTTACAGATACAAACATTAAAAGAGAGGGTTTTGTGAACACTTTTTGACTAATAAATTTGAAAATTCAAACAAAAAGACAAATTTCTAGATGAGTCATTTACAAAACTTAAATATGAAATAGAAAATTAAGACAGTTCTATGCCACCAAAAATAAAACGTTTTTACAAAGAAAATTCCAGGCCCAGACAGAGATCCAAGATGGCGGAGGAGATAAACACTGTGCCTACATCCTTCCATGACACATTATAATTACAACTAAATTACAGAACAATCAACCTGGAGAACCATCTGAAGTCTAGCCAAAAAGAAGTATTATGACTGAAAACATATACAAAAAGTCACGTCAACACTGGTTGGAGGCGCAGAGACGCAGAACAGGCCCCAAACCTCCATGTGGCAGTTGAGAATCAGGAGGTATATCTCCGCCAAGGAGGTTCCCACTGGAGGAGTGAGGGACCCCAGCCCACCACACCAGGCTCCCGAGCCCACAGTACTGGTGCCAGGAAGAAGAGCCCTACAACACCTGGCTGTGAAAAACAGTGAGGATTCTGACCATCCGGGTGGGATGCAAGGCT
This sequence comes from Rhinolophus sinicus, assembly GCF_036562045.2. Taxonomy (NCBI): domain Eukaryota; kingdom Metazoa; phylum Chordata; class Mammalia; order Chiroptera; family Rhinolophidae; genus Rhinolophus; species Rhinolophus sinicus. Next base: position 24,109,050 of record NC_133758.1, on the reverse strand, counting down.
ACGGAAAACCCAGGCATCCTCTTAAACAGCCCGCGCACAGACTCACTCGCTCGCAGGCACTCACCTTAGGCTCCAGCAGAGGGACGGTGACTCAGGAACTCTTGGAGACATGGTGGGGGGCCAACTGAGGTGAGTGGCTTTGGTTTAAGGACTGGAGGACAGTTGGCATTTTCCCTGTGTGAGGTCTTCCTCCAGCGCAGCTGGCAGGTGGGCGCCATCTTTTCTGTGTTGAGCCCGCCCCCACAGGCCAAATTGGAATCTGATTGGTCTGGTGAGCTCTGCTGCTCTACTCTGCTGACTCACTGGCATTCCACCCCAGTCAACTCCCCAAGCACCAGAGGTACTTTCTCCAAGAGCAGCCAGCCCCACCTGCATTGTGCTCTTTCTTGGAAAACTATCAGAGCCTGGCAGGCCTCCAGCTGGTGGCGATTGGCCCTGGTGTTCTCTCGGAATTTATATTAACCTGATGACCACGATTCTTCCCACTCTAATCACTCCCTGAGACCCTGCCTCACCCAACTTGCATACTGCATGAGGCTCTATCAGTGGCTGAACCATAAGGGAGCCAGCAGGTGGCAGCAGACCTCAGGGTGTCCTGACTTTTTGTCGGGCTACCCCAGGCCCGGTACTAGTAGCAGACATCCTTTATTTGTAACATGGCCTCTCCCACATGCCTCTAGGTTTAGCACAGGCAGTTAACAACTGTGGATCACTTTGTAGCTCCTACCAAGTAGTCCCCGAATAGTCACAGGCAATGGGTGTCCTGGGCTTGCCCTGGAGCCCCTCCCAAGAGACCCTAGAACCAACATACTTAGAGGTTGGCTTCAAACCACAGCAGAATACCACCCAATTAGCCCCACAAGCAGCACACACAAAGGGCGGTCTCAACAGACACCAGAACGCACTGGGGCAAATCCACTCAGTGGCATAAGCCCCCTGTACAGCAGCCTGTAAGCTGTGGACATGGCCAAACCCCATAGCCAGTCACCCTGAGGGTCAATATCATCTATTGATGTGCCAATAGTAATCAAGGCTCAATTATAACAAGAGTACACACACAACTCACACAAGAGATACTCCTGGAGCACCAGCAGCAGGTGACCAGGGGGACTGTGCTAGGGCCCCACAGAGCACCTACTGTATAAGGCCATCTGACCAAGACTGGGAGACACAGCAGATATACTTATTACATAGAAACAAACACAGAGAGGTAGCCAAAATGAGGAAGTAAAGAAATGTGTGCCAAATGCAAGAAAAGGAAAAAAATCCATAAAAAGAACTAAACAAATTGTGATGACTGTCACCTTCCACCGTAATAAAAAGTTAATTTGAGATATAAATCTAAGTGTAAAAAGTTAAACAATAAAGCTTTCAAGACAAATCAAAGAAGAAATCATAACTTTGCGGTAAACAAAGATTCATCAAACAAGATATAAAAAGTGACATGAGAAGGAAAAAAACAACATATTGAATTACGTTATAATGAAGAAAGCCTCTTTAAACAAGGGCACTATTAAAATGAAAAAAAGGCAAGCCATGATGTGAGAAATATTTGAAGTTCATGTATCTGATAAAGAACCTATACCCAGAGTATATATAAAGACTACAATTCAATAAGAAAATATATATAAAAAAAACTAATACAAATATGGAAAAAGGACTTAATCAGATACTTCACCAAAGAAGATATATATTTAACCAGTAAATATAGGAAGGGCTCTCAACTTAACTGGTTATCAGAGAAATGCTAATTAAAATTAGTTCAACTCCACCAAACAAACAATGGAATGGTAAACATTAAAATAACAAAACAAATATCCAATGTCAATGAAGATATATATATAGCAATTGAAACTTTCAAACAAGGTAGTACAACCAATTTGGAAACTTTTTGACACTATCTAATAAAATTGGGTATATGCATAGATTCAGACCCAACAATTTGACTCTTAAGTATATACCAGGTTTGTATGCATATTTTCTACTAAAATATATGGACAAGAATGCCCATAGAAATCACCCTAAAGAACCACAAACCGAAAACAATTAAACAACCAACAAAATGGATAAGCAGTATATGGATCCACAGAATTGATTAATAATAGTGGTATATTTATACAGAGAAACATTATGCAACAATGAAAAAGAATTGTACAACTAAATGGAATAAGACAGATACAAATCACAATCATAATTTAAGCAAAAGGCAATATAGAAATGAGTCACTACTATATAATTTCAATAATGTAAATTTCTAAAGCAATAATGTCAATTTCTAATTCAGGGTGTTAGAAGTCAGAAGAGCAATTAGCCTAGCCAGACAGTGGGCAGGGTAAGTAACAGCACAAAGACTTTGGATAATGTTATTGGTTGATTGGGGTGATGGTTGCACGGGTGTGCTTACTTTATGAAAATTAATTAATTCAACTTATCATGGGTGCATTTTTCTTGAGCTATGGAATACTTTAGTAAAATTTCCATGAAAAATGTAGATCAGATAAGTGACCTCTGCTTAAAACACTCCAGTGACTTTCTTCTGTAATTAAAATAACACTTAAAATTATAAAATCATGATTATTATGCATAATTGAATACCAAAATATTGAAAAATAGATAGAATATATGTTTCCTGAAAATATATCATAAACATTAATTCCAAACAAATTAGAGAATCTAAAGAGTCCCATCATTACAGAAGAATGGAAAATATAATCGAAGATTTACTCAAGAAATGATACCAGCACCCGAGAATGAAAAAAAAAAAATTATACCAACTGTTTAAGAAACAGGTAATGCACATGTTAAATAAACTGTTCTAAATCATAATGAAAAAGAAAATTTCACCGTTCATTTTATAAGTTTGTAATAGCTTGCAGATCTAAACAAAACAAGATGTAAGATGCGAACAAGCATTTGGATATGCACAGTCATACACACACAGAAAAATAATTAGGGCAATCTCATCTATAAATACAGAAACACAAATTTGAAGGAAAAGGTAATTCTAGGCAAATAATAAAAGAATCACAAGATAACCAAGTACATATAATTCTAGATATGCATAAACAGTATCTTGATATAATTTATACTATTAAATAATTTTTAAAAAGAAAAATAAATGTGATCCTTTCAGTAATTGCTGGAAAATCACTTGGTAAAATTCAGTAATCTTTCTTTATAATGTTCTTTTCGCTTGATGGAGCTTGTCTACCAGGAACCTATAGCATACCAGCATGATGAATAGAGATAAAATATTTAAAGCTTTCTTGAAGAAAGAAGTTAAAGATGCTCATATTCAAAGAGAATAAACTTATGAACTGTTACAACTAAAAACTAAGTCCAACCAGGAGTGGAGAAAGTTTATCAATATAAAAAAATTTCTCATTTTTTTAGAACACCTAGGTGCATTTGACTTTACGTTGGACTATGGATATATTCTTTCCTTTATAAACTAATTAGCTGGGTTCACTATGATGTATGTTCTAAGACAGTTATGTGGCACTATAATATAGAATTTCTCTTTCTTTCTGAAATTACTACATTGCTACATTTAATAGGGTATCTGGAGAGAGAGAGAGAGAGAGAGAGAGAGGAAAAAGAAGATATCTCTATTTTTCTATATATTGATTATTACTGACTAGAAAATTATATCAATAAACTGATTAAAAGGTAAATTATTACAGCTATTTATTTAAGGTTTGTGGCCATAAATATGTTTTAAAATATAAGAACATCAGCATCAGGATGAGCAAGCAGTAGCTAGAATTTGGAATACCCTGTAAAGCAGACAGAATAAAATGTATTCCTATGATATGCAGAGCCAACTTTGGACAAAATATGAAATGCAAATGCTGATGTATGCCTGCTTCTAACCTTTCCTAAATTCCATTCTAGCTCCTGATGGATGGTGGCCTGACGCTGCCCCACGATATCACAGTACTTTTCTTCCTCCCAGATACCAGAGATACACGAAATACTGCTCTTCTTGACCTACTGTGTTTCCCCGACAATAAGACCTAGCCAGACAATCATCTCTAATGTGTCTTTTGGAGCAAAATATAAGACCCAGTATTATATTATATTATATTATATTATATTATATTATATTATATTATATTATATTATATTATATTATTTATATTATACCTGGTCTTATAGTAAAATAAGACCCAGTATTGTATTATATTATATATTATAATATATTATATTATATTATATTATATTATATTATATTATATTATATTATATTATATTATATTATATTATAAAGACCCAGTCTTACATTATTGTAAAATAATACCAGGTCTTATATTAATATTTGCCCCAAAAGATGCATTAGAGCTGATTGTCTGGCTAGGTCTTATTTTCGGGGAAACACGGTATGTTCTCTGATCCTTTACCTGCTCCTTCTAAGCACAGATTTACCAACCCTGTAATTAATTCTCAGGTCTCACGGCCCAGATCTCAGTTTTCCAAGGTATAGAAAAGTTCATTTAGAAAATGCTTCATAGTAAGTGTTAATAAATTATAACTCTGTAATATGTTTTCACTCCTTTGGATAGTTGCTGGTTTTGGTAAAACAGAAACTATTTCAAAGTATTGAATCTTTAAAGGGAGTGAAATTTTAGAAACAGTGAAATAATTATCTAAACTTAACACTGATGGGAACTGAAGAAATAAACATTGGTTTTCTCTTAACCCATTTTGTTTATATACATTTGGACAAATAAAAGTGAAGTTAATAGAGTTCTTCAAAAGAGAAATCAGTGAATGAATCCAGCAAAAACAAACATGTAACAAAAATCGATGGTGATGCTTAAAATTGTTCCTTTTCATCCAAGGTGGTGGGGCTTGGAAGTAAGGGGTCTGGCAGTGGTGATATAGTTCAAGAGAAAATAAGAGGTCTGCACAACTGATTCAAGAATAATTCTATGACAATAGTTTCATTTAGAAAGCAGGAGACTCATACTCTACTTAGCATAGAGCCTTGTGCACACCTACTATGTACATATATTGAGTCCTATGTCAAATATTTTCCCCTCTTCAGTTTAGCTTGTTTTTTTTTTTTGTTTGTTTGTTTGTTTTTAATTAAAGTTTATTGGGGTGACAATTGTTAGTAAAATTACAAAGATTTCAGGTGTACAATTCTATATTACGTCATCTATAAATCCCATTGTGTGTTCACCACCCAGAGTCAGTTCTCCTTCCATCACCATATATTTGATCCCCTTTATCCTCATCTACCACCCCCATCCCCACTTACCCTCTGGACCACTAAACTATTGTCTGTGTCTATGAGTTTTTGTTTCTCATTTGTTTGTCTTGTTCTTTTGTTGTTTTTGGTTCATATACCACATATCAGTGAAATCATATGGTTCTCTGCTTTTTCTGTCTGACTTATTTTGCTTAGCATTATATTCTCAAGATCCATTCATGTTGTCACAAATGGTCCTATTTCATCTTTTCTTACTGCCAAATAGTATTCCATTGTGTATATATACCACAACTTCTTTATCCATTCATCTGTCAAAGGACATTTTGGTTGTTTCCATGTCTTGGCCACCGTAAATAAAGCTGCAATGAACATTGGAACACACATGTCTTTACGGATAAATGTTTTCAGATTTTTTGGGTAGATATCCAGGAGAGGAATTGCTGGGTTGTACGGTAATTCTATTTTTAATTTTTTGAGGAACCTCCACACTGCCTACCATAATGGCTGCACCAGTCTGCATTCCCACCAACAGTGTATAAGGGTTCCTTTTTCTCCACAGCCTCTCCAACACTTGTTATTATTTGTCTTGTTGATGATAGCCATTCTGACTGGGGTGAGGTGATATCTCATTGTGGTTTTCATTTGCATTTCTCTGATGATTAGTGATGTTGAAGCATTTTTTCATATGTCTATTTGCCATTTGTATGTCCTCTTTGGAGAAATGTCTCTTCAGGTCCTCTGCCCATTTTTCAATTGGGTTGTTTGTTTTTTTGTTGTGAGTTCCTTGTATATTTTGGATATTAGCCCCTTATCGGAGGCACTGTTTGCAAAAATCTTCTCCCATTCAGTTAGTTGCCTCTTTATTTTGTTGATGGTTTCTTTTGCTGTGCAGAAGCTTTTAAGTTTGATATAGTCCCATTCATTTATTTTAGCTTTTACTTCCCTTGCCTTTGGAGTCAAATTCATAAAATGTTCTTTGAACCAAGATCCATAAGTTTAGTACCTATGTTTTCTTCTATGCAGTTTATTGTTTCAGGTCTTATGCTTAAGTCTTAGATCCATTTTGAATTAATTTTGGTACATGGTGACAGATAGCAGTCCAGTTTCATTCTTTTGCACGTGGCTTTCCAATTCTCCCAGCCCCATTTATTGAAGAGGTTGTCTTTTCTCCATTACTTGTTGAAAATAACCCAGGCCTCACAACCAGTCTGGCCCAGGGGTTAGCACTCTCCATAAACAGGTAACTTAAAGTCACTCTGAAAAATAAGAGAAGTGTGATTACTTCTTTGAACAACAGATGGCAGTAAAGTCAAAAGAAAGATAGAATTTTCCCTGGTTTCAGAGATTGCCTGGAAGCATCTTTGACCCTTGACCTCTGTAGGGACACACTTTTGAATACAGAGAGCTTCTTTGAGCTGGCTCAAACATAATTCTTATTACATAGTTATAATAATATCTTATTCTTTTACCTGATGATACCTTGTATTTTTTAGTAATTTAAAATTTTAAGAACCCTTTTTAAAAATACATATTATTGTATCATCCTCTTCTTCTTGGAAGACTTTATTTACTCTATCTACCCACCTCCTCAAAATTGTTATAGAGTCTGGGTAGATATATTAAAATAATAATGATTTGGATATATGTGTATATATACAGAGGGTGCCAAAAAAATTTTATATATATATATATATATATATATATATATATATATATACACACACACACACACACACACACACACACACACACACATACATATATACATTTTAAGAAAGGAAAACTATATTATGATTGTAATACCCACTATAGAGCAATAACAGAAGATGATTACAAGTTATGTGTATACATTTTTTTGGCACCTCCAGTATATATTTCATTATCCATCTATTCAACCAGTAGCTCTTAAGCTTATGAAATGTGTTCCAGGACAGCCTGAGAAAACAATACTTCTGAGAGATTAAAACAAATCAGGGCAGAGTTAGGTAATGGGAACAACTACCTGATGCTACTCTCTTTGGAGAATTAAAGATATTTTTCTGCATGAGGTGACATGAGGGTTGAGGCCTAAATTTCCAAAAAGAGTAAACCAACCAAAGGAGATCAAAACAGATAGGAGGAAAAAGTGGGAATTCCCTGCAGAGGAAATCCCATTATGCAAAAATTTCTAAGTCAAGGGATAGCATGGTGACTTAGTAGAACTTTCTGTCATTTTCTATGGTTGGAACAAAGATTTAAAGTGGAATATAAAGGAAACTTAGTCAGCATGATAAGAAGAGGCCAAACCATGAAAGGTCTCCAATGTCAAGCCGAGAATTTGGAAGTATCAGGGGGAAGCTATTATAGGGTGTTAAGCAGACATTTAAAAAGCTCAGTCACATCCATTATACTCTTCAGTCTTCATAAAACCATATGAGGTAGTCAGAAAAGAATTCTAATATAGATTTATTAAAGGGAAAAGAAAACTATCAGAAACATTAAGTGATTTCCTCCAAGGTCATTGAGCTATGTTAGGCATAGACCTAGAAAGAGAACCAGGGCTTTCTCCAAGGCATGGAACAGCCTTGCACCATAACTGCACTTGGACCCAAAGCCTTCAACACCTTGATCATACACTGAGCACTGACTCTGAGTCAGTCAAAGACTAAATATTTTACATGAAGTATCTCTATCCCTTACCAAAATGCCACAAAGCTCTTAAAACTATCGAACAGATCAAGGATGTGGAACAAATGTTAGAAAGTGAGAAAGAAAGGTTTTAGGAAATGCAATGATTATTGGCCTTAAGTTTAGCTATGTTACCTATTCAGCTGAACGAAGAAAAATAAAATAATCTTCTCTGTTCTGCCTTAGTGTTTGTGTGTTTTGTGGTTGAGAAAGCACTGTATTTAGAAGGACTACATAGACATGACAGCAAATTAAATGTTCCTGTGGATTTAAAGCTTTCCCATACCTTGAATTGATCTTCTATTCAGATGGAAGCTTTCACATTTCATACCCCTAAACAGCTCATATGAAGTTCATATTAATATTCATACTTTACAGATGAGGACTTGAGATCCAGAGAGATTAAGTGACTTGTACCTACACAGCTCACGTCAGGCAGACAAAGCACAGTGCAAGACAAAAAAGGTAAAATGTCATTAAGCCTGTTTATATGGATAGCATATAAAAACAAAAAAGGAAGATTCTTTATCTTTGTAGTGATATTTTATTTTCTATTTACAAAAGTGATGTATGTTTTATATTCCAAACTAAATATCAAAACTGTAATATAAGGAACATGTTCTAAAGAGAATGATGATGGGTGTTGAACCAATATTCTATTCCTGCCTGCAAAATATCTCAAAAAAATGCTGCTATCAATAGGGGGAAATAATAACAAGTTAATAACATATCTAATGGATTTATAATAAAATCATCACTCTACAACTAGACAATATACCTTTAAAAAATAAAATAAAATCCATGGAAAACATCAATGTTAAAAAAATTTCTAAAAGTCGTGTTGTACAAGTTGCAATGTAATTTCAAGCTAAAATTTAAATAAAACAAGAGTAATTGCAGCATTTGAGGTAGGGAATAATGAAAATGAGAATGGACTTTATGAAGTAGGTCCAACCTCTACTGGGAGGGAAATTCATTGCTTCAAAAGTTCTTTTTAAATTATTATTATAAAAATAGAAAATGTAGAAGGCATTCATTTTGAATTAGTCACATTATACATATCATATGCCTTGAAATAAAAGAGAATGAAATTAGGAAAATGATAGAATTATAATAAATATCTCAATCACATTTGAGTAATGTATTAGAAGAATTTCTTTGATATCAAGTGACAAAAACTCAGCTCAAAGCAGATAAACGTGAGGATTTTTTATTTAATGAATATTGGAAAAGATAATAGACAAGATAATAAAGGAAATCAGGGTTATTGGGGACCATGAGAACAGAAAGCACATACTTGATACTGCTCTCTCTCTCTCTCTCTCTCTCTCTCTCTCCCTTCATTTCTTCTTTGTTTCATTGCTTCATGTGACTGCAAAACAGTCACAGAAAGCTGTAGATTTTCAGACTTGCAGATTTGAGACCTGAGAAGTAATGAGTTTTTTCTTACAAACTAGTGTTAGAACAAGTCCATGGGAGAATTTTTAAAAGTCTCGTTGGGGTCATTTACCAATTCAAAAATTAGATATTCTTCTGTCCTTTAAACAAGGGTGAATCTCCACAAAAATGGTGGGGAGATCATTCTAGAAAGCTCAAACCAAAAGAAGATAAAAACAGGCCTCAAAATGAAACTATGTGATAGAAAATGTATGAATTGAAAGCCAAGTTTCAATCATCAATTTGAACTGGAAGGGATGTCGTATTGTACAAAACCAAACAAACAAAACAGTACCAAAAGCCTCCCATGAAAACAGGAGGAAGTAAATTAAAATATTTATGCACATAAATATTATATGAAAATAAGAAACTATGAGTTTAATAAATAATACAATAAGTGGTTATTTATAATAGTGATTTAGTAAATATAACTAAGAAGATGTGAAAACACACTCAATATTGGAAAGAAGTAAATACCTCTAGAGGCCGAGAAAAGACAAAAAACAATTATTTTCCAAAAATTAGAACACTTTAAGGAGATAGATAACTCAGACACAGACAATGGTTTAGTGGTTACCAGAGGGTAAAAGGGGAGGAGGCTGGTAGATAAGATCAAATATATGGTGATGGAAGGAGAACTGACTCTGGGTGGTAAACATACAATGTGATATATAGATAATGTATTTTAGAATTGTACACCTGAAACCTACATAACTTTACTAACCATTGTCACCCCAATAAACTTTAATTAGAAAAAAAGAAGAAGGTAGGTAACTATCCATGTGATACCATACACATGCAGAATTGCCCTAGGCTTCATTTATGGATCTGAAGCTTCAAATAATAACCCAAATTTAATGATCACCTTTCATCTGCCTCTCCCCTCCCCTCAAACTCATTACAAAATGCCTCCACTTGAATTCACCTAAGTATCCCCCAGGGGTGTCTCATGTGTGTTCTCATCTCGTCACAAATCTAGGAAAGCTGCCGAGATGGTTACTGATGGCGTTAGCTGTTTCTTTCCTTCTCTAGTCTTCTGTTGTTGAGTACTGCAGGTCCACTGGACTTCATTGTCTTCTAGCAGGGACTGGGGTCCCCCTCTGGCTATCTTCCAGATGCCCCTGTGTCATCCAGGAATTGACTTCTTCAGCCAGAGCCCACAGTACTAGGAATCCAGGATATGGAAAGCTGAATGTTTTCTGTTTCAAAAGGAACATTCTTATAAAAAAAATACCAAAGTGGTGTTGCTCATATCCCCATGCCTTATAGACTTTATGAAATTAAACAGCTCTTTCAATTTTGATTTATAGCCTCCTTATTCAACACAATACTCAGATGTAAATCCAGGTGGAATCTGGACAGTGAAATACATTGAAATGAGAGATAATGTGCTTTCCTCAAAAGTGACTTTCCTCTTTATCAAACAAATGAAGATATTTGCTTATTTCAATGGAGGTGAGTTTACTATTATTTGATCCTATTTCCTTGGGAATGAGTGTTCTCTCAGATGTAATGCCAAGTGCAAATTTGCTGCGTAGCAGTAACCTGGACTTGAATCCAGGTGTTTAGATTCTTAGTTTATTTTTCTATGCATTGGTGATGATCTTGGATAGTCTATGTTAAAAAGAAAAACAAACCACAGACAGACAAATAAAATTATGTGCAGCTACAGAAAACTGGATCATCATGAATTGGACTAGCTGTTTCCCACCCTTCTCAATTTTAGTGGGGGTTCACTCTCTTGCTCTCATTGAACCTTTCCTTGGATCAATGGTTTCCCAAGTCTCCAAATGAAGCTATCAAGTGCAGTCTAAAACAATAAAGCCCTAATTTAATTCCACTTCATCTCATGTTGCTCTCCAATTGGTTAATGTATGTCAGTAATGTCTCTAACTACACAATGAATGTTGAACAGGCACAAATCACGTCTTACACTATTGTGACCCTAAAGTATCTAATCTGGAGTTGCATATGAAGCAGGAACTCAGTAAATACGCATTTTCATTCATATCTAATGTACATGTTGAACCATTCTTTCCTCTTTCCCAGGATTAAATACTAAAATCATTAATGTAAAAATCAATTTGTATTAGAAATTTCTCAAATCATACTCCTATTTTATTAGCATGTAATTTTGTGAATATGGCAGAAAAATATCTGCCTGTTAATGAATTCTGTTTCAAATGCTCTCATTATAAAACTTTCAAATCTTATTAACTAAACCAGGCATTAAAAATACAAGGATAATAGCATGAAATGGGACACTGTTGATATAATTAGATTTGGGCAACTTTCTTTTCTTACTAAGGGAAAAAAAAGATATTGCCTGAGTAAACGATACCTCAAGCATAGGAAACATACTTTGTAAAGTACGTGGAATACGTTTGTCTACATGTTCTAGTAGACTCATCAATTTTCTCAGCCAACTGCATCCTAGCTGGAGTTATGGATAGAAGTATGGAATGTGGTGTGTCTTAATAAGAACATTTTTATGATGTGCATTTTCAATAGTGATTTAGAATGAAAATATGTACCACGTAAAGATACCATTCATACTAATTCCAATTCTCATGTACAATGGTCCAAGCCTTTATTTAACTGTACTTATTGGAAATTTAAACTCAAGTTTATTGACTGCTATCTACCCTAGACACCTTTACGACACACTCTTTTGGAAATGTAGGAAAGAAGGAACTCTTAATCAAGTAGTATAGATTTCTAAAAAGTGTTGGCCTTGCCCTAAGCATTTTCTTCTCTCTCACTCAGATATTATACTTTCTAGAGGCAGAAAGGAAAAAAAAAAAAAAAATCTGAACAATAAATCATCTAGTTCTGGCATATTCAAATCCATTAGAGAATCATAAAATGTCCGAGCTAGAAGAAATCTTCAAATCCTTGTAGACCTACCTACTATACAACTGAGAACAATGACAGCAGGGAAGTGGAATCATTTGCTCAAAATCAACTGTTGATTGAAGACAGAAAAATCAGTTCCCGACATGCACCCTTTCCTACATTCCCCAGCAAGTTGTATGTTGAATAAAACGTGTAATTCAGTCCTTAATCAGCCCCTTTTTCTTCCTATTTTCTGAAATCACATTCTGGTAGGGCCTTTATCTGTTCAGCCCCTACATGAACTTCTACACATGCTTCTCTCCCACTCCCTGGTTCTGCTGTGAAGAGTGTGAGTTACGGAAGGAGACGGAGGGCCTAGACTTATCCTGCCACGAAGGTATCTATGAGACTTTGAACAAATCACTGTACGTCTTTGGGTCTCATTTCTTCACCACACACACACACACACACACACACACACACACACACACACACGGGAGGCGGGGCCTATTCAAAATGTGGCCCTAGGACCAGCAGCATTGGTGATATATTAGAGCTTGTTAGAAATGCAGAGTCTCAGGTCCCACCCCAGACTACTGAATCGGGATCTGCATTTTAAAAAAATGTTCCGGTGATTCGTGTGCCAATTAAAATTTGAGAAGTGTGAGATAATTTTTAAATGTTTTTCCTCTTGTTTCATACCATTTATGCTTTTTAGTGGAGAGATGATTCCACCACATCAATTTTCACTGTTGAGAAAATTCACACTATGGGTGATATACAGAGACAGGAAAGCTTTTTCCAGGGTCCTTCAAGTCTTACCACCTAATCACCATCTTTCCTTCCATGTAGTCATGGCTTTGAACTAGACCTTGCTCCCACTCCAGTTCTGTTTCTGCCCATATAATGAAGCAGCACTTTCCGTAAGCTCTGTCTACATGATCTCATCCAACTGGGAGAGCCTCCTGTCAGGCTAGTAAAGGACAATCATATCATCTCTTCTGAGGACAGCACCCTGGGTAGATAAGTGACTGGGCAAAAGTTCTCGGTCAAACGGTGGGTGGAAATGAAAATCCAGAGAGATGGCTTACCACCTGGCGAGGTCCATTAGACCATTAGAGCACTTTGGGCATCATGCTGCTCTCATCTGTATTATGTTTCATGCACATTTTCTGCCCTGCAACCATTGTTGCCATTGTAATTACAGACTCATATGAAACTGCCTCGAGAATGCTGATGGTTGTAAAAAAACGAATACTCGCCACAGTGGGTGGGAAGGGCTGGACAAATTGCAAATCTCCTATTGTGTAAGACTGGAAATCTGTGATTTCGGCTGACTCCTTACCACAAAGAACGATTTCATATCCACACTGTGCCCTCGTCAACCCTTCTTTGGATAATGTTGTTATAAAGAGGTTAAGCAGAAATGAGCGGGCAGGAGATGCTGCAGATCCAAGTGGAAAGCAAGCAGAAAACTATTTCTAGATTAAGAGTAACGGACGACACTGGTCAAGATTAATACCTCAAATGTTTAAAATGTTGCCTTATAGGACTGGATGTGAAGCGTATTTTTAAGGAGGCTCTTCCCCCCACACCACCAGGACTCTACCTGCAATTAATTAGACCACAAGAAATTCATTCCTATCGATCACGGAATTCTTTGTTATTTAAAGATTCTTTTGGAATTTGTTTTTGTTTGATGCATGTTTTTCTTCTAAGAGGAAACATATTAATAATCCCCAATATAGGAAGAAATAAACGGCTTAAAGGATAAAACATCCCCTCTCTCATTGGACCAGAAGAGCCCTCATCAAACAATTGTCTTTCCAATTGAGCCTGCATAAAGGTCTAGATGCAGAATCTTTCTCAACACAGAAAAGCAGGCAGCAGGGGCCACTGGCAGATGGGACGGAATGTGATAAGACTTAGAACTCATTCTTGATTTAAAGGAACATTAATTTTTCAAAAGTTAAAGATTCTGAAATTGGGTAATGCCATTAAGTTGATATATGTAGTGTTTCTCTAATCTTCCCCACATATTGTCCCACCTGTATTCATCCGAACCTTTTTTAATACAATAGCCTATTTTAGAAGAAGAAGAAGAAGAAGAAGAAGAAGAAGAAGAAGAAGAAGAAGAAGAAGAAGAAGAAGAAGAAGAAGAAGAAGAAGAAGGAGAAAAAGAAGAAGAAGAAGAAGAAGAAGAAGAAAGAAAGAAAGAAAGAAAGAAAGAAAGAAAGAAAGAAAGAAAGAAAGAAAGAAAGAAAGAAAGAAAGAAAGAAAGAAAGAAAGAAAGAAAGAAAGAAAGAAAGAAAGAAAGAAAGAAAGAAAGAAAGAAAGAAAGAAAGAAAGAAAGAAAGAAAGAAAGAAAGAAAGAAAGAAAGAAAGAAAGAAAGAAAGAAAGAAAGAAAGAAAGAAAGAAAGAAAGAAAATATGGATGTTCTCTGTCTCTACATTTAATGCCTTGGAGTAAAGAGGATTTTTGTTGTTGTTGTTTAAAGCTAAAATTCAGCTGATATAAAATGTTTCACCCACTTCAGAAGAGTTTGGTAGTTTCTTAGAAACTTTAATGTAAATTTACCATGAAACCCAGCTATTCTACTCCTAGATATATACCCAAATGAAAACATATGTTCAAACAAAAACTTTCTTGTTACTGTTCATAGTACTATTATTCATAATAGCTAAAAATGGAAAATGATTAGAAAAAGTGGGGTACCTCCTGCATTCAATAGAATGCTCTGCTCAGCATTAAAAAATAATGAACTATTGATACATGCTACCACAACGATAAACCTCAAAAGTATTATGTTAAGTGAAAGAAAGCAGGCACAAAAACCACATACTGTACAGTTTCATTTATCTGAAATGTACAGAAAATGTAAATCAATAGAGACAGAAAGCAGATTAGTGGTTGCCCGGGGCTGAGGATAGGAATGGGGATCAACTGTAAACGGGCACGGGGGAATCTTATTGGGATGATGAAAATGTTTTAAAACTGATTATGGTGATGGTTGCACAACTTGGTAAATTTACTAAAATTCAAATGGGTGACTTTATGCAAATTGCACCTCAATACAGGTGTTCAAAAACATTTCAATTGACAAGGATAGGGAAGCACCACAGCATTAAATGAGAAGAAAGAACTTAAAGAGTGGAAGGAGTTGGGAAAGTGTACTGAGGGTTATCACTAGCAGTGGGTTGAATTTATTGTCTTCCAGAGGGAGCTACTCAAGTTACTAGTTACTAGCCTTATTTTAGAAGGAGTGTCCATGTGCTAGCGCTAGACAAGACCTAAAGTAGGGGAATGGTGCAATAGGGAATGTTTTCTGTTGATTTCTTAGAGCTGCCAGTCATGCAACCTTATTATTATTAATATTATTTTATCAGTCACTCCCAGTAGGCTTGTTTCAGGTTAGCGGTTTTTTTTCTTTTTTCCTCATTGATTTTCAAACATGGAATCAGAATTCTTAAAAATTATTTCGTCTGTAATGCCCTCCTTCCTCTTTTCTATCAATCCATCATATCAACACCACAGAATTCTTACTCAGAGGAAAATGTTCTTATAAACAGTACAAAGCAGGGGCACAGATTGGGGAGACACTTGCTCAGAGTCTGAGCTCAGGAAGGATATGACCAAATCTCACCTCGTTAACCAAAGATCTGTATGTCCCCACAAACTTAAAATCCACATTTAGTGTTTTAAGTTTTAATATAGAAATAAGAAGTTTTAAGAGCTTTCAGTAGGAAAATAGCATGAGGAATTATAATTACCGTGTTTCTCTGAAAATAAGAGCTAGCTGGACAATCAGCTCTAATGTGTATTTTGACACAAAAATTAATATAAGACCTAGTCTTATTTTACTATAATATAAGGCCAGGTCTTTAATATAATATAATATGATGTAATATGATACAATACAATACAATACTAGGCCTTGTATTAATTTTTGCTCCAAAAGACACATTAGAGCTGATTGTCTGGCTAGGTCTTATTTTGGGGGAAACACAGTGTGTAGAGAATGGATTCTAGGAGGTAGATGTCATCTTGATGACTGGTAGAGGAATTCTGATCAGTTGTTCTATTGCAGTGGAGTAAAGTGTAGACATCAAAGTTGTATTTGGAATTTTAAAATAAATATGTTTTAAGTCCATTGGATAAGAAGGAAACTTGTGCAGTTAATTAGAATGGTGGCGCTTATTAGCTGAGATAGAAAAGATGTGGAAAGCAGGTTATTAGGGAAAAAAGCTTATGAGCTCAAGGTTGAGGTTGAGACAATCATCCAAGTAGAAATTCTTGGAGAGCAGTTTGTTAAATATGTCTTGAAATACAAGGAAAGCTACTGGACGATTGATTTAAATTTGAGAGTTAACATATATAAAGAAAAGCTAAAGGCATGTGATGTCATGGAATATATGAAAGAATCAGGAGATGCTCTGACCAGGCTAAGGAAAAAAGAAAAAAGTGTCTAACTATTTAGAGTAATGAGGAAATATACAGAAAGCAAATAAATTTTGTTCATTGGAGTTTCAATTGACTCTGCTACCAACTATAGAAGAAGCCAGTTTTACATTCATTTGTAAATTAATTTCAGTAATACTGATCTATAATGTGTCTGTTCTTTGAATTGGTTGTAACATTGTTTTTCATGTGTCTCTCCTTTAATTAATGAGTTAAATCAAAATTTTGATATGTGTCATTTTATATATGTCTGAAAGTCATGACTTTACCTTTTTAAAAAATTGTCCTTGGAGTCAGAACATTGCATTTTGCAACATCTCAACAATTATTAAAATCCAAAGGAATTGGAAATTTTCCCTCCAAAATCCTGGGTTTACTAGTTGTTTTTTAAAAATGTATCACCAATCTCCAAGTCACCCAGGCATTAGGCTTTAAACATTTTTAAAAACTCTGTCACCCTTACACACTCATATGAAGTTCTAATTACTCAAGTCCAGTGACTGTGTCTCAATCCCTTCATAATGACTATGTCTCATAATCTCTTCAAACTGATACTTTGCATATATCTGAAAAGAGAAAATATTATTGAAATTTTGATCGTATGAAGGTAGTGTGATATCTATCTCCCATAGTATAGTATTCAGGATCTCCATGGATTGTAATAGTCCAGGAAACTGGTTATAAGCAATGTATGGATAACTTAATTTAAAAGAGAATTCAGTAAATCAAGATAAAGCCTAGCCACAGAATGAACAGTCTCCAGGAAATTCAACTTCGGACATAGGATAAAACTAATTAGGATCAAGGGCCCAACCATCATATTTGGGCACCATTTTCATTTCCTTTGTCACTCTGCTCAAGAATTAAAGTTCTTAGAAAAACTTAACCAACTTTGATTAAGTAGTCATCCCTTGGATAGAGGGATAATGCTTTGGCTTACTTACAGCTGCAGTAATTTATGTACAACGGGTAATTCTCTGAAGGAAACTGACATGTGGGACTGGATGATGAAAAAATAAAAACCAAAGTCCATTAGAGTTATCATACTCCATCTAGCTTCCAATCTTATTTCTCACTACACTTCCTGCAATTCTAAATTGCTCCCCACTTTTTTCTAGTAATGATCCTTATGATCAGTCTGTATATTTTTGCCCTTCATATCCATTTTATTTGTAATACACCTTCACCAGAGATTTTATGTCTGAATTCTATCCAGTCTTTAATGTTTACCCTAAGTTCCACCTCAATGAAATTTTTCTTCATCTGAAATGTTCATATTTTAAATATTTGCATATAGATACTGTCTCTTTTTTATGAGTGTAAGCTCCTGGTGCAAGGGATTGTGTCTTCTTCAACTCCACATCCCCTACAGAGTCTAAAACAGAGCTGACTACATAGTGGATATGTGACAAATAATTGTCGGATATATGCCTATAACGATAAGCAAACACATGTTGTTCTACTAAGTAGGAAAAGGATTAAAGAAGGGAGTCGCCTCTTTTTGCCTTATATTTAAAAGGATGTTACGTTCTTATTTAATCCATCTGTCCTCCCTTTTAATGCAAAACATTATGTCCAGCAATTAAGCAGTTACAGGCAATGAGTGAGATGTTTTTCTGGGCCATTCAGAAGCAACTGCCAATAGAAATTAGCATTTTCCTTCCATTGGAGCCCTCAGCAGCTGCAAAAAGTGACTCACTGAATGGCATGTGACGCTGATTATATTATCTGGTGATAAGGGGGTCACAATTAAATAAAACCCTTTGCCAATGTGTGTGTTGCAACTCCAACCCAGATGAGCAATCCTCCCCTTTCCCATTGAGCTAATGCGCATCTTGGAATAATGGGAGACAGACTTCTGCCACCCTCTGTCATTCTAGCAAGGCTCTGTTGTATAATAGGTTGTAGTAATTCAGTTGTAATTAAACAAGACCTGATATATTATTTCCTAATGAACTCAAGTGAAGTCATCTCCCACTTCTTCCCAGTGCCTCTAATTAGGCAATAAGGACTATATCATGAGCAATAAAGATCACTTTGCTGGGCTGGTGATGAGGGATTAGAGAGCACACAGGGAGGCTCGGATGGCCCAGAGTGGGAGGCAGGTAGGCGGCAGCTCTAAATGGAACATCCTCCATTCCTCTTGCCATCTGCTCCCAAATTACCTAGGTGGCAAGCACTGATGAGGAACAAATTGAATTGAAGCTAGAACAAGAAGCTCGAAGCCATCAGTCACCAGCCCAGCAATTTAAACCAGAGTTTTATGTGTATGGGTTCTTTGTATAATTATTTTTGTGCTTTATTGAATTCCAAGATTTTAATATACGCTACCTTGTTGAATCCTTGGGAAGCTTGAAGGGATTAGAATAGCTGGTTTCTATTTTTCCTCTCTCATGAATGAAGTGATTGGGATTCTAAACCTTGAAGTGGCATGCTCCATGTAGGAAGGTTACAGCGCTCACAGCTGTCCACAACTGAATCATTCCCTCTAGTCCATTCCAAAGCTGTTTTGCTTATATTTGATTTCCTGCGGTATCAACCAGGAGAACGACACTCTTTGTTTCCTTAGTAGATTTTTAGATCAGAAAAAAGATGTTGTCTTTCTTTACCTCCCTTCAGGTCATCTAAGGCAGGGGTAGAAAAACAAGGCCCCTAGCTCCCCATCTATTTTTGTAATAGATGTGAAAAACTAGGCACTGTCCATAGCACATCCTTCTGAGTCTGGATTCTAAGGGAGCTGTTTTACAACTCTCTAGGTTAAAAGTAACTGAGAGCAAAGCAAAAATAATTTGTGTCTATAGACATGTAACTAAATTCTGTCCAGTGGAGGGACAATCTTCCTTCTCTCCTGTAGAAAACCCATGTTTCCTTCATTCACACGTTCTTTTCAATAGTCTTGATCTATAAATGTATCTACTCCTTGATTTTTTATTTGAATTGTAATATTTCTCTGGTTTCCTCATACAAATTTTTGGAAGAAAAAAAAATCTAACCCATATTTACTTGGCATTAGTCTCAACGACAAAAATCTCTAACCCATTTTTACTTGGTATCAGTCTGTCAGTCTCAACTACAAAATCAAATTCCCTTTACCTGACATACCCAAACTCCCTTCCTTCCTTCCCTTCCAAGTAACCCATATTTACTTGGACAGTATGAAAGTCATTCTTTCATCCCTTTTAAATGATCCTTCAATAATAAGGTTTTATTGGTTTACATATTACCTATGGTTTGTTTCACAGCACAAAGCAGAGTTGAATAGTTGCAGTAAAGACCATATAGCCACAAAGCAAAAATGTTTATTCTCTAACCCTTTACATAAAAAGTTTACAGGCCCTTATCTAAATATAAATATCCAGTCAAGACCCACGCATCTGAAGGAGCCACTTTTAGGATTTTTCCTACATGTTTAAGTATTAGGAGGGTGGTATAAATAACCAGTGCAATATTCTCTTACTTTTCCTTAAATTGTAAAATAACTATTTTTAAATATGAGATATGGTTTTGGATGGGATTTTAGGAGACTTGCTATGATAAGTTGTGGGCTATTTATCAAATTTTCATATCTCTGGGTGTGAGCTTTTTCATATGTAAAATGAATGTATAATTTTTTATCTCATTTTGATATTATTTTAATGTTTATCCTTTAGAGATTACCAAGACTCCCCCCCCACCCCTTGGTTAAAGCTATTTTTTTGGAGGGAAATCAGAATAAATCAGACCAGATCATTCTGTCCTGAAACAGATGGAACCCATGTTTGGAACCTATTATAAAATGATCACATTGGATGACAAAATCATCTACTTCCAAGCCGCTCCCGCCTCAGAACGGCTGAGTTGTTAAGATATCAAGTAGAAAGGATGCAGTAATTCTATTGAAAAGGAGTAGCAAAGGAACCTGAGCTGGACTTCAAACATCCTGGCAAGATAATTAAAATATTATTTGCCAAGCGTGGTCAAGAAAATATCACAATCCATCACTTCAGCTCTCCGTGTATGGTACCTGATCAGCTCACACTCTGAGGTCAGAGAAGTTTATTTTGGGACCCCTCTACTCTCACCTTGACTTCTCTTTCCTCAGCTGGCCTCCCCTTTTAAAGTCCCCAAACCAAGTACTCCTATGCTGTATTCTGAGCTGCAACCATATCTGCCTTCCCCTGATGTTCTTCACTCAGTCATGCTATGAACTGTCAGTCTCAAATACAAAATCAAATTCCCTTTAGCTGACATACCCAAACTCCCTTCCTCCCTTCCTCCCTTCCTTCCTTCCTTCCTTCCTTCCTTCCTTCCTTCCTTCCTTCCTTCCTTCCTCCCTCCCTCCCTCCCTCCCTCCCTCCCTTCCTTCCTTCCTTCCACAACTACTTGCTTAGTTCATTCAGATTGCTACAAAAAAATACCATAAACTGAGTGGCTTATAAACAACAAACATTTATTTTTGCACAGTTCTGGAGACTGGGAAGTCCAAGATCATAGTAACAGCAGAGTCAGTGTCTGGTGAGCACCCACTTCCTCATTAATGACCATCTTCTCACTGTCACCTCACAAGGTGGAAGGAGAGAGGAATCTCTCTGGGCCTCATTTATAAGGACGTTATCTCATACATGGTGGCTGAGTCCAAATGACCTATCCACTTCCCAAAGGCCCCGCCTCCCAAAACCATCACATTGGAGATCGGGTTTCAACATATGAATTCTGGGAAGACACAAACATTCAGTCCATAACACTTACCAAATGCACGTCATTAGGCATCTAGAATATACTGATAGGCAAAAACAAATGTAGCCATTGTCCTCATTGAGCTTTTAGTCCAATGAGGGAGCTAGCCATTAAGCAAATAAGTGAGTAAAATAATGTAAAATTGCAACTGTGAAAACTTCTTTGTAGAAGAAATATAAGGTTCTGTGAAAACCAGGAAGGAGAAATTTCACTTAGTATAAAGTTCAGTGAAGGTTTCCCTGAGGAAGGGACTCTTGAGCTGTTGAGCTCTGAAAGACCAACAGGACATTACTGTGGAATGAAGACAGAGAAGGACTTTCTGGGCAGAACAAAGAGCATATATAAAGCAGCACAGAAGAATGAAAGAAAGACATAGGGCCTGAGATGGAATGAACGAAGGATGGTGTTTACGATGAGTCAAAGATATATATTGATCCTGACCATGAGAATGCAGAGCTTCTGAAGCTATTTAAAGGGATTTCCGCTTTATCCTGAATAGTGATGTTACCTAAAGAAATAGTTTTGTTGGCTGCCGTGTGGAGAAGAGATTTAATAAGGCCAGAGTGGAGCTGAATAGATGAGTTAGTCATCCATTGCAATTGAGCATACAAGAGAACTAGAAAATACTATATAGTGCTTGTTATGTATCAGGCATTATTCTAAGAGATTTATGTGTCTACACTCATATTCCTCCATTGTACAAATGAGCAACCTAAACACTGAGAAAGGTTAAATAATTTCCCAGATCACATCATTAATGCAAGGGGGAGGAGAGGTTCACACACTGGCAGGCTCACTCCAAAGTCCATACTCTGAACAACTATGCTTTGCTTTCTCTGGAAAATTTGGGGGGAAAAAAAAAAAACTATGGAAGTTGATAGTTGATATTGGAGGGATTCCCCCATTTCAGCAACACCCCTCCACACATATACAAAATGTGTCAGTGTATATACATAAAACACATATTCACATATATTAATACACACTGATATATCACACTCAAAGTTCTACCAGCCAGTTTGAAATCACAGATAGAAACTTCTAGGACAGGGAAATATGGGAATCAGACTATGGTTTAAATATATATATATGGAAGAGAGTAGATCAATAGAAAAAATGTTTATTGTACAGAAGAGGTCCCTGGGGGTGAATTTCTGATTATCTCAATGTGAAACCTCAGCAAGCACTAAAGACCACTGGGCATGTAGCACTTAGGAAAATCAATGCTTGTTGCATTCCACCTGGATCGCTGTTTACAGTTAATCTACCCTGAGTATCCGTGGTGGGACAATGAAACCCAGGTACTTATTATTTAAGAACTTAAGTAAGTTACTTAACCTCTCTAAACTTGAGCTTTCTCTAAAATGTGTCAATAAGATGAAACCAAAAAAATGTGGAGCTTCAAAGAGATGACACATCTAAAATATTTTAGTTGCTCCCTCATTGCCTATTTTCAAAATTGTCTTCCTTCTGATTTGCCTCCTCCCCTTCTCCCTCTGATGCTCCCACTCTCCTTCATGTTTCATTATTTCTTCTTATGACTTTTGCTAAGAATTTTTACATCAATTAATGAAGAGGAAACATATATTGATTCCTACAGTGTTTTATTATTATTTTTGTCCAAACTATCTATATATTTTTTCTATCTATCTATCTATCTATCATCTATCTATTATCTATCTATCAATCTACATCTATCATCTATCAACTTAAAAACAAAACATTATATGTAAATTCTTATATTGGTTCTTCGACCAAAATTGACTTATTTTAAAACAAATTATAAGGGCCCTGGAGGCAGATGGAGAGACATACAACACTGTGTTCCTTATTTCTTTCTCCTGGAGAAAGGAGGCACCCAAAAGGCCTCTGCCCCTTCTGAGCCTCAATTACTATGAGCACACGTCTTTCAATCATATTTTGGTGTTTCACTGAAGTTACAACAGTTTTCATAAGGCACTCTTTTTTCAATAGAGCATATATATCTTACTACTGTATTTCTGCTTTAGAATTATGGTTTTCTAAGAATAGAGTGATTGTTACAAGCACACTGATGCTAAGTAGATGGTGTTGTTTTGTTAAGGATTTTTGTTTTGTTTACATGAGCTCTGGCACTTCACCCCCATTTTACTGATATCAGCATTGGCTGGGGATTGCTGCTGGGAAACCCCCTATCTTCCTGGAGCTTCACCCTTTACCATGCATTATGAATAATTGAATTAATTATTCAAGACTGGATTTATGTTCTCAACAAGGCAAACGCACTGACCCCTTCACTAATCACCAGGCCATCTTTAAGAAAGCCTTTGCTGCTGACCCAGCCAAACAATGATCCTCCAGGTTTGAGTTTCTTTTAAGGATTGATTCTGAATTGAAGTGAGCTAAACTGACCTTGAGCCTTGACACTGCTGTCCTGATTTTGGAAATATGCAGAGAACCCTCGCCACCCCCACCCCTGCCAATAGTGTGAGCTCTAGCATTTGCCAAAAAAAGTAAAGGTAAGCCAAGGAACATTTGCTGCATCTGTTAGTTCGGGCAATTCTTCCAGATTGTTTGCAACAGTATTTAAACTGTTCAAACCCTAAAATGATGTATTTTGCTAAAAAAAAAAAAAAAATCACTAACATATTACCCTTGAATTTAGAACATGGGAAAAGATCTTTTACTTCCTATATACAGCCTCACAAATCATTTTACAAGAAGTCAATTCTTGGAAAATATATTTTCAAATCACATATAAAGAACTTTTACCTAGGATCTACAGAGAACTCTTACTACTCAATAATAAAAAGTCAAATAACTCAACTCACATGGACAAATAATTTGAATACACATTACTGCAAAGAAGATAGACAATGGCCAATAAGCACATATAAAGATGGTCAACATCATTAGTTGTGAGGAAAATGCAATTCAAAACCACAATAAAATACCTCTTCTCACTCACTAGGATGGCTATAATAAAAAAGAGAGAGTATAGCAAGTGTTGGTGAGGATATGGAAATATTCGAACCTTCATTCACTGCTGGTGGGAATGTAAAATGGTGAGATCACTTTGGAAAACAGCCCGGCAGTTTTCTCTAAGGGTAAACACAGAGTTACCATATGACCCAGCAATTCCATTCCTAGGTATATACCCAAGAGAATTCAAAACAGATGTTCACATAAAACGTATACATGAATGTTTATGGAAGAATTATTTGTAATAGCTCAAAGTAGAAACAACTCAAATGTCCATCAACTGATAAAAGGATAAATAGAATTTGGTCTATCTACATAATGGAATAATATTAAGCAATAAAAAGGAATGAAGTATTGATACATTTGATACATGACTAAACCTTGAAAACATTACGTTAAGTTGAAGAAACCAAAGACTAGATATTGTATGACTCTCTTTCTATTAACTGTCCAAAATAGGCAAATCTATACAGACAGAAAGTAGATTAGTGCTTTTCTAGGGCTAGATGGTTTGAGTGAGAATAGGCATTGATAAGTAGGGGGTTTCTTTTTGGGGTGGTCATATTTTAAAATTGGTGGTGGTGATGTTTGCACAGCTCTGAATACACTAAAAACCATTCAATGTACACTCCAAATGGTTGAATTACATGTGTGGACTTGATTTGTTTTCTCTCTCTCCCTCTCCCTCTCCTTCTCCTTCTCTCTTTCCCTCTCTCTTCTCCTATGGCACAGGGATTTCACATAGCACTTTCACATGCAATGTGTTCTTAGATTCTTCTAATTCTTACCTCATTGGTGAGGACTTCCCTGGGCTCCCTATCTAAAATAGTAGCCTCCACACCCAGTTTCTTACTTCATTTAATTTTTATTCAAACATTTATGATAGTACACTAAATTTAAGAGACCATTCATTGTAAAACATATTCTGATACCAGAGATATTAGATGTGTCTTAGATTTGCTATAGTGTGTGTGTGTGTGTGTGTGTGTGTGTGTGTGTATTAATTGGATACTCACTGGAAGTATAGTTATTAAATCATTTATTTTTGTCTGTTTCCTCCAAATTCACCAGGAACATTGCTGAGTTCATCACTGTAATCTCTCTGCCAAGAACAGTGCCTGGCATCTTGTAGATTCTCAGCGAATATGCATCAAATGAGTAAATGAATGGCCTATGCAAGGAAAGCTTCCCACCCCTACTGTACTATACTTATTATCCTGGAGAAGCGACTGAGAATAGATTACAAAGGAAGGACCATGATTTGGCAATGTTAATGCTAGAAAATTCCAATAAATTATCTCCCAGTTTGCATAGCTTCTGGTTAAAGAAGTCAGAACACAAACATAGATCCTGTTATAAAAGTCATATAAACTTTTCTTTACACCACAATGAGTGTAGTGAATAGATGTTTAGCAAAATTGAGTTGTTAATTTTGAAGTTCAAGCTCTTCCAGGTAAGTGACACTTTGGCCTCCAGGAATCTTTTTCTTCTTCACTCAGGATGCTTTGGATATGTGGAAGGGGAATGTGTGTGTGTGTGTGTGTGTGTGTGTGTGTGTGTGTGTGTGTGTGACAGACAGAGACAGAGAGAGAAAGAGAGAGAGAGAGAGAGAGAAAATCAAGTTTTGTGATAGATAACTTGTCGATAACACCTCTTCAGAGAAACTCATTATAACTATGATGTTAGAAACGTAGTAATGAGTTTTCTACTCTCATCTCATCCCTTTCTTCTTCAATCACATAGGTCCCATGTTAAAAGCAAACATTGAAAAGGGTCAGATTTTAAATTAAAACATTTAGTGTCAAAAGAGGAAGGATATTTACAAGGAGATTTCAGTGATATTTCTGGCTTACCTGAAATTCCATCATATAGGCAAATCTAGTGCAGGATATTAATGATAAGATTGTTTTGATACACAAACTTAACCCTTGGCTTTCTCCTTCCTTTGCTGTGTTAGGAGAATGGAGTCCAAGTAATTCCTTCCATTTCGTTTGAGGGTTAGAAGACCTAGCCCTCTGTCCTTGAGCTCTTTGGTTGATAATTATTCAGGCCATTGGATTCAGTGGGTTTAACAAAATTCACTGAAAAGGCAGAGAAGGAAAGGATAAAAGGAAGCAAAGAGTGTGAGGAGAAGGAGAACAAAAACACAATCTTGGGGGAAATGCATTGAAAATGAAATTGCATAAGAGAATTGGGAAGAGAGAAAGGAAGGTGCCACTGGAAGAAGATAGCCAAGAAAAGCACAGTGGTTGATCCTGGGAAAGGGTCATTGCCTCCAGCTTTCACTTCCCTGGGAGACCCTCTATTCCTATGGCCACAAACTGCATAGGTGTTTCTCTCACCTATGCCCAATGGAGCTTTCCCTTTGCTAGGATCCCTGAGCTTTGTCTGCTAACTACCCAGCAAATGTGCGTGTTTCATGCTACACCACTTTCCTTAAACCTTTCTGGTTATCCCATATGGACGATCATGTACTCTGTTACAGACACTCATCTAAGACACATGTAAAACCTAGAAAGGGAATTTGGCCCTGGATATCTAGAAGAGGGAGGGAAGGGTGAGAGGGGAAGAACCTTCTGAACTATATTTGATAGTGTTGACCTGGAAAATAAATATTGATATCCTGAGAAATTTACAGTGAAATAATGACAGTCCCTATAAAACCCATACTTCTTATGCACGAGGATGTCTTTGAAGCAGAGAGAAAGTGGGACAAATATCTGATAAGCACTTGACATGTCAACGGAGTTATCTGAATTTCATAAAACATAAGTATCTGCTTGTGCTGCCATTATAAAATATCACAGAGTAGGTGGCTTCACCAACAGAAATTACTTTTTTTCATAGCTCTGGAAGCTAGAAGTCCAATATCAAGGTGTCGGCATGTTTGGGTCCTTCTGAGGCATCTGTCTTTGCTTTACAGATGGCTGTCTTCCTGCCATATTCTCACATGGCCTTCCTCTGTGTGCACGGATTGCTGGTGTCTCTTTGTGTGTCCAAATTTCCTCTTTTTAAAAGAATAACAACCAGGTTGGATTAGGGTCCACTCTAATGGCCTCTTTTTAACTTAATCACCTCTTTAGAGACCCTATCTCCACAGTCACATTCTGCGGTACTGTGGATTAAGACTTTAATATATGAATTATTGAGGGACACGATTCAACCCATAACAGTAGCACTCACAGGTACTATTCATGATAGTCTTTGATTAGGGGGTCATGAGATTCATTTTCTATTTATCTCAAACATTTAAAAAATATCTCAGGTATTTTGCAATTTTATCTTCCTGAATCAAATCTACTCTAAGTCTGAATGTAACTCATCATTTTAAATACATTTATATTTATAGTACTAAGTTAAACTTTCCTTTTATATATAGGGGAAACCCAATGTTTCATTTGTAATGAATTGTACTGTCCAAGGTTAAAAAGAATTAAAAGCTACTGAACAATGCCAGAAATTTCAGACTCATTAATCTGGATTCAGTTAAGCCTGCCAGTCTTTTCAATGGTTGTTATCATTTATATGTTGAACGTTATGTTATCCAAGTTTCAATGAACCTGTAGCAGAAAGCAGACCAGTGAAGAGGCATCATGTATCTGTGGTTCTTCTTGTTTTAAAACAATGGATTTTGTCAAAGAATAAAATTTCTTTTCAACTTTCTTATGATAGTAATGTCTTCTATGATGAAAAAAACCAAATATTTATGTGGTAGTTTTTGAATTAATATTTGATTAACAAATATGATGATTTAAGATGGCAAAAGTATTGTTCAAATAAATAATTTGTTAACAATCCAAATATTTGTTATTGTGCACAAGACAGAGGACCTCTTCTAGAGTAGATTATGATAATCACACAGTAAACAAAAATATATATAAAGTTAAATGTAATCATTGTTATTTGCCCAGATTCAACAAATAATGCAAAGATAATTCAGGAAAGAGAACAGGTAGACTTAATTAGGGAAAATTTCATGAACACAGTAGGAATTAAAACTCTTACTGAACAGTCATATTTAATGATAGTTTAATTTTAGGACAGAGTGTCACAAAACATGAGTTCAAAACTCTGCTCTTTCGGTTATTAATTGTATAACTTTGACCCAGTTTCTTAAAACTTCTGATGCTCATTTTATTCCTAAAAAGTGGGAATAATAATAATATCAAGCCAATAAACTCAGTCTCTTCTTGAATTTTGCCCTTATGATTTAAATACCCAGAATCCTGTTTTGTTTTTTGTTTTCTTAGAATATGAACACATATTTTTGGGAAAACTCTAAACACATTTGGACATTTGTTCCACTATTCTATAAAAGGAAGAAAGTAGTACCACTTTTATTTTTGTATCTCAAAAGACATCAAAACATTGTATGGTATAGCAGGATATAGACAATCATTAAAACTAAGCGCTGAGTACAGTAGAGTTCATTATATTAGTGTCTCTATTTTTGATTAAATATGATGAAAAATTTCCTAAAAAAGAGCCCGAATATCACTACTTAATTACCTAATAATATGAAAGTTTGTTTGTCCAGCTTTACCATGTAATTTTATTCTAAGTACTAAAACTATAGCATCCTCTATGTGTTTGTGTTTTTTTATTTCCTATAATCCTGTCTTTGTAACTGAGACTTTGAACTCAAAACATTACACTTTATATGTTTTCTCTATCTTCCCTATTGAAGTGAGCTCTTTCTTCAAGATCTGAGGAGTATATACTAAAATGATGGTCTTTATTCTATGTGTTGCTGACTCATCTAGTTCAATATCGTTCCTTACCTTTTAAGTATCCATGTTCCACTTAAAGCAGATCACTACATTTCTCAAGACAATTACTGTGAGAAATGTCTATTTTTGAAAAGTGTGTCTTCCTTTTGATTGGGAAGGAATTTTGTTCTACAATCAAGTCCCTGATTCCCTAAGGCAGCCAGTTAGAGAAATAAAAATATAGAACTTTGTATGTACGTATATATTTATGTATATACATATATATGTATGTGTGTATATATGTATTATGTATGTATATATGTATGTATGCATTTACAGTTGAAAGGAACCCTGAATAAGTTCTACTCTCCACCATTTATTTATCTGTTTATTCACTGAACACCTCTAAGTTAACAAGCACTGTTCTAGGCACTGGAAATTCAGCAGTGAAAAAACACACAAAATTCCCTGCCTACGTATAACATATGCTGGGAGGGAAAGAGGAAGAGAAAATAATTAGAGAAATGAGTAATATAAATGGCATGTCAGATGGTAATAGTGCTATGGAGAAAAATAAAGCGTGGAAGGGAAAAAGAGTAATTGAGGAGACAGAAAGGCTATTTTACATATGATGGTAAGAAAATATAACTGCTGAGATGACATTTGAGCGGACACCTGAAATGTGTGAAATTGCGAATCATGTGGACCCAGCCAGATGTCTGGTCCAGGCAATGGGAAGAGCACACACAAGCTTCTAACAGGGCCTGGCCTGAGCAAGAAACAGAGGAGCTGGTCATGACTGGAGCAGGGTGAGATGGGAAAAAGCAGTGGCAGGACTCGGCATCTGGGGTTCTTCTCCAGATCAGACGGGAAGCCTCTGGCTGCTTTTGACTGGAAAGGGATGGCTTACTCTGCTTTAGAGAATGAGGATATTCCAAAGATGTGAGATACAAAAGGAAGTAGCAGACAGATTATCAACACATACCTAAGAAAGGTTTCACTGAGACATTTGAGGTGACTAGATTGGACAATTGGGTGGATTTGCTCCAGTAGGCATGGCTGAAAGAATGGGTACACTGTGTAACAGATATCATTTTTAGTTAAGTGTTCGACAATGTGGTCTATTTTCAGTTAATTCAAAGAGGGAGGGAAACATCCAAGATTTCAGGCTCTGGCTAACTCATCCTTCAGGTCTCATCATATTAACTCCTACTCAGATCTTCTCTACCCAAGACCAGCGATGTAAATTCCCTAGTTATAATTTCTCAATACACCTTATTTTTTTTCCTTGATGGGACCTATTACAATTTGTAATAATTTATGTAAAGGTGCTGCTATTTTGATCTGATTTCCTCTTTTGGTTGTCTGGGTAGCAGGTCTCTGCCAGAACCCATGTAAGGCATCCATTTATGGGAGATTTATTACTTGTAACCTATGAAATGTAAAAGGAAATACCAAGGTAATATTTACCTTCTCACATAAAACAAGAAAAAAACAGTGTCATTTGAGAGGGAGCTGTCCTGGTGTCCTTAATTTATCCACATTTAGCAGACCCCTGTCCAGAGGGGGCTTTGGCAGTTAGACCAGCAACATGCATCTGGAGAGTATCTCATGGGAGAAGTGAAGGAAAAGCCTGCTCCTTCCCAGCTTTGGGATTTGGGGAATGGAAGGCAAAATCAGGAATGTGCTGGAGGCTTGCCCTACTACTTTGCATGTGCCTTTGGGAGGAGACTGTCACAGAGAGACCCAGAGAGATGCCACATCCAAGTGAATCTGACAACCTGTCATAACCAAGAAGAGAGAGGGTTTGACATGTACTTCTACAGCTGATTTTACTTCCTCTGTGGCACGAATGTAGAATTGAAAGACAGCTGGCCTCCAATGTGGTCTGGTATATTAGGGAAAAGTGCCTACTCAGTGCAGGTCAGAGGAGGACCAGATGAAGGAAGGAAGCAAAGACTCAAGGACCATTGTCAGTGAGAATTGAGGAAAGGCAGAATTAGCAAGGGGGAAGGTGGTGAGTGCTTTTCTGGAGCATTGATTTAGGCACAAGAATGGACCGTGGTTGACCAGTCATGGATGTTAGCATTGGAATCCAGCAGGGTACAGAACAGCCAGGTAGATAAGAGACTAAGGCACACCAAGAACCAGCACACACCCAGGGACTCTTTTCACCCCATTGCCAAGGACACGAAGCTGCCTAAAGCAAACATTCTTTTCCTGATTCCTTCAGATTCCATCTTAGAAAGAGCATCAGGAGGAGATTATCTGAGAGACGGACAATTTTATCCAACAGAGGATACTATTCAAGTTAGTGAATCATAATAAGCTTCAAATTATATTGAACATTGAATTTTTCTCCCAAGACTGTGGGTGGGAGGATGTAGGTGAAAAATCATGATGGTTATAGATAAACTCAAGCAATTACATTGTCTTTTCACATTCACATTGTCGACGAGGGAATTTCACTGTCCCACTACATATGTCTATCTATGTGATTATCTATTTAATATCTGTCTTCCCAGATAAGTTTCATGTGAGGAATATTGTATTTACTACAGTAGCCCCAGTACATAATATGCCCTCAAGAGGCACTGATTTATTTGATGAATGATGAATAAATGGATGGATAATGGAATAATTCATAAATTAATGAAGGCATGTGAAAGGACCTTTATGCTGTATTTCTGATACACAAATCCAGATATTACTAGACTATGGTGGTGCCTAAGAACATGGAGAAGATTGTGGCAACACTATCTGCTTTATCAGAATGTAAGGAAGTGGCTTAGATACTACACACCAGGGAGAAGCCATTTTGTTCTCAAAACCTGCAAGACCTCATGAGACATCTTTTCAGGCTGGGTAAGGCAGCTGAGACACAGAAGGGAAAAATGCCATAGGAGTTGCTATGTTTACTAGCTTTTGTTTCTCTACCTTATTATTATTTTTTAAATCCTTTACTAAAAGGGAATTCATAACAAAATAATCCACGGCATTCTCTTTGTAAGGACAATCAGCAAAGGGGCTAACTGACATCTTCACAATTCATCTGAAAATCTTATTATTTCAGGGAGATTTTTTTTTTTTTAAGTACCAATTTTCCAAAGACATAGTTTCAGCAATTAATTCATGCTTTCTAACTTTAAAGTGTACTAATTAGACATCCATTGGGGTAGAGGGGAAAGCCTTCTAAGAAACTAGTTGCTTCAAATATAGTATACATAAATGAACTCTCAAAAATTCTCTTCTATAAATACATCATCTCATCATGTATATATTGAGTGGGCCACAAAAATTTTTCTGTGTGTATGTTTGTTTGTTTGTTTTTTAATTTCCTCATCTATTTGCCTGGATATCCAAGTGTTAGTTCTAAATATGGATCATCTTGATACATATATGCTTGTATCTATTAGCAAGTTTTCATGTAAAAATTATGCTAGGTCCACCCCATGTCACATATCATAAAGAGTTATAGTGGAACAGAAAGATACTGTCTCTATTATCAAGGAATCGGCATTCTTCTGGGGGAGATGGGCTCACATACATTCTATAAACTAGAATATAATCAAATCCTAAATTTGACCTATTTCTACAGGAGTGGGTGGATTACTGGGAGCTGAGTCATTGGAGCAACTTCATATAGGTGGGACTCAGAATGGGCCTTGAAGAGCAAATTGCCTTGGAAGAGGAGAGGAAAGAAGGGCAGACAATTATAAACAACTGGAATCTAGTGGAATTTTTTTTTCTTAAGCACTGAGAGAGTAATGTGTTATTTTGCATAGACAGAGCACCAGAATCTATGAGAACAAGTTTGTAGCTCTGATTTGTCCCCCAATTCACTGTGTAGTATCACAAGACATCTCTAGGAATAAAACTAGAAAAATTGACCAGGAAAACAAATTCCAATTTACATAGCAAAAAAAAACCAATTTGTTTTAATTCTAAAATCACCAACGTGCTCTCAAGATGTTAACAAGAATGATAGATGGAATTCTAGGCTTCCCAAGCAAAAACATCAGAAAGGATCCCCTTCTCCTTTGTTGACAGAAAAACAGATACCCAACTCCGGTGGATTGGTGCTTAACATATGGAGAAACAAAAGGATTGATCATATGACAATTACAATGCATTGAAAGCCATGTAACTCACTATAGACCACTGGAATTTAGAGAATTCAAGTGAAGTAAGAAGGTGCCAAAAGTAAGATTTAGGGATGCCTTTGAAGTCTGAATATACTTTGTTGATGATGTTCAAAACCTTGAGCTACTAATAATATTTCACATGTGTACAGCATGTCAAACTTCTCATGGTGTCTTAGCCAGCTCAGGCTGTTGTAACAAAATACCAGTCTGTGTTGTTTAAAAGGCAGACACTTACTTCTCACAGGTCTGGAGTCTGGAAGTCCAGAATCAAAGTGCTGGCCAACTTAATTTCTGATGAGGACCCTATTCCTGGCTCGCAGCCGTCTCATTGTGTCCTCACACTAGAAAGGGAGAGACAGCCCTGGTTTCTTTTTTTCTTATGAAGGCATGAATCTCATCATGGGGGCTCCAGCCTCATGATCTCATCTCAATCCATTACCTCCCCAAAGCCCCACCTCTAAAAAGCACCCCATTGGAGGTTAGGGTTTCAACACATACAAATTTTAGGGACTCAAATATTCAGTCCCTAACCATGTTGTACAAGGTCCTTTCTGCTCATCAGAATTACCGCTTACCACTCATGTCTCATACTTTACATTGTGATATCAGACTAGTGACCCAATATATATTCACCCTGTTGTACTCCTTGAGGCTTAAACTGCCTGGAACACACTCCTCACGGTCTTATCTCTTTTGCCTCTATAATTACTTCTTCATCTTTAATCTACCTTAGTGGTAACTCTGCCAGAAAATCTTCCCTGAATCCTATGCTTTCTCATTGCAGGCCTAAGTGTTGTTCCTCTGTATTCTCACTGCACAGTTTTCAGATCCCTGACTTAGAATATTACAAAGAATAATATGTTTATAGATGCCCCTCCTTAATATTCCTTAAACTCTTAAAGATGAACACAATGTAATATTTGCTTTTATACTTCTAAGAGTAAGCACAGAATTTTGTATATAATAGCTTAACAGTATCATTGACGGATAAAGAAATATCTCAGCATATGTATTAAAGTTGGAACAGTTATATCAGAGAGCTATAATATGGAAGCAATAACCTAGGACCTGGCAATTCTGGTTTGATTTGATCATGTTTGCAGTTTAATAGCTCAGCCCACTCTCAGTATTTGTAAATTAATTTTGAAGGAGGATAAAGGAGAGGCAGCATTGGAAGGCAGATGCAAATTATTTTAATCTAGCATTTGAGTTTCTAGCTCAGGCCTTTGCAGAAAACATTGATGATGATATGGCATTGCAACTTGAAGTTACATGTTATATTCCAGAAATTTAGAAAGGAGGATAACTTGACTTCTGCCTGCTTATTAAATGTCCTGGACAAAGAACTAGACAAGCCTTTCTACTTTTAAGAAGTGGTCTCACTTAATGGTTAAAATAAGAATCTCAAGTTAGAAAGATAAAGGCTAAAATTCCTTGCCTGCCTTTTTATAAGTAGTATAACCTTGAGTAAGTCCATTAAACTCTCCAAGACTCAGTTTCCTCGTCTATAAATTGCGGATTGCAACATCTGCCTCCTAATCTTACTATAATAATCAGTTTAGATAAGGCATGGGTATTGGTCAAGATTTTTTGTTGCAAGCCTCAGAAACTAACTCTAGTTATTTTAAGCAATAAAATAAGTAAATTGGAAAAACATAAGATACTCATAGCAATAACTAACACCTGTAGTAGCAGGCTTGGAAAACCATATCTGAGGAAATTTTTGGAAGGACAAGAAGAAGAAAGCACAAAAACCACCAGGAACTATGTGACCAGAAAGCCCCCACTGTGGATGATATACCACCCCAGCCTTCACCCAGTATGAAATCTAACCTTTGCTTAGGCTTTCTGTTACTAACCCCAGATTCAAAATCTTGGGTAGGCACATCAAATTATCCATGATCTAATCAGGCTTCCTCACTATTTTTCTGAAAGTGGAAGAGAGGTAATTACTTCTTTACAGCTTCTTTAATAGTTGGCAGGACTCTCCTTCCCACCCATACTAAACGTTATTGAGGATTTTTTTTCCCAAATAGGAAGAAGAGATTAAATTCTATTCAATAAAAAATGGCAAATGGCCATTACAATCAATTTTCCTGTCCATCATCTACAGGTACTTTTCCTTCCCTATGTACATAAGATTACTCCCTGCTTCTGTCACGATCCCTCTTATCACCAAAAATATAGTGAATATTTCCTCAAAGGGAGTAACCCAAATTCCATGGTACCCAACCCAACTCTTAAATCTAGGATTTAGAGGTAAGGAGCACTCATCTATCTTAATCCTGATATTTTGCAAAATATTGACTAAGGGAGCACTATAACCAATAACAGAAAACTTTTTAAAATATAGTGATCAAAAACGATAGGACAGGAAAACAAAATCACTATGAATGAATAAATACACATAAATAAATAAGAGAACAAAAAGAAAGGGACTACAAAGAACACTGCAGTCTTTGTTTCTGTAACTCTATGGAACAATGGCATTACCAGTATTTATGACACTTGCCCTCCACTCCCATTTGATGACTCTGCTTTCAGCACCTGAGATGATCAGAGACAGTTAACCAATGGTGTGACAAAAACTTTGACTTCTAAAGCATATGATCTTGCTTATATTGGTAGCTCAGTCTTCTATTTACTTAAATAAAACCTTTTTATTAAAGTTTAATATGCAGAAAAATGCACACTTATGTGCATTTCAATAGCTTTTTGCAAACTAATCAAGCCTATGAACCAACACTGACATTGAGAAATAGACTCTTATGAGCTCACCCGAAGTCTTCCTTGAGTTTCTTTGCAATCATTACTACCTCCAAATACGCCCTCACACCTAACTAGTAGCAGTATAGATCAGCTTTACCAGTTAGTCTTCCATAATCTTTTGTTACTAGACACTGTAGTAGATCCACTAAGTTCCATCTATAACTTCTCCCTGGCAACATCTGTTGCAGAAACCTATTTTTTCTTGACAGTCAAAATCAATCACCCCAATTGACACAATGCCCTTCTTTTCCAATCTCTTTGCCTAGTTGTATGAGGAACACTAGAGCATGTGGGTAAGAGTGAAATATTGTGCTTGTCAGGTGTAAGTTAACTGCTTCTTTTGTTTTCTATTTATCAGACTAATGACAAAACATTTGTCACTAGATGCCAGGGGCGATGCAATTTTGCTCTTGTAAGAAATCCACTTTTGCTATTGGTGTTTATCATGTAATCCATTGCTATTTTTCAATGTCACATGTGTCTTTTGTATTTGGCCACATGAAGATGTAATGAGGATGGGTCGGAATTATCTCTCCTACATCTTATAAGTCTTAACAGTTGCGTTTACATCTGAGACTTCCCCCAGGCCACTTAGGATTTACTATTTTGGGAAGAATGGAGTTTCAGTGGTTCTACAAGCACTTACTCCATGAAGTCAACACTCAGTGTAAAGCCAGCTAATTGTTGTATATAGAAACTAGTGTTCTCAGAGCTAGGATCCTAAAGTCCTGCCACTTTTGATGATCTAATTTTTTCTCATATCCTTTTAGCCTAGGCATTTTGTTAAAGGGTAGGAAAAATTTTTAGAATACAAATTTTGGTGGTGTTACATTGTCTTCTTTTAAGAATAGATAGACTCATCTTTCTTCAAAGAGTTCTAGAATTGTGAGCTGATTCAGGTTTAAAAAGTAAGTCAGAAGCCTGAAAATCAAAGAGGACCCTAGAGGACTGCTCTTCTGTGTTTTGCTTCCAGTAACCCCATGATCAAATAATAGTCTTTAAATATATCTGCACAGTAGACAATTCTGATCGTTATCCTCACTCTCCAGGAAAACAGAACGAATGAGATACAGAAGAGAAGATTTATTATAGGAATTGACACACAATTATGGAGGCCAAGAAGTCTCATAATCTGCCATCCACAAGCTAGAGAAGCAGGAAAGCTGCTGGTGTAATTCTTCTGAATCCACAGGTTTTAAGAACTAAGGGAGCTGATGGTGTATGTCCCAGTCTGAGTCCAAAAGCCAGAGAATCAAGGTGTGAGGGCATGTCAGTGGTGTTAATCTAGGTCCCAGTCTGACTGCCCAAGAACCAGGAGGGTCAATGTCTGATGGCAGAAGATGGAAATCCCAGATCAAATAACAAGTGCATTGGCCCTCCTTCTGCCTTTTGTTTTATTTGGGCTCCTCAATAGCTTGGTTGATACTCACTTGCATTGGTGAGATCAATTGTCTTTACTCAGTCTACTGATTTAAATGCTAATCTCTTCCAGGAACACCCTTACAAGTAGACCTGGAAATAATGTTTTACCAGCTATCTGGACTTAGGCCGGTCATGTCATGTTGACACATAAAATTAACCATCGTAAGTAGAAATTTTATAAAAAGTATTTCATGCTATTTTATGGTATTTTATACTCTTTAGTTAGAGAGCTGAAGAACTTATTTGATTATTTTTTCTTCTATGTTCATCCAGAAGCAGCTAGCTCACATTGGAATAACTGAGACCTTCATGTCCCTTATACTGTTCAAGGCATAAGCATCCAGAGCCTTGTCCTCAATGGGCCTTTGATTGCACATGAATATAACTCATTTTTCAGACAAACCTTTTTACACTACATATCATTATATTCCAGATTCTTATCCTGATAAAAATAATGAAATATTTACTACCTTTTATTCCAGCTAGGCAAGAAAGCAAGTCTTAGGTTCTCCATATTTTCCTTACAAGTCTAATATGGATAAGTCTTTCTCAGGACTGATTTCTGTTTCTGTTAGGTTTCTTGGTTGCCAGTGACAGAAATAATCTGCTTATCTTAAGTGTTGGGGGGAAAAATAAATAAAATAAATAAATGAAGTGGAAGGATAATTGGGGTTCATAGAATTGAACAAAAATGGAAGCCTAGACTTGGAAGAGGATCAGAATCTAAGACGATAGTTCTAGCAGGTAAGAATAAAAAACATAGCAACCCTCTTTCAGTGTGAATAATCTGAACAAAATGCTTCTATCCTTTTAGCTGTGCATTTTCAGTTCCAACACATGACCAATACCATTACCGCTTTAAATGAATACTAGTCATCTTTTAGCTTTGTATTATTCACTCTGTATTCAAAGCCCTTTGCAAAAGCATCAAAGGATAAGACTGAGTCATGTATTCATATTCTGCCTGATAAGAGCAAGGACAGAACAGTCCTTTCCTTTCGGCCTCTGTAGAAGGAAGCAAGACACGGTGGCCCAAATGAAAACACAGAATGGCAAATTCCACAATAAAAGAGGTAGAGATGTATGATAGACCACCAAATATTACAAAGGACCCCATAGAAAATAAAGAGATAAAAACAGTGCCTCATATGTACTAAGAGCTCAGAGTTGCTCTTGTTGGACTATTGGTATACAGACAATAGGCCACAAAGATTAACTGTGCAGCAGAAAAACAATTTTTTAAAGGGTTGCACATAATATTACTTTTCAAGATTTTTCAAGGTCATGATCTAGCCTATTTTTCACTATGGCACGGAGGAAAAACAAATTGACACACTAAGATTTGGATACTAGGGTTTAGCTATATTCTAATTTTATCATTGTACATTTAGAATTTACTAATGAGATTAAAATAGTAAAAGGAGGAACACTTCCTTTTACTTTACTTCGCTTTTACTTTACCTTCTTCTGTCACAGTCATCTCAGACTGTCATAACAATATACCATAGACCGTCAGGTTTAAAGAGCAGAAATTTATTTTCTCACAGTTCTGGGGGTTGGCAAGTCCAAGATATTTGCCAGTTCGATTCTTAGTAAGGGCTCTTTTCCTGGCTTGCAGGTGCCTGCCCTCTTGCTGTCTCCTCACATAGTGAAAAGAGAGAGGGTGTCTCCTCTTAAGACACTAATCTTATTGGTTACTTCATATCATATTAATCACTTCCTTCCTCCAAATACAGTCACATGGGGGGGTTAGGGATTCAAAATATTGACTGCACACAATTTTGTTCATAGCACCTTCCCATTACAATCCAGATATAAATGCACGGCTCCCTATTCATCCTGCTAAGCACAACTAAAAACTCTAAAAATTATATATAAAACAAGTTAAGAAGATGCCACATAAGGTGGAGAGCAGAAGGCAGACAGACTAAGAACTTGGGTCTCAAAGAATAACATAGTAGTGAGTCCCTTGTGTTTTTGTTTTTGTTTTTAAACCTAGGGTGTTGAAATTATCTGACTACAATTTAAAAGCAGCCATCCTATAACTCTTCAATAAGCAATTATAAACATGCATGAAACAAATTTAAAAAATAGAGGAAGTTCCAGCAAAGAAATAGATGATATGAAGAGGAACCAAAAGGAAATTTTTGAACTGAAAAATATAATAACTGAAATTAAAACAAACAAACAAAAAAACCCAAACTTCATTGAAACAGCTCAACAGAATAATGGACAGTCCAGAGCAAATAATCAGTGAACCTGAAGATAGAATCATATAAATCTTAAAAACAGGAAAAAGAATAAGGAATAAGAAGAGGAAAAAGAATAAAACATTAGGGACCCTTGAGACGATACCAAATGAACTAACATTCATGTTATCACAATCTCAGAAAAAGAGGAGGAATAATAGGTGGACCCGAAAAACACTGTTTGAAGAAATAATAGCTGAACATTTCCTGAATTTGTTAGAATACAGATTCAAAAAAACTAAATAAACTCCCAATAGGACAAACTCAAAGAAATTCATGCCAGTATACACTACGCCCAAACTTCTGGAAACTAAAGACAAATAAAACATTTTGAAAGCCATAAGGGATACACAACACTTTGCCTATCAAGAAAACACAATTCAAATCACAACTAATTTCTCATCAGAAATCATTCATGTCAGAAGGAAGTGACACACCATATTTCAAGTTTTGAAAGAAAGGAAATGTCACATCCAAATTCTATATCTGGCAAAATTATCATTCAGGAATAAAGGGGAAATGGAATTCATTCTTATGTGAAGGAAAACTACGACAATTTGTATCCTGCAGACCTACCTGGAGGAGAGTAAACAGACTCAGAGTTAATGTCTCTATACTTCAGTAAAACTGGTAAAATTTCAACAGCAGTAGACTGTAATAAGTTATATTTGTGCAGTATAATACCTACAGCAACCTATACAAAAAGATACATTAAAAAACACTGTAGAGAAGTCAGAATAGAATTTTTTTAAATGTATAGGTAACCCACGGGAAGGCAGGCAAACAAAATGAGAAAAAAAAATCAGAAAACAAAAGTAAAATGTCAGACTTAACTCTTAACATATCATCAGTTACAATAAATGTACATAGTCTCAATAACCCAACAAAAAGAGATCGCAGAATAGATTTTTTTAAATGACCTATCTCTAAGTTGTTTGTAAGAAATTCACTTCAAATAATATAATATAGATAGGTTGACAGGAAAAGGAGAGAAAAGGTATACCCTTTTCTCAAAAAGAAAGCAGAAGTTGGCTATATGAATATCAAAGGATGCAGAGTTGAGAGCAAATTAACACAGACATTATATGAATGGTGAAAAGTTCAATCCAAAAAGAACACAAAGCAATTCCAAGTGTTTATACACCAAATGACAAGGAATTATATGGAACAGAAACTGAGACAACTGAAAAGAGAAATACAAAAATCCACAAACTATAAAAATGTAACATCTTTCTCAACAATTGATAGAATAACTAGACAGAAAATCATCATGGATATAGAATAACTCAAAAATATTGTCAATTAAAATAATCTACATTTATAGAACATTTCATCTAACCACTACATAGAAACATTATTTTAATGTACCAAAAATCATTTACATGTATAGACATATCCTGGGTCATAAAATAAACCCCTACACATTAAGAGAATTGAAATTATACACAGTATGTTCTTTCTACACAATGAAATTAGAAATCAGTATTAGAAATAGAAACCATTAACAGAAACATGAAAGAAAAACTTTATAAATGAAAAAGTAGTAAATTTTCAAACCAGTAATCAATTTCCCACCTTAAGAAAATAGGAAGAAAAAAAAAGAAAAATCATGAACCTGAGGTAAGCAGAAGGAAGGAAACAAAGAGCAGAAATGAATGGATTTGAAACCATCAAAAAGGAAAGAAAATCAATGAAACAAAATTTGATTCAGGAAAAAATAAATTCGACAAACTGTTATGAAGATTAACAAAGAGAGGAAAAGCAAGAGAAGATACAAATCGCCAATATCAGGAATAAAACAGGGAATAACATGCTGGACACTGTAGACATCAAAGGTAATAACAAAAACTGCAAACAACTGACACCTTTACATATGTAAATTTTGGATGAGAATGAACAATTGGATGAGAATGAATAATTCCTTGGAAATAATAAACAACTGCAATTCACACAATATATAATAGATTATTTGAATAGCCCTAAAACTATACAAAAATTTAAATTTGAAATTTAAAATAATTAACTGCTGACAAGGATGAAGAGAAAACTGATCTCTCATACGTTGCTGATGAGA
Source organism: Rhinolophus sinicus (assembly GCF_036562045.2). Classification (NCBI taxonomy): domain Eukaryota; kingdom Metazoa; phylum Chordata; class Mammalia; order Chiroptera; family Rhinolophidae; genus Rhinolophus; species Rhinolophus sinicus. The sequence continues at coordinate 24,067,392 of NC_133758.1, read as the reverse complement.
ATGTAAAATGGTACAGCCATTCTGGAAGATAATTTGTCAGTTTCTTTAAAACTTAACATATATTTAGCATTTGTACCAGAAACAACACTCCTCAACATTTATCCAGAGAAATAAAAACTTATGTCCACAAGAAATCTTGCATTAAAATGCTCAAGACATCTTTGTTTGTAACACCCCAAAACTAAAAAAAGTCCTTAATAGATAAATGGTTAAATGCACTGTGGTATATCCATACCATGGAATTCTACGCAACAATAAAACAGAAGAGATTATTGGTATATTCAACGACTGGGATGGAGCTAAAAGACATTATGTTGAGTAAAAGTAGTGCCCATCTCAAAAATTAATATATTGTGATTCCATTTTTGTAACATTCTCAAAATAACAAATATAAGAAAATGGAGTATAGATTAGTAGTTGCTAGAGATTAGTGGTGGGGGAGTGGACAGTGGGTGTGACAATAAAGTGTTAGCATAAAAGATACTTTTGTGAAGATGGAGTTGTTCTTTATATTGATTGCAGTGGTAGTTACACCAATCTACAGATGTAATAAAATGACTTAGAACAATACATGTACGATATACCAGTTCCAATTTCCTGGTTTTGACAGTTAATGTAAGATGTAACTACGGGGGAGGAAAAGTTATTTTCATGGTACACTTTTAAGTTCTTCCGGCTGGTCTAATAATCAAATTGACATGAGACAGCTTAGCAGGTGAAAATAACCCAATTTCTTACATATGTGCATATGGGTGTTCCATAAGAAAATGAGATCCCAGGATAAATAGGAAAGTTGAGGTTTATATGCCATTCTGGACTAAGGAGAGGGAGGAAGGAGTATGAGATTTCCAAGGGAAAGTAGGTGAGTCACAGGTAGATGACAAAGCACAAACATTAGGTAAACAAATTCTTGCCAGGCCACCAGAAACAATGGGACTTGGGGGCAGTGAGGGGGGCGGGGTGTCTAACAGATGTTGCAGCTTCCTCCCTGTCTGCCACACTTAGTTTACATTGTGCTGCTAAGTTATTAGCTTCCTTCCTTTAAGCAGGTTTTTCTATCTGGGTTCCTTTAGTCTGGTAAGGGAAAAGGGTCAAAGCTTCTTTTCTGTCTTTTGTTCCTTAAAAATAACCAGCTTAAAATAATTAATATACAAAAAGCTATATCTTTGGGGTGGCCAACCACTTCCTTTCATAACTAATAGGGGGTATAAAGTACATGGGAACACTCTGTAACTTTCTCTGCAAGTTCCTGTGAATCTAGAATTATTTCAAAATAAAAGCATTTGACAAGCACAGGGAGAAATACGTGGAAAAGGTTGCTGGGTGGGCCCTAATGTAAATTCCAGTATTCACAGTACATCTTGGAATGAACCCTATTGTTTAAACACAAGCACACCGTGGCAGGCACAGGCTGTTAATAGAAACCTAATTGTGTTTGCTACACATACTGGCAGCTTGGGGACAGTTTCTTATGCAACCAAATATAATCTTACCCTATGATCAGCAATTACGTTCCTAGTTCTTTACTCAAATGAGTTGAAAATGTATATCCATATAAAGATTCACACACAAATGTTTATAGCGGCTTAACTCATAAATGCCAAAACTTGCAAGCAAATCTGATGTCTGTTATAGGCTGAATTGTATTTCCCCCAAATTAATATGTTGACGCCCCAACTGGTAATACCTCAGAATGTGGTATTGGAGGTAGGAAACTTTAAATCGCTTATATATTAAAAACAGGCCTTTAGGGCAGGCCCTGATCTAATCTGAATGATGTCCTTATAAAAAGATGAAATTTGGATACACAAAGAGATAACAGGGAGGTGCATATACAGAGAAAGACAAACTAATACCAGGACTTTCAATAAAATAGGTGGAAGGATAAAATATTGCACATTTATACAATAGAGTATAAATTGATGCTAAACAGAAATGAGTTATCAAGCCATGAAAAGCCATGAATGATAAATGTTAAATAAATATTGCTAAATGAAAGAAGACGATCTGAAAAGGCGACATAACTGTATGATGTATGTATACTGTATATGACATTATCAAAAAGGCAAAACTAAAGAGACAGTAGAAAGATCTGTGGTTGTCAGGGGTTCAGAGGAAGGAAAGGAGAGATAAGTGGAGCAAAGGGTTTTTTTTTAAGGCAGTGAAACTATTCATATGCTCCCATAATGGTTGGTATACGTGATAATATATGCCCAAACTGTGGAATGTACAACAAAAAGAATGAACCCTAATGTAAACTATGGAACTTTAGTTACTAATAATAATTAACATTGGGTCAGTAATTGTATCAAATATACCACTCTAGCACAAGATGTAACAATAGGGGAAATAGAGAACTCTGTACATTCTGTTCAATTTTTCTGTAAACCTAAAACTGCTCAAAAAATAAAGTGTATTAAAATTAAAAAAATAAATTATCCTCTGCAAAATGAATTTAATAGCACATTACTATCACATTTATTTTATGTTGAATGAATGAATTTAAAATGTGTGAAATAAAGCTGAAGAATAAACATAAGACGATATAATATTCTGCTTAAAAATTCATCGTATTTCAGCTCAGCATCTTATACTAATTATTTGAATATGTCTCTACAATCATTTTTAAGGCATTTGTCCTTTCAAAGATATTCATTTTTGTTGCTTTCGTTGCCCTCGTTTTTATGTTTTTATGAAGAAGGAAAGAGGACACTTGTCTTTCTACAGGACCTTGTCATCATCTTTACCAGAAGTTCGCTCCCTTGATCAAGCTGCCAGGTGCTGCTTGAATACTTCTCATTTCTTTCCAGGTTTTCTCCACTAAACTTCATGAGACATTCTCCTTTCGTTTGCTCCTCTTTCCTTTTCCTTCTGCTCTTTTTGTTCCTTTCATCTTTTGAGCCTTCTTCTCATCTCTAAAACACCTCTCAACAGAACAATAATATTCCTTTACCAGGATGTGATTCTCATTTCATCAACAGGGAGAAGGAAAGGAAAAATTCCTTGGAGAAAAGAATCCAGTGAAGGACTGTCTCTCTGAGGGTTATCGGAATATCTCCAGGCAGCACAGAGGAAAACAAGTCTTCGAAAATGTATTGGTAGAAGAGCTCTAGAGATAAAATGCGCTCTGCTCACAATTTTACCCTCTGTCTAAAAGAATAGAATATACACAGGCAGACACAGGAACATGAAAAAGCCATATGTGCATACATAATCACCTTTCAATTTATGAGACTATATTTGAGTCTTAATTTTACTACTTAAAATCATTTAAAATGCTATATCTCTTATGGAATTTTAGAAATCTATTTACTATTTAATTATGCAGAAATTCCAATATATCAAGGCTTTTTTCCCTGGGTCATTAACAACGGAAATTTAGTAAATCAATTAACATTGGAGCAAGTATCCTTTTGATCAAAATGAAATTATGAGCTTAATTAATTTAGTGGGTAAAGAATGTGCAGGTTATTCATTTCTGGCTGAGAAATTTGGCAGAAAATATGTGCATTAGTCTATGACTAATGTTAATAGTGAGACCGTGACTCTGCCTTTATTAAATGTTATGATAAATGGAAATCACTTGAGATAATGTAGGAGGGATGACCACGATATGGTCATGTTATTACTGGTGGAAATTCAGAACAGTATTAAGGGTAATAGTATATATTAATCTGGTGTATTCTTGAAGACCGTTTCTAATAGTGGTCATATGTTGTCTAAATCCAGACGTAACTCTCCAATTCTTCTTTATCATCACTACCCGCTCTCACCAGATGGGAAGATCAAGCAATACAAGGGATGATGCTAATTCCTTAGAGCTGGGAATTCATAAATATATGATCATTGGTAGTGAAAGCACACCTACTGTACTAAAGGGTTTAGTAGGTTGCTGGCAGTGCCTCTTTCACATGTGAGGGTACAATTAGATGATCTAGAATTTAAAGTCACCTAAAATAGATGTGACAGTCATATATATGCCAGTTGGGGGGTGAGAAAAAGGGGGAGTAACACAGACAATGCCTTACTACACTCTAAAATAAAATTCCAGGAAGACTTATTCTGAACAAAAGAAGAAATAATGCTCACAGAAGTCAAAATATCCTAGTCCAACGTGAGAATGAGTGGGGGAAGTTATGGAAGAAATGGCAGAATACCTGACCAACTGAAGAAGAGTTAAGAACTCTAGATCAAAACTTAAAGAACCTGATGTATTTTTTTTACAAAATTCCTAAAGGAAGGCAGGTACAACTCATTTTTCTTAGCACTGCTGGTGCCGTTTTCCTCAAAATGCTTGGCTTGTGCATGAACTTCTCTAACTTAACCTGCTTAATGATCATTTTTCTGTGGCCTAAGTCTTAAGTTGTCCAACAGTTCAAAATGACTTCTTCATTGATTTTGTCCTTCCATATAAAATTTTCCACACATGATACTTTGGGATTGATTAAAAAAAAAGTACCCCTCCTTCCAAAACTGTTTTCTTTCTAACAATCTTAATCAGTAGGTAAACTATAAAATCTGCATGTCATCTGGTTGTACAGCTCCCTTAATTTATGATCTATATAAACAAACTAACTTCACTTAACCGATCATATATTTCTGTTTTAATTATAGGGTTTTCTTCCCATTCTTTCAGTAAGAAGAAAAAAAAAAATTTCAATTTCAGTTACGCTGAAGTAATATATGTACGATTTAAATATGTACCATTATTTCTTTTCATAATTTTTGTTGCATGGGTGGAAGAGGAAGACTTTTTATTTTGTATTTCACTAAAGAAGAAATACGCAACATTCATTCTTTGCTCTACACAACACAATATTTGGAAATTGTCATCAAAAAATTGAATTTCTCTCTGCAATTATTTTTATTACACCTAAAGAAACTTCCCCTTTAGTGCCTGTCTGCTAGTGACAGAAACTCTTAGTTTACTGAAGTGTAAACAATTCTTTTTCTTTTCACTTGTAATATTAAGGGACTTTTTTTTTATAGTGCATAGAATTCTAATTTGACTGTTATTTTCTTTTAGGACTTTAAAGATCACACTCCATTGTCTTCTGATTTAAACTGCTCCTTTTAATGAGTCAGGTGTAAGTCTAGTTGCTGCATCTTTGAAGGTAATTAACTACTTTAAATGTTCCTCTAGCTGCTTTTAATATCCCTTTCTTTCCTCCCTTCCTCCCTTCCTCCCCTCATTCCTTTCTTTCTTTTTAAAGGTAGCTTTGTTACGGCAAGCCAGGATTTTTTTGTGTGTTATTTATGCTTAGAAATTTTCAGCCATTTTCTCTTTAAGGTTTGCTTTAACCCATTTTTTTTCTTCACTATTTCTGGGACTCTAAAAACCTTTTCACTATATCATCTACATTGTTCCCTTGTCTGTGTTACCTTTCTCTAGTCTCTTCTCTTCATACTTCTTACTGTTTTCTTTTTACCTTTTTTCTGACCTATCTTCACATTTCCTAACAACAGCTGTAATATTAGATATGTCCAGTTAGTTTGTAACTTCAGTTTTTATGTTTTTCAATTAGGTAATTTGTTTCATTCTTATAATTTCTAGTTTTCTACCAAAATCTATCTTGTCTTTTATCTAACAAAACACATTAGACATGTAGCAGATAACTGCATTTTCTAGATCCCCAAAATATCTGTATGCCTGTTGCTCTTGGTTTTAAATCATGTTTCTTGTTTCTTCATAAGTCTGGTTATTTTCCTGTGCAGTAGATAGCACACTTGAAAACAAGGTAGAAAAAAAAATATAAAAAATACTTTACAGTATCATGATATTACCTTACTCCAGAAAACATGTTTGTTTGTTTTAGTTAAATGTACCATAATACAATTTTATGGATTTTGAGTTAATTCAGAACTGGTTTTCAGTCCTTGGATGGCAGTGAACTTCTGGTTTACAGTTTTTGGTAGGCTGAACCCTTTAAGGTTTGGATGCAAAATGTTGTGTTTTTACCAATGTCTTCCTCCTTGGCAGGCAACAGACTCTCTTGTCACCTAATGCTAAGAAATTTCAAAAAGCTCTGATAATCATCCTAGCCTTTTATTCAAAAATTCAAGATTTAGTGGAATGCTTCTAGAGCAAAAGTGATCCCAAATGGCAGACTATCTTCGTTGCATCTCCTTCTTCTGGATGTTGACATATATTTTACATTTTGAATTAAGTTGTCTACTTACTATCAATGGGAGTTTCTGGTTTAATAACCTCATTCTTTATTACCAGAGGTATGCATCTGGTTATTCTATATTACTTTTCATGATTCATTTTTATACCCCTAAGCAATGTCAAACTGATTTTACTGTAGTGGATTTACTAATATCTAGCAGAGTAAAACTTCCATTGGAATTCTTATTTTTAATGTACATGCCTTGGCTATTATTTGGTATTTATTCTTTTTACATAAACTGTAGGTAAATTTAATCAAAAATTTAAGGCTGTTAGCATTCAAAGAGCAAGCTTAATAAGATTTAAAAAAGAAATGAACAATACAAATATTGGTATACATATGTTAACATACATTGCTTTGAGTTTAAAATTATATACTTGTAAAACCTGATATTTTTTTTTTAAATTAGCATTTCTGAGGCTAGTATAATTGGATATAATATAAATGCACAAAATTAATACTTTCTTGTTATTCTAGTACAAATTACTAACCTAGAAATCAAAATTCCAAATGTATATACATATATATGTATATACATTTGGAATATATATATATATTTAGTAGAAGCTACAAAAGTTATAAAACCCTTAAGACTATATTAAGAAGGAAAGACACAGAATCCATGTGCAAAAAACATAAGGCCTTATAAAAAACCATAAAATGATCTTGAGAACATGGAATTAATAAAAAGACGTAATATTTTCTTGGATGTGTTCTGTCAATAGCAAGAACCTTAACCCTTTGCCTGTCATAATGGCTACAATATTTTTAGGTTGTTTTCAGCTTATCACTTTATGGCATTGTATCATACAGCATTTTTTAAATCCAAAATTTTGATGTACTTTAACAAATCTCATCTTGAACCCTGGTGCCATTTATTTTTTTCCAGCCCCCTTTATCAACTTTCAGGTACTCTTATAATTTTATCTTAAACCAAAAGCCTTTGGTGCATGTTGTTTCTCTGCCCTGATTTTTTTTTTTTTTGTTCATTCTCATTTTAACTAGTTAATTGCTACTTATCCTTCACATATCATCTTATTGGTCACTGTCTCAGAAAATATTTTCCTCTAGGAAAGAAGGACAGCTAGAGTGAACAAAAAGAAAAAAATCAGTTTAATTCAATATAAAGGTGATAGACATGCAAAATGAACGGACCATCGATTCCTAACATGACAGAGTAAGTGATGTTAGAGTATGTATTATTGTACATGAGTACTTAGTTACCTCTTAATAGTTTCCCTAAGTAAGTAAACATGTTCAAGTAAAATTCACAAAGGGTATCAGTGACAGGAATTTCCAGATGAAAGCTAGAAGAAGGGCTTACATAGTTGAAGGGTAGCAGAACATGCCACCACAAAATACGCAGCTTTAGTACATTGATTATTTTGAGCTGTAGGCACTGAAAAACAGCAAAAGCAGGGAGAACCTGCTTTTGCAGGATTTGGTCAGCACCCAGACCAAATCCTAGCAGTGAACCTTCATTCATTTAAGAAGTATTTACTGAACTCATCTGCCTAAAGACAGGTCATCCAACAGGAACTCAATTGTTGTAAATCCCGTCCCTGGAAGTTATATCAACCAGGAAAGATTGACTCATCCCAAGAGAGGAGACTAAAAGCTGCAATATCGCACCCAAACCTTCTCACGTATTATCCTATTTCTCATCTATTCTTCTAAAGGCCCATTCATTTTCCCTAGTAATTATTTACTCTCCCCTTAGGACATCTACATTTCTTCTCCCCTTTCCTTATTAAGCCTTAATTGTAAGCCACTTCAGGTAGTTCCTCATTTTATCCTGGGTACTTTCCATGTATACACGGGGTACACATATTAATAAACTTCTGTTTGTTTTTCTCCTGTTAATCTATCTTTCATTACCGGAGTCTCAGCTAAGACAGGCAGAGGGAAAATTATTTTCCCTCCCCTACTCCCTCCAACTAGAAATGTAAGGATAGTCAAAGCCACAGCAAATAATAGCTAACATTTATTGAGACCACTGCCTATGTATAAAATTCATTCAACATTTACAATAGTCCTATTAATTTTGCACTGTTATCACCATAATGCAGGCAAGAAAACGAAAAGCAGAACAGATACTCTAAACACATGTGGCTGGTAAGTAGCAAAATTCAAGGTCAAATCCAGATCATTTTGTATTACGCTGTCCATTTCTCTGATTTAATATTTTCTTGTCAAACTCTTCTCCTTTTGCTGATTGTTTGGTACATGTGACATCAAACATTTCAATTATTAATGTTCTTAAATATAAAGTACATAGAGCCAATTGCACTTTAAAAGTGCCTAGAAATTTTTTCACAGTCAAATTTTTGAAGGACCGAGAAATAGAAGATTCAATCTGTTTCTTACAGCACTTAAATGTCTTAGACATTATACAAGGCTTATACATGTAAGAGTAATATAAAATATTAATTTAATTTGGATATATAATAAAGCATCTAATCAGTTGGAAACATGTTTTCTATTAAATGTAACTGTCTATGAAAAAAGAATAATTACAACAGACACATAGAGATATTTGTAATTATTTATAAACATTAACAAATTTAATCCTCACAACAACCTTATTAGGTGGTCACCAATATTACTTAATTTTCCACGAGAAAACTGGGACATGGAGAGATAAATTAAACTTCCCCTCAGTCACATAGCTAGTATGCAAAAGAGCTGGATTTTACTCATAAGCAGTCTAGCTCCAGACTTTGTATTCTTAATGTCACATTCTGCATATCAGCATGGAGAAACCAAAGTGTGCTGGGGTAGAGTTAGCAAATTGGAATTACTCTTTTACCCCACTATCACCTCTCAGCACCCAGACCAAATCCCAGCAGTGAACCTTCATTCATTTAAGAAGTATTTACTGAGGGCAGAATAAACATATGGTCAATCCTTGCAGCTTTTGAGACCATGTATGATTGATACTTAGCCTTTGCATGCCTCAGTTTTCACATCTGTAAAATGGGGATAAAAACAATACCTATTTCCTGGATTGTTTAAGAAGAGTCTCTGGGCACAATTTAATTTTTCTTACCAGACACTTTCATGACCCTTTAGATACATAGTTTACATGACCCTTTAGATACAAAATAAATGTGTAGAATGAAGGAGAGTTTTCATGGAGAAGGTATTTATACAGGTCCTTGAATGAGAGGAAGGCCTTAGATTTCTAAATGAAACAACTCCTCATGATCTCACTTAATTTCTGTTTCAAAAATGGAAATCATCACTTAGTTTTGAGAAGAAGAAATAACCCTAAAGGACCTTTTCTTAAAAATAACCTCAAAACCAAAAAACCCTTCTGAATTTGCAACGATCCCCTCCCTCAACCTGCATTGCACTTAAATGGCCCAGAAAAATAACTATTATCCCACCAGCACTCACCATGTTATTTGCTTTCTGCCACTTTATTGATTTACCTTTAATGCATAATTATCCAGTGTGCTTAACATTACTAATTCAGGCCCCACTTAACTTCCTACTGAATGAAGACGCTCTCATTATTCGGCCCCAAGCTATTTCTCTCCTTCCTTTTCCGATTTCCTCAGCCCTGGTCACGCTAAATTAGAACTTTGGAGACTGTCATTTGTTAATGTAAATGAACTGTTCCTGTTCAAATTTCTCAGGCGTCAAACATTCATTTGTTATTGTGGCCACTCTTCCAAGCACCAGTGTGTTTTATGTGTTAATGATGAAAGCATCATTTTCCATTTGCCAATTTAAATGGGACATTGAAGGATGCCAGGACCTAATGGATTATGACTGAGAAAGACACCCATGCATCTGTATAAGGATGGTGAGAGACAGGCTGGAATGAAATAAAATGACAATAACAATAAAACCCACAATGCATAGGGGCTAGGAGTCCAGAAGAACAGGGAAAATGCCCACTTAAGGATTTTTCTTGGGGGGCCGCTGACCACAAGGAATTTGCTGGCAGGAAGATAGCATTAACAATTTCACTAAACTCTGAAAGCATGAGAAAGGACAAAGAACTCAAATATCTGAGTCCCTGCTCCCCCCCAACTCCCCCCCCACCCACTTTGACCACTTCTTCCCATTCAGGGAAAACATCAAGCAGGTATGTGAAGTATTTGACTCTACCAAGACATAATAAGCTTCTGTCATGGGCTTCAACCCTGATTATGTTTGATTCTAGAGGAATTTTCATTTTAATTGGGATATAACCAAAACCTTTGTCAAACTGAAAGAAAGGGAACAGAGATGGTGAGAATTAAGGTTGTTGTGTATGTGTGGTTTCAAGTTATCACACAAGAAAGAAAGGGGGGGGAGTGCTATTTTAAAGGACATTTAGAATATGACAAGGCTGCTGACAATTTCTTACCTCAAAATAAATAAGTAGCTTTCCACTTCATCTTCAAGACTTTTTTTTGTAAAGATGACATAGAAGAATTAAAATGAATGTCCTTGTGTATCCATAATAGAAAGTTTTAAAAAAAATCAACAACAACAAAAAAAAGGAGAGATTTTTTGGTTTCAATTCTGCCTATTTTGAAGACTTTGATAATCTGATATTGTGTTATACATACATACCTTATAATTTCTGTAAACATTCAGAATTGTTATTTTTAAACGTGAAAATTCTGAAAGAAAAAAATGAATAACAAATAACTGCTTTTAAAACAGGCAGACTCTCCGAGGCAGACTTGAACCACAGGCTTACAGAGTGTTCTCCTGTGATTCTCCTTATGACAATCAACACTTTTAGACAACTCAACACGAAACAGAGAGCAACAAAGGATGAAAAGAGATATCCCATTTCTACTAAAGAATGACAATCCAGAGGAACTAATAACAAAACTGGGGTAACAAACTGAGGATAAATAGCAGAGAAACTCAGAGATGCTGAGTTTAGACTTAAAGCTGACTTACCACATTGGCGTGGACCCATGACGTTGTGATCAAAGAGGCACAATGGGACTTCTGGATATCGCCTGTGCTTGATGGCCAGGGTCTGCGTTGACTGGCAGTGGGGACCATATCTCAGGAGAGCCTTCAAGAAAAGTATGGAAGTAAAGGCCACGCAAATAAGAACAATCAGAGGCAATGTACTTAGAGCTTGTGATAGCAAGGACTTTGGTTTTTTTTCACTCGCATTTTGTAGGCATTACGGTAAAAACAAGCGAAGGATTCAGGAATGCTCTAATTAGAGATTATTGCTTTAGGGAAGCTGGAGATACCATATCCTATGTGATTGGTTGGTCCTAAGTTGAGACCAGAGGCAAATACTAGGAAAATTGCCAGCTGTTGACCAAAGCCTGATCATTCTGGGCTAGTTGCTACAGTCTGTGGTTTGTCTTATTGGCTGGTTGCTGCAGAGGTTGTGAGCCAGTTTTATTGTCACATATGGGCTGGCTATTTATGAATTCATTCTCTCAGATTTGTTGGGTAATTCCCACATTAAAGTGATTGACAATGTTGAACTTTACCCGAGCCTGTGTGATCCTGGAATACAATGAAGGTTAAAAAAAAAAAAAAAAAAATTCCACCACCTGTTTGTGTTCTGGAAACCATTGAAAGCAAGGAACCATCCGTTCCATATGTCTTAGGTAAGACTTACAGATGCTTGAGACAGCCATGAGAAGGCCAAAGACTCCAAATTCCCATTCTTCGCCTCATAAATTAGATGAACTGTGTATACTCACTGACCAATCTGAACAAAATACCTGCTGCCTGGACTGACCAAACTGTGTGTAGTTCAGCTTATCTCCTTTCCCCAGACCCCTGAAATTCATCCATCCTGACTCTAACCCAGCATACAGCCAAGCATAAACTGACTTCACAGATAAACATTCCTTGAACAACTATGGATCACCGTCTCATCCCACTTGCCCACATCCAGTTCTTCACAGACCTGTTCATTTCTCCCTGCTCTCTTTCTTCCTGACCTTTGAGATGCTATGGATCTTATGGTCAAAGTATTCTTCCTATTGTAATAGTCCCTCTCTCCCTGCAGCAAGTCCCTTTTTATCCTCTTGCAATAATCCATTTGTATTAAGTTTCTCCTTACTTAAATCTGCACTTGTTTTTATTTGACAGTTTGCAGTTTAAAAATCCTTAGAATAGCTTAATTTAACTCCATCCCAGGGAAAATCTGCATTGTCCCCCGATCTTTAGAATAAAACTAAAAGCTTTTGATATGACAGGCAGGCAATCTATCCAGTTTATTATCTGAGTCACTTCTCATCAGCTCAGGCAGGCAGCCACATTAAAATGCAAGTGCTTATCTGTTAACATGAACTTTCCTCTTCCTGATTTTTTCTGAATGCATCTTTTCATTACTCCCTAGATCATCTATTGAATAGGTACGTGGATGCAGCTCTTCCCAAAATCTTCACTGGAAAACACCTTTTAGAATTTACGTATATTCAGAATGTTTTATCAACCAGTAGGAGAGAAGGAAAAGGCAGAAAGGACTGGAGGAGGGATGGTAGAGGAGGAAGAGAAAAGTTTTGAATTGTAATGGTGGCTATCCTAGCTCTTGTTTTGAAGTACAACTAAAAATCCTTTATCACAAGTTGCTAGAAGCAAAGATTTTTGACAGATTAAATACTGTAAAGTGGCAAAATAAATACAATGAGATCACAGCCAGTGTAATAACAGAAGGGCTCAAAGAAACATCAAATGACAACAAAATCAGCTTAAGTCATGGGAAAATAGTCTATCCCTTATCTGGAAATATCACATTCTCCAGAATTTAGACAAAAATCTCTACTTTATCTCTGATCTTTGGTACATTTCTCCATCTCTAGTTCCACATGTCAAAAACATTATCATTTTGACATGTCACAAATGTATTAGTGCTCCTCTAAAATAAACTCTTTGCCAATTACTTTATAAGCTGTGTAGGGAAAATCAGTAGGATAAAGCTGTGGAAGAGCAACTAATCTGGTTAGAGATGCCATATATATAAGTAGTAGACATAATTAAGTATTGATTTTCAAATATACTCTGGGATTAGTCCATGCTATAAATTCTATATTATCATTATTATTATTAATTTATTTTACTATAACCTGATTATTGTTGAAGAATAACTCACAAAAGAAGGCAGATTTAGTTAGACTTTGAAGAATGATATGAAGGAAGAAATGGAAAGACAGTGAAGGACATTTCAGGTGATTCAATGAAGAGTGGCTGGAAAATTGAGAGGAGAATGTCTAGAGTAAAATACACAATGAGAAGCAGATCCAAAAAAGGAGAGCAGTATCACGTTGTTGGGAGTCTTATCACTTTGCTGTCCTTAACTGTGATATATGGCTCTTTATCTAACATATTATCCTAGATGCTTAAGTCATTTATTTTCTTACAATGGCTGTAAAAATGTTTAAGACTAAATTGTCTTCCTACTACCATTTGCATCTACATCCATTTGTTATGATATATAGTATTTTTCACTTAATTGCAATCATATTTAACTTTTTTTTGATCCAAAATATGCTTAGAAGTATGGTATAAAATTCCCAAATATTTCATAGATTTTTGTCATTGGTATTGTGTCTGTTTATGTTTGCTTTTAGTGAATAAGTTTCTGCTTTGGGTCCAGAGATTGTATTTGAGGCTATCTCTATTGTTTGGAATTTACTGAATTTTTCTTTGTGGTTTAATTCTGTTTGTTTGTGTGTTTATTTAATGTTTTATATTTTTAAGTATGCCATGGACACTTGAGAAGAGGGTAATTTTTTTCTTTGCTGATTAAATAATGGTATGCTTTATGTTATTTATATCCTCTCTGTTTCTACTACTTGACCTTTTGTAATCTGAGGAAAATCTGCTCATCTGCCCATACTGTTATAGTCTATCAATGTTTCCTTTATTTTTAAAAAGTTAGTGCTTGCTTTAACGTTTGATACAATAATTTGATTTATGAGAGTTCAAGAACATAGTATTATTTTGGATTCTATACTTTACATTTATATAAATAGCTAAACTTTCAAGTTCAAATCTGTAATTTGTGTTCATAGGATGATATATATATATATACATATATACGTATATATGCATGATATATACATATATATATATACATATATACGTATATATGCATGATATATACATATATACGTATATCATAAGTATATATATATATATGTGTATATATATATATATATATATATATATATATTCCAAACAATTGAAAAAAATCTCATTTTAGTAATTATTTGCAATATCTGTTTTGTTTTGTTTTCCATATAATAATGTCGTATGTATACTACTAGCATGTTGGGGCACTCTTTTCTAATCTATTGATTTAACTGGCTATTCTAGAATAAGGCCCTGACATTTGGATTATTATAATTTTAAAAATATATTTTAATATTTGGTAAGACATGTCTCCCTTTTAACTATGTATTTTTTTCACATTGTTTCTGCCTTAGCTTTCATATTTAGATAAAATTAGAATCACTAATTTGCAAACAAACACCCAATGAGTTTATCAAGGAGCAAACTTCTTCTCAGTCTTTTTCTCAGAGTTCAGCCTGAGTTTGAATTCTATATGGAAATAAAGGAAGACCACCCAAATGAGAAGAAGCAAAGGCTATTATTCAGAGTTTGCTATTTACAAAGGCAATCAGCTATCATCACTTGCATTTGGCAGAGACTCAAAGACAGGCAGAGGAGTGCGAAAGCTGCACATTGGAGGGAAGGCTTCAGTTATGCCCCTATTGGAGGCTGTTGGCACGCACTGTTGGTGGGAATGTAAAGTGGTGTAGCTGCAATGGAAAATAGTCTAATTCCTTAAAACATTAAGGTCCAGCAGTCCCACTTCTGCAGATGTATCCAAAAGAATTCAAAGTAGGATCTTGAAGATAGTTTGCACCCCCATGTTCAGTGTAGCATTCTTCAAAATATCCAAGAAGAGGAAGCAATCCAAATGTTCATCAATAGATGAATTGATTTAAAAAATGTGATATGTACATACAATAAAATAAAAAAATTATGCAGCCTTAGAAAGGAAGGAAATCCTGTCACATGCTACAGCATGGATGAAACGTGCAGACATTATGCTAAGTGAAATAAGCCAGTCATAAAAGGACAAGTACTTTATGATTCCACTATATGAAGCATCTAAAGCCGTCAAGATCATAGAAACAGAAAGTACAAAGGTGACTGCCAAGAATTGGGGAGAGGAACACGGGGAATTAGTGATGAGTGGGTATAGAGTTTCAGTGTTGCATGATGAAAAAGTTCTAGAAATCTGTTACACAACAGTATGAATATACTTTATACTACTGAACTACATACTTAAAATGGTATACTTAATATTCTGTGTTTTTTACCATTATAAAAAAAATTATAGTTGAATTTATTTTTGCTAAGGTCCTTTATAAGAAAAGATATTGAGTTTTATCAGATTGGTTTTCTACATTAAATCAAGGGTAAAAATATTTTCCTTTGACCTACCAATACAGTAGACTCCATTATAATATCCCCAATAATAATGTATATTGTCATTCCTGGAATGCATGTCAAAAACTCTGTTCCTGATATTTCTTTCCCATCACCCAACCTATTTCCATTGCTCACCACATCTCAATTAGTGACAATTCCGTTCTTTCAGGTGCTTGGGTCAAATTGTATTTATTCTAACTTCAAAACCGAGTACCTTGCATGCCTCACACTGTCAGTCCCCTTGTTTGTCACCATTACCTCTGGTTTGGACAATTGCAGTAACCTCCAAACCTGCTTCTGCTCTTACTCAGATGACACTTATGCAAAACCCAGCTTTATCACATTCCCAATGCAAATATCTTTCTCAGTGGGGAAATGCCAGAAGTATGGTCATGAAAGTAAGAAACATTTCTAGGATATCCAATACTACTTCCAACTTAAGACATTTAGTGGGGGGTTAAAAAAAAATACAACTAGATAGAAAAATAAATGAGAGGTATAGTAATTAAAATGAGGAAGTATTATAGACTATGAATTTGAAGATATAATGTAATAAAATTTGCAAACAATAAGAATGCTATTCCCACTAAACTTATTAAGTAATATACTGTGCATCTTAAATTAAAATAATGATACAGTTCAAAGGAATTGACATTTAAAAATCTCCAACCCTTTCCCCTCTCCCACCATATGTTTGACCCCGTTTATCAGAGAAGGGAGGAGAATGAAGAGGGAAAAGGGGGTCAAACAGATGGTAATGAAAGGAGACTAGACTTTGAGCACACAATGGAGTATACAGATGTGTTATTATAAAGTTGTACACCTGAAACTTACATAATGTTATTAACCAATGTTACTCCCATAACTTACATTAAAAATAAAAATAAAGAGATGCATAAAAACAACAAAAAGATGGCCAATATGTATATTTTAAACACAAAAGTAAGGTGTATAACAGTATAAAGGCTATGTTTTTTTTGTGAAAAAATCAATGTATACACATTGGGAAAATCAAAAGAATCTTATGTTGGTTTTTGTTAAGCCTAGTAAAATAGACTAAATTTTCACAAAATGAACAACAACAAAAAGAAGATACATACTAACAATATTAGAAATGAGAAATGAGAAGGGGAGGGGTAATAAGGACATAATAAAAAAAAAGAGGTGCTTTTTAAAACAATCATAAAAAACACTATGCACAATTTTATATCAACATATTTAAAAATTGAAATGAAAGGAAGTTTTTCTAGAAAAAATTATAAACTAACAAAATTTATTTTTGGAAAAAGAAGAGGGTATGATCTTTACATACACTAAATTATTATTTAAAAAAATCCATAACAATCTCAAAGCATGTTTTACCCTGATTATTTATTTCTATGAGGCTAGAACCCTCGTAGCAATACCAGACAACAGCAACATAAGAAAGAAAAAATATATATAAATTTCACTTGAGAACATAGATGCAAAAACACTAAAATGTTTACATATATATGTATACATACACAAAGTAATCTTAACAATAAACTTTTAAAAACCATGAAACTGTAATGTTTGTAACATGAGAATGTAAACGAAGTTTAAAAATAGAAAATGTACTCATTACAGTATGAATAAATAAGAGATATAGTATAAGTTCAGTAGATGAAAAAATGAGTTGATACTGTGAAACATACTTAAAATATTTTAGCAAACCAATATTGTAAGGGAATTTACTTCATTTTATAACGAAATATCTATACCAAAAATCTATTGCAAATACCATACTGGATAATGAAACAGGGTTAGAAGCATTTTCTTTAAAATCAAAATGAATACAAGGATGTCTGCTATAATCAGTCTGTATTCTATAGATTCTAGACAATTCATTAGCATAAACAAATAAATAAATTCAAATTTTTATTAATTAAAGATGATATACCTTTGTAATTAGAAAATTCAAGAGACACTACAGACAACCTGTTTGAGCTAATAAGAGAGTGTAACCAGACTGCTGGATTTAGATGGATATTTTAAAAATATAAGATCAATTCAGAAGTTTAATTTAAAAAAACAAGTTATTCACAATAGCAAAAACACGATGATACCTACAATTAAATTTATGATAATTGCTCAAAAATTGTGTAAAGAATTTATAAGCAGTCTTAAAATACGTAATATAAAATCAAACTAAATGGAAATCTGTATACCATAGACATATATGAGAATACTCTGTATCAGTGCTATCTGATAAAAATATGAGAGCCACATATATAATTTAAAATTTAGTAATAGCTATTTTAAAAAAGCAAAAGAAACAAGTGAAATTAATTCTAATATTTTATTTAACTTCATACATTCATAGTATTATGCTTTTGACATGTAATCAGCATAAAATATACTAACATGTTTTAGAAAACTTTAAAAAAATATCTGAATCTGCTTTGTATTTTACACGTACATCTCAATTCAGACTAACCACATTTTATGTGCTCAGTAGCCACACGTGCCCAGTGGCTACTGTGTTGGACAAACGCCCTTAGAAAGATGGCATGCTATACAGAGGAACCTATGAACACAGTGTAAATCTATCTTGCTGGGTTTATGGTCCAGTTACCCTAGGCCACATTTACCACCTGTAAGACCTTGGGGATGTGGCTTATTACTATTATTATTTTTTGCCACCTTTGATTGTTTTAAAGATTATATAGGTTAATATTAGAAATACTTAGAACCTAGAGCAATGCCCAGAACATATCAGTATAGAGTGTTTTAATATAAATGTGTAAGCATAATGAAAATAAAATTTTCCACTGAAAAGCTGATTCTAAAATTTATATGAAAATGTGATGAGCACTAAAGAACAAAAACGGTTTTGAAGGAAAAGAATAAGGAGAATCTAGAAAGATTTGCCTTACAAGATTCAGATTTTACAAACTATCAGGGATTGACTATTGTGGTATTTAAATAGGGATTGCAGAACATAGACCAATGAACCAGCATAGATTCCTGACATTCTCATGCACACATGATAGTAACACATGAGAATATGGTAAATGATACACATGGTATTACTAATCAGAGAATACGAAGGAATTGAAACGGTGCTGGGATTTTTGGCCATCTGTATGGAAAAATACCGGACTCTTCAAACATATACAAAAAAAAAAAATGGAAACAAAATTTCTAGAAAAATAATTTGAAAGAAGAAACATTTAAAGAATAATTATTTAGATAATATTTATATCATTAGGTAAATATGTCATACATAAAAGACAATCATAATGGAAAACTTCAAACACAAAGGAGACGATGGGCAAGTCTAAAAGATTTGAAGTTAATTTTTGTTACTCAGCACATAACAACAGACAGTGAAGACACAAACCACCAACTGGAAGAATTACTGAGTGTTTTTACCTAGGATATAAATAAAATGAAAAAGACAAATGTCACAATAAGAAAAAATAAGAAATATGAATAGGCAATTCAATTATTATAAAACCAAAATGACCCATTGGAAAATGTAATTTATTTCAATAGCAGGAATGTGAATACAAATGAAAGCTCTAATGCCATACCATTTCAGATCTCTTCAATTCTCAGGAATGAAAAACATCTGTTACTATCAGTGTTAGGAAAAAAAACAAAAACCAAAAAAAACATCAGGACACATGAGCTCTCTTATTCATTATTGGTAGGCACATGAATCAGAAAGGTTTGGAGAAGAATTTGGCAATGTCTAGTGAACATGAATATTTCCACCATTCACTGATGCTTTGTTTGTACTGTCATTAAGGCTGGGGAAAATTATTCATTGAGGACTTAGTACATAAGTTATGGTGTGTTAATTTCTTGGAGTGCTTTAAAATGGTTAAAACAAATCATTGTATCTACAAGATCTGACAATTAAGTTCGGGAACTTGTGGCAACAATGTTGCTAACCTTTTTTGACATCAGAGGGATTACTCATTATGAATTTGTACCAACTGGACAAACCTTTAACCAAGTTTACTACTTGGAAGTGCTGAAAATGCTGCATGAAAAAGACGACCTGAACTTTTCGCCAACAATTCATGGCTCTTGCATCACGACAATGCACCAGCTCACACTGCACTGTCTGTGAGGGAGTTTTTAACCAGTAAACAAATAACTATATTGGAACACACTCCATACTCACCTGATCTGGCCCCCAATGACTTCTTTCTTTACCCAAAGATACAGGAAAAATGGAAAGAAAGACATTTTGGTGACATTCGGGACATCAAGGGTAACACGATGACAGCTCTGATGGCCATTCTAGAAAAAGAGTTCCAAAATCGCTTTGAAGGGTGAACTAGGTCCTGGCATCGGTACATAGCTTCCCAAGGGGAGTACTTCAAAGGTGACCATAGTGATATTCAGCAATGAGGTATGTAGCACTTTTTCTAGGATGAGTTCACAAACTTAATTGTCCAAACCTTCGTATATGTACTGATATAAATACTTTTAAATGAAGGATAAAATATTGCAGACACAGTGGTTCTGTTTGAGTCATTATCTTTCAGAGATCATGCGAAAATATTTAGAGATGAAATGATATGATGTTAGGAATTTACTTCACAATAATCCATTTGGAGATGGGAATTGGATAGAAGCAGAGATGGAACAAAGTGATGAGTACTGGACCTGGGTATTAGTTACACTGGGGTTTATTTTCTCAATTTTCATATGTTTGAAATTTTCCATAAATAGAAAGCTAAAAAGGTGAGCAACTGTGTAGAATATATTAACTTTACATAAAACTTATAATAAAGAAAGATGCTTTCATTCTACAAAGATTCAGAGAACTGAAATTATGAGTTAAATTAGTTTATATTTAATTACATATGGATTTGTAAAAATGACTATCCAGACTATATTATAAGTGAAAATTGCATATAATATGTTGTGAACATTTTCTTACAACTGTGAAAAGACACATACATACAGAAGACAGGGATAGACCAGATTTCTCAAGATAGTGGTGCCGTGCTAGCCAGACAAAAGATCTTTTTTGTTTACGTGTCCAGGAATTTTGTGATTTTATTATCATCATGTTAATAATATAAATAAAATGAGATTTTGCATGCTTCCATAAGCATCCAAAGGTGATAGTCCTAAAAATACTTCAGAAAGAAAATGTCGAAATGTTTTTTCATAACCAAAATCTCATGTCTTGATAAGTTCCTTTTCCAAATGACTTTATCACTGCTATCATAGAGCATGCAGAGCCTTTCAAATACTATTTAAATCTTATGACTTCAAGTTGACACATGCCTTATCAAATGTATTTTTACTCCCAGAAAACCAGGGACTTCATGAGAAGAACAGACACTACTGTTCATCATGGGATGATGGGACACCTCTACATTGGGTTAAGGTCTAATAAAGAAGTGATCCTGTTCTCTTTGTCTAATGAGGCCATTGATTGGTGGTCTGGGTTTATGAGTATGGGTTATGGGAAGAGAAAAAAAGGAGAGAGAGAGACAGAGAGAGAGAGAGAGAGAGAGAGAGAGAGAGAGAGAGAGAGACAGAGAGAGAGAGAGACAGAGAGAGAGAAACAGAGAGAGAGAGAGGGAGAGAGAGAGTAAGTAAGAGAAATCTCTTGGTTTATGTTGTAGATGTCTTAGTGTTACTCAGACTAAATGTTTTACTTGCTATGATCATCTAATCCAGCTGTAAATTGCCCAGTGAGAGCCTAGAAGGGGCTGGCTTGACCCAGAAAAGGGTGGTATAAAAACAGTAACACTGGCATGAGCCTCTAAGTCATTACCATCTTTAGGGGCATCATTTCCCTTGGCTTAGTTATAGGAAAGAAAATTAAGCCATTAGAGGGTTTTTTTTTTACAGTTATTTATTTTTTCAGTTGAGAGCAACAATGGAAGATGATTGAAGAGCCAGGACCCAAAGACTCTTCAATTTTCTAAATTGCTTTAATTTGATGGAGAAGGAATGCTACATTTTGTTAAATGATATTATGATAAAGAGAAGCTGGTCGCTTCTCAGCATGAATTTGAAAGCAAATTATTTCCACAAAAAAGGACGATGTATTTAAGTAGACTTGTAATTACATTGTGGTGCTAGTATCTCCCCTGCCTCAGATTAGAAAAGAAGAATTCAATTATCACTCTGTTAGATCAAAAAATAATTTCAGTGATACATTTCAAGTAAATTAATTTATTCCTAGGCAGGTTCCAATGAATTTTTGGATTAACCTTCATGCATTTTGCTGATTGAAATCTTTAGTCAGTGCTTGTACTTAACAATCAAACTTGTACTCATTTTTTGTTCACTATATATTTTCTTCAATATTATTTTTTCTTAAATTATACAGTACATTATGTTTAATTTACAGCATAGTATAATTGGGTTCTTTGTGAAGTTTAACCAAACGGCTGTATTTCTAAATAATTTCATTATTTAATTTCCATTGTTTTGCAATAAGCGATAGATACGAATATGTAGTAAATGTGTGTGTATATATGTATATGAAGTATAACTATATGGTCAGGGGAAGAGAGAGGGAGAGACAGACAGATATGGTTAAGAGGTTAAATGGCCATAATTATACTTTTCTTTTCGATTAAAAGTGTTTATAGTTTGTCATATTTATTTCCAGGCTTCTATTAAAGAAATTATAAATACAACTAGCGTCTCCTCTTTTTTATGTGCTTTTTTGAGGTATAAATGACTATAATAAACTTTATGTACTTAAACATTCAAAGTTACACATATAAGTTATGTGTGCATATATAAAGAGAGGATAAATTGAACAGAAGAGAGATGAGCTGGTACTGATGCTTTTTCTGCCTTGATTGAGTCAGAGGAGGAGGAAAAGAAGAGAGAAAAGGTTGTAGGATACAGTAATCAAGAGGCTTGCACTGAAACCATCTTATACATACTCGACTGAGCAAAGTGAACTTGGTGTGGCCCGTGAATAAAGCTGAAGATGTCGAAGATGTAAACACTAAGAGAATTAATAAATATGCAAAACCCAGGCAGAAAAAAATGACAAAAAACTTTGTTTCAACCTGGAATCTAAATAAGGGGGAAGAACTCTATTATTCATAATCACAAGCTTGCTATCTTATGTATAAGTAGAAGTCCCAATTGATACTACTTACATATCTACTTAAAAATCTATAAATGTACGAGTATACAAACATTGCAACTGGGACAGTTATATCCCAGTTAATTCTAAGCATAGCATTTTAAATTCTAAAACATACCGGGAAATAATCTACTAGGTCTGAGGATCTGCAGACCACAGAAATAGCAATATCAGGCCCTAGACCATTCCAGAGAGGGCGATTATCAGATATTGACAAAAACTTGCGTATGCTTAAAAATATCAGAAAAGAAAATGAAAGCACAAAACAATATACCAACAACTGCCACCAACAACAACAATAGCTGGGTTTGAATGAGCATCCAGTAGAACTTCTAGAAATGATCAATTCACTTTCTAAAATTAATAACTTGGTGTCTAAGCAGGAACAATTAGGGTTTGTAAGACATATTAGTAGAAATCAACCATAATACAACGTCAAGGGCTGGAAAATATGAGCGATTTAAACCCACCATAATAAAACTGTGAAACACAAAAGTTATAGAGAAGATATTAAAAGCAATCAGTGAGAACTGACACTCAACACTGAGGGCCTTCTTTTTTCTCAACAGGGTGACAGAAGCCAAAAAATGTGCATATGTTTATCCCAGAATGCATACCCTAGGAACAACTACAGGAAACAGTCCATGAGAATACGGGGTGGTAAGTGGGCAAATCCTAGGTTAGATCCCAATTTACTAAGCCCTTCTGGCTTGAATTACTGTAAACAAAGCAGCCCCTTCCCACTCATTTTAGCTCAATATTAGTTCATTCCTCAAATTTTCTCAATATGATCGCCAGCTCTTTTAGGTCATGAACATGTTTTATATTTATACTTGTTACTTTCACAATGCTCTCTATGTAGAGGGATTGCAATAATTAAATATAATTTATTTTTAACATACTTGAATCATTATTAGAAAACATATATTATAGTCATACAATATTTTCTGAATCTTGTTTAATTTTCTATTTATACTTTTGGTAAAGAAATCACTGTATTTTCAGTTTTATTTCAAATGACATTAAAGTGTGAGTTTCTTTAATAAAGCTGTTTTTAACAACATAACACAGATACTGATTTTGAAGAAATCGAAAGATGTAACCAAGCCAAACAAAACCACTTATCATTTCACTGTTAAAGCTAACTACTGTTAATATTTGATGATGCAAATTTCCAAATATTTTCTACACATGATCATACACATAAATACATAAAAATAAAACAAACATTATATGTATCTCTATACATTTATGTGTCTAAAATCGTTACTTATATAGTGCTTATCTGTACATATGTGTATAATTTTATAACCTGCTTTTTACTTCACAATGTATGTTAAAATATTTACATATTGGTAACAATATACTTCTTTATTTAATGCTTGCATGGTATTTTGTTTTATTGGCATGTTGTAAGTATATACCTGATTATTTGTTGGATTTTAAGTTTTAATTTTCCTCACTCTCATGAAAGTTATAAGAAACATTTATTTTATATAAGTGTATACACATTTATGATGTTATATTATTTTCTTAGAACATAATTCTAACTTGGAATTTCCAGGTTAAATGATATAAGCATTTATAAAGCATTAACAAAATTTTAAACTCATTTTCACTCTTACCAGCAGTTAGAAAATTCTAGAGATGTAGAATTTTATCACTTGCTAGTAAAAACTCAGAATTGCTTTTTATTCTCAATTAAGTTCTTCCTAAAATGTATTTAGATTTTGAACTCTTCCTTCCAATGAACACCTTCAAATTTTCTACATGTTCTTATTGATTGAATAAAATTGGTATTAATTTATTTTCAAAATTGAATTAGATTATTTTCTAGCTACAATACACCCCCAGAGCTGGTGTGTTTCCACTTTGCTTCTCTAAATGAATTTGGAAATAGTGTAATTTTTAGACCTACCTCAAAGAAATCAAAAATGACCTTGGCATTGGTTGGCTTAACTTGGACTTTATCATCTTTGAAAATTAATTAAAATGCTTAATGTTGGCTTCTCTTCATTTAAATACTGACTACTATCCTAATCAAACTGAGGGCCTATACTGCCGCATCCCATTTAGAAAAGCTAAAGAAAATTGCCTCCACAAAGTTGGTTTTATTTAAAAGAAAAAAATTGAAGATAAATTTTATATTCAGTTAACCACTTTGTGAAGTGTGCTGTTTTATTTGAATCTAATGCTATTTCACCTGCTCACTCTTTTGTCCGGGATGAGGCAATTATAACCTCAGATTGCTACACGGCCTGGAAGCATTAGGTATACTGTTAACACCTTGCCTCTCTGGCACAAGATCACACTCAACAGCTTATTAAGATTCCGGCATCAGTACCAATGACTAACGTACAGCAAAGTCCTGGGATTTACCTCCAACTCATTTAATTACAGAAATCAATGAACTCCTGGAGCTGTGCCAGGTGGGACAAAATGAGTGTAGCTGAACTGACATTTCGTTTGTGCTGTCAAGATAGTTCAAGCAACCCTGCCTATAAAAACGATTACAATCTATAAGACCCCAAATTGGCAAAATGATGAGAATAAAAAAGTCTGAAATATTTGCTTTTGAGTAAAAATATATGACCCAGGTTTGCAATTATATTAAGTGACGATGTCAAACATTTTTGCCCATGACTCACAATGAGAAATATATTTTACATTATAAGCCATTACCCCCCACACTCATAAACACACACAATACAAGAACTATCAAGAAGGTTTTTGAAGAACATATAAGAAATAAAAATGCATCATGTAGCATGGTATCTGGTATATAGCAGATTATCCCATTAAGTGATAACAATGCTAAATTGTTCTAGAATCATTCAATCCAGAAATATGTTATATGCAATTGCATTAAAAGCTAAAAAAGGGATTTTTTTTTAACAAAGCAGCTGGAATATATGAATATGAGGCCCTTATGAATTGACTGAAAAGAGGCCAGACAGTACATGATAGCTGACAAATGAACAGTACAGAAGGTGAAGCTCACAGATATTTACAAACAACAATAGTGAGCTAGGGTAGACTAGTAAGAAGCAGTGCTTAGACTAAATGAGAAAAAAGAAAGTGAATAGAAAAGAAAAAAAAACTTTGAGGGTTGAAGAAAGATCAAGAAGTAAAGGGTAGTCTTGAGAGTTTTCTAATAGCAGCAGTGAACATAGAAAAATAAGCACAGACAGATTTGCCTCCTAATTGTCACCAAGGAACTATGTTACCTGGAGCAAGTTAGTTAGACATCAGGCTATACTGTATAGTCAAAAGGCTATACTCTTCTTGTTGATAAAACAGAATGATGAGTCCAACCTCTTAGGGTTTTTGACTCTTAAAATTTTTAAATGCTTTTATATTAAGAAAGGTAAGCACTTTGCACAAAGTAATTTGCCAATAAATGTTAAATACCGTGTTTCCCCAAAAATAAAACCTAGCCGAACCATCAGCTCTAATGCATCTTTTAGAGCAAAAATTAATATAAGACCCAGTCTTATTTTAATATAATATAAGACTGGGTATAATATAATATAACATGACATGACATGACATGACATGACATGACATGACATGACATGACATGACATAACATAACATAACATAATATAATACTGGGTCTCATTTTAATGTAAGACCGGATATAATATAATGTAATACCAGGTCTTATATTAATTTTTGCTCCAAAAGACGCATTAAAGCTGATGGTCCGGCTAGGTCTTATTTTCAGGGAAACATGGTACTATCAATAAACATTACGGTTATCCTTATCTGTATATAATTACTACAGTTATATCACTGCAATTATTTTGCTTATCTCTCAGTTGTTAGGCACGGAACATGTACTCTCTTTCCCTTCATTGTAACACTCAAAAACTTTATCAGTAACACATTTTAGAAAAGATAGGAAGCTAATAAAAAATGGTATGAGAGTTGTGCACATTTTAAATATTTAGGAAATACATAAATATTTCAATAAATACTTTGAGAAAAATATGGTATTTGGAGAAATGTGCATTTGAAGAGTTGCAGCTTGTGAGTTACTGTGAAGTGATAGAGGGACAGTGATCTGAAATAGTACGGGAAGTAGTAACATCGGATGTGGAGGGGGGTGGGATGTAACACACAGAGCATTAGAGTAGCTGGTAGATGTGTGAGACGCGTGCATTTTGTGTATTCCAATGCCACTTGCTTCTTTTAGGTGTAGTTTTCTATGTTCTCAAGGACATATAAGCATATAGGCAGACATGAAATTTATATTATGCTTAAATTGCTCCCTGATACATCAATCGTGTTAGAACAAATTCGTTTTAAAACAAGTATTATAGCAGACCTCACTGTACATCAGCACAGCTGCATCAAGCACCCACAATGCATTTAGGGATTCTGCTGAGTTTGGAGGCTAAAAGGAAATTTAAAACACAGCCTCTGCCCTCTAGGGGCTCCCAGTCTAGTAAAACACAACAGGCCAGTAGGAAACAGACTATTACACCACGTAACACAGTGCTTGATGAACTGTCAGTATTCCTGTATAGTTGGAGCAAAGTGTGAACGGAGCTGGAGGGATGTGAACTGAGGAAAAGCTTCTGAGGACATAACTGGGAGAAATCCACTACCTGGATTTGTATTTCAGCTCCGCCACGTTCTTGCTTTGTCATTTGGGCATGCTACTTCAGTGCTCTGTGCTACACTTTCCTCATCTATAACGTCAAATGATAACAAGCTCACCTACAAAAGGGCTGTAGGGAGGGGTAACATGAATTGTTCTGTGTAGAATGCTTAGAACAATGCCTGATCCATACTGATTAAGCATTCAATTAGTGTCCATTGTAATTACCATCAGTGTCATCACCATCATGGATGAGCTGGAAGGTCACAGAAAGGGGTCTGACATTCTTCCTGGAAGTGATGAAAAACTAGCATAGGAATATAAGGGGGAAGGCGCAACACTAATTTTTATAAAAAGTTTGATAGCAGTCAGGAATATAAGTTGAAGACAGGTAGAATGGGAGGCAAGCGTATTTCCTAACTAGTTCAAGTGAGAGTTTAGAAAGGACAGTTACAGGGAGATAAAGAGAAGAAAATGTTTTAAAAAGACACAAGATGAAAACTGTCAGCCTTTATAATCGATTTATTATATGCTGAGTTAGAAGGAGAAGGCACTTACAAGAAGTTCCAGACTTCTGTTTAACTGCATAGTTGGTGAGGTCATTCACAAAACTAGGGACACAATGGCAAACACAGATTTGAATAGAAACATTATAAATTTAGCTTTGGACTTATTAAAATTAAAGTGCCTATATGATGAAATAATGAATAATTAAAAATAAAGATCTTTATTACATGAGAAAGCTCTGGACTGGAGATTTGAATTTAGATTGTGTGCAGTATCAATAGTATAAAAATGTATAGTACAAACACTATAGTTACCAGGGCCAGTAAACTTCATCTGCACATGTACTTTATTTGGTTTCTTCATCACTACCCTTTAGTTTCTCAATTCTATCCCCAAATCATGTCTAGATGCTTTGTTCTAACCTATGGATCTAGAAATATTAACTTTGCTAAGTGATATTAAGACCCTAAATATAACATAGCTGCAATATATCTGTAAGACATTAATATTTTCTCCCACCCTCCCCCATGCTTCCTGTTGTTACCAGTAAACCTATAATACTTGCTATTGTGTGACAACTAATATGTCACTTTCATGAGGAACTTCTGCCATTGCCTCTACTTTACTGGCCTATTCTCAATTAGTTAAACCATTCTCAAGGCCCAAGTCATGTGTTCTCCTCCATTAAGTTTCTAATGAGTGGCCACTCATGAGATGTGGTGTCTCCATTCTTAGAAACATCCTAACATTTATCTCTTGGTTCCTTATATTTGTCTAATATGACAAATATACAATACTTGATTAACTAATGAGGACTGATTACATTAAATTTTACTTGAGATAGTATTAGAAAGGAATATTAGATACAACAATGAGGGAAACAAGCCAATATTTAGAAGCTATAACTTAGCAAAACTTTAATTTAAAAAAATCAGTCATTTTTACAAGTGACTTTTCGAAGAATAAGACTGTAGCTACATTAAACTTTAAAGAAAAAGACAAATAGCAGCACAGTATGCTCAAAATGTGGTCGACTGATTGCTAACGATTGCAAGATTAAAAAAAAAAACAACAATGACAAAGTCTTTTCATAGATATTTTATTAATTTAAAAACAAACAAACAAACAAACAAAGAAAAACCCTTTACTGAGCTTAAGATACATCATGGGGAAAAACACAAACAGAACAAAACAGAAACACAAAGATCTCTGCCCTCCAGGTAAAAGAATACACATCTTGGCAGGGGAATCACATAATATTTTACTAAATTCAAAGAGGGCTATAGGAGAAGAAAAAAAGAGTCCTGGACGACTCGAATTCCGGGCCTTAGTTTGTTGCCTATTAGTTGAAATGGAAAAGATTGTGGGTAGAGCAAGTTTTGGAGGCAACAGCTTAGATTTAGGCATGGTGTGTGACGATTCATAAACAGTTAATAAATCTTACAATCATTTCTATCCAAATAGAGATGTCTAGTATGTAGTTAGCTATATGCTGTGGCATGCCAAAGGCAGGATGGTAGGGCCATCTACCAGCTGTGCAAACCATTATTTAGAACTTCGACCAATGAAATATTTTTGTTAGAGAAATATTTAACCATGACATATCATAGAATTGCCAGGGCACAGTGATAATAAAAAGCTGATTTACTTTAAGTTTCCTTAATATATTCTCTGTGAACTTTACAAAACCACCCTATGCCACTATTACTCCACTCTTGATACAGCATTGGCTATATGAGTACAATATTTAGAAACAGGCTGAGCTAGGGATAAATTTTGGAATTAGGGGTATTTAACATAGTAGTTAAAGCTTTGAGACTATATAAGATCAAGCATAGTGTACAAAGATAGAGAAGGTAAAGCAACAAGAACTGAGCCATAGGGCATTTCGTTTTAAGAAATAAGGATGATAGAAGGAATAAATAAAAATGACTAAGAAGTAACTAATGATGGAAGAAAAACACTAAGTGAGTATGGAGTTCTGAAATACAAATTAAGAAACTGGAAAGGGAGAAATCTGAGTTGGTCAAAAGAAAAAAAAATCAGTGGTCACATTGTGAGTTAAATGAGGATTGAGAAATGACCATGAATTTAGTCATGTGGGAAAAACTGGTGATCATGAAATGATCAACTTCATTGCCAAGGTGTGGATAAGAGCGTGATTGGAAAAACTAAGAAATAGTTGAAAAAGAGGAATTGGAGAAAGTGAGATAAACAACTTTTCCAAGGAGTCTTGCTGAATAACAAAGAAATAACAAAGAAATAGGGTGCAAGCCAGTTAATGAAATAAAGTCAAAAGAATGTTTTTATTACAGTTTATGGAACTGAGAGGAATTACAAAATCTTGCTTGCTTTCTGTGTACTCCGGATGAAGGCCTTTGTTAGAAAAAGATTATAATCTCTCAATATGAAGAATTTCTTTGCTTCTATAAAATGTTCCTAAGATGGCACATGAAATATAAATTAACTCTGCATTCCACAGACATATATTGCAGAAATGCATAATGCAATTGCATAATTGTTAAACAGATTAGCTTAACAAATTAGACTCCTATCACCGGGTCTGAATATAAATCCTTACTCTACTGAGAGGATCTTTAGAATTTGGAAAAGTTAATTAACCACTCTTTGCTCCAGGTTCCAACAGTAAAATGGTCTTATTTTAGCTACCTCATAGTGTTGTTATGAAATTTGTTAAGACAGGAAATCTGTTAAGACAGTGAGCCAAAAATTCTTATCTCAATGCCTGACAATTCATAAACAGTTAATAAATCTTACATTCATTTCTATTTTCATATTGACAACATTTAAGAGAATGATCGTCTTCAGTGCTTTTAGTTCTCACATGTAGTGTTGATATACTGTGTTGATTTACTGTGTATTATTAAATGTGCACATGTGTGTGCTCTTGAAATATGTCATTAATGGATATTATAAGTTACCAGTTAAACTTCCTTATATGGACTTCATGCAAAAAACACCTGTCATTAGAAATATGAAGGACCTTCCTCAAACTTTTGAAGGTTATCTATCAGAAACAATAGAACTTCTATTCCTAACTGCAGGCCATTTGAAGCATTTTCTTTAAAATAAAAAATACTAAAGGATACCTACCAGCATCATTGTTGATTATATTAAATATGTAATATCTTAGGCAATGCAATATGACAAGAAAATAGGTAAAAGTTTTAAGAATATACAGAAAGAAACCAAATTGCCATTATTTTCAAGTAACTTTGAATCATCCAGGAAAGCCATTAAAAATGTAGATTCCTGAATGTCAGTCCCAGAGATTCCTAGTCAGTAGGTCTGAGTTTCTCAGGCACAGTTTCTATTGACTTATTTTGTTTCCTTTGCATGGTCATACTTTCTGTTCCTTTGCATGACTTGTAAATTTTCTTCTGGAAAACTGGACATTTCCACTATTATAATGTGAAACTCTGGAAATCAGATCCTTTCTCCTCCCTAAAATTTGTTGTTTCTGTTTATTATAGTTGTTTATTTGGTGAATCTTCTGAACAGGTTCTGTAAATTCTGTAGTCTTTGTTTTTTTGTGTCCCCTGAAGTCTCTGTTCTATTTTCTTGGTAGCCTCTGTTCTATTTTCTTGGTAGCAAGCTAATGATCAGACAGATATTTCTTTAAATGACTAGAATCAAAAAAATCTTCCAGTCTTTGCCAATGAGTTCTGTGTCTGTGTTGGGGCAACTTAGTTGACAATTCTACCTTAACTTTCACTTCCTGCTTCCACTGAGCCTCAAGGTCAGCATGAGATGAGATCGTAGGGCCTTTTCATATCTTTTCTGAATATGCATACAGCCCTGAATATGTGTATGATCTTCTAGATGTCCAGGAATATATTGGGCCTTTTCAATCCTTAGGAATATCTCATCTCAGCCTTTCTTCTCAAGCTTTTTAGTTTATTGCTTCTGTCAAATGTTACCTATTGCATCAGGCTAAGATATCAGCCTATACATGTTTTCAATATATATACACCCCCATGTTCATTATAGCATCATTTATAATAGCCAAGACATGGAAACAACCTAAGTATCCATTGACAGACAACTGGATAAAGAAAATGTGATACACACACACAAACACACACACACACACAAACACACACAATGGGATATTATTCAGCTATAAAAAAGAAGGAAATCCTTCCATCTGCAACAACATGGATAGACTTTGAAGACATTATGTTAAGTGAAGTAAGTTGAACACTGACAGACAAACATTGTATGATATCAGTTATATTTGGAATCTAGAAGAACTCATAGAAACAGAGAACAGGTTTGTGGTTGCCAGATGAGAAGAGTGCAGGGTGGGAGGAAATGGTGACAGTGGTCAAAGGTCACAAACTTCCAGTTATAAGAAAAATAAGTGATGGGGATATAATGTACAGCATCGTGGTTATTAAAAAAATAAATTTTAAAATAAAATAAGAGAGAGGAAGGACATGAAATCATATGTTAGTGTTATGGGTTGACTTGTGTCTCCCTTACATTTGTATGTTGAAATCCTAACTCCCAGTACCTCAGAATGTAACTATATTTGGAGATAGCATCTTTAAAGAGATACGTAAGGTAAAATTAGGTCATAAGGGTGGGTCCTAGTCAAATATGATTGGTATCCTTATAAGAGAAGATTAGACCAGAGACACACAAAGAAAACACTATGAAGATACAGGGAAAAGATGGCCATCTAAAAAGCTAGGAAATGGGCCTCATAAAACTCTTACCCTACGGACACCTTGATCTCAAACTTCTAGCCTCTAGAATTATGAGAAAATAAATTTCTGTTGTCTATGCCTCCTGGTCTGTGGCACTTTGCTATATCAGCCCTAGAAAACTAATACTTAATGATTTTAAAACATGGTAAAAAAAAATAAGCAAACATGTTTTGTTAAAAGACAAAGTGGTTTTAATGCCATTCTGCCACTTACTAGGTTTGTGAACATTCTCAGTTTTAGAGTCCTAATTTGTAACTGAGTTAAAAAACCCTACCTTCTTGCAGTATGTAAATCGTTTCCTGATGGCTTTGATGCTCTATAAATCATAAGTGCTGGTGGTAGCATTAATAGTTCTAGCAGTAGCAGTACTATTGGTCATAGCCTAGCGATGAAAGGTGCTTTTGAAAATTATGTCTTTATGTGTTTTCCAAGTTTCCTATAATGTCCATGCTTCACTTTTTTAATCAGTAAAAAGAAGTCAATGAATACTATTTCAAAATATACTAGTTTTAAGAACATTTAGACAAATTCTCTTTAGTTAATCATTTGTGAAAAGTGCTGTGTATTAAAACATACCAGTCAATAAACAGTAGGAACAGACTTGTATTCAAAGTTAGATTTATTTGGCTTGCAGCATCAAACGAAAGTACACCTAAGCGGAGTCAAAGAGCATCTTGGTGAAAAGGAATTAGGAGGGGTTATTATTGGACTTGAATGCATGCAAGGTGATTCTAGGATGGTTTGTGCAAAGCAGTGGTCAGTTCTGGATTGAGTGCTGTGAGGAAGTAGGAGTGTTTCTGTAGTTGGGTATCTTGGCAACTTTGAGCCATAAGTGGGAGGATTAATGTGTAATCAGAGTTGCTACTGGTGAAGAAATACTAGTCACTCATGTCAGCTGGAAGAGGGAGATGTTAATGTATTTTTGTGGTGCATGGTGTCTTTTCACCTAGTTTCATCATAGAGTCTCAGTGCCACTGTCATGTTTCTCCAGGGTCACACATGGCTGCATCTGAGTACTGTTTGTAGTCTGTGAAAGTTTTTGCTTTGTGTGTTTTGTCTATGTTTAGTTGGGAACATCCCAGCCTGGATGCCAGCTGCCGATGATGATGATGATGATGATGGTGATGATGATGATGATGATGATTGTTATTTTCCTTTCCTGTAGTTTGGAGACTGCTGATGTGAAGGTGCCAGAAGCACTTATGGCATCACATATCACATTCTCAATCCCTTAGTTTCTCTTTGTAGCCAATAATCTGTACTGAATAGACCACTCTGCTTGGTAAACGCATCTTTGCATAATTGGTACTCAAACCTAATTCTTTGAATAAATCAATGTCTAACTGTGGTATTAAAGTGTTCTTTATCAAAAATAAGATAGCTCTTTTGCAATTCTCTGAATTTCTCTATGAGGAAATCACCACTAGTTATTTGGAGCCTAAACCACTGTCCCTCTCAAAGAAGGGGTTTATAGAAGCTCCGATTAGTTGTTATTTCTTGGACTGCATAAGGAACATGAGTCAGCATGTTAAGCAAACCTGAATTCAAACCGGTGAATTATTTTCAAATAAAATGCATGAAATGTTTGGCTTGTAGGAGAGAGGGTCTTCAAGTTTGACAATCTCTCTAATGCTCCCCACTTGCCCTGCAGGCTGTATATGCTGAGAGAAGCATGGATGAGGAGGTCAAGGGGAATCACATGACCTTGTCTAATTGCTGAGAGCACTTGGCTCCCCTACTGAGATCTCCTGGTGCCTACATGCTGGGGTGGAGGTGGGGAATGAAAGGCAAAAGGACATTTAGAGAAGGGTTGCTTTAAGTTACTTTCTCATAGCTGGAGACAAAAATGTTCCCGTTTTCTACTTATCCTGATGGTGGATTGGAATCCAACCATGCTTCAAAAATTAGAGGACTCTCACAGGGCCCTACTGAAAAAAGGCCGGAAAATGGACAGAGGCAATTTTTAAAAGTCACAATCAGATGGGAGCAATGTAGGGCCTGCAATTATGTGCTGCAGAAAGTTGAACGGTGAAGGGTCAGAATTCACAGGAGGAAAGTATCCAGCCAAGGACCCCGCTAATGAATTCAAAAAGGCTGTCCTTGCTTCAAAAATGTCAAAGAATTCAAATCAGTTAGATCTCATAAGGGGAAACACACACACACACACACACACACACACACTAAAACCTCAGTGACTAATGATGGCAAGCAATAGTTGAGTCATTTAGATATTGATTTAGATAAATTTTTTATTGGATTAAAAAAAGTTAAATGCTTGCTTCTAAGGTTAATAGCCTTGGATTAATAATCCACATGAAGACTTAGTAAATCAAATAATTAGTAATCTCTAAGGTAAAGAATTACAACCCTTGGACAGACTGAGAAAGACTGACCTCGGTGAAGGGCAGCCACTGCACCAAGAGTCATTACATGGAGGAAAAGAGAACCTGGACTGATTAAGTTGTCTGTATAGAGCGATATAGAACTAAGACATTTTGTGCCTTTTGGAAGCATTGGTTGCTTGAAATTCAAAATGCCTAGAATATGCTACCTCAGGTGGGATAGAAGAAAACTCTAGAGTCCTTAATTCCAGGATAATTTGCAGAAAGCCAGTTCCATTCCTAAAAATGAGTTACTCAATGAAAATTAATCTCTTTAGTCCTAGGCATTGCTGTTGTTCCAGTGGAGGACCAGCACAGAGAAGTTAAACCACATGAAGATGCCTGGCTATTCTTCCTGAAAACCTTGAGTTTTATTTTCCCGACTTCGCAGCTATTCCTTTCTGCTCTATTTATCTCATCTCTGGGGAACCTTCCCCAAATGCCTCAGGTACACAGCTACCTATAAGAAATGGTCCCTACCCACTATTAAAATGTGCTTTTGGGAAAATGCTGTGTTAAAGACATTCACATTGAGGTGTACTGATCAAAATTGGTGCAAACAGTATTTCAACAAGTGGAACAGCTTTGTAAGGCTGAGGAATGGAGCTTTAATGAAGGGTTTCAGATGGGAACCATTAGGTAGGACTGATTTGTGGTACCTATTTCTGAAATCCCACTAGCATTTACATGTTAGCTTTTCCTCCCTGTCAGGTTACCTTCCTTCTCTGTTCCTAAGAGGCCCATTTTAAATTTGAATGGGGTAAGTGAGCTCAACCACATCAGTCCCCTCAAGGCAGGCTTACAGATTTGAAAACTTTCCCTGGTTAAGAATAAGGTCCCATGAACTGAAAGAACTGAAGAGTGATTGGATGCAAAGCATGCCTAGGCACAATTAGGGGGAAGACAATTGGAAAATAAAGCAAAATGGTGATAGAACTCAGCAAGACATTACTGTTTACTGATACCGTTAAAAGAATCAGGAGGAGAGAAATTGAAAAGGAAAACTGCTGGGAAGTGACATAGCTGCTGGTTTTGACAAAAATGACTCAATCTAACAAGCCAACTCTACTTCCATTGATTTAAAATCTCCAGCTACAGTCCAGACAGTGATTGAGCAAGGAGAAAAACACCCAGTTGGACTTGCAGGGTGAGTGGGGCACAAAGAAGGATGGGTGACAAGATCAGTTTGTATCCAGGTGTTCTAAAAGTCAGATGGGCCAAACTGAGGACATGTCCTAAATTGGAGAGGGGACTGAGGCACTGAACCAGTTAGCATTACAGTAATTTGCAGAGATAAAGGCCCTTTTGTTCTCTCTCCTTCTGGTTAGAGGTGAGATGGCTTCCTTTTGAGTCCAATGACCTTTAAATTTTTTTCTGAGGTAATATCCCTGTTGGTCCTATGATTTCTGATTGAGCTTGAAGATGCAAATGACTGTAAGTCTTGCTTAGTGGAGGATGAGGAGCACATGAGTCCCTGAACCTCCTTGGCTGTAACTAACAATGCAAACAACACACTAAATTCAATCCAATAAATATTTCTGAATGTCTACCTAGAGCCTGCCACCGTCCCAGGGAAATGGACATGAATAAGCATAAAGTCACAAGAGGTGACATATGGGCAACTCAGTTTCAGTACAATACATGCTTTCAGAGGAGATTTAAACACATTATAGGAGGACAAAAGGATAGGTTACTTATGAAGAGTGTGGATGGATAGAAGAGAGTTCTTTAAAAAAAGATGACATCTAATGTAAGCCTCATCATGCTCTCATTTCCTTAAACAATTTCCTTCTTTGTTTAAGTTTCTTACCGTTCTTCCTCCTCTCCTTTTATTAAAAAAAGAAACAAACAAACAAAAAAGAAAGCAATTAGTCAAATCTTGCATTAAAAGAGAATGACCATTATAAAAAAAAAGAATCTTTGTCATTGGTGTCATTTTCTTTCTTTTTTTTAATCTAATAAAAGGAGAAACCATAACAAATGTAATGTTTTTCCTGTTTATTTTTTGATCTAAGAAAAAAAAAATTATACTAAGTGTATTGATCCAAAGAGTCTTCTGTTCTACAAAGACAGTGCCTTTTGGAGAAAGCAACTGTGGTTTTAAGAGGAACTGAATGATTATCGCAAGCTTGGACTTCAGAAGCAGTGCTTTCTGAAAACAAAACCAAAATATAGATACATAAATAAATAAATAAATAAATAAATAAATAAATAAATGGCAAACCTAACAGAGTACCTCTAAACTGCTTCTCAGCATGTTTAGCCCGCTTACCTATCCAAGCATTCCTTGGATTGGGCCCCCTGTTGGTTTTATTTAAGAAGAGAAGTACTTCTGTTCACTTTGGCATACCTTAGTGATTGTTGGTTTAAGGGAAATTCAACAGAACCCGCAGGACAAACTACTTACAATTCTGATTCCATGTTTCAAGATAAAAAGGTTAATCATGAAGAAACATCTTTGGAAAATTCCTTGTGTCCCCATCCAAATTAGCATCTGTCTGTTTCTTCCATTTCTTAAATTGCTTCACTTAAACAGAAAATGCTTATTGACATTATTAAGGACTTTCTTTGTATAATAAGCTTATAATAAAAGCATGCATTTTATAGAAAAGGATCTCTCTCTTTTCTTTTTCCCCCAGCTGGGTCAGTTTATTTGAAAAAGAGTTGTAAAAGTAATTCTATTATTGTTAAATGAACTAAGCATTAAAAAATATGCAGCGTCTCCACAGTTCTCCTTTAATATTCTCCTGTGCTGTTCCTGCTTCATTCTCCTTCTTTTTAGATACTACTTGTTGTTCTGATCACCCCCTATTTACCTCATGGGTGAAGGAGAGCTCCTTCACTCCAAACTGTGTAATATGGCTGAACACAGGGCACCCAACACTGGACAGGTGAGATTGGTAGCAATTTATTAGTCACACATGCTCCTTGGAGAAATGGCTAATTGTAGGATTAGGCAATGAAATATACAAGATGATTCCGGAGCATTTTATAGCACCAGAAAAATAAGGAAGTGTTCCAACAATCACAACAACAATGAACAATAATAAGGTTATGTGAAAGAGACAGAAGAGCCAACTGAAAGAATTCTCAATGTCCAAAGCTAGAACAGTTTGAGCAACAAAACAAAATCGTATTGGATTATAACCAAAGTATAAAATAAATAGTCATGATTTCATAATAATATGAACAAATGATTGAATAAATCAATAAGTGAGGGAGAAGAGCCAAATCACCCATGCAAAAACATTTCCAAATAAATTACGGAGCTACTTCAACCTAAAGGAGGGGAAGCATCACTCTCCACATCGTAAGTGTGAGCTGAGCATAGTGAGTTCATTCTAAAGACCAGAGTATGGAAAGGAGAGGGTGTAGCTTTACAGTGGGAAAACCTGACAGGCACTACTGCAGCCAGTTGATCAAGAGTAACATCATGCAGATATTTTTTGACCTTACATAGAATGTCACGGAAATGTCACCTTATCTCTGTGAGCTTCCTCCCCCAGCCATAACTCCAGGCTAAGAATGATAAAAACATGAGAAAAATTCCAATAAAGGGACATCCTGCGATATACTGGATCACAACTTCTCAAAACTGTCAATGTCAGGGAAACAAAACTTTGAGAAACTGTCGGAATCAGGAAGAACCTGAAAAGATCTGATAGCTAAATGGAATCTGGTATCCTGATAAGGACATTACATAGAAACAAAGGAAATCTGAATAAAGTATGTGTGGATATTGGTTTATTAATTGTAAGAAATGAATTATACTAAGATAATGATTTACTAATATGAGAAATGGTGTGCAGGATATACATGGAAACTTTGTACTATCTGCTCAGTTTTTCTATATATCTATCGTGTTTCCCAGAAAATAAGACCTAACCGGAAAATAAGCCCTAACCTGGGATTTTTCAGGATGACAGCCCCTAAACATAAGCCCTAATGCGTCTTTAGGAGCAAAAATTAATGTAAGACCCTGTTATGCGGGGGTCTCAGCTCCTGCTCCCCGCATAAGAACGCAGGCTATGGTGAGGCCAAAAAGGAACACCCACAGGGCCGTAGATAGGAGAGTCTTCCTACTATCTTCTCGCTGGTGGCTGCGTTGGAGACACAGGAAGCAGGATCCACACGATCCCCAATCTGCCACCCGCTTCTCTGACAACTGGCCCTACTTATTAACTGCAATCCCCCGTTAACAGCTTAGCCACGGATAATCAGTGTTAGCTGATTAGTGGTCTTATTTTCAGGGAGACACGGTAACTCTGTTCTAACAAGTAAAGTTATTTTCAAAAACACTCCTATATTTCTAGACTTAAAAAGGTTAATGGTGTCTTAGTTTAATCATTCTAGAGACATTTTAAGTGTATAGAAAAGCTGAATGAAAAAGAGAGGGTCATACATGATAGAATTTCAGAGACTGTTGAAGGTTGGGGAAAATGTGTGTGGAGGCTTTTCTGGGACTCCTTCCAAACTCTTTTTATTTTCATTATTAATTTAAACTAAGTCTATATTCCTACATTATTGTGTCCAAAGTGAAAGTCATAATTTAGAGAATGCCACTTAAATCCACAGTAACCAAGACATTAAATGAAAAAGTAAAGGTGTTATTTTTTTTTTTTTTAATAAAAGTGATTCAGCCTACAAGCTCAACACCAACATGAAGTCCTAATAATAAAATAGTGTTGGAAAGAGCAACCCAAAATTCCACACACCTCCCGCATATAAAAGGTCATTTGAAGAGGCAGAAAAACTGGTGGTTTTGGGCTATAAAAATGTGATGTTAGCACCCTAGTTTTCATAAGTTTCAAAAATAGTTTCAATATGAGTTTTGAATGAGTTTTGGGTGTTTTCATTTACTTACCTAAAGATGCAACGTTAGTGAAAGAATAACCGAGACAGCTTGACTTCTCTTGATAAAAAGACAACAAAATCTTATATCTATGTAATTCTATTGCTTGGTTAACTTAGCAACCGAAGTAACAGACATATATCAATTCATCTTTCCAAAGAACTATCTTTGGTTACACTGACTTTCTCTATTGTATATCTATTTTTTTATTTCAATAAGTTCCATTTCCATCTTTATCATTTCATTATCTCTAATCATTTGGGATTTGATTCTCTCTTCTTTTTATGTTTTCTTACAGCGGAATCTTAGAGCATTTATTGTAGACTTTTCTTCTTTTCTAATGTAAACATTTAAAGCTATGAATGTTTCTCTTTATTACTGCTATAGTTGCATCCCACAAATCTTGGTAGATTGTGTTTGAAAGCATACATGTCCAGGCACTCAGGTGACTCAGTAATGAGGATATATGGACATCCTACCAGTAAGTCACCTAGATCAGAGGAGATACCAGACAGGATGAGAGAAATCTAGAATGGGTAGTAGAAGAGGGAGATGAGTATCAATTAGAGGCTCAAGACCCAGTTGCAGTGACAGCAAGTAGTAACCCTCCTTTGTAAATTTTCTCAGGAAACAAAATCAACCAGCATCCCAGAGCAGCTGCTTCCAGGAGAGATAAATTTACACCAACCAATATGTGAATCAGAATGTAAGAGGTAAACTGTAGTCATTAGTGTGGAGGGCCACTCTTGGCTGACCGCATCCTCTGTTAGGACTGAGCAGCTTTCCCTCAGCTTCTGGGAAGGTTTTCTGTTAAGATTCACAGCTGCATTGCCCTCTGGGAATTGCCTTCAGCCAAATGGCATCACATTTCATAAGTCTACGCCTTTTCCCCTGGGGCAGCCTGTACCTATACCCTTACCTCAATTCAGGCCAACTCTGTACTGTCAACCCCATGAGATCAGCTAATGCTGTTCTATGACTGCATTTCAACTTCTCCCACTGAGAAATCTGATTTATCTCATCCTCAGAGAAGTGATGCTCCTTAAAAGTACATCCAATAAGCCACCTACCCACAAGTCTTAGAATCTTAGGGTTTCTGAGGAACCTGACTTATGTCAGTAAATTATACTTCAATAAAAACTCAAATTAAGAAGAAAAAAACATAATGAGAGGATCTGATTATGAAAGAGTAGCTCATATCACATTAATCTTTTTCCAAGAATAATTGAATTAGTTCCAAAAAACATAAGGTCAATTATATCATTCTACCTGCAAGTACCCAGGAACATGACCTAAAGGAATGACATAAGGACTCTTCATTGACAGATGCATTAAATATTTATTAGGACATGTTATGTCCATAAAGAACACTGGGAAAGTCACTGCTGTGGGTTAATCAGAAGGTGGGTAATTTTCTCCAGGACACTCTGATAAAATTCAATTACTTGCTCTGGACAAGCTTCCAGTCTCTGAGCTCATCTGCAGCTGCCCTCTTACCAAAAAAGCCCCCTAAGCATGGAATACTGTCCAAAAGCAGGTTCTCATTTGCAGATACCTTTTCTGTTTTGCTGATACCTACTGTGAGCCTTGAGGTCAGCTAGAGTCTGGAGTGTGTGATGTTGGTCACTTCTTGGGCCATTTCACACCCGTGGACGATGTCACCCTGTCCCTGTGGAAACTGACAGGTGTGGGTCAAATGTTACCTAGCTTGTGGGCCAAAAACTGGAGACTTGGAGCTGTAGAAAGAAGGTGATTTGTGTGGGGCTGAGATTAACAACACCCTGCAACTCTTGTTATCACAGGAACTTTTCTGTGTTCCAAAGTACACTGCGCTGGTGACACTGGATACGTGTACAGTAGGCCAGAGGCAAACCTGGACAATTAGCCAGGTTTTTTTTTTTTTTATTACCTCCCCCTTTTGCTTTTACACACTTGCCTTTTGTTGTGGAGCTACTTCTATCCAAGATACCCATTGTCTTTATCAGGTTCTCAGTTGCTTCAAAGCCTCTCACCAATAGTCTGGACTTTTCACTTTCTGCTTTTCTCTCAGATGCCAGTACCACTTAATTTATTACAATTATTTTCACTTGTTATAATAGAAGCACAACGTTTAGAATGTGAAGGTAGAAATATGACCAATAAATAATTGAGAACCATGCAGTATGAGTGGGACAAACTGTCAACTCCTCCCTTCATCACCTTTGTATATAGAGAGAAAAGAATGCAAAAGTAGCTGTCACTATGAAGTCTGGGTGACAAAGAATAACCATTTCCAGTCAGAGGGGTTTTTCCTGAAATGGTAGGCTGGGCTTATGTGGGTGGACAAAAGCCAAGAGCATCTAGCCCCATAAGGGGGAAAAGAGTACAGGGGATTGCAGGAATCAGAGGCCTATCGTTTCTAAAGGACAAAGAAGTAACTGTAAATAACATAGTAGTTCCTCCACAGAGAATTGTCCTGTGTTGTCTCCAGGGGGGAATTAATGTGTTCTTCTTTTCTGAAGCCTGAGAACTTACAGGACCACACATAGAGAGCATCGGTTACTGTAACTTAGACAATAGCCTTAGAAATTCATTTACATCTTTTGAGACACAGAACACGCTCAGTGATTTGTCACCTTTATTTGATGACACCCTAATGTTCCATCAGTGAGCTGTGGTGTTGATATTTCATGAGGGGACAGAGAGCAGCTCCATTTCTTCCCAGTTCATAAATTGGGATTTTGAAAATCACTGCTCTGATCTAACCCCCTTATTTGATACATTAGGAGACCAAGACCAGATAATTATCTGACTCATAAAATTAATGGCCCTGTGTGGCCTGGGACTGTGGCCTTCTGACTTGTCCTAGATGGTTTTCAAACAGAGGTCTGAGCCACCTGAGAATACTTGGAGTAAAAGCTGCAAGATACTTGCCTTGATGGAGCACATTCAGGGATTCTCTGTTCTCAGGGTGGACTAATGCCTGACAGAACAATCACGGGAATTGGCATCTCTATATTAGTTAGCATCAACTAATAAGTATTTTTACAAAACCCATTTTTAAGCATATCTATTCCTTTATATGAATTATGTGTGGTGGCTCAACTAGGTTGCAGCTGGCCTTAGAATTCCTGTGGAAAAAGAGAACAGTCTATACTCTTGTGAATAATTAATAAATAAATAAATAAATAAATAAATAAATAAATAAATACAACACTGCAGGCTCTTTAACAAGCACCTGAAATGTCTGAGCAGGGCTCTCTGTTACTTAGGAGGAAGGATGGGGAGCCATACCCACAATGTCAATAAAATAGTTAAGGGAGGGTTCTACTGAGATCTTACTCCTTAGACCCATTTAAGTAGATTTAATTCTGAGAAGACAAGGCTTCTCTAATTTAGATCTGAAAGGGAACTTTTAGATCATTTAGTCCAACGCTCTCACATACGTAATGAAAGGAATATGAGGCCCACAAGGGCAAACTAACTTTCCCAAGTTTATCCCACTAATTAGAGATTGAACAGAGCCTGGAACCAAATTCTCAGGGTTCAGTGTTTTTCCAGCATAGGTAAGCCTGGAAGGAATTTACTTATGAGTGGTATTTTACAACAAATTCCTATAGCTTCCAATTATAATGTTACCCTTTAATCTCATCTATGGCTCCATGACCCATTATATGATAGTGTTCAAATAAAATATGTACATAAGTCAATCAGCTCTTTCAGAAATCTCTTTTTCAATGAGTAGCTTCTTGATATCTACATTTTAAACATATTTATCCCTCACATAAGTAGGCAGACAATACAGTTAAGCTTTTAAATGTTTCTTCCATTTTAGTATCTCTGGTTCCTCTTCAATTACCTTAAACCTAGTTTCCAAATCAGTTCAGTTAGTCATTTCCTTTATATGATTGACTTTATATAAAAGTCATTTCTTTTATATGATATGTTAGGTCTTCTTCAGGCCAGTCTCATTTTACTCCCTTTCTCGGTCTATCCCAGAATGGCCCTGCAGTACCATCTTAAGCCTGAGGTGCTATACATAAGCTGGGATTCTAGTTGAGCTTTGGGGTACATTTAAGGGTGACATGGTGTTGGCCTGTGGGCTGGACATAGCTATACTTCTA
Source organism: Rhinolophus sinicus (assembly GCF_036562045.2). Classification (NCBI taxonomy): domain Eukaryota; kingdom Metazoa; phylum Chordata; class Mammalia; order Chiroptera; family Rhinolophidae; genus Rhinolophus; species Rhinolophus sinicus. The sequence continues at coordinate 24,023,503 of NC_133758.1, read as the reverse complement.
AAAGGGGCATTTGGAGATTCAGCCAAACCAATCCAGACAGAATGACTGCTAGAAACATGTCAAATATATGCGTGCTAGCAAAAATGATTCCAGGAGGAATAAAAGACCTAGGGAAGACAGAAGCTAGAAAAGAGACAGCAGGCTCAGAACAATGGGTCATAGGAGGTGGAACAGGAACTTAAGGTGGTCTATACAGCCTCGCCTGTGAGTGGTGGTCAGGGAGGGATCGTAATGGAGTTGTGATAGTCATTACCTCTGTTATAAGGTATTTCTGCCTCTCTTCTCCTAGCCCTTTAGAAGTGGGCAAAATGTCACTTCTCAGAAAAAACTTTAACAAACTTTGTGCATTTCATCATATTCTCATTTACAACCTCTTTGATCAAGAAGCATACGTAGATTGGAGCCTCCATCAGCTTGAAAGGCTCAAATGAGCATTTCTCCCCTTCCCCCATCCCTACCTAATAACCTACATTGGACAGGTAGCACAGATGAGAAATTAACTTTCATTGTTTTAAATCACTAGGTTCCAGGGTTCTTTGTTATCTCAATGTACTAATGGATCTTGATTGATATTGAACCTTCATGGTCACGTTCTTTTCCATAGGTAAAGAAGACTGAAGCATCCTCTAAGTTCATCTGGATGCAAGTTTCCCTATGCACCAAATTATTCATCCAGACCTGTTCACTAGGACCTAGTAGACCAAAATGTGAAGTGGAAGTGGGGACTGAACGAATGAGGTCCAACAGATTGTGATGAATAAAATAGGCTGATTCACGTGGAAGAAATCAATCAGACATGGACCCGCCCTGGAGTGGCCACTAATATCTCCCCAAATAGATCTGGATTATCCCTCAGGAAGGTTATCTCTAGAGGATGTCTTCTAGAAGCTTGTTTTTCTCTAAGGCCAGTGCTAGCCAATGGGAAGGTATCTGAAATATATTTCCACATGGAACACATTGTGGATCATGGCAGCCCCCCTCAGCCTCCCACTTTCTGATATTTTGTTCATTAGGCACAAACAGGGAAAACTAAAAGAATTATTTTTAAAAACTAAGAAAATAAATACAATTTTCCAACAAATCCTCAGAGATGGAAGAGATTGACTTTCAGTCAAGAGACCCGGGTCCTGGTCTCAGGACTGGCAAGTTATTTTATCTCACCTTGCTTTTAATAACTGCCAGCATACAATATGTGTAGGTTATTGTTAAGACTCTAGTTCAGTCCTAACATTCTTTGACTCTCAGCCATTGTATTACTTATTACTCTTGGTAATCAAGTCACTTATATACTTGCAAACAGTCTCTAAAATACTTTAAACTCTAATTTTTTAAAATTAAAAAAAAAAGCTAATGTTGTCCAAATTGTTTGTTTTGAAAAAACCTAAAATGAAAAACTCAATCAACATAAAAGCCACTCTAGTATTTTAAATTGTACTGTTCTTCTGAGCCTTCTTTACACAGTGGTTTAGATTGCCCCCTAAGGAGCCATAATTGACAAAAAGCAAACCACGTTTAGAATAATGATTAGAGTTACTAATATGCAATATTATGATCCCATCAAGCTCTTTCTTTGGCTGTTAATTGGAAAGGCACCAAAAGATTCATCTCTGCTTTAACACATTTAAAATTTTCAAAGATAAATTATATAATCTAAACCATATTTTTGAGTGTATCACTGAATTGCCAGTATTGTGGGACCATCACACCTACATCTGAATTTGTGACTCTTTATGTGTAATGTGGAAACACAACATAGGAATTTTCTAGTACTTTTACCCTGTGGGGATTTTTTTTTTCACAGTCAGCAATTCTCTTCAATAAGGTATCTTTGGCATTTTAAAGAATCCAAGAGATTGGAACTTCCTAGTCTTCACCAGATTTGATGATCGCTAGGCTAAGTAATCAAACATTCATTCATTCATTCCAATCCTGGGATGAAATGTGAATATTCTTTCTGATTTGCACAACCTAAATTCCTTTCAAAGCAGATATTGAGATAAAAGCTTATATATAGAAAACAGAAATTATGAACAGTAGAGTCAAGCAGGGGAAAAGAAAAATCCAAATGTGAGAGTACATTATTGAGTTAGCCTCCACCACGAATGGCAGGTGCATTATGCCACAGGATCCATAAAACCTAAGAAATATATCTGAGATTTTTCCATCCAAAGGAAGAAGGAAAGGAACATTGATTCATTATCTCCCATCCTCTATAATCCAAAAGTTGCTGTGTGGGATACTTGCAAATTTGCATATCTGGGTTCCAGGATACTTCCTTAATTTAGGCAGTAAAGGGGGCACAGGTGTGGACATAACTGGCATCTCTGAAAAGCTCAGTGGTGGCTGTCCTCTAGAGGCCAGAACAGGCAGTGGAAGATACTGCTGTGGACCTGGGATCCCCTCTGAATCCTTGTAACCACACCCCTGATAACTGTGTTCCTGGGTTGTCCATGCATGAGGACAGATGTGTGGGTAGATTACTTTAAGTTTCTTACGGTACAGCATAAGAGAAGCTCTGTGCTGAGAAACAAGAGAACAAGAAGCCTTTTGGGTTGTACCTGTATGAGGCTGTTTGAAGACTAGGTGGGACTTATTGTTAAAACAATAATTGCAATACGAGTCAAAGACAAAAGATTTGAAGAGGTGCACAAAAGGAACCCAAAACAGTCAAACCCTTGCACTACTCGGATATGTTAATACCCTTCACTGAATCCAATCCAGCAAAGTATCACATTCAAGATGGTAGTCAGTCACAAACTCTGCAAACAAGTAACACAAGAGAGTTAGTAGAACAAGCTATAGGCCTCTCTATAGCAACTTAGTCCTGAAGCTATATTGATATTTATCATCTCGCTTCTCCCTCAATGATTCTCGCATTACCTCACACTTTAACTGGTCTCAGTTGCTTGCTTGGAATATGATCTGAATTTCATACGAGTCTTTAATTGCCTTGCTTTATTTGGGCTTTGGTTTTTGCAACTCCCCTTAACCATTATCACTGAAAATGGAGGCACCAAGAAATATCACAGTGTATCTTCTCTGTCCCTGTCTTATAGCTAGAATACTGGCTACTCATTAATTCATGGCAACAAGCTCACTTCACTGAATCTTCTGACCACTTCCTCTGTACTAGACCCTGCAGTTTCTGTATCATCTTCACTTCATGTACTGAACAAACAGAGTCATCCTGTCTCAGCTTCAAAGATCCACCTATGGAGACCAGGAAATCTTACCAGAATATTGACTCTCAAGACAATGATGGATATTCACATGTCAAGCCTTCTATCTATTCCTCTTCTCCAAATAATACAAGACTCTAGAGATCCATGTCCACATATATTTTACCAATTACCACTAGTATATATTAACCAAGACTTTACATTTATTTAATGTGTAAGCTATGTCCCCAAAGAGTAGCAGTTCTATTTCCTGCTTGTGTGATACTGAGCTTTGACCTGTAATTTCACATGAAAGGAATATAGGGTGGTAGAGGCAATCAGCAAGCATTATCATGAGAGGTACCTGCCTTAGGAGAGCGTTTACAGGATCACTCAGCAAGAGTAATCTATGCTCCTCTGTCAAGGGAAGGGATATGCTTCTGTTAGCATAGAGGATTTAGGCAGCTTTAGTAATTTAAGACTCTCAGGCTCAGCTACCAACAGTTGTCATCTTTGGTTTCATGGCCAGACTCCTCTGCGGTCTCTGATTTTGACTTAGGAAACTTGTCAGAGTTGCACACTGAGTTTCTTTTGAAGTTCTGCCATACTTAAAATTAAATACTGGGACTCATTTTTTTTTGCACAGTTTCACCAGGTGCTATAGGGAAAAGGGTTTCCTCTAACTCCGAAATAGAAACACTGCTTTCACAGCTTTCTTTGAGTTGATAGTTGGCTGACTGCGTCTATCATTTTCCAAAGCAATTAACAACTTATTATTTGATAATTCATATAATTGAAGTTTTCCAAAACCTGTTTAAGTGCCCCAGCTATCATATAATCCAATTCCTTACACCCCACATGCTCATTACCACAATTAGACACTATAGGAGGGTACACAATTAAGTTCACGAACTCATCCTAGAAAAAGTGCTACATACTAACTCACTGATGAATATCACTACAGTCACCTCTGAAGCACTCCCCTTAAGAAGCTATGCACAAGATAACATTGTAGTCTCATGCTCTGTGACAGCGGTTATGCCTTCGACGGGTCTGGAAAACAAGATTACTCTGACCTTTCAAAGGTATGTTATCTTAGGTGCAGAAAGACAATAATAGAAAATTTCAAAAGTAAAGATTGAGCTTTGTCAAGGAAGCTAAGGACTTAGGATGTGACTACACTCTATGACCTGCTTTAGTTAGGAACTTTCACGTTCAGACCACCACTTTGGTCTCTGGGGTTTAGGATCTGCCATAAGGGCCTCCCCTGAGCTTGTCAGGTTTAGTATGTGGGCCCCTTTTTCATCCACACTTCTCATGCCTTTATAAAACCTGATGGACTTCCATCACGCTGACACAATGGAAATCTCAATGGTTCATCGTTATACATTTGCAGCTCATCATGCTTTCCCGCTTCCTCTATTGAAACTGTGGGTCATTATGAAAAGTAAATACCTATGAGTTTTTGTTTCTCATTTGTTTGTCTTGTTCTTTTGTTGTTTTTGGTTTATATACCACATATCAGTGAAATCATATGGTTCTCTGCTTTTTCTGTCTGACTTATTTTGCTTAGCATTATACTCTCAAAAACTCATAGACACAGATGATAGTTTAGTGGTTACCAGAGGGTAAGGGGGGAGGGGGTTGGGAGATGAGGGTAAAGGGGATCAAATATATGGTGATGGAAGGAGAACTGACTCTGGGTGGTGAACACACAATGGGATTTATAGATGATGTAATACAGAATTGTACACCTGAAATCTATGTAATTTTACTAACAATTGTCACCCCAATAAATTAAAAGAAAAAGAAAAATAAATACCAGTGACATAAGGAAAATCAAATGATACTACATGTGTTGAATTTAAATTTAGTATGGGGTTTTCTCATTCTTCTGCAAAAATGTCATCCAGGAAAGAAATGAGTTCAAAGGCAGTGTTGACTTCTTCAGTTACCATCTCATAGGGCTGTTTCCTTCCCACTCAAATCCCTTTAACCTTTGGATGATTTGTCACAGAAGCATGAATTAGTGACCATCAAACAACCACTCTTCCAACAAAGGCTAACAGGTGAGTCCACTACCCAATACATTGTGTACAAATAACTCAACGTTAAGTAAGAGTATTTAAGATCTCAAGTTTCCATTCCTCATTATTTATAAATTTATTTCATGATAATCATATAGCAGGTTGGGAGACTTATGTCCCTTCGACTCAGATCATCCCCTGACTGCAGGACTCTGGGTAAATTATTTAACAACCCAAGTAATCTTTCTCCCCATTTATAAAACTGGAAAAAAAGGGGGGAAGGGGAAGTTCTAGCTTCCAATATTTAACTCCATAACCTTTAAGAAGGTTGCATGCCTAATTGGTGTGGTCTTATTTTTATTAAATATTAAAAGTAAAGAGATTGGGAAGTATAAAATAATGTTGCCAATGAATAGTTGAACAAAAGGCCTAGAAACAGTTAAGTACATAATGAGGTTAAATTGGTTAACTTGAGTAGAAACAAAGAGAACCTAATTCTTATAACAAGGGTAATACTAACAATGGGTCAATCTGAACAGTGTCTCTCTGTCATCTGACTTTTACTCTCTCCTTTCCAAACTGGTAGCAAATGGCCATATTTTGGACCAGCAGAAGCAGGAGCTTAAGATGGTACCTGGCATCTGCTCTGTGGATAAGTCTTTAGAAAATGAGAATAATTGGCTCTTCTCTGTCCCACAGTTTTACAGGATGAGTCTTTTGTAACTTGGAGAGAGCAGGAATATTGGCTACTTTCAGACTGGAGATGACCCTTATCCCTGTGGTTTTTTCATGTACACTTTTCCTCTGCCAAGTGCTTGGGATTCCCTAGAGGTAAAGATTGATATTCTTCTTGCTTTTTAAAAAAGGATTATTGTTTTAGGAAAGGTAATATATAGTCTAAGTTTTTGCAAAATGACTGTGTATACCTCATAATTTAATGCATTACCATGTTACCAGCTTCATTTAAAAAAAAATATATCCATTTGAGTTAGGTCCAACACTTTTCTGCATGAAAGAGAAAAATTGGTCCCACTTTTAAATGAAAGCACATAGTAACTGATCAATTGTACTAAACATCTGTATAATGTATAATACAGAATCGTAGACTGTGATGAGAAATTCAGACAAGTTGATATGAACCTGTTTAAAGACCTGTCATCACATAGAAAATCTAAGAAGTTACAGGGCAATAAGCCTATATTTTTAATACACATGAGTTAATGGAAAGACATTATTATCTTCTGATTATTATAGTGCCTTCATGGAAAATCAATATGATATAAAGTGTGCTTCTTCCATTCTCTCAGCAGTAAAAGATGCTTGGTGGGCACCTTCTTCCAAATTGACCAACTTGATGTGCACTGCAGATAATTAACCTTTTCTTCCCCCATCTGAAAGTCACCCTTCTCTCCTTCTTCACCACGAATAGAGTGGCCACCCAGGACATCCTTCCATGCTGTCACCTGTCATTCTTCTTCCCATAGGAAGAAAGCAAGACTGGGCTTTTACTTTATTTTTAGGCTTTTATGTAGTTTAACCCATGTTTAGTTTCTATTTTTCATCCCAATACTATAACTTCGTGATCAGTCTGCTAGATGTTAAAATCCAGGAAAATGACCTCCACCTCTTTCTGCCCTGAATTTCACCTCCACAACAAATGTAAGCCAGGGTGATTTCTCTCTTCAATTGAAAATGTAACTAGAAATGAAACCAAGTCTGCTCTGCATGGTTTTTATGTGCATGTGGTTTCCAGGGAAACCTCACCCTGATATTTCTAAATGTTAGGATAGTAACTGGTGCCCCTCCAGTTCTGACTTTGAACACATTAAAAATGTTCATGGCATCAAGGAAATGAGAAAAAGAGGTATTGAAAAAAGAGAAAAAAGTTTTAAAATTAAATTTCATTTTTAAAAGATACATTCTGAATTACATTCAAAAGAGGCCACAAAAAGTGGAAAAGTAAGTCTGAAATTTAAGTGAGTAGAAGAGAAAGAATTTATTTTGTTTAGATGAACAAACAAATTAAATTTTCTTTTAGGGTGGCTCTGCAGACTTCAGTGTAAGGGGAAGACAATAAGTTGCAAGTTTGAGGTTTCAAGTACCTGAATATCTCTATTTCAAATGAAAGAGGGTCATAGAAGAGATGAGTGACAGGTATATCACCCTATTAAAGAACTGTATTTTCTCAGAAAGCCAAAACTACAAACTAATGAAAATAATTTACTTTAACCCTTCAATTAACATAAATGTAGATATATGTTAATGATGATTAATGTGAAATAAAAATGATAAAAACAATTACCCTGAAGCAGTATAGCTTTTAATTTTAATAAAGAATACAATTTACATTTTTCCTGAATTTATAACTGTTTCTCTTATTATCCTTGTCCTAAATTTGTTTCCTTTCTGCCTATTCAATATCTACCTTTATTTCAGGTCTTCTTCACATCTTACATCTGCTAAATGATGCTTGCTTCATCTCGCTTCTCAAATGCACTTACAACTTGTAAGATATTTCGTATTAATTTTATATCTGCAAAAGATAGTTTTTTAAATAATACTACAACTTCTTTGGAAGTAAAATGTTATTACTGGATAATCCTCTCTGTAGCTAAAGTTTCTCTGATCTTAACCTTCTACTGTTAGAATGTTATTATTATTTTTTTTATTTATTAAATTTATTGGGGTGACATTGGTTAATAAGATTATAGATGTTTCAAGTGTAAAATTCTATATCACATCATCTACATATTGCATTGTGGGTTCACCACCCAAAGTCAAGCCTCCTTCCGTCACCATATATTTTACCCCCTTTACCCTCTTCATCCTCCCTTCACACCCCCTTCCCCTCTGGTAACCACCATACTGTTGTCTGTGTTTATGAGTTTTGTTTGTTGCTTTCTATTTTATATCCCACATATGAGTGAAATCATATGGTTCTTGTTTTCTTCCATCTGATTTATTTTGCTTAGCATGATATTCTCAAGATCCATCCATGTTGTCACAAATAGCAGTACTTAAAAATCAAGTCATAGACTCTAAAAATAAAATGGCAGGGATGGAAACAAGCTGTTATGGCAGGAAGGAAAAAGAAAGGAGAGAGAGAGTGGAAGAAACAAAGGTCAAGTATGAGCTGTGTTATTGGATACCTCAACAGGCTCTGATCAAGAATTAAAGCACGACAGGCTCCCATCTGAATTAGTGACTTCTCCCTGTGGGCAGGAAGTGAAGGGTGCATAGGAGGGAGGCATTTCCCCCTCTAATATTGCTTGAGAGGAAAAGAGTATTGGTAAAAATTCCCATTGTGTGTACTCGGGGAGGAATCCAGGGAGAAACGCAGTGTTCATTCTACAATCATTGTGATATGGATTTCATTATTATTATTATTATTATTATTATTATTATGTCTTTCTAGAAAGCATGGTTATGTTTTACCTCATGTTTGATTCTCATCACCTAGCATAGTCCTTGGCATAAAGTATTTGTCTATTACATGTTTCTCTGTCGAGTAAGAGGACGGGACAGTAAGAGTATTATAGACTGTCCCAATCCTAGTTCAGGTTGTTCTGGGGTAGGTCGGCTTTAACCCTAGAAGCATTGCATAGTAATTAGATGGATGGACATGAGGGGAGAAGTAATTCTAATCTGGGCATTCTAAGTACACATGGAGATGAAAACACTTGAAATCTCATGACTATGTCTCTTGAAGGTTTTTTAAAATTAATTTAAAAAAATTCTTGCAAGCAATCTACATAATTCAGGATTTGAAGTAAAATATTGGATCTGAAATTTCTGATTTAGATGAAGCCTTCATAAACTAATAATTGTGATCCTTTATTTCATGCTGTGAAAATGCCAACCTTTCAATTCCTCCAAGCATCCTGGTACAGATGGTCCTATATTGCACAGCCAACAACTGTCACTTTATTTTACCAATATCTAAGAGACAGAATGATTACATCTACATCAATCATCTTGAATAATAGAGGCAAAAATCACTGCATTATTGCAAAATAAATGTCTCTTACTTTCTTGAGCAGTGTCTGTGACTTGCAACTTATTTGTGATAATGTAGGAGGCAGTCAGTCATACAACGACATTCTATTCTGTTGAGTCAGAGGTGGGGCATGAGAAAGTTTTCAGAGGATAAGCAAAAAGGTGACTCATGACTCCAGAAAGCTTCAGCCTTTTTTTAGGGCAAGAGAGTGTTCCAACAAGTGTCAAGCACAATTGCTCAATTGTCTAACATGATGGCAGTGTCTCCATGTACCAAATGGCTTAAATGTGTTGAGGGATGGGACAAGAAAGCAAAACGCTTACTCAAGCACCTTGTTTTCTCTGTGGATATTTTGACAGCCTTCAGTTCCTACGTAGCTTGTGGTTTCAGCTGAGATCATAGCCACAGGCTTATGTGATAAAATTTCGCTGTCTTAACAATTATGTCAATCTAATCAGCAAGATTGAGATTGGCTATTCTTTCAGAAAATTAAAAAAGAAACTGATAGGAAAGAGGAACAATTATGTATTAACTTGTCATCCTTCTCAATAGCCAGATGTTTTTTTTTTTGTATGCAGGGTCACAAATAGTGGTTTCAATTCTTAAGACCACTTAATAAACCACAATAGTTTGGTTTAGTGGTATTTTATTTACTTCGTACTTCCTAACATACATAGATAATGACTATATATGAATTTTTTTAATGATGCAGTGATTTGGATATTTTACTCTTTTGATTTAAAACATCTTACTCAAGAATATAATTATACTAATGATCAGCCTAAGTGTCGCCCCCCCCCCCAAACAAATGGGCAATATCTTCTCACATTATAGTACCAAATATAGGACTAGGTATATTCTTGGCACTCAGTAAATCACTTGGGGTTCGTTCAGGGACAGTGGTCTCTGTCTTTTGCCTGACATTAGTATCACCACTTTTCCAAATGAAATTATATATACATACATATATATATGTGTGTGTGTGTGTGTGTGTGTATTATACATACAATAATCATGTTGTATTTTGTATTTGCCTTTTAACTTTTTCATGTAGCACACCCATTTTGTTATTTTGGAGTTATAGACCAATGGAAAAAGATACAACTTTTCATCTTATTAAAATTAAGAACTTTCTCAGCAGTAAGTTAAAAACAGCTGAACAAAAACACTTCAAACTTGGCAGGTGGCTAGGACTCCTGAGGAATCATGTCATAGTTAAGTTTCAAAGAAATATTTGAAATTAAAGTGTAGAGCATTTTAACGGCCAAACTTTTGGCAGATGTCAAAATTTTAGAAAACCATTTTGGAAGACAGGAAACTAGCCCAACCCTCTCTTTCACCCTTGCTCAGAAAGATTAAGACAATGACTGAATCAGCAATGAGGTTGAAAAGACAGGAACCCCACCATAGTAATTTTGAAATATCTTCATTCCTGTGGCCTAATGATTGACGTGTCAGGGGAGGTGCTGTTGAAATCATCTAGGCCCAGAATTCTAGTCCTCACCATTCTTCTAATCATTTAACTACAAATTTTAAAAACTCGCTTATCTTCTCTGGGCTCCAGTTTCTCCATATGTCTGATGGAGGTCACAGTAATAGCACTGGGGGTTTAACTGCAATATTTCTGAAGGTACTTTGAAAAGATGAAAGAAAGTTACAATTACTATGCATAGTTTTTTCTCCCTCTCTCCAGCCCACCACACAGAATTGCTGGATTGTCTCAAATTTCCTATTTGGTCTTGTTAACATACACTTGACTGAAATGATAAAAGAAAGCCTGAGCTCACACCATTCCCTAATCCAGCAGTTATGATTGTTTATTCAGCGCCCTGGAAGTCAGCAAACCAAGATGAGTCATTTTAAAGGCCGATGTTGTCAAGATGATGGAATTAGTCATATGGCCAATCTGATTTGGGTAATCAGATGATCAACGTATCTGACACAACCTAATTAAATACTAATCATTTCTATTTTCAACTTTGTTAGTCATTTGAGTTTTCACTAAGATTATGCAATCCAAGCCACATTGGTTTTCAAGGAAGAAATGAAGAAATGGACAAAATAAGAACTAGGGTAATGGTAGTCAGCATGGAGAGTAGAAGCAGAATTTAAGAAATTTTAAGAGAACAGTGCAATATTCATCATCATCATCATCAAAATATTTATTACACGTAGAATGAGCAATATATTGTAAAGCACAGTGTGATACCAAAAGGATTATGAAGCATGGAAATTGCCCTTTAGAAACGTATAATACAGAGGTCATAGTGATGTAGGTGATGTTGGATCTGCTGGCAGTTTCTGAGTGCGGGCCAGGATTGTGTCTTGTGAAGCCGAAGAATGGAAACACGGACCAGGAGAGGCAAAGAGTTTTAAAAGGAGAATAGTTTAGTAGAGACAGGAGAAGAGGTTGCAGCTCCCAAGCGGGAGGGGGTCCCGAATGGGGGTGCCCAGTGACTGAAGCAAAAGCTCTTACTTTTATACCTTCCCTTTGCCTGTTTGGGGAAGGGGAGCTGTTTGAAGAAGGGAACTTGTTTGGAGAAGGGAACTGGTGCCTTTTAATGAAATTTGTCTACCAGGTTTGCTCTGCTTGCCCATCCTAAAGGAATTAGCAAAGTAACCCACTCTTTATCTATCAGATCTGCTCCATTTATCAGGCCAAAAGGAATTTTATGATTAATCTCAAGGCCTTGTAACATTATGTCCTGGAGCGAAAGAATGATTTCAAAACCTAAACTTTTAAGATATGACTGTCTTTGTTTATTTTACCAGGGACCTACCTATGTACCTAGCAATCATACTAACTAACCTGTCTCGATAGAATATGTACCACAAAGATTAATAATACTAAATGGAGTATTTGTTACATCTCAAGTAAATGGGATGGATGGCTGATGTTAAAGAAATTTAGAAGAGTGAAATAATGGTACGTCTCATGGATGCCACTGGAATACACACAGTATCTCGTTCTCTCTCTCAGGATAGTGAATAGAACTCAGTGTGCTGGCTTTTGTACATCCAGGAAAATAGGTTTATGGCAGGGAAGAAATGACTTTATACGTGTTGTCCATTGGGGGCTATTGCTCCTTCACTCTGTATTGTTACAGAAATCCCCAGCCAGCATTCAGCAGCAGGTAGGGGGTGAGGAAAGGCTCCTTCACTGCAAGAAGTGACTTTTTTAGTTCATGGCTCACATAGCCCTAAAGCTAGTCGGAAGCTGCAGTTACTATAAAGTTTTATATCTCATCCCCCAAATCACAATGATTCTGCAGGACAGATGTTAATTCTAGGGAGTAATACCACCAGCAGGACTCAATTTTATGAGTACGTTATAAAAGACTCTGCTAATTAAACACACACACACACACACACCCCCCGCACGTATATAGAAAATGGATCACAGCATTGCTCGTAATGGACAAAATGACATTTCTAAACATCCCTTAAATGATTACCTTGTCATTTTCCAACCCTTTCCCACTTAGCCTATCTATGGAGATCTGTGCTGCCAACATTTTTTTCTTTTTTTTTTTTCTTTTTTAGGTGCCTGCTAGACAACTGATAGAATAGCATGGAACAGCAATTCTCAGCCCACAGAGCTCAAGAGCCACTTAATCAGTGAAGAGTGCACTGGCAATGCTATGGACTGAGATTCCTTTAAAATAGCTAACCCTCAACCCAGACCAACTGCTGAGTGACAAGACTGCATGCATAACCCAGAAGGAGAACAAAGCCTGCTATTCTTTCTTTCAAATGTGTGCTTTTCAAAGTTATGAATCCTTTATGTTGGCACTAAACTTTTAATTCTCTTCCTCTTGTATTGCATTTAATTTTTATCACCCATGAAATGGGTTGGGCATACATGACATCTTTAGTCTACAGGTGAGGGAGAGACTGGGTCAAGAGATTTAAAAGTGCACTTCACATTTCACCTTGACAGTGAGAAAACAGAAATGCAAATGAATTCCTTGCTCCCAGAATCACTCTTTTCCTATTGCAAAACACTGCTTGTTAAGTTGTCCCAAATATATTGGGAGTGACCATTAATTACTTAGACACAATGCCAGGTTTTGACAGTTTTCTTGTCTTCCAAATCAACAGCACATAGATACTATTTTTTTCTGATATTATAATCCCCAGCGGCAAATTCTTTTTCTTTGGTCCAAGAAAATTCTATTTATCTAAATTTAGTTTATTAGGAGGAATATGTCTCAGAACTCAGAGTTTTGAGATAATTTCTTTTACTCACAAAACATTTTCAGTCATCTCGACTTAAATATTAGTTAATGCATTAAATATCAGTTAATCTCTCCAACAGCAACTCTATGAATCAGTGTGTTATGTTCTAGGTAAGAATGAATAGCGAACGGAAATTTCCATGACACTCATTTTCGTTACTCAAGGAACTTGCAACAGAGTTAAGCGGACACCCAGAACCAACTAAGGAACATTTTTAAATGCATATAGAAAATGTAAATATAAATTGATAATCTGAGCATTGATGAAATATGAAGCATCAGAATAATCAGAATGATAAAAGATTGGTTAGTAAAGATACTTTGTAGGAAGAAATTTTGAGCCATATTTCAAAGGGAATACAAGATTTGGATTTCTAAAGTAATGTGTGTGCATGTATGTGTGTGTGTATACATATATATATATTTCATACCAACGGAAAAAAAAAATAAGAAACTGTCAGCAAATTCTACACCCAAATCGAGACTCAGTTTTTAGTAGTGGTTACCCTGACCCACAGCAAACCAAATAACTCAATCGCCTTAGTGACTATTACATTGCATTATCATAATAAAGTACTATGTATATTATATTATGTTACATTATACTATATTATATTATATTATAAAATTCTTAAAGTTTAGGGAGGAGACTCAGATAGTCCTGGTTTCAAATCATGGCTATTCTAACATTTAACTGTGTACTTGAGCAAGTGGCTAAAACTTTTTGACCATAGTTTTCTCATATATTCTATAACTTGGGAATAATTTGACCTATCTATCACACTGTGGAGTAGCAGAGGAATAATGTATGTGAAGTACTTATCACAGAGCTTGTCTTCATGGCTCCATGCTACTATTATCCAAGCAGAAGTTATACTTCTGTGTATTGGAAATGATGATACAATTTTGTATTCCTTCCATGAAAAATACTTAAAATTCAAGACTGGAACTCAACTGAACTTTGCAAACTTCCAACTTTTGGACCACATGCCATCAGTAGATAAGATTGGTCATGTGGTATATTAACTATTAACAAATGCCCCAGCATGCCTCATGCCAATTGCCTAGAATTATTTTCTATGAGCTCAAAATCTCTCCATATTTTTAAGGGTATTATGTAATATGACCCCTATCCTAATAACATAACAACAGAAATGTTTGGTCTTGGTCCAGAAAGAGATCTGGTATGGATTTCAGCAATATTGTTCTTTCCACATCACCACCAGACCCCTATGTTTCTGGGATATCCTGCTTAAAAGTAGTGGAATTTGAATGTTTTACACCCTTGAAAGACAGGTGTAGCCTCCTGGGTAAATTGGAGGGGGCTGTCCTTGGCTAGGGTCACAAGCATCACTTCTGGAAAGCAAGTGGGAGATGTTTTGGTCTCAATCAATTAAAATGTGAAATATAAACATTGTTCTCAAAAGCTTTTAAATGTATAGAGATGTATGCATTGACATTTATATGGATGGATATTCCTTTCCGATGTGAGATTCAGACTCAATGCTGGAGGTGATCAGAGATGGGAAGAACTAATTCAGGTTCAATACAAAGAAATTTGAGTTAGGCATGGGAGAATGAGTAGAATTGTAAGGCCTATTTCTAAGCCATATTCCCTGGTAAATTCGGGGCTACAGAATATAGTAGGTAAAGGAAATGGTATTTTTTTTTTTTTTTTTAAGTCAGAGGAATAAGAAAATATACGTTTTTTGTTGCTCTTTCAATATTGGTTGAAGTACAAGATTTTTTTGTGTGAGGAGAGTACAGTATGTATGGTTAGGAAGTCACTGTGCTGTAGGGATTATCTTTGGTGCATTTTGAAAGACAGGCTGAATTTGACTACTTAATTTTACATTCATTCAATATATTGTATTTACTCTGTGCCAGGTAATGTACTCAGCACATTCTGGGAGATAATGCAGATTCATTTACATACATAGATTATTTGCTTTAAAGCAACACAGATAAGTTTTACTTGTTTGCTTATTTATTTTTTAATTATTCCAAGTTTAGCTGAGAAACCAGGAAGTAGAAGGTTTTTTTATAATACAAAATTGAGCAGAATAATTTGGGACACTCCTGAAAGGTACCAGATAGCCATTCATGTCTGTTCATTCCTTGCTTCAAAGACTGAAAAAAAGAAACACCAGAGTTATAGCCTACAAGTCATTCCTGCCGTTAATACGACATATTTCTTCTTTGCCGTTAAGGTTAAAAAGAGCTATAAGAGTAGATGCGAGATTCTCTGCAAAGTTTTAAAAGACATTTGACGTCTGCTGAAAACTTGTCAGAAAATGGTAAAGAAATATGTGGGATCCAGTTTTCTGGGAGACTCCTGTACCAACCATCCTGTCTACACTGAAACTACCTCTGGAAACCACCTCTTCATCTTCACACTTGATGGCAGTGTTCTGCAGTGAATCCGGACAAAATCACAAGCACGTCCCAACAGCACGGATTCAGATTTATTGGGAGGCCAGGCTCCATTTGAATGTGCACATTATTCTTATTGAGAGTCATCAATGGTTTGTCGAACTCTACAAATGTCTTTTAAATGACCATTAAAGTAAAAGGACAGTGAAATGTGAGAGTCAAGCCTTAATGCAGTAGTAATAACATTCAGTCCTAAATCAGAATTCCCAAGTCATCCAGCCACAGAAACAGTACAATTACCATGCAAAATACAGAAGAAAGATACAAAAGACCATGGAGTCTTCCTTTGGATCCTGGGTCACTATTGTTGGTTGTGTTCCCTACCTAAGCTGGTAGGCTAAGGGCAGAAGCTAGAGATTTTAGATTCTTTTTCAGTCTTTGTAATTTTGTCACTGTAGAAATCCAAATCTTTTTTGGAGAAAAAGGTTACAAGGGAAAAAAAAAAAAAAAGAATGATAGGCAGATGTAATTGCCTAAGGTATATGTAAATATTTAAGTATAAATATATGTGACCTTGCTGTCTATTTATAGACAAAGCTACGTGCGTATTTGTGTGTGCCCATGTGCACACAAAGACATTAATTTAACTCACCCGGATATTTATTTCTGGATAAAATTATTGGAAGTACATCACACAACGATCCAAATTTCTATCCCAAATGCTGTTTGAGACTGTGGCTGATTAAATATTTGTAGCAGAAAAACAGAATCAATAGCAAGCTTTCTAGCTACAAGTTTATACCTATTCATAGTTTTGGCATTTGTGCTTTTCAGATGGTATTGTTGCTGATCAAATCTATTAAATGTTTTACTCAAAATCATGAAGCGCTTAAATTTGGCTACCATCATTACACAAACCGTAGTCTCAGCTGGCGCTATTCCTTAGGTAGGACAAAGCTATGAAGAAATCCACATAGGTTAAAGTAACATGCTGATTTTCTAAAGATCAGGTCAGTTCGGTTCCTGTAAGCCCGTTTATTGAGTAAATAAAGCCAGGTGATAATAATAGGATCAGCCCTATACAGAACCATCCTTGCTTTCTTCCAGAGCCCCACTCAACCTCAGCCAATCATTTGATTCTTGTGGGCCATTGACGTAGAGAGGCCAGATGAAAGCATGTAGAGCACAATGGTCACTGGGGCTAGAACATGGTTCCTGATGGCTAGCCTTGGTTCAGGGATTTGCACTTTCCAAGGCATATTTGTTGTCTCTCTCTGTTTCTCTGTCTCTTTGTCTCTGTCTCCCACCACATCCCCATCCTCTCTCTTTCTCTCTCCTTCTTTTCTTGCAACAGCTCTGTGGGACAATATGGCAAGGTTTATTACACATCTTGTGTTGCTGAAGGTAAAATGAAAACACAAAGAAGGAATTTGCCTTAGCTACGATTGAGAAACTGGTAAAACGGATAGGATTTACATTCAAATCCTTGATACTTTGAGCAGTATTCTCTGAAAATCACAATAATATGATTTGGTCAATTTGGAAGAAACTCAACATATCCACTAAGAATATTAATACGAGCACATCATAAAATTTATGAACTTGAACTGAGAAAAAAAAATGTGCCCCCCTATAATGGTCTCCCTAGGCCTGGGTTGACTGAACTTCATTCACATGTAGATACTTTCTAAGCCTACTCTCCATTCAAAAGCTGATCCACAAGTTAGTAAATGTGCAGGCTTTGTTCCCTTTGTCTGTATGGCACTATATTAAATCAATTCAATCAGACCAAATTCAAGGGAGTTTATAGTTCTTATTTGAGTCTATGAGGCATTATGTACAACATCATTTCAGGATTTACTTTCATCTGAAATATCCTGTCCAAATATAGACACAGAGGAACTAAGTAGTTTATGTTTGCACTAAATATAATTAAAACTAAATCTAGCATGTTTATAGTACTATATTGTCTTAAAGCATTTTTTTCTAATCATTTTATCTAAGTATAGAGATCAGTTATGATAGCCTTTATTTTGTAACTAAAGAAAATGATCTCTAATGACTTGTCAAAGTCTCACACCTAGTTTGAGGCAGAGCCAGGGCTAGAATCTATTACTTTATTTAAGTCCCATGGTCTTCGAAATCCTCTCACTCTAGTTACCAGACTAGGGGAATCTTACCATTACCTTCCTGGCCACATGAAGTCTGACTAAATATTCATAGAGGGGCTTCCTCCTCAGCTGGTGCTGTTAAAGCTGAGCTTCAGTGTGATGTGGGATGTGGAGGGTAGGAAGGTGAGAGGAAAGCCAAGAAAATTATTTTAGGAGTTCCTTTCTCATCCTTCATTTATTCATCAAAAAATCAGCAGTGTTTATTGTCTATAGACTGTGTGCCAGACTCTTTGCTTGATGTTCAGCATTCAAAAAATAAGACAAATCCCTTGCCTTTATTCTTCCTGTGTTCCCCAAATCTTTATGGATCCATCCTCCACTTTCAGCATCCTCTGATCCTCTCCACATAACTGTTTCTAATCCAACTACTTGAATATATAGAAACGGATTTATACTAAGATGTTTCAGATGTAATAGAGGAGACATTTTAAGACAAGGGATACTTTTAGAAACTAAACATGGAGGCCTATCCGCATTCCAAGTGTTTGTACAGCAGTCCCACAGACACCAAACAAAACCAAAGCAATCAGAAACACTCCTGCACAGAAACATTCCCACACACCCCCAGGCAGTCTTTAATGTTTGTGGGGCAAAGGCAAGAGTGAAAGTGAAGGATTGTAGCCTACTCCCCTTCTTTTCAGAATAAGTCCTTTACTCATACACTACAAGGAGTTTCAACCATTTGGATAAACCAAACACCTCTTCATCAATTCCCCCAACAGCTAAACAACTTACCTTTCTTTGGTTGTTTCACCCTGGGGCTATGGTTTTCCTGGGGAGGACATTCTGAGAATGGTGCTTACGTAAGTCTTAGAGGTGGACCCAGGGTGTTTGGGGAAAGAAGTATGCACATGGTCCAGAAAGGGGGTCATGGGTTTCAGGATGCAAATCTCCTGGACCTGATGGAGAAGGGCAGGATAACATCTCGAAAGTATAGCACCTCACCCCCATCCCAGGGCAGACTTCATTTCCCCTGGTCTAAATATGGCACTAATAATCAGGCCTGTTCCTGAGAAAAATTAAAATTAGACAAAATTTATTATTTGCCTTCTCCTCTGTTTTTGTTCTTACATGTCTCAAAAAAAATAAAATCTCTCTATGTTTTTAAGATCCTGAAAATTGATCCCTCACAGGCCTCCATCCAGGACTGCTCTCTTGAGGAATTTCTTTATATGCAGGTGCTTTTTTTACAGCTCTTGCATCTCATCAGGCTATATACAGGCCATCTCATAACATGCTACTCACTATGTGAATTTATTACAAAAGGATTGTCTGAGAAATGCAGAATCTTGGTTCTCACCCCTCAGTTCTACTGAATCAAAATCTGCATTTCAGCAAGATTCCCAGGTGACTTATATGCACACTAAAATTTGAGAGGCACTGATCTAATAGACTTATTTGATAAGGAGATATAAAGGACTTATAGTAACTTGATGTGGTCCCTTTTTAGAAATAAATACCAGATAATATTTTGTAGTTTAAAATGCTGTCAACCTCAGCTAATGCAGCATTCAAACTGTCCATGCCTCACTAGTAATACTTAAAATATACTGAAAAATTACTTAGTGAATGAATGGATATTTGTATCAGCAAACTTTGGTGAATCATACCATGTTGACCACTTCCTAATCTGGCTCTTCAGCTAATAAAATTAATTCCATAGGCTGATTAAGAGAAAAAAAGAACAAAATCATAACTAAATAATAATAAAGTATAACTGAAAGAAGGGACATAACTACAGATTAATTAGACATTATATATGTAATAAGATAATAAAATCAATACCTATATGCTAAGAATTTTGAAAACTTAAGTCAAATGAATTTCTAGAAAAACTCTAACTTATCAAGAATGAGACTAGGAGTAATAAAAGGTACATATACACTTATAACTATTAAAAACTTTGAGGTTTTGTCTACCAGAAAGCATGCTAAGCTTTAAAAAACATATACCGTCCCATTTTTGTACTAACTCTTTTAGTAAACAGAAAAAAGAGTGAATACTTTCCAACTCGTTCTAGAAGTCATCAAAATTTTGATATCAAAACCAGACAAAGACATTACAAGAACATTACAAGAACCAAAAAAACAAGTTTCCATGTCAATTGTCACCCCAATAAACTTTAACAAAAAAAAGGCAAGTTAATTTCATTCATGAATGAAGACAGAAAAACAAAATCCTCAATACAATATTAGCAAAACAAAACCAAGATTGTATAAAATTGTAATATACCATGACAAGATCACATTTAACCATGACATGTGAAGACTGTTTAATATTAGAACATTTACAAATAAAATTAACCATATTAACAGAAAAACAAAAATGGAAATAAGTGATCATCTCAAATAATAACAAAGAATCTTGAAAAAAAATTAACCATTCATTATAAATGCTCTTAGAAAATTAGGAAGAGAAGTTACCTTCAATATACTGATAAAGAATATCTATCATTTTAGAGCACAAAGATTATTGCAAGTAGGGAAACATTAGAAGCATTACCTTTAATACTGTGAGAAAAGAATGTCCATCTCTTCTATTTTATATTGTATTGGAGGTGCTATCCTGTGCAATAAAACCAGAAAGAGAAATTAGAGACATGAGGATTGGAAAGGAAGAAATAGAACCATTAACTTTTGCAGACAATAGAAAGCACAAAATTATAGCTACATTGGTAAAAATGCTAGAAGTTTTCCAAGAAAGCTGGTTTGTTTTTACTATACAACAGCCAATTGTATGTTTAAACATCAGCAATAAACACACATAAAACATTATTAAAGAGAGTTACTACTTATAAGAGTATCAGAAAAGATCAAGTATTCAGGAAGAAATCTAACAAAGAACACACAAATCCTGTACAGGTAAAAGTGTCAATTTTATTAAAACATATGTTAAAAGAACTAATTAGATGGAAATAAATCTCATGTTTATGAATTGCACAACTATCCATTATCCCCCACACTTACGCGTACTTACTGATTTAGTAAAATTCCAACCCAACAGTGTTTTACAGAGAACTTGAAAAAATTATCCCATCATCTAATAGGTCTTAGATAGTGAAGAATACATCCAGAGGAACAATAGCTGAGGAAGCTGCCTTTCCACATATCTGGTTCCATACAATTATGCTTTATAAATATTTGTGAATGCATCATATATATTAGTAACATGTCCACTACAAAAAAAAATATTAAGGGTGGTAGGATTTTTCTTTCTTTCCTCCTCTTTTAAACTGACTCTTCATTCACTGCCCAAAAGCCAACTCTCCTAGATATTATATATACATTGCAAAATTCATTAATATTAGCACCCACCATTCTGCTATACTATTCATTAAAATGAGCTATTTTTCATTTATGTCTCTGATGGTATAGATATTACAGGACATTACATCAATCTACAACCATTAGCACTTTACAATTGTCAGGACTCAAGCGGATTGTTATAACTGCTTTATTATGAACCCAGATTCTGTCTTTGCACACATATCATTTTACGATAACTGCAGTTGACAAACAAATTGCAGGAAAATATAAACACACACTACAGAATATTTTGTTAATTTTTTTCAGTGTAGGTTTTGGAGAATGTTAAGGTTTTGTGTTTTTTTTTTAAATTACCTTTTCCCAACCCATACATCCATACAAGTTAGGGGGTTTTATTGTTTGTGTTCATGTTTTTAAAATTTCTATTTGCACATTTTACATGTTCCTTATCCAAAGTCCAGATTGACTTGACTATTCTGTGTATGTGTGGATAAAATATTTATTTCCAGAGTTTTGCCTCTAGTAGTCAGTGATAGATGCACTAAGATAATTCTCCCTGCCATTTTTTTTTTTTTTTTTTTTTTTTTAAGTAATAGTAGTCACTTTGAAAGAGAGAACAGAATTCGTTTAGTTCATAAACCATCCCCACCACTGGGTTCATACCTTATAAATTTTTCCTAATTCAATGTCTTCCACAACCCTATCGTGATCCCCATACTGTGATGGCAAAACAGGATTAAGTAATATCTCCCACTGAATTATTAAAGAATGGAGACAAAATTTAGAATAATGTCTTCTTGCTTTCCCAGTCTTTGGCATTTACATTCTCCCAGACTATTTAGGAAAAAAAATAAGAGAGGAAGGAAATGGAAATGATTAATTTATTTTTTCTTGCTCTATGTCATGTACCTTACTCAGTGTCCACATGCATTGACTCATTTGATTCATACAGAAAGTCTTGTAATATTTATTTTCATTTTATACATGAGTATACTGATGATATTTAAGGTTGAACAATTTGTCTAATACCATAGTCAGAGTAGTTCGCATAATGTGGACTGAGACACAGTTCTTTCATACCCACACCAAGTGTGCTGTGCAATGTTCTACATGTCTTCAAATCTTAAAGTCTACCTTTGAGTTTAAAGTTTATTAAAGTTATTATCTTGAATCTCAGTGGAATCTAAACGTTTTGAGGTGAGTGTCATTATCTTTCTATTAATAAAATTATAAGCAATTTACTTAACCTAAGCCTCAGTTTCCTCACTGATGAAGGTGACAATAGTCTTAAGATTGCTTTGAGGAATATTAATGAATGCTGTTGGAACTGTGTCTTTGTTGAGGAAATGCTCAATAGATACTACAGTTAAGTACAATCTTTTTTTCTTCAGTGTTTATATATTTGTAATGCACTCATGTCACATACATTAGCATATATAAACATATATGTATATACATATAAAGTCAATATTTTCATATGGTTCAAAATATCTATGTCTGTTTTACATCAACTGCATCATCATGCTTTTCCTTTTCACCTTTTAATCCCCTTCAGCCATTTCTCTCACCTCCCACCCCTTAACTTTGGCAACCACTAATCTGTTCTGTGTATCTATGAGCTTGGTTTTATTTATGTTTTTATTTATTTGTTTATTTACTTATTTTAGATTTCACATATGAGAGATCAGGTGGTGTTTGTCTTTCTCTATCTGACTTATTTCACTTAGCATAATGCCCTTGAGGTCCACATTGGCAAGACTTCATTCTTTCTTATGTCTGAATAATATTACATTGTATATAATTGCATATACATACATATATATATATATATATATATATATATATATATATATATCACAATTCTTCATTTATTCATTGATGGAAACTTAGGTTGGTTCCATATTATTTTGGCTCCATCAATGTAAATGATGCTGCAATGAACATATATTTAAGTTAGTGTTTTCATTTTATTCTGATAAAGACCCCAACATGGAATTGCTGGATCGTATGATAGCCCTACTTTTATTTTCTTGAGCAATGGTCAGTCTGTTTTCCACAGTGACGGCACCAATTTCCACTCCTACCGACAGTGCACAAGGGTTCGCTTTTCTCCATATCTTCGCCAACACTTGTTATTTCTTGTCTTTTTTATAGCAGTTGTTCTAACAGGTATGAGGTGATATTTCATTGTGGCTTTGAGTTGCATTTCTTGGATGATCAATGATGTTGAGCATCTTTTCATATACCTGTTGACCATCTGCATGTCTTCTTTGGAGAAAATTTCTACTCAGGTCCTCCGTCCATTTTTCATTCAGATTGTTTGTTTTTTGCTGTTGGGTTGTACAAAATGCAAGCATGCCAAGATTTTTCTAAACAGAGCTTTAGAGAAGAACACGAGGCAGAAATAATAGCTTAATGGAAGATTTCATAAAGGATATCAATTTTGAACTCTCAGAGAAAATAAGCGTCAGGAAAGTGAGGAGTCATAAAGTTTAAGAAAAGAGGGAAAATTGAGGATGAAATAACCAATAATGTCAGATGTACCAGAGTTCCAAGTAAATAAGAGATTGTCTAATTGAGTAATTAAGGGGTTGTTTACTGATTTGGTAGACATAGTTTCTTTAGTGCAGTGGGGACTGAAATAAAATTTTGAGGCTAAAGAGGTAAGGAGGAAATAGCAGCTGAGGAATTAGAAATAGAAAATGTTAGTTATTTTTTCAGGAAGTTCAGCTGCAAAAGAAAGCAGAGAGATGGGAAGGTGATGGCCTGGCTTCAATTTTTTTCTTGATTTACAAGCAGATCAGCTTTCTCTCATACACTATGCCCATTGCTATTTCTATGCACTTGGTTATGTTTTTCTCACTCTCTGCAATGCCTACCTCAACACTTTGCTTATCAAAGACCTCCCATTCTGAAAGAATAAGTTGAAAATCCATGACATCATTGAGGGTTTCTTAAATTATCTCTAAATCCAATTAACAAATTCTCCAAATGTATCTACATTGGGAGATTACATGAAGTTGGACAATTAAGTGGGCGAACTTGTTGCAACAATGTTGCTGAACTTTTTTGATGTCAGAGGGATTATTGATTATGAATTTGTACCAACTGGACAAACAGTTAACCAAGTTTGCTATTTGGGAGTATGGAAAAGGCTGCGTGAAAAAGTTAGACGACCTGAACTTTTTGCCAACCATTCATGGCTCTTGCATCACGACAATGCACCAGGTCACACGGCTCTGTCTGTGAGGGAGATTTTAACCAGTAAACAAATAACTGTATTGGAACACCCTCCCTACTCACCTGATCTGGACCCCAATGACATCTTTCTTTACCCAAAGATAAAGGAAATATTGAAAGGAAGACATTTTGATGACATTCAAGACATCAAGAGTAATGTGACGACAGCTCTGATGGCCATTCCAGAAAAAGAGTTCTAAAATTGCTCTGAAGGGTGGACTAAGCACTGGTGTCAGGTGCATAGCTTCCCAAGGGGAGTACTTCTAAGGTGACTGCAGTGATATTAAGCAATGAGGTGTGTAGCACTTTTTCTAGGATGAGTTTTTGAACTTTATTGCCAGACCTCGTAAATCACAAATTTGTACTTCTCAAGGACTTCATTTCAACATAATTTATTTACTTTTCATATGTATTAAGTGGTGGATTATTCTCTTAGGAGATCCCAAAACTCTATTAGATACAATCTCTGTTTTCACTTAATTTTATGTTCTTCACATGTCACTGTTTTTCCATCTATATATCTTTCCATCTATATGTTTTTCCAAAATAAGTTGTAATTTCCTTAAAAATCAGAACTTGTGGTGCCCAGAACTCCAGAGTATCCAGCACAATGCGGTGTATTACACGGTGCTCAGCAGATACTTCTTGGTTGGCTGATGGATTGCTTCATTAAATTCAATGTCAGAGTTTGATTGGAAGAGCCACTTTTGTTCACATCTTCAGTGACAACAGACAGCAAGTTAACATAAATATTTGTACTGGCTTCCATGGCTAGAGAGGTTTTGTTTACCTGAAACATAAATGTTTTCAGTGTTCACACCCATGCATTTCACTTTATTGAGTGTTCTAAGATGAAATTAAATCAATTAGGAGTGCTATTATATGGAAGTAACTCTTCTGCATTATAGAATATTTCTAGAAACACTTCCTTAACATTTTATCCATCTCAATTTTTACTGTCTTTTGAGAATGTTCTCCACAGCAAGTTATTCATTTAATTTTATGAGTGTCATTAAAAAAAAGTTTCTGACGAAGTATTAGACTTTAAAACCATCATGTTGAAGTAAGGTTGACTCAGTTACAAGTCAGAATAAAAAAGGGAAGAAGCACAAAGTGAACAAAGCAGGAAGTATAGGCCAGCAAAATCCAATTTCCTCCAGTAAATTACTGTGTGCAGATAACACCAAACAGGTCATTTAAACAGACTAGATGAGTAATTTATCCATTGTTCAGAGTTAACAAAATTCATTGCTCTGTAAGAACATCCTAGTTATTGACACAATTCAGTGTGTGTGTCATTTATCAAGAAGTTACTAGTTTAAGGGAACTAGTTTATGGACTTCTTCCCAAACCAGTAATGAGAAGACATTTTAGCTCAGAGGAAGTGGGACTGAGGTAATCATGCAAAAATACTTGTAGATGGCCTCAGCCAGCCAACATACTTTAAAGAGACATTTTCTATGAATTGTGGGAAAGATACAGTGACATATATAAATTACAAGAGTTTTAAAAATACATTTCTATACTAAACACAATTATAGATTCCCACGTCATTTTATTTGTGTGGAGATTTTGTCTCCCTGACTTTATTATAAATCTCTTGTGAAATGAAGATCATGTATATAATAACCTCAATTTTGTTTCCAAGAATGTTGAAATCAGGATAGTGCCCGATACATGCATGCTTATTGATTGATGCTGATAAACACTTTGACTAAACTTTATTTTTCAATTGGTTTTGTGAGAATCAAGCTGTTACCCTAAACCAGGAGGATGCTTCTTTTGTAAGAGCTAGATATAACTATTTTAGTTTCTTTGGGCCAGATAGTCTCTGTGGAAACTACTGAACTCTGCCATCATAGTGCAAAAGCCGTCACAGACAATGTGAACTAATGGATGTGGGTGTGTTCCAATAAAACTTTATTTACAAACATAGATCACCCATGCACTGTACTTTACCAATCTCTATCCTATACTATCTTTAAAATCTATTTAACTACTCTGTTATGGGAGATACTTATGAGAATATGGTATTATTTCACCAATTGTTTTTAACAGATGGACCTAATCAGTGATGTTCTCACACAAAATCTGACTAGGTAGCTGCTGCGTGAATTTTATGGTATAACTGAGGAAAGAAGAAGCACACAGAACACCTACTGAGTCAACCTGCCACACTGTTAAAAATGTCCATCTTTAGAATCACTCATAAAAGTCACAAAACTAACTAGATAAAATGGACATTTTTGCTCATCAGTTAGTATAAATGTGTTATCTAATTAACTTATTGGCATCCATTATTACAGAGAAGAAGAAACAAAACTGTGAAGAGAGTGAGTCCTACAATTGATGTTTTTTTTTTAATCTGTATATATTTTGTTGTTTTCCTAAAAACAAAATCTAGACCAAACATGGTAGTCATTTAAGAAGCCAGTGAAAAATAGTTATTTATGTAATTTATGGCAATTCAGACATTGAGACTAGCATGCAGTAATACCAGTCACATGTTATTGTACAGTTATATTAATTAATGAGATTATTTTATGAGACAGTAAATAAAAAAGTCATTTTATAAAATATCATAAAAATATATCTTACATTTTAATATTATATATTATTTATGCTTAAATTCTTTTTTGTGAGCCTGTGTTATTGCTGAGATTGTGATATTGTGGTAGTTTGTTTTTCTTTTTTATTCTGTTTCTTCTGTGATTTTTTCTTTTTCAAAAAAATCATACTATTTCAGAAAGTATAAATTTTATAAAAATTAACTTAAATGTTGCTTAAGCTAACTTAGTTTAGTAGCTTGTACAGGAGCAAAGCATGTTGGAACCAAGAGAGAAGCCTTTACTTCCTGCACTATCCCTCCCACACCCTCAACTGACAAAATTTGACTTGTCACAGTTGACAAAGGATCCAGCATAATGGAAGGGATAATTCTTTCTGGAATTATTTGGAGAAGAGAATGGAAGGTAAGTAAGAGGAGACTGCTGTTATATATGGTACTTTGATAGGGTTTTTGTAATTGAGGTGGTAGGTGAAGGAAAAGAGAGAATCAAGAATGTTCTTTTTATGATGGAAATAATCCAGAAGAGTAGGGACAATTGACAATCAGGGTAAAGGATAAATTTGAGAGCAAATCCTTAGTAAGAAAAAGTATGAGATCAAGTGCCCTGGTGCGATGACGGGCTGAGAATAGGAGAAGAGGCCTCACAGTAGCCAGAGGAAAAGCAAAGCATAAGAGTCCAGATGGATGTTGGTAGAAGACTTGTGAGGTAGGCATTTCTCTTTCAATTGTTCCTGCAATTCCTGTTTAACCTCCTGAAATCTTTCTCTAGAGATGATCTTTCAATGAAAGCCAGGGAATTCTCCAAGCTATTAAAAAGATCAAGTAGAGTTGCAGATAAAGATACAGGACTCCCAGTTAAATTTAAATATCAGATAAACAGGCATACATGTTTAGTATGTCTCAGGTATTGAATGAAATGCTTTTTTTAAATATAAATAAATATGGCATGATGCAAGATTTTTAGTATAATGCATATTTGGGACATACTTATACAAAAATATTATTCCTTGTTGATCTGAAATTCAAATTTGATTGAGGATCCTGTATTTTTATTTGGTAAGTCTGGGACCCTATCACAGTCCAAATAGAAAGCATAAGCAAACTCTGGTATTAGAACCCAGGGCAGTATACTAGTCTACCCAGACAAGGTCACTTTGCGTGTTAGTAATTTAATTTGCTGCTTCAATATTCCATTCTTCCTCTCTACCAACCATATTGCTTGCAGGTTATAGAGGAGATAGATCCTCCATTCAGTGCCATGTGTTTTTGCCCAATCTTGCACATTTAGATCCTTAAAATATGATAACCACTTGATCACTGTCTATTCGATGGGGGTAACATGTAAATGATACTCATTTTCTAAACCCCTAAATGGTGGTGACCTGGTTTGCATGGCAACAGGAAAAAAGTTTGGGTTAGGCCAGACACTGTCCACAAAAACCTAGGCAAAATTGGAACCCTCATTTGGAAGGAGGGGGACAATATAATCAATTTGCCAATCCCTCATTGGTTGAGACCTCCAGTGGCTGGCCTCAGACTCTTTTGGCAGTTGCCTTGGGCATTGTTTAAACACACATAGGATAGGGCAAATGGATAATCTGTCTTTTGTCAGTTTAATTTGCTTGCAATGTGCTCGCTTCGGCAGCACATATACTAATTTGCTTGCAATGGCAATAGAACCTAAGAGGGTAGAAGAAAAGTTTTTGTTTCCATTCCCTACAAGAGTACCAGAGGAGTTTCTAGAGTACTTTACTGATCAATTTCTTAATCTGGGAAGTGGTTACACAGTTGTGATCATTCAGTGAAAATTCTCAGAGCTGTATGCATATAACATTATGCATAGTTTACTTCTATAAAAGCATGAAAGAAAACATGAAACATCAAAGGAAAAAAAAGCATTGAGGGCCATCAGGTAGGAAATGGCATTAGACAAAGAGGCAAAAGAGTGCCAGCCTTTTCAGAAGCAGTGAGGATAATTTGAAGCCAAATATTTGCAGCTTCCATTATTACCAGAGATAAAAAAATGAAAAGGGTTATTTATACAAATATTTCATTTCCTTGCTAAGAAATTACCCGCAGGAAGCTCTATTGAGGAGGTTCTTAAACAATTTGGAGTTTATTCTCTGTCAGGTGTAGTATGAAACAGGCAAGTCAAACTATACTCACAATTTGCATTTTTATATCCTATATCCACCAGCTTCAGGTGCTTTAGTCGATGCTTCGGTATTTGAGATGTTAATAGGGGACAAGATTCGGTATTCTATTACCAGAAACCTTTGTATAGCAAAGGTAAAAATATTGAGCTTAAGCTAAAGCAATGGTTTTCTAATAGCAAAATTCCAGCTTCACTAAATTAAACACGACAGATATGAATGACAGCATTTGGGGGAGGAAAGAATCTTCAGTAGTAAACAATTGTGCCCAGATTTCAACAAAAATTCTAATCATAGAATCAGGCCAAGGATGAGACCAGGTCACCTTTGGGGCAAAAGGCACTGGAGAGGTGCTGCAGTATGTTTGACTTATAAAGGCAAGGGCAGGTGTATTCATCCCAAGGATGCAAAGCCTGTTATTGAATCCCTGATCCAGTGTGAATCTATACCTGTTTCTGAGTGAATGGTATATATGTATTTACGTACGTATACCTGACAGTGTGAAATGCGTGGATAAGATGGTGGGATGATATGGCTTTCTATTCTCCTTACTCATATTTCTCAGGTTTGCGAGCCAACTGATAAGTCCTGTTCATTATTCCCAAACTTTTCTCAAAGTTATATAGACACTCTTAAGAAGTAGCTTCAGCATAGAACTAAGAGCATTCAGGAGAGTTCTATTTGAGGCTTCTGTTTAGGTATTCTCGTGAGACATTATTCAAGGTAAGTAAGTGCCTTATATGAAAATCTATCTCCCCAAAGAAACTTCCTCAGAAGATTAACACGTGTCCTACCTCTTCAAATCTAAATATTTACCTGAAATGATTCTCTTTTCACTAATTCCATATCTTTCTATACCTGGGATGTAGGTACAGCTTATCACAATTAATGTGTATTTAATGTGTTTAAGCTGTATTCTATTTTAAGATCACTAGGGAAATTCACTATTTATAGAAACCTGAGGTAAACCCTTTTGCGATTTGAACAAACATTTGATAAGGAATGTCATTATACTACTACTAAGTAGTCTGTCCTTAAAGTGGGAGTTGAACAGAATTGATGCTTTGACTTGTACTATTTCTAACTATGCTTCTTTTCAACAGAGTTGTCTGTGTTATGTGCACCAAGTATATACCAGAAATATTAATTTTCAGTGTGATTTATCAACTGTTTTATCTACATATCCATTCAATTCGTGGACTTTTATGATGATAACAATGGCAGGTCTCAGAATTGTCCTAGTTGGTATGCTTCTTGGACATTTCCTCCAGCTGTCCCATTCAATGCTGAGATTCTCCAGGAACCCAGTAGATGTCTTCAATTAAGTTTTCTAAACTTTACATTTTCTTTTTCTAGTGGATCCCTGTAGTGGACCCTGCCAGTCCTGTCTTGGTATCTATTTTCTAATTCCTACTTTGTAATAAAGCTTCTAATTTTTACTCAGGTAACAGCTTCCCGGGTGGGATGGGGAGTGGGGGTGAGAATATTGTATTTCTCAGCTTCCGTTGCCATAGGCATGCCATGTGACTAAGTACTACCAATGGGATGTAAGCAGGAGTGTATGTCCAACTTCTGCTAGAATCTATTAATGAGGGTGGCATATGCTAATTCCTTTTTTTTTACCTAGTCTGCTAATTGGAGTACAGACAGACATGATGAATTTTGAGAAGGGAGCCAAATGCTACGTATTTCAGAGAAATAAATTAGAAGGACACAGGGTTTATATTTATTTGAGATGAAAAAGACCTGCATTCTCTTTGCTTAACCAAATAGCATGTTGAGAAATCTGTCACTCACAAGAATCTAACAATAACTGATGAATTCCTATTTCCCACTTGTTAGCTATGTGAACTTTGGCAAGTTAGCAAAGTTTTTAAAGACACTTCTCTTATGTGTGTCTCAGTGTTATATATAAGATGTGGGATTATCCATGCAAAGAGAATAGATTATATCCTAGTTTATAGTAAGTACTCAGCAAAGTCTAGTTTTAGTATGATTTCACATTTTCTATGGCTTAACTATATCTAAGTTCAGGATTACCAATTCTATATTTCAAGATGCATGTTGAATTCAACTCCTGACATCAGCTTATAGCTGCCCACCTTGTTAGACCATAAATACCTCAAGCTCATTATGTCTGAAAACCAACTCATCATATTATTCTTAACCTGAATTTCCTACTTTGATAAATGTTATTATTGTTCACCTAGTTATGCAAACAGAAGAAAACCAATTATTTCATGCATTTTTTGGGTCCAAAATATAGTTTCCAAATGTTCTAGATTGTCTTTATAGACTTTTATATCCTTTCCTATTCCTCCTTCACTTTCCTTGTCTCCAGTTCAAGTATCCAACTTATTTATATTACTGGAGGAATTTCACAACTGGAATTTCACCATCAAGGAACCTTTTTATAGATGGGTACTTACTTAGGCCAACATCCTACCTAAAAGTATTTCAAAAGCATGCTTTTGGATGCAAATGAAATCCAAACTTCGTATCACAATCTGCAAAGTTTATGCTCTATTCCTTCCTAAATTTCAATTTCATTCCCTGTCTCTTTCCCAATCAAACTCTTAATTTCAGCGATAAAAATAGCTCGCATTTAGGGAGTCATGCACTTTTCTAAGCACTTGACATGAACTATCTTCTTTACTCTGCTGAACAACCTTATGAGGCAGATATCATTATTATCGCCAGATGTTATTGCCAGATGAGGAAAGTGACGCATAGAAGCTTAAGTTCTCACAACAAGTAAGCGGTAGTCTAGGGATCAAACCTTCATGGAGCC
This sequence comes from Rhinolophus sinicus, assembly GCF_036562045.2. NCBI lineage: Eukaryota > Metazoa > Chordata > Mammalia > Chiroptera > Rhinolophidae > Rhinolophus > Rhinolophus sinicus. The sequence goes on along the minus strand of NC_133758.1, from coordinate 23,991,520 downwards.
TGCTTTGCCCCTTGCATACTAAACCCCAAGTACACTGTGCACTCTGCTTTTCCGTGTGTGTTTTTTAATCCAAAATGTACTACATTTTTGGAATACGGTTCTCAAACTGAGTAATTCCTTAAAATTCTCTTCAATGCCATTCCTGCAATGGCTTCCTGACCTTTCCAGAAAGAGTTAGGCACCCTCTCCCTTGTGTTTCCATAGCATACCATCCACGCTTCCCTCACAGTCCTGCCCCTCTACTGCTGCTTTGTTTCCCTGATCAGGTTCTGAGTACAGAGGAGACTTATGTTATTCAGTTTTGTGTCCCAATGTATAAAAGACTGCATGGGACATAGTAGGTACTCTAAAAATCATGTGCCAAACAAATTAAAAGAAAATAATAAGTAAATTGATGAGTGAAAGAAAAAACATAGTGACTATGACCTATCTGCTCCACCACCCCACATGTGTATGCAACAAAACCCAAACTATATTATGTAGGGGGAAAAGCAATTCACTGACAGGCAATCTGATTTCCAGATTTAGCTTTGGAGTAAAAGATATGTATGGATCTCATGAAATGACCTCTTTTCTGGGTCTTATTTATTTTATTTTATTTTTTAAGCAGTTTATTTATGAGAAAAAGCAGGTCATATGAAAAGATTTTTAAAAATCGAATCTGACAAGTTATATCAAGAAATATCCTACATGCCCTCTCAGCTACATGGAACAGATATTCTTTTTGGTGGATACAACCACAGACTGATGTTGTTTTCAAAAAAACTTGGACCCTTTCCAAAAGAACAGCTTTTAATAAAAAGGACAATCTGTTTGCAAGGACATGAACATAGGTTCATATCTTCACCAAAGCTAAGAGAATGTAAGGAGCTGTAGATTATACTGCTGTTAAATTCCACCCACCCCACCCAACTCCACTCACCCTCCCCTAGCCTGTCTTGTCTGCTGGAAAAGGGTCCAGCCAGCTACCTGCCTGCCATCCTGCATTGCATTTATTCTAGGCTCAGTCTAACACCATAACTAGCCCTCCAAGTCTTGGACTGTCACTGCCCATCTCTACCTTGAATCACCATGCCTAAATAAGGCTCTTCTTAAGGATTTTGAAGCCCTTAGACCACTCCACAATGTACTTTTAAAAATAGAGTATACTCAAGTACCTAATTTTTAAACTGCCTTACATATCTAAATGATATCATTTATTTAGCCATCTTGGGATCTGATATCCAGGGACATTCTAAATTCCATGCATAGGTGACTTTCAGAGAGGATCTATTATTGCACCTCACAGGTCACATTTTTACCTTTATTTTAACAAGAAAGGCAATCTGTGAATTACAATGTGATCTTCTCTAAACTAATATCTAGAAATGGAAATGTAAGAAGCTGGAATAAAACATACTGTGCTTTTGAACTCAGTTTACTGGTAGCACTGCTGTGCTTATGCTACTAACCAAATCATTGTTGACATTTAATCAAAGGAGAAGATCAAATACATATAAGTTGAACTAAACAATTGAAATTATCAGATATGCTTGGAAGATGGCTGGGAGATGAGAACATGACGAACTGCGAGCAGCCACATCAAAACCACAGGAAAATAGGAAGGAAGTGGAAGAAGCAGAATTCATGGATAATAACAAGAGACCCAAGTGCAACAGCAACTGGCCACTGTCTTTCAGAAATCCTATTTTGAATTCTCGTGGCACACCTGCAGAAGACTTGAAAATAATTTAAAAACAAAGATGGAAATAGAGAAGCTCACCAGATAATTCACTGGCTAAAAGTGGTACTATTTTGGTCAATGTTATATTCATTTTTCTTTTCTTCACGAAAAATGGCCATTGATCTTTGTAGACTATAAGATGGAAGTGGAATTCTCAGCCTCTTGGTTGAATTCCAAATGCTCTCCTGTTCATTACAATCCATCTCCTGATAGGTCATCATTACTGGTCAGGAGGAGAGGTAGTACTTCTCACAGGAGCTACAGTGCAATCTAGAGATGAAGATCTCCAGCCTGAATCTGCAGTATGTTCTGCTTTAAATTCAGAAGAACAAGGCCAAAGATCTGAGGAAGGAGTCAGCTAGCTCCTCCTATGCTAAAGACAGTGAGAATGCAGGACTGCACAATCAATGGGAAGACATGTCTAGTGCAGTTTCCATAAATGCCACGTGCTGATGTATCAGTATCCTAGAATGCCCTCTCCTTAGTTCTTAAATGTTAAGAACTTTAAGGATAGCATCATATTCTGCCCCCATCAGTTGCATTATTGTTTTGGTTATCTACTTTTATGTTACAAGACACCTCAAAACTTAGTGGTTTAAAATAACAATTTATGATTATCTTTATGGTTCTGTGGGTTGACTGAGATCAACTGGACAGTTCTTGCTCAGAGCCTAATGTCGTATATGGCGGCAGTCAGACAATAGCTGGGTGCTGGAGTCATTGGAAGGATGGACTGGTCTAGATAACCAAGACGGATCACTTACATGGCTGGTAGCTGGGGCTGTCTAGGGGAGCACCTATATATGGTTACTCCATACACCTTAGGCTTTTTAGCATGGTCACTGGATTCTCAGTGTTACTATCACCACATTCTGTTGGACAACACTCACTGGCGCCATCTGACCCAGATTCAAGGGGGTGGAGAAATAGACTCTATCTCTTGATAGAAGAGCAGCAAGATCATACTGCAGAACAAATTGACAAATGGGAGATATTGTTGTGGTCATCTTTGGAAAATATAGTCTTCCACAATTATTCATATAGCCTTGGGGTTGTTAAGCTTCCAGACGCATGTACTCAGACTTGCCAAGCCCTCCATATATTAAAGCCTCTCACTTGTCTTTTGGAATCGGTTCTGCTTTAAATGCTCTACTCCACAAATATTCTGGGCTCTCATGGTATTTTGAAGATCAGTCTTTCAGTCTCTTTTTCTATAAGATGTCTCCGATCTTGTGTTCTATTCCTTTAGGATCACCGTTTCTGCTAGGTAATCATGAGTGATGTGTGACATTTGATTTTAGTCTTTTGTATTGCTACTTCCATCCAGTTGTCTACTGATAAAATTAGGCTCCCAGGAGATTTATACAATTGGACTGCTAAAAGATAAACTGAGGCGTATTAAAATTGTGATAAGTTTATTTGAGCAAGCATCAAATCAGGCAGTGCCCTAATGAAAACGGTTAGGAATGCTCCACCAGCAGGAGCTAAGGGAAAAGCTTTTATAGAACAGAGGTGGAAGCAAAGCAAGGAAATAAGCTGATTGGCTACAGCTTAAGCTGTTTCTTTATTTAGGAAAGCCTAGGGAAAGGCAGTTTAGTTGGCTGTTTGTGATTAGTTGTTCTTAAGTTTTAATTTCTTAACCTTGAGGCATTTATAGGAATTGAGTCTGGCTTAGGTTTTGGTTTGCTTACGTAGGCTGCCAAGGTATTAGAGCCACCTCAGCTTAATGGTCTCCTTGTTTAATTACTTCCACACAATGCATACTTTTCATTGTTGGCTAAGACTTAGGCTATAGAGAGCTCTGGAGAGCTTGGATATATGGTGTGAAAACTTCAAGAAAATGTCTTTTGACATTTAGTTTTAAAGTTTGTAATAAGGTCAGGCATAAGAAGCCAAGTTCTTTAATTTCACCTGATTGGGCTACAGCACTGACAGTCTTACAAAAGTATTAGAGGTGATTCTGCCCTCACATCATTATCCCCATCCTCAAAGTTGGGGATGGAGGGGGGATATACATGTACACAACTGAAACATTTTACTATAGATGCAAAAATATTGTCTCTGTCACCTGATCTACTTGGATTTCCCTTATATCTCCTAAAAATCTCCCATCATTGGTCACGGAACAGGAAATAAGCAACCATTATATAGGGCAAGACAGTTTAGGATAATGGTTAAGCAATAAACTTGGAGCCAAACGGCCTGAGTTCAAATCCCAGCCCTGTAACTTGTTCTTTGGAAGTTACACATCTCTCTCTCCTCCAGTTTCTTCAACTGTAAAACGAGGATAAGTTTATTTGATAGTAAAATGAGAATAAGTTTATTTGAGAGTACCCATCTCTGAAAATTGCTGAGAATTCTATCTACTTGCCATATAGCAAGTGCTATAGGTATTGTGTATTGCTTTTATTTTGTCACTGGTCATTTTTGAAGCATCTCCATATGTTAGAGGAGAGTAACAGAGAGCCTGACCAATATGAACTGAGATAATACATATCCTTTTGGTGCGTTGACTGGTTAATGTGTTATCCCTCCCAGAGAATACAATGCCTTGAAAACTATCATTGTATCAATATGCTCCTGCTGGGTCCACGGGTCCTAAAGAAAGAGAGCATATGGTGAAATTTCAGGCACCATAGGAGGCCAATGAGGGGGATATTTCTGTTGAAGGGGAAAACTCTTTTAAAGTTGCCCATTTCATCTACTCATCAAATCTGCTGTTCTCTTTTAATATAAAAATAAAATCGGTTGCATGTTTCTTTCCATTTTTTATTATAAAGTTCTATTCTATGGCTTTCAATTTCTAAAAATGACACACGATTGGGTGACGACAGAGGGTTGTAACTCCCAAAATGAACAGAAGTGCTGACAAGAGATAAATTGAAATCCAAAATCTATGATCCCATAATCAGGGAGAATATGTTGGCTCCCAAAGCCAATAGAGTGATGAGAATAGGTAGAAAAAGATATATTGTTTTAGGGAATACTCTGATTTCGAGAATTACTAAGAAGCTAAGAAGAAAAACAGTCACACCTCTATCTAAAAACAAACCAAAAAAACACAATACTGAAAACAACAGCCAAAAAATATTTTTTTCAGCCGCTACTGCATTATGTAGGATCTACTTTAGTTTGTATAAAAGACATATGAGATTTTACTAATTCAATTTTACATTGGAGGAAACTAGAGTCCAGAGAAATCCAGCAACTTGTCCACATTCTGCAAATGGTGACTTTATAGCAAAAGTCAGTGTTGAATGTCTTTGGCTCTATGCGCAGGCTCTGAAACCCCATCCTCTGTTCACACATTAGTGCTAACAGCACAAGTCCTGTTTTCTCATCTTGGCAGGAATGGTGATCCACAGTCTATCGTAAAATGTTTTTCTGCCTTATCTTCCATCATCTCCCCAGACCAGCTCTCTTTTCCAGCCAGAACAATCTTCTTCCTGACCTCGTTATCTGGTTTGCTTAGCTCTGTATTCTGTCCCTTTGAGGTTTCCTACCCATGGCATTTCTCCCTCGTCCATTTTGCTGATTTAGACCTTGACCTTCCTCAGAACATTGTCAACATCATCAGCTCGGTGCATCTGCCCCTAGACTCCCAAATTCAGTGCAGTTACCCCTCTGCTGAACTCCGTGTGTTATTGACGGACTTCAGTTACCCCACGTCACAGCCCCTGTTGTTTCTGTGAAGGATAGAGTTGCTTCCTTGAATAGGCCAGGGATTTACGCCTCCTCTTGGATCTTTATTCAGCATATAGCAAACCCTCAATAAATGCTGGGTAATTAACTATCGGTCAATTCTTGGTCACCTCTATGACAAAAAAAAAAACAACAACAGCCTTCGGTTTACTCTGTCATTGATAAAGAATTTCATGAGAGATTAAATTCTTGGGAATAAAATTGATGGAGGGGAGTTTACAGAAAAAGGTCCACCTCTAGAGGCGGAACTGCTCTGTGGAAAATGCCAGGGTAGGACAGAGGTGGGGAAAAGCAAAACCTTTATAAATGCGATGCACAATGTAAATGGATGTGAGACCTAGCCATGGCGTTGGTGTTATTTAGTGTTCAGATTAGGTAAAGGAGTGGAATCGATACTGAAAATCAAAGAGGTAAATTGACAGGTCTCTGCCAGAGGGCTTGGAATTTTTTAAGACAAGAATAAAAGCTGTGGTAACATGATCAATAAAGAAAAACAAATTACCTAAGGTCAGGCTCAATAATCTGAAACTTCACGTGCTTCCGCTGCAGATCTATGACTGTGACTGCCTCTCACGCACCGAAGCTTGGGCTTCCACTTAATCTTCGTGACTCAATCTCATTACCTAGAAACCAAAGAGATGCAACGAAACCATTACAAATGTTTGTTGCAGTCATTTTGAATTCTCTGTGTCTTTAAAAAGGCTTAATCTCAGTCTAGAATCTACATCCCCCTACAACTTCCCATCTTCCCAAGACAGAAAATGCTCTCATGCTTCCCTTTCCTTTATAACTAACAAATCCGTACTTGCATTTCAGTTTGCAACAACTCTCTTGGGTATTATCTTATAGGGCTTCCATAGACCTGTGTGGGACAGAAACAAACACATTTCCAGATGTGACAATTGAGTTTTAAGGAGGTTAAAAACTTGGCCATAGGGCTTTGAAGTATCGGAGTAAGTAGTCAAACCCCAAATCTTTGCTTCTTTCTTGAGGCCATGTTCTCCTTCAGAACCCAACACTGGTTGATGCTCCAAATTTATTTAATCGAAGGGGGCCTGTGTCCTCTGTCCTACAGTTTTGCTACCCTGCTCTTCCTCCCTCCCCAAAGGACAACTCTACTCTCAAGTTCCTCATTTAAATGGGTCCTAAATCTCTTAAAATCTCACACAGAACACAATAGTCTGCGTTAATTAACTAATGAAATAAAAATATCTCAGTAGTTATTCAAAAGAATGATTTCAGAGTCAACTCACTAAGCCTAAGGAGCACAATGGTAAAAATTTGAGATGTCAAGGCCTGATTAAGAAGGAAAATAAGGCAGACAGAGGCCTTCTGAGTTTTTCATTTCTTTGGAATCTCCAAAATATATTGCTTTGTCTTCAACCAACACACAGAGGCAGGGATTGAGGAGGGATAGGTGTGGAGATTCAACAGATGTAAAGTAAAAGTCCTATCTTTAAGATTAGATAGGAATAAATATATAGTAATAGTTATGTAGACAGTTTTAAAACTTAGGCAAGATTGTAAATTCCAAGGACAACTTACAATGCAGTGGCACATGGTCAAGTTCTGAACTCTGAGTTGTCCAGCTGAAGTGAGAAGTTGAGAGAAATGGAGTTTTAAGAGGTGGGGTTCAGCTAACTTCTGAAAGATGGGTACGCTCTGGAAATGGGCGGTGATACTGGCATGGATGCTAACAGTTAAAGTGCTAGAAGACAGGACATGCCCTGTCAAAAACGACCCACGTAATCGCCAGAAAATCTTCCTCCTCTTACACTAGGATGGAAGAGTAAGTTGGGCTGCAGAGAAGGGAAGGGAAAGGTATGCCTCTGGTATCATGACACGAGGTATTCTGAAAGCAATAAGGAAGAAATCTTAGCAGACAGGGAGACACTGCCTGTCACATGCATTAAACTACAATTTCCCAAATAATACTGCTTTTCAATCTGTGCTTTATCTCCTCCTTGTGTCCCACCACAGTGCCAGACCCTGGATGTTCCAGTCTTGAAATACTTCAGAACAAAACTTGATTGCTCCCCAGGGAGGCGGCTACATTCTAGCACATCTGTGCATTTTACAGAAACTGAAACATAGGCAAATTGTGTGTGTGTGTGTGTGTGTGTGTGTGTGTGTGTGTGTGTGTGTGTGTGATGGAGGGAGAAGGAGGGGTGTCCAACCTTTTTTACCTTCATGAGACTTTTTGAATACAATTCACTTCATTGCTCAGATGGCTGGTTTATATGGGTGGACATAACAATCCAAACACTTTCAGAAATAGGCAGGGAAATAACGAAAAGGACTTGGAGAACCCTAACCCCATTACTTCCAACCATTCTTCAGTTTCCATTTCCCCTTGCCAGAAATGCGGCCTTAAACACATCTCTCTCTCTGTCTCTCTGTCTCTCTGTCTCTCTGTCTCTCTGTCTCTCTCTCTCTCTCTCTCTCTCTCTCTCTCTCTCTCTCTCTCTCTTTCTCTCTCTCTCTCAGTCTGTCTCTCTCCTTCAGCAGTTTTAGATATACAGAAAAATCCATCAGAAAGTACACTTCCATATGCCCCCCCTATTCCCCTCTCCATACTTTTCCTATTATTAACGGTTTGCATTAGTGTGGCACATTTGTTACAATAGATGAACAAATACTGATATATTATTACATCTAAAGCATTGTTTACATTAGGTTCACTTTTGGTATTATATAGTTCTATGGGTTTTGAAACATGTACAACAGCATGTGTCCACCATTATAGCGTCATACAGAAGAGTTTCGCTGCCTAAACATTCCTGTACCCCTCTTATTTACCCCTCAACCCTCCCACACTCCTCTCTTAAAATGTGAAAATTGGTAGGACTATAAAGCAAGAAGGAGCTTACTTTGTACTTCTTCAGCCATTCTTGACCCTACGTAGTCAGATCTTTGTAGAAGAGGCTGAAAGTGGAGTATTACTGGATTATTGTTGCTGTGGCGCACTAGACCTATATTCCACCCTTCTGTGCCAGCATGACATTGTTTCTGTGTGGACTGAAATAACAGCCAAATGCTTACAACTCGAAGGGCAATTAAGTACTAATCTTAAAATGATTAAAAAAAAAAAAAGGAAAAAAAGCAGTACCATAATTTCTATAGGCAAAGAAATCCTGACCTCTTCCCTTTCTGGTTGGGGTTTCGGATGGGAAGACACATCTGCAGGTGCATTCCATGGAGAGGGGAGGGCAAAACTGAGACTCCGTATGCTAAGCTAGAAGCACAAGGCAGGGGCAAGAAGAAAAGGACTGGAGACTGGCTGGTTATGGTGAGCTTTTGGCTCCCAACTTTTAAAAGGGGAGGAAAGTGAGTCTTCAAAGTTTTCTTGTAGGATTCTCAGGTTGGCTTAGCAGGAAAAGCAGGGAAACTTGCTCCATGGGCAGGAATAAGCATCTTTGCTAAAGAATCTCTTAGTGACATAATTAAGAATATGCGCTCTGCAGTCAGACAGACAGACATGAGTTCAGATGGTGGCTCCGGGATCGGTGTGGTCCTTCTATACCAGGTTCTCCATGACACGTGTGAGGAATAGGACCTTTATTTTTACTGGTAGTCATCAAGACAAAGAAGAGATGCATTTGCCAAGATTTTCAACCAGCCACTCAACCAATATGATGAGATTTTTGAACAATAATTCATAATGAGGAGTCATAATGGTGAGTGGCTGAATGGGGAATTGTAGCAGAAAAGAGGAACATCTATCAGGTGTTGGAAAAGGAAGCAGAGCAGAACTGGAGACAGAACGTGTGTGTGTGTGTGTGTGTGTGTGTGTGTGTGTGTAAATTGTGTTTGAGCGATTACAGAAGAATAGGACACTGAGGACTGGCAGCTAAGAGGGTAAATATGATGGGTGAAGCTCCCAGAAACAGAACCAGGACATCAATAGACACCAATATTTTTGCTATAAGCCTAAAAAGACACAAAGTCTGAGAGTAGACAGCAGTATCAGAAATGCCAGGTGAGTCATCTTTCTTATTCAGCTTTATGACTTCAAGATTTTTTTTAATCTTATTTAAGATAAAATTCTCTTTTAAATTGTAAAACATTATTATTATTATTATTATTTAATTAATTTCAGGGTTTTTTAAATCAGGAAATAATCATTTTTATTTATTTGGTTTTTTTTTTGCTACCTTACATAGGTAAATCATAACAAATATCCCACACAATCAGTGGGATTTTGATTAATATTCTTAACAGAAAAATCACTTTAACATTGGCACGTACTTCTCATCTCGCCATCCCCAGACCCCTCATTGGAAGACATGAACTGATGAGCTACATCAAATCCTGTGGTACTGTATCCTCTGTGTGGACTTATGAGACAAACATCTGAATGAAAGGTTGAAACACAAGAAATTATTTAGCAGGCAATTTAATTATGTTTGAGGGATTGAAAATTGACTGCTGTTATTGCCTTGTTAAAACCCAACCTTTCAGTAGAGCTATGCACTTGAGGACCTTGGAAACTGACAAGTAGGGGTCAGCAGAGCTCTGTTACCAGCAGCAAAAATACCAAGCAAACACACTGGGATTCTACTAGTTCTCAGGAACTACTACTGAATTCAGAAAAGTGGTTCTTGGTGTTTCAGGCAAGTGGCCCTTCTGCTGCTAGGTAATCCACTTTCTTCCTCTATCATTTTGTACCAATTTGTGTACACCAGTGGGCATAAATAGCTGATAATATCTTAAAGCTTTTCAGATTTTCATTTTCAGTTGAGCCATCAGTCTAGCCTTAAAGGAGAAGAGTGAAGGTCTTGGTGTTTTCATTGTAGATGTCAGCTGTCAGGTTGGAGAGTCAACATTTGAGGAGGTAGGTGGAAGAGACAAGAAATGAGAGCTGGGGAGTGTGTTGTGTCACTGAAACCAGACTAACCACAAATGTGCTTTCCACCATGCAGAGAAGGAAAGCTAACTTTGAATGCTATCTATATGATAGCTGTTCTCCTTCCAATGATGGTTCTCTTTCATACTCTGTTTCCCCGAAAATAAGTCCTAGCCGGACAATCAGCTCTAATGTGTCTTTTGGAGCAAAAATTAATATAAGACCTGGTCTTATTTTAACATAAGACTGGGTCATAATATAATATAATATAATATAATATAATATAATATAATATAATATAATATAATACCAGGTCTTATATTAATTTTTGCTCCAAAAGACACATTAGAGCTGATTGTCCAGCTAGGACTTATTTTCGGGGAAACAGAGTATTATCCAAATTTTAAGAAATGGGGTTGAACGTGTCTGACTTCAACATTGATGAAAGCATGTTCTGGAAGGAATTATCTCTTCAACATATAAAAAGTCAGGCTGCCCTAGCAGAGAGGATTTGGGAAGGAAAAAAAAGAAGCAATTTTTGTCATTATGCTAATGTGTTGCCCCATCTTTGCTATTGATGTCAACATTTTCCAGGGGTGCAAGGCTTTCTCTCACTCTCAGGTTATTTCTCTGACGGGGTTGCACAGAGAAGCCCCTCCAGCAGAGGAGGCCCCATTTTATGAACATAGATAAAACATACCGAGCCATTCCCACACACATAAAAAATGATAACCTCAAGACTGTTTCCCATCTTTCCATTTCAAATCCTGGCTGTCGGTGTTTCAGTTGGGGTTCTTTGATTGTATTCACGGACAGCAGCATAGGGGAAGCTGGGAAGCTGCTCCACCAGGCTTCAAGCATATGCCTGAATTTGTTTACCACAAACAAAATCTTCTCAGCTACTGTTACTGTCACCATAGCAACACGATTGAGGTTACTTGTATCAACAAAGCACCACATAAGGCAAAGGCAGGCAGTTAATAAAGAAGAGCAATGATAATTATATAGCAGCCAGTTGCCAGCTCAAACACAGAGCCCTTTCTCCAAATTGTAGTCCCATTTTCTATGTAGAAATGGAAATTATAACTTAATAGGCATTGGAAGTTCATTCCTGAATTTGTCTAGGAGATGGAAAAATAAACAGCTGGAAATTCTCCACAGATCTTAACTCAGCTCCATGGTATAACCCTATTAGTAGGTTTATTAGCTTCAGTAGCATAAAACTGCCTCATTAATGAGTAAGAATAAAAATCAGGAGTGGCTGAGGAAAAATCAATTTCTGATTTTAAATACAAAATGTTGAAACAAGGACACAGAGAACAAGAATGGCTGAGAAAAGTGAGATTAAGTAGACATGGTAATTCCCTGTCTTTTTCATTGAGACAAGTAAGTTTATGTGAACTGAATACGTAGCTGATAAATGTTATCTACTATCAATCAACCAGCTTGTGCCCTGTCCATTTCATAGTTCCGTACTTTAATTGCAATCAAGTAGAATAGCATTAGAGAAATACAATGAAGCATGCAAAAATGTAAAACACTGATTCATTCATTAAACTTTAATTGGCTACTGACAATGCATACAGTGAGTCACACATCACATTAATCCCAGAAAGCATTAAAATGAATAAAATAGAGGTCCCATTCTCAAAAACCTTGATAATTTTCCCTCGATATGCAAATACAAATAATTCAGGCAGGATGATACGGAAAAAAAAAAAAAGTTCTGGGAATGATACTGAGGGAATGCAGAAAAGGGAGTGACAAATTTTACTTGGAGATTTTTGACATAGCTTGAAGTTAAGTTATACACAGCTTCGTCTTGGAAGATCAGAATAACATCTATAGGTGGAGAATGTGATATCAGAGGTAAAATGGACAAAATATACTCATAAATCTCAGCCCAAACTTTTTTATCTTCATCTTCTTCCTCCCCATAAATATCGCCACTAACTACTTGACCTTTCTCCTTGGGCTGAAGCATTTATCCAGCTACAGCAGGATGCATTAGCAATTGCCCAGACTCTCCCCCTTGGTCCATGTATTAGTTTTCTAGGACTGCTATAAAACATTACCACAAAATGCATGGCTTAAAACAACAGAAATTTATTATCTTACAGTTCTAGAGGCTAGAAGTCCAAAATCAAGGTATCCATGGAGACATAGTCTCTCTGAAAGTTCTGGGGAAGAATCTTTCTTTACCTCTTGCAGCTTTGGGTGGTTGCCAGTAATTCTTGGCATTCCTTGGTTTACAGGCATATCGCTCCAATCTCTACCCCTGTCATCACATAGCCTTCTTTACCACGTCTCTCAATCCAGTGTGACCTCATCTTGATTACATCTGTAAAGACCCTCTTTCCAAATAAGGCCACATTCATAGGGATTAGGACTTCAATATGTCTTTTGGGGGGAACAAAACTCAACCCTCAACAGCCCGTGAGAAAGCACAGGAATCTTTCTATCTGTAACCAGTGAGTTGAGGCTGACCTGAATACCTTTCAGGGGCAAGATAATGTTTAAACACTTGCAGTTCTCTTATGACCTCTCTTAAAAAGCAAGTCACCATATTTTGGGGAAGGAGACAATTGAATGCCTTGATCACACGCAGACGTGCCATGCCAGAAGCACTCATGGTGCCTCTAGAAAGAATTATTATTACTTGTTGGAGACAAGTATTGATTGAGGGGAGTAGAAGAGTAGGCAGATTGACAATGTCTCCAAAGCCCATTTTCAGACAGCTGGTAGGCCTAAGATTTCCAGTTCAGTTGTAATAATTGAGTCTAGTTCTGTTTTTGGAGGGCTGCCTAAGGATATTCAGTCCATTTTTTTCCTATTTCCTCATGCCACCATCTGGGTGGAATTTGACTGCTCTCATGGAATAACTGGGAATGGGGAAGACATCCAGAGGTGCTGGCAGGTGATGGAGATGAGAGGTTCAGGAGCCAGGGCCATCTTCAGCTACTTTTGACAGACCTCTCAGCAAGGTTAGGGGAATAACAACCAAATTACGTGCAGAGCTCTACCGAGCACACACGAATAGTGGACTCCACAGCTACTTGCAATAGTTTAGGAGAATGACATCAGGGTGTTTTCCCTCGTAAGGAACTCTCGAAAGGCAGGCAACCCTAGTTTTACTGATTCTTAGGCTATTTCCAATGGCCTAGCTGTTTGGTCTTCTACTTAGACAACTATGGACTGACAGACTAAAGACATCTCTCTTTGGGGGCCCCAAAATACGAAAACAAATCATTGTGGCTGCCAACTGAACTATTTAGGTCACTCCAGAAGATGTCTACGGTAAGGGGATGTTTTCTAACGAGACTGGCTAGAATGGAGCTGCTGATTGAGCCTCTCTCTTCTATTCCTCCTGAGATAAAAAGTGCGATCTTCCTTGGTGCCTGTGTTGCTGCTCCCTCACTATTGTGACAAAAAATGTTATATCCTATTCCAGTGGCTATAATTTCATGTCCACCCCACCACCACCATCATCCTCTTCTCACACCAATACTTCTCATTCAGAAGAATCATGTGAAAGAGAGACAGGGGTTTTTTCATGATTAGCATTGTGCTCAACCTAGTGGTCATTGTTCTAGAACCATGCCAATCCCATACAAGAATCCAGGTCACTGAATCAAAATTCAGTTTTGATAACCTAGGCCATCTTTAAAAGCCAAGTTGCCAAACAGAGGGCTGACCTACAAGCCAGCCAAGGGTTGCTGCTAGGGGAGAAAAAGAAACATCATGCCTAGGAAGGATCAGGATGGACTATCAAATTGTCAAAATGCGTATTTTATTCCGAGATAAAAAGAGACAATCTGTTTCTAGGGACAGTCACACCCAATGACCAAAAAACCTTAGCAAGGTGTGTGGAACAGAAGAAGCTAAGGGAGGTAGAATCAAAACATATTTGTGTGTCAAGATTTTAGGAGGTTGCTCCAATGCTCAAGAGTACCAAATGCCTGTGGGTAGCAGGAAGCATGGAAGTTCCATCAAATACCATGACTGTCAGCCCATTATCATAGTGCACATGGTTTGGAAAGCTTAAAATATTCGTTTCAAAAGTCTCAATGTCATTAGATGTGCCAGCCGATCAAACTGAAACAATAAAACAGTAACCTGAAAAAGTGTCACAAGAGGCGAGGTACCACTGAAAACCCCAAGAGGGAAGTATAAAGTCTGAAATAGTTAAGTTGCCAGGAGTAGATGGTGGAGGCTTCCACTACCGCCAGACAATTGGGTCAAATGTTTGCAAGAGTCGAAAGTTTGGCAGGCAGTGGACGGTCTGTTCTGCGCTGTCAGAAACATAGAGATTTCTATTTTGTGTCCAGTTTATGATGGTGCATGTGTTGCCATGTCTGGTACTATGATGAATCCAGGCAGCCGTGATGCTATTCTGGGTCATAGAGAGCAACTCCATTCCAGCCAGTCTCATCAGAAAACACACCCTTACGATAGACAACTAGTTAAGTGACCCAAATAGTTCAGTTGGCAGCCAAATAGTTCAGTTGGCAGCCACGATGATTTGTTTTCATATTTTGTGGCCCCGAAGAGGGATGTATTTAATCTGTCAGTCTATAGTTATCCAAGTGGAAGACAAAACAGCCAGGCCACTGGAAATAGCCTAAGAATCGGTAAAGCCAGAACAAGGTTCATCTAGTGTAGTATTGCCCAATCATGAGAAATGTCTTCAGCTCTGCCCACTGAGTGGGACAGTCAGGTCTGCTTTTCTTTCTGCTTAACTGAAGCTGGGCTTAACAGCCATAGCAACCCAGTAGACATCATTGGATTTCAATAAGCTGAACCATCAGTGAAGAAATCTCAGGCATTTAGGGAAGTCTCTGTGGATGCAGAACTGCAACAAGCAAGTCATTTTTCTTAAGGCTGCTGAATGGGGGATAAAGTTTTCTCCCAAGGAATAGCTGCCACTTTTCTATGTCAGACTGAAATGTCACTTTTTCATGTAGGCTGAAATGTTACTAGGATCAGGCCAGCTGCTTTCTTTCATGTTCCATTTCCATTTGACAAGCTAGGTTTATTGGGTCCTTCCCATCTTGTTAGTTGTTGCATTTAGATTGATCTCCTCCAAATGGACCAATCTAGCGAGACAGTCACAAAGTTCCCATGGGTCAGGCACTTAGTTTTGACAAGATCCTAGAAGCGTGGTAATAATCACTTTTCAAAAAGGTTGTACCTGGAAGCCATATCAGGGAGGTGACAAGGCCGGAATCCCATGAGGTACCTCTAGACAGAGACTGCCTTCCTTTGTTAGAGGATCTCATCATGAAACTCATCTTTCACAAGAACTTATAGCTCAAGGGCTTATTAGGGTTGTGGGGTACCAAAGGTATTAACACTTCCTGTATGTGATTCTCCCTGATGAGAATAATTCCCTCTTCCAGGATTGACGGAAGGGGAAGTACACGCAAATAACATGTCAAGTGAGCCACCTTTAATGGTGGAAGAGAAGGTGTCCGTCCTCATGTCCTGCCCTACCCTGTGTCAACAAAGCTGCAGAGATGGGAGCTGCCCAGGCCAGAATGCCACAGAGTCCCACAGTTTATTATACACAACGATCAGCAGCTTTTCAAGTATAAATGCTTCTCAGATTATTATATCTTTGATCAATTTTTAGAAAACCAAAATGGTTGTTCTGTCTATTTTATCCAGCTGCTTCGTTGCTTTCTGGGGATATTTGCCAATATACTTCCTTAGCTAGAAATTAAAAATGCTTTAATTTTGCAGTCAAATCATCCTTTCAGCTTAACATAGTCCACTGAGGCTAATAAGGTAATTATCTATGCCTCAAAATGTCGAGAAACCAGGGCACCCTCAGAGACCCCTGCAAGCTGCTATGCACTCAACTATACTCAAATGTCTGAGAAATCCTGTTCAACTATTTCCCACTGCACTGCTCATATTGTGCAGAATAAAGACACACCAGGCCAGGGACCTAATTGGGTGAAAGATGATTTTTTTTTTTTTTTTTTCAGAATTGCCTAGAGAGGCTCTTCCCTCACCTTCATCCTGTGGTGCCTCTTCCCTGCTTCCGTTTTATAGGAACACTCTCCCTTACCATTAATTAAATCACAAATGTGGCTTTTAGATATGCAATAGCCAGGCTTCCCTGTTTCCCAGGCCCCTTCTCTGGGAGAAGTATAGAATTCACACAACGAGGCCTGGTAAACATGACAATAATAGAAGAGACCCAGAGATTGAAAGTAATTCAGGGACTGAGATAATGAGCATCTAGGCAGTTTTTAACATTCTGATTTGTAATTTTTCATATTTTTCAAATAGTTTTGAGATTAAAACAGCTATCTCAATTATTCTCAGCAGTACCCTAGATCTGGACAACTCATCCCATCCACAGCCTCAGTTCTGCTACTTTCCCCTGTCCATTAGGCTGGCATGACCACGGCATGTCTCCAAGGTGCTGGGTTTATCCTAGCTCTTCTGATAAATCTTCAGTCAGACATTTTTCCCCCTCATTTTAAAAAAAAATTATTAAATGTATTGGGATGACATGGGTTAATAAAACTACATCGGTTTCAAGTATACAATTTTATAATACATCATCGGTATATTGTACGTGTGTTCACCACCCAAAGTTAAATCTCCTTCTGTCACTATATGTTTGATCCCCCCCTCCCCTTTATCCTTTCCTACCTCCCCCCTTTCCACTTTCGCTCTGGTAACCACCATACTGTTGTTTGTGTCTATGAGTTTTTGTTTGTTTGTCTTGTTTGTTCATTTTTTGCTTTTAGTTTTATATCCCACACATGAGTGAAGGCATGTGGTTCTTGACTTTTTCTGTCCGACTTATTTAGCTTAGCATGCATGATATTCTCAAGATCTATCTATGTTATCACAAATTGCAGTATTTCACGTTTTCTTATGGCTGAGTAGTATTCCATGGTATATATGTACTACATCTTTATCCAGTTATCTACCCAAGGATACTTCTCCCAAGAAGACATAGAGATGGCCAACAAATATATAAAAAAATGCTCAGCTTCACTAGTTATTAAGGAAATGCAAATCAAACCCACAATGAGATACCACCTCATCCCTGTTAGTAAGGCTATTATCATCAAGACAAGTAATAACAAATGTTGGAGAGAATGTGGATCAAAAGGAACCCTAATACACTGCTGGTAGGAATACAAATTGGTACAGCCACTATGGAAAACAGTATGAAGCTTCCTCAAAAAAATTAAGAATACAGCTACCATATGACCCAGCAATCACTCTTCTAGGTATCTACCTGAAAGATTTGGAAACATTTATTCATAAAGATATATGCAGTCAGATCTTTTCTTTCTTCTTATCCCCAAATTTCCCAGTTCAACCATTAGATGATTTGAGAAAAGCCATCTATCGTTTCTTCCTTCCTTCCTTCCTTCCTTCCTTCCTTCCTTCCTTCCTTCCTTCCTTCCTTCCTTCCTTTTTTCCTCCCTTCCTCCCTCCCTCCCTCCTTCCCTCCCTCCCTCCCTCCCTGTCTCCCTTCCTCTCTCTCTCTGTCTCACTCTTTTAGCAAAGTCATTGAAAACAAAACTTCATAAGATATTATGGGAAAACAAAGAAAAGATAAAGCCACAGCCAAATGCAATTTTCTGATGCTGTGAAAACTGATGATATAAATTATATGGCATTCAGACTCCCAGTTCCTTTGTGACTCCAGTAGAGTTGGGTCCTGGTATATTTTAGCTAGACCAACAGTCTCATGGAAATATCATCTGACAGGAAGTAGTCTCTTTTCTTTACTGCCTGTCCTGAACAAGAGCTGGGGATTGACCACATATGATTTGAGCTCTGGCTGCAATGAACATCTATGGGCCTCTCTAATTTCCACCCTCTGGTTTGCAGGAAAAAAAAAAAAAAAAGACTTTAACTGTCCCAAACCTCTCCTATAGCTTCCAGATTTGGGTCATTGCCCACCGACATTACCATATATTACTTTCACCCAGAACCCTCTAGTTTTGGGCCCTTAGAAATTCTAATGTAGGTTTTTACCCATTCTTTTCTGTTTCATCTGTGTTGCTTGAAATGTATTTATTAATCATGTACTTAATTTGTCAATTTCCTAATGCTTTGTTTTTGCTTTAGTAAAATTTGACTTTATTTTCCTAAACCAGAATCTTGTTATATATCATGTTTCCTTTTATGCGGCTCAGACTACTAACTTTCACAAGCTACACTTAAGTTACTTTTTATCTAAGAAACTCTGATTCCCTCAAGGAAATTCTCTCAACGTTGTAGGTTGAAGTATTACCAATATTTTCTCCTATTTTTGATTTGCTATTTACATCATTTAATAGTCTTTCAATTGATATGCTAGATATTCTTTTTTCTAATAAAATCCATTTTATCAGCTTTTCCTTTTTGATTATTACTGTACCCTGTGTAACAAACATCTTTCCTGTGATGAAGAAATGAATATTCATTCTTCTACATTATCTTTTCCAAGTTTGCTTTGTCTTTTACTTTAAACTGAAAACAAACCTGGTATTTGTGTATGGTATCACACAGAGGCCAAGTTTCATAATTTTTTTATATGGATAGCTGATTGTTTGAGCATATTTATTGAAAAGACAGTCCATTATGCACTACTCCGTAGTGTCAACACTGTCATCATATGTCCGTAGTCATTGGTCTGTTTCTCGTTTCTTTTCTTTTGGTCTATGGCTATATTTAGCCAATAATACCTTGATCTAATCACTGCAGCTTTATAATAAGTATTGATACCTGATATAACATGCACATGTTCAATTTATCTTCTACATTTGTCAGCTATAATTGGCTCTTTGCATTGTTACCTACATTTTAGAATTAGTACAAATTATGCACACGCACACATGCACACACACACACACACACACCCCAAAAGGGGAAAAATTTTAAAAATGCTAGGATTTTCACTATGATTGAAGTGAATTTATAGACTTGTTTAGAGACAACTGATATCTTCAATTCCATGAATATGGTTTATCCCCTATTTATTAAGGTCTTTATTTTTTATCAATAATATTTTATAGTTTTCTATGTAGATATCTGCATATCTTCTATTACATTTTTTTCTAAGCCATTTGACTTTCTTCCAATTATAGATTATATATTTCTTAAAATTGCACTTTCTTACTATTTGTTGCATAAATTTAAAAATACAATTGAGGTTTTTTTAATTGACCTGTAGCTAGCAACCTTGCTGTTGACAATTCCGCAAACTCATGTGTCAATTCTGATAATTTATCTGTAGATTATAGTGAATTTTCTTATATGTGATTATAGTATCTACAAATGACTATAACGACATTTTAAGTTCAGCCTTCCCATACGTAGAAATTTATTTATTGTCCTTCTATTTTTACACTGGCTAGGATTTCCAGTTCAATGCTGAATACGAAGGATAATAGTGGAAATTCTTGTCACTCAATATTTACTCATTACATATGATGGTTATTATAGATTTTTTTGTGGTAATGCTTCATCAGATTAACATAGTTTCCTTCTAAACCTAGTATACTAAGGTTTTTTATCATTAGTATAAATTAAATTTATAAAAATGTTTTTTCAATCATTAAGATGATTATATGATTTTTATCAATTTTTAGGTTAATGTAGTAAATACACTGACTAATATTTTGAATCAGTGAAATGTACAGATTAATTTCAAATTAGTCATGACATTATATATATATATCCAGATGTAGTTTAATATTTTATTTAGATTGGCTGCAAGTTTCCTTTTTGCTGATATGCTTATCAGATTTACACATAAAAGGTGCTTCATAAAATGAATTTGGATTGTTTTTTGTTTTGTTTTGTTTTTTAACATTTTCTGGAAGAATTTGGGAAATACTGAAATTATTTGTTTCCTAAATGTTTGGTAGAATTCACTGGTGGTGAATTTCTCATTTTTCATTTCTTCTGGGGTCAGTTTTAGAAACTGTTTTTTCTGTAAATTTGATCATTTCAATGTTGATCACCAAATTTAAATTATTTTGCATAAAGTTTTTTCAAATTATTTTGCATAAAGTTTTTCATAGTATCCTCTTATTGTCTATTAATTTCACTGCTGACCACTTTTTTATTGCTGACATTCATTTTTTGTCATGATTAATCTTGTCTGAGATTATGAATTTAAAATGTTGTTTTATTTTAAGCTTTGAAGATCATCTATCATGCATGTATGGATTTACTTTCATTTCTGCTTTCATTTTCACTATTTTCTTCCTCACACTTCACTAGCATTTATTTTATTGTTTTATTTCTATCTTCACTGATTTTCAGCTTTTGAAAAATCTTGTTTAATTCTTTTAGTTGTATATATTTCCTTCTAATTATAGATTTAGCTGTATTACCATGTTGTGATATTATGCAATTCAAATTTTTTTCTTTCTCCTGATTTATTTTTGAATCCTGGTTTACTTTAGAAGCTTATTTATTAATTTACAAACACAGTGTTTTCCAGTTAACTTTCCACTATTATTTCTAGCTTAATTGCACTGTGGTCAGAATACACACTCTATGATTTCAATGCTTTGACATGTGTTGAGTCTTATTTATGGCACAGTATATGGTTAAATTTTTGGAAAGTGATTGAGTGTCATTCATACTGCTGTGATGAGGATATTTACCCTCATGGAAATATTTGCATTTTGGGAGAGAAAGTCAAGGGAAAAAAATCAATGAAACACCAAGGACAGCTTTTCCAGTGATGTGATAATTTCATAGAGGTGATAGTTTGGGAATTATTTCTAGGGCAGTCATTTAACCTAACTGGTAATCCATTTAACCTAGAAATAGGCAGTGATGCCACAAAATGAAATCATTAGCCATCTTTTGATACCCTGCAGGCTAATAAATAAGTTATCATCAAATTCTGACAGTGATTTTCTTAGACTCAATTAACCTGAGGTTCCACAAATATCCTGGACTAGTAATTCTCAAACTTTTCTACACATTAGAAACTCCTGTAGAGTTAAAAACAAAAAACAAACAAATAAAAAATCTAAAACCTAATGCCAGGCCAAATTAAATTAGTGTCCCTAATGAGGTACTCAAGAATTGGCATTTTCAAAACTTCTCAAAATTTAATGTTCTCATGAATCATCTGGGGATCTGTTTAAATTGAAAATTCTTATTCAGTATGTTTGTGGGGTAGCACTGAGACTGTATAGTGAATACCAAGGAAACTGAGACCTATTCTGAAATTTGGCTGTATATGGTAATTACTATGGGGAACAAAAAAATAAATAAAAATTAGAAAAATGTGCCCAAACTCCTTTCCCAGGGAATAACAGCAAATTACTCTAAGACCATTTATACTAACCTCACCACTGGAACTGGTCACCCAACCCAGAGAGAAGAAACCCTCTGATGGCTACAACAGAGTAGGGTTTGATCAGAAAGCAGGGTTTCTCCTTTCCATGTTTGCAGCTTCTTCCTAAGGGTGAAGAGAATGTCATCAGCAACCTAGGAAACATGTGTGGGCACAGGAAACTCAGCCTCAGTCAAAACAAATGCTCTCCCTTCATATGACTTGACAATCAGCTATATGCTATTAGGAAAGAGAAAACAAACGTAGCCCAGTGTTCACCAGGTAATTTCCCACAACTGAAATTGAAGAAATGAAGGATTGGGGAACACATTTTGCCAAGTAAAATCTTTTTTTTTTTTTATTAACCTCAGCTATTCCAATGGAATTTAAATCTTTGGGGGTTAGAGTTCATTTACTTTTTGGCAGAAAAGCACTTCCTGTTTCTAAGGAAAAGGCCCCAGAATGCTTCTTTCATGTCAAAGGCTGTTATAAAATAGCACTTGATGAATTGAATGCAAGTGAATGAGAAACACATGGATTAAGTTTCCATTAGCATCCACATGGGTTTAATAATTAAGGGAAAATGCTTGACAAAAAAGAATGTTTTGAGTTTTGCCAAACTGAAATTTTGTAAAAAGATATGCTTAAAGCCACTCATTCTGAACCTGAGATTACTCATCCCTAACCAAAATAACCCAAATAAGAATCATAATTTGAGACCCAAGCTATAAACTCTATCCTGCCAAAAACCACTAACACTCACCAAGTTTCGGAAATTGTAAACTTACCAGATTTGGAGAATTGTGAACATCATTGAACTGGCCTCTTATCACTGATCTGTCTTGAGGAATTTTTTATTTTGTTCATATCAGGTAACTCCTAATTTCTGACTCTTACGATTTTGTCACCTTCTCTTCATTAAGCACGTTTTAAAATCATAGTCTCACCCACCTAAGAACAAAGTGAAAACTGCCTGACAAGCAGTGATTGTAAAACCACTACTAATACCTGAGAGGTCAGTTCAGGTTTGTGCAGGTGCTCTCCCTTGATAGATGAGTAAAAGGCAAGTTATTTAAAACTCTGCTTTGTTTCCTTCATATTGGGTGGCTGCAAAAGTAATTACTGCTTTTGCAATTATTTTCAACTTTGTAATTAATTAATAATTACAAACAAGAAGGCAAGACTAGATAAGTATTTCCCAATTCTAAATTATTTGGACTATTCTCTATGTTGTGTCCCAATAGTGAAAAAGAAGAAAAGGAAAGTGGCAGGGAGTAAAATGAATCCATAATGATTGTTAATAATAGAAGATTAAGGAAGATGTACCTTTAAAGATACTGCATCAATTTGTACTTGCACCAAATGTGTATGAGAGCATATTTTCCCACATTTCTACCAATACTTTTCATATATTTAAAAATCATTCTCATTTCCTTAAGTACCTGTTAAAATTTTTCTTTCTTATTTTAGACTTTTACTTGTAAGAAATTTCTCACATGTAAGTATCTTAAGATTATAGATCTTTATAAATATTTATAAATATAATCTTATGATTATAGATCTTTATAAATATTGATTTTAAGTGATATTTAATATACATTAGTCACTTATAAAAATTGCAGATATTTTCTCAGTTGATATTTTTACTTCTTAATATCTTTGTTCAGTCAGCAATTATTTTATCTTTTAAAAATTTGCTTTTATTTTTTTAAATCTTCTATCAAAAACCTTTCTCCCTGAATCATTAAAAAGTCTTTTCATTGGCATTATATTTTTCTCAGATCCTTTTTCATGGTTTTCTTTGATCTACCGATAATTAGTTTCTGTGAAAAAAGCTAAGGGTAAAGCTATTTTTAATAATGACTTCATCATATATTAAAATCTTATGTATACTCATGACTATTTATAGACCTCCCTCCTGCTGTTCTGCCCCATTGCTATCAGCGCCTACACTGGGGACAAACTGTTTTAATTATAGCAGCTTTATGATGTATTTTAATGTTTTATTACTTTTTTAAAAACTGCTGGCTATTTTTAGTATTTATTTTTCTACTTGAAACATAGACGTAGCTTCTATAGTTTAAAAGCAAACAAACCGAAATTCTATCAGTTGAGGTTACATTAAATTTATCAATGATAAGGAAAGAACTGTCGTCTTCACAAAGTATATCTTTCATATATTTAGGTCTCCTTTTATATACCATGAGATGATATGGTATTAACATTAATTTTACTTCTTGCTTTGCAAAATTGTACCAGATTTATATTTCCATTTCCAGAGTTAGAGCATACAATAGTATCTCTATTTTGATAATGTTTTTAATAACATCTTTTTGCCTAATACATAAAATGCAAATCCTTAAGCATACTGTACCAGAACCAATCTAAAAGAACCCTTACTTTCTTTTCTTATTTGGTGTCATAGTCTCTCAAGAACCTTTCTTCTCTGGTCACTCTGAAATTCTCCCTAATACTTCACTACTTCCTCAATGTCATTCTTAGTACCCTGGAAAAACTGTTATTTTCTGCCTTGTGAGAATGAATTCAAGACTGAATGAGTCTTAGCATAAAATAATGTGGTACTGCCTTTAAGTACAAAGAATCCATAGAATGGGTGGGCAATATTAATTTGCCAATAGCTGGCCACATAGTAGTTGCTTGTTCAATAATTACTTGTTAATTAAATAATATTGACTTAAATTAGACAATTAGAGTCATGGTTCTTTTTTTTTTTTACTTTTGCCAGTGCATTAGTAATTTAATGACAAGAACATAAGTGAATTTATAGATGACTTGCATCTGTATTAAACATTTACAAATTATTTTAAATAATGAATTAGAACCAAATTCATAGTATTTATAGCAGTCATAAATCTTACTATATACAAAGATCATTTCTGCTTTCCCCTGCTATCTCTTCTCTAATTACAGATGCAGAAAAACTTGTTAAATCTTAGCCAAGAACCAGACATCTTCCTGCTATCTGATACTTTGGTATTAAAAGATAACATTGAAAGTGCCAGATACGTCAAAATATTTCTCATGCTGTAAGTAACTGTCTCTGTATAGTGGTTTTCCCCCTCCCCTAGGAAATGTTATTTCCATTTAAATTTAAGTATAATAGTTCATAACACTAAAAAGGAAAAAAATAGAAGGAAAGACTTAGGGTAACTAAGATCTTAGTGTAATACAACTGTAGTGCATTGAATGGCAGTTTTCCAAAAGGTATGTCCATGCCCTATTCCCCAGAACCTGTGAATGTAACTTTATTTGAAAAATGGGCCTTTGCAGACACAATTAAATTAAGGATCTTATAAATAAATAAATAAATAAATAAATAAATAAATAAATAAGGATCTTGAGTTAAGGAGATAATTCTGGATTATCTGGGTGGTCCCTAAACCCAATGAGAAGTGTTTTTATAAAAGAAAGACAAAGGAAGATTTAAGAGGAGAAGAAAGAGAAGATGGTCATGTGAAGATGGAGGCAGAGAATTTAGTTATTATGGGCTGAATTATGACCCCCTAAATTTATATGTTGAAGTCCTAACACCCAGTACTTCAGCATCTGACTACATTTAGAGTGAAGGCTTTTAAAGGGAGAATTCAGATTAAACAAGGTTTTTAGGGTATGCCCTAATCCAATAGGATTGGTGTCCTTATAAGAAGAGGAGATTAGGACACAGGCACACAGAACAAAGACCATGTGAAGGCAGAGAGAGAAGATAGCCATCTACGAGTCACAGACAGGGGACATCAAATAAAACCATCCCTGCCTACACATTGATCTTAGACGTCTAGCCACCAGAACTGTGAGGAAATACATTTCTGTTGTTTAAGCCACCCTGCCTATGGTACTTTATAATGGCTTCCTTAGCAAACAAATACAATAGTGATGCCAAGAAACATCTGAAGCCACCAAATGCTGAAAGAAACAAGGATAGATTTTCTCTTAGAGCCTTCAGAGGGAGGGCAGTCTTTCATTTTGGACTTTTGGCCTCCAGAACTGTGAGAGAATAAATGTTTCTGTTGTTATAAGCCACCATGTTTGTTGTAATTTGTTACTGTAGCCATAGAAAACTAATACAATTTTATTTTTCTAAGTGGTTTCTAAGTGGCTGTGTTAATTTTGAGACAAAGTCCATGGAAGATGGTGAGCAAAAGCCTCTGAGTGAAGCTAAAGCTAGAAAGAAATATTAGAAGTCTTGCTTGCTTAGGGCTCTCTGCCCTCAACTTCTTTCTGCCACCAGTTTCACAATCTTAAAAAATAAATAAATAAATAAATAAATAGCACTTCTAAGCCCAGTTCAGATGACACTTTCCCCATGAAGGTTTCCATGGAGATCCCATCATGCCTTTAAATGCATTTTATTCCACTACTTTTATTCTAGATTTTTGTCTTCTCTAGACCATAAGAAATTTGAGAGCAAGAAACACATGTTACTTATCAAAATTCCAACAACAGTGTTTTATATTTGTTTGTTTTTGTTTTGTTTTGTTTTTTGTAGTAGGAATTCAGCAAATACTTTTGAATGAATACATTTATTTTTGTTTATATCCTTGGGATTTTGGTGAGATATTCATATTTGAAAAACTGAGCCAGAAAAACTACAAGTAGTTCAGGGAAATTTAGTTAGTATAATAGAATGATACCATCAATTTCTTTACTCTGTTTTTTTCCTATAGATTGCTTATCTGTGGATCACAGGAAGACAAGATGGATTACACTGCATAGAGGTAATAGTTTTATGAGCACTCAAGCTACTGGCATGATAGTTTCATGGTAGCCCGTGCTTCCTGGTAACAGGGACCTTTAAAAACTACAGTTAAAGAAAAAGGCAAATCTTAGCCAGATATAACAGATATAACAGATGACAAAATAAACAAAGACAGCACTGTGAAAGATGAAAGGGGTGGGGGGGCATTTCTGGGATTAATACAGTGTTTCTGCTCTTCATTTTAAGAACAATTCTTAATTAGAAACTTTTGCCAAATTTATAATGACATGAGGAATATAGGGGAGGAAAAATATCTTTTATGTATCCTTCCGAGTTTCTGCTGAGACTTAATCATAGACATATTAACAAGAGAAAAACAAAATTTTGTTAACATGTAGACCTTACACATACATTAGAGATACTCAGAAAAAATGAGTAACTCCTGAAGATGGCCCAACCCACCATCCTATTATATACTATTTTCAACTAAAGACAAAAGAAAGATGTTGGGTGTAGGCACATTTACCGGAAGTTACCAGGAAAAGCAAGGTAAACAAGGGTAAGGATTGTTATGCAGATTTAAGTTTGTGCCTTCCCCACTGGTAAGATTCCCTTGTGATTTAGAGTCATTGTTATAAATTGTTTCCTCCATAAATACAAATTTCTCTTAGACAAGCGTTGCTTCTCTGTTTTCGGAGCTTCTCCTGTTTGTAGTTTCTCAAACCAATCGGCTCAAAATAATCCTTATGCCAAAGAGGCACATTTTGGGGTGGCACATTCTACTACCCTTCAAGGACAAACACACGTCATTCAACCGAGAGAATTCTTGTTATATTATTTTGTCAGTGAAGTAATGTACAAATCTCGCAACTTCTTTCTCAAGTCGGTCCTTACAACACCAGGGCACTAAGGTCAAGCACACTCATTCACACACATGCACAAACACACAAGGCACACAAGGGAGGATGGGACCCTCAGTTGTAGACTGATGCAGTTGGAGAGTATCTCCGAGGAGTCTGCCCCTTCATATTGCGTGTAAGAAGGTGGCAGGAGAGTGAAGATACAGGATATAGAATTAAACTTCGTTGTGGTTTTCTAAAGGTTCATTGAACAAGGTTATTCATAAGGCATAAAGACATCGAAAAGATGTTTTAAAAACTGGGATGAGGAGGGATTCGAAAAAAGAAATCTGTGAATCACTCTTCCAATAGCAGTAGCGTCAGACAAGATTACTTCACAGGCAAGAGTTGATCTGCTCTCTACTATTCCCCTTCTTCAGGCCAGTTGCCATTTAACTACTTGATCATCAGTTTCTCCTAAAGGTCAAAGATCTCCAGCCTATTTTCCTCATTGGGCTTTCAAAGTGTTTGAAATGTCCCATATAAAGCAGGTATGGCCGCATGCGTAATACATATGTGCCTCCCATCCAGACACCTCCCTTTGTTTTCTCAAGTGCCGACTTCCAGAGGGGCCCAGGGAGACTGCAGGCAACATGAGATGGTGCAAAGTCATTAACAAAGATCTAATAACACAATCACACCCAAAAAATCTAATTAGCGAGGTTTCCTCTGGAGCAGCAGCCTCATGGAAATAAACACAGGCTTGTATGTGTTTTCTGCCTAGAACCATATTTTTTCATTTCCCGTAAAATTTAAAAAATATAATCTTCCTTCCCAATTGTGTCCTTGCCTACATCATCGTCCCTCGTGTTGCTCAGACGCTGGGTTTTCTCTCAGGGCTTGGAGGGAGTCACCAGAGACATTTACATTGATAGGAAGCCTTTGATCTCAAAGCTGCCCACATTAAAGCATCCTCTGGAATCCCCTGGCTGGGACTGTACACAGAGGCCACCCCGGGGGCTGGGCTGACGTTGTTTCATGGTACAGAGCAATAGATCCCAACTGCTGCGGAGGGCAGGACAGACTGGGGTGCGGGAACCCCAGCGCACTCCATCCCAACTAACACTGAAACCGCAGGGGAGGCGGGAGCTGAGGAATGCAATTACATGGATTGGAATTTGGCCAGCACACCGGGGTGAAATGGCACAGCAGAGCTTGCGTCCCTCTGCTTGCCAGACTGAAAGAGTTTACACATCATTTACAATGTACAGGAGAAGCTTCCAGAGGCAGCTGTGATTGGCCCTCAAAAGCCCGCAATAAAGGAAACTGGGCTTTGCTTACTTGTAAAAATTAGAGCTGCCGCAAACTTGGAGGCTTTCCATTCTATCTGCTCATTTAAGAAATGAGGACACTGAGCCCCGAGGCAGTGAAGTTACTTATACAAGGTCTCACAACCCAGAGGTAGAGGATTTGGGGTTAGATTTCAGAAAGTTCAATTTTAAATCCTATCTTGTTGGTGAGGATATGGAGCTACCAGAACTCTCATATATTTCTGGTAGCAGTGAAATGTTAAACAAATGAAGATTCTCTCTCTCTCTCTCTCTGTTTTTCTCTCTCTCTTTTTTTACAAAACAGTTTGATAATCGTGTATATGAATGTTCATAGTAGCTTTATTCATAATAGCCCGAACTAGAAGCAACCCAAATGCCATCAGTTGTGGCATAGTCTACATGGCACGATCTTTTCAGCAATAAAAATGAATGAACTCCAGATACACATAATATGGATGAATCTGAATATCGGGTTTAGGGAAAGAAACCAGGTACATGTGTTTCCATTTATCGAAGTTCTAAAATGGGCAAAATTAATGCGTGGAAATAAATCAAATCAGTGGTTGCCTGGGATAAACTGGGATTGACAGTAATGGGGCAAAAAGGGAACTTCTTAGGGTGATAGGATTATTTCCTATCTTTGTTAGAGCAGTGGTTGCCCATTTGTTATATTTGGCACTGGGGCAGTATATATTCATGGGCTTACATACTTAAGATGGCTGCATTTTATTGCAGAAGAATTATGACTCAAAAATTTATTTAAAAAGTCAACATAATGGTTACCTCTACCACTGTGCTCTGTTTTAGTTTTGAAAATGGATAGTCAGTTCACAAGTGCTTGGTTTATTATCATGCATCATAAAATGTACAGAGCACATATAACCTGCCATGTATCAAATATTCCATAATGAAATTTTTAAAGGAACTAAAAAAAATTAGCCAAGTTACCATATGTAAACTGCTGATCAAAGTTGCCGGACTTTATGGAGTGGTTACTATGCATTAATCCTCTATAAGCTTTAGTTCATTCAATCTGTGTACAAATTTATGGTGTGATTTTAATGTTCTAAGTAGAGATACAAGGACACTGATGAACAGAAAGGCTAAGCCAACTTCTCAACACAGCACAGCTAGTAAAGATTGTATCCAGGTCTAACATGTTCTTATCTCGCCATGCTCTAGTTGCTTCTCCGCGTGCCTGACCCAACACGTATTAGTTCAGCCCTCTCCATAACGTATTCCCAGCTTTTTCACGGCCAAGAGCATATAGTTCTTTGCTCACTCTGTGTGCACTGCCTGTTGTCATGTAGAAGCTCTCATTTACATCCATGTATTCTCTTTCTTACAGCCACTTCAGCTACTTATTTCACTCCCAAACTATTCCCATTGTCATTTCTTCCCATTTTCAGCTTTTCCTTCCTCAAATTTATTCTGCAATTAGGGACATTTTCTTCATAGATAACCCTTATGGGCAGCAAGCTTGAAAGCTAAATACTTGAAAGTTAAAACACACCTTATTCAAGCTTTCATGGACTCTACAGTTGAGTCTGGTCAATAGGTCGCCTATGTACATTATGGTCCAAGTTAAACGTCTGCAGGGATAATCCAGATAGATCTCACTTTCCCTCTTGTGTGCTTTCCTCTTGTTGCCTTTCTGGTGAACTCTGCCTTTCCTTTCTTCTCTCTAAATCCATCTGTCTTTCAATTCCCAAGTTCAACCACCTCCTAAGTGAGGCCTCTCTGAGTACTCAAAACAAACCCAAGGCATTCCATCCTTTCTGATTATTTGTGTTTTATTACATCTAAGCTACCCTTCATTCATTCACCTATTGTTCACATCTCTTGAGTTCCTACCCTGGGCCATTCTCAGTGGTGGTGCAGGGCTGTAGTAGTGCACAAATCCTTGTTATCATGAAGGTTATATTCTTGTATCTGTGTCAGTCTTATTCCTCAAAGCCAAATAATTATAAGTGTTATCATGTCTGAGATCTGGTTTCGTGCCTGCAACACTTACTAGGTATAATTCATTTTTACAATATATAGGTAAAGAAGAAGGTAATCTAAAACTAATTACCATTTTCCTGTGTTTTTTTTTTAATATTCAAGTTTTATATCTATTTATCTGGTCTGCTATAAATGAAGAGGAAAATTACGTGAAGGTTATGTGTGAAAATGTAAATAGTGTTTTGTCCTGGATGTTGGGGTCATAAGTGACTTAATCTGCTATAAATATTTATTACTCATGCAATTTCAAACAAGGAAGTAAAAAGAAAGAATATTATATTATCTGAGGTCCTTATACTGTGCTTTTCGAGTACTTCTGAACTTAGGCAAATGGCTTCTCCTCCAAAGGAAAATTTAATCTATTTAATAACATAGGAATTGTCACTTGCTCTATTATTCAATTTTTCTTCTGTAAAAACATGGGGCTAATATAATACTTTACTTACCTTACCTCCAGAAGCTATAAAAATTAGTAATTTTAAAAAATACCATGACTTAATATACAGTAAAATGAAACTAGGCAGGGGACATGGCTATGAGGATATATGATGAACCTTATTGTCATTCATGAACAAATGAAGTATACTATGATATCATCTGATGTATAAAATGATAGATATTGATCATCTTATAAAAATTGTTTTTATATGGCTCAGTTGTCCTTTTCTGACTAAGAATAAAATAATTACCAGGCTTTATTCTACATGCAACATAACAAATAGGTATGGCTTTTGACAGAAAATCATTATCATCATCATTAATGAATTCTATAGTGAAATAATATTGTTGCAAAAATGGCAATGCTCTATTATAATAAGGTGACATATTCCTCTGAAGTGTAAAATAAATTATGTTTATCATTACTATTGATTATAGGCAATGTTAACTAATAATTTCTTATTATTAAGCTGAATGACATGCAGAAAACTCATGGAGAGTCTCACCCCAGTGTGGTTTAAAACCTTGACCTTCTTGAAAGAGATTTTCACCTTTCAGTTTAATACTTATGTGAGGTGAATGAATTGGGCGAAGCAGCAGACCAGAGAATACAACTGACTGGGGCGTGGTGGGAAGGAGACAGAGGAGGGAGAGAGAAGACAAATTTTGGAATCTAGGAGGCCTCCTAAATGAAAATTTAGGAATCAGAATAAGATTCATAGCGGAGGATTGAATCAGTTATTTGGAAGACAAGGTAACAGAAAACACCCAATCAGAACAGCAGAAAGAAAAAAAAGAAGATTCATAGCCACTTCTTTAAATGATTTTTCTGTACTACCTACTTTTCAGTTTTTTCTTTGGTTAAACTAATTCAATACTCTTCAATGAAATAGTTCCCCATTTTAGGTTCATTCCTTCTAACTGGAGTATTCACTCTATATCAGGTCACATCAAAGCAGCTAACATTTATGCAAAGACATAGTATCTTCCATAAAGCTTTATCTGAATAATTGGGTTAAGGAATGTTGCTCATACTTGAGACTAAGCCCCTTAAACAGTCAACAGTCCAATCAGATGATTACAGCCAGTAGGATACTTGATAGGGAGATACCAAGAGTATAGTCCAAAATCGCTGAATTCTACATAGTGGCAGAAACTGAACTTTTAATGTTGATTTTAATCTCTAAAATATATTTGCTAAGCAAATGATTTAGGTTGGAATAGAGCAGCAACAACCAAAAATTGAGTGAGCAGATAACAAGAGCAGTAGACAGGAGGGAGGGAGGGAGGGAGGGAGGAAGGGAGGGAGGGAGGGAGGGAGAGAGAGAGAGAGAGAGAGAGAGAGAGAGAGAGAGAGAGAGAGAGAGAGAGAGAGAGAGAGAAAAGACAAAGAGGAACAAATGAAATAGATAGGAAAGTCATTTTCTTAGTCATAAGAACCCAACCTTTTGCAAAATACGTTTTGAACTTTTCCTATGCTTGTGGCCAAACCAAGTTTTTTGTTTGTTTTTTTCCTCATACAATTGCTCTGTAAAAATCTAGGTAATGGGGTACTGAAAAAATCAAACTGAGAGGTTGTAGATCAAAAGACCACAAATTACTAGAGTTGAGAAACAAATGACACAGAACAATATGAAATGTGCATAAAGAAGGCAAGGATCAAAAAAAAAAATCCTTTCATAATGTCTTCATCAAATTCTACTCAAAAGCAACTGGAAGTTGATATCACAATACATGATTTGCAGAGCATTTTAGTAAAGTCTTCTTAGATAATTAGAGTGATAAATAATTTCGATTGTTAACATAAGGTTGTGTTGTTAATATAATGGTTTGGATTAGATCAGATTCTACCAATTACTTCTTATTTTTATTAAGTCACATAAACAATGACAGCATAAAACATTAGCTAATGTAGTAATAGATTTCTGAAATCTACAGCCTAGATTTTGGTGTCAAGGGACGGTAAAACATGTACCCAAACCAACAGTTAGGAGATTTTGCCCATCATTCAGAATGGTGCCTGAAGGAGCTTTTATTCCTATCTAGGTGTGATAAAAGTTGCAACACTAAATTCCACACTATTCCTGTGTACTCATAATACAAGCATAGCAGCAGTGTGATGTAGTAATCCCTTGTTATTATTTAACATTATGCACACTATTTTTTTTGCATGTATGTATTAACTATTGGTATTAGAAGGAATTTAGTTAATTATCAGATTATGCTCTTTTTGAAAGAAAAGCCACGCTCTGCTAACAATGTCTATTTAAGAGACTATGGGGTGAAATTAATTTCCCCAGTAACTGTGGTGAAAAAACAAAAAACAACAAAAAAACGAATGCAAAATAATCTCTCCTCTCACAGAGCTTACGCTTCAGTATAACAATTTTTCATTCATGTATTCATCAATTCATTTAAACATTCATTCATGTGTTCAATAACATGT
Organism: Rhinolophus sinicus; assembly: GCF_036562045.2. NCBI lineage: Eukaryota > Metazoa > Chordata > Mammalia > Chiroptera > Rhinolophidae > Rhinolophus > Rhinolophus sinicus. The sequence goes on along the minus strand of NC_133758.1, from coordinate 23,958,154 downwards.
ATTGAATTTCTAACATGAAGCACGCTGGCATATACACTTTGAACTAAGCACGATCCCTTCCATCACAGAGCTGTAGTCTTCCAATGTTATATTTGCTTTTCTAGGTACTGTACCAGAAAACAAGGTCTTTATTTAAGTATTAGATTCAAGGGGAGTTTATAGAAGGGAAACAAAATGAATGTAGCAAGTCCAGAAGTCTCCCTGAAAAAAGAGATTTAGATGAAACATGAAAAAAAAAAAAAAAGAATTCTAAACAATTACTGAGGATTGCTGTTCTGGGAAGAAATGGTGCAAATTCACTTTTCCTTGCTTTTTTGCTCTCAATATAATGAAATATCCTAGAAATTATGAGTAGACAGTGATAAAAGTACTGAAAGCTGGAAAGAAGGAAGAGTTTCCAAAGATCTGATGACCTGAGAAACAACAATGTGATGAGTTCCCTGGGTTTTCTTTTTATTTCCTATATACGCCCAGTCTAGGTACTGATAAGGCCCGCAACACAGGATTGACAGCAGGTTTAATAAAAACAACCAGACAAAAATCCAAGGAAAGCACGCTCTCTTTAGCCAAAGAACTAGGAAAGGGAAAGTCCAACAGAGACCTAGAATGGAGTCTCAGTTCCTGCTCCAAAAGTGAGGCTCCTGCATGTATTCTAACCCATTGGTGGCAGCAGGGACACTGGCCATAGCAGCCCTTCTTCCACACCTGGCCTGATGGGCAGTCTGATTTACTGGCATCAGTGGTAATGGCAACAAAAACAGCAGGAAAGCCTGAGGATTTCCAAGCCACTAGTCCATAAACAGGGGCACTGCTAGGTGGTCCTTTCTGCCTGTAGCAATGATAGCAGCAAAGATTATTTTTATTATTTCTGTTTTCCATTTTCCTTCCTGATGTTTTAAGATTGCTGCTTTTATCATTTATTTATGATAGGTTTGCTGACAACAAATTCTCTTTTCCTTCATGCAGAATCTTTATTTATTCTTTATTTCCAATGGATATTTTCACTGGATTTGGAGGTCAAGGATGGTAGGTTTGGCTTTTGTTTTAGCATTGCAAAATGTTGTGCCACTTCCTTCTGGTCATTGTCATTCAAATTGTGTTTTCCCTATAAGAAAGGCATCATTTTTGTCTGCTTTCTAGATTTTTCTTTGTCTTTAGTTCTCAGAAGCTTATCTATGAAGTCTTGGCATGGGTTTGAGTTTATCTTATTTGAGGTCACTCAGTTACTTCAGTCTGTGGGTTTAAATTGTTTTGCTAAATTTAGGAAGTTTTCTATAGTTATTTCTTCAAGTAATTTTTTATCCCAGCTCTTTCCCTCTTCTGAGACTCTGATGACATGAATGGTAGAACTTTTGTTATAGTCCTACAAGACTGTTCAATATTTTTCTCTTAGTCTATTTTCCCTCTGTTGTTCAGATTGGATAATTCCTATTGTTCTGTCTTAATGTTCATTGATTCTTTCCTCTGTCATATCCACTCTGTCATTGATTCTATATAGTAAGGTTTTTATTTCAGTTATTGTACTTTTATGTTTTAAACTTTTTATTGGGTTCTTCTTTACCTAGTTTTTTTTTTTTTTTTTAATGTGACTTTTTTTTTTTTAATTTGTTACAAGTGTGTGGGCTTCCTAAGTCTTTGAAGATAATTCTTACATGCCTATCATCTTAGTCTTGTCCACTGATTTTTTTTTTTCATGTTGAGATTTTCCTGGTTCTCGGTATGAAGAGTGATTTTCAATTGAAACTTGTATATGTGAGTATTGTGTTATGGGATTCTGAATCTTATTTAAACCTCTGTTTTAGCCAGCTTTCTCTGAAACCGTTCCAGTGGGGGAAGTGATGGGGAAGTGTTGCTTTGCTGCTGCCAGGGGAGGGCAGGATGGGAGGGCCTCCTAGTGACTACAGAGCAGGAGTCCTCACTAGACCTCCATTGAGCCTTCCCTGGCTTGGAGGAGCAGTTGTCCCTTGTTCTCTCTCCATGGTTTTGGCTGGCACTACACAGGCTGCCACCAGATGGGGGAGAAAGTCCTGGCCTCCGTAGCTCCCTATTGGCGTTCTCTGACATCATGCCAACAAGGTGGGGGTTGGGGTGCCTCCTTATAGCTTGGTGAGGGTACAAGTCCAGGTTCTCCATTTGACTTTTTCCAGAGTGGTGGGAGTGGTGATCAGAGTTCTTATTTCTCCCCTGTGGTATTTTACTGGAATACAGTGCTTGTTGTCTAAATATTTTTTTCTTGCTGGTTTGCCTCTTTCCAGGTCCTTAGCTTAGAATTGGAGTTTTTTGTTTTAATCTGCATTCTTTTGTATTTCAGGGTTACTGTTTTGCTCAGTTTCAAGTCTCGAATGTATAGAGAAAAAAAGAAAACCCAGAGAATGTACCACCATGTTGGTCCTCATGTCCCAAGGTCACTGTCTGGTTTTCCTGCTCCTCTCCTCCTTTCAGAGTCATCTTGTGTTTGTTTTACATATAATGCCCACAGGTTTTAGTTATACTTAGTGGGGAAAATAGGGAAAAATATATCCACACCGTAGTCCTGTTCACCCACATGTACAATTTTTATTCACCCACATGCACAATTTTTAAATGCACTATTTATCCAATGATCTGAAAGCATTTAAACAAAATAAAATTACTCTAAAAATATTTTAAATAAACATTTACTTTTAAAATACCACTGTATTAGATTGAAGCATGAGAAATTGCAGATATTCAACAGTTTTTGACCTATCAAAATGTCTTTGTCATAGGAAAATAGCCTTTAAATTCTATGTTGCATTAAAAAATGTGATGCCCTGAGATGTCATTAGTAATTTCATAGAAACCCAAATTAGAGAAAGAAGGAGTGAGTGGGAAAGATAATCATAGGTCACTTCACTGATGTCACAATAATCTCTCCAGAAACTCACAAACAAGACATCCTTGGCTATTTTTATGTTTTGATGAGTAAAAACTACTTTAGAGGTTTGAGTTGGCAAATGTCAGGTATTTCTGCCAAGAATAGTTATGCAGACTGTGCTTTCCAGACATCGAGGGGCCATTCTTTCAACACAGACATCACAGCATTGTTTATTATTAAGAAAAATTTCTGGTAAATGACACTAAAACGTCCTGCCCTAACAAAGTTAATTTATTACAATAGCTTTTCAAAACATGGAAATAAATGTCTTCAAGTGGAGACACCTTTTCTAACGTGAAAAAAAAATGTCCCTATGGGCTAATAATAACACACATATTTTCTTAAATCAATGATGCTCCTGAGGTGATAAGATAACTAAATGTTAAGATATATTTATTTGGTATAAGTGAGATTCTAGGTAATGTTTAAAAACAGCACCTATACAGAGACAGGGTAAGGGCATTCATTCAGTTTCCTGGACTTTACAAACTGGATCTCTAAACCAGAGGACAGTCTGAGAGCCAGCGTTTATCCAGAGTACAACCTTCTTCCTTCTGTAATGGATGGCAATCTTTTCATAAGGGAAGGCATTAATTGTTCTAATAATCCATATCCATCAGGCTGATAATATAAGTTAATATTTCCCATCTCTGAAAATAAATTTTCAGTGTTTAGGGAACACTTTTACTCATTTTTGAGTTTTTAACCTTTCTATACTTTAACAGATATTTTAAATAAACTATATAGGGCTGCATCCGTGCCCAGATGTTATTTTAAACAAATAGTTCCCTACTCATAAAATTTTAGTTTAAAAATAAATAAATAAATTCTCTAGCCAATATCTCAAAAGTCAATAAGTGCTTTCTGGATTTTCGGTTCAAACAAAGCTCACTTAAGAAAACTGCCAGGGTCAGGAGCTAAATGTTATTGCAGTCAGGGAGGAGGTTAGTGGATGGATTCTGGACACATATGCACTTTAGACTGGCACTTTTCCTAGAGTGGGACAAATTGTTCCTAAATCTTGCCTGGTGGTTACTGTTAGCAATACAAAGCCATTAAATTCAATAGTGACCTCAGCATCAAACCTCACCCAAATAGCTTCCAGTTTCACAGCTTGAATCTCCAATTGTGTTGATTCATCTCCATCCCCTGTCTAGATAGTCTTCATGATGAGAGCTTTTTCCCCATGAACTGAACTTGATTTTGACAGTCCCACTCTTGGTAATCACAGTACTTTGAACTCATTCCCAGGCATAAGTTTCCACTGACTATTGTCAGTCAAACTGTTCACTTCCAGCTGTTAAAGTTCAGAGTCATTGGACACAATTAAGAAGTAGAGAAAGAATCTCCTTCCATCATTTAAATGGTGATGATGTAAATGGAAAAAATCACTCATCTGATTACACACAGTTCTCCAGTTTCATTTGTAAAAGTCTGTCTCTCCAACTAGTTTCTAAAAGCTACAAGGGGAACAATTATGTATTTTTCTTCTATAAAACTCAGAATCGATGCATGTGGCTGGGCATAGTGTTAATAGCTAATTGATGCTTATTGGCATGACTTAATGAATTTTAGATACTCAATATTTTTTGAGATCAGCTAAAGAGGAATTTATGATTAGTCACATGTGTATCATTGTTCCTGCAGTGTGCCTACTGTGAGAAAAAACTGTGCTTGGCACAAGGGATACCAAAAGGAGTAAGAAAGAGAACATTACTCTCCAGCATCTTACAGACTAGTAGCAGTAATTAGATGCAAGATATAAAGAGATGCATTATGGAAGATACATATCTATATGTATGTGTGTGTGTGTGTGTGTGTGTGTGTGTGTGTGTGTATACAGGGCACAGTTTAGAGAGAAAATCAAGAGATTTCTTGCAACTGTATGTTCTTGAAAAGATTCATGGAAGGGATGCTCTTTGAACTGGATTTTTAAAAACTAGGTAGGGATTAGATATACAAAAATGGAAGAGAAGAGATTTAAGAAAAATATTTATTGATTTAATAATTTATTCATGGCATGCCCTTATTCAATGCCAACCTTGTTATTTAGATAATGTTTGTGTTTATCTCCATCAAATGACTTCTGACATGGCAGAAATTGTGTGGGGTAGAGTTCGCAGATCATAGCAATATGTCCTGGAGGACTCAATTAGCTATAGACACAGCTAGAAATAAATAAGGACCACATGCCAATTCTAAAATTGTTATTTCTAAAATGTAAATTTGGACAAATATTCACTCATTTTGCTCATTCAAGAAATGATTACTGAAGCCATACTATGTGCTAGACATATTGATTTCTACCCTATGTAAAAAAGCAATCATATATTAATGTATTTCACCATCTATTTATTGAAAAAAATATGGCAAGCAAACAAACTACAACGCTATGTGTTAAGCATTATAATGGAGTTATGTTCAGCGAGTTTTTATAGCATACAGATGCGGGAGAAATTAATTTGCATGTGAAAGTCAGGGAAAGCTAGAAATAAGAGAGCATATTTGATCTAGATCTTAAAGAATGTGGAGTCATTTAAGAGTGTGTCTTGTGGGCAACATATACAGATTAGGGCATTCTCTGGCAGAGTAAAGAGGGAGCAAGACTAGGAGTCATGATCACCAGGTTACCACGATTTGGCCAGAGCCCTGTCTGGCCAAAGATAAGAAAGTTGGATGGCACTCAAGATTTAAAGTGCATGTAGAAACACAGATCTGAGGTATAGACAAGGTCAAGATTGGAGATCTGGATCTTATAATCAGGAAAATAAAGACAATACTTAGCATCATTGATATGGATAAAATTATCCATGAAAAGTTTGAACAGGCTGAAGAGTCAACATGCTTAGACACTAATACCACCTCTGGCACTTATTATCTCTGTGGGCTAGTTGCTTAAATTTCAGACTTCACTTTCCTAAATGAGCAGGAGAATTACCCACTTATTTAGTTATTGAGATAACCCATGAGCCATAGAACAGGCACTGACATAAAGTATAACTGAAAAATATCAATTATTAATATTATTGATAATGGCTAAAGATGGAACCTAGATAATATTATGTAATGTAATGATTAGTAAAAGAGCAAAAGTAAGAAAGTAATCAAAGAGATAGAAAGAGCCAATGCGTGAGTGATTTTATAAAGCCACATTGAAAGAAAAGTTTCAAAATGTGGAAGGACAAGAGGATTACATTCCCAATCAATGTTCCCACAAGTCCAGAAAGAAGAACTCTGAAAAGAAAGCTATGAGATTTACTAAGTAGCAGGTCTTTGGTGACCTACATTTAGAACAGTTCCAGCTAGAATGTCAGGGTAGAAGATTGATGTATAGGTTGGAGGTAAGCAAGAGGATGGCATGAGATTATAATACTCAGTTTGTTTGTAATTGAAAGTAAATAGACTGCAGATTAAATGGAAAGCGGGATGGAAGAGAGAGTTTTGTAAGAATGTCGATACCTTAAACACATTGTCAAGCAAAAGGAATGATATCTGTAGAAGGGGAGAAATTAATGAGAGAAAGATTAGGTATTTGATAGTAAATGCCCAAAAGAAAATTAAAAAATAAAATGAAAGGCACACATAGACAGATTCTCTATGGGGGAAAAAATAGTAGGGAGGCCTCCTTGATTCAGAGAGGAAAAATGGATAAAAACATAGATTGGAGACAGGGGAGGAGATATGAAGGTCTTACTCTTAATGGTTCCAGTTTCCTGGGAAGTTGTAGTCCAAGCGACTGAAAGTAAGACATTTATTGACAGAATTATCTGGAAGAGAGTAGAAAGGCTTAGAAAGGAAAAGAGTAGGACTACTTAGAAAGAAATGTTGTAGTTAGGAATAAGTCAATGTTTTGCATAGTATTAATGGAGGATCAGAAGATATTGAACATATTATTAAAAACTGAACCCACTAGAATGATTAAGAGGTTTTCTTTGTGAGTATTAGAGATCCATTCATATGAAAAGAGAAAAAAACAACAGTTGACTTGACCTAGGTGGGGAAAGAATTGAGGACCATCCTGAATGTTTTTAAAACATTTGACTTTGAGTTTCAGCCTAGGCAAAGGTGATGTCAATAGTTTGAGAGAACGTAAATGCGTAAAATGCATGCCATGCTCTCAAAAAGTTTTCAGTCTAAAAGAAAAGAGTCAGACACAAGTAAAGACAATAAAAAGACTATGTAATGAGTATATAAGAGTGATAAAGCAAGTATTATAAAAACGTAGAAAAAATAAAAATAATTAAACTAGGGTGATAAGAAAACTTTGATGCAAATGCCACTGAATGGATTTTTAGGAGGGTTTAAGAGAACAATCATTCTCTTGCTGTTAGCTGAAAATGTTTCTTGTTATTTTAAATTTATACTATTTTTCTATTCTTGACCTGTACTGTTAGGATTTGGGAAAAGCAGTTTCCATAATTTGGTCCTCCAAATAGTTCCTTAGAATGAACCTAAAGATTAGGCATCATGATGAATCTTCCAGAAAACGACTAGTCTTCACCTAGAGCAGGGTAGGTACCTCTGTTCTAATGATAAATGAAAGCCATGATCAGCCGTAAGACTGGAAACAAGCATTTCAGTGTTAGTGATTAAATAGGATCAGAGCTTTGAAACTGAAAGAGAAAATCATCTACTCTTGAATACCAAATAAGAATTACAGGATATGGGCAAAGTGCTAGGAAAATATCACTTTCTCTCAAAGTCACATGGCCTTCAACAAAGGATCTGATAACAGGACACGCGCATAAAAGTCAAGCCAAGTAGAAAGAAAAGACAATTTTCAGGAGTCAGAGATAGAGCGATGGGCAGCATGGAAAGAAGGTGGAAAGGAAGAAATATGCCTTTTTATTAATAAATTAAGGGACCAAAGTAAGACTGATATATTTTAGGGTGTCCATAGAAAAGAAGTAACAAACAATCCCGGGACAGGGGATTGACCTGGGGTGCCAACACTGGAAATATTCTTAAAGGTGCTCTGGAAAGAAATAAGAAACCTACCGTGTTTTCCTGAAAATAAGACCTAGCCAGACAATCAGCTCTACTGCATCTTTTGGAGCAAAATTAATATAAGATCAGGTATAATATAATATAATATAATATAATATAATATAATATAATAATATAATATAATGTAAGACCCGGTCATATTAATTTTGGCTCCAAAAGGCACATTAGAGCTGATTGTCCTGTTAGGTCTTATATTCAAGGAAACACAGTACCAGTCTTAATGTCAATGCCAGATAAAAGCTATCTTGGTTTACAGTCTGGGTATCTTAGCCTATTATCCTATGTGATCAATTGAATTAAATACTAAAGTTAGGAAATTTGCATGGGACATCTAAGGCAGGGAACAGAGAAAGGGACTAGAGATAAAAGACTTAGCACTACTAATATTTCAGTAAATATTAATTATTTAATATTTACAGCAATGTCCAGCAGATGTTCTATCTTTATGTAGGAGCATCTCTGACAAAAACTTCTTTCAAATCATGGAGATTTAACCTTCTCCAAGATAGGCACACAAGTGGACACACTAAGGCAGGGGTGTCCAAACTGTGGCCCACAATCCATTTTTAATTGGCCCACAGCAAATTCCAAAAATATATTTAGTTTACTTAAATAAACCAGGTGAGGCAATACGTACTTCACTTTGAGTGAGTGGCCTGGCTGTTTGTTTATTTTACCGCCTATGGCCCTTGGTAAAAAACGTTGAAAAAAGTTTGGACACCCCTGCACTAAGGTCATAGTGGTGAATTGAGAAGCTATAAACATATAGAGGTATAAATCAGGGAAAAGCGAAACCAATCAGATTAAAGGTAGGCATGGGAGAGAGAAGATGCAGAAAGATCATAGAAGAGTCAGCAGAGCCAATTGAAAACATACTGACTTGTTTTTCCATATCTTCATGGAATCAGAGATGACTCATAAAACACTTTCTATTTTACCTAGGTAGAATTGGTGGAATTCAAAGCCTTCTTGAGAACAGAAGCATGGCTCAGTCTCTTCATGTAGCATTCAAAAACTCATTATAAAATGTTGAACTAATTCTAAACCACCAGGAATAAAGGAGCCATAAAAATAAATCCTTCCCAATTCCCTCCGGTCTCCAGTAAAGATATTAAATGCCAAAAATTTCAGCTCCAATGTGTGAAGGATTTTCTCAATCACAGCTCCTCATTCTTTCCCGTTCCCCAAATGCAGGCCAACACTCTTCCCTGCGGGCTACTCAAGACACCTTTTCATCACAATGTCACTACAAAGGAAAACAACATGGAGGTCAGCTTCTTTATGTTTTTTAGGTCTCCTCTGTGCTTGCCCCGTACAAGAAAGGCAATGGAAATCTTTTGAGAGGTAAGATATAAAGGGAAATGGTCTATTAATAATAAAAATACTTGGTAAACTGCCTACTCAAACTGCCTCCTATGGATGTGAATGACAGTCAGGTCTTAAGCTCAAATGCTGTTGATGCAATAATGTTTTCAGAGGTCCTCCTATGGATACTATTTTCATCTTTGTACTGAATGCATCCCTATTCCCCACCTACATTATATTCACTCTCAACAGTGACTCTTTGGTCCTGTGGAATAAGACTTAGCAGTTAAAATCTCATGTTTTGGGAGCTTGCCAGCCTGCATTCAAACCCTGACTGCATTGTTCATTGAGCCTCAGTTTCTTCACTGCAAAATGGGACTGTTGTTAGCTCAAAAAAAAACAAAAATGGTTGAGAAGATTAAATGAAATGATGCCAGTAAAGTGCTTGAGAAATAGTAAGCTGTGGTGGTGGTTGTTATAATAATAATTATTATTATTATAACTATATTTTTCACCAAGTAAAATTTTCCTTCTATTCTAACCTATCTGTATATTACTAATCCTTTCAGGTACAGCTTACATTCCCCTTTCTCAATTATTTTACTACTTACTATATTCACACTCTAAGTTACATATTCTATGAATCTAAATAATGTTAATATCTGATAATATAAATATCCATAAATTATTTCACTAAAATATTAATTTTCTATAACTAGATAATTAATGAAATTCAGGCAAAACTTGTGACTTTGTCATATATATATATATAACATATACTTGAATTCCTCTTGCAACTTGCATCAGTAAGGTACACCATAACTTTTTAATAACTGTGGGATGATTGAATATATTATTCTTTCATCTACAAAGTGATTACTGTCCAGGCATTGCTAAGAATAATGAATTAAAATGTCTTATCAACTCTCATAAATTCATATTATTTCAGGGCATCTTCCTATTGGAATTACTGAAAAGTGTGATATTTGGTTCAAGACATGTAATTCTATGTCAATAGATTGTAGACTTTGGTATATCCTGGCAACATTAACCAAGACATCTAAATCATTGTTCCTATAATTTTCATACAATTAACCATAAATACGGGAAAAATAGAGAAAAAAGTCTACATCAGCCAGGGAAGGTAATGCCATTAACGTACAAAAACTTGGGGAATTTCTGCTTGATGAAGTGCCAAAGGAATTCATATGTCTCCTCTGTTAAAGAGCAGTGTACTTAGGAATTAATTAGGGAAAATCGTGTCACAACCTCACGGACATCTTTAAAAGCAGACAATAGGATTATCCTAATCAACTGGCAGAAACTAGCTAGGAAGCCAGACTTCCTCGGAAACAGTGTTTGCAATGAACAGAAAGTTCCACCTTTGTAGAAGAGCTTCTTTCCAGAGGGAATAATCGTAAAGGGGATGGCAGAGAGAAAACCAAATCATCGAAGCTTCTTCTGCTGTGAGCTGATGTTTGCGCTGGCTAAGAAACAGACTGAAATGCATATTTCTCAGAAATCCACTCCACGGAGCCAACAGCTTCTGTCTGGATCATGTGGTCACAGCAAGCATGAAGTGAGTGCTCTAGAGTGGGTTCTCAGGGCATGTGGATGCAGCAAAAAAGTTGGCTGGCATAGCAGTAGGGTTTTCTTGGGACAGATAATCTCTCCTCTTAGAAAAATAGAGAAAAACCGAAATGTCTATAAAAATATAGAACAATTTAAAGGGAAATGCCTGTAAAAATTTTAAAAATAGTTTGACAAGTATTTCCTGAAAAACAGCAGAAGAAAATATTAGATTATTGTTATACCATCAGAGCTATCGTCGTATTACCCTTAACGTCCTCAATGTCATCAAAATGTCTTCCTTTCAATATTTCCTTTATCTTCAGGTAAAGAAAGAAGTCATTGGGGGCCAGATCAGGTGAGTAGGGAGGGTGTTCCAATACAGTTAAAACTCCCTCACAGACAGTGCCGTGTGACCTGGTGCATTGTCGTGATGCAAGAGTCATGAATTTTTGGTGAAAAGTTAGGTCATCTAACTTTTTCATGCAGCCTTTTCAGCACTTCCAAATAGTAAACTGGGTTAACTGTTTGTTAAGCTGGTACAAATTCATAATGAATAATCTCTCTGATATCAAAAAAGGTTAGCAACATCGTTGCAATATGTTCACGAACTTAATAGTCAGACCTCGTATGTTTATAAAATGATTCAAGAGGGTGGAGTAACTAAGAGAGCAATTATAAGGTAGGAATAATTAGAAATCATGAAAAAATTGCATAGGAATAAAATTTTATTTGCCAAATTAAGAAGCAGTGAAGAGTAGCTAGATACTATAGAATTTGTAGTTCTGACAAATGACCATGAGCCTGATTAGAGAAGAGATGAGATATATGAATGGCAGATGCATGATATCTTATAACCTACAAGAGTCTCGGAAAGGCACCCCTGCGCAGATTTGAAGCAATGATTAAACAATCGCATAAGCAACACTTTTTAGATAAAAGAAATGCTTGTGTCCTAGTCTGCAACCATCATGCACCAAGAAATATTTAAAAAGAAAGAGATACCAGAATGCAAGATTTACTTTTCTTGAATTTCAAAACGAAAAGAAAATCACAGAAAGCCACAAACGAAATACTTACAGCAAATGATGATAGCAATGTAATAATCATAACAATTAATAAAGGTTGGATTGAGATCTTTTCTTGCACCACTAAATACCAAAGATACGCAATACCTGTTCACAGGTTTTGAAGGGACGTGATTGTGACCAAAACATTGACTAGTCAGCCACATTGTTCATATCTGAGAGAAACAAGATATTCTTAAACATTCAAAATTACAAAAGACGTGACATGCATTCTCCTTACTGGAAAGAATTATGGGAAGATATACTTTAGCACTCTGTGAAATGAAGACAAATAAAGAACTCATGAGTGGAGAATCATTATAGATCGAATGCAGAGTTGACAATAAATAGCAGGCTTTAAGTGAATACGCCAATATTTATTCTAGAAATCAAATCTATGCTCTATAAAAATTTAACATTTTTATTTTTGCTCTGAAACCCTAGGTAATATCAACAAAAACTAGAAGTTGTATGATAGGAAGAAGCCTAGGTAGGAATAAAATAATGAATTCTGAGCTGGCTAAAGAGTTATATATCAGAATGAATATAATCTGTGGTGACACATATTGGGAATATGTCAGTTTTTCCCAGTTGCTGCAGAACATTACAGCAATTCAAATCAAAATACCTACAATGAAAATATGAAAGCAATTTGGAAACATAAATGTATTGAGGAGGATCTTGTCTTTTGAAGTGTTGTACAAAAATATAAAGCTATGATAATTAAAACTGATTGGCACTGGCACAGCTAAATAAAACTTTCTTTACAGTGCAGAAAGAACAGCAGCAATTTAGTATAGCATACATTTCCATCACTTATTGAAAAAAAAGAATGAGCCATTAAAAATTAAATCTTGGGTCAACTGTCAGCATTTGTGGTTAAATAAGAAAGTCTAAACAAAATAAAACCCAGAGGGGCTTACAGTATTATCTCATAACATATTATAAAATACTTTGTGTATAAAGAAAGACTTAAACATAAAAAGCCATAAACATGATGGGAGAAAATGTTGGTAAGGATTTCTACTCTGTGACAGAGAACACCTTTCTGAGTATGACCAACAGAAAAATTATAGGAAAATTAAATGCTACATTTGACAAGAGAAAAATGTAAAGCAAAATTAAAAGACAACAGCAAATTAGGAATATTTCCCATTATCTCCCTGAGAAAATACTAATATTCTTAATAGATGAACATCACTTAAATATCAAAAGTAACAATGAAACAAAAAAAAGTAAATTGACTACTCTTCTCTATTATGGGCCCTTCTCTGTGTCTCTAGATACATTCCTTATAGCAATCCAGCCTTTTAAATCCTTCAGCACCCTTGTGATGGCATGGTCTTTCCTGATTAAACTGTCAGCTTGTTGTAGGCATGGTCCTTACAGATCTCGTTTACCTCTATATCCTAAATCCTTAGCACAGGGCCTGAATTAATACATACTAGTGTAACTGTTGAAGAATATGAATAAGAATTGACCAATCGTACATAGAAATGACGATTACATAAATGAAAAAGTTATGTTTCTGTAGAAATCAAAATGCATATTAAAAATAGGATTAAAATAATCTGTAAAGGTACAGTAAATAAACGAGTACTTTCCTACCATTAATGGGAATCAAAATTGGTACAACTTTTCTAGATGTTAATTGTATGTATCTATCGAAAGACTAATATGCATACTCTGACCAAGTAATGGTACTTGCAAGAATGTTTCTGAAGGAACTACTCATGATAATACTTTGAGATTTTCTTATTAGGAGGTTAACATCATCATAGCATTGTTTGTAATGAAGAAAAAAGATATTAAATTATGATCTTTTAAACATTTAATATGTTCAAACTTAGGGAATTGGCTAAATAAAATGAGCTTTATTAATTTAATAGAATACTCAGCTCTCCATATGAGTTTGTAAAAAAGTTTTTAATGACATGTAATACTTTTTAAGGTTTTAAAAAAAACAAAAACTGAATGATACCATATAATGGACCAAACCTCATTATCCAACAAAAATGCATAAGGAACAACTTGACTGTAATGATGAAAATGTTTACAAATTGTCTACTGTGATAATAAAAGTAAGGTACAAAAAAGACTCATAGGCCCGGAATTAAAATGAATGGCATTGAACGGGCATGTCATCTCTGTACTTCTTTTAAAGCATATGTTACATCCATTAGGACAGTTGTTTCTTTTAGGTAAGTTAAGCATTTCCCCTGCATTTTTAATTTGAACAACTGATTTAGCAGAAGGAAAAAAAAGAAAACAAACTAACAAAAAAACTCATGTTTCAATGAGTTCTGGGTAAATCTTTTCCAAGAGGAGGCATTTCACAAGGGCCGGGGCTGGAAAGTTGTTTCTTTCTCAGCTGATGAGCAAATGAGTGTTTCAGAACGTTTGGCTTGGAGACCCAGCATTAATACCACCTAAGTCCCTTTAAGAGAGAAGCTTATGCAAAGCCCAGGAAGAGGAAAGAGGATTTATTTACTTTCTTACCTACTTATAGTCATCACTACTTTTGTTTGTGGTTTCTAACCTCTGATCTAGCTTTTGTTTTTCAAGTGACAGTATGTGTTTTTTTAGCAAGGATGCAAGGAAATAACATACATCATTATTTGTTAAAATGTACAGATTTTCCCAACATACCCCTTTTCTCCTCTCCTGGCAAATCACATCTACCACTGCCCAATAAAATCATCTTTCAAAGCTTGTGATTGTTATTTTTTCTTCCTTTAAACACACATATCAGAGAAAAGTCACTGTAGATTCACATTATTCTAAACAATTTATGAGAAAGTCTGGCGGGCTATATTTCCCAGTAGAAAGGATTGGGCCATTTTTATAAATGATTTATTATTGTTTTCTTGTACAGGCACTGATAAATGAGACAGAAAAATCAAAGTTAATTAAGTAAAAAGTAATCAAGCATTTTTTCTTAAAAGCACATATATGTAAATATTTATATACTATTCCATTTTTATACATGTGTTTTTAAGTTTTTGTATTCTATATGCATATGTATGACAATGGATCAGTGACGTCCTTTCTAAAAATCTTTCTTTTCACTCATCTCATATTTGAAGATGTGACTATAATAGGTACTAAATGGAAAACAGGAAAACATGCCAGCAGCCAAGCTGATGGGAGACATCTGAAAGAAATTAGACACATTTTCAGGAGTACTTTTCCATTCCATCCCGTGCCCCTGGCTAGCATGTTCTCTGCGCACTGGATTGCAGCTTTGGAGAAGATGCCAAACACGCAGGACCAGTGTGCAGGCCTCGTGTCTCCTTCATTGATCAGATACAGCCGGGGAGAGGTTTGGGCCAAGCCCCCTGTCATGACTGTGTGTGGAGAAAAAGTGATCACTGATTCTAATGAGTTCGTATGTATACACGCATACACACACACACGCACATGCACACACACACACACACGCACACACAGAGTCTTCATTTGCCTGCTTTTTGTTAAGGGGTAAGGAGGTAGGGAGAGAGGTTATTAAGATTTTCAAGAGATAAATATACCCTTGAATCGATTACAGGACTTAAGTACTGGGCTTGCTAAATAAAGGCAACAGTGAAAGCCTATGGATGCAAAGTTTGTCGTTGGACAGACGATACATCCTGTTTCAGTGTCTCTTTCTCACTCCACTCCCCACCACTAGCAGTCACTCCTGCCACTTTGTCAGAACCCCTAACTTGACCCCCATTAAAACAGGGCATCGATCACAAGTGATGCCTTTAAAACTTGCCTCTCTGAGTTGCTTGCAATCTAGAAGGGGTCTGTACCTACTATTTGCCTACATAATCTCAGATCTTAGATTCCTAAATTCACCCTGCTCTGCTCTCTGTGGCAAAGCATGGAAACTTCCAAATTCTGTTTCCTAGACACCCTTGCCACCTTGCTTCAGGTTAGCTGTTGCCCTGAGTAGCAGTGGTGGAAGAAAGGGGAAGCAAAGGTGATTCTTCCCTCTGGCTGCCGGCAACCAATCAGAGTTCCTGTGCTTCCTCTGTGACCCAGGTCTCTCAGGGCAGCACTTCCTTCCTGCCTTTCACCTCTTGCAGGAGGCTTCAGCTTCTAGGGTCTGGACACCTTCCTCCTCCCAGTGTGCCATCAGACCTCTGGGAGCTAGTGGTATCTTCCTCTTGTTAATCTCTGGGTCACTTTATCATTTCCTACTTACCCTTTCAGCTGTTATAACACCCTGATAGATAATCCCATATGTTAATTTCCTCTACTCAACTACCTGGAGTAGATTCTGTTTTCCTTACTTGATTCACACAAAGAAAAGAATGCCAAGTGGTCGGAGCAGAAAGGAGTCAGCTTGCACTGCGGGAACAGGACCTACCGTCTTTACTTAATCATAGTGCTCCCAGACAATGTCAAGATTTGTCAGTGCTTGTCCCATCCCATAGTCTTCAGTCCACAATGCTTCCTTAATACCTCAACTTTGATAAAAGATTTGGGAAAGTGCATGAGTAGGCCATTTGCTAGCTGCATGACCTGAGCAAATTTCTCCAGGTCTCAGTTGTCTGCCCTCAAAATGTGCATTAACTGTCCTGGTGAACTCAACTAGTCTCAGTTAGTGGAATCACTGTTAATTGTACAACTCTTTAATACTGAAGTCCCTAAGGTGCTTTACAAAGTCCACAAGTGCACTTTAGAATGTTTCATGTATTTATCCAGGATGTCCTAATAAGCACTATTTCTTTATTCTTCTTCCTTTTTTTTTTAATTAAAGTTCTTTTGGGTGACAATGGTTAGTAAAGTTACTTAGATTTCAGGTGTACAATTCTGTATTACATCATCTGTGTATCACATTGTGTGTTCACCATCTAGAGTCAGTTCTCTTTCTTTATAAGGGGACTGACTTCTCAAGTATACTAAAGATGGGGGTTATAATTAGGTTACAAAAAACCAATTCAAGGTATGTGAAGAACAATTTGGGGGTGTGTTGGTGCCTGACTTGAATCTGAATTAAGTCAAAGTCGATAAGTGACCTACTCAGCCTATAAAAAGGCTGTTCTTGGCTAAATTGATACAGAAAAGATTCCTTTCTAATTCAACAATGGATCCAGGATTATTCCCAGTATAATTTGCACTTGGCAGGTTTTGTTCAACTGGATGGTAAATCAAGAACCTTAACATAAATAAATAAGTCACATGTTTCTAAGGGATCATATCTCTTTAGAAAACTTTACGTACAGTTAAGCTAAACTCTTAAACATGAACATATGTGCAATCAAAAGATCCTTGGAATAAAGATAGAAGAATGACGGCCTACTGTATGTCAACCTATGTTGCAATAACGCCTTGGAAGAAAGCACCCCAAAACTCAGTGGCTTATAGCAACTAATATTTGTGGGTTGTTGTTTTTTTCTCATTCTCAACTCTGCAGTCACCTGGAGCCCTGCTCAGTTTGGCCCTGAATCGGGGGTTAGGTTCAGATCTCCTCCACAGGTCTTCTCATTATTCTTCATGGACCAGTGTCTACTCCTGGTGTGTTCTCTTGGTAAATGACAGGAGTGCAAGAGGGCAAGTAGAAATATGCAATGCATAGTGACATTTTGGCCCAGAATAGTCAGACTGACATTTCAGCTTGACAAGGTACAACTTAGCATGAATGGAGCTCTGCCCACTCCAAAGGATGGTATCATGAGGTAGCGGAGAACATGAAAATGTAATTCTAACAAAGGGAGACTCTGAAGATTTACAAAGATCCAAACTACTACACCTTATTTTAGATCTATCACCAACTAGACAATAGGCTTTCAGTGAACATGGGCCTTTTATATATATATATATATATATATATATAAATAAGAGGAAATTGGATTTGGTCATATCTAATGGCCTGTGCAATTCTTCATTAATTTAGAATGAGTGTCAAATTTAGTCCTATAATTTGTACATCTTCATATTACATAGTGATAAGGATTTCACTCATGAAATGAATAAGATTGCACTGGAACAACTAAACTATTTTAGAGAATAAGCAGTTTAAAGGATTTGTTAGTTTATAAGTTTATATGGCTAGATGATATTAACTACACATGAATTATTTTCGTATATATAGTAATAGAGTTTTGAAAAAAAAACATTTACTTAGAAACATTTGTTATCCAATTAAGTTGATTTATTACATATAGACCATATTTTGATTAATTAGGCATGTCACTATTTCAGGTGGCCCTGCACTCCAATTTGCTGCCATTTCAAAGGCTGATAATACCAAAATTCCTATTTGCTTTGTGTCGTCAGGAGACAGCCAGACCTAGCATAATACCTAGAGCCTTGCATGAGATCAGGGCATCTGTTTTCCACTTCTGGCTCTGCCACCTAATAACCATGTGCCTACACAAATTGATGGTTCTGTGCCTTTCTTCTTCTGCAAAATGAGGAGGAGTTACAGCTGAACTACTTCACTCAGAGGATTAGAGACATGATCAAAGACGATTCCATGTGTAAAAGTACTTTGACAAACTAAGCCCTGAGCACACTCAACAGTTGCATTGTGAGGGCATGTTTTAATTGGTTGTTATTATTATTTACGTACGGGAAGGCCAATGGATCAAGAGGCAACTGCCGTCTAAAAGACAGTTGATTATACTCACAGATTCCAAAAAAATGAGTACCGTTCACACCATGTGGAGGGGGGGCACGTGGGGAATCACTGGGGTGGGTCATGAGGCAGAGGGAGAGGGGTGAACTGTGGACGAGCTCCTTTTTTGTGGTTTTCATGTGAAAGGAACACGTAAGTAGAGCATGCAGATTTAAGATGGGCTAGCTTGAAGAATTTCAGCAGACGCTGGAGCGTAGGGGATATTCCTAGTTGTCTGGAACCTGGGCCTGAGGGGATTAGGACAAATACACAGTGGTCTAGAGTGTGATAGCCCTGTAAGTGCGTTTGGGAGAGTGTAGAGTCTGGATTGGTTGGCTTGTGCATTTAAAAGTGCACCCTCAGGGAAAGGGCTTCTGAGGAGTGGAGATGATGAGGGAGGCAGGACACCAAGGCAAGGTGACTCAAACATATTATCGAGTTGGATAGAGCAAGATGTGTCCAGTGTAGCCATGCAGGTCAGATGTTAAAGCATCAAGTGTACAGAAGCTAGAAACCCGATTAATACTGGGCAGAATTGTATCCTTCTTACCACAATCTCCCAGAGCATTCAATTTCATTGTGTGGTTGGGGACACAGGAAATATGTCACGCTAACCTATATCTTCAGAGAGCTTCTTTAGCTATCTAATAACCAATTTTTAAAGGTATTCACCTACCTACACATATGATAACTGGTCAAGAGTGATTATCTGAACATAATTTCTAACATGGAGCTAGAGTCCTCATTTTAGAGGCCTCAGAAGAATAACTTTCAAAGCTGGAGAGAGAAGAAAACCCTTCATAATCACATATTTTCCACAAAGAAGACTCTCTGTGGAAGTGGCACAGGAAACCCACAGCTAAAGGGCAAAACTGTGGTAGTCAGTCAAATGCATGAACTTGGGGAAAAACTGGGGTCTAGATTCAGCTCAAGTTTAGCCATAACAGGGCAAAGTATTTTAACAAATACCAATTGTGTTACTCATCTTTTAAACAGCCTTGTGTAGTTGTCTTCATCCTCATCGTACAGTCTAAACATCTTGGAATAAGGTATGTCATTTTGTAATCTGCCCAACCACTATGCCAGTTTACCAACTCAGCTCATTTTTTGCCTTATATTTCAGACTTCAGCTATGAAGAATTCTAACATGACTGTAATTCACTGAAAAGGCCATTCTCTTTCCTGACACTTGCTTCCTGAAACTTGCTATGAGCATCACTTGTTTCTGTTCTTATGCTCACCCTCCCAACTCGACTTTGAGTGCTACTGTTCCTTGGGGCCTGAACTTAGATTTCCCTTCTTTGACAAGCCATTTTTCACTCACCACTTTAAAGTTGGGCTTGATGTATACGCCAATGGGCTAGATAGATACCACCTATGAACAGGGTGTTAATTGCCTACTTACTGGTCTCTTTCCCCAAATAGTCTGCAAGTTCCACGAGAATAAACTCTATTTTTAATCACTGCTTAGTCCCAAATATCAACACCTTGAACCTGGTACTGTGGGAGTTCTAAATAGTGTCACTTAGTCCAAAAAAATTGCTGAATCCTGTGGCTGGGCTAAATACCTCTGATCTGTGTTCCTAAATTTTCTAATTCTCTCTCTTTCATTAAAACATGTCACTACTGTAGTGTAATGAAGGAGACACCTGCATGCTACTGTTTATGCAGGTATCTCCTCCATTACATTTCAAGTTTTTTAAGGACACAGACTGTGAATTATTTATCTTTATGTCTCTAATTTCAACCACAGTGGTACGATTTAGGTACTCAGAAATTGTAGGGGGTGGACAGTTAGCTCAGTTGGTTAGAGCGTGGTGCTAATAACACCAAGGTAGCCGGTTTGATCCCCGCATGGGCCACTGTGAGCTGTGCCCTCCTTGAAAGAAAGAAAGAGGGGGGGAAGGAAGGAAGGAATTGTACATATTATGATTGTTATTATCATTATTATTATAATAGTTTTTGAAGAGACACATGAATAATAAATGAAAAACAGCACATGATAGGATCTGAGGCAGGCGTGATGATAATGGGGGATAGATACTGAGATACATGCTATGCCTTCCTTGTAGGTTTTTCCTTTTTTTTCTCCCAAGTGGCAAGATAAAAAGAAATTGTTCAGAAAAATCACCAAAAGCAAAAGTGATAAACAAAGCATTATTATAAAAACCACTAGGATAAAGTGAAAATGAGAGAATATAATGTAGTTCTACATTCACTGGACCTCACAATTTAGATTGTACCTGTTAGCAAAGTTATGGAAGTTTAATGACTATCATTTTTTGAAAGATTTGTGTTTATTGATTATCTATCATTGCACTGACCAGAAGACCAGTGTGTTGATGTCAAGGTAATGACGTCTACAGCCATTATGACAATAAGGTGTCTGACATCTAGAAGGGATCTAGTATACCACTGCAAGGTTGGAAGCCGGTTTCCATGATGAAATAAAAAGCACATCTTTGAAATGGACCGCATTACAACAGTGTTCAACTCTATCCAACAGTCTCATGCAAAGGAATTGTTGAGACTCCAGGAAGAATGTTATCTACGCGTTCTACTTCTCCAAAGAGGTAACTGTGACTAAATCAAGGAGGGAGAGATCCTCGAACTCCTGCCAGGTGCCCCCCTGGGACCAAGTACTTCACTCTTAGATGTTTGGACTTCACTGTTAGATAAGAGCATACTCAATGGCAAAACGTTGCCATCAGCTTTTTTGCTTCTCACTGCTAACTCCTGCCTCCTCCCTGTCATTCTCTGAAGTGCTCACCTGACAGCACTTCACTCTCCTCCAATCACCACTCAGGACCAGAGCCATGGCATGTATAGTCTGCAGCGTGGGGCTTTCAGGACAGGACGGGTGGTGGGTGAGAAGAATGAAAAAATAAAAGCAAGTTATCAAATCCAAATGTAACAAAATTCACAGTACTTTTAAAGACTATTCTTTTGGACACCTTAACTTTTAAGGCAGAATAAAAGAGAAAGCACATTTCTGCTTTTCCTCTCCTCATTACTTCAGGGCATTAACCTACTTTGAACTCAGTCTATCAGAGGAGCTGGTTCCATACCCAAGAGGCATTATTATCACTCAGTTCAAAAGTGTTCAACATATGGACATCATCAAAACCCAAACTGACTTTATGTTCCTCTTTTCTAGTAAACGATTAAAGAAATCTAATCAAGACACATGCCTGTGTCAGGGGCTAGGCAATGCACCATTTAATGTACCATTGAGTTGTGTGCAGAGCTTGCAAGACTCCACAAACTCATTTCAATTTTACACAGACAAATTGAAAGACCCAGTATCTTCATTAGGGTGCAGTTCCATTTAAAACAAAACAAAACAAAACAAAGCAACAACCCCCGAAGTCATGATGGAAAACAGAAGCTGCATCGTCAAATCACATCCATATTGACATTTCATAATTGTAGCCTGATTGTATTGTTAATTAATTCTCGAAATGCACAGTAAGCCAAAGGGACAATTTGAGAAGAATACTATTCATTTAATTCTTGTCATTTAATTAGTAAATTAAGTGTGTTTTTTTTTTTTAATCTCAAATGTTTCTCTATTTAATTAGTATGTATTGTAGGCCAAAAATCTCACACCAGCTGGGTATTTGCAGGAGAAATGGCTTTGCTTATTTCTTTCATTTATCAAGCCAGTAACTTCTCTGAAGAGGTTGAGCTTGGGTGACAAGATAGGACGGCAAGGGAATAAGATCAGAATAGAGCGCTCATTGTAAAGAATCATATATTGAAGGGAGGGACAAGGGGAAAATTTCTATATCAAGATGTTATTCTGACATCAATAGCATTCAATAAATACAGCTTGAGGAGTTTTAGGGCTCGTGTAGTCCAACACCTCTTTCCTTAGAATAAAATTTTAGAGGTGAGAGAAGGGACACGTTGAAAGTTACACACCTAATGAAGTAGAATGGCCTGCACTACTTATCTAGAACTCCTGATTCCAAATATAACATTTTTTCAGATGCCGGTGTGTTCTTGAAAAAGTGTGCAAAGTGTAATTGTGTGGGGGCATACTGAGGCATGTGGAGTACATGTGAAGAGGGCTTTGTCATTTGAACTACCATTTTAAAGTCTTAGAAGACTGAGATTTAAGTGGATTAAGTGTGGCTTTAATGCATGGCCAATTAATAATTCATATCTCTAAATGAAGAATTAGTCAGCTTGTTTCATTTCACATTCTGGGAGCAGTTTTGTCATTTTGGATCAAAGATCCATGAATGTTTCTTAATATAAATACTAGGATATGTCAGCTCAGTCTTAACTCATTTGTGCAGTGTCTCTATTTTATTCTTAATTAAACACAGAAACTGCTGATTTGGGGACAAAAAAAGAATCTGATGAAGTTTGAATTTCTTCCCAGAAAAATATTTTGTCTTTGCCTCCAGATGTCAAGAATGACACAAGAGTACTGCTCATATGGAGGGAGGGGCAAACAGCTGCCACTTGCCCTTCCAAGAAGGCCGACTGGGGCTGGGGAAGATCACTGATTACCTGCCTGGTGAACGGGGATGCAGGAGTTATAAGCCAGGAGGTGCTGTGATGAAACGACTTCAGTCAGGTCATGGCCTCAGCTATTCTGACCCCTCCACGAGAATGGGTGAGGGCCATTAAAGGAGTTGAATGGAACTTAATCAATTAAACAAGGATTCATGACTACAAACTACTCAAAAAGCTAAATATAAGATAGTGTCCTCTAGGACACTAAATTAATTTGGAAGAAAGAATATATATATATATATATATATATATATATATATATATATATATATATGCATAAAACATTCAACAAAGTAATAAAAAGTATGTGCTAAATGTCTAATGAGAGGTGTATAACATAAAGGTTCCAGAATGGAGAGCCCTGGTAGGTTATGTAAGTAGAAGGCTACGCATAGGAGAGAGTCACACTTTGCAAGCTGGTTCACTCTCACCACCAGCAGAAATGACAGTCTCCGTATTCCGGTCCTTGTCTGCTCATCTGAATTTGGACCGATTGCTTCCTTATGATCTGTGCGAGCTTGTCATCTACGTCCTTACTCGGGGAGGCCTCCAATTTTTTTATTTTAAATTCATTGGAGTTGATTACCCAGCCAACTGGAGTCATCTGCTGCTTTCCTAACTGCATGCGCTGATGCCAGCCAAAGCTGTCACTGTTTGGTGGCCCCGTTATCCCCAGTCTGAGGTATCCAACTGCCAAGTCAATGATACCACACAGACACTAGCACTGACTGTGAGTGAATTGCAAAGATATTGCTTTTGCTGCTTTCAAGGTCCTACAGAAGCTATAACTAGGCTTACAGTACATTGTCCAATGTTGTGGTTTTGTGTGTTTTTTTAACCTGAGTTTCACTTGTCTCTGTTTAGAGAATTTAGCTAAATGATATCTATCTATCTATCTATCTATCTATCTATCTATCTATCTACATGTATACACATATATACGAATATATATATATATATATGTATTCTCTCTCCATATATATATATATATATATATATATATATATTTATATACATATATACATATATGTATATAAATATATATATATGTGTGTGTACTTTCTCTCCACATCTCCTATCTCCATCTCTATCTGTCTGTCTATCTATCTATCTATCTATCTATCTATCTATCTATCTATTTATCTACCTATCAATCTATCATGTATCTATAAATTTACTCAGTTTGCATATGTCTGTTTTGGGCTCATGCCACCTCCATATACCTTGCTTTGTAGCTTCACTAGCTTTCATTCAATTCCTTGAATATTCCAAAGCTCTACCCTAAGGCTTTGCACTTTTTGTTCTGTGTGAAACATTCTAAAATATAAGCTCCACAGAGCAGGAGCTTTAACTATGTTGTTTACTGATTTTGCTCCAGCAGCTAAACTAGTAGCTGGCAACTAATAAATAATTAACACATATATTTTATGTGAATTAATAGTTTGCCATAGCAAGAAGATATACTAGAGAATTCTATAACTACAGAATACCAGGAGGCTTCGAGGGGGTGCAAACTTTTTCTGTTAAGTTCCAGATAGTAAATATTTTAGGCTTTGCAGGCCAGATGTTCTCTTTCACAACTATTTAACTCTACACTAATTCTGCCATTGTAACTCAAAGTACCCGTAGAAAGTATGTCAACATACGGATGTAAATGTGTTACAATAAATTTTATTTACAAAAACAGGCAGCAGATGGATTTGGTCTTGGAGCAAAATAAACTGACCTGTTTCAGAGTCAGGTGAGGGTCTGAAGAGTTTAGTCCCGTGAGAGCACATTAGGAAGAGTCAGGCTACTTGGATTCAAGTCCTGGTTCTCCCACCAACCTCCCAAGCCTCAGAACCCTCTTTTGTAAAATGATGTTAATAACAGAAAGCACCATGTCTCAGAATTAAGTGAGATTGCTTAATAGAGTGTCTGACACATAGTAAAACATGTAATAAGTATGCACACTCTATTTTAGAATAAGTTCATATGAAGATGTTACTTTCAAAGATTAAGTGACAATGATGGCAATAGAAATAAAAATGGAGAGGAGCAGATGTAATTAAGAAACTTGAGAAGTGAAACTGGTAGTTCCTGCTGACTAAAGCATGAATTAGTGATAGTGGTATCCTTGCATCATGGATTCCTTCAGCTTAGAACACCCTCCTGCACTTCTCAGACTCTAGAAATCCTATTCATTCTTTAGGAACCAAATCTAATTCCATACTTTGGAACTGTCTTTCCAATTTCTCAACAGAGTTAATCATTTAACTAAGCACAATGTAAAGCTTGGGCTCTTTTTATTTCTGTTCACAAATATAGTTAGCTGTTTATACAGTTGCCTTCTTCAGTGCCTCATCAAAACTTCAAGAGCAGGGATTATCTGTATTGTTATCTGTGTCTTTGTTTGTGTCATTGCACTCTCCATTACCCCTGGCACGTTGACTTGTACCTATTTCATAAATTCTTACGAAATGACTGAAGGAAGCAATGACTGAATGATTTTTTTGAAGTACAGAAGTTCGACTT
Organism: Rhinolophus sinicus; assembly: GCF_036562045.2. Taxonomy (NCBI): domain Eukaryota; kingdom Metazoa; phylum Chordata; class Mammalia; order Chiroptera; family Rhinolophidae; genus Rhinolophus; species Rhinolophus sinicus. The sequence goes on along the minus strand of NC_133758.1, from coordinate 23,932,662 downwards.
CCACTTGCTAGAGTTCCCATCAATAAAATATCCCCAGACCAAACACTGTGGGTCATAAACAATGGTTTGGTGACTTGACTTTTTGTTTTATCCCCAACATCTGCTTGCCGTGATGTAGCAGCATCTTTGGTGGCTCACATGCCATTCCGCTGGGATATGTCTCTCTCCAATCCCCATACCCCACCCCACAAAACCCCCATCACTTGTGTTATGTGAGAGTTGGAACCATAAAAATAACACAAAGAGTCCCTCTTATGTATGATAATAATGGGAACAAAATGTCTTGGATGAAATATTACTGGCAAAATGAGGTATAACCAGATGTTGTGTAATGCAAGACCTACCACAAGTGATGAAGAACTCTACTCTGAGTCAGACTTGTCTCCTTGAGAAATATTTCTTTTGAAAAAAAATCAAACGAAAAATAAAAAGTAAATATACTTTTAAAGACTCTAAATTTCAGGGAAGCAGTGTTTTGTTTTTTCCTGCAATGGTTTAAAAAATTTAGACTATTGCAGCCAAAACATTGTAAAATAAGTTGTTTGGGTTTTATTTATTTTTTTAGAGAGAGGAATTTTAAAAAGGAGATTATATCAATAAAGAGTATTTTAGCTTCTTTTATCATGAAAATTACACATATTTATTTTAGAGTATTTGAAAACTGCAAAGCTATGATGATGAAAATAAAACTTGTTCCTAATCTAATAACTAAAACTAACCATCATTTACATTTTTTATATACTTCCTTTTATTCAGTTTATACACTTATGTTTCCAGTGAAATAGGTGTTTGTTTTGCTTTTAGGTATTAAAATTATGTTTTGTTTTTCTATTTTTTGTATCAAAATCATGATTTTGATACCTAAGGAAGTTATATTTCCTTACAGCCTTCTACTTCCAACACTGAGTCATGAGTCTTATTGTCTTAGGGAAAAAAGATTCGATTCTAATATGGTTAAAAAAAAACAAAATCCATGTATCTACTTCTAACTCTAGATTTCTGAAGTCCATTTAAAAAAAATCATCATGAGAGGGGCGGGGGGGTGGGGATAAGGGGAAGGTGAGAGGTTTTGGGAACGTACGGGGGGATGGTGGATGGGGGGAGGGGGGTTCACACAGTGTGAGGGATGTAAATGATAAACGTCTAAGTTTTGCTTTGTCTTGTACACCTGAAACTAATTTAAAAAAAAAATCATCATGAAAACCTGGCTTTTGGTTTGAACTTGCCATGGACTATAGAAAGTAAGAGTCCATAAAGGAAAGGAACAGAGTTTCCAAATTTCTGTAGTTACTAATTAAGTTACCACAACCTAGGCCTGGTGGGTTAGATCAAAGAGTTCCAGTTTGTTCTAGGAGAACTCAGGACATGAATTAGAGTCATGGACCTATTACCTCTTCTGGGTCCACTGGCTATGGGAAGAGAAAAAAGGAGCTAGAACTAGAAGATTAAAAATGAACGTTCTAGTAATTTCCTATCCTCACCTCAGGGCCACTCTCAAAGAGCAAATGTAAAAAGAGGATAAAAAAATCAGAGAATCTTAGTGTAAGTAGTATACTTACCAGGGATTATATGGAAAAGCTAAACAAGAGCTGGGATTTTGGCTTGGACCTGCATCTAACATAACATGAAGTATTAAGTGGTTTACAAGAGGTATTTAGGTATTAGGCTGAAGTAGGTCCCATCATCCTTGGTTTTACTTGATGTTTAAGGAATCAAATATTTTTATCTGTCCCTTTGAAGGCATATAGAAAAGACAGAGAGACATGGGATATATGGGCATCCCTCTAGAGTAAGAAGAAAGAGGTTGCCATGGATGGTGCACTTGTAACTGGAACAATGCATGGGACCGCAGACATCACTGATATGGCCAGCAGGTTTTGTTCATGCCCAACAGACATAGGCAATACTAATATCTGTCAAGTTTAAAATAAATTATTTATTTTCTAGTGTGGTGGGCCTTGTGAAGAATGTTATATTGGTTACAGGAAGTAAAGAAACTGCCTTCTGTTTACATATTATAGTGTGAATAAATTCACTCTGCTATATGTATATGAAATATACATATATATGCAATTTTCAAAATTCAAGACGTATTACATATTCAACACTGAACGCCAACTTTTCAGTTATCACTATGTCATGAGTATTTTCTGTCTTGTAATTATATGTGGTCATCAAAATAGCATTTAATTTAATAACATAACAGTTATATGCAATCGTATAGCTGTTTCTTGATTTATTAATTGACTGTCCTATATGCCTAGGTTGTATGTATGTTTTTCCAGAATAAATAATGTCTATATAAGCACCTTTGTGTATAAATATTTTCCCAGTTTTTTTTTTTTATTCTTTTATTAAGAGTCCTGTGAAGGAGACGGAGAGGACTGCCCGGTGAAAGAATATGAACATCTTAAATTGCTATTGAAATTCATTGCCAATTTGCTCCCTTGAAAGTGTTTAACGCTTTACACCCCTAATAATAGAATATCAAGGTGCTCATTACACCAAACCACTACCAAAATTAAGAATCTATATATACATCTTATTTTTCTATAGTTAGAACATAGTAGGGCTCTTATAAATATTGGTTGAATAATAAAAGCAAGCAGACTGATTGCTGCTTTAATCTGCATGCCTTTATTGCCAACATAATTCTATATTTTTGTCCTTTAATGAACATTTTCTTTTTTCTTTTTACTATTAACTCTGAAATTTTATTTTTCTCTTTTATGCATTCAGTTAAGTCCCCTCCTTCTCATAGTCATTCCCATTGCTGAGTCTTTGCTCAGATAAAACTTCTTGGCATTTCTTTTCTAGAACTTGAAAATCCTTTGGAATGAATTTGAATTCCTATATTGTATTCTTTCATCATCATCATCATCATTGATGTTATTTTATTATTATTATTATTATTATTATTATTATTATTGCTTTCACTACACAATGAGGCAATGTGGTTTACTGGCTTTGGATTCAGGAAATCATGGCTGAATCTTTGTTCTGTCACATTTCAACTGTGATATTGGGCAAAATTCTCATCCTTTCCATGCATTGGTTAACTCACCTCCTGTAAATATTTGGTAACTATCTTAATGTGTGTATTCACACATTCAATACATATTTCTTCAGTGTGTACTATGGGCTAGACTTTATTCCTGGTAACAAGGATAGATGGTCATTCAACTAATATAGGATATGTATGTAGTGAGCTTTCACACTATCAGTTCACAGATAAAGCTCAGTGATTGTCAGAAGGGAAAAACAAAATGTCATTATTGGCATAATCTCTGAGAAACCACATATTTTGTACACCATGTACACTTATACAACATGGTAGCTCTTCTGACCACCTTTAACAAGATGTATTACTTTTCTTGCTTTTTCATTGGCAAAGATATGCTTTGCTGAAGCATCCATATACTTTTCTTAGTGTGAGATTTCCCAGTTTGTGAGACAGTTGGCTTATAATCCCACTGTCAAGGAAGGAGCAGAATTAACTGACCCAGAAAGAGACCCGACCTCTGACCTTGACTTCATTAAGATTGTGTGCTGACTACTCAGGCTGACCAATAACAGAAATTCTGTCCATTCAGCTGATGTGTCCCTCTGATGTCTATTTCCAGGCATATCTGAACCCTGATAACTATTTCCCAGAATCTCCCCCACCCCTGAGAGAATAATTTGGAAGTCATAGTCAAGCTTAATGCATTTCTATTTGGGGATCTAATGTCTGGCAAAAAAAATAATATCTTTATCATTTATTTAATATATAAATGGTTCTTAGTCTTGTCTGATCCCCCAAAGCTTGGCAAAGTAAACACCATCCATTAATCACTTTGCCCTTCAGTGAAGTGCAGCCATCTAGTCTCTGAGGCCTGCAGCTTCAGCATCCAGGCATGTGGCCTGACTCAAAAAAACTTGGAACTGAAGTCTTGTTAAGGGCATTATCATTGGCATTTGTGGCAGGTACAGATGATGGGATGGAAGCAAAAAGATGCCATTTTCCCTCTTAGATGTAGCAACCTTATAAGATAGGAAAAGCTTTTGGAAGGAGACGTACAAGTTTACAGTGAAAGAGGCAGGTCCCAGCATGAGAACCACTTGGGGCTCTTCACGTAGTGTGGACATATCTAAGGTTCTAATAAGAGGCTTAGGTAGTGCCTCAATCTTAGTATATCTAAAATAGAACTTATCTTCCCCAAATCCACATTTTCTTGCTCCTAGTTCCCATCGATTATGTTTTTCTCCAGGCTTCAAGCTATGGAGGTTGGGTGGTCTGTGACCTGCATTTCTCTGTCATCTCTGATATTCACAGGTCAGCCAGTGACCCCAAATTGCCAATCTCTGCACCCGCCTGTTGTCTCCATCACTAGCACCTATTCCACTTATGTTGAGATTACATTCGGCAGCCTTGTTAACTGGTCTTTCAGGCCACAATCATTACACATACGCTCCCTTTTATAAATAAATATCTTCAAATGCCCTTGCCCTACCTCCATACTTTCACTTGAGAGATACATTTTTTTCTAACAATTGTAACATTATTTCTCTTTGGCTCTCAAGGGCATACAAGATGTGGCACCAACTCTCCTGCCTCATCTCCAACTATTTCTCAAACTCTTCCTTCTCCTAGAGTTAGTGGTGTCCCTTCTCTACCAGCCCTTCAACAATGAGTCTGCATTTGCTCTTCCCATTGGGAGTTGAAGTCTAGCTTCCTTCAAATTGCTGTGCCCACGTTTGTTCAAAAGGCCAACATTAAGTGAGTGATTCCTTTAGCTAGACCATGTTAGGCACGTGAGCTGTATCATTTATATCTGACTTCATGGTGCTTTCACATTGAGAGCTAAGATAGTGTAGATATATGTACACAGCCCCGATCCCAAGTCTTCATGCTGCTGTGCTCCTTTCCCTAGTGCTGGGGATAATAACAGCTGATAGCGCTCAGTTTAGTCTCTCTCCATGACTGTCCTTAGTTGAGGAGAGTGACTTTATCTGAGATCATGGGAAAAGCTCACATACAATGACTGGCTGATACAGGGAAAAGCCCCTGGCTATTTAAAGAGTAAAAGAATAGTTTGGATTTAAGGAGGACTAACTCAACTTCACTTTCAAGTCACACTGCTGATCACTCATAGTCCAGTCCAGGTGAGACCTTGAGCACCTGGGCATCCACTGATTTTATGCCATGTTTATCCATGCTGCACTTGGGCACAGCAATATTCATATGTCCTGCTGGCATCCACAGACTGCCTCCAAAATGTTCTGTTTCCATTCCCCTGTGAGATCTGTTGCATCAAAGAGATTCAGTTATCACTAACTGCAGAAACTCACAGTAACATTCCCTTTGAATCATGCAGAACTTTTCCCTCTCACACACAATCACAAGACAAGAGGGAAGCTTGTGGAAAGAGAAGTCAGGATGAGATATATTCTTGATATATACCATATGATTCTTGAAAAATGAGGGAGAAAAGTGAAAACAAAGATACTATAATGCAAAAAAATAAAATAAAAGGTAATTTCATGCAGTATTTTAATCATTATTAAACATGCTATACATAACTTCCCAATTTTGAGATAGATATGGAAAGCACGAATAATGACTGAAAAAGAATTCCTCCCATGAGGGAGGAAGGGCAATGAATAAATTTAAGTTTTTAAGAGTCAAATTACCAAGAAACATTATGCGTACAGAACCAAATTTTGGAGTCTGAGATGACCACCTTATAAGCAAGTGGACCATACAACCTTGGTTTCCCAGGAATAGTCCTGGTTTGTACCTGATGCTCCACAGTAATTAAGAGCATCCTCTTTTCACATTCACATTTTCCTCATTTTGGAAAACATATTATAGGGTCACCTTTTTTATAATTGAACAATGCCAGAATATTTTAACATCCTCGTTTATACTTGCCATTCCAAGGTAATTATTAATTGCATCCTCATTAAAAAAAATGATTTGACATTCACAGAATACAAAATGAACCATTTTAAAATACACAATTCAGTGATATATACTGCATCCCGTTCATTACATTGTATAATCATAAACTCTTTCTAGTTCCAAACATTTTCATCACCTCAAAGGAAATCCCCCACCCCAAACACCTAGCAACTATTAAATTGCTTTCTGTTTCTACAAATTTAGCTATTCTTGATATTTTATATAAAGGAAATTATACAATATAAGACCTTTAGTGTCTTGCTTCTTTCACTTTGCATAATGTTTTTGAGGTTTATCCACGTTATAGCATTTATCAGTACTTAATTCCTTTTTATGGCTGAATAATATTTCATTGGATGGATATGTCCAATTTCGTTTATGTATCCATCCTTAGGTAGAAATTTGAGTTGTTTCCAGCTTTTGGTTATTGTGATTAGTGTTGCTGGGAATATTCATGTGCCAGTATTTATTGATTCAGTCATTTTTTTGCAAAATCTATGATGTCATTTGTCACAGGTGGAAATGATTAAGAACTATCACCTTTGTCATTAATACGAATGATTAATTTTGTCATTAACATAAAAGTGAAAAATATAATGCTCAGACTCATCTGTCAGCTTATTGACCTTCTCAAAAGAAAGGGACAGTATTTTGCACTTATGAATCTTAGCTTACTGTGAGTAAAATATAACAGTTCAAACTCACTGCCCCATGTGAACTATCATATTTCAGATTTGATATATACTTTGCTCTTCATCTAGCCTATCTTAAGCTTGTTAACCTTATGCGAAACTTTCCAAATGTCCCTTGCATTTGGAAGGTACAGACAATGTTCAAATTGAAGAGAGTAATCCTCTTTTTTCCATGGAAAACAAAGGTTACTTGAAGGAAATAGAATCTCTGTTTCTGACTTATATCTGCTTGGTCCTTCAAGATATTTTATGAGAACTCTTTGACATTCAAGAAGTTTCAAAAGATTTCTTGGTCAAGAAGGAAGCTTTTGCCAGCTACAGTGAAGCCTTGCAGGTTTAATTTGATTGAGAAAAGCATATACATTTGCTTCCTTCTATTGGGGTTACCTCCGATTAAATGGGTTTATATAAAACCCAAGAAGCAATGGTTTCATTCTCTATGGATTTTGGCATTATAATGCATTTTTAAGCTTAAACTGAATCAACCATGTAAAGAATTAAGGCAGTCAAACTAACAACAAAACTTATGGGTGTTTAAACAAGCAAGAAAACCAGAAAAATTTCGGCTCTCAGTGGTTTCGGCCGATAATCAACCATTAGAGGTAATTTGATAGTTTAACCTTCAGTCTCCTTTGCTCATGTTGATATAACATTACGGTTATTAAAGTATATCATGATGAATAAAATTGTATGAAAGCAGTTTAAAGACATAAAGCTCTCTGAAGTCAGTTAGGGATGAAATAGGTGAAATATTTTCTCTTATTTATCATTTTTTATTCTTCCAAGAACTTTAAGAAAATACTTTGCACATAGCAAGTGCTCAATAAAGACATCTGAAATTGAATTAATTTTCTTTACCATCTTTCATCTCTCCATTTATGAGTGATTTAAATCTTATAAAACCAGATTAAAAACACAGACTTGTGATAATATTTGCAAGTAGAATGGATTCAAGATTTTGAAAATCTCTCCAGTTTTAGCCATTTGAAATTTTCTACTCTCACTATATCTATGGTAAGGGAGGGGCAGATGGAGAAAAATTTGGAAGTTAATTATTTGGGGGTTCTAATTTCTGTTCTGTCATTTCTAAGCTACTTGGCAAGGCATTTCCCTTCCCCCATTCCATCTTCTACCAAATGGGGATAATAATGCCTAAGCCCCAGGGCTCTTATGAGGCTTAAGTGTTATAATATCGCTAAAATTACCTGGCATCCTGTTGCATAAGTTTACTCTTAATAAATATTTTGATCCTTCTATTTTATTTTGCTGACCATTTATGTTGGGGTTGGAATTGAGGAGTATAAAATATTTTCTCTTAATTCTGTTGTTCTTAATAACAAAAACAAAAAATCAGAGGGAAGATGTAAATGTGAATGTTTACAGACTATGGGAAGACATTTTAAGTGTTAAATTCTACTCAGAGCTTCAAGTAAAAATGTCCCAAATTCTAGTTTTTGAATTGGTTTCCTTTCTTTCCCTCATTTCCTTTAAAATCAAGTGAGGTTAGAGTAAATTAAATCTTTTTTTTTTTTTTCATATTGTCTGTAAGTGACCTGTAACGAGGGTAAGTAATTAAACTCATATAGTTAATCGATATGTACATTAGTACAGATAAAGCAGTTCCTTATCTTTCTAGACCTTGCTCAGTGCAGAAGGAAGCAACAGAAACCACCCTGAACTTTCATCACATGTACTCATTCTGTCATTACCAAGTAAGAAACATAAAGCAATCACCAAAAAGTATCACTTTTTCTAAGTAAGGCGACCATAATTAAAATTATTGTAGTAGAAACTACTTGTTTGATATTTTATAGTCAGACAGTTGATTTTGTGTGTGCCTCAAGCATAGACCCCTCTCAAAGGTGGACGCTCGTCATTTAAGCTCACAGGAAATTATATAAAAATCAGGAAGTAGATTTTCTGATGTCTAATGAGAATATGTCTGTAAGTGAACAGGATGCTGAAGTGGGCTGTCCCTGCCTTCTCTCCACGTAAGTATGTTACAGCGCAGGCCAACTTGCTGTTGGAAGGTTGTTTGCAGGAGCAGGATCAGAACATTTGTGATATTCTCAGGTTAATCTCTGGCCACAGGAATAAGAATCCCCAAGTCTGGAATGCAGATCTTCTCCTCAGGACAGTGTTAGGTGATCTTTGACCACTTGGGTTCTTTTAGCTTCTCCTGTTCCTACTTTTTTTCTACATTGCCTATAATGTGATAGATTAGGTTATTAGAGATCCACTTACTAAATCACATTTTGTTCCTGCCTTCTCTAAACTGGAGCTGTGTATCTATCCAAATGATTTAGACATATACAAGTATATATCGTCTCTGGGTTTACCCTCAGAGATAGATAATAAAATATAATGTGTACAGATATTATCTCTTCAGCTTTTCAAGAGCAAATTTCAGTTCTTTTCAAAAATGCTGAAGCGAGGAACATTTTCTTTATTTCAGTTACTGCCCCTAAATACCATGAAAACTGTTCGATTGAGATGTATGCACACAAGAGCCAGAGGTCCTGTAACTTGATATACTCCCCTATACATTTTAAAATCATGTATTATGTAAATTTTAGATGGTAGCACTACTGAGAGCAAATTGGGTACCTGAGAATCTGACAACAATTTATAATAGAGAAGTGTTAACATGAAAGTAATAAGAAGTCTTAACTTTGCTGTTATAAATTCTGCTTCTATTTTAAAAATGTTGATCCTCAATCTATATGAGGTTATTTTTGGAAGTTAGGCTTTTTAAACAACTCTAGGTCCCTTTATTGCTAGGTCGAATTCTAAATACATAAATACAGATGAACTCCCTCCCTCTTTAAAAGTCTGCTGCTTTGAGCACTTAATTAATCATGCAAATATTTTTGAGTGACAGCTATGCAAATTTCACTTTTAGCCAGCCTTAAAAAAATCAATTCCTGTCACAACCAAGCTTTTAACTTATCAATTCCAATCAAATCTTTGTTTCTCCTCTCCTTGGTTTCTAAAATATGGATCCCTAATTATGTTTCCTGTGGTTTTTTTTTTATACTTTTTCTCTTTTTTCTTGTTTTCATGTTTCACTTTTTGTTCTCTTTTCGCCCTCTTTATTCTCTCTTGTATTCTCTCTTTCTCTTTCCTCTTTACCTCTCTCTTTCCCTAAGAAAATATCATTTAATATTAAGCAGCAGACATGGCTGAAGTTCAAGAATACAAAGCTACAAATATGGATAAAGACAGAAAGAGATGAGTGACCGACAGCATGGGTTTATGGGAATTGCTGCCATTACTGTAGTTTCTCTTCTGCCCACACCTGTGCCACCTTCTACCCTCCCACCTGCTGCTATAGATAAGCCTGTCTGTGCTCCTAAGATGCATCTCTTCCTTTGCCCATTAGATCCCATCTCCCTTCTCCTAGTCCGTTGCTCTAATTCCTCACTCTCTTTGCTTCATTATTATCATTCTCTCCACAATGGATCTATTCCTTTGCTGTTTTTTAAATAATCTCTTGTCCTTGAAGCTCCTCCAGCTATCGTTTTGGATTTGTCTTGAATCCCCTCTTTTCTCATATCCTATGTCTAACCTGTCAGCAAATTGTTAGCTTTGCCTTAAATATGTATTCCAGTTCCCACTACTTATCACTTATTTCACTCTTATCACCCGAAAATCAGTTATTCTAACCAGCTAAAATGAGATCCCACCTGGATTATTGGAATAGCCTCCCACCACACCTCCTGCTTCCTTATGACCTATTATCAAGAGAGGAACAAATGTGATCCTTTCAAAACTCAAGTCAAATCACACTTCTGTTCGGAAGAAAACCCACCAATGGCTTTCTAACACATGCCAAATTCATTAGAGCAGCCAGTAAGGCTCTGCCTAATCTGATGACCCTGCTACTCAATCATTTCCTGTATCTTTTCATCTTGCTTACCAAATCTCATCACACTCTTTCTGCTCTTTGAACAGTCCAAATGCACACCTCCATCAGCGTGTTTGTGCTTGTTTTCCCCTTGCATATCTTCCTGGATCTCTTCATCATTTCTGAAAGGTCTTTCTTCCAAGAGTATCTTTTCAGTGAGGTATATTAGAAGCAACCCAACTTAAATTGCGACGCTCAAATAAATCTGTCATCTGTACTCTTGGTTTTTCTCAATTGCACTTGCCATTATCAAGATAGCCATTTGACTATATATATATATATATATATATATATATATATATATATTCAATTACAATTGACATTCAATATTATATTAGTTTTAAGTGTACAGAACAGTGGTTAGACACGTATATAATTTAAGAAATGATTCCTCCCAATATAAGTCTAGTACCCACCTGGCACCATACATAGTTATTACAATATCACTGACTATATTCTCTATCCCTGACTATATTTTACATCCCTGTGACTATTTCGTAACCACCAATTTGTACTTCTTAATCCTTTCACCATTTTCACCCAGCTCCCCAACCCCCCATTCCATCTGGCAAGCATCAGTCTGTTACCTGTATCTATGAGTCTGTTCCTGTATCTATGTGCCGTATGGAATCATAAATTTTCTTCTTTAGATTCCACATACAAGTGAACTAATATGGTCTTTGTCTTTCTCTCTCTGACTTATTTAGTTTAGCTAATATAATACCCTGTATGTCCATCGATGTTGCCATAAATGGTAAGATTGCATTCTTTTTTATGACTGAGTAATATTCCATTGAATATATGTACCATATTTCCTTAATCCAATTGTCTATTATGGACCCCTAGGCTGCTTTCATATCTTGGCTACCGTAAATAATGCTGCAATGAACATGGGAATGTATGTATCTTTTCTAACTAATGTTTTCGATTTCTTTCAATAAATAACCAGGAGTGGAATTCCTGGGTCATAAGATAGTTCTACTTTTAATTTTTTGAGGAACCTCCATACTGTTTTCCACAGAGGCTGCACTAATTTGCAATCCTACCAACAGTGAACGAGGGTTCGCTTTTCTCCATATCCTCACCAGCACTTGTTGCTCAATGTCACTAATCATCAGAGAAATGCAAATTAAAACCACAATGAGATATCACCTCACACCTGTCAGCATGGCTATCATCAATAAATCAACAAATAGCATGTACTGACATGCTGTATATTTAACCTAAGCTTTTCCTCTTTTCTCCCACTGGAGTATAAGATATATGAAAAATAGTATTTTTATTTGTTGGTTCATTATTTTTTTGTTTTGTTTTATAATTTTATTTACTTCTATATCTGTTGCCCTTGGGAGAGTTCTTAGTGCTTGGAAGGGACTCATTAAATACATGTTGAACAAAACCATGAAATATTCAAGTTATTTGAAAGGAGATCCTCAAAGGAAAGAATCATCATGGTTACATATTAAAAGAAAGTTGACAGACTTTGGCTAGTGATCACACAAAAGAGTATACAAATGTCATATTATAAAGATGTACACCTGAAATTTATATAAAGTTATTGTCAACCAATGTCACCCCAATAGATGTAAAAAAAAAACAAATCTGACCTTATTTTTTTATACTGAGCTGATTATGTTTAACAGATCCAGGTAGAAAACGGAAGGATGTGTATCATCTAATGAGTCTCTTTAGTCTGAAACACCTTCCACTTCAAGTCCATTTCCAGTTATACAGGTTAAGCTATCTCAAGTTTATCTTAGTCTGTGGGACCATTAGTAGAAGGAACTCTACTCTTTTTCTCTTTTCTCTTTTCCTTGTGTTAAAGCTGCAGTAATGTAGATTCTCTTTAAATATGTAGTGATTAATAGACTTGGTTAGCATTAAAACGCATAATATTTCCCCCCAAAGCCTTAAAAAGCTGTATCACATGATTGTGTCAACAGAGTCTACTTGATAAAAAGTGGGTAATTTAAGGAATAAAATATATTGAAAGAGACCCACACCTAATGGCAAATGTATGTTAATAGCTAAAAGAATGATGGGCTTAGAGATTTACAATACAGAGTCTTTTTTTATCACTGCTTACAACTAACCCTCTTCACTCCATTAAGATTTAAGTTTGACTGAAATGTCTGGTGAGCATTTGTAAGAGTGTGTCCAGTTTTCATTAAGCTCATTCTCTTTGGTAGTTTCTCCTTTGTCTGCATAATCTTCCACTACATGTAAAAGTGAAACTGGAACCCTAAGGATCATGTAAAACAGATCAATTTGTGGATAAAACCAAAAAGAAAAAAAGAAATCTAATTTCAAATGTAAGTTAGTGCCAAACACAAATGGACAAATGGATGCTTGTGACTAAATAACACAATGTAGAGGAAAAATAACTTACTTCTGATTCTAAGAGAAAAATAATAAAAGGAAATTGTTTATCTTTGTGGAACATAATTCACAGAGTCACATTAATTTCCCTATACTTGCCAATCCCGTCATTGTGTCTTCATTTGCCATAAAGTATATGAACAGAGCATTATCTGATTGTGTCTGTGTTTAGTCTTCTGAATAGAAAGTGTGCATTTACATATAATAAGAGATTGATACAACTAATTTGTCACAAAAAAAAATCTTTGCCTGTTTCTTAATGATTATTAAAAGAATGAGTAAGATAAAGTCTAAAGCAAGATTCTTGTTTGGAAACAAAATTAAATTGTATCATAAATGTCATGTAATAAGAAGCAGATTATTGTTACAGTTTTGTTTTACTGGGTATATGCTTGCCCTTGGTATAATGCTACAGACAAAGAATTCACAATTAACAGGTCTAAAGGTAAATTATCTAATTGGGAAAGGAGAGTTAATTTTATAATACAGCTAAAACAAAATCTGATCAAAAATATGAAAATGGAAACATGGTGACGTTAATAAAAGGTAGCATGCGGAGTTGTGTAGATAATTTTCTTGGGTGGCATTAAAATGAAATGCAAAGCAAATGAAATAAAAAAGTCTATTCATGTGCCGTATGGAATCATAAATTGCAATGACATTACAATGAAAACAACATGATTTGCCCAGTCAAAGCCAATTATGTTAAGGGAATGAGAGCAAGAGAGAAAGCCATGGACATCATAAACACTGTCAGCCCAAATCTTCATCTCTTTGACATTTAAGCCAAGTTAATCTACTATTTTATATAATTCTTCACAAAAAGTTATGGGCTCAGGACATAGGGCTTTGAGTTCAAAACCATAAAATATCTGTGCTTAGAAAGTGTTTTAGGGGTTATTTGTTTTCTGTATTTTTTTTATGTGTCTGTTAAGTTTCTATTACCGTGCACAGCTTTAATATCGATACACTATTGAATCTGACAAGTATTAAGTTAGTTTCTCCCATTTGGTCTCAAGTACTGTATAAGTAAATATGATTTACTGCTCTCCCTAAATTTATTACCTAATAAATGTTCTAAAACCCACATCATGTAGGAATAATAACCCTGGTGTCAAATGCATTGAGCTAGAAGTTATGAGACCTGGGTTCCAGTCCCAGTTTGACAATGATGAGCTGTGTGACCTTGTTCAAGTAACTTCCATTTTCTTGAATGCCACATAAATTATTTCAACCAGATAATCCTCATTGATCAGTTGCAGCATCCCCTTATTCTATATTTGAATAGTGCTTAAAATTGTCAAAGATATATTATTCCCATGATGCAATTTGATTATCAAAACAACTCCAGTTTCTAGACAGAGAAGATATTAAATGACTTGTTTAAGGTAGAAGGCACATGATTAATAGGATTGATTAAAAAGGAGATGGCACTGTATTAATAAAATACTTTTTAGATGACTGCTGTACTTGCCAAAGGGGATAGGTGAAAAACAAATGAGGTATGGTACTCCATCACAGACCTCCCAATTTAGCATCGAGGATTACCTTTGTTCTAGATTCCAGACAGCAGGATGGTAAGAGGTGCCCATCAATCCTCCATCACACACCATCTCAATAAGCTAAATTAATATAAATAACTAAAATAAATTTAGAAAGTTAAATTAGGATACCAAAGTCTCTACAATAGTCTGCAAAAGAAACCCATTTAATTTTAATTAGCCCAGGGTTTCACAAGCATATTTAATTGTGAACTACCTACCCACAACCCTGTTCCATCCAACCTAGTAACTGCTAACACCTGGTGAAGAAGTATTCCCACAGCACAGTTTGGGAAATGCTGGTTTAAACTAAGGTCCTCATTAGCTGAGGGTTGTTGACAAAAGGAACATTATGAGCTATCAGGCTGAGCTTGGAGCGCTGCTAAGCAAGACCTAATGGGCTATTTTCTGCATATGCTGTTCTTTCCAAAAGAAATATTTTGCAAAGAATAATTTTGAAATCCTTTCAAAACCATAGTTCTCTCTCTCCTTTTCCCTTATTCACCATGCTATGCTATTCCAGGAGGAAAATAAACTGATGGAATAGTTCTGCCCAGGGAGTAAAAAAACATTATTTATCTTTCTGCACAGTTCTCAGTCTTTGACTGAGAAACAGTAGATCTAATGAGACAAATCTCTCTATCCATGTACTATTCTTAAACAAAATACCCTTTTCCTCCATAGTTTTCCTTTTTTTAAAAATAGAAAACATGGTACAGTTTAAACGAATTTCTTGTTTCTTTAATATGTCCCATTGTTACAAATGGGAACATCTTTCACTCCAGAAGGGAAACATGATACCTAAACAATTGGAGAAAAAAAAAAAAAAGAAAAACTCAACAAATGGCCAGCAGGTTGAAAATATAGTAACCCTGTATATGTAAGTATCACAATAAAACACACAAAAATGTAACTCTTAACATCTCTGACACTAGCAATTTAGTAACTAGAGGCAAAACAAAATGTATGTTGCATTTACCATTCATGAAGACACGGTTCTTCCTGCTTGTGTAATAGTTCCTCATTTTACCATTGGTAAAAATAAAATAAAGATATTCAATGAAATAGAATATGTTGGCATTGTTTCATGGACTTCACATTATTTTCAGGTATCTCTTTTCTTGTTCAGAGTGTGAGTGTGTGTGTGTTGGTTTATATGGTTAAGATAAGTGGATATATAGGTAATCAGATGTAAAAACAGAACCGTAGAGAGTAAAAGGTCCAAAATATAAGCTAAAATTTTAGATACATGACTAATTAAGTATTAGTAAAGAAGAGAAAATAATTAGAATTTGGTCTATGATTTGCTAGTACTCAGGTAATCAAATTAGACAACTATTTATTTTAACATTCAAAGTCGAAGTTATTTCACCCATATGATGAAATTAGTAGTACTACCAAAGTATTTTTCCAGAAGTTAAAAACATGACTTGTGCAAATATAAAATTATTAGGTGCTAATATTTTATATAACTCAATTTAATGAGGAAATCAGTCAATGTTCAAGGTTAATTTGAAGAATGGTGACATAAATAGACAATCAGTAATGATGAAATGAATTTGCTAATAGAAGCAAACTGATTAATATCCTATAGGGTAATAAAATGCAATATTTGGAATAATCTTTTCTTAGAATAGAAAGCAATTTTATCTCTACTGAACAAGATTAATTTGCATTATTGAGGGTAAGAATTATTTGTCTGCCTATCAATTATCTATAACTTACCTTCTATCCCTACAGAATTGACTACATTTAATTCTTTCAATGTTTTTTTTTTTATTCCCAGTTCTAAAACGATAAAATTGTAACCCATGATCACTGAGCATTCTTAAAACTGTAATATTTATATGATCTCTGAAAAAGATGAGATTCAAAGAAGATAACGTGATGGAAGTTTAGAGCTGAAGAAGAGCAGAAATATTATACCTAAAATAGTAAAGAAATTTGCAATAAAACTAAAAGTGATGGCCACGGGGTTTTGAAAATTAATTTGGGGAATGTACAGAGGGATACTGGATATGGGAGGGGGTTCACACAGTGTGAGGGATATAAATGATAAATGTCTAAGTTTTGCTTTGTCTTGTGCACCTGAAACTAATAAAAAAATTAAAAAAAATAAAAATAAAAGTGACCTCTTAGGAGGTTAACACAATAAAATACGACTTAGATATGATTAAAAATGGCAAAATTAGGCTAAATGTCAGTGGACATGTCCTTGAAATTAATGAAGCAAGGATGAGAATTGAAATAGTAGGATAGCACTGGGATATGATGCTCATACATGAGAATGACACAGGGACGGAGTGACAGAACAACACTAGTTTTGAATACGCCTTTATGAAAACCATTGATTGAAGCTGGAAGAGTGAAGCAAATAAGCTATGACAAAAGGAGACATTATTGGAATCAAGGAATAAGGATACATAGATACTATATTTGGCACAGACACATTTATGAAATAATTGTCACAAGATCAGGTTTATAGGAATACATCTTCGCCGTGCTTCCTTCACATCCAGAAGGCCAAGCCACCTTGGCTCCATTACATCCCCATCCTGGCTGGTGCTGAATACTTTGTGTCAGATCCAGACTCTACAAAGACCATAGAGATCCAGCAGAAGGGAATCCTTCCTAACCATTTTACTGAAAGGACATGACTCTAAACCAGAGACTCATTACATTGTTTTAATCTTCCTTAACCCAGGTGTAAATCCACGCAAAAATAGGGCTTTTTTGTTTGGTTCGTTTTTTGGCCAAGTTTTAAAATTTTCTTTTTTTTCATTGTTATTGTGCTTTGTGTTTACTATGACTCTTTGGTTTTACAACATGCATGAAAATCTAGCGATTTCAACCATTTACATTTGTTCCTTGGGGAGAGAATATGTTGATGTGTGCATAGTGAGATTTATCACTTGAGAATGCACTTTGTTGCAAATTGCAGAACGTATGACTAATAGTGGCTGAAACGTGACGGGTTTATTTGCCTCCTAAAACAAGAGGTCAATGTACAAAATATCCACCATGGTGCATCAGTGATGCCACAGGACTTAACTGTCTTCTATCATTCTAGTTTATCATATGCCATGCCCAGGCCACAACTATTTCCCTTAACATCACAATATTATTGTTACAGGTGATGTACATAATATACAAAATATCATGTTTGAATTCTCAGGAGGAGGAAGAAAGAGAGAAAAAAGAGAAAATTTGTCTAAATCAAGAAAAGAAAAAGACACCCAGAAGTCTCCAGCATACTTTCATTGTCATCTTTAATAGCCATTACTGTATTAACTCATTTCTGCAAGGAAACTTGTACTTCTCAGATGGATCCCATTTCCTATCCCAAGCAAATCAGTTCTTTGCTAACAATAAAGAATGGAATATAAACATATGTAATTTACTGGGGACATTTAGCTCTTCAGCCATATAAGCCAAATTTAAGATAAGGGAGCATTATCTTCAAATATAAAGGATAGTAGTTATCATTTTTAAGTGATGGAAGTTACTAGGAAAAAGGAGGTGCATAAGAAATATTTATTATTTGTTATACCCTAGCAATTCTATAGCACTTTATATACTTTATTTTATTGTGTTTTTTCAACAAATTTATGAGATGAGGAGGAGGATGCAATATGACACGCAGAAGATGGTATTACTTGTCTTTCAAAGTCTGTCCATCTTTATGGCTTAGGACCTTCACACATCCTCACATGTCAAATGCGGTGTTTACTGAGCTCAAAAAATTAAGAGAGGAAACTTATGCTGATTCATTTACTCTCAGCACTGATGGTTGCTATTTTATCACTCTCGGCCATGCTAAGATCTTCAGTGAGGACAGTTTTTCAGAAGGTGGAGAACAGACGTGTCAAGTTAAGCATAATTAGCTAAAGTACTTATCAGTGCCTTAAAGTTTTAAGCAGCATATGGACTTCAGTGGTCCATATAAGCTTAAATGACTCCATAGTTCAAAAAGCTGAAATACCGTACATGTTTGTTCTACCATTAATACTCTGGAGATACAGTAGTACTTAAAGCTGTGTTGTGATTGATTTGTGTTTGAGCAAGTACATTCATACGTCAAACCAATAGTTCTAACAGTTTGTACTTACATCTTTGTACTGTAATGAGGAGAAAATGGTTCGTGTTCAGCATAATTTCCTTATGTAAGCAATCTTGGAAAACATGGACCTGTTATATAGAAATAGAACCCAGAGAAACTGCAAAAAATTCTGGGTGCAAGTGTTTGTGTGTGTGTGTGTGTGTGTGTGTGTGTGTGTGTGTGTGTAGAGGGGCATGAGAGTGATTCGACTTTGTGTACATAATCCGCATATGTCTGTGCAGCTGTGACGTTTGTGTAACATACCACTTGTCATGAGGAATGTGTATAGAAGAGGTTGATTACCTTTCTTTAGAATATTAATTATTGATAAAACATGATTACCATTTCCTGGAATCCATATTGAAATTTACAAAGCCAGTTTTAAAACAATGACACAAAGCAAAGAAGCAAGCAAAACCACATATCTGTTTCCTCTCATTGCATTATTATCAACAAGACCTTAAAATTCCAGTGAAAGGTTGCAGGGTAATTTAAGTTCAATGATGCGAAAATGCTAACAGATTACATATTCATCAGGTTATTATGAAAACAACATTAGATAATATTTGCAAGGAGTTTGGCATCTAGTATTTGATAGACAACTAAACAAAATCATCCATATGTACTAGATCTTAAGATTACATTAAAAGTATTCCTTTGAGATTCTCAAACCTGACTGTAAGTCGCGCTATCGGCTTAGCTACTAGTACCCTTGAAAGACAATTTCTACTGTAATAGAAATCTTGGGCTTCATGCTCATGATGAACCATACGTTTTTGTTCCTCTTGGTCATCCTGGCCTCAGAACTATACATTTCCTTTTCTGAGCCCTCACTCTTACATCCAGGGAAAACAGAGCTTGGTATTGTCAAGACGCTGAAGAGTCTGAGATTTTATGTTTCTTGAAAGCCAACAAGTTAGTCTGTCACAGTATCATGAATGTTTGAGGAAAACCTAAAACTCCTGGGTCACAGATGAAGGACAGTTTATTTGTTACCCACAGGAATAACGTAGCCAGAATATAAGCATTTTCCAGTGAATGTGCCAAGCCCTAATTCTCACAGAGTGATACAAAGAGGCCAGATCATACCTACACACAAAGTGGGTTTCATTGTCAAAATAGCAGAGTTTGAACCATGATCTTTTATAAAGCATAGTAAGTATCACTGCCCTGTACTCCAGTGGGAAACATTGTCTTTATTATAAAAATTCTCAGCAAACTAGAAGGAAAAAATAAAGAACTCCTCTACTCGATAAATAAAAACCTAAGGAAACATTTCCAATATGATATTTAACAGTTAAAACCTCAATGCCTTTCCCCTAAAATCCAGGATTCTGGAAGAAGTATCAGAGGTTCTAGGGAGGTGATAAGCCAGTATAAAGAAATAAAAGACATTCTGATTGTAAAGCAAGAAGTAAAACTATCTTTATTGGTGCATGACTTAGTTGCCTCTGTAGAAAGCCTGATGGAATCTATGTACAAACTACTAGAAATAATGAGTTTTTAGAAAGATTGTGGGATGCTAGATAAATATAAAAATGAAATTATTATACTGCACATACATACTAGCAACAAACAACTGCAACTTAACATTTTGAAGGACAGTATCATGTGCAATAGCAAAAAAATATAAAAGAAATATTTGGAGATTAATGACAGACATATAAAACCTGTACACTGTAAACTGTAAAACACTGCTGAGAGAAATTAAAGAAGATTAAAATAGGTAAACGAGATGGTGGAATAGAAGGCCCCCAGCTCGTATCCCTTCTCAGCAACAACAATTTGGTAGCCATTCATGGACAAAAAGTGCCTTTGTGGGAACTTTGGGATTACGTAGGAGATTGTGATAGCCCGATTGGAGCCCAGGACCAAGAAGGGCTGTTTTGAGAAGGTGGTCCCAGGTCCAAGTGGCCAACTCCCTGACCATGATCACAGCTACAGACCCAGAAACAGCCCAGTCTTCCTGGGGGATCAGCTACTACAGCCCCATTTGTTACTGGTACTGCCACCAGCATCATTCACCAAGGAATCTGGCCGGAGTCACACCACCTGTGCCTCAGATAACAGACCTGTTGATCTCAGTCTTGACTGTAGATCCTGATGTCACTCCAGCTCCTTTTAGCCATCAGTCCTTTCCATCTAGTGACCTAGTGGGAGGCATGCTTGACCATGTCCTGACACAGGCCTTGTGACATTAGTGTGACTTGAGATCCTAAAATGGCCTGTAACTCAACCCCAGGCCCTCCCAGCCATGGAACAGGAACACTCCTGCCTGCCCAGGGAAGCACAGGGGGACACACGCATCCATGCCCCAAGATAGGCCCCGTCATGTAGGTCCAAAAGCTGATACTAAAGCAGTCCTGTAACTTGGTCCCAGTGCCTCTCAGCCACAGGCTAGAAATAGTCCTGCTCACCCAGGGACCTGGAGGGAGACACAGCTGACTGTGCCCCCAGACTCAGACCTACAGACATTGGTCTGGCTGCAGATCCTGAAGCAGGCCTGAGAACCAGTTCCAGCCCCACTCAGCTGTGGTCCGATCCAAGGCCAATCCTGCTGGCCCAGGAGCCCTTGCAGGGACCACAAGGGAGTCATACCCATCTATGCACTTGGTTACAGGCCCGACCCCTTGCAGACCTCAAAACAGACCCTTGAACTAGTACCAGCCCTACTGACCAAGGTCCAGGGGGCATTCCCAACCACCCAGGTGCCAGATGGAATCCACGCGTGCACCAGGCCCTAGTAACAGCTCACCAACAGCAAACTCCACTGTGGACCCAGCAGCAGCCATGTGACCTGACTCCAATCCTGCTCAACTGTAACCCTGGAGACAATAGCATTAGCCTAGGTACTCAACCACAGGTCTTTACCTACAGAAACCAGTCTGTGAATGGAAAACTACTCAGCAATAGAAAGGAATGAACTACTGATATATGCAATACCATGGATGAATCAAAACAGTCAGGCTGACTGAAAAAGCCAAACTAAAGAATCCAAACTGTATGATTCTATTTATATGAAATTCTAGAAAATGCAAACCAAGTTATAATGACTGACAGTATGTCAGTGGTTGTCTGAGGACAGAGTGTGAGGTATGGGAGGGAGGGATTCCAGAGGAACACCAAGAACATGCTGGATGTGACGGAGATATTCACCAACACGGTCACTACCTGAGCACAGTTTCATGGGTGTATACACATGTCAAATGTGTATACATTTGAGCTGAGGCTGTGATAGCTTTGATCATTTTATGATATGGTGAATATATAGGGCAGGCAATAACTTTCAGTAAATTTCACTTGTATATTCTTTCTCTGGTCAGATCAACAGTACTTGCAATAGTATGGGTGCTGCACTCTAAGAGAAAAACTGTTACCCAAATCGTATTTTATATAAAATGGTTGAAGACGTTCTAGGGGTCTAACTTGAAGAACACTTTGAAAGGCCTTTCATATGTGCTCAGGGCTCTCAGGTAGACATGGGTGTAAATTTACTCTGGACAGCCCCACAGATGAAACTGGGAATGGCAGAGAGGAGCTCCCTCCAGGGCCAGGCAGCTGCGGGTGTGCGACTGCTTCTTTTGAAGTCACGATCTCCTCATCATTAGAATTGCTCCAGGAGAGACTAAATGATTATCTGTCCTATAGTTAGGATTCTGGCATGAAAAAGGAGGTTGAAATGTTGGATATACATTTTATAAAGGTGCATCCAACTGTGGAAACTCCCTCAGTCAGTGAAGACACATGTTCTTTATTTCACATTGTATAAAATGGTTGATTATTAGCTAAATGCCCAATTTAATGTTTTCACCATTCAAGAGCAGGATGCAGTCCCTGTTACATTTTCTCTTGATGTAGACATTTCCTTTCCATCTCTGAATTGATCTGTGTTGTACTTTAACCCACAACCTTGCTTTCTGTTAAACCAGTCTCATAAAATAACTCAAACTAAATCAATACTTGATAATCGTAGATTAATTTGTTGACCTTATGCCGACATTCTATCAGGTCTTTCCATTCCTAGCCATATGTTGATTTAGTAAGTGTAGAGACTTTTGACACTTTAACATGACCAGTTTTGGGTATATTTCTTAAGAGTGTTTTTTGTTTGTTTGGTTGGTTGATTTTTTTGTTTGTTTGTTTTTCTTTGTTTGTTGTTTGTTAGTCATCAATTTACACCACTAAATAGATAGGGGCAGTTTTTCCTAAGCTATATTATTTTAAGATTCGCACTGTCTTCATGCCCCCTGCCCCTCAAATAAATGGAAACAAGGCTAAGTGGTAGAAACACATCTCAAATATTGATGTTTGACAGAAGTTATATCTACCTATCTACATGAAAAAGAAAACAGCTTGGGCAAGGGGAAAGTTTAAGCATAAATAATGGTGTGAATTGTAATGGTGTGTATAACAAAGTTATCAGAAACAATACAAAAATGAAATTATTTTTAAATTTTATTTTAATTTCTACCCTTTTAGCTATTTTTCTTCTTTATTTTTTCTTTATCTCTCTCAGTTTAAATAAAGAAACATTTGATTAACCATTTTTGTGTTCATTTTAGCATCACTTTTTGCTTCCTGATTCTATGAATCTTAAGTAATAGTTAGCTTTACAAAATGAAATTGATTTTTAATGTAGTATTTTTATAATCTTTATGGTCTGCTAGTGAGGGGGAAAAATAAGTTATTTGGGAAAGAATTTTTATACTTAGTAATTTTTCTGTAATTCCATTTAGCTGTTAGTAGTCTGTATGTTGACATTTTAAATTAAAACATGATTGTTTATTAATTCTGCTAAATTCTCGCTGTTTCTTTTAGGAAAGCATCATTAAAAGGATCATATCTACCTGAGCATAGCTTATTTACATAGGCCTGAAACAGAATAGGAACTACCATGATTATGGAATTTTAGTTGACTCTCCAGGTTCTGTCAATGCCTCCACGTGCTGACATAAAAGCCAATGATTTAATTCTTGTCCGTAAGTCATGAAACTTAACTGGTTGAATTTTCTTTCTAGTCAACGATTTCCAAATGAGTAGATTAGTAGGTGATATTCAACATTTTGTTTTATTCTAATTGAAGTATGGAGATATTATATCAGTCAAATAACTGGTTGAATATATGGGGTTTGGGGTAAGGAATGAGAACAAGTCCAAATAGTAAATCCGCAGTGCCTAAAAGTTATAAACTATAATGTCCATGGCATTTTCCTTGTCATAACCCACTCTGTCCTTCTCTGTTTTCCTGTGTTTTCTCTCAGACATCCCCTGTCCTTAGCACCAAGCTAAACAAACTCACACTCTCATGAGAATACTCAAATTCTTATAGGCCAAAGGCTTTGTACTGATGTGTTCCCCTCCTCGGTATCTGTACTTTAAAATAGAGTGAGAGGGAGAGCAATTCAACCCCACCTTCTATGCCACAGTAACATTTTAGAATGGGAGGGGGAAACTGAAGTGGATGTGGCAGTTGAATAAGAAGCAGGCGTTAAGCCATGTTGTCTATTTCCTAGTGTGTAAAATGAGAGAGAATTGTTTGAGTGAGAAGGGTGATCTCAGAGTCCCCTCCTATTCTTTGGTCTTTGACGAGGAACCCACAGGCTAAGGTCCCACTCATATCTATTATATTAATAGATATCCATTGGAAATTTTCCTCCAGAAACAGCATTTGTCCTGGCGTCATTCCTTTTGACTTCATTTCCTGGACATAGCTTTTGCTGAAATCACAGAAGAAAAATGCCCCAATAGAAATATAATTGATTGTCTATGTTCAACACTAAAGAAACTACAAATGACCAATTTTTCAAGGATCCAGAAGAAAATAATTAGCAATGATGTACTAGTTTCCAAATCCACATTTCATTTGCATTAACTCAGACTTCTGAGCATCTGATTTTTAAAAATTAGTGTTTTATTAGCACATGCAAGGAAGAGTTGATACATGTTTTTGGAATCCTTAACTTTATTAAAAAATGAATAGATATTTTTATTAATTATTTCAAATTATCACTTTATATAATGCTCTGGAAATTTTCAGAGCATTATTAGGGTATATTTCAGCAGTCTTGGTGGAACATGGATGAGCACATAAATCAGCAAATAGTCAAGAAGGGACTGTTAGTATTAATAATTCCTATGTTGCTCAAAGGGGTATGATAGTTATGAAGTCTATCATATACCTTCTCTGCAGTAGAAGGCCCTGCGGGAAAATTTTTGTCTGAGTTCTCCAAACCTGATCAGTGACCATCCCTGGATGCTGAGTGACCCTTAACTATCCAGTACAAGGAGAAATAATTGTTTTTCATAAAAAGGGAGGAATTTATCATATTTTTTAAAGTTTATGTATAAGTTATGGTTCATTTGCAGGAAAGGTCCATTTGCATATTGTCTAATCAGTCCTTCTTTAAAGGAAGAGAATTATGAGAGACCTTAAAACTCATAACCATATACTCTAATCTCAGATCTTCAGTTAAATAAGATCACAAACAACTAAGAAGTATTTTTAAATTCCTCTCTCTTTTGCTACCTATCTTAATAATGAGAATGATCATTCATTTGCCGGAATTGTGCCTCATAATTTAGTAGGTTATCTCTAATCATCATAACTCTTCAAGACAAGTATTAGTGACCTCATATCATAGAAAAAGAAAGAAAGGCTTAGAATTTAAGAGACTAGTCCAAGCCAATACAATAATTAAAAATGAAAAGGAAGGATTCAAACTCAAGTTGCACTTGTTTTAATGCCTGTACTATTTACAATCCATTATGCTGGCTCTCCTACCAAAGGCACATTAGACAGGAGATAATTAGACAGGAGCTCTTTACTTCTCAGAATAGACTGACAGAAATTTTCTGCATTTGGTAAGATCTGATGAGTTCATTGTCATATAATTACATATCTCAATAAACAAATTGGCTTATCAGGGTCATCTGCCATATTTCCATTTGCTTAACTGAATTTGACTCATATTATATTATTACTAGTTATAGTTTTTTTGAATTCCCAATATCCAGAACAATAGAGGCTAAACATTAAAAATTTTAGAGTTGATAAAACTAAAGTGCTTTCTCAACAATTTTATCAGAGTCAGCAAGATCCAGGATAGTAGGAAGGTGAGTCAAAGATGGTGACTACCTTTCTTGTTGCTTATTCATCCTAGATTGTTTGCAACTCTAACTAGAATATAAGTTCTTGAAGGGTTGTCACATTCCCCACTATGCAAATAATATAGTTAAATTAAATGGTATGTTAATTTAAACAATAAATGAATGGAAATGTATTTGAATAACAGATTAGAGAATTTTTAATCCAGAATGAGAAATAACTCTCCCTTTGCCATTATTTTCATTGACTTTGCATCTTTATGTTTGCCTGATGGATAAGGAAAAGCATTTCTTGGTTTTCATCTGTACAGATACCACTGACAGATATCTTGGATACTCCTTTTTAAGGCTACAACAGACATAAACACTATTTAGTCTAATCTTTTATTTTTGAAATGAAGATGTTAAAGCTGAGTTGCTTTTTGAAGTCACCAAGCTAAGTAATGGGACCCACAATCTTTGATTTCTGGTCCAGTGTTCTCTTCCTCACACAATATTCATCTGACTATCAGACAATGCTTCCTTCACAGAATTTGAGCATAAATAAAATAGCACAGATTTCTCTCTCTTTTTTAGTGGCCCTTTTCACAAGGATAGGAATGGTGGGGATGATAATCAATTCCAGGAGACAAAATCAATGCATCTACTCAGTATATATCAAGTGCATGGCACGCTTTAAGCACTGTGCTAGGTACTAGAGAAACAAAACACAAAAGACATTCCCTATGATTAAAAACATGTAGTCTAGTGGGTTAAATAAAACAATTTAAATGACAGAAATGTTGTTATATTAATGATAATCCAAGAGTCACAAGTAAAAAGGAATCGTTTTATGAGATTGTTCTATGAGTACATATATAATAGAGGGACCTCACTACATTGCAGTGTTAGCAAAGACCTCCCTGAGGAGTGGATCTTTAAGTTGACTCTTAAAAAATGGTAGTGCTTACCCAGGCAAAGCAGAAAGGGGAAAAGCATTTCCAATTAAGGAGAAACATAAGATCCAGAAATGAAAAAGTTAAAGAAACAGGAGGATAGGGGGTATGATTGATGAGAGTAGAAGGGGCATGAGATGTAGAATCCACAACAGATAAGTAGTTGGATCATATCCATGATGGCCTATGAGTAGCTAGGAAAGGAGCCATTGAAAGACCCATGACTAGAAAATAACATTATTAAAGAACATTACAGACAACCTTGATAAATGGAAAGAAACACTGTGAGTGCTGACTGGAGGGTTCAATATAGTAATGATGGAAGTTCTTATCAATATAGTAATGATGGCAGTTCTTACTGGAGGCGTTCAATATAGTAATGATGTCAGTCAAAATTCAATATGATCCTAATACAAATTTAGTCTCTCTTAAAAAAATCAGAAAGTTGACACTAAAATTCATGTGAAAGAATAGGAATAATTAACATCAAAACATTTTAAAATAAGTTGACTAATATGCTGTTGTATACATAAAGACTTACCATTAAAACTAGAGTAATTAAGACTGTGTTGTCTTGTTGGAAAAATAAGCGAATACAGTAATGGAATAAAATAGAGGTTCCAGGAAAAAGCATCTAAATATGAAAACTTGATATATAACAAAAATGACTTTAAAAATTATTGAAAATGGAATTGACTATTCAATAAACAATATTGGAGCTAGTGAGTGTGTATACAGAAAATGATAAAATCAGTTCTCTAGTCAACATCTTAAATTTTTGGGTGCATTATAGACACAAAAAATGTGAAAGTAAAATTCAACATTTTTGAGAGAAAAATAGAATAGTAGCTACTATGCTGTATAACGAAGGGTGAGGTTCTTCATGTTTTCAAAGTTATTCTAAAAATATTTTAGGGGCAGATAAAGATTCAATTATAAAACAAAAATCTGCATACTTAACAATAAAACACTAAAATATGTTTAAAGCCTCCTATAAAGTTATTCTCAATCTCATTTACTTTTCTTTCCACCAGAGCCTCTATCTTTAACATGGCATTTATCATTATCACACATTTCCTTTCATTCATTACACATATTTGTAGTTCTATAAAAACATTTTTCACTTCCAATAAATTTTTAAACTATGTACAATTGGTTTTGTACTGCAAATTTTCTTCAAAAACTTGATTTTTCTATTAAAAAAACATGGTACCCTAGAAGTACTATATGAAGCCATCTGATACCAACATATGATATATAGATAGATATTTTATACTCTATAATAAACTACAATTTGTCCTTGTAAATTATAGGGGCAGTAATTAAATGAAACTAGTTATTCAAACTGGTTCTATGGCATTATAGAGATAAGACACTAATCTAAATTTTGTTGAACTAAATTTTAGAAAGTTTAAAAATTATCTTAATTTCATATTAGCATATATTTATGAAATAAATTATAAGGAAATATAGATTAGAAAAAAGAATATTTAAATATATATCAATATATTTGTTTATGTTTTTAACTGATCTGTTTAACCCTTCATCTAGAAACATATTTGTCAAATTCGACACTAAAAATTGAAAATGTCACTTCATTGTTCAATAGTTTCTTCTCGTCAAACCATCTGATAAAATACGTGACCTAGTTCTCGTAGCCTGAGATATTCCTAGATTGTACAGGGCCCTTGTCAAATATTTTTTGTGTGGGTCTCCTGTGTATATAAACAATTTGGTTTTAAAAAAAATTATAACATTCATGGCCCCATGAGAGGTATAGTAATTTATTGATAAAGGTTTCAAAAAAATGGAAAAAACTTTCATTTTGTTCATTGTCCAATCAGTGAAGATTCTTCATAGAGTTCAGGAACCATCTATTTGGTTCAGATCCAGGAACCACCTTTCTGTGTTTATTGTCAATTGCATTGTTTCTAGCCAATTTCATATCTCTCACTGCAATAAAGAGCTAGTAAACACTGTTATTACTCACAATGCCATAGCTGTTTGAATTAATTAATTAATTAATTTATTTTTTTGCCTCTCCATTTTCCTAACACCATTTATCTAATGCTGGTTACATCATTACTCATTATGCTTCATCATCTATTGAGCCACCATGAACCCTGCCTTCTAACGACTCTCTGGAAGGTTGTTACTGTTCTTTGTTGATGATGTCCTCAAACGCAAGTCTTACCCAGAATATGCAGGAAAATGTAAACTACGCCCTCTACACATAGCTACCAATGAAGAGAGGAGATAAGGAGCTGATCGAAGTGAAAGCAGTCTCCTTTGAGCAAGAACTGTCTATCCCACTTACGGCACCTGGAAGAACACATTAATGCAATATCAATTAGAGGCAAGAAAAGACAAGAACCAGAGGGACCTGTTCTGACTGGAGCAAAACTCTCAAAAGCTCTTGACAAAACAAGCATGGTCCTCTTATATGAATTCCTTAGACTCAAGAAACAGTAACTGAGGAATAACTAAAGGAAATCTGAAAACAATGATCTGTGCTCAATATTAGTATTGAAAATACTAGTATTTAACTAATATTTAAACATCAATAATGATACAAAGTTTAGGTCAGCAAGAGCGTTTGTTGTTCCAGTTCAAACATGTTTAAAGTACTGTAAGATTTTAGAGCTGGTGAAGAATTAAGTATCATTAGTGTAATCCCCTCAAGCTCAGCAAAAACCACTGAAGCCTGTGTGGCAATGCTGAGATTATATTTATAAGCCCGTTTCCAAGTCTAGTGCACATTGTGTTTTATATAACATTATCAGAAGTGAATTGATTTTAATATCTTGACATCCTATCTTGTGTACTTTTATGTTGACTTTGGTGTTCAAATTCCTGCCTTTTAGGTTAGAGTTCTGACAATATGTTTTACTTTTTCCTATTCAAAATTTGCTCTTAGTAAGATCTAAAGGCTGTATTTCACATAATGAGTTTAATTATGCCAACATTTCACAGACATTTGCTTTTTCAATTTTGTCTCTATTTGTGGAATTGAAGTATTTGTTTAATGGGATGAGGATTTCATGTGTGATCAAGTAGGTAAACAGGACATGAGGGAAAGGGGATCTTGTCATGACTGCTCAAAAGACACCATGTGGGCAGCCTCACAATCTGCTCTGGGATTATTTCTACAGACCACCTTATAAAATAGTTAATAAAATGTTCATAATAGGGCTTTCACACAGGTTTTCATCTTCTCTCTGTCTCAAGACTCTCTTAAAAAGATAAGAAAGAATAAAATTTGTAAATGCACAATAATAAAGAGAACAGAAGAAACAGAAGAGGGGCCAAGCTGAAAAGAGATTTCAACAGCATTTTGGGAAATTGAAAACATAGAGGGTGATAACTGATGGAACAGGGCTGGGGGTCAGTTAAGACTTACATGCTGGCAGAGCAGGGTATAGATGGTAAGGCAGCCATTGTGCCCTTGAAAAACAGTAGGAGACTAAGGCCTAAAGCCAAAGTAGACATCTGAAGGAGACAGAGAGTTGAAAAGTGGGGGTAGGTGATTGTGTATATAGAATAGTCTATCACTAGTATCGCCACTACAACCATGGAGAAGAACAGTAGGAAAAACTTCTGTTCTCTGGGAGAGAAACCACTTTTCTAGCAAAAGACAATTTTTCTCAGAGGAAATTGAACACTTCCAGAAAAAAAAAAGTATCTGAATTTTGATATGTGTGTATCACCAAGATAATTGTCAGCTTACTTACCAATTACTCTTAAGCTAAGACCCCTACCAATACATACAGAACTGCCAATCCACTTTATATACATCACCTTTAAATAATTAATTGACAATAATCTATCTTTGGCCACATGAGGAAATTTTTCAATGAATAATACAGGATACAAAAACAAACAGAAAACCTAGAGATAATATAAGTAGGCTGTAATCAGTGATGTCAAATTTATGCCAAAATTAAATATGCGTGTGTATATATATGTATATACATGTACGTATGTGTATGTGTATGTGTGTTTGTTGCAGTTCCCCAAGACCATTCCCAGTTTCAACAATTCACTACGATAATTCACAGAACTCAACACAGACTTGCATTCATGGGTATGATTTGTTACAGCTAAAGGATACAAAACAAAATCAGCAAAGCGAGAAAGTGCACAGGGCAAAAACTGGAGGAAGCAACGTGCAAAATTCAAAGTCTTCTACCAGTGGAATCATATAAATTGCACTTAATTCTCCCACCAATGGTTTGCACCAATATGTGAGAAATGATATACTTAACAGTTGTGGGAATGATGAAAATTCTCCTGATATTCCAAGCTCCCATATTCCAACCAAGGGCTAGTCATGCAAATAGGTCTTTCTAAGGATCACATTCTGCTATGTTAACTCGTTTCTGAAAAACATGAATATAAAGAAAAAGAAGAGAAGAACTTTTCAAATAAATAATTGAAACAAAAAATTTCCCAGATCTCATTAATTTATTCAACAAATATTGGTTTTGGACTTTCTAAATTCAACACTCGGGTTACAAAAGTAAATGAAAAAGCATGGCTGACTTTGTGTATATTCTAGTGCATAAAAGAAAAATGAATATACTAAACTGCATAAAATTTGAGAGTGTAATAGTACTATGAAAAAAAAAAGTAGAGAAGAGCAAAAAAAATTTGGGGTCTGTGGAAGAACTTTACAGCATTAAATAGAATTGACCTCCCTGAGGTGAGATTTGATCAAAGGCTCAAATTTCAACAAAGATGAAGACAGAGATTAAAACACTGGATTTAGCACTATGGAGACTATCGATGACTGCAGTGGGAGCAGTTTCAGTGGAGTGGGGTAGACAAAAATGTGATTACACTTTTAGTTAAGGTGGGATAATCACAGTCTTTCCTGTTTATCCTACTGAATGGAGCATAGGACCTGGACACAATTCATGGAGCAGTCACTCTCCCTTCTCCCCTAACCCTTTGGCTCCTGGAAACCACTAATCTACTT
The DNA here is from genome assembly GCF_036562045.2 of Rhinolophus sinicus. NCBI lineage: Eukaryota > Metazoa > Chordata > Mammalia > Chiroptera > Rhinolophidae > Rhinolophus > Rhinolophus sinicus. The sequence goes on along the minus strand of NC_133758.1, from coordinate 23,901,083 downwards.
TCTGTCACTATAGATTTCCCTATTCTGGACATTTCATATAAATGGAATTATATAATATGTGGCTATGACTTTTGTGTCTGACTTCTTTGACTCAGCATAATGTTTTCAAGGTTCATTGAGGTTGTAACACGAAACAGTACTTTATTCCTTTATATGGCTGAATACTATTCCATTGCATGGATATACAGCATTTTGACTGTGTGTTCATCAGCTGATGAATATTTGGGTTGTTTTCACTTTTTGGCTAGAATAAATAATGCTGCTATGGAGATTTATGAACACATTTTTGGGTGGACATATGTTTTTGATGCTTTCATTTATATACCTAGGAGTGAAATTGCTGTTTTACATGGTAACTCTATGTTTACCTTTTGAGGAACTAATGAACTGTTTCCAAAAGTGGCTATGTCATTTTACATTCCCATCAGCAATGTATGAAGTTTCCAATTTCTACACGTATTTATCAACACTTACTATTGTCCATTGTTTTTATTAAAGCTATCCAAGTGGGTATGCTTCATTTACTGTTGTATCTACCTTACACCCACCTGATGAGCACCTGGCATAGAATACATGACACATACATTTTGACTAAGTGAATGGATGAATGATTGAAATAACTAACTGCTATTCATACCTATATAATCCATGTGCAACTAAGGTTTTTGTTTGAATTCCCTCATTAAAAGATGATATTTTTTATCTTCTATTTTATTATTTTTGGCCTGGAAATCAGTCTGTTGGAAATATCTGTCTTCTAAATATCAAAATGGAGTTCAAAATATGCACATTCATTCTTGCAAGCATTTCCCATCCTATATCATGGGTTCCACAAAAGTTCACAGCCACTGAACGTGGTATTTTAATAATTGTTTTAATCTGCTTTGATTTCATCAGCTTATTTTTTTTTTTCCTTTTCTCCTTTCTCTCTCTGATTGCAGCCATAATGTTCTGTTTTCTCTCAAATCACAGGCTTTTCAACAGGACATAAAAGAAAAGCAAAAACAGACGAACAGTCATTTGGAAAGACAGAGAAATCTGTTCCCACCTCCTTTTTGTGGATCCTTCTGAAGCATTAATTGTGAGGATCCTTTCAAAGTTAAAAAATCACTTGCTCCTTATAAACCATTTCAGCAGTCACTACACAAATGATGCACAGAGGGATATAATGAGAGATTCTCCCTTTTGTGTAGCACCTACTGAATGGAATGTATGTTGTATTCCTATTTATTGCTAGGGAAACTTAGCTTAGAAAAATAAGAAGATCTTTGTTTATGTCATAATATTCTTAATACCAGCCAAGACCAAATCCAGGCTAACACCTACAGGAGAAAAAAAAAGGCACAGACTCATCTGTTTGCATATTGTTTATGGTTCTACTTCAGTGCTAAAGGGTTCTTTATAGATTACAGAAACAATTAGCTTTCAATGATAACGTACAAATAAAATGTAACTCATGACTTTCCTAATTGTTCTTCCCTGCTGATATGCTAACTGATGATTTAGCAGATAATCTATTTATGATTTTTATCCAGTTGCCTCTATTTGACTGATATACTTGGATGTTTGATCATGCCAGATTTTTTTCAGCCTCTCAGACAGCTCTGCCACATCTATCTAAATGTAATCACTTATCTATTTGTAACATAGGCCTTGTAAAAACTTTACTGTTTCATAAGCCAAAGAAGTTTTGCATTTGTTATGCAAAACCATTAAGTAATTGCATCATTTCTAATATATTCCAAATCAAACCATACTGAAAACCCTTAACATATGCCTGTTTTCACAGAGCAAGGTTTTTAGTTAGCTTTTTTTTTTCGTTTCAAACATCTGTGTTTGTTTATTGGCAGTATAAATATTTAAAGAAAGGGGAAGAAACCTCAAACTATAAGTGAAATCAGCTTTCTCAGCCCCCTGTTGCTTGAAATAAACTTCATGGAACTTTGCAGTGTGAACATGTGAGAACACTGGGCTGAAGTCAACAAAAGGATGAGTAATCTTTTGAATGTGTTGTCTATTTCAAAAGTAAATGAAGACGCGGTTCTCTTCAGAAAGAAATTATATTAGGTTTTTATTGGGTGAGTAATGTTCTACAGTACAGGCTGTTAGCTTTAAACTCTGCCCCAGTGTCGTTAACCAGAGTCTCCAGGAAAAAGCTTAAAACATTTTTAAAAAAAATAGTAAATCATCGAAAAAAACTATCACAAACAACATCTCTGCAGGAGGCCTTTGGTTAATTTGTTATAAACAAAGATTTGTATAGAATTGTTTGGTACCAAATCATTGCTTAGTTGTTGTTTTTTTCCTTCAAGTGTATACTGCTTTTCTGTTCTAATGATTATTGCTTAACCGAGTTAATCGGTAAATCATAGCACAATTTAGATGGGGATTTCAGTAAGTCTTGCTTTGTCGGGCTACTGGCTAATCTTTTGTAAATATATTTTAGCAGATAATTGCATTCCAACTAGATGGAGGATAATGCTTTTGAAACTGGTGTCCCCTCTGTGATAAGTCCATGTGTGAGTGTGTGTGTGTGTGTGTGTGTGTGTGTGTGTGTGTGTGTGAGAGAGAGAGAGAGAGAGAGAGACAGAGAGAGAGAGAGAGAGAGAGAGAGAGAGAGAGAGAGAGAGAGAGAGGTCAGCCAAAAGGTCGAAATGTGGAGCTCAGATTTTTTTGATATATATGTTATATTTATCTTGCTCAGTCCAAATCAGAAAACTTATAAGCTGAAATACGTAAAGAGGACTTAAAGTTTTCTTACCATATATAATTATATTAATAAAAAGACCAATATTTGACATGTTGATGGACATCATATGTGTTTTAAATCTGTGAAAGAAAATCAACTACAGTTAACACAGGGGAGAAAAAAATCTTTCCTCCAGGCAGGAGAGACCAAAATGAAATATTTTCTGCTTTTGGTTTTCAGAGGAGACATTGCTTCGCTCTGTAGTGCTTTCAGTGTGTCTTCCTGAGAAAGCTGTATCTAGTATTTAGGTTCATAGATCTTACGGAGGTAACTCAACTCCATTATTTCACAGTTGAAAACAAGGCGTACAATAGTCAATATTTGTCTGAGCAAGGTCAAGAACGGGGTGACAGGATAAGTTTTCTATTTTGTACATATTGTTTTATTTATTTGTTCTTTTGACCAGCAGAGTATTCATGATGCTGATAGCTATGTGGAAGAAACATGAAGGCTTGGCAATGTTAATAGATATATGGGAGAAAGCATCTCTAAATTACTGGTTAAATCTGAGATTGTTTGGAGTTTATGCATGTCTATTTCCATATACAAAATTATAACAGAAACTGTGCTTAAGCCTGTCAAGGTGGTGGAAAACTTGAATTCCAAATCTATCCATCACCAACTAGGGGACTTCGGATTAGTGATTTCTGCTCTCTGTGCCACATTTTCCACCTCCGTAAAATGAAATGTTTGCAGAGATAATCTCTAGGTTTCTCTCCAGGTGTAACAGCTTATGATATAGGTTATGACTATGTGTTTGGTAGATTTGAGCTTCCTGGGATCTTCTGTCAAAGTACGTTAGTTTTTGTAAAGCAAGTATTTGCCAAGACCCAATGTCATCTACAGTTGAACAGTTGAATATGTCTCATTCCACATATAATTAATGCTAACTCCCATCACTAGCATGTGCTCAAATTCACTAACTAGTCTACCTTAAATCAACTGAGCATTTGCAAAAGTATTTCTATCTCATCAACCTGAAGAAATTCAGAGTCCTAAGTTTCTAAAGGGAAAAATTTTGATTATAAACTGCACTATACCCATGACACACTATTTGAATTTAAACGAACATTTATCCATGGGAGCTTAGTGAGATTTTTTCTGTTTGTTTGTTTTTTGTTGTTTTTTGGGTTTGTTTGGGTTTTTTTTGGCAGATGTTGTAACTGAAAAGGTATAAAACAAGCATACACTCTTTTTATGTAAGGTACATAGGTGGATCACAACACAATCTCAGGGGCATATGACATATCACCTTCTGAATAGGTTATTTTAGTATCAGGATTCATACTTTTAATAGGATGCCACAGCGAAAAATAATTATCTTTGCCAAACAAATTTACACATATTCAAATGAGGATTAGACTAGGAATCTGAACACTTGTGTTGTAATACAAACCCTGACAGTAAGTAGCAGTTAAAGCATTGGTGAGGAATCCAAATCTTTGTGCTTTATAAATCTTGTCTATTAAATGGGCATGTGACACCTGACACACTTGCCTGAAAGATTTTGGTGAATATTTAACAACGTTATCAATATGCACAGGGAAAATTTAAAGTGATGCATGATGGTATGTCAAGGTCTTCAAGAGCCAACTTGTTAAACTTCCTTCTTTCATTTAGGGAATTAAAGTGTCTCTCCTCAAACAATTTCCATTACTCTTCATGGTAAAAAATGAATACAAATTACAAACTAGGGCCCCACATATTACTACAACAACAACAAAAATGACAAAGAGATCGATTGGCGTATTGGATATATGGATAACAACTGATTACACGCACGCTTGCACACACGTGCGCACACACACACACACACACAAAATCATGTAAACCAAAACTGTTTGTACAGAGACGAATCCAAGCTGCCTTCTACATTGTCAAGATAAATATAGCCTTTTTAGCCACTTTCTGTTAAACCCAGGCCTTTTTATTTACATAAATGGAGGAAGAGATCGTTTCCCTATGTAATGATTTTGCTGTTCTTTGGAACATTTATTTCTGTCCACCCATGGTCCTAACTCCCATCAACTCTTTGCTAATGATTTCTGCTACAGGCTCAGATTTGTTTGATTCTCCATTTTTCAAATCATTAAAAATAGATTCCTTTCTTTAAGGTTTTTCAACAAAGAGAAACTCAGTTCTCTTTAATTAAATCCAGTGGCCTGAAATACCAAAGAGAAAAATAAATTCAGGCGATTCCAACAGTGAGAGACTATTTACATCAAAAGAAGTGCCCATGTGGTACCAAGTTCACAATATGAGTTAGAAAAAAAATCCCTGGAGAAAACACAAAGTATAGTGTCCCATCACCTTTCATGCTAAATTTGTACCATTTATTAGCTACATGACTTAGTGCAAGTCATGTTTCATCTCTCAGTCTGACCGTCCTCATCAATAATAATAAAATGATAATCTTGGGTTGTTTTTAGAATTAAATGACAACTCTTGGGTTGCTTTAGAAAATGAAATATGATATGTAGGATGTGAAAGAAGCAACTTTTGTTCAGTTTCTATCATATGCCCCACCATGTTCTAGTCTTTAGATATACATCTCAATCAATCTTCAGGTAAGTCCTTTGAAATATTTGCTACTATATGCACTTTACAAATGAAGACAGCAAAGCATAAGAAAGTTAAAAAATAATTATTGCATGCCCACTGTCACACAGTAATTGGAAATGAAAACAATGATTTAAAAACATGTCTGCTATACTTCAAAATGTATGTTTTTTCCACTAACCCGTGATTTCTTATGGGTTAGTGGAAACTAACCCATGATTTCTTATCCAATAAATACCATTTTCAGTCATTTAGAAATCATTAGAATGAGTTAGAGAAAAGTCCTATTTCTGCCATCAAGTATAAGCACCTCAGAACAATAGCACCTATCACACATCAATCTTATGAGACATTGTGGTGAAAGAAAAATGACTAAAAGGCCAACATATCTGATTTCATACCCAGGTTCCTCATTAACTATATTTGTCTTTTTACACAAATTATTTAAATTATCTGAGTCTCGGTTTTCTCTTTTGCACAAGGGGAATTCAAAAAGCCTTATTACTAATTTGTTATGAAAATTGTGAGGGTAACTGGTCAAGGAGTCAGGCTAAGCTCATGTTTCTACTTTATCTCCCTTCCAAAATCCTATCAAATGGCTGAACAAACAACTTTTAATTACAGAAATAGTAGTGTGTAGAGGGGTGACAGTAGAGCTTCATGCATTTGGAGGAATTCCTGGAAATCACGCAGTAGAATGCATTAGTTCCACAGATAAATGAGACTACAGAATATAACCTCACCAAAACCATGAAGACCGCTGGGGATGCTGTTGTTATACGGTGATCATGAATCCAGAGGCAGCAGATTAAAGACAAGAAAGGCAAACTGGAGAAAAGAGGGATTGTACCTAATGCTAAAGCAAAATAAATACATCCCTGAAAACTACTTCAGAATGCGGTCCAGTAAGATGCAAAAGATGAATCTAAGGAAGAATAACGAATATTTAAAAGATGTTGGACAAGTCAACCTATAAACCTTGTATTTAGAAGAAATTTAGAGGGATAATGAAAAAGTATGACATCACATACAGATTGGTGGTGACTCAAGAATTGGAGGAAAGGCACATCATGAATAACCCAGTGATGGGAGAATAAAGTAACCTGCTCTTGAAATTTCCAGAGCCCTTCAGTGCATATCCATCTTCTGCTCTTGTCTATGTTGAAGCTATTTCATGAGTATAAAGTATTTGAGTCCTGTGAGTCCTTTTAGCAATTGAATACTTAGAGTAACTAACAAGTAAATATCACAATATATGTTCTTTTTCTAGAGTACATGTTAGATATGTATAAACTCAGGCTCTGATGAAAGGAGGCACAAGTCATAAATTCATCAACAATGTTACCTCCAAAAAAGGCACAAACTCATGATTGCCAAACACCATTTATCTCTAGTTCATACATTCTGTAACTTTGGCCAAGGGTCATTACTAGGCTTCAGACATCACTGACAGAATCATGGTTGGCAGAATCAGTCAATCCTGGTTGGTTAAGTATTACCAATCCTACATACATATTATCTCCAAAATCCTATGGCTCAGTCAAAATGTTATTGATATATTACATCCAAGTAAAACTCAGTGAGTTTTCAAAAGCAGAAATTATAGAAATTACATTTTTTGATCATAAGATAGAATCAGAAAAAAATAGTTCTCTGCAGATTTAGAAAAATTTTTCTCTCTCTTATCCATGTACTTATCAAATAGAACTGTTGAAATTTATCAATATTTTAAGGAATATATAAATTATATTGCAAAATTAGAGTGATTATTTGCATAGGGTACCACAAAAACATTTGATGAAATTTGATCCCCATTCATGATGAAAACTACTAGAAAAATAAGATTAGAAAGAAATTACCAAAATATCTTAAAGGGTATCTACTAAATGTCTACAGAAACATCCTTATTGTTGTAAAACTCCAGCATTAAAATCAGGGAAATAAAAATGCTGCTGTGACTGCTGGAATTCATTCTTAAAGTAGAAGCTATGGTCAAGACAATCAGACAAGTAGAAGGAATAAGCAGTTTTCCGATCAGGAGGAAACAAAGATAACCAAATTGAAGGATTACACAATTGTACATCAATAAAATCTCTCAGAATAAATGATCAACATAATAAAAAATGACAATACTAGGAGACGTTTATATAGTAGTTAACATGTCCCAGGGTGTTCTAAGTCTCTAGACATGTTAAAACACATATTCTTTATAACAAATAATAAGGTTGTTTCTATTATTGTTCCATTTTACAGATGAGGAAACATGGGTGCACACTGGCTGCATAACACAAATTATGGGTGGCGAGAAAGGATTTGAACTCAGGCAGTTTGACTGCAGAGTCTACATACTTAACTTGAGTTTTTCAATGCACTAGAAATAACCAAATAGAAAATGTACTTGTATAATGTTTTAGCAAAGGAAATCATTGAATACTTGAGAATAAATCCATCAAGAAAAAGGCATTACCTATTAAAAAGTGCACAGGAATAGCCAACAAGATTTTGAGACAGAAGAAAATAGTAAATGATGTGCCATGCCAGCCAATAAAATTACACAAATAAAGCTCTATTGATTAAATCCAGGGAAACAATAAGTAATTGTGTAGAAACAAACAAATAGAGCAATGAAACAATGGAAAACTCAGAAACATAATTATATACTCACATGTGATATAGTTTTGATAAACATGGCATTATGTATCAAGGAGAAAGAATAAATTTAACAGTTTTGGGATAAGTTCTTCGTTTGTGAAGATAAACATTTACACACCTTCCTCATACCTTACAGAGATAAAAAAATTATACATGGACTACAGAGCTAAAAATAATAAATATAAATAAATTAAAAGAAAATAGAGAAATGTTCTAATAAATTTGTGGTGAGAGGCTTTCATAAACAAGACATAAACTCTAGAATCTGTAGAGCTAAAGGCCAATATATTTAATTATTAAAACATTTTTATAATGAAACATACCAGTAACCAAGTTAAAAAAATAAAAAAGGAAACATTCTCTGAGGAAAAAAAAAATTGTGAAGTATGTAATTATCAAATTAATATATAAAGCATATATAGAATAAAAAAAGAAAATTATGAACAATGAATTTATATCAGGAAAAATATAAATAACCAATTATGTGTAAATAAAGGTGTTAACCATCTCTAATAGAGAAATGATGTTAAATATTATTTTGCACCCATCTGTATTAGTTTTCTATTGCTTCCATAATAAATTACCAGAAACTCACTGGCTTAACACACACAAATTTATCATCTCACAGTTCATCTCACAGGTGGTCAGGAGTCTGACACAGATTCACTGGGCTAAAATCAAAGAGTCAACAGGGCTGCATTCCTTTCTGGAGGCTATAAGGAAGAATCTGTTTTCTTGCTTTTTCCAGCTTCTAGAGTTTTCCTGTTATTCTCCTACGATTCGACTTATGTTACTTCAGGTTTACTATCATCTGAGATCACAAAAGGAGGGTTGTTTTGGGATAGGTGGTTATATCTATATACCTCAGGATTTTACAGCTACATATAAGATTGTCTGAAAATCAAAAAACAAAACAAAACAAAACAACTTTCTATTACTTAAAATACTGATTATTTTAGAATTCAAACTCATTTCAACTTATACTGAAAATATTCTTAATGTGTTTTCTGTTTTATTCTGTAGTGTTTTTCCCCCTCTAACTTGTCTACAATCTTTTCATTGAGAAGATCATCTTGCAATTCTTGTGCTATATTTCATCTCTAACCCTGCTCCCAACACCACTAAATTCAGTGTTGGAACTATAATAATTGCAGGATATTAAAGCTGGAATCAGTCTTAGTTATTGCTAGCCCAATTTACTCATTAGGGTGCTATTAACATTTTGTGTGGGGTAATCCTTTGTTGTTCAGCAATTTTCCACGTATAGTAATACATTTAACACACTCTTGAATTTTCTTCATTAGAACAGCCAAAACACCCACATGCATTTCCAAATTTATCTTTCTAAACAGATAATTGGGAGACTCAGGCTGAGGAAAGTGAAGAAACTAGCCAAAATCAAATTTATGGTGAGTGCAAAGAGAAGGTAAAAATATTTCTTGACTCTTTGTCCTGTTGCCTTTTCTGTTATTCTGTTTCATAGACTTATTTTCAAAATGCTACATTGACAAAGTCAAGTAAACTTTTTGTTTTCCAATATAATTGAGTGAACAACTAATATTCCATTAGCTTCTTGATCTCTTTGTTGTTAGGAATATATTTTAACATTTTAGCACATGTGTAGTAATTTTAAAAATCAGACGTAATGGAGAAAATCACACTTCACTGTACTCTTCATTAACAATAACTCTTATTGATAGAGAGAAATATGAATTAGTAAATCTGTTTAATTATGATATATAGAAATAATAATTTAATATAAATTTGAGTGCGTTCCTTGTCAATTTGATGAAAAAATTAACATCAAACTTACACTTTACCAATAAAAATTGTCATTTGAAAGAAGAAATGAAGTGACACAAAAGTATACATACATTGAAATTTAAGCCAGCAAAACATGTGTCTTGCCAACATAATAGCAAACTTCCAGACTTTGTTTTTCAGATTTGGGTGAGTGGGAGGCTACCACACATCACATAAAGAATAAAATTCAAAAATTTAAAATATTTGTATTATATAGATATCTGAAAAATATTAACAGTCATCCCAATCATTGATTTACTCAATGGACACTCTGAAAATCTACAACATCCATCAAAAACCTGAGTTCTTCTGGGTAAGGAATTTGTGGGTATGTCCAAGAAAAAAAAAAAAAAAAAAGGAAAGAAAATAAAAAACTTGATGAGCGGCTAAAAGAACACAAATTAGTTATGTAAAGCAAAATACAAGACCACCAGAGACCTGCGGATAGGTAGAGAGAAATTTGATAGCATCACCTGTGAAAGAAACCCCCCTTCCTCCTTCTATAGGTGACATCAAGAAGTAATCCAGCATTGTTCATTTCAGTTGAAGTGCAGAAGCCAGCAAATGCATGGAGATCTCTAGAAACTTATCGAGACTGAACACAGAAGCAGAGCCTCTCAATAGAGATCCTTTTGACAAACAAGGAATGAAATGAAGGGGCCACAATTGCTGGCTAGATAGAGTTACATAGACCAAGTAGTTTCCAGTGTCTATATGAAGTCTAACCACTTAATGTTTAATATCAGTGTAATATTTTATTTATTTCCTACTAATTAAACTTCTTAATGTAATTTGTTGTAAGAGTGCTTGTCTAGCATTTTAGCTCTTGCTAGCAAATACTTGGATAGAGGAAATATGCCTCCTGGCAAAAGTCCATAAGACTAATTATCCAAAGAAATTCACGTCACAAGTACAACTAATTGAGGTGTTATCTATATAGGTGAAAACAAATCCCTTAATTGGATTTTGTTCAATTTTCATTCAAAAGCTTCTGCACCAGAAGGTTGGGTTTGAGGTGAGTTTGCTCTAAGCAGATGCTTTCATTTAAGATTGAGAAAGAATATACACCAAGGAGGTGAGCAGACAGGCATACTGATTCCCACCCAAATAAATCATGGCCCATAAAAGTGTTTAAAGCTCACCAAAGTCCCCCTCTACTGAGAGCCTCGTTTAAAACAGCCCCAATAGGTACACTCTCCTGTTCTTAAGATTCCAGTGCGAATAATACCAATAATCCCCTTTTCCCACAGCTGTGTCTCCACTAGCCAGAGTCACCCAGTGGACTTCCTATGCTTCATGAGCCTTTCCTGCTAGCAGACCAGAAAGCCCAACAGATACTGGCTTCTAGATCATTAGAGAATTCTAACTTACGTCATGGTATACTGAAAATGTTGTATTAATGAGTTTTCTCTTTTTTTGTGTGACTGATTTTTTTTTTCTCTAACTTGTCTACAATCTTTTCATTGAGAGGATCATTTTGCAATTCTTTCGTTATATTCCTTCTCTAACCCTGCTACCCACAGCACTAAATTCAGTGTTGGAACTATATTAGTGCTCAATATAATTTGATAACAATCACAGAATGTTAAAGTTGGAATTAGTCTTAGACATTGTTATTCTAGATGTTATGTGTATGTTACTTTTCTACCACTCTATATAACAAGTTTTTATTTTAGACAGTGTATTAAAGTTTTTCATAATTCCAGTAATAAATATCTTCTCTCTCATTTTTTTCTTTCTATCTCCCTAGAAGTTAGTCATAAACAATGATGATCTCATCTTTATCTTTAGTTGTGGCAATGACAATTTTATTTTCTCATTTATTTATCTTTTTTCCTCCTCATGGATGATGGGAAATAGTAGCATGGAGGAGAAAAATAAATCTTTATCTAATGCCTATTATAGACCATACACTGCATTAGTTAATTTTCAAACACAATCTAACTTAATTCACTGGATAATCTATCAATCTTTCAAGGTAACTTCTTTCTCTGAAAATTAAATACAAATTAAGTTCTACAAATTAAACCAGAACCCTGAGAACACAAAGTCTATATTTTCATTTGTTCATTCACTTTTACTGTATCTGTTAACATATTTTATACTGAACTTGAGTTAAGAGAATATCTGCTACTGGAGTATAACTAACGATTCTGACTTTTATTGTTCAGAATAAACAATAAAGTTTCTCAAAGTTTAGGAGCCATCTGTGATACATGTTCCAGGTCAGCACGAAATGTACGTGGATGTAAAACCTTTTAATAACAATTTGAGATATCATAGGAAGGACCTGTGGTCCAAAGTCAAGTATCCATTTGTTTATGTTTATTCAACCGTAAAACTATTTATTGAGCTATTACTCATAGCCAGGCACTATGCTACATGCTAAGCATTCAATTTTGAACTTAACACTTTTATGGACTGAATTTGTGCCTCCTCCCCAATTCATATGCTGAAACCCTAACCACCAATGTGACAGTATTTGTAGATGAGGCCTTTGAGAGGTACTTAGGATTAGATTAGGTCATGTGGGTGGAGCCCCCATGAGATGGGGTTAGTGCTTTTATGAGATGACAAGAAAGGACTCTCTCTCAGCCATGTGGGGATACAATGAGAAGGTGACTGTCTGCAAACCAGGGAGAATGCTCTCACTAGAGACCAAATGTGCTGGCATCTTGAACTTTGCAGCCTCCAGAACTGTGAGAAATAAATTTCTGTTGTCTCAACCACCCAATCTATGGTATCTTGTTATCACAGCCCAAACTCAGACAGACACTGTCCCTGCCCTTATGGAATTTTTCTGTTAAAGGTCTGAGCGTTCCTGTAGAAGCCTAAGTCCCTTTTTATAGTTATGTCAGTTTATGTTATAAAGCCCTTTTGAAACACTTTATGTAATGCTTATCTCATCTTCATAAAATAGATAGTGATTTCAAACCTCCGATAGTGTACTGAGCCTCATGTGTAACAGATTTAAGTAGCGTATCCATAGCTTGTACGTGGAATTGTTGGGATAAAAACCTGAGTCTGACTCCAGAGCCCAATGCTCCATTCACTGTACTGCAACAGCCCCTGCCCCTGTTTTTTTTTTAATGGACATAATCCTATAGTTCACATTAAGCAATGTATTAGATGTTATAGGAAGCATTTCCACTGATAAATTTTGGTCCTAAGAAATTTTTCTCTTCTAGTTCAAATCCCAAGAGCAGAATGCTAGGACTAGAAAGGATCCTAGAGATTATTTCAGCCTGTATTACTCATCATACAGATGAAGGATTAGGAATAAAAACCCAGGGAAATTATGTGAATTATAGCTGGCCCGTGAAAGAGTCATTGACCTCCTAATTGCAGTTGAGCCCTCTTCCCAGTACCTTAAGAAGACTTTTTCCTAGCATTAGCATTCCTGCTGTTACATACTGCCTTTACTGTGTTTAATGGGGTTGTATGATCGACTTTGATATTCTAATAATCCAGATCCATTTGCCCAAATGAAAAATTTTGCTCTCATCTTTTCTTCTCTTCATCAAAATGCCAAAGAAAGCACATACTAAACTATTTCACGTCCTAAAATGTTATTGCTCACATTTATGTTCCCTTGTTCCAGAAGGAAAAAACACTATGAAATGATAACTAATCTGTTTGTAATGTATTTCACAGCTTTACGATGGCCTGAAATGTGAACTGGTGATAGGCATCTCCAAATAAACTCACATCATTTCCTCTGCTCTCTGTATTTGGACAGTTGGGCAATGCCTTCGCTCGTCTGCAAATACTATGCGGTCTGTGTTTTACACAGCAGTTTGTTTCAAAATCTACAAGGACACAAATCAGTAACCCTGCCTACCATGTTTTTTAACACAAGATTGAAAAGGAACTGAAGTATGTTGGATAGATTTGCTTTATCACAGTCATAATTTGGTATGTTGCATATTGTGTATATATATACATATAGGTTGTCATTCCCCCTTTTCATATTTTTATGACCGCTAACAAACATTTCAGAAATACTACCATTCTCATTCATTTTAATTATACTAGTTAAGGAAGATATTCATATTGTAACCATGGAAAAGCCTTGTGCCCAGTTACACTGTAGTGGCTGAAATGAATAGCTAGAGATATTTGTGAGGAAGATCTTTAAAGTCATACGTTATGGATTCCAATTACAGATTTACGACTTACAGTTATTTGACTTTGGGCAAGTAACTTAGCCTTTCTCTGCCTCACTTTCATCATCTGAAAAAAGTGGAGCTAATAATCTCATTGCTTAGGATAGCTGTGAAGATTAAATGAGATAACCTGTATACTGTTTTTGGCTCCATCCCTGGTACAGAGCTCGCACTCAGTATACGTGAACTATAACAATGATGGTGATGACAGCGATCACCACAAAGGTGAGGATTATGATGTCATTGCTCAGATTCCAAATGTCCAAGTCCAAGGCAATGACAAACTACCTAGAATAGGTTTCATAGTGCATATTAAGTGTCCTGCGGTAAGCAATTCAAGTAGATTTCTGATGACCATGTAAGGTCATCAGCTATGAACACATCCCATTAGCCAAGACGAGCATTACCAAGAGAACCCAAAGAAGCAAAAATTAATATGATGTATTTGGAAAAGTCACTATAGCTGTGGATTTGTGATACCGAATGTTAGTCGTTTACACAATTATCTAGCTCCACCCTTTTCCTGACAGGCAGGCCAAACGGGGAATATGCCAAGGAGGGGAGCTCCTGCACCACGGGAGGAAGAATACTGGAAGTTAGTGCCCCAGGAAAAAGGTGGGGGTGGGGGTAGACAGCAAAAATAATACTATGCACAGCAAGTCATCTAAGGTAAGGGCCTGGCAGTGATGATGGAACTACGGCAGTTAGAGAATCACCCGATGTTAGAGATAGGGAGATATTAGAATGACAAGCAGCAGCAACATGTGGTCTAGCTCAGCATTGGAGAACTCCACCTGAGGGAGTTCCCTGCTCACATTTTAAAGGGGTCGGGGTAGGAATGACAAGAGATGAGCGGGGTGGGAATTGTCGTCTGAGGTCTGTATACATTTATCAGTTTACTAAAGACCATAAAGCTTGTTAGTTGCTGACCTGGTTTTAAAAGCCATGTCTGATCACTCATGATCCTGAACTTATTTTACTAGATCACATGGGAAGTGCTGAATCAGACTACTTCACATAAGACCCAAAGTATTTTCATAAACGTATAGGCGTTTACTAACATGATCCCCATAGATCTGATGATCTCAGACTCTTTCAACAAATAGCGCCAATTAGATCAGAAGAGAGTCATATAGGAATTTCAAAAGTTATCCATCCCAATGAAATTTTACAAAGACATTCATATGTATCTACTGTTAGACTCTGGGGAGTACACACATACTTGAATAATTCTTTGGACCCTGCACCTTTCCAGGTCATCGGCTTAAATGTTAAAACCTCCTTTCTCGGTAAATGTATCCTGCGGTCCTATTAATAGCCACTGGATAACTCGTTGTGAGTCAGAACGCATCAGGCTTCCGCTCAAGGCCTCACAGTGGCTTCTGAGTTTACTGTGGGTGAAAATCAGTGTCATTAGGAGGGCTCTCATCCCCTCCATAAACATGCATATTCTCTCTCTGGTCTCTTCTTCACCATTCCCTTCTTATTCATGCTGTTCCAGCTACTCTGATCCCCTCAATTCACCCAGGTTTGGGGCCTTGAACTTGCTCTTTCTCTTGCTTGTCAAGCTCTCCGTGCCCTAGGTATCTACGTAAAGAACTCCCTCATTTCCTGGAGGTCTTCCCTGGGCCCTTTAAACATTTCAGTTCACCTAACCCTTCACATTACTTCTCCATGCCTAGTATTTGGTTGTTTTTTTCTTCATACTTAACCATATCTAACATGTGACATACTTAAAAAAAACATATATATATATATATCCCGAAAGCAGGATTTTATTTTCCTATTTTGTTCAATGCTAGATCCTTAATGACCATAATGTTACCTAAATGTAATGAGTAAATAGTACATAAAAAACAAACCGATATGTGAATGAATTCCAGCCCCTTTATAATTGAATTTAAAATTGTATGACTTCCCTGCAAGAGAAGAATACAAAATAACTTTCAAGCTATATAATGGAGGGTTTAAAAACCTCTCTGACATTAAACCCATTCACAATGGCCTTTTATTATTAAGCCAACTTAATTTCTATTAGTATCAGCACAAATACTTTCTCCTGCAAAATGCTCTATTCAGTGGCTTTTAGAAGGATTTCCACATTTTTTACATTCATCCCATCGTTTCCACTTTTGAAAGTCCGCTCTTCCTCCTCTTTTCTATTCCAAGTTCGGCTTCCTTGTAAGCCCAGCACAAGTTCTTTCTTTTTTAGGAATAACTCTTGTACTCCTGTTCAAACTTATCTCCATCTTCTCTTTATTTCTGGACCACTTAGAAGCTAAACTACATATGAGATCATCTGACTTTACTCATCTGAGATATTTCGTATAGCAGTGTCCTGCTCTGGATTTTATTATTTTGTTCACAGTTTACTATTATTTATCCCTTGCCTTAGTTGTGAATGCATTGAAGTCTCATGGTGATGCTTTACAGTTTTTTTGAAACTCCTTCATGCCTAACATGGTGTCATAAATGGTACATGCACAGGAAATAACTGTTGATAGATTTATTCTCATGGTGTCCATAGCAATGCAGTGCCTTTGGTTTAAACGAGCATTTAAATACAGTAGGATAGATAAATTGGTGGAAAGTCAGACGGGAGGAATTAGAAGTTACAGCTTCTGCCAACAAACCTGTCTCTGAAAAATAATTATCCAGTTTGCCCTCAAGCCCATCAGAGTCTTCCTAAAGGAACTTTAGAGTAGCATCCTCCGACAGTGTCACAGAATGAAGTGAGAAGCTTCACCATTAAGGCACAAAGGCAAACTTTTACTCTTTCCCAATTTACATAGCTATACTAAATCTAATCCCAATGTTTCATGAACCTGAGGAGCCAGGCTAAATTACTGGGCAGAATCTCGTCTATTGCTTGTGTATCAGCCTTTTAAAAGGATACTCTAGTCCAAAGTCAGGAAGGTGCGTAATCCTTCAGGGAAGCAAATGTAACAAGCTCACCAATAAGACCATGTACAATTGGGTACTCACTCTCCTGAGCTGTTATTTCTATTTTTATATCTTGCTTGTCATTTTGAAAGACATTTTTCCTCTTAAAATCCTATCTGTTTTTGAAGACAGTAAAGCTATATTCTAACATGGCAACAACCGCTGTAAATTTTTGATTCTTACTCAAATCATACTATTGTGTCTGTTGTTTCTATTTTATTTTCAAGAACAAATTGCTTGAAGTGTGGGTTAGTGCATAAATATCCCACCACAAATTAAATGGTTGTCAAAAATATTTTGGGGAAACTGCACTGAAGAATAAACCAAAACTGCATGATTTATCACTGAGCCTGCTCAAATCTCTAGCAATGCACAGAAAGTCAGAGGAGCCCTTTCCCAAGCAGCTCTCTGTGTGCGTGTGTGTGTGTGTGTGTGTGTGTGTGTGTGTGTGTGTGTATGTGTGTGTATGTGCAGGTGTGCATTTCCATGTACATCTCAGGCCAGTTTGAAAAGGAATGTTAGGGTTGAAGTTAATGAATGTTTAAAAGTGGACTAATGTAATTGGAAGGGGGAAAAATTTCCATGGTTGTGAATGTGCTGGGAGGTTAAGAAAAAGGAATTGCCATCGACCTTGTTAGTTTAATTAAGTGATTCCCAATTAAGATACTAACAGACTGTTGGCATCTAATGATATGCAAACTAATATTGGCTGAAAGTGTATGCTATAATTCCTAATGATGATGATGATAATGACGATGATGATTATTCCAGTGACGGTTTATTACTATGGAGCAATGGATAAAAGAACAGAGTATTATGAAATATATACGTTGGATATTGCACAGGAGGAAAAATAGCAAGCATTTGTCCTTTATGGAAGGCGATGACATCATAGCTCTGCTTGGGGAGAGAAGTGACAAATGGAGAAACAGAAAAGGAAAACTTGGAAGTCACATGTTTTCTATTAAAAAGCAGCAACAACATTAACAGTGTTGTTAACATTTATAGATTAAATATCCTATACATTTATTTATGACTTGGCTCAGTAAATATGTATCGTGTGCCTCTTTGATTAGCCAGTGGAGAAATAGAAGTAAATTGTGCTTATTCTTGTTTCCTCCTTGCTTCCATCTCAGCTCGGACTTGGTCAAACTGTTTCCTACAGCAGAGATATTCAAAAATCAAGCCAGGCAAATCCAAAAATGATAGGTGTCAAAATAAATTCTACAGGATTTTTGTCAGTCTGTTCTCAAAAGATATTGGCTTCACAGGAGCCATTGGGTAAATCCTCCATTGTCTCCTAAAGACAATCATTTGCATGTACATAGGGGTGCAGGTCACCAACTATGTGGTATAGTCTGCAGACCTTAAGAGAGCCTGTGTCTAGAGCGCTTTCTCAAAGTTATGGTTCGTCAGTGCTCTGTTGCAGCATTTTTCTTTTCTATAAAGCATTACTTTCGTCTCAGCATTTTTAACCAGAACCTAGATATTTTCCAGTAGGGTTTTGAGATTTGGACCAAGCCATTTGTCGCTTCTGCATTTCTTCCTGGGCTCCCCAAATAGTCCTCTCCAAAGCTGGCTGGGGTTTCTGGTGGAGTGGAAGGAGTTTTACTTTTACAAACATACCTTTATCCTTTTATTGATGGATGCAAGGTGTACCCCTTAATGGAAAAGGACAATTTTTTAAATACTTCAGCGAATCAGATGTGCCCCCATCAGAGAAACCTGATGATAAGGAGTAGGGTCAAGACCCAGACCTGAGAGCACCACCCAAAGCAGGGATAGTGTACCTTAGTTTATCAGAAGCAACACATGAACCCTGAGTCCTGCAGGCATAGAGGACTACATTGGCAGAGAAGGAGGAATCCTGGTACAAAGGACCGCAAGGACAGAGAGGAGGAATCTAGCCGCTGCCTACAATAATCTGTCACCTATCCACTCACCCAAATCCTTCCATTTGCCAAAGTCTGATCTGAACAAGATCCAGATACTTTCACGAATAACTCCATACCTAACCCAATGATACTGATTGCCCTTAGCACTCCTTTTTCTTTTTTTTAATATATTTTTCTGAAAATTTTTCAGTTACAGTCGACATACAATATTATCTTAGTTTCAGGTATACAACATAGTGATTAGACATTTATATAAAAGAGATCACCCTGAGAAATCTAGTACCCATCTGACACCACACAGTTATTACAATATTATTGACTATATTTCTTACACTATACTTTACATTCCCATGACAATTTTATAACTACCAATGTGAACTTCTTAATCTCTTCCCTTTTTTCACCACCCCCCAACACCCCTTAGCAACCATGAAAATGTTCTCTGTATCTATCTATGAGTTTGCTTCTGTTTTGTTTTTTTATTTGTTTGTTTGTTTCCATTTTCATGAAATATCTTTTTCCATCCCTTTACTTTCAGTCTGTTTTTGGTTTGTTTTTTCAGACTGAAATGAGTCTCTTGCAGACAGCATATGTAAAGGTCTTGTTTTCTTGTCAATTCAGCCACCTTTTGTCTTTTGATTGGAGCATTTAATCACTTACATTGAAAGTAGTTGTGGATAGATGTAATTACTGTCCTTTTATTATTCATATTTTTAGTCTTTTTCTTTTTTTCTTCTTAAAAAAGTCCCTTTAACATTTCTTGTAACACTGGTTTGGTGGCAATGAATTCCTTCAGCTTTTTCTTGTCTGGGAAGCTTTTTACCTGTCCTTCAATTCTAAATGAGAGCTTTGTCGGGTAGAGTAATCTTGGTTGTACTAGGTCTTTGCTTTTCATCACTTTGACTATTTTGTGCCAAACCCTTCTGGCCTGGAAACATTTTGTTGAAAAATCAGCTGACAGTCTTAATGGGATCTCCCTTCTACAAGGCAGCTAACTGCTTTTCTCTTGCTGTTTTTAAGATTCTCCCTTCGTCTTTAACCTGCATTTTATTAATAATTATGATGTGTCTTGGTGTGGGCCTCTTTGGGTTCATCTTGTTTGGGACTCGGTGCTTTCTGGGTTTGTATATCTGTTTCCTTTGCCAGGTTAGGACGTTTTCTGTTATTATTTTTTCAAATAGGTTTTCAATTCCTTGTTCTCTCTCTTCTCCTCTGGTACTCCTACGATATAAATGTTGGTACATATGATGTTGTCCCAGAGGACCCTTAAACTAGTCTCATTTTTTTTCTTTTGATTTTTTTTTTTTTCACTTTTGCTGTTCTGATTGGATATTTTCTGCTACCTTATCTTCTGCATAACTGATTTGATCTTCTGCTTCACCAAATCTACTGTTGATTCCTTCTAATACATTCTTTATTTCAATTATTGTGTTCTTCATTTCTGACTTTTTATGTTTCCTATTGCTTTGCTGAAGTTCTCACTGAGATCATTGAGCATCCTTATAACCAGTGTTTTAAACTCTGCATGTGGTAAATTGCTTGTCTCCATTTTGTTTAGTTTTGGGTTTTTTTGTTTATTTTGTTTTGCTTTTCCCTAGAGCTTTGTTCTGTTCTTTCATTTGGAACACATTTCTTTGTCTCCCCATTTTGGCTGCCCCCACCCCATATTTGTTGCTCTATATTAGGTAGAGCAGCTATGTCTCCCAGTCTTAGTAGAGTTGCCTTATATAGTAGGTGTTCTGTGGGGCCCAGGAGTCTCCCATGCTCCAGGTGTGTCCCTTGTGTGTGCTGTGTCACTCTGTTGTTGTAGTTGAGCCTTGGTTACTGTTTCCACATCAGTGAGAGGGTTTGACGCTCTGGCTGACTGGCTGTGAGGACTGGCCATGACTATAGTGGAGGAGCTATCATGTCGGAGCTGACCTTGTAGAGCAGGATTCACTTTAGCAGGGCTCTGGTGCCTTCCCAGTCTGCCCTTTGGGCATGTCATTTGTGGAAGTGTTTGCGTGATACTCTGCTGTGGTCTGAAGCTGCCTACCAGGTATGTTGGTCCTGGGGCCATTTAACAGGGACTCTGTTGCAGGCCAATTTCAGCTGTTGCCTTTGCTCTGCCCAGGGACACTTGGTATGAGCTACAAAGTGATCTGCAGATGGTTGCCACTTGTGTTCGGCTTCACAGTGCCTGTGAGAGGCTAAGCTGTGACCTGAGACTGGCTGCTGCTAGTCTTGAGCTTGGGACTGCTTAGCAAGTGGTACCAGGCACACTGAGGCTAGATGCTGCTTGTTTGGGGGTTGTGAACCTCTGAGAAATTTTAGAAAAGTCTGCAATATGTTCCAAGACAGGCTCTTTGTATGGAAAAGCCACTAGAAGCAGCTTGCATGGGCCCACAAGTTGGGTGGGGCAAGGTCTGAGAGAATCACCAGGGTGGGGAGCATGATGCTTCCTAAGTTGATGGAGACACAGATATGGTGGCTGCCTGCATCTGCACACCAGGTAGAATTAAGACTCAAGAAAGAAACAATGGTCTCTTCCAGCACTTCTTTCTGGGAGAAAACTGCCATTCTAGCACTTTCTCTGAAGCCAGACAATTCAGTTTCACCCCATAAGCACCTGGTACCTTCTAAGCTGCTGCCCTACTGCTGGAGCTCAGAGCGATTGAGTTCATCAATGAGTAAGTCCATGTATGGGCTCTTTTAGAAGAGCACCTGGGACTCCAGCTGCTCTCCATGTCACTCAACCACAATCTCCACTTGTTTCCAAAGCCAGAAGTTGTGGGGACTGCTCTTCCCAGCACTGAAACCCTGGGCCAGGAAGCCTGGTGTGGGGAATAGGCACTTCATTTCTCATGGGATTGGAATCTGGTGTGGGAATTGGACAGCACATTCATCATTCTGCAGCCTCAATATCCCTCCAGATTTTTAACTGCCACAATGGGTGTGGGACCAGCCCATTCCACATCTCCACCTCTCCTATTAATCTCAACCTGGCTTCTTTTGTATGAGGTCTGACAATTAAATTTGTGAACTTGTAATGATGTTGCTAACCTTTTTTGACATCAGGGGGATTATCCATTATGAATTTGTACCAACTGGACAAGCAATTAACCAAGTTTACTATTTGGAAATGCTGAAAAGGCTGTGGGGAAAAGTTAGACGAAAATGATGTGAACTTTTCTCCAATAATTCATGACTCTTGTATCACGACAATGCAGCAGCTCACATGGCGTTGTCAGTGAGGGAGTTTTTAGCCAGTAAACAAATAACTGTATTGGAACACACTCCCTACTCACCTGATCTGGCCCCCAATGACTTCTTTCTTCCCCCAAAGATAAAGGAAATATTGAAAGGAAGACATTTTGATGACATTCAGGACATCAAGAATAATACGACGACAGCTCTGATGGCCATTCCAGAAAAACAGTTCCAAAATTGCTTTGAAGGGTAGACTAGGCGCTGGCATCAGTGCATAGCTTCCCAAGGGGAGTACTTTGAAGGTGACTGTAGTGATATTCAGCAATGAGGTATGTGGCACTTTTTCTAGGATAAGTTCCTGAACGTAAAGTCAGACCTCGTATGCCCTTAGTTATAGGACTTCTGTTCAGCTAAATTTTAGGTGATTTTCAATGATAGGTGTTCGTAGTTTAGTGGTAATTTTGATGTGATTGGGAGAGGAGGCGAAGACAGCATTTACCTACTCTGCCATCTTGACCAGATCCTCTGTCCTTAGCACTCTTTTGTATCACAAGTCTTCACACCCACACGATATTCTATGATTGTTTCTTGTACATTAGTTTCAACATCTCAGTTGTAAACCTCTTAAAGACAAGGACCATGTCTTTTCATTTAATTTATCTATCTCTCTACCTTCCACAGTGAAAGAAATACATATGTGCTGTCACTCAATAGATCTGGATGAATAAAATAAATGAATTAATGAAAGAATCACAAGCTTATTTTAATTCACCAAATTTGTCAGTCTTTCCTGGCCTTTCTACTCATAAATAAACATTCTTTCTACCAACTATTTCATGCAGGCAAAGTCACTTTGATATATGTGAGAACTCTAGAACTCTGTAACAAATACACGAAGGTGTTTCTTTCTTCCATAGACCTGGCAGACATTGTGCCAAAAACCCACATTACACTTCTCCTTTCAGCCGACCCAAGATGTAACTATTCTTCTCAACCTAGCAATAAAGCTGCTCCTGTTGATCAATTTGATCAATTTAATTTGAATAAACCCATTTCCACCATGTCTTTAGAGGCTTCTTCATAAAACACATACCATAACTGGGGAAATCGTCATCTAGCAAGAAAGTGACATTCTATGCACATAAAAGAATTAGAGGACAGGGTAAGGTGAACTTGAAATTATCTGTCCCTTCCATCTCACAGTTTTTCCTTTATTTTCTGTACCACACATGAATAATATGGTGTCTGTTCATGTGTCTGCCCCCTTTCACTTGCCACCCATATCAAATTGGCTCAAGTCCTCTCAATTCTTCCATCTACACAGTGTCTTTGGAACCTATTGCCTTTTCTCCACTCATAGTGCTATTTTTTCAATTCTGGTTCAAATAACTTCTCTCCTGAATTACTTACATCATCTCCTTTTTTTTTTTTTTTTTTTTACTCCAGTTAATGCCTTTCTCTAATTCATCTTCTATCCAATTTCCAGAGAGATCTTTCTAAAATGTAAATCTTATTAAATTACTCCTCCATTTAAAATCCACAATGAGTCCTCAAACTTTCAGAATAATGTTCACATTATTTTGTGTGGAATACAAGGCCCTGAAGGGTGAGGCTGCTATTTTTCAAATCTATTATGTGTTCTCTACCCACCCCCAATACAAATGTTTAATGCAATGTTCAACTTTTGTCTCTTTTATTTCTACCTTTGTGAGTGCTATTCCTTCTACCTAAAATACCCTTTCCCACCTTCATCTTATCCATTGGCTCATTATTGTGTTTCAGATTTCTAGCACTTTTGAAGAGTTCTATTAGGGGCAGGAATGAATAGGTGGGAAAAATATATATAGGTAGCACCAGCATATGGCAGCACCTAATCACTTTAAACTACAGTTTGTATTTTTCACCTCTTTTACATGTTGGGGTTCCATTGTAGAATTATGTTTAAATAAGGAGTTCTTTATACTAAAAAAGAAATAAGGAAGTTTTAATGCCACTGAGCTTCCCTGATACCTGTTACATTTAGATTTCTGATTATCTTAATTGGCCCAATTGCAGAATCAAAACTAGGGCACATAAAATGTTTTATGGAGATTTCAATTTTATGTATTGGTGAACTTGGAGAGAAAGATCTATCACTAATTGCAATGTCTTATTTAAGCATGTTTCTTAAGCCATGATTGGCTGTTTCCATAATCATTTCCATCATACTGATACATTTAGAGAAAAAGCAGAATCCCCTGTTGGATCCATGGATGGACTTTAGAGATTCGGTGGTTTGAGTTTTGTTGTTGTTGTTGTTTGTTTTTTTAAGCACTTCTATGGGAAAAGGATTCATAAGTTTAGTAGTCTCAAAAAACCCAAGATGAGAAAAATGTTTAAATATTTATCATTTATGGAGAAAAATAAGGCAAATCAAATTGTGAGTGAGCTGGAAATGTACGTCCCTTTAAAAATATAAATTTAATATAATAAAACTCAAAAAAACATTAACCCCAAGGAAACATTTGAACACAAATTAATTGCCCCCAACATTTTACAATATTGCTCATCACATCCTATCCAGTCTTGACTCATAAAAGAAGGAATTTGTTCTAGGACCTAAAGGACATCAGCATGTGGTCTATACTTATGTAAGTTAGTTCAAGAGATGGATAAGACTTATATGGTTAAACAGTACCTTAGAGGTCAGAGCCAAGGACTTCTTTGATCACTTCCAAGAGCAGATAAGAAAGTATTTAGACCTCTATAATGAGTAACAGGTGTGTTTTTTGATATCCCAAAGGATGCATAGAATTTCTGTAAATTGATTTTAGACACTTTTCATTAAAAGTATAAGCAAACATGGAGTTACGTTTAACTAAAACAGAATTGTCAGTTTTATTTGAATGCTATAAAAAAAATCAATTGATTTTATTATGGTGAAGATATTCAAACCCTTGATTCATCACCAGCAGTCTGTTTTGGAAGAATCTGTATGTCCTTGAAGGGTTTAGCTTTCTGTGCAATATATTCCTGCCCTCCTCTAATAACTGAAAACCACCAATGGATCATAGCTGATGAAATTATAGGTGTTTTCTAACCTGCAAAGGGTCCTTTACATTCCCTTTCCATGGAACTGGAGTGTGGAAACAATAAGAATCAATCAAATAAATAATGGTGGACTCTTGAACTGAACAGTCTTGTAAAATAAAACAGAGAGGCTGTGAGAAAGGAAATGAGAAAACCAACAGAATTTCAAATGCACTTGAATGAGAGACTGAGACAATGACTTTTGTTTCGACTTTCCGTTTCCGGATGTCTTGTGACACTTCATCTACAGGATTACCGGCTGAAATCTTTAAAGAAGCAAATTTCCACTTGAATCTTTTTGTATGTGTTCAGCTCTTTGTAATGAAAAATAGCAAGATACTTCATGCTTCTGTCCAGCCTTAAGTACTATACTGATATGTAATGAAAGACAAAGATAAAAACTTGAGAAGTCATAGTCACAAAGAACTGAGGTGATGGCTGGAAAAGGAAGACAGAAATGCCTCCTTAATGTAAAATACAAAAATATATTCACACATACACACACACACACACACACACACACACACACACACATTTATTCAATTCTGACTTTTAGGTTGGTATGAGGTTGTCCTAAGAATAACTTCCACTCTTACGCAGACCAAACCGATTCTTAATTAATGATATTACAATTACTGCTACTATTATTAGTACTGTTACTACTGCTTACATACTACTGCTGCTAATAAAACAATGAGTCCCCCTTATCTCACAGCACACTGCCATGTTTGAGTGCTTTCCATTCAGTTCCTCACCTGATTTCCTTGGAAAGCCAGTGACATCGGCGTAAAATATTTTTATTCTCTTTAGACTGGGGAAGTGACCAAGCCTCACAAAGTCAAATATTCTGACTGCAGATCAACTCTGCCCTTTCCATTACATCACAGAAACATTTCCATACAACTTTTCAGCTGAAGTTAACTGTAAATTCAAAAATACTAAATCCATCCTGAAAATTCACTGTCTTTGGCCCAAAGAGGCTCAGAGTAAAGCATATATAGATGGAATCAGCAAAATCCATTAATTCCTGAAAGTCTCAAAACCCAGACCTTAGAGCTGTGGGGAAGGATAGTCAGGTGTAACAAACCACGTGGCTATTGTCTATTTCAGC
This sequence comes from Rhinolophus sinicus, assembly GCF_036562045.2. Classification (NCBI taxonomy): domain Eukaryota; kingdom Metazoa; phylum Chordata; class Mammalia; order Chiroptera; family Rhinolophidae; genus Rhinolophus; species Rhinolophus sinicus. Next base: position 23,874,947 of record NC_133758.1, on the reverse strand, counting down.
AATGATTATCTACCACATACCAGCTCTATGTTCATCACTGAAGGTAATAAAAGGGAAGATAACCCTCCTTTCAACGGGTTTTCTATGAGTGAACAACTGAAAACCATATTTAAGCCATATGGATTTGCAGGACTGTGGATAAGATAGAAATTGATATGGGCTCAAAGAGCCAACAAAGAGTACAGCAAAGACATAGGATGAAATACAACATGAAATACACCATGGGATATGTTTAAGTAGAAATGATTTTGCTCTCTGAACATCAGGAATTTTTTACTGAATTTGAAAAATAATGTTTTAGAAATGAATTCAATTATTAAGTAGAATATGGTTGGGAAAGAAGGATTAGCAAAAATAAGATCAGTTAGTGGGTAATTATCAATAATAAGTAAAGCAAACAATTTAAATCTGTGTTAGAAAAGAATGATATTGAATTGAATAAATAGGGAAAAGCATTACAATCGTAGACCTTTCAAGTTATACTTTAGATCTCATGATATGCAAGCTCAGTAATTCTATGGACATAAATAGTAGCCAATATCACTTACTATGACAGAATTTAGAGTTGAGTTCTTGGAGATTATGTCACCCATCTTCCTCATTTCAGAAATTTAGAAACTGGGGGCCTAAACTGTTAAGTTATTTATACAACATGGCAAAGCCTACCAACCAATTCGAGACCAGACCCCAATTACAGTGACTCTCCTTCTGCTTAATCCTCCTTTTAAAATCCATGTTGATGGTTGGATCTTGAGAGTGTAATGCTGAGCAAAATAAGTCAGACAGAAAAAGCAGAGACTTTACTGTGATTTCACTGATATGTGGTATATAAACCCAAAACAACAAAAGAACAAGACAAACCAATGAGAAACAGAAACTCATAGACACAGACAATGGTTTGGTGGTTGCCAGAGGGTAAGGGGGGGGGGCTGGGGGCAGGGAGATGAGGGTAAGGGGGATCGAATATATGGTGATGGAAGGAGAACTGACTCTGGGTGATGAACACACAATGGGATTTATAGATGATGTAATACAGAATTGTACACCTGAAATCTATGTAATTTTACTAACAATTGTCACCCCAATAAATTTAATAAAATAAAATTTGAAAAAAAAATCCATGTTGATCTGAACAATTTTTTTCTTTTTTTTAAACATTTTGTTTACTGAGACGTTATTTTTTCTTTAAAAAAGCCCAGTGAAATTTGAATAGATAACTTTCCTTGAAATTAAAATATATGATGCAAATAATAGTGCTATTGCCAAATGAATGGAACACGTAGAGTACCCACTCTCAAAACTAGAATTTTAGAGCCTTGAGATATAAACAGGAAACATGACTTTCCATGTGTCTTTCACTCCAAATAAGTAGAAGCTGAGGACTGCAGGGATACAGCTTATGATGTGGCATCATGGGGCTATTAAGATGTTAACACAACAAGGAGCATTTCAGTGCTTAAGTGGCAAGATGAAGACTGCTAATGTAATATTTCTCATTTCTCAATATATCATGAAGAGTTGCATAACCCCTACCCTAAGGCAGCCTGTGCAAGAGACATCTCATCAGGCTAAAACCTTTCCATTCAGGTCACCATGTAAACAGTTAATGAAGCAGAAACTCTCCAGGGATTCATTGGCTGAACATATTTAAATGAGTTCTATAGAAATGTTCAATCAGTCGTAGGGGAATTACTTCAATGATGCTTTAACGGAAACTGTGAACATTCAACCCTCCCTGCATTCAATGGGGTGTTCACAATTAATTTCCTATTTCCTGAGCACATGTAACAGTTTGACTACATACACACACACACACACACACGTACTATATGTGTGTGTGTGTGTGTGTGTGTATATATGTAATTATTATTATAAGAATTAACAGTTAAGCCAGAGGTCACAGACCATATTAATTGGCCAGTCCTATTGAATGAAAGAGATTTGTGTTACCAACGTCTTTTAGATTGGCTAGTCAGTTTCTGGGAAGTCACCCTATTTAATCCTGCCATGAACATGTAATGGTGGTTATTTTATCCATAACCACCATGATCAGCCTTTCAATGAATGTGCATTGTTTACCTGCACCACTAGGAGTATGTTATACCTATGTAAATATCTTAATATATTATACATACATAACACTCTTATTTAGCACTCAATATGTGCCATGATCTATTGTAAATTCTTTACATTAACTCAATTTAGTAAAATTTGCTTACTACACATTCTTGAATTCCTTGTCACCAAAATATATTGTAGCTTATGACACACTCATATTTTCCTTGAGAGTTTCAAGAACTAGCCCGATTGTTTTCTTTCTCACCCCACCCACTGCCACGTCTCTACTTCATATCAACAGATGTGGTGATGAGTCATCTGACAAGTTGATATAACTGTGTCTCAACTCCCTCAGATTAGGTGATCTTCAAGTCTAACTCCATGAGCACAGCCATAGTTAGATTCTACTTCAACTGGAAACATTTCCCCTTTTGAATGTGAATCAGGAATATTCCTGTAAAATCACAGCTTTCTCTGTTTTCTCCTTCTCTTTTTTGTCTCATGTAGCCTGTAATGTGCTCCTATCATGAACTTTTTCTGCTAAATATCTCCCATCTCTTTGAGTTGAGCTGCCTCATTCTGAATTTATTTGCTCTCTGTAACTACCAATTTTCTAAAATCCACTAATCACATCTCACACCAAAATACCCTAGAATTTCATCATCTATACTGTCATTGGACTGGGTTTCTGAAATAATTTTACATGGGAACTTGAATATGCAGATAACATGATCACTTAATGAACTACTGTTACTACGAATATCACTACTATGTTACTGTATCACTGTCACCATTACTATTTACTTTGCTTTCATTGTGTGTTAGCCTCTATACTAACAGTTTTTATTGCTTATCTCAATTCTCATAACAACCCTGTAAGGCTGATATTATTAGAATATCCATTTTATAGACCAAAAAAAAAAAAAAAAAGAAGGCTTAAAATGTTAAAATAACCTGCCACAGATCGGAAATATAGCCGTGGATAAACCACAATTTCAAACCTCGCTCTGGCTACACTACCCCATGTTATGATGCAGTCCAAAATTCAGAGGGTCTAAATGAAGCTGCACTTGTTGTCAATATGGAAAAGGTAATGAGAAATGCCGTTAACAGTTATTAAGCCATTTCATCATGGAGTTGAGACTTTCTTAACATTTGTGTCAATTGTGTTGAATTCAAACGCTAGTTCAGGCAATTAGATGACACACTTATTGAAGCATATCTAAGAAAACTCAACAAGTAAAAATATAAACACACAAATAAAATAGTGTGGCTCTCTTGCTCTCTGCCATATGAGGAAACCAGGGGACGTCAGAAGTCTGCAACCCAGAAGAGGGCTCTGGCCAGAACCCAACCATGCTGGCACCCTGATCTTGCATCTCCAGCCTCCAGAAATGGGTGAAATAAATTTGTTTATAGCCAATAAATAAATAAATAGTGTGAATTTATTCATATTAGAAAGGAGTTCTTTACCAGGCATGCTTTATGAAGAGATGATTAATTAATTTGGGGGGGGGTTTACAGAGTATTAGAATATCTATAAAGATGTTGCTGATTAAAATGTAAAAGAATAATAGAGGATTAAAAAAATTAACTTTAAATTTTCTGGTTCATAATTAATTAGTCAGACTATCTAGATAGTCTAAGATATAAATTATAGCTTTCATAAGATCGTAAAACACAAAAAGCTCAGCCCCAACCCGTGAGTAGCATATATCTTAGTTGAGTAGAATATGTAAGCATGCTCATATACACACATGAACAGGCACACACCATGGATACCTTGAAGATACATACAAAACAGTTTATAAATTGAGTTATCAGCACATCAAGGTGACTGGCAACAAAAGATAAGCACCATTTCTTTAACACAGTGTTTCTCAACCTGCTTTTCTTTTTTATCCCCTACCTACTAAGGAATCTTTTTATACCTTTTTTCTTAATAGTCTCTCCACCATGAAATGTTAATACTAGATATGTGGTATATCTGTTTTTATTCTGTGGGCAATTTGGAGGGCCACGAACAACTGCAATATCTAAATTATTTTTCACTCCCTAAGATAAATTTTACCCCTTTGGAAGATGATATACACTTGTTGAAAATGCATACTTTAGCATTATAAAAATGTATGTTGGAATTCAAAGTTCATTTGTACTATCAAACTCTGTTTCACAATCACATAATTCTATTTTATCATCAACTAGAAATGTTTTGTGTTTTTAAATGTTTTTGTGTGTGTGAATTTAGTCGAGTCTGTTAATTCATACACTTCACGTCCTTTATTAAAATTCTTTGACCTGGTAACAATAGATACCACCAAATACATATTGAGTCAAGTACTGAAAGTTCAAGTAGGTTAAAAATATAAAACATTCCTTTCAATGTCTTGGGAGTCAAGCTGGGTGTTGCATCACATTTCTAAAATACCAAAAATTACCATTGTCTCCTACCGAGGGCAAATCATATTTGAACAACTAGTAAAAAACATTGCCTGCGTTTTTCTGACTATAATTTTTATCACTCCAACAGTATAATAAACATCAAAGTATCCTCTACATAATGGCAAAAACAAGGCATAAAATCCAAACTCGATATTCTGTAAACGTGTCCTGGCTAGAGCCCTGGAGATTGTCTCCAGACTTTGTAACACAATCAGGTTTGGGGAAATACCATGAAAATGTTTTCTTTCAATCACTTGTAATTGGTATTCTCAAAGTGAAAGGAAGAAAATAAAGGGTATGGGATCTTTCGATTTGCTGCTTTTGTTTGGAATTGCTCCAAATCACAAGTAACTACAGGGCAAATTGACATCTTCTCTGTTGAATTGTAACCTTTTCTTCTTCCATTTTCAAGGTTTGTAAACAAACGGATCTGAGCCAGGACATTCAAAAGTTGGTCTCAAACCAAACTTCTCATCCTGGCATTTAGGCTATATGTAAGCTGGCCTCACTTTTACACTTTCCAACAGTATTTCTCTTTTATTCTCATTGTAAATCTTTAACTATTTTCTCTAGGTTTCTTTCACATTATCCCTTGAATAAGCCATACTAATTTCCATGTTGGTACCTTCTCATTTCCTGGTATTTTATTTATTTATTTGTTTGTTTTGTTTGTTTACCTGTATTTATTTTTTGGCATTCTCTCTACCTGTGGGAGGTATACTCATCCATCAAGATCCTTTACTAAGTTGGTTTCAGAAATCTCATATGTTGATACATAATTTCCCTTCTTGGTAGTACTTGTTTTATCTCAACTGCTCTACCTATCACATTATTGATGTGGCAGATAATTCACTCAATCAGCAAACGTTTAGTAATTACTTACTATATGCCACACACTTTCTATGCATCAGGAATAGACTAGGGAAAAAATCAGACAAAAATTCCTACCCTTAAGGGATTTATATGCTAGTAGGTAGGAAAAAAAAAAAAAAACAATAAAAAATGTAATAGATAAAATAGTATATATGAAAATAAAACTAAAATATAATATTTTAGATATAAGTTCAGCATACTATTTTTGTAAAGGGCCCGAGAGTACAACCATTCAATTTTGCCCTTGTCGTATGAAAACAGCCAGGACAATGTGTAAACAAAATGAGGGTGGTGCTGTTCCATTAAAATTTGATGAACAATGAAATTTGAATTTAATAAAACTTTCCCATGTTATGAAATATGCTTCTTTTGATTTTTAAAAAACACTTTAAAATGTAAGAACTTTTCTTAGCTCATGGATCATACAAAAGCAGGAGGAGGTCAGATATGAACTACAGGCATGGTTGCTAAACCTGGGTTTAGATAATAGTAAATGATAAAGATAAAACTAAATCAGAGATACAGATTACAGAATGTTGTCATGTTAACGTCAGATTGCAGTTTTATGTAGAAAGAGTGGTTCAAATAAAGACCCACTGAAAGGTGATGTTTGAATAAAGAATCAAAGGAAGATATGTAAATTTCACTTTGAAAATAAGAGACTTAAGAAATAAAATGTTTATTTAATTTTTCTACCTATATCAGTCACCATCTCATTCATTATTCCCACAGGTTTTTCATCTGGGATCCATAGATAAAACCCCTCACCCCTAAGAGGAGCCTGTGTGTAGAAGACTATTTCACAAAATTGTGGTTTTATTTTTAGTCCTATAGATTTTATGTATTTAAAAAATATTATCCTGAGAAGAGCTCTATAGCTTCACTGGACTGACAAAGGAATCTATGCAACAAAACTATTTGAAAATGATTAAGGGTCTGGACCCAAGAGACTAGATGAAAGGTTGGAATTGGAATTGGACCTCGGTATTATCACTGTCTCTTTTTACCTTGGTGACCCTTCCATAGCTCCTGCATAATAGTCCCTTTATATGTACTTAGAGAATACACTCTAGGGACACTCAGCTTACCTCAGGAATTTGTCTAGAACCTTTTCCCTTTGTTGATTCGAAAGCAGCATGCCCCTCCCCAGTGTCACTTCTTACCTTCTCTCACTGCTTTTAGCAATGACTCCATCTCAATAACTTCTTGTTATACTTATTCCCAAACCCTCTCCCCTCATCTTCCCCCACCACTGATAACCTGTTGCACATTACTGATTTGGATTTACCAGTCATTCAAAATATATTAATATCATCTACCATGTCTATCACATGTTATATACCAAGCATTGTATTACACTTTCAATTGCATTATCTTACTTTGTTCCATCAACCGTATGATATAGCTAAGCTATTACTCTTACTGACATTTTGCAGGTGAGTAAACTGAGGCACAGAAGGCTTAAATAATTTTAACTCAGGTAATTCGGCTAAAGGGTTCAAGTGATTAAGGAATGCTCATGATTACATCCAAAGTATATAGTTACTCAATAGTAGTAAGAAATAAATATATTTTGCTAAATCAAAGCCAGGAAATATTAAAAATATAATATATCATAATCAAATGGGGTTTATCCCAGAAACAAAGGGTCGGTTTAATATTTGAAAATCAGAAAGGTAGTTCACAATACTAGCACACTGAAAAAGAAAAATTATAATCATCTCAGTAGATGCAGAAAAGGCATTTGACAAAGATCAATATCCATCCCTGGTAAAAATTCTCAGCCAACTAGTGATACAAAGGAATTTACTCAACTTGATAAAAGACGTCTATGAAAATCAACCGCTAACCTCATACTTAATGCTAACATTCTGAATGCTTTACTCCCTGGTCAGAACCAAGACAGAAATGTCAGCTCTATTCAGTATTATACTGGAGGATCTAGCCAGTGTAATCAGGTAATGAAAAGAAATAAGATGCTTCCAAAGGTAAAGGAAGAAGCAAAATTGTCCTTATTTTGAAATGATGTGAACTTCTACTCGTATATAGAAAAGTTAGTGGAATCTACACACACACACACACACACACACACACACACGCATACACACACACACATAAACAACAACAAAACCCTACTACGATTAATAACTGACTTTAACCTTCATAGTTATTGATCCAAGAGAATGGGGAATATGTATCTGAAAAAGATTTGTACACAAATGTTCATAGAAGCTCTATTTGCAATAGCCAAAAACTGGAAACAAGCCAAATACTCATCATCAGAGGACTGGTAAACAAATCGCATTATATTGGTACAATGGAATACTACTCAGTAGTGAAAATAAAGGAACTATTGCTACACACAACATGGGTGAATATCAACAAAATCATACAGCGTGAAAAAATGTCAAATGAAAAAAAAATGTATGCCACATGATTTTCTTTATATAAGAGTCTAGAAAACACTAACACCTATAGTGACGGACAGCATCTCAAGGGCTGTTTGGGCAGTAAAATTGGGATGGATTACAAAGAGGCATAAAGAAACTTTGGGAGGTGATGATATGTTCATTATCTTGATTGTGGTGATGGTTTCACGGATGCATACACATACCAAAACTGATTAAATTTTATACTTTAATGTATGGAGTTTATGATATGTCTATTATACCTCAATAACCGTTAAAAGTTATATTGCGATCTATATTTATACCTCAGTATATCTATATTTATACCTCTCGATATCAACTAAAATTAAATAAGTGTTATTCATAAGAGATTATGACTTGCCATACTACTCTATATAACGTCTAGCCCTGTGGTGCACCTACATGCAAGGTCAGACAATTAAGTTCGTGAACTTGTAATGATGTTGCCAACCTTTTTTTATATCAGAGGGATTATTCATTACGAATTTGTACCAACTGGACAAACAGTTAACCAAGTTTACTATCTGAAAGTACGGAAAAGGCTGCGTGAAAAAGTTAGACAAAAACAACCTGTACTTTTCACCAACAATTCATGGCTCTTGCATCACGACAATGCACCTGTTCACACAGCACCGTCCGTGAGGGAGTTTTTAGCCAGTAAACAAATAACTGTATTGAAACACCCTTCCTACTCACCTGATCTGGCCCCTAATGACTTATTTATTTACCCAAAGGTAAAGGAAATATTGAAAGGAAGACATTCTGATGACATTCAGGACATCAAGGGTAATGTGACAACAGCTCTGATGGCCATTCCAGAAAAAGAGTTCCAAAATTGCTTTGAAGGGTGGACTAGACACTGGCATTGGTGCATAGTTTCCCAAGAGGAGTACTTTGAAGTTGACCATAGTGATATTCAGCAATGAAGTATGCAGCACTTTTTCTAGGATGAGTTCGCTAACTTAATTGTCAGATCTCATACGTCAAAGCCATCGTCATTACTTAAAACCTGTTTTAATGCTATGCATATACTCAAAAAGGAAGTTCACAGTCATACCCATGTATCTTATACCACATAAATTAGCCTTCTGTCCTGAGGTGAACAGTGTAATTGCTCAGGTAATCAAAGGTGAAATCAAGGGTCCATTCTCTAAAGGAGCAATGGTATTAGCTTACATGATGAACAATGATCATTAGCTATGCCATTAGATGACGTAACATTCCGAATTAGCTTAAAAATGACTGTATCACATGAGTAAGGAGCCATATTCTTCATAGGCATAAAAGTAGTATTTAGTTTGGCACTTTGGGGACCTATAATAACCAGGATACTCAAGAGCTGTTTAGGACACCAAAATGTAACCTGAAGTCTGGAAAAACTACTGTAACTTTCTGAGTTGTATAACTCACTTCCAGGGATTCATTCTTAAATGACTTAAATCACATGTCACTGGCATAGCTAAAAAAAAAATATTTTCAAACTTTTCAAGACACCAATATTATAGTTAAAAAAAAACTACAGAATTTCATTCTCTCTCTCTCTCTCTCTCTCTCTCTATATATATATATATATATATATATATATATATATATATATATACATATATATATATATATATATGTATATATATACATATATATATATATATATATATATAATAAAGCAAAATTAAATTTCCCCCTGGTAATCTATTTTTAAAAGGAATGAGTCTGAATTTGATGAAAATCTCCATAATCATCATCAAAGCCTAGACTTTTAAAACTGGAGGAGGCTTAGAAATCAGCTAGTTCAATTTTCCATTTTAAAGATGAAAAATTGAAACCTACAGTGATGTGCAAAATTTATATACTGAGATAACAGAGAATTAGAACTAAAATCCAGAATACTTACTTTGTTATCTCTAGCCTGATTACAAGCAAAGAGAAAAGATAGATCTTGAGATTTCAGAACAAAATTCTTTGTGTCCCTGAGTTATTCAAATTATTATTCAACGAACTAGGCTATCTATTCCACAAATGCACTGGCTTCTACATCCTCCAATATTACAGGCTTCATGCACACTTCGTTTGTTAAAAAGATGTCATGAATATTAAATAATTGACATCTGCATGCTTTGACCCATGCCTGAAGCAAGCACCAGGTATATTAGGAAGAGTATAGTTCTACAAAGCATAGAAAGATAGCGCTAATTAAATCCTGGAGAACTCATCTGCAGAGACTGAGATACCCTCTGGCATTTGTTAACACCAGGCAAAAGTCACTAATTATAGCTATACTATTCAAGACACTGAAGTGCTTAGGACCAGCCTGGTAGCCTTTTCTGTGCCTATCATTTTATCAGGAAATGTGAAACCATCAAGGAACTTGACAGGTGTCATTTTACTCAAATGGAGTTGCTTTCAACAAATCTAAAAAGGAAATGCATTTTCCCCATTAGATCAAATTAAACAATGAGAATGCTTTCCTTACCCTCTTGTTAGTTGATAAGAAAAGGACTATCAGCCATGACTCCTGCCTTGGGAATTGACAATTAGGCTGTTTGGGCAGTGATGTCACACCTAAAGGATACTACATTATCATTAATTGATGGACGTTGTAGAATGGAAACCAATCACATTTAATTTAATTCAGAAAATACGTATTGAGCCCTTTTGAGAGGTGGGTCTCTATGCTTGATGTTGTGGATACAAACTGTTTCAGATTGAAAAGCTACATTGTTGTGATTTTAAATTACATATTTTTGTATCTGCATTAAAAACTGTCTAATATGCAAGTGGCTTGAAAAGTGCTTGAAAGGATGTGTTTCACCCAGATGTCACAGAAACCTAGGATGATGCCAAACTGAGATTCTCAAAGGTTATCAAGACTAAGAACCTAAGAGATGATCTAATCCCTACCTCTTATGACAAAAAGGAGGCATCTTGAGCTCTAACAACTTATCCCAGTTCACTCATCACTCACAATATTGATGGCAGAATCGGCGCACAACTTCTTTCCAGTTCTTGTTGCTTTCATTACCAGTTTCATTTTTCTTGCTATCTTCCTTCACCTCTTTAGCACAAACACATCTTAAATGTGGAAAATAGACAACTGCCTGAAGTATTACATTATAGGACAAAACTGAGCTTATTCTTCAATTTAATTTTAAAAACCTGAAAATTAGATAATTGCATATGAATAGTAATCTATATGTAACAAGTTTGTGAGAAGAATGAAGTAGCATCTTGGTTAAGACCAGAGACTCTCAAGTAATTAGCTTGGGTTTGAACCCCCAGGTACAACTCTTACTGCTGATGTGACTTTGGTCAGGGTACTTAACATTTCTGTGCCTCAGTTTCCACATCATTGAAATAGAGACAAGGTATGCTAAAACACAGAATGAAATGAAATTCTATATATGAAACATTTGTCACAACTCCTGGCACAGAGTATGCACTCCTTGAGTATTAAAAAAAATAAAATAAAAAAGAAATAGAAAGCAAAAGCTTTACTTGGATATACTGAGGAAGGCAAAGTCTTCAGATTTCAATTTTTATGTAGAATCCAATTTTATCCTAACAAAAAGTAAATAAGCTCTATAATGTGAACAGTGTCATGCCAAGTTCCTACCATCAATTTTATTGAATTGCATTGCAAAAATCAGGATGAGATACAATAAATACTTTTTCATAGAAAATATTTTTTATAGGAAAAGATGCTCATTATAAACTGATGCTTACACCTCACAGAAGCTAAAACATTTCAGGTAAAACAAACAAAAAAAGTTAATACATGATGACAAAAACTAGAAAATACTAGAAATGAGTGTAATGTAAATATAGCGCATCAAAACTTGTGGAATGAAAACAAAAGATTATTTAGAAATAAGTTTTATACCTAAAGGATTATATTTGGAAAGAATGTACACCAAAATTTAACAAACTAAATATTCAGTACAAGATATTTAAAAGAACAATTGAATTTAAAATGAATTAAAACAAAGTAATAAATTAAAAATGCTAATGAAATGAAAATGAAGTTTCAAGAAAATAAAAACAAGTGTTTCTTTGAAAAATCTACTGGAATAGATAAATTACTAACAAAATTGAGCAATGGATTAAAAAAATGTAGAAATCAATGATATTAATATGAAAAAACAGCTAAATATAGATGCTTGACTAAATAAAGTCCCCAGAACAACCTGTGGAATTAAATTTGTAATACTGCACTCCTCCCAGTTAGTCTGCAATGGAAGAAGTCTAACCTGGAGCAGACATTTCAGAAAAGAAGGATCCTTCCATATGCTTCTCAAATCGGAGCCTTGGCACACAGCTAACTTCTACCTCTGACTAACATAATCTTCTGTCATTGTTGTCCTAAAAATTGCTTGGGCATCCACAAAACTGCTGGGAAGGGGCAATTTAAAAGTGCTGCCCTTCCCTCTGCATGCTCTGATTTCAGAAATCAGTTAGCTTTTATTTGGAAAGTATGCCAAAAATCAATGGCTTAAAACAAGCTTTTATTGTTTTTCATGATACTGTGGGTAGACTAGATGACTCTTTTGGATTGCATGAATTGTCTGAGGTCCTCCCTGCCATGTCAGTTGGCAGGCTAGTTGGGCTGCAGAGCTTCAGCTGGGTTGACCTGTCTCTGCTCCACACGCTCTCCCAGTCTTCAGAAAGCTTACCTGCACTTCTGCACATGGCAGTCTCCAGGTTCCAAAGATTAGCAATGACAGAGAAAGACCCAATGCAAGTACTTTCCAACTCTTGTTGGCAAAGCAAGTTGCAAATCCTGTGCAGACTCAGTGTGGGAGGGCACTGCCAAAGGGTACATACAGATAAGGGAGGAAGAATAATTTATGTCAAATATTTATATCAAGAGAAAATAGATAATATTTATTGATTTAGGATTTTAGTAAGGCTGGTGTATTGAAGAAAAGTCTAACCTCCTGCCAAGAGTGTTCTGTACATAATCACTATTGGTCATGTTGATCATATATTGTCTATTCTAATTTAATTCAATTCACTGATATTCTCTCTGTGTTCTGATATATACAAGAAAACAATAAATATGTTCATCGTCCTCAGATCACTTGAAATTTAGTTTGGACAAGACACCGCCATTTGAAAACTTAAAAAAACAGACAAACAAACAAACAAACAAACAAAGCATTTATTGTATACCCAGCTGAGAGGAAGAGACCACAGATTCAACAACAACGTACAGGAAGGGCGATAATAAATAATCAGGTGAAAGTATAGAAAATGTTTGATTGAAGATGTGGCACTTGAGCTGGACATTGAAGTAGAAATTTTCTACAGAAGAGAGAAATTGAGGATTTTCCTAGTAAGAGGAACAAAAAAGTAAAAGTTGTGAAAGTGGGAATGGTCTTGCTATGAGCTGGAGATTTGTAGTAAACTGCTCTGACACGCGAGCGACAGGTGAGTAGGAGTGAAGCAGGTTCTGAGCGGGATCACAGAAGACCAGGGATGCTATTCTAGTCCCTGCTAATATCACCTAGACTAGAGGTGATGCCACAGGCCAGAACCTAACTTCTGTTCCTCTTCCCGAAGGTTTTCTTCAACTATTTTAAACACAGCATTTAAGAACTAAGCAGCTTGAAGTTGTGGCTAGTAACAGAGTTGCTTAAGTGAATGTATTTCTAATTAGGTGACATTTAGCAGGATCTAGGACACATGCATACCTTGCCACTTATCTCACAGAGTCCCAGATTGGTGATAATGTATGCAGAGGAGATGTCACGAATCATGCTTTGTATTGTTTTAAGACTTTTGTGCCCACAGTCCATGCAGGGGAGACCTGTGTACAACCACTCCTGCTGTTTATTGGCTGATGACCATTGTATCCAAACAGCAATGAGAAATACCTGAACAGTCAATTATCAAGGAGTATAAAACATGGATGCTTAGTCTACGGGGCTGCTTCATGAGGACTATGGGCACTTAAAATGCACTCTCAGGTGTGAATGCAGACAGAAACCGTATGTCGTGTGTATAACAACACTCTTTATGGAGGATACTGTCAAAGTTGAGGCGATATTAACTACCTTAAAATGTAGAAGATGAGGAATGAAAATATGTCCCTAGACTTAGCAATTAGGAAAGCACCAGGAATTTGTGATGAATTAGCTTATGATAGACAAGGAAGATTTTATGGAACAGTGGGAATTGGAATAAAATAAACAAAGTAGTTAGTGTAACCTTAGAAAGAGTAATCTATTTTTGATTGGGGACTCACAGAAGCAGAAATTCTGAGAAAGCATTTAGAAAGACTGAATAGATGGAGAAGATGAAGGAAATAGTAAAAGAGAAAATCAATTAAAATTTTACAAATTAAGTCAGTATTAGTAAGTCTTTAGTGAAAAACTAGGATATTTGAATATGGAGAAATACCAAAATATACCGTATTTAAAAATGTAAAAAAGAAAAGTGAGCCAAAATGACACACTAAGCAGGTTAAACATTTTATAAAATGTTACATTCTGATATAGGCATTTTCTTTCACATCACTGCTCTCAGATCTCTCGATTCTAATTGAATGAGGATTTAGAGACAGATGTCATTTAAAATGATTCTAGCCTGTTGTTACTTGTTCTTACACAGCTTTTGTAAGAAACACCTTAAATTACTAAATTATAGTCTCATTTGGAACTGTCAAATGTCCTGTCATGGAAGCAATTTAAAAATCCTAGAATTTGATGACATCATCACAACAATCCCTCTGTCTTTTTGGAAGGAACACAATTTAATCTGCCCAGAGGAATAAAGCTTTGAGCAGTATTCTAAGATATTCTTACATTCCCATCTATGAAGCTAATAACACTTTATGATCCATACAATCTGGAATTACAGTTTTTTTTCTTGTTTTATTAAAATCATCAAACCTTTTCAGTTCATCCTTAACATCCTCTGTAGAAAAAGAAAAGTCATATTAATAATAATTTAGCTGAGTTTAGTCTTCTCTGTCAGCCCAAAAACATTCAAAATGACTGACTTTTTTAAAATATGCAACCTTCAAAATGAAAAGGAAAATTATTTTTCGTTTGCTTCTTTTATATTTTCCCATTGATTCATAGAATGAATGATTGTACAATGCATTGATTTAAATTTAAATTTGTCTTCCCCTTTCTAACCTATCATTCAGATACAATTTTATATGACAAATTTAGAGCTATAGCACATGGCCAAGACATGGAGGTCACAGAAAGACCCTGAAGATTAGCTAGAGATTGAGGTCAGGGTGAGGTCTACTGAGGTTACATGGTGGCTGGACAAAATAGTTGGAAAGGCTAGAAACTTGACTTTTCCTGTGCTGGGCAGAATGTGGCAGAGCTAATGATCAATTTGTTTGTAAGTATGGAAAGAGCATTGGGAACACAAATAATTTGTCTAAAAAGCCAGATGTAGTGAAGAGTTATGGAACAAATGTTTGGCAAACACATATCTGATAAAATTATTTTATCCAGAATATGTAACAAAAATTAATACTATTATTAATCAAAATTTAATCAAATGCAATTTGATTAAAAATCAGCAAAACTTTAAAAATGATACTTCACTCAAGAAGAGACATGGGAAATAAACACAAAAAAGATACTAACATTACAAGTCATTAGGGTAATGCCAATTCAAACCACATTGAGATACTACAACACATCTATAAAATTCTGACAATGCCAAATATTGGCAAGGAAATGAAACAGCTGTAACTCTTACACATTGTTTTTGGAAGTGGAAAACAGCACGTCCACTTTGGAAAACAGTTTGGCAGTTTCTTCAACATTTAAACAATCATTTCCATGTGACTCAGCCGTCTCATTCCTAGGTATTTTCGCCAAGGAAATCAAAATATAAGTCCACACAAAGACTTGTATTTGAAGTTTCAAGCAGCTTTATTCATAGTGGGCCCAAACTATAAACAACCCAAATAGTTAGCTGGTGAATGGAAACCAATCATAAGATGCCATATAGCTCCTATTACCCAGCAATAAAGAGGAATGAACTACAGATGCGTATAACATGGATAAATGTGAAATGCAATACACTAAGAGAAAAAAGTCATTCACAAGTCTCCATACTGTATAATTCTACTTATTTGCAATTCTGGAAAGGGAAGCTTATATAGTAACAAAGAAGACCAGGGGTCTGAAATTGGGGCAGGGGATTATCTACCAAGGGACATAAAAGAACTTTGGAGATTTATGAAAATATTTGTTAAAACTAATCAAATTGTATCTTTAAAACACACGAATTTTATTATATACAAATCTTCCTGCAATTTTAAAATCATGCTTCCTTTTTTTACACAAACTCCTCATTTTTACACTGACAGACCTTCAAAGGTTATCTCCTTCCATTATGTTTATCTCCTACACAGTAAAATCCAGCCAAACTAGATGGTGCCACTCTTCCCTGAACACACTTCACACTTCGTTATCTTCACATCTTTGCACATGACATGCATACTTCTTTGGTTTTAAAGTATGACATTCGGATTCTTTTAAGCGTATTTTAGAAATTATAAAACATTTCTCAGGGAAAGTGACATGTACGGTGTCACAAATCTAGTTTAGTTACATAGCCAAGGTGAAATCTAGATTTGCTGATTCCAGAGCAAATGTTTGGGTGTTCCTCCATATATTTGGAGTAAAACATATCTTATCTCTACATGTCAAATCGAGTCTCATCTCATATATGATCTAGTTAGCACATGCAATATTGCCCTATTTTTAAACTGACCCGCTAATTTTACTGAGATCATTCTTTTGTCATTTAATTATTTTACCTTGTATGGTACTAATTTCTCCATTAAACTATGAGTCTGACAGCAATGACGTGTCTTGCTTTCCCCTCATAATGTCTAACAGACTATTTGACACATCGATTTCACTCATTGAATAAAAAACTGTTTTGTTTGTTTTGTGAAGGGATGTGGTGCGACACTGAATCAAACTGACATACAAGAGGAAGAATCTCTCTACATAAAACATAACAGGACTGACCATCTGATAACTTTAATCACGTGGATCCGGACCTCTTATGAAAAGTATTTGAAAACCCCACATTTTAACTGTTTTTACCCAAGGGAAAATCATTTCCATGATAAAAATTTAAATATATTTGTCTGATGAGGCACAACCATTTAAAAATCTTAAATTAAAAAAAAATAATAAACTAAATGGCAAGGCAGTGGACCCTGGTGAGCTGTATTTCTGCAGCAAAACTGTCGAGGAGAAATGGTTGGCCTGCGTCCTCAGTCGTTTTGCCATTTAATGAACATTTCAGTTGTTTTATGCATACAATATTGCATTAGCAAATGCTTGCTTAATGGACTGAAGCTAATGAAAATGGAAGCCATGAATGTGTCAACTCTGATCCTTTAGTTCTTACATCACCTGAGTTTTTTTCAACTCCTTGCAATAGAATTTTCCAGGGGTCCTTAAAATCAGGTTGTTAGAAGTTTTGTGTGTGTGTGTGGAATGGATGAAAGATGGAAGGCTATTCAGAAGCAGAAGGTTGAATCACTAAGTTCTGGCCTCTCATCGGGGTTCCAGGATCCCCACATCCACATCTTCCTTAGAACTGAAATGCCAACCCCACTTTGATCATAACATCACCTTATTGTTATGCTTTTTTTTTTAATTCCACACATTTTTAAATTACTGGTAGAACTTAAAAATTAGCCTTCCAAACAAACATAAGTAGTTTTTAAGGAAGCATGGAGCATGTGAGAGATTCTACAAATCTGGAGAGAGCCAACTGTTTAAAATGCCATGAATTACAGATCTGTGGGATCAAAGGGATTGCTCAAAAGTAGCTAAGAAAAGAAGCAGTGACTGTCGGCAACCAGCATGGATTTACTGAAAGCACATTTTATCAGATTCCTTTAATTGTCCACTTTATCAGCTTATTCGATGTATATATGTCATGAAAATGTGCCATTAAAAAAATTAAATGTGCCATTTAACAACTTTTATTTAAAAGATATTCTAGATACTCTATATACGTGTAGATTAATAACGGAATAACTAAGCTTAAAGAGTATTTACTGCTGGATTCCTGGCAACCTCAAGGATAGTCCTTGACACTGTGACAACAAAATTTTATCATAATCTGTATGACAATAAAGAAGACAAATACTCAGAAAATCAGTGAGAGTCCTGATTTAGAAAAAGAGGATGACTATGTTAGATGACAAAAATACAAATCTCAAAAGATCATGGCAAGCCTAAGCAATGAACTGAATTTAATGGCATGAACTTGAACAGGGATAAATGTGGGGACAGCAAATGAGTTTAAAAGATCAACTCTTCAAGTTAAAGTAAGATGGATATATATATATATATATATATATATATATATATATATATTCAGGTTAATAAATAGCAAACTCAATTTGAATCCACTTTCTGGTGAGGCTACAAAAGAGGTTAATATAAATTTAGCTTACGTTAGAGTAAGTGTGAAAACAGCGAGAATAAGCGGTGTGACAAACTTTATTGAAGTATAACTTACATACCATAAAATTCACCCATTTCAAGGGAACCACTCAATGATTTCTAGTAAATTTACTGAGTTATGCAATTCTTGCCATGAGGTTTTGATTTGCATTTCCCTAATAGCTAGTAAAGTTGAGTATCTTTCCGTATGTCTGTTGGCTGTTTGTATGTCTTCTTGAGAGAAGCATCTCTTCAGGTCCTCTGCCCTTTTAAATTGGACTGTTTATTTTGTTGTTGTTGTTGAGTTGCATGAGTTCTTTATATATCTTGGATATTAACCCCTTATCGGAGGTGTTGTTTGCAAATACGTTCTCTCATTCGATTGGTTGCCTCTTTGTTTTGATGATGATTTCTTTTGCTGTGAAGAAGCTTTTTAGTTTGATATGATCCCATTCGTTTATCTTTGGTTTTCCTTCCCTTGCCTTTGAGGTCAAATTCATAAAATGCTCTCTAGGACCAACGTTCCTCAGTTTAGTACCTATGTTTTCTTTCTTGTATTTTATTGTTTCAGGTCTTATATGTTAGGTCTTTGATAGATTTTCGTGTTAATTTACAAATAGCAGTCAACTTTCACTCTTTTTATGTAGTTTTCCAGTTTTCCCAGCACCATTTATTGAGGAGACTTATTTTTCTCTCTTGTATGTTTCTGTTTCCTTCGTTGAAAATTATTTGTCCATATATATGTAGGTTAACTTCTAGGATCTCAATTCTGTTCCATTGGTCTGTGTGGCTATTTTTCTGCCGATACCATGTCATTTTGATTATGATTTTAACTCCTCATTCAAAGTGAGCATAAGTGGCAAGCCAACAAATATTGGGAAATTGGAGCTTATTTTCTAGAATAGTTGTTGACAAAATTGCAATGATTTCCAAAGTTTCCAGGGTGTCACATTTTAAAGTGATTTTCTCCTCCTAGTCACTTG
The DNA here is from genome assembly GCF_036562045.2 of Rhinolophus sinicus. Taxonomy (NCBI): domain Eukaryota; kingdom Metazoa; phylum Chordata; class Mammalia; order Chiroptera; family Rhinolophidae; genus Rhinolophus; species Rhinolophus sinicus. Next base: position 23,855,720 of record NC_133758.1, on the reverse strand, counting down.
GACCCAATCCGCCAATTGATCACCCCACATGAAAGCCTGGCTGTGCAGGGCACAGTTGCTCAGGAAGCACATCTAGCTGGACCCAACTCGTTAGGTCTTCCATGGCCTTCCACTTCAAGTAGGGGATGATGCAGGTGGGGTAGGGCTGAAATCTGTTTGGAATAGGAAGTTGGGACTCAACTCAAAGACTTACTTAAGAGCAAAATACTCCAGTTTGAAAACAATAGGTATTCGGGGATATAAGACTGGGTCAATAAAGATTATGGGGGATCTGAGACCCTCTCAATTCACTCACTCTTTGATACCCAGACTGACCCTATCCTCTATTCAAAATTTACTTTAGCCTGTAGTCATTTTGGAAAGGGTTTGATAATTTCCATCAAGCTGTGGATGAGAGGCAATAGCTAATTAGTTTACCACTACCATGTGCGTTATTAATTTATTGCAATTTATGTTAAATACAATGCTTTAAAACACTGACTCTAACGATATAATTTTAGGCAATGGATTTGAGCAATTTTGGAGAGAGATTTCAGCATTGGGTTTTTTTCTTTTTCTCAATCTCCAACAAATTACGCCATTTTCTGTTTATTAAGAATCCTGGAAATCACAGTGGTGGGAAAGATATGTCCCTTCCAAGAGAAGCAAAGTAAAATTTCATTTCATGAGTCAACAGAATTTTAGGTCTGGGAAATATCCTTAATTTTGAAAAAGGAACAGTCTAAGTTTCTATGAAGATATGAAATTTTCCTATACAAGTAATACACCATGTTTCCCTGAAAATAACACCTAGTTGGACCATCAGCTCTAATGCATCTTTTGGAGCAAAAATTAATGTAAGACCCGGTCTTATTTTAATATAATATAATACTGGGTAATATAATATAATATAATACAATGCTGGGTCTTATATTAATTTTTGCTCCAAAAAACGTACTAGAGCTGATGGTCCAGCCAGGTCTTATTTTGGGGGAAACACGGTAGTTATATTTCCAGCTTTGTATTTCAATTTCTCATCTAAAGTAAGTAATAAACTTTTACTCTTAAATAAAATTCATAACTGATTGAATTTTAACTGATTTAGGATTTTTTTTAATGAATTCCCTTATCTTTCAGGATACTTAAGGGTGAGTATCCTGACACCCTAATATATACAGCTCAAATCAACTTACTGACGCTGGCAAAAAATATTCAGCTAATACTTTGAAAAACACATGTGAATGAATGAATTAAGTGGGTTTTCTGGTGTCTTTGAAGAATGAATGAATGAATGAATGAATGAATAAATAAATAAATAGATCTGCTAAGTAAATGTTGCTACTGATAGAGAAGCCAATAGTTCACCACACAGTCCACTTCTTTCTCAACCAACCCCTAATATTACAAAGCTTGCCTTACGTTGACCTAATGTTGACTTTTCTTCTTTAATTTATTTATTGTGAGAAGCAAGTTAACCAGATGACTCTGTGCTAAGTTCAAAATAATTTAGATCAAATGGACTACACAAGGTCATCTCTTGGCATTACTGCAAAATTGTAAAATTATTCAAAAACCTTTCACATGTATTTTAGTACTATTCTCCTTTCTGTGGCTTTATCCACACAAGAACACCAGGATAGTACCCCTGACTCGTTCCTATCACTCCTTCAACACACACACACACACACACACACACACACACACACACACCATTCCAATCCTATCAGTGACCCAAGCTCAGATTTCTTTTTTAACTTAAACTTTTCACTTTATCATCCTTAACTGTGATTTAGGAAAGTTAGTAATAATAGAGGTTAGTATTCATTTCCTATTAATTAATCACGAAAACCCATTAGGCACAAGGCTTTATAATTGAAGGAGTAAGTAAAATGATGAAAACTTCCGGTGCCAAAGCATAATGGAATGTCTGGAGTTGCAGTTGTATTCTTCAAATCCCATTTGAGCAGCCTCCTGTGTGTCATGCCCGGTACATCAAGTGGGGCTTGGAGAAGGGAGTGGGTTTTCACTCAAAGAAGCCATGGAAGACATTAATAGCTTTCCTTTGTGAATTGCTTTTATTGTTTGACCACTGATTTTTAGGCCACTCTCACCATGTCCTTGCTCTGTTTCCTTTTTATGCTATTAGTGCGATACTATGGCGTGACACTTGTTCATGTCCCCTGTCATCACTAAGGGATCTTATTCAAGTCCAACCCTACGAATAAGGACAGATAACAGTTGAGGGCATCAAGAAAATAGTGCTTCCCCCAAATCCATCGTCCAATGGCTTTAATTTTATTTTCAAAAAATAAAACATTTAATTCTACATTCAGAAATTCAACATAAGCTACTTAAATACATGGAACATCCATGAGGCAGTAGCACACTATCCTATCCTCACACTGATGAAACACTGACCAAATGATTCAGGCCTTGAAAGAAACAGGGCAATGAAGGTGAGAAATTAGTATATCAAATTTCACATTCATCAAAATTGTACATTTCAAGGGGAAATGAGGCCAATGCTGGTTTTATATTCCTGCAGACATTGGATTCTAGTTGCCTTCATTCACACGTTTTGACTGATAGGACTGACCAAATGATTTTTTTTTTCTATTGCTAAGTGAAATAAGAAAAATGGTTGCTTCATGTAAGAATATTACTCTTGAGGAAAATAACAATATAGAAGGAATTGCAATAGATGTATTCAGGCATGTATTCTAATAAGTTACTGTAGTCAATCATTAGTTATTTCTGATTTCATTATTTCCAGGGAACAGACAGCACCCCGGTGCAATGAATGCATTTTCTTCTCTGACAGGATAGCTTAAAGCCCAGAAATAGAAATTTTTTGTTCCCTTGTCAGCAAGGGATAAAATACCATTTCACAAGTTCTGAAAAACAGTATTTATGCCTTCAAATTTGTATACTGTGCTTGAAGTAGAAAGTCACGTTAGTTGTTTACTAATCACAGCTTAGAGTGTTATTATAAGGGAAGAATATAAGATTCTTATGAAAAAGTATAAACCATAGGGGAAAACAGCAATGCATTACCCTAAATTTAGATTTCACTACACATAGTGACAACTCAATGTACCTGTATTTGCCAGTGAATAAATGTATAGACAGCTAGATGTAAGGACAAATACTAATCAATGCCAAATGGAAAGTAATGCCTGAAGGCACGATGCCAAACATTCAATTGTGTTTCTCCAAGTAGGCTACAATCTAAGTGGCCAGACTAAGTCTCATTTTGTCACCTAGCTTCCAAATCATTACTGCAAAGGACTCCATGTCCCACAGATTCCTTATAAAAATCAATCCCTCACTTTACAGTAATAGACATAATCGCATGGGAGCACTGAGTGAGGTGACAGAGCGTAGTTCCCCCATATAAGTATCCTTTCTCCTCAGCCCCCATAAACAGATTCACCCTTGCAGGTCCCTTCCCCACTGTCAGTAAGAAATGAAGGAATATATTATAAGAAAAAGCAACCTCATGGAAACAAAGGCTCTCAGACAGGACTTGGAATCAAAAACTAAAACGGCACCAGGAAACTAAGCTACTGCTCTCTGCTCACCTGCTGTCTGAATACTGAAGGGTGTACACAGAAAGAAAGATGCCCCCTTCTTAGCCTGTCATGAAGGTACATCTACTCCTTTGAGTAGGTGTCAGGGCTGGAATCTGATTTCCAAATACAGCGATACCAAGGAGTGACATGACCATGGAATATCTTTTTTCTAGCTTTTAATTAAGGATGTACAAGGTATAGTTGACATGAAGAGAGGATAATTTTTAAGACCTCCCTCCTATTATGTGCCAAATTATTTTAGTAGTAATCGTGAAATAAAATAAATAATATTAATGTCCAGGAAAAATTTGCAGCAGTGAGTTAAAAAAAAAAATGTTATTGGTTGTATATATAACCATGCTAATGAAAGTTAATATTAAGTAAACACCTGTAAAATTAAGTAAATATTATAGCCCACAAAAGGGAAAAAAGTAATGAATTAACAGTTTTTAACTACATTAGTGTATAGTTTGAAAAAAAATGATAAAACATGTATACCTACAAGTCCCTCTGTCTCAGGGAATAACAAGAATATCACAGTTTCTGTTTGTGAGTCTTGACTTCTGCAAATGTGTTATGACATTGTAGAAATTTATCTTTCTTCTATTTAAGTTTGATAAACAGCATAGCCAGATATATTAGTCTACCTTGGTCCATGGTTGATAAAATCACCTTTTATTAATTCTAATTTGTAAACTTTAACACTAAACAACAGATAAACAAATAGCTGAAAGAGTACTCAAATGTGTGCAAACATTTGGCAGAACTTCACAAAAATCTATTTCACAACAAATTCCTGAAATTGCAAGTCTATTGAATCAATCTTTAAGTTTGAGCTTAGATGTCTTTGCAATTAAATGTTTAAACAAATAACATCCCCAAGTGGTCACTTCAAAAAAATTGAGGTAACTCAAGATCTGCTTCTTCAATTTTACAATCACTATAGTATCATTATTTAATTTTAACCTACTATTAAAATGCAGAATACATAGAACTCAGGGTCATAGTCATAAACTGTAAGTGAAGGGAGTTGGCATGATTTTGAATTCTTAAAATCTTATTCAGAAACAAATGCATGTAGCTGAATCTACTTATTTTGAGGACCACTATTAAAGGGAGAATTTTTAAAAATTGAATTACACTTAAAGTACAATGTTAATTAAAGTAAGAAGCAACAAATGTGCTAAATCAAACACATATATATTTTATTACAACTCAATAGTAACCACAGTACTGGTTTACACTGTGGGGGAGGAAGAAATTTTCCTCTACCCGTCTAGGTACTTTTGGCTGGTCTAATAATGAAATTAACAGGAGGCAGATTAACAAGAGAAAATAACCGACTTTAATTACATATCTATGCATGGTAACCCCACATAGAGAGAGTCAGAGAATCCACATACATGAGAGGTTCAGAGACAGAAAGAAACAATGAAGTACATGTGCCATTCTGAGCTAAGGATGAGGCTTGGGTCTTCAGAAAGGAGGAGGGTCATTTTCAGGATGATCAGAAGAGCAGTAATTAGTAGCTTATTCTGCCCTATAAGAGGTAATAAAAAGGTATTTCTAATAAAAAGATATTTCTAGCGTTAAATCTTACTATGGGAAAGGCTCCAAATCTAAATTCTTTAAGGGAGAAATAAACGTTCATTGTGAACCTGCAGGGTCATGCTTGCCTTCAGCTGAAAATAATCCACATGCCAAAGTAGCACATCTTGGAGAGACCTGTTCTGAACCCCTTCAAGACCTTAGAACAGGAAATGATTTGGGGAGAAAAAGAGCATTTTGTCACTGAGATTGTCAGAATTGCTGGCTTATTGTAATAATAAAAAAATAAAATAGCTTCAGTCATTTTTATCATTATATTTTATTACTAAAGGCAATGCACCCCTGCTGCCTACACTGTGGGGGATAGTCTTCCACCATCTTTACCCTTGGTTCTTATCCTGACTAGATGTCATCTGTGGGGGACACTGTAAGTTAATGCAAATGTGTGTCTTGGGAGCCTCAATCTGAGTGAGGCTGAGTGAATAGTTGATTTAAGGGAAGAATGTTATTAGCCTTTTTATTCATAAGGAATTTTTCTCAATGTCTCAAGTCCTCTGTTATGTTCATTAATAAGTCTTGTGATTTTTTTTCTCCATAACAAACATATACATCCTCTGTTGGTTTATATTTAGTTACCTTATAGCAGTATTGATATTTAAGAATTTTTATTATTTCTGCAGTCTAAGAAGTCCATCTCTGTGTTGGATTTGTCTCTAGTAAACATGCTAATCTCTTTTACTGGTTTTAATAGTTTCTAGTTCTCTTGGATTATCAATAATCAGTAGGTACACAATACATACTACTGTATATGAATATAATACATAAAATACTATTGACTTGACTAGAACAGTGTGACTTAAAGGCAGGGATAACGGGCTTCCCTTTAATGTCAATTAAATGAGAATATTTAAAGAGTGTCACCAATGAGTATAATAAATGTTATTGGTAGAGAGTTTTCAAAATCACATTACAAACTTTTCCTTCTATTACCTGGTCGTTAAGAATTTTTTAAAATCATAAATGAGCAGTGAATTTTTCAAATACTTTTGAATATCTCTTAAAAAGACAATGTTTCTTTTCCACTTTACTCTATGGCAAGTAATATAAACAGATTTTCTGAAGATAAATCAACTTGGATTCCTAAAATATGCTAGTTAATTATGATGTATCTTTCATTACACTAAAGAATATTTCCCAAAATTTTATTTTATTTAGGGATTTTGCATCTATGTCAAGTAATACTTGCCCACAGTTTTCTTTTACTGTATTGTGTTTTTTTGTTTTGTTTACAATCAAGTTATACATTTCTAATAAATGATTTGGATGCATGTCCCTCTTTTATAACTCTCTGAGCTTAAATAAGAGATAAATGGATTCTGCCTTGAAGTTGTCTTCAAACTCATTGATAAAACTATCTTTCGCTGTTGTCATTTTCCTTTTTTCAGGAAAGTATTTTTTTATTACAGTTTCAATCATATAACTATTTATAGTTTTATTAAGAATTTCTATTCCTACTCGAATTAATTTTGGAAATTATTATTTTGTTAGACAATAAGTTATTTCATTTAAGTTTTGAAATTCATCATAAAGTTATTATATTCTCTTATATGTAAAAAGTATTCTATTAACTTATGTTTTATATCTCCTTATAGGTACTTAATATTGTTTCTTTGTACCTATTTCCATGATTCATCTAGGTAGAAGTATATGCATTCTTATTAAAACTTACAAAGAATCTGTTCATAATTTTGGTAATGCTTTTTTATTGTTTCTGTGTTTTAAATTTTATTAATTCTCACATATCCTTATTATTACATTTTTTCTTAACCTGTTTAATGATACTGTTATTTTCCCAGCTTCTTGAAGTCAATGCATACCTCCTTAAAATTTATGTGTTTACCTTTAAATGACTTTAGCTGCATCCCAAGTGTCTTTATTCAGTATTTTCATTTTTGTTCATTTCTAAATATTTGGTAATTTCCATTTTGATATTCTTTAACTCATAGTTTATTCATGTTTTTGAAAATTTGCAAATATTTCATTTGGGAAAAAATTATTGATTTCAAATTTGATTTACAGTCAGATAATATAGTATATATGCTATCAATTATTTGAAATAGCTTAAGATTTCATTTCAAATCTATTATATATTTATGTAAATTTGCCATATGAACACATATATTGATTAAGGTTGTTAATGCTAGTATTCAAGACTTCATCTCCTTATTGAATTTTTATAAGTAGCATTCGCAGTTTACTATGAAAATGGATTTCAAATATCTCTGAATTTAAATACGGATTTACTAAATTATTGTAAAATACTCCTGACAGTTTTACTTTAGATATTTGGATGCTATGTTGTCAGTTTACATTACATTTTCTTTGTGTATTTTCTCTTTTGTTATTACGTAATCTGATTTATTCAATTTAGGAAATTCTATTTTAATTTCCCTTTTTATGGTATTAAAATTTTTGCATCAATATTCTTAGGCCAATATTTCATAGGTTAGCTCCTTTAATCCTCGATTTTAAACACTTTTATGTATTTTTGTTTCATGCTGGACATTTATGTATTATGTCGCAGAATTCTTAAATAATTTGGGAGGTATAAATCAATCAATCTCTTTATAGCTATTGTTATTATTGATGTATTTTAATTTGTTTCTACTAGTATATAGTATGTTTTCTATTTTGAATTATTTTCCTTTGCTTCAACTTCTTTTATTTTTTTCCTACTTTCCTATATCTTAATTAAGTTTTCATTGTATTGTATGCTTTCTATAAATTCTCGTTTGCTTTAGGAACAATAGATCATATTTCTAATTAGGCAATCCCCTTAATTATTTAGCACAAAAATTTTTAACATAGATTTTTTTAGTAACATAATTCTAAAAATGTAAATTCTCCCATTTGAACAGAAAAAGTAACTTAAACATGTTTCACCTACCCATTGAAAACCTCCCTACTTTTTATTGCTATCTGTACTTTTAGTTTCAAATTTCTAATATATGATTAATTATTAACTTTTTACAGTCGTAGTTAAATGAGTACATAATTGATTTACTAATTCTTTGTTTTCTCTCTTTCCTGTATCCCATAGCATTCCAAATGTGTTCTTTCTTTTCTTATTAAAATGAATACTTCAGTAATCATTTTTGCTGAAGATATGAGAATGTTAAGCTTTATTTTCCCAATGTATCTGATTATGTTTTCAATTTCCCTCGTTCTTAACTCGGCACTGTTTGGAGAACATCCTTCCAGGTTATTCTGATTCTATGGGTGAATTTAAAGCTTTCATTGGCTTCAAATGAGTTTATATTTCTGCAAATTGTATATAACTGCGAGCAAAGTAAGTCTTGCTATAGGCATGCAAACGCTGTCCAGTAGAGATTCAGTTGACTTCCTTCCTGGTAGATAAAGATAGTTATGCCTCCATTCACACAGTCTTTTCAATATTCATGATCTATAAATATATCTGCTCTTTGTATCATCCTTTGACTGCTTCTAACATCTTATCGATTACCTCATTAATAATGAGTTAAATCCTATCTTTATCATGGTTGTTTTTATCATCAAAGTCAAGATTTTACTTTATTTGGAAAATTATCCTTTAACACGGGTGTTAAAGTTTGGCAGGGATAATCATGTTTGGGCATGTTAATTTGTAAGTGTCCACCAGATAACCGAGAGAAGATGTTGGGTGGGCAGTTGGATTTATAAGTCTTGTTTGGGAGAAAGATCTGAACTGCAGCTATATATTTTGGAACAGTAACCATCTAGATGATATTTAAATGTGTATGAATAAACTCAGCAAAGAAGTTAATGGAAATGGATATGAGAAGTAAGGACTAAACTCTGGCACACCATCACTGTGGTAATAGAATATCATTTTAAACATATTTTAATTTAAATTATTGCAGAGCATTGACTTAGATATATTTACTCTCTTATCACTTCACATTCAAAATTGTGTAGTATATGCAGCCATAGAAGACAGTAAATACTTGTTGAGTACATCTATTCATTAATTTTATTATTCATTTATTTTTTATGCTATCAATATTTATTGAATTAAATACTATCTGTCTCTGTTCCAAGTCTAACCATGTCAACCCAAGAATTTAAAATTTGTTAGACTTTTTGACACATAATTGAGTTTATTTGCTTCTATGCTTGACTCTAGTGTTTCACAGATAATTGTGGGCTCATGTAGTAGAAGTTTGACTCTTTCTCTTAGAAGACTGTTTCACATTACATTGTCTTCTGGCATGTGATTCTTTCAGATACTCTGTATCAGGCTAATTCAGTTCTATGTCAATAGTTTATTATTGCAAGTGTCATATTACTTAATAATTATACATATAGACTGTTTCAATCCTACCAAGTTGACTTTTTATATACTTGCCTTTTTGATCCAAGTTTCTTAGATTCATCCATTTTGTAGAAAGAAAAAATAATGATAGACAACTTACACTCTTTTTTTTTTTCTAGTTTGAAGGGACAAAATTATAGCAGTCAGATTCATTTGTGACTATAATGTTCTAAAATGGTGAATAAAATAATTTACCCAGGTCATTTAATTTAATAAGGCACTAGGCAAACACCAATGCACAAAGTCTCTGGTCTCAGAGATCTTTCCCTAAAACAACTAGATTGCTTTCAAATTATACAATCTTTAAGAGGCTCCACTGAAAAGGGCTACCCCACAGACATTTATTTCATAAATTTGCAGAAATCACGCCCTCAGCTAACACATCAGCATCACTCATGCTCCACTTGATAAAATCTAACAGAACCAAAATTCTGAAACACTTTTGGTCATATAATAAAACCAAAGCTCCCAGTCAGGAGCCCATAGAAGAGTCCATGAATGTCTCTTAATTGAAGGATATATCCAAAATAGTAGGTGAAAGCAGATCTGACACTCAGATGCAGGAAATATTTTAGGAATAGAAACACACGTTTAAAAACAAGGTATCATTATTTATAAGAGCAAGAAAGCAGGGCTGTTGAGAAAATATGATCACTGATATAAAGTTCAAGAAATAGAAAATCCTCGTGTCAAATGAAATAATATTTACTGTGGGTTTCATGTTGTCTTGTGTTCATTGGGATTTTGATGAGGATTGCATTAGTAAATCTGTGTATTGTTTTGGCTAATATGGCCATTTTAACTATGTTGCATCTTCCAACCCATGAAAATGGAATATCTTCCCATTTCTTTGTTTCTTCATTTTCTTTTAATAATGTCTTATAGTTTTCAGTGTATAGGTCCTTCACATTCTATATTTAATTTATTCCTAGGTATTTTATTCTTTTTGTCACAATTGCACTAGATTTCTTTTTTTAAATTCATTTTCTGAAATGTCATTGTTAGTATATAGGAATGCAATGGATTTTTATATATGGATTTTGTATCCTGTAACTTTACTGTATTTACTGTATTTTTAATTGTTTCTTATAATTTTTTGGTGGAGTCTTAGTGTTTTCTATGTAAAGAATCATGTCTTCTAGAAAAAGTGACACAGGCAGCACTTGGACTCAAGAGTTCAAGACTCACGATTTCAAGACTTTGACCGAGGAGCTCAAGACTGACTCAGGACTCAAGAGAGACCTCATGGGAGCTCTCTTTCTATCTCTGGAGATAACGGGATCAGAGACTTTAAGGTGGAATTCCTAGCCCATGAAAGACAGGGGGACATACTTTAGCATCTAGTTGTAGTTTTGGCTATTGTAACTGAGCCTGTTCTCCAGCCTCCCTAACAATTCTATGAGCTATTAAAAAAAAAAAAATCTAACCAACTCCTTTACATCATAATGAGTTGGATCTGCTGGCTTCCCACAGGCAAAGATTATGTATTTTCTTCTCTTCAGAGTCTCTATGAACTCTAATGCTCTCTAACTAAGATTAATTGCTCGATAAATATTTGGCATTCTAAACTACCTCCATGGGGCACCCGTGTTTTAGGTGGTCCTAGACTTACACTCTGTACTTGCAAAGCAGTGAGAGAGCAATGGTGGGAAGGAGGAGAGGAAAATGGGAGAGTGGAAGTGATACTGGCAATTTGCCTCTGATAAGGTCATCCATATGGTCCTTAGTCCCCCCATTGTTGTGTTGATGATTGCCACATTCATTTTGACATATAGATATGTAAATTTTACTTTATGGTCCTCATTATTCTTTGGCTGGAAAAATAAAAATGCCACACACAACACTTGTTCTCTGGAAATTGAGCATAAGAGATTCTTTTGTCTTCATTAAGGTGTTAATGAGCTAGGTCAGATGTTTATAGATTTTCATCAAATTAATCAGACAAAGAAGCTGGTAGTCAACTCACTTCCCTTTTCCAAAGTTCATTAAATTATAATCTTTGCAATTAAATGGAGCATTGCTTATCTGTTGCTGGGATACCATTAGCTCCTCCAGTCAAGAAGGTATTTAAGATGGAGAGAGAGAGAAAAATAATGTTTGGCCATATGCCCATCTGGTAGGTATTCATTGTTATCAGAATATTAGCTTTCATAAGCTACTGGAGCATACTAGAGCTAGAAGAAAAAACAGTCTGAGGTATTTCTTTTACAGTTGTGGAAAATTTGTCCTAAAGGCAAGAACTCAAATATTTAAGTTCATTTACAAAATTAATGGTAACATCATATTTTCATCAATTTTGTTCTTGTTTCTAAAGATTCCACTGTGGCTAGACAATCCCCATTATCCTCAGCAAAACGTGTTTGATTTCTAACTCTATACCCTTATATGCAATTCTTCTTTTGTACAAAAATCTATCTTCACTATTCTCTCTCAAAATTAAACCCATCTGTATAAAGAATTATAGGCTGAGTATAAAGAGGAATTTGGTGCCATCATATTATGTCTGGTAGTTTAGGACACTAGGAGCCCTTTGAGAACAAAATCATCATCCCGTACACAGATTAACACTAAGGATTGAAAGTACCTACTTTCTCCCCCCTCCAGTTTACTGATTACATGAATACAATTTACTATTCCATTGGTTTTATTAGCATAATAGTATTATTCCAGGAAACTCTTCCCCACACAAATAATGTGACGGTTCATTACAGGAATTATCTCAAAGACCCATGGGCTTTTCAGTAGACTCTTTGCCTTATTATTTTATCACTCCTACCGTTTTACCATAATCCTTATCTAATCCTACTCAAATTCCCACTTTGAAATACCTGCCTTAAACCAAACTTCAAATTCTTAATAAATCCCTTCCTTGCCTTTCCTCCTTGATGACATTACGAAAGGTCTGTGGAGGAAGGATTCTCCTTTGCTAAGGTAAGTAATACTCACAAACTCAGCTTTGTTTATCAACAGAGGGAAAAGTCATTTGATACTAACACAAAGACTGAAAACTTTTTTGGGGGAAAAAGGTGTTCTCATGGAGGAACGAGCCCAGAATCATGAACTTGATAAAGAAATCAACTGTGTCATTGAGATGGCAATACTCCATACAGCAAAGCATTTTTACCATCTTTGGTCTGCTGGTCAGGCCACCATTTGAAAAATGACCAAACTCTATATAATATTGAGGTGAAAAATTGTTTGCGTATTTTCGTTAGCTAAGATTATCAGGTAAAAAAATAACAAAATAACTATGAGTAACATAAAGACTGCTGGAAATTTTTACCCAATTAAAAAAAATAATCTTAGCAAGTGTAGTGAGCTGGGTTGTCCCTTGGTTAAGGCAGCAGTCTGTCCCTAAGGATTCTATGGAGAATACAGTCACTGACTGCAGATCAGATCCAATCACTCTTAGATCCTGACTCTCACTTCCAGATCCCCAAGAAATATTTCATATTCACTGTTTGCTTTTAAAAATTAATTTATACAATACATACAATAATGTGTTATATCAAAGTTTGCACAGACTTCTTGGCTATCCACTGTGATTTCAAGATTCACTCATGTTCTTGCATGCAACAGTTCATTCGTTGAGATTACATTGCATACTATTTTATAAACATACTACTATTTCTCTACCCATTGTAGTATGGACTTTGAGCTGTTACAGATTTCTGCTGTCAAAAATAATGTTGCTAGTAATATCTTTGTATATGTCTTTTGTTCCTTATACCTACTCATATTTAGTCATAGGAGTGGAATTGCTGGTCAAAGGTAGGAATCTTTTCACCTTTAGAATACATTGTCAAAAAGTTGTTCAAAAATATACTAACTTAAATTCACACAAGCAGTTCTGAGAATTACAGTTAATCTAAATCCTCACTAATACTTTGAGTCATCTTATTATTATTGTCATTGTTTTGTTTGTTTGGGTCTTAGTTTCAGTTATTCTGGTAAAGGTATTACAATATATCTTTACAGTTTTAATTATTATTTTCCTAATTACTGATGATGTAAAGTATCCTTCATATTTGAATATCCTTTTTTCATGAGGTGTTTGTTTAACCCTTTTTCCTATATTTCTATTAGTTGTCTTTTTTTTAAATTGAGATGTAAAATTTATTTATATAATATGGGTATAAGGCCTTGGGGAGGTACTCCTATATGTCATGCATTCATAGCTCTTTGCAATTACACATGCATTTTTTAATCTGTTTGCAGTTTCTCAAAATGAAAAACTATAGGGATACAATTGAGATTACATTGTATTGATATTTTTAGTTTAGGTTGAATTTACATCTTTATACTTACACTCCATGAAAATGATATATTTTTCTAAGTGTTTAGGTGTTCTTTCATTTTAATTTTATATTCTAGATTTCAGTGTAAAGGACTTGAACATTTTCCCTTACATTTTATTAATAAATGTTCGTTTAGTTTATTAGTTTAAATCATACTCTTTGTTTTCTAGTTGATGTTGCTGATATTTACATCCACAATGGGTTTTGTATATATTGTCCCTGTTATGATCTTATTAAATGCCTCTGTTAATTCTAAGAGTTTGTAGATTTAAAAAGATTTTCTACATATTCTTTTGTTTTCTGGTATAACAGTTAATGTATTCCTTCTTTTCCAATTCTTATGCATTCAGTTTCTTCTTTCTTGCCTTGTTGCCCTAGTTATAACCTACAGTGTATTGAATAAAAATGGTGATATTGGATATTCTGTTTCATTTCCATTTCTAGGGTGAATGGTTTCCATGTTTCATCAATGAATTTATTTTTTGCTCTATCTTGGTATTATTTTGTCAGATTAATGAAATTTCCTTATTTTCCTAATTTTTTACATAATTTTTATACGTGAGTGCTAATTTTTATTTTGTGCATCTATTCAGACAAGCAAATTATTTTTTGTTTTATTTTAATGTGATTAATTTCTTTGAAAGTTTTTTAGCATACTAACATTTGTTTTGCTCATTTTATCAATAAAATTCAATGTAATAATAATAATTAATGCCTTCTTATTGAATTGACTCATCCTTATTAAACGTTATTCTTTAGCTTTAGTGGTATTCTTGAAGTCAACTTTTACTGATATTAAAATTTACTGATATTAGAATATTAGCTTTCCTTAAGTTTATGTTTCTATGATATGACTTTTGTTATACTTTTATTTTCAAACTTTCTTTTCTTTCATGTATTAGAATTATAAACTATACGTAGTGGAAATTTATTTTTGTATCCAGTTTGGTAAGACTTTTGTTCATTTTTATGTTAAGTATAATTACTGATATATCTGAAATAAATTTACTATTTCAACATTTGTTTCCATTTGTCTTATTTATTTTGTTCCTTTTTCTTTTCTTGCCTTAATGTTTTATTTTATCCCTTGCTCTCAACCCTCTGTGAAACTGTAACTTAAGATTGTGTTGCTTTATTTTTTCCTATTAGTTGTTGCCCTGGAGACTAAAACATGCATCCCTGACATATTAGAGATGATTCTATTTTTAAAGATTTTTATTAAAATATATTTAACATACAATATTACATTAGTTTCAGGTTTACACCATAGTTATTCAACATTTATATACTTAAAGAAGTGATCACCATAAGTCCAGCAACCATGTGACATTGTTCCACACTATCACAATATTATTGACTATATTTCCTGTGCTGTATATTATATCCTCATGACTTACTTGTATTATACCTGGGAATCTGAACCTCTTATTCCCCTTTACTTTTTCCCCCCATTTTTAAAATTTTTCATTACAGTTGACATTCTATATTATTTTATAAATTTCAGGTGTACAGCATAGTGGTCAGACATTTATATAATTTAACAAGTGACCCCTTGACTAGTCTAGTCCCTACCTGGCAGTATACATAGTTATTACCATATTATTGACTATATTCCCTATGCTTTACTTTACATCCCCATGACAATTTTGTAACTACCAATTTATATTTCTTAATCCCTTCACCTTTTTCATGCTGCTCTGCAATGCCCCTCCCATGTATCATCCTGATAAATCTAGTACCCATCTGACACCATGCATAGTTATTACAATATTGACTATAATCTTTATGCTATACCCTATATACCCATGACTCCCATGTAACAACCAATTTGTACTTCTTAACACCTTACCCTTTTTCAACTACACCCAATCCCCCTCCCATCTGGTAATCATCAAAATGTGTTCTGTATTTATGACTTTGTTTCTGTTTTATTTTATTGTATATTTTGTTCTTTACATTCCACTTATAAGTAAAATCATATGACATTTGTCTTTGTCTGACTTACTAAACTCAGCACAGTACCTTCTAGGTCCATGTATGTTGTTGCAGATGCAAGATTTTATTCTTTTTTATGGCTGAGTAATATTCCATTGGATACATGTACCACACATATACATTATACATTTGCATTTTACCTTCCTTTATAAAGCTTATTCTCAGTAGGTACAACATTCTAACATGGCCATTATTTTCTTTCTAGCCTTTAAAACTAACATTCCAATATTTTTTGAATGCCATCGTTTTTGTTGTAAAGTCAGCAGTCATGTTCTTGTTATGCCTTTGATGGAAAATGTTTTTTTTATGTGGTTCATTTCCTAAACTTTTTTATTTATCTTTAGGTTTCCAGAATTTTACTCTAATGTGTATAGATATATCATTCTCCCAATTTATACTACTTGGTGATGTATAGCTTCTTTATTCTTTGGCTTATGTCTTTCATTCTTTGGAAATTTCTACGTAAGTATATTTTGGATATTTCATCTGTCTCAAATATATCTTCTGTTTCTTGAATTGAGATCACATATATGTTAGACATCTCCATGATGTATTATATGTTTTTATTCAGTTCTCTGTAATTACTTTTTATAGTTATTATTGCCTTGATAATGATATTTTCTTCTGTTAAGCTCACTACTGTATTCATAATTGTAATTACTATTTGTTTAATTCCAGGATTTTTATGTGTTTTTTTTATAGGTCCTAGTTATCTGATAAAATTTGATGTTTTTTTAAATCTAACTTTTAAATGCATTTATCACATTTATTTTAAAGGTTATGTCTGAACACTAATAGCCAGCTTATCCATTGGCCTGAATTTGACTATTTTTTTATTCGAATATCGGTCACTTGTTACTTTTTCCTAGCATGCCTGGCAAATGTTGTTTTCATGCTGTAAAATGAAAAAATATATATAGAGGCTTTAAATGTTGTTGCATTATTTAAATACAGCTTTTACTTTTTAAATGTGTGGTATAAAATATATGGGAATGGCATAATTTTAATTTGTCATTAATATTTGTTCATATTTCTTCCAAGGCTATAACTAAAATCTAGTGTTTTAACAGTGATGACTCCTATTACTTCATTACCCTAAATTCTAAAAAATATATTTAGCTTTTTAATACCATAATTTTTTTTCTGTTTGTTTTTTGGGATCTAACCAAACCCATTGGCAATTTGAGAGTCAGCAAATTGCTCAAGGGGAAGTTATATGAAGAATGTTAAACTTAATTAGAATGTTTCCTCTCTAGAATTTGGCTGCTCAAGCTCTGGCTTATTATATTGCTTTTCATACTTTCAATTGTGTTCATTGCTTTTAATCCCTAGTTCTTTCTATGAGGTTTAATCTAATACCAGTTTCTTCTTCACAGGGAAAGGCGGACATTGGTTTGTATATATTTAAATTAATAACATCTGCTATATTCTCTCCAGAATAGCAGCAACTATTTCCTATTACCAGAAGTTTATGAGCTTTATTATATCCCTACTTGCCTGCCAATATTTTGCAATTTAACTGGTGTTGTGATAGCCAATTTTTAAATTTAAAAAATTTTTCTTATTACTATAGTGTTTCAATATATTTTCATGTCCTTGATAGCTTTTGAATTTTTCTCCTCTGTAAATTTCTCATTTCAAAATAATTTATGTATACATTGTCTTTAAGTGCTGCAGTCTGTTAATCAAATATTTCATTTAAGCTATTATTTTCTTAGCTCTCATTTGACGGAACTATTAATACTTTCTCCTTTACTTCTCTATGTGGCCGATTCTTGTTTGTTTTGGAAGACCCAACACCAACATCATCTTTTATGAGACGCTTTCTTTGACATCCATGTAGAATATTTTTGATGGAAAGAAGGTTGGTAGAGTATACAGTCTGTGACAGAATAGGACATGTGATACTAATTGCCACTGCAGTGGAAAAAAAAAGAGCAAAACTGGTTCTCCCTCACAAATTTTCCCAGAAAATCCCCCACCATTTCTGTTAAGAGCTTTAATTTTTGTCGTCCCAGACTCAAATGCCCAGTTTTACAGAAAGGCATGTGCTATGTTGTAATTATTATCCTCAGTGGTGGGGTAAAGAACTACCTCTCTCAGGAGGGCTATGTCCCCTTACTGTAGTTAAGAATTCCTTGGCTAGGGCCCCAGTTATTTTGAGGCTATCCCTGGTAATAGCTGCATAACAAAGGTAATTCACTGAAGCCCACTTAAGAGAATTACTGGTAAAAGAATAAAACGTTTATCGAAATCAATTCTCTCTGCCCCAAACCTCTCAATTATAACTGTAGCTGTTAAAGAAATTGCTGCTGCTGAATGAATAAAACAGATTTTAAACAGATCTCTGAAAGACCTTTAATTCCAGTCACATTCTGATTACTGGAAAGACTCCCCACTACCCTCACTTCTTGGCACTTGCACTCTCATGTTAGGTTTTAATGTGGACAGAGCAGAGCAAAAGGTTTGAAATGCAGAAAATGGTCAGACTTCCTGGTATTCGATGGGTATATTTTCTCTCCCTATAAAGAAAGTAGAACCACCATGATGACAAAAAAACAATATCTTATATACATTTTTATGTATAGGAAGAGAATCAGTCGGTGCCCAGTAATTCACTCATGATGAGAATTGAATTTAAATATTATTTTAATATAGTTTCTGGGAAACTTTCTTGGAAAGACATCTATAGAAACCACTCAAGATATGCCCAGTCTTCAAAGAAGTGCAATATAAATGGACTAATAAAATATATACTGGAAAAGCTATTGTCCAACATAAAGATGTTTTTTCTAAGTATTGAGAGACTGCAGAAATTCAGGTGTGGAAAGGACTATCCATTATTTACTGACATGGTGAGGAGTCTTCCTACAGTGGAAGACACTGTACCATTTACCTCATTCTTACCCTTCTGCTACCCTTCAGGACCCCCATAACACATCATTGAATTGCAGAAGTATTCCCAGTCTCCTTGGGTACCTCAACCAAAGACTTTGAAATGTGCAACACACTTCACGTACTCTGTCAAGTTTATTGTATCCTTTCAAGCACAAGGATGGTGTATATATGAAGAATATCAGCTTTTTGTTTTAGATGTGATTGAATTCGAGGTCCATCCTTAGCACTACTTTATATCTTTATTGCTTGTTTAACACAATTTAAACAATTGTGTCAGTTACCTCATTAGTCAACTTGGAATGCTGATATAGGAATGTACCTTATACATTTTCTGTATTAAATAATCCATCTAATTCACAGCCTGATTCATAGCCATTGCTCTCTAAAAGCTACTCATCTCGATTGTCATTTTCATGGAATATTGCATCCCAACACCTGGAACTCAGACAATAGGAGAACCTCAATAAATGTGTCATGAATTAATTAATGTGTGAGTGACAAAAGTTTGGCAGCAGATAACAAAGTCACCCTGAGGACAAGGATATGAACCAGAGCATTAGCAACATTCTGTAAGTTCCCTGAAGGCAAAAATAGCATCTTATTTTCCACACTTGTCTAAGCATATTTTGGTACCACATGCAGGTAAGTATATAAAATTAAAGTACTAGGCAAAGCTTAGTTAATGTTTTTTTTTTTTTAATTAGTTCATACTTAATAAAAGTGGAATAAAATTAGCTTCCATCAAACGCACTATGTGTCTCATATTTCTGCTAAATCCTTTACATGTATCCTCATTGCAACTTTTTGAAGAAACTGCAGTAAATAAATGCAGAACTGCACTAACATGCATAATCCAGCAGAAAATTATAAAAAGGAAGTATATATAGATTTGCAGTTTATGAAACACTGGAGTTAGATCCTCAGGTAAAATAATTCAAACATAAATCCCATTCACGTTAGAGTGCTACAAATTCAAGTTCAGGAAAGAATCAAATGTCTCAAGAGAAGTGTGCAGGTGATGAAAGTTGTAAGGATCAGACAATATGTGGAGGCACAGGAATTTAGCCATGGTCTGGCAGGAGATACAGATAATCAGATGTGGGAAGCTTGTGTTCAAGGGCTATAAATCTACTTCCTGGGGCAATGGAGCTACCAGTCAAAATGAAAGTCAGTTTGAGGAAGTTGCTTTCTTAAGCTTTCCAATAGGCTCTCAGATACCAAAAGTTCATTCTTAAATCACTTTCTGGAAAAATTAAACCCAGAGCATAGATCAAGGCACTTGATCAAGGAAAATGGGTGAAAAGTTCAAAGCAAAATGAACAAGAGATTTTTACTTTTTCTCATCTTGGCCTAGCCAGGAAGATGAAACAGGTTCCATGAAAGAGATAGAAGCCCCAGAAATAAGGACCAAAAATAGCCCAAATGGAAATACAGCACCTCTGGAAACTTTCAGTTATAATTTTACCATCCAAATCTTAATCCACATTAATTCTTACCACAGGACATTTATGTTACCAAAAGTGGTAAGTGAAGAAGACACTCTAATATTTAATTTTCAGTTATCAACTTTCATCATTAAAGGACCTGCCAATCTCATCTTTGCCATTGATATTTCTCAAAATTCTCAATATGATTGAGTGTAGAGAAAAAAACAATACAAAACAAAACAAAAACAAAATATGCAATACTCAAGCTAAAATAAAAGGAAACAAATAAATAAAACAAACCACCATGTTGAATATCTGATAGGAAAATCAAGCCTCTACCTCAGTACCTCTGCTAATCAGCTCTGTGATTGTGAACTAAGTTCTTTAGCTCCCTGGCCTTCTACTTTCCCATCTGTAGTAGCTAACCTTTACATGGTATTTGAATACAATAGGCATTGTTCTAAGGGCTTTACATAATTTAACTTATTTTGTGCTCTCCAAACCCCCAGTTATGCGTAATATTATTATCCTCATTCTATAGTATACACAACTGAGACACAGAGAAGATAAATCATTAGCCTAGATCATATATCTAATCACTGATAAACCTGGAGCTTGAACCTAGGGATAATCATTACCATTCTCAGATTCTACTTTATGCTTTATTTGCTTATTCATTTACATCGGTGGGGATTACACAATTTTAAGCCTATGTTAGTTAGAGTGATCCAAGAAGCAGATGTCAAGACAAGATTTATCGTTTGAGAATTTCATTGGGAATGCCTGCATGAGGGAAAATAGGGAGAGAGCGAGGAAAGACTCTGAGGGCCATAAAACTATGACACAACTCAGACCTCAAGAGAGGGAGTAGATACTGGGCGGAGGTATCCTAGACTGCCATGCCAACCAGAGAAGGTGTGGCAAAGCCCTTGGAAGAATCCTCAAGCTAAAGCCAGATATCAGGGGCCCCAGGAGTCTCAGAAACAGCACAGCCTTAGTACAACCCTGCTGAAGCACTGTCTTTTAGCAAATGCACACATAGATTGCAGAACGCAGCCACTGAACTTTTACTGAGTTATATTCCTTAAAGTTAGAAGTCAGTTGAGAGAGGAGAGTGAATTCTCATGGCTCTTATAGTTTATATATAGTTTCCCTGAGCAAAAAATCTGCTTACATACTTTAGAATTTTTTTTTTTTTTTTTAAGATCATAGGGAAAACAGAGATTATCACTAAATGCCATCTTCAACAAATGAAAGAACTATAGTTAAAAGGTGTGGTGTGCTGGTCCCAACAGCTCACAGTAAGCAAGTTTTAAAGCTAGAACATGAATCTCATGGCCTACTTCCCAGCCCAAAGGTTCAATATTATGCTGTCTGATTTCCATGCCAGCTGCCTCACTTTATCTCTGACACACTAGATACTGATTTCTAGATTAAAACGTAAGTGTCCCTCAAACCTACCCGTTAGCAAAGCAATCACACTTGACATCATTAACTGTTAACCTTTCTGTTTGCCTGGTAGAGGAGGTAAGAGAGGGCAGTAAACAAACGTTGAGGCCTTAGGGTGCTGGAGAGGTGCCAATATAATTATGCTCCACTGGATCTCTGAGCTGGCAGCTGGGCCTGAGGTTGACAAGGAGGGTGGGTAATGCATCTCTGGTCACCAAGCTGCATGAAAACTTCACTCATCTGCCGGTCAACTGGGGCTGGCAGCCTGACAATCAGCACATCTAGTCTGGCCTGTGCCCCTTTTGAAGGGAGGAGAGAAGGGCTGACTTATTGGGTAGCGCCAGTCAGACAGGGCTGCCTTTCTGCATCCCACATTTAGAGTGCTGCCCTTCACCTGTCTCTCCTGATTATTGTGAGACGTACTGTGGGGATGATTAAATAGTGATGGCAAGGCTGCCACTTTTATAATCGCATCTTCTGACCTCTTGATGGGATAGCAATGATTGCAGATGGAGCCCCACAAACACATAACAAGCTATTGCTTTTTTATGCAATGCTGTCCCCAAGGATATATAGATTAATCATCTTTTTATTCCCATTATATAAAATTCAACTGAAAATTTGAGTGACTTGCTTACTCCACAGCTCTATTTTCATATACTGAAACCAATCTCTGTCCTTGATGTAGAGTTTTATGATAGACTCAAATTCTGGCAAATAACGGTATCGTCTGGAAGTTCTGATATGTTCTAGGAGGAGATTTTTTAAAATCCTATACATTTGTCTATACTTAACAGGTCTTAAACTTAAATGAGATGTAAGAGCATAGGTGATAGAAAAATGGAATATCATAAAGGATTAAACTAAATATGAAGATCCAACATCTAGAGTAATAAGCACTAATGATAACATTATAATATTATTATCCGTTGTATGTATAAAGTAGTTGTTTTGTGTATAAAGGTTAGGAATGTCACAGCCATTTCACTTAAGTCTCTTCTCCTCACTAGAACTTCTGGAGGTGAGCAGAGAAAATATAATTATCTCTGCACTCAAGATAGGTAAAGACACTTGTTCTCGGAGAGATATAAATAGATTTGTGCCATTTCATATAACTGCTACATGACAGACTTTGGATAAGAAGTTTAGTTGTTTGGCTCCTAATAATGTATATCATGGGCAATCACAGACTTATTATTGGACTAAGTTGTTAGAATCTTTCATGTCGATGTTGGGAGTCTAGAATGTATAATTAATCAACAAATGCTTACAGCACACTTTTACTGTGGCTCCATTCATGTACTAAGTGCACTGCAGACATAACAGAAAGAGAAGAACACACAGAGGATCTCCACTGTGGTGAGTCCTCATGCAGGGCACACCTAAGGGTCATCTCCATAGAGGTGGCAGGTCGATTATTTGCTCTAACTTTCTAATAAGGCAGATTACAAAACTATTCTTTGATGATTCCACAAGCATACCATAGTATATTTCAAAGGTAAAATTTTGATTTTTCCTAGAATTAGAGTGTGACTCCAAATGAATCCCATGAAATAGTTAGAAAAGGGGGAAAAAAAAAAAAAAAAAAAGAAAAGAAAGTGAGGAAGTATGGTTTCTTCTTAAATGCTAGGTTTGTAGTCAGGACCTGGGGGCTGTTGAAATCCATTGTTTTATTGTTTTATACTCAATAAATGCCTCTTGTGAGAGATGTGACATCAATTGGATCTTAAACAAAAGAGAAAATTTAAAACGACAGGAAATAAAAAGCACTTCAAGAAAGGAACCTATGGTGAGAAGTGTTTGGTACCTGGTATATGCCCGTGGGTTGGGGAGACTGTTTAGACGAGAGAATTTGAGGGAAATATGTCTACTGAGATAGTAGAACAACAATTCTCACTAATAATCTCAGGAATCCAAGTTTTTCTTCCTTTAAAATATTCTATAGGACACTTGGGGATTGTCAAGGAATATCTTTGTGATCTGGCCTATGAGATAGGTGAGACCAATAATCAACTTGCCTGCTCTAGGAGCATGACCTAAAGAGGATGTGCCCTGACTGTGT
The DNA here is from genome assembly GCF_036562045.2 of Rhinolophus sinicus. Taxonomy (NCBI): domain Eukaryota; kingdom Metazoa; phylum Chordata; class Mammalia; order Chiroptera; family Rhinolophidae; genus Rhinolophus; species Rhinolophus sinicus. Next base: position 23,832,120 of record NC_133758.1, on the reverse strand, counting down.
GGGGAGTTAGTTCAGTCAACACCGATGGAGACAGCAAGAACAAACCTGAATACTAGGAGCATTCCTATCTCATACTTTCTTATTTTTGTACATGATCATTTCTCCTAAAATAAAGAACAGAACAGAGAGAAAAGAAAAAGCAAGGATAGAACACTAGCCCAATTATTTAATATTAAAATTAAAAACTGTGTAATAAGCATATGTTTATTTCAATAACATCCAACATACACTGGTCATCACCTCCCACTCCACACCAAATGCCTCAAGTGTTCTACACGGACCTTCTCCCCAATTGCAGACGCCATGATCCCCTTTTATACCTTGTAAAAAATCTGATGCACAAATTCTTGCCAAGGTGACTCTTTGGAATTATGGAAAATGCTACTGGAGTGAAAAATCAGTAGGATCCAGTATTACTTAGACGATTTTAGGTAAACGATGATCTTTTTGAGTCTTAGTAAATGCAGGTGTTGGAGAAATGATCTCTACGGAACTTTCCAGCTCTAATGCTTTATGATTTTCTAGGAGAGATGTAAGTTTCAGATGAATGAATAAATATAAAAGTGCTTTGAATGTATTTGATATGTAAAATGTATTTGATAAATTAATGTGATGAAAATCATCCCATGAAGGGTGTTCCCAATATGCTGAAAAGAACAGGATCCTGGGAGGAGACTGACCAGAGGTGTTCTTGCTTGCTGGCATCGTGGGCACTTCGACCTCTGGTATTTGACCTGCCCAACCATGTGCATGGCCTATTTTGCCCAATTCGGTCTTTAAAACATGGGGAATTAATCTGAATGTTAAAGCCTTATGGGGCCACGGGGCTCTATCTCCAAAGAGACCAGAGCAGGAGCTTTTTGACAAATCACCACCAGTCCTGGAGATTCTAGAACAGATTAATTTTTCAAGACAAAACTGAAAATTCAAACATTGTGGTATAGGCCCTGTGTCTCCATGCTAACACACACACCCCACTTCCTTCCTGGCTATTTGTCTCTGTGCTGCCTGTTATTCCCATCACCATGGAGCAGGGCTAACAATGCAGGCACAGTGCCAGCTCCCATTGCTGCCTGATGCTCCAACGGGCTTTAGACGCATGCACATGTGGAGGGGACATTGAAATGATGTTTGTGTGCTACATAGTAAAAAAAAAACCAACATTTCAGCACTGGTTGTTTTGAACTCTTAAACGCCAGCTATCATAATACAAAAAGATTTTTTTTTTAATGGATATACATTAATCTAGGAGGCTCCAGCCTACCCCATGGGGCCTCATGTGCTCTACTGCCGCATCCAGGTCTGCCTTTTCCCAGATTTCAGTGGGCAAAATTATCACATTTGAAGTAGGCTTGGGTTCTAATCTCAAAATTAAAAGAAATGGGGGGGGGGAGAGAGAGACAGAGAGAGAGAGAGAAACAAAGAAACAAAGAAACAAAGAAAGAAGAAAGAGAGAGGAAGAAAGAAAAGAAAGAAATTTTCTATTAGGATGATAAGGGATCAGTGTTAGAATTGAGGGAAAACAAAGGCAAGGGGAATCAGTTTCTCCCTTTGGAAAATACAAGGAGAGCTTTCTGTTTTATGGATTATCCGCAGCTCTGGGCAAAACAAAAGATGGGCTTGACTTTAGATTGAACATGATGCCAGTGTCAAAATACAGATAATGATAAGTTGTAAATATTTGGCAGCTTGCCAAATTTATTTGAAGCAAACTGGAAGTAGGGTTAATTTAGGAAGAAGCAAGAATCAGAAAAGACTTCACAAAGGTGGCATTTGACCTGAGCATTTTAGCGGAGGAGAATTCATCTGAGAAAACGCAAACAGAAGCATGATATATTCTGGGACTGTGAAAAACATGATACGCTGAAGTGCATATGGCATGCGGGGAGTGAATAAGGAAGAGGCACAATAAACTAGTAGGGAATATTTGGAGTCAGATTGAGAAATGTTGAGGACCTTAAATAAAGATGCCACGGAGGTGACAGATGACAGAAGAGCAAAGCATTTGGTATCTATGTGATGGTTAGGATCAATAGAACTTGAGTTGCAAATAACTATAAAAATTCTACCTGTACACATACCTTTACAAATAGATGTTTTCAAACTTTTGGGTAGATACCCAGAAGAGGAATTCTGGGTCATGTGGTAACTCTAGTCTTAATTTCTTGAGGAACCATCATACTGTTTTCAAATTTACATTCCCACCATCAGTGTATAAGGGTTCCTTTTTCTCCACATCCTCTCCAACACTTGTTTTTTCTTGTCTAATTGATAATAACCATTCTAACAGGTGTGAGGTAGTACCTCACTGTAGTTTTGATTTGCATATGTACTCCTTTGTTCACTGCAGCATTATTCACGGTAGCCAAGACATGGAAACAACCCAAGTGGATGATTGGGTAAAGGCGATGTGGTACATATACACAATGGAATACTACTCAGCCATGAGAAAAAAAGAAATACTGCCATTTGATACACCATGAATGGATCTTGAGATTATCATGCTAAGTAAAATAAGTCAGACAGATAAAGTCAAGAACCATATGATTTCACTCATATGTGGGATGTAAAACTGAAAGAAACAAAGGAACAAACAAACGAAAAAAACTTCATTGACACAGACAACAGTACGGTGATTACCAGAGGGGAAGGTAAATGAAGGGAGTTTGAAAAGAGAAAAGGGGACAAAATGGTGATGGAAGGTGACTAAACTTTGGGTGATGAGCACACCATGCAGTAATCTACAGATGATATATTATAGAATTGTACGCTTGAAACTTATATAATGTCATCAACCAATGTCACCCAAATAAATTTAATAGTAATAATAACAATAATAATAAAAATTCTAGTTTAAGTCACTGAGTGAAACAGGACTAAAAATCCAAGAGACAAAAGTAATTTGATGAAAAGTTAAGTTTTGTGTATATTGCATCACATATACCCATAGGACATGGATATGGAATATCCAGGCAGTAGCTGGAAATAAAGATCTAGAAGTGAGGAGAGGGGGGCTGAAAATTCGATGACTAGAGAAGTCCAGACAATGGAAGTTAAAATCTGTATAGTTGGGAAAGAGTTGGGACGTTCTGAGGATAGATGAGGGGAGTGATCTGTGCGGTAAGAAATGAGCAGTTAGAAATGAAGGGGAAACAAGAGTGTGTAGGACAAAAAAGCATTTCATAGAGTGTGTACTCAACATTGCCAATGTCATAAAGAATTCTGGTAGAATGAGAAACAAAGAGGGTATTGATTTGGTAATTAGAGCATTACAAGTACAAACAGAAGAGTAATTTCAGTCCTGAGAGATAATAAACTAGAGATTTAGAGTATAACTACTCTTTAAAACAAGTCTCAAAGTAAAGATAACAATAGGATGAGACTTTTGTATGTGAAGCAGAAAGATTGTAGGAGAGGGGAGGCAGTAAGAGAAAGGAAAATTTGAGATATATCACAAGTGTCAATTCTAACCAACTAAGCCTCAATCATTTCTTTTTGGAAGTTTTGGAAGAGAATGTACCAAGTATTCTAGGTTATCGCCTTGACTTCTACTCCTCAAATTGGCCCTTTTAGCTAGCAGTCACCACCTAAAACACTTGAACACAGTTTCCTTGGATATGCTGAAGTAACCTTCACCCAGGCCTCAAGGAAGGAGACACGGTAAACTTTTTCCACATTCCATCGGCCAGTGGGTGAAGCACTCTACTAAAATTTGGAGTAACTAAAGAGAAACAAGAAGGGAACTCAGAAATTGAGCTGATGAGAACAAGCAACATGGCTGTTAAGAAAACTTGATGTTACATCTGAGTTGCCATGTGCTCAACAAAACGTAGCAGAACAAAGAAAAGAAGATATCTAGAACATAGGATCCTGAAGCCGGACAGAGGATCCTGGAGCCAGACAGAGGATCAGGAATCATGGTGATTTGGCAAAAGGAAGAGACATACAGATAAGAAAGGAACACGACTGGAGCAAGAAGGTAGAAAAAAATAATATTGATCAAGCAAATTAGTTATTAGGTAAGGGTATAAAATCTCAGATAAGGGTACTGAACCAAATGAGGAAATAAGTAGCAATTATTTAAGGTATCCAATATTTTTTTCCTCTGTAGCACTGCAGTTGTTCAAAACAGTAGGAAATAATTTAAAGTTGAAATCATGGAGGCTGATTATATCTCTAGAAGCAAGTCAAATTTACCCAAAGTAAGTTGGAGAAAGCTAGTAGTGGAGACAAGTACTGGCAAAATGTGAATTCAGATTAGTATGGATGAACTTTGGGAACAAATACCTCTGTGCTTGTAAAGAGTGGTGTCACAGATATGACTAAGTGGTGAGACCTCTGTAATAAAGTCACTTTTGATTCATACACATTTTATTTCATTATGACTTCCTTTCAGTTGATGCACACAATAACAGTGTTAGCAAAAGCAAGCATAGAAATAATCACCATTTGTAGATGAGAAGAGCATCTTAAAGTAATTATCTCAAGGTCATGACATTATTGGCAGTCAAAACTATAACGCTGGTTAAGTCCTGATTCTAGGGCTTTCTAATTATTTGTTATTTTTTGGTGCCCTATTTCTTGATAAATTCCAATGAAGTTTTTTTGTTGCTGTTGTTTTTTGGGGTTTTTTGTTTGTTGTTTTTATTTGTTTGTTTGTTTGTTTTATTTTAGAGCAAAGTGATTGGGTAGCCTGACATGACAAATGTAATTGTTTTATTTTTTTTTTCTTGTCTCCTTTTTTCTCAGGTTAAAGATGTGACAGATTCAAATTTCTACATTCCAAAGTGAAAAGCAATTCCCTTTCTTTTGCCATCCAAACTTCTTAATGAAGGGCTAATGGGATCAAGAAGTATTTGAAATACTGAAACAAATCCCATGAGAGCAAGATTTGCCTGCTTTTCCCTGAGCATTCTCTCCTTGATCTGCACATTCCACACCCAAGGCCAGCAGCTAAGTCACATCTCACCCTCTCCCAGCCTCTCCCCACCTCCTTCTTTTGGGGTCTTTCGTCATTTAGGAAATTAGACTAAAATAATGAAACATTCCACAGGAATGGTCCTGCAAATGCTACTAGCCTAGTCTCTTAGAGTAATAATTCTTCATCTCTGTGGGGGAAACAAGGAGTAAGTTAGGGAGGGGTTGAGAAGACAACAAAAATGACCAGCTAAATCTCAGGGGTTTTTTTTGTGTTTTTTTTCCTTTTAAATTACCGAAAAGAAAAGAAAGATTAACTGTTCTCTGAATGGTGGAGCCTTCCAGGAGACCAAATAAGTCTTCTATAAACTGATTTGCCTTCCTGACTGTGATTTACCAGACTGACACCTAATTTGTTCTGAGCACAGTTGATGCCTCAGACACAATGGCGGATGACAGCCCACATAACCTCTCTTTCAGCTTTCATCTCATATATTCCATTTGAAGTTGAGTTCCGACAAGAGAGAGGCACAGAATTAATATTACCTTGGATCAGCTCAGTCTCCAGAGGGAGCAGCAAAAGCTTTTCTGGAAACAATAAACCCTTTAAACATGACAGGGGGAATGGGACCTTAGGAGGTCTCTGAAAGTATCCATTATTAAAGAAAAGGGGGGGGATCCTCGTGGGCGACTTTGATTTTTTTTTTTTTTCTCAGCAAAAGCAGTGATGAACTAGTGCCAGTTTTACATACAAATTTAAAGATCTGGGACGGTTTATGTTAAAAAAAAATCTTTCTTTCCCCTGTGCCTTAGCACATGAAGTAGAGGAAAAGAATTCATTATGAACTGTGTTTGTTATGACATTGATGTTACCTTCTTGTTTAATCTTTACCAAGTAAAATAAAAATAAAAATTAATAACAACTTCAACAATAAAAATCCAGAGGAAAGACAAAGTGTATCTGATTGTGTATGTATAAGATCAGATTTAATGTTCCAAGTGTACACATTAGAAGCTAAACGCATTGTATATGTCTGATCATATACATAAGATCAGATTTAATTATCCAAATGTGCACACAAGAAGCATTTCTCAAGATTTAGAGAATATTTTATTTGAAACTTAACTGTGTGGATTTCCACAAAATTCAAACAGCAAACAAAAAACAAAAAAACTACAACAAACATTCACACATACACATACTCTATATGTATATGTACACATGTGTACAATATTTTATATTAGTATAATATTTTATTACCATTAAAAACAAGTACATTTATTCACTTGGCATGTAGCACAGATGGTCTGATATTTTTTTCAAATCTCTTTTTGTCAAGTAACTTGTAATAGCTTCTCTACCTGTGACATCTGAGAGAAAAAAAACAGAGGCAGCTTCAGTATAGTACATACTATATGTCGAACCTGGAGTCAAAAATCCTAAAATTTCTACTTGTGCTAATTACTTAGTTTTTCACGGCCACAATAGTCTTGTCTGTAACATGGGTATAATAAAATGTATCTTCCAACATTCTTGAGAGAATCAAGTGGAGTCATTTATCTGAGTTGTTATATATAGCCCAACATCCCTCTTGGATGAGCTAAGGGACCCTGGGGCTCAGATTTAGGAAGACAGGAGCATGGGCTGAACATGGCATTAAGTGATGCTTAGAGACAGAACAAGAAAATCATAGAGTCTAGGTTTTGGGTGGTGCTAAAGTCTAGGGTTGTAACAAGAAGGGGCATTGCTGCTGTCCCACAGGAACTGGGGAGACTGAGTGTTTTAATTATCTATTGCAGTATAACAATTCACCTCAAAATTGTGTGGCTTAGAACCACAGACATTTATTATCTCACAATTTCTGTGGGTCAGGAATCCAGGCAAGATCTAGCTGGGAGCCTCTACCTTGATGTTTCTCACAGGTTGTGATCAAGGTAATGGCCCAAGCTGCAATCATCTCAAGGCCAAACTGGGAAGGATACCCTTCTAAGTTCAGTTATTTGGATCATGGAGAAGCCTCAGGACCCCTGTCAAGCAGAGACATCAATTCCTAGCTACATGGGCCTCTCTGTGTGGCTACTCACAACATGGCAGCTTGCTTCTCCAAGAGCAATGAATGGCTCAGAGAAGAAGCCAGTCTTTATGTAACCTGATCTCTGAACTGGCATCCATCACTTCTGTGCTCTATTTCTTATAAGGGAATCACTATGTACAGCTTATATTCAAGAGGTGGGGCTGCACAGGATCATAAATATCAGGGACAGAGATCCATATGGGCTACTTTAGAGGCTGCCTTCCACACTGGGAAACAAGGAAAGGTTTGGTAGAACCTGACGGACAGCACCTTAGAAAACCCAGAAAAGTTCTACTCACCAAGAAAAGGAAGGTAAAGCATGCAGACTCAGGAGTTAGGACTTGGAAAGTCACCATGGTACACAAAGGAAGGGAGACATTTTGAATCTTTGGAACTCAGAAGGAGCTATTAACAATTTTACGTTTTCCGGGGTCCTCCACTATAAATAGAAGACTTGTTGATGTTTGGGGATCTTATTTAACTCAGTTTTCTAAATTAAAGCATGGAGATAGGTATTCCCCAAGTGAAAGCTGAAGAGAGAGTCCAAGAATTTGCCTTCAACCCATCAGTGGTTAAACCCAAGGGTTCTGATTCCCAGCCTATATTATTCTGAGGTTGGCATACTCTCCTTGGTGTGAACAACACATGACAATACAGAACAGAACATTCCACAACACATGAATCTGTGCTGATGCTTAGTGCTTATTCATCAGGCAAAGGGGATCATGGCTGAGATGCTTTTTACACCTCACTCTCCTGTTGTCCCCATGGGACAGGTCACTCAATATAAAGAGTTCCTCCAAGAAGAGTGCTGTAATTCACCTTCACTTACCAGGTGCAAGGAAACTGCAATGGACTAGAACACAACTGAACTCAATTAAGTACTCCAATCCCCCACTCCCCAGAATTTTCCTAGAAGGAGAAAGAAGCCAATTACAGCAAAGTGAGCTGCTGTTAGCAATTTCTCTCCAAAAGCCACTTCCAGGCTATGTCCTGGGCTCGGGACAGACTAACTTGAATTTCTTACACACTGTTAATTGAGATCCCTGAGGGGTTCACAAACTTACTCATTTATTCAAGGAAGATTTAGTGATATTCACCAGATAGGAATTAATGAGGCAAGAACATAGAACCACACATTTAAGAAAATTTTCTGCAGTCAAATGGGATTGAAAGTAATTGGTATGTGAGAATAGATCTCTATTCCAGAATAAAGTAAAATAAAATAACCAGCGACTACCATAGAGGGTGTCCTATGTATGAAGAGTTGATCTCTTAGATATCTTTAATAGTTTAAATTCTTCAGTTTAAAAGTGATACCATTAAGGCTTGAAAATTAAGTTTAATTAGTTGTGTTTTTTATTTTGCTTTGTTTAAACCATGCCTTCCACTTTACAGAAACACTTGCATACACATTATCTCCAACTAACTTCATCATAGATATTTGCTCATTAGAACTTTCTCCAAGTAAAAAGCTTTATCTAGATGTTCCTTCCTCATTACCGTACTATCTAACCACATTCCTCCCAACACACACACACACACACACACACACACACACACACACGACTTCCACCTCTAACCAACTCCTACCAGTACTTCAGAACTCAACGCAGCCTTCACTTCCTTTAGGATCATTCTCATACTAGACTGAACCTTAGAATCAAATGGAAATGCCATTCCCACACTAATTACAACATCTGGCAAATAAGAACATAAATACAAAGGGTGCCAAAAAAAAAAAAAAGAAAGAAAGAAAAGTACACATTTTAAGAAAGGAAAAAAACTGCATTAAATTGTAATACTGAACACATAGAATAAAAGATGAATACAAGTCATTTGCATACATTTTTTTGGCATCCCTGGTATACTCTATCTTGTGAGAAGTTTCGATTCATTTATCTGGACTGTGACAAGGACCTATTGTATGCCTCTTTGCTTTTGATATTCCTATAGCATAAAGCTCCAACACAGTGATATGATACGCATTAGGAGACTTTAGCAAAACTAGCTGTACATCAGAAGCTGTAGGAAAGCTTATGAAATACAGAAAGTCTTAGGTCTGACTCCATACCTATAGAATCTGAGCTCTGGGATCCAAATAATTCTGATATTGTAGACTGACTGAGGAGACATTAAGCTCCGATGACCTCAGTGTGAAGGGACTTTGGAGTTTAATTACTTTGAAAATGTGCCTAGAGCAGGAATCACATATGAGTATAATACCACCTGATGGATGCTTGAACATTTCCAGTGAAATGACCATCACCATTTCTCCTTCAAGTCAACTTCACTGTTTAGACCACTGTGAGATTAGCCCCTTCTTGCCTATTGTTTGAAAGTTTTTGTTATAACACATATTTATTACTATGCTCTCATCTTTCAAATAATTTTAATGAGTTTGAGGTTACAGTAATAAATATGATAAATTCCCTGACCATAAGAACCTGAAAGGTATAATAAAAACAAGTAAAAAAAAAAAAAAAAAAAAAAAAAAAAGGTTAAGATAGTATGTTAAGTGCTACCTACCAAAGTGGTTCTCAACAGGGTGATGACATGAATTTTTAGAACAGGCATATAATCCAGTCTTGGGGGACTCCAGGAAGGCATCCTAGAAGGAGTGAAGTCTAAGATAAAGCCTGGAGGGTTAGTAGGGTTGTCCAAGTGAAAAGTGTGTGGCTAGAACCAGCGAGGGCATAGCAGTAAATAAGGTACTTGCAGAACAGTGTTCGAGGCAAGTAGTTTCTCCAGGGATTGAGGTGACCAACCATCCTGGCTTACCCAGGACTTCCATAGTTTTAGCACTGAACATCTTATCCTGGTAAAGCACTCAGTCCTGGCTTAGTCACCCTCAAAGTTCATTGGACATTGCTGTGGTGAGATGGCCAACATGATTTTACCAAAAAGAAGACTGTTTATAAACATCACCATGGATGCTCAGTCTCCTATTGTATGCATGCAGAGTTTAAGGAAGGGCTCCAGAACATAAGGAAAAAGCGATTGAAAATATGCTGGAATATTAATAAAGACACACTTTGCCAACCTTACAATTTTTTTTTTTTTTGCATTATTTTGTTCATGCTTTCAAAATGGCTCTGGGTGTCATTGTTACCACATATGCCTGATTCCTGTGCTACACAGATATTCCAGATCTAGTCTTCAGACAGATCTTAAAGAAATACTCAGGATAGGGACACTCAAGTCCGAAAAGTAATTTCACCAATCTCGGTTGATAAGAAAAGAGTTTGTTAAATTGCTCAGTCAATTTCAAGATTTAAGAGGGAAGACTACCAGGAAAAGACTACTCTGATCTCAGACTTAGAGAGAAGGCAGATGTGATGTGAGAAAGAAGACAGATGTGATATGATGCCCTAGAATTTCTTGGAACAGAGTTTAATGGAAAGCTCTCTTTTAAGTGGCCATGCTAGTGGGATTTCTAAAGTTGATTAGTTGACAAGACTACTTAGCATATTAGAACACTGGATACTCCAAAGTTAAAGATTAAAAAGAATTTTTTTCTCCTACTGTCTTTCATTTAATTGCTTTCTGAAGCTTGCTTGAAACAGCTGTCTCCTTATTCTACGCTAATGAGGCTCGACCGCTGGCATGGAATATTCAATGCCATTTTTCAAATGTGATTCGTAGAAAAATAAAAATCCCTTTTTCTATAACTTTCTTAGTCGACACAAAGAATTTGGAGACACTGGCCTAAGGGGAAACATTAGGAACTCAGACTACCTGGAAGTTCCGTACCCTAAGAGTAGATGAGAATGTCATTGCACAGGTTAGCATTACAGTTGAAAGGGACTTATTCTGTTATTCCTTTAATGGATATTTTCATTTTAAATGAGACTTACAGGGGAAGGTCAATGCTTAAATTAAAGGAATTATTTTCATACTTTAGCAAGTTGGGAAGTTCTGAAGGAACTATTGCAGGTGCAGGGGGTGCGTTATATCATAACAGTATGGGCCGATTTCCAGACAGGTAACCCCAGAGCTCATTGTACTTATGATCTTCGTTATTATTAATTAAAAATAATTATTAACAAATATTCATTCAGCATGGTATATGAACCAGGAACTATTAAAGGTACTGAGGATGCAACAGGAACAAAACAGATTAAGTCCATCCACTCATGAAGCTTTTGATCTAATAGAGAGATAACTAATAAATGGACAAACCAACACTCAAACAAGTTGATGTGTTAGTAACGGAGAGGAACTGGAGTACTACTATTTTATTTTTCACCAAATTTGGTTGCCATAATCATAGTTATTATTATTATTTTTAGAATTCCTGAAAGCAGATAAACTGAAAATAAACAAATTCATCATTTCAACATTCAACAAATATTTATTGAGCTTTTCCTACATAACAGGTGCTGTCCTAGGTGTTGGAATCAACTCTTTCTATTGAGTTGTGCTTCAGTGTTTCAGGTCCTCAACTCCTTTTGGGAACTGATTATCATGGCAACCTGTGAAAGTGATATGAGACTCTCCCTTGCCCTTTCTCATGCTGGTCTCCCATATTCTTATTTTTTCTTTCTTTTTGTTACTTTTCCCACAATCACTAGGCTATAATCCTGTTAATGACTATCTTTTGGCTGAAGGTTTTATATTTTGACTTGCTCTGCATATATCTCTACTGCCTCGACATTTTTAAATTCTTCACAGGGACAGCATTCCTCCCATAATTAGAGGGATCATCTTGACTGAAAATATTCTAATCTCCTGTTCCATAACATGATCCCCAACTGGCCAGTTGTTTTGCTTGCATTGTAGAGGATAGTCAGTATTCTGGTTCAAGGACTCAGTTCTTTTCATAGTCTGGTTTGGGAAAACTGACACAGACGTCTCCAACCATGTAGGGTTTTCTTAACCATACATTTTGTGGGGGGAAAATATGAAGGATTAATTCCCAAGGGATCTATTCCTTTGCCAAACATTTATTGTTTATTGGTCAGATGCTAGAAACTGATCAAGGCACTTGGGATACAGCAATAAAACAAACAAACCAACAAAACAACCAACAAATCAATTCCCTGCCCTATAGAGTTTATTAGTTTGCTGGTGAAATTTGTGATGTGTGAACGCTTTCTCTTAGTTTTAAAAATGTTTTTTTTTTTTTTTTTTTAATTTGCTTGCTTATTTCATTGCATATTTACTTCTTTTAAGATTTCCAGAAAATTCTGAGGACAGCGTGTAACACATAGGAAAGATACTTCCCCCTAGCTTTGGTCAAAACTGTTTGCTATTTGGAAGGTAAAAGGAAAAACCGAAATGTTTATGGTAATATTTACAAAGGCCCATTCGGTCCCCTTTCCAGATAAATGTCAAAGTCAAAACACTAGTGACTTCTGGTTTATACATTAAACTGCCTATGTGGATACAAACTTGTATTAATACTCGTATGTGTGTGTATATACAGATGTACGCAAGTTTTTGTCTTTGTCCCCTATTAGGTGTATAGCCATTTACTGTCTTTTTTTGAAAGCTAAAAGGAAACCTTCAAACTTACATAATTGTCTCTCAAACACAGTTAACATAAGCTCAGGACAAGAGTCTCATGAGTGCTGTTAGTATTTCTGCTAGAAGATGTGGAGATATATATCTCGATCTAGATCTATCTAGTTCAGGGATTCACTTTCAACTCATATTTATTCTATATTTCAAATTTATTTATTCAACTACAGAATTAAGGTTCCTATGCATTATTTTACCATAAAATAATCAAGTTAATATAGACATGAAACAAGGACAACTTTTTTCATGTGTGAGATACCTATGATTACAAATTTAGCATTTGGGATAGCTCCTTGTTTTTACCACCTGAGCACCATTGTTTTGGCATTACCTGGTTACATACATTTGGAGGAGTGAGTAAGAGAGCGGAATATAAAGCTGATCCATGATGGCCAGTTACCAAAAGCATATATTCAATTGCTAAATCAATGATGGCTGACACACTGCTTACTACCTACATGACCTTTACAGGTCTCAGTTTTAAAGCACTTATCTTAGTTTCCTTTGACTAATTATAATAACATAATCAGTCTGACACATGTAGAGTGAGAGGTTCCCTAAGGGAGATGTTTCCAAAGCACTTGGATGAGTGAGGCCTCCTCAAAACAGTTCCTCGGGTGGATGAATAAGGACTAAAATTATTTGTAATAAAACTAAAGACTCTCTTTTCACCATTAGAAGTGAGTCCAAAATGAGCCCTTTCTCCACGAGGAATAATAAAGTGACTTACATTCACTTTGATGTGTCAAGGAAACACGCCAGGGCTTTTTTTCAACAGTGTATTTTGATATTTGAGAAGAAGGCAACATTAGTAATATGAATACATATTTGAGAAACACCAAAATTTGGGGAAACATTCCTTAAAAGAGAAGAATTAGAGCACATATGACTTTTGCACTAGTGTTTTATTGCCTTCTGGTTTGATTGCCTAGATCAGGAGACCTTTATGAACAGGATAGAGGCACAGGGAACCTGCCTGGACCGACCGGGTGGTCAGACGACTGTGAGGAGAAACCTGCAGCACCAACTTGTCTCAGGTGACATTCAATTGGCTGTGAGGTTTCCTAAATGCACAATGTCACACTTGCAGGGATTTATTTACAAAATAAACAAACGATCCCTCCACCTTCTGTTATGACATGGACAGAGCAACTCAGATATCATTTACTCAGCCCTTTATAAAGGTAGATCAGTTGGGTTTTCTTTTGCATAATAAAAAAATAAAATGTTCATTTTAGAAAATTACTTAAAAGGTAAAACGATACAGAAACATAAATAGTTCTCTGTGCACACCAAGGACCTAAATACTCACCTGCCTGGAGGGTAGACAAACAGTGAGTGAAAGCTGTGTTTGTATGGGGAACGCTCAGTAGGGGTCCAACAGTGTCCTTCCCAAATTCTCAACAAATCCTGGAGATGGAGGTTAGAGGAAGCAATAGAGGACATGGAAGAGTGGGGATAGAAGAGATCCATAACCCTCTCCCTGATATAGCTCTGGGAATAGCAAATCTTGAGAGTTTCAGAAGCCATGTTCCATGGAGAAGAGTCAACTAGAGGTGGCTTATGAGGGGTTTATTTTAGATTGGATTATTGGTCCCAGTTCTTTTATCTCCTGTAATACTCTTATGCATTTACATGCTTTCCATGGTCTCATGAAGATGGGAGTATATTGAACTTGGGCTTGGCTTGAAAATTGCTTTTTCCAATGAGATGTTAGCAGCTACAACCTGAACAGATGCTTGGAAATGTAACTCCTGCCTGAATACGTCCTCTTACACTGCGGCCTTTTGCTATGAGAAGAAAATTCCTTGGGTAACTGCATGGAGTTTCTCTGTAGTCTGAAGCTAAATCCAGCTTTGCCTGAATTCACTGAACCTCAGTTGACCCCCAGACATGAGCAAGAAGAAATAAATGCTCATCATTGTAAGCCACTGAGTGCTGAGGTGGTTTATTAGTGCAGCCGTACTGCTGACCAGTACAGATGTCCAGTCAACTGATCTGAAACCATCTCTTGCCACCAGTGAGGTGAAGGAAGACCCAAATGTTTTCCTATAGCCAAGAAAAATAACTGTGAAGAGCAGGGGAGGGTTTCTCCCAATAGAATTAGGCTTATAATAGAAAAACACTGTTCAGTCACATTTTTTTTAATGAACTGAGAAGCCTAAAGGCTTCTTACTAACAAGATAATTAAAGATGGGAATTAGTCCTCTAAAATAAATACAAAAGTTGGTAACACAGAAAAATTGGGGCCGACCAATTACATAAAATCATGATGTACTGGCCTTCAAGGTGAGCTGGTCCTCACGTGTTTCTCTTAGGAATATGGTGGGACTGAAAGAACCACTTGGTTGAGTTTGAAGGCAACAAATCAATGCAGTGAACTGGAGTTGGAATTATGGCAAGCTAAGAGCCCTGTGAAGGTCAAAGTAGCAAAGGAGCAAAAATAGTGAGAGAGTAGAGATAGTTGGTTAAGAGACAAGAAGGAACTTCAACTCAGAAAAAAATCAGAGATGCAATGAGGATGAGACTTCATTTTACACAACCCACACAGCTACTTGGGTTCCTGATAGATGTATGATTGTATTTCTGCAACTTACGATATTTTTTTTCTGTCAATAAAATCCCCATTACTTAAGTAAGTTGACTATTCTCTGTACCTAAAGAACAAAAAATGAAGGGAGCTTCTTTAAGCACCTAAAATATTTGAAATAAGGTTAAAAACAGTAACTTTGTTTATTTTCCATAGACTATAAGTGTTGATTCTAAAATAACGCATTACAATAGGTTAGAGTTTTGCTCTGGGTGGCTAAGGGAGCTTTGTGTCTCATTACAAATGGCACCAATTTGTTCCAAGGGCCTCTCTACATGAGTTGGTCTATGTGAGTTTCTCCAATTTCCAATCTAACTCAAAATTGCCATAATTTTACTTGGGCCTCATCCCAGGACTGTATGCCATTTCTAGGACATACTATGCTTAGAAAAATTCTCCTTAATTCAGTCCGTATTTTCCGACTCAGCAGACTGGAAATGTCCACCTCCATTTGCTAGTACCATTCAACCGATAATTACAGGAGAACTAATTGCCACCTCTTTGTGGCATACAGGCTGCAACTCCTTCTCAAAGCAGCCAAATAGCTAGGTCAACACAGGGAACGTAACCCTGTAACTGAACTACTCTTTTAATTAGGGGTGAAGTAAGAAAGAGGAAAAAGACAGAGAAAGATTGCACAGACTGCCTATGAAGAATAAGCAAACTCTGCGGATTCATTTACATATCTAAATTTAGCCAACTTTAGGCTCCTAACAAGCTCTCTTCCTTCCTTTAACTCAGCACTTTAAAGGGATTTGCAAAGAGGTTCCCTGAAGTGAAATTGAACCTGAGAGTAAACAGTGAAATGTGCTTGTTTTCTCACTTGAATATTCTGAAGCCATACATTTACCCTGTATTTTTAATTCATAAAGTACTCTTAACAATATTTCATGGTTATATAAATTGATACAAGAATTTGGAATTTAATACTAATATGGCCTCACTAAATTATAGAAAGAGTAAAATATATATCACTGGCATACAGTATATGACTATAGCAACAATAATTCAGATAAATTATGCCCTAAACCTTTCATTTGCTTAATTATCTGAATATTTCAGTCAAAGATGGCCTGGATTACAAAACCAAAGGCACAATCCAGGAAAGAAAGGATTGATAAATTAGACTTCATTAAAATTTAAAATTTCTGCTCCATGAAAGACACTGCCAAGAGAATAAAAAGACAAGCCATGGACTGGGAGAAAATATTTGCAAAAGATATATCTGATAAAGGGTGGCTTTATCAGATATCTTTTATATAATTGGAACACAGATACTCAAATATGCAGTCTTAGAACTCAACAATAAGAGAACAGAAAACCTGATTAAAAATGGGCCAAAGCACTTAACAAATTTATCACATAAAGATAAACAGATGGCAAATAAGTATTAGAGAAGGTGCTCCACATTATATGTCATCAGGAAAATACAAATTAAAACAAACAAACAAACAAAACACAATGAGATGCCACTACACCTCCATTAGAATGGCTAAAATCCAAAATACTGACAACATCACAGGCTGGTGAGGATGTGGAGCAACAGGAACTCTTGTTTGTTGTTGGTGGGGATGCAAAATGGTGTAGCCACTTTGGGAGACAGTGGCAGTTTCTTACAAAACGAAATGATATACTTCCCCTTATGATCCAGCAATCATGCTCCTTGGTATTTACACAAAGGTGTTGAAAACTTATGGCCACACAAAAGTCACACAGATGTTTACAGTACCTATTAGTAAACACACAGGTGTTGATAGCAGCTTTATTCATGATTGCCAAAACTTGGAAGCAACCAAGATGTGGGTGAATGGATAAATAAGCTGTGGCACATCCAGACAATGGACTATATTTACTGCTAAAAAGTCATGCATTATCAACTTATGAAAAGACGTGGAGAAAATTTAGATGCATATTCCTAAGTGAAAGAAGCCAATCTGAATCGGCAACATACTGTATGATTTCAACTATATGACATTCTGGAAAAGGCAACACTATGGAGACAGTGAAAAGATGAGAGGTTGCCAGGAGACAGGGAATGGGGGGAGGTGTGGAAAATTAATAGACGGGGCACAGAGAAATTTTAGGAAAGTGAAAATACCCTGCATGAAACTATAATGGTAGATACATGCTATTATATATATGTACCAACCCATAGAGTGTGCAACCCTAAGAGTGAACCCTAATGTAAACTATGGATGCTGGGTGGTTATGTGTCAATGTAGGTTTATTGTAACAAATGTACCCTGTGGTTCTGGATGTTGATAATGGGGGAGGCTATGCATGTGTGGGGGTAGGCGGTACTACATTGATTTTCTCTGCTAATAGGGCCTCATAAGCTTAATATGGCAAGAAATGCCATGTCTTGGTAACGAGAATTTGTTATATCCAGAAGTCAGAAGATAAACCCCACAAAAATTCAGGGGTCTGCCACCTTGGTGAAACTTTTAGAAATCATTCATTTATTGTCTGGTGGGTTATTCCCTTTAAAAGAAAAATTATCGCAACTTGCAGCCATAACTAATAAGAAAGGATGGATTTTTTGGAAGGGATGTTAGGATTTTAGAGATCACATATGACATATTTGGTAGTTGTGCTTCTAGTTATTTATTGGGAAGTCCCAAGCTGAGTCAGATCTGGAGAAAAACAAGCCTTTCAGCTGGTCCAGATTGCAATTCAAGCATCTCAGCCATTTGGCTTTTGTGATGCCATGACAGTTTAGACTGTTGTATGCAGGTTCTGAAAAGCCCTGATAAGAGAATCACAGTGTGGGCTCCTAAGGGCTTGGGGCTAAGTTATGCTGTCCTTAGTGGATAACTACTACTCTTTAAAGAAGCTGTTCTCAAACTTTTTGGTCTCAGGAACCTACACAGTCTTAAAATTTATTGGAAACCCAAAGAGCTTTCGTTTATGTGGATATATCTTTTGATACATCATGCATTAGAAAGTAAAATTGAGAAAAATGTAAGACATTTATTTAATAATTTACTTTAAATAATTTACTTAAAATATTTAGGTGGGTGCAAAAGTAATTGAGGTTTAAAAGGTTAAAAATAATTGCAAAAACCGCAATTACTTTTACACCAACCTAATCACAATAATAAACCTACTATATCATAACATAAATTATAATTTTTTTAATAAAATGTTCACTGGTTTCTCAAAAATCTGGTAGGCAAGATAACTCTTTCAGCTTTTCCCTCAGTACATAGGAAAAACCAACTCTCTCTCGCCTATGTGTTTCTCCTTTCCTCTCACACTCACAACATTTCTGACATGAGATTTATTTTTTTACCCATACCAAGCAATTCTCTGTGACATTAGCTGGGTATCCTATAATTCAGTTCACTTCTGACATAACAGGAGTTAGTGCCGACCCCATAGGTTAAGGGTTTCGTCTCAGGAGACAGCCCCCCACTTCAGAAGCCCACTGCACATAGTAGTTCCCAGGTTACCCACAACTTCTGTCTGACTACAAATTGGAGGTTCCCGTCACCTCTCTCTTGGATTTGATTATTGGCTAGAACAGCTCACACACTCAGGAAAACACATACTTACAATTATTAGTTTATTAAACAATAAAGGATATTATAAAGGATACACATGAATAGCCAGATAAAGAGATATATTAAGGCAAGATCTGGGAGCACAAAAGCTTCTGACCCCATGGAGTAGAGTTAGGTAGAGTGCATCACCCTCCCAGTCAGTGGATATGTTCACCAATTTGGAAGCTCACCAAACAATATACAATTGGGATTTTTATGGAGGCTTCATCAGTAACTAACTCCATCTGCATCCTCTCTGGAAAATGGGGGATGAGGCTCAAAATTCCAAGCTTAATTATGGCTTGATCTTTCTGGTGACCAGCCTTCATCCAGAAGCCCATCCAGAATCATCTTATTCGAACAAAATACATCCTATCACCCAGGAAATTACAAGGAATTTAGGAGCTCTGTGTCAGTAACCCGGGTCAAAGATAAAATATTAGAACAAAACATGCTCCTTGAGCTCTTATTACTTAGGAGATTACAAGAGTTTTAGGAGGTCTGTGCAGGGAGCTGGTCAAAGACTAAATGTTAGAACAAAAGATTCTCCTAGCAATCCCATTTACAAGGGTTTTAGGAGCCCTGTTTCAGAAAATAAGGAGATTACCTATCTCTATACCTATATCTATATTGTCCATCTCCATATCCATATCCATATCTAATCTTAGTATTTCACACTCAGCTACCTCTGTGCTGGCTCATTTGGCTCCTAAAAAAGAGACCAACATCAAAAGGACATATAACATTTATGGGTTAAAAACACGGATGATCCCCAACAAGACCAATCTGGACACTACTGCTGAATGCTCAATTTATCAGCACATCCAGGGGGACCAGCCAGTCATCCACTGCCAGAACAGTTACATTGGAAACCATCCTTTATAGATTATGGATTGGGCAGTGATTTGTCCTCATTTGGATTGTGTTCTATTGGATGAAGATTTGTATTGACTTCTCATCACACATCAGCCAGCAATACTGTCTATGGGCTACCTGAATGCTTTATTCACCACCATAATGTCCCAGACAACATTGCTTCTGATCAAAAAACATATTTGATAGCTAAAAGATGCAGCAGTGAGCTTATGCTGAAACAATTCACTGGCTCTGCCATCACTCAGAAAAATACTGGACTGATACACAGTGGACTGCCCTTTTTAAGAATCAGTTACAAAGCCAATGAGGAGATGCTTTCCAATGTATCATGCTTCTTTTCCATAACCAAAGTACAATGATAGAAAAACAAAAGATGAAAATGTGACACACACCTCTTAGTATTACACATAATGAGCCATTCACAAAATGCTTGTTTACTAAGAATTTGACTTTAGAAACCTCAGGCTTAAAGGACTTCATATCCAAGAAGGAACTCTTTTTCAGCAGACAATACAATATTTTTTAATTGGAATTTCGGATTGCCTCTTAGCTATTTTTGGCTCCTTATGATATTGAACCATCAGACATAGAAGGGACAACTCTCCTACATTTGTTAGGGTAATTAATTTTGACTATTATAGAGAAATGGATGTATGTAATGGAGCTAAGAAAGGATATACCTATACAGAACACACGGAATACTCTGAAGTTCCTCTTCCTATTGCCATGTTCATTAGGAAAATTTAAAAGAGTAATATAGAAACCCACATATACATAAAGCAACCAAATGTCTTGGTTTGCCTGAGACTGTCTTCATCTATACGTTTCATACCAGAATAATTATTAGTATAATAATAATATTATACTCTCCTACTCAAAAATGTCTCAGATGAAAATATAAAGTACATGGTGACGTTAACCATCACACTCAGGTTCTTCAGGATTTATGATATAGATTATCCTTCCAGTAAAATAATTCTGACAAACTAGTGCTGAGGGGAAGAGGAATATTAAATTGGCAGTAGAGAAAATAAGTTAAATATATGAATCTAGCTTTGTGGAGAGCTGCAAAAATAACTCTAGAACCTATCCATTTTCTTGTCTTGTCCTCTACTAACTATCTGTCTATTTATCTAACATAGATCTATATATCTGTAGCTATATATTTCCATCTATATCTACATATAGAAAGAGTATGAAATATATACATACAGTGTGTATATATATATATGCATATACACTTATCTAGATAATATATCTATATATAGAAAGTGTGAAATATATGCATACAGTATATATATAGAAATAATATATATAATTTAAATATATAGATGTAGATATAGACAATATGTAGATAATATCTATATATTATATATAAATATATATGTATATGTGTGCATGTGTATTTGAGTATGATTTATTTTTCCTAATATTTTTAAAGGGCATGGTGATTATGAGTAACTTAATGCAAACTTTATTTGCTACAAAGATAAAATTGAAGTTAATTCTAATTCCTAGAAGAAAAAATAAATTGGACTTGGGCCATTCCACTTGTAGGAGAAGGTTAGTGCATTTTCATTTGTTTGAGGAAGATTTGCATTCTGTTGGAAAGTAGGTGCTAGCTGCTATTGTTCATTATTGGAAACTTAAGTATGGGAAGAAATGTGAGGGAACTTCTGAAATATGTAGATCCCTTGGCAGATCTTCACACGGGATTCAGTAGGTCTGGCAGTAGGGCCTGTGAGTTTGTATATTTCACCAAGAAACTGGAAGATAAATATTTCCCAAGTTACCAATTGGGGAACACTATGTCAGAAGAATAAAGTGAATCTCAGTAGGATTGAAGTCAAGTTTAGGATTCCCTATTCAATGGAAAGCCAAACTTGTAAAGGATTTTTGTAATCCACCAACTGGGCTGAGACTATAAAAAGGACAGGGTCCGGGTGTCTGCACCTCACACCTCTTTCCTCCTGTACATCTGACTCCACGGGTCGACTGAGACGATATTTGCACTGAGGTTTTGATGACCCATCTCAGAAGCGTGCTAGATGCTTCAGGCTAAACAAATCTCAGACTATACATTTTTCTCCCAGCCCAAATCATTATTTCTCTTTGATCAGTAGCGTGGGGCCAGCCCCAGGAAGATTTTAAGTTTCTGCTACCAGGGGGGACCAGATCACACCAGCTAGGCTTCACCACTCAGGCTTTTCTCCATTCAAGTATGGAGTATAATGGAGGCTCCAGGAAATAGCATATACTTTTAATTTGCTTTTGCTCTTCTCAACCCCAGTGCATTCAACCAGGCATGAAGTGGTAATAGTGGTTAAACAACAAATACTCTCTCTTACAAGGTTTTATAGGTCACTGAGTCAAAATGACAGCTCCCCTTTGCCACTTGTATAAAAATTATATTTTTCCAGTTATTATAGAGATATGCTTGACATATAACATTGTACTGGTTTAACCTATGCAACCTAATGATTTAACATATGTATATATGGCAAAATGATTACCACGATAAGTTTAGTTAACATCCATTACTTCACATTGTTATAAATAATTTTTCTCATGATGGGAAATTTTAAAACCTATTCTCTTACCAACTTTCAAATATATAATAAAATATTAAATATAGTCACCATGCTGTATATACATCCCTAGAACTTATTTATCCTATAACAGGATGTTTGTACATTTTGACCATCTTCACCCGATTCCCCACACCCCGCCAAACCAGTGAGTTTAGTGATGGCACCAAGTTGTCCTAGATAGTAACAAAGCGAAAAGCTCAGTAATCAAAACTGTGCACAGAATTTGAACAACAGGGGGTAAAATTTCCACTTAAAGGCTATTTACCCTTCCTTTGCCGCATAACAAGAAACTCAGTGATAGGAAGAAAGATAACAATTATTTGTGCCCTTAAATAATTTCTCCCTAATAAGGTAAAAAATGTAGACTCATAGAGCCATAGACTCCCAGATTATCAGAACTAGAAGAAATATTAGAGACTGTTTGCTCCAACTTTCATTTCATTGGTGGAAAAATGAAGCCTGGAGAAAAACATGTCACTTGTTCCAGATAAAACAGCTAGTTAGATTAAAATAGAAAGAGAAGTAATATAACTACTGATAATCAACTTGGTATTTCAACCCTCTTTTTGAGAATTTTTCAGAAGAATGTCATATGACAGCTTAAGGAAAGATTCTGGGCCTTTACAAAGATAGTGGTTCCCTGGAAATTTTACTGACATTGAAGCTTCTGGAAGATAAGAGATATGTATACAGAGGATGCCAAAAATATGTATACACATTTTAAGAAAGGAAAAAAACTATTAAAATTGCAATACTCAATATATACTAATAACAAAAGATGAATGCAAGTCACACTTGACTTCTGCAATTACAAGAGGTGCTCAAAGTGGTTACCATCAGCATAATTTTAACAGGTTTTTTTTTTCCTTTCTTAAAATGTGTATACATTTTTTTGGCATCCTCTGTATATGGGAGTAGAAACATCTAATCTTTCTTTTCTTCTCCCAGTTACTTATAAACCAAATGAATTTAGCAGAACTCAACTGAAACAAAGAAATTATTATGAATAGTACACATTGCGTGTTTCTTTGTTTGTTTACTCATCTCAACAAAGAATCTGCTACTCATTTTATTCTGTGGCCTGGCACATAAAAATGTGCATAAAAGACATCATGAGAACTATGATGAATACAGAAAGGAGAAAGAGAGGCGGTATCCAGCAACATGACTTTGCTCTAACGGTTGAAGTTTCCACAAAGGAATTCAAATTCCTTAACAAATTGAATGTAATAGAAGCGCTGGACATAAGCTTGAATGCAATGGGAACATCCTGCATGATTCCAATTATACTTAAGCCAAGTAAATCCCAAATGCTCCATTGGAATGTGATGTTTCTATTGTTTATTGTTCAATGGTGTGAGGGATGAGACATAAAGAGTATGTGTATCACTCCACACTTAGCTGGAAATAGCTAAGGGGGAAGAACAGGTTGGTTTGAACGTGGCTGTCGGAACTCAACTAGAACCGAAATGAGACTCCGGATAGGGGACTGGTGAGGGCTGAAGACAGAAGGAGACAGAGTACAGAGTTTAGACTCCTGAGGCAAAAAATAATGACAGTGAATTATATCACAGTTGATAAAACAGCGTAGTTTCCATAAAATCCAAATAATTCATATGATACAGAATAGTTCTCTGAACAAATCAAAATTAAATATTAAATGAGTAAGAAAAGCATACTTGAACCCCTCTCCCCAAATTTCAGGAAAAAGCCTAAAACACTCCTACATAGATACCCAATGGGTCAAAGATGGCATTACAAGAAAAATTTTTCAAAAATATTTAAAACAATGATATGGGGGTGGGGGTAAAAATCCTTCTATTAGGGTTTCTTTTTTAAAAAAACAGATTGACTGTAGTCTAGTTAAACAATAATTTGTTAGGTGGTGCTAGAGCAGCCTTTAGTAAGGCTAATTATATTTCCCACTACTGAGCAAGACCTTATGGGTCTTCTACCCACTGTCCTGTGAAGCATGAAGATGTCCCTTGTGAGTTGTGGAAACAGGCTTTATTCCCCACCTTGTCTCAACGCTAGGCACTCTTACCTCCCTGGTCTTGGGGAATCTGCTCACACAATCCACTGAGCAACTCTCTGTGGGAACTTCCCTATACAAAGGAAGCCCCTGCAAACCCCCAGGGCTCTCTTTCTGAATTTCTCTTCTCTCGGGTGTGCTGTGATCATTAGCTTCCTTGGTCCCCTTGGACTCTCAGAGAATCCACTGGTCTCCAACTCCTTGTGCTGTGGCCTGGAAACCCTCTGAAGGCTGTAAGCTGGGGTAATTGAAGGGTTTATCTCATTTTGTTTTCCATTTCACAAGGATCACTGTCCTTTATTGCTAATGGGCAGTGTCCTGAAAGCTAGTATTTCATACAGTATACATGCACTTTTGGGGAGCAGGTAAAAACAATCCCTGTTATATTACTTTAAATTGGTCAGAAGCAAAGGTCCACCTTCCATTAGTTTTAACTAAATAAAAAATAAACTACCAACTAGATACAAAATTCTGTAAGATGGGCTGCTGATTCAAAACAATTTTAAGGTAAATTTGAGGCGCTTACTCTCTTCGAGGGAATATAAAACATGAAGTTTAATAATTGTAATAAATGGGCAGAAAAGGATAAGCACCCAATCGATGGGAGAAAGGGCTATGAAAGTTTGGGTCTGAGGCAGTGATAGATTGCTCTCAGCTCACGGCATTAGGGAACGTTTAATAGAAGAAAACACTTTCCAGTGGGATGGAAACTGTAAAATACCTAAGTGAGTGGAATAATGGTAATTACAAAGTAAAGACAGACTGGTATAAAGCCAGGAAGAATGTTGGATGCAAGACAAAAGAGCCAGATGCCAGCAAATTCTATCAAACATTTATGAAAGGAGTAATAAAAGTCTTTAACAAACTCTTTCATAAAATACAGGTGAAGAGAACCTTCTCGAACTTGTTTTTATGAGGTGATCATAACCCTGCTACCAAAGCCTGACAAAGAACATTGCGACAAAATAATATTACAAACCAGTATTTGTCGTGAATATCGACCAAAAAAATCCTCTAAACAGTACAAGCAAATTGAATCCAGCAGCATATAAAAAGAGTATTGCATTGCCAGTGTTGTAGACCCCCAAAATGCAAGATTTATTTAATCTTTGAAATCAATTAATGTAATTCACTGCATTAACACTATAAAAGAGAACAAATTGTAATAGTACCTTGAAAAATCTAGAAAAATCAGTTGACAAAATTCAACACACATCCATTATGAAAACCCTCACCAAACTAGGGAACTAACTCAATCTGAGAAATGGCATCTAAAACTTCTTTAGCAACTATCATTTCAAGTAGTGAAAAACTGAAAACTTTCCCCGTAGGAAAGGGAATGGTAAAATAGGAATGGTCATTGCACACATATTGCACACATTTGAATGTGCTCCATGTTATTTGCTATGCAGGAAATGTAAATTAGAATCACAACGAAGTATCATGACACATCTACTAGAATAGCTAAAAATTATAAAGAAACAAAAACCCAAATTTACTGAAAATAAGAAGAAATTAGAACTCTACTAGGGGTAGGGTTGGTTCTCCATCAGGGGCAAAACCACTTTGGTAAAAATTTTGCTGGTTTCTTAAAATGTTACACTTACCCAATGATCCAGCAATCCCATTTTCACGTATTTACCCATAAGAATTGAAAACATATGTTTACACAAATATTTGCTCATAGATGTTCACAGTAGCTTTATTTATAACAGCCCCAAACTGAAAAATACTCAAATACCCATCAATAGGGGCATGGATCAACAAATGACAGTATATTAATATGAGGGAATAATACTCAGCAATAAAAACAAATAGCCTACTGATAAATCAAACATCATGAATAAATATGCTGAATGAAAGCAGCTGGACACAAAAGGATACATACTCTAATAACCCACTTGTAAGAAATTTAGAAGAGGCAAAAAAATGCATGATGAAAGAATTCAGAACAATGATTGGCACAGATACTCGGAAGGAAATAAAGGAATTTTCTGAAGTGATGGGAATGTTTGGTATCTTGATAACTGGATTACACAGGTGTATGCATTTATCAAAATGTATCAAGTATTACAGTTAAGACTTATGCATTCTACTTTTGTAAAGTACACCTCAATTAACAAACAAAAAAAATGGAAAGCATGATATAAACATTTTCATGAGAATGGCAATAAATATGATATATTGCCAAGAAAGTGAAAAAGTTCTATTCAAAAGAAGTTGGTGGTGGTACTCTCAAAAATAAAGAAATATAGGAATGGCAGATTTTGTTTATAGAATCTTTGAGAACCACGCAGAAGATTTATATTATGAAGTCTCATGAAAATAATACCCAGAGATGTGGTTTGAACAATTAATATCATGTTAAAGCAGTGTTTTCAGGTAAGTATGTGAAGTTGCAAGGGCATGTGTAGAGTCTAGAATTATGTTGTGGTATAAAGAGCTCTCTGATTTATAAAACCACAGCACATGGCTGCCTATGAGGGAATCCAAGCTGTTAGACTACTGCAAGCTGCGAAGTCTAAAGCCAAGGAAACAACAGTGCAGTGTATGAGCATCACGGAATATAGCAAGTCCAAGGACATTCTTTAAGTGAATGAAGGACTCTATTCATTATTGGAATCTGCGAAAAGGATGGGTAAAGGACTGAAGCCAGGAAGAATTCACACGGGAGCAGCCAGTCTATATCTTAACAACATAAGCATTGAATTAGCCTGAAGGCACAGAGTCAACACCCAATTACTGAAGAAAGTGCACAGAGAAGAGACATTGCACTGCACTGAATATAAATGCCTAATAAATAGAGATGCCCTTGCTTTTCTAAGGATACAATTAAGGACCTTCAGTTTCAGTAACCACATGCTCTGAAATTAAAATGTTGCATTGTTTTCCTTACAGATGGTAGATGTTCCAGCACAAGTTTCATTCTAGTACATTGTAAAAAGAGATTCAGTTCACGGTTCAATCTATAGACAGGTATTGAGCATATGTTTCTATAAAGTTATTTGTATCCTATTTGCATCAAGGACTCAGTGTGTTGATTAAAAATGATAATGATCAAGATTGTTCCTCCATGAAAATACAGAACTTATATTTTAGTTGAGGTGAAAACTCATACTCATAATGTGCTTTTGTAAACAAACCAGAACTTACACATCCAAATGAATTTGGCCATCTAACAGTCTCTTGGAAGCTGCATATCTATTTCATTATTGGACATCTTTAATAATTGTGCTTAGAACCTATGACATGTGGCTTTACGAAATATCCTGAAGAATGATAAATCTTTGCTCTTTGAAGGTCTATTCAATTTTTGTTTTAAAGAAGCAGTTGAAAGTTCCTTCAAAATAGATATTTCAAATAAAGAAGGTGGAAGGTGGAATGCAAGATAATCTCACCATGGTTTAAAAAGAAAATAAGGGAAAAATGAAGGTGTTGACAGAAACCAGCTTCCTTGTATGGAAAATGCTCCAGCTCTGAAGACAAATCCGTTAAAAAAAAAAAAAAAAAGGAACTGTGCTATCAAATGTCTGGATGTTTCCACACATCCAGCTGTTTAGCATTATGCAATTCCTTCAACCGGTTGATTGAACAATGAATGTTTCTCTTTGCATCTGCCTGTTTGCTGCAGTGTAAACATTACCACTAGCTTTGTTATCATGGCTTCTGCAATCTGACCATGTAAATAAATACTCTCACACAGTTCATTAATGTTTCATACGTTTCCAAGGATTATTTATCTCCTGTGTCCTACAATTGTATTAGGTGAGTGTGTCAGGTATGGCTTGACCCACTTTACAAAAGAGACACCGTCAAGACCTAGATCTCACTCACTGGCAACTTGTGCAGGAAAGCGGACCACTGGGCTGATGCCTGAGCTGTGAGGAAAGAGGCCTGCCTTCCTGCTGACTTTCATGTTTTCCCCTAGGGCTTACTTCCAGGGAGGATCATCTCTGAGTGTGTCTTTTTCCACACTTGTGCTCCAAGTATTGTTCTCCATCTGTTAACGTTTCATTCCATTCTTTTCAAGATCTAACTTTTCCCTCTGTGTGAGAGAGAACTGGACAGAAAGAATATTTTCACCTATATCTCCTAGAGGCAGTGAACCATTTGAATATTTCAGCCTCTTATTTCATACTGTAATCTAGTTTTATATCCCTTCTTTCATCATAGAATTACAAAATATTGCTCTTTTTGACATAGGTACCTGAGTGAACTGGCACCCAATTGTTTCCTTCTCCTGGGAAGAATTCCTCATTGGAGAATGGAGGACAAAGAACAATCAAGATTATGTATTAGAGTTATTAGGTTGGTGCAAAAGTAATTGCGGTTTTTGGAAATTATTTTTAACCTTTTAAACCGCAATTACATACTTTTGCACCAACTTAATTGTTCTAGTGAGTAAAAGAGTACCATGCTCTTCTGAGGCATACAGAGATTTCTGCAAATGAAATCATACAAGAGTCAACCAAACTACCCCAGCAACCTTTTGTTAATCCAGTAACAGAAGTCACAGAGGATTCAAGTTATTTGCTCTATGATCTGGTGGAAAGAACATGCATAATTGGGAATATAAATCAAGTCCCTCCGCCGTGTTGCACCGTTGTGATTTTTTTTTTCCTTTATAAACCTGAGTTCTTATTCTCTAGCACAGATTTGTTATAGGCACTCTTTTAAAATTTAATTTTGCTAAACCCGACACATCCATCTAGTATATGTTCAATTTAATTCCCTAGGGTATTTTTAGTTCACCATTGGAGTTTTCTTTTAATGTTTAATTCTTTTGCTTAAATTTGCATTTAAACTTTCACAAAACGGTACCCTACACATCATATACACTTTTTTTAAAAGCAGCATGACAGAGCTTATTGAGACAGTGAAGGGAGTTAGTTCTAATCCATGGCACTAGCTAAATATACATATAAATTTAATTTTCAAATATAGAGAGCTTTTAAGCAGCTACCCAGGGATAAAACATAACACTTACTACCTGTGTACAACAAAGCTCCACCTCAAGCTGTACAGTGAGCATGGAAAGTACTCAGTGATTTTACATTGTATCTGTCGGATGGAGCTCAAAGGAATAAAATAATTTCAAACAATAGTAAAATAGCTAAGAGCTCATGAAGACTGACAATGAGAAACTGTCATCCTGACAAGCTTACCCTTTCTTATAAAGAGAACCCGAGGTCACTCTGTTGTTAGGTGGTGACATAGTCTATCTTCCAGGATTACACTGAAATACAATGTCACAGGGCCTCCCTCTTAGAAAACGAAATGCCACTAGTACATCTGCCCAGGTCCTTATCCATTTCTAATAATTTCCCCACCAAGTTTCTATTTAAATTTTTATTCCTGATGCCACAGTATGGATCGGAGACAGAAAATTCTTATAATTTTTGAATTGACTAATGCAATTCTTTGCTTATCAATTTGAGAAACATTTATTAAGTACATACTATGTTCCTGGCACAAGCCAGTGACCATTCCCTAAAGGAATATAAGTACACAAAGAGTCACAGTACAATGCAATATGGGTTACCACAAACCCTGGTGAGGAATTTCAGCAAAGGATGGAATGAACTCTGGACCCATCAGCAGGAATGAAGATGGGCCAATGCCTAACTTCACTGCTTTTAGTAACTTTCCAAACTATTTCTACCCTCTCCAAGTTACCAACACTTTCTGTTTTTCTTTTTTTTTTTGCAGGGGGTGGGGGAGGGGGGTTAAATCACTTTCCTGCAAAGATCGAGGTCCTCTACAAGATTTTCAATTCTCTTCTTTCCTTCCATCTAACTATCTCTCTGTATCACTACCAATTCTTCTCTTATGTTTTTATTATGGGATGATAACCTGGCCTACCTTTTCCAGGTCCTCACAATTTTTTTCTGATTATTTTCCCTCAGACTAGAAATATGCCCAAGTATCCTGTATGCTTAAGAACAAAAGATACAACAACAACCTTTCATCTAACTAGCTGAGCTAAGTAATTTTTCTATATATTTTTTCTTCTCCAATAAGCATACCCAAAGCAGGCCTAGGATGTCTGATGCCACTTACCCGTCGCACTGCACTTTGAATTCAAATTACACTACTCTGAGACTCTTTTTGCATCAGATCAAATGCAGTGGATAGTCCTCAGCCACCACTCTGTTTTACACTTCATTGACATTTGACTTTGACCCAATTCCTTCCTCCTTACGACTGCTCCTTATGCCTAAATTTCATAAAATTTCTCTTAAGCAGCCTTTTCCTGAATATGCTTCTAATGGATCCTCTGCACTCTTTAAATACGTTACCTTGCAAATATTCTTTCCCTACTCCAAATATTCTTTTCCTATCAAGCATTGCCTCTGCTTGATAAGACCTCCTTCTTGTCTGGCTGGGGGAAATAATATTTCCTATATTTGTTTCAGATATATATTTTTAGGAAATAAATTATAGATGTGAAAAAACCCTCCAGATTTCCCAAAGGAATCCAATGTCCTAAAATAATTCTACCTAGAAGTAACAGACTATCTGTTCTATTTTGAATGCCTATATGTATGTATGTATGTTTATATATGCATAATAAATGCACATAAATATGTGTACATTTATATGGATATATCCATATATACATTACCAAAGGGGTGATGTACACATTGCTTTACAACTGGCTTTTTTCTAAATGTCATGTTTAACAATTTAGATAGGTCAATATATAGGTTAATATGGCAAATGGATTTTAATTCTAAATCTATACATGAATGCAATCACATCTATCCATCGCTCTGTCATTGGACATAAGGATTTTGTTCTTTTTGCTTGTTCCGTTTTGCTATTACAAATATTGTATAAACACATGTACAATATGTGGAGACAGTTCTGCAAGAGTATCTATGGTGGCCACAAAGTCGTTATATCCTGATAAGAAGTGACCTGTATGCTCTCTTCTATTCTTAGCATAAAGTAGATTTTCTCTCATGTGATCTTGTAGACACTCCCTTCAGAGTCATTACCATAGTTCTTGATAGCTCTTTTCAGGTAATTGTTATAACCTGGGATCTCATGCATGGAGACTTTGTAGTCGCTCCATACACGAAAGGACATTACGGAATCATCATTAAATGCTTCCCAAGGGATCTCTAGAGAGGTTGGAGTATATAAAAGTTCCCATTACTTCAGGTCATTGCCAAGAATTGGTATGGTCTGACTTTTAATTGTTTTGCCTAATGAATAATACAATTTACTAATCTCATTATTTTAATATGAATTTCAATTTGTACAAGTGAGGGTTAGCACCTTCTTGTATATTTATTGGCAATAACTATCTCTATCCTGAGAATTACCTATCCATGACCTTTGCCCGCTTACATTGTGCTATCATTTACTATTGACTTCTAGAACTTCTATGTTGAGTCTGTACTAACACTTTGTCTTTCATATTCACTGCAGAGATATACTTTCCCTCTTTTGTATCTCTTTTCACATTAGTTATGATATCCTCTGTCATAGAAACTATTTTTCATTAATACAGTCAAATATATCAAATATCCCTACATGCTTAGGCATTTAAATAAACATATGGATGTGATCATTCTGAAGGTATTTTATTATTCATGATGTTATTTTACGTATTTTCTAAAGCTTTCAAAATTTTTTTTTTTTTTAAGATTTAGGTTTTTAATACATCTAGATTTTACTTTGTTTAGGTGCAAATACATTGATTTGAGTAGGAGATAGAATAGAAAAAAAAGTAATCTTAATTTTTATTTTACTGAAATACAGATCTTGAAAAAGATTTTCCTTAAATAACACAAATAACAAATAAATGTGTATTGTTTTATCCTATTAACAAAATGGGATTAAGATCCAAACATTCATTTCTAAAGTCAGCAATATCAAACACATTAACCGTGTTGATTCTGACTGCCCTGAAGAGAAGAAATAGATAATTAAATATTATACTATTGTAAGAATTACCCAACTGCAACAAAAATTTGGGGGTTACTATCATTTAAAATCCCACCACTGGAAAAAAACCACCTCAAACCATTGGATAATCTTCTTCAAGTAGCAGTGACAATGATTGTGATCAAAATGTCTAAGTAATTTTGTATCCTTCATGCCTGAAATATAAAACTTTTCTATAATTCCTATGCTTTAAGTGTGTGGTGAATGTGAGTGTGTAGCAGAGGATGGGTCCAGATCAGCTCCATGTCACATCATAGAATCTGTTTTCACATCTGCCATCTCCATTGCACTTGACTCCCTTGGGCATAGAGACAATAGTTTGGTCAGCTTTGGAAAAGCCAAAGTTCTGAGTGGAATTATCACACAATATAGGTGCTCAATAATTATTTAGTTGATTAGAATTAAATCCCTTGTACCCAAAACAACAGAGTTTGTAGAATTGAGGCAGGTAATGAGCCATTTCAGACTAAGATGATTCAACTCTACAAAAGTGATCTGTTTTTATTTTTCAAATAAATTCCTCTTGGCCTTTGTGGACATTCACAGAATTGAAATTACCTTACTTACCTACATGCACCGTGATAATCTAGCTACATTCTACCTTTCTGGGATATTTTTAACCCACTTGGAATCTAAACTACATCTACTGCTCCTAATTGGCTCCTTTCAGCGGAAGCATTTTTCAACATTTGCTTTATTCTTGTTTCACCACAGCTCCTTTACACTCTCACAATTTTTTTATCATCATAGCTAACACTCACAACCATACCTGAGCATCAAATTTGTGTAATTTATACATATTACCACTAATCAATATATGAAACCTGTAAGAAAGGCAAGAATGTAAATAGGCCAAAGTTGATTTAAAAAAAGTGTGACCCATTTAATTGAGCTTCTGACATTCTTGTAAGTAGAGGAATTTAGCTGAATTGAAACACTTTGTATTTGTCACTCCATCTAACTTTGCTTTTAATTATTAGTGCTTATGTCTTACTTGGTACTATACTTTAAATTCCTGAAGTAAAATGTCTTGCCTTATTGATTTTGTATGACCCATAGCTTCTAAAACAGTGATGTCCATATAGTAGGCACTCTTAGGACAAATGATTCAATCGATTAAATGTTATAGAAAGGTTCCTGGCACAGGGTATGACAGGATGCACTAGAAGACTCAAATTCCTTTACAAATCTGAAGGGTATTGTGTGTGCATGAGTTTGGGAGGGGAGAGTGGGCAGGGGTAAGGTATAGAATCACAGTTTGACATTGAGAGTCAATGATAAAATTCTAATTCTGATGCTTAGAATCATCCCTTCCAAGACGAGAACTTTGTATACCCTTTAACAATGAAGAATTCCTTGCCCTCTTCTAGAAGTTTATCAGGTGTAACCTTTTGGTTCTCACATCTTTTCACTGCTTTAATAGAATCTTAAATACTCAATTCTTCTTAGAAATAAATGTCATGATATTAACAATGCATATTAATAACAACAATTAAAAATTTTCCAAAGCATCAGCACTTCAAAACACCACAGTGAAACTTCTACCGTGGAAAATGTGCTAACTATAAGTAGATATTTATAGCTATAGAAAGTTAATCATATTTATTTTTGATGAACCGGAGATAGTCATGTAATAGTCACAGATAGAACTGGACATTTATGTATGTATATTATACGTGCGTGAGCTGTTGGAACTTCTCTCTAATATAAATTTCTCTTCTAACAAACAACAAATTCATCAGGAGTTTCTCCTAGTAGATACTCCCATCTAATAGGGGGCCAGGTTTGCCTGACTGCAAATCCTACAAACTACACTAAACTGTGCAGTCCAGGCCTCATTAAATGCTGCAGGCATAATGTAAACAGCGTGAGTAATGAACCAAGGCTCAAAAATGTGAATTACAGAGTTTTCCTTAGGTACACAGAATTCTGTGACCTTGGACAGAAATAAATTATCTGGACTTCATATGATTTAAACTTTAAATCAGGATAATGTATATTACCTAACTATAACAATTGTTATGGATGTGTGCTTCAAAAAATAATGACTGTGTAAACAAGAAAGATTTTTTTTCTGCTCCCCCTCTTTTTCCCTCCATAAAATAAGCCTGAAGCGAGGCTCCCAGGGCCAGTATATGGCTTCATGAGTTTGTCAGGGACTCACGCTTCTTCTAGGTTTAATCCAATCCGTACAGTCCTCAGTGTCCAAATGACTGAATACGTTCCAGCTTTGATATCCACATCCTAGGTAGTGGGACAAAGAAAGGACCTATAAAAATGCACAAAGTAACCTAGCTTTATTTTAATGTGGCTTCCCAGAAGCTTCTACATAATTTGTCTGCTTCTACTGGCCTGCCATTTTACCATCCTATTTAGAAGGGAAGTGAGTAATACAGCATTGAGGGGCCACATGTACAGCTCAAAGTTGGGCTTTCTATCTCTACGCCAGAAGGGGAGAGGAGATACTAGTGCAGACGATGTGCAGTTACAACTATATGAGTAAATCCAAGACCTGGACGGATAGTAAGGTGTAACTTCCACATCTTAGAGTTACAATTCTATAATCCTTGTCTATATAAACATGTAAAAAATCCTCACCATATGCACATGCACACAGATATTTAACCTGCCTGTCAAATTTATGAATATGAAAATCTAGCATAAAAACACAATCTTTTTGATATGCACAGCTTTTTAAAAATAACATTTCCATGAGGCAGTAAAGCTTTAATATCTGCAACATTCCTAAAAAGGGAAAAAACATACACATACCACAGAGCTTAGAACCTGCTATCAATTCCATTCACAGTGGCAGAATGGCTCTAATAGCAAAGACATTTATGAGTCATAAATTACCATTTATAAATGCAGTGTTTAGTGTTCATTTCAATGGACGACATATGGTCGCAACATTTCCAAATAGCTTGAACTGATAAATAGGCCACTGAAGTGGTTCAATTTGTTAAAATGCTAACACATTAACTCCTGCAGAAGTCAGGCTGCAGGTTTGCATCTGAAATGCTGAGCACTGACTTTGGGATTGCAAGACGCTACCTTTGGAAACTGGGCCAGGATTTATGAAGTGGGCCTTGCAGTCCATTTTTCATCATGATTTATATGATTCAATGCAAGGAGACTTAGTGATCCATCAAAAAAAAAAAAAAAAGAACCCCACTCATTTGCCTTCACGTTTCAGAATGAGACTGCCCCGAATACTAGCAATGTCCTCCTGTTTTAGTTGAGCTACTTCTGAGCTATATCTTGTGGACATAATGAGGGGCCGGAATGTTTCTAGTCATTTTAATACAAATCAGTGGAATCCTTTAGCCCTTCCAAGGGAAAAAAAAAAAAAAAAAACTGGTAGAAAAATGCTGGATCTATAGTGAGCACATTTATATTAAAAATGAAATTATGGGAGATGAGGGTAAAGGGGATCAAATATATGGTGATGAAAGGAGAACTGACTCTAGGTGGCGAACACACAATGGGATTTATAGATGATGTAATACAGAATTGTACACCTGAAATCTATGTAATTTTACTAACAATTGTCACCCCAATAAATTTAAAAAATAAATTTAAAAAAAATGAAATTAGAGGGTCTGGCATACAAGGAGTTAACAAAAATAGCTGAATAAATTGAAAAATAAAAACAAACTCTTCTTAGATGTCAGAGAGCCTAGGTCACAGGGAGAATTGCTGACCCTAAAATTGGACAGACAGACAGGCAGATAAAGAAACTCACAACTTGCCAGAGTAGAGGCCCATAATCAAAAGCCTTCGCAGGAACCACTACTGGAGTGGGAAAACCTGAACTGCAGTTAACTAACTGCTAGAGGCTCCTATAGACAAGTCTGAGAGTTCTGGGTAATCAGCCTAAGGGGAGCACACCCACACTTTTGTGAGTTTTACCTCTAGGAGTTCTACCAAATTCTGACAGTTAGTAAAGGAGAAAGATCCTCTGTGCTTCTAGGAGGGGGAGGGAAATGTAGCCATTTTTAAATGCCAGAGAATTCCATTCTTCCTGATAAGACCTGCCCTTAAGACAAACTATTTTACCAGAGTCTCACCTATTGAGGGTTTATAAGAACCTAACTGAGCTGGGGAAGAGAATTACCCACCTCCAGCCTGCCCCAGCCTTCCACACAGGGGAACAGAAATACAGAAACACACAACTCAGCTCTTCCTAGTCCTCCACAAGGGGGAAGGGCAATACCCAACCAACTCCAACCCCCTCTAGCCATCCTGTCCAACCTTAGGTGGGGAAAACTGAAAAGCACTTGTGAGATTCACCACCCAGGGCACAGGCTCACGAAAAGCTTGAGACCTATTCATAGAGAACTATAGAACACTTCCACGCCTCCACACCTTATCACTATATTATTAAAGGCTTATTTATTGCAGTTCCTCTACACAGTAATCATGCCTGGCTTCCAAAAACAAATTACAAGGCATACTGAAAGGCAAAAAAATATAGTTTGAAGAGCCAGCGCAAACATCAGAATCAGACTGAGGTATGGCGGGGATGCTGGAATTAGCAGATGAGGATTTAAAAATAACTATAATTAATATGTTAAGGGCTCTAACATAAAAAGCAGACAGTAGGCAAGAACAGATGGGTATTGTAAGCAGAGAAAAAGAATTTCTAAAAAAGACTCAAAAAGAAGTGCTAGAGACCAAAAACACTGTAACATAAAAGAAGAATACCTTGATTGTCCTATTTGTGGACTGAACATGGTTGAGAAAAAAATCTCTGAGCTTGAAGATATATAAATAGAAATTTCCAAAATTGAAAATCAAACAAAAATGACTTGAAGAAATGGACCAGAATATCCAAGAAATGTGAGACAGCAGTGAAAGATGTAACATATGTATAATGGGAATAACAGAAGCAGATAAAAGAGAAAAATGAACAGAAGAACATTTGAAACAATAATGACTGAGAATTTCCTCCAAATTAATGTCAAACCACAAATATCAAACCACAAATATCCAGGAAGAGAACACCAAAGACCAAAACAAAAAATGCAAAACAAACAAAAAAAAACTACACCTAACCATATCATATTCAAATTCAAAAAAATTAAAAAAGACAAAGAAAACAATCTTGAAAAATGCTAGAGAAAAAAATGGTTATCTGTAGAGGAGCTAATATAAGAATTACAACAAACTTCTCAGAAATCATTCAAGCAAAAGAGAATGGAGTGAAATATTTAAAGCACTTGGAAAGAAAATAACACCAATGTAGAATTTTGTATTCTACACATTTATTCTTCAAAAGTGAAGGGGAAACAAGATATTCTCTGACAAAAAGAGACAGAGAGAGAGACAGAGAGAGACAGACAGAGAGAATTTATTGGCAGTAGATGTGCCTTGTAAGAAATGTGAAAAGAAGTTGTCCAAAGTGCAGGAAAATTATATTGGTCAGAAACTTGGATCTACATAAATAAAAGAATAGTGATAGATAAGGAATAAGTGAATATAAATTTTTAAACATTTATTTTTATTATTCTTAATGGATCTAAGATATAACAGCTTGTTCAAAATAATAAAAACAATAAGGTATTCTATTATGTATGCAAATATTACACACACACACACACACACACTTATCTATAAATAAATAAATGAAATGAATGCCATCAATGATACAAGGGATAGGAGGGAAGAATCAGGAGTACTTTGTTACTATAAGGTAGTTGTACTACTTGTGAAATGGTATAATGTTGTTTCAAAGTAGACTAGTGTAAATGTATATTGCAAACTATAGGGCAACCACTAAAAAAAAGGAAAAGAAAAATACAATTGCTATACAAAGAAAGGAGAGAAAGTGGAATGATATATAATGCTCAATTAAAACCACAAAAGAGAGAAAAAGAGTGGAAGACAAAAATAAGAAAAAGGGCAATAAATAGAAAATAGTAAAAAATACAGTACAAACAACAATGGTGTAAATGTACAAATTAAAAGACAGAAATTGTCAGAATTGATTGAAAACAAAACTCAACTGTATACTGTCTATAAGAGACACACTTTAAATATAAAGCTACTTGTAGATTAAAAGTAAAGGAATAAGGGATGGAGAAAGATATAACCATGCTAACACTGGGGAAAAAAAAAAAAGCTGGATGGCTATATTAATTCCAGACAGAGCAGACTTCAGAAGAAGGAAAGTTATCAGGGATACAGAGGGGCATTATACAATGATAAAGGGGTCAATTCTCTAAGAAGACATAGCCCTTAATGTGTGTGAACTTAATAATATAACACCAAAATACGTGAGGCAAAAAGTGATAGAACTAGAGGGCAAAAGGATTCACTTTATAGTTGGGGCCCTCAACATACCTCCATCAGAATGGAGAGATCCAGCAGGCAGAAAATTAGTAAGGAAATAGTAGAAATCAGTATCACCATCAAACAAACGAATATAATTTATATTAATACATTACTTCATCCCCAAACAGCAGAATATACATTCTTCTCAAGCTCACATGGAACATTCACCAAGATAGAACACATTCAGAATGATAAAACACACCTTAAATTTGCTTGAAGAATAGAAATTATACAATGTATGCTCTCAGACCAAATGGAATCAAACTAGAAATCAATGGGAAATTAAAAAAAAGAAAGAAAAACCTGGAAAACCCCCAAATAACATACTTCTAAAATAATACATAGATTACAGAAGAAATCTCAAGAGAAAGTAAAATATTTTGAAATAAATGAAATTGAAAATACAACTTTTCAAAATATGTGGGATGTAGCAAAGGCAGTACTTACAGTACAATTTATAGCATTGAATGCATATATTAGAAATACAGAAAGATTGAAAATCAATAATCTCAGCTCTCTTATTAGAGGGATAGTGGATGGGGGAGGGGGGCTCACACAGTGTGAGGGGTATAAATGATAAACGTCTAAGTATTGCTTTGTCTTGTGCACCTGAAACTAATAAAATTTAAATAAATAAATAAGTTCTCATATTAGGATATTAGAAAAAGAAGAACAAATTAAATCCAAAGCAAGAAGAAGAAAGAAAAAAACAATTAGAGCAGAAATAAATGAAATTGAAAACAGAAACTCAATAGAGAACATCAATATAAACAAAAGATGTATCGCTAAAATGATCAATGAAATTAATAAACATCTAACCAGGCTAAATAAGAAAGAAAAGGGAAAAAATAAATTACTAGTATCATTAATGAAATAAAGGACATCACCATAGGTACTATGGACATTAAAAGGGTAATAAAAGAGCACGATGAACAACTCTGTACCTGTCGCTTCCAGCACGATAAGGGTTGTGGAGAGGGAGAAGGGCCGCGCTAGGTTAGAAAAGACGGTAGCCAGGAATAGAATGCAAACTTCAGAGCCAAGGGGAACAGCCTCAGGGACTGAACTTGAAATGGGCCAACCCGTGTTTTTTATTGGTAAACTTCTAAAGAGGTAAAAGATTGTTAATCTCAAGATCTGTGTGTTAGTAGCCTGCTGGCTGTCTTTCCGAAAGTTCCCATTGTGTTCCAGCTTGAACTTTGCCTTGACTCACACGTACATCTCCAAGGAATCCACTGAAGGGGAGGGACTGATATAATTCCATCAGGCCTCAGTTTGCTGAGGCACTCCATTGTGAAATCCTGGGAAGAGCGCAGGGGAACAAACCGTTTGGCAGCTGTAAGGCAACATACACCCACAAATTTGATAATCTAGATTAAACAGTCCAATTCCTTGAATGACACAATCTGTCAAACTCACATAAGAAGAAACACATTCTGAATAGGCTTATATCTATTTAATAAATTAAATTAAATAAATAATGACTTTCCTCTATAGGAAGCACCAAACCCAGATGTATTCACTGATAAATTCCACCAAACATTTAAGGAAGAAATTATACCAATTTTCTAGAGTCTCTTCAGAAAATGTAGGGAATACTTCCTAATTCATTCTATGAGGACAGCATTATCTTAATACTAAAAACAGACAGACATTGCAAGAAAAGAAAAGATCAATAGATCTCATTAACAGCAAAAATCTTCAACAACAAAAAAAGTAACTGAATCCAAAAAATGTATAAAAAAGAATTACACACCACAACCAAGTGGGATTTATTCAAGGTATGCAAGACTGGATCAACATTCAAAAATCAATTACTGTAGTCCATAATATCAAAGTCTAAAGAAGAAAAATCACATGATAATATCAATAGATGCAGAAAAGCATTTGACAAAATTCAAACACCCATTCACAATAAAACTCTCAGCAAACTAGAACTATGGAAGAACTTTCTCAATTTGATAAAGAACATATATAAAAATCCTATGCCTAACTCATACTTAATGGTGAGAAACTAGCAAATTTATCACTAAGATTTAAAAAAGGCAGGCAGGTCCCCTCTCACCACTCCTTTTCAATATTATACTAGAAGCCCAAGTCAGTGCAAGAAGACAAAATAAATAAATAAATAAAAGATACATCAATTAGAATTGAAGATATAAAACTGATTTTGCTCACATATAACATGACTGTGTATGTAGAAAATCTGAATTAATCAACAAACAAACAAAAAACAAAAAACCTCTTGGAAGCAATAAGCAATTATATTAAGGTTACATAATTCAAGGTCAATACATACAACTCAATAGTTATCCTATGTACCAGCAATGAAAAATTGGAATATGAAATTGAAAGCATAACATCATTTATATTAAAACCCCTAAACTGAAATCGTAGGTATAATCTAACAAAGTAAGAGTGAGAAAAGATGCCCCACATTGTACGTCATCAGGGAAATGAAAATTAAAACAACAAAAACATACCACTACACACCTACCAGAATAGCCAACACCCAGAACACTGACAACACCAAATACTGGCAACAGGAACTCTCATATGTTGATGGCGGGAATGTAAAATGATGCAGCCACTTTGGAAGACATTGTGGCAGTTTCTTACAAAACTAAACATACTCTCATGTATCTTAACATATGATCTAGCAACTATGTTTCCTTGGTGTTTACCCAGCTAGGGGGAAAATTTATTTCCACACAAAATACTGCACATGGATGATTACAGCAGCTTTATTCATAATTGCCAAAAACTTGAAAGCAACCAAGTATATCCCTCAGGAAGTGAATGAATAAACGGTGGTACATCCAGGAAATGGAAAATTATTCAGTACTAAAAAGAAATCGCTATTAATATATGAAAAGACATGGAGAAATAGATGTGTATTAGTAAGTAAAAGAAGCCTATCTGAAAAGGCTAGATAACTATACAATTCCAACTATATGACATTCTGGAAACGGCAAAATTATGGAGATAATAAAAAAAGATCAGTGGTTGCCAGGGGCTAAGGAGTGTGAGGAGGGATGAATAGGTGGGACACAGAGGATTATTTTCAGCAGTGAAACTATTGTCTGATACTATAATGTTATTTTACATTTGTCCAAACATATAGATGGTACAACAGTAAGAGTGAACCTTCATGTACCCTATGGACTTTGGATGATGATGATGTGTCA
Organism: Rhinolophus sinicus; assembly: GCF_036562045.2. Taxonomy (NCBI): domain Eukaryota; kingdom Metazoa; phylum Chordata; class Mammalia; order Chiroptera; family Rhinolophidae; genus Rhinolophus; species Rhinolophus sinicus. The sequence goes on along the minus strand of NC_133758.1, from coordinate 23,790,494 downwards.
GTATAGGTTCATCAATTATAACCAGTGTACCACTCTGGCGTGGGATGTCGGTCGTGGTGGTGACTGTTGGTGTGGAGATAAGGACTATATAGAATCTCCCTGTACTTTCTGCTCAATTTTTCTGTGAATATAAAACTGCTCTAAAAAAAATAAATAAATAAAGCCTACTAAAAAGGAATTTCGAAAGGAAGAACTGGCACTTGACCAATTTTGTAGATAAGTGTGATTCTAGCCTTGCCCTGTCACTGTAACAATTCACTCTACGTCCCTCTGCTACTGTCCCCTAACGTTGAATCTATCGTCTCCTCTCAAAGTATCTGATTCCCAGCTGATCGTCATCTTTAAACTTTCTTGCCAGAAAACTCATGATTTATCCCGGTATAGTTATTACATGCCGCTATGAATGCCTGTTTTTCGCCTTCTAGAGCCCGTTTTTCCTGAGGACAAGAGCCATGCTTCTCTTTCTTTCACCCTGTTGTAAAGAGGCAGTATGGTGTCATGTTTAAGCAAAATGACATGGGAGACAAACTCCTCAGAGTTGTACCCCAGTTTGAATACTTGTTAACTGTGTGATGCTTTGCAAGTCATTTAACTTCCCTCAGCTTGTCTCCTCATCTGTAAGATGGGGATAATAATAAAACCAACTACAGAGAGCTGTTGAACAAAGTAAGAGTAATAATGTATGTAAAGCGCTGATTCAAAGTATGGATGACCCATAATTAGCCACACAGAGGTCTTAGCTTTTATTATTGCAACACCGCACTTGGCCACAGTGTTACCCTCCCCAGAAAGACTTCCCATTTCATTTTTCTCTCTTGTGAAAGAAAAGGTCTTGTCCCCGATAAAAACGATACAAGCCTTGATGGGCAGCATTTGTGGGGTGCAGGGCTTTCTCTGCAGTCTTGAAATCATATAACAGGGAAGATCTTTTCTATCTTCTTCACTAACTCTGAGACTCTGCCCTCACCTGCAGATTTGAAAAGAGATTCAATTCCTCACAGCCCAGGGTTCTCTTCTGCCCAATCCAAAGTCAAAATTGCCCATAATAGTCAGCTCTTGCAGAAACGAAATCACTTTGTACGTTCAGATTTCATCAAGTGGATAGATGTGGTTGCTCCCAGCTGTGACTGATAGAAGCAAGAAAATAGTAGGCAACGAGAGAAGTCTGCAAAGTCATAGACAAATGGAGTCCTATTACGAAAGATCATGTGCTGGCTGTGATCGAACCCTAGAGCAGTAATTCAGATCTCAGGTGGCTGTAGATAGACATGGTCAGGAGAAACATGACTCTAAAAACAGAACTTAGCAGAAAGAGTCAGGACTAGGAACCAGGAAGTTCCGTGCCAGTCTAGATTATGCTCTGCATTTGCCAAGTGATCTTCAGCAAGTCATGTTAATTCTTTGACTCAGAGGTATATACAGGCTGGATTTCTGAGAGGATTAAATCATGAGGTAATAGGTTATAGACATGACTTGAAAATGATACAGAAAAAAAATTAAGGAAATACTATTTTTTCTTATAAGAGCCCATTTCTTCATGGAAACAACGAAAATGTCCTTCAATAGATGAATGGATAAAGAAGTTGTGTTATATACACAATGGAATATTATTCAGTGGTAAGAAAAGATGCAATAGTCCCATTTGTGACAACATGGATGAATCTTGAAATTATAATGCTAAGCAAAATAAGTCAGAAAAAGTAAAGAACCATATGATTTCACTGATATGTGGTATATAAAACTGAAAATAACAAAGAACAAGACAAACAAATGAAGGAACAAAAACTCATAGAAACAGACAATAGTTTAGGTGTTACCAGAGGGTAAGGGGGGAAGGGCCGACAGAGGAAGGTAAACAGGGTCTAATATATGGTGATGGAAAGAGAACTGACTCTGGGTGGTGAACACACAATGTGAGATATAGATAACATATTACAGAATTGTATACCTGAAATCTATGTAACTTTACTAACAATTGTCACCCTAATAAACTTGAATTAAAAAAAGAAAGAAAATGGGCAAAAGAAATATTTTTAATTGGATAGGCCTTCTCTGCAGAGGAGTAAATTATTATTAGTAGTAGTAGTAGTAGTATTACTACTAATTACTGTTGTAATCCTTACTTGCTCTCTAACTTTGTCTCTTTCTGTATGTTCATTCATTCTGCACATATTTTAAATAACTCCAACGCCATCACCCATGTTGAAGGAATTTAGGTCTCTGTTCTGTTGTGCTACCTGATGAAGCATAGGACACTTCTAAAGGGAAGCTTTACACAGAACCACTAACTTTAATCTATTCCAGTCACTTTGCATCATTACTCTCTTCTATACTGCCCCAGTCCTCGTCTGTTGTCCGGAGGCCACTTGGGGACATCTAACCACAGTCATTGGCTACTAAAATGATATTCATGACATTGGCTCTGGATGCCTCAAATGTTCTCATATTCTGGATGTCAAAACTGTGTGGGGTCAGAGAAGCAACACCAAGAGAGGCCTGCTCCCCAAATCCTGTGCTAAATTTAGTCCTTCAAACCCAGAAACAATTTTCATTATGCGTGGAGTCTCACAAATTTTCTTTTGAACAGATCCCACTATCTCTGTCTCTACACCATCTTTCCATGGGACTCAAACTTTAAAAAACCTGATTGAAAACAGACATTTCATTTCCTCTTTGTTCTCCTTTCTCTTTACCCTCCTACTACCTTCTGCCAATTCTTTCCACTACAAAAATTCCCCACAAATGTGAATAAAAACAAATAGATGCTTGAGAACAGAGATGGGAGGGGAAGAGTGTATGTTGTCTAAACTGATAGCAAAAAGCCAAAACTACTTTGTTATAAACACATATGTATCATGGATTCAAATATACATATACAATTATACCATATACAGAAAAAGGATGACTTTATTATTATTATTTTTTTTTAACTGGCTTAATCTCCCTTACAAGCCCCACACCCCCACCCTCACTCTATTTAACTAGGCAGGAAGAAAGCTAAATTTGTCCATTAATGACATCCAAATCACTCCTAGATTAAATGATCTCCTTGTGTTTAAATATTCAATGAATTCAATCAATTGAGATTGCCTTTCTATCTCAGAGCTGTTTGAATATTGTTTCTTTTAGATTTGGCCAATGCTCAATCTTTCTGATTTTTCTGGTTCTCCTGTTCTTTTTCAAGATGGCAGCTGGGCGTATGAGAGAGGGTCAAACACCTTCTATCTGGTTGAGATGAGACCATAGATCCAATGTTGTCCCCTGACCCTTTTATAATCTCTGTGGAGTGCATGGCCTAGTCTTGTTGCTGCTGAGGTGAGAGAGTGCAATTAATCAATTTGGTCTCTAGAGCCATCATGCTTAATCCACTAGGCACAAAAATTCAATGGTCACTACTTACCACCTTCTTCATTTGCTAAGAATGCTTTCTCTAAATATAGAATTTTGAATTGAAGGTTTTGATCATTTAAATCTCTCTCCGATATTATTATTTTTGTAGTCTCCCCTGTCCCAAACTTCCATACTTTTTAAAAGCCCCCCACATGATTACAATGTGCAGCCAGGCCTGGGAAATACATATGGGTTAAAAATGATTTCAGGAGAAATAATAGGAAAGAAAAATTAGGAAGAAAATGTTGTCACTGGAGAAATTAGCTTAAATCATAAAGAGATGGCTTAACATAGGTAGAGATAATAAGCTTGAGGTTGCATTTCCTAATTTTGACCAATCCCATTAAAATTTATTAATTTGTTAATCCCAATTGTAATCCCCATTGATTCTAAAATGTTAACTCATTTGTCTCTAGAAGGATTCTGAATGTCATGATTATTAGCTGAAAGTGAGAAGGAGGAGGTCAAGAATATTATTTTTAAGATCTTATCCTCAATTTCCACATTTCAGAATTTTGATTGTTTAAGCTCGTTAAAATTATTGTCTTTTGATATATAAATTTTTTTCATGAAAAGTCAATGGATTTAAATTGATGTGCCCCTGTAGGTAATGTGTCCATTTGTTTTCTGGATATTTTCAGGATTGTTTTCCTTGTTTTTAGATTCCAATAACTTGATGATAGTATATTGAGGTGTGATGTGCTGTATGTTTATCCTGCTTAAGGTTGCTGAGATTCTCAAATCTATAAACTATGTCCATAACAAAATTTGGGAAAGCTGTATTCTTTATATCTTGAGGTGTTTTTCTGCTCCCTCCCCTCTTTGTATGATCCCCATGTGTTTCTAAATATTTTATATTGCCTTTTCCTTCTTTTTTTATTTTGATTTTTTTTCCTGTCTGTTCTTCATATTGAATCATTTATACTGATCCATAGTCAAATTAACAGGCTATTTCTTTTGTAATTTCCACTTTTCTGTTAAGCCCATCTAGTACATTTTTTAAATTTCAGATACGGTATTTTTCAGTTTTATACTTCTATTTGTTTCTTCTCAGAGTTACTTTAATGCTAAGGTTTCTTACTTTTTTCACATAGTAAAGGCTTATTTTCCTTTACATTATTGAGCACAATTAAAATAGTTTAAAATGTTTCTCTGCTGATTCCAAGATCTGCATGATCTCAGGTAGTCTATAATGATTGTATTTTGTCTTCGGAATAGGTTGTGTCTTCCAGTTTCTTTGGATATAGAGTACTTTTGGATTGTGTAGTTATCAGTGATATGCCCCATTCTGTTATAATATTCCCAAGAGGATTGAATGGTGAGTGTTGAATAATTTTACAAGCTTTAACAAGCACTTAAGTTGACTCAAAATGCAAACTCTCAATAGGCAGCACAAGCCATCTTAGTTCGGATATTTTTATCTTTAGTTGTGTTGTTTGTGTCCATGGCACTCACACAAGTTTCTGTTACCAGTAAGAGGTTTGGGAAAAATTTACACACAGAATTTGGAGATTCCCCTCTCTGGCTTTCTCCTTTCCTCGATTTCCAACCTGAATTTCTTTTAACCAGTTGCTTTTTACTCTATCCTCTGGTGCTACAAACCAGAAAACCGTGAGTTTTCTAGATGAATTTTTTTTTTTTCCTATTTCAATGGTGCAAACTGAGCCTGCCATTGGTCTAAAAACTATGAAGCTAGAAAACTTGCCCAGTGTGTTGACTCCAGTCCAGTATTTGTATGTTTTTGATAACTCTCCCATGTCTTCAGGTTGGCTTTGTTTTGCGTCTGTGAGTTTTTTCCAAAATTTATAGTGTCTTCAAGAGAGTCAGGCTGATCAGAGCCATTCATCCATGTGGGAAACATATATTTTCTTATGTTACTATTTGAATTCTTCCTTACTATACCTTATAATATTCTTTCATGCTATTGCTTTTATTCTAGTTTTTCTATACCGCTTCTTCTTTCAGTTTAATTTGAATATATGTTCTACTATTATTTTTCTATTAACTATTGTGTTTTATCTGTCCAATGAAAGTTTGGATTTGTATTTTTCTAGTTAAACTTTCTTCTATACTGACTTTCTAATTTGTTTTACGCATTATTTTTTTTATTACATTCTCATTTTAAAATGTTTCTTCCTAAAATGTTTGGATAGTTGCCATGTTATTGTTTTATCATTCTCATATTTCATTTGGGTAGCCCCATCTGATGTTTTTATTGATTCTAATAGAGGATGATTTGCTTTGCTTCAGGAAATCTCTGTATTAATTTCAGGTTTTAAGTTGAGGACTGGAATAATTTTGTTCATTCTACACTTTTAACCTGACAACAAAAGAGAGAAATGAGAGGTAAATGCCACTAGAGCAACGTGCAGCCTTTGTTACAGAGCTTGGCTCTACGCCTCTTCTAAAGTTTGTCTAAATATTTTCTATTGGGCTCCATCCACTGGGGGAGTAGGGTAAGCAAGATGTAATTATCCAATGGGATGGGACAACTTGACCTTCAGATTATTCGATAACCTCACTGTCAAACCCTGGAAAAGGGAGAACCCTGGAGGATTTTACTGCTTCTGATGAGACTCCAATTCTAAGTAGGAATTTCTACTCAAAAGAAATTTTCTGTCATTATTTCATTGACTGCATAATCACACCCATTCTACTTAATTTCAGTGTGGGAGTTAATATTGAGAAGTTTCAGGCTTTTCATGATTCATTTCCTTTTTTTTGTACTTCTGCATGAGGATAAGGAGAGATGGTATAGAGTGGGTAGCTGTCTAAGGTGCATCTGATTTTCATTTTTCTAAATTGACAGATTTAGAAATAAATACAATGGGGTATGCTATATGATTATTTCTGATAAATTTTTTTCTTTTTTCTTCATTTTCTTTTTTTTTTAATTAAAGTTTGTTGGAGTGACAATGGTTAGTAAAATTACTTAGGTTTCAAGTGTACAATTCTCTAATACATCATCTATATATCACAGTGTGTGTTCACTACCCAGAGTCAGTTCTCCCATATCTTCATTTTCAATTATTTACTTAAGACGTGCTCCTAGAAGTAGTCTTGTTGGATCAACAGCTAGATTAACTAACTGTTAAAAATGTCAAAGATCCAGGTAATCTTTAAGCCTAAACACTGGAGTAATTGAAGCCTATAGAATTTAAATGACTTGTCTAAAGTTTTATTTATTTATTTATTTTGTTTGTTCGTTTTAAACCTCCCTGTATTACTTCCTCTTCTTTTCCCTTTTGCTCTGAACTCCTGCCCGATGCTCATCAACCTTTCTTGCTTTGCTGCCTATAAGAACTTGGTGCCGTCCTGGCTGAGTTATCAGCACTAGTGGCTTAAGATCCATTCACATGACACTGGTAATGGGAGCAGCCACTGGGCCTGGGTGAGGGGGGCGGGTTTCCTCCCTGGTTAATAATGCTTTATCTCAATAAAAAAAATAACAATAATAATAATAATAATTGTCATGGCACCATACCTTATTGGTATAGGAAAACTTTTAGCTACTCCAATAATCACACAATGTAAGGTGCTACGTATTTCTCTTGCTTTTATATATAGTTAGACTTGGTTTTGATGAAACCTTGCCTTATATTTCAGTCTTACAAATTAACTCACAGAGCGATAGTAGATAATTTTTTTCCAGACAATTGTTTGGATTCTTTACTTGGAAATTATAACCGAGTATGTAGAAGTTGAAAAGGGCAAGGTAGTCTCTCACATGTAAACAAAAGCCAAGGGCCCTCTGAAGAAAAAGAACAAACTGATCATCAAGTACATGGACATTGCATTGTTGGCAACAAATTAACTTAAACTTTGTTTGGTTTCAAGGAAATATATCCTGTTAAAGAACATTAAAAACAGAGCTATCCCCAGCATCCAAGTTACCATACGAGATGCCTGTGTTTATCATGTCTCTCCTATGCCATGGCCTGAGCCAGTGGGAGGATTTTCCTACTGTCTTTTTTTTTTTTTTTGCCTTATATTTTCCAATTTTATATCCCCATCCTCAAAAGACTTCAAGGACCACTGTATATGAATACAAATACATTTGCTATATTTGGACTGTAAAACCACAGTTTACTAGTTCTCCCCCTCTCTCTCCCCTGGTGGAATATATCTCAAATGAAGCTATTCAATAAAGCATCATTTCATAATCATAGAAAAACAGCCTAGCCTTTTGCCATCTTCTATTATCGTGTTTCCCCCAAAATAAGACCTGGCCAGACAATCAGCTCTAATGAATCTTTTGGAGCAAAAATTAATATAAGACCTGGTATTATATTATATTATATTATATTATATTATATTATATTATATTAATTATATTATATTATATTATATTATATTATATTATATTATATTATATTATATTATTACATTATAAGACCAGGTCTTATGTTAATTTTTGCTCCAAAAGATGCATTAGCGCTAATTGCCCAGCTAGGTCTTATTTTCAGGGAAACAGTATTAAAATGGTTCTGGTTGCTCATACTGAAGTAAGCTGATGAGGGGCATGTTTGCAGTAGAGGTTAGCTCCATTTCTAATATGTGAACTCAAGGAAACACCCACTTCTTGATAGTTGAATTAAAGCAACAAACATCTTTATTACTTAGAAATCATAGTGTTTTTTCCTTCATCTTCATGAACTCTTGATTATTTAACCATTATATTATAACACTTAAGAGTGAAAGAGGAGTGAGAAAGAGATCTAGACAAAGGAAGAGATACAAAGGAATGGAACCTGTGACTTCTGTTCCTGTTAATTAATCTTTCTAAACATTTTTAACCCCATTCTAGTCCCACCATTCATTTATTTATTAAATATTGTATATATCCAGAAAGCCAGTAGGCATGAGGAAATTCTATCCAGTACTTTTTTTTTTTAATATGTATATATATAGTCCCAGGAAATAATTTGTATATATATATATATATGTAGAATGAATCATTATTATGAATGGCAACTGAAGCCATTTTATTTATAAGATAACAAAAGGAGAGAGCATAGAAATAAAAGAGTATAGTAAAGATGAACCTTGAGACCCAAGAGTCTGAGTAGGAACCAGAAAAATATAAGGAATGCTAAGAACCAAAGGAAGAACCCATTTCAAAGAAGGTGTTGCAAACAAGCAAATGCTGCTAAAGATCACATAAAGTAATGCCTGAAACATATCCACTGAACAAATTTCCAACATTGTTGGAAATTCAAAGTGTCATTTTGGCGGCATGGTGGTAGTGGAGAAGCCTAATTAGACAAGGGAGAAAGTGAGAAAAATTGACAACCAAGATATGATGACTATGCAACAGAACATGGTTGGGCTTAACTGAAGCTGAATTTGGATCAGGAATTTGTCTTGTAATTTTTGTACTATGTATGTATGCTTGTGTGTATCTTTAAGATAAAACAGCTGATCATACTTAATTCCTAATGGGTCTGTGCATAATTCATTCTTCATTAAAAAGTTTATTGTAAGAATGCCAACAGGAAGGAGTACAATACGAGAAGCTAGAGGAAAGATAGAGAAGACAAAAAGAGGAGAAAAACTATAATGGATATTTTTCCTTAAATTTTTATGTCAGTACCATAAATTTTGATATTTAAATATTCTGTTTCATTCATTTTGCTTTTGTCCACCTCATACTCTCAATGATATTTTCCCAGCGCAAAGTCTGCATGAGAATGCCCATTAAAGCACTTAACAGGGTGGGGCACATAGTAAACGTTCTATTATTTATATTGGGCATTCAACTCCAGTTTATATGGGAAACATATAGCAATTCATGCATGTTTCTACCAGTCCACTCTTCATGGTTTATAAAATAAAAGGGTGTTTACTCAAAGGAAATGATCATTCATTCTATGCATTTATTAACACTGATAAGTTTTACATTTTTTTAAATACCAATTACCAGAATAATTGCAGACCTCTGAACCTACAATTTTCACATATACTCAGGTAATGCAAGTCTAGTAATAGATTTCTGTGTGAGGTTTCTTTTAACAGGGACAAATGATTGGGCACTTTAGATATGAAAGTTAACCTCTAGGACTGTGCTCCCTAAATATTTATGGAAGAGAGTCAGTCTTCGTGCCCTTAGAAATTGCACCAGTAGGAGAAGACATTCCTAGGAGGTAAGTAGTTGAGATTCAGGTAGTGATATAAGTGTTGGAGAATACAGTGAAGGATTTGTGGGTAAATGGTATAACACTGAGCCTTTGGATACCTTCTAGTACAACCTCCTTTAGGCCAATTCCAGAACAGAGAAAGAAGAGCTGTAGCAATGTGTGAGTCAGGGAATACTTACATACATACGCATATGCCCATAATATATACTTCATTCATACATACACAACATTGCTTATACTTTCCCTCCACAATCTAGATCACAATGCAGTACTGTGTTTAGCTTGACAGATCTATGTAATACCAGTTGAAAAAAGGCATCTATCACAGCATAAGAAACTGTGGAATACAATAAGAAAGGTACATACAGATGATCATAGGATAATGATGGCATTCACCCAAACTTGAGCATTAAGACCAAAAACTCTATAAAAGTCACTGTATTTGTATTTCTCTGGAATTCATCTTTTTTTCTTCAATGCTGCATATCCAAGGCATTGCTTTCTGATAGGTCTTGGCTTTATAGCTTGGCTCTCTTCCTTTCTTCTCTCCCCACTTGAATCTGTAAACCTAAGTTTATGATCAAAAACTGTATAACTTCCATAAAACACTAATAAAAGTGTAATAAAGCCCTCAAAAGAAGTTTGTCCATGGTCTTCAGCAGCTGTTTTAGGTCCTCATAGTGTTCAGAGACTACTAGGCAGGACATTCTATATATTCAGATGATAGGGTCATCTCAACCCTATGAAAAATCCATTTGTAATCACGTGGATCCCTACCCCTTCATTCAGAGAGTACAGTTGGCTATGAGTTTTCTCTTTTGAAACCTCTGGGGGTGGGGGTGGGAAGAATGCCTATTATCATTTCTAAGATATATATCAGCTGAAGTGAGAGATATTAGGGGAAGATGGAGGGAGCACTGTTAGATAAAAAGAAAGAGTTTACATAATTACAAAAGATCAATACTTAGAAAAAATACACTGGCATTAAAATTTTAGATGAGATGTGAATGAAGAATAAAGGCATGATCTAAAGAAGAGAGGGAGCAAACAGGGAAAGCGCTCAACAACTTTGAAGCAGAAATTCTCACTACTTACTGTGTTGGAAAGGAAATCTGTCAAATGGCGAGTATAGGTTCACTCTGAGAAGCAGAACCATAAGGGGTGATTAGAATAAGAGACTTCTTACAGAGATTTGACCTTACTCAACTATGACAGTTGGTAAAGCAGCATTGGCTCAGCTGTTTTTCTACTTTTGCATCTTACCATGAGGCTGAAGTCACAGAGCAGGCATGCAGGAGGAAGAAATTAACATGAGCCAGGGATAACTTGAACCTATGTCTATCTCTTACAAGAACCCTTCTTGGCTTCTCCTCATTTCCAAGCCTCAAACTTCACTGCCTTGGGGACCTGCAGAAAAAGCTGGCACCTTTCTAGTAGAGCTACACTCACACTTGGCCCAGAATGCAGAGAAGATGAAGTAAGAGCCCCTGGGGGAACTAAGAAGGCATGAGCCCCAGTCGCTGCCCTCACCAGCAAGGTTAGCCAAGAGAGCGGCAAAAACATGTGAGAGGTACAACAGTGCCTGACTTACACCCACCTCCAAAGAACAAAGCTTCTGCTCAATTTGCTCATCTTGTACAACTTCCTCTTGTGACAAATTTAATCAGAGACATATAGGGAGGTGAATTCCGGTGAATATGGTTCAACTTGATTAGTTGAAACATAACAAAGAAGATGGTGGCATATTGTAGCAACAATTTTCAGGTCTTTGGCTTGATTTTTACTGAAATATAAAATCAGATCTACCTTGCCCGAAGGTTCCAGGTATCCTTGCCCTAACCTCTTCCATCTGAGTGGAGCCCTGCTTAATTGTGAATAAGTTAAGGAAACAAGTTGTTTTGGAGGGTCTAACCTTTATGGGAACTATAGAATGACTATTTTCATAGTTTAAAATGCAGGAATCCCAATACTTGAAAACCATCAGCCATTTTTGTTACACTTACAAATATCAGTACAAATAAGTATTTACCAAACCAATCTGTTTTATGTTGTTACTTAGTTCTGCTGATTCCACTTCATTCTTCTATGATAAGTGTTGTTGAACATTTAAAGAGGTGACCAGGGAGACACTTACACATGTACTTAGTACATAATTATCTAAATAATGGGAATTGGGAAGACACTAGGAAAGCTACTCTCATTTAGTATTTATTCTGGTGCCTGAAATTCTACTGATGGTAATTTCTTTTTGTTGTTGTTGTTGTTGTTGTTGTTTGTCTTAAGCATACTCCACTTTCAGCAACTTTCTATTGAAATACAAATGGGATGATCCAGTAAGTCGGTGAAATTTTCTCAATAATCAGTTCATCTTATGGATTTTTTCAACCAAGGGAAAATAAATCAGAGTGAAAAATACTAGCCTGTCTGAGAAGGGGAGAGGCATACGAATCAGATACTTAAGGTAAATGTCCCTATGTTCAGAGTTTGCCCTTGGAAAGTGTTATGTCAACAGTGATTATTCATCTCCTTCAGAGCACAGTGGATGAAAAGTACAAACATTTGAGAATACACATTTCCTACCCTCTAGATCCTCATCAGAAAGTTAAAAGGAGCTCCTCTTTGAAGAAAAAGACTTCCCTCCATTCACCTTCATCTGAAATTTCCCCTAAACCAAGGCCTAACCCTGCATTTATTCCAGATAGAAAGGAAGAGGAAGGCATGGAGTTCCTGGGATTATAACAGCAGACTAAGAATTCTTTTTTACAGGTAGAAGAATTAGTGCATCATTTTTCTTCATAGCTTCTGACTTAATTTCTATTAATGTTGCTGATTATTGGCTTCACAAAGAAATTCGTCCTAATGACTTATGCTGATAGCACAAAAGGCTGGATAGGTAATGTCAGAGTATCTGCAAGAGGTAAACGAAGAAAGAGATCGATACACTATGTAAATAACTTTCACACAGCATTTTATTTTATTTTATTTTTTTTACTGCTGAGTTAGTGCAAGCACAAGTGTGGGTCATAGGGAAGCACAACCGAGCTACTCACATTTGGGGTGATCAATGATATCATTTTGAAACAGATGCCCAACCAGTAGCAGGAGAGGCCTCTTATTCTAAAGTTCCAATGTTCATTCTTTTGTGTATGTGAAGAATGTTTTGGGGATGCCTCCTATGTAACAACATTGCTTGGCAGGGGGAGACAAAGATTTCAAAGATTTACAAAACAACTCCTGCCTTCCAGACACATGCAAGAAAAAATAATAACACAAAATAAGACTTTCTTTGAGGTAATATGTGTCTAGCACAGTTATAGCACAAGGAAGAAACTTAATAAAGATTAGCGGAAAGTATTATTGTGGCCAAAATCTGTTCCCCTCAGTACCAACGAAAGTCTACAAAGGCACTCAAGCATCCTTGTAAATTATGTGTTCATCATTTCACAGGGAGTCCTAAAAGTGTATAACTTGTTTCTTAGACTTGCAGAAGATTAGAGGAGTCTCACTAAATAGAAAGAAGAACCTGAACAGAAACACAGACAAATGAGAAAATAGGGGAATTGAACTGATAACAGTGGGGATATAAAAAATGATTAAAAGCCCACATGCAATAACAACAAACAGACAAACACAAAAACCTATACGACTGAGAAGCTTTTCAGTGTGAGGTGAACAGTCCTGCAGAGCTGAGGAGGCTGCAAAGTAGACTAAAAGGGGCATACATAGTAGACAAGTGTCAACTAGTATTTGAGCACTAGCCTTTTTTCACATGTTTACTTCATTCACTCTTCACAAAGACCCGGCTGAAGTAACTCGTTCTAGTTAACAAATGAGGTGAAGTTTCCAAGTAATCAAGAAACATATTCCACATGAATCATGAATATGAAGTTCAAGATGTTAAAGTAATATAAATATCTAATTTAGATTGCATCTTTGAGTTTTGGAGCTGCTTGGGAACCACTCTGCTGAGGGGATACATGACTGTAAGTATGTAAATGGCATTTAAGAGTTTCCTAAGGCTCTAATCTTATTACTGTGTTTCCCCCAAAATAAGACCTAACCGCAAAATAAGCCCTACCATGATTTTTCATAAGCCCTGAACATAAGCCCTAATGAGACTTTTGGAGCAAAAATTAATGTAAGACCCAGTCTTATTTTCAGGGAAACACGGTAGAGGTAAATACTATTAATTCAGAGAACAGTCAATATGGCCAAACCAAAATACATAAAGAAACCAAGAACTTTCTTCAAGAACGGCATGTCAAAATGTGCTGCTGACCTGCTAAAGGACAGAAAATCCTGTTGCTCGCATTCCCAGATCCTTAAGATTCAGCGGAATCTTAATATTCAATTCAATGTTCAATCAGCTTGATTTAGAAATAGCTGATTGATTACATTACTTTGTTTTGTTTTTGTTTAACGGTCCCCACGCTGAGTTGCTTAAAATAATGAAAAGTGATCACAATTGAATCTTTGCCTCCTTTTTCTCCACAACCCCTCCTTCTTTCTCCTCAGACAGATCATTCTGACAATCTCTTTCCATGCCCCACACATCAAAATGATTATAAACAAACTCTTCCTGTCCCAGTGACTTTCTATATGAGAATACCCCTGTACGGCAAAGTCACAAAGTGAGGAAATCCTCTACCTATCTCATATGAATTGAAAATAACCCTTGGATAGTCTCTTTGTATTTGTTCTTTTAAAAAGTTAACCCAAAATTATTTATCTCAGTGCTTAACATGACATGATGAAATAGCTCCTTTTATATGATCTGGGTTTTAATGATCCATTTTTTTATTTTTTTACACATTGGAATTCAAGTTAACTTTACTGTGTTTTGATCATCCTATTTTCCCCTCATCTACTTTGTTTCTGAATATCTTGCTATAATATTTGGACTGGTTTGTACTTCATATAAAGTCCCAAAAATCCTCTAGAAGGAGGCAGGGACCCTCGATCTTATTCATGTATTTGTTTCTACGGTTAAGACCATGGGATACAAAGGTTAGAGGGCCCTGGGCTATTTAGAAGGTTAAGACCTTGGACAATTTGTTTGACATTGAGGGCATAGTAACACATACTTACCTGACAGGTGGACCATAAGATTACCTAGCCTAATTAATTTAAAGCAGATACTGAGCTCTCAATAAAAGAGTACATATGATTAATTTTATCATAATTTGTATTATCTAACACAGTGTATAAAATAATAAAGGAATCAAAGACCTACTGATGAAGCTAATGATGATAAAATCTCAATAGAGACTAAAAGTCCACTTCTTGATTCCTGCTGTATTAACTAGCAATACGAAGTCACAATTAATTTTGTGAACTCATCCTAGAAAAAGTGCTACATATGTGTACACATAGTCTCAGTTCCCCAGAAAATCCACATTTGCTTTTGAATTCTGTGTGATCCAGTTGGCTCTCTTACCAATTAAAAAATGATGACAATTCAGTTAATTTCATGTTGCCTCATTTCACATTTCAATCTCCTGCCTATCTACCCTTCCAACCACTCCATACCTCCTAAAATTAAAATGACTGTCAAATGACCCCACGGAAGTACCCCACCCCATACATCAAGTGTAAAAAAGATGTTGGGAGAAAGAGAAGGAGAAGGGGAAGGGGAAGAGGAAGGGGAAGGGGAAGGGGAAGGGGAAGGGGAAGAAGAAGAAGAAGAAGAAGAAGAAGAAGAGGAAGAAGAAGAGGAAGAGGAAGAGGAAGAAGAGGAAGAGGAAGAGGAAGAGGAAGAGGAAGAGGAAGAAGAAGAAGAAGAAGAAGAAGAAGAAGAAGAAGAAGAAGGAGAAGACGAACAAACACGTACACTTGATGTTCAGCTCGGCCATGAGCTAGCTCTGTAACTTTAGGTAAGACTTTGTGCTTTACTTTGTATAACTGCAAAATGGGGTGAAAATTCCCTGCTTTCCTAGAAAGAAATCTGTAAAGATTGAAAGCATTAAGCACTTTTTGCATGCATGAAGTATACTTGACATCTACGATGATGTCTGAATGTTAGGCATTCTCTTATACTTCATGCTCCAGATTACGTCTTTGTGAATATCCTTTTAAAATGACTCAATTCTATGTGCATTCTTTCAGTCTCTGGCTTAATTCTTTTTATCTATCACATTAACTAGCTGAAGATGTTACAAGTGTCAGCTGGTACTGACTTGATAATAGATATTAACAGAGTCCAGATAAAACATCTGGGTTTTTATAGAAGGCTCTCAAGGTACGAAATGTAACAATTAGGAGTTGATCTAGTGAAAACAACCGTCATCTCTGAGCTCAAACTGGAAAATTCCTGGGAAAATATATGTGACACAAGTTGGACTTTTGGTGTTATAACTTAGTTTTGTTTTTCCACCTCCTATAGAAAGGGATGACCTCTCAATTGGGTCTAAAAGCTAAACTATTCTCCCTTGCATTAAACCTTACATTGCATTCTCTACCAACCAGGAATAGACGTAGCTTTTGATTTCATGGTTGTCTATTGCATGACAGATGGAATAAGACGCACACTGCATTATGAAACAAGGGGTAGGGAGGGGGTGAAGGGAGATTGATTTCAACTCTGAGTTAGATACAAAAAACAAAAAAAGGTTAGCAGTTTGGTACATGGCACCTTATGGAACATGTTAATTCAAGTCTCTCTAGCTGTAGCCTCCTCAGCCACTAGGGGTCAGAATTACACAGCACACTCACAGAACACAGCCCACTGGTGGGCCAAAAAGGAGGGACCAGAAATCACCATTTGGAAATGGTTTTAAGCATTGTGTGCAGAGAGTACACTGAAAAAGCATTTGCCATATGCCTGCCAGGTCTAATTATATGTTAAAGGGTAAGAACATGCAAATGGCACATAGACTTGCTCAGGCTATTTTTCCCGTCTTATTTTTCTCTATTCCCTCATAAGATACCACTTGGAACTAGATTTGAAAGCGGCTCTCCCCAACTGTAGGGGTCAGATTTCTGACAGCCACCATGGCAGGATGATTTGACATTAAAGAATTTAAAGTCTTCTGGGGAAAATAGGATTAAGAGAACAATATGTATGGTTAACCTAGGAAAAGACATTATAAATACATCTATAATACCTTCCCCAAAACAAAACAGTAAAACAGCATAGAAATAAATAAATAAATAGATAGATAGATAAACAAATGAAAATGTCAATGGTTTTAAATATTTTTTTTTAAAAATTGTGGCTAGAGTACAATAAATTTCTATGTCTTGTCTCATTAGAAGCTTTTCTGCATTGCCCTATAATTTCAAAGCGGTCCATGTAATTTTTTATTTATTGCAAATAGCAAAACTTGAAGACATGAAGCATGTTTATCTGCTTGTTCCTCAATATCTTTTGATTTTTCTTTTTTTTTTTTCTTTTTTTATCAGAGAGTGATCCATGCTGGTTCCTCAAGATTCACCGTGGGCCCTAACTCCAGCCCTTTCAGGTTCCCTCTGTTTCCTCCTTTGCATTGATTGGTTCAGCTCTCTCTTCCCTCATAAAAAACTAGTCACACTAAGCTCGTGCAAGATCTACATTTATTCCCCCTCATCTTCCTGCCCCTTTTTCAAGGCTTTTTGTAAAAAGATAATTTTCTGACATTTGCTTTACCTCCCTTTTGTACTAATAGCAATCAGTTTTCTTTTCCTCTAACTATACTCATATAAATCATACTTTGTGCATACTGGAACAGAAAGTTTCACAGTTGCGAAAAAGTTGTTCAAACATAAATTCACATAAGCAATTTGGTGGAACTTGTGTTTGGGAATATATATATATATATTTTTATTTTTTTTTCAAAAACGTATGCAACAAATATGCAAAAATGCAGACATATAAAATGTATGTCATTCTGGAAAGAACAATGTGGTCAGGACATAGCAGGTTTATAGAGAGTGGAGGGAGACGAGGCTTGCAGTGTAGACCAGACTCACAGCTGTTCTTTCAACTGCCAGTCATCTCTGTAACTGTTCAGGGAATAGGGAGGGTGCTGCCCAACCAACACCCAAGAAGAGGACTTCACCAGGGACACCTGTGAATAACATGTGTGTGTGTGTGTGTGTGTGTGTGTACATATATATATAATTTATAACACACACACACACACACACACACACACAAAGGTCAGACAATGAAGTCCTAAAATTCATCCTACAAAAAGTGTACCTCATTGCTGAATATCACTACTGTCACCTTTGAAGTACTCCCCTTGGGAAGCTATGCACCAACAACAGTGCCTACTCTACCCTTCCAAGAAATTTTGAAACTTTTTCTGGAATGGCCACCAGAGCTGTCGTCGTATTACACTTGATGTCCTAAATGTCTTCTTTTCAATATTTCCTTTATCTTCAGATAAAGAGATAAGTCATTGGGGGCCAGATCAGGTGAGTAGGGAGGGTGTTCCAATAGTTATTTGCTTACTGGCTAAAAACTCCCTCACAGACAGTGCCATGTGAGCTGGTGCATTGTCGTGATGCAAGAGCAATGAATTGTTGGAGAAAAGTTCAGGTCATCTAACTTTTTCACGCAGCATTTTCAGCACTTCCAAACAGTAAACCTGGTTAACTGTTCGACCAGTTCATACAAATCCATAATGAATAATCCCTCTGATGTCAAAAAAAGGCTAGCAACATCGTTGCAATAAGGTCATGAACTTAATTGTCAGCCCTCGTTTGTGTGTGTGTGTGTGTGTGTGTGTGTGTGTGTGTGTGTACCAGGGGTGCCAAAAAAATGTATACAAGTGGACACTTTGGTCAATGCTGCTCAAGCAGTAATTCACTGTAATCAGAAGTGTCTTGGACACTGATGGTAACCACTTTGAGCACCTTTGTAATTGCAGAAGTCAAATGTGACTTGTAGTGATCTTCTGCTATCAGTATATATGGAGTATTATAATTTTAATACACTTTTCCTTTTTTAAAATGTGTATACTTTTTTGGCACCGCCTGTATATATATAATTTGTATTCTCTTTGGGTAAAGATAAGGCATCACAGAATGAATCAACATAAACTGCAACTAATTTTTACAGATATATAGGTAGTGAGGTACCATGAAATAAGCACAGACAAGTAGACAAGAGATAGAGCAGGTAAATAGCTTGTGTTTAAAAATCCACCATAGGAAATGAATCTCTGATAGTTACTAAGATAAAGAATAAAGCCTGAAAAAGGAAAAATAGCCCAATGGGAAAAATAGCAGTGCATATAAAAGCAATTTTTAGGACAAGAAATGCTAAGTGCAGAATTACAAAGAGATAACTTCATTGATCATTGAGAAATGAAAAATAGAACAGCAGTTACACATGATATTAATGGTTTTACATGATTTCAATTACAGAAGAAATAAATGCTCATCTAAGACAGTACACTCTATACTTCTTCACTAAACATACCTACTTTCCTAAGTATAAAATGTATTTCTTTGGACTTTTATCCATGAAAAAATATATATAAGCACATGTGCATGTTACTCAGATTGATGGATTCGTGGTGATATTAGCTATTCTTATTTTTCTAAGAAGAAAATCATGCCGATTGTTGAAGAATAGCTATAAAGAAAGAGAGATCTTCCCAAATATCAGTTTTACTCAAAATCAATCACTCTCAATGTTTCAATGAATATCAGAGATTCATGCCTTTAGATTCAAGGGCAAACAGTCTCTAAGGGTAATGACACTTCCGAGGTTGGCTTCTATAACTCTGTGATGAACTTGGTGTTTTAGGCAGCGTATACTCCTAACTACAAGTATGTCCCCACATGAAGCAGAGGAATACAGGAGCCCCATACAATGAAAATCACTTATTCTCATATGCTTCAATGTGGCTTGGGTGTAAGGCTTTAAGCATTAGTAAGACACAGTACATTTCCCTCACTTTCTCAAACTGCAGCTCCTTTCAGCTTGCCTATCCTCCTCAGCAGCTGACGTTCAAATTGACTTTTTGCATTTATAATAGCAGTTTCTGTCTTTTTTTGTCTGTCTGTTTTTACCACTGTCCACCGAGACCACTGCTGTGATTTTCTGCTCATGCACAGGATGGAAGAATGTGTCCCGGAAAATACACCACTTATTCCAGTCATTTTGCTAAAGGACACTCAAGTAGGAGCAAAGTAGTCAGAGAAAATGACAGAGAGCTGCATGCTGCTGTCAAGAATTGCTTCCTCATCACTGGCCCAATTTTCAGAAACAAGAACAAAAACCTATGTGCTTCCCACCTTTCTGACAAGATAGAGTGAGCTACACAACATCTGAACTAAAGGAATGAGCCAGATTACTTAAAAAAAAAAAAAAAAAAAAAAGGTAACAAAAAGGGAAAAGAAAAAGAAAACCTCAGTGATACAATTCCCTGAAACTCCAGAGTTCTGAAAGACAATGTTACACTTGATCCAATGTCCATCAATAATACTGAAATGCTTACTGAGGGCTTTGTGTTCTGCATATTCTAGGCAATGAGAGAGGGCGGAAAACAAGGTGGAGAATGCAAAAAGAGGAAAAAGAATAAGAGCTATGATTTGCAACAGTGAGAAATTTGTAACTCAGAAGATAAACTCAAATAAGACGAAAAAAATTAGGACAGGGACAGGGAGAGGTAGAGAGAAGGACAATATATTTTTCAAAATACGTTTCATAAAACAATAGTTTCTTAGATGGTAATATGTATTATGACAAAAACAAAGCAAAACAGAGTCAACAAAAACGACTCTGAGGTCAGTTAAATGTCAGGCTTCTCAATACCTATACTGTATGAATATGTTTGCTGACTCACCAAGAGGGAGGTGTAATTTGCTGCATTTGAAAAAGGAATTGCTTTTATCGACAGCAAGTCTATTAACATTGGAAAACCATCCTTTTAACGAAAGTGATTAGCAAGGTCTCTAGTTCTAGTTCAGCTGCTGTCTAGTTTTTTGACTTTGGATAAATTCCATCCTTTCCTGAACAGCATAGTCATCCCATCCATAAAATAAAAGAGTTGTCCATGATAGTATATCCCCAGGTCCTCACATATGTAGCACAAAATTGTTAATACTTTCCCAGGTCACACCTTCTAGGAGGACAAACAAACCAAAAACACTTTGGCTTTGAACTTGATTGTGAAGATCAGTGAGTTTAATAGAAAAATCCAGGTTTGGAACGTGGTGGTATTCTAAGTCTCCTAGTCATTGTCAGAAGTTGCTGTTCAATTCTCCATTAAACTCTAGGTCACTACTCAGGCCACATAGACTTCTGAAATGTGTGAGGCCTCCTTCTGTGAGGTCGTTACATTTCTCCTCATCCTGATGTGAAATATCAACATGAAAGCATTTGGGACTTCAGGTTTTAGCTTCAATATAAAAACCTCAGGGATGATGTAGATGCCTGATCACTGCACTGTACACCTGAAGCTGAAGCTGAACAAGAATGACTGTCAACTACAATTATCTATCTATCTATCTATCTATCTATCTATCTATCTATCTATCTATCTCTATACATAGTTACAAGAAGTGGAGTACAGCATTAGGAATAGAGGCAGTGGAAATGTAATGGCTGTGTACATTGTCAGAGAGATAGTGGATGGGGGAGGGGGGTTGTCACAGTGTGAGGGATATAAATGATAAATGTCTAACTATTACATTGTTTTGTGCACCTGAAACTAATAAAAAAATGTATGCTAAAAAAATAAATATAAAAAAATATAAAGCTTGGAAGTTGTCACTTCTGTCTTTAAAATAAAAAAAATCTAAATATATTGAAAACTAATTATTTTTCAGACCCATCAGCAAATGGAGTTCATAAAGCAAACTTCCACCAGGAAATCTAGATTGACAGGGTCCCTAGAGTCACAAAAGAATCAAAGCTGGAGAAGTTGCTAGAGCTATAAAATGTTAGGAACACTTCATAATAATTTTGACAAACTGCTGGAGGCTGAGTTTGCACTAGGGTAAATGACAAACCCTTAGAGGGCCTAGTCTACGAAAGTCTTCTAAGTTTCATGAGCTTTACTACCAAGACCCCCACCAGGTTCTCATGGTAAAAATCCAAGAAAGAATCCTTCATGACTTTGGCTGGGAACAGGGAAGAATAATCATTGTGAAACACATGTAGAGTGGTCTATAAAAAAAAATAAAAAAATGAATCCCTCCAGGGGAATAGCTTTTATTAGAGCCTTATCCCAGATGGAGGAAGGACATTTCTCCCATTCCAGCCCACAGCCCAATCTTGCCTTCTTTTTGCACCAAAGTGGGGAAAAGCACATAGTCAAAAGGAGACAGGGTTTCAAGGATATAGATTTGGGACCCAGCAGCCAGGGAACAGAGTAGGTGGCAAGGTGGAAAATTATACCTCTATAGAAACTCTTGTGAAAGTCAGAATCGATGAGTAACATAAGTATGAAAAAATAACATAAGGCTAAAATTTAATAAGAAGATGACTAAACACTTTCCCAACCTCACATTTTACCACTACAACAGGACTCCAGTATAGTAACTGTGGCTTACAGCTGAATGGGCTGCAAGACACAGACTCTATCTGAGGAGTTCTTAGAGACATCCAAGACAACAGGGGGACAAAACAAATGTAATGTAGGATCTGAAGCCTTTGACAACTACAGCAAATATTAAACACAGTCCAATATCTAGACAGATTAACATGAAACCTCACACTAAATGCCTATTTACCTCAGTTATTATCTGATATATGTGCCTATTTCAACAAAAAAACTAGAAGCCATTTCAAAAGGCAAGTAAAACACAATCTGAAGAGATATAGCAAGCATTAGAAACAGATTCAGATATTGAAATGATCAGGCACTTAATTAAAATAACTATGGTTAATAATGTTAAGGTCTCTACTGAAAAACTAGACAACATGCCAGAACAGATGGTTAATATAAGCAGAGAAAATGGAAATTATAAGAAAGAAACAAAAGGAAATGATAGAAATTTAAACACTGTACCAGAAATAAAGAATACCCATTAACATGCTCATCAGTAGATTGGATACCAACTAAGGAAACATCAGTGAATATAAAGATATATCAATAAAAACTACTCAGAAATGGAAAGATAAAAAAAAACCTGAAATTAACAGGCAGAATATATGAGAATGGTGGAACTGTTACAAAAGGTATATTATATACGTAATAGGAATGCCAGAAAGAGAGAAAGAAAAAGATACTTAAATTATAATGTTCAAGGACTTTCTAAAATTAGTGACATATGCCACATCACAGATCCAGGAAACTCAGAGAACACCAAACAGGATAAATAAGAAAAATTCTAAATTTAGCCATGTTATATTAAAGTTTAGAAAACAAAAGACAAAAAGAAAATTTTACCAGAAGCCAGAGGGGATAAAAATTACCTCATCTATAGAAGAGCAAGAATAAAAATTACATGAGATTTCTCTTCAGAAACGATGCAAGCAAGCAGACTATAAAGCACTGAAAGTAACAAAAACCCATCAACCTTGAATTCTGTATCCAGTGGAAAAAAATCATTCAAAAGCAAAGAAGACAAAGAAAAGCAAAGAAAAGCAAACAAGAAACACTTTCTTGGACAAAAACTGAAGGAATTTATTACCAGTAGATTTGCCTACAAAATGTTAAGGGAAATTCTTCAGGCAGAATGAAAATTGTATAGATCAGAGACTTGGATATACAGAAAGACCATTGGAGAAGGAGTAAGTGAAGGTTAGATAAAATATTTTATTTTTCATAATCTTAATTGAGCTAAACGATTCCTATTTAAAGCTACAATAGCAATTCTATGTTGTTGGGCAATTATAGTATGTGTATTAGTGACATGAACCACAGCAGTGTTACAAGGAACAGGAAGGAAGAATTGAGAACACTCGTTTATAAAGTAATTACCCTACATGCAAGTCAGTATAGTGTTTTTTGAAGGAGATTTAGATAGTAAAAACGTGCATATTATAAACTGTGGGGCAATCACTAATTTAAAAAAATGTATAATTGATAATGCTAAGTTGGGAGAGACAATTTAATTATATAAAATACTCAATTAAAATGAGAGAAGGCAAGAAAAGAGGGAACAAAGAAACACAGACAAATTCAATGAATAAAAAACAATTGCAAAGATAGTAGTTATGAATCCATACATCGAAAATTACTTTAAATGTAAATGCTCTAAATAACAAATGAAAAGAGTGTCAGAGTGAGGAGAAAAAATCACATGTTGTCTGCAGGAATCCACTTTAAATATAGAAACTTAGGCTAAGAGCAAATGAATAGAGAAAGCTATACCAGGATAACGCTAATCAAAAGAAAGCTAGAATACCTATACTAATGTCAGCCAAAGTACACTTCAGAACAAGGAAGATTAGTAGAGATAAAGAGGAGCAATAATAATAATAAAGGGGTCAATTCTTAAAGCAGACATAATAATTTAAACATGTATGGACCTAAAAAGAGAATATCAAAATACATGTGGCAAAAACTAATAAAACTAAAAGGAAAAATAGCCAACTCCACTATTACAGTCAGAGGCTTCAATATCCCTCTGTCAATATCTGATCGATTAAGTAGGCAGAAAATACGTAGCTATAGATGACCTGAACAATAACAACCAAATTGGCACAATTGACTTCATCCAACAATAGCACAATACATGATCTTCTCAAGTTCCCATGAAACATTCACCAAGATAAACTACATTCAGGCCATTAAACATACCTTAACAAATTTAAAAGAATAGAAATCATATAAATAATTTTCTTAGACTACAATGGAATTAAACTAGAAATTTGTAACAGAAAGACATCTAGAAAAATCCCAAAAGATTTGGAAATTAAAAACATTTCTAAATAATATATAGATCCAAGAAGTCTCAAGATGAATTAAAGAATCTTTTTTGAGCTAAATAAAAGTGAAAATATGACATCAAATTTCATGGACCAAAGCCAAACAGTGCTCAAAGAAAAAGTTATAGCATTAAATGCATATATCAGGAAAACAGAGAGCTCTAAAACTAATAATGTAATCTTCCATTTTAGGAAAATATAGAATAAAAAATTAACTTAAACCTAAAGCAAGTGAAAAAAAAAGTACTAATAAATTTAGAGCATAAATCAATGAACTTGAAAATGAGAAAACAATAGAGAAAATCAACAAAACTGAAAACTGGTTTTTTGGAAAGCTCAATGGATTTGATAAGACTCTATGGATGAATAGTTCTTGAGGGTAGGTCAAACAAAACAAATGTACACTATTCATAAACTTTACAAAAACTTCATAAAGGTCTGTAATTATTTTCTAAAACTTTAGATAATATATTAAAGCTTATATGGTTAACCAGATCATTCTAAAGTACATATTAAAGAAGAGAATAACATTAAAAGATGGAGAAGCCAAATATAATGTCATAAAAGGGGCAGATATTTGCTGCATTGTAAAGGCCAGGTTACATATGATGTCAGACTAGTCACACCGGTAATGAGAAAATTTTGTATCTGTGCTCTTTTGCCCATTAAATTGGTTACCTTCTGGTATTTTTCTTGGTACCAAGAGCTATTCCTGTCCCATTTGTGGTCATGTAATTTAAACATAAACATAAACCTGTAATGAGGTATAGTCCACTGGAGTCATACAATGCCTAACAGGAAGTAGGCACAGATAAGCTGTTAACAGAGTAAACTATGCAATTTCAGGTAACATACATGCTTTACCTGCAAACAACCAAAATCAATAAAGGCTAACTTAGGAATTTAAGGGATTAATTCACATGGTAGAGAACATCTCACAGAATCTTTAGGTGGCTGAACAATTAGGCTTGGCATCTACTATATCAGGATAAATATGAAGTCATGCCACGGAGTCAGTCTAGAGAAGCCACTGAATGCACAAAATGTATCTTGTCTCTACCGCTTTCAAAATGGACTCAGTTTATTTTCTCTTTTTGATATCCTTGCATCGAAATCTTGGGAGGGTATGTCATATAAGTGGATTTGAGGCATATATGCATGCTCTAGCTCTAAAGGATGATGGTATAGGAAGTATCAGACATAGTCAGTTTTTGCAATGGGATGCAGGCTCTGCTGCTTAAGTAGAGAACTCCTCAGACATGGAGATGAATTTGAAATGTTTAGAGCCCAGCAGTATTGCAAACACCATTGCAATTCTGATTTTTAAGAGTATAATTCTTTTTGAAAAGAGTTAAATCATATAACTATATTATGGTAAAGCCAGAAGGAATAACTGTGATACCAAGGAATGTCAAATATATATAGTAAATTATATATTTTATGTATGTCTATCAAATATAGATATATAAAAATACATGAACTGGTAAATGAGTATGTGTATATACACATGCTACCATTCTGATGACTGAGCCCGTTACAGATAGAGTTAATTGATATTGAATTATTTTTCTTCCCACTCCAGATATAATCCTTATAATACTATGATCCAAGTACCTAATGCTAATCAATCAGAGTTGGCATTTAAGATAAAATGTACTTGCAAACATAAAACCACATTAGTGTAAAAATGAGAAATCAGAGACTGAAAGACCTTAAAGAACAGTTTCAAGTTACTTATCAAGACAGATAGTTAATGGAAAACTCAAAGCTAATGGCTAATAGCTAACATTTATCTGGCTCCTCAATCTACCAGTCACTCTTCTCAGAGCTTTGTGTGTAACAATGCATTTAATCCTCATAACAACCATGTAAGATAAGCATTATTATAATTCTTATTTTATGGACGTGACAACTGAAGCACAGAGAGGTAATTTGCAGATGCAGAATTTGAATCCAGATAATCTAGATCTAGAATTCATGCTTTTTATCATGGCACTAAACTTCTCACAAAATTTAAACAGGAATGGAATTCTGACTTTAAAATCTACCCTTACTAAATTTTAAAAGTACCTAAAAAATTAATGTTCTTGTTCACTTAGAATTTGTATCTTATAGCATCTCCTGGGTACTGAAATAAATTTTGATTTTCTAGTTAATTTTTATCAAAGTTCTGCTAATAAACACGCCTCAATTGCTACAAGTCAGTTTCTACAATAATCTGAAGTGATTTCTTCACCATTTACAAACTGTTGAATATAATAAAAATATTGGCCATCGTTTTTCTTAGTCTTTGAATCAACAAGACAGTTTAACTTCTTTTGACTTCTTTTTCTCATTGTTTCAATTATAGTTGACATTCAATATTATTTTATATTAGTTTCAGGTGTACAGCATAGTAGTTAGACATTTATATAATTTATGAAGTGATCCCCCCGAAAAGTCTAGCACCCACCTGGCACTATATACAGTTATTACAGTATTAATGATTATATTCCCTATGCTGTACTTTATATCCCCCTATTTTGTAATTACCAATTTGTACTTGTTAATCCCTTCACCTTTTTCACCCAGCCCCCCACCACCTCCCTTCCATCTGGTAACCATCAGTTTGTTCTCTGTATGAGTCCATTTCTGGTTTTGTTTTGTTCGCTTATTTGTTTGTTTTGTTCTTTAGATGCCATATGTAAGTAAAATCATATGGTATTTATCTCTCTCTCTGACTTATTTCACTTAACATAATACTTCTAGGCCCATCTCTTTTAGACTTCTTTTATAATGTACCTTCATGTTAAAAAAGAAAAAAAATAATCTCAGGACACAGAACTGTGGCTGGTATTATCTCTGGTTATTATTATTTTTTTGTTTTGTAAAATAAAATTAGAAGATATACTTTTAAAATGACTTTACGTTGTATAACCTTATAGAAAAGGAATATTTGAAATAATTTATTTAAGAATACTGAAGACATTTAATCAAAGCAATTCAATAGCCAGGAAATGTGTTGCAAAGTCATATACAGAACTGGATACAGAGAACTTCAGAAATGGCAGAAGGTGCTTGTTAGTATTGAGGAGAGTGGTAATCAGCACAGACTGGGAAGGAAACTACCTAAGACCTGGGTGGGTGAGTGGATAGGAGAAACACTGGAAATTATTAGAAGGAATGGTACCCATAGCTCACTCATGGCCAGAATTAGTTTATATTCTAAAGCCAGCAGAAATACCTCATAATTCAAGGGACGGTGGGCAGGAAACTCATAAGGATCTTGCCTCAATAGCACAGAATAATTGGCCCTATAGTACATGATGTTCTAATCTTCCCTAATAAAGTTCAAAAACAAGACTTGAGTGTTTCAGAATGTTTCCAAGTAACTTAATTGCATTTCAAAACAAAGTTCAGTAATGTTTACAAAAATACAAAAAATATCCAGAACCCAGCTAAGTAAAACTCACAATTATTATTTCAAATATTTCAAAATTCAATTATTAGGCATATAGAGAAATGGGAAAATACTACCCACGGTGAGGAGGAAAAAAGTCAATCAAAACTGACCCAGATGTAAGAATTAGCAGTCAGAGATATTAAACATTATTATTACTATATTCCAGATGTTCAATAAGCTAGAGAGAAGATTAAACATGTGAAATAAAGACATGTGAGATATGAAAAAGAGCCAAAGCAAAACTCATGGCATGAAAACTATGTTGTCTGAGTACAATGTAAAATGTCTTTTACATGATATTAAGAATACACTGAATGGGGTTAATCCATATTAGACATTGTAAAAGAAGAGATTACTGGATTAAGGAATAGCTAAGGAAACTATGAAAATGAAATACAGAGAAAAAAGAAGCTAAAAAAGACAAGAAGAATATAGCATCAGTGAATGGTGGCACAATTTCATGTGGCTAACATCATGTGATTGGAGTTCTTGGAGAGGAGTATATGGCACAAAATCTTGAACAAATAATTGCAAATTATTTTCCAAATTTGATAAAATTATATAATCCAAGTCCAAAGAGCTCAAGTGTAAGAAAGATTTTAAAAAGTACAAGATACACCATTATCATATGAAGCATGACATATTATTAAAGAAATGATGAAGGAAATCTTAAAAACCTTCAGAAAGAAAAAAACAAATAAACCAGAAACAATGCACACAAAGAAGTACGGGTAACAATGATAGCAGAGTCCTTATCAAAAACAATTCAAGAATGATGATAGTGGATCAACATCTTTTAACTAGTGAAAGAAAAAAACCCTCAACCTAAAATTCTATACTGAGACAAGACACTTTTCAAAAACGGAAGCAAAATAAAGGCTTTTTTTCAGAAACATAAAAGATTAAAGAATTTGACAGCAGACCTGTACTGCAAGAAAGAAAAATTGTATCAGATAGAAATATAGATCTACACAAGGAAAGCTCCATGAGTAATTTGCATGTGTTAATACATAAAATGTTTATTATTCTTTATTTTTTTCAGAAGATAATTAACTGTTTAAATAAAGATTATAACAATGTAGTGTGGGACTATGACATGTATAGAAGTAAAATGTACAATAACAATAACATAAATCCTGAGAAGGCAGAAATAAAAATTAAGTTATTGTAAGTTTCCCATACTATACATAAGTCGCATAATTATTAATAGAAGATAGATTGTAATAAAAAAATAAAATAACAAAAAATGAATTATAGCAAATAATCCAACAAAGGAGATGAAAGAGAATTATTCTCTAAGTGATCAACTAATCATCACCAAAACAGTGAGATAAAGAAGAAAAAGGAAGGAAAAGGGGACAGGAAAAGTAACATATACGATAAATAGAACACAAATAGCAGGATAATAGGTTAAACGTAACCATATCAATAATTACACTAAACATAAATGATCTAAACATCACCACTAGAAGCCAGAGTTTTTCAGGCTTAAAAGAAAAAAGAAACACATCTATGGAAAAGAAACGTATTTTAAATATAAAAACACAAATAGATTAGAGCAAAAGGATGGAAATATATACACAACGCTAATACTGATCCAAAGTGAGCTTACAAGGTTATATTAATACCAAAGAAAATAGATTTCACAGCAGAGACTCTTCTCAGAGATAAAGAGCATCATATTATGATAAAGTGGTTAATTCATCAAGAAGGTATAAAAATTGTAAATATTATGAGCTCAAAACAACAGAGCTTCTGCATTTTATTCCACACATTATTTTTAAGTGAGTATCAAACATTTCCCAAGACGGACCATATGCTGGGCCATAAAACAAATCTCAATAAATTTAAAAGGATTCATGTCATAGAAAATATGGGTTTGGACCATAACGGAAATACTTTGAATTCAGTAACAGAAAGATATCTAGAAAGTCACCAAGAATTTGAAAATTAAATAACATACTTTAAATAATGCAAAGATTAAAAAAAAAAGGAAAATTAGAATGTCTTTTGAACTGAATGAAAGTAAACACACCACATGAAAATTTGTGGAATGCTGCTAAAGAAGCACTTAGAGGGAAATTTACAGCACTAACCCCCTATAATGATAAAGAAGTAAGGTTTCAAATTAATGAGCTTAGCTTCTACTCTAAGAAAATCGAAAGACAAACAAAAAAACCAAAACTGACTAACAGTGAAATGAAGAGATAAAAGTAAGAGAGAAAATCAGTGAGACAGAAAGCTATATCTTTGAGAAGATAAAATTGATAAAATTCTAGCTAGACTGATGAAGAAAATAAAAAAAATCACAGATGACTAATATCAGGAATGTGAGAGATGACATCATTACAGATGTTAAAGGGATAATTGGGAAATATAAACAATGCCAATAAATCTGACAATTTAAATGAAATGGGTAAAGTTATTTAAACACACAAACTACCAATACTCATTCACTTAAGAAGAAATAGAAAACTTAAATAGCCCTATATTTATTAAATAAAAATTTCCAGTTTGAATGTTTCCATGAAGGTAATTCAATGCACTGATGGATTCACAGGTCAATTTACCAAATACTTATGGGAAAAAATAGCAATTCTACTCCAACATTAAAAAAAAAAAAGGAAAGAATCCTTCATAACTCATTCTATGAATCCAGCTTCACCTTGATAAAATAAATGAAAACATAAGACAAAGAAAACTAAAGACTGATATACTTCATGAATATAGATACAAAAATCATTAAGAAAATTTTAGCAAATTGAATTCAACAACATGTAAAAAGAGTAATATATTATGACACAAGTGTAATTTCTCCCAGGAATACAAATTTTAGTTTAAAATTTTTAAATTAATCAATGTATACACCATATTTAAAAAATAATAAAGGAAAACCATATGATAATCTTAATAGATAAAGTAAAAACATTTGATAAAATTCAACATCCATTTCTGATAAAGCCTCTCAGCAAACTAAGCATAGAAGGAAACTTTTTCAGCTTGGTAATAGCATCTCTAAAAAACTCACAATCAACATCATATTTAATAATAAAAGATTGAATGTTTCCCTCAAAGATTAGAAACAAGGCCAAGATACCCACTATCACCACTTCTATTCAACATTGTACAGGAAGTTCTAGCCAGTGTAACAAGGCAAGAAAATGAAATAAATGCCATCCAGATGGGAAAAGTAGTAAAACTCTCTATTTGCAGATGACATGATTCTCCATGTTAACAAATTGATGAAATCTACAAAAACAAGTTACTAGAACTAATAGATGAGTTTAGCAATGTTGAAAGATACATGGTCAATATACAAAAATCAATTGATTTTTTTTTATATAATAGCAAAGAATACTTAGAAATTGACATTTTGTAAATGTCTCTTTAAAATGGCACGAAATATGAATTAATTAGGATAAAGCAGGAAAAAGAAAAGCCTTATAAACTGAAAACCAGGAAATATTGCTGAGAGAAATGTTAAAGGATCTAAATAAAATCTATAATTAAATCTATAATTAACACAGATTTAATGCAATCGCAATCAAAATTCTGCCAAGCTTTAATGTAAAAATTGATAAGCTGACTGTAAAAAATATAGAGAGATGCAAAGAACTTCATATAACCAAAACAACCTTAAAGAATAAAGTTGAAGGACTAACACTACGTGATTATAAATATTACTGTAAAGTTACAATCATCAGAGCAGTGTGTGGTATTATCCTATAGACAAATGGATCAACAGAGCAGGATAAAGTGTCTAGAAATAGACTAACATACGAACAACCTATTTTCAAGAAGGTCTTAAAGTTATTCAGTGGAGAAAGGATAATCTTTTAAATAAGTGTTGCTGAAATAATTAGATATCCATAGGCTAAAGCAAAAATTTGTCGTACCTCCACCACATACAAAAATTAATTCAAAATGGATCATTAAACTAAATAAATATATAATCTGCAACTAAAATACTTGTAGAAGAAAACACAGGGAAAAAAATCCCTCTAATTTTGTATTAGGCAACAACTACTTAGATACATCACAAAACATCCAAACTATTACAGACAGAATTTATAGTGTCAACTTCATCACCATTAAAACTTTCTCCACTGTGGAAGACACTTATAAGAGAATTAAAAGGAAAACCACAAACTGGGAGAAACTGAAAGCAGAGGATATAAAAAACAAATTAAAATGTTTAAATATCAAAGACAAGACAATAAATATCCCAAGTATAAAAACATACCAAAGATTTAAACAGTCAGTTCACTGAAGTGAATATACAAATAATCACATGATATGATTCACAGTATCGTAAGTCAGCAGGAGAATCCATTTTTTTAAAACCACAATGAGATAACACTAAACACTTATTAACCTGCCAATAATTTAGAACCATACCCAGTATTGGTGAGGATGTAGATCAACTGCAAGTTTTGTGACGATATTTGCTCAAATAGTCACATATCAGAAAGGGCCTCCTTGATCATCCTGTGGTAAGTTATTTTTCATATACAGAAACTTGGCCTACGTTTTATCATTCAGAGAGCTTCACGAAACCTACTGCGTTCTTCTAGATGACCTTTACCTAATGATTCCCTCTGTGCTGTCTGCCTTGAACAAGAGAGAAGAAAGTGTTTGCTACTATATTCCATCAATCTTTGCTGCTAAATTAAACTGTAGTTCTCATTTCTAGGGCATGACTGAGAAAGGGTTCTAGTTTATTATTTGTTAAATTATGCATATAAATGTAAGTACACGCTATTTTATCATGATAAATGCCTTTTAGATAAGTAGGATTCATGACTAAATATGCAGAATTGTTTGTCACTGACAGCCTTAAAGAATAAAGGGTTAGTGAGGAGGGCCTGTACCTTTTCAGGATAACATTCTTCAACTTTCCCAATTTCAGATGAGTGTATCCTTCACTAAGATCTATGAGCCGTCAGCTGAATGTATCATTGCTTCTATTTCTAATGACCTTTTATCCTCCTGGGTAACTACTTCCAAACTCTTACTGCTCACCTTAGTGTTTTAAGTCAATGTAGCACAATATGTAAGGACTATACGGGAACCTAGGGTTAAATCAGTTTTATTGAAGAATTCGTCAACAAAAAGAAAAACACTGAGATGCTTCTGGTTTTGTTTTGTTTGTGTACTTTGTGAGGGGAAAGGGGGTTGGTGACTTCTAGGCTATCTGTTTGAAATTGCCCTGAGCGGCTCCATGCAAGTTGTAGTAACTTTTGGAGCAGCTTGAAAACACAGATCTGATACAATCTTTCATTCTGAGTGTTGGAGAGGAGCGCCATCTATGTTCCTTGGGCAAGAATGGGGCGCTTTAAGAAACTCAAAGGTGACAATAGAGGACAGTGAACACCCTTATAGTATTGGAAATGGGGAGTGCTGGGCCAGGGAGAGATGAGCTAACTCATCTGTGTGAGGTCATCTCCTTCAGGACAATATTCCCCTACTCTGGGGGGCGTGGGCAAGATCTGCGAGGCTTCAGCATACAAAAGATCCAGTCCCATAGTTAGCCTCAAGGCGACTAGGAGCTGTAAGTATGAGAATATATATACTTAGGTGGGTAATATTACCTCTGCAGAGTTATAAAAACCTTTGGGTATTTTTGTTTTGTTTTGTTTTTTGCTTTTGAAAAAGAACCCACAACCACAGCTGTATTGTTTCCTTCAGGAAGCACTGGGTCTGTGACAATTACATGGCAACTGACACTGAGAAGGGCTGAGCACTTGGTTTAATTCTCTTTTATGACCATCTTACACTTCTTAATAAGTTTTCACCAAGTCCCATATTTTCACTTTTCACTGAGACTCACAAATTATGTAGCTCCCAGTTCCTGGAGAAACGGAACTACTGAATATTAGTTTGACTATCCAGGCCCCATGCCATGGGACCGGAGCTTTGGGCAAATTACCTCATCCCAGCATTTGTAAAATTAGTTATCTCTTTTATCCCAATAGGAAGCTAGAATGCAATAGAGGATAAAAGAGATAACTAATTTTACAAATTTGACTCACACAATTGCGGTTAAAGAGTAGCATACGAGGTCTGACTATTCAATTGGTGAACTCACCCTAGAAAAAGTGCTACATACCTCATTTCTGAATATCACAAATATCACTACCGTCACCTTTGAACTACTCCCCTTCAGAAGCTATGCACCGACGCCAGCACCTAGTCTACCCTCCAAAGCAATTTTGGAACTCTTTCTGGAATGGGCATCACAACTGGCGTTGTATTACCCTTGATGTCCTGAATGTCATCAAAATGTCTTCCTTTGAATATTTCCTTTATCTTCAGATAAAGAAAGAAGCCATTGGGGGCCAGATCAGGTGAGTAGGGAGGGTGTTCCAATACATTTATGTGTTTACTGGCTAAAAACTCCCTCACAGACAGTGCTGTGTGAGCTGGTGCATTGTTGTGATACAAAAGCCATGAATTGTTGACGAAAAGTTCAGGCCATCTAACTTTTTCACATGCAGCCTTTTCAGCACTTCCAAACAGTCAACTTGATTAACTGTTTGTCCAGTTGGTACAAACTCATAATGTATAATCCCTCTGGTATCAAAAAAGAGTAGCAACGTCATTGTGACAAGTTTGCGGACTTAATTGTCGGACCTTGTATATATAGTGGCTGAGGACATGGAGGGACTCACACAGGATTCAGTAGGTAGAGACAAAAGCCTAATGAACATGAATGCTAGGCTTTGCCTTCTACTGGGAATGGGGCTTCTGATAATTTACCTCTCTCATCGTTAGGTGGTACAAAGATTAGATGTGGCTCACATTGCAGGTCATGATTGTCAACTTTTCCACTATGTGGGCTGTGTCTTAATCGTCTATGATGATCACAAGTGTAAACTTTTCCAAAATTCCCACTGCATCTTTTTTTATAAATCCTCAGATAAAAGTATAACGCTTAGCGCAGGGGAGATGAGCAGACTGAACTGCACCTCAGTCTTTAGTAGCTGCGACTCTGCAGCTTTGGTGTTAGCAGGAACCTGCGAGGTAGGCAGAACAAGTCTTATTTATCCCAATTACATAAATAAGAAAATTAGATTTTGATTGATTAAGGGACCCAGTCAAAGTCACTTCAATGATATTGAAGTTATGCTCTTACCACAATTCAGTTCTCCAGATTCTAGACCAATTGCGCCTGGCTGTCTCCTAAATTAATGAGGTTTCACTGAACTGAAAATGCATCCACACAAGACTCATTTACTGGATGAAGAGGCCCTGAACACCACCATCACTAGCTCTCCAAGAAGAAACTCAGTGAAAGTGAGATTCATGTATTAAAGCCAGAAATGGCTGTGGAACCTTCATGTCTGATGATTGCCATCTTTTAAGACATGATGAGGAGGGAAATGAGCTATACGGTGTTGTCTTCACTTCATTGTCTTTCATTACTGAGCAATTGAAACCCACGAACTTTTCTAGGTCAGAATATTTCTAGGATATAGGAATGAGCTATTTAAAAAAAAAAAAAGCAAAAAAATAGCCTATCAAAAAAGCAAAAAAAAAAAAAGGTCTTATCATTTTGTCATATTAATCAATTAAACAGTAGGCTCCCAGTAATTTCTTTTTCATTATTGTGCATTACCAATCTTTTAAAAATATAGCCTCTATTCTATATGGCTTAAGATTCTGTCTACTGAATTGAAGAACTGAATAATTATCCAGTTAGTTGAATTGGGATAGACTATTGATCTACTTAATATTTCCTGAAATATATCTATTAAATTAAAGCTGATTGAGAACCTGAAGGCTATTTGGCTATGTGAGAAACGTGATAAAAATTGTGTCTCTAAAATTTGCATCTCCACTAAAGAGAATGTGATTCTTTCCTGCAGAGGTTTGTTCTCATGTAGGAATAGGACTAGAGTTAATCTGAGCCAGCCTTCCTTCCAGGTCAGAGCTTGCAACCTTGGCTACATATTAGAATCATCTTGGAAGCTCTTAACAAGCAGGGATACTCAATCCACACAACAGACCAATTACATCAGAATCTTTACAGGTGGGACCCAGGAATCTGTATTTTTTAAAAATTCCACAGGCAATTCTAATACGTAAACAAGGTAAATGATCATGGTCCTAAAGTCTCTGTGACAGTAGAACATTCAGAATCTTTTCCTACTCTCCTCTAAAGAAGCATCTCCCATCTGAGCATATACACGTCTATGTCATTTGTGAAAATCTGCTCCGTTTTAAGTTAGCTCATGTGTGGACAATTATTTAGATGTGTCCTTACATTTGCCTTTAATAATGGGCCAGGCCAGGTAAAACAGTGACAGGAAAGCTCATCTCTAACCCCACTTCCATCTTACTCTCTCCCTCTCCAATTGTTTTCAGCCTGAATTTTCTATAATTCTCTCTCCACTTGAAGTCAAGAAGCCTTATATCTTCCATGTAGACCCAGGATTCCAGCCTCTGCTTTAACAAGACTTGCTAGTTCTAGAGGTGGCCAGTTAACTCAGTTGGTTAGACCGTGGTGCTAATGACACCAAGGTTGTCGCTTTGATCCCAGCATGGGCAACTGTGAGCTGTGCCCTTCTTACTAAGTAAGTAAAGACTTATTAGTTCTGCTCTTACCAGCATTTCACTTTATTTCCCCCTTTGAATGTTGCTGTGGTTTCCATTCAGTGTCCCCAATTGTCTCAGAAGATACTTCTTTTCCCTCATGTTTACCAGCAGAGAAACCAAATTCTTGACCCAAGTAATCAGCATTTACCTGACCGGGGGAAATTGCACTCTTTAGAGGATCAGCAAAACTAACAGAAGAGTTGAGCTACTTTAATCAGTAGGGCAAGTTTAAAATCGCCTCTCACTTCTTACTTGAATGAAGTAAACAGCTAAATCAGCAATGGCTACTTACGATAAATTTAGGCTTTGAGGGTACTTTCTTAGAAAGGCAGCAAAAGAAAGAAATTCCTGCAGCAATATGTTCATTCCAGCACAAGTCAAAAATCAAAGGCTCTTAGCTATAAGATATACCAGAGCTTAACTATCAACGGCCAGTATAAAACAGAATCAAGTAGTCTACACGAAGAAGAGAGGAGATTTATCCATATGCTGAGTCTCTAATACAGCAGTAGCCTACAATTCAGTATAAAGATTCCAAGGTAATACAGCCCCCTGAGGTATTTGTGAAGCTGCTGTCAAGCTTAATGATACCTAATGTGTTTGGTTAGTCCAAATTGCTGAAAATAATACTCAGGGCTTAGTGGCCAGAAATACAGAGTTATCCATGGTGAATCCATGCTTAGTAGTGCCTCAAGATTTGCCTGGGAATATGGGTCACTGGTGTCAAAATCTTTCCTCAGGTAAAATAGAAAGAGAATGCAAGGTGGCAGGTGCTTGGCCAAGTGGAATATAATTTATAACATGGATCCCTAACTCCCACCAGCAAGGAGAACAAAGTAGGAAAGGAGGTCACATGTCCAATGTAATTAATTCCAGATTCAATCAGGTGATGAAATCTCATAATGTCCTCAGTGTCTCAACATTATCTCACCCTGCCTAGGGTACAACAATATCAACATAGACGCCTTAGTGACACCTATTGAGAGAGTGAAGTCACATCTGTTCATCATAATGTGCTGGCTTCTCTCTTTCTCTCCACATTTATATAAACTCTGGCTGCGCTAGTGTGAATACGGGCAGCTTTCTTTGGAAAGACATAGAAAAAGATATTTAGTTAAGTACACAACGTGTCAGACACTTCTAGGTACTTTACAGATATCATAATATTTAATCTATGGAGACAATCTGTATTCAAAGTTGTTATTTCCACATTACACAGGAAAATACTGAGGCAGAAGGATTGGACAATTTTTCTAAAATGAAATGAGTTTGAAGTACTAGGGTCAAAATTTAATTTCAGAAATTAAATGACAGGAAAGTGTCTTAAAGTGAGGAAAAAAACAAGTATATAATCTAAAGGCATTGCTTCATTGAATGGTCTTCTCATTTTCTCTCCCATGCTTGGCCAACTGTGACATTCATTTGATATCTTAATGCTTGGCTCTTTCTACCAAAAGCAGCAACAACAAATCAGATAAATCCTCATAGTTAGAAAGGACCAATATATCACCTAATGGAAAGGTACACACACCACACACATATACAATTTTACATTAACACTGAGAAACATTGCTTGAAACGTTGGGTGAAAATACAGGCTAGCAAGGCATAAACTAATTTACGTGGAGCAACTATGACCTCCAACTTCCAATGAATGGATAAGGCCAGAATATTGTTCCAGGACTGATTCCAGCCCCTACTGCTTTGGTGATGAATTCAATTTAAGTATATATTAAGCATGAACTTTCCATAACACAGTACACCAGGCACAGATAATAGAAATTCAAGTAAATTTCAGTCTTCTTCTCATGGTACTTCAAATCATGATTACTTCAAACCTAATATGGAAGGAAAGGTTAAAAATAAAAAGGAAAAGAGATATGACAAAAAGTGCAGAAGTGTCATTAGAGATTTGTCAACATCTGTGCAAATCTAAAGAGATCATACCACGTGGGAAGATTAATAAAATTATAACATTTCCTTGATGAGTTACTTATGTAGCAAACAGTAGACTTCTGAATGAGTGTAAATAAAATTCAGTTTGGCAAGTGGAATGGGTGAACAGAGAATATAATATAAAAGAAGAGTTTATATTTGTGAAGACAGAGAACTATATATGTTAAAGAAAATCTAAGTTGTCTGATTCAGTGGAAACTGTGAGTGTATGTAAGTTGTCTGAATCAGTTGTAACTCTGAAAGTATGTACAAGAATGACATGTGTCTTAGTCCATTTGGGTTGTTATAACAAAAATACTAAAAACTGGGTGGCTTATGAAAAACAGACATTTCTTTCTCATAAGTGTGGAGGCTAGAAATCCAAGATCAGAGTGGCAGCATGATTGGGTGAGGGTCCTCTTCTGGGTTGCAGGCTTTTTGTTGTATCCTCCCATGGTGGAAAGGGCAAGTAGGTTCCTGCTGTTTCTTTTGTAAGGGCCCTAATCCCATTCATGAGGGCTTTACCCTCCTTACTTAATCATCTTCCAAAGTCCTCACCTCCTAATACCATTACCTTGAGGGTTAGGATTTGCAACAACATGCATGGATCTGAGATTATTATGCCTAGTGAAATAATCCAGACAGAAAAAGTCGAGGGCTATATGATTTCACCTATATGTGGGATATAAAACTGAAAACAACAAAGGAGCAAGACAAA
The DNA here is from genome assembly GCF_036562045.2 of Rhinolophus sinicus. Classification (NCBI taxonomy): domain Eukaryota; kingdom Metazoa; phylum Chordata; class Mammalia; order Chiroptera; family Rhinolophidae; genus Rhinolophus; species Rhinolophus sinicus. The sequence continues at coordinate 23,751,462 of NC_133758.1, read as the reverse complement.
TGAAGAAACAAAAACACATAGACACAGGAAATAGTTTAGTGGCTACCAGAGGGTAAGCGGGGAGGAGGGTCCTGGATGAGAGTAAAAGAGATCAAATTTTGGTGGTGGAAGGAGATCTGACTCTGGGTGATAAACACACAACATGATATATAGATGATGCTTTACAAATCGTACACTTGAAAGCTATGTAACTTTCCGAACAACTGTTACCCCAATGAATAGATTGCTATCTGTTGGTGATGTTTGCCATGCCCCTGTCTCAAGACCTTCCCCGTCCCTATTCTCTATGCCTGGAACTCTAACATTTACATTCCGTCAGTTGTCTTCAAAGGGATTCAAACATCCAGGTGGATTCTTACACATCATTATCTCCTCAGAAATTCCTATCTTGACTATCCTTCCTAAATTGAGGCTCTCTGTTATTATTTATAAAATGTTTTGCTTTATATTTTATTATAACCTAAAATGTTATCAAGTTATCTTAGTTTTCTTTTCCTTGTTCCTCCCCTCACTGGAATGTAAGCTTATTGAAGACAGGTACTACATCTATTTACCATTGTATACATCTCCAAGATCAATGCCAGGCATATAGAAGTAGCTTAACAAATAATTATTGAATGCATGAGAATATCTTTGTGATTTTTGAGATAGGGAAACTCTTTTAGAATAGAAAAAGTACATACTAAAAGTCAAAAGTGATACATTTGATTACATTAAAATTTTAAGTTTTTGTGCTGCAAAAGCATCTTAAGTAGAAAGACAATCCACGATCTTGGAGAAGATATTTTCCTACCCATAACATACACACACACACACACACACACACACACACACAGATGGTGCCAAAAAATGCATACACATTTTAAGACAGGAAAAAACTATTAAAATTATAATAATACATACCAATAACATAAGACAAATACAAGTCATGTTTGACTTCTGCAATTACGAGAGGTGCTCAAAGTGGTTACCATCAGTGTCCAGACACTTATGATTATGGCGGACTACTGCTTGAGCAACATTGACCAAAGTATCCACTTATATACATTTTTTTGGCACACACACACTCACACACGAGGTCTGACAATTACATTTGCGAACTTGTTGCAACAATTTTGCTCATCTTTTTTGACATCAGAGGGATTATTCATTATGAATTTGTATCAACTGGACAAACAGTTAACCAAATCTAATATTTGGAAGTGCCAAAAAGATTGCATGAAAAAGTCAGATGACCTGAATTTTTCACCAGCAATTTATGACTCTTGCATCATGACAATGCACCAGCTCACATGGCACTGTCTGTGAGGGAGTTTTTAGCCAGTAAACAAACAACTGTGTTGGAACACCCTCCCTACTCACCTGATCTGGCCCCCAATGGCTTCTTTCTTTACCTCAAGATAAAGGAAATATTGAAGGGAAGACATTTTGATAACATTTAGGATATCAAGGGTAATATGACAACAATTCTGATGGCCATTCCAGAAAAAGAGTCCAAAATTGCTTTGAAGAGTTGACTAGGCACTGGCATTGTTGCATTAAGTAGCTTCCCAAGGGGAGTACTTAGAAGGTGACCATAGTGATATTCACTAATGAGGTATGTAGCACTTTTTCTATGATGGGTTCACGAATTTATTTGTCAGATATTATATGTGTGTGTGTGTGTATATATATGTATACATATATATAATAGAGTATATATATAATATGTGTATGTATATATATTATATTATATATGTTATATATAACACATTATATGTGTGTATACACATATTATATATACATATATATATATATATATATATATATATATATATATATATATAAAGAGCTTCCCTTAAAATAAATAAAATGACAAATAGATACTAAGGAAAAAATTGAAGCAATTTATGAACAGACCATTCACAGGAGGAAACAAGAACATCCATCAATATATTAGACGTTTCACCTTACTAGTATTCAGGTAATGCAATTTAAAATTGACTTACCACAATTAGATTGGAAAACGATATATCTATATGTACACTGTGTAAACAGAAAAGGTGTTAAATAAGGCTAAGGAGAGAAACTGACGGTCACAGAGAGAAGTATAATTGGTACAACTACCTGTGTGTCCCTGAGGAGCTCCTGCATACTGGCACAGGTGATGAGCATGAGAATATAGACGGCAGCTCCTGTCATTATTATACAATGTTAGAACAATGTCAATGTCCAAAAACAGGAGAATGGGTGTATATATTTTATCACATTTATGTTCATGTGATGGAATAAAAATCAATATTGTTGATGCCACACTACTGCTTATGGCTGAGACAAGTGACCAAGAAAATAAATGATTAAAAAGAAAAAAAAAAAGTCAAACAAACAAAAAGCTAGTAGCTGAATGATTTGTCTAATAGAGTTACATTTCTGTAATATTTAAAAGGCTGAGGAATACTAGTACATATTTCTATTTATACATAAATGTGTAGTAACATTATAAAAACAGTCATGCAAAAATAAATGAAAAAAATCTTACAGTGGTTATCTCTGAGAAGGGAGAATTAAATGAGATCAGAAGACAGGTATTGTGCCTGATTCTTTAGGGGAAAAAAATGAAGAAAATAGAAATTTTGGGTCATTGGTATATTTGCTATACCTTTTTTTAAAATTTTATTAGTTTCAGGTGCACAAGACAAAGCAAAACTTAGACGTTTATCATTTATATCCCTCACACTGTGTGAATCCCCCTCCCCCTATCACTATCCATCTGTCATCACACAGAGCCATTACATTTCCACTGTCTCTATTCCTAATGCTGTACTCTGCTTCCTGTAACAATATACATACAAATATATATATATACATACATATATATATATTTATATAAAATTATAGTTAGCATTCAGTATTGTTCAGCTTCAGGTGTACAGTGCAGAGATCAGGCATCTACATCATCCCTGAGGTGGTCTCCCTAATGGGACACATGTCCATCGGATACCCTACAACATCTTTACATTATTGATTACGTTCCCCAAATTAATTTTAAAATTTGCTATACCTTTTGATAGGTTTGAAATATTTCATTAATAGTAGTAAATCATTTCCAATCTTCTAAACCCACTTAATTTGCTACAATCTCTAATAATCTGGAATCATGTATGTGGCTGATACCTTTAAACTCTACCTCTACCCACATTTATATCTAGGGCTCTAACCATATCTTTATATTTGTACATTGAAAGCACTAAAGCCTTCAACTGTACATGATAATTAATGCCCTCCATTTTTGATAGACTTTATAAAGAGTTAAGTAGTCACTTATCTAGTTGTGTGGTTTATAAAGCGATGATAGGATATCCTTGCCCCAAAATAATCTTTTCCTGATGCTTGAAATACTGCAAGTACTGCTTTATTACTTTAAGGTAAGTATCATCCTCTTCACTTTTTCATTGAAATGCAAATCTTTCTGGGTAGGGATTGCATTTTAATTAAGCCTCTAATGCTTCAGAGTTAATGAGTTTATCTAACACTTTCTTCTTGACAGAAAGGTACAAGACTAATTGAAAGTCTTTTTGATCATTTTGGGAAAGTGTGAGACATACACGTGTTACTAAAAATAGTGACAAAAGGCACAGATTAGGGACAAAGCTATGCAAAGGATTTACTCTAGAGACTTCACAACACCACAGAATGCTGGATGGGATCCACCACTCTCCTTCCTTTTTCTACATTTCAGTCTCACACTTCTCCCTTTTGCTGGGAAGGACCTAACTAACTCACTGGCCCAAAAACTTACTAATACAATGCCCTGTGCTTTTATGACCCCAGTGATGTCCCAACTAGTCAACATCTATAGAAAGAATATTGTGACGGAATTCCAAAATCAAGAGCGAAAACTTAGATGTCCTTCTTCTTTTAGTGAAATTGTCTTATCTCTTTGAGCCACCAAATTCTCATCTATAAAATATCATGTCTGCACATTTAGCTTACAGATTGCTCTGCAGAATCAAGACAAATAAGGACTATAGAAATAACTTGTAAAATATGAAGCGATCTACTTATATATGTTAATTAAGATGTTTGTCATGGTAGGTAATAATAAGCCCATATTAAACTAGATTAAATAAAAGGGGTAGCTGTTTGCTCACATGGATAGAAAGTTTACGATTTATATATAGGTTCAGGTTCAAGTCTGTCAAAGTTTTGGCTCCATTACTCTATTATTCTCTCACTGCCTCCGCCATCATCTGAACGCCAGCTTCATCTTGAACCTGGTCACAAAGTGTCTGGCAATAGCAAATTGATCCACCTCCTTCATCAAAAATTTTAGGGATTGTGGGGAGAGAAGGTGAAGTTCCATAACCATCAAATGTGTTTCTGGGTGTCATGCTAATTATCTACTGTGAAGCTTGCTGACTGTCTCTGTGGCCAAAAGAGTGTCATACACATATTGGCATAGCCTTTCACTGTCACTGCCACAGAACTGAGCTCTGGGGATGATAGGTCAATCCCTCCTAAATTAAAATGAGGGTGGGTGAAATGATTATACCATTTATAATCTTATATCAATTAGCACCTATAGATGGTTGTTTTATGTTCATTAATACTAACTACACAATCATTATTATCATCACTATTATTGCTACTTGTACTGCACAATTATTTCTATCACAATTACTGTCTTTCTAGGAACTGAAAAGTAGTTACAGATATACAGTGCTGTCACTACTTTTCAAGGACAATGAACATGCAGTTGATCTAATTGCTTTGCAAAATGAGGTTTCACTAACTGTGTATGTCAGAATATTTGTTTTTAATGCAAGCAGTTTTGTTTTTCTCTCCCTTTCTCTTAATCATGGGGGTGCCCCTGTGATAGTGTCTTTCCATGAGAGTCAAAGTCATTCTTTTCAAACGAACGTCACTTCTTTTTGTCATTGACTGATGTCTAATCAATGCCTTGAAAACTCATTGCAATTGGTTTGCTAAACAGAGTCAAAATGAACTAGTAGAGAAATATAATTTTGGAACTTGAAGAGTCATATTTGTTTTTATTGAGCACCTTTCTTAATAAAATGAAAGAATCAATAAGGTGCAATGTCGGGAGGGTGATTCAGACGGACTTCTAGTTTTAGGGTGTTTAAAACCCTTCCTAGGATGACAATTCTGATTCTACAGGACAATCCTCATGAAAGTCCTTCCACGTTGCCATGATGTTTCCACTTCTCTTTATTTTATTTCCAGAGATAGCATGTTACATTATTTTGAGACCTGATCAGTTAATTCCTGACTGATGGTCTAAGATGCCATTTCTGAGAGAGACAAACTGTAATTAAGTTAAGTCTTGGTTGGGTGAAGTGGAGCTTAGCATGAGCGATTCCATTTGGGGCATGAAGTCTTATTTTTTAACAATCTGAATTTCACATTTAATTGAGTATCCTGTGTTTTATCTAGAAACCCTATACGTGAGCTATTTAGAGTTGGTTACTCTTTTGCAACCAAAATTCTCCTAAAATAGGATCGTTGCTGTTATGAGAAATGATGACATTTCTGGAGGAGGAAATAAGACAAGTCTGAGAACTGAGTCTTAGGAGAGACCCATAAACAATCCTGTGACCTCCTAACGCATTGGGATGTCTATCATTGGTTAAGTAATTATATCTTAAAGTATACTTTAAAAACTGCTTATTTTTCATATAATTTATACTTGGGTCATTCATCAAAACCAAAGACCTTAGTAATAGAAACCATGTCATGTGTGTGTCTGTTTCCCACAGTACCTAACTCAGACCTGGCTACACAATAAACACTAAATAAATAAAAGTAACATTGAGATTTTCATCATATAGATTACAGGCATAATTAGCTCTCTTTTTTTCTATTCTGGTTTTTGCTCCCTGTGCCCAGAACTGCATTTGAGATTCTTTGAAACTTGAGAACCCTTAGAGGACCTCACAGTGTTATAATAGTATTAAAATGAAGAGGAAGAAAGAGATCTGGGGAGGGGTGGGAAACAAAAGCCCAAGGAAAACCTGAAAGGAAACCCAGCATTCCCACTACACTGCAAACTCACCCTCTGCTTCAGCCTCTGCAGGCAGCAATTAGATTCCGAAGGAAAATGTTTTACAATTGTAATTACACATAATAGGAGGAATGTATTTTTCCTTCCTCCTACTCCCATGGCGAGTCAATTTAATTTTTAAATACAAGAGACATAATTGATTTTAGCCCTAGATTAGCACTGAAAATGATCTATATGTGTTCTCGCTAATGGAACAAGAGAATTGGTCCTCCTCAGAGACTTTTACCCAAACCTGTTCACGCAACAGTTACTAGAGTCTGACAGGTTAGCATGCAAGGAGAGGGATGTGTCAGGGAAACACCCCACTGATTAACAACTGAACAAATAATTAATATGATGCTCTACCCAGTTAATTATGGAATAGGCACAAATATATTATCATCATAGGGGCCACAAAGTGATGAGACTGCCTGAAGGGGCCTTGTCCTGTTCACCAGAAAATGGGCTTTCTCTGAGGGTTTCAGAGCAAACCCGTTTATGGATTAGAGGTGGACTCATTTTCTCCAGTAATGACAGACCGATCTCTTATCTGGCAATGGATTTCCCATCTGCTCCTCTACCAGGCTGCCACACAGCTGACGGGTAAATGGAGAAGGAATCGCTCGCGGCAAAGCTGTGAAATAGGTAGTTTATACTCTGCCATTTTGCCATCAAAATCTGCCTTTAAGCATAACTTCAAAGTCCAATTTTTACTCTCATTGAGTTGTCAACTAATCCCCCCGAAAGCAGGATTAGTAACTAGGATATTAGGCTCTAAGACCATAATTCCCAGGTGTATTTGCATTTTAATCAATGACTCCAGACAGTCAGAGTTGGCATGAATCTATCACTGGAAAGGTAATGTGGAGACCTAGGTTCCAGCCTATACCCCTCTATGTGTCATTCAGGTAATTTCCAAGCTGTAAAGTAGGATTACATCCACCTCATGAGATTGCTGTGACAATTAAGTAAATTATTTAATATATTGTAAAAGTCTCTAGCATGGTGCCTTTGGATGTGTCTCGAGGTGGAAACGGGGGTCCTCAATTCCCAAAGGAATGAAACTGCAATGATGACGCTGTTCATAAAAGTCACGTCACCTGCTGAAGCTTTCGTTATATCACCTGTCAAGGAAGAGCACTTATCTATACGATATCGAAGGTCCTTTACCCTTAGAAAGTTGCAAAATTTTATTTCTGCAAATTAATATAGTGCTCTCCTAAGTAGTACACAAACAGATGATGACACAAAGGCAGGAACCCAGCCCTTCAGTCATGAATGGAGATAGTCTTTCAAAGCATTTATTCAAATATGACTAGCTCTTGAATATAGTCTGTGTTAGGCTTCAGGGCATTGTAGCTGCCAGTTAGAAATAGTGTCAGCTATGTACCAGTGTGGTTTTCCTGGGGAAAATGGAACAAGGAAATGACTGAAGAAACAATAAACTCTCTCAACTTCAATTGGCTAGAAAACTGATTTATAAGCCCTGCCTCAGTTGTACTGTTTGAGAGCACAAACCCCTAATGGGATATAGGGGAAAATCTCACAACCAACTGACCTTTCATCTCTGACACCTCATATCATCCTGCCATATGATTTCACATCACTCAAAGCATGACATTCTGAGAAACAGAAATATAGCATGTGTTTGTTTCTGTCTGTGTCTGTGTGCACATTTGTTATATGTCCGTATATATGTCTATGTATCTGTATCTGTGTGTGAGAGTGTGTGAGTGTGTGTGTGAGTGTGAGTGTGTGTGTGTGTGTGCCTACTGTGTCTTTTTGTATCCCCATGTAGCCTATCTTTGGTAAATGTAGGAACTGTATTGCTTGTATTTAATAATAATGGATGTGTAATATATGGGAAATTATCTATATTCCTAGAAAAGCACTGGAGTCTAGAGATAGTGACTGGCTAAATTGCTTATGTGTGTTATGATGTGCCTTTAATGTTCAAACTTACACACCCAGCACACTCACAAGAGTTTCAGGTGGCAGGCAGTTAGCTGGGCCCATGAAATTCACCCCGACAACTAGGGCTAGCAGGAGGCCATGTAAAAATATTGTTCTCATCCCAATTCACATGGCCAGATTCCTTCAGTATCAACTGACTAATCCAAAAGCCCTTTACTTTTGTTTCTTTATATAAATGGATTCCTAAGAAATTCAAAAAATTCTGAGGGCTGGAAAATCTAAAGAGCAGCAATCACGTATAATTTGATCAAACTGCTCATATCTAGGCAGTAAGAATGGTCATTAGTTTGGCAGTGTATTCGAAAAAAATTATCCCTGGAAAACCTGCATTTCCCATCTTTCTTACCTGGATTAATAGGCTTTAACTATATTAACATCACTTTAATGGCTTAACATTGAAATAGGATGGAAACAGGAATTATTTGTAAAGAAATCAACGTTTTCCCATTTTGATAAACAGAATATTGAGATTAAAAATAAGTCAATCAAATATTCTCTTGTCAAGAGTGTAACATGGACCCTTATGACCGTGAACTCTTCATTTTAGAAAATCACCTACTGTGACAAACCAAAACAAGAATAATAGAGTAAATTTTTTCAATATGCATTTTAAGGGGAATCAGAAAGCCCTTAATATCTAAAGTAGAATTAAACTTTAGGTGCACTCTTTGTATCATTTAAGTTACAAAATAATTCAAATAGGTCTGCTTTTTTGAAATCATGATTTGGATGGCCAGTTCAAAGTTTTGTTTAAAAGGATTATTGAAACCTGGAATTGAGAAAAGGGGGTCTGTGAATGCATGGGCAGTCTGTCATGGGTAAGAAATCACACCTGCTTTCCTTGAGTAGGTGTTCTGGAAATCAGTTTCAGGATCACCTATGGCTTGCATTTTACAAGGTAACCACTTCCAAACTCCAAGGAACTGCTTCTTCCTTTAAATATTTTGTATTCTAGTTTGTTGGCAACCTGCCCCTTTGACATTTCCTGTGTTGCTATCTTTCTCTGGTATTTAGCTTCATAGTTAAGAATATGTAAAGTTCTGAGAACAGCTAAGACTTTATAGACCTCTACTTGATAATTTTCTTTGTCTCCCTCTTCCTAACACAATATAAGTTTCTTGAGAAATAAGACTTACATCTTATTTTAATTTGCCACAGCTCTTAACATGATGTCATTTAGATAATAGACAATCAATAAATATTAGTTGAATCAATTAATTCATGTCTACCCAGGGTTAAGAGTGCAAGAAGTCATTGAGTGGCCAAGCCACTGAGAGAAGCCTGCTTCTACAATGGTAGAAACTGAATTATTGGCTTCATTAACACCTGAATGGCTAGACTAATTGCTAGTTATCAGTATAAGAAACTTTTCTCTGCCCCAGGCACTGTGCTTAACACTTTTCTTAAATTATATATTCACAGGAAACCTGAGAACTACTTTATTCATTTTACAGAGAAAGCATCTCCAGCACAGAATGATTAGGTATGTAGACCAAGGTCACACCACCAGCAAGAGTCAGGGTCAGGATTTCTAGCCTGATCTTTTTCAATGACAACTCAGTTGCTTCTATCACATCACCTCTAGGAAATTTCTGGTCAACAACCCCTAACTCAGCTCGCCTTTGTATTAGAATCACAATAAGAACATAAATATATTCCAACTGAATAAATTTCAGGAGATTTTAATATATGAACAGTTTGCAAGGCACTTGAGTAATAGGAGTAGGAAAATCATAAGGGATAATGCACTACCCTGAGGTTAGTTATTCCTTTCATAAAGATGAGGGTGTGAAGGGAAGAAATAATCATTGGGACCGAGAGACAGAAAGGCTGTACAGAGAGCCTCTTTCTCTCCTCCATCTTCTCAGTGAACAGCAGTTGAGTAACAGTGAGGAAACTAGGGGAATAAACTTTCGTCTCCTGTTGGTGCTTCCCATAGGTCAAAACCAAGAGGAAGCCAGAGGGCAAAAGATTCTATTTGTAGATTTCAGATAAGTCGGCCTCCCCAGTACAGAGCAGATAGAAAAAGGTGCAAAGTGGAGTTGGAAGAGTGAACAGAAACTTTCCAGCAAACACATCACATAAAATAAGTAAAAGAAAAAAGAAATAGAATTGTGCACGCTGTGATTGGAAGTCTGGAGGCAGGGAAATCTGTAAAACAAGAGTAAGTCTTGGCTAACATAAAATGAAAAAAAAGGAACCTATAAAGTTATCAAAAAAATTATCTAACTTGAAAAAAAGAAATCTATAAAGTTATAAAAAAAAAAAAACTGTTCACTGCTAAGTTCAGTTTAAGCCTGTTTCTTACTGAATGACTGGCATCAAGAGCAAACTTATAATGCACCCAAGATATTAATTGAAAAGCAGTTGTAACCAAGAATGAGGGCAGAGAAATAATGGCAGCACATTTAGCACAGTGGGTAACTCTGCTTTGTCAGATCAAAATGGCCCCCAGACTGGGAGAGAGGCATTTCAATTCCACTTTAACAGTCATGGCACCCTGGAGGAGGAGTGGAAAAACGCCAGCTAACGTTTTTAATGTGGCCCTCTAGAGTCAGTATAGATACCTTTTCTTTCAACTCCTTGACCTTCTGCTTTACTGAACATACAGGCTCGAAATGTTCTTACTGACCCAAATCTTAATTAATATTACTTTCTCAGCTGTAATATCAGATCTGTTTCCACTGACCTACGAATGCCCCTTACTCTGCATCCTGGGAGCCCCTTTAATCTTCTCTATCTAGACTCTGCACTCTGGGTGCCCAGCATGGGTCAGAGTGACTGGCAGGGATTGGACACTGAATTAATAGAGACACTCAATAAATGAATAAATAGCTAAATAAATAAAAGCTTGACATAACACGTCTCCCTCCAAATGAAGGCAGGCAGAGAGCAGGAACGAAAAGAAAACAGGAGACAGCCCTTCGGTTTGAGAATGTATTGAATGTACAATTTAAAACCTACATTTTTCAAAATAGTCTTTAAAAAAAAGTCTTACTTACATTTTCCTAGTGTGACTGAAATATCTGAGGACAATTGAGATAAAAAGAAGTGAGAAGAGAATGTGAGGCAACTGGCCATGCGTAGGAACTGGGAAGAGAGTCGATAACTGTCTATTTTGCAGTAGTAGAATTCTCCATTTCTTATGTTCACATTTGTGATCTAGCCACATTCCAATGTTGACAGAGGTAGGGGATCCCTTCTGTGCTTCTTGGTTTTCCCCCTGCAGAGTCCATCACATATGTGATACCCCAGGTAACTGATGAAAAGCAGTGGCCAACATTCTTTGTCATTCTAGCTATTAGTGGTATATCCAACTAAACAGGAAGTTCTCTGAGGCTACTTGAACACACTTGAAAAAGTAAGCCATTGGGAAGGGTTAGTGACAAATAGTTCTCCCGTGAGTGTGATTTCTTTAAGGATGCAAACGGGTAAATGGAGCTAAGGGTAAATCACTGAACAAAGGAATTAGGGAATGGCAATTTACCATTAAAAGAGATTTTAAATTATTTGCATGCTATGTTCCAATAATTAAGACTTTTTAAATATGTATACCATAGGATCTTCCAATCTATATAGAAACCAAAGGTTTAGATGTGAAGGGAAAACTTTATCCCACCACAAGGTTTACCCTGCCAGCTAAGCAATCTGAAGCAAACACAGGTTTATATTTCAACCACTGCCTCTGCAAGGCTAATTATATTAACAAGTGTTTTCAAATTGCCCACTGTTTCCCAGAATCATTTGTAGCTTCTTAAATTTTTAATATAACACTATTTTTAAAATATCTGCCATTTTTCATGGGCTACCACAGCTTTTTTGCTTCCTACCTATGCATTCTTTCGAGGAGAAAAGAGTTCAGTTTTGTTTGTACTTTTTTGCTTTATTTTGCTTTCCCGCTTGGGTATTCTGTTTGGGATGATAGTATAGGCTTTGTAGATAGTACACACAAAACTGCTAGATATTCATCTTACCAGACACCTAGGAAATATAGAATCTGGAGGTAATATGAAGTATGTCAAGTGAGAATGAGCACGAGACTGAGTTTGGCAGAGAATTGGGGTGGAGGCAGGGCTGGGACAGTTAGTGTGTTTACTTTTGACCTTTCAGGCTATTTCCTCCAGGAGTTATGGTCTTTTGGTTCTTATGGTCTAGGTAGAATTGGCCCACACTGAAAAGCACCAATGTATTGCTGGTCCTCAGCTTCCACTGAGACTGCTGGATCAGCATTCAATAGCAGAGGCAAGCTATAACTTTCTCTTATGTGTCAGGTCCTAGCACAGCTTAGGGTAACACCTTTTCTTAGTAAAATTGAAAAATTTTCCCTATATAGAAAAATGGATATATAAAATTCTCCATAAAATTGAAAATTTATAAACCATGCTTATATAAACCCAGTGATGGATGGACTATGTTTTCCGTAGAAATAATTCAGTTAGAGATGCCTTGGGCTATAAAAATCTTGAAAGCTCTTTTAGGACTCCAGCCCTCCCCACAGTAAAAGCCAAACATGAACTATGTCTGATAAGAATCAACTTCTCTTGACAAAGACTTATGTATCTCTCTGGGACCTAATTCCAGCACTTAACTACCATCCTTGCCACCGTCCATTAGTCTTCTAGACTAATACTTTGTCACACTTGGTTTAATTCAGTTTCCCCTGTTTTCTAACAGCAAGGACAAACCTTTAAAATTTGGGGAAGAAGGTATGATTTTCACTAGAAATACTTCCCCCAATCTGAGTTGCATTTATCTCACACATAGAGAACTCCTATCTAAACTGCCCAAACCAATGCCATCTCTTGCCATCTCTCTCTCTCTCTTTCTCTCTCTCTCTGTCTCTCTCTCTCTCTGTCTCTCTCTCTCACACACACACACACACACTCACACATCATGTGTAGGCCAACCTCAAGCATACAGGGCCTAATAAAAGAGCAGAAATAGAGACCCACACATTTTATAACAATATTTAAACGTTGTAAGTCAAACTAACAAAATAATAAATAACCATGCTGTATCCTCCAGCTTTGACAAATATGTTTCCTAATGATCAGGAAGACAAAGTGTGAATTAAGAGTTCTTCAGTTCTTTGGAGTTTTATAGGAAAATGATAACAAGTGGAGGCAGAGATTCTTGGTCCCTGACACACAGATGTCGCCTCTTTCTTCTTCCTGTATCCCTCTCTTCTCACTTCTGCCCTGAAATGTCAGTAAGCATACATCCATGTTTGTGCATACCCTAGCCTGCACGCCAACCTCTGTACACCCCTTGCAAGAGGTGGTCTCTTGCTTACCCCGGGAGCATAGTATTGCACACACTGGTACCAAGGCATTGCATCAGGAGAAAGCGGCCAGGGAAGAGTAGAGTGCAGGCTCTGGAACAAGCCTAGGGACCTGTGGGCATGAAATTCCAGGGTCCCAGCATCTAGAGATCTGTCTAAAAGTGAGATGTCTGGGCTTCTGATGCACATTCTTCCTGGATCCATGGACATCTCACTTTAAGACACGACTCACTTTATGACATAGGCCAGGGGAGGCTCTCTAAAGCATGTTGTACAAGGAGATGGCCAAGGTTTCTCAGGTGTAAGGATGGAGTTCATGTGTAGACTAACACTTCACCTGAAAAGTCAAGCTAAATAAAGTGATTGTTTTTCTCACGTGGAAAAGCATGGATCTTCACATGCTCATATTACAGAGCTGAACCGGCTTTTCCTACAGCTCTAGACAAGTCCGAGGCTGCCCTACCTTGAACGTGGAAGGAAACCATACTGTCTCCTTCTGTTGAACTCCATCAGACAATCCACCACTTAGACAAGATGCTGGAAACGGTTGACTTCTGATCATCTTTAACTACCTGAGAAACACAAATATATAGCTGAACAGTCTGCATCCCTCAGGCTGAACTGGAATTAAGAGACTTCAATCCCTGCTTCAACCTGGCTCACATTCCAAGGGTTTTCCCAATTTTGGCTGTATTTGGTTAATTAAATACAAGGCCTAGTGAGCAAGAGTATCTACGTTCAGCATTCACAAATTCTTTCCCCATCCTAACGCTCACTCTTATTCCCATATAGATGTTCAAAATAGGGAGTTTAAAGTAAAGGACGTATTTATTCCTTAATGCATTCATTGCTTACTGTCAAAACATGCATGCAGGAATTCTATCTTCTGGGCCTACTATCTGGATTCTAGTAGATCATATGTCTGATTTCCTCTAAGCTTCTATTGATATTTTCCAGGTAGGATAATCCAAAATAATCACTGATTATTTCTAAAAATGCAAAGTCACTTATATAGGTCCTCCAGATATTTTCGAAAGGATCTATGCATCCTTAGAGGAAATTAAGAGAACAGAGGTAAACTCCAAACTCCTAGGCTTGCACATTGTCCTCCTGACATGTCCATGGAGAGCAGACAGGGGCTCTTCATCCTCCTCTTACACCGAATATTCAACTCAGAAAAATAACAGCACTAGTTTCTAAGACATATGAGGTCTCACAATTAAGTTCGCAAACTCATCCTAGATAAAGTGCTACATATTTCACTGCTGAATATCACTACGGTCACCTTTGAAGTACTCTCCTTGGGAAGCTATGCACTGATGCCAGCGCCTAGTCGACGCTTCAAGGCAATTTTGGAACTCTTTTTCTGGAATGGGCATCAGAGCTGTTGTTGTATTACCCTTGATGTCCTGAATGTCATCAAAACGCCTTCCTTTCAATATTTCCTGTATCTTGGGTAAAGAAAGAAAAGAAGTCAGTGTGGGCCTGATCAGGTGAGTAGGGAGGGTGTTCCAATACAGTTATTTGTTTACTGGCTAAAAACTCCCTCACAGACAGTGCCGTGTGAGCTGGTGCATTGTCGTGATGCAAGAGCCATGAATTGTTGGAGCTAAGTTCAGGCTGTCTAACTTTGTCACACAGCCTTTTCAGCACTTCCAAATAGAAAAACTGGTTAACTGTCCAGTGGGTACAAATTTATAATGAATAATCCCTCTGATATCAAAAAAGGTTAGCAACATCATTGCAACAGGTTTACAAACTTAATCGTCAGAACTTGTATCCAAAGATCTAGTGCCATTACTGATTTCTAGTGGCCTTTATGGTACAATGGTGGTCCTCTTGGAAAATTGGTGAAGAAATATTATACCATGATCCTCACCAAATCTTAATAAATTCTCTTCCCTTAAACCAGACTTCAAAGTCTCAATAACTATAGTGACTTTACTCACTCCCTCCCCTCCTTTTAAGGTAGTAGTTAACCCTGACCTTTGTCAGCAATGAATTCAACTTTATCTTAACAACAGGTTGTTCAGGTGATATTTGGGAGGTGAATATTAGAAGGATTACACAAGTTCCTATTTTGGGGACCTGTGCTATTGAAGAGTTCAGGAACCCATTGCTTAGAATGACCTGGATTCTTAGAAATTTACCCATTCATGTGTGTTAAATGTGTTTGGATTTTCTGCTCAATCCATTTTGGTAAATGAGTGTCTGACGCTCTTGCTTATATGTCAGGTCTAATGTTTGTATAACCATGTGTTAGATTTTCATCCCCTCAAGCTACTGAGATCGATCACAGATGGACAAAAATTCCAGCTTCTCACTAGCCATAATGATTGTGTTTGTGAAAGGAGAAACAAATGAATCCTGAGCCAACCTTTGATTCAACTGTGTGTGAAGAGATCATAGACTACAAGAAACACTCTATGTCCCTGCTGAAATATTGCTCACCCTTCCCCCTGGCTACAGGAGTAAAACTACTGTGCCTGTCACAATTAGATTTGAATTTCCTAATGTTAATGATCATTGTCGTAAAAAAGGTACATGGCATTGTCAACTGCTGTCATGTATAACTGATGTGAATCAGTTTGTGAGGGAGTTGCCATGTGGCAGGAACAGAAGACTGGACGCTGAAAAGAAAAGCCAGAATACACAGGCTAGGGATAAGAGAAGGAATCATCTGAAGCCTCAAGGTTGAGAAGGCTGAGAGCCATGAATGAATATGACTCAGAGGTGGAAAAGACTGATGTGGCTTTTGTGTACACTCGCACCGTCACGGTTTGCTCAGTGTTGCTGTATAAACCGTTTTGATATCCTCAGCGATGAAGGTTTATGTCAATTGATGATAAATTTGATTTTGGGAAATAATAAACAAATATGAATCCAGAGGTAGATGAAGGAGCATGTTAGGTGATGCTATTTTGGGTCCAGAGTAAGGACGGAAAGCATTAATCACGTTATTTTTACGATTGTTGTGACCGTGATTGCTTATTGCCTCTGAACTTGCTTTGAAGGCAAGCACTACAGGCCTAACTGCAAACCCACAAAGACGATGACAGCAGAGGGTACACTTATTTAGAATATGAAATTCTGTTCACTTGGCTAAACTCAGCTTGGATTCTGTAGTTCAATTTCGTACAAAAATGAAGTTCGTCCAGCTGGGACTTTTCTTTAAGTCAAATACATCCTTGTCTATCAGGAAAATCTCGTGATAGGATTGATTTTTTTTTTTAATTTTGGAAATATATTCTCTCAAAGAGATTATTTGCTAATGCTTAAAAACGCATTTCTAGTTGTTGTGATTACTTACTCATTTTTTATATGTGGTTTGGGTGTATGCTCCAGGATTTAGTTGTCTTCTTGCTTGACTATTTCTCCACAAGTGTTTTCACAGAGAATCTCAATTTACCTGAAGACTGGAAAACCTGTGGTTTTGTACATGAGGTCATGTGTAAAGCCTGGAAGAGCTTAAAATTCCTTTATTTCACCTTCATATTTAAATAAGACTTTAGTTAGATATAAACTTCTACATTGAGATGACTATATTTCTCTTAACATTTTGAACACGTTACTCAAGCATATTCTTGGTTTTTGTGTTGCTAGTTAGAAGTTCATCATCAATCTGATAACTTGTTCCTTGCACTTGACTCATTTACTTCAGAAACTTTTTGAATTCTCTCTTCATCTTTGATATTCTTATATTTCAATAAAATATTTCCAAGTTAATATTCCTGTGTTTCCTTTATATCTCCTGTTTGGTAACATTGGACAATTTCGGTTTAACTTTTTTTAAATCTTTAATTCTTAAAATATTATTGATGATTTTCATCTTCAATTTTTCCCCTTTATCAAATGAATTTTCCCCTTACTTTCTGTGAAACATATTTTACAAATATACATTCCCATTTCTGTCTTCTGTATTTTTTCTTTTATAATTTTAGTTTTTTATGCATTCTTCATATCTTGACGTACCCCTTGATCTTATATTTAAATATATTAATTTATTCTCCAACTTTATACATAGTGCTATTCAATTAAACTATTGAATTCTTTATTTTCTCTTAAATTTTTTATACCAAATATTGCTTTGACTTCATTAAGGATGTTTGTTATGCTAACTTAAAATAGTTTTTAATTTGTCTTCACTTGGTATAAGTTGTTCCATTTCTTGACTTCATATATATGTATACATATCACAGGGATGCTACTTATGTGTCTGTTGTGTTTGTGGTTGGTTTTATGTCAGCTCATATTCCTCTGGAATATCTGGGACTTTGTTAATAAGTGTTAGGACAGGTATGAAGCCCCAGAGCCTTCCTTGAGGTCCTTTGTTGGCTTTGGGAAGGTAGGAATGGAGTGAAATGTGTTTCATGGTGAGGATACTCTGGTATTACAATCTGAGATCAACTGAAATCATTTTTATTTCATTTATTTATTTTAACATTTTTTTATTAGTTTCAGGTGGACATAACAATGTAATAGTTATACATTTATCATTTATATCCCTCACACAGTGACAACCCCCCCTAAGCCACTACCCCTCTGACATCGCACACAGCCATTACGTTTCCACTGTCTCTATTCTAATGCTGTACTCTGCTTCTTGTACACACACACACACACACACACACACACACACACACACACATATATATGTACAATATATGTCAATAATTATAGTTGACATTCATTATTTTTCAGCTTCAAGCTCCCAACAGAGAACTCCTTTTACCCCCCTGCTCCAGGGACTAAGATTTCCTAATAGCTGCTTCTTGTTTACATCATCCATAGCTTGGGAATATGTGGGTGGAGGGAGGTATACTCAAGGGTTTGTGGGTCTTCTTACACATGCTGCCTGCTTACAGTCCCAGATGGAGGCTACTTCTCTACCAACATTATACCCACTGTCCCTGGCTGACACAGAGAGGTGCTCCTCTCTCTGCTTCTGCTTCGTAGTGACTCAAGTGCAGGCCTTGGAACTCCCAGGCAATGTGGGAGAGCGAAAAACACAAAACTAAGAGCTTTCCCCTAACCTGTCCCAACCTTAATTCACTTTAGGCTCGTGTGCCCCTGAAACCAGGATGTGGCAATCTACTTTTTTCAAGGGATTCTATAATTTTGTTTCATAAAGTAAGTAAGCTATGTCAAAAAGAGCAAAGTGAACTACTGACTCAATAATTTAATAAGACCCGAGGGCTGCTGGAGAAGGAAAAAATATCGTATGATTTCCAATATTGTGTTTTTCTAGTATCTAGATATCATTGCACCTTACACTGAGCTTTATGTCAGACCAGAGATCCATCATGAGTGTTTATCAGATTGAGAGCCAAGGGTTATCCACGTGCCATTTAACCATTTAACCAAATACATTGAAAGCTATTACACATAGAAACAGCACTGCCTAATAGTTAGTAGTGGTAAACTGGGGTGATGAAGAAAGGCATAATAATGGAAGAACCACATTTACACATATAACATACATAAACAACACATGTAGAATCCTCATGAAAGCCCTTTGACATAGGTACTATTATTCCCTGTTTATAGATGATGACACGGAGTTCCGAAAAGTGTAACACAATTTGTTGAGATCACACAGGTAGCAAGTGCCAGAGCTAGGATTCAAACAGACAACTCTATGACTCCAAAACCACTGTTCTTTTGAGCCAGTGTTCATCGTCCTTATTATGAAGAAAATAATCTTAACAGTGTGTATACATGAGGAGGTAAAACTGGCATTTACAAATATAAACACAGTCCCTTTGTGTTGTGCCAAATCAAATCACCACACACATTGAAAGGAGAACACTCCCACCTTCACAGTGATGGCCACAATCTCTCGTATGTGTTGAGTGATGGCCCCTCTGTCACTCAACACTCCAGACTGATAATCTGGAGCAAAGATTATCCAAACAGTCCTATGCAGTTAAGACAGAGCAGGGCAGCAGTGGTCTTTCCCAGAGAATGAAAATTACTCTAGCAGTAAATAAATGGAGTGTTTAGAAACTGAATTTAAGAAGATGAAAGTGCTTTAGATAAAACAATAGACTTAGGTACAGAAACGCAGCTCTGGAATTTATATTCAGTATTGTCAAGGAGTTCCAGAACTACAAAATGTCATGAGCAATGTTAACGAGGATGTCAGAAATCTAGTGTGCTCATCTGATTGTAGCAAGCATCCTGCTGTGGATGTGGAATGAGAAAGCCTGAATTTCCATCAGAAGAGCTCATAATGGAGCACACAGTTATGGCTTCACATGAAAAGTAATGTATGGCGCAAAAGATAACGAAGAAGAGTACAATACGATCTGCATGCGTTCCTGGGTTTATAGCCAATCAAGGGGAGTATTAAAATCCGAGCACACTTAATTAAATGTCTCATTTTGAATAGTGTGATGAATACGGGTCATGAAATGGTTAGTGCTGAGAAACGAAAGGCACATGCCCTAGATTCCATTACAGACACCATCTTCAGTTCACAGTTGGGACGGAGAAGGCAGGAATTCAAGCTCCTGCTTACTCATACCTGGTCTTGAGTCCTGCAACGTAAACTCTAGGATACTACTGCATATGCAACTTGGAGAACATACCTTAGCCTGTAGATTATGAAGAGAAAATAGAAACAGAATCACACGTTCATCAGAAGGTGTAGAATACCCTTTTTCTATATTTTAAAATTGTATCTATTGTAGTACATTTTCTAACTATGTGCCTTTCTCCCAGAGGCAAATCACGCGCTTTTAAAGTTTGTTTTTTAAGGGAATAGGAAGTCACTCCTGGTAACTGTAGTTTTTGTCTACAAAGAACTGTGTGGCGGGAAATGTAGGAGCTCATCCTTCAGAAAGCCGTTGGTATTGTTCTTTTTAATAACACTGCAATGGTAACAGTCTATTTTGAATATTTGTTTGAATTTAAATATTAGGGCTGAATTTAAATATTAGAATGCTCAGCAAACACCTTATCCCCCATTAGTCTCATCTAGGTGTTGGAAAACTCATTTATTAAACCTGCAGAATTAATTTATCAAAGGTTTGCTATTTGATAGAATTTGTGCAGTACTCTTTATATATATATATATATATATATATATATATATATATATATCCTGGTTCCTATATTATTCAAGAGTTTCCCACCAAATTTAGGAGTTAACATATTCACACGAAGAGATTCTTAACTGTGTAAGATAATTTAGGAAAAGTGTTTCATAAGTAAGGCATTTAGTAATCAGACGCGGACTCATACTATGTAATCAAAAATTACTTAGTAACTCACTTTGTGCAGGACAGTCAGGGAGCTGCTGTGGGTGATATAAAGGAATTTAGAAGTAGAAATCAAGGTTTCCTGGTTTCTCACTGCCAAAAGTGCACCTTCTTGCTATTATGTAAATATTCAAATTGTTCTAAGTGCTTTTAGAAATAAAACCTTTACTTCTATAAAAGCAAAGAATAATCCCTTCCTCTTGTAAAGCACTTGACAATTTTCAAAGCACTTTTGTATTCATGATCTCACTTCATATTCACAGCAGAACTATAAAATAAGTAGGGCAGATGTTACTACGTACATATATTTTCCACCTTAGAAACTGAGGTGTAAAGAGATTGCTACTTTCCCACAGCTAAGAAGTGATGGAAAGGACATTTGAACAAAAGTATTCTATCTTCTAATATTGTGTTCTTTTTATAACAGTATATAAAAGAGGCAGAGTTATTTGACAGACGACAGGAGAAAAGAGGAGAGGAAAGGAGAGAAGAGGGGAGGGGAGGGGAGGGGAGGGGAGGGGAGGGGAGGGGAGGGGAGGGGAGGGGAGGGGAGGTAGTTATCAGACAAAGCTAAGGACCAGTTTTCTTGTCTCTAAATATTCTGCATGCCATCCTGTCCACCTTTGACTGCTGTTATCATTCTTGTTCCAAATCTAGTTATATCTCAACACATTTACAGAATGTTTTCAGATCATTTCAAACTCCACTTAGGACCCTCTGAACTTGCTTAGCACTTTTCTGTGTAATGGAAATAGTAATCCCTCTTCATTGGTCATTTGCCCGTATATTCATTCAAGCTGTTACCTGATAGTTTCATATTTCCATGATTAGATGATAAGCCTCTTGCAGGCAAGTAGCAGAAAAATAAACTATTCTAGTCCTTCTTTAAAACATTTATATGTACATAAATAGAGATCTATAGAAGGGAAAGTAAGCCTTTAAAAGAGATCTCATTAAAGCAAAATATAGTCATTTTATTTTTATACTGACCTGTTATCTATGTTTCCTATTTACACTTATTTTGCAAATGCACTTGACCCTTGAACAACCCAGGGGATTAGGGATACTGACAGCCTCACAGTCAAAACTCCACTTACGAATATAACTTTTGATGCTCCCAAAACTTCATTACTAATAGCCTATTACTGACCCGAAGCCTGACCAATAACATAAACAGTAAATTAATACATATTTTGTATGTTACATTATATACTGCATTCTTATAATAAAGTAAGCTAGAGAAAAAGTGTTATTAAGAATATCATAGAAAATACAATTATAGTATTTATTGAAAAAAATCCACATATAAGGGGATTTGTGCAGTTCAACCTCATGTTGTTCAAAGGTTAACTGTACATCAGTGTAGAGCTAAACTGTCAAATATGGCAGCCACCAGCCATTTATAGCTATTTAACCTTAAAAGTTTAAAATAGTTTTATTGGGGTATCATTGACACAGTTTGCATATAATTAAAACGTACAATTTGATAACTTTTGACCTATGTGTACATCTGTGAAACCATCGCCACAATCAAGTTACTGAAAATATTCATGTCCCACAAAGGTTTTGAGTGCCCTTTGTAATCCATCCTTCCCACCCCTCCAAGGTTATGGACCAGGGTGTCCATTCCATCTGCATCCCTAAGAAGGTTCTGGTTCTGGTGGACAGGGACTCCTTGAGCTTCCTGCCCTGCCAGCTGCCCTTCCTGAGTACCCTGTAAGGGCTGCAAGACGGGGCCCCCACCTTCGTGTGTGAGAATCAAGCCTGCTTGATGCCCATGAACAAGCACTGCAAATTATGAAAACTGCCACTCCAGTGACTGCCTGCCTTGACCCCTTGGGCTGGAGCAGAAGCTGAAGCTGCCCAACCAACCAGAGACTCAAGCCCTACAGGGCACTGTAGAATTTTCAGCCATTCCTTGACAGCTTGTCACCAGGTGACCTCAGCCGTTCTCCTTACTCCTCCATGAGACCCACTCACCCTGGAAGAAACCTAACAGTGTCCATGCTAAAACAAACGAACAAACCCACTGAACTGCTTTTTTGGTATTATAGATTAATTTTTACTTTCTGGAGTTTTATGTAGATGGAATTATATGGTACACACTAATTTATTTTTGTCTGGCTTGTTTCAGTAAGCATAATTATTTTTTCATCCACATTTTTGTATGTATCAATAGTTCATTCCTATTGCTGGGTTGTATTCCATTATAAGGATGTACTAGAATTTCTTTATCTAATCAGCAGCTGGGTTGATCCAGTTTTGGGCTATTACAAATAAAGCTGCTATGAACATTTTTGCACAAGTCTTTGTGTGGCCATATGCTTTCATTTCTCTTGGGAAAATAATTAGGAGTGGAATAGCTGTATTATAGGGTGCTGATATATTTAATATTTTAATAAACCCCAATATTTTCCCATGAACATAATGCTAGCTTTGAGGAGGAGAATATATTAAGATAGTATTCATCCCTTGCTATGTTATTGAAGATTTTCATAGGAATTTTTGAAGTCAAATGCTTTTTTAGTATCTCTGGACATGCTCATATATTTTTTTCTCTTTAAACTATTAGTAAGGTAAGTTATATTGACAGACTTACCAATATTGAATCATTGTCATATTCTTAAAATAAATTCCACTTAATCATCATTTTTAATGTTTTCCTGAATTCTGTTTTTCAATACTGTACTTAAGATTTTTGCACAAATACATAAGTAAGGTTGGTGTGTGGAACTTTTGTAGTTGTAAGGTTTTCGTATTAATGTTATACTTGCTTCATAAAAAGAAATTGAGAAGTTTACTTTTTTCCCTGTGGTCTGAAACATTTTGCATAACATTAATTAACCCGTACCCATTCTTTAAATGTGAAACCAATGGAAGATACAATTTTTTCCTCATAATTTCTCATAATTTTCTCATAATTTTAAAGGAGTCTGGTAAGAATTTGTCTCTCTTCTGGGTAGTTTTGGCTAACAACTTCCTTCCACATAGCTTAATAACCAGGACTGAGAATCAAGACTACCTCTGTCAACCGAACTTTACTACTGGTTCAAGAAAATTCTTGCCCGGGAAGATAAGGCTATATAAATCAATTAATAATCTCATTATTAGCTTCAGGAAATTCCTGAAAACCATATTACCCAATTTATTTATCTTGGCAAATAGCTACTCTGATAAACAATGGGTGTTTACCTAGGCAAGCAGCTTGCTTAACAAACAGCAATTTACTTATCAAGACTTGTTTCTATACTCTCATCATACTCAACAATCCTAGTACATTGTTATAAAATTTGCCCAGTCCCAACCAGCTACCCACCTTGATAGGCCCATCTTAAACCACTTGATCACACACTACAAAACCTTGAGCTTATTGGCCCTGGACCTCCCCATTTTGAGATACTACTAAGACATGGTCAAGGTTGTCTTCTCCCTGTCTTCAATTGTTTGATGAACTTAGCTTTGCTTAATCAACAGGTTATTGGGGGAGGGGGGGGCTGGGGCTTTTGGGGGAGTTGGTAGTTGACGTGGTACATTATATTTTCCTAGACTGTTATCCATTTTATCCAGGTTGGTTTTCAAATTTATTTGCTTACAATTGAACATAAGGCTTTGTTCATGGTATTTTAAAATGATCTTAGTTTCTATTTGTATGTTCCTCTTTTTATTTCTGCACTTGAAAATTTTCTACCTTGTTTCTTGAATAGGTTACCTACTAGTCTTATTTATTTATTTTATTATCATTTACACTATTTTCCGTTTTTTAACTACCAAATTATATTTTTTCCAGAGCATTTTCAAAGCAGCATTCCATACACACAATATTTAACTTTTCGTTCAATAATTTTCTAGGAGTTAAAAACAAAACAAAACAAAACAAAAAAACCAGTTTCTAGTGTCACTTTGCTCTAAGAGTTGAATATTTGTTATTTTTGTATACACAATTTATTGATTTATGGTTGAGGGTCCTGTTGCTTTTTGCTTCTATTAATTTCAATTTTATCAGTTTGACTAGAAAACATTTTTAATATTCCTAATTTCTAAAATTTACTGATGTTTTCCTTGTGGCATAATACGTATATTCAATTTTTATGATGTTCATGAAATTTGGGGGAAAAGTCATTGCCTTTATTTCCAGGACATAGACGTTGTTGTACACAATAGTATACATATATATTTATTACATGTAATTCTTTACATACAATAAACATATATAATGAGTTATTTACTTATGATACAATATATAAAACTATTTATATAATAAAAATTTATCATATTAACTATTAATATTTACCTTTATTAGTTTTTTATATATGTGCTCTGTCATGGAGTGAGAGCTGTGAAATAAAATTTCAGACTACAATGAAAATCTCCCTGTGTTTCTATTTCTCTTCTATTTCTCCCTATATTTCATGTAGTTTTTGCTTTGTGTATGTTGCTAGTGGTAACAACAACTTTAGGTTTTATAAAATGCTTTTTGTCTTAATTAATGCTTTTTTATGTGAATTCTAATTGTTAATTTTTTAAAATTTCTATTTATTTGTTATAGTATTGCCTTGTATAAGTTTCCCCATCACTTTATTTTTATATTATTATAATCACTTTTAGATATGTCTCATGAATACATTAGGGAGGTGGGTTTTGTTTTTGGATTACTGGGTGACTTTTATTTAATAACTATTAATATGATCATAACTTTTTATCTGCTGATTATATTACTAGCCTTCTAGACACAGGCTCAGTCCAGGAATGAATCCTATCTTTTTCAAGTGTATGATTCTTTGATACCTGTCTGGATTCTACTTGTCTGTTTTTAGTTGGAGTTTTACCTGTACTCATATAGATAGTCTTAAGTAATATTGATCTATACATTTCTTTTTTATATACTACTTTTAGTAAGTTTTGCTATTCCACTCATGGTGTAGGATAATTTACATAATGTTGGAATTTTCTGTTCTTCAATGGTTAGAATTCAGCTGTGAAACTTTGATTTGAGAAAAACTTTTGGGTAGTATTAAACTTTCATTTTGTTTTCTTTGTTTCATGTCTCATTAACTTTTTTTTTTTTTTTTAAGATTTTGATACCTCTTTTAAAATTTATTTATTTCAATATTTACTTGTCATCCCTATGTTTTCAATTTTTCCCTTCCGATTAAATTTTTCCAGCATTCAAATGTGTCCTGGTATCCTCCCATATATTTTTTTTTTTTTGTCTCATTAACTTTTATCTTCTATTATTTTTATGATCTTCATGCTGCCTTTTGATTTACATATTGTATTCTTTCAAAATACTTAGAATGGATTTATTGACTACCTTTAAAATTAAAGTTTTCATAGCAGATTTACATCTTTCCCATTCGTTGTGTTAAGAAGCTTTAGCAGATATTTTTGGGTACCTATGAAACACATGTTCCTCCCTTCTCCCCATTTAACCCGGTCAAGTAATCTTAATGAATGTTGGCAAACTACGGATCAAATTCACTTTACCTGTAATTGGTTTGTACTTGGTCATGTGACAAATTCTGGGCAAAGAGATGGGAATGGATGTCTACTGGGGGACTCTGGAGAAAGGTTTATTTGTTCTTACAAAGTGACAAAATGAAAGAAATAGTCTCTTAATCCAAAGGATGCTGGCACATTTAAGAAACCTGGAAATGCATTGGCTGTCTTGAAAACATGAGGGACAGAGCACTGCAGACAAGTCCAGTACCTGAAAATGGCATGGCAGATCAACTGGAAGAAACACAGGGCTCTGATGATGTACTGGAGCAGCAGAAGTAACCCTTGAAATGTCCCAACTCAGGATTCCTTGTTATAGGAGATTATTATTAAAGCAATTTGACTCTGGGCCCTATGATACTTTTATCTATATAATCACAACCAACATGGAAGTGCTTATTTGTCTTTTCTTTATTTTTGGACTGTTTTAAATTTCAGTTTTGACTTTTCTTTGACCCCAAGAATTTTTCACAAAGACAATCCTTAATTTCTAAAATGGCAATATTAGAAGGATATTTCTGTATTAAAATTATACTAGATTATAATCAGAAATTGTAAACTATAAAATTTCTCTTTTTGAAAATGTTTTAAGTTTATTTATGGACAGTATGTGAATTACTGTAAATATGACCTGAATATAAGAAAATGTCTTTTCTTGTAGGATGCAATGATGTACATATTGTATATCTGTGTATTCTCACACATAAAATCTAGTTTATTGACTGTATTATTCTATGCCTCTGTGCCCTCACTTATTTCTTGTCTATTATATCTGTGCAATTCTTGAATATAGAGTAATAAAATCTTCTCCCATAATTGCATTTTTATCAAGGTCAATGTGCATTTCTAATATTTTGCTTTATATATTTAGCTGCTATCTTCCTGGTGCATGCAACTTTATGACTTTTATATCTTCTTCATAAATTGTTCCTTTTATCTTTTTGTAATGTCCTTCAGTATCCTCTTCAGTACTTTTAACCTTAAATCTCACTTTCTCTGGTATTAAGTTTAATACTCCTGCTTTGTTTTGTTTGCATTTGCCTAGTATCTTTTTTCCATCTCTGTTTTCAAACTTTTTTATTACTTTGTTTAAAGTGTTCTTGCAATCAATCTATAGCCAAACATTTACATTTTATTCAGTCTAGGGTTTCTGCCTATTGCAGGTAGATTATAAACTGATACTACACTATTTAATGTTTACTTTACGATGTCCTCATTTTACTTTTCCTCATGTTAACTTATTTGATGAGTTATTTAAGTACTTATTTAACTTATTCATTGTACTCATTCCATTAAGTCAGAAATTTGACTGATTGGCTTTCAATTCCTATAGTTTTTCTCCTTGCTTTCCCTGCATTACAAAGCATACTCATTTATCTATTATTACATATAACAAATGTTTTTGTTGTTGTTGTTGTTTTTTTTTTTCCCTGTCATGGCTCTCATCATTACAGGAAAGTTTAGAATTATATTATTCCCCACGCTCCTCTCCCAGATATTCTATAACTCCCAGATTTTACTGAAATATTTTACTACTTTTACATAACCATATCATTACTATATTTTCCCTTGCAGTATGCCTTTTCTATTTCATAAATCCATATTTACTAATTACATCATACATAATAATCTCTCAAAATCAGTTTAGATGTAACTATATTTATTGCAAAGCTCTTTATCTATGATTTCCCACTCATCTAATTCTTTCCCTACATTGAGCTTCCAGCTTTGATTCATTTGGTGCTTAATGCTCTTCCTCAGGTCATTTCTTCTTATGGGCACTTGATTAATAGAGTCTCTCATTTTTTGCATATTCAAAACTTTTTTTTTTTGATCCAATAGGTGAATGATCTTTGGATCTTTGTTGGGAATAGGATCCCAAGTTCAAAGTTGTTTTAACTCAATAGAGCAAAAATGATTTTTCCACTATTGTCTGTTAGTAAACTTTTTGTGCGAAGACCCAGATAATAGACTTTCAGCTTTGCATACCAGTGTTTCCCTCTACAACTCACCTCTGCAATTGTTGCACAGATGCAGACATCAACAATATGAAAACCAATAGGTATACCAGCCAACCTCTTCAGACTCCCTTTGCCTCAAAAGGCAAAGAAGGGGTATCCTTTTCTTGCTGGGTGATTAATCCTGATTAGCAAGGGGAAATTTGCTTTCTACTATAAAACAAAAGTAAGGAAGACTATGGCTAGAATACAAGGAGATTCCTTAAAGCAGCCTTTAGTACTGCTATGTCCTATGATTAAAAATCAATGGAAAACTACGACCACCATCTACTGAGGTGTCTGCTGAGTGCAAAGGGAATATAGAATGGGTAGTGGAAGAAAACAGCTAAAAATATGTTAAAACCACATGACCAGTTGCGGAAATGAGAACTGTAATATTTATGAGTATGTCATCCTTATTTTGCCATAAATATGTTTGCATATATAATACATACAAAGTATTTTTGTGTTCTTCCTTGCATGCCTTTATCAGATAGCATAAGATGTTTTAATAACAGCTCACTTTATAACACAGTGTTTCAATTACGGGATTGAGAAGAGAACGAGCATCCCCCAAGGACTGCATTCCCTACTGGGGGAAGATAAGAGCATTGTTTGGTGGCATGCAGGATAGTTGCATCATGTTAGGTGGAAAGATAGATTTGTTATTGTCATTATTAGGAGATTAAATGTGGTTTAAGGAGATGTGCATGGGTGCTGACTTATGGACTTTGATGTTTAGTTTTTATGTCAACTTTGTTAGGCTACAATCCCCAGTTATTCAGTCAAACACTAATCAAGGTATCGCAGGGAATGTATTGTGTATATGTGATTAAAGTCCATTCTAGACTGACTTTAAGTTAGGGAGATTATACCAGATAATCTGAAGGGCCTGATTCAGTCAGTTTAAATACCTTAAGAGCAGAGCTGAGGCTTCCCTGAAGAAGGAATTAAGCTGTGGACAGTCGTTTCCCCTTACATACACCCAAGTATCTTAGCCTTTCCTTCCTGATGGCCTGCACTATAAATTTTAAATGTCTCTACCCAAATCTTTGCAATAAAGCTCTATCTATCTATCTATCTATACATACATACATATGTGTGCATATATATATATATATATATATATATATATATATATATATATCCTGCTGGCTCTGTTTCTCTGGTTGAATCCTGATAGATACATTTTTTTTTCTTTTTTTTTTTTTTTTTGGTTTGCATTTAAAATATTTCCTTGGGTTGCACTGATCATTGGCAATTATTATACCTTATGTTTTGTAATTTTTTTATGTTAATGAGGATCTCTTGAAGACATAAGGCCTTAGCCCAAAGAGGTAACTTTTAAGTAGTTGAGATTTCTTGCTTCTGGGAAAATGTTTGGTTGCAGGTCACATTCAGAGAGCAGTCTTTCCATGATGATACAAACCAAATTTACTACAACTATTATAAAACAAGGCAAATGTTTTTCCTTTTTGTTTAATATATTTATTTTGTTTGGATGTTTGTGGCTAGACTATTTGTTCAATTCCTTTTCTTTTGTTTTCATTGGAGTGTTCCTATATTACTTCAGACTTCTAGGAGTATATTCCATCATCATCCCAGAGAAATATGTCCACCATATTTGCTCTATAGATATAGGTTTCTTTCAAGATATTATATAAGGATGACTAAAAGGGACAAGACTGAAAACATTTGAATGGTAATTTTCTCTCTGTTTGTCCTAAATAAGATGATGTGAGAACAAAGTCTAAAGTTCATTGTTCACTCTAAATTTAAATAGTTAGTACTAATTCTGCTTGTGGTAGTTAGAATAATGCCACTTCCCCACCAAACGTCCACATCCTAATTGCCGGAAAGTGTGAAATGCTACATTACATGGCAGAGGGAAATAACATATGTAGATGGAATTAAGGTTACTAATTGGCTGATCTTAAAAGAGGGAGATGATTTTGAATTATCCAGATTCACACAATGTCATTACAAGAGCCCTTAAAAGTGGCAGAAGGAAGTAGAAGAGAAGATCAATGTGCTGCCATGTGAGATCCCGCCACTGCTGGCTTCGAAGATGGAGGAAAGAGCAAAGAGCCGAGAAATGTAGGGAGTCTCTAGAAGCTAGACACGGCAAAGAAATAGATTCTCCTCAGAGTCCCCAGATGGAATGTATCCCTGCCTATATCTAGATTTGAACCCAGTGAGATCTATGTTATACTTCTGACATCTAGAACTATAAAATGATAAATTCATGTTGTTTTAAGCCACTATATTTGTGTTCAATTTATTATAGCATCAACAGAAAATGAATGCATTGTTCATTTATAAGTTAGCATCCAACTTGCTGTGATTATATATATATATATATATATATATATATATATATATAATATATACATAATATATATATATAATATACATAATATATACTATATACATAATATATATGTTATATATTATATATAATATATTATATATATAAATTACCCCTGGGTTGAAAATACTTTGAGAATAGGCATTGTATGATATAAATCAGAAGGTCTAGCTCTAGGCCTGTTATAGAGTGGGTAATCAATGACTATTCTGCCTTGGGCTGCATAGGAGAATGGAGAGCTCAATATTTTCATCTTCAAGAGCTAGACTGCCAAACTGCTTATGGATATTCTTTATCGTGTGGTAGTTGACTCCATCTTTTTTTTTTCTCCTTTTCTTTCCCCCTTGCAAGTCCATTTTGCCATAAATTAGTATTTTCTCTGTGTTTTCTATTAGGAATACATTTAGTTAATCAAAATGTAACAGACTGAGCAATGAAATAATAATCTACTAATAACACCATCTGATATTTTTAAACATTTACTATGTCTCGGTTTTTTGTGTGTGTGTGAATTAATTCATTCAACTTTTTTGTCCAAATGACTTAGTGTTTAGTTTCCTCAAAGTTTCCTAACTGACTTGGCTCCTTTATTCATTCGTCCATTTATTCCATATCCTTTGAATATCGAGTCTGTGGCAGGCACTGTCCTCCGTTTGGAAAGCACAGCACCTACCACAGTGCTCACTTCATGGCCCTGACCCTTCTTCCTACGTTGCCAAACTCATTTCTTGTAATATCCCCCATGAAATCTCTGATTCTGGTACTCTTCCTGTTTTTATTTCTTTGAGTAGACAGAGTTCAAAGCCATCAGTCTTCATCGTGGTTTTATTCTGAAGAATATTCCTTAATTAGTCAATAAGTATGTCACTAGATTGTTAAAAGGAGCTCTGCGTGTATACGATGATGGTTTTTAATTATAATCAGAATTATCTTCCAAGCACTAATCAATACAGTCCATGGATATATAAAAAGCTAAAGGGAAAAAACAGAGAATCTTCAAAAAAGTGAGTGAAAGAACCATTAGTGTTATTAAATCAATGACCATAGGAAGCTCATTTCTTGTTTAACAGCCAATATTTCAAGTATATATTGATTCACCTTTATAACAATTTTGTTAGATGCAAGGGCATGGGCACATCCAGGAACAGAGAAACAACAAATCTCAGGCATCTCTTCATGCCTCAAAAGACACGTAAGTACCAAATGTTCACACTCGGATGGGCAATCTGTTCTCCAAATGGCTGGAGGGGAGCTGTGCTTTGATATACCCTGCCTTATGTGTTTTGTTTAATCACTCATGGCAGAATATCTGACATTAATGTTTCTGTTGCTTACCTTCAGCTCTTCAAATTAATATTAGCTGTATCACAGACCCTTTCCCTTTGGATATTTGGCCTCTTTAGACAATCTCACTGCAGAATCTATCCTTCCTACATTATTTATTAAAGCATGATAAGGTGAAGTAATTACATTATCAGATATCTCTGTATTATTTGAGCAATAAGGCACTATAATAATAGTATAAGACGTCTTGGAAGAAGCGTATAATTACCACAAGGCAATCACCCTCCTGGGGATTATAGGAGCGTAGAAACATGTCTTCCCTTATAATGCCCTAAGGATGTGATTATCTCAAGAAGAGAGGAAGAAAAAGAGAGAAACCCAATGAATAATGTTGTATTCTGCTCTACAAAATTTATAAGAAAGGGCAAAAGTGTATTTCATATGAGGATGTGATGTGGCAGTTTAGAATATTTGAATACAGTTTCAAGTGAGCTGAGCTATTCAAGGAAGTTAACCTGTCTCTTCAGAAAGCAAGTAGGCCACTCTAAGTCATTCTGTAAAACAATACTGGTCTCAGAAATGCATTAGAATTTTAGAATGGTTTAAGTGTTGAGAAAATGGTCTGACTGAGCTAAGCATTTGTAGCTGGCTCAGTGCATTAAGCTTTCCATTCTTTGGCTAGCTGGTAAGGGTAGGACGCATCCATCACGCTGCTATCAATATTTGTTGCCTAGTGGCACCAGAAAACAAACAGGTGTTTTAAAATACTCCCACCAAATCTGAGGAAACCATGTTTTTAATTGTAGTTAAATTGAATTTCCAGGCTGAACTAAAAGTAAAGAATGAGTAAAGCAAATGTCAACCAGCGTAAGATCACATATACATCTTGAATTCTCCAGGAGAACCAGCCAAGTCTTTCGTAACTAAACCAGTTCAGTGATAAGTGGGATATAAAACTGAAAACAACAAAGGGAACAAGACAAACAAATAAAGAAACAAAAACTCATAGACATAGACAATAGTTTAGTGGTTACGAGGGTAAGTGGGGCAGGGGGTGATAGTAAAGGGTAAAGGGTGTCAAATATATGGTGATGGAAGGAGAACTGACTCTGGGTTGTGAACACACAATGTGGTGTATAGATGATGTATCACAGAATTGTACACTTGAAACCTATGTAATTTTACTAACCATTGTCACCCCAATAAATTGTAATAATAATAAAAAGAATTTTCTGATCTATGGAAATTGGAAAGAAAAATTTCTGCAAACTCACATTAAGGTGATTTTCTAAAGAATATTCTTCAGAGATTCAAGATAGAATAAGGCTTAAGATGCATTATTGGAATTGACTTTTAAATCTTAACACAAAATTATTTAAATCACCTTTTGTCACAAAAATATTCAGACAAAAATTGGGAAATTTTGTGAATGACAGGTTTTCAATCAAATAACACAAAACATCTGAATAGATAGAAAAATGTAGTTCTTGACTGATGATTTCATTCTGGAGACATATTCTGTGAAACCAAAACATCTAGCAAGAAGGTAAATGTTTTAGTAGACTATTTTTGTTTGGAGTAATTTACAAAATTTCAATGTCTAAAATCACATAAAAATGCAATAGCTTTATTAAATTGACTTATTTTAGTGTCATCCAGATTCATAGCATGTAGATTTGGCATCATGTAATATAGCTCAGAATTATATTCATCTATTATGTATAAAGTATGGGCTTGGTGAACAGCGGGAAAAGAAAGGAACTAGAGTGCAGGGAATCACAAACAAGGGAGAGTTATTAAATCTGTGATTGAGTGGCTTCAGGTGTGATGAGATCTCATTTCTGGTGTATTAGGGTCTTGAACTAGGGGCTGAGAACCCAGTAGGAAATCAGACGTCCTTTTCCTCCAAAAGTTCAACATCCTGTTTATCTCTCTTCAATATTTTTGAGTTCTTACTCGATGACAAATTCTTTATGTGAATGAATTCATTTAATTTTTGCAACTCTCTGCCAGAGGTATTATTATCTTCATTTCAAAGATGAAAAAATGAGGTAGAGGGAGTTAAAGTAATCTGTCCAAGGTTGTACAACGTGTAAATCAGGGATGGGGCTTTAAACTGACATGTGTGGGTCTGGAACTCATATTTTGACCACATGTGCCCTGTATTTCTTCTAATTGAAGAAAATATGTGCAAATTAAGAAGGAAACTAAATTGTTTTAGGTGTGAGATAAACACATATAAGACACAAGAGGGACGCCTACACTCAATTTTATAGGGAGGGAATGGAGAACTAGGGTTTATAAAGGAGATAATTATATTTCTTTTATGACAAATTACAAAATTGGTAGGTAAAGGAGAGGAAAATATATAGTTTGACTTCAGCATGCTATTTCACTTAATATAGTTCCGTAGTGTCATCACCCAGATAAATATAGTTGTGTGTCACGGTCCCAAGTCTCCACTTCCTGATGAGTGGATGATGTAAAAAGATGTAAAAGCAGAAAGTTCACTGTGCACTACCATAATCCTCTCCATTTTGAATTATTATGGATAATAATTTTGAATTATTATCACAAACCAGCTGCCAATTCTGAGAATTTACAACCAAAACAACTCTGATGAATGTGTCATAGATTGCATTACTTGCACTGTATTTTTGAGCTGACATTTTTCTGCACAACAGAGTCAGGTGCAAAGGTCAGTAAATGGTACAAAATTAACTATGGGCCCCCATATTAGGTGTAACAAAAGGTGCCTTTTCATCTATGCAC
The DNA here is from genome assembly GCF_036562045.2 of Rhinolophus sinicus. Lineage (NCBI taxonomy): Eukaryota > Metazoa > Chordata > Mammalia > Chiroptera > Rhinolophidae > Rhinolophus > Rhinolophus sinicus. Next base: position 23,716,988 of record NC_133758.1, on the reverse strand, counting down.
TGAATGAAGAATATCGGGGGAGCCAGAAAATATATACACATGACTTGCATTCATCTTTTGTTATCGGTACAATTTCAATACAGTTTTTCCTTTCGTAAAGTGTGTACACATTTTTTGGCACCCTCTGTATGTGCTGCTATGTAGATCATGATAAGTACTGTAAATGAAACTGGGTCCACAAGGGCCTTAAAATTATTAATCCCTTGTTTTAGAGGCAAAACAAGAAATGAGGAAATAATTGGGGAGGAGGGTATTTTGAAAGGGGTAATTAGAAGTAGGATGGCCCTGCTGCAATGAGAAGAGGGTTTCAAAAAAAAGTGGAGCATAAACATTGTCACTTGCTGAAGTAAGGAAAATAAAAGTCCAAAATATGCTACAGTGATTGAGTAGCACAAAACTCAGCAAAACTTCCAGGATTTGTGTGGTACGGAATCCGGATCGTAACACATAACAAATGCTGTGAGGCTGATTCTCAGGAATGGTGGGGCTGCCTCAAGACAATAGTTTTGTGAGAAATATTGAGAAACAAAATTCTCCTAGTTTTGACTTCCTGGGATTATTGAATCAATAAATGGATAACATGAATCTACATCATAATTTTCTGCAAGCTTCATTTCTAAGAGGAGAATTCTGAGGGATGAATTTGTGCCTTTCTTCCCTTCATATTCTAGTAGGAGATCTCTTACCACGATTACATGCTTGTACACATTTCTAGGTACAGCGGGATACTCCGTAGGCTGGCTGTATTCAGAGCAAAACAAATTACCTTTTGTGATCATTCGAAGACTATATTAAAATGATCATTCAAAAAATATACTAAACATTCATAATGCTTAAGGTAAGGTGCTGAGTTTTATGAAAAATACGAAGATGCTTAGTTCTAAGGTTTATTTCCTGTTCACCTGTACAATGAGGCCATTGGTGTTCTCAGCTTAATACAAGGCATCTCTACCTTGGAAGTGGTCAGCTTCTGTCTGCGGTCTTCCAGAGAGCAAAGACCAAAGCTCAATTTCATCAGGGTTCAGGTTAGGCAAGCGCCTCTCTCTATCAGATTTTCAATCTTCATTTTTTTTTTTTTTGGTGGCTTCTTAATATATATATATATATATATATGGCTTTCTAGCCAGCTCATTGATAAACAGTATATCCAAAATTTTTAACTATGAGAGTGAAGATGATCCAAGTAAATTAGTTAGCTATGCTTTGTTAAACAGAAACCTATTCACATGCTGACATTCTTAAATTTTATTGAAACATTGGCTATTTGGGGTTCTTCAGGATAAATACATATTCTTATTTTTTTGAAAATCTATCTATCTTCCATCCATCCCATCTATTGATTTTTTCAGCCAGCCATCTAAGTCTTTGTTAACCAAGATAATGGGAAGGAGGGGATGAAGGAAGTCCTAGACGATCTCACATCAAAGTTAAAACAAAACCAAACACCTTTAGAACAAAAATTCCTTATTAAATGGGATTTTAAAAAATTCTAACATTTTAGAATAGAATAAAGTTCTCTAAAGACTTAATATATTTAAGTATAAAAGTATACAAATAATATGAGGACAATAATCAACAAACACAAATATCACATAAATTGCTAGATTTGGAAAAATGGCCAAAAGCCTAATATATGTTAAAATAAGATAAAATTCTTACTCTCTAAAATATAGCCTGATAAATAATGAGTTAAATACAGATGTAAACCAAATATCAATTGATATCTTTATCAGGCCTTTTTTCGCCCCTCTGCAATCTCCAGTTGTTCAGTCTTTTTCCCCACAAGGAGGAGCACTAGAAGTTAGAAAATTCCACACTTCCAGATTCCAGAGTCCTCTGAAAATACAATCCCAAAACTAGTCACCTCTAGGATACTACTTCTTAAGACTCAAGAACCAGGAAAGAATTTTCTTAATTTTAGAGGAGAAGGAAGGAGATGTATCCAACAATCCTTACTTATTTACCCACTGAGAAATGATGGGAGAGACGACAAAGCACAGAAATCTCATTGCGATGCAGACATTAAAGATGATCACCAGTGTCCATTCATATGTTTGTTTGTTTGTTTGTTTGTTGAATATTTGGATGTTTTTATTAAGTGTATTAGCATTTGACTCAGTTTATTGATTAAATTTCTTTTAGTTTGGGGGTCTATTATTTTGCTTTGTTAAATGTATGTGCAAAAATTGGATGCTGGTAATGGAGTTTTGAAGTTTTCATTGTAACTGTACTAACTAAAGATTAGATAACATTTGTGGGCTGGATGCTTCAAGTTTAAACAGGTGCCCAGATACCAATCCTTTTATGACTGTATCCAATGTCCCAATAACTTGTTTATACAAATTGTGTGTGTTAGTAGCACAGGGTAAGAGAATTTGAATATTTATGATTATGATTTTGAGAAACCCCAAAGAGATACTGGTTAAATCATATACATATGTTGTTAAAATACACACTGGTGTTCCCCTACAGTAAGAGAAATCCTGATGAAATTACAAGTGCTTTACTGAGGAGCCAGCAGGACCGCCTCAGGTTCACTTGTAATGAAGTGTAGGTGAGAAGGAATCCTACGGCCAGTGAAGTCACTGTGTGTCTGACCACATCAATCAAAAATTTCCAAGGTCATGGAGCTTTTATCCCATCCTATGTATTCACACCTAAAATTCTCATCAAATTTAGGTCTATGTTCAATTCCCTTTGAGGGTCATCTTATTCGAGATTTTTATGAGTTTCTTTATACTTTAAAATGAGCAAAATGTGTACAAGCAATTTTAAAAACAAGGAAGGATGGAGAACTGGCTCAAGGGCTCAGGGTTGAGGAAAAGCAAACATGGGCGGGAGAAAGAGAAGGCCGGGCCTAACACAAATCTTCAGCGTTTATCCTACTGGTTCTCCTTGGTTCTGCTTTCATACTCATCACGTGATGGAAAAAATACTGATACCCGGGCCCCTCCTCTGAGCAGAGCAGTTTCAATATGTCACATAGATGCTTCTGATGCATAACTAGAATGAGAATCACTGATTTACATATTGAATCCTGGGATTCACCTGATGTAAGCTGAATAATTTGGCATTTATTCCCACTCCACACAGTGAACTTCATCTACAGTCCTCTAACCATTTAATAAATATTTCATGTAAAGTAAATTTGATGCCATTCTTTTGAGAGAAAATTACTTTTTCCCAAAACAACACCACTCAGTAAGCAGCAAGGGTGGTAAAAGCAGGAAATACATGAACATCATCAAATGAATGAATGAACTGTCACTGAAGTGGAAGGACCCAGCTGACATAATTTCACAACAGGAAATCCAGCATGGGATTTCTTTCCCCCCAAATGTCCAAAGCTGAGGAAGAAGGATCTGGAAATGAACGTCCTTGTATCTTCCAACACATGTCTATGAAAAACCCGAGGGGGTTTTGGATCCTTTGTGAATGAGGGAGAGAAAAAGAAAGAAAGAAAGAAAACAAAAAACATAAAGGAGTCTGACAACACAGCTATAAGGATGGCAGATGCTGAATACAACATCTACTGCAAGAGTATTCATCAAATCAAAGCTATTGTTTTAACAGGTAAAATGATCTCATTAAACTCTAATAAAAGTCTCCTCCCTGAAAGAAGTAAAACCATTTTTATCTTCCCAAGTCTTCAGGGGAAGCTCTGTTATCAGAATCAAATTCTTCTAATTCACCTACTCCACAGAGAAATATAAAATTCTGAAGCAGTATTTTATTCCTGTGAATGCCTTTTTTTCTTCTTAGAATTTAAGAATTTATTTTTACACATTAAAGACAAAACTATGGTGCAAATGCAATTGGAAGCCTTTAAGAATGGTCTGTAATTATTAAGCATTGTCTATAATTAATATCAATTAGAATCTATTAAATTTAATAGACTTTGAGTTATTGAGTTTAATTCAATTTCAATAAATTTCAATTAAGTACAATTTGTTTCCATTACTTTTATTAATTCCAGTCACTATCAATTACCTTCAATTAATTTAATTTACTGGCAATATATGTTCAGGTAATTCCCTATTACATTCAATTAGTTTCTATTCATTTCAATGGGATTCCTTGACTGCTAACTGATTTCATAAAGGTAAATGTGCAGCTATATTGTAGTTTCTATATTCTACAGTCATATAAACTAATTAGCTCTGCATTCAAACTTACCATAACACAATTAGACCTACAATGTTCAAGCTACATACAATCTGATTCACTTCTTCCCATCTTCTCTGTGGGTTGATCTGTCTGAGAAGCCTAGACTGCCGTGGAGAGTCTAGTATTTGCAGAGACATCAGGACTTACAACTGATTTGTGGATCAATTGTATTTGCTTATTATCTAGAACCTTGATAATTGCTGGAAGTAATACAAGTGAAAGAAAGCACACTTAGGAGATTACAACAGGACTTCCCTCAAACAATCAGATTCATGTTTGATCCAAGGGGCTGGATGTGTCTTACTATGGCACCCATAGGCTTGAACACAATGCTTCACAGAGTAGGTACTCAACAAATGTGAATCTTTTCTGAGGCTTTCAGTATTCAGTGTTGAGGTAGAGAATCAGGGTAATTAGGACAAATTTTGGGTCTCACAATTAAATATGAACGTGTTCTCTCCATGGAAGGAAAAAAGGTCATAAATTTATCTAATGATTAGTGCCAGAGGGAAAAAAATAGAGAGCTTGTCGTCGAATATTATTCTGCCATTGAAGTTTCTCAGGTCAACTAAATGAGACAACTAACTCTACAGGTAACATCACCTGTTCTACCTAGGGAGCATTTACATTGAAAAACTATCGGCATACATACAGCTTTTCATAGTTTGCAGAGCACTTTAGCCTCCGTGAACACATTTCATGCTCTAACAACCCTATTAAGGAGACAGTACAAATTTTGTCATCTATGTTGAGAAACAAAGTCCTATTGAGGTGAAATGGTTCATTCAACATTGGATAACTAGGAAGTGATAGGGTTCAGTGGGGAAAAACTCATAGTGACAGACAAATCCAGACCCATGGCAGCTTCTGAGGACCCCTATTTAGGAATAAAGGCGGTTCAAATATCTCTGTAAATGAATCCTATCCACTCTCCCCTAAAATGACGAATATACCCTGTGGTCCAATCTATGCAAAGTGGGCAACTACGTATCTGGGAGAGACACCGAGAACAAATGACTCACTTACTCCTGTGCTCCCCCACTCAAGACTTCCTTAGAAACATGCACCTGTCTGAATGGAAGTGACTGGATGTGTGACAGCTGGATGAAGCAGAGAGCATGAATGGAACATAACACCCTTCCAGGAGAGGGCCAGTTGCCTGCAGGAGGAGACGACTTTGAGCAGGGTTCTTTGACAGCAGGGCATGCTCAAGCACAAGAGGACTTGGCGGACTCCCAACACGTCTCTGGCAGAAAACTCACTGAGAAGAGAGGAGGAATTCCAGGCTGAATCCAAATCAAGTTGCCAAAGCCTTTCAGCTAAGATGTGGGAGGTCCTGAGAAGAAAACCAGGGACTTTAAGAGCAAAAGAGAAATTGGCTGGAGGGGATGACTGTCGTTGGCAATGAGCCTGAAGGAATCTCAGTGTGGGACAAACCCACTGGTAGGGATGACCCGTCCCCATGCTGGCTTGCCGAAAGCAAACTGGAGACAAGAGAAAGAGCGGACCATCAAAAAAGCCAAACATTTAACAAACTGGGCCAGGGACAGTAGACAACTAATCTGCAATCACTTCTCCATTTGATATTTTCTTTCTCTTGAAACATCCTCAGATAATATAATTTCTTTCCATAAATGTTTAATGAGTGGTCCTACTACTACCCAGGACAAACTCTCTTCCCCAAGTAAATGTTCCACCCTGCTCTGTTCATTCCTGTACTGCCCCTCTCCCCCAACTTCCCACTTCTCTAAATGCTACTCATCCTCCAAGACCTGCTAAGGTCAAGTGTTAAGTCTTTCAAGAAGTCTCCCTCGCTGGTATCAGTGAACTTCACTGCAAAGAACTTCACTGAACGTGTATTGAGCTCCTAGTATATACCCAGTTATGAGCATGAAACAGTTGCTTTTCTCCTAGTAATGAAATGGTGAGGTCCTGGGGAATTCTCTCACCCACCGACCTATAAGCAGTGAGTTCCTCTTTCAGACTTGCCACGGCACTCATAGTCTTCACCACTCATTTGACATTAATAATTCTAATAACTGTACCGTATTTTACATTTATAAAGTGCTTTCATATGCCATGTCTTATTTAATTATACACAAACGTGCATGTTTTTTTTCTAAATATACCCTGTGAATAGACACTTCAGTTAGACATTGAAAACAGAAGCCATAACCCTTCTTTTTCTTTGTACGTGAGCATGTTCAGCAGCTAGAAAATACTTGACATAGACTTATTGTCTATACCCACAACCAGCGGGGGAGTCTGAAAGAATGGGTCAACAGGCATTTCTGCAATGCAGTTAATATTTCACAAATATTAAGTACTGAGGATGTACAAGAAACTGTGCTGAATGTTTCAATCATGTGAAAAATCTCCGGTCCCTGGAATTGATATGGCATAACTTCCAGGGGTAGATTAAGCGGTAGGGATTATTCTTCTCTCACAATTTTTTTTCAAGAACATTTACTGTTCTCTCTCACTGTCTCTTTCTCTCTGTCTCTTTCTCTGTCTGTCTCTTTCTTTCTGTCTTCTCTCTGCTAATTAATCTTTCCTCAGACTCCTACCATTTCATAAGCTAAGCGATATTCTCTTTTGTATTTGTTTGAATTATTTCATGAATATTAATTTCATTGCCCTCTCTAGCTATCAAGTTCTTTGAATAGCATATTTTCTTTACTTGCATCTTCTCCTCCCCACCTATCATGACATTGGGCCCAATACATGCTACTGTATCTTGACAGATTTCCAGAGGAGACATCTGTATTATATTCACAATACTTACTTTAATGTGCTTGCTTTAAATTAACCATATCTACAACCACACTAAGAAACTTAGTGTTATGCAGCCAGGACCAGTTGATCAGTGGTGTCCACAATTCTGTAAGACTCTGGATTTCTCAATATATTAACTAGTACTTTCAAAATATTCATTTTATTACTGTGTGTGTTATGTTCGCTAAGTTTCTGAAGGTACAGTTTCACTGGGTATGCCATCATCATAGTTTCTTCCTTATATGGGGTAAAGGGAGATTCTCATGAACTATCAGAGCCAAAATATGTCGAAGCATCTCTTGTGTGAATAAATACAGTTCTGGTAATTGATGATGAAAAAGTATTACATTAGCCTTCGACCTGAATTAAATGAAGTATATCAGGGACCTGTCAGTTTTCAGCCTAAAGAGGTTTTTGGTTTAGTAGAGAAACATAGGATGACACCCATGATATGAAGGCAGGAAGTAAGAAGAAAGGCTAACAAGCAACAAACCAGAGATGTCAAGACATTTTACCAACTCTTAGGCCAAAGTTCAGTTACCTCAGGATTAGAAACCTGAGCTTTGCAAGCTTGACTTCCTATGGGTAACCATCTTCTCTCTGTTATTCTTTGGTATTGGGTGAAGTTTATATTTATGTTTATTATTGGGTGAAGTTTACATTTATGTTTTTTCCCCCCTTTCTGATATTGGAGCTCATTTTAATTGTAATCATAGGAATACAGAAAGAGGTATATGTCTCTGCTTGGTCTGGAGTGTTAAAGCAGAAGCAGGAGCAGTGTCTTCCTAAAGAGTGTTCTAGAAGGTGGCAGCACAAATCAAAATGAGAATGCCCTAGGATAACAGGAAACCAAAAGAGGAGGTTGGGGGCTATTTATTACGACTCCCTCCACCCCTTGCCTACCCAGATTGCTCCTTGATCAAGCACTGGAGAAGAGCGAGTATGTACGTTTAATACGAAGACCTTTCCATTTATGGAGACTTCTGCTGACTTTTAAACAAAATGAGATCATGTGTGATATAAAATGATGATAGAAACCTACATGCTTTTAAAAGTTTATAATTCTTTTTTGTGTGTATGTAAACCTTAAGGGGGTGGTTTACTGGAACAGGCTCTCAGCTGACCTCCCTTCCTTCTGGCGCTCCCTCCTCTAGTCTTTTCAGTAAACAGTTGGCAGACTCGGCTCCATTAAAAGGGCCTTTGTCATGTCACTGCTAAAATCATAAGCTTTCATTTGGTCTTATTTCCTTCCACTTCACTTTTAAAATCTCTTACTAGGCTCACAGAGTATTTTCATCCTTTTCATCTATCCATTGTTTTTCGTCTCTGAATTCACAGACCCACTCCTCACTCTCATTGCCACATCTTTCCATTCCTTTTACATGTCTTTTCTCCTCTGCTCTCTGGCTTCTGAAGTGCTACACATCTTCTAAAATGTGCAAAATGTACTCTTTCTTGAAGCTGCTGATGACTGTATAGCCTTCCATTCTTGGGACCACTCTTAAAAGCACAGATGCCAAAACACTTGTATCATAATGTCATCCTGTCATGTTGCATGTATTAGTTACAAGGAGGTTGATGGCTGCTCCAAGGAAAGGCCTTGACTTATGTGCCTTCTCTTCAGACTGTAACAGCAATGAACAGATGTCAGAGGGCCTCTCAGTTGTCTTCTGAAATACCTACTTTCCTCCATCACAAGGAGGGCAGGGTAATGGGTTATTAGGTGCTTAAACCTAAACTCTGACATGGATTTAAAAGCATCTGCATTTCTTGAGTAGGGCTCAGTTAACTTGAATAGTCACGTCCGCTGGTTTCAAATTTCTACTTTTTTTTTTTTTCCTGCCAGGACATTTGAATATATTCCAGATAAATGAAGCCTATGATTTGTTAAACTTTCAGAAATCTTAATGCTTTGCACATCAGTAAAAAGCAAAACTTTCCAAATCATCCCAAATTATTGATTTGTATCCCTATGTCTGTATAATCCTTAGAGGCAAAGTGGTTTTGTCTCTAATGAGCATGTCTACAAAACCTGCATAGACTGTTCTTCTCTTTTCACAGTCTTAGTGAAGAATTTAGGCCCTAGAGCTTGACAGCCCCATGCATAATTCAATAAGAGACCACCCCATTGATTCAAAATACCTCAGAAACCTCAAAATCTCTGGTAGTCTCTGGAGAATAACTGACCAAGAGACAAATGAACGTAGGTTGGAACTACTTGTGGTAAGAAACCAGATGAATGCTAAAGAAACAACTCCACACATACCATGTTTCCCCGAAAATAAGACTGGGTCATATATTAATTTTTGCTCCAAAAGTCGCATTAGGGCTTATGTTCAGGGGATGTCATCCTGAAAAAATCATGCTAGGGCTTATTTTCCGGTTAGGTCTGATTTTCGGGGAAACACGGTAGATGTAATTTAGCATGTCCCTTAGACTAAAAAGAGAACTGCATTGCGTATGCACTGCAGAAGTTCCAAACGGGGTCTTAGGCAAGACCTCTCTGACTTTCTAGATCCTCAATTATACAATAAAGGAATTGGCCCTAATTTTACTTTTTTTTCCCTTTTCATTCGACTGTTCTGTATTACTATGGTATGCTAGTTATTCTGTTTTCTTCTGCTCACTTTACAACTCCATCACCTTGTCTGACTTCCGTTCAACGTTTGGTTAAGTTGGGTCTATGAGAGGCCTCACCAGGAGATCAAACGATGGAAAGAGAGATAGATTGTGATATGTCTTCCCTGGGTTCTGCCCCTTCTGGACTGCATTCCTTGCATTTCTTGGCTCATGGCTCTTTCCTCTATCTTCAAAGCTAGGAACCTACATAACATCTTGCTTCCGTGGTCATATTGTCTTCTTCTCTAGTAAAATCCCCCTCTGTTCTTTTCCTATAAGAACACTTGTGATTACATTGTGGGCCCATCCAGATAATCTAGGCTAATTTGCCCATTCCAAAATCCTTAAATTAATCACAGTTGTAAGGTTGCCTTTGCTATATAAGGTAATATTCACAGGTTCCAGGGATTCAAATGTAAATATCTTTGGAAGCTGTTATTCAGCTTACCACAGTGGTTGATTTTATGTGCCAACTTGATTGGGCCACAGGTTGCCCAAACATTTGGTCAAACAGTATTTTGAGGGTTTCTGTGGGTGTGTTTCTGGATGAGATTAACATTTGAATGGCTAGACAGGGTAAAGCAGATTGATTGCCCTCCCCAATGTAGGAGGGCCTCCCCAATCAGTTGAAGGCCTGAATGGAACAAAAAGGCTAACCTTCCCATGCGTAAAGGGAAATTGTTTCCTGCCTGATTGTCTTGAGTGGGGATTTCAGTTTGTTCCCACTTTTGAACTCAAATTGAAATATCAGCTCTTCCTGTCTCCAGCTTGCCAGCATTTGGACTAGAACTACAACATCAGCCCTCCTGGGTTTCAGGCCAGCAGACTTAGATGGAAACTTATACCCTTGGCTCTGCCCATCTTGGGACTTGGCAACGCCCATAACTGCAGTCTCATGCATTCCCGATAATTAATCTCTCTGTATGTCGATATCGATATAGATAATCTTCAAGTGCTTCAGTGATATAGCATGTCTTGCACTAAAAAACACCTAGAAAGTTTTGGGATATGGGGTTGCATTAAGTTATCCTTTTCTTTCTTTCATTCTTTTTTGATTCATTTTCATAAAACCTGCAAGTTACTAAATATATATATATATATATATATATATATATATATGCCAAAAATGTACACATTTTAAGAGACGTTATGTATATATTACTTTTCAAAGTTGAATTAAATGGAGGCAGCAATATGTAGTATGACGTTTGCTCAAAAGATGGAGTTAATCAAGTAAATCATTCATTGTATTACAATTTTAAAGTTTTTCCTTTCTTAAAATGTATATACATTTTTTTGACACCGTGTGTGTGTGTGTGTGTGTGTGTGTGTGTAGTTTGTCTAGAGAATCTGGACTAATCTACATACATAGATAGCCTTTTAGTCTGTTTTAAGTTTTCCGACGTACTAATTCGTGTAGAACTGGTTTAAAGATCTAGGCAAAGAGCGACTAAAATTGCAAATATCATAAAATACAAAAATAATGGAACAGCAGTATGAGGAAGTATATGTAAACAGCTGAAATAGAAACTTTAATCAAGTGCATAAAGGAAGCTGCTGCGAAGGTATCAGGATTAGGCTTGTGTGCTGTGATTTTTTTCAGCAAACATAATGGCTATAATTAATAGTGTTACGATCAAGTAAATGGCCAGGTATATAGGAACTCCTCTTATGTTCAGCTGCCTGAAACCTCAGAACAATCACATCCAAAAGAAGAGACAGACAAAAAAAAGTCACCTCTCTTTAATTTTCTTAGTTTTAATTTTTCTTTTATTTTACTTTGTTTTTAGTGTTAGCCTGTAAACAGGAATGTAAATGTATGTATGGCCAGTTTAAATTGATTTGGTAAAATTAATAAGTTTTTCACTGTGTATGGCCATTAGCTATGACTCCAGTCTTTTATCAGCTATTTCTCTCTATCCCAATTAACTACTCCTCTCATCAATGATTTGGTAAGTTGGTTCCCAAATTTGACTAATCATCAAAATCACTTAAGCAGCTTTTTGAGTTCTTAAGTATAGTAGGCTGAATTCTATACATGTCCCTATACTATTCCTGCCCCCTGGTTATTCAATCCAATACTCATCCAGGCTGCGAAGGAACTCTGAAAGTATAATCAGCTAAAATAGAGAGAGTATCCTGGATTATCCAGGTGGGCTTGATATAACCTTATAAACCCTTAAAACATGGGAGAAGAGGGCCAGAGAGATGCAGCAGAAGAGGAAAAGCAGAAGGGAGAGGTAGAAGAGAAAGACAGAGAGATTTGAAGAAGAAGAAAGATTCGATGTGTCATTGCTGGCTTAGAAGATGGAGGGGCCATGAACCAAGGAATCAAGGAATGTGGGCAACTTCTAAAAACTGACAATGACCTCTGACCAATGGTCAGCAAGGAAACAGGAGCCCCTGTCCTGCAGCCACACAGAACTGAATTCTGCCAACAGCCTAAGTGATGTTGGAAGGGGATTCTTCCCAGAGTCTCCCAGTAAGAGCCCCATCAGTCACAACTTGGATTTCAGCCTTGTGAAACCCAGAGCTCAACTGAACCAACACCTACTTCTGATTTACAGAACTATGAGGCAATACATTTGTTTTAAGCCTCTATGTTTGTGGTAATTTGTTAAAGCAGCAATGTAAAACTAATATCCTGTCACTAAGAATTTGTATTTTGAATAAGGATATGAAAGTGCCTGACAATTTTGAAAATTAAGTATTTAGAATATTATTTAGTTGCCACACATGGTTCAATAGCTATGTTGTCTGACATGAGCTATCCATCAATGAGAATAACTTACACTTCCTACTGTGTCCACAACCATAGATGGATATAGTACTGGATATAGATATGGTGAAGTATAGAGATGCTTCAAGCTTTATGGAATATTATTTGTGATTGGGAAGTGCAGATTTAAGTATATTAAACAATTATTGAAGATGATTTGACAATACAGAAAAAATGAGGGAAAGCCATGTGGAAGAGTTAAGATAGGTTTACCCCTAAAGGAGGGGTGGAATTCATACAGATGATGGAAAAGAAAAATGGAGGATGTCTTATTTCAGGGGAAAAAGGTAAAACAGAGCTGAAGGCAATCTTCAGTACATCACCCCACCTCCAATGGAGGTAAAAGTCTCTCTCAATTTATATCCCTGAAGAAATTATCCCATGCAGATTTCCTCCAGAAAATCTTTGGCAGACTGAGGATTAATAAGACATGTATTATTTCTAGTAATAGTTTCAACTTGTGGTTGTACAGGAAAGAGTGTGTGTGTGTGTGTGTGTGTGTGTGTGTTCATGCAAAGTTATATGTTCAAATATATTAGGCTAGTTTTACTGGGGAGGTGGATTGGAATAGTAAAAAGGAAACCATAGGGTAATAGATGTAATGTGTCAGAAGCTGACCATTATTGGTAATAGAACCTAGTGTGGAAAGCCTTTCCTTGTTTTGTAAAATAGACCAAAAGGAAACTAAAACCATACACAAGAAGGAATTAATTCTTTAAGCTTATGTAAACACATGATTTGGAAGCCTGGGAGAATGATGGGAAGTTAAACATTTTTCATGTAATCTCATTTTGTCATTGACATGAAATAAGTTTTACAGCTTGGGAGTTGTGTTTTTAAGCACTCTCGGGGGCAGAAAAATATGCAATTTTGGAAAGACATTGCCATTTATAATATTCAATTGTTTTGATGCCATTACTGCTAATTTTAAAATCCCATGCAGGTTGTATAATGCTAAGAGATTAGTCCCTTCATTGGAGGGTCTTAGAACTGCTTGTTTAGGACACCTGGGGAAGAGACAGGAGAGAGAGCAATGTAGAGGATGGTGATCTTATATGATAAAAGTGTGAATCTATGGATGCTTGAAAATAATATTTAAACCTTTAGATCATGGGTAGAGAAAGAACTTGAAGAAATATTACCGTAGGACTCCAATACTTCAAAAAGCCGTGTCAGTTTCATATTTGAAGTACATTTTTAGTTCATCCTGTTCCCTCCAACTACAAAGCCACCACTCAAATCTAAGCCACCATGATCTCTTCATCACTTGCTCAGCCTGACCCAATACCCACCCCTGAATCCACTCTTGTTCTCCTCCAAACCATTTCCTCATATCAGTCAGGAATCATACTTCAAAACTGAAGGCTCTTCCTATCTCCTTCTCAAATCAGTCAATCGTTTCATCTTGTTCTTCCGGTAAAGATGGAACCCTGCGTCAACTCTGCATCGACTCTCCTCACTGTCTACAGTCTTCTCGCAGTTGCACTCTCACAGATGTTCCTTTCCACATATTCTTCCTTCTGGTTAACCATTTACCCCGAGCCCTTTACCAGGCTAACTCCTACTCATTCTCTAGATTTTGCTTACAGATCCCTTCCACAGAGAAGTCTTCCCTGACCTCACTTCCCATCTACATTAGAGATCTTCAGTATTATTCTTCCATAGTCTCCTATGCCTTTTCTTTGCTTTTCTTATTAGAGTTTTTAATCATATAGTAGAATGATTAATATTTGTTAAGTTTCCATCTGCTAACCCTGTAATGCAGTCACTGTATCTGTTGCTCATTAATGTTCCTTCATCTACTCCAACACCTGGCACATTAAAGGTACTTTCATATCCATGAATTTTAAAAGTGGGAAGAAACAAAGGAAGAGCGGGCATAAGGGAAGCAGTGCGTTATCAATTAATGAAAATATAATAAAATCCAATGTCATGGGGTGGACCCTGTCCCATTCTAATGCTCAACTGAGAATTAACAATGAAGAAAAATTATTGGGAAATTTGGGTGGTGAAACATTAAAAGAGAACTTGGTATAAGATTAGGCTGTTAGTGTTGAATAGTTTATTCTCAAGTCTACCTCTTACCTACCAATCACCAATGCAAAAATTACACGTAAGCTGGACTCTTATTCTTCAAGAAATCCTTCTATACATATGGAGTAGAAGCCAGCATGACAGACTTCTATTCCCTGAACCCTCATCGACAGGGACGTTAGGTGTCTTATCTACTTAATCGTGGTTGCACAGAGTGATTGTGAGCCTTGACTTTTGTAAAGAGGAGAAAATTAAGGGGAGTTCTGATCCAAAGACCATGCAGGAACTCATCTCCACTCAATTCCTCTAAGTTTATTTTATGGGAGTGGCATTGGAAGAAACTCTCCACAGGGGAAATGTTTTGGAACCATACTTTACAGATCATGATTTCACTTACATAGATCTTGGTTAAAGAAATACAAACTAAGAGCCTCAATGTTGGAACTTTAGGTTCAAAAGTGAGTTTGAAGAAAATGAAAAAACACCCATCTTCAGCAAGTGGACAAACTGATTTTGGCACAAAGCAAAATGTACAAAAGCAACAATTTTAAAAGCTACCACCCTGTATCTGGCTCAAAATGCCTTCAATATTATTATTGGTTGATGTTGTTATTGAAGAATCGCACTCAAGGTTCATACCCAGTCCCACGGACAGTATGAGGAGCTCACAATGGAACCACATCTATATAACACATGGCCGCGCAGCATAGATGCCTACTGGGGACTCTCTTGAAACTCATACAATGTGCAGACCCGATTTCATCATCTACGTTGGAATGGTGGTAGTTAAGGGTAGGGTGTAGCTCAGTCACAAATTTTGTGAGCAATCCCTTCTTTGGTACAATATTTAAGAAAGGAAACTCTTACACTTAAGTATTTCTACATCCACTTTTTTATTATTTTTTTATTTGTAAAGCACCCCTTTGAATAAAGCAGTAATTCCTAAAGTACAGTAGTACCTTGGTTTTCGAACGTCTCCGTTGACGAACATTTCGGTTTACAAACGCCGTAAATTTTATGAATCTATGGTATCATTAGATAGTGAAATTCATGCTAAATTTGCAGTTTCAGGAGTTGATGTTAAAGATCTGGAACAGATCAATCCATTTTGTGTTACTTTCTATGGGGAAACCATGCCTCAGTTTTCGAATGTTTCAGAACTCTAACGGTGTTCCGGAACGGATTACGTTCGAAAACCAAGGTACCACCGTACTGGTCAAAGGTAAAATTAAAATAACCTGAAAACACTTGTAAAAAAAAATGTAAATGTTAAATCCTTAGCCCTTGTTTCAGTTTACTGACTCAGAACTTCCAGAAGTAAAGTCTGGAATGACACAAGCTCTGTAGGTGATTTAGGAGCAAACAAGTTTGAGAACTGTTAAGCTTTCTTTTTTTCCTTTTTTTTTTAAATTTATTTTTTAAATTTATTGGGGTGACAATTGTTAGTAAAATTACATTGATTTCAGGTGTACAATTCTGTATTACATCATCTATAAATCCCATTGTGTGTTCACCACCCAGAGTCAGTTCTCCTTCCATCACCATATATTTGATCCCCCTTACCCTCATCTCCCACCCCCCACCGCCCTTACCCTCTGAAGCTTTCTTTTTATTCTCCCCAGAATCAATAAGGGATCCACTGCTAACTTGTTTCTCATCAGTTTCACATCTGCTACTTCGAGTAAACTGACTTATCTAATTGTTTTTTATCCTTAAAGAGAATCTTGAACAAATTGTCATTTTAATGGAAGATATGAGGGAAAGATGAGTTTGGACCCTGATATGAAGCATGAAAGAAGTCTGAATAATGATTTCAGACAGCAAGGGAACACAGGAGTTTTCGAAGGGACAAAGACAGAGAGGGAGAAACAAAGAAAAGGGTTGTAGGAAGACAAATATCTCATGTTTTCCTAGGGCTAACCCATGCTAAAATCTCAGGGAATCGTGCTGTTGGATTAGTATGGTTTAAAGTCCAAATTGCTCTCAGGACTTACCCCAATTTGAGGTCCCACTAGGGTAGAAAGACTAACAAGTATAAAATATAAAGCAAACAGGAGATCCTATAACTTTTCAGCATTGTAGCTGTCCAAAGCCACAAATATAATTTTCTCTTTTCTCTGCCAGATTTGCTAGTAAGATTTTTCTCGGGTCAGTGGCTGAGAATATTTTTCTTTGTTTCTTTCAGTTTCTAATTGACAGAGTCCTTCATGAGGAGTTGGCCTTACTTCTTAGCAAATGAAATCAACACCTATAGTTTGAGAATTCCACCTTCCAATGTAACCATTCCAGGTTCAGTCTTTAGGTCACTGTAACACTGCTTTCTTAAGAAGGAAAGAAGAAACAGACAGAAAAAGGAGTTAGAGAGAAAGAGATAAAGAAGGAAACCTATATTTATTGAACACCTATAATATATCATGCACACTCACAAACATCCTATTATCACATTAATTCTCACAATAGTCAATGAAGTAGACAGGATTTTTCCTTGTTTGCAAGTGAAGAAGCTGAAACTAAGAAATTGTATAAAATATTTCTTAAATAGATAGGTTTCAAATCTGGTTAAATTCGGCCCGACAGACAACAATTTGTCAAGTCTTTTTTTTTTTTAAGGTCAACTTTTTATTTAATTAGTTATTCAACAACTATTTATGAGTGGCTACCAAATTCCAGATACACAGGTAATTTTGTCATTGTTTATCTGCAAAGAGTCCAGTCCAGGGGCAGATAAGTGTCAAGTCTTTTAGAATACAAATTTAAAAACAAATTTTCCTGGGAATACAGCAAGAGAATTCTATCAGTCATCATGCTCATATGAATACATAAACCTCTCTTCCTTCAGAAGACTTGTGAGGTGCTTTAAATAGAAAATTCTTGTCTAGGTCAATATTCTTTAAACGGTGATGTCTTCTCATTAGTAGGTATGACATCAATTGGGTACCAACCAACAATATTTAATGAAATATTACACAATGATACAGAATCAAATAAAAACATTTCATAGGATGTCATCACTTAGTAATAAGGAATTTTTTAGAAATCTGTTTTTCTATATCCTAGATGTGAACATATGTATGTGTATACTGTCACAATGTAAAACATACCTTGTTTCCCCAAAAATAAGACCTCGCCGGACAATCAGCTCTAATGCATCTTTTGGAGCAAAAATTAATATAAGACCCGGTCTTATTTTACTATAAGACCATGTCTTCCAAAATATAATATAATATAATATAATATAATATAATATAATATAATATAATATAATATAAGACAGGGTCTTATATTAATGTTTGCTTCAAAAGATGCATTAGAGCTGATTGTCTGGCTAGGTCTTATTTTCGGGGAAACATGGTATTTTTTAACATAATTTGTTGTGAAAAACAAAAATTTGCAAGTTCCTGGGCTAGATAATAGGAATGTTGCCCACGGCAACTGTTACTGGAAAGTTATCTCAGAGACAGAGAGAAGCCCGGAAAGGAGAAGAACAGCAACGCTACAGAAAAATGTGTCAAGTTTCAAGTTTCATACATTGTGCTGAATAGTTGTTCTCCTCATTTTTCAACTAATAAAGTCATTGAAATGCAGAGGCGAAAAGTTCCTGTAGCAAAGTCAGGTTGAAATCTGCAGATTTCCATCATGTGTGAGGAACTGGGTGTTCAACTAAACTCTGTGAGATTTTTCCAGTCATATTCTATACGTGAAGGATCAACACCTATTTCCTTGTTATCATGCATTGTCCAAGATGGACGAGGCATTTCTCATTATCTCTTCCTTGAAGAGTGTACCCTTCATTTATTCAGGACTTGCCGAGATGTATGCTCTTTATTTTGTTACTTAGGAACAACAACAAAAAATCCTGCTATATTTTCTTCCCCTATTTGGATCACAGAAAGGTTGACTAATAACTAACATCGAGCATCAGTTGTTGTTTTTTTTTTGGTTGTGAGACACTTGCCTGTTGAAGAGGCCAAAGACAAGTGTAATGAGGCTTCATCTGAGGAATAAAAACCAGTGTACTTGGCTGGCCATTCCGAGTATCATTCTAGCCTGAGATTTCACAGAAAAAGGAAAAACATTGAATCGAATCTGGTATGACTATTTCTAAGTTATGACTTTATTTGGCCACTGACAACCATTTATTGAACCTGCGGACATGGGAATTATTAGTAACAATAATGCCTATTATCTGTGTAATGACGAATAGACCACTTCAAAGGAAGTTTACATATTTATCTCCTTTTCATTCTTGTAACAGCCCTGTGTGATTAGGGAAGCATAATCTCCATTTTTACAAATGAGAAAAATGAGGCCCAGATGAGTTAAGTGATTTATCCAAGAACACACAAGTTAGTTGCAAAATTGGAACAAAATCTGTAACCACTAACTCCCAACCCTGCATTCCTCCCAACAGACAGCGGTGCCCTCATTAATTTTCCCTCATAATATCCTCTCTTCTGGTTTCCTAGCTGACCTGTTTCACAGAAGTATTTTCTAAAGTTTATGTTGAAAAAGGGGGAAAAAACGGAAATGGAAGGCAGAGTGATTATTCTGTCACATCTGCTGAATGCAGTTAATTCATTGGTTTCATGAATATGAAGTGGTCTAGAGGAATATGTATCTATTTATGTAACAATCACATATGTTGGGAAAATGTGGTTGAAATACAGATACATTGGTTTCCATTCTAATATTGGTTTAAGTAAATTATATGTTATGCCTCAGCCAACAAATATATCCGTTACAGTTAACTTCTCTAATTTGGTTTAAGGACCCTAGATTTATTCAGCAGTGCACGTATATCAGGTTATGTAAAATTAATAGCTGAAGTTCATTCATATGGCTTTAATTAGAATGCATGAGTTGGGATGAAAAAATCAAGTGAGAGCTCTGGCTTTGATTATAACTGTATCTGTTCCAGTATCAGTTTCTACAAAGGCAGATACGTGTTGGCTTCACTTAATACAAGCTCTTTCAAAGAAACTGTGCATTGGCTTAATTTTACTTTGAAGGCTTTCATTAAAATATATCGTTTGTCTAAATACCAGTTTCGTTCACTTTATTTAATTATCCAAGAGTATTTACAGGGCCTGGAATATAATTCTTTACATTGAAAAAAATAGTTGGTTGTGTTAGGTTAAAAAAAAAAAAAAAAAAAAAAAAAGATTTATTTCTGTAAAAACTTCTTGGAACTTTTGGAGATTGTCCTGTTTCCAAGTCTATATACTTGTCTCCAAACTTGGATTGGGGGTTTGACTGACTCATTTTCTTTCCCCAAAAAAGAACTGTATTAGGAGAAAAGCATTCCTTGTTGATCAATAATGCTATTCTAAGGTGGTTGGTAAACCTTCTCACCAAAAGCAGGGGGAGACATGAGTTTTATAGTCAATGATTTCATTTACATTTGCCTAAGACTTAGTCTTCAAGATCAAAGTAATATTTCACCTCTTCTGTGATATTTTCTGTGATCACTTGGGTTCTCAGTGACACTTCTTTTCTTGCCTACTTGACACACATCTTAACTTAAAGGCAAGAAACCATGCTCTGAATGCTTGTCCATCTTCAATTCCCAGCTCTGTGCTATACACACAGCATGACTCTCGGTGTTTGTCAGTAAAGAGGGTATGGAAGCTGTTAGGTGAATGCAAGCTACTCTGTGCTTAGTACGAGGCATAAGCCATCGCAGGATTATCTAAAGCCATGATGAGTCATATCAGTTGGGAAAGACAGAGGTCCCAAACAATTCGTGGCAAGAAGAATCCTGGATAGGTAAGCAGAGTATCTAAAGTGTCTAATGTCTGGCATCAGTAGTAGGCAGAGGTCTGAAATGCCAGGTGCTGAGAAGCAGAGGGCTCACCATGGACAGCACATGAATGTTGCCTGAGACCAGCACAGCTCCAGATTGGTAGACCAGGTTGAGAGAATAGATGGGGACTTGGGTAGTGAAGAGTACTGTGTATCCCTGAAAATGGAACCTAGTCAGACAATCAGCTCTAATGCGTCTTTTGGAGCAAAGAGACCCATTCTTATTTCACTATAAGACTGGATTAATATAATATAATGTAATATATCAATATAATATAATATAATATAATATAATATAATATAATATAACATAATATAATATTGGGTCTTATATTGAGTTTTGCTCCAAAAGATTCATTAGAGTTGATTGTCCAGCTAGGTCTTATTTTCAGGGAAACATGGTAGTTGCCATTGATCAAGTCTGGGCTACACGCCAGGCTCTGGGCTAAGATCATAGGTTCTGGAGCTGCATGAACCTGGGGTACCACAGTAAAGCCCCTTCCTAGCTGCATGACCTGAGGAAGCTTTGCAATATGTTGGCACCCACACTTTCTCCTCTCCAAAATTGCTGCTGTTTATAAAATAGGTGGCATTACACCTTGTACACAGTTAGGGTTAATAATACCAGCCAGTCTCACAGTTGGTCTTAATTCTATCGATAACCTGACAATACATAGATTACTGTCTACATTACAGTGATCAAAAATTTGAGGCTAAAATGAAAAAAGAATGCACTCAACTCCACTTAACTATTATAGTAAGCGGTGCACCTAGGATCCAAATCTGCCTGGTTCCCGAAGATACATGTACATACATAACAAGCTTAGCATCCAGGACACAAGGATCAGCATCACGTCATCTGTGGTTCTGAGACACAGTGCTCCAGGACAGTTCGGGCTCAGTGTGCCAATGAGGATAGAGTTACTTAGCTGTGAATATTAGAGAACCTCCAGGAAAGGAAGTCAGACCACTCAATCTAAATCTTGTCAGAGTTCACCTTTCCTCTCCATTCTTCCCTCTTCCTTTTTCTTCAAATCATATTCCTTTGCTTATGGTCTGGGCTCCAAAGCATATGGTCAAGAACATAATAAGTAAAAGATCTGTGTATCCTGGCCATCAGTCCAGAGATACGCTTCTCACAAATTACCTTCGTGCCAGAAACCCACCATAAAATATTCATTGCTTTTGATCCTGAAGTATTTTGAGTCTGCAAAACATCTTTTATTAAAATGAAAATGTCCCTTGGGGGAGAGAGAACCTTTTAAGCTATTATCAGTTAAACTCATAGTGGGTAGTTGGTTTATGAAAATTGAGATTAAAAATCTTCAAGAATTGAAGGATACAGAATATGTTTCAGGCAAAAAAGGAAAAACCCATGAGGGGAAATAAGTGGCAAAAAAAAAAAAGGATCATTAGAGAATAATGCATATTTTTCATTTTTTCCTGGAAGTTTGGTGCTGACTTTGTGTCACATGCCCTTCGATCCCTCTTTCTACCTCTCTCTTCTGCTCCCACTGCTCTCCTTAATGCAACCCATTCTTGTTGCACAAGACTGAGGGGACAAACTGGGAGGAACAAATATTGGAGATGTGAAAAACATGACTGCATTTTGAGTGTAAAAAGTTATCAATAACTTCTGACATTAGGTAGAGTTGGTTAAGAGCATGGATATTGAAGCTGTGGTTCAGATCCGAGCTTTGTCATGTCTCATCTATGTGACCTTGGGCATATAATCCCCATGTCCTTTCTGAGAGTCAGTTTTCTTGTCTTAGAGCAACTTAGTGTAGTTGTGAGGATAATTAAAACGCCTAGCGCAGAGGCTGGGTCATAGTGAGTGCTCAACACACAGTAGCTGATAAGAGTAAAGTGCATGCATGACAACAAAAGCAATGACAATACTACGTGAAGCCCCATGTTGGACTCTACTTTGGATGTTGGATATTCACTCATCTGGGCCACTTTGGGACCTACACTGTGTTCTTTAGATTAGGACAGAGTTAAACAGAGTGAGAGAAAGCATTCTACAGATGTGAGGACTGAATGAAAAAACACATCTGAGTAAATGAATTTTATCCTTTCCCAAAGAATATCGCCTAAGTCATTTCCCTAGAGTGACACCAGAGGGAGAATCTATAACTAGATTTTATTAAAGGGGGATGTTGTCCACAGCGGATGAAGTAAATTTATAAATGAAAGGAGTTATAACCTCATTTAATTGGAAACTTGACTTTAACCTATTTGGATCACACTGAAAACAGTTAAAAATAATTTTTAAAATAAAATTTAAAAACAGCTTTAAGTAGCTCGATAAAAGTTTGGATTCCATGAATTGAAACCCATGTATCCCACCCTCAATGCTGCAGGCTATTAATCAACTTAGATTCTCTTAATATACACATTCAAAGGAACCAGGCTATGTCCTTTGGCGGCTAGAGGCAACTAATCTTTAGCAGTAAGGGCTGGTTCTGTAACACAGAACTATGAGAAGGAGAGAGGAAAATTTAAAACCCCAAAGTTCTTCTATCAGAATCATTTTTTACAAGGAAATAGCCAAGAACTGGTTTCTAGAAAGTGTTCTGGTTTGTCTAGAGAGTTTGGATAAGCCAGGAGAATAGACAGCAATGATAGTGATCACAGTGATGACCAAGATGACCAGTGGCCACTACAATCCTGTAAGTGCTTCATGTGTAATTAATAGGGATACCCACAACCATCCACCAAGAAAGCTATTCTTGTTGTCCTCAGGTTAAAAATGAGAAAACGGAGACAACAAATGAAACATTTGGTGCAATGTGACACAGGTAGACGATGACAGAACTAGAATTCAGATCTGGAAGCTCAAACATGAAGGACGCCCCTTTTCAGACTGCATCATGCTTATGAAAATAATATGAGAGCAATCTGCAAGAAGTTGTCCGGAAAGTATTACGATGGCCTTCCCAGAACACTGGATATCAAAGAAAGGCAAGGGATCATTCATGGACCTAATCAACCCCAACAGTATTGAAGCTGGACTCCAACAGTACACTCTTCAATCAACTCTTTCCACACAAGCAAACACTCTTCTTACGTTGGAGTCCCTGGTTTGCTTGCCCAGCCATGTGTGACTGTGTTCTGTCCTAACTAGCATTTGGCACAGATTCTGAAATGAGCAGTCTATGGTCAGAGCATAGAGCCAAATGACCTTTCCCACTTTGCTGGGTTAAGATGAAAGGACTAATTTTGCCTACGTAACAATCATGCTCAGGGCTTGACCTGGTGCTGTCATTCTACTTTTGAATAAAGCACAGTCATCAGTGGGTAGGATTGTGTTTTGCTTTAGAATCTCTCTGTGAATTTGGAGACTTACCTTCTATTTCCAGGTCATATTTTCTAAGGATACTTTGGACATGTGACTCTGTGTTTTTAAGTTGTCAGTCGTGGTCCTGCTGGAGATTTTGAATGCACAGTGTATTCTAGCATGGCCATCACCACAATGCACACTGTCTTTAACGTGGATGCTACAGGAATGGGTGCTGAGATTAAGAGACCAGGGAGGCTGACGATCAGAGCCTGTTTTGTAAATCCATTCTTGTTATAGGCCAGATAGCTGGGGTCCCATATGGGTATATTTAGCGATAGGCAGGAAATAAGAGAGAATTCAAAAGAGTGTGCATATTGAGGACATGACTTTGGGGGTACAGAGTGAAGACTGTGGGAGTCTCTGAAAGTAAGCAGTCTCATTGCCCAAGTCTTTATTTCTCCTGAAAAGCATAATAAGGGTGAAAGGACTGGAAATGGTAGCAGGTAATGATGAGGTCAGAGGAAAGACCCAGCCAGTTGTCCATGAAAAGTTTGCCCAAAGTTCCGGGTGATTTTTTTTTTTTTCAATCACCCAGGGGAAAATAAATTTAAAGTATAAATAGCGGCATTGTCACCTTTGGGTCCCAGAATTTCCTGGAATCTCTACCCTTTGGCAAAATAAACAAAAAGACACTAACTAGAGGTGCCTCCGCCTCAAGGCCGACCAGTGATTAATCATGTGAAGGCTGTTGGTGGAGCTGGTGGTTCTAGGAGAGGGTTCCCAACTACTGAGTTGAGATGGTGCCGATCAGGGCCAGCCCTACACGCTCAATGTTTCCATCTTGGCCGGTCTCCAGTCTCATCCTGTCCTTTCTTCTCTGCGACTTGACCTTCCTGGTGCTCTGTACCTCCCTCTTTCTGCTCATCTGGTTTCTGTCTCTCCCTGCCTGTTGCTCATCCCTTTCAGCACTGCTTTTAAAGGTAGGAGTTCTAAGTATCGGGAAGTTTCCTCTAAGAGCACCTAGGCTGCGCCTCTGTGCTGCTGAAAAATATATCTCAACCCTTCAAGTGGATTGATTAGTCACTTTCATACTCCCAATGTGTTATTGTCGAGTTGATTGCCATCTATGCTATTTTCCTCCTCATGTGGCCATATGGGGTCATTTTCACCTGTGCTTTATTCCTCACCCATGTGTAGGGAAGTAATTCTTACACTGACCACCTCAATTTACCTCCTGGGAGTCTCAGAGAATCCAATCTTATATATCAATGCATGTGTGTTTTCATTCATTCATTCAACAAATATCTATGGAGTGTTTATCATATAAAAATGACTAGAAAGTAGAAAAAACTCTATGAATATTGTGCTTTTTCAATTCAGTGTCGGGCTGTGGGGAGGAAATCTATCACACCAGATTTTTTGTTTGGTTCTCTCCTATTACAAAACAAAGTACTAATAAATAGACTGGATTTTTCACTTTTCACGCATTGTGGATATCATGTTCAGAACTTAATGAGCAAGAATAATTATTCTTTCTGTTTTCCAAACCTATGGAGAAAGATAGAGAGGGAAGGGGACATAGGTGCAAAGCAACTGACTTTCAATGGAGGAAATGATCCCTTTGCTTCCATGGAGAATAAAGCCCTGTACTCCAAGCATCCCACACTACATAAGGGTAAGTTTCTAATCCAGCCCATTAACAACCTCAAGACTGGAAATGCCTCCAATGAATAAATGCCACTGAGAGTTCCATGGAGTTATGCCATCTTGAAATTAAACGTTTGACATAGTCCATTCAATTGAATACTAAGGATGATGAACATCCTTAAGTCCTTACAGTGAAGAAAGCATTCCTTCCCGCCTGCTGGCATCAGCACTGCAGAAGATTGCATGCATAGAGGAGACCCCAGAGTTTCCTTACTCCATATGCATTAGTCACACTGGGTACAGCTCTGTCATTAGTGACTCATTCTCATTCAGAACCCCAATCCTCCCATTGCTATTTGCCTGGTGCTGCCGATCAATTTCCATACCTCTCTTTCAAAATCAATGGACAAGAAGAGCATAAATATTCAAAGGAAGAAAATGAGCAAGCACAGAGGTAGTCAAGGCTACCTGTGACGCCAAGGGGGCAAGAGAAATTCCTCACAGATGGACAATTTTAACAAACTTTGCATAGAGGGCAAGACCCTGCTACAACATTGTTGAGACACTGGATACCGGATTTGAATTATCTACTCTCAAAGAGTGCCAGGTAAAAACCTTGTTAGGCCAGAATTAAGGATATGTCACCAAATGCATAGAATTTCTTCTCTGCATCCATTAAAATCAAGGCAATTGGGAATGACAAAGTGTGCAGGGTAATTTAATGCAGACATTTCCTGAACTAATTTATGCTCTAGAGCCTGTGCAGTCAAAAGGGAGTTGTCTGACGGAGTTTTAAAGCATCCTATAGTTCAGTCAGAAATTCCAAATGCCAAATCTTGACCTTGGAAATCTGCTCTTTGGGACGTCCTCATTTTCTGAGCTTCACAAACTATGGACACCGAAGTGTATGTACAAATATGTAAGTAAAACCTTCACTAAAATCAGAGTACTTCATGCTAAATCAAGGCGCTGCTGACAGTTCTCTTTTACTCTGACTTTCAACGAGACTACACCCACTTCTCCTCCCACCCCAAACTGTCAAAGCATTAACACAGAATCAGTCTTTGATCTGCCAGACTTGGGTTCAAATCCCCATTCAGCCATTTAGAAGTTCCTGACCCAGGGCACATCACCAAATTTCTTGGTCAAGTAAGATAATACCAATTTCCATCTCCTTCGATTTTTATGAGGATTTAATTAGATAATGCGTGTAAAGTTCTTGGCATATAAGTGCTCAGTAAAACTTATTGTCGTTATCTCTAATATTATTTCTCATAACTGCTGCATTTTCAGCTAGTAGTGAACTTGGGGTTACATAAAAGTAAACTCCCGCTCCCAAGGTTCTTTTCCTTCTTCTACGTTGCTATCTAATGATACATATCTTTAAAGCATTTTTAGATCTTCAGTAAAATATACTAAAATGTAATACATTTTTCTGGAGAAGGAAGAACCACTGATATATTTCCAAACAAGCATATGTCAACCAAGTGTCATGTTTAGGCTGCATATAAATAATAGAGAATGCCTCCTGACATCAGTTTTTACATCCAAAATCATCCTGAGCCATAAGTTGTGCTTACATAGAAGACGCAGAATCTTGCCTACCTATCTGCTGAAAGATTCTTCTCTAGAACTCTTTATTTCAGAGGTGCAAAGGTGTCCAAAGTAACCCAGCTTCCTTAGAATTGAAATGAGATTATTCTTTAGTTCTCCAGAGAAGGGAAAGAAGAGGGTTTTCTGTGTAAAACAAACAAACAAAAAAATGTCCGACCTGACCTCTGGAGCAGGGAGGGTCGGGGGATGATGAGGTAAAAAGACACACAATTTCCTGATGATGCATTCTATGTGTAAGACCAGCGAGTTCCCAGGCCTGTTCACATGCCCATCTGTGAGTTACCATTCATTCATCTCAATCTGTAATTCACTTCTATACAACTGTCTTGCAAAAATAAAATAAGATAAAGTAAATTCTCCTGAGATTTGTTCTATAATTTTACATTCAATAAAAGTAAATATAGCTGCAATAACCTAGGAAGGACAGGGAGCCTGGTTAATTAAATTTTCTACTTGAGCACAGATTTAACTAGAAAACATTTTTGTTTTTTCTCTTCTGTTTAAAATGTATGAACATGCTTTCCTCCCTCAGGAATTACAATATTACCCAATGACTCACTTTGATATTTTTGTAAAGCGATAGAGGAGAACAAGATTATCTCTAAAGTCTCTTTCATTTTTAATACTTTGTGAATTTGACATCAATAGATAACCTAATAGGGGTGAGAAGAACCTCAACATATGCTCTACAAACCATGCTTATTCTAGAAACAATGCTTCCACGGGTAGTTTAAAATACTACCTTGACAAGTTCCCTACAGCTAGGTTGATGGCTTAGTAGGCAAAATTCAGACATGGGTCAGCTGAGGCACAGAAGGTCAGAAAAATCTAAGATGGTTGGATTCCCAGAACACTAGAAAATGCCATCTCAGGAGAACAGCCTACATCAGAGGGGATTTCCTCTCAGGCTTTGACTCTGAGGATCAACAGAAACACTTTAATGCCTTTGCTGTGACTTCAAAAGGCTAGAGTGAGTCCTTTAATCTGTGGTTATATGATTAGAAGGAATTTGAAAACAAAGAGGAAGATTATCACCACGTGGATTTTATTTGCAGCCTAACTACCCCCTGATTCGGCTGGAAAGCCAGCCAGAAGGTGCCTAAGAGGTGAGTAAATTTCGTAGGTATTTTGATTCTGGAGGTGGATAGGGGAAGTAGTGAAAAAGGTTTGAACTGATCCTCGCTCACTCTATGCTCGAATGCTGGATGCTTACTTTGAAATCCAGCATTCCTTGATACTTGTCCTGATTCATTAAAGATTGACAGCTCCATTTATCTCTGAGGTGCCTGCATGCAGTTCCTATTAGTGTGAGAAGTACTTGCAACTGCACAGCAATGTAAGACTCTAGTCTTTTGTCTTGCTCAGAGTGATTTTGAAAATCAGCTTTCAGGTACCCGTAAGAAGGTCAGCCTATCCATCTAAAGATTTGGCAAATGGTTCTCTACCACAGATTAAGAATGTTAATTCTAGGAAGAGAGTTGGAAGCAATTAAGTACAACTCTCTCAACTCATAGATGAGGAGATTGAGTTGTAGAGATGGTATCACATTTTTTCAAATCCATTAAGTTATGCATATATGGGAAGCTGTGACTCCTCCCTTCTGTTCCAGTTCTCTTTAAACTCAGTGTAATAGTTCATAGTGCTAATAATTTAATAACCTAATCACATGACTCCAAACAAAAAAGTATAATATGGTCTTCTATTTCAAGAAATGGTGCAACACGACTGGCCTTGACATCCCACCATAAACAAATTTAAAATCAGACAAAATATAAAGACAGGCTTTTTTTTAGAGATTGGACAGCAGGCAGTGCATGACTGTAAACTCCAAGAGAAGATAAACAAACAATATAAGCCCTATTTCCCTGAGAGTGAAGGGAACCAAAGTGGAGCCCTATTTGCTCAGGGAGTTAAGGAGATGGAGACCAAAGATTAGGAAGGCTGTGGCAGTTGCAAGTCACAGGGCAGAATTTTAAGGAGAGTTATATGCAGAGAAAAAGATCTCCAGAAATCCATATAGTGCCTTCCTTGGTACTATGCTGTATATGTGTAATGTGAAACTTCAAGTATCCAGGCAAAGAAGAAACAGAGTTGTATCTGAAAAATTCAGAGAGCTTACAAAGAGTGGAGAGACTCTGAGCACCAACAAGCCAGTCCCACTGCTTTTGAACACACTGTTCCATATTTTAAAAATTGTTTTTCAGTTTGTGTAATTTGCATTGAAGAATGCTCATTTTTTGCTGTTGTTGTTGTTGTTTTTTCCTTAACTTGGCTGAGGCTATGGATGAGCTCATCAAAGTATTTCTTCATCTCTACCATATTTTGTAGTTCTAAAATTTCTATTTGCTTCTTTGTTATAATTTCCATCTCTTAGCCACAGTTTCTCATCTGTTTATGTGTTACCCTCCTTTTCAACTAAATCTTTCAACAATTTAATCACAGCCTTTTTAGCCCTGGCTTAAAATTCTAACATGAGTCATCTCTGATTCTAGTTCTATTGGTTATTTTGTCTCTTGAAAATGACTTAATTTCACTTGATTTTTATTTGTACATAATTTTAAAATTGAATGCAAGACATCTTGTGAAAAATAAGAAAAACTGACGCAAATAGTATTTATACCCAGACATTGATATTCTCCAAATTTCTCCAAAAGTTCTTTGGACTTGGGATGTGGGCTAGATTCAGTGACTGTTTTTCTCACCCCTCTTTGTCCCCCAGCAACAGTGGGTCTTTACCTATGCCTGGGAGCAACAAGATGTTCTGCTGGGACTGCAGTAGCTTAAGTATTTTAAAGGAAGCATCAGCTGGCGGACCTTCATCTATTTCTCACAGTGCAATCAATTTCCTCCTTCACACCTGTACCTGAGGGAGTCTTTCTTCAATTTCCTGCCCTGACCTGAATCTTTCTCATGAGCACCAGATGGAGGTCCTTTGAAAAGAGCCTGCAAGTAGATATAAATTCCTTATCATATCACCGTACACTAAGTCTTTCATAATTTATTAACACGTTAAGTTATTTCTTCTGACCCTCTTGTCTGGTGACCCTATCTTCCAGCTGTAGTCTGCCACAGGAGACAGAAACAGGTGTCTTAGCTATCTTGGTGGAGGGAGCAAAATGGTCTATCCTTGGATTTTAGGCTGTTTGCCCTGCAACTTCAGATGCCTGATAGTTTTAAGAAAAAAATTGTGAGTTTGTAGTTTATCCAGCTTTTACTCATTGTCAGTGTAGCAGAAATAAAAATTCTTAGTATAAAAGGGCAAGAAGAAGAAACATAAAGTGTTGAAAATAAGAAATAAAACTAACACTATTCGTTTAAAGTACCACTGATGTGTAGATAATGTTAAATATTCTATAGACAATTATTGGTTTATGGATGCAAAGTTAGCAGGACCACTCAATGAAAGGTCAATATATAAAAATCAATCATCCTTAATAACAGCAACAAATTACAATAAAATAAAATGAATATAATTTATAATTACTATAAAAACTGAATATGGCTGACTCTTGAACACTATGGTGGTTAGGGGCACCAACCCCCTGCACAGTGGGAAATCTGTGTATAACTTTTAATTCCCCCAAAACTTAACCACTACTACTCTACTGTTGACTGGAAGCTTCACTAATAACATAAACAATCAATCAACACATGTTTTGTATGTTATGCATATTATATACTATATTCTTATAATAAAGTAAGTTAGACAAAATGTTAAGAAAATCATAAGGAAGAGAAAATACATTTACAGTACTGTACATATTTACTGGACAAAAATCAAACCTGTGTTGTTCAAGGGTCAACTACATATAGGATTGAATTTAATAAAAGATGATCATGATCTCTTGAAATTAAATTACATGAATAAGCGTTATTCTCGTGAATTTTGAAAATATTGTCAATATGCTCAATATTGTCAATTATCTCAAAATTGATCTATACACCAAATACAATCTCAGTCGTAATTTTAGCAAATATTTCTTATTAGTGAAAATGTAAAAGCTGATTTTAAAAATATATGGGATAACTCAAAGGACCATGGATAATGAACATCATATTTTAAAAGACTGATACTGAAAGATATTTACTAACAGATACAGGATCTTTTATAAAAAAAAAAACTAAAGCAATTAAAACTCTGTGGCATTACAGCAAGACTGATAGACTAATGATATAAAATACAGACTCCAGAAATAAACCCATACATACTTGGTCACTTGATTTATGTTGATGATGATTCTAATGCATACAAGATGACAATGAGTCTAACACATAAGGGATTTTTAAAAGTTGTCTTTTTGAGATAATTTTAGTTTCACATGCATTTGTAAGAAACAATGCAAAGAGATCCCCTGTAGTCTCTACCAAGTTTCACCTGATACTAACATATTGAAAACTATATTACAATATCACATCCAAGATATTGGCATTAATATAGTCAAGATACAGAACATTTCCATGTCCACAAAGTCCCCTCCTATTGCCTTTTTGTGGTCATACACATTTTCCTGCTGTCCCCTCTCCTCATTCCTATTACTGCTGGCGACTAATAAGGTATTCTCCATTTCTATAATTTTGTTAGTTCAAGAATGTTATATAAATGAAATCAAACAATATGTGACTTTCTGGGATTGGCTTTTTTTATTCAGTGTTATTTTCTGGAGATTCATCCAAATTGTTGCATGTATCAATAGTTGGCTCCTTCTTCTTGCTGAGTAGTATTCCATTTGTGTATAAACAACTTGTTTACCACTCACCCACTGAAGAACATCTGATTGTTTCTAATTGTATCTATCATGGTCAAAGTGACAATAATTTAGATGGAGGTGGAGAGAAGTGGATTTAGATGTTTTAGAATTCCAGCCACAGGACCTGCTAATATATTAATGGTGGGAGCTGAAGAGTTAATAATTGTTAATTTATTTATCACGTGAGAGCAGAGTTGTCTTTGATGTGTAGGGTTGATATTGCCTCTTACTGAGTCATGAGGACTGAAGGAAAATCAGTTCGGAGGGACGTAATGGAGAATTTCTTTTTTTTCTCTTAAATCTTGTTTTTGGTATAAGACTTAGGTGTCCATTATATACCCAAAGGAATATTTCCATTTTAGGGTAATTAATCTAGCAGTTCTCCTTGCTTAGAAAGTACTCCATCCTTTCCATGGCTAGTTTTTTCTAGTTTTTTAGGTCTCAGCTTATATGTCACCTTCCCAGAATCTTTCCTTCATCACTCCTCTGAAGTAGTCACTCATTCATTGTCCATTACCCTCTTGTAATTTTCTAGATAGCATTATTTCCAGCAGTTATTATCTTATTTGTTTGTTGATTATTTGTGACAGTATCCACTGAACAAGAGCCAGGCCACCAGCAGTGTTTGGCAACCTGGTAGGCGGCCCAATATAAATATTCATGCAGTTAATGAGTGCTACTGGAAACAATCAAGCCAGGGGACATTTACAGCAGTACACCAACAGGTATTGCCAGACATGGTAATAGCTACATTATCCATATATGAGGATTAGCAGTAACATAGGCAAATTTCTTGGCAGTCTTTGGCACATAGTAGGCACTCTGAGAATGATACCCAAAACGACCATTTCCATTAATGTGCTACCTGAATAGTTTTGCCTTCTCTGTAGCACTTTTAATTGGGGCCATATGGCACCCCATCAGCCACTAAAAGGGACTGTTTGGTCAGAAGGGGATACTGTTGTTTATTAGAAATAATAAAATTATAATAAATTTCACCTTTGCTTATGTAACTAAACTCAAATATGCTCTTTTTTAAACCCAGAATTCAATCAGACTAATAAAAACAGAAGCTTATCATAATAGATATCAAAAATATTAAGTAAAAAAATAAAATTCACAGCAAGTCTATCGATGGAAAGCTAGCATTGAAATATACAACACAGTCACATATGCAACAGCAAAGAGAGCAGCCTCCTTCATATAAAGTTCTTGGGGCCCCACACATTAATCCTGGGTCCTCCCAACCTGGGCTGTGTCCCTTCCTTATCCCCTTAATTTTTCTGGGTATTAGTTGTTAGGAACCACATTCTTTTCAGTTGTTTCACAGCCGTCATGTAGGAGTCTTGTGCTGGACATGTCTGGTATTTATAGGGTACTCAAAGGAAATGAAGTGGGCAATTTTGAGTGTTAAAGAGCATCAAAGCAGGACTGTGCATTGCTGAAGTTTTGCTAGGACTCTGGTCTTCTGCTTCATAATAACCATGATTTGTTTCCCAGCTTTCTGAATGATTCCATCCAGATCTTGGGGGTGGCCCTTGATTTTTTTGTCACCTGGACAGAAGTTGTAATCAGAGTACATATATATATATTTTTTCTACCTTTGCTCTCCCTTTTCTGTCATCCTATATCCGACCCCCTCAGCTTGTTAAAGGTTTGCTTTTGAAATGAAGGTCAGCGGCACGGTTAAAGCATTTGGAGAAAATCACATTCTCTCTGCCCTAGAAAAATATAGCTCTCTAGGAGGAGGGAAAATCTCTCCAGAGACTTCATCTTTGAATTCTGGAGGGTCACATGTTTGAAATGTTAATATGATTTTATGGATGAAAATTTTACCTGCCAAACATTTCTGAAATATGTGCCTGTCAAATATCCTTTCCCCTAGGGACAGTCCTCTCTATACATCAAAGGCAGCTCTTCTCCCAGAGACCACCCTCTGTAGAGGGAGAAGTGAGACCTCCCGTTAAAGGCTGCGAAGCTCTCAGTGTTCAGTTATTGTAAACTCTCAACTACCCACACTGTTTGGGAAGAGAAGAAACATAGAGAACAAACCAGAAAGCATCACTTTCCGAAAGCATTTTCATAAAATATTTGTACTATACCTTTATGATCCTGGAACTGTCAATCTCTCTGGTGTAGATACACCAAAACAGATTCTTTTTTTTCTCCCCTAGGCTTGTATAACCCCAGTCATCATAAAAATGCAACCTCGCTCACAATGGAGAGAGCAAATCTATAGAAAATAGCTGAGCCATACCAAATAATGGTGGCAAACTACAGCAGGGATTTCCAAATCTTTGCAGGCAGGGTATCCAGGCATCACACATGAAAAACTATTTTACTGCAGTGAAGGCCTACAGCTTGTAGCTGTTATAATTACTGATCTTCCTCTACCTCGTCACTGTGCTTCCTGGTCTTCATTAGTCCAGATGTGCAGCTTCTGCTGGGAGTTTTTCACTTGGATTCTCAGTGGACTAAACTTCTGTCAGTCTCTGTTGCTTGCCACCAAATCTTACTAAAAGTCAAAAACCCACCGAGTTCCTTTTTTTAATATATGTATCACTTGTGAAATACCTACTCTGTGTGCCTGTGTGTTATGTAAAGGTTATGAAAGACTTAAAAGCCTTGTCTCAACCCTGCTTAGGTTTATAATCTGGGAAATTCTTGCTAGCTCTTTGAGCATCTTTTCTTCAATCCATTCGAGTTGGAAATAATTCAACAGTAACAAACACATTCATGTCTAGACAGTAAGAAGGCGTAAGGGTCAAGTAAATTTGTCTGGAGGGTGTGAGAAAATTGTTCTTAATCTCTGTCTTCATTCAGCCCTAAACCTGTAAAATAGGAATTTCTCCCAACACTCTCTACCTTTCGGGGTAAGTACTAGGAAAAAACTGCCGCTGTTACTCATTCAGTTCCATGGGAAGAATCAAATTTTGAACAGCTGAGATGATGAGAGCCTGAGGCTCATACTCAGTGTTCTGCATTTCTCTGTTGAGCTGTCTCAGTTGCCAAAGGTCATGGAGCTCTTGTCTTCCTGTCTGACTTGTGTCTTCTGCTCCTGTTAGTTTGTTTGTGTGTGGGGTGAGGGCATGACATGAAACTGCCTAGCTCTGCCTCCTACGATTCCTAATGCCTAGACTAGAAGAGTGGTGTGGGAGAAAGTAGGACACCCACATGTTGTGGAATCATGTCCAAACCATGTGCCCCAATCTGGTTTTATAAACGAAGATTGTATAATCACTGTGACCTTTTCTTCTTGTGCCTATGTCTCAATTTTGGGTAGTTCCAGACAAAAAGAATAATCTTACTAAAAAGCACCCTCTGCGTGGTGTGGGCAGGTTATTGGATTGGTGGAACTGGGGCTGGCAAATATTGAGTGTAAAGCTAGAGAAAAGCATGCCGAGAGGTAGCTTGAGTCCAAGCACATAGGTTCACGTAAGGAAAGATGAGCAAACTCCGGGCAGGTGATATGAGCAACACCAGACTGAAGATTCAAAATCCAGTCTGGGCATGCAGGGGTTGGGAGCTCAGTCTTGGCCACAAGAGCATGAGCTCTCTGAGAAACACAAACCCAGGTGAAAGGATGATGGGTAAGGCTAATGCTTAAGACAGCAGAAGTGTTAAGTCACAGCCTAGAGGTGAAGGGGAGAAGAGGCAAAACTCAAGACCAAAGGACATGAAGCCATGAGCGCGTGGCCCCCCATCCCATTCCATAGCGTAAAGCTTAAGGTTGGTTTCATATTTTCAACAATTTTTCTCAGCACCAGTCTTTTGGTTTGGTTTTGCTCTTTACATTTCACTTTGGTTTTAATGGGTATTTGTTTTATGATGGAACAAGAATTGACTGCCAGGTTCTAATACATTGGTAAAAGTTGCAGTTGGTGTTTTGAAATCTCATAGAACCAGACCAAAACTCTTTTTTGTTTTTGTTTTTGTAATTTGTGTGTTTGATTGTTTTGTGCTTATGAGCGAGAGTGAAAGTGGGAAAGCAAGATTTTCCTAAAATAACCTAAGGGAAGAAATCACTAGATACAAATTATTGATTGCATGCCCCCCTAGTGGGCTTGTTATCCGATTGAGAGTTTGTCCAAGATCACAAATTAATGCTGTACCTTCTAGGAGAAATATGATATTCATTCAATGTTGAGTAAATCCATATATTAAAGCCAAACATTGATAAATAATGTAGACCAATAACCCTCCAAAAGGCATATTTCCATATTTCCTGGAAGGGTGACAGCATGCTACTATTTTTAATGGCTCGCACTATTACTATCTCATATGTGTGAATGATGTTTCAGTGGTTAAGGCTCTGATTTATTAATTAGAATGCAGTTTTCAGTGTGCTAATGGTACCCTGAGTTGAATGATAAGCACATATTTTAAATATGAGGTTTGGCAATTGCACAATATTTTAAGTTGAATTGGAATATGTAAAGGATGAAAATGTCTCAGAGGTATAGGAGATTCGGATCACTTCCCTGTGTACTTGCAGTTTAAAAACAAAATTAGCATTTGTTTTATCAAGGATGAAACAGAACGGGGTATTACTTTAAAAGCAACTTTTTTTTTCCCGTGCTTGGAGACCTTTTCCCCCTCTTCAATCCTTTTCCACCCAACCAAAACCCAGATATTTTGAAACGTGTTGCTTTTCTCTGTTCTGTCTTTGTAACCATAACATGCAAGGGTTTTTCTAAGGAAAAGCTGCTTGCTAATTCTTTCTTAATTCACACCTTTGAAAAATAAAAAAAAAATTCTGGAGAAGTCCTCTATACAGACCAAAAAAGCAACCAATTTAACTGTGTGGGTTTTTGGTTTTTGTGAAGTCCCTAGTTATTTCAAGCCCCAAATTTCTTTTGATATTCATGGTTCCCAAATCCTAACACTAGTCTTTCAATGTGGTGACATAATGCTTACATTCGAAACTGGGAAAAGCCTGTAACATAGAGGTCGGCCCTTTCCCAGGCACCAACTTCATAATGGAGTCCTTAGCATGTGAATGGATTAACTGCTTTTTGGGTGTCCTTGAACTGTCTGTATCATGGAAAACATGATACCATCTGATGTTAGCATGGCCTAAAAATGAGAATAGATGACTTTGTCATGTTGAGGTTTTACTTGTTTCTTATCTCTTGAATTCTGAATAAAAGACAATTAGAAACATCAGGTTGGTCAAAAATGGGGACTGCCTAACTACAGGTTTGTAATAAGTGGAACTGTGAAAACTAAAGTTGACAATTCCTCCTGTGTCCACACTGCAGGAGATTTGAGAAGCTCACCTGTCCCCAAGTACGGGAATAACCTTGGAGCCCCTTTTGTCCTTTTGATGTTGGCATAACTAAACCATCCCTGAACTCCCAGCTCACACTTACGTGGAGGTTAGAATACAGGACACAAACCACCTGACAGTCAACATGGTCTAAGAGGGAAGCACCGAAGTCCTCTAACTAAGCCAGTCATCGAGCCATCTCCTCCATCACTTTTATCAGCTAACCATCACTCCTTGGTTAGCAGACAGTGGGGTGAGCCAAGCAGGATACCTGGAGGAAGAGCCTGCCGAGCCGCGGGAACAGAAAGTGCAAAGGCCTCGAGGTAAACGTATTAGTCATTTTCAAGGAACAGGTCAGCAGGGGAGAGTGACTGGAGATAAGGTCAGAATGGTCACCAGGGGTAAGTTCTTAGTGCATTTTAGACTTTCTAAGAGCATTGGCTCTATGGTGAGATAAGTGGGAAGTTGTATGATCTGGGCAGAGAAAGGCTATGCTGCAGCTGATGTTGAAATGTGGCTCTCTCTTATCCTCATTCAGAGTTGAGGATGTGGTAGAGGTCAAGGTGGAAATGGGGCATTCTGGTAGGAAGTAAGGAAATAGGAAAGAGTATGGTGTGCCTGGGAAAACACAGGTCAGTGTTTCTAGAACCTAAACATTCTTGGACACTAGGCAACGAGGGAAGAAGAGCCATTGAAAGGCTTGATTTTTTTAATAGGTATTGTGTGCTCTATATACCTGCTCTATATATGTGTGCTCTATGTATGA
Organism: Rhinolophus sinicus; assembly: GCF_036562045.2. Classification (NCBI taxonomy): domain Eukaryota; kingdom Metazoa; phylum Chordata; class Mammalia; order Chiroptera; family Rhinolophidae; genus Rhinolophus; species Rhinolophus sinicus. Next base: position 23,679,485 of record NC_133758.1, on the reverse strand, counting down.
AGAAGTTTGGATTTCTTCTTCAGGCAGTGCAGAGCACATACAGATTTTTAAGTCAGGGACTGATATGGTTCTACGGGCACATTGAAACATAACAGTGACATCTCTGTGTGGGATGGAGTCAACACTGGAGGTAAGGAGATGAGTCAGAAAGTGAATGCCGTGATCTAGAAAAGTGACAAGAAGGGACTAAATAAGGTAAAGGAGTAGCATGGCGGAAGAAGAATCAGAGATGAATCTGAAAGCTTTTTAGAAATTTGAAGTTTTATGATTTAGCTATGGAATGCATTTTAGAGTTAAAGAGAGAAGACGGTGGAATTCCACTCAGGATCCTTAGAGGCTTCTCTTCTGCCAACTCTGTATTCTGCCCTGGAGCTTTAAGATTTATATGAGTACCAGAGACTAAACACCTCTCTGTGCTTTTAGAATAAATTCATGTCCCTGGGGTCTATCAACAGCTAACACAGAATGATGCCTAGTGTACCTGTTAAAATCAGTCATATGGAAGGAAAAAAAAAAAAGAATGCCTGATCATAGGTGTAGGAAGCGCCCTGCCTTTACCCTAACTTCTTTACCCTAACTTTCAAACCTTGGTACCGTCTTTTTCTGATCATTTCCTATCACAATTGGAAGCCAGCCTGGTGTTGCCCCTCCAGTTAGTTTCCTGTTCTATGTAGATGTTTCTCGTATAATCCCTTAGTTTGATGTATGGAGACACAGTTATTACTTCAGCGGGCTCTACTCACACTCCTTCCATCATAGTTATGGCTGCAGCCTAACAGGAACTTCACTGGAAATGAATGTTAGAAATCATAATGGCATTTTGTTTCATGCAGTTTTATTTAGGGAAATGCTATTCAGGACATAAAACAAGGGGCTGCCCTAGAAAGAAGTAAACAATCACTGTGTCCCATAATGTTATGATTTAGTGTCAAGAATATTGTTTCCTGGGAAGATTCTGATGATGTTTTTATTTTACTTTAACTTTATTCAAATATTAATTTATGGCCTTCATTACCAAGTTAAAGATTGCTGGGGTGATTAAACTCTTCTGTTTTATGTGTAAACAGAAGGGATCCTTATTATAGCATCAGAAATGATGCCAAAAGGAGGACATCTTTACTTTCTTTTTTGCTCACTCGAAGCCATTTCAATGTACTGCATATTTACAGATCATTTCCTGTTTGAGAGACACCAAGTGGTCACTTTATAGGTGCAATGGTAAGTGATGGGTCCCAGTTCCTCTCCTCAAGGTTTCACAACTGAGATGAAACTTGGACAAAACGTAAATACAATGAGAAAGGAGATGCATCAGGTACCATTAGATACAAAATGTGAATAGGAAGGAGCGAGGAAGCGACTACTTCTAGTTGTACAAACGATAAAGTAACTGTGAATATCTTCTTAGGAATCAGTGGTTGACTCGTGGTGGGTTTTGTGAGAGAATCGCTAAAGATGGAAGTCAAGAGACTGATTAGTTGAAAATATGAAGCCTCAGTCCTGAAACAGCAAATTGAGTTGAGGATTCCAATTAATAAGAACCAGAGGTATAAAATACAGACATAATTATTGTCACTGCATATTTGAGGGTGGAAAGATAGTGAGAAATGCAATGGATTCAGAGCTTGGAGTAGAGCGGTGGTATGACATGGCACTAGAGAGGTCAGGACCGCACTATGTAAGGTACTTTGTATCCTCAGAGGGGTGTGTATTCATTCTATCAGTGACGGGAGTCGCTGAATGCTCTAGAGTAGAGCATAGGCTGGTACCATGACGGGGGAGATTGTCAGGGCAGAGCAGAGATTGGTGGAGAGATTAGCCCAATGTTAACAACTGGTAAGAAAAATAATGGGAACTTTATCTGAAGTAGTGGCAGTAACAGAAGATTGAATGGCATACACTTTAGAGCTATTTCAGGAGTAAATTAATAAGGCTCTGTAATTGCCTAGCTATGGGAATTGAGGGTGAAAATGGACTTGAAGAGTATCGAGTCCATGGTTAGAAATGAGCAGTTGTTATTACTAAGGAAAGAAAAAACCACTCTCAGTGAACTAAAGCCCATTCATTTGATTAGTTGATTCATAAAATAGCTGCTCTTATGCATTTTAATATATTTGCAAGTAGGTATTGAAGAAAACAACTCAAAGATATCTCAAGGCATATTATCTCTTTATTCTGCCTCAAAATGTGGTATCAATGATAATGGGCCTTTTACCTTCCTTAGTAGCTTAACAAGGTGTGCTGATGGAGTGACATTTATTTGCCTATCAACCTTCTATCTCTATAGCATTTCCTCCAGAAAGACAGACCAGAAGCTCTTCTAAAATGCAAAAATTAATGGCTCCGTGGGTATTCAGATTCCTGGTCTTTGAATATTACACTACAAAATCATTGCTATAATCAGCTGTTAGTGGCACTCTACAGGCAGTGAAGTCATTAGTTTGTTCTTGAGCAGCACTGGTACTTAAAAAAGACACTGATTCCAATTCATCTCAGCTCATATGATTTAGGTTTAGTTGGATATTTAAATTAGCTGATACTAATGCGAGGTTTTTCAAGGTTCTCTAGCTCATAAAGGAAGCCTAATTTCTAATAGCACATGTAGTAGAAATGAAAACCTAGCTCTGGATTTATGGTATCCTCCTTTTTCTTTTCTTTTCTTTTCTTTTCTTTTTTTTTTTTTTTTTTTTTTTTTTTTGTGTGTGTAAGAGAAAGCAAAGTCATTTTCCCTAGTAGATTCAATTTTTCAAATGAATAAGTTCCTCTAATTACGTAACAGGAACAACTTCCAATGCCTTGGGATTGCCATTCTCTTTAGTCATTAAATAACTATGTTTTCCTTTAGTCTGAAAGTCCCTGCCCTTCTCCAAAAGCTTAGTTTATTCTCTGGAACATGCTTACTCACAATGAAACTCTCCCTCTGGACGTTCAAGGTAGCTCCCTTGTTAGACCGAAATTACACCTTAGTAAACCTTAGTTCTTTAAAATTTACAAAACACTTTGATATCTCTTATATTATTCTCTTAACAGTCTCTCAACCCTATGATACAAAGTAAGTGTCTGTTAGGGAAAAGTATCTTTCTCGATAGCCTACTAAGGCAAAGAGCAATTTGAAAATGAAGGCCCTCATATGAACAATATTGATTCAGAATGGAAAATGCCTTTGGTGTATGACTGTGAGGGAGAAATAAAGGTCTATTTGGGATGTAGGACACATGGGGAATTAAGAAAAGGGTCTTGAATATCACCACTTGGGTTCCAATTCTGGCTCAGCCACTCAGTTGTGTATCTTCTCAAGGCCTCCATTTTTCCAACAGTATCGTCTTAGGATAACTGGATAGTTATACAAGGCTCACAGAACAATGTCTCACACTCAGTTTGACAGCCCCAGAGGGACTTTTGTAATTGCAACGCACAGGTGTCCAGAAAGAGAGCTCTGTTACATTGTCACAGTTCCTTCAAAACTAGTTCCCTGATAGCCCCGTCCTTAGTGATTAATACTTCTCGAAGCTTTTTCTTGAAAAGTCTGCTGACTGGAAAGCTATCTCTCCAGATTGTACTCAGTCTTAGCCTTGGGTTTTCGTTCTGTTCTGCAAAATCAGCTTTAACTCTCCAAACTGTTCTTCAGTCCTGATCTGTTCATGCTACTAGAGGCTGTTTCATCTCCTGGAGTTCTTTGTATAATATATAACCATATATTATTGTTCTAATATACCTCTGCTTGCATCTCTTTGACTTGAAGATGACACACATTAGAAAACCACTCAATAAGTTAACGCATCTTTTTTTTTTGCTTTGAAATCATATCTTCTTAAACACTGTAATGTTCTGATTGGCTACTGGGATGTTGGTTCATTTTAACTTAAAATCTTCAATTGGTTTCATGCCTATAATAATGTAAGCAATGAACTAATTAAATGTACCTACCCATGTGTGTTCTTGTAAAGAAGCTTTAGCGAGATCCAAAGATATATAATATTCTGGACGTTTCTGGAACTTATGACATCTTCTGGTGAATATTTACAATGAGTTTAAGTGAATGGGGACTTTTCTCCTCCTGGCTGGAGATGCAAGGGCCTGAGTACATGAACTCTTTTGGAGAAGAGATAAGAGAATGATAAAGTGAATGGCAGGGAGCACATGGCTCTTCTCAGTCTGAGGAACTAACTTTGAGCTCATGGCAAGAGAGATTATAACAGTAGCTATGTTCAGAAAACATCATAAGGCTCTTCCACAAGCAGTGCCATGACAGGGATCCAAATAGTTTGAACACAGACCTTGAGAGAGGAGTATTCTAACACATATCTCTGCCACTCACACATAAGCACTGTGTCACAGTCAAGAGTATAGAACTGGCATCCTGAAGACTCAAGGAACATACCAGGAGAGAGGTAGGCCCTTGTTGCCCAAAAAACTCTCCAAGGAAAAAGACACTGGAGGATGTGAGTTTTTTTCCTTCTTTTTGGGGTCATTAGCAATTATTTTCTTTGTTTTTAAATTATGAATTCAGTTTCTTTGGTAGATATCAGATTATTGAAGTTAAACATTTTATCTTGTGTGAGCATTGGTTGTTTATACAAATATTTTCATAGCAGGATGATTTGTAGTATGTCAAAACTAGAAACAACTCAAATATTCATCAACAGTACAATGGATTATATAAATTATGATTTATATATGAATCGAATCATTGGAAGGAATGTTATATGATAGCAAGAATAAATATGCTATCACCATAAGAAAAACATATCTAAATATTCCAAACATAATATTGAGCAAAAGAAGACAGACACAGAAGAGTATCTGTATCATTCTATTTATATTAAGTTAAAAAAGAAACTATAGTACTAATTTATGCTGTTAAATGTCAGGATATTATTTCCCTGGGGAAGGGTAGTGACTGCAAAAGAGTATGAGGGGTGCTTCTGGGGTCCGGTAATGTATTTCTTGATCTGTTTCCTGGTTACAGATATGCACTCAATTTTGCAAAATTCATTGAATTGTATATATATACTTATACTTTGGGAACTTTCCACTAAGTACTTTATATTTTAATAAATGTATTTTTTAAAACAAAGTCATTTACATGTTATGAGATACCTCCCAGGTATCCCAAAAAGTTACTGAATAGAAGTTGAGAGTACAGTTGGGAAAAACACATGTCAGTGACAACTATGACTGTGAACTCATGATACACATCAAATGGAGCAGCCTGCAAAAATCATTTATATGGGATTCTAAAGAATTTATTTTTTTAGTAGAGAACCATGTGATTTCACTGATATGTGGTACAAAAATTGAAAACAACAAAAGCACAAGACAAACAACTGAAAGAATAAAAACTCATAGACACAGACAACAGTTTAGGGGTTATCAGAGGGTAAGGAGGGAGGGGGGAGCAGGGATCTAGAAAAGGGTAAACGGGGTCTAATATATGGTGATGGAAAGATAACTGACTCTGGGTGGTGAACACACAATGTGAGATATAGATAACATATGACAGAATTGTCCACCTGAAATCTATGTAACTTTACTAACAATTGTCACCCCAATAAACTTTAAAGAAAAAAAAAAGAATTTATTTTTTTAACATTTAATCCATTTACTTCATTATTTATCATATTTCTCATGTGTAATATTCTTCTTTTCCTTATCATATCAAAATGTTTAGAAATTGGAGTTATACCATAACAATCGACCAATCTAAAAATTCTATGAAAATATTTTAACTAGTAATTGAAGCAGGGTTGGGGTAATCATGTTTTTAGAGAACTTAGAAATACTTGTAATAATAACCATTCCTTTCCTAACTAACAATAGGAATATGTTCAGAAGTACAGTCTGAGCGTATGTAGGACCTCCTCCGTGTCCTCACAGTTTGTATTAATATTTTACAGAATCCGGTGGCTTGCCCGCGAACAGTTTTAGTATATGGGTGTTTTCATCCCAGCTCCACTTTCCTGATACCAACTCTAACGTCCGTGATTAAGGATCTTCAATCATGTTTTTATAATTGCAACTGTAAATTATTTAATTACTCTCAGATTTAATTCATTTGGTCTAGAATCTTGAATTCATCTGAAGCTGCCAAGTAACTTATTTTCTCCTTGATTTTTAAGTCACTAATCATCATATTTATTCCACCATATCCAATCCTAAGAGCCTCTTCCTGGATTGAGAGTCTAGAAGCAGGTAAGGTTGAACAATGTCACTTACTCATGTATTTATTAACATGACACCATCTATTGTTAAGCAGTAGACTTTTTATGTGCTCTTTATCTTCTTCTTTTTAGAAATTTAGGAGTATTGTTTTTTAATTATCTTTGGCATTTTTATAAGCCCAAATCCATTCCATTTTTTTCTGTCTTTATCACAATTTACTACCATTGTATGTTATTCTTTTGTATATTTTGTAAATGTTGCTTTTATAGCTAAGATATCTCTAGGTAACCATAAAAATTGCATGAGAGTGATATTGTTTAGAGAAAGAGAAAAGCTTTTTCAAGCGTGAGAGGTGTAGTTAGGAGACTCAACTTTGTCATTCAGTGACCTGGATTCAATCCCTTAATTTCTGTGAGAATCAATTACTTCACTTACAAATAGTAAACAAACAAACAAACAAAAAAAAACCTCAGGATTGTTTAATGAACAAATTTACATGTAACTGAAACCACTACACACTATATATGTTAATACAATATATAATATAATGTGTGCATATATAGTATATAAGAATAGTTTACATACTTAATAACATACTAATTACTAAGTTGAACTCATATATTTTTCTTCTTTTACACTTTTGTATCGGTAGTCATTTATTTTCTCTTTTAGAGACCACACTTTCTGAAATATTTTGAAATCTTCTTAACTAGTATCTATAATCGAGGTTTCCTACACCCAGCCTCTCCTTCCTAGATTACTATAAACTCAGAGACAGCATGGTCACTTTCTCCCTTGGTGACTGTCACTTCTGCTTCACCAAGCAGTTTTTCCTTGTTAGTTAAAATTAATTTCAGAATAGTAGTTCTCATTGCCTCTTTAGCCTCCTGAGAGCTGAAACTGTCAGGAAGGCAGGTCCAGAATTGATCAGATTTTTCTTTTAGGAGAGACTACCAACAGTGATCTGGATAAGTGAGTCCCCTACTGTCACTAACTGCTGTAGACAGGGTACAAGATATATCTGTCCTCCTCCACGAATATATCTTTCAGAGCTGATGACCCACTGTCTTAGTGACCTAGAGTGGACTTCCAGCCGCGTAGTTATTTATATTCTTTCTTCACACTATCCAAATCCTCTCCTCTAAGTAAAATCTTAGGTTGTTGAATTTTAATTTACATATTCATTTTCTTAATGATTCCCCTCTATTTCTGCTAAGTTGGTTTCTTTTTAATACGTTAGGCCTACCCACAAGTACTGCCTAACTTAAGAAAGTTCAGGAGACTGATTTTCTTCCCTTTACTAAGATGTGTGTAAGTATGCATTATTATTTCCAGTTACTTTATCACACACACTCTGTACACATCTATGGAAACAGTGGAACCTAAGTGATCTCCTCTACTGTTTGCAAAACCACTGATCATGTACAATTCCCCTGTTTGTTCTTCCCTGCGCATTCCTGTTCTCCTGCATAATGCCCATGTTACTGTTATATCTCTGTACCTTTTTTTTTCCCTCTTCAAATTTAAACTTCAACTGTGCAATTAAAAAAGAAAAACAATTGGCTTTCTGCCAAATGTTTCACAAAAGACTCTCCACTCCTTGCTATATGTCTATTTCTCTGATTTCACAAATGATGCCCCAGAAATCCTTCTATGCAGCCAATTTCATGTTCACCTCAAGTTCCAAGTTCCTTCACTTTTTAAACAGTAATCTACAAATGACAGAAAGACAAAATATCTACCTGCACTCCGATTTCTTACATACAACTCCAACAGCACTAGAATAGTGTTTCAGAGTACAGTATGTGGACCATAGATCTCATGAGAAGCTTCACCCAGAGACATTTCTGTGGTTGCAGAAGCCTGACAAAGACTGAATTGTACATCCCCATTTTGTAGATTTGTATGCCCAAAATAAAAATGCAACATAACCTTCAGTCAATACAAAATGACAAACCAGTATAACTTTGTTTAATATAGCATTTCCAAATTATTTAGAAATCTCTTGATCATGGAATATCTAGTAACAGCCCAGGAGCATATTTTACTTATTATAATAATAAATAAGATTTACTGAATGCTTACTATACATCAGAAGTATGCTAAGGAAATATATATATATATATATATATATATATATATATATTCAACAAATATTTATTGAGCACTTAACATTTGGTAGTACTCTTCTTGTCACTAAGAATTCAGTCAGTAGTGGAAACAATAAATAAAATGACTTGTCCCCATTTTATTAGGGAAAAGAAACAATAAGTTAAATACAGAGTATGCTAGTAATAAGGAGAAAAAGTTAAAGCAAGAACAGGATATATATTATTTAATCATGGGTGAAGCAGCCTTTAAATTTTAGATAGGTAGACAGAGAAAAAGGCACCCAGAGGGTAACTACTGAGTAAACACCTAAAGGCAGTTAGAAAGTGAGCCTTGCGGATACATGGGATAAAAAATTCTAGTCAGGGGGCCTTACCTATTAAAGGCTCTGAGGCAAGCATGTGCTCCATTTATTCAATGAAGCAAAGGTCACTGAGGCAGGAGAAGGAAAAATGGAGGACAGAATACAATGAAACAAAGTTGGAGAGGTAATAGGAACTTTCCCTTTATTAAATTAAAAGTGGCAGGTTATGAAACAATAAACTACATAGAAGAAAACATAGGTACTAAACTTATGGACCTTGGGTTCAAAGAGCACTTCATGAATTTGACTCCAAAAGCAAGGGAAGTAAAAGCTAAAATAAATGAATGGGACTATATCAAACTTAAAAGCTTCTGCATAGCAAAAGAAGCCATCGACAAAATAAAGAGGCAACCAACTGCTGAATGGGAAAAGATTTTTGCAAACAGTGCCTCCGATAAAGGGCTAATATCCAAAATATACAAGGAACTCACGCAACTCAACAACCAAAAAAAGAACAACCCAATTGAAAAATGGGCAGAGGACCTGAAGAGACATTTCTCCAAAGAGGACATACAAATGGCAAATAGACATATGAAAAAATGCTCAACATCACTAATCATCAAAGAAACGCAAATAAAAACCACAATGAGATATCACCTCACCCCAGTCAGAATGGCTATCATCAACAAGACAAATAGTAACAGGTGTTGGAGAGGCTGTGGAGAAAAAGGAACCCTCATACACTGTTGGTGGGAATGCAGACTGGTGCAGCCGTTATGGAAGGCAGTGTGGAGGTTCCTCAAAAAATTATGAATAGAAAAACCATATGACCCAGCAATCCCTCTCTTGGGTATCTACCCAAAACATCTGAAAACATTTATACATAAAGACAAGTGTGCTCCAATGTTCATTGCAGCTTTGTTTACGGTGGCCAAGACATGGAAACAACCAAAATATCCTTCAATAGATGAATGAATAAAGAAGTTGTGGTATATATGCACAATGGAATACTGTTCGGTGGTAAGAAAAGATGAAATAGGACTATTTGTGACAACATCGGTGGATCTTGAGATTATAATGCTAAGTGAAATAAGTCAGACAAAAAAAGCAGAGAACCATATGATTTCACTGGTATATGGTATATGAACCAAAAACAACAAAAGAACAAGACAAACAAATGAGAAACAAAAACTCATAGATACAGACAATAGTTTAGTGGTTAGCAGAGGCTAAGGCGGGGGTGGGGTGGTAGATGAGGGTAAAGGGGATCAAATATATGGTGATGGAAGGAAAACTGAATCTGGGTGGTGAACACACAATGTGATTTGTAGATGATGTAATACAGTACTGCACACCTGAAATCTATGTAACTTTACTAACAATTGTCACCCCAATAAACTTTAATTTTTTAAAAAATGGCAGGTTGTTGGAAACTTGGAAGTTGTTGAACAGACTGACATGATTTGACACCATTTAACACAATGATTTGGGCTGTCATGTTGAGGTCAGATAAGAGTAGAAGCAGGGAAATAAGAATTACAGAAATACCGGGGAGAGATGATGATGGCTTGGCAGATAATGGCAGAATCAGAGCAGTGATTGAATTCTAGATTTGTTTTCAAGATAGAGCTTCAATGCCATTTTTGTTGTATGGTGTTGGTTGTTGTTGCTTTCGCCTGAACAGCTGGAAGAGAGAAGTTGCCATTTCCTGAGATGAACAAGACTATAGGAGAAGCTGGTTTCCCTAGGGTAGGGGGAGAGGATATCAGGAGCCCAATTTTTAAACATGTTATTGGTGGCTGGACATATGAGACTATTTATTTCATTTACTCCCACTGAAAAACTCAACAAGCTGGGTACCAATATCATACCCATTTTACATTTGAAAAATCTAAGACCTAAAGAGGTCAAGAATGAGATCACCCAACTGACTAAACAAGTACTGAGTTGGGATTTGAACTCAGGGACACTTTAATTCTCAGGTGCAGATAACAGCTGACAAAATTACCTGCCCATACTAATGATCATTTATTACTCCTGAACTTGGAGATACTTAAGGTTCTTTGCAATCCAAAGACCTGAAATACATAGCCATTGGTGGGCTTGATCATGCATTCACCTTTCTGGTTATCCATGTCAAAAGAATTCCTAAATCTCAGGAGGCAATGACCATGCACATTGCACATCTCTTCCTTCTGAGTCCGTGACAATGGCCCTGGCATTTGCTGGCATCTTCAAATCCTCTCTATCAGTCTTTAGAGCACAGGACACTGCATTCTCTTCACACCTAGGTCTGTGTTGTACTTCCTGTGACTATGAATTTATACTACTCATTCTCCTCCCCATGATGACTTTTCATCCTTCTCAATCTTGGCTTTGATCCTCCTTTACTTTCTCAAAATCTTCCTCTTTTTAGAATTTTTATTTGGCATCTTCTTTCATGCATTAGAGTATTAAGCCATCATAATACGGAAAAATAGCTTTTCTCAAATTCCTTCACTTGAGGGGAGGTATCAGTTGACAGTTACAAAACATGTCTTATTCCCAGTCCTCTCAGATTTCAAGTATAACCACAGAAATTTTCTCCCCTAGAACAGTGTCTTTCTTGTGTCCAGTAAATAGACGGCCATAGCGGTGGAACACACAATAACGAAATGGATCTTAAATATGGACAAGGCCATTCTCTTCAGTAAAGTCTTCGTTTTTCTACTGATGAGTTTGGTCTTGATTTAATGGACTAGATTGGGAAACAGAACAAGCCCATGAATCACTAGGAATTAATGGTTATTCTTCCCTCTTTGTCCCCATGCCATTCTGTCTCAGAGCTCAGACAAGGCATAGGATATAGAGTGCTTCCAAGGCTACAAAGCAGTCCATTTAGCTCCAGATCCTGAGAATGTCTTGAGTCAGCTTGCTGCAGATTCCACCAGTAAGCTTTGACTTCTCAGCAATCTCTCTCTGGAGAGGCTTCCCAGAAATCCATCCGTTCAGCTCACCCCTGAATGCACTTTGAGCAACTGGCTGCCTCTCCCGTAAGCATGTTATTAATGGTCTCCTTTCAAAAGCAGAGATAGTGCCCTGGAAAATGCAATATTGATTTTTTTCCCCTTCTTTCTCACTGTTTCAATCACTGCTCGTTTGAATGGCTTTCATTTTTAGCAACAACAAGAGAATCTTTGAAGAAAAGTGGTTTATAGGATCAGCCTGAAATAAAATCACCGCTCAATTTAAGCTCTGAAAAATACTATTGATATTTTAATAGAAGTTTGGAAAACCTATTGCAAGCTCAATAATAGCTACAAGGAGTTTATACACAGAAATCATACTTAGGGATCATTTTATTTCTTAGGCAGTATGTGTTAACAGCACATAACGGTTTAAACCTTCACTCACTTCCATACTGTATACATCAAGAGTCTCAAGAGTATGGAAATGCTCTGAGGATTTCCAAAGGAAGAAAACCTTTCTGCAACTCAAATAATTTGTCTCTGATTATCCCTCACAGAAAAAAGCTGGGGTGGTTTTCTCGAAAGCTCTCTATTTCTCTGTATCGACATCAGGAAATCCCAATTATCTTAGAGCTGAAAGACTTATTATAGAAATAATGTAGTGAAATGGATTTGTTGCACAGGTGTGTCAAGCAAAATCAAGGTGATGGTGTGATTTGATGGAGGTGGCACAGTCTCAAATTCCTGTCCAGGACTCCTTTGTGGGCACTTAGAATCCTTTTCCCTACCTACCGTGTTGCCCTGAAAATGAGACCAGGTCATATTAATTTTTGCTCCAAAAGACACATTAAGGCTTATGTTCAGGGGATGCCATTCTGAAAAATCATGCTCGGGCTTACTTTCCGGTTAGGTCTTATTTTCAGGGAAACACAGTAGACCTTGCTATACAGCTGACCTGTCCTCCATTTTCTTCCCAGTTTCCAAAACACCTATGGATCTTACCAGTTCTGAATCTTCCTATGCTGTACAGACATACTTATGAAGTAGTTATATTATCATAATAATTGGTTTATTACTAAGCAAGAGGATAGTGTTACCTTCAAGGGTCATATCAAGAATAACCTCTCTCAGAAAAGTCATTGTGTGACTTCAGTCCATATTGATGTTGCTCCTGTCTGTCAACCCCTGTAAATCACTGAAAATATGCTTTGATTTGTCCTTAAGTGTTCTGTGTCTGTGCCAAGATTTCTAGTGAGGTCTTTGAAATCAATGTTGATTAAATGACCAGATATTTACTGTGTGGCAAATAATGGGTGAGGCACCATGTTAAGAGGAATACAAACAAAAAACAATATAGCATTTTCCTTGAATTATTAATGTTTAATACAGATACATGTTTTTAATGTAGGAAAAGAATTCTCACAGGAAGAGCTTGGTGTAGAAGAAGACAATACAAAGGAACTTCAGAAAGAAGGAAAAGCAAGAGCAGAAGAATGTAGGGCTTGTCAGTGTAGTAGAATTAAAAAGGATCCTTAGGGAATAAAAATGTAGTGAGATTTCGTTTCAAAATGTGACTAAAGGAGAGGAACTAAGAAGAGAAATAAGTTGTTTCTGAATTTGGAGAATCAAAGTTATGTTTTCAGTATATTATACAGATGGGAAAAGAGCCTTTATTAGGATGGGGAGAAGAATATCCATTCATACGATCATGTAATAACTATTAATTGGGAACATATTATATGTAAGACACTATTCTGAGCTCTAGGAATAACTTTGAAATGGTGAGGTTAGGAAGCTATGATATTGAAAGCCATACTAGCATGAGTGCTGTGAAGACAGAAAGCAAGAGTTAGATTGAGAAATTGTGCCTGATTGAACATGAAAGGCAAGCGAGCCTGCATAACATAAAGCACTGACCGGGATGTCATTCATAGGAAGAGGGAAAGTGCGAGGAACTGACTGGAGTGTGTGTGGGTAGAGGAGGAGCATTAGACGGGTTAGTTTTTGTCCACCGCACTAGGGATGGGATATTGGGTGGATATGTCTCTTTTGGCTCTTCTCCTTTGGGGTCTCCCCTGTTGCCCTTCATCCATAAAGTTGTTTAATTAGCTATGGCGCAGCCACAGAGGCTGCCTGACCTGCTTTGTTCTGGCATTAACACTGCTTAACCTCTTGGAAGACACACAGAATCACTGCCATCAGAAACCAGGCCAATTCCCATGGGAAAGGAAGTGCCTTAGTCTCATTAGAAGGGTTCTTGCAATTTCCACATGGCCAAGCACTTCTCCCCAGGAGCCTACATGGTTGGGAGGAAAGCCTTATAGTAGCAAACGGTATAGGATTTGCCTGGCCTCTTCTACTCTGTGCACATCTTCCTCGGGAACCATGAAGGAAAATGGTTCTGGCAGCAAGCCACTCTCATTCCCTCCCCAGCAGAGGGGAACCTAATATAATCCAGCTCTTAGATGCAGGGTTCTTGTTTCCTGTTGCCATGTGTTTAGCCTGACCTAATGCAAGACCTGCTCAGCTCCCTGTCCACAACTCCCTCAAAAGATTTTTCCACATTCACACTAGTTCAGGACCTAAAATGTGGACAAGTAATAAGGGGATACAGTTCTTATCTCTATGAAAACCGTACCCCGTACCCTTGGTGGAACTTCATATACTGTTTGGAAGGAAATCTGATGGCTAGGAAAGCCTTTGAATGACCCTAAAACTGTACTATGTAGAATGCTACCTTTTCTGCTTTGGGAAGACCAACACGAATTTCAAACGGCCACTTCGCAAATGATCTGAAAACAAACTGGAAGAAATATAGCGGGGGTGCCAAAAAAAACATGTACACATGACTTGTATTCATCTTTTGTTATTGGTTTAGACTGAGTATTACAATTTTAATACAGATTTTTCTTTTCTTAAAATGTGTGTACAATTTTTTGGATATTTCTTATCCACACTATGCTAACCATTAGAAAAAAAAATTCAAATAACGTTTCATCCCTATTTGAGATTAACTGGGTTTGACATCTGTGATTACAGATACCATGACATTGATACATGAAACAGAGAAGCAGAACTTTTAGTCTTCGAGTCTCAGGATATGAAGTCAGTTTTAAACTTGTTTTGTTTTTGTTGTTGCTGTTGATAAATATGAATAACCTAATTCTTTGAAGTGTTTTAAATTCTATTTTTCTTTCTACATATAAAATTATTCTTAAAAAGATAGTTTCCCATTTCCTACAGGATTTATTACAAACATCTTACTTCACCTGGGCATCAAAGGCCTTGTAATATTGAGCACAATCTGCATTTAATTTGTTCGCACCAGAAATATTTATTGAAGATCTAATTTATGCCAGGCACTTCTCAGGTACTGTGGATGTCATAAATACCTTCTTCCCTTATACCAGAATCACTTTACCTTCAAACATTTCTTTCAAAACATTTACTATTAAACTGGCTGTGGAGTATATGGAAACTCATTGTCATAGTCTTGCAACTTTTCTGTAAACCTAAATCTATTCCAAATCTATTCTAAAATATAAAGTGCGTTAAATGTCAAACAAACAAAAAAGCCACAATGTGGTTTAGCCACCTCCCTTCTCTGAACTTTTCTATTTCTGGAATAGGGTCTAAAAGAGATACATTGAACCATTACTTTGACCTGAGCAACACCATTTATTCATATATATATCTGATAGTTGTTTAGTTGGTTCCTTTGTTCCAAGAATATTGACCCATGTTTGGTGCTTCCTGGTGTCCCCGAAAGAACCTGACCCCCAAGGATGAATGAAGTCACCATGGACTTTCCGGTCAGAGGGCATTTATATAACAGAGAATTTGCTAGAATTCCTCAGGTTGGAGCTCTCCTGTAAGTCATGTTAGTTTTTGTTTCTTCTGTAGTCTTGACTTCATGTTGCCTTTCCTGGGCCAAAATATTGGATTCACACTGTTTTACAATTCTTCCTATGGTGCATAATTCTTTTTTTGTGGATAAATAATTCTCATAGCATATTGTCAAAACTAAGTTCTCCAAATAAATATGAGAACCTGACCTCAAAAGCCCCTTTTGTGATACTGATAACTTTATGTATGGGTACTTAAAAACACACTCACCCAGCTCCCTCAGTTCAGGCTCCATGTTCCACACATATACTCATATCTAACCACAACACATACCTAACCAATCCCAAATTGTAATGAACACTTTCACAGAAGAAAAGCACTTCAGTAGCTATTTACACTTAGTCTACTTTAAATAACTATTCCAGAGTAAATGATCAAAAAACTTGGATCATAAAAAAGTCATTTCTTATTAAATTGGGGTCGTCATTGGTGTTTTTCAGTTAGAATATTTTTTTGATTCTTTTATAGGATCATCTATCAACTCAATTAATAGGAAGGTTATTGTATACTATCTCCATGCAAAATATCTCATTAGTCACAGGGGGATATGGTAGTAAAACAAAACTTACTATTACTTAGAAAATGATAGTTTAGATAGAAATTAAAAACTTACATAAAAATTTAAATGATGAGAGAATAAAACTTCCAAAGATACCAAGGTAGTTCACGTTTACTTATCAACCGATATTTATTTCCATGTCAGTCAAATTTGTTCTATTTCAGTTACAAATTTAATTGAATGCCCACTCTAAACAATGTTGTCTTAAGTTGCTTATGCTGAAATTAGATTCTATGTCTCTGAGATGAGAATACAGAGGATTATTGGAATGTGCTGCTAAGAATAGCATGACTGGGCAGAGAGAGAATTTGAACTGGGATGTAAGCAAAATAGAGGCTTCAGTCAATTCCCTGGATGCCTTGATTCTAGGATAGCTCTTCAGATATGTCTAAAAAGAGGCATGGGAGTTGGACCTTTGTACCCTTGAATCAACCAGTTATTGGATGTAGATTTCCACAGGATAAAGGAGTAAACTTGGAAGGGAGAGCTCTCTTCCACCATGGTTAATGCCTGGTGAGGATTTCACCAGTCTGCAGTCAACATTCCTACCAAGGGATGGCACACACAACAAAAGTTTTCTTCTAGATGTTTGCAGAATGAAAAGCTATGATAATCAGAAAGGTCCCCAACTTCAAGAAGCTCTTAGTATGAATTGGGAGATGAGGATAGTCAGACAGATAATCAAAAATCTGTAAAGCAGTGAACATTCTAGAAGTACTATTACCCAAGAGTAAATAAAATACTATGGGTACACAGAAGAGGGAGCCGAAGAGTGACAGCAAAGAACTATGACTACTTCACAAATAATAAGAAATTCATCATCATTACTAAGAACAGCAAAGTCCTGAGAAAATGAAGCTTAGACAAGTTGTAAGAACAATTCACCATCATTAGTTTGCTAGCAATGGTTAAGAAAAGCCTGATCCTATCGAAGATGGTTATTATCCAGAGTGAGGCTGGACTCTACATAAAACCACTTATGTCCTATAATAGATCCTTAATAGGATATGGCCCAACAGGACCCCTTGACAGGCTGAAGCACATATTCAGAGAAAAAAGGACTAATTGGAAGTTGAATACTCTTTTCTGTTCCATTGAAAAGACTGAAATCTAGAGCCAGCCCAAAATCGATTCAAATTCATACTCTACACACTATTAGCTATGAAGCCTTGATAGAGTCTATGATCTGTAAACAACAGTTTTTCTGTGAAAATTAAGCTAAATGATAATTATGTTCCAGGGATGTTATTATAAGCTTTACATAAAATGAAGCTGGGCCCTGGTAAATGGGAAGGCAGCCAACATGGGGAGACAAAGAAACATGTCTGAAATAATAGAACAAAGCTTCAGATAAAGAACTAAAAAAAGTGGCGACAACCAATCTAGTACCAGAGTTCAAAACACTGGTTATAATGATACACAATGATCTCAATGAGAACTTCAACAAAGAGATAGGAAACATAAAAATGGAGACAGAAAACATAAAAAAGAACCAGTAAGAAATAAAGAATATAATACCTGAAATTAAGAACACATTAGAGGGAGTCAACTAGATGAAGCAGAGGGTCGAATCAATGATTTAGAAGATAAGGTAGAACAGAACAGCAAAAAGAAAAAAGAATCCTAACAAAATGAGAATAGTTTAAGGGGCCTTGGGGACAACATCAAGTGTACTGACATTCACATCATAGGGGAACCAGAAGGAGAAGACAAAGAATAAGGAATTTAAAACCTATTTAAAGAAATAATAATGATTGAAAACTTCCCTAACTTGGTGAGGAAATAGATATACAAGCCCAGGAAGGACAAAGAGTCCCAATACACATCATAATTAAAATACCAAAGGTTAAAGACAAAGAGAGAATCTAAAAAGCAGCAAGAGTAAAGCACTTAGTTACCTACAAGGGAGTTCCCATAAGACTCTCAGCTGATTTCTCAACAGAAACTTTGCAGGTCCTAAGGGATTGACAGGAAATAGTCAAAGTGATGAAAAGCAAGGACCTACAACCAAGATCTACACAGCAAATCTGTCATTTAGAATCAAAGGACAGATAAAGAGTTTCCCAGACAAGAAAAAGCTAATGGAGTTCATCATCACCAAACCAGTGTTACAAGGAATCTTAAAGGAACTTCTTTAAGAAGACAAAGAAAAAAAAAGATCAAAAATATGAATAACAAAATCACATTAACTACATATCTGTCAACAATTACTTTCAATTTAAATGGATTAAATACTCCAATCAAAAGCCATAGGAGGGCTGAATGGATAAGAAAACATGACCCTTACATATGTTGTCTACAAGAGACTTACTTCAGATCAAAAGACACACAGATGAAAGTAAAGGGATGGGAAAAGATATTTCATTAAAATGGAAAACAAAAAACAAAAACAAACAAATAAGAACAACAACAACAACAACAAAAACCTGGGGTAGCAACAATTATACCAGACAAAATGGAGTTTAAAACAAAGGCTATAAAAAGAGACAAAGAAGGACCCAGGAATCCCACTTCTGGGTATTTATTCGAAGAAACCGAAAACACTACTTCAAGCAGATGTATACATCCATATATTCATTGCAGCATTGTTTACAATGGCCAAGATGTGGAGGCAGCCTGGCATTTGTCGATGGATGAATGGATAAAGAAGAGGTGGTACATATGTACACTGGAATATTGCTCAGCCATGGAAAGGAATGGGTTCCTGCAGTCTGTGGTGGCATGGATGGACATAAAGCATATTGTGCTGAGTGGAGTATGTCAGACAAAGACAGATGCAATGCGATTTTACTTATATGTGGAATCTAAAGAACAAAATAAACAAACAAATGAAACAGAAAAAGAAACAAACTCATAGATACAGAGAACATTTTGATAGCCAAAGGGGAAGGGGGTTGGAGGGTGGGTAAAAAAGGTAAAGGGGTTAAGAAGTACAAATTGGTGGTTAAAAAATAGTCATGAGGATGTAAAGCATAGGAAATACAGTCAATAATACGGTAATAACTATTTATAATGCTAGGTGGGTACTAGAATAGTCAGGAGAAACACTTCTTATATAAATGTCTGACCACTATGCTGTACACCTGAAATTAATATAAAATAATATTGAATGTCAGCTCTAATTGAAAAATTTAAAACGGGCAGAAAAATGTGACAGGAAATAAGAAGTTCAAATTTCCAGGTACAAACAAATAAGTCATGGGGATGTAATGTACAGCATAAGGAACATTGTCAATAATATTGTGATAGCATGATAGAGTGTCAGATGAAGGCTGGACCTATCATGGTGATCACTTCTTTAGGTATATAAGTGTTGCATAACTTTAGTGTATACCTGAAACTAATATAGTATTATATGTTTGCTATATTTTAATAAAAATAGTAAAAAAATTGTCACCCCAATAAACTTTAATTTAAAAAAAAGAAAAAGAAAAAAATAGTGAAAAATAAAAAAAGAAAGGGAAAAAAAGCTCTTACCAAATCAAATCCAGTAATAAACCTCATGTAGGGTTTATCTCAGGTATGTAAGATTGCTTTAAAAATGTGAAAAATCAATCAGTGTATTTCATCATAGTTAGAGTAAAAAACAAAAATTCTATGGTAATTTCAGCAGATACAGATAAACCATTTTTTATATAATTCAATAAACACAGTACAATCTCAGATCGGAAAAATAAAGCAAGAACAAAAGCATTAAAGATTTAAAATTAAAAGTAAAACTGTCTCTATTTGCATGATTGAAAATGCAGAAAATCCCATATAGTTTACAAAAGATGAACTAGAAGTAATGTTAATTTAGCTGCATCATAGAATACAAGGTAAACATACAAGTATCAATTGTAGTTTTATAACCTAACAGCATACAATTAGAAAATAAAATAAAAATACTTCCATTTCCAATAGCATCAGAAAATATATCAGGAATAAATTAAGGAAATCAAGCAACTTCCCCATGCAGAAAACTGTAAAAATTTAAAAGAGAAAAAAATAAAAGTTAAAAAATTAGAGGGGAAAAAAAGGCAACCTAAAATTTAATACTCAGCAGAAACTACTTTGGAAAATAAAAGTCAAATAAATAAGTTTCTAGCCAAATGAAACAGTAGACACACAGTCCTTAAATTGAAAATACTCAATTTAAATTAATGTTTTCTATGAAAACTATAATAACAAAGTCCTGTTTGATTTAAAATATACAGAAGTAACAGCATGGTACTGGCATAAAAACAGACACATAGATCAATGGAACAGAATAGAGACTCCAGAAATAAATCCATGCCTATATGGCCATTTAATCTACGACAAATGGAAGCAAGAATGTATGGTGAAGTAAAGACAGTCTATTCAATAAATGGTGCTGGGAAACCTTGACAGACACATGCAAAACTATGAAGCTGGACCACCTCCTTACACCATATACAAAAATAAATTCAAAATGGCTTAAAGACTTAAATGTAAGATATGATACCATAAAATTCCTAGAAGAAAATATAGGAAGAAACTTCATAGACATTACCCGGAGTAAGATTTTTACTGATATATCCCCTCGCGCGAGGGAAGTAAGAGAAAAAATAAACATGTGGGATTACATCAAACTAAAATGCTTTTTCACAGCAAAGGAAACCATCAATAAAACAAAAAGGGACCCTACTGAATGAGAAAAGATATTTGCCAATGGTATATCTGATAAGGGGTTAATATTACAAATTTATAAAAAAACTCACTCAACTCAACTCCAAAAAAACAAACAACCCAATTGAAAAATGGGCAGAGGACATGAAGAGACGTTTTTCTATAAAGGGCATACAGATGGCAAATAGACATATGAAAAAATGCTCAACCTCACTAACCGTCAAAGAAATGCAAATAAAAACCACAATGAGATACCACCTCACCCCAGTCAAGATGGCTATCATCAATAAATCAACAAACAACAAGTGCTGGCGCGGATGTGGAGAAAAGGGAACGCTTGTGCACTGCTGGTGGTATTGCAGATTGGTGCAGCCACTATGGAAAACAGTATGGAGGTATCTCAAAAATCTGAAAATGGAACTACCTTATGATCCAGCAATTCCACTCCTAGGTATCTATCTGGAGAAATCCAAAACTCTAATTCAAAAAACTTTATGCACCCCTATGTTTATTACAGCACTGTACACAATAGCCAAGACATGGAAACAACCGAAATGCCCATCGATAGATGACTGGATTAAGAAACTGTGGTACATTTATACTATGGAGTATTACACAGCCATAATGAAGAAAGAAATCTTACCATCTGCAACATCATGGATGGACCTAGAGAACATTATGATAAGTGAAATAAGTCAGACAGAGAAAGACAAATACCATATGATCTCACTTATATGTGGAATCTAAAGAAAAGAATAAGTGAATGAACTAACCAGAAACAGTTTTGGAGACATAGAGGAAAAACTGAGGGTTGTTAGATGGGAGGGGGGTGGGGATAAGGGGGAAGGTGAGAGGATTAGAAAACAGTCAGTAACCACAAGATGGCCACGGGTTTCTGAAAATTAATTTGGGGAATGTAATCAATAATGTAGTAAAGATTTTATAGGGTATCCAATGGACACTTGTCCCATTTGGGAGACCACCTCAGGGATGATGTAGATGCCTGATCACTGCACTGTACACCTGAAGCTGAAGCTGAACAATAATGAATGTCAACTACAAGTTTATATATGTGTGTGTGTGTGTGTGTGTGTGTGTATGTATGTACTTACAAAAAGCGGAGTACAGCATTAGGAATAGAGACAGTGGAAATGTAATGGCTGTGTGCGATGTCAGAGGGATAGTGGATGAGGGGAGGGGGGTTCACACAATGTGAGGGATATAAAAGATAAACCTCTAAGTATTACTTTGTCTTGTGCACCTGAAACTAATAAAAAAAAATAAATTATACATTAAAAAATACAAATAAATAAATAAAAATAAATGCAAAAAAATATTAAAATAAAATATACAGAAGCATGACATTGGTATTTGGACTTAGAATGTTGAAGGCCATTGTATTGCCTAGCAAGAGGTTAAGAGCACTGACTTGGCACTGTTGAAGAAAGAGACTGAGAAGATGGGAAATGAAGAGGGAAGCAGAGGCACTGGCAATAGGAACATCCCCAGCTCCTGAGCGTGCGCATCTGTATCCTTTCCCATAGTTTAGTTAAAAAAAAAAAAAAAAGAGTTGTGTCAAGTGTAGTTCCTATCACTTGAAAAAATAGAAAAATCCTTATTATTATAAGTTTGGATTTGATCTTTTGCAATTAATGGAAGCTTAGAGTTACTTAAATTAATAAATTGAGAATTGTCATACAGACTATAAAAGATGCCAGTGGGATTAGAAACAATATGTGAAAACTGTTGTTATGTAGCTATTATTATATAACATTTTTGTGCTCAGCTAAAAGTCATATAACTGTAACACTCACTTTCCTCAAATGGGTGAAAATGAGGCAGAGAATGAGTCCCTGGAAATGATCTAAAGTTGTGTTTGTTGACTTGTATCTCTGAGTATTTTATAACCTTGCCCTTTTGGGGGGTTTAGAATAACATCTAACAGCAGTTTAGATGATTCTACAAGTTGCTTAAACACCACCATGGGGTCTCCCGTGAAAAGCTTTAAAGTCTGACTGTTAACACATGGAATACAATTTATTTTAGGGCGTAAAATTCTCCCTAGGTGGGGGGGGTGGGGAAGAAAAGAAAAAAACATGCTCTTGGAAATGCACAAGATGAACAGGGGAATTTCTCTGCTTCTCAGTGGTACAAAAGGAAAGAAGATAAACGGATGTGTGTGTGTATGGAGATCTGAATTCTCATTTAGCAATGTATAATTCCATGCTCGGATTCTTAAATTTGATTTTTACAGGATTAAAGCAGTTACCCACACCTCCCTACCTCTGTATCAGTTATTTGGATGTGTTTAATGAGAACCCTTAAGCCTTTCAAAGAAATGCAAAGCATAATTTGAAGTGTTATTTTAGTGGAGGAAATATTCACATTGAATGATTCTAGATGTGATAATATTTTTAGAAACATAAATAATAAAAAATAAATCTTAAACATTTTAGAAGTCAGCGCATCAGTTCATTATGTTCAACGAGTCTGGATGTGCCAACTGAACTGAAAAACTGTTCAATAGGGGCTTCTGCAAGAAATATCAGGCTAGAGAACAGTTGTGTGGTTCCGCAGCACATGGTTGCCAAGATCTGATTCTGAAGATGATGTGATGTCCAAGGTTATAGGTCATCTCCCCCAGGGTCATCCTGCCCCATCCACAGAATATTTGAGATGGATAAATCTTAACGGTCATCCATGCCACCCATGCAGTAATTTTTCCTCTGACATTTCTGAGAAGTGGTCTTCAGCTTTTAACTCAAATGCCTTTAGCGACAAGCTGCTCATTTATTTGACAAGGCAGATTGTCCCTTGGCTAGACAGCTCTAATAGGTGGAAAGTTCTTCCTCAAATTGTAGCAAAATCAGCCTCCCTGTAATTTCCACCCACTGACCTTTGTCGTGTTTTCCAGGGCTGTACAGAATGAATTGACTTCCCCTCTTCAGATGACAGGTCTCTGCCTGGGCATGCTGACGCCTTCCATGGACTCAGTGTAGGGATGGCATAGCACTGTGGTTCAGTCAAAAAACCTGGGTTCAACTCTCTGGTCTCAGCCGTCACTTCCTAGTGCCCAGTTCTTATATCTCTGAGCCTCAGATTCCAAACTGTAATGGAGATAAGGGTGCACCTGGGAGATATGGTGAGTTTGGTTTCAGACCAAAACGATAAAGCAAATATCGCAATAAAGTGAGTCACACGAATTTTGGGGCATGCGTATAAAAGTTATATTTCCACTATACTGTAGTTTATTAAGTGTGCAATAGCATTATGTCTAAAAAACAATGTACATATCTTAATTTAAAAATCCTTTATTGCTAAATCTGCTAGCCGTCATCTGAGCCTTCAGCAACTCGTAATTGTTTGCTGGTGTAAGATCTTGTGATCAGGGTGATGGTGGCAGGAGGTTGGGACGATTGTGGCAATTTCTTAAAATAAAACAACAATGAAGGGAGTGGGGAAAAAACTGGAGAGATGCAAAGAATTAAAAAGTGTGAATGAATATGGAAGTGGGGAAAAGAAGCAAGGTGAAAGATAACATATATATATAATATATATAAAATATATGTAGCATATATATGATATATATAATATGTATAATATATATTATATATGTATATAAATATAATATAATATAATATATATCACTTTACCTGTGAAAGATTACTGCCTCATTCTCTGTAACTATCCAAATGATAGTTCTGTATAGGCAAGGAATATTACTTCTGTATAGGCAAGGAATGAGTTTACACAGACATAAAAAGTTGAAAAATGGAAACGACAATGGAAATTTTGTGATCCATTTGGAAGAGAAATGTGAAGCACTTCATTTCTTATGAAAAGGAACACTCTAGCTCCCCTGTCTTATGATCATCAGTGTCTTTATGTGCTGGGTATGACCTGGCAGTCAAAGAGAAAGGTCGAAAATATGCAGAGCCAAAAAAAAAAAAAACAACAAAAGAAAGAAGAAAAGAAATGGAGCAATTACATTTTTATCTCATGTAAAATCTATAATAATCACTGTAATCTAAAAGCTTTTAGGTCCAACTTTTGTTTGATGGTTGAATTTGCACTGATACTGTAAAGAAATAAGAAGTAATACATCCTCCTTCATGGCAATGGCTGAATGCAGAATAAAACTCAGATAATTTCCACACTCCTGGTGTTCAGGCCTTGGGTAAATTAGTTGCAACATCTTAGACCATTAGAATGATTACAGCTGACTATAATACACAGTAATGGCAGCCTGAGGGCTGTAAAACTTGACAATGTTTAGTTATGTGCAACTCTGTAGTACCTAGAAATATTTAAGGGAGTTAGAGAGAAAGGACAACAACGTAGTAGTAGGATAGCTATCTCTACTTCAATAAATCAGAAAGAGTGAATTTCAACAAATGGCAGTGGTCTTAAGGCTTACTACAGTGGAGCTGTTAAGAAAAATTCATAGACGACCTTATTTAGGTGGCATTCTTTTTTTATATATATAACTTCTGAATGAACAGTTTAAACACAACTCATATCCAGATCCCAACTAATCTAAGCTTTCTGGATCTGGAGGAAATAAGTATAACCGCCCATGAACCCCTTATTGAAGGGCTTACATTCAATACACATGGCATAGTCAATTTAACGCGCTGTAACAACAGAACGGATGGCATATAAACAACAGAAATTTATTTCTCACAGTTCTGGTGACTGAAAGTCTAAGATCAGGATGCCACTATTGTCAGGTGAGGACCTACTTCCTAAAATTGCAGACTTGTATCTTTACTCATGGCAGACGGGGCAAGGGAGCTCTGTGGGATCTCTTTTGTAAGAGCACTAATCCCATTCATGAGGGGTTCATGCTCAGAGCTAATCACCTCCCTAAATTCCCACCTTCTAACACCATCACATTGGGCATTAAGATTCCAACAACTGAATTTTAGGGGGACACAAACATTCAGACTATAACAAAAGTGTTTAAAGCTCTGGGAATACAGTCATTGACGAGATGCACTTGGCCCCCATGGCAAGACACTAGCAGCTTTGCAAGACTCTTGTATTTGAAGTCCTTTACCTTGGTTTATACACCAATATTGATATACGGATATAATTATTGAGAATATGTGGTTCTGTCCTTCAACACTCAAGCAAAGTTTGGGGGGAATTGGATGCCAATGTCACTCAAAATTTAAAGGAAGTGGAGACCCAATTTTCTCCTTCGTTCAAAATCTGTAAGTCTAACTGACGTGCTTTTATGGTTATGCCATTTACTCTACTGGAAACTAAAACACTCAATTTTAGAAACCAATTGTAGAAATTTAGAAATTTCTACAAGATCATCTTCTCAAACTTATTCTCTATAATATGTAAGAAGCTTAAACCGAGTGAAAGGCCTATCAATTCTAATTTTTAATTTTTTTTTTTTATTTTACTAGAAGACTTTTGAAGGACAAACGGGCAGAACAGAGTGTGAACTAGTCTTGATGTGAAAGGGGCTGATCCAGATTTGAGAATGATATCTTGAACTTAACTGAGGTAATTTGCAGTTGGTTTCACTGTATTTCAATCAGCAAGTAATGCAAATGCTAGTCTGGAGACCCAGGGTACATTATCGTGCAAGGGGTCGTCTCCCCATTACTATCTTTTACCTCATAGATGAAAACCCCACCATTCAAGACCTCTTTAACCTGCAGTAAGCAAGGAATGCACCAGGTCAAAGCAAATAGTAGACTCATTTCCATGTAATGATTTTAGGCTGAGAGCAAGCACGTCAGCCCAGATTATCCAGACCTGACATCCAGGTTCTGGAATCCTAATTTTAATCAAGCCAGTTTACATAACTTAGTTTCACATCTTGCTTCAAAATCAGGAATCAGTTTCAGTGTGGCAGATTTGGCCACAGCATACCACAATGCACCCTAGGTTGAAGTCCTAAGTAGGGGTTCACCTCTTATTCTCAACAAATTTCTAGCAACAGACAGTGCTATCTATGGGCCTTGCCTCTTGCTAATGGTATCGTGACAGCGTAGTCATATTCTGTATTCTAAAGTATTAAAATGTCAAATGTTATACATACACAACAGGTGTCATTATTAACATCAGTTAACTTTCCCACTGCCAAAAGAAACAAAAACAAACAAATCATCCAGAAATATTCCGTTTGTATAAATCCCCACAGATGAATCTATTTTTTTGTTTAGCCAGTGGTTTGGTTAAAAGTGGTTTCTGAAACAAGTATGGTTGATCTCTCAATTCATAAGGCTATTGGAAATATAAATGCATTTCACTATATGCCCCTGAGTTTATTTGTATTTGGCCTGCCCCCTGCAGGCAATTTTTTATGAATGCACAGTTCACTGAACTTACTGCCAAGAACTGAATGTCAACTGTAATTGAAAAATTTACAAGTGGTTAAGGGGGAGTGAAGGGGAATAAGAGGTCCAAATTTCCAGGTATAAAACAAATAAGTCATGGGATGTAATATACAGCATGGGGAACATAGTCAATAATATTGTGATAGTGTGGTACAGTGTCAGATGGTTGCTGGACTTACATGGTGATCACTTCTTTAGGTCTATAAGTGTTGAATAACTATGGTGTACCCCTGAAACTAATATAATATTGTATGTTATCTGTATTTTTTTTTTAAATCTTTTAAAAATAATTTCAAGCCTCTTGTGGGAATTGTTGTCACAAATCTCAGGTTGAAATTCTAGCTGATCAGCGTCACCACCCAGGTCAACAACGCTGGGCCAGGATAACCACACGATCCTTCTCTCTAAGCCTGACAATACTGGATTCTCCAGAAAATTGAAGGGGTGAAAGGTTGTCATTCCTTTTACAGCAATTTTGACTCCTCCTGTCTCTCTGTTACCCATTTTGTGACTCCTGGATCCTCTGAAATCCCATCTCGGTGTCACTACCCATCTCTCAACTTCTGATTTCTTATTATTGTTGTGATGCCAGCTCATATTTGTGTAATGCTATCTTTTTCATGCAACAGAAAATAGAGAAATTATTTTGAAATTTCTGGTAATTCTTAGACCATGTTCCATTTGATATAGGGGATAAATAGAGCAAAGAAAGCTGAAGTGACTTACTCAAAGTTGGTGCCATGAGAAGCACTAGCTCCTTTAGTCCCAAAAGATCTTTGATGAAGAGGAGACAAACCAGAGGACCAGGTCCCAATATTGTCCCGCTGTCTACTTACTCTCTGAGGCTTATTTCCCCTAAGTAAAGTGAGACTAACTCTTGTCTGCCTACCTCACGTATATATATAAGTAGAAAAAGGTTTGGAAAATTTTGAGTTTTATAAGTACTATTTGTAAACATCATACCCAACAATTTAAATATGATTAGAAGTTTTTTCCACATTCAGTGTAAAATCTCAGAGCATTTACAGCAGACATGTACTGAAGATCAAGGGAAGAAAAGAGTCCATTGTCTCTTTCGTATGTATCCATTTTGTTAAACAATTAATTGAAAGCATACGTATTTCTTAATGCAGCAAACCAATTATCCTTTCAAAATAAATTTTGCTTAAAGAAAGAAAGCACAACTTACTTGATCTTGAAACCAATTGCTTCTAACAATTTGTCCTCATGATGTATTCCTTTTGGAAATTTACAAATACACAAAACACAATATATTTTTCTTTCAGCAGCTTCTTCTCAAAACTCATTCAAGATTTTTACCATTTTATGCATTTTGTTACTGAGGCCTGTCCTGTTGCCATATACTATTAAAAAAAAAAAAGTCTACTAAACTAAAAAAAAAAAAATAGACAAGCAAACAAATACACACACACACAAAACACAGACTCAAAGATCTCCACACCTTGATTGGAATAAACAAAGAGATACATTGCAGGGCATTTTAACTTCTCTGGCTAGAAAGGGCCTTGCAAAGCAACCAAACCAAGTTTTTTCCTTTTCCAGGAACCTAGAGAAAGGGATTGATTTGGAATGTGTAGATGCTACAAAGACCTTATCATTTATCCCACATAAGCACTTATGGGTCTGTTTAGAAATGTTTTATTTCTTTACTTTGTCTAATATTTCTTGCCTTCCTAGTTCCATCCACAAAATGAAGCCTATCTTGAACCTGCATCAAATATTTTTGAAAAAGATGACAGCTTTACTCAATCACCAAGATGCTTGAATCTCTGAAAAACATAAAATGTAGATAAGGAAACACAAGGATAACTAAATGACTTCCTTGTTTATTATAATGTTATCAGCCATTGTATAATAACCATAAACTTTTTTCTGTCTTCTTTCAATAACTTATAAGGAAAAAATAATGGCTATAATAAGCCCCAAATTAGTCCTTATTCCCAAATATTATCATCAGCTGCCATTCCAGGAAAAACATAACAAATACTTTGTTTCCCCGAAAATAAGACCTAACTGGAAAATAAGCCCTAGCATGATTTATCAGGATGACATCCCCTGAACATAAGGCTTAATGCGTCTTTTGGAGCAAAAATTAATATAAGACCCGGTGTTATTTTTGAGGATACATGATATGACTACCAAATGCAGTTATAATTTGATTCTCTAAATATCCCTAAGGGCAATAGGTATTATGCAAAGGGGTTTTCCTTACAGTGTATTTATTTATGTATTTTTAAAATGTATTTATCAGTTACAGTTGACATACAATTTTATATTAGTTTCAGGTATACAACGCAGTTTTAGACATTTATATAAAACATCAGTGTATTTCATTAAAACCTTAAAATTACTCTGTATACTGGAAAGGCATGTAACAATAACTACTGCCCCAAATCAAAACAAAATAATACAAATCTAGGTAGATGTCTTTATTAACAGAAATAAAATAGGTTGATTGAAATAAATATGGGTATATCCATCCACAGTCCAAATGAAATCAAGATCTAATAAAACATTTCAGAAAACAGCACTTGCTGCAATGAAGCTCAAGGGCAAAGAAACCCATCAGTTACATGAAAGAAAAATCTGACATACCGAGACAGGATACAAAGCATGCTAGTGTGATACCTCCCATCAGCATGGTAAGGGAATCCTGCCTGATAAGTTCTTCTTTTGAACCCTTTCATGATCATTGGAGGCTATTTGGTACAGATTGGAGAAATGTTGACATGACCTAACTCTATGGAGAGCAGGCGCAGAGAAACAAGAGGAATGCCTACATTAGCTGTAGAAAGAGGAAACCAGTTGACTTCCAGTAATTCCAGGTTATTCAAAGACCCATTGAGCTGAAGACCTACAGACAGCACTCAGAAATCTCAGGTGTCACTCATTTAGGAGTTAGAAAACATTTGAGTGGATGGTTGTCCATCTTTCTACTCAATCAGATTTCTAAAGTTCTCAGTGGGCTGATGGCAAATTGGCGAGAGAGAGAGAGAGAGAGAGAGAGAGAGAGAGAGAGAGAGAGAATCAATTCCTAACCTCAGTAAAAGCAGAGGAATCTAAACACCAACAAAAAACTAAATTATATTCTGCAGAATTTACTTCCTAAATCAAAATACAAAGCCTCACATCTTTGACATTTTAGTGTTGAGGTGAATAACAGAATATACCTTACAAGTGGGACAATGTTTTGTAACTTATTTTTAAGGGGAATGTGGTTTAGCTAAGTGTGTTATTAACCACAACTTTTCAAAAGTCAGCTCACACTTTTTCTGTTAGCTTTTAAGACATTATTTTTCATTATATTCTATGCCTTCAGATTAAAAAAAAAAATGTACTTCCTGTGCTTTAACCTTCTGCAGGGGAAGTACAGTTTGAACAGGTTCAGACTCCCATCTTCTTGAGTGTGTTTACTGTGTAGCAGTTGTCCTCCATTTGCACAGACAAATTATATAGTTATTTTTTTTCTTTTCTAACAGTTTAAATGTTTGTGTGGGTGTCCTGAAATATATTTCAAGAACTCAAGAAAAATAATATTTAGAATAAAAACCACAAAAGATGCAACTAAATCGCCTGTGGACCCAATATGATATATGCTGAGTCTTACTGACATTGATAGAAATTTGGGGAAATGTTTTCTGCCTCTTTTCCTAAAAGACTTGAATATTTCAGGGCTATAAGAAACCTTAAAAAGCACCTAATCAAATTATTACAGATGACAAATTGCAGAGTCACAGAGTTGCAGTGACTTCCCTGAGATCACATGGCTACCAATTGGGCTGAGGTCCAGCTCTGCTAATTTCCTGGCCAAAGATTTTCCACTAAACCACACCATCAGCACTACCCCCCTTTAACCATTTCGTTTCAATTTTAGTGCAATAGCTGTGTGTATATTCATGTTATGAGTTCATATGTACTCTGTTTTCAGATTCTAAATGAATTTTACAGATACTATAGCCTATTATTTAATTAGTCCTGGGATAATGGACCACAGGTAGTGGGTGATCAATAATTCAGTGCTGAGAACTAAGTCTAAGTTTAGGAACAAATCAGGAGACTCTCTAGATCCAGAAAACTTCTAGTAGTTAGGTAATAATGGTGTAAGACAGAGTACAGCAATAAAATAACAAGTCAAGAAAAATGGTCAAGACCCACAGAGGGTAGGGAAGTTCAAGTCTAGTTAAGACAGTGAAGGGCAGAAGAGCAGAACCTGAGGCAGAGTACACCTTACAGGTGTATACTACTTAGTATTTCTCAAAGGTGTCCCACATTCACTTCTAGTAATATTTGCACAGATTCTCTGAAGGGTAAATTGGCAGTTATCAGCATCCTCATTTTATAGACAAAAGACAATGAGAACCAGAGTATGTCGATGGTCAAACAGCTTGTGACAGTGATTCAAGTGCTGTGACCCCTGGTTCAGGTTGCTTTCCACCCCAGAACCTTATCTTCCTCATTTCATGAAACCAAGCTAGAACGTACTGAAATCAATATGCCATAATCATTCAAGATGTCCATGATGAAAACCCATAAGCTTAAAAGATGCTTTTCTTCCTTCAAGCTGACCTGAAAGGAGAGGGAGACATGTTTCTTTAAAAAAAAAAAAGGGGGGGGGGAGAAAGGAGTAAAAGAAACCCTTAGAACCAGTTCTCATGAAAATCCATAATAGGAATGTGGATTTTCTGGACACTTTCTGGACACTTCCCTTATCATAACTCTCAGACAACCATAGTATCAAATACTCTGCTCCTTCTTACAAAAAGTTGGGGGGTGGTGAATGGGGAAGTAATTTTCTTCTAGAGTAGGAAAAGTGCAATATGAGCCTGGGACATCTTGTCTGTGAAAGCAAAAAGGTAAGAAAAATATGGACCCATTGAGCAAAAAGACCCAAAAATGGCATGAATTCATGATTAAGTAAAAGTCTTATTGTCAGTGTTGGGGTTTGCTCTAGCCCAACTTATTATACTGAAATTTGAAAAGCAAAGGAAGATATCACACACGTACCTTGTATTGACTATATTCCACTATTACCAAAAAGGTGATAAGGGAAAGTGTTTTTTTGGAGTAGAAACAAAGCTTAAAAATGAAGGAGGATTGATAAATATTTTGTTATCCCTAATGAAACAACGGATCCAGACAATAAGCATGAATGGCTACTAAAGCCTTTGGATGAAAGTCTGATTGGAAACTCCATAAAAAATGGCTTGCACTTACGTCACTTGAACACATTTATCAATCTTAATGTTACCAAAGCTAAGATAATTAGACATTTTGTTTCTCTTGATATAATGCAATAGGAAATACACCAGACCACCTAAGTGTCACTCTTGCCAAATAAATAAATAAATACATAAATAAATAAATAAATAAGGTTTAATCTGACTAAGACTTTAGATTCAACTGCTAATTTTCAAGAAAAATAGAGACTAGAAAAACATGTTAAGTGATGCCGCAAGGATAGAGTTAGTTAAATACAAAGTGGGAAATTCTACAGGACAAATGACCCAGATTTTTAAATAAATAGTTGGCATTTAAAAGAAAAGAGTAAAGAAAGAGAGCCCATTTTAGCATGTTACAGATTAAGAGAGACTTTAGTGGGCTATCAGTTACGCGATGTAAAAGTTATTTGGAACATGATTCAAACAATTTTGGGGAAAATTGGAAAAAAAATTAATGCAGACCTTTATTAGGTGACTTTAAGGTATTTTTTAAATTGCCTATTTTATTTTATTGGTTAGATATTGAAGTCATGTTTCTTAAAAAAGCCTTAGCTGTTAGAAATATACACTGAAGTATTTGGCCAGAGGATACGGAGAGGATCATAGTTCTGTAAACGTGCCCCCTTAATTGCAGCCATTGCCACCCCTTCAGGACAAGAAGAACCTTAGCTTCTTTAATCTGTATGTTCTGTTGTAATCGTATGTTGCTTAAGATCCTAACCATTAGACTCAACAAGTTTCCAACATGTTCTCAAATCAATAACCTGTGACCTGTTACTCAAAAATCATAGGGAAACTATATATAACATCTTAACATGATGTCTTTGTTCTTCCTCACAGGAAAAAGTTAAGAGAAATGATCACGAGACAATGGACAATGATTTACAGGTTTGTCCAGACACACAGGATCATCCAATGGTGTCTGCAAGTCCACATGTTGAGATCTCACCGAGAAACTGGAAACCGTAGAAATTTACCCTACCTCTACCTCTCATTCCCCTTTTGGTGCTTAAAAACCCCTAACTCAGTCCAGTGAGCAAGATGGATTTGAGTCATTTCTAAGTTTCCCATCTTCTCGGTTGGCGCCTTCTCGATCAATAAACACTTCTTTGCTCCAAACTCTGACGTTTCAGATTTTGGCTTTGTGAAGCATTGGACACACAAACTACAGTTCGGTAACAATATCAAAAGTTATCTACCATTCCTCTTTTGTCTTTTTAGAAGTTATGCTCAGGTATAAGAACTGGATGAAAAGGTATGAAAAAAAAAATTGCAGTTTACATGGCATTACATGCGTGTGACTCACAGCCTGAGCTATTGCCACTCTGCAGGACTGTTTCACAAATGATTATGCGACAGGACAAAAAATAAATCCAAGCTTTAGTCTTCAGCAGTGGTTTAGAGAGCATATCATATATTCTCATGAAGGATATCTTAGCAATAATGGTAAAAATCCTAGACCAGAGTCCAAAACACTTATTCAATCTATGGTAACTGAAATAAAGCAAGCCAGTATTTCTCCCCCAACCAAAAAGGGTGGACCATATGGGTAAACCCTCAGAGACCTCATAACAGTCCATTGAGACATGATATTTTGCTAAACTGGAGTTCAAGATATGTGTTCACACCATAGGACAATGATGCCCTTTTTATAATGAGGATGGAGGCATCTGTATGTTTTAGGATGTCTCATTATTCAGTTTCTCACACACCGCTAAATTTTAATTGCTAACATATTATTAAACATTTTTCCATTTGCGCTGATGAGATTATTGTAAAATGACCAGTTTTGGGTTTCAATGTTTTACTATCTACTTTTGTTAATATTTGCCTTGTATATGGGGTTTAATGCTTTATTTTCTTTTATTGTATTGTTTCTTTGCTTAGTATATTTTCATGTTGTACAGAGCTGTTTTATTTTTGTTACTTTTAGACAAACAAGTAATCTACGATATTTTATGCTAATGCTTTTGCATTTACTTCACTGCTACATTGAATGTATTTCTGCTACCTTATTTCGTATTTTTGATTTATCCTTTTCGTTTGCTCTTTTTAATTTTTTCCTTATTTTATGTTTTAATTGATTAAAGTTTTTCTCTATTCCATATTTTCTCTACTGTTTTAGAAATTACAGATCACAATATTATTATTTTAGTAGTCTGCCTTGTTTTATTTAATTTTTAACAGGTGATATAAGTACAGAAGAATAATATATATATATATATATATCATTAAAATATTTATGAATTGTATTCAAAAATATATACATGTAGACTATTACATTTTATATTAATATAGCTTCAGCTGTTTCTGTTTTTATAACTTGTATAACTTTTAATATTTCATCATTTGAATTTTCTAATTTGTATGTTTTAGAGTTGACTCAAAAACAGCAAGGGGTTGAATTTTTATTTTCAACTAGAGCATTTAATACATTTATAATTAATGTAACTCATGATGTATTTAGAGTTAATTTATTTGAAATTTATGTTTTTTGTTTGTCCTGTTTTGCTTTTGTTTTCTTTCTCTCATTTATTACCTTCTTTTGGATGATTTTCCTCATAGTCTATTTTACCATTAGTTAGTTTGAAAGTCAATATGTACACAATTAACAAAAATTTAAATTAAGCAATGTCTTTACCTCTCTCAGAATATATAAGAACCTTAGATCATTTTTAGTCCTCTTACCACCTTCTTTGCTTATATTATTATTTATGTCTATTTTAATCCTCTCCTAGTTTTAGCCCAACAAAAACAAAATTATTGTTTTATACAGCTAATTAATGTTTACATAAACCTTCATATTTGCCCTTTTTTGTATTCTTTACAGTTTGTTGCATCTCAGACCTGGTATCCAGCACACTCTCAACTTCAAAGCATTCATTTTACCCTCATTCCACAAATACATACTTGCTGAGAATAGAATTCTAGATTCTCAGGTACTTTTAGCAAATCAGAAATATGATTCAACTGTCTCCTAGTTTCCACTGATAATCTTGAGAGGTAATAGCTGTTAGTCTCCATGCAATACTTTTTATCTGTCTGTTTTCTCTTTCTCTAGCTGCTTTTAATATCTTCGCTTTATCTTTGAGGTTCTTGAGGTTGATAATAATGACTCTTTTTCTCTCTTTCTTATCCTGACTCAGATTTACTGGGCTACTCTAATGTCTGTATTGGTATATTTTATCAGTCCTAGACAAATTCTCAACCACTATCCCTTCATAAATTATCCCTCCCTATTCTGTCTTTCCCCTCTTTTTGGAACTCTCATTCCCCATATATTAGATCTTCTTACTGAGCCCATGGCTCTTAACCTCTTTTTCATATTTTCCATTTGTGGCCTCTCTGTATGACATAAAAAATAATTTCTTCTGACTTTTTTCCAGATGAGTCTTGAGTTACATGTAATCAGCTATTAAATGTGACTATTGAGATTTTTAATCTACTTTATTGAATTATAATTTACATTCCATGGTATGCCCTCATTTAAATACAGTTCAATAAGTTTTGACAAATGTGGATGCCCATGTAACTTTCATTAATATTTAAAGAGACCATTTCCATCACCTCAGAAAGTTCTCTGTGTATCTTTGTAATCAATCCTCCAATTCCCAACACAGGCCACCAATAATCTGGCCACCAATTTCTATTTTAATGATTAATATTGTCTTTTTAAGAACTTCATATAAATGGAATAATTTAGTATTTTCACTTTTGCCCTGGCTTCTATTCAACATAATGTTCTTGAAATTCATCTATATTCTTTCATGTATCAATTGTTTCTCCATTTTCATTAAGCAGTAGTCTATTGTATGAATCTAGCATACTTTCTAAATTCTTTCTTCTATTAATAGGTATTAAGAGTGTGTCCAGTTTGGGGGTTTAAGAAAAGCTATGAAAATACTAATCCATGCTAAATACTCAAGAGTAGAATTGCTCAGTTATTTTTAAGTGTCGATTTAACTTCACAAGGAACTGCCTATATCTTTTCCAAAGTAGTTGTTCAATTTTACATTCTCATTAGCAATATATGCTCCATAATATTGTTCCATAACATCACCTACACTTTGTATTTTCAATCTTTAATTTTAGCCATTCTAATGCGTATGTAGCGGAGTTTAATTGTGGTGTTAATTTGCATTTCACTGGTAAATAAAGCTGTTGCACACCTCTCCCTATACTCACTAAACAATCACTTATCTTCTTTTATGAAGTGTTGGTTCAAATCATTTGCCTGTGCTAATCAAAATACTTAATAATATTAAGATGACAGTTTCCCCCATAATTGTCCTATAGATTTTATGTAATTGCAATAAAATTGCAATAAAACCCCAGCAGGCTTTTTTATTATTATTATTATTATTTTTAGCAATTGGCAATGTGATTCTAAAATTTATATGGGAATACAAAGGATCTAGAATAACAAAACAGTTTGAAAACAAATACTTTCAAAACTCAAGACAGACTTTAAAAATGGGCAAAAGATTTGAAAAGACACTTTACAAAGATATCTGAATGGCAAATAGGTGTATCAAAGGATACCTAATATTATTAATAATGAAGGAAGTGCAAATAAACAATAATGAGCTGTCACACACAGGGACTAGAATGGCTAAAATAAAATTTAAAAAACTGATCATCTTAAATGCTAAACAATATAGAAATTGTGGGAATGAGACCCTTAGACGAGAGAGTGACATGAAGAGCTTTAGAAGTCCTTGATCCAGCATTTTGCAACCTAAAAATCACATCTGGAATTTAAATAAAAATTACTAGGCATATGAAATAGCAGGAAACATCTCCATAACCAGGAGAAAAATTAGTCAGTAGAAACAGATAGAGAAATGACACAAATGTTGGAATTAACAGAGGTAGATGTTAAAACAGAAATAACCAACATCAATGTCCTGTTCTCTGTTCATATTGGAGATAGTTCCAATCCAGGAATGGAGCCCACATGTGGTTATAGCCTCCTGCTTCCTCCGCAGCAGTTCATTACAGTTCCTTCCTTCCTTCCTTCCTTCCTTCCTTCCTTCCTTCCTTCCTTCCTTCCTCTCCCCTCCCCTCCCCTCCCTTCCCTTCCCTTTCCTTCCCTTTCCTTCCCTTTCAGTCCCTTCCCCTCCGTTCCGTTCCCTTCCATTCCCACCTTTCTTTTTCTTTCTTTTTAACTCCTTTGTTAAGGAAATACAATCCTACAACAACTGCTGGCTTCTAGGAATGAACCTAGCTCTTGTGCTCAGTCTTACGTGGGACAATTTAGTGTCATTTCCCACAAATTACTCTTGTTTACCTCTGCCTGCCTCTATGAACCAGATCCCACCAGGCTCACGCCTCTATCCTTGATTACCATTTCATATTTCTATTTCATTTCTGACACAAGAAAATGTTCATCTTGTTTTCAATTTCATCTGATTTTTGGTTTTCTTTTTCCATATTATCTACATTTGTATGTGTTCATGTTTGGAAAAACGATGTTATATCGCCATCACATCTTGAGTAAATGTTTTTTAAAACATATTCAGTTACACAAGGCCTCTGTGCTTATGACTCAAGCCATTTCCAGGAAATAAAATCATCTACTCCTTCATCTTCACCCATCAATATTTTATCATTTTTCAAAACAAGATCAAACCTCTGTCACAACAAAATGATCATGGGATTCCACATGCCAGAAACTATCTATACCATCTCTGAAATCTCCTATTTCTTTATGTCACTTATATGGAAATTATTACATTATCATTTGTATTAATACTGTTTACAAAACTCACATTGTATTTTGGTGATATTTTTATCACCTGGAATCATGTACTTCAAGTCAGCCTGTGGATCCTAGTTAAGGAACTAGGCCTGGGAACTGCAAATCATCAAGTTTCTTTGACAGTGTGGAGAGACTGCTCCTTCCATCATGCAAGTTACTCCATAAGGCTTGTAGTGCTAGAGCAGGAAGGGTCACACACAGAGAAAGAAAACCCATTCTTTAGTCTGCTATCTGGTAGAGAGAAAAAAAGAAAGAGATTGATGAGATGTGAGTCCTAATCTCCCCACCAAAATGTTTCAAAGTCCCAGAGAAGGGGAGAGAGCATTAGATAGATGGTAGGGATTCCAAGAAAAAAGTGTTCTTGCCTGGCTCCCCATCTGGTACTCTGGGAGGACATTACCTACAGCATCCTTCCATAAACATGGAATAACCACAGATAGTCCAAGAGGGTAGACTAGCATGACCAAGCTTAGAAGGTAAGTTTACTCGTATGTTTAGAAGTTTCACCCATCCCCCCATGTGGCACTGATATGGAAGTGAGAGACCATGGGCATGTCCTTAGGTCCACTCTAGGGAGGAGTGTGTCATGTTGCCCTGCAACCCAGATGAACACTGTGCCAATGACTCAAGAATGTCTGCAGTACCAGCAAGAGCTAAGGGGGGATGACGCATCACAGAAGACTGAATTCAGGAACTGCATCTATTAGCAGCAGAGATGTGAGGCAACAAACCACGACTTAGAAGATATTAATCTGTATCCATAAAAGAACCAGAAGGGTCCTGTCCTCCCCAAGCAATAAAGTCATCTAAGTCATTTCCCAAACTATCTCAATGTACTAAGTTTGGTTTTCACTTCCACATACAAACATATGTGTGTATGTACATCCATGAGCATGCACGCACGCACACATGCACACAAGAAATGCAGAAAAAGACAAAGTGTTGGGGAAAGTTGTATTAGAAAAATCAGATCCCACTTTTTCCATGTGTCTTAGGTTTTGTGTCACTAAATATCTTATGCTTCTCCGTATCTTATTTAATCTATGAGATCATAAACTACTTATAGATATAGGATTTATTTATTTCAGTATTACAAATAAAAGTTAGAATAACTAAAGGTACGCAGTATAACATTTGCCAAATGAACATTGGAAATAGTTACCAATCTTCGATCTTCAACCTATGAATTACAGACTGTGATAGCACAGTCTGTAATTTATCAGCGATAGAATAGGAGGAATATTTAAAACTATGGAACACGTCCTATAGGCTACCACTACCATGTCCTGCTTTCACACACCACTTCATTTTATCCTCACAAAAATCCAGTGAAGCATATAACGTTCCTATTTTTAGAAGAAACAACTGAATCCTTACTCCAAGCATGTGGGATCAACACAGCTTGACAAAATGATCAGTTAATTCATATTTCTGACATCATGGAGAGTAGAGAACTAGTAGAAATGATAAAATATGCACTCGTGTTCTGAACCTGCAGTCACATGTCTTCATAGTAACATGTCCTCTTTGAGTGATATTTGAGGACTATATAAAATATTGAGATAGGGAATTTACCCAGTGACTGACACATTATAAGCAACCAAATTTGCTACCCATATACATTTTAACAATTCTTCATTTCCTACTTGTTTAATTTTGACTATTCAGACTTAAGCCAGATATATCCTAGGCTCCCATCCTTTGCTGCATACATTTCACCACGAGAATGTCTGGATCTGGGGTAGCATCAAAGCCCGGAATCTAGTCACAAACCTCCTAATTGGCACTTCCTGGCTCTGTGGAGGAGCAGTGTATCTATCAGGCAAATTGGTGAGGAGGGAAGCCAAGGCTGAGTGAAATGATGAAAGACCTAGGGAAGAAAAGCTAATTTGCAGCTAATTTCTAAAATATTGTCTAGAGATTTGTTCAGCTTCATGGGGACAATAGAGGGATTCAGGCATTACCAAGCCATCCTTCAGGGAAGATTAGAGATTCCTGGAAGCTTCTTTTTTTTCTTTGTCATTTTCTCCTATATTGCTGGAGGGATAGAAACTAACTGAATGGGCCAATAGGTATTTGTCTTGCTGAAGTTTATTTCTCAAATGGAAATGGCACAGAATCATGAAAAAAAAAAAAAAAAGAACAAAGAAAAAAACAAAAACAAAGGTGTGGGTGGGACCATCTCTATCAGATAACAGTGCTAAGATGGGCAAGAGAACAGGCAAGTCTCCCACTGGACTCCCCACCATTCAACAGTGTTATCCAGGGGAATAAAGAATAGCTATAGAAGAAAAAGAAATAAAAGGGTAAGGAGCCACTGACACATGAGTTGGGGGGAGAGTGAGGCAACACATTTCATGGTGCCTTGCTGTATGGGAATTTTCAATCCACTGAGAGCCTCTTTCACTCCCATCTTTCCATCTCCTACCATTTGTCCCCCTACCTGCACACACATTCACCTACCTTCCTTAAGGACCCTAAACACACTGGTGAGTGTTCAAGGTCAGAATTAAAGGCAGAGTGGAAAATGTACTAGCATTGTCTTTCTTGAGTCAAGCTTTTCTCATGTTCCAGAGCAAACCAGTCTGCTCTATTCATGCCCAAATATTTCCTACTTGAATCTTTCACTCCAATTTAGACATTTCCCTATGAAAACACTGCTATCAAAGCTAACGCAATCTGCGGATTTCTACCACGAAACTCTCCACAGAGCACTGGAAGGAACTTGAACGTATTTCTAGGCTGTGGGTAAAGAGCCAGCAGAGCATTAGAGAGACAGTTTTGATGACATTGTTTTTCATTTCACAGAGGACGACTCATGTTTCTTTCCTTAAATATACACTGTGAGCCACGAGAGATGGCAGCTGTCTAATTAAACCTGATAAAGCCTCTTTAAGAATGAGAATTGGGGAAACTCATCATGTCGATTACAGAGCTGCCCGATTTTCCCTGGAACCAAGAGGGAGCCGTGTACTGTTCAGGAGGGACAGTGTGAGACCACGGGGAGACAAGGCGAAATTACCACCATCATCAAGTTGTTGGTGCGAAGTAACAGAACATACACAATTCATATTTAATGCTAACTAGATGATGTTACTTTATAAAACATGGAAAAGGATAACCTCATCTACCATTTTAAAAAGCCACTGATGAAGGCTTTGATGATACCAAATCCCCTCCTATATTATAAAGATTTAATGGGAACAGTTTATTTTCTCCAATAGGCTTCTCCTGGCACAAAAACCTGGGAAACTGAAACAGGGACGTATGTCATCATTATTTTTAAGGTTCTGGGATGGCTCACACTGCCTCCTCCCTTTCTCCCTTCAGTTCCACGGAGAGGTAATGTTCACTGGAGTTTTTGTTGTTGCTGTTGTTGTTTTTTCAATTATTTTTTTTTTCAGTTATAGTTGACATTCAGTATTATTTTATATTAGTTTCAGGTGGACCCTATAGTAATTAGACATTTATGTAATTTATGCAGTGATTTCCACCAAACTCCCATTAGCCTAGTACCCAACTGGCACTATACATAGTTGTTGCAACATTATTAAATATATTCTCTATGCTTTACTTTACACCCCTAGGACTATTTTGTAATTACCAATTTGTATTTCTTAATCCCTTCACATTTTCACCCAGCTCCCCAACTCTTCTCCCCTCTGTCAACCATCAGTTTGTTCTCTGTATCTATGAGTTTGTTTCTATGTGGATGTACACGGTTCTCAATTCAACTACCTGAAGGACTAGGAGGGTTTGGACTTATAAATACTTTCTTCACTGTTTCTCAATTTTATCAGTACTCACTATTTTTGTTTCTAATATTTTCCACCAACGCTGTGATAGGTTACGGAACAAACCGCTGTTATTTCAACATTGCAGTCAGAATAAAAACATGAAATCTCCTAACTGTGGTTTACTAGAGAATCCCTACATGGTAAGAGTTAGACTTATGCCCACTGATGTGGCCTTGCTGAAGTCTCATAAAAGAAAAAGCACAGCGCCCTGAGCTTCTCCAACCCGGGAGAACTCTCACTCCTGTGCGATGCTGAGAATGCTAACTCCAACTACATGTCTTTAAGAAACACAGGAAGAATAAAAGAACCATAAAAACTAATGTATCACAGAATTGCACACCTGAAACCTATGCAACTTTACTAATAATTGTCACCCCAATAAACTTTAATTTAAAGAACAATACTGACTTATAGTCTTGTTCATGTATTTCCTTCATACTACTTACTTGCTAGCTAAATATGAACCTGTATGAAAGTGAACCTCAACCTAGTTTGAGTCATGATTTATGACAATTTTGGAGCCTGAATTAACTTCTTCGGTCTCATCTAGCTCATCCTTCTAAGTGTCTCAATTTCCAACACAAACTTCCTCTCCTAGACGATCCCTCTCCTCCTCATTGGCTGTTCTCGCTTCCAAATTCCAATAGTACCTGCTATTTCTATCATTTGACGTTGTCACTTAATGTTAATTTCTTCTTTTTATCTGCACAACCAATTATTTCTTTAAGGCAAGGGTTGTCTCTTCCACTTCCTTTAGCATTCACAGAATCTGACCTAG
The DNA here is from genome assembly GCF_036562045.2 of Rhinolophus sinicus. Taxonomy (NCBI): domain Eukaryota; kingdom Metazoa; phylum Chordata; class Mammalia; order Chiroptera; family Rhinolophidae; genus Rhinolophus; species Rhinolophus sinicus. The sequence continues at coordinate 23,636,936 of NC_133758.1, read as the reverse complement.
AGATTGTCATTCTGCGATTGTTACATCACAAAGAGGAGTTCAGGAAATTTTCCTCAAAGCCAAAGCGCAGAGTTGAAGATGGACACTGTGCCAGCCGCCATGTTGTTCTGAACAAACATTTTCAGGGAGTATTAGGCTGGAGCGAGGAGAAACTCTGGCCTCTCGACATGAGGGCATCATTGTACTACAGAGAACCAGAACGAAGAGCCAGGCCAGGCTTCTTCAAACTGTGTTCCATGGAATTCTAGCTCCATGGAATGATAATTGGTAATACAAACGAAAAGGATTCAGAGATCAAATGAGTTCATGAAAAATGAGGTTAAATACAGTGTAACCGGTTATTTTACTGCAGAGCTTGGCAGAACGTTTAATAGCTAAAACACACAATGAAATTCTAAAAGGGTGAAATTATAGGCAGAGTTCCCAAAAGTATTTCTCTGTGGAATATTTTGTTACAGGAGCTTCCTCTGAGGCTAGAAGTCCAGTTTGGAATATGCCACTCTAGATTCAAATCTACCCTTAGAAATATATCTGATGTTCAGAGTCCCTTAGCATTTATGGAGTTAATTTGCTCATTGCGGCTCAAAGTTCCTTAAAGTCATTGAAGCTTGGGCGATTTTAAGTTTTTATAATTTTTGGAATCCATTTGAAATGGAACTAGCTGTGGATATATGCTTATCAACTTATCTACAAGTAACATGGGCAAGTAAATCTGGTGGAGGGCTCCCTGGAGCACGGAAAATCTTAGAGGTCATTCTATATATACATAACTCCCTGCCCCACCCTCATCATGAAAGTGCGACGTGTTCACGGTTTTCAACCCAGGACAGTATTTAAACATCAATGTTTTAAGTTAAGTATAACAAAAATTTTTTTTAAAGAACCCCTCACATCTCCAAAGCTTATTTAATGTTCCAAGGGTTAGTTCAGATGGAGAATGTGCTAAAGCTTGCCTCTGATGCCCTTTTTACTGCTGCTGCGTAGCTCTGTGAGAAATAGACTCATAGGTACAGAGAACAAACTGGTGGTCGCCAGATGGGAAGGGGGTGAAGGGACTGGGTGAAGAAGGGGAAAGTACTAAGAAGAGCACAGCACTTTTTTTTTTAATCTGGAACTCAGTTTCCTGATTTGTAGGATAATTTGTTGGGCTTTAATAATCACTATAGTGTTTTCGTTATTTTTCGGTTTTTTGTTTTTTGGTTTTTTCCTCAAATTTGAAATACAGTCTATGAATGTAGAAGCTGCCTGTGATGGCTTCTAAAGCTATTCTTTGAGGTTGTTAAAATAATGCTCCTCGGGTAATATTGTTAACCGCTTCTAATATTTTTTTCATGTTGTGATCTTCTGGGTCCCAGCTGCATGTAGCTACTGAAGTCACAGCATCCTTTCTATTAATTCCAACAATTAGAAACTTGTATACCTATTATAACTTTCCTTTTTATTGGTGCTTTTGATTTTTTATTTTTTTTAATGTAAAAGACAAGTGAAAAGAGTACATTAAAGGAAGTTTCATGATATCTTGGATCCCTTGAGTACTCCTAAATCTTGGTTCTTCAAGGTTGTCTGGGATCAGAGTAATCAGACTTAGGAACCCACACATATAGAATATAAATGATTAATGCTGCTGTAAAGAGAACTGCAGAGAACATCTCGTCAACAAATTATTTTACAAATACAAATAAGGAAACTGAGCTCCAAGTATAGCAAATATACACTGTATACAAGTCTTTGTCAACTGAAAAAAATAATGTAAGAGGAATTTTTAAATTATGCCCTGCAAATGTAATTCATGTTTAATTATCATCCAGGCAATAATTATGAAAGAGACAAGTAAGGGTGACACTTATTATAAAGACTCTACTCTCCTGCTGAATATTTCTATGGCTTCCAACCAATAAGTTAGGTCCTTAACTGGCCAGAACATCTGAGATGGAGAGGAGCTACTCTACCTGGTACCAAAAGCTCTGGGCCATTCCAAGCCACGGAGGCTGTGTTTTCTTCCTCAAGGAGGCAGGAACTAGAAAGACCTACACGAGCGCAGTAGCCCGGGATAACTTGTTAGTCAACCCAAACTGGCATTTCTGGGCATAGTTGAGGATAACAATACAAAGTGTTATTTTCTGGAAGTAGTGACTAAAAGATGTATCTTTTCTCAGCACTCCTATGACTCCAACCTTACCACATCCTCAGAAGTCCTTACCCTTTCAATAAAGCCCAGGAACAGTGCTCAAGCTATGTGTGACTTTTCCTTTCCCCCAATATTAACACAAATACGAACACCTGAGAGAGGCATCCATTCCTCTTTCCCATCGCCCAAACTCAATTAGTTGTCATAGAAGCTAATTTCTGCTAAAATTATAATGAATCCACAAAGTTTCATGTATTACTCCTCCCCCAGGATTTGTTTGACAGTAGTAGTCAAGAACCCCGAAGGCTAATTCTTTAAACCAAGGGTTTTGGTCTCTAAACTTGAACTTCTAACACTGTGACAGAGCTGGGAGGAACATGATTTGCCTGGATGGAGTCTGCACAGTGATTCTCTAATTGCACTGCCTACACCACATGGGCACAAGGCCATACCTTGTGCCTTGTGGTGAGTTTTTAGAAAATGCCAACGTACTTTTCTAATCTGGGCTTTTTTTATTGTTACTCTAGTCAACATTGATGTTAATCTACAAACAAGGCTGTAATTCAGTCATAACATGTGACCTGGCCAGGCTCTGTACCTTGAGATAATTTGTCTCTGCCTTGAAACCATGGGGTTCAGTGTTTTTCTTTTTTATTTCAGTTTCCCTGAAGATATTTATATGTGAAACAAACAAGAACAAAAATATACTTGAGTTCTTATTTGCACAAAATACCCACAAAATTAGGGCGAAACTCAACACCAAGGCATTCTCTGCCTCCCCCGCCTAACTGTCCATCAACACATGAAACCTTGAGTTGAGTAATTGAGTCTTACATTTATATCTACATGACATTTAGGAAAATTGAAGACTACAAGCTACACATACAAGTAAAACCAGTGATTAGAGACAATGAGATTCAGTCTGAAGAAAAGAAAAAACAAAACAAAACAAAAAACAGTGATATTATTAAAGAGACACTGACAAGTTCTTCAGACCCCAAATACATACTATACCAAAAAGCAATTCAAGTTTTAGAATCCATCACAAATGTGAGTATGGATTTCTTTTAACATCAATAAAAACCTGTTTTCTCTGCTATCATGCACTAGTCAGAGACATTTGGAACTCACATATTTGAAAATATATTTTTAAAATTTTCCCAAGTGCCATTTATTTAGAGGCAGAAGAGCAGAGCCATCAAAGCACACATTTTGGAGGCAAACAGTGAGAATTCCACTCTGTTACCAGCTTTATGACCTCAGCAATGTATTTCATTTCTCTGAGTCACAGAACATACTTCCATAAAGGTAGGCTCTGTATACTTACAACGCACAGTTGTTGTGAGGATTAAATGAGATATATCAGGCCATGCCTGCCAAATACACATCTTTAGGAAATATTAGCTATTAGTAGTATCATTGCTTCAACTCAATAGCTGTTTCATGTTTGTAATATGTTAAGTATTGAGCCAAAAAAGAGTTGCACCACTGGGAACTAGGGGTACAGTGGGAGTTGCAATGGGGCTGAAGTGACTTGAGAAAAGTATAATGTCAGACTTGGTTCTAAAATGAAATATACTCTCTGTGCAGAAATGATCAGCAAATATGAGCGAGTGTGGTAAGTAAGGAAAGGTATCTCAGAAAACTGAGAACCCCAAAAGGAATGATTCCACTGAGCTAGAGATGGTTTTTCAGAATGCGTAGAACACGCCACAATCAGAGACAGTTAGGAAAGCCTGGGTATGCAGGTATGCAGACCACAGAGTGTGGCTTTGTGACTTCCCTGGGGCATACTGACTAGCCAGCTTGTGTGAATTCTGACAGAGAAACAGATGTGGAAAAGACAACAACCATGCCCTGAAGAAGCCAACACATACACAATTCAAGGGAGGGTGTAAAAGATCAAAGTTCCTTGTGGGTCAAAATAAGTGTAGAAGGTATCCATTGGATAAGGGAAGCAGGGTCAGCAGCATGCATGCACCAGTGATTCACGGGAGGGATAATGCCATTTAAACATGGGTAATATTGTGATGATAAGTATGACAGTCACAAAAACGAGGCCAATAACAGAGACATTAATAAAACACTCAGTGGAGGCCAAGTACCCCTCTTCTTAGTGCCATATATACCAGCAACCCTGTAAGTTTGGTAGTGTTATTATCCCGGTTTACAGATGAGTAAAAGCTAGGGCTAGGAGAGATAAAATAGTTTCTTGATATATAAAAATGATGAGAGACGTCTTTACAGATGGAGAGAACAGGAGCAAAAGCAAAGAGGTCGTAGACCATGTATTCAACAAAATTTGTGTTCTGGTTTGACTGGTACTTAGATTAAACAGAGTAGTGGGAGATAAGTCTGCACAGAAAGGTCATAGAGAGCTTTGAACTCCACATTTAATGTAATTGGCAACAGAGAGTCAGTGAAGATATCAATGAAATGAAGTGATAACATAAAGCTCCACTTTAAGAAGTTTGATGTGGCAGAAGAATATAGAATGCATTGGAGTGTAGGAAGAGAGATATAAAGAGCTTAGAGGTTATTGGAAAAAATGTATTAAAGTAATAGTAATATTTCCCAGTTACCGTTGAAACCTCTCAAAGCAGAAAATTGACCTCAAAATAACTTGATTTTATAGAGGGGGGTTCCTACCAGTATAGAAGCTCTATGTGTTCCTGAAATTCTGGATCTACTAGAAATGCATGGCTCAGAAAGGAGAGAGGTGAGAAGAACAAGCTTGAAGTCAAGTTGCTCTCTCACTAGCTGACAAACCTGTGTCTACTCACCTTTGTCCACTACCAGGACGCTCTTTTTACCCTGGCTACAAACTTGACCGTGGAGAGAGCACTAAATGGGCATCTTTGCATCTTTAATCTTATTTCTGGTTCCAACTCTGCCATCCTAATGAGACCCAACACTTCTTTACACCTGGAGTTTTACAATAAAGAGCCTCTAATCGCTCCCTAGTAACTGCCATAGGAAGGAAGGAGAAGACTTGCAAGAAATCAGGCTTAGGGAGAGGAGTTAGAATCGTGAGGGTGATGAGTGAATAGGAAGATGATGGAAGGAGAATGGTACCAGAAGGCATTATTCAGAAAGTAGATGTGTAGACCTCAAAAGTCCATCCTACAACTCAATGTTATTATGACTTAAGTCTTCTTAAAGGGGCTCCAGGAATTACGATTTTTTTTTTCAGATGAAAAGTTAATCAGGAAATTCACATGAAGCTCACAGTACTTGCCCGTTGGTCTGTTGCTTAGAGCCCAAATTTAATGAGATGCTACATAGTAATATCCAAGAACCAATGAGACTAAATGTCTCATTCACAGACATACAGATTCAGTTAGCCATGTAGCAAAGTGAGACCAGGCTCCTTGTCTGAGACCAGATTTCTTTTCCTTGCTCCCACATAGTCTTACAGAAAAGAAGCATGCATGCTGATGATGTCTGAACTAAAATTTGCTTGTATTCTCCAATTCTTTTGCCCCACTTCCTCCCAACCATGATAATTACAGAACTATGGTGTAGGGTGAGAAGCAATTTCCTGAAGGCACAGCCTGAAGCTTTTCCCTAAGTCTGCTCGCCCTATTTGTATTGCATTTTGCACCTGAACTTATTTTATACCTGAATGTTATACATTATACCGAAATGTTAAATGGGCCGATTTAGCTGTTAGATTCATGAATTTGTCAGGTTGGGAGAAAATGAAAGGATGCGGATATATTAAAGGTTGGTACTGCGTAAAGATAACTAAACCTGGAGTCAGGCACCTTGAGATAAAATCCAGTAATTGTGTGTCCATGTGTAAGACATTTAATCTTCCTGGCCTCAATTTCCTCATCTGTAAAATAACAGAGATTAAACAAAAGACCGGTGAGCCCTTTCAAGATGGAACATTCCATGAGTCAAAACCTCTTAAAGAAACAGCCAGTAAATTGAAGCTCTACAGGCAGATGGCCAGGTTGGCAATGTCCAGAAAGTGACAGCTCCTTGGTTACCCAATTACACCTTTCAAAGAAAAATAGGAAGTACCCAACTGCTTCCAATTATAATATGCGCTGTGCTGGGGAAAAGACAAAGTCAAATGTGTTAAAAGCCTAATGAGGTGTGTGGGAGCGACCTCCCTCTGCAGTTTACAGCTTTTTCACACTGTTAATTCTCACTGCCCAGTTAGCAGGCATGGAGTGAGAGTTGAGGAAAGAGTAGTTGTTTTGTGGCCCAAGATGATGACACAAAAGGAAAATTACCAATGCCCTGATTTTATGGTTTTAACACACACTTGACAGAGGATTCTAAAATACTGTTTTGCCTTTAACATCAATATCCTAATAGGAGATGTCAGACATGTTAGAAATAGAGTCTGATCCATTCTATAGAGGAATTAATAGTTTAGTGAAGTCCCAGGAAATCTGAATGAAGCCCATACAGTATTGTCACGGTTGCTTTCATTGGGCTGGGATTATACACATCAAAAGGTGGCTGGGTCAATGTACAACTTTGGAAATTTCCCTGGCATATCTGTCACAAGGGGCATATCTGCCATAAAAGGTTTACCTTGGTGCTGCCACTCACCTGGTTAAAGTAATCTAACTTTGAAAGTTTATTTGTAAAAATATGAGATTAACGTCTGTGTATGAAATCTAATAAGATTGAGATTGAATTGTTATTAAATATGATGCATTATAATATAAATTTGGTTCCTATATATGATCATAATGTTATTGTAAAATGCATTTAAACAAGAATAATCTTATTTAAAATTCTGAGATTATGAAATTCTTAGGCTGGAAGACATGTCAAGAAATCTCTATGTGTCTCCAGATCAGTGTTTGTAAATATTTCTTGCTTACAGCTTTCTCCACAGATACAGATGCCATAATCTTCCTTAGCAGCCCAAGTCTTTGTTTTCATGATATTTCACTTTATAGTTTCTAGAACTTATTCTTCCTGCAATTCTACTCTCCTTCAATCCTCCTTTAAAGAAGCATTTTAATTTACTCAATTAGAAGACTTTATAGTTATGTTATAGATCTAAAGGATTAAATTAATTGTATATTTTAATTAGCAGTGTTCTTGTAGATTTCGTGCATTTTGTAATGAATTCTGATTGGATGTTATACATATAATTTTATATATTTAGGTTTCTAAGTCATATGTGACTTCTGAATGAAAACTGATATCTTGGCTACATGGTTTAAAAAGTCAATCTACAAAACAGAGTTTTATCAAATTCTTCAGTTTAAATGCATTTCAAAAACAATCTATTAAAGTACCTAATATGGTAGGAAATTATTTTTGTGCAAAAAAATACACGTAGCTTCAGATTTAAAGATATGACAATGCAGTTGAGATCCTTTCTCATGTAATTTTTAAACATTTATGATCACTATTTAATCTAACTTTGATTTTTGTGCCTAGACTCTAAACAGTCCAGGAGTTTTCAGTATGAGGTATAAAGTTATTTTTTTTAATTTGTATATTAATACACCCACACATTAATAAACCCACAGTAATAACATTTCCATCATTTGCCAATTATTTGTGATGGTGAGCTTACAAAGACAATAGTATCCAATGCCATCGGGAGGCAATAAAATAGTATTTCAAATTATTTTAACTTCCTTACAACACTGAAGTGATAATACCAAACCATCAATTTAGAACATATTACTTTGGTTATTTATTCAAGGAATATTATTGTTATCATGATGTTATTTGCCTTGAACTAGATGCAGAAGATGATGTGCGTCAACTATTATAAAGCTGAATCCATGTTCTCTAAAACATCTTTATTTCCACTCTAGTGTTCAAAGCTCTCGATTTTACTAAGTGATGACAGACTTCTGGTGTGAATCAAGAAGCCACCAAGGTTCTTCTGATGTCATAAAAAACTGAATTAAAAGTTGTTCCCATTTTCAGTCCTTTAGAACAAAAACATCCCATGATCCAGATGTAAAGGAACCATAATTTGCCCTTTGTCTCCAGCCACCCCTATGTCATGATGCTCTATTCCAACCAGCTGCTCAAGGCAGTCAACGCCAGCGGACTGAAAGTGCAATGTCAGATAAAACCTGTTTGCATTCCTGGGAATCGAGCATTCTCTAAGGTGTATCCCAGAGTTTATGAGATGCTGCAGGACAGGAAATGGTATAAAAATGTCTCCAACACCTCAGAGAAAGAATTCCTGGAGGGATGACTTTCAATTAGTGAAAAACAGAATCCAGAAACAGAGGATCTGATGGTCATTTAAAAAAAAAAAAAATTGAAACCAAGAGTTTTATAACTCAAAACCCTCATCACTCCTATTTGTCAGCCAGTGATCTGCCATGAGGTATTATTGCAAAGGCTTCAGGATGCCCATGTAAAAATAACCCTCTCCCAGTTTTCATGAACTTCAAATTCCATTGTGATACTTTGTATTGCTCAGGTGTTGAAACACAAATGCTGCCAGAGAGAAAAGTAAGACTTTGTGTTGTTATTAATTATGGCCACGAAATGATGGGCCTTATGGTATCTTACCATTTTGAAATTCTGTAATTGTATTCTGTTTTAAGAGTTTTATTGAGATGTAATTTACATGCCATAAAATCCACCCATAGAAAGTGTACGACATAATGATTGTAAGTAAATTTATACAGTGTTCTGCAACCATCATCACCACTCAGTTTTAGAACCTTCCCATCACACCACAAAAGATCCTTCCTGTAATTGAACTCTTGCACCTTAGTAAACACAAAAGTGTCCGAAAACAAGTTTTGACTGAAATCAACTTTACATTTTACCAAAAACCAGCCTTTCCCCAATGCATTGAACCGTCCAAGTATCGCAAATCCCAGATATCGGCCCATAGGATAATTACAACACTAAGAAGAAATTTAGCCCCCAAACTTTGACATTGATTTCAAAAAATGTTGCTTAAAGACAACTGCAAATTCAAACCCAAGATGAATAATAAATTTTAAAAAAATCAGGAAATAAAGGTTTAAATAATTACTATACTCAATTTTGGAGATGGCAGATTTGATACCAAGTAAATAGGGAAACATAAAGGCCATCCAGAAATTTTAAAATGCCTCAAGCTTATTTCCTCAGAATAAGGTGTTGCTCCTTACCACTCATCACCAGGGTTGTTTCTGACCTCAATTTAATTTAGCAGTGAGGATGATTCTTCTGATCCCTGAAGAATTACCCTGAACTCTACCAGACCTCATTGTCTTCCCCTAAATCAGCTTTATTTCCACTGGCACATTAGACATCCATCAACTGTGAACTTGAGCTAGTCACTGCTTCTTCAGAAATGAAGTTCTGACCTCTCCCCTACCCTCACCTTATCCCTGACCAACCAATTGAGAATGGGGCAATTAAATGGCATTGACATCCTTTAAAAATAAAATAAAAAATAAAAAATAATAATTTCAAGTGTTTCCAGTTTCAGTTTCTCTCTCCCCAATATCCATTACTTTATATTTATTTGCTGGAACATAGCAGTGAGGTCATTTATTAAGCATGGCACAGTGACTAGTGCTGTAATCTGCTTTAGTGACTATTACAGAATTCTTCTGCAGTAATTTTTAAAAGTCTGGACAAATAAGATGAAGAGAAATGCCCCAAGCAGGTGAGTGCTTAACAATGACTTATTACTCTAGTAATGCAAAGTCTATGGGCATCTCAATGGACAGCGTGATTTCATCTCCAAGTGAGATTATTATGAAACTGCTATCATTCTGTCATGAATAATTGATCATCACACTGTTCGAGGAAAAAAAAAAAAAAACAACAACAGCAGATGTGATAAACAATGCAACAAATGTGACAAAGGGAGCTTATAGTTTATTATTTTACTGTCTATTATTTCACCATTTGTGAAGATGCCATAGGCACAGTCACCCAATCACTGCATGAGTGTGTAAACTGCATGACAAGTAAAAGATTATAATTAAGTGATTTAACCCTGACTATGCAACGGCCCCTTGGGGTTTTGTGGAAAAGCCTATTTGTAAGAGAATGCGCAGACCAGCAACGGCTCTTGTTGGAATTGTGCAGTTAACACAGTTTCTTTATGGTCCTTCTCTCCTTCCATTTCTGCTTTCTTCTCACAGTTGATGTCCTGTGCTCCCCAACAGGCCCTTTACCTATACAGCCATCAGTCCAGCTCAAGTCCTGACTGTAGGGATTCCACCAGACATCTTCCCCAAGTGAGGCTACCTATTCAAAATGTGCCCTTTTTTTTTTTTCCATCAATCAAAATCTGATTCTCTTTCCCTTTCCTACTGTGTTAGCTCTTAAGGAGAGAGTAATCTGATTAAAATAAACCAAACTGAAATCAGCATCATGTTGGCTAGTAACACTCCACTAACCCAGCTGACTGAAAGAAAAAATATATATGTTTCTAAAAAAATAAAACTGAAATGTGACAAAGAGCCTGCCCAGTTTGATTAATCTACCCAACCTACCCATTTCTGATGTCTCTTGAAAATCACACCACACATCAGAAGAAACCAGAATTCATGAAGTCCTGACACTCTAGGTAAGAATCTTTAAAAATATGTAATCCCAGATAGAGTTTTCATTCACTTCTCCAAATAAAGATAGAAACAGATAAAATATGGAAAAATGAAAATATAATATTAAAAGGTGGGGGGTGGGGGTGGGAGATGAGGGTAAGGGGGATCGAATATACGGTGATGGAAGGAGAACTGACTCTGGGTGATGAACACACAATGGGATTCATAGATGATGTAATACAGAATTGTACACCTGAAATCTATGTAATTTTACTAACAATTGTCACCTCAATAAATTTAATAATAATAAAAAAAAGGTACTCATATATTTTCTTTTCTAGAGTTCTTGACAAATGATGGAAATTTTCTTAAAAGATTCTGGAGAAATCATGAAAAGAAGCCTTCCCAAGTTTTTTAGCATGTGATTCAACAGGAAATAAGAGGATTTTGTTCTAGATAAAATTCTAAACATGGTTATTAAGGAAAATAGCATGTACAGCAGAGAAAAATAAAGAAATAAAATAAAATGAGGAGGAGGGGGAAAAGCAAAGTGGAAAAGAAGAAAAGGAGAAGAATTCTCAGTAGATGCCTAATCGGGAATAACTCACTTAAATTGGCCAAATCCACTCATACAATGGACTCTAGGACTGTGTTAAATCTTAGTTACTGTGATAACTGCATCCACTTTCTAGGATTCACTTGTTATAACTTCCATGGTAGCCATACAGCCAGTCTCACTGTGGTGACAACAATGCACCAAGCATTCTTTTAGGTACTGAGTCTGCAGCAATAAAGAAATCTGAGACAGAAATCCTTGCTCTCAGATAGCATGTAGTCTAGTGAGACAAACAATAACTAAGATAAAGAAGTAAAATATTTCCCAGTCATTAAACAGATAAGCAAGGCCTGAAAAGGGAGTCCAGTGTCTAGAGCGGCTACAATGTATCATCTAAAATGTTCAATTCACAACAAAAGGTTACAAAATATGCAAAGCAAAAGGAAAGTATAGCCCATACACTGGAAAAAAATACGTATCAGAAACTGCCTGTGAGAGTACCTAGATGTTGGATTTAACAGGAAAATCCTTCAAAGTGTCCATTATAAATATGTTTAAAGAACGGAAGAAAACCATGGTTAAAGAAGTAAAGATATGATGACAATATCATACCCAATAGAGAATATCAATGAAGAGATAGAAACTATAAGAAAACCAAAACGAAATTCTAGAGTTGAACAGCATAAAAACTCGAGGAGCTTAGTAGTACATTTAAAGTGCATGGCATTAGGAAGAATTCAACTTGAAAACAGAATGATAGATAAGTCGATTCAAAGAACAGAGAAAAAAAGAATGAAGGAAAATGAACAGTCTCGGAGAAATGTAGAACACCAATAAAAACAGCAATATACACACAATGGGAGTACCAGGAGGAGAAGAGAGAAAGAAAGGAGCAGAAAAAAAAATATTCAATGAAATTAATACTCAAAAGTCCTCAAATTTTAAGAAAAACACTTACCTCATTTGGTAAAACCAATAAACTCCAATTAGCATAAATATAAACAGACACATCATCATAAAAATGCTAAAAGCCAAAAGCAAGGAGAAAATCTTGAAAGCCAAGAGAGAAAAATGACTCACCACTCACAGGGGAGCTCTAATAAGATTAGCTGCTGACTTCCGATCAACAACAAAACCAAGACTAAAAGGCAGTGCGATAACATATTCAAAGTGCCACAACAACAACAACTACAACAAAAACATGAGTCTTATATCCAGCAAAACTATCTTTCAAATGTGATGGTGAAATAAAGACATTTCCAGATAAACAAAACTGACAACATTTCTAGGTATATTATATATATATGGAGAGAGAGAGAGAGAGAGATATTTTTGGTAAGAAATTGACTCACGTGATTATGGAGGCTGGCAGGTGTCAAGACCTGAAGAGTGAGTCAGCAAGCTGGAGACCCAGGAGAGCTGATGGTTTAGTTCCAGTCTAGGTGAGCAGTCGGTATAGTTCCATCCTAAGGCTGACAGGCTTGGGCCCTAGGAACAGTTGATGTTTCAGATTAGGGTGAAGGAAAGAAAAATAATTGTTTTAAAACTTTTGCTACATCCTTGTATACTAGTTATCAATACATCATGATTGCATTACAGCCATGATTTTTAATCTAGGTTCACAGGGGACAAATTCTGCAAGTCAAAGGCTGAATAACACTTGAGACTGAACCTCTCTCTACGTAATAATGGAAAGCAACTAACAGTGTCTTACGTATGAACAGAACTTGTCGTCAAGATTGTCTTCTTTCTTAGTATGGTGTTGGCCTCTCATACTTCAGGAATAACATGACTGCATTATTTTTAACTTTATTGAGAAATAATTGACAAAGATAATTGTGTATACTTAAAGTGTACAACATGATGATTTGATAACATATGCATTGCAGAATGATAACCAAGATCAAGATAATTGACACATCTATCATTTCACATAGTTAACATAGACAACTGCATGTGTGTGTGCGTGTGTGTGTGTGTGTATTGGGAATGCTTACAATCTAGTCTCAAGGTCTTTCCAGTATACAATATTGTATTGCTAGCTCTAGTCACCATGCTGTACATTAGCTCCTCAGACCATAGTCTTGTAACTGAGAATTTGTACCATTTGACATATATCACCCAATTTCCTCCTCCCCCCCAGTCCCTGGAAACTATTATTTTATTCTCTATTTCTATGAAATCACTTTTTTTTCTTTAGATTTCACATATAACTTTATCATACAGTATTTGTATTTCTCTTTCTAGTTTATTTCCCTCCAGATTCATCCATGTTGTTACAAATAGCAGGATTTCTTCTTTTCATGGCTGAATAATATTCCATGGATGTGTGTGTGTGTGTGTGTGTGTGTGTGTGTGTATCACATTTTCTTTATCTGTTCATCCATTGAAGGACACTTAGATCATTTCCATATTTTGGCTATTGTGACTCATGCTGCAATGAACACGTGTGTGCAGATGTCTCTTCTAGATACTGATTTTAATTCCTTTGGATATATATCCAGAAGTAGAATTGCTTGATCATATGGTAGTTTGATTTTTATTTTTTTGAGGAATTACCATACCGTTTTCTATAATGATGGTACCATTTTACATTCTCACCAATAATCTATAAGAGTTTCCCTTTCTCCACATCCTTGTCTACATTTGTTATCTCTTGCATTTTTTATAACAGCCTTCCTAGCAGGTGTGGGGTAATAGCTCAGTGTGGTTTTTATTTGAATTTCCCTGATGATTAGTGATACTGAGTAACTTTTCATGTACCTATTGGCTATTTGTATATCTTTTTTGGAAAATTGTCTATATATTTCCTTTACCCATTTTTAATGGAATTATTTTCTTTTTTGCTATTGAGTTATATGAGTTCCTTACATATTTTGGATATTAACCCCTTATTAGATGTTTTTAAAATATTTTCTCCCCTTCTGCATGTTGCCTTTTCAATTTGTTGTTTCTTCTGCTGTGTAGAAGCTCTGTGGTTTAACATAGTTCACTTGTTTATTTTAGAATAGAGAGTCAGACATAAACCCACATATATAATCAACTAGTTTTTGACAAAGGCGCCAAGAAGACACAATGGAGAAAGTACAGAATCTTCAATAAATGGTGTTGGGAAAACTGGACAGTCACATGCAAAAGAATAAAACTGAAATCTCTTTCTTACACCTCTCACAAAAATTAACTCAAAATGTCTTTGTCTCACTTATTTCATCGAGCATAATACTCTCTAGGTTCACCCATGTCACGAATGTCAAGATGTCATTCTTTTTTATTGCTAAGTAATATTCTAATGATTATATATCTTCTTTATCCCTCTATCTGTTGATAGACACCTAGGTAACCTCTACATCTTGGGTACTGTAAATAATGGAGCAATGAACATACGGGGAAGATATATCATTTCTAATTAGTGTTTTTGTTTTCAACTGATAAATACCCAGAGGTGGAATTTCTGGGTTGTACAGTAGTTCTATATTTTATTTTTTAAGGAACCTCCATACTGTTTCCATAGTGGTTGCACAAATTTACAATCCTACCAACAGTTCATGAACGTTCCATTTTCTCCACATCCTTGCCAGCGCTTATTGTTTGTTGACCTTTAGAAAACAGAAGTTCTGACAGGTGTGAGGTGATATCTTGGTATGGTTTTGATTTACATTTCCCTGATGATTGACAGTGAGCATCTTTTCATATGTCTGTTGGTCATGTGTGTGTCTTCTTTGGAAAAATGTCTATTGAGGTACTCTACCCATTTTTTAATCAGACTGTTTTCTGATGTTGAGTTGTATGATTTTTACTTATTCATGGAATCTATAAAAACAGAACAAATGAGCAAACAAAACAGAAACAGACTCACAGAAACAGAGGAAAAACAGATGGTTGGCAGAGGGAAGGGTAGTGCGGGGTGGGTAAAAAGTGAAGGGGCGTAAGAGATACAAACTTCCAGCTATAAAATAAATAGCTAATGTACAACACAGGAAATATAGTCAATATATCGTAAAAACTTTGTATGGTGACAGATGGGTAGTAGACTTATCATGGTGATCACATTGTGAGGTACATAAAGGTTGAATCACTACATTGTACACCTGAAACTAACATAATATTGTATGTTAACTATAATAACTTGAGTTACCTTGAAAAGGATCAAAGATGTAAATGTAAGACCTAAAACCATAAAACTCCTAGAAGAAAACATAAGCAAAAAAATCCTTGACTTTGGTCTAGGCACAATTTCGTGGATGAGACATCAAAAGAACAGGCAACACAAGCTAAAACAAACAAACAAATAAAAAACAAAACCGTGCCTGACTTTGGAAGCCACGATGGGAGACTTTCAGGGGAGTAGATGCCAAGCCTTCTAAGGTATGACATGAATACACACCAGATGGGTGTTCAGGGGTGTGGCTTATTACCTGGAGGACCATTGCAGAAACAGTCTGAGTTCCATATCTAAGCCGATAAGAAACAGAACAATTGCTGGAAAAGAGCTATGGGAGGCGAGAAAGTGGGTAGTGATTTTTTAGCACAGCCAATACCCAGAGCCAGAAATGACAGGAAGATCATAAGCTTCCCACAGACTTGTAACAAATTTTAAGGAAGGCAGAACCTCCTGTAGCACCTGAAATGGGGTGATCAATCCACTATAGAAGTGAGTAAATGCATTTCAAAGGAATGGCGACACAGCTGACACCTGGCTGACCTAGATATGACAATAATGCCTCCACTTAAGGTTTACCTGAAGCACCAACCAATATAATGATAAGTAAAGTGATTTATAAACAGTAAAGTGCTATAGAGGTGTTAATCATTATTGCTGCTTTCGTTGTTCTCTTTATCATTATTCTGCAAGCATTTAGCTCAAAGCCTCGCAGATTGTAAGTCCTTGCATGTATAAATGCAATTATTGACTGGCTGACTAGATGATTTCAAAAAATGAAAAACTGACTTATCTACTCTCTCTAGCCTCCCTTCCTCCAACTTTCAGCCCCTGGAGGAGAAACAAAAATTGACAGTATGGGCAATTCCCAAGAGATGAAACTTGCTGAAGGGACAGGCAGTAGACAACACAAAAGGAGTTCTATTGAGCTGCTTTAAGGGGCTTTCTCTGTCTATTTGCAAGGGGAGAATGCGTCCTGATTGTAATAAGTGAGCTTGGAGGGCTAGGCAGGCTCTTTAATCTCAGAAATGACACTGTGAACTCCAGTTCACCTGCTCAATTTATTTACATTGCTTTTGCCTGCTAACAAATCCAACTCTCCATCAGATTAATCAACATTTATCAGCCAGCGGCGGGAGCATCATTTCATAACGTAAGTAAAATAGAGAGGGAGTGAAATGGAATAGAGAGAGAATAAAACTCCCATTACTCTGTGGCTATTTTATTCTCTATGTATTTTATTCACATAATGAATGATGTACTTCTGGCTTTAACAGCATAGCAACCCCGAGTTGTGTTTGTTTAATGTTTCCCCACCAGGGACTGTGCGATTCAATGGCATATGCACAGCAGGATGAAGGAGGACGAGGATCAAGTCTGGGTTTAGAGTTTTAATGTTGCCCAAATAAACCAAGGTGGGTTCATACCAACTTGTCCAGTGTCTTGTGTTGTTAGTTCAAATAAATTACCACCAACCATCAGTATAATTTGTCTGTGTGGTGTGCCGCCAGCCCTTACCTGCAAATGAGTCATTCATTCATTCATCGATTTAAATAATTGAGCACCAATTATGCACCGGAAACTGTTCTGGGGGCTAAAGATATTGCGATGAACAAAACAAAGTTTCTTCCCCCACAGAGTTTACATTTGAGGTGGACTATAAACTGTAGTAAATAAAGACGTAATACAATTTTATGCAGCAAGTGTTATGATGGAAAGTAAAGTGGGCTATGGGAACAGAAACAGAGTGTTTCTTTGGATGGGTAGATCCCCCCCCCCCCCGCCCCAGCCAAAAAAAAAAAAAAAGAAAGAAAAGAAAAGCTGCTCTGAGGTGGCAACAGAGTAGAAATCTGAATGAAGTGGAAGAACCAGGCATGTGGATATCTGAGTGAAATGCTTTACAGATGGGATAAAAAACCAGGGAGCATTTGAGTAACAGCTGGAAGAGCCATGTTGCTGGAGAGGAGTGAACAAGGGGAATAATGCTACAAACACTTGTCAGAGATGTAACACTGGGCTGTGTCGTGCAGACGTTTAAGCAACAGCAGGAATTTAAAGTGGTAAGAATTAGGTGGGAATTTAAAAAATCACATTATGATTTTGCCCCTGACTACACAACACAAGGACAGAAAATCTGATCTTTAATTGTTTCTTTTTCACATGAAGCATTGAAACTGCCCAGGTTACCGATATTTTAATAATGTTGATGATGATATAACAGGGCATTTGGTAATTGATTAGTTGGTCCAAACTGCCTGAGCCAGTAACAGATAACCTTTTCATTTAAATTGGTTTGCTTTAATTTGTTTAACCTTTTAGTTGAAGTATAACATGCAAAGAGAGAAGTCAATTCATATGTGAATGGCTCAATGGATTACCACAAAGTGAAAATTCCACCAGATCAAGAAACTGAGCATTATCAACATCCAGAGCTCCCTTCTTAGCCTCTCCCGATCACAACCCCTCTCATCTCACCTGTCTTCTAACAGCATATATTACTTTTGAATGTTTTTTTTAATTATATATATGTGTGCAACATTCATCTTTTTCTGCATGTAGCAATTTCACTGTTTAGGAATCAATTGTAAACATACCAGATTTATTTATCTGTTATACTCTTGATAAACTTAGAGACGCTTCCAGCTTGGGGCTATTAACATTGTTCCACTATGAATATGCTGGTATTTTTCTATTGCTACATGTATGCACACTTCTGTGTTGGGTATATACCTAAGAGGGAATTAATGGGTCATTGTGTGTGTGTGTGTGTGTCTATGGATGTATGTTTACGTATTCATATTTAGTAGAAAATGTCAATATTTTTTCAAATAGAATGTACCTGTTTACACTCCCACTAGCCACTTTATAGGTGTACAGTGGTATCTCACTGTAGTTTTTTTGTGTGTTTGGCTTTTTGCTTCAGGTCTCTATTTAAAATGAAACATTACAAGACACAACGCCTCATCCTTTCTCCTCCCTCCCTAATGGTTGGTATGTATAACTTTCATGTCAGTTGTATAACTCTTTTGCATATGTTTAGATTTTTCCTACATATCGCCCACAGATGATGTATAATGTCGTTCTGTGTGTTTTATTACTCTGGGTGGTGAGCACACAATGTGATATATAGGTGACGTATTACAGAAATGCACACTTGAAACCTATGTAATTTTACTAACTACTGTCATCCCAATAAGTTATTTTTTTAAAAAATCTCACGGTAGATTTTTCATTTCTCTGTTGACTCATGAGTTGCAGTACTATCTCACATGCTTATTGACCATTTATGTATCCTCTCTTAAGAAGTACCTGATTCTCTTGCCTATTTTCTTTTTTTGAAGGGAAGGAGGGAGATTCTCTGTATCATCCTTAACAAGCAGAAGAAGTTCGTTCCATGCTTTGCATGTACGAGTATGTGTTACCAAATAACTTTTCCCAGTCTTGTGACTTTTTTTTTCACTTTCCTAAAGTTGTCTTTCCATAATCAGAAAAACCAGTTGTAACCTAGTTTACTTTGGCAAGCTTTTCATTTATAATTAGAGTTTATTGTGACCTATTTGAGAAATCTTTACCTATCCCAATTTCATGAGGATATCTCATATATTATAAAAGTATTTTTTTTTAACTTTAACAGTTTGATTTACAATGCGGAGATTTTTGTTGTTAGCCTGCAGTAAGTTTCAAGTCTCTCTCTCTCTCTCTCTCTCTCTCTCTCTCTGTCTTTCTCGCTTTCTTTTTGCTATGGATATATAGTTGAACAAACACAATCCATGGTGAAGAATACCTTCACAAATTTTTTTTATTTTTAAGTTGATTTATGCAAGGCCTGTTTCTAGGCTCTCTATTCTGTCCACCATATTAATCCTTGTTTATCCTTACACTAACTTTAGTCTTAAATATTGAAGGTTTATAGTAAAATTTAATATATTAATGTATTTTCTTTTTTCTTTTTCAACACTGTCTTAATGCTTCTGCTCCCTTTGTTTGTCCATACGAATTTTTTAATAGATTTATATTTTAGAGCAGTTTTAGGTTCACAGAAAAATTAAGAGAAAGGTACAGAGATTTCCCATATATCCCCTGCCCCCAAATATTCACATCCTCCCTCACTATCAAAATCCTGTCCCAGAGTGGTACATTTCTTACAAGGAATGAAGCTACATTTACATATCATTATCATCCGAGGTTTAGTTTATATTAGGGTTCACTTTTTGTATTGTGACAAATATATAATGACATGTATCAACCATTATAGGGTCATACAGAGTAGTTCTACTGCTGTAAAAATATTTTCTGTTTCACCTATTCATTCCTCTCTTCCCCCAGACCCTTAACCGCCACTGATCTAGTTACTGTCTCTACAGCTTTTCAGGCTGGCTTCTTTCATTTAGTAATACGCATTTAAAGTTCCTCCGTGTCTTTCTACGGTTTATATTTAAGTACACAGTCCACTTTGAGGGGTTTCTTGTGTGTGAAAGATGTGAGATCTATTTCTATGTATCTAGATACAATTTTTTTTGCATGTGGATATCCAGTCATTCCAGGAACATTTGCTAAGAACATTATATGTGCTTTTGCTACTTTTCTTAATGATCAGTTAACTATGTACGGTGTATTTATGGGTTTTCCTCTTATATTTAATTGATCTGTCTCATCTTTCAGCAATGCCACACTGTCTTGATTACTACAGATTTTTTGTAGTAATTGTTGAAGTTGAACAGTGTCAATTCTCTGTTCTTCAAAACTGTGTTGGCTACTTTAAATCTTTTGCCTTTCTATGTAAACTTTAGAATCAATTGATCAATATTCATAAAACAACTCCTGGATTTTTATTGGAATTGCATTGATCTATAGATCAAGTTGGGAACAACTAACATTTTGACAATAATGGGTCTTCCTTTCCATGAACATGGAATATCTCTCCCTTTATTAAGTTCTTTGATTTCTTTCACCAGAGTTTTGCAGTTTTCCTCAAATAGATCTTGCACATATTTTGTTAGATTTATATCTAACAATTTAATCATTTGAATACTAATGTAAATGGTATTGTGTTTTTAATTTCAAATTCTACTTCTTATTGCTGGTATACAGATCAGTGATTTGCTTTCAGATATTATTCTTATATCTGAAACCATGCTATAATTGCTAATTAGTTCCAAGAGTTTTTTGTTAACTCAGGTTTTCTAAACAGATAATCATGACATCTACAAACAAAGACAGACTTTATTTTTTCCTTCCAAATCAGTATACCTTTTATTTATTTATTTATTTGTTTGTTTGTTTGTTTGTTTACTTTGCCTTATTGCATCAGCTAGGCATTCCAGTATGCTATTGAAAAGCAGTGGGCAGAGGGGACATATTTGCCTTGTTCCTGATCTTAGTTGGAAAACTTATAGTTTCTCACCTTTAAGTATGATATTAGCTGTATGGTTTATGTAGATGCTATTTATCAAGTTGTAGACATCCCCTCTATTTCTAGTTTGCTGAAAGTTTTTATCATGGAAGGATGCTGATTTTGTCAAATTTTTTTCTGGATCAATTGATATGATCATGTGTATTTTCTTCTTTAGACTGCTGATATGATGGACTACATTGGTTTTTGAATGTTCAACCAGACTGGCATACCTGAAATAAATCCCACTTACTCTAGGAGTGTAATTTTTTATACATTGTTGCAATTGATATGCTAGTATTTCGTTGAGGATGTTTGCATTTATGTTCATGAGAGATATTGGCCTGTAGTTTTCGTAATGTCATTGTCTGGTTTTGATATTAGCATGGTAATGGCTACCATTCTACCAATAAGAAAAGTTATTTGGTAGAATGAGATAGTAAGCATTCCCTCTGCTTCTACTTCTTTAGCTTTGATTTTCTGTTGTTTAAAAATGATATGCGTAGGTGCAGTTGTGAGTTTTTTATTTGTTTTTTTTCTTACATTTATCCTCCTTGGTGTTCTCTGAGCTTCCTGGATCTGTGGTTTGGTGTCTGACATTAATTTGGGGAAATGCTCAGTTATTATTGCTTTGAATATTTCTCTTCTTTTTCATTTTCTTTCCTCTCCTTCTGTTATTCCCATTACGCATGTTACACCTTCTGTAGTTGCCCCACAGTTCTTGTATATTCTGTTTTTATTTTATTTTTCCCCAGCCTTTTTCTCATTGCTTTTCCTATTTTGGAAGGTTCTACTGACATATCCTCAAGTTCAGAGATTCTTTCCTCAGCCACATCCCGTCTACTAATAACCATGTCCAAGGCATTCTTATTTATGTTATAGTGTTTTTACTCTCTAGAATTTCTTTGATTCTTTCTTAGAATCCCCATCTCTCTGCTTACACTGCCATCTGTTCTTCCATACTGTCTACTTGAGATTCTTTAGCATATTAAGCATAGTTGTTTTAAATTCCCAGTGTGATGATTCCAGCATCCCTGCCATATCTGACATGGTCGTTTAATTTTTTCAGATGTCATTGTTGCACATACTGAGATGATCATGTGCCCCCCATTAATCATAAAAGTACAATTGGTTAATTTTCTTATATGAATCCAACTTTCAATTTCCAGAATTAAACAGAATTTGTTTGTGATGAATTGTTGTATATATAACTAGATTTTCTTGATAATGTTTTATTCAAGATTTAAAAATCTATATTCATGAAGCAATGTTATTTTAATTGATTTGCTTACAGGTTATCCTGGTCTCATAAAAAAATAAAATTATTTTCCTCATTTTATTTTATCTGAAACATTTTATATAACATTGGAATTATTCATTTCTTAAATATTTGGGATAATTCAATGATACCATCTGGTATCACAAATTTCTATATGGATGAATTTCCTTTAAAATTTCTAAGTCTGTTTTGGTTTTGGTTTTTCTCTTATTTAATATTTATTCTTTTTTCCCCTAAGGATACTCTTATTTCATCTAAATTTTCAGATTTATTGCATAAAGTTGATTATACTTTTCTGTTATCCTTTAATATATAGGCTCTAAACAATGTTACCATTTCCATTAATATTGATTATTTGCACTTCCTCTTTTTATTGTTAGTCAATATTCCTCAAAAATTCATTAATTTATCCTTTTAAATAAACCAAATTTTAGGTTTCTTAACTCTCTCCAATATATTTTCTATATTAATTTCTTTGTTAATTTTTATTATTTCTCTTATTCATTTAAATTTAATTATTCTTCAGATGAATACTTAGCTCATTTATATTCCTCTATTTTTTTTTTTTTTCCCCAAGTCAAGTTGTTGTCCTTTCAATCTTAGTTGTGGATGGTGCCATTCACCTTCAAGTTGTTGTCCTTTCAGTCTTAGTTGTGGAGGGTGCAGCTCAGCTCCAGGTCCAGTTGCCGTTGCTAGTTGCAGGGGGCACAGCCCACCATCCCTCGCGGGAGTCAAACTAGCAACCTTGTGGTTGAGAGGACGTGCTCCAACCAACTGAGCCATCGGGAAGTAGCTCAGCTCAAGGTGCTGTGTTCAATCCTAGTTGCAGGGGGCAGAGCCCACCATCCCTTGCCGGACTCGAGGAATTGAACCCGCAACCTTGTGGTTAAGAGTCCACTGGCCCTTGTGGGAATTGAACTGGCAGCCTTCAGAGTTAGGAGCATGGAGCTCTAACCGCCCGAGCAACCGGGCCGGCCCTCCTCTATCTTTTTAACATACACATTTAAATCTATGAATTTCCCTGTAGTCACAGCTTTAGTGACAACTCACAGGATCTGGTATGTCATATTTTATCATTCAATTAAAAAATACTTTTCTTTGGGGGGGGTCTATCACTTTGTGAGGGGTGTAAATGTTTAATCATTATGTTGTTTTGTACACCTGAAATTAATATAATAAAAATAATATTTTTAATTTTCATCATGATTTCTCATTTGACATGTTGGCTATTTAAAGTGTTTTGCTTTACTTCCAAGATGTTGAGGATTTTATAGTTAAAGTTGCATTTTGATTATTTCTTCTTTGTCTAGCTTAAATCCACTGTTATCAAAGAACATATTCTTTGTAATTTTAAACCACTGACATTTGATGATATTTGCTTAATGGCTAATTTGTATGGTCATGTTTTTAAACATATTTTACATGTATTCTGAAATTTTTGCATACAACATTCTTTGTATTTCAGACAGACCAGAGAGTGATTTCTGGGGTGAGCAAATTGGATCCAGAATTTGCCTAAGTTTAAACAATGTGAAAAAACAGAAATAAGAGGAAACAAAACAAAACAAAACTGTAGCCAAGGGAGTTTGAATCAGAGATCACTGAATAAAGGTAGGATACCTAAAGAATGACACATTCACTGATGAATTAGGGAAACAAAATGCTTGCCCACAAAAGAAAACCTGTCTCTCTGTTCTGCTTCTATATTGAGCAGGAAAAAAAGGGAGGGGGAGGGTAAACTAAAATGTTCTTCTCACATGAGTTTAGGAATGAATTTCACAATCATAACTTACTAAATGAATGAGGGTCAGCAAAAACAAGAGCATACTAATCAGATCTGCAAAGATTAGAGGTATGGAAATCATCAGATTAATAATATAAAATAAGTATGTTTAAAAGTTAAAGCAATAAAAGACAAGGCACAAATAGCATGAATCAACCAGAGACTTTTAAGTTTATAAGACATATTGGCAGTTGACTAAATGGACTTTCTAGAAATCAAAAACATGAGAATTGAAATCTAAAATTCAAAAAAGTTCTATAATTCTAGAATTCCAAAAACAGATGACCAAAAAATTAATGGACTGAAGGAGTCTGAAGAAACTACCCAGTTAAAGAAAAGGAAATATAAAACAGACATTAAAAGAAAATGAATAAAATAAAGAGATCTAAGCTAACATGTATCCAATTTGATTTATAGATAAACAGAGTAATGGAGAGGTGATGTATAGAGAGATATCACCTGAGATTTTTCTATAACTATTTAGAGACACATAACATTAGACTCAGAGAAGTGAATCCTTGGGAAATGTGCTATAATGTTACAGTAATTAAGATATTACGATATTGTCATGGGAATAGACATATGGACCAGTAAAACAGAAGAGCTCAGAAATATATCCACTCATATAGGGAAACTTATAATTCTCAGAATAAGAATAAAGCAAACATTCTAATAGAAAAATGGGTAAAAGATATGAGTAGTTATTATTTCAGAGAAAAAAAGAAGAGATGACTGAAAATATAAAAACAAGAAAAATATATTCAACCTTAGTAATTAGGAGGGAAGTAACCCATTTAATATCCTTGGTAAAAACGGAGAGCAAGGGAATCCTCAGACATGGCTGATGGGAGTTTAAATTGGTACAACTTAGGAAAACTTCTTGGCATTAGCCACCAAATTTGAACATGCTCATATACTATAATGTGGGTAGCTCTATACTTGTGTGTCCAGTTTACCCATTTTCTTAGAGTATTCGTTAATAATACTCCCTTGAATTTTTCAAAATGTTCCAATTTGAACAATATACTACGTGATCATCCTACTCGTGATCCAACAATTTTACTCCTAGATATATTTATCTGTGAAAAACTCTTGTTCATGTACACCAGGATAATTCTTTGAGAATGCTTCTGATGGCGTTATTGTGACAGCAAAGCCTGAAATTAAATTATACTATCTACCAACAGTATAATGAATAAATAAAATGGGTATGTTTTTAATGCTGGAATACAACATAGAAATAAAAATAAAGGAGTACAGCTTTACCCACAACATGGGGAAGAACACATACAGTATGCTTCTATTATTAGGTTGGTGCAAAAGTAATTGAGGTTTAAAAGGTTAAAAATAATTGCACAAATCGCAATTACTTTTGCACCCACCTGAAAATATAAAATTTAACACAGGCAAATCTATATAATGCATTGCTAAGCCATGTATACATATGTAGCAAAATCATTAATAAAAGCAACAAAATTATTCACCTAATATTGGAAACAGTGGTTATTTCTGAAACAGACAGAGGGAATTTAAGAGAAAGGGTATGTTGAGGATTTCAAATACACTGGTTTCTCTCTTAAGGCAGGTGGGGCTACTAAATACTAGTAATAATAACGTATACTGTAAAAGGTATAATGTATTTCACACTTAAAAACATTACTAAACTCTGAAAATTTGATGATATTGATTTTTGCTTTTTTTTGTTTTACATCTAATAATTATATTCATGAGTCTTTTTCAATTGAGGTGATGATGCTTTTCACATTGATTTTAATAGCTCTTCATGTACCTTGGGTAATAACTTTTCATCTATAAAATGTGTTGGAAACAATTTCTTCATGTTTATTGTTAGCAAAAAAAAAAGTTCGTGAATATAATTTTGCTTCCTTTAAAGTAGTCCAATATCTCCCATAACCACGTCCAATTTAGAAGTTTGAATTTTTGCTGTTTCAATATTCAAAAAGGGCCAGTTTTGCTTCCATATATAATCTTATTACCTGAAATTGAATGTCATTCCTAGATACTATCTTCACCTATTAGACTCGAGGACCATTGGTTGCTCTTAGGAAGAGACTTTGAGATTAGCCATGGAAATATCCCTTCTTAGAGGCAGCAAACTAAATTCTAGGGGAAGGGCATGACCGCTTCCACATGTTACAGCCAGTGAGCCATGTTGCTGAAAATGAATGCAAGTCCCCTTGAATCCAAGTCAATTTAGTGCGCCATTCAAATAAAGAGCTTTCAATGAGCCTGCTCGTGTACTTGCTCAAGATAAAAATAAATACATATGCAACTTTCAACTACCAAGTAAAATAACCCTATGGGTGATGTTCTTGAGATATGAAGGACTGGATGGCATATCCAAGTGAGGAAACAAGGGAGCCAGGCATAATTGCTAATTACGCATCAATGATAAACAAGGTTGGATAAATACATTAGGACTGAGCTACAGTGGAAAGTTGAGATTTGGCCACCAAGGAGAAGAAAATAGCAGGGACTAATAAGTAGTAATGAAATAAACCACATGGCCCCACCACACACATGCTGCACTATGCTACGTTAATCATTTCTGCAGCTTTCATTTGGAGTGGCTACCTTGGCTATCAGTGTAATGGGTAGTGGAAGAAATTACATATTACATTTAATTGTCACATTGAGCAGCACTGCAATTCAGGCTTTCTTGGAATTTTAATAGAGTGACCTGGTTGGCTTGCCAGCTAATATAAAATCAGCCTCCTAACTACTTTCTTTACTGCTGTCTTGACGACCTCAACTGATAAACTCTGATGACCTTTCTCAATTTAATTCAATTTGTTAGACATTTCAAATTGAATTTTTTTACACAAATTAATGGTAAATGAGGGATTTTCCCCTGACCAATCACCCCTCCCTCTTTTCTCCAGGAAAGATTACCATAGATGAATTGGAATATAATAGGCTAAAATTGCATAAATGTTCGGCATTAACTCACACAAGGCAGCATGCAATTTCATAGTGCAAAATAGTCCCCAAATTGTTGGTCTGGGGTGAATAACTAAAACAAATGTTGAGGTTATTCTTTTGTGAGATGAAAAACTAAACTTTGTGGTTAATAATATGGCCGCTCAGGTCAGCCAGGCGTGGGTTTGAGTGCTGGTATGACTATTTAGCAAATGAGTTCTTGTTCCACATCTCTGAATGCCAGTTTCCTTGAAACTGAAAATGAGAGTTATAGTGATTATAAAAATTAAAAGAAAACACACACAAAGCATCTCGCATGGTGTCTGGCACATAAAAGTGTTCAAAAGCTGGCTCATATTTTGTTTTTTTCACTGTTGAGCACCATCACAATCTATCTTCCAGACTCTGCATCTCCAAGGTTCTTCATTTGAGCCAGATGTTCTGAGGTAATGCTGGGTTTCATTAGGCTGGGATAGGTTCCTGTGCAACTACATCCTATAGCAATGCTGAGTCTCACAGAGGTAAGGATTTGGTGTAGTTTTATAGGTCTGTGACAACTGGACCCAGCATTAAGGCACAGCCAACCAATCCCAGGACCTCCAAATGTCTTTTCTCCTTCCAGTGTTAAATTGGGGGATCAGATCTACTGGAGGTGCCAAAAAAATGTATACACATTTTCAGAGATGTTATCTATACTCAAGCAGTAGTTCGCCGTCAACAGAAATGTCTGGACGCTGATGTAACCACGTTGAGCACCTCTTGTAATTGCAAAAGTCAAAACGTAAGTTGTATTCATCTCTTGTTATCAGTATCTATTGAGTGTTACAATTTTAACACAGTTTTTTCCTTTCTTAAAATGTGTATACATTTTTTTGGCACCCTCTGTAGTTTTAGCTAAGGCCCCCAAAGTAACCATCTTACACCAACTCTAAATACTTAAGGGATGCCTCCCAATTATCCTTAGCCTGGAAATCATGGCTGGGCGTTCCCAGTTCCAGACTTGGGAGAATTCTAAACCTAAAGTGACTACTTGGTACAGCTGTCACCCATCCTATGCCAGGCTAAAGAAAGCTGGGCACACTCCTCAGTTGAGGAAGAGCATTTAGCATAGTAATCCTGTTTGGATGTAGCCTCTTCTTGTTAGCTTTAATCACTCTGTCTTGGTCAGAAATGTGAATGACAGGTCTTCCTCCTTGATATGAAATATATGGCTCATAAAGTCTCCAAATTGCTTGTTATTTATGATCATAGAAACAAAATTTGGGGGAGAAGGCTGAATAGAAACCTGGTTCTTAAACTGACTAGGGCCTGCTATCATTCTCTGTTGTCACCTACTTGTCTTAAACCATAGTTCATTGGGGAAATATATAGGATGTGAGGTATTGCCACCATCATCATCTTCTTTATAAAAGTACTCATTATCACTTTTCTCCACTGAGCCCAAACCTCCACCCCCCCGCCCCCACGGCACACAATTTACCCTCTTTTTCCAATTCTTTTCTTCACTTAAACACTTCTCTCTACTAAGCCCAATGAACGTCTCACACATGTAGCAAGCCAGCGCTATTACAATCCCTCAGTTTTCTCCACTAAAAATAGCAGACTCATAAACTCCTTAATTCCCCATTGCCACTAATGGGATTCCAGCCTCAAGGATTTTAACAGTTATCTCCTCTGTGATCCACGTTACAGAAATGCCTCCTGCTCTGCCAGTTCAGGTGTCATTATTTGGGAAATGTTACTCCTCAACGTTTTCTTTCTCTAGTTGTTTGCTTTTTTCATTATTTGCAGTTCAGCAGCTATTAAAATCCAGCACTGCGGAAAACAACAATAACAACAAAAGAGCCGCTTAATAACTAAACTTAAAAAGCAAACTAGTCAGCAGCGAACAATGCCTTGTCAACATTTCTAAATGGAGCAGAAAGAAGGAGAGCCAAAAGGACAGAGAGAGGGCAAACGAGAGTAAGTCATGCTTCCTGATGGATGACGGTGCGTAAGTGCTTCCGATAATGGCTAAGAGGTACAGCCTGCAGCTGAAGAGGTGGGGGAGGGAAAAAGTGAACCGTGCTGAAGGGGACCCCACTGCAGTGATATCCAGACCTTGGAGAAACACTCATCAACAGCCTCTGTCTGGGATACCCCCTTGCAAACAGCCCTTGCTTCAAGGTTCTTCCCCCATCCGAGCATCACCACCTCCCTTCTGTGTCCTGTTCCCACAGGGCTTTGCCCTCAGATAGATGAAATAAATCCCCCAGCTGATGAGAGCTTAATGTGTTCTCCCTCTCACAGGTATTTACAGAGGCAGCAGAGACTCCTGGAATCCCCAAAGCCTTCACGCTCTGCTGTAAAACACAACAGATTTCGAGGAGAAGGAGATATTTGGGGCCTGAAGAGTTTTCTAGTTCCTATCAGATCATTCCATATAGGTGTCTGTCTAATAAGTAATATATCCTTAAATGGACTTTCTTTGGTGTTTTAGATCTTAAGAGAAAAGGGCAGAATCGTGATGAACTGTGATGTCAGTTCCAGGATCAGGATTCACTTTTCAATTCCCTCCCGAAAAGAGAGGGGAAAAACAAAAACAAAAACAAAAAAAAAACCTGCCTCTAGCTTACTCTCAGAGCGCCAGTCAGTTTGAGTGTGCCAAGCAGACAGACCACCCACAAACTGCAACAAATAACAACCATCTCTTCTTCAGAGGCAGTTATCCACTGTTTCACCCAAGGGAAGTGATTAAAAATTGCAATTTCTTTCGCATTACAAGGGCACTGTCAAGCTTCAGCCTGTCATCATGCTTTTTACTAGGCAGTGTTGAAAGGACAAAATTCCATGTGTTGAGTTTGGTTCCCCACCACTAGCCTAAAATTACCAAATCGATGCTAGAATAGAAACGTGTGAGAGTAAGTTCCCCAAATAATCTTTTGTAGATCTACGAACACTGTCTAATAGCTTTGGTTCACTCTCCTCGGCCTTTTTTTTTCCCTACAAGACCTATCACCAAAAGACTCACCCAATATTTTGCTTCCCCCTAAAATGGATTCCTGACGAAGTCAACTGTGTTTCTACCCTAGTGTCATTTCCCAAATAATCGAATGAAAAAGTATCACCCCTTTGCAACCTGTGTTCAGAACACATATCCAGCATGACGCCTCCCTGTGCTCTCATATATACCTTATCTACTACCTTTGTTGATAAGGAGGCTTACTGGCTGTCTTTAACTGATTCTGACGATGTGGTATCTTCACATGGGTATTTAATAAAGATTCTGAGCATATCATTTCTAAAACTACCGACAATCTCCAATGTAAACGGAATCATATGATTCCATTAACATGAAGTTCTAGAACAGGCAAAAGGAGCCTACACTACAGTGGGGAAAAAATCAAGAGCATCGTTTCCAGAAGTGGGATAGGATGGACTGGAAAGAAGAATGAGGAAACTTTCTAGAATGGTCGTAGTCAATGTTTTGATAGGAGTGTGAATTATACAGATACATGCAATTATCAAACCTTAGTAAATGCACACTTAAGATTTCTGCATTTCAATGTATGTAAAGTAAGAAGAAAGGGGGGGGGCAATGAATTGATTTTCATTCCTTTAAACCTGCTTTTCCCTCAGTAGTTTTATCTTGGAGAAGTCCATGGTTCACCACTTCACTCTGAGTTAAAAGTTTTGATTTATCTCCTAAAACCAACCTACCAACAAATCCTGCTGGCTCTAACTTCAAAATATTATTGAATTAAACTTATTGTAAGTTTTTCTTTAGCAGTGCTCTAGGCCATGCCATCATCAACTCGTTCTTGGACCACTACAAACAAACTTCTTAATTGGTCTATTTGCTCCCATTCTTGTTCCTGATTTCTCTACGCCCCATCATCTAGTCTCTCGTTGTGTAGCAGCTATATTGAATCAAGTAAAGCATAAATCGGATCATGATTCTCTCTGTTTTCCAGTTGTTTCTCATCACAATTAGAATAAAATAAAAATTAGAATAAACTGTTCCATGTAATTATAAGGCATTAAATTATCTGGCTTTAGACAAACTCTCCAAACTCATCTTCAAGAACTTTCTCCCTCTCTCACTCCATTCTAGACACACTGTCCTGTCTGATGTTCTGCCAAGCATATCCCCACCTCTGTGCTTAGAGCGCAATTCCCCAGATAATAGCACAACTCAGCCCTTCACTTCAATCAAGGTTCCATTGTAATTTTAACTCCCAAGAGAGGTCTTCTTGACAATTCCCTCTAAATCCGTGCCCCATTACTCTCTCTTTTTTTTGTACCTTTATCCTCTTTTGTTTATTTTCATATATATACATATATATGTGTGTGTATATATATATATATATATATATATATATATATATATATATATATATACATATATATGTATATATACCCAGCTCTCTCTCTCTCTCTTTCTAGGAAAGCCCATGGTGTAATTCAGTGTGTCTGAAGGCCTGAGAACCAGGAGTTCCAAGGGCAGGAGAAGATGGAGATACCAGCCATATGCAATCAGGCCAGAAGATAAAGGGGCAAATTCCTTCTTCCTCTGCCTTTTGTTCTACTTGGGTCCTCAACATATTGGATGATGTCCACCCACATTGAGAAGGACAAGCTACTTTACTGAATCCACCAAATTGAAAGGCTAATCTCATCCAGAAACAGAAACAGCCTTAAATAATGTTTAAACTGGGTACCCTATGGCCAGTCAATTTGACACATAAAATTAACCATCACATGTACTGAAATCAAAATCTTTATTCTGCAATAGTGCTATTACAGTACCTAGACAAAACAGGTAGTCAAGAAACACCTCTTAAATCTACAACTGACTAATTATTCAGTTTTGAATGGTTTTTGAAATTTTCTGTGGTAGATTGTCTAAGATGGCCACCATCAGCTCCTTCGCTCCCTACATCAAAAGAAGCTTAATTTCTATCCATTTAAGTCTATACTGTCTTGAGTGACTTACTTTGACCAGTAAATGTAATCGAAGAGATGTTTTGAGAATTCCAACAGTGGGTCATAAAAAATCATGTGGCTTCTCTCCAAATATCTTGGAACTCACACTTTCTCTCTCTCCTTCTGGGAACTTAGCCACTATACTGAAGAGAGACCACATGTAAACTCTCCAGTTCAAAGTCCAGCTGAGCTCCCAACTGGCAGGCAGCATCCATGCTGACAGCCGTGTTGGTGAACCATCTTGTGCTCAGCTGAGTGAAACCTTCAGATAAGAACAGCCCCAGCCACCATTTGAGGACAACTGCATGAGATTCCAAGAAATAGCCTCACAGCTGAGCACAGTCAACCCATACAATCATGAGAAATAAATTGCTGTTTTGAGCTACTAAGCTTTGGGAATATTTTGCTGTGCAGTAATAGAAACCAGAACACTCTTCAAAGCATATGCTTCCTTCACTTTGTTTTACCTCAGTATGTTTTGTAGTTGTTAGTGTACCTGAGTACATAAATATACTGACTCAATGACGTTCTTCATGTTCACAAATGACACAGGTGAGTGAAACACTTGACAGATCACATCACTCTCCATGCAACCTCCACAAATACCAATATTATAACAAGACTTATGCTATATGAACAAATTAAACTTAGATGGGTCCCTTCTCCCTCTGGTGCAAGCCTGTTCACTGAACTTCGTGCCCAAATCTTATCCTAACTTCTCCATTTTATGTCCATTCTCTTTGCTTTTGATCATATTGCATCTCCAACCCTCATTCTATGTGTATTTCAATTAATAACATTCTTCAAAAATCCAACTCAAGTCTTTAATTACTACTGAATCTTTCAACTTTGATTTGGTAGTGTAATCAATTTATCGATACTTATTGAATCCTAAGTATTCACCCAGAAATATGCAAGTCTTCGTATATAAAAGATGAATAAAGCTTGGTTCTAAACTCAATGACTTTTTCATCCAAGTGAAAGAAAAGAATAAAATTTATAAAATAATGCACTTAAAATAATGCTAAAAATTAATCAGGAGGATAAATGCAGGAAGGCTCACAAATGGGTGCAGGGTAAGAATGATCGGTGCCTGTGGGTTTCCTGGTATGTTCCTTAGGTTTCCTAGAAACCGACACAGAAGTTCTGATGGGTTTCTGAAATCATAAATTCACTGCCTAAAATGGAAATACCCAGTACTTGGAAACCTGGAACTTGATACTAAAAACTCACCTTTCACATCATTCCTTCCATCTCTCTGAGCCTCTGACTGTTGTCATGAATCCTCTCTCTGGGCATCCCAGGACATTTACCTCTCCATGGAGCACACCTTGGAACCTCAGTCTGGCTAAACAATTCATACCTCAGTCAGGCCTCTTAGAGTGAGTTCTCCATTCCAGTATTATAAAAAGGAAAAAAAAAATCACAGTGGAATGGCCCAACCCTTGCATTATACAATCAGGAGACTTGGCCATACAACAAAGTGACCCTAAGCTGTTTTGGGGGACCATATCCATGCCACTTTTCTTGCCCCAGGCAGTCTGGTTCACAGGACTTTGTTAACCTGTATTGGACTTTTTGGCCATAATTAACACAGGTCAACAGGATCAAACATTCCCATTGGTCCTTCTGAAAATATCTGGGGAGTTTGCATAGGAAGGTAATACACAATTTCTGCACGTCCATCCCACAGTACAGGTCCTTCTGAACTACTTTTAGTATTTCTTTTAAATATGCCTTAAGGACCACATTTGATAATTTGTTCTTGTTGGGTGTTATAGTGGTAATTCTCTTACGTCATTTTCCCATTTCGTTTTTTTTCCTAATTAACACCAAATACTATATTAGTACAAGCTTCTTAAATTGGAATATCAAGAAACCCAATTCCATGCTGGTAGGATGCAAAACAAGAAGATAGCCATCCTACATCTTCTTGCAGCATCAATTTTACTACAAGATTTGGAAGAAATGAAGTTAAGAACCATCTCCCCTCCCCCATAAACCTGGAGGAAAAGACAGAGTAGAGCAGAGAAGGGAAGAAGTGCCTCAGAAAAATGTCCAGTTCCTGAAGTGTCAGTCAGGTGTGGGCCAATGGTGTGGCCACAGATAGGGTGGGCTTTGCCTCTCCTCATTTGCCAGGAGGCTCCAGAGAGTCCTTAGAACTTAACCCCAGCAGTTATTTGGAACACAATGCTTTGGAAAGCTAAGGAGATATTGGTTATCCTTTTCATTTGAACCTTTTTGAGAGAACAACATGGTAGTTTACACACTTCCACCCTTCAGGCAAGGTGTCCCAAGGTCAGCTTAAAAGTAAGAAAAAATAAGAGAAAGAAAAACAATAAACTAAAAGATAAGAAAAAGAACAAGGGGAAATAAGAAAAAAGAAAAAAATATGAGAAAAAGAAAAGAATAGATTTAAAAAAACAGAACAAAACAAAACAAAAAACAGTCAAAAGCAAAGGAGAAAACAAGCTAGCTTTGGTCCAAGTCCCTAGGTCTCCAAAAACCAGCTTCCTGAGCTACGAGGAACAAAACACAGGCCCAGCCAAGGACTTATATAGGTGCTTAGATTTCCATGACAGTGATTCCTATGAGTACATAGCAAGAAATGAATCTGTCATGAGGCTAGAGCTAATCCACAGTGGTTTTCTCAATTTTTGGTCGAACTTTACTCTGTTAAAAAAATAAATAAATAAAAGACCCCAAATAGCTTTTTGTTTATATGAGTTATAGCACTTGATATTTGACTTATTAAATATTAAAACCTGTAAAATGCCTTTAAAAAAAAAAGATGATCATTGCAAACTGAAAATGTGGTAGCAGTTTCCTGGGCGGAGAGGTCTGTTTCAGCTGAATGAGTCTGAGAAAGCCTTCTGAAAAACTTGGGCTTCTTGACAGGAATTGAAGAATAGATATATTTTGATCTGGAAAAACAAATACAAAGATACTTGAGGCAGTGTCTTGGAAAGACAGATTGAGAGTGGTACATGCCAGGTTGTGAAAGAAATGTTTGCTTCTTGGAGTACTGGGTGGGGCAGGAAAGTAATAGAAGATGGGGTTAGAAAGGTGACGTGAAGTTTGATGGATTACTGAGTAGTAATGTGTTCCTCTCACTACAGTATGCTTATACATTTCATTTGGCCAGCTTTAGAATTAGTGCAGGATATTGGTTGAATACACCGAGCCTGAAGCCAGACCGCTGAGGTTCCACATCCAAGCTGCCACACTTAGTAGCCCTGTTGCTTTGGGCAAGTTACTTAACCTCTCTGTGTCTCAGTTCATTGTCTCTAAGAATAGGCTAATGGTAAGAGTGATCTTGTAAGGTGGTTGTAGGAATTATATATAATATACCTATAGTGATACCTGCCACACTGTAGACCCTTGATGAATTTTGGTTAATATCACTTAAATTGTGCCCTGGGGGGAAAATTTGCACTGAAATGACCATTTTGCCCTCTGTATCAAACTCTTAAGTGTTGTTGTGTTTATTGTCAACTACAACATTTTGCACTTTTTCAAATGATTTGCAGCTGCCTCTTTGCTTATTGAGCCAATAATTTTGAAAATTAGTTAATTCTATTTTATTGCCCATCTTCATTATTAAAAAAATACCCCAGACAGTAGTCATTTATATGTTATCGTACAGTGGAGGCTTAAATCTAAAATTCACGAATGTTCTGTGTGTGTCAGTCATTGGTCTACATGTGTTTCATGTGGTCTTTACAACCTCACCAACAGCTTATTCTGACCTTTTTATGGGAACAGATAATCAGGTTTGATCTAGTGACCAAAGGGTGTGTGAGTACCAGGAAAGGTCTGTGTTATCCAAAAACACCAGCAGCAGAAAGAATAGCGGTGTCTGAGCTCCTAGACTTTTATTTTCCAGTATCTGGTTCTTCGATTAGAGAGTTAGAAGAACGCTTAGCAATCCAACACCTTCATTTTATGGATGAGTCAACAGAGGGTCATGAACTTAATGTCGTCTCCTTCCACTTCCCCACTTTGCTGTGGAATGTATTTGAGGATTTACTCATGAAAATGGTTTTATATGGTATTTGGAGATAATAGCCATTTAATGGAGTCAATGAAAACTTCAATAAAAAGATCTGTCTTAAGGGATCCCAGCACCCTGAATAGCATCACGCCTCTTCCATCTTCTTCCCACTTCTCCTTCGCCTCCCTCATTTCCTCCCCTCTCCACATGTTCTCCACATTAACTTCATCACCACCTCATCAAACCTGTCACCACATTTTGAATATTTCCTTCTGAAATCTCCCAATATACATTTATTGGGAAATCGTCTTTAAGAAAAATAACGCGAATGTGTATTTTTTATAGATAGTTTGGAAGTTACCCTAAATATTACCAACCCTTTGAAAGAGGGTGATTCAGTGCAGATGCCAAGTGATTTTAGAAAGTGACATTGATGTTGCTGTCAGTTATTAGAATAATCATTTATTTTTTATCATTCCTGACTTTCCTGAAAATGTAAGTTTTACTAAAAGGCTCTCCAATAATTATTCCAGCATCTTTCAAAGGTCGAACAGGACAGTCTGGACGACTCTCAGGAATTTATCTAGTCATGTTAGTCCCACCCAGGAGATGTTCACATAGTCACGTCTGCTAAATCAGAGTCAACAGCCCTGACTCTGGAAGGGGTTTCTCTTAGCCGGTGTGACTCTCAAACCAGTGACTAAGGCAAAGGCTTCCATGAGCGTAGTGTATGGGGAGTGAGGGAGAGAGACAATGAACATGGAAGGAGGGAAAGTCAATCAAGGATGTGTTACGTTGGCCATCACAGGGCTACTCACTCTCAGGTCTGCAGTAGCCTTGGGGAAGCCTTGTAAATTGCATTCAGAATTGTCTTCCAGGAGATAAAAGGGGACTTTCAGGTCGTGCATGCTGAGTGCCAGGCAGAGTCCTACAAGCATGTGTTAGTGTTAAGTTAAGTCCCAAGGCAGAAGGCCCCAAGGAGTTACACCTGCATGAAGCCCACCAAAGCCTTCGTGCCCCTGTAGCAGAAGCTGGAGTTAGAAGCGGAATGAAGAAGATTTGTAGAGAAGCACAAAAGGAGTGTGGTACAGGATCTTTGAGATATTCTAGCTTATTCTGACCTTTTAATGGGAAAGGAAATAAATAGCAGGCCAAAGAGCAGTGATTTGCCTAATGTCTTACGGATAATTAACAGTGACAACAGAGCTAAGACAAGTGTATATAACTCCAAAGTCAGTAATGTCTGCTGTATCTTTTCTCCTGGATAGAAAAACAATAATTTTCACAAATTGTATTAACCCTGTTCTTTTCAGATGTAAATTTATTAAACCAAATTTATGATTCCTCCAGAGATGAAGAAGAAAGTCTGTTATGAGTCCACGGCCAGATACCAGCTAGTGTACAGAGGCCATAATCTGCTCTACAATGTAAAGTAAAATGATGAGACCTCAGGTCCTCCTGTGGAAATGATTTCTACAAACTCCATGTTCAAACTAAGGGCATCGGTTCAAACTAAAGGAGGTAGACCACAGCGGTTCAACTCCCAGGCCTATTCTTACTACATAGGGACCAAGGTCAAGTTCATTCACTTCCTTAAGTTTCAGATTCTTCATCTGTAAGATCCAAAAGAGTCAGGGTGAGGCTTAAATAAGATATCACATATGAAGCGTGTGAGACTATGGATGGAGATTTCACAAATACCATTATAAAGATTCCAAGCAACTGGAGCAGACCAAGTTCAAAGTTGCACCAGTTATCAGCGGCCTAGAAAGTTGCAACCACCTTAGGTTTGTGTAGAATATTATCCACATATGATTCTTACATGCATTTCACACATTCTTACATACATCTTACTGACATCCCTTCCCACGGACAGTTACATCAGTTAAAGTGATTGAAACATTAGCACTTGACTACTTTTGAATCTCCTGCATCTCTGATGTGTTTTTCCTCTTCTACTTATAATGCCCTCTGATTTATCTCTCTGCTGATTTAAATCTTAGTCATTTCAATGTCACCACAAGGACCTGTCTCTCACTGAATAACTATATCTCATAGCTTGACCTAGAATAGGGACATAATAGATGCATGTTCACAGAATGCGCTGAATGATGACTATCTCCTTTAGCATTGCACTGTTTGGGGGCTTTGGATAACCCCAGTTGAGCCAATGAGGGAGCAAGAGAAAGCCATGTTTCCACAAACACTCACTTATTTCCTACAATGGACTAAGTTCTGAGTGAGACTCTGCGAATACAGTAGTGAACAAAGTCGACTTACTCTCTGACCTTATGGCAGTTTAACAGATTAGTGAGGCTGACAAGCAATACACGTAGTAAAACAAATCTAAGTTTACTATTGTGGTAAGTGCAAGAAAGGAGAGAACATAGTATGGTAACAGAAGAAAACTAGAAGCATGGGTGGACGTGACTTGCTCACCAAGGTCAATG
Source organism: Rhinolophus sinicus (assembly GCF_036562045.2). Taxonomy (NCBI): domain Eukaryota; kingdom Metazoa; phylum Chordata; class Mammalia; order Chiroptera; family Rhinolophidae; genus Rhinolophus; species Rhinolophus sinicus. The sequence goes on along the minus strand of NC_133758.1, from coordinate 23,598,789 downwards.
AGTACAAGATCTGAAACATAACTGCCAGGTGACCAGAGGTGTGTGTTGGAAGGGATCAGAAAGAGACTACTGATTAGGGGGAGGGAACAGCATAGTTAGAAGATCGTGAGAGTGGAGAGACCTCGTTCTGAGGAACAGTTAAAGGAAGCCCAGTGGGACCCACTGAGACTGGAGCACAGAAAGCAAAGGAATATATGACATGCTTGATAAGTTTTGAAGCAATTTGAATAGTAATTCCAAGATCAAATTTTTAATACAACATGTCCACACATCCCACCATCACATGCAAGATACCAGTATTTTATTTCAATGTACTACGCTATGATCATCCAAGGAGAGATCATGAATATTCAACTGGCATCGTTTAGGTGGAGCACCTCCCCAAGATTTGGTAGTCTCGACAGGCATAGTTAAAGTATTAATCATTTCTTATTAGAACTTCTTAAATTATAAATCTTAAGGTTTCTAGACTCTATTTCAAATATATATATATATATACACACACGTATATATACATATATACACATCTATACATATATGCACACATATCTAGTATAGATATTCACTCTATAATATTCTTTCTATATTTCTAAATATATTCTCTTTCCCATATACACATATATCTACTCTTTACTACTACATATACCAGAAATTTTAAGATTTGAGAGGCATTTTATTTTTTAAAGCAATTCCTGATTTAAGAATTCATTTAATACAATTTTAACAGAAATTTAGCATCCCGACTATAATTATGAAAACCAAGGCTTGCAGACGGGTACACAGACAGTAAATAGTGCAGTGAAAACCGAGATCTCGTGGCTCCTCAACCATTGTTTATCCTGCTGCCTGAGAAAGCCAGGGAAGCTTGCTGACCCCTGACTGACTAAATGACAGTCAAGAAATGCTACAGTCACGTTACTTGGAACCACTGGAATCACTGAAGTGAGGAACCCAAGCAAAGCTGTGAGCATCAACTTCCTCTTTATAAGTCTTCTAAGGCAACAGTCCTTACAGAGAGAGAGAGAGAGAGAGAGAGAGAGAGAGAGAGAGAGAGAGAGAAATCTATACATCCAATATAACCAATGGCTGCAGCCTAGATAAACAGACTGTGAGTTTTATGAAAATCTCTCCACTAATGTGACCAAAATCTCTCTTTCCCTCTTTCCAAAGAAAGCATAACAGAATCTATATGAGTGAATGATGTTTTAATAGGAATAATCTTAAATCCACTTTAATATATTTAAGAGTAAATTACAAAAATGTGTACCTTATTATTAGTAGAAAGTTACTTATGACACAACTCACAACACGTAACTACACATCAGTGTGTCCTAAGAGCTCAGTGAGAACTTCTAACTTAAAGATGGCTTCTTACTCGTCCTTCCCCTAAGCAGCTCCTCAAACGCCTTGTGTTCTTCCCTCTCATGCCCTGCCTCTGCAGATGATTCTTTCTTTAGTTTATCTTATCCTTTAGGTCCTGATTATAATGGGAAAAAGAAGGAAGAGCTAGGTCTTCATAAGAATTCTTATTTCCTCTCTTCAAGATGGGTATACAGGTACCAGGCAGACAGACTGAAAAGAGCAAGGCCCTTGAAGCCTTGGGAAAATGCAAATCTTTGCTGGTCCGACAATGCACGCACATGTGTGCAGACACACATGCACGCATGCACACACACGCACTGAATGAATCCCCCTTACGTACCAGCTAAATAAATCTCCCCCTGCCACACACACACACACACTTCTGGTGAGGAAGCCCATTTGAGGAGCCCTTTTCAAGCTCAGAAAAAGTAAGGCAGGGGGCAGACAAGCAGGAGAAGGTTATTTTGAGGGTTGGTTTAATTTATGGGGTTTATTTGTATCCTCTACCGTTCAGCGGGAAACCTTGTAAATGATGTTTGCATGCACTAAACTGTGATAACTGAACTGATGAGTTAAAGACTTGACTGAACATTTAATGTTGCTTATTAAATAATTATGACGAGGTTTGATGAATGGCCCTGATTTCCTGAACTTCCAACTGAGATTTTCAGCGTGAGTTTCATTAGACAGACGTGGATGGAGCCTGCTGCAACCCAGCTGCAAACGAGCTTGCAAAACATTTGAACTGGAAACCTTCAAAGTGAATAATTCAACTGTCTTGGTCTATCTTTCTTGGTCCCCAAACTAGCATTTCATTTTCATTTGATGATAGATAGAGGCAAATTATTCTACATCTATGGGGCTTTCTAAAGTATCATTGCAAGATATCTCCATATATACTTAATGAAAAATTAATCTGTATTCTTTCTGAAAGAAGAAAAAAACTATTCAACTTAAAAATAAGTCTTATTCTGAGATGTCAATCACCTTTCTTCCATGAATACTGGGGCAATGTGTGCCCAATTCAGGTGAGAGATGAGAAATGTTACGATTTATTGAAGCCAGTGAACTTGTTCAGCTTCTGAGCCAGAGTCATTTGTTTTAATGACATGTGTCATGCACTTCTGAAACTCCTCCATGCACTGTAGTAAGAGCTCATTAGACCATCCAAAAATTTAATTTCAAATAAGAGAGCATTGCAAATCTGGGATTTTTGTCCCATATCTTAAAGTAGCTATGTCTATTTCTGACGGCAGATTCAGATTACGTATCTACTGGCAATTCACATTTGTGTTTTATTTGTTGATGGTGTTTGATCGAGACAAGGTGAAAAGTCTATTCCACAATCGAAAAGGAAAATAGTCTGTAGTGAGGTGAGAGGGTGCCTGGGATTAGAGAGAGGTGGCTGGATTCAGAGAGGCAGTAAAAGGGGGGGGTGAAGGGCACGGGATCTGAAAGCTTGCTGCCTGTGTTGAAAATCCCAACTCTACCAGCACTAGCTGTGAAACAAAGTGCACTCCTGGAATTCAAGAGTCCCTGCATTCAGTTCTGCTTTTGAAGTGGCCAAAATTGTACCCGGCAAGTCATTTACATTCTTTGTCCTCACCTAAAAAATAAAGATATTAGACCCTCTATACAGTTTCAAATTTTAAATTATTTGAGTTAGTAATTCTCTAGAATGAATGTCATTTGTAATCACTTAAGAATAGGTTCATAAAAGCATTATATTTTGAAAAATAAATGAATTAAAAGTATTTTAATGCTGGATCTCAATGGACTGTTTTGCTTATAATTTGCCAGGCTAATAGTGATTTAGCAAAGTTAATCTGCCTGGCTTCACCCTGAATTTCTGACTCTTAAATAAAAAATGAACAAGGTATCTAAATTAAATTTCTTTTTATGTTAATCCAAAAATAGTTTGAAAGCATTTAATGAATGACACAGAAGCATTAGAGGCCATAAATTACAACTGACAATGTCTCTGCATAAGACCATGATTTGATCCTGGTCAGCCATTTCCACGCAGCCCCCTCCCTGATGGGCAGATTTTTGTCCTGCATTAACTGCCACTGATCTTAGAGAAGACAGAAGATAAAGGCAAGGCTGATGTACAGGGGTCAATAGTGAACAGGATGCACTACACCTTTGTTCAGGTGTTCAATTCAGAGAACCTAAAGGCATGGACACCAGACACAGGAATACCTACAAATTGGGTCCTTGCAATTATTATTCTGAATCTCTATCGAAATATTCTCTCACCTATATTTGATTTTCTTGTATATTCTTCTTGACTGTACAAATCTACCTAGATAATGGACTTATATACCATTTTCATGAATAAGATAATAAATTAGAACCTTCAGGCACACAGGGATTCCTTACCAGGGAGGAGTGGAGCCTGTCTTCCAGCCCACGGTGGTGGAGGGCAGCTGACCCACCCAGCCTTCCACTGTACAGTGAGCTAGTAGTGCAACTCTGTTTACTGACATGTCACCTGGTCTTTCTAACATCCTTTCCTATATTTTCTTCAACCTCCTTTAGCCCCTAAGAGAGCAAATCCAGGAGCCCTAACCTAGGGATTAAAATTTAACTGCTGCTACTATCCCGTGATCAAAGCTGGACTTTAACAAGCCTTCTTACATGACTTCTGCATTTGCTCTTACCTAAATAAAATCAATTTCCCCGCCCCTAATATTTTATTTCTCTAGACTTTTGTGGTCTCTGGCATCCATCTCTAAGATCACATAGGGGCATCCTCTTAGGATAACCCTCTAGCCTCCTTTACATTTCTGCTTCCCAGAAACTGTCTCCCCTGATCCAAATACATGGCCACCATGACCTGTTTTGGGTTCTGAAATTGCCTCCAACAACGTCACCTTGTTAGGGATAATGGACTAGCAGAAGCAAACAGATCCCTAAGAAGGGGGAGGGAAGAGAGTGGAATGATTGATTGAAAAATATTCCCCCAAAAAACTCAGTAAATTTTATAAACCACCTGAAAACAAGACCTTTGTGTGATTCAGAACTCAATTAACAGATAATTTATTACAATACTTTGAGGATAAAGAGAACAACGTTATGTTTCAGGACAGGATGGTCTCGGCAACAGTGATAATAAACACCAGGCGAGTTCCTACAAATCACTGGGGGTCCCCACATTCACTGGGAAGAAAGCCATTTCTGCAGCTTTTTTGGCTTGGGGGCTCCATGGTAAAAAGGATTCCCTGAGGTAGCCAGCAGGAACTTCCAAAGTTGAGGGGGAAAGAGGAAAACTCTACGGAGGTAAAGTAGGAGGTTGGTCAACACACTCAATTTCTGGGTCACAGGTGTCTGGGGCATGGGCAGGTCTAACCTCAGGCAACAGTTTCTTTTCAGGACCTTCTCTCTCACATTCCAACACGGAGGAATTCATCTTTTCCCTAGCAACCCAGGTTCCTCCTTCTCCACACATATCCATTTCTAAATGGTCCCCTAGGTGTTGCAGATTTGTGTTTTCTAACCATCGCTCCTCAATTTAACAAATTTTGTTTTCACCTTCATAAGAGAAAAAAATAATCATTCATGAAAAACAGCATTTAAAGCTGAGATTAGATTTAGGAATGGATAAAGATTGAGATTTGGACCCAAAATATAAATATCATTAGTGAATTCGACAACCGATCTGTAACATGTCCCTTAAGGTCCCTGGGCTAAATGTCGCTTGCTGCCTATTTTTCTAAAGACTACCGTTGAAGAACGGCCTTCCAAGATGGCATTTGTGAATGATTGGATGACAGGAAACACTAACTTAGAATCCCAATTCTGTGAAATGTTATCCTGCCCTAAAAAATTAATTCCGTTCTTCTCATTAGCATATATCAGTTTTCTGGAGCTGCCATAACGAAGTATCACAAACTGGGTGACTTAAAATAACAGGAATTTATATTCTTATAGTTATGCAGACCAGAAGTCAGAAATCAAAATATTTGCAGAGCCACACGCTCTCCAAAGTTTCTACGGAATCCTTCCTTCCTTCTTCTAGCTTCTTGTGGCTCCTAGCAGTCCTTTGCTTGTAGCAGCATTAACTGTTATCCAATTTGTCTGCCTCTTCTTTCTTTGGTCTGAAGCTCTGTGTCGTTTCTCTTACAAGGAAATCAGTTATCGGATCAAGGGCCCACCCTTAATTCGGGTGATGTCATCTTGAGATCTTGAATTTAATTATATAGTTGACCCTTGAACAGCACAGGTTTGAATTGTGCAGGTCCACTTATACTCGATTTTTTTTTTCTTCAATAAATGCAATTGGCCCTTCATACCCAGGAGTTTCACATCTGCGGATTCAACCAACCACGAATTGAAAATGGCATTTTCTCTTTCCCAACCACAGATTCCCAGCTAAGGATCAAAAACAACTGTTTTCCATCTGAGGTTAGCTGAATTCACAGATTAGAAGGGCACACTATCATGTCAAATGTTATGTGAGGAATTTTGACTGAGGTGAGGGGACGCCCCTAACACCTTCATTATGTGAAGAGCCACTGTATTTGCGAAGACCCTGTTTCCGAAGAAGGGCATATGAGCCCATTCACAAATACCTGGTGGGAGGATTTATACATCTATTTTTTGGTGGACACAATTCAAGCTGCTATAGTCTATTTATTTTACAGAAAAATATATTCAGTTATTATAATTATGTTTGAATTTCAAAAATGTTTGAAGAGCGGTTTTCTCTCTTGTTATATAAATAATACATATAACCTTAATTTTGCCTTTGACCCACGAAAGCTAAAGAACGAATTTGCTGACCTCTGTTCAATACTGTACACTTATCCAGGCCTAAATGTTAAACCCAGATCATCTTTTTTTATTTTGTATTTATTATCCAGTTTTTATAAGTGTCACAAATGAATTGTTCTTTGTGTTTTGAAGAGTGGCCCTTATAAGAACTTATCCATCATACTTTCTTGTAGGTGTTTTCATGAAAAGACACAAGGTAAAAACACCACACACACACACACACACACACACAACAGCAGTATCTATAAATGTAAATTAGTGTGAAAATTGGTTAAGTGTAAATAAACTATTCAATTGAGTGCTATAATAAATATTATGGTAGGTTGCCCTCAAACCAACAATAGTTCAAATTTAACAGGTTCCTCCCATTCCCACCCACCCTCTCCTCCCCCAACTTTCTCGCCCTCCCCACCAAAAAAATCAAGGATATGTTTAGTGTCAAATATGAAATGCATTTTTCCTGCTCCAGAAGTGGACTTTGAAAATGTTTTAAACATTTTACCTAATATCAAGTCAAAATGAAGATGAAGAATGAAAATATGCAAAGTGGGGCAATATTGGGAATAAATTATGGAGTTAGTTTGGGTTAAACTTATAGCAGTAACAGCATTCTTGTCTGATGTTGGTGTGTGACACCCACATCAACATAATAGCAAAAAGATCAAGAAGGAGGTGAAATGAGTCATGAGGTCACTGAGACGTCTTTCAGTGTTGAGTAAGACTTCAGCTGTCTTTGTGGAAAGTGGGCCAGCAATGTCTTTGAAGAAAGAAAGCCATCAATCTTGCAACATACCAAGGCAATGGTTAGTAAAAACAAGCCCAAGTTCTATCCTCTTCTTCACATTCCACTAATAGCCCTAAATAAACTAAACATATCATATGAGAAAAAGTCCCCCAAACCAAATAATTTCCCACAACGTTCTTATCTGGTAGATAAGACACATTGTCAGAACAAGTTGGATACAAAATGAGAAATGAAAATCATCAGTTAAGGAGACCAAGTGATGCCAGAAAAAGATTGTTCTAAGATAAACAGTGACATTTCAGTTGCTACAAAAATTCCGACATTCAATAGATAACAACAAGGACGTTCAAAATTCATTTGTACCCAAGACTCTGGGGCAAGTGCTTAAGTCTTTCGATAACCAATAAACAGATGGTTTCACTCGCATTCAACTCCCATGTTCTCCCCATTTGCTCTCTGCAACAAGGCACACTAAGAAAAGAGTCGTTACAGTTTGTTGTGTGCGTGATACTCTGATGTATATTGTTCTTGAAAATTTGGGGGTGGGGGGTGAAAATGTAGTGTGTTTCTCATTCCAAACAAAAACATCACATGTAAAATCACATTGACCAAATGTCTCACAAAATTCTCCCTTATCAGCAGCTAGTGTGATGCCAGTCCCTAGATCAGCAAGGTGAATTAAGGGCAGCAGAAATGTTTTGACTGCCACCATGGAATCAATGGCTCTGGGACCTGCCAAAATGCCGGACTCCAAATCATGATCTCATATTTCAGTGTGATGGGCAGGCAACATAAAATTTTCACTCATAGTTAAGACAGGGAAAATATCGTTTGTTTCTCTTTCGATGGCAGTGATTTATGGTGTTTTGGCTTTGGATTTTCTTAGGCTCGGGCTTTTTCTTTATTGACTCCAGTCCGTGGCCAAGATCCAAATGGGCAAGAGCTATAGAGCCTGGAGATGATGGAAGGCAGCCCAGAGATCAGAGATCAAGAACAAAGATGACAGGTCTAAACCAGAATAGTAACAAACTTTTGTACTCCATCCTAGGCCAACTCTTTCATTTGGGTTAATACAGTTTCCAGAGTTCCTAGGAACTGCTCAAACCTCAAGTGCCTTCCCTTGCCACAAGTTGAGCTAACTAAAGCTGAACAGCCCTCCTAATTTGAGCCAAGAATTAGGGTTTGTTTGTTTGTTTGTTTGTTTGGGTTGTGCTTTTCTGATTAGCATTTTACCTTTGAAATAAACCCCATGTTAATCAACGTACCCAAAATCATCTGTCCACAAAATCATCACATTAAAGTCACTCTCAGGCAGTAAGTTTTCCCTTCTATCTATCCCGAAATGTTCTCATGATCAAGGTGATACCAGACTAATTGGTGTGAGAGATGTATGAATATTTATATGACCGAGTGTGAGTGCACTCTACGTATATGTGTATGTTGCATATTTTCCTCAAAGTAATTTAATGTTAATATAATACGATAGTCACATAGAGAATGTGACAATAAATGGATCTTCCCTTATGAGTATATATACTACCCTTTCTCTCACTTTATCTATATACACACAGTGACATAAAATCAATTTCCATTTGTTAATAAGCATTACAGGATAATCATAGTTTCTTGGCATGCTGAGGGAGCACATATTTTAAAATGGTAACAACAATAACGTATGGTAAGATGGGTTAAATCACTGATGGAAGAGTTAATTTTTAGTTAAGATCATGTGCATACCATGTTAGAATTTTAAGCATATCTTGCCATTTTCTCCAGATGTTTTAGCTGCACTATTGCCTGTCTCAAAGATGACCTAAGTGATTTCACAAGGTCTCTTTGTCTCCTTAAAGTTAACTCTATGGTGATATTGGAACCTCAGTTCAATTCAATGGAGTGTTACAAGGCCTTCTGTGTGGGTCTAGCCTTAATAGGTGCTATGCTGAGTGCTTTCCAGGGCAAAAAAAATAAAGCAAGATATTTGCCACTGGCAAATGTGCAATTCTTATAAGGGAAGCAAGATTTAGAGATGCAGTGGGAAAAAGAGCACAGGGAAAGTATGGTAAATAAATGAGGTGCCAAAATGAGAATAAAGACAATAATAGAACAATAAAAGGCCCAAACTGCATGACATGTGTGGGCTGGAAATCTCACAGATCTCAGAGAGCAGGGAACACAAGGGAGAATTGGAGTGGCTAAGTTTCTTATCTCTCCCCGCCCCCAAATGGGCCACTATGACTCCCAGTCTGTCATTACGTTATTAGCGCACGCTACCTTTTCTGAGTTAGGTAGAGAATTATAGGACAGATACTTTGCCAATGGAAACGAAAGGGTTAAGCAGACTTTGAAGGGAATTTAAACCATGAGACAGAATTGATGCATCTCCTTTGATTGTTCAAAAGCCAATAGAATCCCCTGATCCATTTCATTCCATTTATTTCTCTTGTGCTGAGCTAAAGGATATTCACTCTAATAAGTGAATAGCCCTGCCTCTCTCATTGCTGCTGCATCTTTGCTGACCTATATTTCTTACATATGGATGGATCATCGCTAGCGGGTTCGACAGACGCTATAATATCATTATGCAAATGAAGGTTCACTGCCATTGGGAATCCTATAGACTGATCGCTTCATTATCAGCCTTATCAGAAAATACAAGAGAATTGTGTCCCATACTCAGTGAGATGAGAACATAATTTAAATGAAGAGGTTTCCTGTCTGGCGACTCTATGGCCAGGGTGGAAGATGAGGAGAGCTGATTTTGAAAGCTGGGGTAGCAACAGGCATTGCTTTGCAGAAGTACTGCTGGAGCTGGCGTCCTGTGCTGTCCATCCTCCCCTGTGCTCTGCCCTTTTCTTGCCTCCAAATCAGGACCTACGCTAAGACACTTTGCAGCATTTAATTTGTTCACCTGCTGTCATACGTCCTTGAAGTGTCTGTCTTAGAATAGAAACAGTTTAGCCCTGTGCCTAAAGAGGCAGAATGTTTAGTTAAAAAAAAAATCTCTCAAACCCTAGGTCAGGTGACTTGGATTCTACAAACTAAGTTCACAGTGTGACCTTGAGCATTTATACGATTCCTGTTCCTTAAATGTCACTTGGCCTTTAGGGCTCTTATCGGTAAAATAAGGAGTTAGTGAAGATCGTCATTAAAGCCCCTTGTAGTAGTGACATTTGATTATTACCTGGAATATTCATCTGATCTATGCTTCCAAGTCTTATTTTGTGTAAATAAAACATGGCTATTGATACCTGTCCTGATTAGCAATTATCAGAGATTTCTATTAAAATTGTTCATGGAATATTACAACTCACTCATGTAGTGTATTAAGAAAATTAATGTGGCATTATTATTACTCAGAAGAGTACTGGACTGGGAACTGTAGACCTGGGTCAGGCCCTGCCATTATACCTAACCCAGAATGCACCCTCACGTAGCTTCCCCCTTGAAAGCTCTTAGTGATACCAAACCTAGCACTCACTTGTCACCTGTTCTGTCAAGCCTGCCCTTTGCATCATGAAAACCCTCTGTTAAGACTTCTACTACAGCATCTCTTCTATTATAATATTGGGGCTTGTTGACATACGTCTCTATTTCTGGCTGTGGACTTCTTGAAGAAATAAACTATACTTTTGAAAATCTTTACTTCTACCGCTGTGACCAGGGTACGCCATACCTGGCACATAATAGGGCTCAATAGTGATTGATCAAGACAACCCACAAAAAAGCTGATGACAAAGTCCTGTGAGAAGACGTTGTGAAGGACAGTGTCTCCCAGTGCCTGGGAGAAACCAGACATACTTCCCTATGACCCCCAAAGGAGAAGTTCCAGAAAAATAGCTCCCAGAGATCCCAGTGCTGACTGGAAGAGAAATCAATTTGTTACCCCAGGGGAGCTGTACCAAGAAGGTCTTGAGCTAATACCTATGCCACTGAGAGCCCCTCTTGAACTTGCCACTATGTTTTTTCTGGGATAACGCCAAGCATGAGGGTCTGCCAGCAGAAAGTGGAACAATTTTGACCAGATTGTGGCACAGAATCTAGGGTCTAGGCCTAGCTTTTCATCTTGTAAAAGCTCTGCCTCTGAAACAATCCCAGTGGCCTCTAAGTCCCTGGTACAAGTGAGAAGTGGCACACTTTTCCTTCGTCAGAAAGCCCAGAAACACCAGGACAAAGGCTGTACCCATCCAAGTGGTAGATAAATGCCAAATTTGCAATTACATTCCTTAAAATTCACCATCCCTACTGAACTTTTTTTTTTTTTTTTTTTTTTGAGTGCGGGGATTAAAGCAGAAGCTCTACTAGACACACAAAATATTGTTATTGAATAAATGAATGGAAGAATGGGTATGTAAATACACAGTTCAGTTTCTTCATTATTTAGTTGAGTACCTGAGGTTGTGGGTTATTGGTAATTCATTTAAAGCCAAAGAACTAGTACAAAAAGGGAACAATAGACTCATAAAATATTTAAAGTTGAATGGACACATAAAATTATCCTATGCCACTATTCATTTGGCAATGGAAACTGAGAACAAGAAACACTGGAAATCTTCTTCTTAGATTACCTAATTAATCAGTGGCTACAGTACTTCCAGCTTCTAATCTGGCATTATTATTCCAAAACCATCAACTCTGGGATCTGCTCTTTTGCATGAATCTCTGGCTTCAACCACTGATGGCAAATTTCCGAGAGCTGACTGAGCTCCTCTTGAAGTCTGGACAGTTTCTCTCAGGAAATCACATATAAGGTTTCAAGGCATTCCTTCATTCCATAAACAATTATGGTATTCCAATCGTTTGCCAGGTATTCTGGTCGAACTAGAGCGACACTAAAAGATGAATATGCTATGTTTCCTGTCTAATAGACACTTAGCATTTCACGTAACCATATATTAACTAGGACCCGTTTCCCTCATTCCCCTGCTCCCTGTTGGCCATACCCAAGGACCAAGCAGAAGATACATGGATCACTGTGGTGGGACGTTATGGTTGGGGAAAAAAAAATGCCCAACACCAAGTAGCCAACTCTCAGTGGAATCTGTTTAGGGACGAGGCATGCCAAATCTTAATCAGTTTCAAAGTTCCAAGGAAATATAAATTGGTTTAGCTGATTTTGCCACAAGGATGCTGTTTTGGAAAGTGTGAGGGACTTATTTCCCTGTCTCCATGGGGATGAAAGAGTGCTGAACGTATCTGTTGCAGTCAGGGGGTGTAGGTAAGCACAGGAACCAGTACTTCCTCTTCTCTGGAGGCTTCTGAGAGGGTGAAGCTCATGGAAGCCCCTCTGTCAGTGGGGCATCAAGGAACTGTGGTGCAGTTGGTAGGATGGAGAGGGTGGGGATAGAGAGGATTGAGAGGATGGGACATCTACATACCAGTTCCCCACATATCTCAGGCAGTTCTGAAGAAGACAAGCCTGGTCTTTATAAACCGAAGGGAAGGGGCACAGAGGCTAGCCAGAGGGGAAAGGGTGAGAGGGAGAGAGAAAGGAAAGATATAACAAGGCAGAAGTGAATTTAAAATTATAAATTAGACAGTTACTAAGATATTACTAACCAATTTAGGCTACAAAGTCACTAAAGTAACTTCACAAGAAGGGACAGAATAAGTTACCTAATATAAGCAAACAGGTTTCAGAGCTATAAGAAAAACTGCAGTCGTGACAACAAAACAAGTGTCCTATGTGCACAGGTCTGAATGGCGATTAATTATATACTTTTTACAGGGAAAATGGAGAAACAGCCTGAAAAGCAAGCAAAACATAACAATTTGGATATCTTTATGAAAACAGAATACAAGAAATGCCTTGGGGAAGGCAATTCATGGGGAGAATGGAGGGAGAGTTAAGAAAACTCATTAAAGAAGGCATTTTGAACAAACCCTTGAAGACAGAATAGGAGCTTCCCTGCCACTATGGGTAAGTAAGGTTTACTTTTCCAGAGAGTGGATGGTCTGCTTTAGGATGCTTGGCCTCTCTATGTGGCTAGAGTAGATGAAGCCAGAAAGGAAGGGTCATAGATTGTGAAGGTCAGTATAGCAGGCTGAGGAGCTGGGACGCTTGCCCTAAGGAATACGGAGGCACTGAATGAATGTCTGCTCAAATCACGTGCCTGGAGACTATGCTAACTCACCCACATGCCCTTTACATATATGATTTCACCTAATCTCACCACCTCATGCGGAAGGTACTAGTACTGTCTCCAGTTGCATTTCTTTGCAGGTAAAGAAAGGTTAAGTAATTTAAATCCAGAATTTATAAGGAACAGAATCTGGATTGGAACCCAGGCTGGATGAGTCCAGAGTCCACATTCCTCATTATTAATGACATTCAAAATTGTAAATGAATGAATGAACTTTTCATAAGAAAACTGTGAGGATGGATGGATGAATGGATGGTTTCTTCAGAAAGCATAGTCAGGTCTCTGTGTTCTTTTTTGCCTCTGCTATTTATTTCCCACTCAATTTCTGCATTTATGTAGCTCTACATCTACCTTACACTAGACTTTGATCTTCTGGCCTCCAACTTTGACCCTGGATTTTAATGTTCTAACGTGTGGTCAATATTTGAGGCCAGCAACATGTAAAATAGGAAAAAATATTTTTGGTTGGGAGAGAGTCTTCTGGTGACCCTCAAAATCATCCATCATCACACCTTTGAAAAAGCTTTGCCAAGCTCAGATCCATGAGAGTATTTAGTAAAATACAATGTGTTAGTAGTTACCAAGCAAATTCCTGAAGACTAAATGCCAGATGGACATATTTCTAGCTATTTGCACTCTGCAGGTCTGAGTGGCAGTGACTCCTCAAGCAGATGCCTCCCTCCAAAGATAGCCCAACACCAGCACTTACGGTGTGGTTCCTGTGGAACCTACTAAAAATGCAAATTCCTGGAATTCATCCCTCAACTCTTGGATCAGCAAAAGTAGGGCTCAGTCATAAACTTATAATGAACTCCCTCAAAATTCCTCTGCATCAAAATCTGACTATGAAATGAGTCTAACATCATGATCCAGTATATACGCTCACACAAGTATCCTTAAGAGAAACCGAAGATTCAGGAACTGATACTTATCCTTACTTTGTGTAATTTACTGTTTTATATTCTGTTTTATATTGTTTCTTTTTGCATATTGTCACAACTCACAACTTGAAAAGCACTGATCTAGGAGATGACACTATGCAGACAAAGTGTCCTTGCAGTGGTTCCCTTCCCAATTCTGTGGCATAGGATGACTTTCTGTCCCAGTCCTCAGTCATACTTCCCTTGTCACACTATCCCATCTCCCCTCCTGTATCAAGATATACTATCCTTTTCATTCCCCAGGTCTTGTATCACAAAGTCGTTTATACTAAAGTGAGCCAGTCTGATCAAATAATAAGCTGTTACCCCTACCTATTAATAGTTGCATTTAAATCCAGAGGAATAGTTATGTATTAATCTAGAAATCAAATAACTAGGTTTTTAGAAAGGTTGTTATGCTCTTTTTTTTTTTCTTTTTTTTCAATTTTCCCCACAGCACAACCTATACACAGGACCTCTTGTACCTGTTATGGAAGCAGTTCTATTTGATCCCTTACCCTGCACTGCTTACCCCAAGCCACAGTTCAGTCCAGTAGGAAGATAGTGAAGCCCTGGCAATGCTATTGTTAACTTAAATGAAATAAAATGTATATGAGAATGGGTACTTCAAAGGCACACTCTGCATAGGAATTGACTTTCCTTTCTTGCTGTTCCCATCTCTTCTCTTCCTGGGCCCTCTCATACCCCTTTGTCTTTCTTTCACTTTATGTTCTCCCCCTTAGCCTTTCAGCAGGCATTATCTGGTTTGTCAAGGCCTACCCCCTTTGTCTCTGACCTTTTGTGTTCCTCCCAGGGTCCTCCCCCCCACTGCCTTTCTACATATGTCCCCAGAACTTGTGTGGCCTACTGTTCGTTCTTGCCCCCACTGGGAAGAGCACAGCTCCGTACTTGCATTCTCCAGAATTACCTTTATGACATCCAGTTGTCATTCTCAAAAAATTCTGACAATATAATCCAGAACAAAATATACATGACAGTCGTGATGAACTTCCCAAGAGTAGTTGCTTTTTTAAGGAATTATTTATCTAGGGACTTGAGGACTGATCCCTCATTGGCAGAATTTTAGGCAGCAGCAGGCCAGTGGGGAAATGCTAAGAGAGCACCAGAGGGTTGCTTTCTAATGCCCTTCGGCTTTCCGACCCTAGGCTCTGGCTCCTTTGTGGTTTCTTGTATTAATGAGCCACCTTTGTGGGAGTCAGCTGAGAGGGAGGATGACAAATTGCTGTCTTCTTCTGATTTCATTTGTTGTCAAGAGGCCTTTGATCCATGACTGCTTAGCAGAGATTGCCTTGCGTGAAACACAATTAAAGCAGGCCAGCCAAGCCCGCCGTGCTGAGGAGCACATCCGCTCAGGCAGCCACCTGCCTGGGGAGGAACCGGTGGGCGCTTCTCCTCCCCGGGGAATAGCTCCACCATCTGTCAGGCCTAGTGCTTCATACCCTGAACATAGCACAGGCTCTGTGATGGGTGCTCCTGGGAAACAATGACAGGATGCAGAGAAGAACACAAGAGGTGCCAGCGTTAGCTTTTGTGGATTATTCATTCCATCCATCTTCAAATATTTACCGATCAACTACTATGTAAATGTCGCTAGTAGGAAGAAGGAGTAAAAACAAAACATTGGCTGAAAAAAGGAGTAGGAACCACAATTCTAGAGTGTAAGAAGGAAAACTAAACTCATCCGTGTAGACCTGCCTTGCAGCCCTGGAGGAAGATGACTTATTGCAGATGTGACTTTGCCAGCTTTACTGCAAACATCTTGACTATGTGTATATTCTTGGAATGAGAAGCAAAGACTCGAGCTAATAATAAATCAGTTTTATGCACATTTTTTAGCCCAAGCTGACTTCTTCCCAAATAATAGGCAGTAAATTTTCTGAGTTCCATGACTCAAGATTTGAGATCACTCCTTGGCCTGTAGTCGGCAATTCTGAAACTTTCTGACGATGTGATGGGGTCCTCACTGGAGCTGCTACGCTCCAGGGTGACGTCAGCTGCCTGATTCTTAAGAGACTCCCAGAGGGATCGATCCCAATAGATATGGACATATACTTCTTAAAGGTTAGATGAGGGAGAAGAGAAAAATGCCATGTGAAGACAGAAGCAGAGTTGGAGGGATGCAGCTACAGGCCAGGGAACAGCTAGAGTCACCAGCAGCTGGAAGAGGAAAGGAGGATTCCCTTCCAGAGACATCAGGAGAAGGGAAGCCCTGAGAACACCTTGATTTTGGAGTTCTGGTCTCCAGAACTATGTAAGGAAAGATATTGTGAGAGGGAAGTGGCTAGCATAGACTTGTGGAACATCTTCCAGGCCTTAGTTTCTAATGTAGTTTGGCCTCACACTGCTACCAAAACCCTCCAACAATCCTCAGAGTAATAGTCTTCTAGACTCAAAGAAAGCAGTTGTCTTCCACGTGGACTGCACACCAAGAATTGTAAAGCTAGACTTCTGCCATTGTAGAACCACCTATGAAGACAGAAAGAAAAATGACAACATTGGCCAAAACCAAGCTTCCTGGAAAAGCGTCCTCACGAAGGACGGCCTTCTTTTAGAGGCTGATGCAGGCACTCAACAGGAGCTGCAGCTACTACCCCCCACTTCTTTTGTTTAAGCACAAGCTGCTGAGACATCCTAAACTTCAGCTCCAAATGCCCCAGTGACAGAGGACACCACTTTGAAGGTATCTTTTTACATATTTTTAAAGAAATTATTTTTTTAAAAATCGGAAGGGTAGGGAGAACAGAGACCATGCTACATGGATGAAGGACTTTTTGGCTATGTGAAGGAAACATGGCCCATGATCCAGAGCAGAAGGCAGAGCTGATGGTAATCTGTGGGACATGGAGCCCTTCGCATCTACCGGTGAGGGATGAAGAGAGACACAGTGTCACCGGAAGGCAAGGAAGCAGGATGCATCAGACACAGTTGCTAGGAGACTGAGCCAGTGTGTTTCAGGGCAACTTGCCGACTTTTCCCTCTTCTCCTGCGATGAAGCCACTGTAGCAAACAACTCATCCTTTGTCTGAGTTGCCTTTTTTTGTTCAGGAGCCTGTTCCTTCTGGGACAGGAACAGGGGTATCTTGGTCAGTAATTTCTGTCTTAATCTCCCATCCTGAGAAGGGTGGCTCTGATGAGGGAGGTCCCTGACCCTGAGTCCCCTTCTGGATTGGAGTTTCTCAGGGCCCTCTTTTTCTACATGTGGGTCTAAGTTTCTGTTCTGGTTCCTCCATCGGATCTGAACCTTAAAAGTCTTGTGCTCCTGACACCTCAGTTCATTCCTTCTGTCACCCAGTAGATATAGTGCCCCTAGGAGGCTGTCACCTTACCTCTGCAGAGTTGTAATACAGACAGCTTCATTACTAAGATTGCAAACTATAGAAATCAAGCACTGTATACTCCCTTACTTTGATTTCCTCAAGTCTCCTCTACTTCTCATGAACAAGCCTTGGCCAAGGCATGCTAACTAGTTTATGTAGTAGAAACATTCATGCAGCAGCATAAAGAAGATACTTAAAAAAGAAGGTTAAGGAGGGAAAACTAGCCCATCCGAGAGAAAAGCATGATAGATGCCGACCAGAGTTAAAGTAGTTTGGTACCCCTACAGGAAAAGACAGAAAAATAAATAAAACAAAATAGTGTTCAGAAACTGACGTACATGCCCATGGGAGTTATCGTCCATGATACAAGAGGTGTTTCAAATAAGTGGGGGAAATGTGCAGTCAGTATATTCTGTTGAGACAGAAAGGAAACGAAATGGATTTCCAGAATGATAGGAAATGAAAATCTAAGATGTTTGTTCAGAAACCCCTGGGCACTGACCTCACTCTTCTTTCCCTCCCAGGTGACAGCATGGACCTGTTTACAACATGCATATACAGGGGAATTGGTTGCTTTTATCTAGTTCCATAAATGGAAATTTCTAGTTGTATGTATGCACATTTTTCTAGAGAGATTATAAAGCAAGTCAAAAGGGCTGTGGCATGATATGATCTAAACATTCCAGATCCAGCAGGCCCTGCCAATTGAGGAATAAATCACCCACAGCTCCCTGGCACCATTTAACACTCTGAAGGCCAAGTGAAGCTCCTATGAGCTCAGCTGTGCCGCCTCCTGTCCTGGGTGACCAACTCTCTTCTGAAAATAGTGTGTGGGCTTCTTTGCTTACGTACTATTTCTTCCCATTAATCTGTGGCCCACCTGAAAAGCTGCAGAACCCATCTAGAGAAAACTAGATCCACTTCCTACTTCATTTCTTCCATAACATAAGTACCAGTAAAATCAAAGTTTTAAATATAAAGAAAGAAAATCACAAAAACATCAGGGACTTTTGTGTCTAATGTCAGAGCTTAAAAGCTTTTATAAGGCTGTCTCAAAAGCCATTGAAAATACTGATTGATAATCTCAACTACGTGAGTTTTAACAGGCTCACTTGTAAATATTCTCCTGAGAACTATGGTGAGTTTCAGCGGTAGTCACTGTTCTCTATTAGCAAAGGCTTTATGTGGATCTTTACTGGTTAGTTAGCTGAGCTCCCGGGGATGCTAAAAAATTGTATACAAGTAGACAGTTTGGTCAACATTGCTCAAGCAGTAGTTCACCGTAATCAGAAGTG
This sequence comes from Rhinolophus sinicus, assembly GCF_036562045.2. NCBI lineage: Eukaryota > Metazoa > Chordata > Mammalia > Chiroptera > Rhinolophidae > Rhinolophus > Rhinolophus sinicus. The sequence continues at coordinate 23,580,213 of NC_133758.1, read as the reverse complement.
TCTGGATGCTGATGGTAACCACTTTGAGCATCTCTTGTAATTGCAGACGTCAAACGTGACTTGTACTCATCTTTTGTTATCGGTATACTCATACATTGAGAATTACCACTTTGATACAGTTTTCCTTTTTTAAAATGTGTATACATTTTTGGGCACCCTCTGTACACACACACACACACACACACACACACACACACCTGTATAAATAAGTTGTAGGCCACTTTAATAGAAATATTTTTAAAATATTTAAAAACAGATTTAGAGTCCACATGTCCCAGAGGATCGTCAGCTGAAGGTGACTGTCAGGGAGTGTAATTCTCTGGCACTTCCAGCCTTCCAGGGACCTGGAGAGAGCAGGCTCTCGTTGCCAGAGAGAATCCTCAGGTAGTTGGAAGTCAGAACAGTTGTTCCCTATTGTTGTGATACTTAACATGGCTGGTAAGCTTAAGGTCTACTTCAAATACCTCGACATTTACTTAGAGAAATGAGGCACAGCATTATAACTTCCTCTGGTTTCAAGTTCTAAGGGGCTCTTTCCTATCTACTTCTCTTATTCTGCCACTTCTCAGCAATGCTGAGAGGGCTGTTCTGAAACTGGCCAGTATTTCCAGAAGGGGCTTGTTTGGACTAAGTACACAGAGGACAATTGGAAATAAGGTGAGCAGTAGTGTCCATTTTTAATTTGCCGGCACAGATTTCCTGCTTCTGGAAAGATCTTCAATTTGTAGTTGGGAAGACTACCTCCCTCAAGACACACTTCAGTCATTATGAATAAAGAAAATCATACGTCATCTAAACCAGGTATTAAAAAGTCAACTGGAACAGAGTCAACCAAAATTTCTGTAAAGGGCAAGATATTAAATATTTTAGGCTTTGCAGACCACGAGGCAAAAATGAAGACATTATGTAGGCAGTATACAATAAGAGAAAACAAGTTGCCACAATTCTTGACAAACTTCAAAATATAATAATAATTTAGTCTATTTTTGTAATACAAGTGTACTAATAAAAGCATAATTATTTTTTGAGAGCAATAACATTGCATTTAAATGGGATTCTAAGTTAGTATTCCCTATAATCAAAATCAATTACAAGTGTTCATTTGTTAATATGATCTGTAATGAGATTTTATATATTTCAACTTTGGAAAAGACATTTCACACAGACAGTTACTGCCAAATACTGATATTAACCCATGAGCATATGACTTTGAGTATATTCATCAATTAGAAGGAAGTTATAGAATTCTATTAGATTCTTCTCTTAATATTTGCCTTTCAGCCTGTCATATTGCAAATCATTCACTTTCAACTGAAAGTTATGCATAAACTCCTCAATTGTACCATTAAATGAATTTTGAAATATGGAAATTTTATTTGCATTTGCATTGAGATCTGAAAAAACATCTAAAAATGTAGTTTGAGCTTGGAAAATATATGAAATGCACATTTGGGTGGGATGAGAAATATCACTGCTTGTTTTAGCTTTTAACAGTATAAGTAATGTATAAATCAGCTTGGCATTACTTTTGATTCAAGCAACAGTAGTTATCAAAATGACTTTACCACAGTATACATTTCACATATAAGTACTGTTTTGCCTTATAAGTTTAGAATTAATTTTAAAACATGTTATAAAGTCTTCAGCAAAAGCTAATTTCCAAAGTCATGCAGTGTTTGATGATAATAATTGAAGAGAGTCCTCATTTGGAAAAATTTCAATCTCAATCTGAGTTTAAATAATTGCAATAAAACCTCTGTGAAATGATAGAACTTCTGTAAGATAGGGCAATTTAGGATATTCAGCTTGTATTTCTAACAAAAATTCACAAAACTCATGATCATTAAGCTCACACAAAGTCCATGAAATTCATCACTGACAGTACCAGTTCAAGAACATGTAATAGATTTGACTAGGTCCTGCAAAGTATCTGCTCATGAATAACATGATAGATAACCATAAGCTTTAAATACCTTACATTTTCACAAGAACTATGTCTTTTCCTGCTCCATACATATTATTGCCACCATCAGTTGTAGCACATCTTAGCAGATTCCACTTCAGATTTTACTGAATTGGTCTTTTCTCAAATTCTACAAAAATATGTCTGCATATAAATGTTTCACATAGATTTTTCAAAGGGATTAATTCCCCAGTCACTTCAAACACAGCACTGACTTCTCAACTAAACAACTGGGCAGTATCAGTAACATCTGTCAACACTCTAAGAATCAAGGAAAACCACTCAAAATTTTTATCTTGTTTTTTTAATTGACTATAGATGTTACTCCCAATGTCTTCAACTCCTTGAATAATTATTCTTACCATAGGCACATGTCTCTGGATACAGTTCATTGACTGATTTAATGAACTCACCATCACCAAATGCTCTTCCTTCCTTAACTAACAAATAAGCCCGTTGAAAATTTGCTATGGTTTCTCATGTTCATTCTTCATGGTTGTCAAGAAATTCTGCTATGATGAGATATTCCGACAATGAGATATTTCAAAATGTCCTAACATTTCTGACCATTGAATTCTTTTGACTTGAGAATATTGTGATGAGTGCTTAATATGGCAATATCAATATATACTGTATTATTTTAGCATTGCTATAGTGACAATGCAAAACAAAATATTTTGGCTTTTTTTTTCCTGAAGAAAAATAAGGCTAGATACAGTCAAGTGTATATATCCATCCTCAGAGCAATAGCTATTTCCCCTTCTGATGCCATTATCTCATCCTTAGGAGATCAAGACTCAGTGTGGACACATCTGTTTCCCTGTGCATAATGAGCTGCCAATCTGACTCCCTTATAGGTTTCCACACACTTGTATTCTAGAATTGCCTTTCTGTATCAGTCAGGGTTCAGTAGTAGACAAAAAGAGTGAGCTGGTTTAGGTGAAAATATGTTTATTACAGGGAACTAAAGAAGAATAAAGTTGTGAAGAGCACTGAAGAAATGTACCATAGGCTGAGCATCCAGGAAAAACTCAAAATTTCATTGCAGAACAAGGCCCCAACTTTGTTCCTATCTCTGTCGTGATCAGAAAGTTATAGGATTCGCAAACTAAGGGTACAGCTACCAAATGATCAGACAACCACAAAATTGAAAAGCTACTTACCAAATCATGAAGCCACTGCTCAATTTTTTCATTGCTTTATTTTCTATTTAACTATCACCATTTTCCCTAAATATATAAAGACCTTGAAAAGATTACCATTAATTGAACAGCAATGTATTCCAAGTTCTGAAAGGCAATGGAAAAATCTACCAGTTAAATGTTCCTGCCCTACAGAGGCCTCTGTCAGCCCACAATTCACCTGTTCTATTTAACCTGTTACCCTAGGATTATGTGGTATGGCTGACTTCCTGGGACTTCCCTTTATCTATCTCTTATGTTGAAACCCTCACTTTCTGGACACAATATCTCCATCACTTGGTTTAATCTTTCATTTTGCTAAAGCACAAGCTCATTAACTTAGAAAGAAAACATGAGAAAAATGAAATATATATATATATATATGTGTATATATATATGTGTATATGTATATACACACACACACACACACACACACACACACACACACGGGATACCCCAAAATGTATACATGTGACTTGTATTCATCTTTTGTTATCCGTATATATTGAATAATGCAATTTTAATACAGTTTTTTCCTATCTTAAAATGTGTATATATTTTTTGGCATCCTCTGTATATTACCTTGATTGTGGTGATGGCATCATGGGTATATGCATATATATCCAAACTCATCAAATTATATACGTAAAACATACACCAGTTTTTAAAAAATATATCCATTATACCTCAATGAAGCTATAAAAAATGAAAAGAATAAGAAAAAGAATATGCTTGATATATTCAAGAGGATAAAAAACAATATTAAGCAGATGAATAAAACTTTATTTAAAATGACTATTCTAAAACTAAAAATATAATAACTGAAATCAAGAATTCAGTGGATGTGTTTGAAAACACATAGTTCAAGCTCACAAGAAAATTCATAATCTGGAAGGTAGTTCAAAAGAAATTATGAAGAATAAAGTTCAAAAGGACAAAAAGGAAATGAAGAACAGGAAATAGAAAATTCATAAAGGGAAAGGTTCTAATAAGTGGGTAGATTATCAGAAGGAAAGGAGGGAAAAAAATAGGGTATAAGCAATACAAGAAGAGCTATTGTCTGAGAAATTTTCAAAACTCATTAAGACTCCATACCACAAATTCAAGAAGAATTATAAACCCCAAGATGAATAAATACACAGGAACAGACATGTGACCCATCATCAAAAGTTGCTGAAACACCAAAATAAAAAGATTTTTGAAACAGCCAGAGTACCTTAAAAGGACCAATTATAAAACTTACAGCCAACTTTGAACCAGAACAATGGAGGCAAAAATGACAATTAAGTTCCAGTCTTAAAAGTGCAGGGAAAAAATGACTGCCAAACTAATATTATTCCAAACAAATAAACAAATCTAAGAGAATACACCATCAGGAAACACAGAAAGGAAATATTAAAAGGTGTCCTTCAGGCAGGACACTGATTTCAAATACAAAGTTAAATTTCCTGCCCAAGTGATGGTTACAGTGGTATGTTTGCTTTATGATAATTCATTGATACATGCACTTATGATATATAAACCCCTCCATGTATCCATGATACATCATAAAAAATTTAATAAAATGACTTTTGATGTATACCTGGGTCTTCCTTTATTTCAGAAGGTTACATTTCTTTCCTATAAAGAGGCATCAGGTAGGCTCAGAAAGTTTTATAGGGTGTTCTTACCAATCCTCCAATGAACAACTGTTCTCTATTTCTTACAGATTTCTCCAGGGAAAGAAAAAATGAAAAAGCTGCCACATTATTTTATGATGCTTGTACATATTTGATATTCAAACTAGAGAAAGAAAGTATAAAAACATGGAAAATGTAAGATATTTCATTTAGGTATAAAGAAGCAAAAACACTAAATATAAGCAATTTGAAACTATCATGTATAAAAGATACATAATGACAACAAAAGGTATTTTTCAAGAGTATAAGAAAATTTACTTGAATATACTTGGAAAATATTTGAATATAATCCGTCACTTGAATACATAAGAGAAAAACTATGTGATCAGATAAATAGTCTCAGAAAACGTCTTTAAGAAAATTCAGTACCTCAGTAGGTCCTTTCCACCACCCCAAAACTAAGATTATAGGTATCTTAAACTTTGTCCTTTATTTTGCAAAATTTTTGTTAAACATTCATATAGTTATTCAAATCAGTCATCTCCATTATTTTCTCTCATGCTGTTACACTCTTTTCACCACCCCACCTCTCTCTCACGCTTTCTCTTCCTTGCTCTCTTGTATGTGCTATAAATTTTCAGTTTATCTTCTTCCTTGTCTCATATTTTTAAACAATTTTTATTCAGTTCTGTTTATTTCAGTGATTCTCTTTCCAGCTGTATCATTTTATTAGATACTCCTAATTTTTATTTTAATGTATGGTATTAATTTCTGATGCTTACAAATATTTCTTTTTCTTACACGAGGTCTGCCAGTTAAGTTTGCAAACTTGTTGCAACAATGTTGCTAACCTGTTTTGATATCAGAAGGATTATTCACTTTGAATTTGTACCAACTGGACAAATAGTTAACCAAGTTTACTATTTGGAAGTGCTGAAAAGGCTGTGTGAAAAAGTTAGATGACCTCAACTTTTTGCCTACAATTCATGGCTCTTGCATCACAACAATGCACCAGCTCACACAGCACTGTCTCTAAGGGAATCTTTAGCCAGTAAACAAATAACTTGATTGGATCACCCTCCCTACTCACCTAATCTGGCCCCCAATGACTTCTTTCTTTACCTGAAGATAAAGGAAATACTGAAAGGAAGACATTTTGATAACATTCAGGACATCAAGGGTAATACAACCACAGCTCTGATGGCCATTCCAGAAAAAGAGTTCCAAAGTTGCTTTGAAGGGTGGACTAGGCACTGGCATCAGCGCATGGCTTCCCAAGGGGAGTACTCCCAAGGTGACTAGTGATATTCAGCAATGAGATATGTAGCATTTTTTCTAGGATGAGTTCGCGAACTTAATTGGTCAATCTCATATGTCTGTTTTCTTAGTAAATTGCCCTCTGGTTTGCAAATAATAATCTCTCCATTCTGGATTACAACAGATTGAATGTTTCCTCCAATATGTTCTTTATGTTGAGTCTCTCATGACGTGTTCTGTAACTGTAGAACTGCTACTTTGGTCTTCTGGTCTGCACAGCCCCAGAATGGGTTCTATATTCGTATTTTGCACTCTCTTAAACTAGTAGTGCTCTTCTGCATGTTTTTGTTATTTCCATTTTGTTGTCCCATAAGTTTTTGTTATTCTTGCTTGCTATTACTTGTTTGTTCTAAATACAGGCAAGGGATTCTTTCATGACCATACCCATGATGGTTGTAGGAATTATTCAAAAGAAGTTCATTGACTAGAACTAAACCCAACCCAAATCTCTGACACATAGATTGTCATGATTTACACATGGTCCTGAATCACGCTGCCTGTATTTGCCTCCACCTTTTTTCGGTACCACTGTTTCTGACCATTAAGGGTTTTCTGTTTTTACCTGCAGAGATTTTGTCATTATGTATTTTGTACACACACACAAACACACACATATATACACACACACACAATTCCTATGTTTTCAGAGTTGAGTGGTAGGAAGATTATGCCTGTGTATACTGCTCTGTCTTGGTCGAAGTCCCCTCACCATCACCCTATTATCACCTTTCTGGTATTTGTTCTATTTTCATCACAAAAATTTCAAACATATGGAGAATTTAAAGTGATGATATAACAACTTAAAACTAGATAAAAATTAACATTTTACCATGTTTGCTTTACCTATGTGTGAACATAAATGTATAGATTAAACCATTTGAAAGAAACTGCAGATATTATGATACTTCTCTTCTTAAATACATCACTATGCATTTCCTAAAATTAAGAGCATTTTTTTTAACGTAACTGCAATGGTGATATCACACTTAAAGAAATCAACAATATTTGCCAATGAGCTAATATTTTTTCCATATTCAAAATTTCCAAGCACTCCCCCCAGTGTGATTATTGCTTTGTCTTAAACCAGTATACATGCAATCTTTCCTCCTTTTCAAGATAGTAGGTCAGTTTTCTTACAAAGAGTTCCACATTCCAGTTACCTGATTCTTTCCTCACTGTATTGCTAACTTGTTGTTATATCATCTGCATTTCTTTAAAATTACAGTTAGGTCTAAAGGCTTGATTAAATTCTAATTAAACATTTTGACAAAAATACTTCAGATGTGAACAACATACTGTATCACATCAAGATGCTGATATATCAGATTACCCATTATTAGCAATACTAAGTTTGATCATTTGGTTAAGGGGAAATCACCATATCTCTGTATCTTAAAGGTATGGGTTTTTTTGTTTTGTTCTTGGTTTTTTTGCAACTAATAATTTTTTGGGTGAAGCTTTGGTACTTTGCAAACTTCCTGTTTCTTACAAACTTTCACCTAATCATTTTATCATCCATTGATAATTTTTTGCCTGAATCCGGTATTTCTTTGGAGAATGCTGAAAGGTGATTTTCTCATTCTATTATTTCTTCAACTTGTATTAACTGGTTTCCTTCTGCAAAGAAAACCTTCCCTTTCCAACTATTATGGATTGAATGCATCTCCCCAGTATTCACATGTTGAAGTCCTAACTCTCCAATGTGATGGCATTTGGAGCTGGAGCCTTTGAGAGGTGATTAAGGCTAGATGCAGTCATGAAAAAGGGGACCTCATGATGGGCTCAGTGTCCTTATTAGAAGAGAACCTGCTTGAATGCACAGCAAGAATGCAATTGTCTGCAACCCAAGGGGCAAACTGAAGCTCATCTTGATCCTCTAGCCTCCGGCACTGAGAAAATATATTTCTATTGTTCAAGACAACTAGTCTATGGTACTTTGTTATAGCATCCTGAGATTATGAATTACCATTTCTCTTAAATAGACTAGGTAAATGCTTAATTCTTTTCTTTTAATTGCTTTCTTCCACCTCCTCCCTCGCCCACCACCTTGCTTTTCTTCTTTCTCCTTCTTCTTCCTCATCTTCTTCCCGTTCTTTTTTTGAAAAAGGAGTTGGTATAATTCCTGCTAATGGTGACAAAATATGTCTTTTTCCTTCCAAATCTCTCTCTCTCTCTCTCTCTCTCTCTCTCTCTCTCTCTCTCTCTCATCTCTACCTCTGACTTGCCACTAAATAAATGAAATACAGATTCAATGTTGTATGGTCAAATATAGACATTCTTTTTACTCAACTCTTCCTGTTCAAATTTTCCCATATTGGTCAATGAAACATCCTGCAAGCTCACTTTCCATTCCTTTTGGCATGTTCTTACTAGATTCTGGGTGCAGCTTTGCTTTCTAGAACAAGGAGATATCCTAGACTTAACTTATATTTTTCCTGTCTCAGATCTAGTATCATCCATTTTCCCCCATGTCCTTGATTACGAGTATGTTTAGTGAAGAAACCAAGATCTGATTACTAGCTATATAAATTGTTAATTCTTTGTTGTGTTAGTTAGTTTGAACATCCCTGTCCTGTACCCACTAAATACCAGTAGCACCTCCCCAATTATAACAACAAAAAATATCTCCAGACATTGCCCAATATACTCTGGCAGGCAAAATCACCCAAGCTGAGAACCACTGGCTTACATGAAATTACAGTATGAATACTCTTCTGAGCCTTGATTTGTTCCTTTAACGATGTACACTGAAGACCATTCCAAATTAGCACAAAGATAACCCTCTTTATATTTTAAGATCTCATGGTACTCTATTGTGCAGCAGTATCAAGTTCATTTAAACAACCCCTACTGCTGAACAGAGAATAAATTTGTGCATATGTTCTTTCATGCTTGTTGAGGTGTATCTTCGGGATAGATTCCTAAAAATGGGATTTCTGAGTAAAAGGAAAACAACATGTGTAATTTTGTTTTATATTGTGAAATTCCCCACAATAATACTTGTAAAATTTTCCATTCCCTCTAGCAATGTATGAGGCTGCTTGTTTTCATAAAAGCTTTGTCAAAGCAGTTTATTTTATTGTGGGAGTCGGGGTTGGGGTAATGTTGGTTTTGCTAATTTAGTAGGTGAGAAGTAGTATTTCTAAGTAGTCTTCTATATTTCTCTTATCTATTGAAATAAAAAAAATATGTTTTTATATATTTAAGGGACACTTTTTTTCCCTATGAACTTCATATTTGCAGCATTGGTCTATTTTTTTCCTACTAGGTTTCAGGGTGTTGCCATCTTTATTTTTTTAGAACATTTTATATTTTAGGAAGATTTTCTCTAATATATTTTTTGAAATATTTTGATTTATCCTTTGTATTTTGAATTTGCTCCTGGTACTTTTACCATGGAATTCCTTATTATTTATTTTGTATTAAAATTTTCATTTTAGTATTTCTAGGTTTGAATCAAATGAGACAGGCTTCCCATAGCTGTAGATTATAAAATAGTTCATCTATTATATTGTACTTGTTGGGTCTTATTTTTTTTTACATTTTTATCTGTGCTCTATTTGGAATTTATTCAGATGTAGGTGGAAAATATATGACACAATTTTTATGGCTGTCCTGTACTTTTAACACCATTTACTAAAAAGTCAATTTTTCCCTAGTTATTTTAAATGTCACCTTTATTTTATACCTAATTTCCATATATACATGGGTTCATTTTTGGGGTCTCCTATTCCATTCCACTAATGGGGCTTAGATTTTCTTACTCTAGTACCATAGTATTTTAAATACAAACTTTATAGTATATTTTAATATATGGTGGGACTCCACATCATCACTACATGTCTTCAAGGTGTTCCTGGCTAATCTTACTTGTCTATTTTTCCCTATGAACTTTAGAAGCAACATATCTAACACCATATATATATATATATATATATATATATATATATATATATATATATATATATATATATCCAACATAGAATGTCTTCCTATTTGTTTAAGTCTAATTGTGTCTCTTTTGGAAAAAAATTTCCTCATATAAAGATTATACATTTCTTATTAAATATATAACTGCCTACTTTTTCTTTTCAGCTCTATTTTAAAAGGGATCTTAAGATAATAGTTTGATAAATTAGATGTCATCACAAGTATTAACTCTGGATTGTCAAAACCCACGAATTAGAAAATAAGAAGACAAACCACAAAGTAGGAGACAATATTTGTAAAATACATCTGATAAAGGACCAGTATCCAGAATACATAAAGAATTTTCACAAGTCAATAATAAGAAACCAAACAACCCAATTAACCAGGCAAAAGATTTGAACAGATACTTTACCAAAGATATAAGGATGAGAAATAAAAGCACGAAAAATGTTCCATATCATTACTTATTAGGGATGCATAAAGTAAAATCACAGTATCATACCACTACAAACCAGACAGATGTCTAAAATCAAAAGAAGTCAAAGGGCCTCACTTAATTCCAAAGGACGAGGCAGTCTCATCCCACTATGTGCCCAGAGGAATCCTGGAAATATGTGATGGACAGCACTGACTTCCACGGACAGCCTTCAGGATCTACATGGACACCACTTTAACTACCACTCAAACCTGATCTGAAAATATCTCCTGCTTGTTCTTTGGTCTTCAGTCTCCTTGGCCTCTTTTCTGTCCTTTATACTTTCCACATTACCTTTAACCACTGGACTTTTGTAATTACAGGTTCCTCTGTCTTAAATTTCTTCTGTGTTTGCCTAGTCCCATTCTACTCAGCTGAAGACACACTTGAGTGTGTTTTAGTTAGTTCTCAGCTTAAATTCTTCTTCTCCTTCAAACGCCTATCACGTTTGGAATTTAATATTGATTATGAAATCACGTGATAAATGTCTTTTTACCCATTAGCCCATAATGCTCTGAGGGAGCGGAGAGTACACTTGATTTTATTCCCCATTATATCCATCGCACCAAGCCCAGTTCTGGTACATTTTAGGTACTCATTCAATGTTGTCGAATCAATGCATGAATGAATAAATAAAAACAATAAAATGTGTAGTTCGTTGCATTTATTAGTATAGTCTAACAGTAAATAATAGATATGTGAATGAAGTGTGAAAAAAACATGATAATCTGAACATTAAGGGCAGAATCTTTAAAGGATTTTAAACTGAAAAATATATTAACCTTTCTAATAGGCTTTTAGTTCCAAGCTTGATGGAATGTAGAGAAATATCACCTTTTATAACTGAAGAGAGATGATGTTAAATATTGATAAAAGTTTTGCACACCTGAAAATAATTTTTTTTTAAAAATCAAGACAATTAAAAAGTTATTTAAAATATACTCAGATACCAAACTAAGTTATTTCATCTTATGCTGTCTCTAAAATACAATAATCTGTAGACTCATGGAATTACGAAATGTTAGAATTTGAAGAGACTTAGAGATTTTTTTTAATCCAATCGACTTATTTTATAGAAGAAGCTGATCTAGTTTCCAGTTTAAAGATGGCATTGATCACATTTCTTCTGATTTCTAGTCTAGTGGTGTTGCTCTTCCCTTTTCATTTTAACTTACAGGTCCTATTTTTATCCTCTTTTAACCTATTTCTATTTGCCCTTTTTTCAAAGGATATTATTTTCAAACCTATTTTAACCAAAATTGGTCTCATGACAGTTTAGACTTTACCATCAGTCAAACAATAAAAAACAAAATAATTATTTCTTGTGTGCTCTTTCTTTAAAATTCCTCCATATTGAAGTGGTAATTATTTAAAACAAATTTTGTCTTTTTAGGGTATTGGAAAATTATTGACTAATAGATTAATTTCCTTACATTGCTTCAGAATTATGTATCAGCTCTTCATGTCATAGTTTCCCATAGATATCACCTTCAATATTTTGAATTTTGGATGTAGTAGATTTTGGATAGCCCCTAGAAATTCATATTTAAAAAACAAAACAAACACACAAACAAAAAAACTCCTAAACAATCCAAAAACACAGTAAAGCTAAGAAACCACTGTTTTATAGAAGTATCAAATGTTGATAAACTCTGAAGCTAATCTTATAAAACATACCTAGCCCAATCTAAAAAAATAATAATCATAATAATACTTTGTGATGGACATAGACTAATAGAATAAATGGATTATCTAAGCCTTTAAGGCTTTCCTAGTGAAGCATCCAATTATTTGCACATGCAAAATTTAGTACAAGGTGGATTGGTTGAACCAATAAAATAATCTAGAATGTGAAATGTCTAAATCCTATATTATTCAGATTTAGAAAGCACCCCTCCTGACAGTTCTTTCTGCTGCTTCACAAATGCCATCATTTTTATGACTGTAGCCTTTTTACTTTTCCTTACTGCTATTGCCTTCCTGCAGACTTTATAGCAACTTTGACAGCCCTCCTCTTGATTCATTTAATCCCCCTCCCTCTCTCTGCTGTCTTTCCCTTCCATCTATTTTAAGTTACAGGGGAGAGACAAGAAAATCACAGCCTAAAGGCTTTCAGAATTTAATGTTTTCACTCTCTGGAATATATGAATCATCCACTTGCACATTCTGAGGTTTAGTTGTTTCTTCTTCCAAAGAAATTGTTTTTACAGATTGCAAAAACATTAATTTGTATATTGACTTTCTTGACGCTCTCCCCCCATCTGAAATTTCCCTTGCTTTCTGGTCGAACTCAAATATGTTCACAATACATGGCCAGCAAAATAAAGCAGAACATGAGTAATAAGGTGCAAAGTCTTCAGCAGAGAACATCTTTAAACTCCTGCTCTTATATGAATCTGCTCTTCATAGCACCAGTGCAATCCACTCACTAGCAGGAGTTCAAGACCCCACTGCAGGCTCAGCTGTGGGAAGGAGAAGCGCTAGCACAGTTTCAGACCAACAACATTTTCCATCTAGGTGCCTGCCAGGCGCTAGACCATATAACATGGTGAAGGGTAACAACTCCTGCATGATTAGGTGGTGTGCTCTGTATGGAACCTGCTATTTATTCAGATTTTTGGAACTCTGTTTTGCAGAAGTATATTGGGGATTGACATAAAACTGGCCCAAGATGCCTCCTAGTAGTGAGGGCTCCTGGCACTTGTAATATCTAACCAGATGAGGAAGAGGAGCAAGGTCAAAAGGGCAGGCAGTGGATGGCTGAACCCGCTGCTGATACTTTGGGAAGAAATACTTACATGCCTCGGTGAGCTTTCCACTGCGTTTGGTCTGCTGCTTCTTCTCTTTGCTGGAGCATTAAATTATCAAGGCTCAAGGAAGGGGACCAGGGCGGTTGTTTTTCATGCTTGTCACTGAGCCCTCAGACACAACCCAACCCAGCTCATGAAATCTGGGACCAAAGCTGCGTAATAATAAGTCATGGATTTGTTTCCTATTTTCCTCCGACGTTATCTCCCTTAAACCTGCCTGTGGTCCTGCCAGGTGGCTGGACAGGGTTGAGTGTTTGGATTTGGGATCTTTGGTCATGTCCGTCTCACTGTCTCTTCCCTCCTGTATCCACATACAACTAAGAGTGATTTGTACCAGAGAGAAAACAGTGGGTGCCAATGGACATTTTATGTCATAAATCTAAGAAAGACCAAGAACTCGGAGTTGGAGGTCAGCAGAGCTAACAACTGAAGCAAAGAACAAAACAGAACAAAATAATGAATGCAGTTTGGAGAGAGCAGTAGATTCAAACATATATACTGAGCATCAAAAAGGAATCCAAAAATTAGTATGGTCAACACACACACACACACACACACACACACACACACACACACACACGCCAGGGCCAAGTAAAATTTCTAAACTAATTATTTCCATGAAGGCATGAGATCTTCGCACCCCTACATTCAAGACTCCACAGGGAGTATTAAACTCTAGATAAGAGTCCTGTAGTTTTAAAGGAATCATGATTATTCCATTTCAATTTGCCTATGTCTTACATAGACATACTAGAAACTAAACATAGTAAAATACGTAAACAAATGATTGGTTTTTTGAGAAAGCAAGGAATCTGGCAGTCTACAAAACATTCCAGATCTATGTCTATCGGTTTGGGCACATAATACCTCAGTGGAATCTGAAACTCAAAGGGAGTCTCCATTCTCAGAGAATTAAACCAGACTTGAAGCAGAAGTGGAGACAAGGAGCATGGACGCAGAATCTAAGGTCACGCGCTTCTCCCACTGGTTTGCCCTCACTGCTACCACTACTGTGAATTCCACGGAAGTACATACTTAGCCCAGATGCTGTCAGTGGGCACCATTTTCATGACTCAGTTCACTGTTGCTTCACACAGACACTTCTTGACCCATTCGAGCTCCATTTTATTGCTGTATGATAACGTGACACATCTCTATTTGCCATTTTCTCCACTCCACCTTTTCTCCAACAACCTGAGTTTTGATTCACTGTGGGTTTAAATCAGCCTGATAACAAGCTTCTCAATTAAAGTCTTCTGTATAGACAGACATCTTAACTGCAAATAACAGAATTCAAACATTCCGAAAACATAATAGAAAGTCAGGACTGGCGGGAGAAACATCCTCTCGAGTCATAATTCCAGCCAGACACCAGACGACAGTTCTCCTTGTTAAATATTATCTTTATCACCAAAATTATCTTTCATATCAGTCATTCAAATAATCAAAGATAGCCTTTTCTTATTCAGACTGAACAGTTAAATTTTCCACCAGTCTGGTTGCTAGCGATCGCAATCAACACACTTTAAAAGGACACTCTAAGAATCTGACTCAGTGCTTCAGGTATGGTTTTCAGTACCACAAAGCTGAGAAAAATCACACTTCCTTAATTTGAATTATAGTTCTAACTCTCTGATGAAATACTGAATGTGAGAGGAGAGTGGAATAAGGGTCAGGAGGTTAAATGACAAAGATAATTTAGATAGTTTGAGTCTATAAATTAGATATTCTGAGTTTAACTTTAAGCCTTGTATCTACCCGTATATAGTACTTAGAGATTCCGAATGGGTTTTCATATGCTAAATGATTTGATCCACACACCAAGCCATCATGATAGAAAAGACAGGGCAGTAATCCACATTTGATTTTTGTTGTTGTTGTTTGTTTGTAAAGCTAAGTATTTACATATGACAATTGCTTAAAGCTGAGGCTACCCATATTGGAACTCTTTCTTGGTAGGCATAGTGTATTTCCCTCAAAGAGAACTCCCCACATCCTACCCGTCACTCCAGTATTAACCAACAAGCTTCAGATTTGGGTGTCAACAACATAGCATAGGTTTTTCTACTTGGACTTCTTAAAAAACAAAATTCACAATGCATTAGTACTATGTGAATGTCACCGTTTTCTTTTCTCTCAAAATCTCACTATTCACTTTCATTTAGAGCATAATTCACTCTACTATAAGGTCTTTCCTGTCTTTAGCATTAAGATCAGCTTACTTCCTTAATTTTTTTTCTTTTTTCCTTGAATTGTTGGCCAGTGCAAATGTACGTATGTGCTTGTGCATGAATGTACATGTTTGTACTTATCTGAGTGTGGAGGAGGGAGGGCAGATTTCTTACTTCCACCTCTAGGATTCTGGTTTTGAGATTTAGAGACCTTGAGAGTGTGTGTTTGTGTGTTTGCCTTTGAGGCTGTGTCTATTGGACCTATAACACATCCTGACCTAATTACATGTGGGCCCCACCAGGTGTGTCCCCAGGTTCACTTCTCTGGTGTTCTGGTTCTCCTATATCTCCCCAGCATGCCAGATGTTTCTTAAATTGCACTCTCACTCAGCAGATTTGAAATCAGTGGGACTTGGTGGCAAACAGAAAGGGTTGTTGTTTCTTAATTTTGCTTCTTTCCTTCGAAGCCTCCTGTCACAGCTGTGCACTCACAAAACTATCATAGCCTCTCCCTCTGTGGCAAAATTCAGTTTTGGGTCCTAAAGTTTCATTAGCCCAAGCAGTCTCCCCTGGACGCTATTTCATTCCTCATAACCCCCAACAGAAACTAACTCTCAAAAAAAAAAAAAAAAAAAAAAAAAGTCTTATTGTGGTTTTATAAGCGTCTCTTTGATGCCCAACTGCAGGTGCAGGTACGAAGCCACCGAGCTTCAAGATAAGTTCCATGCTCAATTCCTGTCTGTGGTTTTCTGTAAGCTGTCCCTTCCTCTTCCTGGAAATTCATGAACTTTAAGAGTTATTACTGTGCCTCACAGATAACTTCAGAGTGAGCAAAATCTCCCTGATTATTTTGTTGAAATACCCTTTGTTGTCCAATTCAATGGAGGAAGTATGGAATATAATGGAGCTGCATTTCAAAAAAGAAAAAAAACTGGATTCAATTCTAAAGTCTTCCACTAACCAGCTGGGTGACACTGGGCAAATTATTTAACATTTCTGCACTCAGTTTCTTCACCTTAAAGAAAAAAGAAATAAAGTTGATGGATTGCTGTGCTCTGTGCTTTTGTCCAAGTCTACCACTGTATGTTTACAAGTCATTTACTAATCTAATAAATTTTCTCTGCCTGCTCTTTTGTATCAGATTTTGTGCTGAACTCTAGGGATATAAAGATATGTAAAATGCAGTGTCCACCTTCAAAGTATTATGGTCCAATTGATGTGAAGCCTATATAAGTTAGTAAATAAGTACAATATAGGATGGTGAGTGCTATAAGCAAGATTGCAAGAGAAGTGTCATAGCAAAGGAAGAATTTCTAACTCAGGCTGAGGAGACAAAGTGAGAAGTGAGCACTGCATTTTATTTGCTTTTCCATTTCTCAGTTGTCCAAGGAAAGATAACTAACAGTCATGTTTAATACAAATATCTGTATCTCTATAACGTATTATAATAATATAGAATTATAATTATTGTTAACTGATATACAATTATTGAAAACTTACTGTGTGCTGGTACTAGGCAATATACTAATCATTTAGCATGTGTTATCACTTTTAAACTTGGAAGAACTTTATGAAGCGGGTACTTGTGTTTAGTATTTAATCTAGCTGTTGAAACACACCAACCCCCAATTTTGGTAGTGTGACACAATGAATAGTTACACCTCACATAAAGGTTGAGAGGCTGTTTATTGCACCTCTCTGCCATGTAAGGACTCAAGATTCAGATTCTTCCATCTTGTGGTGCTGCCATTTTAAACATGTGACTCCCAAGTTCTCGCAAGGGAGCCAGAGACAATCAAGTTGCAGCTCTCAAAATTCTTCAGCATACGTTTTAGATCATAAATAGTGAACTACTTGTACCTCTTTGAATAGCCATACTATTTCATTCACCCTTTTCTTCGCACGTGTTATACCTTTAATCCGAAAGTGATTTTCCCTTCACTCTTTGTGGAAAATTCCTTTTCTACTTTTGCCACGATTTTTTTTAATATTGTATAAATTCCAAGGACTGTAGGGAATTTGCTCCTCCTTGAGTGATGCTAAATGCTAAAAGCCAGACTCACAGTCTGGCAAACAAACACATCATTCTTTACCCAAATGTGCATTATTCTCATTCAATTAAATACATCAAAAATCAAACTCATCTTTTCACTATACCTCTTCTTTTAGGACCCTTATTATCTGTGGATGGCATAATGTGTCCTTTCACTAACATATGGACCTGACTCTTTCTGCCTTGAAATTGACTTCCTAACCATTAAAAGATATTAGAGGTTCACTGAGAAAACAATTATAAGTTTAAGTTGGTGTGAGTGTACATATTTCTGTGCGTGTGTTTATATAGGTACATGCACATACACACACAAATATGGAATAATCTATCCTGTAATAACAAAACTACACTGTACCAACCCTTTCTTCAAAAGTGCAAAACTTCTTAGAGGGATTTATTTCATAAGCCTACCTAAAATCATATCATAGAAGATAAATATAAAGAATATACCAGGGGGGAGGGTGCCAAAAAATGTATACACATGACTTGTATTCATCTCCCCTTGCTATCAGTATATATTGAGTATTACAACTTTAATACAGTTTTGTTTTTCTTTCTTCAGAAGTGTATACATTTTTTTGGCACCCTCTGTATATAATAAAAAGGGCTCTGATCAGAAAGAACAAAAAAAGGGATTCATCTGCCTGAACTGTATGTGGATTTTTACCAGTGACCCTCTTCTCAACCAATACACATAACTCTAGAACTGCATAGGACATTTTAGGACATACAAAGGTATAAATTATACAAACCCTGTCTTTAAAGTTCACATTAACACCTTAAGGTAAAAAGAACTTTCTGATCATGGTGTGAAATCAGAAATTATGAAAGAAAATACTGAGAAATAATTCAACCAAATAAAAATGTAAAACTTCTCTAGGTTAAAAAAAATGTAATATATAAGTATAAGACAAATAAAAAATGGAAAATAACACTAGCAACATAAATAAAAAGGGCTAATGTCATTAATACACAAACAGTTGTCCTAAATAAATAAAAACGCTCCAGGAGAAAAATGAGTGAAGGACATAAATAGTCAATTCACAGACAGTAATTATAAATGACTTGTAAATGCATGAAAAAATGTTCAATCTCACTAGCAATGAAAAGAAAACAAATTAAAACAAGATAAAAAAATTTTCACCTGTCAAATTGGTAAAGATCAAAAAAAATATTCAGTTTTGGCAAGTGTTTGAGTGAACAGGCTCTCACATACAGATGCTAACTTGGCATTTGTCCCATTTTTCTTGAGAACAATATCTCCTTTTATCTTAAAAGCATTCAGAATGTGCATAAAGTTGTTCTAATAGCTTTACTTATAAAAATATAGTCTAAACAAACAATCAGACAAATTAAAAAAGATATATGTATAAGGACATTCATTGTGCCATTATTTACATTAGTGAGAAGTAGGAGATAATCTCAATGTTTAACAATAAAAAAGTAATTAATATAATGATACAACTATTAAAATGACTTAGATGTATATCTTTTGAAGTAGGAAGATGCTCCTAATGTACTGATGAGGTAGAAAAGCAGACTGGAAAGTAATACAGGGACTATGAATCTGTTCTTGAAGAAACTTACATATAAATAAAACTCTGGAAAGATTTATACAAAATGTAAGTAGGTTTAAGCCTGAATGATTCATACAAGTGATGATTTTCTTTTCTTTTTCCTTATCAGTATATTAATTTTTAGCATAAATGTGGATTACCTTTGTAAATATATATGTGTGTATGTGTGTGTACATACATCTATATACATATATACATATGTATATAAAATTCATGCAATAGGTTTAACATAATAGAGTCTTAGATCTTGAAGAAATCCTTAAAATAATCTAATCTAGTCCAACCTGGATACCAGTTTAAGAATCCCCTGTACGAAGAGTCCCTAATGGATGATAACTGTGCTTGTCCTGAGTATTGCAAACGAAGAGGAAGTCACTATTCTATGTTCTATTTTGGGATTGTCTCGCTCTTAAAATTTTTTGCATCTTCTCTCACACTGAAAACCTATCCCAAGATTTTCTACTTAATAGCCCTAGTTATTAGTGCTTGGGGAAAATAGATGACAAACTGACGTCTTTTTCTGCATAATAACCAATCAACTCTTTGAAAGAAACAATTATGTTTCCTCTTGGCCTTGTCGTCACAAAGCTATCAAACCCCATGGCTTCACTGTTAACTCATATGGCTTTGAGCTTCTGTCTCAACTTACACACCCCGTCACACTCCCCCACTCTGAGGCTTGACACACACCTTTAGAAACTGGCTTTTAAGTCAGAATAGGAAAAATGGTAAATGGAAAGGACTGCAGACAAGGAAAGTATCTCTGTGAGTTGGAATGATAAACTCAGGCTTCATGGAAAAGACAGCCTTTGCTGGAAATCTCATAGAATCAGTGACTTCTTAATGACTGCAGAAGGGAAGGAAAAGAAATCTGGGCTCCACGAAGTTAGAGAAAGTTTCCTTTTAAATGGTCACAATTTCAGTTCAAGAGAGAAATAAACAAAAGTTAAAATGTGCCTTTCTTCTCATTCATTTCTATATTCTTTTCACTCCTTTACTATTTCCTGTTTGTTTGTTTGTTTGTTTGCTATTTTGGGAAATGCCAAAAAATATTAAATAAAACCATGTCTGCCTTCTCACATTCTTTGGTGCTATTATTCAAAGTATTAACAATCTTTCTTTTTAATATTTTGCTGATTATTCCATCAGCTACTGCCTATATATAAATTTCAAATCCCCACTTAGGCTATAAAAAACTTAAAGTCAGGGAGGCATCTTCGATTTATTTATTTATCAGCTCTCCCCATGCCCAGTACCACATGAGAATGCATACTATGCCTAAGAGTTTGCTTTGGTTTATTAAATAAATGTTGTTGTTTATTGTCTGCTGATAAGTTCTGCTGAGCTGTCACCACATGTGTACACCATCCCATATGAAGGTCCACATCCTCGACGGTTGTCACAATGGGAAGTCCATGTTCCTTCCAGTTGTAGGTAAACACTTATGTAGCTTCTTCATACCACCTACTGTAGCTTTCGCAAAATTCTCAGTGGGAAGTGGTAGGGATCACTCTTCTAGCTGCCTAGTTGGGGCCCTTAAGGCAAGAAGTGGGGCTCTTCAGGAGGCTACTGAGCCTTCCATCTAAGAGTTGCTACCAGGCTAACACAAGTCACCTTTTCTCTTACTCTTTTCCTATAGACCTTTTCCTGTCTCCTGACACCATCGAGGTTCTCTAGAGTGACTCCTCTTTAAAATTGTGGACTTATTGTTCTCAAAGGCCAGTGTCTATCCTCGCTGAGCCAAAGGCCCAAACTGTTTTTCCTCCCAGCTGAAGAGACTGTCAGAGCAGCAGGAGGAGGTGATCCTGCTCGGCTAA
This sequence comes from Rhinolophus sinicus, assembly GCF_036562045.2. Classification (NCBI taxonomy): domain Eukaryota; kingdom Metazoa; phylum Chordata; class Mammalia; order Chiroptera; family Rhinolophidae; genus Rhinolophus; species Rhinolophus sinicus. The sequence goes on along the minus strand of NC_133758.1, from coordinate 23,559,300 downwards.
TGTCGCTCCTTTACACAAGAGGTGGTCGGAGAAGCAGTTGGTGCTGCTGAAGAGGTCTGGGAATTAGTTCTCACTGTTCACTGCACGGAAGCACTGACTGAAGGTGTTCAGTGAGTAGCTGACTCATTAGCTGCCAGCTATGGTCTCTGGGCTGAGGGCCCGATGTGACTGTCACACTGCATTTCTCTTGTTAAGACATATCAACAGGGCAGGCCCTTGGGAAATATGCATAGCAAGCAACATCTATACACTCAATACACCTTCGTCTTTCCAGTCCGTGCCCTTCTCCTGGTCACACCCAGTACGTATCAAGTTCCACTACCTCTTGTATCCTGAAATAGATGCTAATTTATAATACAACGTTTGGTAAGAAATGTTTCATTATTATATAGGAAAATGTTTCAGAATAAATTAAATGATGGCTATGTTGGCAATCTCTCTAGGCTATTGTTTAACACATTGCGTTATAGGACCTTGTCAGCTCCCACTACATATACAAAGTTTCCTTATTCAGGGTGGCTCTGAAGGGCATCATAATTATGTCACCTGATAGAAATACCTGTGGCCTAAATCCATTACCTGTCCATAGCGATTTTCTAGTTCATTGAGGACTAATAAATTTTAGCTAAGTGGAAATTATCTTTGACAAAAATTGTAACAGGAAAACTGTCATTATATACAGCACCAAGAAAAAAATTCATGCCCATGGTTACTTCTCAAACCACTACTTCCACTCAATGTCACTGGCCGTGGGACAGAAGGCCAACACCAATCTGCTTCCCTGCAACCAGTAGATATTAGAAGGTGTCTAAAGGCAGAAAGGGGGTCCAAATTTGCTAGTAGAGGGGTAAAGCTTAGCTAAGATAGGAAGCTGGCTGAATCCTGAGCCTTCAACAAAGAATATGCGAGCAGTGATATAGAGAGAAATTTTTGGTGCAGGATGTGGGATCAGGGTGCATCTGGCCCAAACAGTCTGAATCCTAAACGCACCATTCTCTCCGAAAGTCAATGTAAGCCCATGCTTACTGTCTCGCCAACGATACCACATCACAGTTCATGAGTGCGTGACTACAGAGGTGTAGGATATGACATCTCATGAAGTGTGACACGGTACCAAATTCCTACTACTCTCCTTTCATTGTGACTGGCTTCCCAACTTGGATACATAGCTTTTGGGGTATTATTAAGTGGTACCTGGTCCCAGTGCAGAACTAAACTGTGCTCTGTGGGAAGGATCATGCACATGAATTCTCTTCAACCTCCTTCTCATGAATGCCACATCCTCTTCAAACCAAGCCCAGGACTGACTGACAAGCCCAATGGAGAAAGAGCAGAAAACAGGAAAGCGTGTATTACACATTGCCCTGCATTCATCAGGCCGCCCTTCAGAAAGGGGAAATAACAAAGAGTGAATGGTGGGAAGTCATTTTATCTACTAGAAAAATATGCCCTGTTCCCTCCTCAAAAAACAAGTGGTTGTGAAGCAACCGCATTATTTAAAGCTACAAGGCAAACAGGAAGAGGCAAACCAAACACCCAGGCCCTGAGAACTTCCCGCAAGAGCTCCCCTCCCTGGGCTGCTCTGCAGTCGAGATGGGCATGCTGACAGGCTCCAGTGGTTGCTGTGAACTCAGAGCATTCTTGAAGAGAAAGAAAAGAGGAAAGGAAAGTGCTGGTTCCTCTTTAGCAAGCTATTTGGGAGGCAGTTGCTCATTCAAAGGAATAATAATGATTTCTAGAACCAACCACTATCAGTTTAAGCACTGCCATCTGCTAAAGAAGCCCAGTGCTAAAATATAAGCTTGGAAGATGTTGAAATTGCCTAAGAATAAGAAACAAAAGAAGGATGCCTAGACACACAGGAAATGGTATTATCTTAAAATTAATTGGCAACACACATGACTGTGCTGCCAGTAGACCTGTTATCATCGGAACTTGAAAAGTTGACAGGTTCAGTGAAACAGTCCCCAGTTTTGAAATACCTGATATGAGTGGACAGACATTTTAGTAACCATGCTGGGATGACACTCCCAGCCTCGGGTTTCGTTTTAGCCACACTTCAGTTTAGCATTGCATGGTCACCTCTGAGCTAATTGTCATTCCGTTGCTTCATAAGTCAGTTGCAGTTCTGAGAACAGAGGATGAATTTTATCATTGCAAAGTAGTTTTGTTATTTGTCTCAATCCTGTCACCAGTCTACTGAATTAAGTATCAGTATCATTATTTTACCAGAGAGGGTCCTGAGTTTGGAATGACTGTCCCGCTGTCATTGGACCAGTTGGGGTCAGGCCTGCGTGATGGGAAATCCTCTCCTCTTCCACGAGAGCTATGGGGAATACATATTTAGGATGCAGTGGAGAGATGACGGTCCATGGCACACTGATTTCTCATTGCAGAGAAACAATTTGTTTGGAGCCAGAGCAAGCAGTCATGTGGGAAAAGTTCTCCCCTTGAACACCACAGGAAGTGTGAGTTCACGGCTCTTTCAGAAACCCTCCAAGATGTAGAGAGCCAAAGACCCTCCCCCTCCAAATATGGATGACACAGAAAAATGTACCACTTGGCTGACGGTGATATTAACGTATGTTTTCCCATTTCTCTCACTCTTCTGACAAGATGTAGTGTCACAGAGAACCAAATTAACACACCGGGAGGCTTTGTCATTAAAGAAATACAAGCTCGCTTTGATTATTGCTGGCAAGAGAGCAGAGTGTGTGGTGCAAACAGCAACCCTATTCTCAGAACTAATATTCGTGCAGACAGCACAGCTCTGTCTCAGAGTCTCTTGAATTGGGAGACGGGGGTGTCATTTTTCAAATCGAGAGGGACAAAGTGATTTTCAAGCTAGGTACTAAAAGGTATAGCCAGCTATAGATCCCAATGAACACAGCTGTCAATGTTGCCATAATCATAAAAAAAAAAAAAAAAGGAAACATGAGAGAGGAGGGAAAAAATCATGTGTTTCTATCTCTATTTGTATGAACAGAATATGTTATTTGCAACTCTAAGCGAAAAAGGCACTTACATAGAAGAGTAAAAATAAGATTTATTTATCTGAAAGAAGTTATCAAATATAATCAGGCAATTTAAGGAGAGCTTTAAGAGTCTTAACTTTATTGTTACAATTGTTGTTTGCCTTTGCATTCAAATTAAGGCATTACTGTATTAGGCTTTGTGTTGTTTGTTTGTTGGGTTGTTTTTGGTGTGTGTTTTTTTAAGTTTATTGGGGTGACAATTGTTAGTAAAATTACAAAGATTTCAGGTGTACAATTCTGTATTACATCATCTATAAATCCCATTGTGTGTTTACCACCCGGAGTCAGTTCTCCTTCTATCACCATATATTTGATCCCCCTTACCCTCATCTCCCACCCCCCACCCCCCTTACCCTCTGGTAACCACTTAACTATTGTCTGTGTCTATGAGTTTTTGTTTCTCATTTGTTTGCCTTGTTCTTTTGTTGTTTTTGGTTTATATACCACATATCAGTGAAATCATATGGTTCTCTGCTTTTTCTGTCTGACGTATTTCGCTTAGCATTATACTGTCAAGATCCATCCACGTTGGTCCTATTTCATTCATCTTTTCTTACCGCCGAATAGTATTCCATTGTGTATATATACCACAACTTCTTTATCCATTCATTTATCGAAGGACATTTCGGTTGTTTCCATGTCTTGGCCACAGTAAACAAAGCTGCAGTGAACATTGGAGCACACATGTCTTTATGTATAAATGTTTTCAGATTTTTTGGGTAGATACCCAGGAGAGGGATTGCTGGGTCATACGGTAATTCTATTCGTAATTTTTTGAGGAACCTCCACACTGCCTTCCATAGCGGCTACACCAGTCTGCATTCCCACCAACAGTGGTTGGGTGGTTTTTAAGTGACTTTTATTTGTGGTTTTACTATTTGATTGGAATCTATTGATTATGGAAAAAAAAGGAGGTCCTAGACCAGAATCAAAAATCCAGGTTTTAGTGCATATATTTTTCTCACTTATTTGTTACCATTTAATAAATTATTTCATCCCTTGAGGTCTCAGTTTCCTCCTCTGGAAATGGGAAGAATCATGCTACCTATTGTGACAACACAAGAGAGGGTTGTGAAGACAAATGGGAGAATTGGTGAGAAAGCAGACTGGAGGCATCAGACCTGCCCTTCCCAATGTTGTGAGAGTCTCACTAAGCACCAGGCTATTGAAATCACATTGATACCTGGCAGGGGAGAGGAGCTATGGGGAAGGACGATGTCAAAAAATGGTACATTCTTTCAGAAACGGAACACAGATTTTTGTTTTGCCACCAGAAAGAGCAAAACCATTGAACTCATCTGAAACCTTCACTGCTATACATTCCAAGACGTGAGGAGATATGAGCTGTACCTGCATCACACAGAATATAAAATAAAAATGAACACTTCACATAATTGGTTCAATTAATTGTCCCACAAACCAGGAATGACATTCAGTCTTTAAGTGAGTAGGTAGTTACACCCATCACAAAACAGTGTGGATCTGAAAAACATTCTGAAAGCATATAACCAAAAGTAGAAAGGGAGAGGAAGCTTTATGTCCCCAAAATAAAACATTTCAGATTTTTGAGAGAGAGAAAAAAAATGATCTCTTAGATAAATGACTAAATAATGGAGAACAATGACTATGAGACGTGTACTATTCAATTCTGAAGAGAATAATGGTAATAAAAGTTAAGAATTAGCCAATCCTTATCAACTAGCAGAAGGAGGTTACGGCAGAACCCAAATCTGAAGAATCAGGTCCTAGGACCAGGGTTTGGCAGAAAGGGTGGGAGAACATCAACCCTGTAAATATGTCAGGCCAAGAAATAATAATGCCATTTTACGAATGAGTAAAGAACGTTTCAAAAAGGTGAATTTCTCTAAGATCACAAGGTCTTTACAAACAGAAAATGTTTAAAATAATTCTTGTGACCTGCAGTTGGATGCCATGGGAAAGGCTTAAATTTAGATTATTGCTCTGCTGCAAAAACACAGATACTTAAGAAAGAACTTATGAAAATTATGCTACAACTAACCGATTGGCTATGTTCTGTCAAACACCTGAGAAACGGAAATGTTAACCATGCGGCATGGAAATGTTAACCATTTCCAGGGCCTTTTTAACATATACCCATTGCCAGGCGAAGGGTAGAACTGGGACTCATTCATATCAATAAAGAAAGGAACCAAGATTTAGGCAAACTGACCATATACATCCAGAACACTGGGCAAGAAAACGGGCACAGCGGAATAGAATTTCCTCCTAAAACTGACTATGCATTCGGAGCCCAAAAGCAGGATTCCTTGACTACATTTCCCTCAAAATGTTTATTTCTCATACTCTGCCAGCTCAAATAATGTGTTTGTAATCTAAGTAATTCAAAAGTCATGTGTAAAGCTATACTTTTATTCCATTACAACTAAAATTAACCTAAATCTCAATTCCTATTTCCAATAATGATAGAAAACTAAGTAACTGAAGTCAAACCAGTCTCTTTCCGTTTATACACTCATGGTATCACAGGAATCACCTCATCCCCTTTGTATTCTCTCTGAAATGAAGCTAAATTCATAGTGAGCAGAAGTTTTAAATTTTGATGAAGTATAATGTATAGAGTTTTCCTTTTATGTTTAGTCCTTTTGGAATCATTTCTGAAATGTCCCTGTCTATCCAAGGTCACGAACATAATATCCTATGTTTTAATTTAGACAGTTTTTATGTTTAGATCTATGATCCACCTTGAATTAAATTTTGCATGTGGTGTGATGTACGAGTCAATATTTATCTTTTTCCTACAAGTTTATCCAGTTGTTCTGACACCATGTGTTATAAAGACTTTCTAAATTACCTACTAAATTGCCTGGACAACTTTGTCGAAAAACAATTGACTGTATATATGTGGGTGTATATCTAGATTCTCTAGTCTACCTCTCTGATATATATGTGTATTTGTGTATATATGTACACAAATATCACACTTTATTAATTATAGCAGTTTTATAGTAAGATGTAAAATATGGTAGTTTAAATGCTTCAACTTTGTTCTTCTTTCCCAAGATATCTTATAGGGTATTCCATTCCTTTGTATTTCTACATAAATTTTTAAATCAACTCAATTTCTAAAGCTATTGTAATTTTTTTAATCTATTGGGAATTTGTTGAATCCATAGCTCAAGTAGAAGAAATGTATATAGTATTTACTCTTCCAATCCATAATCATGACACATTTCACCATTAATTTAGGCCTTCTTTAATTCTTCAAAGGCATGTCTCATAGGCTTTAGTGCAGATGTCTTGGACTTCTTTTACTAAATATATAAATATATAAACACACACGCGTGCACGCGCGTGCGCACACACACACACACAGAATTTTTCTAAACCTTTTGAATGTAATTTCTGACATGATGTCCCTTTACCACTAAATGCTTGACTCAGATTGCATTTCCTAAAGTACAAGTGACCAAAGTAGTATTATCAAAATCATGACATTAATAATAATACGATACTCAAATTTTGTTCATTTATAGTTGTTGCTCCTCTTTAGTCTCTTTTAATCTAGAACACAGCTGACCAATGAAACTTCTAATGACAGAAATATTGTACGCCTGCACTGCCTAATATAGTAGCCTCTAGTCATATATAGCTATTGAACACTTGAAATATGTAGTGTTACTGAGAATTGATTTTTTTAATTGTATTTAATTTTAATTAATTCTAAATTTAAATAACCACATGTGGCTGTGACTTCGGTAATCAAAAGGGAAAATTTCTAGAACAATTAAACAGTCTTTCTTTTCTTTCATGTTCTTGATATTTTTGATAAGTGAGATCAGTTAACTTATAGGAGGTTCTTTAATTTGGGTTTGTCAGATGTTTCTTTGTGACCAGATTCAGATTACAAACTTTTGGCAGTAAAACTTCACAAGTTATGTTGTGCTTTTACTTCATCCTATCAGGAAGCCAAAGATGTTGATTTGTTTCATTGCCTCCTCTAATGTTAATTTTGATTACTTAGTTGACATGGCTTTTTGCCAGGTTTCTCCACTATTAAGTAAACAGATTTCCCTTTGTAATTAAAAAGTATCTGTGGGGAGATATTTTGAGAGTATGTAAATATCCCTTTACTCATCAATTTTCACACATTATTTTAACATTTATTATTGTCTGAGTCAATTAGTACCATGATTTTTAAAAGTTCTTTTCCCAAAGTTTCTAATTATCATCTGCTCAAGGATTGGTTCAATACAAGCTAATCCATCAACACCAAAACCAGGATGTTGGATTACAATTTTAAACATGAACTCGGTCTGGAATGATTCCTGGAGATGGAGGTCAAATAGAATAGGTTAAATGTGAACAAACATTGAAATATATCAATGGAATGCATAACAGAAGTTACAGATAAGTGGGTAGTGGTATTAAAATGAGGAAAATAATTTTATTTTACTATAATCTGTTTTTATCATTATTTGTAGTCATTCTGCATTGAGTATAGTCCCTGTACACTTGCCATTTTGGTATATAAGTGTTTGACACATGACTGTCTTATTTAATCCTATACTAACCCAATAAGGTAAACTCTGTTATAACCATTTGTAAAATAAGGAATCTAAGCCTTAGAGAATCAGTAATATCTTGGATCATGCATCTAGGTGGTGGAATCCGAATACAGAATTTATGCCACTCTGTGAATGTATGCATGTGAATGTAACTCGTGGCTGTTTTTACTGGGACTTTTCCACTTTCTTCTAAAACTTAAGGTTGGAATAACCAGGGTTATATTACTAATGAATCCAATTAATTGGTTCCAGGTTACCAAGCAAGTATCTACATTGGCATTCTATCTGTGTGGACAGCATGTTCAGAGACAGAACTTAAGGGCTGTTGTGATGACGAAAAGAAGTCACAAGGAGAGATATACCTGAAGGAAAGGACCGGAAAAGAGAAGGATTTAAGTTATGCACATACATTCAATTCTTTCAAGCAGATCCTGCTCCTGAAGGATGAATTTAACAAAACATGATGAGACCGTTGGCTTCTCTACTGGGGTGGGTCATGCACGTCAAGGAGCCCAAGACTACTTTCTACCCCTGTCACTCCTTAGATATTTGCTTCTGTAATTAGTTCAAAGCACTGATGCTGGCTGGATTGAACAGGGAAACATATATTTACCATAGATTTCCAAAGGACTTAGCCAGTCCCTAATTTTATTCAAGAATGACTTATATAGTCATAGGGTTGCAAATATAAATTATAGATTTTATCACTAAGAGGCTTCCAGTTCAATGGAGACAAAGAAATAGGAAATGCTCACTGATATTAAAGAACCTAGGTTAAGAAGGTAAAAGTTATCACTCAGCAGTATTGGAAATTTTAGTACACCGTGTTTCCCCAAAAACAAGACCTAGCCAGACAATCAGCTCTAATACGTCTTTTGGAACAAAAATTAATATAAGACCTGGTCTTATTTTACCATAACATAAGACCGGGCATAACATAACATAACATAACATAACATAACATACCTGGTCTTATGTTAATTTTTGCTCCAAAAGACACAGTAGAGATGATGGTCTGGCTAGGTCTTATTTTGGGGGAAACACGGTTTTACATAAGCAGTAAGAGCTAGAAATGAAGACAAAAAGATGAGGCCATTGCAATGTGATCAGTGGGGTCTGGGAAGGCCTCAAGATACAAATGGAAAACACTGTGGTGTTGAGCAGTTCACCATTAGTAGTCACCATCGTGCCTAAAGCACAGGTAAGATGAGGTGTAACCCTTCTAGAAAGGTGCGCTGCCAGGAATTCCTTTCTTTTCCAGTCAAGAAAACCCACGATGAATTGCAAGAAAATATGAGAGTTGTTTTAAGAGAGAAAACCTTGAAATGTTCTATTGTATTAAAAAGGGGAATCACCCACATACTGACACATTTAACTCTTTTTAATGACAGAGACACACCTCACATTTCCTCCGTGTGTCTCAACATTCTGGTCAATAACAGGTGGCCTAATGACCTCTAACAATTCTTCCACTTTGAGCATTCTCTAAGTTCTTGATCAAACATTAATTAGATGACTAACTATATGAACATACCATGGCAAGGGTTGATGTAAAGAATAATAGAGATAGACTCTGCACTTGCCTATTCAGACTTGAATATTTATTAGCTCATGAAGGCATTTGGAAGTAGAAGGGCTTCTTGGTAGCAAAAGGAGAACTAGAAATCAGCATCAAGAGAGGAAACAAAAAGGTTGTCAGAATTCTGGAAGTCACCCTTGGCGAAGAGGAACTCCAGAGCCAGAATCATAGCTCAGTACAATAAGGGATCCCAAGCTGAGTCCAGTCTCTCTGTCCATCATGAGAAACTCAAAAGAGTGATGCAGTACGCTTTTAGGCAAAGGGCTGAGCTATGGTGTTACCCATGAACAGAATGATGGTGACAGTGAGAACTGCAAAGGATACAGTTGGTGAGGGAGAAGAATGATGATGTATAAATCCAGAAAGGCTGCTTTCTACCCAAATTCCAAATATAGCCAATATTCTGCAGTCATGAATATTGTTAAATTCTTGATGATAAAAGCATTACATTAATAAAACAGCACTTATCAAGTATAATCAAGTCGACTTACCATTTTTTCTTCGCCCCTCCCACCTGCCACTTCCCCCTAACTGCCACCCCGTTTCTTTAAATCTAGCCTGGGACAGGAACTTTATTGATGACACATGTTTACACAAATTGTTTGCTAGTCCCTTCTAGCAACATGACTTTCGATTTAGTAATTAGAATGTCCAACCCCATGAAACTCCAAACTGGCTTTAAAATAAAATCTTCTTCTCCCCCATTTCAGACAAGAATCCTGCAGGTGGGAAAGTGGGTTTAGTCAGTGCCTTAACCTTTCTAAAGAGTCTCCTTAAATGTCTTTCTACTTGGCTCAAAGTGAAGGACAGGTATACCAAATGCTCTCTCAAAAAACATACCCATTAATGATCAACTCTTCTATAACCTTGTTGGGGGGGTGGATTAAGAATTGTTTAATTAATTGGTTTTATTTGATAATTTATTTGACAATATTGCCTCCCTCTATTACCTAACTAATGTCTATTGAACACATGTGTTATAGATGCACTATTAGCCCAAGTATCTAAGAGACGTGAGGCACACTTCTTATTCTCTATGGGATGTGTCATAACATCGGCACAAAAACAAAAACTCACATTAGGAAGTGATTATTGGTAGTTGGAATAGTCAGGGTAGGGTTCATAAAGAACACATGATATATATGTTATGATGAGGAAGAGATTGATTTCTAATAAGTAGAAGTGAGGGGGAAATGTAGCTTCATAATTACTGAACAGAGTATAACTGTAATCAGATGGTCAAAATGTAAAAAAGCAGATGACTTTGGAAAAAAAATTAGCATTTTTTTTTTACCTTACTATATGGACTGTATTAAATTTAACCCCCTTTATTATATCGCTATCTCGTTCATCAGATCTGTAAGTTGTAAGAAGACAGCAGCTATAATAGATACTTGCAATTTTGGGTGACTCAGTATTTGAACTCATTCATTGGAGAAAGACAGACATGTCTTCCCTAGCTCCGGGCAGCTAGACTACAGGCACTTCACTGAAACTCAATCAATTGGATATTTTCCCGGAGACTTTAATTGGGAGCAAATAAAGCGAAGACACAGGAAGCAAATTGGAAAGCCTTCCAACAGTGGTGACAGCATGCATCTCCTGGCAACACTGTCAGTGGCAACTTCTATTGCCCAGGCATGTTATTGGATATCAGATTCTTTCTCTGGCATCTTCGTGGATATAATTCTGGCAGACCTGCTTCTTCAGCTTCTGCCCATTTTCTGAGGATTATTCTTGAGACTTCCCAATTATTGTTGGAATTATCCAATATCCTTCCAATGAAATTCCTTTTCTGCCTAATTTACCCAAGCTTTGTCTGTGTTGTTTGCAACCAAGGCCTGTGACTAATAAATGTATCTCCATTTCTTGTTCTATCTTGTTGACAAAAGAAGCATTGGGTTATCGAACCAAATTGAATTGAAAGGTCTATTGCCAGATTCTGAAAGGCTTTAAGTTTTAAGTTGACTGTTTTGTATTTTATTTTTTATTTAATGGGCCATTATGAAGCGGTTTGTTTTTCGTTCTCAATATTCCCTCTCTTACAATCTTACCTATTTCCATGGCTTCAGCAAACATCTCTATACAAATAATGCTACAATCTCTGTCTCCATTTCACTTTCCCTCATAAGTTTTCACTTCACATTTTCAATTGCTTGATGAACATTTTCAATTGGGTTCACTTCCAATACTTCAAGCTTATAAATTAAAATATTTTAACTTATATCCCAAATCAGCTCTTTTTCCTGACTTTACTATTTCTCTTAACTTTATAACACTTTTTTGTGTGACCCAGGTCTAAAACCTGGGGATCACTTTTGAATCCTTTTTCTCCTCATTACCTATCACCAAGACCTCCTAAACCCTAGTTCAGGAACTTATCAATGAGTATTTGCATTGGACTATCTGTTCCCTTTACTTGGCAGTTCTTACTATACTGTTCTGGTAATTAATCACTTTAGGGCATCCTAGGGCATGCCTATAGTGATGAGGTGGAAGGAAAAATAACCAGAAAGAAAACTAGGCTAATTTTACAGATATATCTAGAAAGATCAGAACTGACCATGAGAATGGGTGACTTAAATTTCACAGATCATTTTTTTAAAAAAAAGAGAGATTTCAGTAGAGTAGCAGCAGTAGATACAAGATTATGAAAGTATTACAAGGGGATGGTATGAAAGTTGGGGATGGAAATGCAGACAATTTCTTGAGACTGTGAAGAGAAGGCAATATATACACAGTGGAATACTATCCCACCATAAGAAAAGATGAAATATGGCCATTTGCAACAACATGGATGGATCTTGAGATTATTAAGCTAAGCGAAATAAGTCAGACAGAAAACGTCAAGATCTGTATGATTTCACTAATATGTGGGATATAAAACTGAGAACAACAAAGAAACAAGACAAATAAACAAAGAAACAGAAACTGATGGACAGAGATAATAGTTTAGTGGTTACCAGAGGGTAAGGGCAGGGAGAGAGATGGTAGATGAGGGTAAAGAGCTTCAACTATATGGTGATGGAAGGAGAACTGACTCAGGTGGTAAACACACAATGTGATATATAGATGATGTATTACAGAATTGTACCCTTGAAACCTATGTAACTTTAATAACCATTGTCACCACAAAAAACTTTAATTAAAAGAGAGAGAGAGAGAGAGAGAGAGAGAGAGAGAGAGATTGAGAGAGAGAGAGGGCAATACCAGGAAGGGGCAGTAGGATAGAGGAAAACTATACACATTTAGTTATCATAAAACACGAGAATTGGAGCCAGACTACCAAAATTCAAGCCCCAGTACCATTATCCCCACCAGCTCCCTGGCCTTAGGCATGCAGAGATGACTTCTCTGTCCCTCAGTTTCTTCATCTCTAAAATGGAGATAATAGTACATACCTTCAGGGTTATTGTCTCCAGGGTTATTGTGAGGATTAAATGAGTTTGTATATAGAAAGCACTTCCAACTACAGAGAGTAGTTAACAGAGGGAGAGGGTAAGTGGTGCATTCTGAACAAACATTCCCATGGTTCTACTTTCTAAATGAGGCCTCCCCAATTTTTTGTTTAAAACCTATCGAGCCTCCCCACAATGTGGTTTGGAAACATTTACACATCCCAGATAGGTATGTAAATTGGGGAATTACATCACATTACACACAGATGTACATTTGTCTTCTCTGGGACTGTCTCTGATTTTACCCTTCCCATCAGGAACCTCTGCCAAGGAATTTCTGAGACGCAGACAGGGTATGGGCCTTAAAAGGGGAGCACAGCTCCCTCTTATTTGTTCCAAACCCACATGTTAGACTCAGGCCAAATGCACGTCCTAGGATCCATTCAATTCCAAATATCAGTGTCTCAGAGGCCAACAGCCACCAACCATTCCTCTCTAGAGAATGCCTACTGAAATGGAGGTGCCACTCTGTAGAAATCAGAGAACATTAAAAACAATGCTTTGTGAGTGAGAAAACTAACAATCGCTTAGACAGTATTTTCATCTATCTATTTCATTTCTTTCTAACAATAATCCAGCTCATTGAAGAGACAGGTATTATAAGCTGCATCTTATAAATAAGATATCTGAGGCCCAGAGACACTTAACAAAGTCCTCCCATGGTATCGATGATGTTTCACGACAGCCCATGTGAACTAAGTCCAGTTTCTACTTCTACAAAGCATAACTAAGCAGGAAAACTCACTACCTACTCAAACATCTTGATACTTACTCATGCAGGGATTGTAACCTAATTATCTTTACTATTAATATTTTCAGCATCTTTCGTGGCATGGGATACTTACTCAATTATATATCAAGCATTTAAATATCAAACAGAAAGGATTTATTTTCTTCTTTGAGATGTTCTTGCTATTCTCACCTCTGTTGAATGAACAGACTTCATTTCACTGTATTCTATAAACCCAAGGGCTACCAAGAGAAATATTGACCCAACAGTAATAACAGGTAACTTTATTTCAAAAATTTATTCATTCCCTGCCTAAGTCTATAGCTATTTCTCTAAGGATGGGTAAAATACACAGAATATATTCCCATTTACAGATTTCCCCAAGAACAGGACTCATGTCATCTACTTGTCTCTGGATCCCCACACATTGCACAAACTTCTGCAAATATTTGGGATGAAATAAGTTCTGGCTGACTGTATTCTGAGTTCCAAACGTTATTCCTTTCATGACATAGAACTCAATCAACTCATAAACCCATAAATAATTTCTAGGCAAAGGCAATGGACATTATTTTGTGGTACATACTGTAGGAAACACAAGATTTTCAGACAAAATGTTTAACAAGTATGCTTAATTGTTAAAGAAATAATGTTTACATATATAAGGGATGGCGGGTGAAAGTACAGGTCTGGCTAATAAAGGCTATTGGAGTCAGGAAAGAGAGTCACATGATATAATGATCAGGGCTTTATTGGAAAGGTGGTGTTGGAACTCATTAGGAAGGTTGTTACATCACAGCTGTTCCCCTAATCCACATTCCTCACCCCCCATCCTCATCCTGGAGGTGCATATGCCACGATGGAGGTGACAAGCCCAGCCTGATGAAATAGTTCTGCAAAACTATTAGCTACATCTCCAGATTTCTTCTTTCGTGGCAAATTTGTGCATTTCAATTTTATGGAAATCCTCCAAGAACAACAACTGAGTCCAGAATCAAGATATAGAAAACAAAGGAAAAAATGAGGTAGGTTTCATTCTTAACAGCACCCAAGCCTGTCAAAGTGAGGGTGGCCACCCTGATTAGGGAGGCCACAGTGACAGCATGTCCAAGCAAACCCATTACACTTACACAGAAATCCCATAAGCCCCCATCGTCCAGGCATGCAAACTCCCACCCTCAAACCCATGCATACATATAAATACTCCAAAGTCAACTTAAGTTTTCCATTCTCGTGGGAGGTGGAAAATAGTAATATCCACTAAAAAACTAGTATTCCTCTTTAGAAAAATCCCTTTCCACACCTGGGCCTGGTTTAAGTTTCCTGTCTCCCAGGTCACTGCAGGTCCTGGTTCAAAAACATTTCCCAAATTGCTGTGGCATCAATGTTTTTTTCTTACTCTTCCTCTCTACTTTCTTACTGGCAATTAACTCCAAGTTAGAAAGAAATATTTAGGTGCCCAAATTGGAATTATTTACAACAAATACAACCACACTATAGATTTGACAAGTCACCTATAACTCCCACATTTAAAAAAATTACTTGCAAATTCAGCAGCCCTGAAGTAATAATCAGGGAAGTTTGATTTTTCAGCGATTGAAGGGAAAGGGACAGACATGCAAACGAGGCTGTTGATGCTCTATCTGCTCTTGGTTCTCTCTGTCTTGAAAGCTTAAAATTTACACTAAGTCCTCCACTTGACCCTAGAGTTGAGAAACAGAAAGAAATCCACTGCTAGGAGTATCCTTCACTCCCCTCCACCCAAGTTCAGTTTCCAAAGGCCAACACAAAAGGCATATTATATGTCTTCAGCTCCATGGCCCGAAGGTACCTGACTGGAACTGGGAGCCTGTCCAGTTCAGACAGAAGGAAAATATTACCCTTCGATTTAACAAGGCAGTGCTGAAGGATTAATCATTAAGTAAACAGCAACAAGCCAGGAGGTTTGCAGGAGGGACAGAGTCCCACCCCATGTTCTCAATTTTTCTGGGATTCAGCATGGAAATTATTACGGGGATCGTTTGGAAGGGGCTGCAGTAACAACCACCTTCCAGGGCAAGATGGAACAATGCATGAAACCTCAGGCCTGACCCAGCCAAGAGGGAAGTTTATTCCCAGGGCCCTCCAGAGAGCACGGGTCAATTTTGTTTAAAAGTCAGCACCATGTATAGGATTGATAAAACCTGGACAGTGGTCGTGGCCAAGCCACATGCTGCTGTGTGACTTCAAGCAAATCACTTGACCTTTCTGAGCCTTGGCTTTCTCAATTTAAATGTATACATGTCACCCCTACTGCCAGGTATGCTGTAATCAGACACACACAGAAAGTAAAAGTCCTCAGAACAGTCACTTGGGATGCTTAAGTCTCTTCAGGTCTCCCTATTATAAAGACAGACACAGATAAGAGCTGCCTCTCTCTAGGAAAAAAAAAAATTGTGTGTGTTACTTTTGTTCTGTAATCTGAGCCAGGGGACCTGAGGCATTTGTCTGAATAAAATAGGGCATGTGCCTTTTCTTAGAAACTAGATGAGGCATTGCCTCACAGATGACCTCATCCTGGGTTTGCAATATGCATGCTGCAACCCCACATGGCTGCATGGTGTTGATAAGATATAGATATTTCATGAAATGCAGTATCTCTAAGGTGATTTGCTATTTTTCAAAAAAGAGCTTGAGCAAGAGTCTTTATCTGTGCTTGGATATAATCTGTCTCCTGTTATAATTTGAACCAATTAATTTATTCTGACCAAAAAAAAAATATTTACTGGACATCTAAAGTGTGCTGAGCTCAGTGCTCAATCCAAAATGGAATTAAAATAAACTATAAGACATGATCTCTTTTATAACACAATCATATTATAGTTAAGGGGAGAAAAAGATAATACAAATAAAATACACAAATTGAAATATAAGACAGAGTTGGAAGGAGGCCTGAGAGTTACAATGTCCGCAGTAGCGAGCGAAGAGAATGCTATGACTCTGTTTTTCTGAGTCTGTCTATGGTAGCCGCGGGTGTGTGTGTGGGGGGTGGTATCCATGGTGGTGGCACTCCATGTCATGTTGGGGGCCAGGTTGCCACACAACATCTCTTAGGGTGTCAACGCAGGTGGTGAAACATGTGGATGTGTATGAAATCCTTTTCCTCAAAAACCCATTGAAAGACAGAGTGGGCAGAGTTTCAGACTATGGTCTTATCTGCAGTCTGCTGCTCACTCCTGTATTCTCAATCCTAACTTAGATAGGGAGGTACAGCAAAGAGTCATTGCTACGAAGTACCCTTCAGGGATGGGGCTACTACTCACTGGAGCTGACGTCTGTTGAGGTCTCCTTTGCACAAACTCAAATGTTGGTGTGTAATTGAATTGTCATGTCATGGTGAAAGATTCAGATATCTTTGACAGTGTTAGGTATCCCACAACTCATGATGAGATCACCCCTTTGAGCATCAGGAAAGGGTAGCTGAGAGAAGGGGCAGGAGTCAACCTTCATCAGGAAACTCTATGTCAGGTTTATCAAAGGGGTCTAATAATCCCAAAGTCCATGCACTCTACATCATGACAGGGATGGTGAAGCATACCAAAGCTACTGTCCCATCAGGAATTAAGAACAAAGAAAGAGAAGAAAGTGATGAAGGGTCTAATCTCAAAAGACTAACCAAAGAAAGCAAGGTTCAGTTGCCACTCTGCCTCCCACCCAACCTCTACGTCTCAGACAAGAACAGTCTCCTTGCTCCCATTGTGGTGGACTTTGGGGTGTACATTCCAACTCTCTTTTGACTCTGCAAGTTGTGAGAACAAAGTACCGTCCTGAAGAGGGTAGATGGGTACGGGAAAGAAACCAAATATGGCTGGTTCTGGTTGCTATATTTTTTACAATCATTAACAAAAACTAAACAAATCAAAAATTAAGGAATACACACACACAAAAAGGAATTTGATTGTGTTAAATGAGTGGATCAAACAACATGCTCAAAGGTGTTCCCAAAATGCACTACTGACATGATCTGGAATCAATAGATAAAGTTCCGTAGATGAAAGGACAAACTAAAAGACAGCTCAGAAAAAAGAGGAAGAGTAGAATAAACCGAGAGCATATATGAGGATGTTCTCTGTGAGGGGAACACTTCTATAGTTTAAGCAGGGCTGTAAAGATGGAATGAGTCTCATATTGTTGGCGGTGAGTAGTAGCCAAGACCATCTCCTCTTTCCAGGTCTTCAGAGTCCAGGGTCGGATTCCTGGAGTCCAGTCTTCTGATTCCTTCCCCTCTTGCCTTGCTTTGCACTCCCGTATTCATAGTGTTTTGGCAGAGTGTTTTCCCAGGACACTTAAGTCAGGAAGGCCCTTTGTTCTAGCACAGCAGCCATCATAGACTCCAATTCTTAGTATTTGACCTCTTTGCTAAATCTTAAGTGTCATCAGGTAAAGGAGCTATAATTCCCACAGGTGGAGACCCCACACAGGGCCTAGCACAAAATGTTTTCAATTTATTAAATGAATGAGCAGATGATTATCAGATTCACAAGAATGTGACCTAGTCCGCAAAAAATTACATTACAAATATAAACATGAAAACCTATGTTTTAAGTCCTCAAGACTCAGAGTCAGCGTCTGGTGGTGGCGAAGGGGAGATATGGATAAGAGGAATGATAAGGTAATGTGAAGAGTTTAACAGACATGCATAGTGCTGTTAAAAATATGAAAGGAGACATCCAGCCTGCTGGAAGGTCCAGGTAGGCTGCACAGAGGATGTGAGGTTTTACCTGAGTCTGAAGGGTAGGAGGCGCACTTTCTGTTTAGCTAGTAGAGAGTAAAGCAGAGGATTGGAAATATGAGTCATATAGTGAACAGTAGATCAAATTCGAGCTCAAAGATTGCTTTGAATTTCAGTCATCGTTTCATCTACAGAGAGTCACAGCCAGAGCATATTGTCACAAGTTGAAGTCTAAATTTCTTTAGATCACAAGTTCCCAAAGGGTAAGGACCATGTCTTTGGTGTGTTCTCTCAGAATTTCATGCCTCCTGCACTGTGGGTGTTCAATAAATATTTAATAATGATGAGTTGATTAATTGAGAGCATTCATGTTCCATATGCATGGGTAGAGCCCTCTTTTCACTTTAATTACTATTGCTTTAATCATCATTAAACAGCATTTCTTAGATGGCAATTTGGTTCACTGTTAAACACAGTCTGCCTGCGTTTCTAGCCCTAAGGTAAATAGCAGTATCAGAGAATAACCCACTGCTGGTGAGTGATTTGGGGACACTGCCTATATAAAATGGGAGCTGTTGACTGTGGAAAGGCACTTATTGAGAGAGAGAGAGAGAGAGAGAGAGAGAGAGAGAGAGAGAGAGAGAGAGAGAGATCCTGAAAGGGGGCTGGAGAGAACTTCTAAGATTGGGAAATGTAGAGCATACCCCAACAGTAATCAGGAATTGAGTGAGCAGTTTATCATATGGTGGAGACTAAAATAAAACCAGAGAAAGGCCTTCCAATAATGTGACAAGAAGCAGTTGGGCTCCTGGCTTGATGGTGATGTTCATGGATCATCAGGGAGTGTAGCAACTCCTAGGTGTTCTCCAGACCACAGGGACACCACAGTGCTGAGGTGAAGAAGAGAAGGACACCTGTACAACTCAGAATCCCTGCCAGCCACATGGGCAATGACCACACTGTCTCAGGTTGTAGAAGGCCAATCTCACGTCAGCTGAAGTAAAAGGCATTTATGACTCAAGTCAGCAGAGCCCGGGGAGCAATAAACTAATGTAGAGGAGGCAGCATTGTGCCCCTCTGCAAATCTAAGTCAGAAAATGGAACAGAGGTTGAAGAGAAGGTAAGAGATGGAGATGAGGAAGAAACAGGAGGAGAAGTGGGAACACTTACAACTTTCTCATCAGCACAAGTGGAGAAAGTGTTAGAAAGACCCATTTTTTTTGCCTCGGATACCACCCAGGCCCCATTGTAGACAGACAAGCCCTCTAGATCAATTATGAGACTGGGGATTTCAGGCAGTCATCCTGGGCTATCTTAATTCACGTTAATAGGTATTAAATATTGTTTTGTTGTTTTCTCCCATTCTTGCCACAGTAGATTCTATTATGCACAAAACATCCAGAGTGGTATTTTTAAAATTCAACTCAGCTTGCCTCACTCGTTAGTTTAAAACTCCCCAGTGGCGTACAGTTCTGTGGTTATTGCAGTGCAGGGGTCTCAACGCAAAAGCCTAGGGGGACCAAATGTAAGTGTTAAATAGACATGTGTTACGAGATTGGACGGACCTCTCAGAACCAGAGTGTATACGACAGATTGAAAGCACGCTGGTACTCTTTACGTTCAGCCATGTTTTGGCATGCGGCGATATGAACCCACATTTGCTAGAACTTCTAGTTTTTCAACACAAACTGGGTAGCTAAATTTTCAAGTGCAATCTAATTTTAAATGTTGGATCAAATTTATAAAATACAGTTTATGCCAAGCAAAATGTATCTGCATTGTGGTATTGTCTGCTAGCTGCCAATCTGCCTCCTGTGTGACAGGACCGAGGGCAGTCTACAATTAGCGTCAACTAACTTTATCTCATGATTGCTGGCAAAGCAGTTAAAATTGTAGGAAATGTAATCAGTGGCAAAAAGCCAATGGCCAAGTGAAAGTCTCAACATGTATCTGGGAAGTCTAGTGAGTAGCATCAAGGGCTAAGAATAAAAGCGCAGGAGAGCTCACTGGAAGCTGCAGGATGTCACAGCAGCTGAGCGAGGGCCACAGAGCTCTAGATTCTTCAGTAACTTGCTAAAGCAACAAACGAATCTAATGAGGTTGCCTTGCCAGGCCCTCACTTTAGTAGTTAACATGTCTGGTCTCTAATCAGAGAACTTTATGCTCAATACCCACATGTGAAGAGGTGAAATAACTCAGAAGGAGTAAGAACTTACTATTATCAACATTATCAGAACAGTATCCATCTCTTCAGAGGGTTCAGTGGATATATGTGTCGTAGAAAACATGGCCATACTTGGGGTACAAAAGTATACTTCTCGGTGACTGTCCCCAAAGAGCAACCTCTAGCATTGGGGAGACGTGACATGGGTACTTAACACAGATAGAGAATAATACTAAAGAGTATCTGAAGCAAATTCAAAGGCAGGTGTGTTCAATCAACAGTGGGGGAAGTTCAGAAACACAGACAGAAGGAGGGCAGCTAGGCGTAATCGGGAAAGTTTTCAAAGAGGAGGCACGACTTGAGATAAAGGATGAATTGATATAGTCTTCATTGATTAATTCAACAAATGTTTGCAAAACGCTGGACATGGCTCTATACCTTGGGGATATAATAGAGAAGAAAGCAATGCCCTCGTGGAATTTCTATTCCAGTGTAGAATGTAAACAATACACAAGTTGACAAATAATTTCAAGTTGTTATTAGAGCTACAAAGAAACCAAAAGAGGCCAATAAGGGATGAAGGGACTGGTATGGAATGGGAGGTTAGGCAAGGGACGGAAAGGAGCCAGACAGGTAAAGCTCTCAAGGAAAAGCATCTCGTGAAGAAAGAGCAGTAAGTGTGAGAAGGGAAAGAGCTTAACATGCTTAAGAAAGGAGATGGGAGGAGGGCAGTGCTATGAGATGAGATCAGAGAGACAGCTGAGGAGGGGCCTGCAGCATCTAGATGCATGCGAAGGATCTGGGTTTTGTTCTATCTTTAAATGAGCAGCCATTGGTGAACTTTAGGCAGAAAAGTGATACAATATGAACAACACTGTTAGAAGATTACACAGCAGTTACATGGAAAATTGACTTTTAAGGACAAAGAAGAGCAGACAGACCTCCTAGAAGGTAAATGCAGTAGATCAGGCAAGAGATTAAAGTGTCTTGAGTTGTGCTTTAACAGCGATGAGTCCCTTTACAAGTGCTATGGCAGATAAATTGATGGGGCCATGAAATAGAGGATTCTGAATGCCAGCTTGGAGAACGAATTCAATTCTTAAGGTGAGCACGGAGGTCCCTGATCACAGATTGGTGTGACAGGAGAGCAATCATTTATTTGCTTCCTTGTTGATTACCTACTTCTCCCGACTAAAACAAACTTTATGAGGAACTTTGTCTTATTCTCCAGGATCCCGTCACCATCATTACCATCACCACAAAACTATAAGTAACTTGAAGGCAGGCACCACGCTAATTTGACTTTGAGCACACAGTTATTAGCACGTAGCAGGCTCTCAATCGGTGATCAATGAATGCAATGAATAAGTGAAAGCACAATGTATCGGATGAAACAAGTCCAGCTTAATGGAAGATACTGGAAGTGTAAGAGGCAGTGAAGTTGCTACAATAATACAGATTTGAAGAGTTAAGGGATTAAACTAAGAAAAGAAGAAATGAAGTAGAAAAGAAAACCATATATATGTGTGTGTGTGTGTGTGTGTGTGTGTGTGTGTATATATATATAGTTTTTTTTTAATTAAAGTTTATTGGGGTGACAATTGTTAGCAAAGTTACATAGATTTCAGCTGTACAATTCTGTAACACATCATCTATATATCACATTGTATGTTCACCACCCAGAGTCAGTTCTCCTTCCATCACCATATATTTGATCCCCCTTACCCTCATCTCCCACCCCCCTTTACCCTCTGGTAACCACAAAACTATTGTCTGTGTCTATGAGTTTTTCTTTCTTCATTTGTTTGTTTTGTTCCTTTGTTGTTTTCAGTTTTTAAAGAGAATTAATAGAACTTGGAGATAGCAGTGGCCCACTGATCATAAAGGATAAAATTGAAGAAGTAAAAGATGACCACAATGGATATGACAGATTTTCCATGGGCCCTTGCAGCTAGGATTCTGGGTGTGACATAGATTTGGCCAATTAGATGCATTTGCATGATATCTGAAACTGGGACTGAAGTGGAGGCCAGGCTGCCTGCTTTTGCTATTTTGTGGGAAGCACGGCCATGGAGGCATTTGGAATTTTTATGTCAATGTTTAGCAGAGGTCTCAGGATCTAGTCAATTGTTTCATGGGTGTCCAGAGTCAGGGCGCAGGGCTTTCATTTTGCTGATGTGGATTATAGCAGGTTCAGCTGTGGTCCTCGGGCTGACAATACCAATGGCTTCTGAATTATCGCAGTTTGCTGATCATGGCCACTTCCAGGTCATGTCACATTCTGGGTTATGGTAGTATCGACTACCATGAAGAATAAGCAACTTCCTTAGTAGGCCGATACAGTATGGTGGCCTTGGAGGCTACGGCTGAAAGCTTGACATATATTTTGTTTATTCACCCCATGGAGTGATTCCATAAGTTACTTACTAGCCTCATAATAAGACTTTCTTGCTTCAATTAGCTAGAGTGGATTCTGTTTTCTATAACTGAACTGTCAGAGACATAGTGACCACTTGAAGGACTGGAACAATAGAGGAAATACAAGAAGGGGAAGGTGAGAAAATGAGAGAAAAGGGTAGAGACTGAAGGAGAAACAGCAGACATTTGTCTTGCCTTCGAGGAGTTGAAATAGGCAATATGACAAGACAGAAGAAAAGCCAAGACAGGAGAGAAAAAACTTCAGCACATCCACAAAGTAACAGGCAAGTATAAATAAATAAACACCCGAGGAACTGAGCACAGAAGCACTGAGTCGGCTGTACCATCAAGGAGGGCTCTGGAGACAGGGAGCCGCCTGCTAGGAGGTGAGAGCTTCCAGCAGGGTCACTGAAAACAGAAAGATTTATTGGAAAGCATTCCTATAACTGTTACGAGGAATTCAAATGGCCTGTGTACATGTTTTGAACGTTGTCACAAAGAGGAAACATGGGATTGAGCCATTAAATACAGTGCCTGCCTTGCTTGTGAGCCAGGACTCCAGGGGCTGGTGCCAGCGTAACATAGCAGAAATGCACAGAAACACACACAAGGAACCAACAAAACACAGGGCATCCTGGAGGCTGCTGTTAGACAATAGAAGGACAAAAATGCCTTCCAACAGAATTTGAATGGTCTAGGAAAAAAATCCCAGAGTGAGCCCCTGGAAATTGTACTTTGAGTGGAACATCAGAATGGTTTACAGAGTTATAGAACTATCGGGTTTAGCCATGTCCTGGGTTTCCAGACTACTATTACCAACTTCTAACCAAGAATTAGACAGGGAAGAATGTAATTGATGTGGAATTGAAGAAAGGGAGAGATGGACATGACTGTGAATTTGTAGATGTGTCCTGCAAGTGTTTATACTTTTTTTCATTTTATTCATTTATTCACGTGTTTGTCCTTTTTCTGTATTTTCACCCAGGCCCATTCAGCAAAGCACTTAAGAAAGAGTTACGTGTGACAAATTCAGAGCTTTTCATACCCTTATTTTTAAAAGTATGCATTGTTGATCATTAACTTGATAACGTATGCAATTTATGGCTCCTGTCTTGGATCCTTGTCCGTCTTCTCTTGCTACTGAATTTGTAAAGACCTTTCAATATAAGAAAGAAAATACGAGGATACAAACACCAATGCACTTCATTCTCACATGGAAAATTATCTAAATTACCCATTCAAACAAGCTCATTGTAGCAATCATATCACCTCCACAAATTGTATTGTGAATAGAAAACACACCCCACTCTAGTCGACATTCCCACTATCAATGACTCATAGGCAAAGTCTGCAGGCTACAATTTGCTCAGGTTCTGAACCCGTTGGGCGGGTTGATTTTACTTGCCCTTTCTAAAGTTGCAGTCTCTGTCATCTTGGGGCTACAGGGACTTCTAAGTAGGGGATAACTACAACGCTCTAAAAAGTAAGGCGAAAGGAGAGATGAACTCTTACAGCTTTCCAATGCCTGTTAGCATAAAAGCCCAACAGTTCTAATCATATTTTTTCAATGTGGGAGTTATGAGAATCAGCTTAAACATAACTCATAAACTTCACGCTAATCCCTCCACAGTGTGTATCACAGCACCCACACCACGTGGGCACTGATCACCTTCTTATCATAGTAGAAGCTTAGAGGTGAAAGGGACAATAAATGCTTGACAAGGTGTGAACAGCCCAGGTCTCCACATCTTCTATGTGTGTGACTTGCCATCAGCATTATCATGAAGTGGCTTTTATCTTTCAAACTAATTCAGTGATGGCAAAGGAAGTGCACTGTCAGTGGGCTGGTTCTCATCTCAAGGGAAAGCTCGTGTCTCAATGGAGCATCTGTGGTTCTCTTCTCTCTGAACTATGGAGAGATCATGACAAAGCTACACTTTGGGAGTTGAAGCATCTTTGAAAATCCACTTCTTTCAAAGATGACGATGCTGATGGTAACATTATGAGTTGAACTGTATTCCCCCCAAATTCACACGTTAAAGTCATAATCCGCAGTACTTCACAGTGCAACCTTATTTGGAGATAGATTTGTTGCAGATATAATTAGTTAAGATGAGGAAATACAGAAGTAGGGTGTACCCCTAATCCAATATGACTGATGTTCTTATAAAAAGAGGAAATTTGAACACAGACATGTGCACACACAGAGAATGCCATTTGAGGATGAAGGCAAAGATCGGTAAGACAAGACCACCAAAGATTACCAGCAAACCAGCAAAAGCTAGGAGAGGAATGGAACAAATTCTCCTTCACAGTCTTCAGAAAGAACCAACCCTTCTATCTTCTTGATCTTGGATTCCCCGCCTCCAGAACAGTGAGACAACAAATTTCTGCTGTTTAAGCCACCCAGTCTATGGCACTTTGTTATGGCAACCTTAGGAAATCAACTCAGGCAGAGATGCTAATTATAACAATAGACATCCAATGACAATAACATCCATTGTATAGCTCTTCTAAGATTCTTTTTCCAAGTCAAGAAAGAGGTAAAGATTTTTATTATAAATAAGTGGATGGAAGTGACAGGATTTACCCCCAGCCTACATCAAAAGGTCATGTAAGAGCTGAGACTAGAATGATGAGTTTTCATACCCGACATTCTGAGGTTCTCTGGCCACTGGTATCCTAGCTTATGTTGGAGGAAAGAACAGGTGGGGAGAGGAAGAGTACAGCTCGCAGATACTTTTTGTTCCCCCAGGTCAATTACACAAGGTTAGCCATTCATCTTCAACAAGACGTTGTTGAGGAGATGGATGGTGTAAACGGAGAGCTGAGTGGGAATATGGGGAATAGAACTAATAATGACAATAATAACAACATCTTTGCTTCCAGAAAGTTTTCCCATTCGCTATTTCATAGGACTTCTACCTCCAAATGTGTGAGACTGTAACAATGATTATAATTATCCCTTTTTGGAGATAGGGAAGCTGAGACTCCAAAAAATAGAAAGAAATTATCCAATCGTCTGGGGCCAGAGCTAGGTCAGCACTCATTCTAGGAAACTATGGTTGAAGAAAATGTTTTCTATGGAAGATTTTATATAAAAATATACATACAAAAAATAAGTAAGGAGACATTCGATTTCATTGAATTTCCAAGGGTTTTGAATCCCTTCAGCATGACTGATGCATGTACATCTAGAAATGTAGCCTAGGAAGGGACAGTGGAGAGAGCAATCCGAAAAACCAGGGAGGAACCCAGAACTCCCTGAGCTGGCTCTAGTGTTCTGTAAATGAACTGGAAAGAGGGGCGACATCGGGCATGCTGGCTTTGGTCTCCCCAGGCTGGGCTCCTGGGGTTATGCAGCCAAGGCTTCTCACACAGGGCTCTGTCTGACCCCTGATGACAGCAAGCCAGAGTTAAAGGTGGACAGGGGAGTGATTGCATCCTTACAACCTTAAACATCAGGAAACACTCCAGCTGCCCCACCCTTCCTTGGAAATCCCTACCGTCAGGGTACAGACATTTATCTCACCTTTCAAAAAATATTTTATATTTTTATTGTATGTCTGAGAATAAGAAGTAAAGTGAGTTTACTTCTCACTGTTACGTGGAATGACTAAGGATTCATCCTCCACTTGCCTCATTGCGTCTCACCATCTCAAAGCAATGCCTCTATTTCTCATATTCCAGATTTGGTGGACAGGTACTCATTCTCCGTCCCCTGCGTGAGTTTCTGATTCATATCACTGCTCTGTCAAATTACCATTCAATGCCACAGTGACCGCGTCTCTCTTTTCTGTGGGCTCATTAATTCACCAAACAAGTATTGAGCACTTGCCTGGTGCAAGTCCCTGGTCAAGCACTGGTGATGCGGAAATAAATAACACACTGTTCACATCCTCAAGTAGTTCGCACTCTAGGGGCACAATTACAATAGACTGGGGGGAGGGGGGAACTGAGCCTAGCCAGTCAAGATGTGATTTGGGCTACAGGAGAACAAGCAGGGCCTGTGGGTTTTGTTCAAAGGAGGGCCCTGTGTGGATCAGAGTTCTTTGCAAGTAGCAGAAGTGAATTCTGGCTACTTACACACAAGAAGAGAGGGGTTGCATCATTTGAATTGTTTTTGGGAAGCCTCGGGAAATCAAAACAGACCCCAGGAAGCTAGAAGCAAAGGCTGTTCCTGCGATTTGATGATTGGAAATTGTTATATGGATAACTGGCTCCATCATTCCTGGTCCTTGTAGCATTCCATTTATTATTCCTTGTATCCTTCCTTGTATCAGTCACCGATTCCAAAGAGAGAATCTTGTTTGCCGAACCGCAGTTCTATGCCCACCTCTTTTCCAGGGAGACCAGACCAGCTTACAGACATCTTGTTCAGGCTGCTTCCTCTGGGGGACAGGCAGGTCCTCAAAAATAAAACAGCAGGGCGCTGACAGTAACGCCAAGCAGAGCAAATAAGAGACGTCCGTAGGGGGAGCTAAGATAGGCTGGGAGGGTAGAGAAGCTTCCTGGGAGGAAGTGGGCAAGACCAAAAAAATTTAAAGAAAAGTTATGAGTCAGTGTGGTGTGTATAAAAGGAGAAAAGGGGGATGCTTTAGGCCTTTGAACAGCAGGGAAAAAAGCACAGAGCAAGCTCTGAGGGTGACAAGTAGGGATGCTGTGGTGAGTGACAATAAAAGAAGGAAGGAGCCAGACGGTAGACAGTCCTTGTAGTCAGGAGCCAGACTGTGGAAGGAACCCTTACATTTCATGTAATGGCAAGGGTGTAGGAAAGAAGAAGGCAACCCACAAAAATATCGAATATAAGATTTAGTGCGGTCACAATGTAAAGGGAAACAAGAAAAAAGGCAGGAGGGATCATAAGTGTAAAATGATACACAGTGCCAAGCACGTGATTAATGCTTAATAAGAGTTAGTTCCATTATCATTACAAACACAGAATGAGGAACATTAGTCTCTTCTTCCTTGGCTTCTCTGAGAACTCAGGGAGATGAGGGGTGTGAGATGGATGGCATATAGTGGGTGTGTTGCCCGTTTATTTCCCACCTCCATGCCCATTCTTGCAGTCATATAAGTCACAATGATTGGAAATAACACAAGACCTAAGGGATTGCGCCGAGAATAGAAAGAAACAAACGGAAAAGAGGTACTAAGGTGAACAGTTAATCATGAGGTATGAGGCAAGAAAGGAGTTTAAAGCCCCTGCCAGGTTTCTGCTGTAGGAGTTTGAGCAGATATCGGCATCATTCACCAAGATGGGTTGTGAGGGAAAAGAGCTTTGCTTGGTTTGGGGCATTTTGAGGATAACCTACATCAGCTATGGCTTCATGTTGGTTTTGGGTGGCAGAGAACCTTCTCAGGTAGCAGCCCTGCATGGCCCTGGCCTCCATACCCCTTGTGTATGGGAAGTGGATGGCCAGGCGGGGACTGAGGAATGGCACTTCAACTGACAGCGAGGCCACCAGGTCACATGACCTGCTCTGATATAAACCACGCTTAACCTCATCCTCTGAACTTTTCCCTGCACTGCACTCCCTAAGGCTTGCCATCTCCTCTTCGTTTAAATGTCTGTGGAACTCTCCCATCTGATAATGTCTCAAGTACATAAACTATTTCCAAAAGGAGGAGGAAGAAATTCTTTTTTAAAAAAAACCCCTCAGAAACCTTTTAATGTCTGAAAAGCATTTCCCCCTGAACATCTGGGGTTTCTGGGGTATGAACAGTTTCCAAGTCCCTTAGCACAAGTCAAGAGGACCTGAACTTTCCTGTGGGCTATGGAGCCACATCCAATCCCAGCACTGGACACAGTGATGAATCACAAAGAATGAAGGGGGAGTCAGATTGGAACTGTCACTAAGCCCAAGGAGTAACTTTTTTTTTTCCTTACTTATGATGTGTTTCAGATCTCATAACATCTGCCTGTTTAAATTGCAGCTGGGGATTTCTTTTTTTTCCTGCTTAAAAGGTTTCCTGATTTCTTATAATAGTAACTGATGTTTCTCTGCACATTCTAACTTTTTTCCTGACTAATTTTCCATCTCTTTCATCTCCTAATAATGTTGTGGCACACGTATTATGGTCTTCATTTGAAACTGGGCACCTCAGAGCCTGGGTGATTTGCCCAAGGACAGGGGATGACCACACAGGTTAAAAGGAACGAGACACTGGGGCACTTGACTCCAAGTGCAGTGCTCCTTTCCATGGATTTAGTTGGACAATGTCCTTCTGAAAGGAATGACCTTCATGAGAGCCAACGCTCGGATCATGGGCAGTGCAATCAGGGAGGAGGCTCTCCACAGCCAGCCGCTCGCTTGTCCAGAGAATACTGTACACTGAGCAGCTCGGGCAGCACTGCTTACAAAGATCAGTAGTTGCCATGTGGCTGGACAGCTTGCAGAGCAATAATCAGGGGCAGACTCTTTGCCATCCGTTTAGAACTTTTCATTGTGATCAGGGTAACATGTTCAAGGGTGTGAGTTGACCTCTTGGAAGACTATAGCTTTGAGTTCACGATGTTCATTTTTTAGAAGTATCTTTTAGGAAGATAGCAAGTGATATAGCTAGAGAGGTTTGGCATTAGAAGACATGGGAGAGAAAGAAATAAGAAAGCCAATCACTTCCATTTATAAACAAGGAAGCTTGGACTTAGGAAAATGAAGCCATTTGCCATAAACCACAATGCTTACCAGAGGCAGCTTTGGGAGTAAAATGCAGGCCTCCTGACTCCCCATTCAGTGGTGTTTCCTCACATTGCACAGCATATGGCTGCAAAGAATATACCCGAGTAACTGCATTCATTTCTCATTAATCAAGTCAGCAGGTAAACTCAGGCTTAACACATTGGAAACAGCCATCAAGGCACTGCTCCGAAGCTGGTCCGAGAGTCTAGGATCCTGAGATCCCGAGTTGTGAGGCAGAGCCATTCCAACAACTCAGGTTTCAGGGCTGACCCTCCTGGGCATCTCATCCTATTATAGGAGCCACGCCAAGTAAACAGGCAGATGGGCTCAGTGTAGACCATAAACTAGAAAGTCTGCTTCTGATGGCTTGTCTGGGGCCTCTGAGAGTGGCCGCCTGTCATGACTGATTAATATACATAAATATGTCCCTTCTACTCACCTGTGCTGGCCTTAGAAAAAGTGTGAGTAGGTAATTCCCTATCAAGGAGTAGATACTCTGGCCCCAAAACATCCCCACCAATGTCAAATCCAAGTGTCTAAAATTTCAAATAAGAAATATGATCCCTTTGATTCTTAAAAGGCCTGTATCTTTTAAGAACCACCTGATGAACCGCAAACCCTCTGAAAAGGGAAGTGAGATGCACCCAGAAGAACAGAGGCTACTGGGAGAAAGGGTAGACGGCACTGGAAAGGGGCATATGGAGCCACCAGAAACCACATTCACGTGCTTCATCTGTCGTGAACTTTTATTGAGCACTTTTATATACCCCAGGCACTAACACAGGTACAGGGGAAACAAAAATGAATAAGGCAAGGTGTCAAGTCCTTTTGTTCTGGAATGGGGGGAGTCCTGGAGCATGAGACCTTTAGTGCTAAAACCAGGAAAGACTCAGGTAAGCTAGACTGAGTTGGTCACTCTACAGACGGTCACGCAGAGAAGGATGCTTACATCTGGAGAAAAGCAGCAAAGCAAATTGCATAGTAGCAAGAGCACTGGAGGAGGAGCCGGAAGCCTTGAGACCAGACTTGGCTTTGCCACTACTAAAAGCCTTCCTGGAATCAGTACTACGGCAAAGGAGCTCTGATATATGTTCTAGTTCAACACTCCATCACTGAAAATGTCTGAGGAAGTTACCAAAGAGCCAAGGTAAGTAGAATCACCTACCTGAACAACAGAGCGTTGCACAGAACAATCCTATGAATGCAAACCAACACAGGTCCCCTGAAGCCTTCTCCAGGAGCAAAAAGAGCCCACATGAGGTAGAAATCTGAGAGATCACCTACGGCTACGTGGCAACCCACATTGGCCATGACTGTGACTGCCAGTGCCTCATTCAAAATTAGCCCCTTCCAGGTACAAGTCACTGGTCTGTGGCTCGACATCAAAAGATTTAAAAAGCCATCAGTCCCTGTGTGTCATCACTATACGGATATATATTAAATTGTAATGAATGCCAATCTCACTTGCACTGTGGCTTGTCAGAGACTGTCTTATTGATCTCTTCATTCACCCACTGAAGCATTGAATTATACTGTTGTTATAAAAGTAATAAAACTTTTGTTAACAAGAGGGAAGAAAAGACTGCAGTACCTGAGCTATCATTTCATTTGGGTGATTGGGTAACGTAGGTGATCACCTCATAGAATTATAGCCATACCTCATTTTATTGTGCTTCACTTTATCACACTTTGCAAATATGATGTTTTGTTTTGCTTTGCTTTGTTTTGCTTTGTTAGACAAATTGAAGGGTTGTGCCAACCCTGAGTCAAGTATGTCTATTGGCAACCCTTTTCCAACAGCATTTACTCACTTCATGTGTTTGTGTCACATTTTGATAACGCTTGCAATATTTCCAGCTTTTTGATTATTATTATATTTGTTATGGTGATCTGTGACTGGTGTATTGTAACTGTTGGGGTGCCATGAATTGTGCCGATATAAGATGGCACACTTAACTGATAAATATTGTATGTCTTCTCACTGCTTCACCAGTGGGTTCTTCCCCGGTTTCTTTTTGTCTCTCTCTCCATCTCCTTGGGCCTCCTTATTCTTTGAAACACAACAATATTGAAATTAGGCCAATTAATAACCCTACAAATTGTTCAAGTGAAAGGAAGAATTGCACATCCTTGTCTCGTGAAGAAGCTGTGAAGATGATGGAAATAATAACAAATGATTTACAATATTACATAAACTTAGTTGATAAAGCAGTGGCAGGGTTTGAGAGGATTGATTCCAATTTTGAATGAAGTTCTACTGTGGGTAAAATGCTATCAAACAGCATCATGTTACAGAGAAATAGTTTGTAAAAGGAAGAGTCAATCCATATGGCAAACTTCATTATTGTCTTATTTTAAGAAATCGCCACTGCCCCCGCCCCCAGCCTTCAGCACCCTGATCAGTCATCAACCATCAACATCGAGGCAAGACTCTCCACCAGCAAAACATTATAACTTGCTGAAGGCTCAGATGATGGTGAGCATTTTTCAGCAATCAAGTATTTTTAATTAAGGTATGTACATTGCTTTTTTAGACAGAATGTTTCTTAATGAACTACAGTATATTGCAAACATAACTTTTATATGCACTAGGAAACAAAAAAATTTTGTGACTTGCTTTATGGTGATATTCGCTTTATTGTAGGGGTCTGGAACTGAACCCACAGTATCTCCGAGCTATGTCCATACTAAACTAGACCAAAAGCTAGAACTACTTCTGTAATTTTTCCAGACCAATGCTAAAATTACTGAATAAGCTCCAGACTCCCAACTAAGTTATATAGAATCTCTATCCATATTAACAAAAAAATTTCCAAGAATAACATGTCTCCATCGTAACTTGACTATCTACAAAACATAAAGAGAGCTCAAATTCAGTCAGAGAAAAAAGAAATGTCAATATTGGGAAGGGTTACAAGATGCATGGAGTAGAATCATATGAGTTCAAGACTCAATGGGCTGGCTGACCAAACTTAATGTTTCAGGGCCTTTTCCAGACAATCTTCTTCTGTGTGAATATTATGAATCCAATTCACACTGTGAGCTTCTAAACTGCACTTTCTATTTTCTGGATTTTTAAGTTTCTCATATACTTCCACAGTTGGGAGATCAGCCCTGCAATCCTTGCACAAGTTCTAAAAAATAATCAGTTCCATTTCCAACGCCAGTGATTGTTCTCAGCTTCACAGCTTGTGGCCTCTACCAGGAAACGAAGCAAACGTTCCCTCTTTCAAAGCAGGTGCAGCAGCCTGACAATAATCCAATAAAAAACCTATTAGCTAGGTCTCCATGACACTCCTCGTATCCATGGGACCCACAATATCTTTAATGTAGATAATAAATCCAGACCATTTCCTTCCGCAATTGCTCCCAATATGGCTCCACTCCTAGGACTGTTTCACTAACCTTTTGTTGCTACATTTTCTCATGAATGCTGAATCACTCTCTAATCTTTACCATGAAACACGTGTGGCCCCACTCAGTGAAACAGATCAATCTGCTTGTGTCAGCCGATTGCAACTGTCTACCGGGCCATAGCTGTAGATTGCAAACAGCAGGCCTAATACTGACCAAGTTTTAAATGATGAGTCATGGCTTGGTTGTTAAGTGATAATGAGTAAAGAGAGAAAACAAGAGGAGATTTGTGACCACTGAAGTCACTGTGTATGTGTCTGAGTAACCCTGAACTTGGAAGCTCCAGTGCATGTCTGTATGTTAAATAAAACTTCAAGGTAAAAGTGTTCCAATTTATCCTACATATCACTTTTCCCTCAATATTGCTGTTACCTAATAGCATCTCAATTCAGAAATCTTTTGCGAGTTATACTAAAAGACTGACTCGTTCCTCTACCTGGGATTCAACAGTTTAGTTTCATCATTATGCACCCCCTATACACCAACTCCATCTCTTATTGTCTGCATATTAACACTGTTTAAAGAGGCAAAATGCCTCACTGTTAACTATTATATGTGTGATGCTCTCTGTCTCATCCCATTATTTGCTGGACTATAATCTCCATAAAGGCAGAAGCCAAATTTGTCTTGCTTTGCTAACTCTCGTATCCCTAACACCTAGCGTAGTATCTGGTGTTTAGTAAACATTTATTGAAACAATAAAATGATATGCTTGTGTAGTTTGTGCTTTTAAATCAATGTTTTATTTTGTGTTTTTCCTACTTTATATCTATAATTCTCCTCACCCTTCAGACCCTGCTTAAACCCTGAACCCTCTTGGAAGATTCTCCTAGGACATTTTTGACTATATTGACCTCTTTTCATCCAAGTCCAATTATGCTATTGAACTCACGTCTCTCTAAATCTTAGCTTGGAAAATGTTAGAATTTTAAGAATTATTAGATGGACCAACACTCCATTTTTTATAAATTGTGAATTCTGAAGGCAAAGAAAAGAACATCACTTATCCAAATTTATACAGCACCTCAAAACCAAGACTTGAATCGGGCATCGGTTTTTGTGCAACCACAACTCTGTCGTAACGTGGTCTCATCTGTACCAGAAGCCTGTCATTCCTTACAGTCTTGTGACTCCTCCACACTAGGGAGGATTCCAGCTGATATTTGATCAATATTGTTAAATGGCATATTCGTCTCTGATTTAAAGTGTTGAGCTCTAAACAATAGAACAATGTGAAGTCAAAGAAGTTGTTGGATAATAAAAAAGAAGTTGTTTGAGCTTCTCTTTGTTTCATGTTCAATGGAAAATTAAAGTCCCCTTAGGTTTCTGAATATGTGTCTTAAATCAACAAAAACATCTGGATTGCTATTATATGTCTTGTGCGCTATATCAAATCAACAGCCCCTCAGAATAAATAGTTCTCCTGGAAAACCATTTCCATTCACCAATTATTCTGCAAAAGGTGATGAAACTATTGTAATAAGAACCTGGATAACCAGAAAGAAGTGGGAAAGAAAAAGAGGTGTCATTTAATGAGAAAGAACCCCTCAAAAAATGCCACTGCCCATGTCATCTAACCATCTGTTACCTGAAAGAAGGTGGCATACGAAACACAGGACTTGTCCCCATTCGCACATATTATGTCATTGGAAAAAAGGTCTAAAAAAACAGACAGGTTTCCAAAATCCTAAACCCAGCTGCATGACAAACTGGTTGGGTGGGGAGCTTTACAATTATCTCAGCACTAGTGGTAAATACAGAGAAGAATGTGGTTGTGCCACCACTATCCATTTCCTCTCTTCCCTGGTGATGCAAGTACATTACATTTCTGAACCTCCCTGTAGTTACATGCTCATTTGATTGCGATCTAACCCAGTGGTATAAGGGTGGGAATAGCCTGTGCTGCCTCCACCCTAAGGTCTAGTTACTGAAAACTGTACACATTCTCCTCTGAGCTCTTTCCTCCTTCACTGGTAGCAACAGCAGAACAATCGTAGAAGCCACCTGTTGAGGATGGTGGAGTTGCCTATCAACCTGAGTCCCTGAATGACTGTAGAAAAGAGCCACCCTGCCAGCCTGAACACTAGCCCTAGACAGTTATTATTATAAAATCCACTGAAATTTGGGGGGCTATTTATTATTGTAACTTAACATAGTTTCACCAATAAAAAATCACTCCCATGTTACAAGATTGATGTGAAGTACAAATTTACTTTGAAAATTATAGGAAAATATGATATAGATCGAAGGGAGGATAATCTGTCAAAATTACACATAAATAAATTGTCCTTTTACTCTGACTTTGCATGTGTTTTTTTTTTAAAAGATACCACTACATTTCGATACCCACATTACTAGAAAACAATTCCTTACAATAATAAGAATAGAAAAACAATCTAACAGTTATCAGGTAATATATATAAAATTCCTTCAGAGTTTTTTGTTTGTTTGTTTGTTTTGTTTTAGATTTCAGGAATAAATCAGATTTGAAGCCAGAATTATATAAACAACGTCTCCAGTCTTTATTCCAGTTGGCTAGTGTAATTCCTGGCCAAAAGAAAAAATAAGACCTCAAAGGTCTTATCAAAAAGTTTTTGCAGAAGCTTCAAGGAACTGTTGCCATTTTCTGTTGCCTCTAGATTTAGAGAAGGTAGAAAGAATTGCTTCTCAATTCTTCAGAGCAGAACAGAACATGAAATAAGACCCTGATAATATATGTATATTTTTCAGTTTATACCCTAACCTGTTAATGGGTGATGCGTTCCAGTCAGGTCCTTCCAGATCATAATTTACTAGGCAAATAATGATAATGAACACTTTTATGAC
Source organism: Rhinolophus sinicus (assembly GCF_036562045.2). Taxonomy (NCBI): domain Eukaryota; kingdom Metazoa; phylum Chordata; class Mammalia; order Chiroptera; family Rhinolophidae; genus Rhinolophus; species Rhinolophus sinicus. Next base: position 23,523,735 of record NC_133758.1, on the reverse strand, counting down.
AATTCAGTCTACAGAACATTCTCAAATTTTCCATTTCAGTCAATGTCTTCACCATCAAGTTTTCAAATTTTAATTTGAATTGACCAACTGTTTCTACCGTGTTTCCCCGAAAATAAGACCCAGCCGGACCATCAGCTCTAATTAGCGTCTTTTGGAGCAAAAATCAATACAAGTCATATTCATATTAACTTAATATGAGACTCGGTCTTATATTATAGTAAAATAAGACAGGTCTTATATTAATTTTTGCTCCAAAAGACGCATTAGAGCTGATGGTCCGGCTAGGTCTTATTTTCGGGCAAACACGGTATAATATAAGACCGGGTCTTACATAATATAATATAATGTAAGACCGAGTATAATATAATATAATATAATATAATATCAAGTCTTTTATTAATTTTTGCTCCAAAAGACGCTTTAATGCTGATTTTCTGGCTAGGTCTTATTTTCGGGGAAACACGGTAGCTCTGTGCTATTTCTGAGTTTCATCATTTAACTTCCATTTTCTATATCTAACATCTCAGATAAACTTTCTAAACCCCATGTCTATATTCCTGAAAAATATTCCTAATTCTCTTTGTTCAAGTACTTTCTCTCTCTAGTTAGCTACCAAAGCAGATGCCCTAAATATTGTTGTATCATACAAAAATAATTAGAATAGTTATCTTTTATTGAACACTTACTAAGTGCTGGAATCTATGCTAAACACTCTACATGTATTTCCTTATTTTATTCCTGCACCACTCTATGTAGTAGATGTGCTTTTTCTCTCCACATAAAAGATTAGGAGCCTAAGGCTTCAAGAAGTTAAGTAATTTGTCTTTACTTGCAATCTGTTGTGATAAGGATAAAATGCAAACTTCGAACCCTGGCCTGTGTGACTTCTGAATCTGAAATTTTGGTCATTGTATTATAGTTCTTTTAGAATAATAAATCCCTTAATCCATTTACTAGTCTTTAAGCAGGGGTTCTTGCCAGGATTTGCTACACTACTTGAAACATACCATTTTTCATTTTAATTTGAAAATTTTCAAAGTTATTCATAGTGAAAAAGCTATATGGATGTGTCAACTATTCAATTCAGCAAGTATTTACTGAGTGTTTGTTATGGCGCCTCCCAATGCTGAAGGCTAAATATGATATAAAAAATTATTTTTGATGTTCACATGGCAAAACAGCTGTACACGTCATGTGGAAGCAGGGAATTCAGACTTGTTAAAGGTGATGTTTTTGTAAAAGATTCTTAAAAGGTTAAATTTGGCTAAGTATGCTGAGGATACATTCTTAACGACTTCAAAACATATTGACTGTCATCCTGAAAGCCATGCTGAAATGTTTTCTAAACAGGCAAGTCATGGGAGCGAAGTATTAACTTAGAAACATTGATCTGGCGGGAGGTCCAGGATGGATGCCCTGAGCATGGAAAACTCTGAACCAGACAGAGCAGTAAGAGGTTATGTCAATAATGTGTGTATAAAGGAAAATAAAATGTAGCTGATCTGTCTGAATGCCTACCATAAACTTAGGATGTTTCAGGAATGGCCAGAAACTTTATATACATAATTTCATGTGAAGTCTTGGAAAAAAAATAGTAAGCTAATAATTATCTTGATGTTGTTGGGAGAGAACTTGAAAGTCAGAGAGCTTTATAATATCTAAAGTTGTGGAAGTAGAAAGTTAAGAATTAATATTAATCATGTTTCAAAGACATGTGTATGGGGATTGGTGTTTGAATGTGAGGGTATAAGACAAGCAAAACATCTCAGCGAGCTTTTAATCCTGTGATACTAGAAAATGGGGAGTTGCCCTTTATGGGTGAAAGATAGTGAAATGGAGTCTCTTCTCCATTTATTTACTATACGTCCTAGATTAACCTTCTGGAGAACTAACATTCTGTAAACTTAATTTTACCATATTTGTGTCCAAATGACCACTGTTTGCAAATATCCAATGCAGCCTCCAAAAACAATAATTTGCCACCACGGAAAGCAAAAGGATCATTGCATTTTTCTTCTCCAGTTGAAGATGCATGGAGAGTTTGGCTAGCAAACAAGTTTCAAAGTTTTAGTACATATAGTTTAATTCAAGGAACAAAAAGAATTATAGGCATTGCACATAGTTTGTATGATTATTATTTCTATTGTTGTTCTTCAAAAGTATTTGCAAGTTTAGGGACTAAATTGCACTTCATTATTGTTCTTCATCATTTTTCTTTTCACTTTATTTGTATGCATTTCAGTTTGTAGCATAAATCTGGGCACCTAGTAAGTGCTTAATAAATACTCATCCATCACTGTTGCTTTTAGAGAATATTTCCCTCAATTTATAAATGTGACATTCCTTCTTCCTCAAGAAGGGTCAGTTACCATTCTCACTTTGCAAATGGAAAATGTCAAAATATTCACTATATGTTTGGGAAGCAGAAGCATACTTTATAGTATTTCAAATATGTAGTTAAGAATGGAAGATAAATCTTGATAGTTTACTCCTATCCGTCCTCTAGCCCACCTTTCTTCCTTAAGTGCATGGCCAAGGAAGAAAGAAATAGCTGTAGTTGTTCCATGCTTTGTCTAAATGAGGTTAAATTTCCCTTAAGGATGTACAGTGTTTTATATGTGCCTATATGTTTCCTCTTATAATGGCCCCAGGAGATAAGTAGATAAGTCTTACTATCCCCATTGTGCACAGATAAGTTCCAAGTTCAAGGACCTTGCCTAAAATCACACAACTGGGTATTGGCATACCAGGTCTCCAGATATATTCCCCATCCATCTTCTTTCTCCTAAACCAGGCAGCCTCTGAAGCTCGACTAACATTTTTCTCAATTAAAGTTATCCACATTAATTGCAGCTGTTTTCCAAGTACGTGGACAGAGTAGTGAACAGCTGTTCTTAACCTTAAAGGAGTGAGAGAGCACAACCACAGAGAATGACAACAGGAAACATCTTTCAGGCAATTTATAACTTGAGGCCAGGCCTGCATCTGCTGTGACAAATAGAAGAGGGGATTGGGCAATTACCTATGATGTTACTCACTGCAGATAGCCACTCTCCCTAAACCCCTCAAATCACTTTGTCCTTAAAGCATTTCCTTCCTTATCTTACCCTCACATGTTTTGACTAATTATATGGTAAATACTGTGAGAGCAGGGACAGGGTCTTCTGTGTCCCAGATAACTGAATTGATTGGCTCAACTGGTGCTAATGAGCACAGGGTTGTCACTGAGGGTCACAGAAGGGGAAAGACCATCTCTATGCTCTATGGGGAACTTCTTGGGGTTCTTGTTTGCAAGAGCGGCTGGGTCAGTGTGGATACTCCTTAACATCTTTCCCTGGCTGCCTAACAGGCCAAATCCAACTTGTTCTTCGAGGTCCAATTAGTTCCACCTTCACTATGAAGCGTTCCCTGAATGCACCAAGTTGATTTCCCACTTTAATAGAACCCATCAGGCTATAGATCACTCCTTTTTAGTCCCAGGTCATAGCCTACCTTTCACTGTTATTTAATTAGGTCGCTTGCAGTTATGTCTCTGCATTAAAATGAAAAGCCAGAGACTATGAACTTTCTTTTTTGTATTTCCACCCTCTTCCGATCCTCTTCTTATCTCACCCTCACCCTCAGCCAATATGAGGATCTGGCACAGGATTGAAGTCACATAAAAAATGACAATGTGAATGATATTTCTACATATATTGGGACTCACCCATCTAAACAAGCACTGGTCTCTTCAAAGCAATCTCTTGGAAAGGTCAGCATAGTTCCATCTTTGACAATTGCTCCTCTTCCAGGTCAGATTATTCTTTAGTGGGTAGATAGCTGATGCTCCCCTTCTTCTGTGCTGAATAATTTGTCCACTCCTATGCTTGCCCCTAACCCATAGACCAGGCACACTTTCCGGGCTGGACATTATTTTTCCAGCTTGAAGCATTCTAGTTAGGACTATAAAAGCATGCAAACGAAATATTAGAGAATAGCCCAAAGAAGTACATAATCGAATTGTTGAATATCTTTGCACTCCTCATTCCATGTGAAGGTAGGTCTCCCCCTTCAAAGCCCCATCACCCAGGGAACTCCAAGACAGCACGCTTCTCACCCTGCAGCCCCTGATTGCCCTGCCTTGCAGTGAGCTCCGCTAAGCACTAAACAGGCATTACTCTTCTTTCTTTGTCTCACGGCTTAGCATAGCCTCTTAATAAATCCAAAGCTAAATTAATTAACTATTAAAAAACTGTTTCCATTTGCACTGTTAAAGGAATTTGTTAAAGAACTCAGGGAAGGCACTGAGCAATGGGGATTGGAAAAGCCAGATAAGGGTTCATGGCTCAGCAGGGAAATGCCACAGGCTGTAGCGTGGAAGCTAGGAGGAGGAAGGAGGGCGTAACAGAGGATCACACAAGCAAACTTATGGATACATCCTCTATTATGCATCATCAAAGAGGCAGAGTGAGGACTATGCCACCACTACTATCCTAATAAATCCCGGTAATGTCTATGAATATTGTTCAATCAGGAAATCATCTCCATTTGGAAAAAGAATTTCAGTGAAAGGATCACCACACCTTTGAAAGGTAAGCCAAAAATAACGCTGAGTTTTGTGGCTTTGGAAAATCAGTTAAACTTTGTAAGCCTTGACTTCCTCATCTTTAAAACTGAAATAATGATACTTGTCTCTCTTAAGGTCAAGGTGAAGGTCAGAGGAGGTAATATGTATGAAGTACTGTGAAAAGCACTGGGGTAAATATAAGTAATTAATGTCTAATTTGGCTGCTGCAATGGAAGAGAATGCAGCTGTCTGAAGATGTGTGTGACACCGAGGCACTTGTTTTCCACCCTTTGACCCAGGGCTAGAGCTTCTATACGTGAAATCACCATGTAGGTGTAATCAGGCTGAACAACCCATCTTTCTCTTTTCCTTTCTTTCTATTTCACCTTCCAGGATTTTGTATCTAAGGAATGATCAGAAGAATCAACTTGAAAACACTGCATTTGCTTGGAGCTACCCTGTATTTCTTTCATGTCACAAGAAACACATTTTGCTCATCACTGTCTCTCAGTGTCTAATACACAAAGAGGGGTTGTTTAATAAAATTTAATGAATGAAGTTGCAACCCAACAAAAACTTGGAATTTATTCATTAATTAATTAAGTAATTTATGCCAAGAATGTATCCAGGTCATTTAAGAAATGGTTCCCCTTTCTTGTGATTTAGATTCACTCATTAATTGGTTTCTCTGCCTGGCTGACTGTCAGTCGAGACGCCTACATTGCTTATATCCAGCATGCTCATAAACAGAGCAAAGTTATTAATTGAATCTGCTTCCATTGGTGGCAAACGTGAGGGAAGCAGCCTGTATGTACACACTTCCCTTGGGGTTGTTTGTTTGCTGGATTACCACCTCAGAGAAAGCCAGTCTGTGTCCGTCAGCACAACACCCACACGAAGGGACTATTTTGGCTGTCTAGCCAGACAACTCGTTGATTCAGTGGCACGTATCAATTCCTTGACTAAATCTCTGTTTGTCTAATGGAACTGAATGGCTAATGAACTTCAACTGGTTGATCCAATAGTGCTATGGAGACAGATTCTTTTATTATTTTTGCATGAAAAAAATACGTATTTCTTTACTTAAAAAAAAAACTAATGATCAGTTTTAATCACCTTCATAAAAAAATATTGGTTTGGGAGCCAAGAGGTCTGTACCGTCACCTAGTCCTACCTCTCCTATTACCTAACTGGTTGACCTTAGGAAACGGATTCCAACCTCACACCCCACCTCCTCTCTGCATCACCACACTCTGCCTCACCTCTCACGTCCAGCCTCAATTTTAGTGTATTGTTTGTAAATGAAAAATTTAAACTAGTAGACTTCAAATTCGGGTTTTATGAGCTTCTAATGATAGGCCCATACTGGCCTACTCATTGCAGAAACCTTGCTTATACAGGCGTCGATTATCTAAGTATTTGTTACTTATCTCTGTTATAAAATACATAGACTCATAATCTGTTATGAGATAGATTTGAACTTATAGAAATGAAGAGTACAGGAAAGGCTTCCCAATGGAGTTAACACGTAAGTTTCATATTGGATTATGGGTAGAAGTTAAATTGGCAAAAAAGTAGAGAATAAACAGGAGGGCTTCAGACCCAGGCAAAATTATGAGCAAAGGCATGGAGATAAGAGGCATTACAAAACTTCTACAGACATCGCTGCTGCTCCGTTTACCTTGAGTGTAAACTGGGAGATGTGGCAATAGTTAGAACTGGACGATGCGGCAGTGCCTGTGGTGTGGTGGCTCATGCTTTCTCAACACAAGTTCTACTATTTTTCAAGACTTGTTTGGAGTGATGACAAAGACCCTTACAATGAAGCTTACTTTCATAAGCCTGGAAATTCCCGATGGCTCTAGGACATGAAATTGGTTCCCACGGGGTTAGAAGGAAAAGGTTTGTGTTAAAGCAGATATACTAGTTGGGAAGCTGTCATAGCAGTCTAGGTGAGAAATGAGGAACTAAACTGAAAGGCAGTGAGGTGGGTATGCAGAAGGAATGATTTTACTTGGCATGGCCATTAACCTGAGAAATCATGGGCAAGAGCTTTGAAGGGCAGCCCCATTCTCCTATGCTAATTTAGGACTGTGGTAAGTAAGGGTATATTTTCCTTTATGTTTTTTTTTAAACTAGCAGTTACGAAAACATGTCAAAGCTGCACACGAATTAATGAGCCCCTGCAGGCTGGGCTGTCTTTATTAGAAGCTATAGGAGCTCTGTTGGCATAGCAGCCAAAGGGAGGCTTCTAGGCTCACAGTGGATTCCTCAGTGGCCTACGTCCATGGCAAAGCTGCTTTCCTTGCTCCACAGCCAGTCATCTCACAGTTGTGTTGTCCGAGAACTGTCAGGGCTCAGATGTTCTCCTGGCTTTTACCAGACATCCATGCATGTTCTCAGGAGAAAACATGCAATGTACACAACACAGCATAAGGCAGAGCAGATCTGGAGGGAGGCAACTTCTGTTTGACCCCTTGCCTATGCATTTATCAGCCCTGTGTCCTGCTCTTAAGACAAAGGCTAAGTTGATCCCTCAAGTGCTGTCAGGGTTATTTGTGGTATCTTCCCTAAGCCTACTCCCTCCATCCACTGAAAGCTTCCTCTATACCTCCCCACTACTAACCCCTGCATAGCGAGTGTTGATGAGAGCTCTAGACTAAGTTCAGATACTTTTGCAAGCCCTTCCAACACTAACCTCCCACTGCAAAACCTCAGAAAAATAATACGGTATATGAATGGCATTGTGCTTTTCCTTTTAGCCACCAAGCTTTGCATCATGGGTATTCTCTCCCTGCCTGTAGCTAAGCTAATAAACTAACCTAGATTAAGAAATTCCTGAAAGATAATGGCCTCAAAAGGTAACTAACCTTCTCCAAAAGCATTTGCATTTTTCTTAGCAGCCTTCAAAGCTTTAAGTCAAAAAGTGATAGGAAAAGAGATTGGGACACCATTGCAGATGGGATGGGAGATATTTTGGAGGAAGATACTATGAACTTTGAGTTGTACTCCTTAAGCATAACAAGGAATGTATTTTTGTTTGTTTCTAAGCTGTGTGATTTCTATGCTCCCGATGAGGGGATACTGAATTCAGACCCAAAGCCCCACAATTTAAGTCTGACTCAGGGTTCACTGTCATAGATGTAGGCATTTATTAGCTGTCCAGATAAGGAGCTAAAGATACTAAGAGCCACCCAGCCTTATCCACACAGAGTTTAGGCTGTGACTTGGGGGTTACCAATGGGCCCCTTGGCCTAAGATTTCTTCCCCCAACTGCATGCCTCAAAGCCTATAATCCCACCATTCAGAACCCATTCCCATGAGTTTTTAAATTTACCATTTCTCTATTAAGCAGAACCAATGCAATCTGAAGCTGGTTCTGATCCACACTTTCAATAGATCATGTTCTATCCAATCCTTCAGATGAGAGCAGAGCTCTATGGAAGAAGATTATAACTCAGGAACTCATTAACCTTCCATATGCTGATGATGGACTTCAGGGACCTGTGGACCCTGGAAATAAAAGCAAAATGTCCTTTTCAACACCAGACTCCTCATTCCTATCTCTGTGGGGAATGATAGGAAACGTTTAAACTTATGCAGCTGCACTTTTCTGGAGAAAAGGCCTCAGCTTTCATCACATTCCTGATCAGGTCCATGATACAAACATATTTAAAGTAATGAAGAGACACAGGATGGGAGAGGGGTGTGAAGCAGTTCACCAGTGGTTGGCGGGGTAGAGAGGAAAGCGAGTCTGAAGAGGATGGAAGAGAGCCTGTGAGACTAACTGTCCCGTTGTCACAGCTCAGCTGTAATCCTGACTCTTGTTCAGCAGCAGTGCATGCTATGTCCTGACCATTGTAAAAGATCCTCTAACGTCCCTGGGAGCTCCCACCCCAGAAGACACACTCGGGCCCCCAATCTTGGAATACCTATTGCCATAACTGGTTTCCCAGTGTAGAATCTCTCATGAAAGGGCTGCACAATACACTTGGGCAGGAAAACCACTTCATTCCTCACGTTCTTTTCCTCCTTTTGGCTAAGGACTGGGGGTATAGCAAAACTTTTCTCGCTGTGGTGAAGAAAAAGAAGAGCAGAGATCTGGTTCAGGCAGGGAGGTGACCAGCAGGGCCTGGGACAGCAGGGTCAGACCGAAAGACCAGCCTCTAAAGAAATGGCAGCAGTAAAACCATGCCGCTTACAGCAAACGTTTCCTTGCTTGTGACCATTTATTGGGTCATCCGGGCAGGTATGGAGTAACCTCTAGAAGAACTTAGAACGTGTCTAGCACAAGTAATCAGGCACCCACCCTATAGACAGAAGTGATGCATACAGCCAGATTTATCTTGGCCCTATGCCTCACCTGAATGCCTACACACACACACACACACACATATACCATATACACACATACATCCATAAATGCACAATCTCAAAACTTATCAAAGCAAGATGGGGAGGGAAAAATGCTACTAAGCCTACTGCTTAACCTTTGTCATAGTTTACGAGTAATATATGTTACTATGGAATATAAAGAAAAATACAGAGAAGGGAATAAAAAGTATCCATGTTTATACCATCAGAGTTATCGTCTAGGTATAGTTTTCTCCTAATAGCACACAAACTATACAAACTGCTTATATATATATATATATATATGTCTTTCTAAGAGACAGATCTTAGAAAGATGCACAGAAGACATTAAAGCAGTCAGGTCAGTGTTTCCTAAAGCATTGAGGTCTATGATTTATAACTTCCATGGAGAATTAACAGATGTTTCATGTTAATTGTGTTATGTGGTCATTCAAGTTTGGGAAATGCTGGGTTTAACAAAATTAAATAAGTTTGTTTATCACGGAGTCTAACACAAAATATACATCATGTATTCCCAAGAAAAAGGCCAAACAGCATTTCTCAACTGTATTTTGACAATTTGAGAAAGAACCCTTCTCACACAGAACATTTCATTTAAGTAATGTGTTATGAGTAGTTTAGGAAATGTTGAAATGAAAACCAGGGAAAAGAAATTCTGGGATAGATTTGGCTCTAACACTTACTTAATATTTGACCTTAGTTATCTATTACTGTGAAACAAATTACCTCAACACTTGGTGACCTGAATCCACATTTACCATCTCAGAGTCTCTGTGTGGGTTAGAAATCCAGGAGTGCCTAGCGGGAGGCTAAGGGTCTGGCTCAGGATCTCTCACAGGCTGCAGTCAAGATATTGGTCAGGGTCCCAGTCATCTCAAGGCTTTGCTGGGGAAGAATCTGCTTCCAAGTTCATTCACATCACCAGTGGCAGGACTCAGTTCCCTTTGGGTTGTGGGACTGAAAGCCTCAGTCTCTCACTGGCTGGTGGCTGGAAGCTGCCCCCAGTTCTTTACCATGTGGGCCTCTGCAGCTTGCTTCATTGTAACGAGCACACGAGACGAGCCAAAGAGAGAACAAGCAATAGGAATTTCACTGTCATTACGTAATCTAATCGCAGAAATGGTATCCTATCACGTGTGCCATATTCTGTTTGTTAGAAGCAAGTCACTGTGTCCAGCTCGCATACAGGGAGGGAGATTAAAGAAGAGTGTGACTGCCAGGAAGAAGTAATCACAGGAAGGCATTTAAAAAGCAGCTGATCACAGCTATTCCTAAAGATCACAAGATCTTCAATCTGGAAGAATTTCAGGAGATTATCTGATTTCCATATTGAAAGATACAAGAACTGAGGTTCTTTCACAGGGTTAAATCTGTTTCAGAGATCACATGGTACCAGGCGGTGACAATCCCTTATAGGGACTCAGATCTTCTGAGTATTAGTTTGGTGCTTTTTCCATGATGGCAGGCTGCCTCAGTGTCTACATCTGTGAACTGAGATAATGATCCCTGGACTACCTTTCTCCCTCAACAGAGATCTGTGAGAAACCAAAGCAATCAAAACTATGAAAATGCTTTTTAAAAAGAATAAAATGACAGCTATTCAAGTTGTGCAAGGTGTGACAATTAAGTTTGAGAACTTGCCACCAACGTGCTTATGTTGGCAGCACTGTACAAACAGCTCAGTAGTTTCATAACCTTGGTACTCGTATATCAGTGTCTCACAGCTGGGTGCATGTCAGCGTGTGGTGGTGTCTTGCCGAGTGGCATTCATTACTGTTGCGTGTTTTCGTGTACCATCGCGAGAATGTCTGAGCTTACATTAGAACACTGAACAAACATTAAATTTCTTGTTAAACTTGGCAAGAAGTAAGAGAAATGTTAGTCCAAGTTTATGGGAATAATGCCATGAAGAAAACGGCAGTGTACAAATGGATTAAACGTTTTTCTGAGGGGCAAGAACGCGTCACTGATGAAGAGATGTCAGGGAGGCCAGTAATGAGCAGAACCGACGAAAACATTGCAAAAATTACATTGCAATACAAAAACATTGACCTGTGTGTCAAAATCGTCAGCTGCCTATGAGAAGCATAGTAGACCAAGTAAACAGTGATAGAAAAACAGTTACAAAAATCTTAACTGAAAATCTTGGCATGAGAAAGGTGTGTACAAAAATGATCCCCAAGGAGCTGACCAATGAACAAAACAAAGGAGAGTCGAAGTTTGCCAAGACATTTTGGAGAGACAAGAGGCTGTTTTGGGCCATGTAATCATTCATGATGAAACACGGGTGTACCAATAGGACCCTGAAACAAAGCGTCCAAGTGCACAATGGAAGTCAGCCAATTCTCCACAACCAAAAAAGCTCTGTCAGTCCAAATCAAGAGTCAAAACGATGTTGCTAAACTTTTTTGATATCAGAGGGATTATTCACTATGAATTTGTACCAACTGGGCAAACAGTTAACCAAGTTTACTATTTGGAAGTGCTGAAAAGGCTGCATGAAAATATTAGAAGAAAACGACCTGAACTTTTCGCCAACAATTCATGGCTCTTGCATCACGACAATGCACCAGTTCACACAGCACTGTCTGTGAGGGAGTTTTTAGCCAGTAAACAAATATCTGTATTGGAACACTCTCTTTACTCACCTGATCTGGCTGGTCCCCAATGACTTCTTTCTTTACTCGAAAATAAAGGAAATATTAAAAGGAAGACATCTGAATGACACTCAGGACAACGAGGGTAATACGTTGACAGCTCTGAAGGCCATTCCAGGAAGAGTTCCAAAACTGCTTTGAACGGTGGACTAGGCGCTGGCATCAGTGCATAGCTTCCCAAGAGGAGTACTTCCAAGGTGACTATAGTGATATTCAGCAATGAGGTCTGTAGCACTTTTCCTAGGATGAGTTCGTGAACTTAGTTGTCAGACTTCGTATTTTATCGTTATTGCTTTTAATAATAATGTTAATAGTTGGACTGGAGCCAATCAAATCTGTGATATGAAATTTCTTTGTATTCCTCCTTTTACTGTATTTGGTGGTGCTGTTACCAGCTTTGGAGAGATGAATACATATACTTCCTGTTGAGGGAGCCCACAGAGCCAGACATCTGTTTCTTTCCCACTCCCTTGTTTTCAGTTCCATTTATTTGTCATTTCTGTTCCCATTGCGCTTGTATCAGAACCTACTAATCTTGAGTCCCATCTTGCAAAGTTTTTCTCTCTCATTAATGGCAATGCCTATTCAACCTAAAAGAACTAGGTTTCCTTCCTAAAAAGCCCTCATGTGAAAAGAATGTGTAGGGGATACTGCAGATAAACCAACATGCTGCCATCTCACCTATCTACATCTTAACTGTCACATGAGGTAGAGGAAGAGGCCCACCACCTCCGCAGAGCCCTCCACGATCCCCACCACTGCAGTGTTTTCACACATATCCGAATCCTTACCTCGCTTAGACTCGGAACAACAATTTTTTGAGGTTCCATTTTTTTCAGCACGTTATAGAATCATCTTTGATTTTCAAACACACACACTCAAGAGAGTAAATGAGATAAATGAGGCAAGAGAAGGTTAAATCCCTTGGCCAACTTCAAAACCAACAGCAGAACAGGCAATCAGCCCAAGGCGTGTCAGATTCCAAAGCCCCAACTTGTTTTTCCCCACGTCACCATGAATTTCCACATTCTTCATTCTGTTCTCCAGCGATTCTAGGCAGCATGGAGGGAGGAAGTTTGTCTTATCTGTAACCTCGGTGCCTGGCACAGTGCTGGAATTAGTATCAGTTAATTAATACTTAATATGCACTGCTCATTGCAGGTATATTTATAATTTTATCATCCTTTCCAAGATCTCTGAGGTCAACATCTTGCCTTATACTCCCCTCAGCAGCCAGGACCAGTCCTCCAATGTATTACAGATGTGTTGTTTATTTCTCCTCACCCTAACTGTCACCTCATGAGTCAACAGACAATGACCTTTATGAGGCAAAATCATGATTTCAGTGACTGCAGGTAGGGAAGATTATTTTGTCAGAGATTAAACACCAATAAATGCCCATCAGTGGATGGCTCCATGTCACCATTACTGAAAAAGAATGAAGTGGGTGTCCCAATGAATGATGTCCTTTGCACGCAAAGCATGGTACCTCATACTGAGGGACCTCCCTTTAATTTGCTTTAAATCATCTCCTTCACACTTCAAAGAAAGCAAGTTGCTCTTTTATGTTCCTTGTTGAAAGCCAGTTTATCCACACATATGAGGAAAGAAAAAAGAAGTCAGGGGCTTCTAGATGGTCTTTACATTTTCTCCTGGTATATTTTGTTCCAAAATGTTTGTTGTTCTAAGAGTCTGATATAGCACCTTTTTAGTCTCCTCAGGCAGCCCACATTTTAACCTTATCTCAGCCATAAACATTAGCCTTGCTCAACTGTGTATACTATTAAAGTGTTTGTTTATAGAGCTTTCTATCACAAAAACAAAACAATAATCACGTATCATTCTGTCAATTCACATTTCCAACAAAACTCTTCTGGATATTCTCCCAAATTTCTCTCACATTCATTCACCTTGTCTCTACTTCTTGGCTCCTCGTTCCCTTCCTTCCTGAAGTAATTGAGAACAGGAATCTCCCTGTCAAGTTAGTTCCTCACTCTTTTGCCAGACATTCTTTATTTCACTTATTTATTGGACTCATGCATGTCCCCAGAGTTTACAATAAGCCAGAGATTCACTGAATTCCAATTTAGTATTTCCTTTGCCACTAAATTCATCTCTTTATTACTGTTCAGCCTTAACAGCATGTATTGGTGCCAGAAAATATAACATTTATCTCACAGCTGAGGTGCAAATAGGATATTCCTTGAAATATCTCGCCCTTTATCCAGGAGCTATAAAAGACAAAAAAAAAAAAAAAAAATTCTGCTTAACTTAATGTCAGCCTGCTAGCTCCAGCTGTGCTGTCTACAGTTACAATAACAACCATCATCTGTACAGTTTAAGCCTCGTCAAAGATTTACTAAATGCACACAACATTGTGATAATTGCTTCAAGTCTCTCTGTGTAAATTTTGAAGCGTATTTCAGTCATTCGGAGTAAAATACGAAAAGTGGTTTTACATTTGTCGATGTTGACTTAAAAAAAGTCTTCACTCGTTTGAAAATTACTCATATACATGGACAATAGAAGTCATATCACACAAATTCCAAGATGACTCAGTCAGAAACCAAGAAGAGAATCTGACACAGGGGTGGTGGTAGCTTCTGGGTCCCTCCTGGGTACTTTGAGTCTTTGCTCTGAGGCGGCTCAGTCCTTCCTTCAGCAGCCCAGCCTCTCATCTCATTCCACAAGGGAAGAGCCTTCATGTCCCCAATGCTCAACACAGCATCTTCACATCTGTGTCTGACAGCAGCAGACTCTGGGAGGATGTGAGGTTTGGCCCAGAGCTGGACCACTGCGTCCTCACAACACGTATCATAATGTTTCTCCCTTGGGCCACATTCTCCCAGCTGGGCTTTTGATCAAAGAGTGTGTTGAAGGAGTTGCTAAGCATTTTATATACAAAACATCCCTATATGTATAAGGTTTTTGGAAAATGCAGGGATGTGGAGGAAATAAAATTTTAAAACTTGAAAGCTGTGAAGAAAATAAAAAATAAGCAATTGCTTTTATTTTTACATATCGTCTAGATTTAAAGACAGTTGATTAGTTTAGGAATGTAAAATTGATTATGTAACATTTAAAACACTTTTAAAAAAATTCTCAATTTTGGTATATGGAATGACGCAAAGTCTCCCCAGATAGCTTTAGGAAACTGAAGTTATTTTTTACAAGGGAATGAAGAATATTGAGTCTTAGATATTAAAAAAGGAAAGAAAAGTAAATATTCTTTGGGTGATTTTTATATTTTCTAGGCCTTCATTTCTCCATAAACAACATTCTATTTGTTCCTACCTAAGGCCATTCAACTAGACATAAAACAATTTTCGCAAAAAGTCTTCCTTTGTACTCATTATCTAATTGACTTTCATATGTGAGGAGTGGTTAGGGGAAACTGGTACTGATTCAATACAGCAAATAAGTAAAGATTTGAAAAGAAAGCACTTGACCCATGGTATTGGGTTCTGCTTCCAGATACACCACTTATGAACTGTGTGATTTAGGGGAGGGGAACCTCAAACTATATGAGTGACAGTTTGTCATAGAGAATAGCAGTATCTTTCATATCCACCTTACAACGTTTATACAAGACTCAAACAAGATGACATGGAAGAACTTCCTAGTAAATAATAGAATTTATTTAAATTATTCGTATTCAGGTACCTCCACTAAAATGCTGCTTATTTATTCACATTATCCATAGTAATCAGTGAAGATAGAGTCTATTGAATTCAACAAGCTTTGAGCATCTCCTGTGGTCTGTCAATACTGACTTACATGTTTTCATTAGGTCTAAGTTGGGGAGGGGCCTTTTAATCACAGCTCCCAATAGCCAGAGGGCTATAGCACTAGGAAAGTTTCTACAGAGCAGATAACAGTTTTTTGCTGTCATTTGTTTTTTTTGTTTGTTGTTGTTTTTTTTCTTTTTTACATACAACACCATGGCATCTGCAAATAAAGACAGTTCTATGTCCTTTTTTCCAGTATTTATATCTTTGACTTCTTTTTCTTTCCTTATCACATTGGCTAGGAATGTCAGCAAAATATTGAATCAAACTGTTACCAGTTACATCCTTACCCCCTGATATTTCACGTCTTTGTTTTCGATGACATATTTGAAGATTGCAGAACAAAACACTGCTCAATTTGGGTTGTCTGAGATTTCTTCTTGATTTAATTTGGATTATGCTTTTTGGCAGGAATACTCCAGAAATGATATCATGTTCTTTTCAGTGTATCATATTAGGAGGCATATAATGCTACTAGTTATATCAAGTTCAATCACTTCGTTAAGGTACTGTCTGCCAGGATTTTCCACTAAGTTATTATCTTTCCACTTGTAATTAATACATATTTTATGGGATTTGAGACTGCAAAAATTCTATTAATCTTCAATGCTTACTATTTTAGTCATCAATTGATGATCTGGTCTCAGTTAATTTTATGATGATGGTTGCCAAATAGTGATTTTCTGACTCTTGCTTTCTTCTACATTTAATAATTGGCTTTCTACTATAAAGAGTAGTGTTACCATTTATTTGTTTATTTTTAGAGCATTGTGGACTTGCAATCTCTTATTTTATTCAATTGGTTATATTATTTACCATCATTATTAATTTTGAGCTTAAATTGTCCCAGATTTGACCAAAGGAAGTCCCTTCAAAATGGCTCCTGCGGCCGTTTGATGTCATCATCATTCCTTGAGCACCTTTTCTTTGTACAGCAAGATGTTTCAGGCTTATCTTGCACTTTCCTTCTCTGGTCTTCGAATCAGCCATTTTTCCTAGGAGTCTTGGCTCCCTTTAGTTGAGAAGGGTGCTAGAAACCAGTATCTGGTATTAGAAATGGTTATTGTCACTTACAATTTTTTTGTGAATTTATTTGTTGTTAATCTAGTCTGCAGAGCTTAGTCTTTTGTTGGAATATTCATTCTACTTACATTAAATATAACTACTGACATCTTAGTTTGTTCCATCATATTTTTGTCCTTTTTATACTCCTTTCTTGCCTTCTTTTGAATTAATAATTTTATTATTAAATATTTCCCTCCCTTACCTTGTTAATAAAATGTATTATTTTATTATTATTATCTTAGTGGCTATCCTGGAGATTACAACACCCATCATTTCCTGATTAGTATCTAAAATTATAGCAGCCCCTGAAAACTAAGATATGGTTTTCTTTATGTTTTTCTTTCTGATTACACTGTCCAGAACTGTCAGTGCACCATTAGAGCAAAGTAATTATCCTACCTAGGGACTATAGCACTTTGGGATGTAAGACTTCATGTTTTTAGTAAATTTGGGGGGAATTTTTAGACATTATCTCTTAATATATTCCTTCTATTCTCTCTCTTTTCTGTCCTTCCAAGATGCCAGTGTATATTAGACCTCTTCAGCATGACTTATATATCTCTTACATTTTTTTCTGTATTTTCTATTCTTTTTCTCTCTGTGTGCTTCAGTCTGAGTATTTTCTAATATCTATGTGTAATTCATTAATTCACTAATCAAAATGCCTGCTTGTAAAATACATCAACTTATTACATTTGTAATTTTATTTATTGTATTTTTTAGTTATAGTATTTCCATTTCTTTCTGTTTTATATTCCCAATTCTCTGGTGACATTATCTATATTTTTATCTTATGTATATTAATTGTAATTATTTTAAAGTCCATATCTTATTATTCTAACCTGTGATGATCTTTCTATTGCCTATTTTTGCTTTGGGTTTTCAGTCATCCAGCTTTGTTTTTTGTGTACCTGGTAACTTTTGATTGATTGCTAAATTTCTTATGAAAAATTATAGAGACTCTATATGATGTTGTCTTTCTTGATCCAACTGGGACTCACCTATGTCAGATTCACCTTTATTTCTTTGGTATAGGCCTCCAGGTTCTCATCACAAAGCCTGGGGTGTTAACCAGTGTAGGTCTGCTTTACTGGGCTCTCAGTGGTAAACCTTGACTCCTAGTACATGAAACTGCCAAATCTCTGCTGAATTTTGGACTCTTAGCAGAAGCTTTTTGCATGATTTTTCAGAGTATGGCCCCCCACATACACTACTTTGGAGTAAACAAATGTCTTGAGGGAAAATTTCCCCCGCAAAGACTGAGGTTCACCTCTCCGTGGTTATCTTTTCTATGGGATCTTTTGCCCTCAGATCATGGCTGCTTGATCTCTCTCAACTCCATGTTTTGTCTACCTAACTTTGTGAGTCTGCCAGAAGCTCTAGGCTGCCATTTTCTGTTTGGTTTTGGTGCCATGACCTGTGAATCAACAAAAGCCCGAGGATTAAAAGCAGCCATAAATTCCAAGCTCACTTCAATGCAATTCACTCCTCAGGATCTTGGACCTTAATGCCTGGTTGCTTTCTAATGTTTTCAAAGAACTGCTTAGCTTCTCCCCACTCCCAAATCTAACTCACAAAGTTTTTGGTAGAAGATTCTGTTCAGTATCAGCAATACCATCACAGGCAGAAGAGGAAGTGTTTTTCTGTTTTGTTTTGGTTTCAGTTTTTTTGTTTGTCTTTTTGAATCCTACAATAAAGGAGATGATCATTTCTGCTTTGCTCACCGTATGGAAAATTTGAAGTTTACTTTAACCTGGAGAAAGGGAAAGTAGTAGGAAAGGAAATTCATTAATTAGTTTAGTAACTTAGTCCTCAAATCTTCATTGAGTGCTAAGTTTGTACCAGACATTGTTCAGCAAAGAACAAAGAAAGGAAGGAAGCTCCCTACTTATGTGGAACTTTCATTATAGCCAATTTAAACAGACTGATATGTCAGTAAAAATTTATCAAATAATGATACCTTCAGAGAATTAAAATAAGACAAAGACTGACTACTTTAGGTTAAGGAAAGCTTTTTTACAAGGAGATGATACTGAAACTGAGATCTGAATGACAAGAAGATAACCACCATCTGAAGACTAAAGAGAATCACAACCCAAACAAAGGGGAGAGCTAATGCAAAGGTAAGCCCCAAGACAAAATGAATGAGGTAAACAAATATTAATGTTGACAACTGCTATGTGAAACTTCTCTCTCTGCCTCCTAATCCCCCACACCAATCCCTCCTACTGGAGATGCTAACAGGAAGCTGGCTAGTAATGGACACTGAGAGATGTAGTTTGCAGACTCTGAGCCCTAACAGTAGAGCAGAATATAGGAGGGTTGATTTTGGTTGAGAAACAACAGTATAACACTAGCATAGTGCATCCTTGTGGTTACTCATACCCTTTTACACATATATATTTACACTTCTAAACAGTTACACTAGCACCATTTTTACACCATAGACGAGGCAACCATCATTTCTGCAAATGAAGGTACTCTCAACTTCATCCCCAGAAAAGACTGATACAAAGTCCTAGAAATCATTGTTTTTGTTTTCATGTGATGTTCATTCCACTTATAGTTAAATTACAATCCTACCTTATTCTATAATCTACAGACTGAATTTAAAAATTAACCACAATCAATGCCTCCTGTACAAAATAGTGGAAAGGAGAAGGAAAAATATTTAATGTATACATAACAAGGAAGGAAGAGATTATGTTTAACCGTAACTAGTCATGCAGCCATACTCGACATTGCAACTTCAATCATTCATTATTTATCTCGTTTTTCTTACCCTCAACAAGCACCTCAATCAGTTGTGATGCTTTGTTTGGGGTAAGCCCAGCCATCATTCCTGAGGGATCTGAAACTTATCTATATTTGATTGTTGAGGTCTCCATTAATGTCTGGGCACGGAAGCATTAAGAAATTCCTGAGTTTCAGATAGAGTCTCCCCTGTCGTACCTCAGGGAAACAATTACATGTTTTTGATCTGTGGTTGGGAATCTGTATATGCAGAGGTCCAACTGTAGTTATATGTGAATTTTTGACTGTGCAAAAACACTGCACCCCTAACCTCTGCATTGTTCAAGGGTCAACTGTACTTTTCCCGCGATAATTCAAATCAATCAAATCACCTTATTTTGCCATGTATAATGTGCTCCTGTGTATAATGCACACCCACATTTTTGGTCCAAACTTTCAAGAAAAAAAATCTTTTAATTGTTTAATTAAAATGTGTTTGTTTGTTTACATTTAAGTACTTGTTTTTTGTATTATAAAGGAATTGTATCATTTTTTAACATATTATGGTGTAAGAAATTTTATATAACAACTAATTACAAGAACAGATATAAGATATGAGAAATTTTATGTACCGGTAACAAATTTACGATACGTACACAACCTAGTAGGCCAAGAACTCTTCCACATTGCAAGTTCGTCGTAAATGCAACAAAACTGATTACCATATTCCAGGGTATTATTCTACATATGGATATTGTTATTGATTTCTAGAGTTACACTTTTAACTCATAAGCATAAATAAAAGAATCAAAAACATTTATATAGATATGGAATTAGTACGACCCATGTATAATGTACATCCTTATTTTCTTCACAAATTCGGGTAAAAAAGTGCACATTATACATGGCAAAATATGGTAAGTAGTTAAATAAACCTCTTTCTTTGCCTGTTGGTTCTATGGCATAAGTGCCAGATGCCAGTCTCAATGACCAGGTAAATCCAATTATTGTTGTTTCTCCTAGTGAACGCATCCCTCCATTGAGAATCAAGCCTTCTAAGTCAATAGAATCCAAAGTTATAGGGTCAAGAAGTAAAAGTGTTCACCCATCCTTCACCAACTATATACTCAGGAGGGTCCAGGGCAGACAGCAGGAAATGTATAAGGGAAGGAAACACCCACTCTGGAAAAGTTCTGTGGTTTGTCCTCTGTAGGCCAGAAATGATGGTGGGAGATGTTGCCATTGATATGGACTCCCTAATTTCAGTTGGAATGATGAGATCATGGAAAGGCAGGGTCCACATGACAGCTCGTGACCCCCAGAGACAAAGTGGGCACAAGTATCACAGTAGGCAGCAGAAACAGAGTGATACCCAGAATGTGGCACCAAGATTCCCTAGGGGATTATTAGAGGTGACTAATTGATGATGCTTTCCTTAGAAACAGATGGACAGCTTACTCTAGAAGTGCTTTATCTTTATCTTACGTGCTTATAAGCACTTCCTGAGACCAAAATGGGAAGTCATTATTTAAAGGAAGGCATAAAAAAACTTGAGTGGAAAGAAATTAGTAAGGATGACTGAGTTTTAGCTGTGACACCCTACTGAATCTGACATGGTCATAGGCAAGAGACTTCTCTTGTGATCTTAGCTTTGCAATTTTAAAATGAGAATAACAAAATGATTTAAAATAATAACTGGTATAAATGTAACACCGACAATGTACTAGGCACTGTTTTAAACACTTAACATGTATTATCTCATCCAATTCTCTTATGAAATGGGTTATATTATTAAACTCATCCTTTAGCTGAAGCAACTGAAACACAGAGACATGAATAATCCATCTAAGCTTCAACAGCTAGTAAGTAACAGTCCAGAGTCTTAAACCCACACATTTAATGCCACTAAAGTCTTGGATGAAACCCCTTGAACCTTGATTTCAATGTCAGTGGTTTTCCTTTCCAAGTCTGCTTTTGGATATCATGGCCCAAGTTGATCCCCCGGAAAGACTAATTTTAGGGAAACAGAAACCAGCTTTCTGCAATTGTTCTGATTGTGTAACTTAACTCAGGTGGACTAAATTGGCTGTAAATTATTTACCAGGCAGCCATGCCCCACAGGATTCTGGGCACTAGAACAAAAATAACTAAGTGCATAATGATTACAACAGGGAGAACTTGCCCAAACAGATCCATGTGCCAGAGCACACGGGAGAGGAAGAGAAATAATTTCCTATCAACACCCCTAATCATTCTGGGAGACTGCTTCATAATGATTGCCAAAGCAGAAACAGGATGACAGGTGGGTGGGAAAGCTGGGGGTTACAAGGCATCCCAGAACCGCTTGGCATCGTAGGAAAGCATTGGTGTAGATGTGGGACACTCACTCTAAACTGCTGTTCAGCATTGAGCTTGTTGTCATCATCATGGAACAGTACTGCTAAAAGAATCGTCATCAGGTTTAAACTCCTGATGTTACAGATGAGAATATGGAAGCCCAAAGAAGTGTAGCCAAACCAGAGCTCAGCCATCTTGAATCCCCAGACTTTCCTGCTGCCCTCACTGCATCCCAATGGTGGGGTCAGGCCCTCCAACATTTTGAGTATCAGTTTTCTCATCTGTAGAACGGAAATAACCTTAGGTGCTGAAAGTACCTACTACAGATGATTTAATAAGGTCAGATGAGATAATATATGGGAAACTGTTTTTAAAAGTATATACCATGGACATTCCACTGTGCTGAAAGTTTGGGGATGTAACATTTTCCTCACTGAGTCACCATTTCCCCCATCTTTAGCAAGAGTACCCTCAGGCTCTCCAGAAGCAGACCTGGAGTAAAGAGAAACACTCATCACTGAAGGTCAACTGATGGGTTAGAACCAGGGATAGAACAGAAGTATGGGAAACTTTAAGGAGATGGTGGGGAAAATACTTTTAAAAAGCCATTTGGTACACCACAAAATATTTTCCGCAGGGACAGATTTACCACTCTGCTACTTGCATCATTTAAGCTCTCATCAGACAGAGCATTTAGGAATGTACCTGGTAGGGTGATCTACCATTAGCAAGGGGAACAAGCAAAGGTGTCCAAGGTGGGATTTGTCTGTTGGTTCATCTGGTCTACTCCTCAGCTTGGGCTCAATTGTTCCTAAGGGCCTGGTCAACCTTGATGGATTCAATTGGCTAAGTTTTAAATAATGGTGTGTTTTGCCCAAGTGGTCTCATTCATTGTACAGCCCTTTTTTCCTCAGCTTTTTTTACAACACTTACTATGAGTCAGCGACTACACCCAATGTTTTTTGTGTATAATCTCATTTAACCCTGGCAACAGCCCTATGAAGTAGGGGCTCCTGTAATCCTCATTTAACAGGTGAAAAACCTAAGGTCCAGGGAGAAGCCAGTAAGTAGAGGAACAAAGATTGAAACCAAGACAGTCGAAATGAGTATCTCCACTTTTAACACCCTGCCATACTGTTTCCTGTGTACTATCGGGTCGTTTCATGGTCTTAAGCTATAATTTCAAGTCAGTTGTTCCAGGCAATGAATCTCTCAAGTTACTTTCCAAGTGCACAATACTGTCTTTACAAGTATTTAAGCAACTCTGGTGCCAATGAGAAATCAAGCTTTCTTTCTATGGCTTTAGAAGGAAAATCTAGGCTCAATGGCCGAAAAACATCAGGGCTAGATTTCAGCTTAAATGTGGAATAGATATTTTGTGAGAATGGCAAGCAGAAGTTGTTCAAACGGGTTGTCAAGAGGCATCTGTCATGCAGTGCTGCCCTGGGGGGGGACCTTCTGTGTTGAGGTCCCTAAAGTTATGGCTATTCTGAAATTTTACACTTTAATGACCAACAGATCTGAGTAAAGGATAAATGAGAGCATCCTTTGTCAAAGCATGGCCTTTCGTGGTGATTCCACATCTATTGTGACCTAAACCAATTTCCTAAAATAGTTTAGGAATAAAAATAATTCTTGTGACTTGAGTTCCTCTCTTGGGCTAACTCTTTTTCAAAGCCATCATGCTAATCCCTGTCTGAAATTGTTTCTTGATCTCAGTTACAAAACTCAACTATCCCTTCCTCATGGGCCATCTCAAGTCTCACTTCCTCCACAAAATTTATCTGGGCTGTCCAGCCCGACACAGGCCTGGGTACTCACCACTCCTTAAACTCCTACAAAACTCTCTCCTCTGAAAATGAATGCATTGCTAGTTTCAAGGAAAACACTATAGGAGCTATCCAATTACAGAAGGGTCGGTACCACTCAAAATAGGAACAACCATTAAAAGACTTCAGAAAGGAAAATGTGTGCTAAGTTGATGCCTAAAACATCAAGTGTCAGCCCAGGAGGGTGGGGAATATGGATGTCTGAGCGGCTGATAAAACCCTGGCAGGCAGCACAGAGGCTGACACACTCTAGATGCTCAAAAACATTTATCAAAGAAAAGAAGGAGGGAGGAAAAGAGGGAGAGGTAGAGGAAGGGAGAGAGAGAGAAAAGTAAGGAAGCAAAAGTGGGTTAGTCATGTTTATGTAATGGTGGAGAGTCCAGACTAATGAGAACACTGTGAATGTGTGCTGAGCAGTGTAGGTTCAGATTGTGAAGAGCGTGGGAAGCCTGGATGAGAACTTGAGGCCGGCTGAAAAGAGACATTTATAATATTCTCAATACCATTGTTTTCCATGGCTTCTTTATGAGACTGCAAGTCATCTGTGAATATGGTTCTCAGCTTATTCTTCTTGATAGCCTCAGTTTATTTAGCTTAGTGTGCACATGAATTCTGTGAAGAATAAATAAGCCAATGAATGAGCCACTCCCTGCCTCAGTCATTCCACCAACAAATCTATTTTTTTCACCTTGCTGACATTCTGGTGTTAGCCACAGTGATGGCCCCGCTCACACGTAGAGGGTCCAAGGTGATGTGAACACATCTCCCACGCAGACACTACAAAGTGAAATTTAAAGATAAATCCCCTTCAGAGGGGATTTATCGTGAGATCAATCTCACCTCTTCAGTGCAATTCCAAAACCCCCACTCCCAGCCTACACTGGTAGGCAATTTCCAAGACTGAATCATACTCTTGGACGTGAATTGAAATGGAAAGCTTCATAATCAGAGAATCAAAAAGGTACCCAGTACCTTACAAACCATTTTATTAACACTGTTTCAGTTCCTTTTTTTTTTTTTTCTGACTAGACTCTCCTTATGTCAATTATAATATATACTTCAGAAGATGCATATATTGAATTTGAGTCTTGGAGGAGAGTAGGAAGGAATGAGGAGGGAGACGACTTGGTCAACAGGCCTAATCTCAAATATGATCTCTGCCACTTCCTGACCCTGAAATTTTGACAGATTACTTTCTCTAGGTCTCAGTTTCTTCATCTGTAAGGTTGTAATAACAATGCCTACTACATTTCTGTACATTGTAGAGGCAACATCTCCATACATCAGTTTTGGCTATATAGTATGTATATATACAGAGGGTGCCAAAAAAAAAAAAACGTATACACATTTTTTTTTTAAGGTTGTTTTATTTTTTTATTATTATTTTTTTTTTTTTTTAGATTTTATTGGGGAAGGGGAACAGGACTTTGTTGGGGAACAGCGTGTGCTTCCAGGACTTTTATCCAAGTCAAGTTGTTGTCCTTTCAATCTTAGTTATGGAGGGTGCCATTCAGCTTCAAGTTGTTGTCCTTTCAGTCTTAGTTGTGGAGGGTGCAGCTCAGCTCCAGGTCCAGTTGTCGTTTTCTAGTTGCAGGGGGCGCTGCCCACCATCCCTTGTGGGACTAAAGGAATCCAACTGGCAACCTTGTGGTTGAGAGGATGCGCTCCAACCAACTGAGCCATCCGGGAGCTCAGCGGCAGCTCCGCTCAAGATGCCATGTTCAATCTTAGTTGCAGGGGGCACAGCCCACCATCCCTCGCGGGAGTCGAGGAATTGAACTGGCAACCTTGTGGTTGAGAGCTCACTGGCCCATGTGGGAATCAACCTGGCAGCCTTTGGAGTTAGGAGCACGGAGCTCCAACCACCTGAGCCACCGGGCCGGCCCCCGTATACACATTTTAAGAAAGGAAAAAACTATTAAAATTGTGATACTCAATATATACCGGTAACAAAAGATGAATACAAGTCACGTTTGACTTCTGCAATTACAAGAGGTGCTCAAAGTGGTTACCATCAGTGCATATATTTTTTTTGGCAACCCCAGTATTTTTAACCTGAATATTAAAAGTTTTTATTCGAATAATAACATCTGAGTTTTCCTTCACCACCACCCCGCCCAGGGAAACAAACCTGCCTTCCCCAGCACAGCTTCCTGCCTTGAACGTTTCTTATTCCATTCTTCCATTAGAACATAACTTTCTTCTTTGCCATCCTCTTGGGGTTCAACATTTGGCTAGTAAGACAACTTTTCAGACTAATGTATTAATAGACCACTCCTTTGTGATGAAATATTTCCATTTTTAACTAGCGAATTCTGAATATCTTACCCTTAAGAGTATATTTAACCTTAATATTTTTAAACATTATTAAATTGTAAATGTAGGCTACCAGAGAGCCACTAGAAGAGAAAGTTTAGGTTTAAATTTTTTTTTTTGGGGGGGTGAGCTTTAAATGCCTTAAAATTCCCTCTACATAGGTGATTAACTGCACAGTGGGGTAATCATGACCTTGCCACTGGGGCTAAAGTCAACAAGATGCATTTCAGCAGAATACCCATAAAGTCCTACATTTAGATTCAAAACATCAATTTTATAAATAGAGGATGGTCCTTGTTTTGGCAATACTCACCTGCAAAAGATATGACAGTGTTATTTGACCACAAGCAGGGAGTGTTGAAAAAGCTAACACAAAATTGGGTCAGTCTTATTTATGTATTTATAAAGCCAATATCAGGAGACAACCTCAGCTGATTCTACAGTGATGACGAGACATATCTGGAGTAAGGGTCCAATGCCGGATGCCTTATTTTAATTGCCCAATGAATAAGACAACGAAAAGTCTAAAAATCATGTCTAATGAGACTCAACTTATACAAAGAAGGATTTATAGCCTGGAGGATAGAAGGTTAAAGGAAGAGATAAATAATTATTGGTTTCTTATAAGGAAGAGAAAAAAAGAAAGGTCTGTGACTCCAAAGGACATAACTAAGTTCACTTGTTAGAAACTGGACATGCCCATTTTGCTGTACATAAGAAAGAACTAGAAGTAGAGCTATACAAACATGGAACCGTGTATTTCATGAAGTCATGACTTATTTCTGCAACTTCAAGGTCTAGAATTTATCTTGGCACATGGTGGTGGAAAGGAGGGAGGAAGGGAGGGAGGGAGGGAGGGAGGGAGGGAGGAAGGAAGGAAGGAAGGAAGGAAGGAAGGAAGGAAGGAAGGAAGGAAGGAAGGAAGGAAGGAAGTTGTTCTCTCAACTGGCTGCTGGAGCCAGTCCTTTCTACTCTAAATGGATCAGGATTTTTTTATGGAAACCACATCTGCCCCTTTCCAGAAAATTCCCTCAATCACCACCAGACCCATATAAATTTTAAACAGACACTTTCATAATGAAATTGCACTTAGAATTTAACCTATCTTCAAAGAACAGGCCATCGCAAAGTGTTAGCTTTCCAAACTGGAAAAAAAAAAACTTGCAATTTCTCATGCATATTATATTTCATATTTCTTTCTAATAGTAATGTTAGACATAGCACAGTTTTAGTTTCTGCTAGCATAAAATTTGGCCAAAATAAGAAAAGATAGAGACATGAAACTTACGGATTTTTAATAGAACCATATTTTCTTAAACCTTAAATTAAATTCCACTTAATTTCCGAAATTTTACATACCTTTTATGAATAAGATGCTGCATTTATTTGTGCTCTGAGTTTTCACATAGCATAGTTTTGAGTCTAAGCAGAAGTTCCTATTACATTTAAGAGTTCCATGGCATTAACTAGTTTTTTAGATTTTAACCCAGACTCAAAACACAGTGTTGCCATTCTATGAGACTCACTTAATTCGACCTAGAATGTAACATGCCTTTTTATCCGTTATCCCTTTTTTATGGACCTTAGTTAGTTAGTTGACTTCTGGTTTGCCTTACCTATCTATCCTTTAGATTGATCAATAACCTGAGAGTAGGATCAGGAAATCTGGGTTTGAGTTCCCTAACCAACGACTTGTAAAGGTGTGACCTTGGGCCATTCACATAGACCCTCTGTTTCCTCATATCTAAAACAGGATAAAATTGTTACCTTTGCCTACCTCTCTGGCTTATTGCACAATTACCTGAGCTATCCTCTATTAACATGCTTAGTGACCCATAAATATTTCTAAATATTTATCATTATCTTTGCACAACTACATAAGCAAAGAAAAATATCCTCATTCCATTTTCAAGAAGCAATCTGGCATTGGGTTCCTTCCCAAATTCACAAAGGCTCTAAAGAGGTAAATCACTGCTGTGACCACTGAGTGCCCAGGGGCATCACAGAGAGATGGCAGGGGGACCAAGATCCATCATTTTGTTAAGTAAATAAAGCAATAGTTATTTATGTATTTATGAACTGAAGCAATTCCCAACTTGTAATATTATATTTCATAATTTTCTGCTTCCTACATTTTTGATCACTACGCACAGTTTGAAATATAATTTGTTAAAAAATTATTTGTTAAAAATTTTCTACGTGTGTTTTGTACACCTTGGAAATCTGGGAAAGACCCTGAATTACAAGGCCATTTTTACACCATGTATTGTGGAATTATGGATGAAGTCCCTGCATGGGGGCCATACCACTCTGAATTATAAGCATACTAACTAGCTGTTATAAGCTGAATAATGACTCCCTAAAGATGTTCACCTTCTAATCCCCAGAACCTGTAACTATGTTACCTTACATGCAACTGGGATTTTGCAGATGTGATTATGTTAAGAATTTCGAGATACGGAGATTATCCTGGATTACACAAGTGGGCCCAAGGTAATCACCAGGGTCCTTTAAAGAGGGAGACAGGACATTCAGCTGTGTGAAGGAGATGGGCACAGAAGCAGAGGTCAGAGTGAGGCAGGTCCAAGAAGTTGTGGACAGCCTCAAGAAGCCGGAAAACACAAAAAGACAGATTCTCTCCTAGAACCTCCAAAAGGAACACAGCCACTCCCGTTGACACCTGGATTTTAGCCCACTGAGCTTCATTTTGGATTTCTGACATCCAAAACTATAAACAAAATGTATTTATGTTATTTTTAAGCCACTAAATCTGTGATTATTTGTTACAGCAGCCATAGGGAACTAACGTACTAGCTTTAGAAAAATGTTTATATCTTTACAATAATTATTTTAGATGTTCTTAAAGGTCCCTTTCAGTTCTGACATCCTATAGACAGAGACTGTCTTACACTTGGGAAAAATTCAGTTTTTCTTATAGTATCTAGTTAGCAGCTACATAGATAATTAATGTGATGTTACTTCTAGAATTGGATTTGTTTATTTCTTTGTTTTAAGTTGTCTATGTTTTGTTTTTAGCTTCTGTTGCATTTACTTCTCTGTGGAAGAAAAAAAAATTATGTAGTTGTTTATTTTCTGGAATAACATAGGGATGGACGTGAATAAATGCAATGAAAAGAGCATTGGCTTCAAAGCCAGAGGCCTGGTCTCTGGTCTTGCTTTGCTAGAAGGTAGGCCACTTCACCCCTCTCTCTCCCGTTCTGGAATTTCCTAGAGCTGCCATAACAAATTACCAGAAATTGGATGGCTTCAAACAATAGAAATTTATTCTTGCACAGTTCAGGAGGCCAGAAGTCCAAAATCAAGGGGTCAGCAACAGTAGTTCCTTCTGGAATCTCACAAGGAGCATCAGCTCCATGCCTCTTCCTAGCCTCTGGTGGTTGCCAGCAATCCTTGGCATTCATTGGTTCGTCAGGGTATCATTCCGATTTCTGACTCTGTCGTCACATGGACTTCTTGTTTCCTGTTTTCTCTTCTTATACGGGTACTGGTTATTAGATTTAGAGCCCACCTTAATCCATTGTGACCTCTTTACTAGTCAGCGCTCTCCAGAGAAACAGAACCAGTATATAAATATAGAAAAAAAGATTTATTATAAGGAATTAGCTGACATGATTATGGAGTCTGACAAGTTCTAGGATCTGCAGATGGCAAGTTTGAGACTGAGGAAAGCTGATGCTGTACTTCTGGTCAAAAGGCCAGGGATTCTAGATCCAGAAAAAATACAGTGTTTCCGTTTTATTCTGAAGGCAAGGGGGAAATCAATGCCCCAGGTCCAAAGGAGTCAAGTAGGAGAAATCCCTCTTCTTCTGTGAATAGCAGCCTTTTTGTTCACTTTCAACTGATTGAAAAAGGCCCACGCCCGTTTTAGAAAGGACAATCTGCTTTACTCAGTCTATCGATTTATATCTTAAACTCATCCAAAAACACCCTCATAGGAAGAAAGACCAGAATGTTTGACCAAATGTCTGGTCACCCATGACCCAACCCAGTCAAGTCGCTACCTAAAATGAACTGTCACAACCTCATCTTCACTAATTACAACTGCAAAGACTTAGTTCCCAAATAAGATCCCTTTCTGAGGTTCCAGAGGGACAGGACTTTTGGGGAGGACACTACTGAACTCACTACACCCTCTCCATCTCTCCTTCTGCGGAATGAGGGCCTGGATCCTGAGCAGTGCTTCCCACACTCCAGTTCTGTGGGAGAACTCTTCTGCAGGTTAGAGGCAGGACCCCATGGCGAGGGGCTCTGGGAAACGCTGCTTTGACAAAAACTGGACAGGTGTCGTTATCAATGGCTCTTGCTGAGGCTTTGCTTCATGGATGAGCACTGTGAGTTTTTCATAGAGGACACACAGCTCTGCTTTTCCAGGGCTCACTGGATCACAGAAATCCCCTTCCATCTTTTGCTTAGCATGCCTGTAAATACCTCCCAACCCAGAATCCCTGGATCCCAACATCAGGAAAACTGGACAGTTATCTCCAAGGAATACTCAGTTTCCAATAATCTGTGTTTCTATGAATCATCACTTCTCCGAAGTCCTTTTAAAGACTAAATTCCTCTTGGATTCCAAGTGTCGGGTTAAATAGTTATTATAATGTGAGTTAAATATGAATAAATATAAAACTATCTATAAACCCCTTGTACTTCTGACTCTTACAGAACTATAAAAGCCAAACAAATATGCAAACTAGCTTCAAAGAAAACCAATAAAATTAAAATTAATTCAATGTCACTATTTTGCTAGAATTACATCACTGCTCACAAGGCACAGATGGTATGTTCCATTCTGGTAATGGTTCAACAGACCCATTACAATGTGCCACAGGTGACTTGATTCGCTCACCAGTTTTTTCTATTCGGATTCCAGGAGTGCTTTATTTTCATAGTTCCCAGTGATGCCATTTGCCTTGTTCTAGTGGGAACATACCATTTTTTAATGTGTTATATCCCTGTTCTTTTCTTATTACTGGTGAGCATTAGATAGTTCTCCTTCATATGAATGCAATAATGAACACAAATAGACAAAGCTATGAAAATTGTGGTAGGTTGTAAGGTAACCGTACAAAAGATCCAGTGGGTGTGTCCTTTCTTTCGATTATCATTATCATTAGACTAAAATAGAAAATGTACATCTATATAAAAACATATATACACACACACACACATAATATATACCTACAGAAAATAGATGTGTAGTAAACAAATACAATAAAGAGGCTGCAAACACGAGAGACTCTGCAGTCTTGCAAAATTGCTTACAGTCCATTTTAAAAGTGCTAACTATAGATGCGTGTGCTTATCTTACAGGAACCTAAACCTCCTTTGGAAGATCCCTACCTTGCTCTTTCCTTTCATTCTCTTCCGAAGGACCAAGGTGTCAAAAATAGGCATGAAGATGATGCCTAATTACAGGTCTGAACTACTTGGTGTCTATTCAGAAGGAGGTCACAGCCATCAACTTTCCCTTCATGCAAGTTTATGTAAAAATCTGTGCACAACGGGAAGTATTGTGTGGCTTCTGCAAACTCACAATTTAACCTTCAGGCAGAAAGGGGTGAACTTTAATGATCTCCCCAAAACGACTGACTCTGGGGTGGCCGGAACCATAAACAAATTTCATGAATTCAAACTAACTGGGCTAGGCAGAGGCCAGTGTGAATTAGAGAAGTCCAAATTATATTTTCCCTATACTATCTAGTAAACATAACAATTCAAACAAGCATAACAAAGTGCGGAGGCAGAGGTCCTTAATGGGCTGCTTTAAGGAACAGGTAAAAACAGCTTAAAATTGGCACAATGATTGTTTTCTTGCTAATTGATTCTCTACTATTCTATTAAGCGTTTTAATTCTCTGCAATCTTGTTTACCCCAGTAATTTGCTAAGAAAACCCTTTCTTTCATAGCTAGAATAGAAGCAACATTTAGCTCAGGCCCATCTAAATGAGCTAGAGTTTCAAATTAGTAGCATCTGATTTAATTAGGTTTTAGTAATAGCAAGTCTGGAAAATGCATTAACTCGCTTAGCCCACTAGGGGTTCCCTTTGTGTGTTGACGTTAATTCTGCTATTTACTTCATTGCCTGTTGCTTCCCTCCTGACTGCCTTCTCACTGACACCAGGGTGGGGAACCATTTTGACAAACCTCACTCAACATCACTACCATCACCAGCTCACCAGATGGTATATGAGTGGTGACTTAACGGTCAGTCTGTATGAGGAGATTAGAGAGTCACCAAAAGGCCACCCTGACCAAAATCATTACTACCTTTCTGTACCTGTCCTGAAGGAGTCATCATGTCGACACGCCCACCAGTAACATTACCTCTTGAGGACTTTGAGAGATTGTGTGCATTTTCGACAGCGTCATAGTATCACTTTTCTCTCATCTCTCTATTAACCACACATTTGATGTACATTAGCATGGCATGAATGACTTGTTTCTATTCATTCAAATTTCATAAAGGTGTGCTTTGTCTTTGCAACTGGAGGTCATTTTGAGGACAGAGGTTACTGTTCTCATGTTTTTGCCCAACCCCCACCTCCATCCCAAGCCCCTGGCACAATTCTGTGTACACAATAATAAATGCTAAAAAATCCACTGATGGATAAGCAAGCACACTTTAAATAGTTCAACCTTGAGCAAGTAAAACTGTCTGCATTGTTCATTAGCAGTTTTGGTCACAGAATAAATAATGAGGTCCTGAGGGAATGGGATATGGAACAGGGAAGTTTTGATGGGATGTAAAGTTTCCTGGGATACGAAGGGTGTAACTGATCATGTAAGAGCCAAGGGGAAAAGGAGATGTGAGATTTGGCAAGAAAGAAGAGCAGTCTCTTAATTCTCATTTTGCTTCTGGTTATGGCTACTCAGATACCACGGCTTATCAAGCGAAGGCAAAAAACATCTGAATAAACTCAAATCTTGCTATGTTTTTTCACCACCAATTACTCTCTGCTGAGAATATGAGAATACAGAGAGGAATTGTTTTAGTGTACAAGAAACTTTCATGGTAGCTAGGCCTGGGGGTAAGGCGAAACACATGAGGTAACATGGGATTAACCTCAGCGGGAAATTTCCACAAAGGACACAAGCAAAATATCTGTTTTGACCTCACCAGCAGGTAAAGGAAAGGCAACTTGATGAGACATGGTTATTCTGGAGTAATTCTCTTTCCCAACTCAATCATTAAATGTCCAAGGAAGCACTGTCAATAGCATCACAGTGTAATAGACATCAACAAGCTCCCCCCAACATTTTTGTAAAGGAGAAAATGTCATCTTGGTTGGAATTATTCGATTAATTGAGGACATTTTTTAATAATGAGTCTATTTCCTAAAAACAAAAGTTTAATGACTTAGGAATCACCGTAAGTTTTTGTTTTGTTCACTGAAACCCCAGAACATGGAGAAATAACTGTGACAATGGGGAGAGAGTGGACAGGTGACAATTTTCCTAGAAACAGGGAAGGGATTTTCCCCTAAGCCTCTCCCCTCTGCTTGGATGTCCATTAGCCAGAAAAGAAGGTATCACAGGGGAAGCCATCTCCCCCTTGGGAGGTCCTGAAATGTGTTGTGGGGAGCTTGAGTCATGGTGAGTGGAAGCCCTGGATCTTCAAGCTTTATCCTTCGAAATACGACATGAGTGACTAGGAAAGCTACTTAACCTTGCCAGTTCTGTTATGAGGGGAATGTTTCTGTCCCTCCCAAATCCAACTGTTGAAGCCGTATTTGGAGGTGGTGTCTTTGAGAGATAATTAGGTTTAGATGAGGTCAGGAGAGTGGGACCTCTATGACAGGATCACGGTCACTATTAGAACAGGTAAAGATCGGGGCGCCCTCTCTCCATGCACACCTAGGGAAAGCCATGTGGGCGCACAGCAAGAACGCCGCTGGCATTAACTTCTATTGTCAGAACATATGTTTTCTGATTAGCTACTTACTCTACAACCATGTTTTGTGTTCCTACTAGGTGCCAGTTCCTGTGATATGGGGAAGGTGACGTAACAATGAAGAAAAATGTCTCTGTTCTCTAAGCAGCATTCTGTTGGCAAAGCTAGGTTCTGTAGCTATAAATGAGTGCATTGAGTTCCTGGCTCCCAACCTCTAAAAAAATATTTTTTTAAAAAGGGAGGGGGGAGTCATGACTAAAAATGATGGGTAGTATTATCTTGGACAAAATTAACATTATTGGAAAAATGTATATTTAGAAGTTATTCCAACCAATCACCAGGAAGGCATTCTTCTCCTGAACATAATATTAATAAGCTTTACTAGACCTAAAATAATGTTTATTTTATTCTTCACTGGTTCTAAAAATACACAGTGGTCTGAAAGCCAAAATCTAATTTGTAATTTTCACAGCTGAATCACATCCATTTCCTTCCAAATCGGATACGAGTGGGCACAGCCATCAATGCCCAACAGCAGCCCAACTCAAAGCCCAACAGCTCCCCTGGGGCGGGCCTGCAGGGTAAGATTCCATTTATAGCAATCCTGAAAAAGAGCATCTCTGAAGTAGAAGATATTCAATCAACAGACAGAAAGTTGGAGTAGCAGACCCTTAAGGCTCTTTCCAATCCCAGAGTCCATCACTCTGGGAGACTCTTGGCTCATGAAACGTGACGGACATCCTAGCTGAGCTCTGAATGGAAGCCAAGTGTTCTCATTGCCAACTTAGAATTGTGTAAAGCAGGCTATGGTAAGTCTGGTCTATAGCTCAAGGATGAAAACGGTGTTATCTTTTAGTTAAGGGGAACAGTTTATAGGGCAAAGAAATAGGCAGGTTAGCAAACTATTTTACCCAAACCTGCAACGCCTCCTGGAAGCCTCAGCTCATAGGATACAGGTAGATATACACAAGGGATAGAGAGGCAATCACAGCTGGAAATCTCATAACAAATCCTTTAGAGACTACTGGGTCTTTCAGGGACACTGCTCCCCTCTGATTAGGGGTCATGGTAGACGGAGAAGCAGCAACAGCCTCCTAGCACCTTCCCTTGGGCCCTGGACAGAGACTGAATAAAGACCTGGAACAATTTTAAAGCTGACTGGATAGACATTCTGTGGCTAGAATGTTCACTGGAGGAAACTTTAAAAAGGGGGATTGGATGGGGGTGGAAGGGACATAGTGGATGGAAATCTAAGAGCCTATTTGTCAGGAGGGATTCTAAATTTTGATAACCCAAAGACTAGGCACAAATTCAAAGGACATACTTGCCACCACTGAGAACATTCTTGTTCAAAAGAACAATATTCCCCCAATTAATCTCTGAGCAGGACTAGAATCAAGGAATATGCTGCTAATGGCTGTGGTTTTTAAAGACTCATAGATTCTTAGAGGGAAATCTATATTACATGGAGGTTAAGAGCATGGGACTTAGCGTCAAAACTGAGTTTAAATCCCAGCTTTACCCCTTATTAGCTGTGTGACCTTGTGTCAGTCACTTAATCCCTCTGAGGTTTAGTTTTTTTTATTTTTATAATGTGCTATCAATACATTCTTCAGAATATTATTTCAAAACTAAATGAGATGATATGTGCAGAACTCAGCATAAATTTAGGTTCTTAATATTATAAATACAGATCTGGAAGTTACATTAATTTGGAATAATAATCTAGAACATAATTAATTATATTTAATTCATATATCTTAGCCTATACATGAATAAATCACGATGCAAAGAAGGACAACTTTCTCAAGATGACATAGCTAAGAAATCTCAGAGGCAGGATAGGTGTCCTAACTTCAGGTCAGTGTTCTTTCTTCGGTATTATGCTCACATACATTGGGGTTATGTGTACATCCTAAACATCCCTAATTTTCTTATAGCTCTATTTCCATAACTTGTTCCTTACTCAAGGGAACAAGTTCTCAAATTGTGCTCTATAAAACAAGACTTCTCACTCTATAAAACAAGACTTCCAAGAAGAGTTCTCAATATCCTATGCTCTGACTTGTAACTCTTTCATCATTTGATCCCCAAGATCAAATGTGTGTGTTCTAGCTTAAGTGTTTCTTTATTTCCTATGGCCTACCATGCGCCATTCAGCACTGCTTTGAATGAGTTCTTTGATAGTTATTTACTGATGTATCATTTTTCAGTGTTAATAATGAAGCCTTTGACTCTCTAGCCCCATCAGAATCATCACTGTGAAATGACAGAACCATGGGGAGATAGCCCTACACACTGCCTGTCCTTCATCCAGGACACGTATCAATGGTTCAATCAACACACGATCTTGGGTAGGTCAGTAAAAGTTCTGCAGTTAGAATCCAAAGAGTTAGCAATTTTAAAGGAGAGGGATGCCCAGGGAAGGCGGGTCCCTGCCCTTCCACTCTGTCTTTGTGAGCCTAGATGACTGAGGTGCCAAGAAAAGCAAATGCCCTAAGCCCAGCTGAGGAACTGCACCGGGAGAGGAAAGAGAGCAGTCCCATTCTTAGAGCAAGAAAAGGTTCAACTTCCTGAGGATCTTAGCTAATTTAATCCCTGGAAACATATACTCATAAATGGGTTCTTTGGCCCAATTGTTTGCCAACTTATTAGCCCACTAAAGTACTGGAACTATATCGATTCTGTATAATGAGGACCATCTCTTCCGCTTCAAGCTTCAAGATAGGAATGGCCCTTTGCTCCAATGTGGGGAATTGTCTTGGGTCTCTAACAGGAAGGAAAATGAAGCAATTTGAATTCTGAAGCACTTATTCAGCACCATAAAGATGAACTTACCATCCAAACTATCCAGAGGAAAAAAATACAGATTTTAGTGTACTTGAGTGTTTAGGAGTTTGAGACGTCCTCCTTAATACCAAACTTTCCTCATTAATACCAATCTTTACAGAGATGAGCGATCATCAGTGACTTTAAAGAGAAGATTCACAGAATTCATTCCATCTCTTTCAGAATCAGACATATATGAGCTTGTGCTTGCAATAATCAATTCCAATGACCCAAACGTCATTTCTGCGTGCATGTCTCCTAAACCACACCTCAGCCCTGGCTTCTCTTGAGCACCAATGTTCTACTTTCAACTGTGCATTAGACATTTGAGGATTTATCTGCCATTGCATAAAACTAATATATTTAATATTAAATTTATATTTTTTCCAAAGGATTTCACATCTTATGATGGGCATTGAATAAAGATTTGCTGGCTAAATCCATAAAATTCTTTCTATTGATCTTGATATTAACACTCATTGTTCCATCCTTCCCCCAGTTCACAAGCATTGTGAAGTCATTTTCTTTTACTCTGTCTGCCCTTTCCATGAACCCTCAAGTCCAATCAGTCACCAGTTTGTCAAATATTTCTTTGAAACACATCCACCTTTGTCAACACTCAAATTTGGGGATTTTATTATTTTTTGCCTCTTTATTGAATTTTCTACTCTGTTTCTCCCACACGCTAATCTATCTTTAATCTATTTTTTTTAATCTATAGTCGCCAACGATGGTTTTAGCAGCAGACTTCCCATTTCCCCAATACTTAAATGCTCTGGACAGTGCTTTCAGTTTGGGAGTTCTGATTTTTAAACTGCTGCTAAGAGCCATGGGACTCCAACAGAGGGACGGAGTGAGAAGCCAAGTGGAAAGGCTTCCAGGGCCTTCTCATTCCTTCTTCAACCAGAGATACTTTCTTTTTTTCATTTTACATGTTAAGACCCTATATAAATATGTTTAAAATTATCTCTATGGGCAAAAACAAGTTTGGGAATCAGTGATTCATGGACAAAAGGCAAAACTGCTTAGCACGACATTGAAGACTTCTAACCTAGCCCCACACACCTTTACAATTATAATTTATTTTATTTCTCTTCAAGTTGGATTTTCTCATTGACTATCTCAATAGGTCTTAGCTGCTTCCACCCTCCTCTCTCGTCTCCCTTACCTAAATGCTGTCCATCTGTGGTAGAGCTATTACTCATCAAATATTTCTACTTCTCTACGCTTCCAATGCAAGGCAGAATGGCTCTTCCTAGGTCATGCGTGTAATTCTGGCCAGTGACATTGGGGTGTAAGTTATTTGTGTCACTTGCAGAGCATTAACTGCCAGTTTTGGACCCTCCAAAGGTCTGCTCTTCTCTCTAGTACTGCAACTGGCTACACAACAGCTGTTGGTTGCACCATCAGCCTGGGTCCCAGAGTGAGGACAAGATTAAGGAGATCTTCACACAATGCAGAATGGGAACTAAATGTTAGTTGTTTTAAACAACTCAGATTTTGAATCTGTGTTGTGTTGCTATAATCTCCTAAGTGATGGATGCCCTATCCTTCTTCAAGGATGGGCTAAAGTAAAATCCTTTCCAAGGGGATTTTTTTTTAACTAAACCATTCTATTAAGCACTGTGCATTCCCTACCTCCACCAAGGAAAAATGCTTCTCCGTGAATACCAATGACATATCAAGTAGCCACTCGGTAGAACTACAAAAACACTGTAATTACCTGTACTCATTTGGCATCTAAGTCGAGAGGCTCTATGTGTGTTCATAACTATCTCCTATACAAACCATAAACTCTTCAATTTGAACATTGCCTACTATGTCTCAGGGTGTGGGGAGTATTACACTCTAGGCTGCTCTCCCAGGCCTACCCCAACCCCAATATACTTATTCAGATGGAATTTGGTTAAATTAATATGAAGGAAGTTGTTGAAAGGACGGTAATCTCATAAAAATACAAGTGAAAAACGTGCCACCGCAGCCTAAGACTTACATACGTGTGGGTATGAGAAGGCTAAGGTGCCTCAAAGACCACTCGTCTTTATTCATTCACCATTGGCCCCTCACCCTCCCTTGTCCATAAGTTCTTTGATTCAAGACATACAAAAACAAGACCTTTATTAAGGTCCACTAAAATGTGGAGTAGAAGACGGTGACCCCCACCTTACCATTTCTCACACTTCCATCATCTGTAATGGCCAAGACTGCGTCAGCTTCCTTCTGTTACAGAGCACCCAAGTGTTCAGCCCAAAGATGCTTAACAAGCATTTATTTCTGGGTTGATGGCCTTTTCTTTTTTTTCCAATTCCCCATAGAGAATAAGTCATTTCTATGGGCACATCAAATTGAAATAGAAAATTGGTCACTGCCCAGAATTACTTAAAGGAGTTGACAGTAGTTGATACTTACTTTGTACTTTCAGTGTGCTGGGTACTGCCGTAAGCATTTTGCATGTGTTTAGTTGGTGTACATGGAGGTTAGTTAGCATGGATGCCTGGGGCAGACTGCCAGAACGTGAGTCCTCACTCTTGATTTACTACCTACCATGTTTCCCCGAAAATAAAACCTAGCCGGACCATCATCTCTAATGAGTCTTTTGGAGCAAAAATTAATATAAGACCTGGTCTTATTTTAACATAAGAGCCGGTATAATATGATATAACATATTACAATATAATATAAACCGGCTCTTATATTAATTTTTGCTCCAAAAGACACATTAGAGCTGATGGTCTGGCTAGGTCTTATTTTCGGGGAAACATGGTATGTGACCTTAGGCAGACAACTTCTCTGCACCTCAGTTTTTATAGATATGAGGTGATGATCATAAGAGGACCTACCTCAAAGGGTTCTTGCAAGACTTAAAGGAAGCAACACAGGCCTAAATCTTACAACACAGCCCTGCATATTGTGCAAGGCTAGCTGTTTTCATTACAGGGTTCCAGTCAGAATACATACTCTGGACCTAAAGAATGTCGCAGATAGAAGACACAAAGGCAAACTTCAGACATCACAGCTCTGAATATCAGGTTAAGAGAGGCTATCAGAGAGCAGTCATTGGCTCCCATTGAGATGAGGGAATTGGTTCCTGACGGAGGTTCCTGCCACCTGCCTCTTGCTGCTGCTGTTGTTCCACATTAGAGAGTTTTTTCTCGCTCAGGAGACAACCATAATACACTTGGCAGTTTAGGGTCTTTCATCCCAGACATTTATGGGATGTGATAACAACTCTCCTAGTATTTGTTTCCCACCAGAGTAGACCAGGCTATCCCTGGGTGGAGCTTTCTGGAAATGTCCTGCTGCTGTTAAACAGGATAGCAGCCAGGCCTAATATAATTCTCCAGAGAAGGAAAGAAGATGCAGGTCTGACCTGCAATAATTGTTTTTAGAACATAAGCAAATGCCGGATGGAAAAGACATACCGAGTAGCAGGTCTGGGCTTTGGAACCCTGTTAGGAGATTCTCCTGAGCTGCTGTGTCATCCAACTAAGTGGCCACAGCTTGTCAGTGATTCAGTGATTCATTTCTCAGAATATCCTTAGGAGGTAAACCAGGAGTGAGCAGCCCAACTTGGTCAGGTGGGCTGCAGACTTGGTTCACGCAAATATGAGGGTGGCAACCTTCTGAGAGACGGCGTGGAGAGGGCGAGAGGAAGAGAAAGCCATCATCCCAGGCTTCTCTTCTGCATCGGCTGCCAGGAAGGTGTGTGAGGGCTTCTCTGAAACGCTGAAGGGTCGCCCTATTGGTCAATTTGAGCAACTTGTGGTAGAAAGAAACACAAAATACTTTTGCAGTGCTTTGACATAATATCTATATGGTCAGTTTAACTGTATTATCATTGTGGAAAAACATAAATATTTAAAAAAATAAAATATCGATATTACAGACTTATAAATTTTGTTTCTCAATTGCAATTCCATGTTAATCTTCTTTCCAAATATCTTATTTGTACATATCTTGCATAGGATTATAACATCATTTATTTAACCTCTGCCCCCCCCCCACGTTTGAATAATTAGATTGCTTCTAATTTCTTAAAATGGCAAAGCCAGAGATAAATATATTTGGACATAAAAATATTTGGTCATCATTTCAGCCTATTTGTTTAGCATAGATTTCTAACAGAAAAATTTATGAGTGAAACTGTATGAGCATTTTAAGGTAATTGATACACACACACGTACACATGTACACATGTACATACCCAGAGTGAGAGAGACAGTGCCAAAAATGTAAACACATTTTAAGAAAGGAAAAGAACTATATTAAAATTGGAATACTCAGTATATACTGATAACAAAAGATGAATACAAGTCACATTTGACTTCTGCGATTACAAGAGGCACTCAAAGTGGTTATCATCAGCATAATTTTAATATAGTTTTTCCTTTCTTAAATGTATACACATTTTTTTGGCACGTGTGTGTGTGTGTGTGTGTGTGTGTATTTTCATATTTATTTTTCAGGATGGAATTTTATACTTCCACGACTATATGGGAAAGAAGCTTGCTCTTCCAAGTCTCTTAGCTTCAGTGATAGGTAGATAGGTAGGTAGGTAAGTAGGTAAATAGGTATAGATATAAAATTGTTGACTGAACATATTTTTAAAATCTTAAACTAAATTTAGAAGTAGCTAAGGATACTCCTCATGGAATAACATCTCACATGGCAAAATGTCATAAAGCTTTAAACAGACTCTAAGTCATATTGGAATCGGGGCGAGCAGGAAATCAGTGAAACTAAGAATTGTCAAGGAAGGCTTCAAGAATCAGCAGGTCTTAAGCTGAACCTAAAAGCATGGTTAGTATTTATTCAGATAGATGGATAAACATATGCATACCTGGAGAGGACTAAAAGCTTAGACAAAGATATGAAGCCAAAATGAGCACGAAATATTTGAAGGATGGTGTGTCCTAACAAACATTCATTTCCACATCCATTCATTCGAGCAGTATTTACTTGGCAGTGTGCTAGGTGATGAAATTACAAGGATGAATAAAACACAGCTTTGGTCTTGAGATGAAATAGCCTCCTAACTGGCCTCCCTACCTCCAAGTTCAATCCACCTCAATCCATCACTAACACTGCCCTCAAAGTAGCCTCCAAAATATAACCCTGTTTATATTACACCCTGCTTTTAATCCCCCAGATCATTTTTACACGATTGGGAAATTTCAGTGGTTTAGGATAAAACCCAAAGACCTTAATGGGGTTTTCATGGCTTTTCTCCATCTGGAGGCTTCCTACCTCCCTGCTCCTAACATCCAGCTTCCCTCCCTCTCTTTCCAGAAATAATAAGCTTCTTTCAGTTCCTTGAACTGGTCAAATGCAAACTCTTCACACAACGTCTAAACTCCTGGAATTCCACATGCTGTTTCCTTTTCTGAAATATCCCCCTTCTCCCATGCTCTTTCCTGTCCCAGCACATTTCGCCTAGCTAACTCATATTCACCTTCCAGCTGTCAGCTTCAGAAAGGCTTCCCTTAACCCTGAGTCTGGGCTAAATTTCCCTGACATATTCCCAAAGCACCTTCTACTCCCCCTGGTATAACTCTCATCACATTGTATTTTCAGTTTCTTGTCTCATAGCCCCCTCAAGACTGTAGGATCCATCAATACCAAAACTCTCTCCTTC
This sequence comes from Rhinolophus sinicus, assembly GCF_036562045.2. NCBI lineage: Eukaryota > Metazoa > Chordata > Mammalia > Chiroptera > Rhinolophidae > Rhinolophus > Rhinolophus sinicus. The sequence continues at coordinate 23,481,714 of NC_133758.1, read as the reverse complement.
ATGTTCACCTCTAAGTGCCAACACTGCACCTTGCACGTAGCAGTGTCTTCGTAAATACTTGCTGAAACGAAGCAAGCTGCAGGGTCTGTATTGGTGCTGTCAACTCAAAGGCTAAAATATTCAAAACACTGCATCATAAGGTCAAACAAAACCAGCACCAGTCTAAACAGAACAGAACTCAGGCTCAAGAAAAGGAATAGTGGCATGTCAATACAATAATAATAATCTCAGTTTGAGCAGTTCAGTTATCTTAAAATAAATTCCTACTGTGTTATCATGGATTAGAATTCAGAAGACAAGATTCAAACTGAGAGGCTTTGCAGTAAGGCAAATTTAGATCCAGCCCAGCTCCACCACTTCCTAGCTGTATGAGCTTGGGGAAATTACTTAGCCTCTCTGAGCCTGAATTTCCTTTTCTGGAAATGGAGAGGCTAATGTCTCTCTCCCCCCAGGCCATGAGATCCAATGTGTAAGGCACTGAATACAACTCACATCAAACTCTCACATTCACTAAATATAAATTTCTCCCCACTCTCTCAGCTCTTCCTCTTACCCCAAAGAAACTTGGACAAATCACTTCTTCCTGGGCTTTCATGTGCTCTGCTGTAAAACTAAGGGATTAGGAAAAAGTAGTGGTTGCCGAAACTGCTCAAACGCAAGCATCATCAAGACAGCTTTGGCCAAAAATCTGTGAGGGTGGACCTGGAAGCCAGTTTCTTTATAAAGTTCCCCAGGTGATCCTGTGGCAGCCAGCCCAGCTCAGAACTACAGTCCAGTGTGTTGGAAACACTAGCCTTCTCCAGCTCAAACAGGCAATCGTTTCATTTTTCTCTCAGCTTCTCACATGAAAAATGTGTATTCAATAAATCAGAATATGACTCACCTGGCTGGCATTTTTTGTTCCACCAGACCAAAAGTATGCCAAAATTAGCAACGAAGCTTAAGGGTGTGTGTGAGTGTGTGTGTGTGTGTGTGTGTGTGTGTGTGTTTTGGCAGTAGGGGAAGGAGAAGCATACAAAAAATGTCTTGCCTGCTTCAAACACTTCCTTTTCTGATTGGCATGAGCTATGCCTCCCAGCAATGGGGCCATGGCAGGATCAAGCACGAACTGCCCACAGAAGGCCGCTCTTAAGTGAAGAAACCCCTTAGTCTTCTGCTGCTGTTACACCGACATCAATCACACTGGCAGCTTGGCCAATGGTCACTGGCCCATTAAGTCAACACCAGCAGATGTGGTCACGACGGACTCTCTGAACCCAGAACAGTTAGTAAAGACAAAATCAAAGACAGTCCAGAAGCTGGTTGTTAGTTTAATAGAGAACATGAATAGAATCAAAGCCTGTGAAGAAAAAAAAAGCTGGGGGGTAGGGGCTGGGGTGGGGTGTAGTTGGATGTTCACCTGCTAAAACAACAGAAAACACAAAAACTGAATGAGGCAGACAAGAGATTCAAAGCTCACGGAAAAATCTGAATTCAAAACCTGAGGATGTATATGGCAAATTGCATAAACGTTTATTGAGTCCCAGATGTTGTATTATAAATTGAGGATAAAAATTTATTAAGAGAGCCCATCCTTTTGAAGAACTTCCAGTGTATCAACAAAGAAACCTAAAAAGAATGGTAATTAAAGGACATACTCTGTGCTATCTGCTTTACATGTGATGTTTTATTTCATCTTAACAACGCTGCATGGTGACAACATCAGACAGCTTCGACAGTGTACCCAATATCAAGAGCTAATATTAGGAAAGCTGGACCACCGCGTTATTAATAGTAACGGACTGTTCAGAAACATCACGTAATATACAGAAAATATTTCTAACCACTTTTTGGGTGAATAATCCTAGTTCAAATATTCATCAAAGGAATACTTTCATTAAGAGTCATTAAACCTGATGAGTTTCTCTGTCACAGCTCAGAAACTTAATGGGAACTGGAGTTTTAAGGTCAAAGATTCCACTTCTTGAAATGGCATGGTCATTTGGGTGTTAACCCTAGAATTAGTCCTTGCCAGCCACGCGAATCTATTCTTCTCTCTTCACTAAGCCAGAATAAGCAAAGAACTTTCCCCTGATTTACACCCATGTGTTGGGTGAAATGACAGTACAAACTCCAAAGAGTCATCTGGAATGCTAGCTGGGCATTGGTGGGCAAAGGCTCATGCCAAAAGGACTGGAGAACTGGAAACAAAATTTACCCAGTGGCTCCAAGAACAAAAATCCACATATTTTCTTTTTTCCTTTACCAACAAAAAAAAAATCGTCCCAAAACTAACAGTCTATCTAGGCTAATAATTGGACAACCAACTATTCACGATTTCCCCAAATCCCTTTAAAAAGTCTCATTGCTAGAGCTGGAAAGAAATAGAAATAATCTTTGTGCCTGATTGAAAACAGGTTTCCTGAGTCTCTTGGGCTTCCACGTTTAACAGCTCATTCCACAAAAACAATCTCTCTTCTCCCTGCTTGGCCTAGAACGTTTCTGACTTTATTGGTTCATTTTAACACAGAGACTGTCCCCTTTCAATGTGACCTGTCTTCATTGAACTTTGAATATACAAATCTAACCATCCCTTCCCCCAAATTAGCTGAGCACATCTCTCTGTTTTGACTTGCATTAGATGGTTGCTACTGAACTTGAAAAGGTTGCATATCACTACCTGACATCATTGGACAGATTGCAAATCATACCCACACTAATTAGCACATGGATTTCTGGATTTTAAGTACACCAAGCAAAGGGAGATGTAAGGTAGTGGGAGAAGAGAGAGGAAAGGGTCAGTCAGAGGAAAAAATGGGAGAGAGGGAGCAGGAGCAAATGGAATTTCAGGGACCTTATTTTATTCTTCAAAGCAGATACCCGCTGGAGAATTAAATTCAGGAAAAGTCCTTCAGTATTAGCCTTACTTATTTGTTATTCAGAAATAAATGTTCCTGTTCTTTCTTACTAGATCCTCTACCACTTCTTTTGAATCATGGAAGCCTAACAGGTTTGGGGAGGTACTGAATTAAATTATCTCTGGCCTTGCTGTCAACTGCAGTCGAGTCTATTGCAATCCTACCCATTACATAAATGAACTGGAGAAATAGATCTTTATTTGGAAAGTTTCTGAGCTAAGTCTTACTCTTATAACAAAAATAGAAAAATCTCATCTTTTTAAAGTATGCGTGTGTGTGCACACTTATGTGTATGTATGTATGTATAGAGATATATACATACATATACATATTATATATATAAATATATGCATGCATAGATGATAGATAGATGATAGATAGATAGACAGACAGAGACAGACAGACAGATAGATAAATAGATAGATAAAGGGAGGAAGGGAAAGAGGGAGGGAGATATGAAATGTTTCTGGTCTACCAACAAATAAAGGGGGCTTTGTTGGAAAGAAAAAAAAAAATCCCACTTAGAACTAACTTCCCACTCACATAGCAGTTCTTGAAAATCGAGACTTATTTCCTTGTGTCACCGACCTCCTCCTTCCCTGAAGACTCAGGCTAACGCACAGCCATTCTCTAATTGGGACTATATTTGAGACCTATCAGAAGCAGCAGACTATGTGTCTTGTTTTTAAACTGTGCCTCTTTGCTTTCTCTATCCTCCTCCACATCCCCCCTCCTCCAGCCCTTCAAATAGCCCTGTCCTAAATGAACCTTCCAGGCTGGTCTGATGTTAAAAAGAAATGTTTATCTTGGAGTGTAGAGATAATTGACAATTAGAAAAGAGGACGCTTTTAGCTCTTGGTCAGGGCACTGCGCTCCTGGACAAAGTGCTCTTTTCTTTGAAGCAGGGTGGAGTGCTGAGTGACTCAGGCAGGGAGCTGTGCGTGTTTATACTTAGGGCCCACCGGAGGCCAGAACTGGAGCTTTCTGGGACAGAGGTCCCTACCAACTGTCCCAAATAATATCAATATCGCATAAAAGATAAGATCGAATGACTCTAGCTCTTCCTGGTGAGAATTTCTAACTTCGTTTTGATGTGTTGGTTTACAGGAATTCACTTATAGAGCTGAACCCAGTTTTTGTTTTTACCATCCACCAGAAAAACATGCTATATGAAAATTGCCTTTCTCCCTCATTTCAAGGTGAAAAGTTAGGTAACTATGGCATTTTTACCCCCAAAACGATCGTTACACGATTATCTCAAATGTTGTTTACTCCATTATAAATTCATTTGCGTTTTACATAATTTTTAAACTTTTTTTTTTTCAAAATCCACAATCATTACTCTCCCAACAAGGGTATGTATTCTAGTGTGTTTAATTAATTGCTTTTGTGTTTTTACGTATTATTAAAATTAGGTATATGCTGCATAAATATATGTAGATTTAAATTTTTTTAAAAGTTACTAAATTACATATCTCATTCTGTTTCTGGCTTTTTTCTCAGTATATTTTTAAGACCCATTCATGACACTGTGTGCATCTAACCTATTGCTTCTGTTGTGTTCATCTATCACTTCTTACCTTTCTAATGCTCTATGTTGCCCCTTACATCCAGGAATGACGAAATCAACCATTCAAAAGGAAACTAAACAATAGGAATTTTCTCTGTGATATATATTAAGACATACTACAAAGCCATAATGATAAAAACAATGCATTTAGGGGTCAAGAATAGACAAATAAATCAATAAAGACCCAAGAGATAGATTCCTGAATATACAGAGATACATTATACCATAAGAAGGGTGCCGTAAACAATGAGGAAAGGGGAGATTATTCACTAGGTGGTGGTGGAAAACCTGACTCATTATATATGTAGAATGAAATAACAAGGAATCTAACACCAGATTCAGAGATGGACCAGACATGCATTAAAGGCCTACTTGGAAAAGGTAAAACTATCAAGCTTATAATAAGAAAATATGAGTAACTTTGTAACTTAGGAATAGGAAAATATTTTAAAAGAAAATTTCAAAAATGCAAATATAAGACAAAAAAAGTGATAATTTACAACTAATTAAGAATTTCTGTTCAATAAAACCACCAGTAACAAAGTAATTTTTTATATTTGCCAATTGGGTAGTGAGTTAGAAATCGTTATTGCTTCTTTTCATTCCACCCACTCCAAATCCCAAAGAAGACTCATTTATGCTTTCTTATTCAAAATTGATGAACAAATCAGGCTTCATTCTCTCCAAGCTCTGCATGGCTTTTATAGACACTGACTGGAAATACTTTATCTTCTCAATCTTGCCCAAACTAGTAGTAGCCCCAAAAGGGAAAGGCAGTCTGGGAGTGTTTCCTGATGTATTAAGTAAGGATGTGTACACGGAGACATTCCACTTGTTTCAAAGCATCAGAACACGTAAACTCATTTCTTGCCCTTCTGTCCCAGACCTGATGCTAAGCATGCATGAAATTCCTCAGATAGTTCCTGAGAAAGAATTCTGAGCTTGCAGAACTAACAGAGGTTGGGAGTGTGGGTGGCAGGAGAGAGATGGTTGCATTCAAGACCAATTTTGTGCTCACTTTCAAAACAAGGACCCAGAAAAGGGACTATTGGCTATTTAAGTTAGCAAATTCTTTCCAAGCTTCCTTAGCAGCACTGATAAAATAAGAAGGCATTCAATCATAGGCATCGAAAGCTAGAAGAAAATCACAATGGATTAACCAATCCAGACATCCTCCATCGTGACAAGGAAACTGTGATGAAGAGTGCTTGAATGACGTGCCCAGTGTCACAAAGTAAGTTAACTGAGTGAGGGCCATGACGCAGAGTTAACTCCTTGCCCTAATCTCATGATTCTTTGAATATATGTCTCAAAGTTCCAGTTTGAGGGTTGTTCAAATCTTACAAGGTTGCTGTCAGATATTTTAAATTTTCAAGAGAAACAGCAATAGCTGACATCTGTCAGAAACTACACAAATTACTAGCTCAAGGTAGTTCACAGTTTCAAAATTAGATTCTGTTGCATGCCTTTTGATGACATCATATCTTTGTAAAACTGGGTTTTCATCTGTTCCTGTGATTAAAAGCAAGTACTGTACAACAGTCAATGTGAAACAGGAAATTAAGATGACAGCATTCAATGTGATTCCAAAGTTTCAGAATTTGTACAGGATCCAATAAGCATACGTATTCCATCAGCAAGTAATTGTAGTTATTTAAGAATAAAATTAAAATATCATTTTCTTCATATATACAAATATTTATTTGTCAAATGGCAACTAAGTTGTTAGGATGTAAATACTTATTAAACAGAATATTTAGGTATTTCCTTTAGCCTAGGAGCTCTGTGAAATATATTGCTGAGACACAAAAGGCACGAAGGAAATCGAGGAACTTTAGCCCCAGTCTTTAGTTGGTGAGAAGGGTAACTTACTACGTAGCTGCAATGGTCTCTTCAGAACCTTTGATACCTGGGGTGGGGGTCCTTCAAGACCCCCATCTCCCCTTCAACAAGAAGCTACTTATTTACCTGTTTTACACTTTGCACATTCCCACAGCCTTTCATTGAAAAAAGGTTGAGGATCTAGGGACAGATAGACTCTACTGGTATGGTAGACAGATGGGGTTGGGATTAGGAAATGAAGACCCTGCTCTTATTAAAGCTGTCAGAGTAAAGCGTGATAAATTTACTCCTGATTAAGAAGATGATGCTAAAAATACAACACCAAGGGTACCAGAGGGACTGTTAAAAATAATCCATAGCAGCTCAAATGGAAACCATCAACTTTCAATTCAGTCTGTTTCAAATTATCTTTGGTTTTACCCTAAATACTAATGATTTAGGTTCAAACTCACCAGCCCTTCGTGACCCACAGTTTCACATGTTATTCATTTCTGTTGCTGATATTACCATGTTCAAAGTCATCTAGTTTTGAAATTTAGAATCATTTTTGCTCCCTCCCTCTGTCCTACTCTCTACAATCCCTTCAGGTACCAAATCCCATGCATTTTACCTAAACAATCTCTCTCACGCCCACCCTCTCCTTTCAATGGTGATATACATAGCTCGATGAAGTGAAGGATTTGGTGCTGGTTTAATTTAGTAAACTGATGGCTTTTCTGAAAGGCATGAAGGTAGTTTATGAGTGGAAGAAAGAAGAAGGTATAGGTGTCATCTACATGGAAGTGACATTTGAGGCAGCAAGAAGAGAACTCAGGAGAATATGTTTAGCTGCATAGGAAAGAATGACTCCATCAGAAAAGACATGAAACCAGTCACCTAGAGGGAACCGTCATATGGTTTAGGATCATAGTCACTAAAGGATGAAGGAGGGTAGGAAGGAAAGAACTGACCAGCAAGCATCAAACTCTGCTCATGTATTATGGTGGTCAAGGAGAAAAGGAAAAGCTGGAGAAATGGAATGCCTAGTTCCTGAAAATGCTCTCTTCCCGTTGCGCATAGAACACATTCACAGAACAATTTAAGAGTAACACAGGAGCAAGGTCATCGTCTGGAAGACAAAAAGAACTATTCATTGGGGCCAACAGGAGAGAAGAACCAAAAGGAGTACTTTAATTTAAGGTTTCTATTTTTTTCTACATTCCTTTAAAGCCTACTGCTTGAGCTCTTTTGAAGCTATTTACAAGGTGTTTAAGATATGTATTTTGATGATAATGAGCTCTATGGAAACTTACCATGCATTTATACAGTCGAGTTTTAAGAAGTTTTATGGAGTCATGAAATGTTACCACTCTGAAGATGGTGCCATCCAGACATTGCATACCAACAGCTTATAAACTACATCTAGGCCACAGGCATTGGTTTTTAGGGCTGTTTTTTTTTTGGGGGGGGGGTGGGTTTTTTTTGGGGGGGGTGGCTCAAATATCATTTATTTTTTATTTTGACTTTGAACCTTTCACCAACAATGAAAAAAATCACGTGATTTTTACCTTTGAATCTCTATTTCTAACTTCCCTTTGACAGTCAGAAGGTGTCTCTGCCATGAACCAGCAATCAGCTGCAGCTGAGTCACAGTTGTCCCGAGAAGAAGGCCCCGCCTGGCCTGATGACTCACTGGCCCCATAAGCCTGGCTCCTCTAGGTATTCCGGTTTGCAAGCCTGCTACCGTGCAACCTGAACATTTTACAGAGCGGGAGTATCCTGGAACCCAGCATGACAAAAGAGACTCGCTCAAAATCCATTGCTTACTGGAGGCAAAAAAGGCCCTAACCTACAATCCCTCCACCGGATTTCCTACTTTGGGATTTATGGAACTAGGACATTATCTAATGTGGCACACTAGAAAAAGTCCTAAGAGAGAAAGAATTCTATTCCCAGGTGTACTGCTTATCTTTGGGTGACCTTTGGCAAGTCTTCCCAATTCACCTCATCTATGCAGCTATGGTCATGGTATGTGCCCTACTTACCTCATAGGATTGCACTTACAGTATTAATAGAACGAAATATTTTTTAAGTGTTCTCTAAAAATAAGTTAAACAGTAATTTTGAGAACACTGTAATTAACCAAAAGTCATGGGTTCTAGGCCTACTTTCTCTACAAGCTACTTATATGACCTTCCATAAGTGTCTTCAACTTTCCCGTTTCAAATGCAAACATTATTTTATTTTCCATGATCTTTGCAAGATTAATCTCATTCATCATTTTTTAAAATGTTTCTCTTGAATTCAAACCTTTATTACTTGGGCCAAACCCAAATGTGAATTAAACTAATAGAGAAGGAAAATGGACTATTGAGCTGGGTCTACTTTATGGGCATGTCAGAAACACACGGAGATGTTGATAAGGTACTGTCATTTGAAACTTCAGCACCTCCGCCCTGGCACAAAGCAGACCTCATCAAGAGTAGAGATCCAGAGCAGAGCTCATGGAGGAAAAGCAGAGATATAAATGGCCAGAGAAGTGCTTCCAGGGCTGAGTCAGCTGAAAAGCCTCCTGCTGAGCTCAATGGATCTTTTCTCAGTTGCCTGGAGCATTGGCTGGAGGCTGCTTGGCAGTGCCTGCTGGGAAGACAATTTTTAGCCCATCGATTCATTTGAGCTGGGCAGTTTGCCCTAGTACTTAGGCACTCAGACAAAAATGCCCTTAATCACTGGCAAACCCTGGATGCCGAGAGGGCCAGTGGCTCAATCAGCACCCCCAGGGCAGCCTGAAGAAGAAAGATGTTCTAGAAAGCTCAGGGTGCCAGTCACTGAGAATTCACAGGAACGAAGGCTTGACTCTTCAGGCCAAAATGTTGAAAAATCCTTGATCTTAGGGTCAGAAACACTCTAACTTAAGAGCACACCCTGTCAAACCAAGAGCTGCTGGTGAGCAGGTTTTGATGGCTTTGCTCAGTCACCTCTGCATATGCAGGGCTGACTCCTACTTATTCCAGGGTGTGCCTCCTCCAAGAAGCTTTCCCTGGCCTCGCACTTTCTCCCTACTGGGATCAGGCCCTTACCGTGACCCTGCTTACTTACCAGGATCGTGTTGCCATAGCAGCATATTGTAACTGTCTCTTATTTATCTCTTCAATAAGACTCTTAGTGAGACTGAGAACTTCTATTTAATTATCGATCTCTAGCACCTAACAGAGTGCCTAGCACAGGGAACTTAAATCTTTAAATGCTTCAGGAGGGAGAAAGAGAGGGAAAGGAGAGGGAAGACAGGAGAGAGGCAGGCAGGAAGACAGAGGCAACCACGCTGACGAAAGTGAGACATGTGCTAACTGACAGAACGGTACACCCAAGCTGATCCCCAAAGTCCCCAAAAGCAGTACCAGCAGCTGAATCTGGTGTCTGAATAGTCAGTACAGCCAGCTGGAGGAAAAGTCAATCCTGGAACTGAGACTCAAGAGGTCTCAGTTTTACTTTCGACTCCACCGCACACTAACTGCCTGATGCAGAGCCAGACAAACATATGTGAGGTTTCAGCATCTTCATTTGTAAACTTAGGACGATCGGGTGAGATCATTAATATATAAGTATTTTGAAAGTTTAGAGAGTCCTGTGAATGCAAAAGATTATTAAAATATTGCCACCATGAAAGTATTAGGACTACTTCCTCTCATCAACCACGGTTCCTTTCTCTGTCCAAACTGGAGGCCATATGACTCAGATAGGAAAAATAAACAAAAAGGGATTATCTGCTCCCTGTTTATAAACACGCCTTTATGTTGTAAGTAAAATTTCTTCATGAATTAAAAACTCCTAAAACACAGAGATTGTATCACATTTTAATAATAATGATAAGGACACCGTAAGTAGAGAGAATGTCATGAAGCGTCCTCAGAACACACTCAGGTTGAATATTTATGAGACCTTCAGAAAGGCCAATCAGATAGGATAGCCTCAATTTATAGATAGTCAAACTGAGACTCACAGAGCTTAAGTGACCAGCTCAAGATTGTATACTTAGTAAGCATCTAGAAGAATGCTAAGCACAAGTTCAAAAGTATTTACAGAAATACAGTGCTGGAAAGCATCTAAAAGGTAAACAAGTCCAACTTCCTACATAGTACAGGAAACCCTTCTGACAGAAGGGTACACCTAACAACTGACAAGTCACTTAAACATTCTTTATTTTCCAGAAACAAAACCCCATTAATCTTTTGTCTCAGAGCCAGTTTACTCATTGTATAGAAGACAATAATAATTAAGACATGTTTCCTAGGTTTTTATAAGGATGAAAATACATAATGTATGCAAAGTACTTAGCAAGGTCGATTCTTGACACATAGCAAATATTCAGTAAAAGTTAGTTCTTATTACTCTTATTACTATAATTTTTCATTAATCTGTTTTTTGTTTGTTTGTTTGATTGTTTGAGTGATTTTTTTTCTGGATTCTCTGCAGCTTCTTGCACTAGGCTCGTTTCACTGTTTCAGGTGAATAGGGGAAAATCTGTTTCAATGATTCTCTAAATCCTCAGTAGTTTGGCAATTGTTGGTCTGAATCTCTCTCTGCATCATAGAGACAGAGATGTGATAAATCCATAGCAGCTGAGTCAAAGATAAAGCCTTCTGAGAAATCTAGATTATTTTCACCCAGAATCTGAAAGGAAACTCTTTGGCAAATACTTAGACGAAATTCTTGTAAAATAAAGTTTTACCATGACAACTAGTTCATTGCTTAGAAAACTCTAATTTAAAGCATACTACATAAAGTGTCATATTTATGATAAATTCCTTAACACGTTGTGTACGGCGGGGTTTAAATCTCTCGTGAAGATTCTTGTGATCCGTACGCAACGTGTTAAGTAAGCATGACCCAATATGTGGGCAAGACCATCTATTGGAGTGTAGAGACTATGGGAATTTCAACCTTTATATTAATGTAATCTCTACTTGAATTTTATCTTTAGTAGGTTTTTAATGTCCATAATATATTACTACAGTTTCACATGTATAGAGCTTATTAGTAAATGTACATATATTTGGGGTCCATGATCACTTTTATAAGTCATATAGTCAAGGTCTAAAAACCAATGGTTTATAGAAATCCTGAGATTAGTAAGTGTTTAAAAAGCTGCTGTGTAACAATTTTCACCATTATCCATGAGAAAACCAGAAAAGATATGCCCATTTACAAACTAATGTCATCTTTTTTTTTAAATATAATTTGAAATTTGATAAGATTGGTTCCGTTCCCTAAATTTCTACTTTCTACCTGTCTTTATAAAACCTAATTCATATTTACTATGATCACTGTATAGAGAATGGGTGGAATATGCTACCACTCTTCAAAGGAAACATTCCTAAGGGCTAATGGAAAACCAAACCAAAAATCCAACTGAAGATCTTGATATCCTTTATAGAAGAGGACCAAATCTTAGCGACATCAGCCAACCCTTTCACACGTTTTCATGGAACAAACAGAGACAAATAGCAAGTGCCAAGCAACCAAGTTACACTTCACTTCCTTTAGGCAGTGCTGTCATAAGCATGGCTCAGTTCTCACTTTCAAGTCTGAGGCAATTCTAGACATACCCTCCCCTCCAAAAATGTAGAAACAAGCTGTGAAAGATGTCTTCTCCACGCTCCTCAGGGTAGTTTATCTCTTCCAGGGACTGACAGGTATTTGGGACTATTTCAGAGCATTTTCTTTCCCATTTGCAGTTCTTTTTCCTTCTTTTTCCTCCCGCAGTGGCTTAGTGATGAAAGGTTACATGTTGAATGTTTGTGTCCACCCCAAAAATGTGTATGTTGAAACCCAACCCCCCATGTGATGGTATTTGGAGGTGGGGCCTTTGTTGAAGTGATTATATAATGAGGGTGGAGCCCTTATGAATGGGAATAGAGCCCTTAAAAAGAGGCCCCAGGAAGCACCCTTGTTCCTCCTGCCCCCATCATGTGAGGACACAGCAAAAAGATGGTCATCTAAGAACAGGAAGTGGGCTCTCACCAGATACCAAAGCTGCCAGAGCCCTCTAATTTTCCAGCCTCAAGAACAGTGAGCAGTAAATCTTTGTTGTTTAAGCCACTTAGTCTGTGGTATTTTTGTTCTAGTACCCAAATGGACTAAGGCAGGAAACATAATGAGGGAAGCCCCACAAATCTCTGCAGAGACACCTAGACACCCTCGAATCTTTCAAGGTTACTTTGGAGAAATATCCTGCCACCCGGACTCCATTCTAACAATTTCCTTGTGCCCCAGCAGGCCTGGCAACAACCTAAATCACGGAACACGGCAAGACATACCCATTCAAGAGTGAGTGTCCCAGGAAATGTTTTCTAATCACTTTTGAGGCAGAAATCATTCTGAATGTTCACCTGAACATTTCACTTTCCTTCTGAGCACCAGGAAAGCTATTATTTCTCAACTTTTTTTTTTTCTTTTTGAAATCTAGATGTGATGAGCTCCGCCCAATAGAACCTTCAAAGACGTCATATAGGCCAATTCTAGTCCATGACCTTAAATGTTCTACAGAATCAGCCATACTCTATCCTTTTTCATTAGCTGACTGGATGCAGAGCATTCAGTGGAGGACTCCACAACAGGCCATGGAGAAAGGCACAGCACTAAAGAAAAGAAACCGAGTCACAACTTATGAAGGAAGAAATTGGTAAGTTGGACTTTGTTAACATTAAACACCTCTACTCTGCAAAGGACATTCTCTGAGAAGAGAATGAAAAGGCAACCCACAGACTGGAAAAAAAAATTTTGCAAAATACTTCTTATATCAAAATATACAAAGAACACTTCAAAATTAACAATAGCGAAACCAATGGCCCAACTGAAAATAGTCAAAAAGCCGATAAACATATGAAAAACGCTCAATATCATTTGACGTTAGGGAATTGCAAATTAAAATTTAAAAAATAAATAAATGTATCTACATACCTTCAGAATGGTTGCAATCCAAAGAACTTGCTAGAAGTTTCCGCCAGAAAACTGACAGAGTCAGGCCTGAGACACGGCTGCCGCTGAGACCACGCTTCCCAAAAGATGCCCGAGAGCTCGGAATCCTCGCGAGATCTCGGAGCTCTGCAGGTGCGAGCAGGGAGCACGGGAATGAGAAACACCTGGGCGCTTCCCTGTCTCCACCTGACCCCTAGCAACCCACTGATCTTTTTTGCCGTCTCTGTACTTTCATCTTCTCTGGAGAGTTCTACGTTGTTGGAGTCATATGGTGTGTGATCTTTTCGAATGGCTTCATTCAGTTGGTAAATATGCATTTGGGGTTCCCCGCATATGTCCTCGTCATTTGGTAGCTCATTTCTTTTTGTTGTTAAATGGAGTTTCGTTGACTGGTTGTGCCTCATCTTATGTATCTTTTTGCCTGTTGAGGGACATCTTGGTTGCTTTCATGTTTGGGTAGTTATGAATAAAGCCTCTGTAAACATCAAAAAAAAAAAAAATCCAAAAAAAACAAACCCTGAAAATGCTAGTTGCTAAGAAGAATGTAAAATAACAGGAACTTGTGTTTATTGTTGGTAGTTACAGCTACCTTGGAAGATACTTTGGCAGCTTCTTAAAAGCTAAACCTAATTTTATTATTTGATTCAATAATTGCACTTCTTGGTATTTACCTGAAGGAAAACTTAGGTCCACACAAAAACCTGCACAGGAATGTTTATAACAACTGTATTCATAATCACCAAAAAACTAGAGGTGGCCAGGAAGTTCTCTAATAGGTGAATGGATAACTGAACTATGATACATCTGATAAACAAAGGATGTGATATATGGAACTATGAAGAGACATGCGTTAATCTTGGATGCATGCTGCTAGGTGAAACAAAACAGTTTGGGGGTGGGGGGATGCTGCTTACGCTCTATTTCCAATTGTATCTCACTGAAAAATGTAGAATTCGTGGGGTGGTAGAAAGATCAATGGTTATGGAGGGAGAAAAGTTTGAATAAGTGAAGCACCAAGGACGGATATTTGGGGACAGTGAAACAACCCTATATGTCACTGGAACGGTGGATACATAACAGTATGACTTTGTCAAAACCCTACAGCACAAAGAATAAACCTCAATGTAGTCCAATTTTTTTTAAACTTTTATTTATTTTAAGTGTTTATCCAGGACCCATAAACTCTAAGTCAAATAGTTGTTTCAATCTAGTTTTGGAGGGCACAGCTCACAATGACCCATGTGGGGATCGAACCAGCAACCCAGGGGTTGTGAGCACCACGCTCTAACCAACTGAGCTAACTGGCCGCCCCATTGTATGCCAGTTTTAAAAACATGATTTAGGAGGTCAAGGGATCTCAGGATGGAATGCAGAATGTGGCTAAACAATCTAACTGTATTACAAATATCTGAAAGAACCTCACAGATGGGAACGGGGGCATAAGTTGCTGACCTAAATACCTGGAAATGAGTACAATCTGTAAGACTAAAGGAAAAAAAAAAACCTGACGTAAGTACTGAACACTTGCTGATAAAGCTGTTACCCCTGGGGGTATATACGGGTTAACAATTCTGATACCACTATATATAAAGGAAGTTAAAATGAATGGCAGTTAGGTGGAGCCAGGTTTTTCATTGTTGGACTTGAAGGTTACAAATACACAAGAGGCGGAGACTAGAGGGATCCATGTGGTAATGGATTAGAGTTGGAGTCATCAATATGAACTTATGTTTAGTGTAATATAGATACAGATGGTGACACTCAGAAACACTTATTCATATATGTATATACACATACATTTCTTTGCTGTCAGCTAATCCTCTAGCAACAGCATACCCAGTGTCCAGATGTTATTTTCTAATATTGTCTGGTAAAAGAAACTAGGGTCCCTTAGAGAAGTGGTTGATTCTAGGGCTGGTACAATATAAGTCTGCAGCATCTTGTAATACCAGCAAGGAAGTGCAAAAAAAAAAAAGAAAAGAAAAGAAAAATAAAGAAACACTAACACGAGTATGAATAAATAAATGCAGGGAAAGAGACAAATCTCCCTTGCAGAAGAATTTCCAATAATATATGTAGCTTGTACCCTCAGAAGAGGTGGAACATAACACCCCACTTCTTAAGCATTTGGGCTACACATAGTAACTTCCTTCCAAAGACTATATTGAGTAGGGACAGGGGATGGTGAGAAGAGGGTAACTTTACAATGGAGAAATACAACAAACACTACCTCAGCCGAATGGTTGGGAGTATCACCAACAATGCCGTGTTGGTGAAATGTACCCTTGACAGGCTGCAATCAAAACAGCACTTTACCTCTGTGGTCTTCCTCCCAGGTACTGCTAGACCCCCGCCCCGGTAAAAAAAAAAAAAAAAAAAAAAAAAAGGAAGGAAGAAAGAAACTGAATCATTAATTATCCATGTGGAGTAAAATACTCTCCCCCAACCTCCCCAACTGAACTGAGCTGGTCATAAATGAGAAATAA
Source organism: Rhinolophus sinicus (assembly GCF_036562045.2). Lineage (NCBI taxonomy): Eukaryota > Metazoa > Chordata > Mammalia > Chiroptera > Rhinolophidae > Rhinolophus > Rhinolophus sinicus. Next base: position 23,465,962 of record NC_133758.1, on the reverse strand, counting down.
ATCTTTAAGCCACAGAGATTTTTAGAGTTGTTTGTTATAGCAACTAGAAAGACTGACGAATGCATATTCCTTTGAAAACAGGATGAAGCACATGTTCTCTCTTGACAGAACAAAGCAAGTACGGCCATATGTAGAAAAGCTGGTGTGCAGATTTCAGGAGCCCATCCGTGGACCCCATGACCTTCCTCTGGGAGGAATCCTGTAGCCAGTGCCAACACAGGATCCTATCTATCCACAGTGGTGTTTTGAAATTCTTCCACCATCACGCTTTTATGTTGAATAATTTTTATTTGGGGTTTGATTGATTTGGGTAGTTTTCCTCTCAGCATGGCCCAAACAATTTGAAATTCATGTTATCTCTTGGTGTATAATTTCCAGAAGGACAGATGAGTGAAACATGGCAGACAGTGGTCTTAGGTGTCACTAGAGTCCAGTAATGCAGAAACTTCTCCTTCCCACTGGGAGATACTGACTTAGCTTTTGGTGTTGTATTGGCTTACCAGGACTGAATTTAACTGAACGGATCTTCAAATTTCAACCCTGCCAATAAAATATCATTTTCACTATGGTTCCCTCACCTGTCCCTCTTTGAGGTTTAGACCTGGGTAGGTTTACAAAGTTGTACCTGACGTTGAGAAGCAACTAAAAGACAACCACACTCCAGTACTAACACTGCCATGTGTAACCTTGATGCTACCTATAGTTACTCCCGTCCCTCACTTCCTTTGTTTCCTTAGCAACCCCAGGTTAATCACCGGTACTTGGTAGGAAAAGCAGCATTCATATCCACTGTACAATGTGGCTATATGTTTAAAAGAAATGTGTAGAACACAGTTTTGAAATTTTCCCAATGTACAATTTTATTTAAATGACTTGTGGAAATAAATATGTGTCTACTTATATATCTGCTTATATTTAAGTATTTAGTGGTAACCTGAGTGACTTTTTTAACCAGCAATCACAATGTGGAGAGACTGACAGTTACAACTAAACCTCGATGGCCAGAAGCCCAGGTTTTCCCAGAGTTCTTCTCCCTCAAGTAGTACTTCTTGGAATCACCAAAGAGGCATATACATATATTATATATAATATATATATTTCCAAAAAAATGTATACACATTTTAAGAAAGGAAAACTCTATTAAAATTTTAATACTCAATATATACTGATAACAAAAGATGAATACAAGTCACATTTGACTTCTGCGATTACAAGAGGTGCTCAAAGTGGTTACCATCAGCACCCAGACAATTCTGATTACAGTGAACTACTGCTTGAGCAACGTTGACCAGTGTCCACTTGTATAGATTTTTTGGCACCCCCATCAAGAATCAGCAGGACAAGTCAGGATCATCCACAGTTTCCAGGCCCCACGAGATCCCCAGGGTGGCATCTCTGAGCTCAATTAGGTTCCTGTGCCAGATGCTGCCAGAAGAGATGAGTCTATGCTCAACCCCTATGTTTCTGAACCTACAACAGACCTGCTGCAACTTTAAGCCCAAAACCCATCTGGCAACTCCTCTGACAAAAGATGACCTTTGCCACTTTATAGCCCATCTAGATAGGGGGGCTGGAGAGAAGTAGTTACAAAGGAGTCATGAACCCAGAAGTGTACAAAATTTTAGTGATACAACTCTCAGCTCGTATACACACTGAGTCACCTTTTCCCAGAAGAGCTGGGTCAGCCAAGTCCCAGCTTCAGCTGCCAGGCTGCACTCAGAACTTCCACGTTCTGAGACTTTTTCACCAGTGTTCCCTTAATCCCTGCGTCCACTCATTCATGAAAATGGACACATGGGAGAGAAGTGTCACTTTGGTTTCATTACCTTGACTGTCCCTAAGTCCTGCATCTGTGACATCGAGGCAGTCTGGTAATTAACTTATTGCACACTTACATAGTGAATAAAAGACACCAACGGGTTGTACAACGATGGGACTTTCCTCAAGCATCTCAGGAAAATTACTTTACATTTTAATCATCCTTTTTCTTTTTCTTTTAAAGAGAAATAATTCTTACTCATTTATGTATGTGCCTATGTTTAAGAACACCACTTAGTCCCCATTAGCTGAAGAAAAAATTACCCACCTGGAAACAGAAGACAGAAAGGAAAGTTTTCTTCCAAGTTTGTTGATTGCTAAGAGTGTGTGGTTTATTTCATCTTCATCAACAGAAAGTTAGCTTTATCTAGAACGTTATGGAATTCTATCCACTGACACTTTGCTTTGTCCATATAAATGGTCAATTTCTGAATTGATATTACTGAGACTACTGGTTTTATTTTCCAATGTCTGAAGTAAATCGTTTGAACATGGTATGAAAACATCAGTGACTGTTAATGCAATATAAAGAATATACATAAAGCAGTTGTCAGAAAAATGTTAGAATTTTATTCACTTCACACCTCTTACATCATTAAGTATTGAATATTGGAAGGTCAGATTATTTTGAATACTAGGAAATACCACTTTTAGATTTAGTAATCTTATTTTAATCCACAGTTGAAGAACAGTTAATGGTGTTGGGGGGTATAGAATACATTGTAAGTTACCTTCTGGGTTTTGTTTAGCTTCAAAACAATTTGAAAAACAATGTAGAAATCTGTATACTCCTTTGGTTTTCTTCATGTATTCAATATTTACTTTGTAATAAAATGGTACAAATGACCTGTATTTGTACAATACTCCCTAATTTCCAAAGCACTGTCAAATCCATTGTTTTCTCTGCACCCAGTTTTAAAATGAGGGGAGAGGGGTACAGGCAGGAGTCAGGAGGCTTGTAGAAATCAACACAAATAGAAAATTGAAGTCTAGAAATGAGTTTTACAAATTCTCCGTCAAAGTCTTTGTACTCTTCACCTTCTCTAAGCCAAATAAGCCAAAATTTGAATCTGGCTCTAGCTTCATGAGTAAACTTTGGCAAGTCAGTTATCATTCCTCAGCCTCAGTTTAAAATAGGAAAATTTTCTCACAACTTCATTAAGGTTTTTGTGAAGATGTATGCAAAAATGTGTATGTAAAATTAACAGACCTTGAGTATGCTCAATAAATATTCATTCGTTTGCTCCTCTTTTGATTATTTCCAGAATGCCCCAGTCACAGTATCACAGTCTCCTTGAATATGAATCTCTGCAAAACTACACTCAGTATCCATCTGGAACTAGGAAGAGATTAAGTTGGGAATCATGTTGGGGAGGAAAATCATGCAGTTGGGGCTGTCTGCTGGGAAGTTCTGACATTTCTCTGAACTCTGCGCTGCCCAACTCCGTGAGACAGCTTGTTTCATCTGCAGATCTCTCCAGGGGCAGCCTGTCTGAAAGATTCACCTCTTTCCACTTACCTGGTCATGGATGCCCTTAGCATGCATCATCCTAGTTGGTGTGATTAAAAAGACCTTGTGGCTTAGCAGTGTAGGAAGGGGATCATGTGGCTTTGGGCTCACCCCACACAGCTACAGAGCATTATGTTGGTGCTCTAATTCCCAACAGGAGTTCTCTGAGATGTCAAGGCGTTGTAGGATCACAGGAGTCAGTGTGGTACAGCAGACAAGCACTGGCCAGGATGAGGGAGACATGGATCAGAGCCTTCATCAACATCTAAGTGTTGACCCAGTAAAGCCTTTCAACCTCTCTGAGCTTCCTGTTCTTTACATACAAAACAGAGGGTGAAGATGTATTAGGCCCATCCTGACAATCCTGTGAGTCTATGATGCAAAGGGGCCTTGCACTTTTGGGCCCAAGAATGACACAGAACAAAATCACAAAGAATCCAATAAAGGAACAAAACTATGTCTTGGGAAATCTAAGGTGGTAAAGGAATTAATGACACCTGTCGTTTGTCACGGTGTGGAACCAGGGCCTGACAGACTTGTCAACCAGCCAACAAGAGCACTGGAAGATGCCCTAGATGAGATGTGTAGATTAGAAGAGGGCGTAGGGTGAGTGTGGGGAGGGAGGCAGACACAAGGAAACCTTCAAAGAAATGGGAGAGTTGCTGGAGGAGACAAAATCAGGCAAGGGGCCAGGAAGCCCCTTCTGCGGGGGAAAAAAATGTCCACAGACACAAAAAGTTTTGGCCGCCTGTTTATTCATGGTCCCTTCTTCCTCCCAGCCATCTTGCCATTCATTGCCAAATTATTCATCCTTATTCACCCTAACGTGTCTGGAGGATCTCATGAAAGGTTTTGTAAGTGAGGTATAATCTAATGGACTCTTAGAAGATGAGTTGGAGCTCCCATGGGGTGGGCCATTGAACTCCAAGCCGAAGGAAGGAAAGAGAGCACCTACTGTATGAAGTGGCTTTTTTGTTGCAGATGTCATGGTAGGTGCATTGCATGCATCTCCTATAAAACTGCACACCACCACCAGGAGGTAATTATTGTCCCCAGCTTACAGATGAGAAAGAAGAGGCTCAGAGAGGCTAAGTCATTTACCTAGGGTTACTTGGCTCCTAATTTTAAAACCTCCTAACTTTACCAGCTACACTGAGTCCATTACGCAATTACTCCTTTCCTACTGCACCTCTCAACACATGCAGAGGTGCAGAGTTGCAAAACAACAGGGTTTATTTGGAAAGCACTGTCTATGTTTTCTCTGTATGAACAGAAGTACAGCTGGATGTGATGTGACAGTTGGAGATATGGTTCCAAAAAAAAAAAAAACAGGTTGAGTCCAGACTAGAAGTGGTCTTGAGAGTTTTAATGTAATATTGTGGACAATGGGAGACCTAAAGGGATGGAAGAAGACAGGCAAATTGACAGCTAACTAGCATGGTATCTGTGCATAGAGCCTGGCACATGCCTCGTGCCTCATTAGGTGTTTGAATACTATTATTACAATCGCTTTTGTTCTTGAGAAATATTATCATCTAGAATAGGTTTAGGTCTTTCCAAGCTACCTCAGTTACCTGTGATTGAACCCCTTTGGGGTCTGACATCAGGATGTCAGGTCTTAGAGGTCTAAAGCTGTCAAGCTCATTCTGTAGTCTAAGGGAGGTAAGGAACACAATTCCAGACACCCTGATTGTCTCACCTACCAGTCTCCAGTCAAGAGAATATTCCCTTTAAATAAAGGTTTCTTGGTGGGGACCTCACCAAGAAGCCTGGATACCCAGTAGCACTCAGAGTCTTCCTTTCTCCATTAGAATCTTGGACTCATGTTTCTTTCATGTTTTATGAAACATACTCCCCACTTTCTAAACCAAGACCAGCCTGCTGTAAGTTCCTTTTTTTTTTTTCCATTGTGCTCTAGACAAGAAAATTGGAAGCTCATGTGTAAAAAAAAAATAATAACAATAATAATAATTATGGGACCAGCGCCATATGACAGCAGCAATAACAGCTTTCAAAATCCTTTGAGTATAAGTCTTACTTGTTTTATGAGCCGACACATGGAGCTAGTCTTAAAAATAAAAAATCAGAATGGTTTCTTGCAGCTCAGATTTCATAAGGAAAAAAATGCATCTTTAATTAAGATTTATGGGTCTCAGTAGGACCCAGCAAGAGGAGAGAAATGGCTCAAGAGTGTAAAAACTAACAGTTAAAAATTGGGAAATATGATTAAGGGCCTTTAATTCCTCCTGCCTCTTTTGCAGGGCTTCCAATGGCCCCAGGCAAAAACAGGCACTTATTGTCTTTAAAACAGCATTATTCTTGGCATAAAATGTTTATGAATCAGGATGAAACTTGTAAGGAATAATAATCTCAACGTTACTTGAAAGCTTTCTCTTGCTAGAAACAATATTTAGTTTAATGAAAAAAAAATTCCTTAAGAGAAAAAATATGCGTGTAAGATTATACGTAAGGAAGATGCATATAAATTGATATATTGACGGGCGTTGGTTTAGACTTTTTCAGCTTTCATAGCAGCACGTGCTTGATCTCACAGGATCTTCTTAAGAACTTTGAGAGACAAATATTAGGATCTGTACTTTGAAGGTAAAGATTTTTTTTTTTCCAAGACTTTAGGTTACTTGTTCAAACACTGGAAATGGACATAAATACAAGTTGGATTCAAAATCCAATGCTCACTCCACTATACCACAGTGCTATTCCTCTCAGAGTTTATCTGTGCATATTATTTCTATATCTTGCATATACATTTTTAAAGTTTCATAGGGAACATTTTTGGAAAGCACAATGAAAAAACCCTCAAAACTATGTATTTCAACTCTCTAAATATTAAAACTGAACAATTAAAATAACTTGTACATTGATAATGAAATGATTATGAAATAAAATACATTTGATACATAAAATGCAATTTAGCAAGGTTTAGCCTGACTCCCTCTTCGATATATTATTTGAGAATCAGGTTTGAAAGCAAATCATTCCAAAAATATCTCTAGCCATTATTGTCCCTGCCATCACAAAGACAATTAATTATCCTATGTTTGTTATTTTAACAAGAAATTCTTCTATCTCTTCATTCTCTACAAATAGTATATTTTAGAGAAGGAATTGTATCATCTGTTATTACGCTAATGTTGGAAAGGCTGTCAGTATTTGACTTGTCAATTAAGTAGGACTTGCTTTAATTTTTTTTAATTAGCTCTTTAATGCTTCAAGGCATGCCCTCTTGATCTCATACTTCAATATTAATGCATAAGCTATTCCTTTCATGATTGCATAGCTTTAATTATTCATCACTCACCCATCTTCTCAAATTCAAGTTCCAATCTGGTTCTATCTCTATTACCCACATTACCAGACTGTTCCTTCCAATGATAAGGGGGAATGTCTGTGGTTGTTCATATCCAGCACTGGAATTTTGACAACCATCATTTTGCTCCAAAGACTCATCTGGTAGTCACTCCTCCAATAACCTCAACGTTTCAGAAAGAGAAGGGAACCCAAAAAGTAGATGAAAAGGGCTTTCCAAAGGGATTGCAATATGTTCACTATACATAAAAGCAGACCTTATATTCTCACCACTCTGTCTTGATGAATCACTTCTATGAATACCCTCATGAAGTTGATTCTTAAATCAGTATCTCTACAATATCTCTAGCCTCAAGACTGCTCCAAAACACCAGCCACAAAGAACCATCTACCCAAGACACATTGCCACCTTACATCTAACCAGCAATGTGAACTCATTATATCTAAAATTAAATTCATGATGGTGTTTCCTAAATTCACCTTCCTTATGTCCTCTACTAGCACTTGCTTTATTCATTTCAGTTCACTCACCTGGAACAACTACATTTCTATTAATACCCCTTCCATTTTCCACAGATAGGCTTGCGTCCCATCTTAATGCTAACTCATGGTCTTTCCAGCTGAAAATGAACTCACTCTCTTTTGAATTTCTAAAACCTATTGTAATTCTAATTGTTACCCAATTGTTACCCAAGTATCTCAAACTAGTGATCTGTGTGATGTCAACAGAAATGATTCTTTTTTAAATATCTTTGTTTCAGTATCATAAATGAAAAAGGAGTTTAAGGGGAAATGTCTCCATAGTGAGTTGTGCAATGTGATCTAGTGAAATGGGGGGGGGGGGGGGACGTAACAATTTCTATTTAAATCTATCTTAAAATTAGGAAATTAATTTTATCTATATTTAATATACAATTACCTACCTTGAACCTCATGTCCCACACAACACAGAGAAATCCTCAGGAAAAATCAGAAATTTCTCAAAGCCAAAAGGTGGACAGTGAGAGCATTGTTCTTCCATTTGTTTTCTAAGAAAGGCCAGGTGTTGCAGTTCATTTGTACCTAATTAAGTGGATTTGTGGGTAATGTTGTGGCTTGTTAACTACATTACCTCCACAAGAAGGCAAGCCAACTTAAAAGATTTCTTCCAAAGTTGTTTGGAAGAAATGAGTTAAAGTTAATAAGCAATAATGCAAACACACGTAAATAATAAGAAAATGGCAGAGCTGAAGTAATTTTGTGTAGTCTGAGCCCTTCATCATCAATGCTATAAGACAAAAACAATGAATTATATAATTAGACCCATTTGTAATATAGATTTTTAACCTCATCCTAGTATATATAGAGCCTTGAGATATAGCTATGATAGCATATTTGGGAAGATAGTTTATAATATTGTATATTTTATCTTGCTTCATTTCAAAACAATATTTTGAGTATGTTTCTAATGTTCACAATTTATCAGTATTACAGTATCTTTTATAATTTACAAAGAAATACATATTTATGTATTTTGGGTGCTTTTTGTTTGTTTTTACCAATAGAGATGCCCAATGACATAATTCAGAGAGCACTACCTTAGAGACCTGATCTCCACATCCAGGCCCTCTGGACAGCTCACTAGAGGAGAGATTCTAGTGTTGATGGTAGTGCCAAATCCCTGGTGTACCACAGAGGTGCAGGGTGACTAGGCAACCCAAAGCTGCCAGCTCAAATCTAGCGCTTCCATCAACATCACCAGTGCCACCCATTCAGATCATGGCCACAAATATCCTATAGAAAATCTGCCAGACCTCAAATGCTGCAGCATTTTAATGGTACAACACATCCTATTGACATACATATTTTCTCCACGTGAGTCCAGCAAAGTCAGAAGGCATCAGGAAAGCCTCACACCATAACTTCTCTCTGATGATTAGTCCTGCTCTTCATTATGTCAAAAATCCAGTATCTTGCTACCACCACTGCTTCCTTACCTCTAATTAATTTTCTCTCTTAGGATCTTGTATATCCTCTTTCCTTTAGCGATGATCAGGGCCACCCTAGCCCATCAGACATATTTTAGTAACTATAAACTCAAAGGGAAGTGGTAGGACTCCCAATTCCTTTCTTCCAGGAGTGTTATCTGCCTTTTTATACTTTCATGTGTTAAAAAAATGTGGGGAAGATGATGCTTTCTAAGTTCCACATGGCAACATACAAGATACAAGTCAAAGTGGGAAGTTTAGAAGAAGCCAGAACTCTTATTTTCTCCATCAATAGCCCCAAACTCTAACAGGTACAGGCAATTAGATGACTTCTCATTTTCTCGATGATAAACTCCAAAGAGGACAAGGGAAAACAGCATAGTGTAGAAGTATGGGGCACAAGCTCAGGGGCCAGATAGTCTGTATCCGCCTCACAATGCTACCACCAAGCTGCTTTGTAAACTACAAAGACTTTCTGACATCGAATTCCTCCTTGCTAAAATGGAAAGAAAACTGAGGCACTACTAATGCAATGAGCTAAGTCTTATAAAATACCTTGAATAGAGTTATCTTTCACATTTAAACACCTAATAAATGTTAGCATTAGGAATTAATATTGTTATCAATTTTCTATTTTCCAAGAACTTCAAACATCATGTGTTCTCCATATTTATTTGCTTAATGGATAAACTAACAAATAGCTGAATGAATGAATAATGCATTATGTTATTATATCGTAATTACTTTAGAAGTATGAATTTCTTTCCTTAAACATAATGTAAGTTCCTCAATATTACGATTGTTCCTAATTCGTTCACAGTCTCCACAGGGTCTCACCATGCTGGAAAATATATATATATATATATATATATATATATATATATATATATATATATATATATGCTTCTCAATAAATATGGAACGAACACAACAACAAAAAACGAGTATCTGCCAAGCAGCCAATGCATAATTTTTCTTGGTTGGCTTCAGATTTCCACGACTTTAACCAAGAAAAAATGACAACTGATAACAGGAATCTGAAAAATGACATACGAGTATTGCCTTCTCTCTTATGCCATTTTCAGATGTCTCTGTTATCTGTCTTCCCTCTGGAATTGCCTATATTCCTCCAACATGTTTTCACTCACCAGGGAACTCCCAGAAATGACTCCAGAAGAGACCTGCTAGACCTGCACAAGCCCATCACCAGCATTTCCATGTGGGAACCTCCTACAGTGCCACTACTCTGTGGCCTCAATCTAAAAAGACATAATAATCAGGAAATCTTTGGGCTTGAACAGAGCCCTAGAGACTCACTGGTACCAAGCAGAGAGGAACTGAAAAGGTGAAGACATTGCAAAAATATAAGAATGTTAAACACATCAGAAGAAATGGCAAGAGAGGATGTGACCAACATATTCAACACCATGACATGCTGCCTGAAAATTGATTGTTTCTTTCCTTGAAACTGTACTCATTCCATATGATGTGAGAGTGAAGTTAAGAAAGGTATTTTTAGAATGCATGGCAGAGAAATATAAAGTTCATAAACAGCCTCTGGAAAGTATATCTGATGTCTGGGGAGTATATTAAAATATACGCCTGCCTGGTGTGCTTAAGCAGGTGTTATGTCACTAATAATATATGCCTTAAGTCCATGGTAAAGATATTCAGGCATCCTAAGGCACACAAGTCTTGGACACAGCGATGAGAGATTCGTATTCTCCATGTGTTCATGGCCCCATATCTACCTAGGAGTATGCACGGCTAATAAAACCACATTCTCTCTATCTTTGGACAGGAGAAGAAGGTACCAAAGGTTCATGCTGCCTAATTAGCTACAGCCAGGAACATGAACCAGCAATGAAGTTGTCCTCACATGTTTGGTCTTTTCTTGGAACAGAATGGCAACTGAAATCTCAGAAGTAATCAGTCAGCAGTGTATCAGTCAGAATGGATTAGTACTGTCATGGTAGCAAACACCCCCAAAATCTCAGTATCTGAGAGCAACAAACGTTCATTTCTTGTTCATACTACATGTCCCTCTTTGGTGGGCGGAGCGCTCTCCTCTGCTACATACTCACTTCAGGCCCCAGCCTGACAAAACGGCCGCTACCTGGATGTTTACAGTCACCGTAGCATTAGGAAGGTGTGCTCCACAGGTCTCATCAGTAATTAGATGCTTTGACCTGGAAGTGACATACAACAATTCTTTGAACAACTCATTGGCCAGAATTAGTCACATGTCTCCACCCGACCATGAGAGGCCCAGTAAGTTTAATTTTCCCATGTACCTCAAAGGGAGAGGGATAGACATTGTGCGAACATCACTAAAGACTTCCTCAGCCAACAAAAGTGAACAAATATCCTATTATGAACTTAAACTTAGCACCAAGGGCAGGGAGGTAAAGAGAGCATATAATTTGATAGCCCTCCAAGAGCTAGCAATATTTTGAGAGAAACAGATATCCAGAAAAATATCAAAAAGATAACTAGTAGTGAAGACAGTTTACAATCAGAAGGAATGTGAAACTCCAAATTGTAGAAGAGCTGAATAACACATAATTTCTTCTTTAATATGCTGTAAACTATAACTGAATATTTCAAATTATACCCTTTAGATCATTAATGGTTCCACATTCTGCTCTTAAATTTATTCAAATTACTCTTTTCTAAAAATCATTATGCTATTGGATATCTTTCACTTCACTTCATACACACACACACACACACACACACACACACACTAATTTATAGACCTAACAAAAACTAGTGAATAAGCAAAAACAAATTTAAAAAAGCCTCTCTGAGAAACAACGTTTGGCAGTGAGGTAACCTTACTCCCAGTTCAGATATGAGGTGTGATCAAACAATATGATGAATGTTTAAATAAATAAAAATTCATTACAGTAAAAGACACATTGCCAATAATCCCCCTCAAAATACTCCCCCTCACTTTGAACATACTTATTCCATCATTCCTGCTGCTTTCTGAAGCAGTTCTGGAAGTCTTCTCTCATGAGTGTCTTCAGTTGTGCTGTCATGGCTGCCTCGATGTCCTGAATCATTTTGACTTTGGGGAAGAGCCAGGAGCTGCACGGTACCAGGTCTGTTGAATGAGGTGGATGAGGACACACCATAATGTATTTATTTGACAGAAGTTGCCATATACCAGAAGCAATGTGTGACATGGAGCGATGTCATGATGGAGGGTGATTTACAGCACACTTTAAAACACACCTTCTCTCAACCATAGCTCACACCTGACTGACAGCACCCAACAAGTTGAAACTTGTCACACACTGTTACTAAGTTTCAATCTGTCACCTCCTATGTTGAAGTCCCCTGCCTTTCCGTTGGATGGCACTTGGCAGCAGCACTCACCATACTTTATGATCACAGTGGAAAGACTCTGTGTCACTCATCACTTCTAGTATTTGACTGGTATTTCTGTCAAATAAAAACATTATGGCATGTCCTCACCCACCTTATATACCGGATCTGGCACTGTGTGACTTCTGGCTCTTTCCCAAAATCAAAGTGACCATGAAAGGTAAACATTTTTAATCGATTCAGGACATCGAGGCAGCTACAACAGCGCAACTACCGTGTTTCCTCGAAAATAAGACTGGGTCTTATATTAATTTTTGCTTCAAAAGATGCATTAGGGCTTATGTTCAGGGGATGTCATCCTGAAAAATCACACTAGGGCTTATTTTCCAGTTAGGTCTTATTTTGGGGGAAACACGGTAAAGACACTCATGAAAGAGAACTTCCAGAACTGCTTCAGAAAGTAGCAAGAACGATGGGATAAGTGTGTTCTAAACGAGGGGGAGTTTATTGAGGGGGTTAATAGCAATGTGTCTTTTACCATATATTTATTTAAACATTCACTGTATTGTTTGAACACACCTCGCAAGATTCAAGTTTGTGCTTCTGCATCACTATTAAATTTTACCTGCTTCAAATAAAACCAAGAATGCTCAGTTTGAAAACACAATAAGAGAAATAGTTGGAAGAGAGTATATCTTTTTCCAACTGCTATTAATGTACTATATTTCTTGGGAAAGTAACATTTGCTCATTAAGTTGCATCTTCTGTAAATTGGGTAGTAAAGTATATTGGATCATCTATAGAGCCCTTTCCTGAGCTTGTATTTCATATTAGAGAAAAACTGCTATAGTAGAGAGGTCATTATGAGCTCAGCAAGAACAGAACAAGTATGACATAAAAATCATAGGGGCCATAAATAATAAAAGTATCTTCTGACTTATTTCTAACACATACACAAAAACAATCTTCAGATTCTCTTGTAGTCATCCTATTTTTCATTCTCAATTCATTCCTTTAAGGGACAAAAAAAAAATTATCATTAACTTACTTTTCTAGTTACAGATGAAGGAAAGAGTATCAGATCTGGAAGTTTGCACAACTATAAAATTTCTTTTATTGCATGTGAATCAAGGACACACTACTTATCAGAGTCATGGTAGATGTTGGAAAATATAAAAAATGTATCCCAAATGTCTCTAGTGTATTCTGACATTCAGGAAGTTTCCTTGCATGAATTAATTCATAAAGAAATAGATCAAGAAAATCAAGAGTAGATTATGTACATAAACAAAATTTTAAAAGTTCAGAGAAGGTTACCCAGACTGCTGAGATACTCAAAGGAAAATCGTGACACAGAGCATAAGCGGCAAATGTTGAAGCATGAGTTATATACCAGCAGAAAAAGGAGGTAAGGAATGAAATAAAATGAGATGGTAATACTGCTGAGTAAGCAACAAAAGTAAAAATATTCAGTTAAGAACAAGTAGAGGGACTTCTTCCAAGTAAGATGAAGTAGATTGTGGGATTTCCCAAAGAATAACTAAAAAAGTCTATAAAATATTCAAAGTATATATTTAAAGCCATCAGAAAGGAGCTGATTCAATGAAGAATAGATGAACAAAGTTTGCAGAGAGTGAGAACTACACAGAGATGAGCTGATCAGTAGCCCTCTTTCCCTAGAAGCATTGGCTGATTCTGGAAACAGAATAAAAGGGACATCCAGCCCAGCTTTGCCTGCTCAGAAGACCACTATTGGAAACTAGGTAACCACAGATTGTGGTCTCATAGGACTGAAGAGACCATGTTAGAGACTTGAGAAAATTCATAGAATTCTGGTTTCTTCCTTTAAGATATTTTAGGTTACACAGAATGGAGAGTTAAAAGATAATCAGAAAGCTCTGGAAAGTAGAACAGAACTTTATGACTTTGAAGTAGGCAAGGCTTCAACACAGTATAAAAAGTGCTAAAAACAAAAGAGTGCTGATAAATTGGGCTTTATTAAACTTAAAAACCTCTGTTTAGGAAAAGAAGCCAATAAGAATTAAAAGGAAAGTCATATATATATGACTTTCCTCTTTATATATATATAAATATATATATAAAGTGAGACATATTTATAATACAGGAATCCAAAAAATACTCATGCCCACCATATATAAAGAATTCATTTGAATCAATAAGAAAGACAGCAGAAAAATGAACAGATTTGAAAAGGAGCCTTTCAAAATCCAAATATCCAAATGAAAAATTAATACATGAAAAAGCGCTCGAGTTCGTTAGACATCAGGGTCATGCAAATTAAAATCAAAATAAGATGCAACACAGAATGGCTAAAACGAATGATGACCGGAACTCTCACACTCCACTGATAGGAGTACGAATTATTAACAGCCATTCTGTCTGCTAGAGCTAAACATATACATACAGTTCAGAAAAAAAAAAAAAAAAAGGTTGTCAAATAAGTCAATTCATACTTACCAAAGGACGCATTTTAACACAGGACATTATTACAACTTCATTGCTTTATCACATGATTACCTAAAAAATTCAAATATTTGTGGACATACAAATCAAGTTTTTCTAATGCCATTTGAGTGAAAAAGCAGCATTTGTAGTATCCATGTCTTTATCTCCCAGGCCACACACATACCTGGGGTTCTAGCTTCTAGCTCAAAACATCAACAACCATCATGATATGCGTTACTGACAGAAAAGATTTTCTCAACAGCCTTCTCTGGGCCAAGAACAAATGTTTGCCGTAGAAACAGTTTCACTTTTTAACAATGAACATAATATCCATTTCATCTGGGGTCCATGTGTCCCACCAATAGTCTACGTCACCAATAGCTAAAACTGATTTACTTTATGATTTTGCCACAAATGTCCATACTAATATTAATCTTCCAACAGAATTATTATACTTTATAGAATGCCACGGTAGTTATCTTTGTAAGTTTCTCTTTTAAACAACATAGATATCTAAAAAAGGATTAAAGATGCCAAGGTGTTAGTTGGGATCAGAGCTGATTGCGCTTTGACACCAATCAACAATGGTGACCAAAGACCATGTAAACATGTCCGTCTTCTGGGCCTCCCAATATTCTGCTTTATTGCTCTATATCCTCTCCCTCCTCCCATTCCAACTCTCCACCCAAATTCTATAATACTCTGCATTATGAAAAAATAATAATAATCCACAGAAGCCATTACTTTATTAGTAAGAGCAAAAAATCGAGTTGACGCTACAGTGAACTAATGCATCAACCAAGAGTGGGCTGAATTTTTACAAAGGTCTAAATTTTCTCGGCTTAAAGAAAATGATATTTATATTGTTTGGATCAAAGAATGTTTTTGCATGTAAGACAAACATGGTTTAAGTATTTCCCTCTCCCTATAACCTCTTTTAAAATCTAAATAGCCTTTAAAGGAATAGTATGCTCAGTTCTGAATACGTCACGTAGGTTTGATTCTCAGACTGCTTTCCTGTAGATGGAAGGACAGCCTGAGACCACAAGGCCGTGAAAATCATATGTGGGCATTTACAAGGGGACTCAGAAATTGAAAAGTGGAAGGGTAAGTTGGAAAACACAAACATTGCTCCTTCAAAATTATCTCAGAGACCAAAAAAATAATAGAAAAACACACAGATTGCTGTTCTCTGCTTGTGGCTGCCCCTTGAATATAAGAAGCCTTCCCATATGGCATTGGGTTTGACATCAAAACTATAATAAAGATACTGAATCCCTTTCTAAGCCAAACCCTGACTGTTAGGCCCCAGGAGCTCAGAGAAGATGAGAGAAAGAGAGGCTTCTTCTGTCTCCATTGAAGCTGGAGTTTACATCCGCCAGAGTCATTTCACCCCATATTTGGCGAAGCAATTCAAAGGCTGTATCCAATTCTGCAGCTAGCCTAATCTCAACTTTCAGCGCTGTCTGCACACAGATCTGGGAGTTGCCAGTGGCCTAATTCCACCGGCCTGGGAAAAGTTCTCTATTCTGAGCTCCTCTGTTCTTTACCTCACTATTGTCCCAGCTAGGAGGCGGACTAGGTAACACCCCAGGACAGGATTTGGAGGTGGCAAAATGGGCAGATTATTCTCTCCTTCTTTAGAGAGTTTTAAGGAAAGTAAATTCTCTATTAAAATGCAAATGGAAAGATAAAAACAACTCCTTACCTACCCTTAACACCCTTTAGAGACTTAGTCAGCTCTGGACCTTGGGCCAGCAAGTGCACCCAGCAAGAGTAAGAAGCACAACGTTACCATATTTTGCCGTGTATAATGCGCACCCACGGTTTTGGCTTCAACTTTCAGGGAAAATATACTTTGTTTTAATTTTTAAATCAAATTTGTATTTGTTTACATTTATGTACTTGTTCTTTGTATTATAAAGGAATTTTAGCATTTATTTTGTAACATTATGGTACAAGAAATTTTATGTAACAAATAATTACAAAATACAAGAACAAATACAAGGTACAAGAAATTTTATGTACCGGTAACAAATTTATGATATTTACCCATCATAGAAGGCCAAGAACTCTTCGTCATTGCAAGTTCATAAATTCAAGAAAACCGATTATTATATTCCAGGGTATTATTTTGCATATGGATATCGTTATTGATTTCTAGAGTTACACTTTTAACTCATAAGCATAGATAAAAGAATTAAAAGCATTTATAGAGATACAGAATTAGTACTACCCATGTATAATGCGCATCCCTATTTTTCCCTCACAAATTTGGGCCAAAAAAGTGCACGTCATACATGGCAAAATACGGTATTCCTGTGACAAGGAGAAAGAGCATGAAAATCATCTTCAAAGAAGAGCAGGGCCGTGGGACCCAAAGCAAAAGATTGTGTCATGCAGGGTGTCATGCAGGGTCTCAGCTCCCGCTCCCCATATAAGAATGCAGGATATGGTGAGGCCAAAAGGGAACACCCACGGAGCCATAGATAGGGGAGTCATACCACTATATTCTCACTGGCATCTGGGTTGGAGACACAGGAAGCAGGAGCCACACTATCCGTAACCTGCTGTCCACTTCTCTCTGCCAACCGACCTCACTTGTTAGCTACAACCCCCGCTTGCTAGCTCAGCTACCATCTTCTTGCTAGCCCCCCCATTTTTTCCTAGTGTAGCCACAGCAGTTATATGAGTGGCCAATGGCTCACTGGTTACAGCTGACGGCCAACTAGCTACAGCTGATGGCCATCCAATCACAGTTGATGGCCATTTACTACCTGAGCCAGCACCTTTCCACGTGAGGCCGAGAGCCTGGGAACTGCACTCCTGGCTCTGTCCCCACAGCTTGGTACTCCATACTTAGTACTCATCTCAGTACTTAGTACTTAGCTTTTGGGAGAGAAAACAATTAGAGTAAGGAAGAACAATGACAACAACAAATCAGTGAGAGGAAACTTCTGAAGAATTCTTAGTGTGGACCCTTTGAGACTGATAGAGATGCATCCTTCAGTAAAAGAAGTCCTGCCCTATAGACGAGTTGTCAGGAGAACTGTTTCAGGAGACCACTAACTCCCATGACTTTCACCTTGTAAGCTCCAGTCTACTCTTGGCCCCAGAGGTGCCAGAAATGCCAACTCTCACTGGAACCAGGACGTTCTGTGCTAACTTGGGGTCTGACTCTGACCGAGCTCCCACTTCTGCTTTTTTTTTTCAGTCTAAATCTTGCCATCCTGCCCAGGCTCTATTTTTCAACATTTTCCACTTCTTATATTGGTTTCTGTTAGTCTCATTCCCTGTGAAGATCTTGCCTCCATGAACTCAGATGGGAATGCACCAGAGACCAACGCTGACCTCACGGTTTTCATACCATCACAAATTCTATAGGATTATCTGGGGCGCTGGTAGCCTGGTGGATTGTGCTGGTGGTGGCACCAGAATGTCTGATAAAGAGAAACAGTTGCATGTGTTCAAGATAAATTGAAAAGGATAACGAGGCAGACATTCTAAGATAGGGACAGAGCTCTGTACCATCCCCAGCAGCCCTGGGCACCAGCAGGACCCACCTGGGAAACTCCCCACCATGGCACGTCTCAAAATTCATTACCATTTTAAGGAGGCCTGGAAGCTTCAACCTCCCAGTTGAAATGTGATTTCAACGGACAGTTTATGAGAATCAATATATTGTTCTTCCTTTATTTACATCTAAAGCAGAAAGAGGGACAACACTTACAAGTCCCAGAACCCTTGGGAGAGGAAGGTTTGATTATAGCAGAGTAATCTTATTACACCCCGGAGCAGCTACCAGGCTCCCCCAGCTATCACATGTGGGGTGAGGGTGGAAGGACATTCTCAGGTTTGGGGATAATTTAGTGAGGCAGCAGGGCAGAAGGCGATTGCAGTTACAGGCAGGGGTGAGCACACAGTTTTGGACCTCAGGCTAATCCCACAGATCCTTTCAACTGACAGAGATTTTTTTCACTTTCTGGAAGAGGGAGCAGAGAGTTTTCCCTCCAGAGAGAGCCTCCAAAGAAGGGGAGAGAAAGAAAAGTTGTGGGGTTCACACCAGGTGGGAAGGAGCAGGAACTCTCACTGACCTTCACTGAGTGTGAATGTCCAGCCCTCTGTGTGTCTGTCCCTGCAGCCACGCCACCTGCCCAGCAACGCGCAGGAGGAGCAACTGATGCTACTGCCACCGAACTCCAGGAAGGAACGAGATCCCCATCATAAGGAAGAAAATTAATTTCCTTATGAGTCCACCTCCATACGTTTAGAAATCCTCATACTACATTTTCTATCAAATAAAATAGAAAAGCATAGAAACAGCTTTGTTAACAAAATAAAGATACGTTTTACCAGCTAACCTAAAGTCAGGTCATATATGTGGCTGTCCCTACTCTCTTTGTTCATCTACTTCTCCTTGGGAAGGATGCTGAGTCTCCCAAAGATGCTCAGACCACCAATCCAAAGCAGAGTGTGGTCGGCACTGCCTCCGAGAATGGTGGGACCCAGACCCTCCAAGAACCTCAACCACTGGTTTTACTGACCCAGATGTGAACTCCCCATGGTGTCCTCTGGCTGTGAGCAGGCTTCTTACGAAATTCCCAGTCCTTTGGAAAAGGTAAGTAATATGTTATCTGCCCTGCAAAGGGTCTCCCTTTGGCTTTGGGGCATCTTGAATTATCATTGAAGTTGCCACTTTCACACCTCCGTTCAGTCTCTTTGACTTTTGCATTTGCAGTCACTCCTCTAAAGCAATTTCCTCAGTGTGGAGCACATCCACCTGCCTGTCACTTATCTTGTCACCTAGTGCTCCATCCAGGCTTAGGGTCACTGACAGTCATGTGGGCATCACAGTTTTTACAATTATCCCTGAAGGTCATGTGTCTCTATCCAAGTTCTTTATAAACTGAGGGATGCCTCTAAATTCTTACTGTTGCAGAGCAATAGCTCTTCTCATCCCACATTTCTCTAGCCTTCATTACGGGACCATTGTCAGATCCAGACACTAATAATTAGGGGAAGAGCTCTCCCTGGGGTATATGGAGAGTTGTCCCATCCTCAATGGTCTTTGTGCTTTGAAGGTCCATGTGGCTGGTGGTATCCACTAAAAGGGTTAGGGGAGGGAAGTGATATGGGGTTGTTTTCATCAAGGTTTAGTCAGGAAAGCAGTATCATCACAAGTATTGTGGAATAAAGAATTTGGTATAAGAACTAGACCTTATGTAATTGAGGGAGTCACTGGGGAAGTAAAGGTTCAGAGTGGAAGAATCAGAGACAGGCTATTAGCCAGCCGTGGTATCACTGAACAAATTGGAGCTGGCAGGAACATTTGAAAGTTAGGAGCACGTAGCTGCTGTAGTCTGACTGTGAAGAGGGCTGCGGAAGTCTGCAGAAGGTTTCTGGCTCTTTGTAAGTATTGCCTCTATGAGTTTGCAGGAAATGGTCAGATGGCAGACTGTGGATGCTGTTGGTCAGCAAGGCCATCCGTTGAGAAGATCAAGAACAAACTGAAAGCCACCTGCACCTCTGTGTCTATCTCTCACCACTTCTTACTGACAATATAACTTCAGCTAAATTCTCTAGCTTCTGTTCTGCTGAATCCCCAAGTAAACCCAATAGAGGTTCTATAGAGGACTCCTAGATGGTTTTCAGTTTTGAATTGAGGGAAGGAGTTAACGACTTGCAGGGCCAACAAGTGCAAAGCCAAGGCCAGAATTTAGGGGCAAGTATGACAGGACCAAATGACAGGACATTCTAGCAGACTGCATCACTACTCCCTGTGATTTGCCCTAAAATGTAATTCTGCCCCATGGCTGGCCTCACTCCTTTATTTTATTTATTTGCTTGTATTTCCCACTCCCCTTTCTTCCCTTCCACCCCCTCATCCTTTTCTTCTCCACTGCCCCAAATCCACAGCCCTTGAAAAGTCCATTGTCAAGTATGGATATGATGTCTCTCAGGGTGAGCAGTGAATCACCTGATTCAGAAACGCCCACGGTTTTATAAACAGATTCTGGACCACCCCACTTCAAACCCACTAAATCAGAGTCTGTGGTGATGGGCCCAGCAATCTGAATTTTTAACCTGCTTTCTCAATTTTTATGCAAACCGGATTTTTAAAAGCACTGCGCTAAAAGCGTTAAGGAAACAAGTTTGTGTTATTAATGGTTGGTCCCTGATGCATAACCTTCATGCCATGGAAATATTGTTTACCCTTTTTTATTAAAATATCTCCAACTTGCACTAGTCCATATCTTTGTTGAAAACAGTCTTCAGCAACCAAGAGGATGAGCTTCCAAAGACCAGTCAGTTGGAACTGGTTGTTATTGGAAGGAGTTAGGAAAGAGTACTGGGGTGGGGTTGGGGGTGGGGGTCGGGTCTCACACTGATAGAATTCAGAGGAGGAAAGCCTGAGCTTTACTCTCTTGCTGTTTCCCTTGCAAGATACTCTGCTATCTTGAATATCTTTATTATTTTTGCTTCTTTTTCTAATTGTTCAAGCTTCCTGAGTATCTTAGTCTGCTAGGGGCTACTAGAACAAAATACCATGGGTGGTGGAGGCAGGGGGGTGGAGTGGGGTGGGTACTTGAACAACAATAATGTCTTTCTCACAGTTCTGGTGTCTGCAAGTCCCAGGTCAAGGTCTGGCAGGTTTCACTTTCTGATGAAGCCTCCCTTCCTGGCTTGTAGACAGCAACCTCCTCACTGCGTCCTCACAGGGACTTTCCTCCAAGTGTGCAGAGGGAAAGATGGAGGTATCTCTTCCTCTAAGGATGCTAATCCTATAGGATCAGTGCCCCCCCCCCCATGATGTCATTTGACCTCGGTATTTCTCACCATCGTCTCACTCTGCCAGATGACATGTTTCGGCCATTCTGTTCAGAGGTACATCATCTGTAAATGGCAGTTCCCTGTCCTTTGTTCTTGGCCTTGCCCTCTCTCCTGAGCTGACAGGAACCTCTACTGCAGGGTCTTTCAGCCTTTGGCACGATTGACATTTAGAGCTGGACAGTTCTTTGTTGTGGGAGCTATCCTACAACATTGTAGTATGTTTCGCAGGACCCCTGGCCTGTAAGCACTAGATACAAGTAACATCCCTTCTAGTTATGACAACAACAATGTCTGCACACATTGCCAAGTGTCCCTCTGGGGACAGCAATGACCATGATTGAAAACTACTTAACTTAAATATCAGCTTCTTCATTTTATCCTCATTTCTAGGGACTTGAGCACCCATTCAACTTAAATATTTAGCTTATAATAGCCTAATTTCCACTCTGTTTTCTATCACGGTGAGAACTCCAGGAAAAGTATACAATTTGCACCACTCTTTTCCTTCTAATGCCACAAAATACAATCAGAGAAGCTCTGTTGAGCCCCAGAGAGAATATTCTCAGAGTTCTATGACCAGCCACAGATGATACAAACTTAGAGAAGTGACTTTGCCTTTGAATATTTTCATTTATAAAGTGAAAGAGATCTGATTAGGGTTCATTAAGGTCCTTTGCAGCACTAATATTTTGTGAGGTATTCCAATTTCTATATAAAACATCAGCAGACATTAAAAACAATTATACTTCTGATCTACAGTCTGGATAATTTAGCCAAATCTGAGAGTCAAGTTTCCAAGATGTGAGCAATAAAAGGCACAGCCTCTTCTCTTCTAAGTAACTTTGTGCACTGGTCAGGAAGTGCTTGGGTATTACAGAGGCCAAAGTTCAGGAGTTCAAAAACAGATGGACAAAGCAGGAAAGACTTCACAGAGGGGATGAAAATTAAGCTGAGTCTCAGAAAACTATTAAGAGAAAGAGAAGAGAGTGCTTTGATATTCTGGTAAAGGATGTCAACCCTGGCTGTATATTATAATCACCACCAGGGTTGTTTTGCTTTCTGCCCTGCAAAGGCTTCACCCTACATCAATTAAATCCAGTCTCTAGAGGCCTGGGCATTGGCATTTTTTTCAACGTTACCCTAGGTGATTCTAATCTGCAAGGAGGGTTGAGAATAACCACTAAGCTAGGCAGAGCAAGATCAGCAAAGCTCTCATTATTTTAATGTTATAATAACACTTAGCACCTGCAAGGTCTTTTCATGCTCTTGGCATTTAACGTGAAACATATATTAATTACTTACCAAAGAAAATCCCAAAAGGTCTTTCTTGGCCCCGACCTTAAGCAGGAGCATGAACACCTGGGGGCTCTCCGGGTGCCTCTGTTGACAAACGCTCACACCTGTGCCTCCTCGCCCACCCACACAGCAGGGGGAATGCGAGCTCCTCCAGTGTGTCCCTCCAGCGCCCTGCACATACTCATATATCCCCTGCAGGTGCCTATCGAGGTGCAGGGGAATGTATCCGGTCCTCTTCATTTTCCAACAGAGGATGCCGCAGGCCCTGTGACTTACTCAAGTTGGATTCACAACAGTAAAATGTACAACAAAGGTACGGAGGTGTAACAGGAAACTGCACGGTGCATAGTATATTGTCAGCAGCTGAAAGGATTAATGAATAAACGAAGGAGAAGGCCGGCCCGGTGACTCAGGCGGTTGGAGCTCCATGCTCCTAACTCCGAAGGCTGCCAGTTCGATTCCCACATGGGCCAGTGGGCTCTCAACCACGAGGTTGCCAGTTCAACTCCTCAAGTCCCACAAGGGATGGTGGGCAGCGCCCCCTGCAACTAAGATTGAACACAGCACCTTGAGCTGAGCTGCTTCTGAGCTCCCGGATGGCTCAGTTGGTTGAAGCACAGGCTCTCAACCACCAGGTTATTGGTTCGACTCCCACAGGGAATGGTGGGCTGTGCCCCCTGCAACTAGAAAATGGCAACTGGACCTGCAGCTGAGCTGCACCCTCCACAACTAAGATTGAAAGGACAACAACTTGACTTGGAAAAAAGTCCTGAAGTACGCACTGTTCCCCAATACAGTCCTGTTCCCCTCCCCCAATAAAATCTTTATAAATTAATGAATGAATTAATTGAGATAAATTCAGCCAAGGATACCAACTCAGTTTCGATATGTCCTGCATACTGGAAATGTTCCCATGCATTCCCGGACCTCCTGGACTCTGCTTGCCTGGATCGCCACATGAGACCTTCCTGGCCTCGCACATCTTTACTGTCTGCACTGAGCTTGATCTCTGTCTTATGGAATGTGGATGGACTCCTCAATCTTCCCAGTTCCTCTGGAAGCAAGCTTTTCCTGGGTAGACCTTGACGAGGCTGCCAAGTTGGACTCCAGGCATGATCTCCAAATCAGACAAAGCTTCCACGCTGCCACCCAAGCCCCCGAAAAATAATTGATCAGAACATTTATGTATAATGTGGTGACAGTATACTTAATTCATAGACAGCAGACTGAAATGTCCAGTTGGAAACAGTTGCCCCCAACTATAGAGGGCTGCGGCGGTAAATATGAGAACCAAAGCACTGCTTCCTGGAGCAGTTGCAGAACTGCCCTTTACAAGCTTTCTTCCGAACTCATTCACAAGCTTCTTCCTGGAAAAATAAGCCTTTGTTTTTCCTTGTGTCATCTAAATCATTCAGTTTAGTAACTGACTGTCTGTTCTTGTATTTTCTTTCGGTCGGATGTATTATTCTTGTCTCCCCTCAAAAAAATTATTAGCTCCATGAAAGCAGGAACCATGTCTTTCATTTCTCAGTCATCCAGCATAGCAACTAGAATGTAAACTTCATGACAGAAGGAACTTTGTTTTGTTCACTGCAAGGTCTTAGGCTTCTTTCTGCACGTAAAATATTTCCTGAAATGTAGTAGACAACACGCAAACATTTGTATGAAGGTAGTACTCTGTTTCCCTGAAAATAAGACCTAGCTGACAGTCGGCTCTAATGCATCTTCAGTCTTATAGTAAAATAAGACCGGGTCTTATATTAATTTTTGCCACAAAAGACACATTAGAACTGATTGTCTGGCTAGGTCTTATTTTCGGGGAAACACAGTAGCATGCTGTTGTAGTTTTACTATTCAAATATACAGTTGCTTTGACTTGTTAATTTATATTGATTCATATCTCTTCTCAGAGCCAATCACAGAAGAACCTCCTATTTAGTCTAAGGACCCCTTCAAGAAGGTTCTCCAAGTTTCCTCTCTGTACTTTTTCTTAACAGTCCAGTATTTGGTGTTTCTGGCATTAAATCTGCATAAACTAATAACCCTACATTAGGCTGACCTTATCCTACAAAGCATGACTTTGAGGAAGAGATTGCTTCTCCAAAAACACCCTTCCTTCCTTACAGCCCAGTGAGGTTCACCACACTGCTTCGCTGGCTCGGCTAAATTTGGGGAAGAAAACAGTTTACACAGCATATAAAACTAACAGGACTCTACTAGATTTCACAAGGTATCTGCATTGTCAAAGACCACTTCGTAACCCAAAAGAAATTTTAAGAGATGAAAAAAGAGGTTTTTTCTTTCCTTCCTTAGTCAGCTGGTAATTGAGAACTTCTCACGGAGCCATATGTGTTGGTTGAGAAAGAGGTATCAACCCATCTAGTAAGTTCTTACTTGTTCAAGTGGCATGGAAGTCTGGATATATTGTTAAAACTGGCAAAGACATATCAAAGCCCCTGCCATCAGTGGGTGTAAGCAAATAATATTTTCCCAACTCTTGACTCAGGGCTATCCTCATTGTCCTTGCTATCAAATAGAATGTGGCAGAAGGAACTTTGAATTCTGAACATAGGCCTGAAGAATCCTCACAGCTTCTTCTACGCTTGATTTCTTGAATCTCTGCAACCTCCATGTGAGAACTCCTGGGCTGGCCTTCTGAATGATGCGAGAGACATAGTCCAGTCACTTCCATTGCCTCAAGCTATAGCCTGTCAACAGCCACACATGTGAATGACGCCCTTCTGGATCATCCAGCTGTCAGCTGATCTGCCAGGTGACAGCAGATGCATGAGCAAACCCACAGAGATCAGTGAAACTGGCCCACACCAGAAGAATGATCTAATTGACCCCTAAACTGTGAGAATTATAAGATAAATAAGTGGTTGTATTTTAAGCCAGTAAGTTATAGGGTGGCTTGCTATGCAGCAGAAGTTAACTGAGTCTTGGTCATGTGTTCATACATCTCAATTATGCATTCAGACCCTGATTGAGCCAAAACTTGTGTATTCCACTGCAATGGAATGATGGAACGCTGCTGAGTATGCCCAAATTCATGACTTTTATGGTCATATAGTAACCAGGGAAGGGTTTCTGTCTCTCGATGCCTCATGATTAAATGTTTCATATCATATTATCCGAGCCCTATAGAAAGCAGAAGCTTCTTTTCAAAAGAACTATAGTTATGTGAAAGAAAAAAAGAAAAGAAAAGCAGCATAGTTTTGCTCCAAAATTCTAAAGGTTTGGACTGTGATTCTCCTGTTAGGATTACACAGTATTCCCCGTCTCCTAGACACACTTTGAGAACCACTGGATCTGATTATTCCTACAGCTCAAGAAGTAGTGTGCCTTGTACCTGCTACAGAGCTTTATCTTATCTGGGCCCAACGTCAAACTGACAACAGATAAAGGGGTCAGATTAGCATGTCCTCGTGTGTTTATGCTGCATCTAGAATTCAAAGAGGCCCACAGGTGTTGAACCCCTTTCTTAGAGATAATAAATACTAAGGCAGCAATTTATTTTTCGCCTTGGCAGGAGAATCTCAATCTGTCCTGATCACTGAACACCTAAAAACTTCCTTAAGATAGGAGATACCTGAATATTTATGGGCTTTGTTTTCCACCTTCTGACTTCCATATGACTTATCAAGGTATCTAGGGTATTTGCTACATTAGGATCATCGTTTCCAATGTCATCAGTGTTATGATTACCACCATGTTCTGTGTGATGGTGAGACAATCAAGGTCCCTGCATGCTAAATTGTGACAGTTGA
The DNA here is from genome assembly GCF_036562045.2 of Rhinolophus sinicus. NCBI lineage: Eukaryota > Metazoa > Chordata > Mammalia > Chiroptera > Rhinolophidae > Rhinolophus > Rhinolophus sinicus. Next base: position 23,439,644 of record NC_133758.1, on the reverse strand, counting down.
TACAGTCTGAGCTAAGACAGTGAAAGTATACTGCTATCCATGCCAAATAAAAGCAGCCTGTTTATAAGACTTCATTTTTTCTTCTTTTTTAATTTTGCTAACAGATATGGAAAATAAAAACAATCACCAGAGGAATAGTTGAATAATACTAGGCATCAGTTTAGTTGGTTTGTTCAAGTGAAAAACATAAAACAAAAAGAAAACTACATCTGAAACAGCAGCTACCATTGGAGTTGTCACCTGATTAAGAAAATTCACTTTTATTTTTCACATTCTATCTGTCTTTTTAACAGGCCAAGCATGCATATGCCAAGTCTTTAATCATACATTTAATCTCTGGAATTTCCCTTACTATGTTACATTGATCACAGTTTTCTATTTTGGTAGAAATAAATTTCCACTTGTTTCTTCTTGTCATTGTAGCTATCTTTTCACAGGTCAGCAAGCCAACATGGAGGATTCTGCCACTTTCTAAGTGTGTCTATGCCAACTGTTCAGACTGGTGTTTTGGGTATCACTGAACCCACTTTGAGATGGAACTTAGGCCAAAACTCTTTTCATCACTTGACCTTTATAAATTTCTACTCTACATTTGTAGAATAAATGGACATTTTGAATCCTCTAGAATTAGTCATCAATTTAGATGCCCAGTAATCACTCAGAATTCTAGGTATTCCCTGATGCAGAGTCACCTCTATGAATGACCACAAGTCAATCTGAGAAAGAAGAGGAGGAAGATACATGATGTAAATATTGGCAGTGGAGCAGAGTCCTTCCTCAATGTGGTCACAACTTTCTCTTTAATTAAGACTCTTGGCATCTGTGAAATTAAGTCTGAGAAGTGGGTCAGAGGCTATGACTATCTATTGTGATTACTCCAATTCAACATTAAACTGTGCTCCTTGCTCTAACACCTATGATCTATTTCCACACACAAACCACTAAAAAAATTGACAAAGTATTGCAATTTTTCTTGGGTGTATAGAACTTTCTTCCCAATCATAAGATATTCTTTATTCTCATCCTCCTGAGTTTTCCAGGATTTAAGTTACATTGTGGGTCTTAAGGTCAAATTAAGCAAAGAAAGGTGGAGCATGGGTGTTAAAGAGAATCTGCATCCCTTGCAAGGCAAATGCCTGAGTTGAAATCTCTACAGGGTGGTCAGGCAGTTAAAGAGAGAGTGCTGTTTCTGCCGGCAGAGGAGGTAGGTTTGGGGTGTTCAAAGTACTCAGATACATTGATATCTGTCCAAATTTCTCTTCTGTGATTTTCAAGTTTTCACACCTCCTTGGTTAATACTCTTATCTTTACTATAAGAGATCTGATAAGTCTGTACATTCACTTTGAATTTGAATTTACCTACCCTCAGGATTATACTTTTGGTTGGGTTTTAGAAATATTGACCCAGTGGCTACAAGAAATAAGGAATTCCTTTAAGGTGCTAATTAAAATCATAGTTTTTGGTACTTACCCCATTCCTTGAAAAACTAATTTAAAACCTTGATATAGTCTTTCTTTTCTCCAAGTTCTACATTGCACTCAGAAATGTAGACAGCCCCACTCCACGTTCCTTGCACTCTTTATTTCTACCAAAGGTTTCATTACTATCACTACTATTGGTACGTTGCCTCCCAAAGTCTTGCCTTCTGTAGATATATAACTCCACGAAATTTGAGCTGATAATGTAAATAACTGTTTTGTTATTGCATACCATAGATTATCAGTGACCTATCTTATACTGGCACTGAAGTCGTTATTGCCATCAATTATAATTCTACCAGAGAATCAATTTAACAGTTTCATCCTTACAGCTTCAATTCTCAAAAATTCCTGAGAAGTTTGTGCCAAATCTCTTAGTTCTCAAGAGGTGAACCAAGTGGCTTTCTAAACGTTAGCAAAGATGTTACCATGAATCGTGCATCTATCCATGAATCTGACTGCAACTACTTCCCCAAAATAGTGACTTCTCATTTTTTCCTGTTTCCAAATAACACACAAACATCTCTCATTGACAAACTCTAACTTAAACTATAAAGGGAAAGGGATTCCGGGGATAAAAACAGTATCTCACTTCCACTCTACAATGAGAGGATATCTAGAAGGGAATTGTAAGTAGTAACATCAAATTTGCTATGCACAGTCCAGCACAATGATCTATGACTTTCATGTGAAATACCTTCAAATCATTAGTTAGAAAATGGATCCGTATGTCTTATAGTCCACTGACTCTACCTTGTCTGCCTAAACCTTACTGAAGCATCCCCTCTGAAAACAGGAATTTATCTCAGCCACTCACCCTGGCTAGTGTCCTTTCCAGTCCAGTATTGCAAAAGAGATGCTCTGTTAAAAAAAAAAAAAAAAAAAAAAAAAAGGTGCTGCAATCATCCCAGGGGTTAGTGATGTTAACAATATTTCTGAGTTTTCATTATTCAGTTAAAACTGGAAAGAAATCCAAAGGCTGAAAATAGAAGCTAACATTTGGAACATAGTTATAGCATATCACTTTCTAGATTCAATTCAACTAGACTCAAGATCATTTTTTTATTTACATAGCGTTTGCCTAGCATGGGATATTGGCTAAAAGATTAGATTTGTACAGATTATGTTTTCCAGCCAAGGTACTGCCAATGAAATAAATTGTCTTAATTCAGAACTTCATACCTCCTAATCTATCTGAAATTACTTTGAGATGTCCTTTATTTTTTTTCCCTGAGATAATATTTATCAGAGCATGTAAATAAGCCAGAAAAGAAGATTTCACTTGAAAAACAGCAGAAAGCCAGAGGACTAGGGGAAACCAGTTCACTTTTTGAAAATATTTTGTTTTAGGACCATGTGTATATATAACCTATTCAAAATAACATAAAAATAAATATAAACAGCAAAAGAGATTTAGATTTGGGATTGACAAATGTTTTTCTTATCTGTACCAATTCCAGTCAGTCAGTAGTGGTGACTAAGAGAGCTGTGTGGAGAAGGATTCTGGGGCTAAGGCCAAGTTCAGGGGGAAAAAATTAAAAAGAGTGCCATGGTCAGTTAATGATGTCAGCCCATAGGCCCAGGAAGAGAGATGGTGGCACTGTGTAGTTTCCATCTTTTGATTAATGTCACGAACATCTTGCAAGCCAATAAGACTAGTATATCTTATCTGGCCATACATACTTCCCTACATTATGATGTTTTGTGCCATCCTCAAAAATCACCAGGGAGGAAAGCAGGCCAGACATGATTATTTACATTTTATGAAGCTAAACTCTGAAGCTTCAAAATCATCAAAGCTTGCTGAAGTGTGGGTGACTTGTTGAAATCATCACATCTAATAAGCTAGTAAGTGGCAGAAGCCACATCAGAACACACCTCTCTGTGTCATGCATCCAAGGGTTTTTATACTAGTCCATGTAGTATGAAAATAACTGGTTTACTTCTTCTTGGATGCAAAGGGAGTCATCATGAAAGAGACTCTTTAAAATTATTATAACTAGTTCTCCACAGGCTAAGGCGTGTTAAATAAAATTGCATTTAGCATTAAAAAAAGAGAAGATGTTAGGGTATCATTGACCCGTTCCTTACATCTGCCCTGTAAGGCCAATGCATAGTTTCATGGGGACACACCTAACCGAAGGCTGGATGTTTGACTTGCTGACTAAGGGCCTCAGCTGAGGAGGCGAGAGGATTAAAGGAGTGAAAGAAATAACAATGCTGACCTAATTCACAGGGATGTAATTACTTAAGGGACCATTGTAAAGTACTTTGAAAACAAAGCGTGGTATAAATGCTAACTCATATTACTACCAAAGCTAATTTCATGTTGCTCTCCTATATCAAGGTTCCCAGAGTATTCATCAGACTTGCCTTGCCCTGCCTTCCCACTCCTGTGAGACCGTATATTAAAAATCTCTAACCAGTCACTACACCCATTTTCCCATACCTACTTCTGCTCTCCTTAAATTCACTCTGTCATCTTTTCTTCATGGCCATAACTTCACACCATACCCAATCATGAAAGAATCTTGGGTTTGGCTATTGACATTCCACAAAATGTCATTAAAAACTAACTAGTGTCCCTTTCTTTATGATCAGCTTTCCTTTGTGGCTGTCCTACCTGAGCACAGTAGCCGTGCCATATGCTGCTAGTGTTCAAGAAATGCTAATAACACCTCTTAATTGTCTAGCCCTTTTATTTCTGCAAATACTTCCTGGTATTATATTATATTATATTATATCCGATCTTATAGTAAAATAAGACTGGGTCTTATACTAATTTTTGCTCCAAAAGACGCATTAAAGCTGATGGTCCGGCTAGGTCTTATTTTCGGGGAAACACGATATTCGCCCATAAAAATTGTATGAGAAAGATAGAGCAGGGCTGATCACTATAGAGTTGAGTCAACCAACACAATAAGAGCTTAAGTGACTCTCTCAAGCTCCTATTAATATAAGAGTGATGATTAAAATAACTCCACAGTTAACAGCAGATTGGTCCAGTGACTGCCACATCACAGATCTTCAATGTTTGCTGAATTGATGCACGAATGAACAAAATAATGACAAAAATGAAAGCATCTGTTGGAAACCCTAGCCCAACACCCTTAGTGCTTTGTCACACTGACACCATATGCTACGTCAGAAAAAAGTTCCAACCTGTTAAAACACTGCCTAGAGAATGAGTGCCAGGGTGGCAAGAGTCCTGCTCCCACTTCTCCAATAATATTCTGAGTTGGGTAGGAGAAGATGCCAACACCAAGCGCTATTTCTGTGGGATTGATGTTCTATATCCACAATCCTTCAGGGAAGGGAAATGTGGTTATAAACTCACCATTATTATCAAAGAGCATTTATTGAGGTCCAATTATAATAACTACTCACATTTGAAACTGCTTTGCCATCTGAAAAGCACTTTCCTATCCATTAGTCCATTTGATCCTCCTAATAATGCTATGGAGAATGTGTCATCATTATCCCACATTCTACAGATGAGGAAAATGAGCAAGAGGGAGGTTAGCTAACTGGCTCAGGGTTACAGTGCTCATAAACAGATCTGGTCTGCAAACAAAACCTACCAACTACAAAATCAGTATTCCTTCTACTGCATTGTGTTGTCTTCCAAAAAATAGAAGACTCATCTCTAGGACCATTTCCAGAGAAATGTCAAATTCTCCATCACCTCTGCTTTATCTCCTTGAACCCACATACTACCACCCAGGCTTTCTCAGCTTCCTGACCATGGCCTCAACTGATTAGCCAAGTATATGTGTCACGCGAGGCGGCCTGTGGGGTCTCTGCTCCCACGCCCCACATAAGAACGCAGGATATGGTGAGGCCAAAAAGGAACACCCACAGAGCCATCAATGGGGAGCCATACCACTATATTCTCACTGACGTCTGGGTTGGAGACACAGGAAGCAAGAGCCACACGATCCGCAACCTGCTATCCACTTCTCTCTGCCAACCAACCTCACTTGCTAGCTGCAATCCGCCATCCTAACTGCAATCCTCGCTTTCTAGCTCAGCCACCATCTTCTTGCCAGCCCCCATTTTCTGCTAGCGTAGCCGTGGCAGTTATATTAGTGGCCAATGGCTCACTGGTTACAGCTGACAGCCAGCTAGCCATAGCTGATGGCCATCCAATCACAGTTGATGGCCATTTACTACCTGAGCCAGGACCTTTCCACATGAGGCCGAGAGCCTGGAAACTGCACTCCTGGCTCTGTCCCCACAATATGTGTATGTGATTTAGAGCTCATCTCTTAAGATCCTTTCTCTTTTGTATGCATTTTTAAATGATGTCTTCACATGCTACCTTCCAAAACCAAAAGCCTGTTGTCTGACACAATGCAGAAAAAGAAAAAGAAGAAGAAGAAGAAGAAGAAGAAGAAGAAGAAGAAGAAGAAGAAGAAGAAGAAGAAGAAGAAGAAGAAAAAAAGGACTAATGGAGGAATTCATGGAATGTAGCAGGGGAGCGATTTAGGTGCATAGAAGCAAGACTGAGGGATGGTAGGCTCCTGTTTGTGAATTACCAACCCAAAGGAATGAGTTTTCCAGAAGTTTTCAGTAAGAATTTGTTCATTCACTCTTTCCTGCAATTATGAGGGCTTAATTCTTCACTCAGGGGTTTGCAAGATGTTGCAATGATAATGAAGGAGAATAAATTACTTGTAAAATTATTCAATTAATGTCTTCCTGCTTTCCTAAGTTCATTTCATATGGCTTCTTTTTTTTTTTCATCCTTCGCATTGCAGGTAAGAGGCATTGGCTCTAGAGTGGCTGCTTCATATGCTAGAAAATGCCCTTCTGCATAGTTTGTATCTTCTGCACAGTTTTAAACTTCACCGGTATGTTTTTTTGTTGGTTGGTTGGTTTGACTTTGGTTCTGTTCTGCTGTGTTTTGTTTTTTAAAAAGAGGCTTGCTGATCAGGAAGGCTCAATGCATCTGTCTTTTCATTTGTAACTCAGAGAAATTCAGACAACTGCTAAAGATCGGATTAAGGATGTTAGTTTGATATAGTCTCATTCATTTATTTTAGCTTTTACTTCCCTTGCCTTTGAGGTCAAATTCGTAAAATCCTCTTTGAAGCCAAGGTCCATAAGTTTAGTACCTATGTTTTCTTCTATGCAGTTTGTTGTTTCAGAGCTTATGTTTAGCAAAGAAAAAACTTCTGCATAGCCAAAGAAACCATCCACAAAATAGTCAACAAAACGAATGGGGGAAGATATTTGCAAACAACATCTCCAATAAGGGGCTAATATCCAAAATATACAAGGAACTCATACAACTCAACAACAACAAAAACAAACAATCCAGTTAAAAAATGGACAGAGGACCTCAATAGACATTTCTCCAAAGAGAATATGCAGATGGCAAATAGACATATGAAAAGATGCTCAACATCACTAATCATCAGAGAAACGCAAATAAAAACCGCAATGAGATATCACCTCACCCCAGTTAGAATTGCTATCATCAACAAGACAAATAATAGCAAGCACTAGAGAAGCTGTGAAGAAAAAGGAACCCTCATACCCTGTTAGTGTGAATGCAGATTGGTGCAGCTGCTATAGAAGACAGTGTGGAGATTCCTCAAAAAATTAAAAATGGAATTACCATATGACCCAGCAATCCCTCTCTTGGGTATCTACCCAAAAAATTAGAAAGCATTTATCCATAAAGATATATGTGCTCCGATGTTCATTGCAGCGTTATTTACAATGGCCAAGACATGGAAACAACCAAAGCACCCTTCGATAAATGATTGGATAAAGAAGATATGGCATATATACGCAATGGAATACTACTCTGCCCTAAGAAAAGATGAAATAGTGCCACTTGAGACAACATGGATGGGTCTTGAGATTATTATGCTAAGTGAAATAAGTCAGACAGAAAAAGTTGAGAACCATGTGACTTCGCTGATATGTAGGATATAAAACTGAAAGCAACAAAGGAATAAGACAAACAAATAAAGAAAAACTCACAGACACAGACAATAATTTAGTGGTTACCAGAGGGTAAAAGGGGAGGGAGGATGATAGAAGAGGGTAAAGGGGGTCAAGTACATGGTGATGGAAGGAGAACTGACTCTGGGTGGTGAACACACAATGTGATATATAGATGATGTATTACAGAATTGTACACCTAAAATCTATGTCATTTTACTAACCATTGTCACCCAATAAATTTTAATTTAAAAAAAAGGATGTTAGTTCCTCCCATCCACCCCACCCTCAAGTAGAATATCCATTTAGTTTACAGAGAAAGTCATATGGGAGAGGGAAGAAAGAATTTGGGTTTGAGAATCATCACTAGAAAAGAGATGGAGGATTGGCTACCAACACACATGAGACTGGAAGAAAAGAGACCAGAAGCTGGCCACATTTTCAAGGGAAATATTTTGTGAAAGAAAATTGTGACTACTTAAGACTTAAAACAACCTTTGAGCCCCAAAACTGGCACCAGCACAAAATAGGTAACAAAGGCTGGGTGGGCCTCAAGGAACGCAAACTCCCTAACACCAGCTTCAGATGCGGTCATGGGGGAAATGCTCAAAGAAGGGCCACCAAAACCAGTACACAAAGGAATTTCTCCCAGAGTCATCATCAGGGTCTCATCCTGAACTTCCTCACCCTCCCCCCATGAGGATCCTTTACAAAAATTGTCCCGCAGGATTTCACCATGGTTGGGGAACTTTGCAGACGGGAGTGTGTAATAGTTGCTATCCTGTCCTTACTTTACAATGTACATTGGAGGTGGAGGCTGGGGTGGGGGTTTGTGGGTGGGGATGAGAGGGCAGAAAATTTGTCCTTAGAGTTCCTAAGTCACAAGATCATAGGGAGTCACGTGACTAGGAATTCATCACCCTGAGTACCTGAACCCTGAGCTGGATGGATCTTTGGGTTGACTTCCATAAGGCAGGGCCAAGTGTTCTGTGGAAGAGTGAAAGGACATGTGATGCTCAGAGGAATGGGCCAATTAAGAGACTACTATGTGCTCACCATTGCCCATTTCCTTCTCTTTCTGTGCACACACTGAGACTACATATTCTAGTGACCCTTGAAATTTCACAGGACCATGTTCCGAGTTCTGGTCAATAGAATAGAGTGATATACACCATGGCCTGGCTTGGTCCATATTGTGTCTCTTCCCCTTTCACTAGCCAGACATGAATGACTCTAAAGCACAGAGGATGGCAAAACCACCAGATGAAAGGCGTGTGGATCCTGAAATCACATGGAAGAAAGCCCACCAAACACTGTGGCGAGAAGACATTGACTGCTATGGTGTCAAGCCATTAAGATTTTAAGATGCCACTGGTTTGGAAGTTTGTATTACCTAACAATACATACAACCATATTTTGAATCCTGGGGAAGGGGTTTGAATTTTATTCCTTTCCGTGTTTCCAGAAGCTCCTAGCCCAGTTCCTCACGCACCTTCTACACAACGCAGGAGATGAAAAAACATTTTTCCATAAATACTCATATACACACAAATAAATGAAGAAAGCTATATCAAAATGTAGAAGGTTACATTCAGATCCCCTTGGTCAAATCAAATAGGGAAGATTCCGTGTGTGTTTCATCTGCTAAAGGGGGTTATTGCCTACTTCATAGGAATGAGAATAAAATTATGCAATAAACGCAACGTCCTTAGTACAATGCTTAGCACAAAATCAGCATTTAATAATTAGCAGGATGTTTTATTAGTAACTGTGAACTGTACACAAAGTGGTTTCTTAGATACAACAAACCATGTCTCTGAGAAGAGAGAGGAAGTAGTTTTCTTGAAATTAAAACCTGTATCTGATTCGTGTCGTACATCTGAAAGGCTCAAGCACAGTCTTACATACAGAATTGCAGGGAAGGTTGAATTACATTCTGTGGAAAGGGCAGGGAAGAGGAAAAATTATTTGAATGATATGAAGAAGAAACACAAAAGTGAGAATGTATATAATGCTAATAATAATTCTATGGATGATTTACTATTTTTGTGATATAGTGTTTGTGGTTTTGAATCTGCATTGAGAAAATGTTTATTCTTATACATAAATTCATATTTTAGACTTAGTTGTGACAAGTAGCATAGAATTGAAAAAGGTCAGAATATTGCTAAAATGAAATCTCTACAAGGGCCAGGATATAACCAAAATTTATGGAATGACTTTTATACAAACCCCAAATTATTTGAGGATAAACCTACATAGAAATCTATTGATTATTTCCTACCTGGAAATATTAAGGAGACATCTGAACACCATAAGCCCCTAGGAGACTTCCTTATATGCATGTAGGTATAGTTAAAAGTACAGAAATATTTGTTTCCTCATGTTTTCACATGATTCATGTTAAAAACAGATTTCAGTTATGAAAGGTAGAGAAAGAAAAATTATACTAGCAATCTCTTCAAAATTCAGTCTCACCACTTTAAAGTAAAACTACAGTATAATACAATATATCAAAAAAAATGTATTTTGGCATCAGTGCTCTCTTTACTTAAGTGTCTATTCATTATCCACGAAACGGGATGAGAGGCAATGGAATAGATCCAAATAGAAGTGCACGTCATCAAATACAATTAAATGCTACTGATTTGAACAGATTTTTCAGCTCTGCAGCTCCCTACCATGAGGCACATTGAGGACTTCCAACCCCAAACTCATGTTCTTCTCTTGGGAAAATGAGTGACCTTTGGTGTCTCTGGGTGCTAGGGATGGGTTACCCAGGCCCATTTCCAAACATTCCACATTCTTTGGAGAGAAGATATTATCACTTCTCAGTGGGGAGCCTTGTTATTAATTCAGGTGAATCATGAGACATGAGAGTTGTGGGTGGACCTCATGTTTCATAAGCAGCCACAACAATAGCTCAGGGTGGAGGTTGGGGCAGGGATCCGGGACCAGAAAATCTGGGAACGGTGGTAATGGAAGGATGACTTTGCATTGGCTTATGGGAGGGTGTGTTGTCAAGAAAGTCTGGACTACAAGGCTAAGTGCCAAGCATACCAGCTTCTTGCCCTTGGCCTAACAAGGAGACAAGCACAGAGTTGATGAGAACTTGAGCCAGGAACATGCTGAGAACACTGGCCCTGCCTGCCCTCTGGGCACTGATTGCTTAGGGCAGGTCATCTTGACCAGAGCTCCAGTCCACCTGTAATTCCAGGGTGTGTAAGGCCTCAAGAGCAGACAACTTAGAGAACTAGGGATCTGATTAAACAAGTGAACCTAAGCAGCCAGAAACTTGTGTGTCAGAATGTCAGTTGCAAAGCAACCTATAGGACTAAGCACAATTGTCAAGGTCACAGACAGTAAAAGTGGCCCAACTAAGTAGAAAACACCTAAGAAGGAATCCGATCCTGAAGAAATGTTCTGTTTCATTCTGTCCGTCCCTTATAAGCTGATTCGTCCTTGTCTTATTCACGCATCCATCCATTCATTCATCCATTCATCATCCAATATGAAGCACTTATTAAATGCCTGTAATAGTCCAGGCACTGGGGAAATAATAAAAAGAAAACAAAGCGAAAAACAAAAACAGGCACAGCTCTGTCCTAACAGAGCTGACAGTCTACTGTTGGGGTGCGGGGGAGTGGGGAGAGGAGGACAAGGAGAAATAAATTTTTAAAAACTAAAGGAAAGATGTGGTTTGTCATATGATGATTAGTGCCATGGGGGAAAATAAAATAGAAACAGAGGGCAGTAGAGTGAGAGAGCTTGTGTTTTATATAGAATAGTCGAGGGAAGGCTGCTCTGAGAAGGAGCCATGGGGGCAGAAACCAGAAGCGCCAGAGAAGTGACTGCACCTGTGGAGAGAGAGGCCTTCCAGGCAGAGGGAGCTGCTGCAAAGGCCCTGGGTGAGTGTATACTTGGAGGAATAATTGCATGCAGGTCAGTGTGGCTATGGTGAGGCCACTGAGGAGAGAAGTGAGACGTGGATCAGGTACTGCCTTGCGGACTGTTTAAACGCTTCTGGTTTCTGTTTGTTTTGGTGAGTGGTATGAGAAGCTGTTGGAGGATTTTGAGCAAAGGTGTGACATGCTATGACTTGAGTTTTAAAATAATCACTCAGGAGGCTGTGCTGAGGCTCTGAGGGGGTGAGGGTGGAAGCAGGTAGACTTTCTGAGACACTGTGACAAATCCAGAGGTACTGGGAAGATAATGCTCTGTGTCACTTCCCTGGGACGTACACAGGGGTTCAGCTACAAGTGCAATGGGAAGTTCCCCAGCAGTCCTCCAGTCTCTCATGGCAAGCACGCTCAGCTGTTTCTCCTCTAAAGCTGGGGAGTTTGCTCAGCCCACACACGGGGCAGCATCAAAGTACCATCCACCAGAAAGCTGACACCCTGGGGCAACCCTCAGCCAAGGAGAGATGCAACTTGATGGATAAATGCCTTGGTTTTCCAGTCCCCCTCCAGAGCTGTGGGACAGCTCTGAGGCTCATTCACCAGACCACAGTGGGACTGCGCCCCATTTGCACAGTTGCACACGGCAGCAACCAGCAGATTGATATACGTTTTACTGGTTTTTCTCCTTTCTGGCCTTTGTACTTTCCAGATCACCACCCAAACCCAATTAGAAACCCCCGCCAGGATCAACAAGTGTAGGATTCCTATGAAACCTTTCATAAGCCAAAACGGTGTGAAGCGAAATTACCTTAGGAGGCATCTTGCTTCCGGATGCACAAAATAAATCAAGATAAAGCGCAAATGCTCACAGACAGTTCAAAGCTCCCAGGGCTTGATGCTGAGATGCTGAGTGCACTGCCAAGGAAGGAGCTTGGTGGACCACTCTCGCTGCTCCAGGTGCGGCTGCCTCTACAACGACATTCCGTAAAACAAACGCTGAACACTATTTCGCTTTCCATCTTTTATCGTGAAAGTGAAAGTCCTCTTCGGTTTTCTTTGGGTTAGTGAAAACAAGTACTAACGTAGGTCGTAAAAGTGTTATAAAGCAAACTTTTAAAAAGTTGGGGATATCTATGTGTGGGGACAGAGTCCCGGAGAGCAGTTTCGAGGCTCTCGGCCTCAGGTGGAAAGGTGCTGCCTCGGGTAGTAGATGGCCATCAGCTGTGTCTAGTTGGCCCTCAGCTGTTACCAGTTAGCCATTGGCTACTGATATAACTGCTGTGGCTGAGCTAACAAGCGCGGATTGCTGTTAGCAAGGGGTTGGTTGGTTGACAGAGATGCAGATTGCGAATCGTGTGGCTCCTGCTTCCTGTTACTCCAAACCAGCTGCCAGCGAGAATATAGTGGTGTGACTCCCCTAGCTATGGTTCTGTTGGTCTTCCTTTTTGGCCTAGCCATATCCTGCATTCTTGTGCGGGGACTGGGAGCTGAGTCCCTGCATGACACTGTTCTTGCTCTTCAGTTCTTGGCTCTGCATCTACTTTCAGGGGAATCCAAGCGACCATGTCAGGTAAAAGGGGACAGTGGCTTAAACAAGGGTGGTAGCTCAAATGGGAAGTATCCGATTATATTGAAATTGAATATATAATATGCAATATGCTGTAGAGACATTAAAAAAAGAGAAAAAAGTTATCTGTAATTATATTTAGAGGTGCATGGTGTTAGCCTTTTGATGTATATTATTCCTTGCAATTGATTCTGCTTGGATATGTTTGTATGTGTGTTTACAGGTTTTATATACAAAGAATCACACTAAACATACTATATTATAGTTGATTTTTAATTTACTATTGATATAATGACTATCTTACTTTTCAGTAAACATTGAATATACTTATAAATTGAAATACGGACTCATTCTACATTGCATAGTCTACTCCACATAGCATAAGTTTTAAACTAATTCCCCACTGTTGAATATTTAGTTTATTTCCAACTCTCTATACTATTAACAACACTTCAGTAAACACCCTTGTAGGTTCAAACAGCTTTGAACATTTGTCTGATTATTTCTTTAGGATAAATTCCTAAAAATGAGACTTCTCTGTCACAGTATGTTTACAATTTTAAGTAGTTTACATATTGCCAAATTCTGCCACAAGCTTTTACTAATTTACATTCTTATGAGACTGTTTCTCTTTAATCATGAGCAATATTTTAATGCTCATTTGTAGACAGAGAAAGTGACAGATGGGGGGGGCGTATTCTGGAAAACACCACCATCCATCTATGTTTCTATTAATCTTAATTATTTGATTTTAATTACATTTGATGCTTAATTTTTAGAACCAGTCAATTTATTAGCATTTAATTAATTGAAAGATTCCATGCTGATTTATGAACACTCTAATAGGTAAACTTTTTTTAAAGAATATTTTTTCTTATAAAATAAAACAAAAAGATTACCCACCAGAAATGCTGTACCATTTTCTCATGGGAATCTGTATTCCTGGTTCCTTGTATTCTTTTATAAAAGAAATAATGTATTTTTCATAGCCATAAGATAGACCAAAGTGACTTCTATAATTTTAAACACCAAAAATTGTCCAGAAGCTTAGTCTGTTAAATTCCACAAGAACAATAAACAAACTTTGGTCTCGAAAATATTAAGCAGTACCTTCGTTTTCATCTTTGCCGATCCATTTGAGAAAAAAAATAATTAGTATTTCATGTAGTTTTACTTCACCTTTCTATAATTACTAGTGAATATAAAAAAATATATGTAAATTACATGTATGTATATATATATACATATATAATGTGTGTACACACACATATACGCACACTGTTTTACTGTTTTATTCTTTGCTCTATTTTCCCCATTTTTACCGAGAGATAATTGATATGCAACATTGTTTATGTTTCAGGTGTACAACAAGATGATTTGATGATACACGTCTATAATATATTGTGAAATGATCCCCACAATAAGTTAGTTAACACATTCATCTCCTCAAATAATTACAATTATGTGTGTGTGGCGAGAACACTTAGGATCTCAATTCACAACTTTCAAGTGTATAATCCAGTATTGTTAACTATAATTATGATGCTGAATATTAGATCTCCAGAACTTGCTCATCTTATAACCGGAAGTTTGTACTCTTTAACCAATATCTCCTCATTTTTTCCTTAACATACAGCCCCTGGTAACCTCCACCTCTACTCTCTGCTACTATGAGTTTGCCTTTTTTTTTTTTTTTTTAAGATTCCATATATATGTGAGATCATATCGTACTCTGTCTTATTTCTTTTTTTTTTTATTAAACTTATTGAGGTGACAATTGTTAGTAAAATTACATAGATTTCAGGTGTACAATTCTGTATTACATCATCTATAAATCCCATTGTGTGTTCATCACCCAGAGTCAGTTCTCCTTCCATCACCATATATTCGATCCCCCTTACCCTCATCTCCCACCCCCCACCCCCCACCCCCCTTACCCTCTGGCATAATACCCTCGAGGTCCATCCATGTTGCTGCAAGTGGCAGGATTTCCTCATTTTTTTACTGATGAATAATATTCTGTTGCATATATGTGTATATATACATACATGTACTCGTATATACAGAGGGTACCCCCCAAAATGAAGTTTATATACATTTTAAGAAAGGAAAACTATTAAAATTGTGATACTCAATATATACCAATAACAAAAGCTGAATACAAGTCACGTTTGACTTCTGCAATTACAAGAGGTGCTCAAAGTGGTTGCCATCAGTGTCCAGACACTTCTGATTACTGCAAACTACTGCTTGAGCAACATTCACCAAAGTGTCCACTTGTATACATTTTTTGGCACCCCTGGTATATCAACACTCCACATTTTCCTTATTCATTCATAAGTCAATAGACACTTAGGTCATTTCCATGTCTTGGCTATTTTGAATAATTCTGCTGTGACCATGGGAGTAGAGAGATCTCTTTGAGATAGTGATTTCATTTCCTTTGCATATACCGAGAAGTGGAGTTGTTGGATCGTATAGTAGTTCTATTTTTAATATTTTGAGGAACCTCCATACTGTTTTCCATAGTAGTTGTACAAATTTGCACTTCCTCTAATAGAGTAATAATGTTCCGTTTTTGCCATATCCTTGCCAACACGTGTTATCCCTTGTCTTTTTTATAACAGCCATTCTAACAGGTGTGAGGTGATATTTCATTATGCTTGCATTTGCATTTCCCTGAGGGTTAGTGATGCTGAGGATCTTTTCATGTACCTGTTAGCCACTTGTTTTAAGATTTTTATTACAGAATAGCTAGCATACAATATTATATTAGTTTCAGGTGTACACCACAGTTATTCAACATTTATATACACAAAGAAGTGATCACCATGATGAGTCAAACAACCACCTGACACCTTACCATGCTGTCACAATATTATTGACTGTATTCCCTGTGCTGTAGATGACATCCCCATGACTTACTTGTTTTATATCTGGAAATTTGGACCTTTTATTCCTCTTCACCCACCCACCCCCCATTTTTCAATTTTTCAATTACAGTTGACATTTAATATTTTGTATTATTTTCAGGTGTACAGCATAGTGGTTAGACATTTACATAATGTAAGAAGTCCCCCCCACCGACTAGTCTAGTACCCACCTGACACTGTACATAGTTGTTACCATATTATTGACTATATTCTTTGCGCTACACCCTACATCCCCGTGACTACTTTGTAACAAAAAATTTGTACTTCTTAATCCCTTCACCATTTTCACTCAACCCCTTTCACATCTGGATGATTTCTTTGGGAAAATGTCTATTTGGGTCCTTGGCCCATTCTTTAATTGGATTGTTTATTATTTTACTCTTCAGTTGTATGAGCTCTTTATATATATGGTTGCAGATATTTTCTGTAAGTTTCCTTTTTTATTTTGCTAATTTTTTTTTTTTTTTTTTTTTTTTTTTGCTGTGCAGAGCTTTTTAGTTTGATGCTCCCACTTGTTTATTTTTGTTCCTTGTACTTTTGGTATCATATTCAAAAAATCATTGCCAACACCAATGTCAAGGGACTTTTTTCCTAAATTTTCTTCTAGAAGTTTCACAGTTTCTAGTCTTAATGTTCAAGTCTATAATTCACTTTGAGTCAATTTTTATGAGTGATATAAATAGGGGTCTGATTTTATTCTTTTGCATATGAATATCCAGTTTTCCCAAAACCGTTTATTGAAGACTATCTTTTTCCCATTGAGTGTTTTTGGCTCCTTTATCAAATATTAGTTAACCATATATGCATAAGTTTATTTCTGTGCTCTCTATTCTATTTCATTGATCTGTGTATTTGTTTTAATGCCAGTGCCATACTGTTTGATTACAATAGCTTTATAGTATAGTTTGAAATCAGGAAATGTGATGCCTTCAACCTGTTCTTTCTCAAAACGATTTTGGCTATTTGAAGCCCCTTGTGGTTCCAAACAAATTTTAGGAATATTTTTTCTATTTCTGTGAAAAAATTCTATTAGAATTTTGATAAGTATTGCATTGAATCTATAGATGGCTTTGAGAGGTATGGATATTTTAACAATATTTATTCTTCTGATCCACAAACACAGGATATATTTCTATTTATTTGTGTCTTCAATTTTTTTCATCAATGTCTTAATAGTTTTAAGTGTAGAGATCTTTCACCTCTTTGGTTAAATTTATTCCTAAGAATTTTATTGCTTCTAATGCTATTGTGAATGGAATAGTTGTCTTAATTTTTCTTTCAAATATTTGTTGTTGGTGTATAGAAATGATTGTATGTTGATTTTTGTATGTTGTATCCTGCAACTACACTGGATTCATTTATTAGTTCTAAAAATTTTTGGTGGAGTCTTTAGGGCTTTCTACATGTAAGATCATGTCATCTGCAGAGACAATTTTACTTCCTTTCTAATTTGGATGCCTTTTTATTTCTTTTTCTTGCCTGATGGCTCTAGTACTATGCTGAATAGGAGTGGTGGGAATGGGCACCCTTGTGTTATTCCTGATTTTAGAGGAAAAGTTTTCAGCTTTTCACTGTTTTCAGCTTTTCGCTGTGGAGTTGCCATATATGGCCCTTATAATATTGAGGTATGTTCCTTCTATATCTAATTTATTGAGAGCTTTTATCATCAAAGGGTGTTGAATGTTGTTAAGTGTTTTTTTCCCTGCACCGAGGAGAGCTAGGAAAAGCTGTCTCAGAGGAAAGTGGCAAGAGATGCTAGGATATGCTCAATTTTCAACTGAATATAAGGCATCACACTTGAGGGACACTAAATTGCTACATATTTTCTACGTTTTTCTATATTTCACCAGGTTTCTTGGAAAGTGCTAAGCATACGTATGACACTTAATAATGCATCTGGATTAGAAAAACAACAACAAATATATACACATATACGTAAGTTAGCTTTGTATATTAACATATATTATTACGTATAATTATTCATAATTACATTTACATATGTATTAATCATCAAGCATACCTTGGAGATATTGTGGGTTGGAGCCCCGCTCCTCAATCTCCTTTGACCACCACAGTTAAATGAGTATGGCAATATAGCAAGTTGTAATCTTTTCTTCTGGTGGAGGGTCGTGCCTTCAATTTGTTTTAAAATGCAACATCTGTGAAGCACAATAAAGCGAAGTGTAATAAAACGAGGTGTGCGTGTATGTATATGTGATGAAATGAGTATACTACCTGCCTATGAAGTCCTTTGGACATTTTAGATGCTATACAGATGTAATGCATCCTTACCAATATTAATATTAACTGCAGTTAACTACTAAACAAGCTGCTACTACTAACTCATTCTAATGACCGAATGGTAGCCATGTAGGTTGGACCACCAAGTGGCAGTCGGGCACATCCTTGGCATTTTGAGGCATGGGCTCTGAGTTACTAGGATCTTGGAGAATCTGCATTGTCTGGAGCATCTGAGACCCCTCCAGGAGGCCTGGCTTCCGGGTTCTGCTGAGCCTTCTCCAGGGAAGACTCACTCCTTTCCTAGAGGGAAAGCTTGCCCTTTGGCACGATTTGCCTGTGCATGTTTTCTTCAGCTGTGAATGTTCATTATTTCTATTTGTACCTAAGCCTATATTTATGGATAATCTATTGAGGGAGGAAATATGGCTCAGGTGAGTGGGAGTGACAGGGCTGTATTTAATGGCTACAGCAAATAACCTTCTAACGGCTGAAAGAGTGTCATATCTCACAGTTATGATGTCTTCAAAAGGTGATATTTCTGGCTGTGTCATCATAGCTGTGAAAAGCATTTTCTCAACATCGAAGAAAAATGGGAAGACTGTGGGGTGATGGAGGTGCCCTCCAGACAGGTTGGTATTAATCACACCACCCAGCCTCAACTTTTGTCTACTTTTAATGAGAGGCACTTGGAGTTGGGGGAGAGTGTGTGGTAAAGGTACAGACTTCCCAGCTTTCAGGGTGGGTGGTTCAGGGCGTTGCAGCTGCAGTGGGGTCATGCCTTGGAAAAATAAGTTAGGAGATCTGGTTTTCTATGATGGTCCCTAACCCCCTTCCACACAGCCCTGCTCCTCAATCTCCTTTGACCCATAGTTCTGCCTCTGGCCAGCACCAGCAAAGCCCCAAACTTCCGGTCTATTGTCTCATCCCACCTGCTAAGCCTATCAAGGCTCCTTATGTTTCCAATCCACATGTAAGTGTAAACTGAGTTCTTCCCACTGCATTTGGAATGATGCTGGATGTTATAAGGGCACAGGAATTACAATACAGAACCCTGTCCCTTGGCCTCAGGTAATTTGTGTCCCCTGGAGACACAAATTATACAGAAGGACCTACTTTATTGATACTGTAAGCTAATATGAAGATACTCACTGCATAATGTAGCTGTGAATTTGTTCTCTCTAGTTTTGTATAAAGGGCTGGCTCTGGGAGTTGTAGCATATTACAAGGATTTCTTAGGACTACCTCTTTGCCCTCCCTCCTCCACCAATGCTGATTCTGCTAACATACCCGCTGCCCCCACCATCTGTTGCCCTCCAGACTTCTCTTACTCACACCTTCTTCGGGACTCCAGTCCATTTACTCTCTGCCTTAACACATTTTGCTCCTAGAGTCTTAGCATCGTTTGTTCTCAAAATTTTGATCCAGAATTTTAGCACTAGCTTGGTAACACAACAGTGTCTTGTTCATTGATTATTTCATGTAGTTTATCCCTGAAAACCAATAGGAGGAAGGAAGTACTGTACATTTCTTTGTACTTCATGACATTTAGCCCAGACTTGTTTGGTACAGCCGAAATTTCTTGGTTTGTAAAATCTGATTTATAGTTGGAGCCCTAATTTGTTTGCTTTTTATCCATACTCTGAACCTAATTAACCATCTCATTTTGATAATAATAGCTGCTATTATATGTTGATATCAACAAAGAAGATTTTATTATCTCTATGTAATATAAGCAAGGAAACCGAGGCTCAGGATAATGTTTTCTACCCAGAGCCACATACAGCACACAAGGAAGTGTTCTTTCAAGTGCCCCATTGTTTCTCATGAAAATACAAAACATTATTATAGGGGGATAAGGAGGAAACTGTGGATGACCTCTTGCAGTTAATTTCCAAACTATAATATCCACTCATTGTATTATTAATCACAGAGAAAAGGTTGCAACCATATAGGAAAGGGTAGACATTAGGAGAGTATCTAGCACATAGAACACATTCAATAAATGTTTGCTATTGTATGGGTTGTTACCTGTATTATACATTTATTAGTATATCAGAATAATCTGAGGGTTGTTTTTCTCTTAAATCCACTTCCTTACAAGAGTTTATGCAAATAAATTGGGAATGAGGGGAAAGACATAGAGATGTGTAAAAACAGTTGAAATAAGTCCCCAGATGCATCTGGTTATATCATTTGTGCCGTCTTCCCCCACACACATACAACCCCCACCATCAATTCAAGGAACCCAGGGCATACGGATCAGTACTCTATTCTTGAAGTGGAATTCAGTTAACAAGTATTGATTAAGTCTTCATTATTATTTTGTTTGTGCGATGCTAATACCAATAATAAAAGTGACTTGTCACTTTCCATCATAAACATAACTCCCTGGATCCTGTCCTACAATTCCTCTGGTTAACAGCCACAGCAGTGGCACGTCTGTTTGCAGAGTAACTGGGGACTCCACATAGTAAAAGAGGCATGTTGACCCAAAAGAACATAGCCACATATGTCATCCACAAAATATGTGATGCAGAGGGTGCCCTGACAGTTTGATTGCTGCTTGTTTGGAAAATGTGGCAGAATTTCTTGTGGTTCTTTTGCTGAGGAGAGTTGTAGATATCCCAAGTGGATGACAGCAACGTGTGGGGGGCAAGCCCCCCCATTACGCCCAGGTCTCTATAAACAAAAGCTCAACAGGAATTTAGATCTCTGTTCCACGGCTTTAAAAAAGGGTATCATTTACCAAGTTACACATACAACAACTGAAGTGTTTGCCCTTAAAGCAGTTTGCAACTTGCAAAAGTCATTGTTCGGCTCTTGGGTTTCCGAAATCTAAAAAAGTCGGAATAACTTGAGTAGATAGACTGGTGGAAAATATTACAGGCTATCCTGTATTCAGGCATACACTTGAAATCAAAGGCAGGACAGGTAACTTTGTTGTGTTTATTTACTGGGGTTTCCATGAGCCAATAAGAACAATATCCCATTTATTGTGGAGCTTTCTTATTTCGAGTGATATTTACATGTTTTTATTCGTCTCAGTCCAGACTTTTCCATTAGCACTTCTATTTCTGATGAGCCTTTAGGTACTGAATGCCTTGAAATTTTTAGCTATTGGTGAAATAATGCAGGGAATGAGTAATTTAAGAGAGCTGAGTTATCTAAATAAGTATGTACTTAAGCATCAAGATTTATTTTTATTTTAATCATTTTTAATTAAAGAGGTTATCTTTATCATTTCAAACCTAATACATAAATACACATTAGCTTGGTGCAAAAGTAATTGCAGTTTAAGAGGTTAAAAACAATTGCAGGGCCGGCCTGGTGGCTCAGGCGGTTAGAGCTACATGCTCCTGACTCTGAAGGCTGCCGGTTCGATTCCCACATGGGCCAGCGGGCTCTCAACCACAAGGTTGCCAGTTCAATTCCTCGACTCCCGCAAGGCATGATGGGCTGTGCCCCCTGCAACTAAGATTGAACATGGCACCTTGAGCTGAGCTGCCGCTGAGCTCCCGGATGGCTCAGTTGGTTGGAGCGCATCCTCTCAAACACAAGGTTGCCAGTTCGATTCCTCAACTCCTGCAAGGGATGGTGGGCTGCGCCCCCTGCAACTAGAAACAGCAACTGGACCTGGAGCTGAGCTGCACCCTCCACAACTAAGACTGAAAGGACAACAACTTGAAGCTGAATGGCACCCTCCACAACTAAGATTGAAAGAACAACTTGACTTGGTAAAAAGGCCTGGAACTACACACTGTTACCCAATAAAGTCCTGTTCCCCTTCCCCAATAAAATCTTTAAAAAAAAATCAGACAAACCCAGATTGTGTGGCATTCTACAAAATACCTGACCAGCACTCCTCAAAACTGTCCAAGTCATCAAAAACAACACAGACCTGAGAAACTGTCCAAACCAGGGGAGGCTTAGTAAATATGATAACTAAATAATACAAATAAATAAATTAACACGTTGCGTACGGCGGGGTTTAAATCCCTCATACCCCTCTGTTCCGGCAGGTTTTTAAAAGAAACTACTTTAAAATGCACTCTTCTCTTTAAAGCGTAAATGCTTCTTTGTCATTTATTATTTTTCTATGGAATTTTTTAGGATTTACTCACCTATGATATTAGTAATCCCTCCTGGTGTGATACTGCAGAAAGCAGCTTCCTTTGTTATTAACGAAACACAAATAATTCAATAAAATGTGCAAAGTAAAAAGAGTCAACAGTAAAAACGAGAATTCTCGTTATCCGTCCTTAACGCATGGCTCAGAAAAAAAACGAAGATTCTCGTGATCCGTACGCAACGTGTTAGATATTTAAAAAAAAAAAAAAAATTTTGCAAAAACCGCAATTACTTTTGCACCAACCTAATACTTGCTGCAGATATGGCAAAGTCTCCACAACTTACTGGGGTATGTAGACATGTGTTCCTAGATAAAATCTCTCAACTGCTATGCTCTTAAGTTCTTGTATTTGTTTTAGATATCTCTTCTCTCGGCCATCATCTGTCACTGTCACTGGGCAGCATATCACTATGTCAGGTTCTTCTCTAATTCTATTCTTCCTACTGCCATGAAATCCACGGCAAATCAGCTCTATAGGGAGCTTTCAAGGGGCACTTCTAAGAGCCAAATTCTCAAACTTTCCTATAGATGTTTGTAGAATCTATTTTGCTACTGACAGCCATTGTTTACTTCTTTCTGTTTCTGTGTTCTGTGTTCTGAGGGTGAGTGAGATTAGGGTAATGCAATTCCAGACAGGTGAGAGGTTGCTGACCTCTGGAAACGGGCTTTGTTTTGCTAATACCTACTGGCTTTGTAGAATTTCCACAATGACAATCAATATAGAAATCATCTAATAAGAGCCACCATCTATGACAAGTCGATCCATGTTAGATTTTTAACCTGGATGATTCCAATGGATAATCAATGCTACTGCTCTGGATTTTACTACTATGACCATCTTCAAGAGCAGTAACTGAAGTCTAGACGTACAGGTATTCACCCAAGAACACAGGCTTGTTAGTGACAGACGTGAGATTTGAACCCAAATGTAGTTTGCCTCTAAGGCCTGTATTTCTATTATGTTGTGCCACAGATGGTCAGTAATTGAAAGATTACCCTGGGATTGTATTTTCCAGTTTGGGGGACAAACTTCTTTTAAGTATTATACTTTCAGAATATTTGGCAAATAACTGTTCTATTACATATGTACTTTTTAAGCTGCCAAATAAAGTTGTTATTACCCTGAAACTGCTGAAAATAGCTATAATGGAGAACTTCATATCAGGAAATAGAACAAAGTGCCACAGGTTACTGAAGGGAATTCTGGATTCCCCTCGTGGATTCCCGCCCCCCCCCTTTATTGTTTTACTTATTTTTATTAAATTAGGAAAGGTGATATATTCATGGGGTTCAAAAACCAAAAATTATTTTAAGTAAATGTACAGTCAAAAGCCTAAATCCCTTCCTTTGGCCCCATACCTACCCATCCCCATAGGTCACTGACAAGCTTGTATATCTTCTAGTATTTATTTAGGTCTATGTAAGTATTTCATTTGGGGAAGTTAACAGAATATCCGTCCTTTGCTTTATTCAGCAAACAGTATATCTTGGAGATCTTTCCATGTCACTACATAGGGAGGTCTTCATTCTTCTATTTCTGGTTTCAGTTTATTCTATTATTTGATTATTTTTATATCACAATATATTTGAACAGTTGCCCATTGATGGGCTACGTCTAGTTGTTCACTCTTACAAAAAATGCTGAAATAAATAACTTTGGACAAAAGTCATTTTGCACTTGTGTAAGCTGTAGTGTTGATTCTCATAAATGAAAACCTGAATCAAAAAGGATGTTCACTTAGAGTTTTGGTTATTTTTTACTTACTCACAAAAGGCTTGTTGTGCTAATTTCCCCTTTCATCATGAAAGAGAGTACCTGTTGCTCCGTAGTCTTGCAATAGAATATATAATTAACCTTTTGGACTTTTGCCAGTGGGATAGGTGGAAATAATACCTCAGTGAAACTTACATTTGCCTTTCTCTTGTTATGAGGGATGTAGAGAAAATCTTTTCATGTATGTAAAACCTGTTTACATTTCTTTAACTGTGAACTGTCTGTTCACTTGCTTTTGCCATTTTCCTATCAGGTTCTTCGTCTGTGAAATGAGTTGCCCAATACTTTTTTCTAGTCTGTCATTTGCCGTTTGATTTTGCTTATGGTAGGGTTTTGGTTTGCTTTGTTTTTGCTGTGCAGAAAAAAATTTTTTTTTGACACAGGCATATTTATCAATCCTCTGTTTATGGTTTCTGAATTTTGAGACATGGTTAGAGAGATTATTTTGGCACTGTGCTCCACGCCCTGGAAGGCATGATGTCTAAGCTTGTGGCACGGCGACAAACACACTAGAATAGGACTCAGCAGACTCCGATGCTAGGAGCTAGCTTGACACTCATCATTGAGCAAGCAGTGTCAAGTTAGTCAATCCCTTTGGATATCAAGGTACAGAATCAACTATCATTCACCCTTTTGTTTTCTGAATGTGTGAACAGTTAGCTTATTTGGGAAACAGATGATTTTATAATTGAATAGACAAATTGATCCTTCTTAATTGATTCAGAACAAATGAACCCCATCAATTTAACCATGCATTAGGTAACTTGTGCTATATAACAAAATGCCATGAGCTATGGTGGCTTAAACAACAGAAATTTATTATCTCACAGTTCTGGAAGCTGGCAGATCCAAGATCAAGGTGCCAGCTAATTTAGTTCCTGGTGAGAACTCTCTTCTTGGTTTGCAGACAGCTGCCTTCTTGCTGCATCCTCACATGGTAGAGAAAGAAACCTCTCTTCCTCTTCTATAAGGCCACCAATCTCATCATATTAGGGCCCTACCCTTATGACCTCACTTAACCTTAGTTACCTCCTAAAACCCCTCTCTACAAATATAGTTACATTGGGGGTTTGGGCTGCAACATCTAAATATTGGGGAAAGACAATTCAGTCCATAGCAAACTGGATAAACAAGTTAACCAACTTTGCAATGCACAAGCCAAATTTCTTCAGATATAGGTCAAACACTGAGTTGGCAGTCATTCAAAAGCATTAGAATGAGAATATCAGAGCATTAAAGAATAGGCATCAAGGTTGGTTGGCATCACGAGGTCCTATATTAATTGCCATTTGATTTGTGGTGGTTTGGTTTCCTTTTTTAAGATGGAATACAAATGAGGAAGATGGAGAGTGGACCATGTGTTCCCAAGAAGAGCATCGTTAAGAGTCTGATTGAAGCCTGGGCATGGACAGCTCTATCAGACCGGATGCCGTGCACCTGCTCAGCCCTGTGCCAGGCAAGGATGCTAAAGAAGGCTGGCCCATCGCCACCTCAGACTTTCTCCCATCCCTGGAATTGGCCCAGGGCCCAGCAGTCCCCAGTTCTGGAGGCTCAGCTTTCCATCCATGTGACAGGCAGAGGAGCCAAATCTACAGGTACAGTAAAAATGTTATGAGGCCTTCCATTGGCAAAATGCAAATATAAAAATGTAACAACATACCCTTCATCCACTAATTTTATAATTCTGTTGAGACAAGCTGTAAAGTTTTTTCTCCTGGTTTTATTTCTCTTTCTTTATATACACACATAATATTTCCCATTGTATTCTTTATGTTTACAGATAGTCTCTTTGCTCCATTACTTTCCTAAATCAGATGGAAATCACTTGCAATGTTTCCAGGGCTAAACAGGAGTAAAAATGGGGAAAAGTGGCAAATTAGACACTAGGGATGGCTCTTAAGCGGGCTGTTTTTACATGGTAATCAGCTTTCTCGTTCTGAGGCGTGGTTGATCTGATTGATCTTAATTGATCTGATTAGACTATGCAATGACCAGTCTGTTGATAAATGCACCATCCACGTATATAGCATGTGAAATTTCAGAGGACTGCAATATTCACAACCTAATTTGATCCTGACAGTCAGTTAAGTGATTAAGTAGGCAGGAACTTTTATTCTCATTCTGTTGATAAGAAAACTGGACAGGAAAGATCTAGTTACCATATTTCCCTGAAAATAAGACCTAGCTGGACAATCAGCTCTAATGCGTCTTTTGGAGCAAAAATTAATATAAGACCAGTCTTATCTTAATATAATATAAAACTGGGTATAATATAATATAATATAATACAATATAATATAATACCAGGTCTTATATTAATTTTTGCTCCAAAAGACACATTAGAGCTGATTGTCCGGCGAGGTTTTATTTTTGGGGAAACATGTAGCCAAGCTAGAACTTCAGTTCACATCTTTGGTATCCTGGCTTAATTGATCATTTTGGATTAGGCTGCCTGGATTCAACGTGAAGCTGGTTGAAATACCGTAGTTGACCAAATCACTGCCATTCAGAAATGGATAGCCTCAGGCAATTGGTGCAGAAAGGGAAAAGGAACTTTGGATCCATCCGTGTAGATAGCTACACTGGTTTTGTCTCCTCAAATGCATTTTTTACCAGAATTGTCTGCCCAATGTGTTTCAGACAACGCATGTCTATACAGAGCCAAAAGACAGTGAGGAAATGAAACAGTTAACTCTAGATCTCTGGCCAAGGGTCCCACTTTCATTGAATCGCTAAAACTTGGCTAAGTCTCAAGTTTAGTCCATGGCTGTAGGGCTATTCTGCCAGGAAAAAAGAAATGTTCTAGGAACAGTCTTTAAATAACCATGATTGTATTATGGATGCTGCTGGAGAAGGTGGAATGAAGGTTTCATGCGACAGCGGGGGTATCTCAAGGGGTGAAAAGGGGGCTCGGGATAAGAGTGGAATAATAGACATATATGTGTCACAGAGGCACAAAAATCAAGGTGACAGTGATATAAGGAAACCATGGAGAGAGCAGTAAAGCCCACATAGACTATAACCATACCTGTGGCAGTTATCTGTTTCTCCTCTCAACCACAAAAGATCAGGCACAGAATCATAGAAATCCAATCTTTAAAATTCCTATAGAGTATAGTTAATACCTTTCTTATGGCACTTGTCACATTATATGTTTTTAGAGAATTTGAAAAGTGCAAAGAAGAAAGGAGCATTTGTCCCTATTCCTACCACCCATAATTAACCACTAACATGGTATCTTTAGGGTCTTTTCCTCTAGAAACCAGGAGCCTTATGCTGATATTGTGTCCGCCACCTGCCCCACTGCAGACACTCACCTGGGATTGAGCTCTAATATCCAGGGGTCTTCTTTCCTTCTCTCCCTCATCTAACCCTGCCAGGCTTGTATCCTACTCCTCTCCCTCCGTGCTTGACTTCCAGATTTCCAAAGACACAGGCAGCTAATCCAATAAGCAATTTGTGCCAATGTATAGATTAACAGATGCTACTCTGCAAACTGCCCCACCCTTTAGTCTTCCCTAGGTGATCTGCATATTTCATCTATGAGATGCCTTCCAGAGACTCTGAGGCTTGACTCAAATGGAAATATAGGTCACTGTGAAGGCCAGGAGGGAACTCTTTGGGGGGCACCGGCATATCACACAGAGTAGGCAACCAATTGTTGCAACTAACACTGAGTCAACTCATTGGTTGGACAGTGACAAGCAGACACACGAGAACCCTGAGAATCAACACAAACGAGCTACTGAGAGGGCCTGGATGAGCTGGGCCCTAAGGCACTCAGGAGATGGGAGAAGGCAGGCAAACATTAGGCAAGTTATGAAAGTAACACAATAGCCCTGGCCCTCTCTGAGCTTCATTTGTGCAAGGAGGAAATGGTAACAGCTAAATTGGGTCAGATCTGCTGCAGTGGCTTGAACAAAATAACAAAGGCAAAGCTTGCTGTGCAAAGAATTATAGGACACACAAAACCTCATGAGACCATGTACTCCATCCCTCACCAGGCTGAGGCTTAGATGTGCCCAGAGAGACGTCTGCTTTCACCACAATTCTGGGTTTCAAGATGATGATCTTGGATGTTCCAGCCTCAGAACTGTGGTGAAAACTCTTGACATCATCACCAGTGTCTTTGCATGTTCCTGGCTGGTGGGGTCATGATAGGAAAAAGGGATAGCGCTACACCTGCTCCAAGTGACTTCTGGCTGAGATTCAGACATTGTAATGGGGTTGGAAAGGAGCAATGTGCTGTGCCTGTTTTGCCTCCACTTCATTATTTAAACTTCTTAACTGTGATGAGAATCGATATTATTTACAGAAAGGAAAACTGAAGTCAAAAATGTTAAGTAAGGGATAGGAATGGCGGCAGCGGGACACACTTTTTGAGTTCTCCTCCGGATCTTATCAGAAACGGGACATTTATAACCCATCAAAGGACTCTCTGCTCATCACGCAGAACAGCTAAGAGACTCGTGCAAGGGAAAATTGGGCGAGCAGGGGAAGAGGGAAGGGAGCGGAGTGGAGACACGGCCCGCATCTGCAGCTGCAGAGACGCAGGGGATCCCAGGATGGAACAGAGAACACAAAAGCCAGGAGGTGGGCTCTTTCCGTGCGTCCCACAGCTGATCTCTCCCGCCGAGGGGGCAGCATATCCAGCATTTGAGGCAATAACCTCAGCTGATACCTCCAGTTAGTCCCTAAGCCGGACAAAGGACTCAAACTCCATACCTGGGACCCTCCCCCTGCTCTTCCAATCCTACCCTCGTCCTTTCAGAGACTTGAACTGGCCCCTGAACTGAGGAGTGGTTTCAGATTGCAGAGGAGCCTTGGTGCTCGGGCTCTGGGAAGACTGATGGGCGGCTCTGGCCCAGGGAACAAGCTGGGAGGAGTGTGGTTTTTGCTGGGCTAGAAGAGAGGGGACTCCTCGGCCCCCAGCCACCACCTTTTCTGGCCTGCGGGAAGAATGTGACATGGCTAGGCTGGGAGAGAGAGGACCCCTTCATCCTCAGCCCCCACCCTTTCTGGCCTGCCTGGGGGGGGCAATTACATCTGCGGAGACACTCCCAGAGATCAGCAGTAAGTGGCAGACGCAGCTCCCAGCTTTCAGCAGCTCAGAAATCTCCCGCCCGCCACACACACACACACACACACACACACACACACACACACACACGGCAGAAGTGCCCTAAGACTCAGGAGAACTGGACACAGGGCTGGTGGTGCTACTCTCAGTGTGCATATGTGCAGGCAAGGGCAGAAATTGCACTGACTTTGTAAAAACTACCATCCAGACCCCTCAGCCCCACGCATCTAAATCTGCAGTCCCAAGGTCACTCCTATGTTTATTGCAGCACTATACACAATAGCCAAGACATGGAAAAAACCGAAATGCCCATCGGTAAATGACTGGATTAAGAAACTGTGGTACATTTATGCAATGGAGTATTACGCAGCCATAAAGAAAGAAATCTTACCATTTGCAACAACATGGAAGGACCTAGAGAACATTATGTTAAGTGAAATAAGTCAGACAGAGAAAGACAAATACCATATGATCTCACTTATATGCAGCATCTAAAGAAAAGAATAAGTGAATGAACTAATCAAACACTTTTGGAGACATAGAGGGAAAACTGAGGGTTGCTAGATGGGCGTGGGTGTGGGGATAAGGGGGAAGGTGAGGGGATTAGAAAATAGTCAGTAACCACAAGATGGCCAAGGGGTTTTGAAAATTAATTTGGGAAACGTAATCAATAATGTAAAGAGTTTGTAGGGTATCCGATGGACACGTGTCCCATTTGGGAGACCACCTCAGGGATGATGTAGATGCCTGATCTCTGCACTGTACACCTGAAGCTGAACAATAATGAATGCCAACTATAATTATATATGTGTGTGTGTGTGTGTGTGTGTGTGTGTGTGTGTGTGTGTATATATATATATATATGTATATGTGTATATATATGTATGTATATAGTTACAGGAAGCGGAGTACAGCATTAGGAACAGAGACAGTGGAAATGTAATGGCTCTGTGCGATGTCAGAGGGATAGTGGATGGGGGGAGGGGTGTTCACACAGTGTGAGGGATACAAATGATAAACGTCTAAGTATTGCTTTGTCTTGTGCACCTGAAACTAATAAAATTTAAAAAATAGTTAAGTAAGGGACACACGATTATGCAACTAGTAAAGGATCTAAAACAAAATTGAAATTTAGATCTACGCAGCCTTACAGAACTTCTTTCTATTATGCCAACTTTCCCTGAGATAAATATGGGGAATAAATAAATATGGGGAAATTCACAGATGAATTTCTTTAGGTTAGTCTTTATCAAGATCATATTATACAAATGATATTTACCCAAAAACTAAAGATAACACATGGAAAGAATAGCAATTCATCATTACCTTCAATTCTTCAATTCATTCTCAGAATACCTCTCCTCGTCTTTATTTATTCTTTAAAATATCTGTGAGTTTAAAACATAAAAAATGTAAATGTTAGAGGGGATTCAACACAAACTCCAAGTTTCCCATCACTTTCAATAACTACTTAACCTCCACCCAAGACCTTCTGAAATTTTTTTGTTATGGGACAAACCCAAGTAATCCAGGGGTCTCCAGAAGCCTTTTCACCCTGTTTGGGACTATGGCTTGATCACTTCCAACTATTGTTCGTCCTCCTACAGGTTGATACAAATCAAGTGCTCCCTGAATGGTGAGGCCAGATGCTTAAATTTTAGCTGGCCTCAATTTTACCCCTTTTCTTTCCTTCCTAGTGTTGGTTTTCTCAAGGAATTCCCCTAAGGAAAATGTTGCTGAGGCATAAGAGAAGTGCTTCTAAGTTGGGACTCCAGTAACTACTCCAGAAAATACTCCCAAACTAGTACCCCTCCCCCTAATTAACCACAGTAGGACAGTGCTGGTACTCTGTCCCCCCACTGTAGGGGACATGCAATGAGAGGGGAGAGTCAACAGTCTTATATGTACTCAAGGCAGTCATGAATAGTCTAAGATGGATTAATTAATATGATTACTAGTTTTCCCTGAAAAACAGAGTACTTGGAACATAAGAGAAACATAACATAAGAGAAAGAAAAATATTGGCTGAAGAGTCTGAGAAAGGGTGTGAAGCATGGGAAGCTGCAATGGGAAACCCCTCACAGCTTTAGGAATTCTCAGGAGTGGGTCTCATGTTGCTTAAATATCTTCTTTTCAATTTTACCCAGAACCCTAAAGATTAACTCATGGTTGGTTGTACCACAGAAACTTTGTCACATGAGATATGTCTTTAGCTAACTATTGATTATCTTTAGAACTAAAACTTTACTTGAGAAGTAAAATTAAAATTGATATTCCCTATATGCCCATTTTAGACGCTTTGGGAACGTTAACCTAAAGTGTTAAGTGTTGCGTATTCATTTTAGGCACAAACTAATATTTTAACAGGAAACCTCTGGTGCCGGCATCTTAACTCGATGAAATCAGTCTATAGAAGTCATTTCATTTGATGAGGCAGATACTTTGGGCTAGGAAGAGCCCTATAATAATAGAAATTCTCCTAGTTAAAAAAACACAATCAAAATCATGAAATATACACTGACTTGGAAATCCAAGCACAATTGAAATCTTGCCTCTGTCTAACGTGATCATTAAAATACTGAGAAGTCATTGTTAATGTACTATGATCTTATCGAGGCAGAGGAATATTAGCATGACATCCGATGAAGAGCCTTGGTTAGTTAGAAGTAGGGTAGGAAATTAGGAAAGGAAACCCTAAACTAACAAAAAGGCAAGAGAATAGTTTCCCATGTGAAATCCAGGTAGGTGATTCTGGTCTGCTATAGTGCTCCAAGTGTTGGAGCCTTGTTGATTTATCATTTGTGGTCTCAACTTTATGGGCCAAGATGGCAACAGCTGCATTCTAGGTGTTAGCACAGAGAAAACGAATGCCGGGAAAGACATTTGCTGAAATTTCATATACCATTTCTACTTCCATCATATTGGCCAGCATCACCTGGCCACCCATGGCTGCAAAGAAGTATAGAAGTATAATCTTTATTTCCAGTGTTCATCAAAAATGTGCAGATTCTACTATTTTGGGGACTGATGAGTGAATTGCTATCAGGGCACAACTAGCAGTATTTACCACAAGTCCTATTAAGAATCAGGCAACAGGGCCGGCCTGATGGCTCAGGCGGTTAGAGCTCCATGCTCCTAACTCCGAAGGCTGCCGGTTCAATTCCCACATGGGCCAGTTGACTCTCAACCACAAGGTTGCCAGTTCAATTCCTTGACTCCGGCAAGGGATGGTGGGCTCCACCCCCTGCAACTAAGATTGAACACAGCACCTTGAGCTGAGCTGCCGCTGAGCTCCCAGATGGCTCAGTTGGTTGGAGTGCATCCTCTCAACCACAAGGTTGCCGGTTGCCGGTTCAACTCCCACAAGACATGGTGAGCTGTGCCCCCTGCAACTAGAAATGGCAACTGGACCTGGAGCTGAGCTACGCCCTCCACAACTAAGACTGAAAGGACAACAGCTTGAAGCTGAACGGCACTTTCCACAACTAAGACTGAAAGGACAACAACTTGAAGCTGAACAGCACCCTCCACAACTAAGATTGAAAGGACAACAACTTGACTTGGAAAAAAGGCCTGGAAGTACACACTGTTACCCAATAAAGTCCTGTTCCCCTTCCCCAATAAAATCTTAAAAAAAAAATCAGGCAACAACTGGACCAGAGGCCATCAGAGCTCAATGTGTGCACATGGGTGGGTGGGAGGGCATGAGTTTTATTTGTATGTCCCATAACATCTTGTATAGATGTTTCCTCAGTGAAGGGGTTTCCAGTTCAAGACAAGATATGCATGTGAAGAAAGATATATAGACAAACAAGTAGGAAATTTGAAGAGCCAATAAATGATAAAGATGGATAGTTCAGTAGTTCTTTAGAGGATAAAGGCTTCAGTATAAGGCTTCTGGGAGGAGATGAGGCTTGAGCAAAGCCCAAAAGAAAGCTGACATTCATATGTAGGCAGAGAAGAGAAAGAAAAGACATGGGAAACAACATAGGGTAAACAAGAGCATTGAGAAGAAGGTAAGTCTAGTTGGACTCCAGTATCTCTGCTGCACTGTTAAGAAAGTATTTTCCATGTCTTTTCCTGTCTTTTCCAATGGGTATGCAGATATGGTGTATATATGTATTTTTAATTTTTTTTAATTTTTATTTTAATTTCCAAGACTTAAGTTTTCTGTAGTGTATGTAGAATTTAAGACAATAAAAAGTTATCAAATACTTATGTAATAAAAGTATTTATCCAATGCCCAATCGGCAGCTAGTACCATGTTAAGAGCTATGACTTCACTCAGAACCCTTCCTCTGAGAATCCTGCAAATTATTCAAGTGAAGATTTTAGGGGAATATATAAAATTATAAAAAGTTTAGTTTACAAAATCAGGTAAAATAAGACAGAAAAGAGCTGATGCATGTAGTGTAAACAAAATCAAATTGATAATCTGAATTAACCAGGTAATAGATGGAGGGGTATGAGGTTGAAAACAAATGATGAAAGTCTGATTAATTTAGATAATTTTTCCCTCTTGCCTTTGTCTCTGAAGCATGAGAAAACATTTCCTTCTCCCCTTCCTCCCTTCGTTTGTTTCTTCTTTTTTTTCTTTCTCCACATAAATTTGTGGGAAGTCAGAATTATATCTATCTTCTTTTCTACTCTATTTCTTTAGAGTATATAGTTTAATCCCCAAACATATGGAATATATGTTATTTCTGGGTTATCTCTCTGTTTTGTCATAGATCATTCTCTGAACTCCAAAATGTTTTAATCCTTTGAAATATGTTAAATCATGCGATATAGTTCATACTCCATGCATATCTTTTCTGTATTTCCTATTGGTCTATGCTTTAGTCTGGATATCTTTTATTGACCTAACTTTCAGTTTACCAATTCTCTCTTCAGTTGTATCTAATCTGCCATTAAACCCCTTTATAGAGACCTTACATTCTGTCACTGAGTGTTTTTCTGCTAGAATTTCTGTTTCTTATTTTTTAATGAAAAGTGTGGATCTGGTAAAATTTTGCAACTTTTCTTAAATATGTTAATCATAGTTATTTTACAGTCCATGATTCCTAGCTCAACAATCTGAATCAACGTTACTCAGTTTCTATTGTTTCTTTTTTCTATATCCGTAAAAGCCTAGGAAGTTTTGATTTAATATCATACATTGTGAATAAAAATTACAGAAATTCTGATTGGTGTTACTTTCCTCCACAGAAATGTACTTTTTATTCTTATAGGCAGTTCACCTTAATTTAGTCAGATATTGAATTATTTTGGAGCTGGGCTTCTATCATTGTAAGGCCTAGTCTTTTTCTGGTTTATTCTTACCACTAAGATGAGGGCCTTCAGTGATTCCAAATGAAAGCCTAGAATTATTTACCAGAACCCCTCCTTCTTGGTGGGGCTTGTCCTGTCATATTTTCTTGCCTTAATTGTGGCTGCAGCAAGCTCTGTTTAGTTTCTTAGCGTCTTAGTGTGTTTTCTCCTGGATCTCTCAACCTCTTGCTAGGAACCATGCTGCTTCGGAATCATCACATTCCTTAAAAGGAAAAGCAGTACAAGAGCCGAACTTCTATGTGTTATACTTCTCTCTCTGACTCTGGCTCTTCAAGTCCTAGCTGCCTTAGAAGCCCTAAACTACATTGTTTTGTTTTTTCATCTTCCCAGCCTTGTCATATTATCAGACCAGACTCAGCTTTCTACCTTTTAGCTACTACTTTCTGCTCGGTTTCTCACACTCTTGATCTATGTGGGACTTGTGAATCAGCAAATGTCTTGAGGGAAGAAACAGTACAGAATATCAGGCTTCTATCAGTGTATTTTCCTTCTTTTGGGTATCCTGGCACTTCATGTTTTGACTTCCTTGGTTGCAAACAAATGCCTTCAAACAGATGTGAATTGTTCTCAGCGGGTGGGTTGGGATGATACAAGACACTCCATTAGAGTCAGAAGTAGAAATCTATCTAATCCTTCCATGTAACTAAAAGCCCACTGGAAGTCATCCTAACTCTTTACCTTAAATTCTGTTTAGCCAACAAAGACATGTCGAGAGAGCTTGGGAATAAGAGTAGAAGTGGGTACAGGTCTGGAGAGACCTGGCTGGAGTTTGCAAAGAATCCAATCCCTACCACTGTAGAACGTGATTAAACCAGCTGTGGCCTCCCCTCCACAAAACTCTTGAATGTCCTGATCTGGCCTGCACTCACTCGCTGGGCTTCTCCTTCCCACCAGCGCCAAGACTCCTGACTCTCCAGTAGAACCCCATGTTTCTGGCAGGCCTTTAGGGTGGTAAGGAGTAGGCAGACAAGTATCTGATCTAAGCACTGTAGAAAGGGATTGGTGATAAATATAGAAAATAGTTTACGCAAAAGGTTATCAGGTAGAGTATGAGTTGTTGGGAAGAGTTGCAGAGAGACAGAAATCCATGAGAAGGAAAATCTCTAGCAGTAGTTGGTATCCAATAAATATTTTGAAATAGCTAAATCAAAGGGCTTATTTCTCTTCTTAATTCACTTAAAATGCACTGGGCCAGAGAGAATACTTGTATTTATACAATTGATACAATCATTCTGTTTTTTTGTTTTTTGTTTTTTTTTTTCCAAATTACTAGATTTTCCTATATTTACTCCTCAAGCCAGTGAATTAAAAGCTAGACCTAGAGTAGAAGCTGTTTCCTATATAAATGAAATTATCTTTACAATGTGTAAGGGTCTTTGTAACAACATCTCTCACCCTACACCTCAGTTCTTCTGCTTGTGTATTCTTCACCTCTCCACAATAGACACGTTGATTTCCGTATTAAAATTCAACCCCACTCCAGACATCAAAGCAATCTGATTATAGGAAGAACTTCAAGAGTCTCTTCATTCTCCCCTTGAACCAATACGGTGATGCTTAGAATCTGGTCATTGTTTCAGTAACATTGGAGCAGCCGCACCTGCTGCTGCTGCATATCCGGTTCCCTGCCAGGATAGTCTATTCCAGGATTGATCATTGGACATGACTCTCTGCCCCCCCCCCCCCCCCCCCCACAGTCCCCCCCCTTGAGTTTTTGAGAGAGAGAGACCTTTTTGGACATCACCATTCTGCAGTGTGTTCAGAGAGAGCTCTTCTGCTTTCACCTGTACCCCACCACCCACATTTGATGACTGACTGGTTGTGTTGCCTTTGCCAGATCTGGGTCTCGTCTTACTCTGACAATCTCTCTCTTCCCCCCCCCCATGAACAGTCTCTCTCTCTGTTACCTGCAGAGTTTTTTTTTGCCTGGCTTCACACACACTGTGTGCTGCCTGCCTATTGGCACACACATAATTTTTTTTTTTTTTTTTTACTGCAGTTGTGACTAAACATTGATATCACTGCTGGCTGCTTGCCCTGCCTATATGGTTGATCCACTTTTTTCAAGGGACTCTTCCCCCCCATCTGCCACACCACCTGAACAATATATATACTAAACTCTGATCCCCCCCACACTGCTGCTGCACAACTGATAATATATATATGAATAGAGAGAGAAGAGACATAATTGTTGTTTATCAGTGTGTACACACACAGAGAAAAAAAGCATTTCATCATCATCATAGGTAGCACCCCTATTAAAAAAAAAGCATTCTATACACAAAAATTTTTTTTTTTTTTTACAAAAAAAAAAAAAAAAAAAAAAATATTAATTTGCTCATTTTTTTTTTCCTTTGTTTTTTCAAACTTGGGTATATAGGCTTGAGATAATTGCAGTATGTGTCACAACTCTGTAACCATGTACAGGTTGCACAGTGGTTAAAGCATTAGATGCAGATAGCAATAATATCCAAAGGGTGACGTATCACCACAAGCAGAATTTTGAGTGACTTGAAAAATGATAGTTCACACAGAAGAGAGCTAAAGTAATCTAGGTAAGTAAGATGACATGGAAGCCACACCCATTTCCTACTTGCCATCCAATGTATCAACCACTGTACTTAGTATTTTACACACATTTTTTCTTTGTTTAGAGAGAAGAAATTTGTGAGTGTGAAGAGAAAGGGGATAGAGATAGATACACATATATATATATATATATATAATATATATATATATATATATATATATATATATATATATATATATATATATATATATATATATAATATATATAATAAATGAAAATGATGAATTTTTTTTTATTATATTATATATTTTTATTTATTTCTTCTCTCTTCTAATAAAAAATAATAAATAATGATATATAATTATAATATATAATATATATGCTGGCTACTACCTAATAAGTTGTCTTATAATAAACTAAGAGATGACTAGATGAGATGTGAGTTGTCACTGACTGGTGACCTTAAAAAAAAGCACTTATGCAAAAAAGCAAAAAAAAAAAAAATTCATTGTCACATCATGACTGACTGACCTCAATCAGCATCAAAGTCAACAACTCAAAAAAAAAAAAAAAAAAATGGGATTTGTGTTGTCTTGTTGCCAAGTTGCAGTTGAGCAGCAATAATATCTTTTTATTGGATGGATGGATGGATGGATGGATGGATGGATGGATGGATGGATGGTGGATGGATGGGATGATGGATGGATGGATGGATGGATGATGGATGGGGATGGGGGGGGGGTGGGGGGGGGGGGGGGATGGATGATGGGATGGTGGGGGGGTGGGTGGGATGGATGGATGGATGGATGGATGGATGATGGGATGATGGGATGGATGGATGATGATTTATATTATTATACTATATCAATATATATAATGATATATGTATAATTTTTTTTTAAAAAAAAAAAAAAAAAAAAAAAATTACAATCATATTTATAATATATACAAGTACATACATTCTTTCTTTCTCTCTTTTTTTTTTTTTTTTTTCTTTTCCTCTAATATATATTCTAATTACAACTACAAAAAAAAAAAAAAAGAAAAGAATTGGAGAGAGTGAGAACATCACTCTCACTCACTCACACTTTTTTTTTTTTTCTTTTTTTTGGATTTCAATTTAAATGGAAAATCAGATAACTATGAAAATTTAAAATTATTTTCTCCAAGAGAACATGTCCAGGTGTTCTTGTTTTGAGGGCTCATTTGTTAATTTGCCTCTCTTTTTTTTTTTCTCTTCTCTCTCTGGTTTCTTCTGTTGGGGTTTTTTGGGTGGAACCAAAGCTGGTGGGCTGGGTAAAATCTGCTCCTCTCCAACTTTTGCATTTATGGTTTTGTTTTTTTTTGTTACCTGTTTGAAAATTTGAAAAAATCAAAAAATCATTCTTTCTTTTTCTTTTTTCTTTTTTTCTCAAAAAAAAAAAAAATGGCTTGGTCCAAATGATCTCTAACCAACTTTCCAGCTCTAAGATTTGAAGTTTTTGTGTTACTGTTTTTAGTTTAGTTTAGAAGGCGAACAAGCTCAAATCCAATTCATCAATTTCTTCTGAAGTAAAGAGGTAAGGTGCATCCAGGTTTGCCTTGCTTGCTGCTTGACTAGGCACTACTGCAATAGGCTAACAGTGCTACACAGGTAAGTAGGGTGTTCTCTGTCTCAGACTTATCTAGATCTAGCTAGTGTACTGATACTACTGGTGTTGTTTGATGAATTTTTGAACATCTACTTCAGTTTCTTCATCAGACAAATGGTTTTTTTGTGGTTTTTTGTGGTGGAGGTTAAACCAAACCCATTTTTGAAGATATTTTGTTAGTGTCAGTCCAGTCCATATTATATTATTTGACCATTTGAATGACATGAGTCCTTTAATTTTTTTTTTTTTTTTTTTTTTTTTTTTTTTTTCCTTTTTTTTTTTTTTTTTTTTTTTTTTTTTTTTTTTTTTTTTTTTTTTTTTTTTTTTTTGACCATCCTCCTACCATTTTTTTTTTTGTCCTCCTTGTTTGAACTTTTTTTTTTTTTTTTTTTTTTTTTTTTTTTTTTTTTTTTTTTTTTTTTTTTTTTTTTTTTTTTTTTTTTTTTTTTGGGGGGGGAAGGGGAAGGAGGGGATTGTGGTGCAGTTGCCACTGCACTTTTTGTCTGTGTTGTTGTCTGTTGTTGTTTCAAAGTGGCAGAGGGAGGTTGCAGCTCAGCTCCAGGCACCATTGCTTTGCCTGGGCACAGAGCCAGCACAGCCCACTTGAGTGGAACCATTGAACTGAACCCCTGGCAGCCAGGGGCCCAGCCCACTGGCCCATGTGGAATGGAGCGCGGCAAGTTAGAGAGTTAGAGCTAGCCAGGCCAGCACCCCTGGGCCACAGCCACAGCAGGTCTTTCTGATGTTCTCATGATGGTCATATTGGTCTTTAGCAATTATGGGTTGTCAGTCCACATTCCTCTAAAATATAAAATATTCCTTGGTGATTACCCAGATTGGCTACCCAGCTTTCTCTCTTCTCTCTCTCTATGTCTCTTGTTTCTTTTCATTCAATTGCAAATAAAATCTATTTTTTCTTTTTTCTCTAGCTATTTCTCTCTCTTCTCTCTCTTCAACTCAATCATCAGTGATCATTTGAATGATGTTGATTGTTGTGATCATTCTCTCTCCTCTCTCTGTCTTTTTCTTTTCTTTTCTTTTTTTTGTAGCAGTAGCAGAGTAGCAGTTGTGTTGTTGTTGTTACTGTGTTGTGTTGTTGTTGTTTGATTTGTACATAGGACCCAAAATAAGCCATAAGCTCCAGTGGCTGCAGTCTGTAGGGAAGAGCTGTGTGCAGAGGACTCTCCTGCTATTAATAGCTAGAGCTGGCATTAGGACATAAGGCCTCTTATAAGCCTTACTCTCTCTAGTCTTCAGTTTTAATATATAAGAAATGAATTATGTCTCTCTACAGTCTGGTTCTAATCTTACTCTACTCTCTCTATCTATCTATCTATCTACCTACCTATCATCTATCTACATTATGTCTCTCCTGTACTCCTACAAAATCTAACATAATCTTGGCTTTTCATACATTATCTCAGTTAACTACATTTAATCCTCACTTAAGCCCTAAAAGGTTGATGCTTCCTTTTTCACTTTCAGATGAAGGAACTGAAATTTAGAAAAGTAGGTTGCATAGTTTTCCTCAGAGTGAGTCAAACTGGAGCCTGCTTCAAAGCCCAAGTCTGTCCCATGTTGCAAAATGACCTTGGTGTTAGAAACATGTAAGTTTGCTGAGAGTTTTAGCTGTTCATCCTAAACATACCTGTCATGTCAGTCCAGCCCATGCCCCATTACAGGCGCATTTCCCATAGTTCTCCTGAAGAAATGCTAATGCTGTAGAGTCACATGTGTACCAGCCCCTTGGCCTTAGTCATGG
This sequence comes from Rhinolophus sinicus, assembly GCF_036562045.2. Classification (NCBI taxonomy): domain Eukaryota; kingdom Metazoa; phylum Chordata; class Mammalia; order Chiroptera; family Rhinolophidae; genus Rhinolophus; species Rhinolophus sinicus. The sequence goes on along the minus strand of NC_133758.1, from coordinate 23,399,333 downwards.
CTACCATCAGTGCACCCTTGTTGCACTGGAAGGCAGTCAGATATTTTTCTGTGAAAAAATAGAACACTGAAGGATTGTAGTTGATGTTTTCACGGAAGGCAGGGGAAACCAAAGTGAGCTGTACGCCAAAGTTGTGAGGGAGCCAAACCAAGCATCTTACGGAGAAAATTTGTCTCTGTAAGCACAGAACAGATAGATGGAGAGAAGCACAGGGAAGAGTCAGTGGGACCCTAGAGAGGGAGAGAGAGAGAGGAGCTGCCTGGCAACTGCTCAGATCCCATGGGGCCTAGCTGTTCGTCCTATATCTGCTTTCCATGAGACCCCCTATATCCTTTCAATAAATTCCTATCAGTTTAGACAAGTCACCCCTGGAACACCTTTCTGTGGATACCTCTGCCTGTTATGGCCCAAGTAGGTAGATTCTTGGGGGAAATGAAGAGTCTAGATCTCCTCGTGGTATTCCTCTAGGCTCTCCTTCTGTCACCTGTGCCGTACACAATGATATAAACATAAACTCCTCATAACTGGGCTCCTAAGGCTCAGTTAAGAATTGGAAGCAGTCCAAATCTTGCTATGCATTTGGGGCACTCTGAAGTCACAGTGACAAAAACTCTGCCAGGGAGCTAGTAGATGAAAACCCAGAAGAATGCTCCTCCCATCCCTTTGCTGCCTTTCAAGTAGTGAAATCCACTGTCTTGGAGCCCCTGCACCGGGATCCCTTTGCCCAGAAAGCTTCCTTTAGTGAATTTCTTTCAGCCAGGAAAGCAAAGGTTCCAAACTACAACCTAGTCATTGTCGGACCTGAAATTCCCTTCCTGGAACAACTACATTTTGCTTGGGCTTCATTCCTTGTTGCTTAGCAACCACACTAGCATCAGGGAAAGCCACTGGAGAGAAGAGCCCTTTCTCAAGTGAGGCTGGGGTGGGAATAATCAGGACTAGATACTACCTGCTCACTTCTTAGAGAAAGATGTGATGTGGACCTAAGACATAGGATAAAGGTGGTAGAATTAGGCTGCACCGGGAGGGAGTCATTTAAATGTCCATATCATATGTAATTATCAAAGCCATTATTTGAACAGAATTATTTAGCTTCACAATGTAACTTTGTATCTGATGTTTTCTACAAGTCTCCGGGTGATTGATACCTTAGGGCTGATGGTTCGCAGTTTAGAGAGAAGGAAACTGAGGTCAAGGGTGAATAATGTGCTCAGCTCCCCCCAGCCACTTAATGGCACAGCAGGACTAGAATCCAAGTCTCCTATTTTCTATCTCTCCACTGTAGCCTTTATTGATTGCTTGATTCCTTGATTCATTCATTTATTCATTCATGATGTAGGACCAATATTCATCCAATATGCGTGCTGGTGTTAAAATATTGAAATTTAAAAATAACCACTGCTCCAAACTTATCCCCATGCCCCTCACTCTGTCATTCTGTCCCTTCTGAACCTCTATAGGATCTAAAAACTAAAGTGATATCATCTGGCTGAACAGGGCCAGGTGTCAGTGTCCATTCTGACTGATTGGCCCCATGTCATATTGATTGTTAAATATTTTTGACATTCCACCAATCCCTGCTGGATATACACGGGACTCCAGGCACACTTTTATCCAGGGAAGCTACAGCGATATAATGCAAAGCCTTTGACTTCAAGGAGTTCATAGATTGTGGTTGGAGGGAAGTGAAAAATAAGGGCCCACAATCTTTTCTGGACAGGGCGCTCATTATCATTTAAGATGATCTATTCTTATCTTACGTACAGTCACAGTGTTTTCTATTATATTGAGCTGAGGTCTGCCTCCCCATAACCTCAGCTGATGGGGCTGGTTCTGCCTTCCAGAGCAGAGTCAAAACTGACTAATCTTTGTTTTTCCTGATGCCTTTCTTACATTTAAGGACTGCTTTCACACCCTATTCCAATTGTTCACAATATGCTCTGACTGTCCTACTAGGAAACTCCTGTGTCCTAGAATCAAAAAATGGAGTGAATTTTATAGCTGGCTTGGTCCTCAGAAGAATTCAGACCACCCCTTTTTTTTCAGAAGTGGAATCTGAGGGTCAGAAAGATGAGGGGACTTGCCAAATAAGCTTAAAACTAAGTCTCCTTAACAATCTTGTCTGTGATCTTTTTATTACATCACTGGAACATATTCCCCATTTCTGCATTTGTAGAATCTGCCCCCAAGACTCCAAATATGGCCCAGCCACTCCACAGTACAGTGTGACTATCACCTCCTTTGATTAGCTATACCTTGTATTAATGCTACCTCACCTAACATTTTAGGAGCTTTCTAAATATCCTGATCATATTGTGAGGATATTCTCTTTCTATTGGATCAGCGGTTCTCAATGTCATTTGCATATTAGAAACACCGAGTATTTATTATTAAGACAAATAAATCCAGATCTTCCCAAGTATTAGTAATTCTCCCAGGTAATTCTGATTCACAATATGTGTTTCTGAGAAGCCCTGCATTAGATAATACTACATCATTTTCCAAAAAGGGGAGAATCAAGAAGGAAGGGGAGTGGGCTGGCCCAGTGGCTCAGGCAGTTAGAGCGCCATGCTACTAACTCCGAAGGCTGCCGGTTCAATTCCCACATGGGCCAGTGGGCTCTCAACCACAAGGTTGCCAGTTCAACTCTTGGAGTCCGGCAAGGGATGGTGGGCAGCACCCCCTGCAACTAAGATTGAACACCGCACCTTGAGCTGAGCTGCCGCTGAGCTCCCAGATGGCTCAGTTGGTTGGAGCACATCCTCTCAACCACAAGGTTGCCAGTTCAACTCCTGCAACGGATGGTGGGCTGCGCCCCCCGCAACTAGCAACGGCAAATGGACCTGGAGCTGAGCTGCGCCCTCCACAACTAAGACTGAAAGGACAACTTGAAGCTGAATGGCACCCTCCACAACTAAGATTGAAAGGACAACAACTTGACTTGGAAAAAAGTCCTGGAAGTACACACTGTTCTCCAATAAAGTCCTGTTCCCCTTCCCCAATAAAATCTTTAAAAAAAAAAAAAAGAAGGAAGGGAAGTGACCGGCTCTGAGCATTTGATTATACTACTTGATCTCAACTTCTTATAAAGGAAGAATGAGTGGATTTGACTCATTTCTTTCTACCTATAGCGTTAAAGATATGAAAATGATGTGAGCTACCTTTGAACTTTGAACCACATCTTGCTTGCATGCGAGGTCTGACAATTAAGTTCGCAAAATTGTTGCACCAATGTTGCTAACCTTTTTTGGTATCTGAGGGGTTATTCATTATGAACTTGTACCAACTGGACAAACAGTTAACCAAGTTTACTATTTGAAAGTGATGAAAAGGCTGCGTGAAAAAGTTAGACGAAAACGACTTGAACTTTTTGCCAACAATTCATAGCTCTTGCATCACGACAATGCACCAGCCCACACGGCACTGTCTGTGAGGGAGTTTTTAGCCAGTAAACAAATAACTGTATTGGAACACCCTCCCTACTCACCTGATCAGGCCCCCGATGACGTCTTTCTTTACCTGAAGATAAAGGAAATATTGAACGGAAGGCATGTCAATGACATTCAGGACATCAAGGGTAACACGATGACAGCTCTGACAGCCATTCCAGAAAAAGAGTTCCAAAGTTGTTTTGAAGGGTAGACTAGGTGCTAGTGTTGTTGCCTAGCTTCCCAAGAGGAGTACTTTGTGTCCATAGTGATATTCAGCAATGAAGTAAGTATCATTCTTTTCCAAGATGAGTTCACGAACTTAATTGTCAGACCTCATATATGCCCTTTGTCTGGCTCTCAAGTCTTGTAAGGAGTGGTCTTGTTGTGGATCCTTGCAGTATCTGGTGTGGGTTCTGAGGCAAAGTGGGGAGGGGTTTCACGATGGCCATTTTACCTGTTGGGTGCATGGATGCCAGAGCAAGCTCAGAACAACAGCCTCACTGGTAGCAAGTCAGCTATTTGGTGGTATCAGAGGAACATTTACTCCCGCCCACATTGACTGACATTGTCCATGCAGGCACAGCCCAATCCTCAACAGTTTTATCTTTGGTTGGAAAAACAGGTCATAGCAGGGGAAAAAAGATATGTGCGCAAAGGGGAAGAAAGAAAATGTGTTTGTTAAATAGATAATAAGTGTGCAGCAAGTCTAAAGAGGATATGATTTCTGACCTCACCTTCCTCCTGCCATTTCTGTACCTGTGCTCCGTGCATTTTGTAAACATCTCCTTTGGGGGTATTTCCGTATATTAGATGTAGTTAGAAGTTTGCATGTCAATCGCTCCCACTTGTGAATTCTGACTTTGTATCTCTAGTTGCTGCCACAGTGTCTGGCATAGTCCATAGCTTAGTGTAGGACTAAACGATGGGTGTTGTGCATGTGCCTATCCGCTGCTCAAACTGTCCCTTTATTTTCTCAAGAGTCCTGGGGCCCTGAGAATGGGTAGCTTAAAATGGCATGGCACTAATTTTGGGGTCAACTTCTTTTACCAGCTTTAGACTTTCTGTGTTTCAGGATCTAATTCTCAGAGAACCAATGAGTGGCCTGTTAGGAAAAGATGATAAGAATTCCTGTGATATTCAGCTAGAATTTAAGTCCACTTCTTTCAATAGACGTATCATTCATGGTTGGGGCTGTAATTTTCAGGAATCCTTTATTATTATATATTTAAAATGAAAATATATAGAAAATATATGGAATGTATAGTAGATGTATATATGTATACATGTATGTGTATATGTTCGTGTATTTTATAGAGAGAGAAATAAAACCAAGAGTGAGAGGGTGCCCCTTTCCTTTCCCTCTCCACACCTCTCATGATCGAAAGATGGGCTACATGTAGGAAAAAGAACACTGGATGAGAAGTCAAGAGACCTACCGTGTTTCCCTGAAAATAAGACCTAACCGGAAAATAAGCCCTAGCATGATTTTTCAAGATGACATCCCCTGAACATAAGCCCCAATGCATCTTTTGGAGCAAGAATTAATATAAGACCCGGTCTTATTTTTGGGGAAACATGGTAGAGTGTCTTCATGGCTCTACCCTAACTTAGTCACTCCACGTGGTCAATTGCATCTCTAGCCCTCTTTCCTCAGATTTGAGATAATGGGGTTTGACTAGGCTATCTCCCAGGTAAACTTTTGCTGCACTATAACTCTGTACACTTAGTTACCCTCTATGATAGTACATTTTTTTGTAAAGCATGTGCTTCTCTCAGCTGCTCTTCAAAGAAACCAAGCACAGGAAGGAAGACCTTGTAAATATGCCTAAGTTACAGAAAGGAAATGACTTGGACACCAGGCCTTAGTCCTGGCTTGAATGACACGAGCCAGCCATATGCTCATGGGCAAACCCTTGTGATTTCTGGGACTCCCCTTTTCACTTTGGAATGTGTAGGTAATGGCCCACATGCTTCTTAGTCTTCGGTGGGCTTTGGTGTAGTATTTCAGAAATCTGGGTTCACAAGGAAATGGGCAAAGGTCATCTGATTACAGAGAATGTTGTTTTGACATTGTATTTTGTGCCTTGATCTCCACATCTATCATCAGTTCATATACCCTGATGATTTTTTCTATTTAAGCATCACTTTCCCACTAAGAGCAATGCTCCAATATTAAGGGTAGCAGACGACCTATTGAAATGTGGCTGTAATGGTATTGCTGCATGATAAGTAACAGGAATCATTCTTGGCCAATCAGAACATTCCTCTTGGGGCGGGGCAGGGAAGACACTTAGGTCAGAGGGGAGTGGATTATCTATTTAGAATCAGACTGAACCCCATCCAGGGACATGGACCAGGACGGGAGTTGGGGAGTCCTGAAACTCAGTCTCCTTTGCCCCACCTCATTGCAGCTTTCTTACGAAAAGAGTGATGAGAGTGCAGAAGCTCAGCGACAGAACTCAAACCAGCAGCCAACCCAGGCAGGCAGTGGTGGTAGGGGGCCATCATCCTCAATCCCTACCAAGTCATTCCCCAATCCAGATGTCCAAAAACTCTCATAGGGAACGCGGCACTCAGAAGTCCTCTCTGAATCTGAGTTCGGAGAAAACTATTCCCAGGTCTTTAGGCAAAACCACTTGCAAACCTTCCTGAATCCATATCCGTCCTGTATTGTCCTGTACCATAGACATGTCCCTGAGGAATTCTATTCCTCAGTTGCCTGAGGTTGCGAGTGGCCTGAAAAGGTCCCCCTTTGCAACCCAAATACAGATATTCAAAGAGATTAAAATACCACCATAGTTTGTATGAACTGAAGACATCATCCCACCTTATTCTTTCCACCACCCTGAATAGGACCTCCATGCCAGCGAGCATTTGTCATCTCTCCATGGCTTTCACCTCATCAGGCATATAATTTTTGTGAATAACGAGAAAACGCACATAAACATCTGAATGCATACATACATGTCGCTTAACAAAAAATAACCCCCTGAAAGTGAAATGTAATTACCAGGTTTAAAAAAAAAAAAAAAAAATGCACCCAGTTTCGAGAGCCTATCACATCTCGCGCCACGGCGCGCAGCTGCCCCCAACACTGCTCCTGTTGTGTCAGATAGTGGCAGTGTTGAGCCCGGGAACCCGCGCCGAGCCCGCGGCGGTCCCCGCGGCAGCCCAGTCTCCGCGGCTGACTCCCGAGCGCAGGAGCCTCTGGGCCGCGAGGGCGCTGGGGAGCGGGAGGGGCTTGAGGGCCTGCGAGGGGTCCCCGAGCGACATCTACGAACTGTTTTCCTTCTCCCTTGATAAGAGCCCCACTCCCTCCAATTGATCGAAATTCACCGAGAGAGGGAGGGTGAGGCAGAGAGGTTGCTCGTTCGTTACTGGTTGCGTCTCCCCGGTCTCGAACCGGGGAAGCGGCCTCCGGCCCGTTGGGTGATCAGGGAGGGTGCCCGCGCCCCAACGAGGTAGATCGCTGGGTGGCGGTCCCCGCTGGGCTCGGCCGAGAGGCCGCTCCGATCCTCCCCCCTCCCCCGCCCGCGCCTCCCCCTTCCTTTCAGTAGGACTCGGGGACTCGGGAGAGGGCGCGGGAGGCAGGCACACGGGCCCGACCCCACTCCAGCGCTCGCCGGGGACGCGGGCGGGCGGGCGGCGAGGGGACGCGGCGGGGACGCGGGACGGGCGCGGCCATGGAGCGGCGGCGGCGGCGGCGGCAGCAGTAGCGACCGCGGGCGGACCAGCGAGCGGGCGGGCAGGGCCACCCGGAGCCGCGGACCGAACTGCACAGCTCAGCAAAAGCGCCCTCGTCCTCCGCGCGCCGCCTCCTGCGAGCCCAAACCCGGCAACATTTTTTAAACCTCCAATCCATCCTTTGAAGAAAAGAAAAAAAAAAATAGCATTGATCGGAGAGACGGGGATATATATGTACATATATAATTTTTTTTGGCTCCTGCTAAAATTAGCCGGCTCGCAGCGCGTCCGTGTGCGAGTGTGTGTGCGTGCGGGCGTGTGTGTGTGAATGTGATTACTCCAGGACTCCTCGGGCTCCGGAGACGCCATTTTCCCCCTTGATATCTCTCTCCATAAATCGGTGGCGCGGCGGAGGCGGCCGCGCCGGGCGGGAAGCGCGGGGCCGGCCGGGGCGCCCGCCGCTCGCCGCCGCCTCCGCGCGCCCGGGGGCCCCTGCGCCCCCTGAGCGAGGGCGGCCCGCCCGCTGCTCGCTGTTTGACAGATGCTCATCGCCATGGAGTTGCCGCAGCAGCACCTTTGGGGGCTCCGGCGAGCGACCGGAGCCAGGATCTGAGCGAGCGCCCGAGCCAGCGGAGCCAGAGCCGCCGGGACATGGGTGAGCACGCGCGGCGACCTTGGCCCGGGAACCGGGCGCCCAGCCTCCCGCCGCGCCGCGGGACCCCGCACGCCCGGGGCCGGGGGCGGTGTGTGTGTGCCCTGCATGCAAAAGTTAACGTCGCCTGGCTGGGGCTTTGACTTTGCACCGGGCGGGAAGGGGGAGACGGGGCCGAGGGTTGCCGGTCCCGGTGAGGTTGCCTAGGATGGGAGCGATTCCGGCCCGCTCGCGGGTGGGCAGCGATGCTGGCTCATTTGGAGTGGCCCGTTGGTGGCAGCGATGGTGGAAGCGTCGGGCTGGAGGGCTGGAAGCTTATTGAGTTTCGCCTAATCTGATCACCCCCGACCCCCCCCCACCCTCACCCCCCGCCTTTTGCACCCTCCCTCGGTCCTGCAGCCGGCTGCCAGGGCTGGCGGGTTTGGCGTTGGTGGAGTGGACTCGGAGGGGGAGGGGGAGGGAAAGGGGTGGGAAGGCGGCAGGATTTTTTTTTCTCTCTTTGTAACTTGCAGGTTAAGTGGAGCTAGAGAGCTACATTGTAACCTAGTTGGATTTTTGGGGGGGAAATGTATCAGAATCTAACGTGTCGTTAATAGAAAGAAGAACAGGGAAGAAGTGGTCCAGCCGGCGAAGGTTGGTGTGTGCTTGTGTTGTGGCTCTGTGTTAGTCTTTCTCTTAAAATCTTAATCAATGGATCCGAGTCTCTTTCTGGTGCTCTCCGGTTTTGGGACTCTGAAAAGACAGGAATTCCCTTAAAAGCAGGCGAATGCCTTTTTTGAAAGCACGCATTGTGTGTGTTTCTAGAGGAGCCGTGGGCTTGGGAATTAAGGGCAGGCTTCCTTCCCCGTTCGGTGGTTTCCAGTGGGAAATCACTCCGGAAAGGGAGCCCTTCAGTATCGATTTATTGTTTTTGTCTTTCAAACCATTATCTCTTTGACTAAAATACTGTCTGAGAAGTTCCACAGAGACAAAGTCAGGTAAACTGGACTGGGTAGATATTTAGCAAGATGGTGATAACGGTGATGCTGATTTTGGTGTCTGTTTGTGATGGAAGCATTGTTGGGTAATAGCGATTTTCGATCGGTAGAGCATGCTGGTTCTAAAAAATAAATAAATAATAAATAAATAAGTGCCGAAATGCCGTCTTCCAGGCCCCCTCCCCGACATGCTCCAAGCACCCCTTCTTCCCTGACCCACACCACTTACAACAATTCTGAAATCGGATCCAACTGGAAATATTTTCTTTGGAGATCGGAAAGTTGTGCAATTGGAAGTAGGAGATAAAGCTAGAGGTCCTGGGAGCGTGGGGAGGGGGTTCTTAGTGCCCCCTGATGCTGCATTTATTCTTTATGTGTTGTCGGTGTGGGTTCTGAGGGTGTGTATGTCGGTCTAGAAGGACTGTTGAGGGAAGGATTTCCGATTCGTTTCCGCTTCAAATAAACTGTCCTGATAATCTCATGGTTGACGTCTGATGCTAAAAGGCCAATTTGTGTGTCTATCCCTGCAGAAGCTCGCCTCCAAAAGGGCAATTGATTCTGCAATTCTACAGCAGCCACTTTTCCTTCCAAGCTACCTCCCCCACCCCGCCAGACAGTCCACACCTTTTTGTCCTAAAGTTTGGTTGGGGGGGGGGGGTGCTCCATGGTTTTTACGGAACCGCTTGTATTATTTGTGTTTCTCTTACGTGATTTTTCATTCGCTTCCTTTTTCATTCCTTTACTCTTCATCCAGTTTTTCTGCCTTTCCTGTATATTTGTACAATTAACTGCATAAAGTAGCTGTCACCAAAACTGTTTGGCAGTTCGGCCCCATCTCTTACCCTTAGTTCACACAATTAAATTGGTTGTGCCCCATCTGAACTATCTTTGCCTTCGAAACGCGTGTGCGTGTGCGTGTGTGTGTGTGTGTGTGTGTGTGTGTGTGTGTGTGTTAAGAGGTGGGGACAGGCATGGGGTCCAGAAGAGGGACTGTGCAGGCCAGTTCTGCACCACTGGGGCCAGACCTGGATGATCTGGTAGCGTTCCCTTTGCACTCCCCAGTTAGATGTTGTCTGGCAGCAATGGGAAGGCGGGGCCAGCTGGCCAGGGGCGTGAGAGGGAGGAGAAAGTTTGTAGCACTTTAAAATGTAGCCAGTTTACAATCCCAGGCCACTCTCTCCCCTTTCTCCTGCTGTCTGTGGCTTCCACCATCCCAAGATTCCCAGAGGGAGGCAGGATCTCGTTTGCTTTGACCTGGAGTCCCAGGTTTCAGAGCGAAGTTGAAGATGCTGTTTTCCTCTGTACTTAATTGAGTTGCCTGCTACCAGAGGAAGGTGTTAGGACAGATCAGAAGAGTGTGGTTGGATACTGAGTATTTGTAAACTTCAGGGAATGTAGGCTGAGAAGATATGGAGACAGGGTACTCCGAAAATGCTGTTTGCATGCCACCCTCCCTTCCCCCATTAAGAAAAAAAAAATGTCTTAGTCTTGGAAAGTTGAATTGGTGTTAGAGCTGGGCTCTGGGAGCTGCTTGCCACTATAGTAACCTGAGCTGGGCTGGGGGGAGGAGGTGGTGAGCGAATGCAATCCGGAGCCAGAGGAGGGAAACCGACTTGTCTCTCATAGCAGGGAAAATAGATGTGTCACTGGAATAAACAAACTGGTGGTGGGGGAGGGGTCGGCTTGTAATGAACAGAAGGCTGAGTGGCTGAGAGGCAGCAGTGTAGGTTAGGAAGGGGACTGCTTCTAGCTTGGGAGAAAATATCCACTGCCTTATATGTTCATGAATGGGCTAGGCAAATGAAGGGGTGTAATCCGATCTTTTGTTATGTTAACATCAGAATGTTACATATGAAGGCGATGGTGGCAGACCCCGTTTTGGACTTCACACAGGGGAAGCCTGGGGGTATCCCAGAATGAACCAAGTAGGTCTTGGTGCCATGAGGGCTTCAGGTCAAGTACTTGTGTTCTTCATGGCAAGCTGCTTTGTAAATCACCTGACCTAAAAGAGGGTTGGGGGAAAAGAGAAAACTGTGTGGGATCTTTAGAATTTACTTGGAAATGGTCAGTGGGGAGAGGCACGAGGCAGGCATTTGCTGGAGAAGAAATAAATTGGTCGGCACTTTCCCCTGTATTCCTGATTCTGTTTCTGCCATTCTCTTGACTTTCAATTCCATTAGAGGCTGAATCAATACTTCCCTGGCACAAAAATGCACCTCTAGGAGAGGAGAGTTCTTTCAACCGGTCATTATTTTTAGTTGCACTTCAATCTCTGCTCTGAGGTTTCTTTATCCCATGCAAAAGAAGGAAGATGAGAGGTGGCTGTGGCTAGATGGATGGGACATCCCTTCTGGATTGCTGCGGAGACACTGAAACTTGGCGGGCCCTCAGCTTCCCAGAATGCCAATTTTTCCCTTGGAGACTTGAAGTTTTAATTGAAACCAGAAAGCTATGGAAGGCAGACCCAGCCAAAGAGACCTCGTTTTCTCTGCTGCTCAGGAATGGGAAATAAATAATTTTTTGCTGATGGCATTTCAGGTTGCTGCACTTCTGCTCCTGCCAGAAGAACAGGATAAATTGTGATTAACACATTAGCATCATCAGGAGTTTCAGCACCTTAAAAAATGGGATGATGTGAGTGAGTTTGTTCTGGGACCCATTGTATGGGATGGGTCTAGTGTGGGGGCAGGAGTCAGGAGGCTGTTCTGGTCCTGGAGAGGTGGCAGTACTGTCCCCAAAAAGGAGTCCTCACTACACATCACTTGCTTGGTTCCTTGCTGGAGAAGGGAGCAAAACAGTTCAATTCCATTGGCATATCGTGAAACTGGGTGAGCTTCCCAAAGTGTTTTGGGCCAGGATTAAGTAAGGAGTGCAATCATCATACAAGTGGCCGTATGTTTGGGCTTCATTTAGAGCTGGTGTTTCATGAGCTCTTCATGACCTTGCATATACGGTGAGCAGCCAAATGCTTGATAAGCGCAGACAAGTCAACACCAAGATGTCCACAGATTGTATGTGCTTCATGAATGCTGAGGAAAGATGCCATCCTACATTATAGTTTGATTTTGAGTCTTCATTTCCATTTTCACGTCGCCTTCTATTAGAATCTGATGCCCCCTTAGATGCACCAAGCTAGGCCAATAGAAAGTTTTGGGGGGAACTGGTAACCTTGGTTAGATGACTGAGTCCACGTGAATGGTCCTTACAGTCATCTGAAAATTTCAAAGGTTCAGATCGAAGCAGTTTCCCTTTCAGAGTTGGTTTTTCCCCCCTTAGACGATGCTCTGTAAGGTTGAGGAAACATTATTTCTTTTTAATGGCCTTTGGCTTAGAAACCCATAGTTGACTTCTTGTCCAGTTCAGAGCAGATGACGCAAGGGTCACATGGAGAAGTTGAGCAGGCCTGAGGTCCACAGGATCACCTGGGAGGAAGCAGCCATACCTCCCCAGGGCTCCCGCAGACCCATGTGCAATAACTACAGGCAAAGCCAGATGAACTGACCCCCAGGCATACAGAGGCTTCTGCCTTTCCCCGTGCTGGGGACGGATACAGGATGAATGGTGAGCAGATAAAGAGTTTCAGAACTTTGTTGGGTTCAAAAAATATTTCCCTGACCCAACTTTTTTTCCCATCAAAAAAATACTCCCTTACATATGCATGGCATGTTGCCCTTTGCAAAATTATCTTCAGATCACATTTCCCCCTTGATTCTCCTAAGGAGGGAGGCCAGATTAGCATTTTATCCCCACTCAGAAGATGAGGCAATTGATTAACAGTGACTTGCCGAAATGAGACAAAGAAATGAGACAAATTGGTCGTGGACCTGGGACCTGACCATCGAGGGTGAAAGTGTGAAGAGCATGACACCTGAAGTGACAAATCTGCTTTGGATCCTATCCCCACTACTTCCCAGCTAAATGACCCCCGGTTAAATTATTTAACCTCTTTGAGCCTCAGTAACCTAATCAGTAAAATAGGGATAAAGATGCTTATCCTGCCGACTTCACAGGGGTTGTGAGGATTAAATAATACCAGCTAATTTCTGTAATTGAACTCTGAGAGGATTTCCGTGTTGCCTCCTGCAAACTGGTCTTGAGATCAGTGTTGCCATCGCCCAGAGATTAATAACCCCTGGGTCTGACCAGAAATGCCTACAGGGACCCCTTGTGTTCTAAGACAGTCAAGGAAAGTTGTTTTCTGCTCTTGAGTTGACGCATGAAAAAATAATTTAATCAGTTGAATTTTTGGAGGCCTACTATGTCATGCATATCTGAGACACAAAGTCTCAGACAATATCTAGTTCGGACTCAAGGATGTGTTGGTGCTCAGGAAATGCTCTTCGAGTTAAGAATCAGAAGGAGAAAAGGAAAAAGTCATACAGACACAGAGAGAAAGAGTGTGAGGGGAGCTGCAGTGGCTGAGCAGTGACATTCAGGATAGAATTTTTAACCTCTCTAAAGAAACGATAGCAGGATTACTGATGTCCTAGCAAACCCAGGAAGTTCTGGAGAAATCTGGAAAGTTCTTCACTATCCATTTGCTCCCTGACTCTTATGGGGCGTTCCTCTTTCTCTCTCCCATGATTCCTGGCTCACCCTGTCCAGCAGCCTACCTCAGGCATCTGTTCTAGAGTGAACCCCATTTTATGTAACACACACCTCTGCTCCCATCAGACTGGTTTCCTCCTTGACCCTGGGTATTCTGTCCACCTCCACACCTCAGTTCACTCTATGTCGCCTCTGTAGAAGGTTTCCTGATTGGTCCCATTTAGCCAGAATGGCTACTTACTATCTCAGACCAGCTCTCTCTCAGCTCCTCACCCTGTCTCCAGAGCACTTGAGGTTTAAAGCACTTGCCTGGCAACCTGCTCATGCTGCCTCTCTGTTTGTTACCACTGTCTCCCGGGCTGTGAGTCCTCGAAGAAAGGGACCGAATTTGCCCCACAAAGCCCTCCCCCTGCTAATGAATGATTTCTGTTGCATGAATGGATCACAGACTTTATATAGTGATAGAATATTAAAAGTGAATGTTGTTTGAGGTGTGCTTAAGCTCTGCATAGTGAAGCAACACCAGGCCCTCTTAGACAAAGGGAATAATAACCACTTATGTTAATGGCTTTTATATTTTTGGCTATCTTTCAGGGGCAATCGTCCACTCTCAGTTTCTCCCTCAAAGCCTAAGAGCTAATGATGTTTTACCACATGTACATGCTCCAAGTCACTGATTCACTCACTCGTTGAATCATCAAACGTTTATTAAGTGCCTACTGGAGTCTCATTTTCACTCTAGCACACACAGCTTTTGACTTTCTCTGAAAATTCCAATTGCATTTTTTTGTCCACCACACTCATTTTGGCACTTAACCATGCCGTCTTCGTTGTTCCTTAAGTCCAAGTGCTTCCCAGCTCCTGGGTGACAGAGTGAGCCTGGCCAGAGAAATGCACCCAGAGGGGGAAGTTCCAGGGAAAGGCTCCTGAGAGGCAGGCTGCAGGCCAGGCTGACCAACCATTAGCATAAGATGTGGGACAAGTTGTATTGCCTTTCCACTCCTTAGCTTGAGCCATCATAGAGTGAAAGAGTTTGAATTGATAGGACATTCTGTGATTCGAGAGCTAGAAGGGTCCTGGGAATGTTAAAGCTTTCTTAAAACTCACAGCTCCTCAACCCCACTCTATGATACCCCAGCAATTGTCTAGACCAATCCCACTGAGGATTACTGCACTTGGCTAAGTGTTTGCTGTGGTTGGAAGAGTTACAAAAGGGGAACTAGGATCAGGAGAAGATCCCCAGTTAGAACCAGAGACTTGCAGGGCAGGGAAGGGAGAGGAGGGGGTGATGAGCTAAATGTGAAGAAATACCACAGTGAATGCTGTAGAAAAAAAGAATTGATTCTCTACATCTTTTTTGAAAACTGGTCCCCTGTGGTGAAATTACTGCACTGAGACAAGGGATATGAAGCGGACCAAGATAGCTCTGGAAAATCTAGAAAATATTCCCTATCTGGCTTTCCTACTGTTTCCTGTGCCCAATAGGCATCTGGAATCCCTGCTATGGTTACCTCAGGGACCTCATGGATCTAGGTGGCTGGGCATGATTTTTGTGTGTAGATTTCATTTGGCACGAGGACTGGGGTGTCCTCTCAATCCCCACAGCCGACTCTGCCCTGCCAAGGACTGTGCTCTGTAACTACTAGTGAGTTGGTGTGCATGCGTTTTGAGATCAAAGGGAGTGACCCACAGTTTGTCCAAAGCCAGAGAGCGGCGTCTTGCTTTGAGTTAAGGTAGGATCAGGAAAGTTAGGCTTCGACTTGAGTCCCTGTGAATGTTCAGAAGGAGTGTTGACTCACCTAGAAGCACACTGGTTGGATATTGAGAAAGACAGAAGCTCTGCAACCTACTGAGATGCTGCAATTACTTTTACCCTAGGACCTGGGATAGAGGGGTGGGGTTGGGGGGAAGCAGGCAACACTATTAACCTCAGCAAAAAGCAATTTCTTCATTATTCCATTCCTCTGCCAAAGATTTGCAGTTCTGTCAGTGGAAAGAAGCTGCTTGGGGTTTGTACTTAGAGCTGGAAAGATGTGGCGACAGGGGATGCTGAATTTGATGGATCCACCATAGCAGCCTCAGCACACTCATCAGAAGCAGTGGGGGCACCGTTGTTGTGCTTGTAACAAAATAATGAAATCTGGGTGGTAGGCCCCTTGCAGTTGTCGGGGGCTGTGTCTGTGACCTATTGTTATTTGAGCAATGAGAGGTTTGATTTTTTTTTAAATATTGATTAATAATGGTGGCTAAAAAGGGTGATTTGATGGGAAAGCCCTGTGGGCCTCCTTTATGCTCATTATTTTGTACTCTAGAGCTCGATTATAGTCAGTGTTTTGATCCACAAATATTTATTAAAGTCTCAGCATTGCAGCTTGTGTGAGCCATTGTTCCAGGCCCTGTTGGGTGGGAGAGGTCTGGTATGGGATGTGGGTTTTGCCTCTGGAGAGTGGACAGTGTGTTTGGAGAGACACGCTTAGTTCAAATGGAAAGCATCAGTCTGCAGCCCAAGTGGGGGCATGATCTAAGGGGAATTGTGCTAGCTGTATGATCAGAGCTAAGGTGAAGTCCAGGAAGGCTTGGAGGAAGATGTGATTTGAGGTTTGATGGTGGAATTGGGACTAAACTGAATAATAGAACAGATAAGAAATTCCATAGTCTTTCTTTCTGGGCCCTCTAATTTTGACTCCATGCCCTGTTCGGTCTTCATTCAAATCCCTGGACTTTTCAACCATGTCCTGCAAGGCACGTGCCAAAGCTACCTCTCCGCTGAGCCGAGATGAGAGCCATGACTGGAGTTTTCAGAGTGGGAGGCGTGTAGGTGTAAGGAGCACAGGGTTGCTCCCATTAGAGAATTTCCACACATACCACACAACGAACCTTGATGTCTGTCGGTCCTGGCCATCCCCAGTCTTGTCAACCACTACCTCTCCCGTCTGGGGTTCAAAAGAGTTATCTTTGGAATGAAAACCAAAAGATACATATAAGCATTCTGAATGGGGATCAGCCATTCTGAGGAACAAAAGAACTCTATGGTTCTGGTGCTCACCTCCAGGTGTTTAATGTATAATTGGAGAAAGACATGCACACGTTTCAGGAAACGCAGCATTTAGGTGACAGTTCAACATAGCTGAATCAGAAAGATAAAGGAGGGGAAATGGAGCTGATATTTGTTTAGCTCCCTGGTATGCCTGTCATCTCTTCTGTGGCAGAAGCACAAACATGCACGCGGCAGATTACACTTTATGTTCAATCGACAACAGGCAAAGCAATTGCTGAATCAGATGGTTGAGAAGTCAGGCAATTTGAATGAAGATGGAACAGGGCATGGAGTCAAAATTAGAGGGCCCAGAAAGAAAGACTCTGGAATTTCTTATCTGTTCAATTATTCGGTTTAGTCCCATTGCCTTCAGGGAAGTCCATCATTTTCATCCTGAATTTATAAATGGCCTGGTAGAGTTTTAAGTGACTACTAATTTTGGGCTCAAAGGAAAGCAAATTATATCTAGAGTAAGACAGGACTACCTCTGTCATTTTAATAAATTTCTCAACTTTGGTTTTCTTAATCTGTATAATGTGTACATCTCAAGGTTAAATCAAATAATATACTTAAAACCCTTGTTGTATACTACATGCCTATTAAAAGTTAGGATCCTTTTCTTTACTATGTGGATCTCTCTACTCTATTTGGACGGGACACACTCTGATCAGTTACTTCTTACAGGTCTACCCTACCACATGGAACCTATTTAGTGCTATTCTGCATATATTATTTACTATTTCCCTTGTAAGATTCTGTGAAGACACTAGGAGGGCAGATAAGAAAGCTGATGCCCGGAGGGTTTAAGTGATGTGACAAGTCAGATGGCAAACTGGTTTTGGAGCTCACATCTGTAGAAGCAGTTAAAAGTGTTTGGTTGAAAGCTGACATTACTCTGTTTTAGAGACATCGTGGTGTAAAAGTAAAAAGCACAGGCTCTGGCATCATGTTGACCTGGATTTGTTTGTGGATCTGGCACAGGTAGTGCGTGCCCATGAGCAAATTGTCAACCTCCTTGGACCATCATTTTCACATCTGTAAAATTAGGGCAAGTCTCCTGTATCACAGGGCTGTTGTCCAGATGACACTGATGGTGGCCATAAAGGCCATCAGTTATGTTTAACCCCCCCCCCCCCAACTCACTACAGCTGTGCCCCTTCCTTGACTGCTTGGAGAAATGCAGGCCACAGGTAATTGCCAAAGCTAGAGAGCCTGTGGATGTGAGGAGTGGCTCGGCCCTGTGCTGTCTCCAGGGGCCCAAGAACCAAGGCTCATTCTGTTGTGTTGTTTTATTGGTTCCCAGAGGAGGCACTATTTTTGCAGCTAGAGCTGGAACTGTTCACAGACAGTGTGCCCAGCCTCAGGCTCCAGAAGCTTGATTCTGTTTGTTTCTCTCCCTGTTGTGGAGATATGAGGACGAAGAGCCTGACCCTGAGTTTTGGGTTAGGCTCAGCCAGACAGAGCTGCAGATCTATAAGGTACCTGACCTATCTTTGAGGGGATTCTGTTGAGGAGATAAAGCTCAGCACCTGAGAATATTAGAGCTGGAGGGAGCCACGGAGTTCAACCCCTCACACTCTCTCATTATACAAATGAAGATAGGGAGACCCAGGGAGAAAAAGAAACTTGCCCAACACCACCCAGCTCCAAATGGCAGAGCAGGGAATTGAATCTGGAATTCATGAATGACCTCAGTCTTATTTTCTCTATGAGACAAACTGGGAATAAGAGGAAAGCAATACTCAAACAACATCAAAACTCTAAAGTTAGCAGGTACAAATTAAAGTACTTGTATGTATTTTCTCATTGTAAAGGGAGATGGAAGAGGTTGGTCTTCAGCCTCTGTCCCTCATGCTTTCCTTGTGATCTGTGAAGAGAAGGAAGCATTTAGCCAAATAATACCATGGGCAGTACAGACTATGGAAGTAAATCAAATTTACCAAAAATTTTGAAGACCCACTAAGGTGATTCCAACATATCCTTTCATAAGTATCTATTTAGTCTTCATTACTTTTCAAAACAACCCTTGAGGTAGGATTATTACCCAATTTCCAAATGAAACTTGAACAGTTTAAACATATTTTCCAAGAACATAATTACTAGTGGAAATGAAAAGCTAAGAAATGTAAACCTGTGACATCATATCAGTGCTACTTCCAGTCTTCTTTTCAAGGATACACGTGGCTTGGACACTTGCTATTGGACACTTACTGTGTGTGTTCATTGTGCTCTGAACTGTGGTAGAGACCGACTTCAAACCCAGCCCCTTCCCCCGTGGAGGTCTTCACTCATGGTCTGGTGGGAGAGATAAATAAGTAAAGGGAACACTGTAATGCTGTTTTCCAAATGCTTTGATAACAGAATGCCTAGGGAAGTGAGAACAAGACCATCTGTGTGTATGAGTGTGTGTGTGTGTACTCTCACATGTGGACACATAGAGGGAAAGGAGTAGAAAAGGAAGGTCCAGTCAGTCTTCTTGAAGGAGATGAGCCTTGACCCAATTCTTGAAGGATGACTTAGAGATAACCAAGTGGGGAAAGGAGAAAGTGCAGGCTGGTCAGAGGAGGTAACAGGGAATCATAAGAGGTGATACAAATCAGTGGACTTGGGGGAGCTTCAGCTCAGGAGATGCTGCTGGGGAATGTTTGATGCAGTACTCTGGGAACACAGCTTGGAGGAGGCAAGCTGTGATCAGGAAGGTACCACACAGGTATGTAATATAAAAAAGCCACCAAGTCTGAGCTTCAGTCTTTGCTGTAGACCATTGGTGTGTTTCCAGGGTCAGAGAACTGTGGTGTAGAGCTGCCTTTGCCTTTGCTGATTGAGAGGCAGGTAAGGGTTGGGTCATTAGATCAATTTATCAGTGTTTATGGAGCATTCACTGTGGGTGTTTCTGTAGAAGGAAGGATTTCAGAGACACATCACTCAGTGTCTTGGGCTCCTGAGTCAAATGGTGCCTGGCTGGCCTTTGACACAGCCTCTCATTCAACATTCACTCAGCAAAGAATTTGGAGTGTTGCTCCTTGCATCAGAAGTTGTGCCAGGCTCTGTGGGTTCTATGGTGAGCCAAACAGACACAGCTCCTACCCTCCAAGGCTTACCATCTAGTAGAGGAGGCAGAGTTGAAACCAAGAGTGATGCAGATATTAATTATAAACTATAGTAAGCGCTAGGAAAGAAACTTCTATGTGTTAAAGGTACAAAGCAGGGAGTCCTGATGTGATTTGTGAAGCTCAGGGAAGTGTCATTTGCCTGGGCCTGAGTAATAAGGAGGCATTAACTCAAGGGGGTAGGAAGAGGATCTCAGACACATACAAAGTCCCCCAAGTGGGAACAGCCACTTCTGAGCCTCCAGAAGATATCTTAGAAGACACAGAGAGTTGAATGCTCAACCACCCCCAAAGCCAAAGTCAGACAGTCAATATGTTGCCAGAATTTGAGATGGGATTCTCATAACTATAGGCCAGTGAACCTAGATTTAAAATACAGTTGCTTCCCTATCAGTAGTCAGGTAGACTCACATTCCATTCTTTTATACCCCTTGCCCCCTAAGATCAGAAACTAACAATTTCTGTCAACCAGAAAAATAGGCAGTCCTCTGCATGGGCAGCATTAATAAAACA
The DNA here is from genome assembly GCF_036562045.2 of Rhinolophus sinicus. Taxonomy (NCBI): domain Eukaryota; kingdom Metazoa; phylum Chordata; class Mammalia; order Chiroptera; family Rhinolophidae; genus Rhinolophus; species Rhinolophus sinicus. Next base: position 23,379,381 of record NC_133758.1, on the reverse strand, counting down.
ACTAAAGATGGTCTCCTCCCTAACGTAATTATATGTATTCTCAAAGTCTACAATTCTCAGAAAACAAATGGCAAGACTGGAAGAGAAAGATTTGGGAGGAGTAGAAGAGGGACATTGACTTCTTGACAGAGATGTTTCCTAGAGTAAAGCGCTCAGATAGACATAAAGAGAATTTGTAGCAGTGCATATTGTGGACGTCAGCCTTTCAGGTTTAAAGACTATGGCCAAAGGATCCCCTCTTAGTCCAGCAAAAAAAATAGTAGATAGATGTCTACTGTCCATGGTAGTCTAATAAATGCTTAGCACCCTGTTCTCCAGATTTTTTATAAGCCCTGATTTAAGTTTGCTGATTCCTGTGGTGTAAACACTCCTACCACAGCCAATTTGCAACTTGACACCATTAAATGTGGAGCTGGGAAGAGATTCACATGTTAGGTTCTGTTGAGCCCCCGGGGCTGACTTCAGCACACCTCTGTCACTGGTCACTAGGAAGTGAGGCAATTGGATCACTGATAACAGCAATACCTCTGAGAGGAGGATTTGATTGGCCTCAAGATGACTAGAAGGTAGAGTCAAAAGGAGTCCAGTGCTTTCTCTCTAGGCCAAGACTCTCTCCTCGTTAGAGCACAAGTAAAGAGAAATAATCCAACATGAGACCTTAGGGGGGAAAATACTCAAAACAAGGTGAAAGGAACAGTATTATGATAATTGTTTGCTACAACAGCAAAATCAGAATTTTAAAAAGCTGCCAGACATCTACAATGGGAAGAAACATGACCCTGATGGAACAGGAACATAAAGTGATAAAGAGGGAGCATGCTGAGATGAAAAGGCATTAGAATCAGCTGGAAGGAGGGTGAATAAAGTAAAGAAAGATTGCAGGAATACATAATGTGCAATAGCAGAATTAAAAATCCACAGTCAGTAAAGGCAAAGGGAGGATGGAGATAGAATTAAATTTGTATTATGGAGACTAGATTAAGGTATGTTCTCCCACAATGAAAAACAAAGAAATAAACACAGTGAGAGAGAGAATGAAAGAAATGGAGAACAGGGCTGAGAATTCTAAACTAAGATTTACAGGAAAAATGTAGAAAGAAGCCAGCACCGTTGAATAGAAGAAATAATGAAAGGAATAATTGAATGGGACAGTTTTGAACTGCAAAGAACCTACGTCTACAGATCCAAAAAGCTCACTGTGTTCTAAGAAAAATAAAAGGAGTGTGATCCACACTACACTCATTTTGTCATTAATAAAATTCTACAACAACAGCAAACAAAACTTCAATTATAACAGCATAAAACAAGTTTTCTACGGAAAAAACAAAAAAACGAAACAAACATAAACAAGCTGGGCTCCCTTTTTTATTACTTCAAATGCTAGAAGACATTCTGCAGGGTTTTGAGGGGAAAGGTTCTGACTCGATGATTATATATGGTCAGCTCAGTGTCTTCTACGTGTAAAGATGAAAGAAGTATCTGGCCTTCTGGGGATTTGCAGAGTTCAGAGCAGGTAAGGCTGAGGATGCAGAGCTCTGGGAGAGTTTGGGAAAGGTCAGGAATGAGGCAGGGGACCGTCCTATATTTATGATTGTTTGCCTTTAAGACCTTATGAGGCACACGTATTATTTTAAAACATTTTTATAAGGAGCATGTAGTTCCATGAATAAAACAGATAAAAACCATGACCTAATGAGGAAGATCAGAAAGATGGTTTTTGTTCCGTTTTGTTGATGAGACACTGAGATTGAAAGAGGGCTTATGAATTCTCCTAAAAAGCAGAATTAGGTCCACAGTCCACATCTTTGACTCCTGTTAGATATGCCAAGGCCTTTGTCAGCCCCACCATGTTATTGCTTTGGAAAGCAGCATTCGGGTGAGGATGGCCTGCATGTGCCCTGGGAGCAAAGCAGACGGGAGAGCAGGATGATGCTGGGAAGCCCAGCCCTAGTTGCTTTATTCATTTATTAATTCAATCGATCAACATTTCTTGGGTTTCCCTTATGCGTTGGGCGCTGTGCTAGGTGTTGGGATTGCATGGATGCCTATTCATGCAACTGATGCCTATTCTTAAGAAATTCAGAATACTACAGTAAGGGGGGAAAATACCTACAAACACAGATTACTAGTGCTTTATGGTCACGGCAGTTTACCACATACACCTGGTAAAACCTAAGCCCATCAGAACCACATAGTAACAATCAGAGTTCTGGGCCGCACCCCGGAGCTCTGAATCCATAGGTGGGGCTTGAGAATTTGCACTTCCACCAAGTTCCAGGATTAGTAAAAGTTTCCCAAGGCTCCAGGTAGAGAATTGCATTTACATTAGGAAAAAATTCTTCCATCATGCAAATTTGAAGGGGCGGGAAGATGTACTTCTTGGGACACACTGTGTCATGAGACACATCTAGCCAAGCAGGATGCCCCAGGTCTCAGAAAAATCCTTCTGTAGGTCACACTATGTACTTTGGAGTGTCCCTGTAGGTCTATGGTGTGCCGGTTAACACTACAAAGTCTTGAGTATGGAAGAGACCTGGGTCCCCCTCCATTCATTGCTAAGTACAGAGTAAGGGACTCCAAGTGGCTTTTCTAGCATCACATTGTCTGTGAGTGGCAGGACCAGGAGAAGAGCCCAGATGTCTGGCCTCCTATTCCAGTGTCCTTCCCAAATACACCAGCACCCTCTCCTTCTAGCCCCTCTGTTCCTCTGGAAGCACCTAGGCAGTTATTTCCTAACATTATCATTGTTCCTGTACCCTGCCACCCCACGCCCTGCAGGCAGCCACGGAAGGGTTAACGTCTGTTGGACTGGAGGCTCCCGTCAGGCACAGAGGGTGCATTGTGCACCCGCCCCCTCTGGGTGACTTGCTGACTGCTGGAATGGGACAAGGCAAAACGTTTTCACCTTGCTTCGGCTTCCCCTCCTCCTTGAGTGTGTGAGTGAGCCCGTGAGCGTGTGTACTCACACGCACTTGTTGTCGGGGGTGCACCAAAGAGGACATGCAGTGGTCTCCCAGACTCCCCACCAAATTGAACTGTGAATTTGGGGTGGCAGGTACGTGCGGGAAGAAGGCAAAGGGAGAACAACAGCTTTGTGTGCTGGTGAAGTAAACAGACAGGTTAGGTTTCTCTGCTCTTTGCTTTTGAAAGCTTCTTTTTATTTTCCTAAGGTGAGGGGTGCATGCGGACGCGAGGGGCTGGGTTATAATCCTCAGCAGAGGCAGTGAATTTCGCAGGGGCTGTTTCGGTGGCTAAAGCTGCTGTTGGAGTAGCTTGAACCACAGGACTTGGAATAGCTGTCGGGGGGCTGATTCATTTTCATTCAGAAAGAACTTCTGGAAGTCCTCCCAATGCCCAGTGCTGCACTGGGTGCTGAAGTGAATGTGAGAGTTGTAGAACTGCAGTTGGTCTCAGCCTGAAACTGAACTGCAGTCAAGTGAGGGAAATGAGATTTGCGCACTTGAAACAACGAGAAGACAGTGCAAGGCTAGTATTTAGGGGCAAGCTATGCAGCTGGGTGCAATGTAAGTCAGGCCAGGGAGTGAATGCTGTGGGCCAGAGTTTATAAAATATAGTTCCGGGGAAGCGAACACTTTGGCATGGCCTTGAACTATGGGAAGGCTTGGGATCTGTTATTCATTAGTTCATTCATTCCTTCATGCGACAGACATTTGGTGGGCACCAGTTGTATGCCAGGCATTGCAGGCATCGGTGGGAAGGGAAATAAGAAAAGATTCTATAAAAATACCAATGCAGAAAGAATTCTGTGTGTATAATGCTACTGTGGAGACTTAGTGTGACTTGAATAGGAAATGCAAGTTGGAGGCTAATGAGCCCCAAGACTGGATTCTGAAGGGTGAAACTGGTATGGAAAGCCTGGAATTGATGAGTTCCTCAGATTGGGATTATTTGAGACTGCATCGCTGTTTCATCTCTAGTATTTATCGTGTTGTAGTCACACTTCTCTGGTTCAGGTCCTCAGGCAACAAGAATTGAATTTCAGCTGAGCCTCTGTATGGTCCCCCGCCTGTAATATCAGGTTCTCTTAATTCACCCCTCATATCACTTGCCAGAATTATCTTCCTAAAGCATAGCCTTAATAGCGTCTCCTCTCTATTGACATCCCTTAAATGGCTTTTCCCATTACCTGTAAGATAAAATCCAGCTAATTAGTGTGACATTCAAGGAAGTCCATGATCTGGCTGTAACCTTTTATCTCCTGCTGTGTCGTTCACCACTCCCCATTTCGCACCATACCTCTTAGCCAAACTTCAGCTGTCTCTTCCCTGAAGCTTGCATGCTCCTGCCCCAGGCCTTGCCTCATGCTGTTCCTTCTTTCTGCCGTATCTTCCATCTGCCCACTCTCCCTATTGAAGCCCCTCAAGGTCAAGGCCATATCCTATGCTCTCCTTCAAGTCTTCCTGGGTAGTTTGCCATTTATCTGTTTATACCTTGCCCAAGTGGAAAACACTTTCTTTTCCCTTTGTTTCTATCCTTTATTATAGGACATATAAAAATCTGTTCTGTGTCATTTTTCAAGTCACTATTCAAGAGTGTCACCTCCTTGAGGAAAGAGATTGTATTTTAATTGTGTCTTAGGATCCTGACTTGAGGAAAACTGAAAGACAAAAATTGTTGCATTTTTCCTTTTGGTGGATCTCTTACTATTTGAATTTTAACTTTTGGAACTTGGTCTTCTACATCAATTAGTTAATGGTTTATGCCATTAAATATAAGAAACTCTGAAGTGAATCATTTGTTAAGGGAAGATACTTTCTTAGTATTAATAATACATCTACTCCATACACCTAACCATTTCTCTGAAGTTTAGATTTCACTTCTTTTCTCTCATCATAGAACCTGCAGTACACACTGGCCTACTGTGGTTCAAAGGTCCAAATGGATTTAGGTTAGGAACATTTTATGGGGACCATGCCTCACTTGTTTGCCCTAACCTAAGGGTAGCTTTATAAGTGGGTAACAGCGAGTCAAAATGGAACATTGGAGATTCGTGACCGAGGGAGTAAACCACTGAAAACTACTGCCATAACAAAACATGGCTTGCAATTTGTATGGTTCTAGGGTATAAACTGAGAAAGACCTACTGGATTCTCATTGCTTGAGAAGCAGGGAAATGTTCTAGGGCATCTTGATGTCTCCAACAGCTAGTGTGGTTCCTGACACTAAGAAGAGAGGTTTCAATGAATGTTGACTTGAATATAACTTTTAAAAAATTGTGTAAGATTTTTGGGCCGGTAGGCAGATCAGGTTAGACGAGACAAAGAATCAATCTTATAAGTAAAAGAAACAAGTGTCACCTAGTCGAACTGCCTTTCCCATTCTTGAGTGGGGACTTTGTCCCTTTCGTAGCATGGATGTAGTGTTCGATTGACAGCTTCAGCGAAGATGCTCATGCCACCTGTTCTCTTCTAGAAATGCTGTGTTCATTGGGTTTTCCCCAAGTGGAAGTAGTCATAAATGTGTCTGTCAGTAGGGCTGAGCAGTTTCTGGGAACTGAGTGTGTTCCTTGGTATCTCTGGGGAGCAGGTCAATGTGAAGCTCCAGCTACCTTGCTGGCTGGCTTCCTCGCAGGGCGTCAGCTGAAAAAGTACTGATTCCAGAGGGAGCATGTACATGCCCAGCGTTAAGGTTCCAGTTCATGGCTGTCCTGAATGTGTCTGTGTGGGCATTGTTAGAATATTATGGTGGGCTCATTTGCCGACCAGCTCCTTAAATTGATGGACTCAGTGGTAGAAATATAAGGTGTGCAGTAATGCCTTCTTCTGGGAAACTTAAAGAGTAGCCAGGAATTTAAGAAGGCTCGAGTGTGATCTCACCTCCAGCCTAGGGGTGGAAGGAAATGAGGTCTTGAAGTTTTGTGCTCTAGGGCTCTAGATTTTCTCTTGAGAATGAGCATTTGGTCATCCTTTTGGGCTTTGTAAATGATGAGTAAGAAACCAAGAATAACGGAACGTGGAGTGAGTGAGGGTGAAGGATAGTTTAGCTGATCCTACGATAGTCTGGAGAAAGCCTGACTGATTTTTGTCTTCCTTGTGAGGAAATCAGAATCAAAGATCCTGGTGGATGGGGAGTTGGGGTGGGGGGTTTCCCTAACACTTCCAAAGGCCTGTGAAATGCTCCCTGTCTCCCTGTCTCTGTTTTGTTGTCATATAGACTTAATGCCCGTTTGTTTAAGGACCACAAAGGGAATTAAAAGTCTGTAGGATAGCCATTTTTTTATCTAAATAATCGATAATGGTTAAATACCTTTTGTGTCCATAGAAACATTTTTAGAGTTGGTTTTTCTTTTTTGTTTTCAAGCCTGTGCCTAAGATTTGCATTTCTTTTAAGAATTAGATAAGGCTATTGCATAATTGAAATAATTCATAATGAAAACTGATCAGGAAAGAATGGTTAAGATGTCAGCTAAATGTCCTTCCTCCAAGGGGCTGGAGAGCTTGGCCCAGGCACCTCATGGGTTGTGTTCAGCTTGGCAAACTGTTTTTCATACGTGAGAGGGTGCGAGGGAAGTGGTGCAAGAAACCAGCCAAACGCAGTTCCCACAGACCTGAGCATCAACACTTTTGACTTCCTTTCATCATGGTGGGTTTTGATGGTGACTCAGCCATCTGTGGCTTTGGTTTAAGAAGCTTCTAGCTGGTTATTGGTCTGGAGGGCTTGCATCTCTTATCTTTCTTGGTCCACAGCCATAAATGTCAATAACAATTCAGTGAAGGGGTATGTGTTTGTGTGTGTGTGTGTCCCCCTAAACCCCCCTCTCCAATTTAATCCAAGTTGGGATGTATGTGTTCTGATGGATTTCTTCCCATCACTTTTTCTGATGCCATAGATAAATGGGAAGGGGCTTCTGGCACTTAGATTGCATTGCTTCAGAAATCCTCTTCCTTCCTGCCGTGGCTAATTATCTCTCTGCTTCTCAGTTGCAGATCTGATCTCTTCTGAACACCTCGCTGTGACTCCATCCCTGAGACTCTGACCCCAGCAGCCAGACGACTTTGTCCTTGGAATTTTGGGTGTCCTCTCTTCTTCCCTTTCCTTTCCCCCTTTTCCCTTCCCCCTCCTGAGAACTCCTGAAGACTGTAGGATTATCATGGAGTCCAGGGACATCTTAAGCAGCTCCCGGCAAAGGGGGAGCGAGTCGGAATTCCTGCCGGTCTCCTCAGCCAAGCCCCCAGCTGCTCCAGGCTGTGCAGGGGAACCTCTGCTCTCTGCTCCAGGAACTGGGAAGGGGATCCCAGTGGGTGGAGAGCGCATGGAGCCAGAGGAGGAGGATGAACTGGGCTCAGGGCGTGATGTGGATTCCAACTCCAATGCAGACAGTGAGAAATGGGTAGCAGGAGACGGCCTGGAAGAACAGGAGTTTTCTATCAAGGAGGCAAACTTCACCGAGGGGAGTCTGAAGCTGAAGATTCAGACCACAAAACGGGCTAAGAAACCCCCAAAGAATTTGGAGAACTATATATGCCCACCTGAAATCAAGATCACCATCAAGCAGTCTGGGGACCAGAAAGTGTCCCGTGCTGGGAAAAATAGCAAAGCCACGAAGGAAGAGGAAAGAAGCCACTCCAAAAAGAAGGTAAGGAGCCCTGTTTTGTAGGGTTTTGTTGTTTGTTTGTTGTTTGCCATTTTTATCCTCAACTTCTAAGGGTCTCTTTTCTCATTACTTATTTATACTTAACATCACCGATAAATTCTGAAACTTTAAGAGAAACAACAACGAAACCAATTTTATCATAGGCTCATTGATATAAAGAAGAGTTGATTTCCTGTGGCATCTCATCAACATTATAAGGGAACAAGTTGAACTCATTGACATTATTTGAGGACCTGCTATATTTCTGAATTACCGATTTCCTTGGTGGTGTACTTAGGGCCTCTGATAACTTGGTATAGTGTCCAATTTATTATTAGATCTTCTACCCACCTGACCAACAGTAGCTACTAGAATTATAATTCTGGAGCGTTCCTATTTATTGTGTAGCAGTCGATTGGCTGGGTCAGATCCGGCTAAGCTGTGACAACATTTTTGAGGTTTTACTTTTGCTTTGATCTTTGTTTCAGTTTTCAAAGTTGAGAGTGGGATGTTGAAAAATTTTGGTCAATCAGAACAGTCAAGAAATTGGTATAATCTTTTGGTTTCAGTCCCTATTGTACATTTTTCTAACATAGGCGAGTCTCTCACTTGACTAAGGGAACCCAGTCTTTGTAGTAAGTGAGCCTCTTAGAGGGCTGAGAGATCATTATTCTGAAAGCCAGTGGTAAGCATTAGAACTGGAACTGGAGAAAGAAAAGGGACAGGCCACTGGCCTGAATCTCTGTCCACACATCATAGACTTTTAAGATGGGGTGTTCAGTGAACTTGGTTGGTTGTCATTTTCCTCCTTAACAACCATGGGTGTAGAAAAAAGCTCTCTAGATGACTGGGGATGTCATTTGGTTAAGAAAGAATAGGTCCAGGTTTCATTGTATTTATTTTGTATCACAGGGTTACAGTGACCTCTCCTCCTGGGAGGGGTTTGTTACTCCTCTGTGAGAGCAGAGGAGTGAGTGCCACAGTCTAGAAAGTTTCTGTTTTCGCAATCCTTGGGACTTGTGCGTAGCTATGGACAGAGCCCGCTTGTTGACTGAGTTCTTGGATTCTAGGTTGTAGGGGTTAATTGGAGTCTTTTTAACGCTTTCCCCCATATCTTATCATGTATCTGGGCTTCAGCCATGATGGATTAACTAAATGACACCTGTAAATGAACCTTGGGCCTTTATAACCCATAGATAATCTGTATTGTTTCTGTTGTCGGTGGTCTTGGAGCTTTGGAGTCGTTGTTTTCAATGAAACTGCTAGAATCATTGTTCTTTCTGTAGTGTAGGGCTTGCGTCCTTCCTCACACGAGGGATTTGGGTCTGATGGGTTGCATTTCAAATCCAAAGACTTGGACTAGAAGAGACTTTCTAGGATGACCAATGCCTCCCAGTTGGCTCAGACTATCCTGATTTTAAAACTGAAAGCCCTGCATCCAGGAACCCGCTCAGTCCTGGGCAAGCCAGGACAATTGGTTGGTCACCTGACTTGACTATTCATAACGCAAAGGAATCGTTCGAAATTGGTTTGTTTGTACACAACATAGAGGCAGTGCTTTCCCCTTCGCCCTCCCCATTACAACTTTGCTGTGCTGTCTGTGTCTCTGTCATAAAACTAAGGATTTTCTATATGCATGTGGAAACTTCTGAGAATCTGGCAAGCAAATTCAACAGCTCGCGTCAAGCTCCATGTAGGAACTGAAGCTTTGCATTGGAGGTGGGTCTCTTCAGCTTTGAAAATAAAGGAATATCTTTGTTTCTAGCCACTGAGATGGCCAGTTCTTTGTGTGTTGGTGGATTTTTGTGTGGGTGGGTGTCTTAAAAAGTGCAGCAACTGTTTTCCCTCCATTCCCATCACTACCAGGATAGGAGAAGCCAAGGACCATTTTGGGTGTGCAAACCCAAATTCACTATTCTGTAAAGACATCCTTTAAACAGGTATTGTTTCCCCTAAAACCATATGATTGTCCCCACATAGAGTCTTCTGCCTATTGGAATACCCTAGAATAAAACTCTGGAATTAGTGATATGGGGATGATTTCAAAGCTGAAATGTGCAATGGACCGCTATTCTCATATCTGAAATTCTCAGGCTGGTCATTCTCACCCAAAAAGCTGGATGCCCTTTGTGTGCTTTATTGGAAAGAGAGATAAAATCACTTCCTTAAATATGCAACTTAATCAAATCAGTGTTTCTAAGCCTCAGCAATTAAGGTGGCAGAAAGGAAAGGAAAAGGCTGAAATTCAGTGCATTACGGCTGATACTGTAATGGGAATATCTACAAAAAACCCTAAATTGTTAGGCGCTTTCTTCATGTTGTACCTCTCCATCTTTCTTATGTTTATTTACGCCTAGAGCTGTTATTTCCCAGAAATGAATGAACTTATCAGCACTGAGTCATAATGACTTGATAGACATTAGGGGCTTTCTCTGATCTCTGTTAGATTAGCATGTTAACTTTGGTACTCTTCAAGTTCCTGTTGTTTTGCAAACAGTGAGTAAATAAAAGCTGAGGCTGAGGTGGAGAGGTGGAAACCTTGCCTGCCGTTTGTATAGAAAAGTTAAGTGTCATGAACTTGCAGAATTTACTTACCTGTATGAATGGGAAGTATGTGATCAGTTATTTGTGGTAGGAGAAAGGATTAGAATGGTATTTTCTAAGTGACAAGTCAATGTCTAACTAAAATCCAGGCTTCTGAGTCTTTTTTTTATGAGGCAAGCTACTCATTGAAGAAGTATGCATGGAAAGGGTCCTGGCATTGTGAAGTCTTCTGCTGGGAGCTAGGAAGGAGGCCCTGTGGAACTGGTCCTTGAGCTGGTGGACATGCCTACCTGGGAGTCCCCTGAACATATGTGCTGACTTAGAGCAGGGTCGGCAGATTATAGTCTGTGGGCCAAATCCAGCCCCCAGCCAGTTTGTGTCTAGCCCACAGGCAAAGAGTGGTTGGGAAAAAAATCGAAAGGAGAATGATATTTTGTAACATGTGAAAATTACATGAAATTTAAATTTCGGTGTCCGTAACAACAGTTTTATTTTTTTGGAAAAGAGCCACATCCATTTGTTCCCATTTTGTCTGTGACTGCTTTTGCACCCTAACAGTGGAGTCAAATGGTTGTGACAGAGACTGTGTAGCCTACACAGCTTAAATTATTTACTGTCTGGCCCTTACCAGACCAAACAACAATAACAACAATAACAAGAACAACAAAATAAGCATTTGTTGACCCTGGACTTAGGGAAAGGACATGGAGTTTCAGGATATTTTGTTTCATTGTTAATGTTTCAGCCTCCAGTTTTTTCCCTTTTTTTTTTGCAGACCAATTAATTTTCTTCAAGTCATTGTTTGACAGCCTTAGGCAAAGACAGCTTATATTGGATCCCGAATGATTTTCTTTTTCATTGGTTTTTGTAAAAAGAATGCACCGTAGGATAATGATAGCATTCCTTACATATCACAGCGATGTCTCTGCTAGGTTAACTCTATTTCTATGTGCTCTACTGCCTTGGGGTGAAGAGACATATGTGTGGCCTCCCCAAGAGCTTTATTCCAAATCTCAACTCTAGGACGAATCCTCCAATCAGAAGAGGCATTGCAGGTGTTCAGGCAACACGGTCCCTCAAGTGGTCAGATGTTAGGAGGGACCTCACTGGCTCAAGGGTGCGTGGATTCCTTTATCCAGGGTACTGGTCACCTTCCTTCCATATGAAATTAGGATGGCAACTGAGATGCTAGTTGGAAGAGAGTTTATGATGAATGGACCTACATGAGGTGTAAGAGCAGTGTTTGGTAAGAGACAGAGACTGAGAAGAGGGCTGAGAACTATTTCAGGGCCTCAGAACTGCCCTTTGGATGCCACTTGCTCTTTATCACGGCACCGATATTGTTACATCTTAGGGTCACTCAGGTAAGTGATGTACTAACTTAAGCTTCTTCTCGTTCCCTTCCAGACAGAGAACATGAGAGTGAGTCTCTAAAAGCAAGTGCAGGTATAACACGTGAGCATAAAATGTTCCAACAGTGACAGGTTTTTAAGAGGCTCTTAGCAGAGCAGAGCTTAGCAGCTCTCCTCGTTTCTGAGGACTTTCCATGGAGTCAGGGACACCTATCCAGGTTCAACATCATGAGAAGGAGAGAGGAGTCCTAGATGAGCCCCGTACAGTGACCGAGGGTAGGAGATGTGGTGTGATAATCTTCACCACTTGGTTTTGTGACTTGGGACCTGAGTGGAACCTTGCTGAAGCCCCCCTTTCCTCATCTGCCAAATAGATGATAATTTCCACATGCTATAACTCAGTGGAAGATTTTAGGCAAAATAGGTAATTTACAGAGCACACACCATCCTAGTTTGATTTGTTGAACTATGTCGCAGAGTCTATACTAGCTGTTTCACATGGATTCACCTTCTGTATTTGTCCTTATAACAATCCTGTCAAGACAGGTATTATTTATTTACAGACGAGGAAATTGAGGCTCAGTTTGCTTCAAAAAAGCAAGAGCAGGAACAGGAGCAGACAGGTTGGCCTTTGAAGCCCATTCTCTTAGATTCCAAAGCTAATGCTGTGTTCCCATCCCTGAGTGACCAGACAGACACTAAAGGACGAAAGGACTAAAAGACGCTAAAGACGCAGGTAAGGATCTAGGACGAGTGCATTTCTTTCCCACTTTCCCACTTTAGTTAGGGTGCCAGGATCATAATCTGGCATTTCATCCTTACTTCCAAGTGTCTGGGATGTTTGAGAGAAAATTCAAAGCCTCGTGATTTAAAATCCCATGTTTTTCCTTTATTGTACTTAAGAATTTTTATTTGCCTTTGACCAAAATACGACTCTGTTTCATTACTTTGGACTTAATTTTCCCCTTTCCTCAGCTTCATCAGAGAAGCTATTCATCGTGTCTACCGTGGTCGCAGGAACACGCTCAGGGTTCCTTCTTAGCCATCTCACCTAGACCATCATCATCCATCTATGGCAAGACTCTCGCATTGTGTTCTGAGCACTCAGAGCCCTCTCTTAGGAAGCCTAATGGGTCATGTATTCACATACTCATTCTTTAAATAGCATCTTCTTTGTGCCAAACACACAAAGTATGAATAGGAAAAACAAGAAAGGCTTTTTAGGTGATGTAGATGGGGAGCTAGGTTGCAGAGAATGATGAATATCAAACAAATAAATGGGTTTGCCGTTAGTTCTGTAGGTTATAGGCGTGCTCAGCAGGCCTTGAACTGGGGAAAGGAGATGCCCAGGGAACATAATGAAAGGGATGCAGGACAGAGAGAGTTCAAAGGGGAGAGATAAAAGGGGAGCCTTAGGGTACCGCAGTGGTCGTGGGGAGGACTGTACGAGGTTCTCCATTTTTCCTGTAGGGTGTTGAGACGCACCCCATTCTGACTTGAGCCCCTGGGATTGCAGCAGTTTGCTATATCAGCTAGGTGAGGGGGGGGCCATGGGAGGAGGTGTTGGGCAAGGGATGGAAGGTAGCTCAGATGGCCTGGCATCTGGCTGCTGCACCTATCATCTCTTCCTCCACGCTGGTTGCTGGCCCTGGGCATCCAGCAGAGAGCTTCCTACCCTCCATGTTATTCAGGTGTCCTTCTGTTACCTCACTTGGCCCAGTACCTCGTCTGGTCACTTCCAGGTAGCTTGCCCTCCCTTTTTCTTGGGCTGCACATGTGGTGTTTTGAACGCCTGGGAGTATGAGCTTCTTCATGCACAGCACCCTGAACCTGACTAGGAGAGCAAGGTCTCACTAGCATTTCTTCACAAGAAACTGAATTTCCCCTCTTGTTTAATTTTCATTTTCTTGCTACAGATTTATTTTAATTTTTATTTTAGCAGCACATTCCTATTTATTCATCCGAGTGCCTGAACATTGTGTTTTCTGATTGGTTTCTTTCTAGTTATCTTAGAGCTAAAGCTGCATGGAGGGTGGTGAATGAGCTTTTCCACAAAGTATGTCTCGATGGGGTAACAGGTAACATTTGACATCTGGAGCTGAAGGTGTGGGGGGACAGAACAGCAATCCTGGAGATGAGAGCCCTTTGCACTAGCTCTGCCCCTGTTATTAATGATTTTAACAAGGATGCTTCACCTCCCTGGGTCTCAGTTTCTGCCTGTTTAAAAAAAAAAAAAAAAAAAAGACAAAAATAGTTTTTTGACCTCTGAAGCCTTATTTCTGTTCTGAAAACTGGAATCTTTAAGAGCCATTCTGTAGAGAGTGCAAGTCTTTCTCTTTAAGAAAACTAGTTACTGTAAACATTTTTGACCTCCTTTTGGACGCACTGTTCCATCATCAGATTGTTTCCTTTTACCCCAGTGTCAAAGGCTTGCAGTCATGGGAGCAAGTATCAGAGTTGAGCTTAAAAAAGGGGGGTCCGAGGGATGGGTGAAAAAGTTGAAGGGATTAAGAAGTACAAATTGCCAGTTGTAAAAATAATCATGGGGATGTAAAGTACAGCACAGAGAATATAGTCAATAATATTGTAATAAATACGGATGGTGTCAGATAGGTATTAGATTTATCCAGGTGATCACTTCATGTTATATAAATGTCTCATCACTATGTTGTACACCTGAAAAATATAATGTAATTAACGGTAATTGAAAAATAATTTAAAAAAATCGGTGCGATTTATCCAACTTGCATTCATTCCATGAGGATTCCATGAGGATATTCTGGGACTGTTTGGTTCCTCTCCCTTCTTGCATGTTTCTTTTTTTGCCCCCTGTGTTTGGGATTCTCTGGGAGTTTAAAATGATAATGCTAGCTTTTTTCCTCTTGGTTTGGATATTCCCTTGAATAGTCAGTTTCAGTTTGGACTTCCCCAAGAAATAGCCTTCGGTGAACTCCATGTCACTGACGATCAATTCAGTAGAATAATCAAGCAGAAAAACTGTTTTCAGTTTGCATAGAGAGTCATTCATTCTTTGAAGTGTTCAGATTCCAGGTGAGGAATAAGGGCTCTGTTAGAAAGAGACTTTGCCCTGAGAGTGGATTTGAGCTCAGCTCTCTTGATTCCAGGACGGGGCTCTCTCTGCCTTTGGAAGAGAACCTGCACTGGATCCTGGGCTCCCTATAACTTTAAACACGGTACTTAACCTCTTGAAACTATTTCCTGCTTGTGTGAAAATCAGGTCATAGCACCACCTCCTTGTTTGTGGGGATGAAAGTGCCCGTGGGCACTGAGCACAGCACCTCGCTCTGTAGGCGTGACTCTTATTCCCATCCTGCTTCCATCTCTTCCGGGCCACCCGCGGGACCTTCCTCAGTACAAGCGCAGCTTGGCACGTGGTGACTAGCAGTGGTGCTGGGCGCCTGGGAGGCCTGGGATGACGCAGAAGCCATGTGTTCCTTTAGGCCAATCCTGCTCACCGCTGCTTGTGGCTGTGTTGAATTATGTGACTTAGGTGGCAAAGCCAGTATCTTATTTCTGATACCAGCATGAGCATCTACGACAGAGCGTGTCACTGATGCTTTTGGGGGGTAGGGATTGCTATGGGGATTTATTTACAGATGGTTCAAAGATCCTTTATCTCTGTGGTCACTTATCTGCCAAACCAGGATGTCTGATGAGCGCTAAGTGTGACTCAAAATGAAAGTTTAAAAGCAGCGTCATAAGAACTAGCAAGCGGTGTTCAGCGAGCACTGCCCTCCCCCTGCCCTCCATGCTTCCAGTATTGGCAGTCACCCTTTTTCTCTCATTACCGTGCCTCTACGTCTTCAAAAAGTCCTCTCATATCTGCATTTCCACCTGACTTGCCCTTACATCTCCTTATGATTTTAATAAAAGGCAAGAGAAACAATCCCTTTTTGCCTTTCTGTACCCTGACCTTTGATTCTTCTTCTGATTCCTGTACCTTTAAGTTAAAAATGTCCCGCCTTCAAATCGCTACAATGCAGGCTGTCCCAGGACGTCCCACACCTGCCTTGCTTGTTCGTGAGACACGAGTGGCTTTGGTCCGGAAGTCATTGGGCCTGCGTAAGGAGGGCACAGAGATGAGAGAGGGAGGTTCTTAGAGCCTTGGCCCCAGGCCTCGGTCCAGACTGCAGAACATACAGGAAACAGCATGAGGCATTGAAGACTTGTGCTGTCCGGGGGTTGTTTATTCATAACACACTTATAATTCATGTTATAATTTGCACATGCCAAACGGGTTTGGAGAAAGGGTTTCAACTTGGATAGTCCTCACAGTGAAACTAGATTTGGAAGGTGCTGTTCAGGCCCTCGGTACCCCCACGGAGGAGGAACCAGTGGCCAGAGGGGAGGGCAGAAGTTCAGTAGAGCCAGCTCCCCAGGAGGTGTGCCGACAGACACAGCATGCAAACTCCCACCTGGACTCCCAGGCGTACCCAGTGTGCACAGCAGTCTGAATTGTGTGCTGGGTGGTGAGGCAGCGGGCCCTCTGTGCAAGCTGAGGCCGCCGTCTGAACATGTCAGAACACAGACCACCAGAGCCCTGCATGGTGGCAGGTTTGGACTCCATCACTTCTAGGGTTCCATCGGACTTTCCGTTCTATTCACGTGCACCTGGCCCTATGAAGGCAAAGGCCTCTCTATATACCTTGTGTGTGCGTTTCTCTCTGAAGTCCCAAGTTGTTTTATTTTTTATTTTTTTTACTGCCTGTTCCTCTTTCCCCAGGCCAACTTCCCTCACCTCCCCACCAGCCTGTGACCTCACCAGGGGAAACAATGGAGGCCTTTATTTACTCTGAAAAGTCCAGGCAGTTCCCATCTTGGTGCCTGGCCCGTGAGGCTATTTGATAATCATCATTAGTATCAAATGTAGGTTGCTTCAGTGTGTTTTCTAGACCTTGTTTATTGTGTTTTTCCCCAGATCCTCTTCTTTGCCTCCTACATGTTTCTAGCCAGTTTCACAGTACGGGGAATTAGAGGTGGGGGAGGGGGTGGACACTTCTTGAGGGAAACAGATAGCAGCTCTGTCCCTCAAGGTGGGTCACCATCCCTTGACAATAAGAAGTCGTTACCTGCAAGTATGAATTTGCTCGGGACTGTCGGTAGCCTTTTAGGCTGGGCCAGTTAGTTCATTTGCTTAGTTCTGTGAACTAGAACGCTGCTCAGGAGTTGAGTCATTTTTTTAGGACAGACAGTACTCCTGGAGAACCAACCTAAAGGTGTTGCTTCTCATGATAAATCATGGGTGTGGCTACAGGGAATCTATTTGTAGGGTATGATGGAAGCTCCATGATTTCTCCGTCCTTGTCCTTTTTGGAGAGCAAGAGGTGACCACTGATTGATTGGGATGTATGTGCGTCTCTTCTTGGAACCTTCAGGCTCCTAAACTTCCCAGTCTCCCTACTGGATTGCTGCCATTGAATAAATAACAGGTCAGTGTTATGCTGGGCTTCGAGTTCTGTTGGGTCATGAAAGAAGCCAAAATTGGGAGAGTCAGAAAGGGTTGGATATCTAAGGGTTCAATCCATTGAGGACACAACCTGGAATCTGGCACCAGGTCAGCAGGCAGGGGAAGGGTAGCCACAGAAGCTGTGGGTCCACAGTTGGGTCACACTTCCATTCCAGAATCATGGACTTCGCTGAGAGGCAGCAGAGCCTTTGAAGATTTGCATTTCAGCATCCCTCCTAAACAAAGAAAAGACACCTTCCAAAATCCTTCATGGACAGTTACTTGGCTGCTGCTCAATAGCCCTCAGGGAGGGGACTCACCACTTCTTGAGGCGGCCCTGGTTTGGGTGCAGCTCTTTCTTCTGTTGCACTGAAAGCATCCTTTTAAAGCCTAAATATTTCCAGTTCCTGAAACCGTTCCTTGGATTCTATGGTTTGCTGGTGCCAAACCACCTAGGTTCCTGTGCTTGGAGTACTAGTTTGTCAGTCTCTCCTAAAGGTGTCGGTGGGGAGAGCTTACAGAGCAAGTGCAGTGCTGGAAGGTGATCTGACCCTGCACCGCCCCAGGGCATTGCGGCCTCCTCTGCTCTAAGCACAATGCCTTTATTGCCTTTATTGCCTTTATGTGCCTTTATTGACCCTGGGCTGTAGCAGCTCTCTGGCAGCTTCATCATTGTTGGTGGACACTGCACTCAAGGTGAAGGAAACTCTCCAACTTAATGTTGCCTTGTGCTACTTTCCTGGTCCAAATCATCACTTCCTACACACATTGGATTCTTTGGGCCAAAACACAAGTGTCTACCTTCCCTTTATTATCATCTGTGTGTGCACACTTCTAGGCAGAGACTTGCATCAGATGTCAGTCAGATGGTCTGACTTGGGTCTGTGGCCAACACAGAAGGCACAGCAGGAAGTCATCTTTGGATGTCGATGGTCATCTCGCTCAGACTTCTCTCCTGAGCCTTGTTTTAGTGGGGCCTCTCTAGATGGCTGCTCACCATCTGTGAACCTGGTGTTCCATTTAAATATTGGCCTTCTTGGATCTAACGGAAGAGGTTGTTAAAAGTTTGGGCTCAGAGATAAAGTACATTCTTCTCAGTGATGGTGGAAGCTTTCTGAGGACAGGAGTTATCTCTCTTAATGTAATATCCACTTCTTTTATTTCCCCAGCTTGGATGTTCAACAAGTTCCTGTTAGCTCTGTGCCAGTGAAGATAATTCGATAGAAAACTCTCTTCTCCATCAAAACAGCTTCTGCCTAGTGAGCCCTGTGTATTTCCCATGGCTTTCTTGGAAACATCTGAAACCTTCCATCACACGGCCTTTTTTTGTGCGCCCATGCAGACAGACCATAGCAGAGCTGATGCATCTAAATTCTACAGGAATCTACAGAGTTGTGTGGTGTGTGTTGAGCACCAGTGCTGCGTGGGGCATAGAAAGATCTTATTAGGAAGAATTGATCTCGGGGCACTTAGGGAAAAACCCAGGGCAGTAAATAAACTGTCAAAACGAGTCCTCATAGTGCAAAGTGTGGAAAATTGGTAGCAAGCCTCACATCTGCCCAGCACCTTTACAAAGCATTCACATCTGCCCAATCATTGCCTCTTTCTGGCTTGTTTTTAGGATAGTTCAGTAAAGTAGCAGTTATTCCTCCCTGGTTTATAGACTGAGGAAGAGACTTTGACAGTTTTTAGATGGCTTGCCCTCAGGTTATAACTAGTGACCAGGGAAGAGGGGAAGGGAGACTCAAACTCTCATCAAACCCCGGGGCCTCCTGGTTTCCAGCAGGAAGGCTTCCTCCCAGAAGCCATCATTGAATGCACTCTAACTGGTCTTGCTGGCACGCAGTTGAGTCCTGTGCAGCTTACCTGATTGTACCTGCCGCGTGCCCCTGGCCTAGGCTGTGGGTGCACCTGGGTGTTGTAACTTCTTCCAGGAGGCCCACAGGCATTCCCTGCTGGAGAGCCCTCAGAAGGAGGCATGGTAAGGGGTGAGGGCTGGCAGCTCAGCAGACAGCTACGGGATAATAGGTTCCCTGTGATTTAATTTAGATGCTGTTTACAGGGTATTCTGAAGCATCCCAGTTCAGACTGAAAATGTGGGATTCAGCGAAGGAACCCCGCAAAACAAGATTCCATGAGCACTGTCTGGCCTGAGACTTGAGGAAAGGGTAGAGACTCCCACCGGGGGTCCTGGGTCTGAGACCCCATTCTGCTTTTAACCAGTGAATCTCTGTTTGCTCATATTTCACAAGGGATTAATCCTGTCTCTCTTCCTTCCACATTACTTTGAAGGTAATCTGAGCACATGGTTGGAAAGTGGTTCTGAAATGTTAAAAGTGCAGTGGAAATATAAGGTGCTCTTCTGTAGAATTCCCCTATAGTAGATTCCTGATAAACTATAGTCTCCAATTAAACTTTTCCATTGCTTCCTCCAATATCCCCTCATTCCCTGGCCTCTCTCTTCGCCTGCTTTGAATAAAGCCCCCAGACTTGGCTGGACGGACAGCAGCTGTGGGTTGGAAGCGGTCAGCAGCCTAGTCCAGATACCCGCCACATGGTGTCATTGCCCTTTGTGAAATTCTGGGGTGAGAGGTCAGCCCTCTGTGCCCATCTTTGTCACTTTTCAGTCATCTGTATCCTGGTGGCAGTTGTGTTATCCTGACATCCTTTCCCTACCCCCTCCACCCCCACCCCTTCTCATGGAGCCCAGGAAAAAACCATCTGCTGAGTTGGCTTTCAGAAGATTTTTTTTTTTTTTTTTTTTAAATACCAATTTCCCTTTGTTCCGAGGCAACCTCCAATCAGAGCTGGGGTCTGCAGGGTTTGGCGAAAGGCTGGTATTGTGTTTCCTGCTCCCGGAGGAAAGGTTGTCCACTTGCTTTTCTTTTTGATTCGATTCCCTGCCATTCTGCAAGAGAGTCAGAGGTTGCAGCTGCCGCTGTCAGCTGTAAATGGGGGACCCCCTTGTTTAAGAACCTACATGTTAATCCTTTGGCAGGGGGAGAAAAAAACAAAACAAAACAAAAACAACACAGAGAAAACAATTAAAACCATCACTAACACAAGTCTTTCTTCCTGTTTTCATCTCATCTTATAAGTCACACAAGATCCTACGGGTTGCTTAAGCTCAGGCCTTGCTGTCCTTGGAGATTTTTAGGAAGAGTCTTGGTGTCCAGCCTCTTATATTTCTTGATTTCCTGCTGAAGAATGTGAACTGCAAATCAGAAACGTAGGAGAGTCATTCTTTTATGGAAAATTTGAATCACAGAGGAAGGCAACTGGCTGGGCAGACTGCTTTTCTGGGCAGAACAACAGCCATCATTTTGGTACTTAGAGTAGCTGAGAACTTTGCTGAGCACTTGACAACTATTGTTTCGTAAACCCCCCCCACGTCCTCCCCCAACCACAATGGAAACATTATTATCCCTATTTTATAAAATGCATAAAGTGAGGTGCAGAGACCTCCAGTTCTCATCTTGGGTCTCAGAGTCAGGAAGCTGTGATCCCAGCGTGCCCACCCTCTGAGCGCCGAGGCAGCTGGCTGGTAGCGCCTCACACACGGCCCAGGTGGGCTGCACTTAGGGTCAGAGCCAGAGAGCCTCACCTTCAGAGTCTGCCTTCCAGAAGAACATGGGTCAGGTGCTTTCTGGATGCTTCCATTCCTGTGTCTGTAAAACTGGAACCACGGTAGCCAGATGCCAGGGAATCCAGAGAGACAGTTGGTCAAATCTTGTGAAAGCTTTGTAAGCTCAACAGTTTCTCTTTTGCTTCCTCTTGAGGATATAGAATTTTCCTAGATAACTTAAAATGTGTGTGTACTGTTGCCAATATTTTAAAATACATTGTAGGTTCCTATTAACGTGGATTATAAAAAAATGTAGTGACTTCACTGAGCAGTCTCCCCAGCTTTGCTCCTGAAACTACCTAATAGCGTCCTTGTTTTAGCACCTGACTATATGAAATGAAGTAATTTTAACCAAGGGTCTCTCTTTTCATTCACTTTCTCATGCAATCTGGGTGTGAAAAGTAACCTTGCCTGAAGCAATTAAAGAGAGTTAGGAGATAGCATATAGATGCAGGGGAGTAGGTGAGGGAGGTTGTAAGTCCAGAGACTGGTGGCAGCTGCTCCAGGGGCAGACAGTGCGCCTGGGTCAAGAAGAATGGCCTCCGTGTTCAGCACTGCCAGCTGACTCAGGCTCACCTTGGGTTAGCCAGGGACCCTCTGTAGAGCTTGCTTTCCCCGAAGCTGCAGAACCCAGAGATAGAAGAGCAGGAGGAGCAGAAGGAAGTAGGAAAGGGGAAATGTTGACTTCAGGACAGTGGGCTCTCCTGGTCCTGACAAGGATGCCCTAATAAAGAGAGAATCATAGAGCTAAGCTGAGTGGAACTTGGGTGCCTCTGCTGATGCTAATTTTCCCACTTAAAGTGCTCCTTTTCTTCTACATCATTACTGGTCCTCATTCAATTATGCATTCATCTAATCAGAGGTATTTTCTTCAATAACTGTGTATTGCATGCCAGGCACTCTCATGGAGATAAAACTGGGCATTGTTCCTCGATGTGGTCGTCTGACTTGCAAGCTCTGTCAAAGTAGGAACTGAGACAGAACTGCTTCTCCCTAGCACCTCAACTAGGAAGAAGGATGTCAGAATTCTGAAAAAAAAAAAATAATAATAATAATAATTGTTGTAGTTGACTCGTTGATTTGATTGAGTGATAGGGACCGGCCGTGGCTAATTAACAAGAAAGACAAGACACACCTTGAAGCAGAACAAGATGAGATGTGAGTCACAGTCGTCCATTCTGGTAGGCACATACAGCTTTATGGTACTGATGTATTTAACTGATGGGATGCCCTTGAGATTGCCATCCTAGAAAGACGAAGAGAGAATAGCAAGGTTGGCTGGAAATCTGAAAAATCATGTCACACGGGTTTTGGCAGAAGGAGCAGAATCCAGGAAAAGTAGAATCCAGCATGTGAGAGAAAAGGGGTGTCAGGGTGGAGGGTCGGGAAATCACATGTGCTTATGGACTAAGTCAGCATTTTAAGGTCTGGGGAAAGGGCTGCCTTTGAAAGGCTCCATCAGTCCCGGTGACCTTTCCAGAAGAGGAATGGAGCAACGGGTGAAAACAGTGGGTACTCCTGGAGAAGCTTGGCCTGTGGTCCTGGACACTCTCAAAAAGGCTGATTGCTCCAACCCAGGTACTGGCATCTTTCAACTGGCATGGAGGCCACTGCTGATACCACTTAGGTGCAGCTGTACAGGTAGCCTTGGAGAGGGGCTGCCGCAGGCTGGGCCAGCTGTGCCCTGTCCCCCTCCAGGGAGGAGCAGCTGCTGGACTTCTGGATGCCTGGCTTTCCTTCTGGCTTCATTCCTAAATGACAGCTGACCTTTGCTCCCGGCTTAAGGCCTACAGCAGATTCCTCTCTGTCTGGGCCTGACTGCGGGAGCGGCAGTGGCTGCTTCTGCTCATTTCATTTAACACAGGGAGATAATTGCTGCGCCATGGAGCTTCTCTTTCTCAGAAGAGTACAGCCCGGCTGTGGGGGTTCAGCCGGCAGGCAGTGGAAGCAAAGAGCTGGAGGGGAGGATGGATATTTGAGGAGATGGTCCAAGTCAAATCTAGAGAGCATCAGAGAGGGACCTGCAGGCTCAGATGTCCCTCTGTCATCATGTTTCTCTGAGGAGTTCTGCCTGAGAAGGTGGTGCGGTTTAGAGTTAGAAGGTGGTGCATGTTAGAGTTCAGTGTTATGTGCACAAACATATATGTGTGTGCGTGTACAACCTCTGGGGAGATAGATATTGTACATGATGAGCTAGAGCCCTCGCTCAGGAAAGAAGAGATGTAGTCTCCGCCCCTCACCACCTGTGTTTCCTCACCTGCCTCTTGTTCTTAGGGGTCCCATCTGGAAATGAAGGCAATGAAGCAGGAGATGCCAAGGTCTTATCCAGCTCTGACATTTTAGGAAATCTCCATATAAATACTGATTGATATATCTAGGTATTTACACATATGTGAATAGGGAGACCCATTAACATAGAGACATGATTTTATCTTATCATCGATATAATCATGTGTGTATTTTTTTTATTAGCTGCCTATAAGTATAAAATAAATATTTGCTGGAGCGAAAAGTAGATATACTCAGCCACATGTAATATGAATGATGACTAGGACGAAAAAGAAGGGAAATCACCTGAGCACCTGGGCAGGTGAAAGAATGCACAGCCATTCCCCTTGGTTTATAAGAACTTAGTCTGGCCTCTGAAGAAACCTCCAGCTTCCAGTCTTGTCAGGGAAGTTAGGTCCCAGTATGATGCTTATGTTGTGCCAGATACTGGGGTATGTGAAGAGGCCAGGGAGAGATGGAGGAAGAGGGAAGGCTTGAATGGGCCTTACAGAAAATGTAGGATTTAGGCAGAAAGGAAAAGTGGCCAGGGGCATGGCTTGAGCCAGGGGGCAGAGTGCCTACCGTGTACCTCAGACCCATTGGTTGGCCTGCAGGGTTTACTTCGAAAGTCTGGAGTACGAGGAAGCCTTGGTGGGGCAGATGAGAGCGATCTGACTTTTTCTTGAGTGTGACAAGAAAGAAATGTAAACTACACCCACACTGGGGAGAAGAGAATAGGGAGTGTGCCGAGGGCTGCTTTAGCGAATGATAATACAGCCAGCATTGGAGAGCAGAGAGCCCCGTGGACTTGAACAGAGGTGGGCTGCAGTACCCAGTGAGGAGAATAAGTGCCCTTGGGGTTTGCTATCACCCTCAAGAGGCCGAGAGAGCTTTCGGGCAGGTGAAAAGGAGCGGCCCCTAGCATTTTGATTCCTGCGACTTAGAGAAACTCAGTCATTTTCTTAAGAATTCATTGATTCATTTTCTTAAGAATCATAAGTGTCCTACTGACACTTATGAAAAGCAAACTGGAAAGTGCCTGAAGTGAAGAAGAGATTAGGGGTCCACAAATGTCCCAACTCCAGCCTTTTGCCTTGAAGGTTTTTTTCCGCTCGTAAAGCCTGGCGCAGGAATGCCAAAGGGAAGTTCATCAAACCCATCTTCTTTTTCCCACCATCAACCCAAGGTTTACTCCCTGTATGTCAGGGTTGTTGCCCATGACGTGGGGAGCTTGGATTCCATCTGGTATGTTCACTGTCTGTTTCCAGGCTCTTTGGTTTTCTGCCCTGCTTTGCCACCCATTCCTCTCCTGCTGAGGTCTCCAGCTCAGCACGGGACGCAATAAATCTCTTCTTTTCTACTTCTCTACATAAGGCTTTCAAGGGAAATGGGAGAAAAGCCTGCATGTATTTGCTTCCACCATCATCTCCTCTCAAGTGTTTCTTTTAAACCCTTTTCAATGTAACCTGTCCATCCACAGTGTGGAGGAACAAGTTGCCCTCTTTCTGTGTTCGAAAGTAACAAAAAATGCATATGGCCATGATAGGGGACTTCCCCCACCCTCCGAAGGTGGGGAAACAGAGCAGTGGTGTGAAAGAACGAATTAGTTATGGCAAATCTTGTTAGTGTCCATTGTAAGTAGAGAAGCTAAGCCATCTGTGGCCACTTGCAAAAGTGTTCCTTGTTTGTTCAGGCTCCCCACCGAAGCAAATCTTTGTGGCTTCTGATAATTTTCATGCTGTCACTTGTTTGCCAACTGGAGGGTGTCTGGACATGTGTATGTGAGAGGGCATCTGTGTGGACACCTATGTGTGCTGAAAAGAGCCCAGTGTTGGTATGCCATTGAAATAGATATCTGGGGCTGGGTTGCAGCTTAGACTGGGCTCTGGGCTTCGGAGGGGAGGGAAGGATCCTGGGAGATCTTGTTTATATTAGTTTGGGACATTCCTAGGCAACATCTCCAGTTGTCTTCTCATGCTTCTGTCCCTTACCCCTCCCCAGAGTCCCCTGCTGCTGTCTCCCATCTTTGCCTCAACTTCTAAGTTGTATTGGTGGTGTGTTTTCTGCAAGAGGCAGAACGTGTTTAGAGCAGCTTGCATCCTAGTTATAAGCTAAGAGAGCTATCTTAGGGTTGTGTGTGCCCCCAGCATGACTAAATTGTTCTGTGTCACAGATACTGCCGTGTCCCCTCCATTTGTTCTGCAAGTCTTTGCAGTGGGCCTGCTGCAGACAAGTGGTATTCTAGGTGCTGCTGGGGGATCTAAAGGCTGCATGACCTCCCGTCCCCATGTCTTCAGGGAGTTTCCATGGAGTAGAAGGGATGCATGACAAGCAGCGCATGCCTTGCGGGTGGGATGAACAAAGGCCTGCAGGTCTTGAATGGAAGGTTTGCTCACTGTGGTCCAGTGGCCACTGAAGGCTTTGTGCGAAGGGCATGTGACAGACGGAAGACCGGGTAGGTTGTATGGCCAGGAGGGCTCTCATGTCAGGATGTCCAGGCTGGCCAAAGGAAATGGTAACTGCAAATCTATACAAAGTAAACAGCAAAATGCTCTTGCTTATCACCACAATAGCCTGTGGCTAGGGTCATATAATTCTGGGACAAAAGTTGGATAAGATTCTGGGACAAAAGTGGGAGTCCTTCTGTGTTTATTTCTAACAGCACCGGTAATTTATTCTCTCCATGACCTTGACAACTTACCTGGCCACACTGCACCTTAATTTCCCCTTTGACAGAAGGGCATTATGCTTTTTCCTTCTCCTTCTCTTCCTCTCACTTTCCTTTACACTAGGCAAACTCTGGCTAAAAAGAAAGTCGATGCTTTCAACTCTGTAGAAGACCTCTTTTTATACTTGAGGGTGGCATTCTCCCTAGCTATCTGAGAGCGGGTCAGATTGCTTTCCATTGCTGGATGGGTACACACAAAGAATATGAAAGCTGAAAGGGACCTTGGAGATCAGCAGAGCAATCTCCCCTTTACAGATGAAGAGACAGAGTCCAGATCAGTGATGGCTCATGATTTGTCCACGATCACATGGCCTATCAGTGACAGCCTGGAGAAAAACCACCCTCTCTAGTCATCATAACGCTGGGTGCTGAAAAAGAGACACGCTGTTCAGTTGCTGCCAGTCATTGCCGCTGCTTATTTGCTTGGCCCATCTTACAGTTTGGCACTTCTCTCTTGAACCCACCTGAACCCACCATGGCTTGACCCAGAAGAATCAGATAAAAGAGGCTTTTGTTTTTCAGCTGCCCGGTGCATGCAACATTCAGAGAAGAGGGGCTGGCAATGCGGGTGGGGAAGGGAGAAAACATTTGTCTTTCCATATTGGCCTGACATGAAAGCCTCACGGATGGGGAATTGTAGAACCCAGCTAACTAACGATCACAGCCAAGACAAAAGATGAAACTGACCTACTAGTTATGTGGTTACTTAAACATGATTTACCCTGCATAATGCTGGCTGGGACCTGGGGGTCTCATTTCTAACGAGCCAAGAGACAGCGCAATTAATTACAGGGGAAGGAAGGTTATCAGGCAACAAACTAGTCATTGCAAAAGAAAAGGTCCTTAAATATTCTCCACTTTCTTCAAATACATGCAAAAACACACAGACACAGCACCACTCACATATTGGAGGACACAGGCAAGGATGGAGAAATGCTGAGTGCTTGTGGTCCCAATGTAGGATGTTGGGGGTGGGGAGTGATTAGCTGGAACCAGAGAAGTTGCAGTGATTGGGAGAGGGAGGGGCAGGGGCTTGGAAGAGAATTGTCATGTGATTTGGCTGAATGTCAAGTCAGCCAGGAGCTCTGGATCCTCACTGCCCTGGTGGACATGATTTCCATCTTGTGTGCAGACCTGACAGTCAGCCCTGAGCCTCTAATCTTGATGACATGCCCACTTGAGGAAGTTAGGATGTGGGGCTAGAGAGCAGTCTAGAGCTGAGAAAAGGTTCTGAAGGCAGAGGCCACAGTTAGGCTGGTCAGAATAGGAGCCCGGTTACAGGAAGTGTCCCGTCCATGGTGATGTGTGCATTTTTCTAACCATCTTTTGACCCCGCAAGCAAATCCCAGCAGTATTATTTTAACTCTAACTGCTTTCGGGGTGTCGTCATATCTCCTTTTGCTTACCCATAGTTGCTTGTGAAGTTAGCTCTGAGCTGGAAGGTTGAAAGGATGAAGGCTGGAGGATTTGACAAGGGCAGGGCCAAAGGTTAAAGGAGAAAGGTTAGCAGCAGGCAAAGGCCCAGGATTGAAATATTTGCTGAAGGCTGACAGGCAACAGAATAGAGGCAGACAAGTGGCAAATTCCTATTTTCTCCTCTAATTGAGAAAATATTTTGAGTGGTATTCAGTCAGACTGCATAATGAGTAGGAGTGGGGGCTGGAGATGGAGAGAGAGAGAATATGAATGAGAGAAGATTATTAAGTGTCCCCAGGAAGCCAGAGTGACTCCAGAGTTCGGGGTGTTGTGTAAATGTACCATCGGCCCTAGTCTCTTCCCTTGGGCAGCACAGCATTCATTTCATTCGCTCATTGGGCACGTGGTCACTGAGGACCTGCGGGAGATGGAGGGGTTAGTAGCTGCCCACAGGAGTTAGCGTCAGATAAATGACAAAGAGTCCCGTCCTTCCTCTCAGGGGTGGGCAGGTACATAACCAAGGGTTTCCATACAGTGGGAGATCTTTGATTCAGTGCTGTTACTGTTGTTTTCTTTCACTACCTAAATCTTGTTATCCTCTGCGTCTCTTCACCGGTTAGTGAATAATTTTTATATCATGTTGTATCTGTGAGAGAATACAAATTGATTACAGCACTGGGGCAGCCTGTGCAGGGCATTTCTTCCTAGTGGGATGCCCTGTGCTGCTCCAGGACCCATGTCGCAGGCCGGCGGGGTGTGTGTGTGGGGGTGGCGGTGGCAGGGTGTGTGGAGAGGGAGAGTCTGGATGTGGGGAAGTAGTTAGCAAGCAAAACTGTTGTTTCTTGACTCAACCAGCGTCAGCTGCTCCTACTCCTTGCTGAGCCTGCCTGCTCTTGCTTGTGAGAAATGGCTGCAGTGTGCAAGAGTGCAAGTTCGTTTAGGTTTTCGGGCTGATGGTGGGAAGCACTGATGGCTCATTCACTAGGACCTTTACAGGAGCGCAGAGCTGGGAAGGCTATGAACGTCATTTTGCAGAGGGGAGCCCACATAAGTGAAGTGACACCCCCGCGGTGCTCTGTGAGGTTGTGACAGAGCTAGGACCCTGCTCCAACCCCTTGACTGCCCAACCAGTTGTGGGTACATTGCCACCCCTTCCAGGAAATGATGACTCAGATTATTTTCATCAACATCTCTCACCCCCACCCCTCCTCCATTTTCTTCCCACAGCCACCAGAGCCAAAAATAGAGCAAAACAGTTTCAAGTTTAGGCAATTTCCTTGTTTACTTAGAAATCTACAGTTAGTAAAGCGTTCTAGGATGGTGATGGTGGCCAAGGGCAAGGTGGGAGGCATGAGAACCTTCAAAGGGGATGGGTTTCTCCCGGTTCTCAGGTAGCCTGCAGAAGAGTCCTTCCACTCTGAAATTCTTTGGCTCTTAACTTCAGAAGGGAATTTCCCCCTGCCCATTCAGGGACCATTCCTAAAGCTTCATGAAATTCTTAGGTAAGTTTTCAATTCCAACAACTAACTCCTGTGAGTTGTTACAAATCATGTGTAAGGGACATTTCAGGCTTCTGAATTTTAGTGCCAATAATCCTCCATACATATTATTTTCTTTTTTGAGGAAGGTAGAAATCTTTGTTTCAGGGCCTAAAATTGGAAATCATCAAAAAGATTATGAATAATCTAATAATAATTGCTGTCTCTTAAATTCCATTTTTGGACATTGAGCTAAGCCCTTTACCTACGAATTTATATGTAATTCGCCCTACAACTCTGAGAGTCTTACCATTCCCATTTTGCTGATGAGCAAGCTGTGGCATTGGGAGGTTAGATAGCTTGCAAAATGGCACATAATAAATGTATAAGTAAGAGAGTTCGTATTGGAAGTCAAGTCAGTCTGATTTTAAAGTTTACAGTCTTAATCCCAAAGCGATGTGAGTCCTCCCATTTGCAGGGTAGAGGTCATAAACTGTAATGTCACTTTTAAATTGCACCGAATGTTTGATTCCAAATAGCATGTACTTGAATTTTTATTAAATTTTTATTTATTACATTTTTAAGGTACACAAAGACTTCACGAAGGCCTTGTTTTCACAAATGCCTCAAGCCACACAACTGTGTGCTCCGTTACATAATTTGTTTTCAGAATAATATGTGGAGAAGAGCCCAAGATGAAAGGACCCAGCTAAATTGTTGTGTGTCAGCCATGTTCCCACTATGGTTTCTGCTTTCACATTCTGGGGTCAACTGGGGAGATAAATCCCTTTGCCATTGATCTTAGTGGGAAGGAGGGGAGGGCTGTGGAGACGATGGCTATCAAAGTGTCTTGGGAAGTCCAAAGCTTTATCTAAGTGCAAGAATAGACAACGCTAGTAGCTTTATTATTTTTTTTCCTTTTTTTTTTTTTGATACAGTCGTGTTATTTATTGAGTTTTGTATTTTTGCACATCTCATGATGTTCATTTTTCCTTTTTTTTTTGAAACAGTCTAAACATGCTTCCCTTTCACTTTTCAGATCCTTCTCTCTGAGACTTTGGGGATCATTTGTGTATGTTCTTGGGTAACTGCAATGAAGCCTAAATGTTGGAATGTTTGGGGAGCTCTGTGCTTTTGTGCTCAGGAAAAACTATGTACCTTTGATGGAAATATTTGGGCAGGATGTGTGTTTGCAGATGTGTCTCCTTTCATACCCAAACAAAAACAGCCATTTAAGGTTTTGCTGTCAGTGTCCTTGTTCCCGTCGTCCATTTTGGGGTGGGAAATGATAATAAATGATATCTGTGGAGGTTCCTGTCTTCAGGGCCTTCTCATCCTTTCCTATTCATGGGAAAGCATTTTAAGGATTTGTTGCTGCATGTCTTGTGTGGGTCACAAAGATGCATTCAGATGAGATTCTAAACTTGCTGTTCTAGAAACAGCCTGTGCACTGAATGCCGGCATCACCTTTTAGTCCAAGAGCATGGAAGGTAGGCAGACACTCTCTTTGTATGGGGACCGTTGGAGGCTGCCAACTGTATGATTTGAGGTATCAAGAATGTTCCCTGTGACAACAAGAACAAGAATCATTTAAGCAACCCCTACTATGTCTTCCCCAAGCTCTCAATATACCTTGAAGTAAAATCTGTACTACCTTCATAAAATTAGGTTCTTGCAAGTGAAGGGGACCCATGCTGGTCTCTGCAACAGACACTTAGCAGACTCCTCCGTGCTTTATGAGTGGCCTTTCCCTTCTTGAATACTTTTGGGCTTAGGTGCTGTTTCCCTTATTGGGTCAAGGTATTCCTCTTTGTAACCTTACTTTTTAGTCTTATCTAACCCTAAAACCAAAAGCTCTACTAGAGAGTTGATAACGTTCCTTTTAAGACCCCAGACTGAAACCCAGGTCAATTGTATCTCATAAAAAAAGAGACCTGATTTGAGGGGCGGTCCTTAGAAATACCATCTGTGCATTCCCTTATTTGTTCTGCTGTCCCGTATTAGGTTCTCTCTAAAGAATTAAAAGTTTATCTCATGAAGAAAAGCAAAGTCTTCTCTCCTTTAAGACTCATTACTTAGAAATATACTAATTCTGAGAGACTGAATAATGCACGCCGTGTCTATTGTGATTGCTTTAGCACAGCTTGGCTACTTTATTCAAACTCCTGTGTTGTCCTGTCTGACTTATTCCACATAGCAGGGCAATCAGAAGATAAGGAGAAGGAGAAACCTTCTGGGTGTTTCGTGTCTATGCAGTATGAGAAATTGTTGGTTCTCAGAACTGGCCACATCCCTGGATATCATCACATCTGTCTGCTAAATTTATTTGCAATCTATTAAAAATCACAGAAGGCATGCATGTTGGGGGGAAAGTCAGTATTTCACTTCAAATGAGAGTAGTCAAATTTAAGGTGCATCTGGGTATCTGTTTATTAATGTTTCGTAGTGTTACTTTATTTGTTCCACTAACATTTGATGAGTTGGGATTGTGAGATAGTCATGTACTCAGAGTTAAGAATATAAAATCAAAGAAGGCACATCATCTTCCCTCAAGAATCACACCAACTTGAGTGAGATAGGCAAGTCAAGGGGGAATTCTAAAAGAATGTATGAACCCCAGTGAACGGAAATGGTAACCCTCCAAATCTCACTGGAGTCGGGTAGCGAAAGCTTCAGGGAGAATGCCCTTGGAGCACGTTTTGAGGGACAAAAGGAGTCATTTGGCTTAAGAAGGAGAATGGACATTCCAGAAAGAATGGCATATGCAAAAGCATGGGTCTAGTGACAACAGATTTGATTAATGACCCAGAGTATGTTGGGAGCAGAGATGAGGGCTGAATACTGGGTAGATTGCAGATAAGAACTAATATTTATTGGATCCTTAATGTGTGCCAGATAGACTTCTAAGCCCTTCACATATATATCTCTTGTAATCCCCATAAAAGCCTAGGAGATAGCTATTGTTATTACCGCCGCCTTACCAATGGGGAAACTGAGGCACAAAAACATTAAGCTACTTACCTGTCACAGAGCTAGTAAGAGGAGGAGAGTTTGGATTTGAACCCATGGAGCATGGCTCTACAGTTCATTCTTTGAATCACTGTTCTTTGGGTGTTGTGTACGAGGAGGTTGAACATTATCCCGGAAACTGATTTATTTTAGAATGGGAATGACATGGACAGAATTATCTTCTGGAAAGGTCACATGGAGAGCCATGTGGAGAGCAGATTATAGGGGGAGAGGCTGGAAGAAGAGAGGCCAGCTGGAGGCCTTTGACATAATCTAGGTGAGAAGTGATAAAAACCCGAAACACACTGGTGACAGGAGACATCACCAGAAGCGAGTTGATTCAAAAGGCATTAAGCAGGTAGAATCTGCAGGACGCTGGCTAATGGGATTTAGTTGTTGAATGAGAAAGTGGAATTTAAGTTATCTTCTAGGTAAATGAATATCACCATTCATAAAGAGGTGCAGCTTTGGGGAAAGGATGCTAAGGCAACTCAGTGTGATGCCTGTTGGTTTCAAGGGAAACCATGGGTGTGGCTGCATTGGCCTGCAGTGATTGGTAGAGCCTGAGGACTATGGAGAGAGCCTTGGGGATTATAGACACTTAAAAGATAAGCAGAGGGGGGAAAAAAGTCTTTGCAAAGAGTGAGCTGGTCAGAGCAGGAAAAAACCCCAAGAGGTATCCAGGAGTATGTGCTTTATGTAGCACAGGCTTTGGCAGCACTGGTCATGGTGACTTTTGGGAGAGTTTTTTCAGGGGAGTTGTGGGATCAGAAGCCAGTGAGGAAGAGGTTGCAGAAACTGTTATGTAGACCAGTCTTTCCTGTGAAGGGAAGTGTAGCGATGCATCCATATGAGTCAATTTCTTGAAAACACATCATGGGATGTTCATAGAAGACAGGAGTAGGGAGGTTAGGGCATACATTGCCCTTGGGGTGTGGATAGTACTGAATGTCAGTCCCTAGACACATACTGACTAGGACTCGCTTTATTGAGTTCAGGTCTCGGCCTGGTACTGTGAAGTGTGAGGGAAAATATTGAGTCCAGTTTCTGCCTTCAAACGGTTTTTATTCTAGTTGGAGGAATAAGATGAACATGGGAAACTAAGAGGCAAAATGAGCGAAGCTGTCAATCAATAGCTATCAGAGAAGGGAGAGAGAGAGTTTGCTGGAGTCCTTGGGGATGCAGGGAGTGAACTCTGTCGTGAAGGATGGAGCCAGGGACGAGCCAGGGAACACAGTGTAAGCTTGGATGTGGAGACATGCACGGGGCTGTATGTGGGAGCTGGGGAAGGGAGGCCATGAGAAGCCCACCTCATGCTTCTCAGACTTAAGGCTTTCCTCTTTTCTGGTTGTCTCTTTGACTGTGTGCCTTTTTCAGCCTCCTTTTGCAGGAACTTTCCATGTGCTCACAACCTGTGTTGCTTGGTTTCTGCGTCAAGGAAGGTCTCATGTATCCCTTCTTTCTACCAAGGGGAAGGCATTTGCACATCTGCCACCTGTTATGCCTGCACTCTTCTTTAGACTCTCAACCGATCCTTTTTTATTTCGGTATCACCCAGTGGTCCAAGAGGGACATCAGGGAAGCAACCAGAAAATCTGTGGGTGTGGGTGGAAGAAAGAGGAGGCTCAGACAGTCCCAAGAGTTTTGAATGATTGGGAATCCCTTTATAGAGGAGACTGAAGTTGTTCTAATTATCTACTGCTATGTAACAAAACACCCCAAAACTTAGTGGAATTAAAACTACAGCCATTTAATTATGCTCTCAAAGTTGTAGGTGGGTCTGGTGGGGATGGCTCATCTCTGCTCCTTGATTGGGAACTCATTGGGATGACTGGGACAGCATGAGTTTGCCGGGCCTATGACTGATTCTAGCTATGGTCGGGGTCTCTCCGTTCTTCTCCACGTCATGCCTGCTGCCTGGGCACGTCTGGTGCCTGGGCTGCGTTGGCTGGAACAGTGGATCCTGCCTGGGAACTTTGCCCTCCTCTAGTCAGCCTCCCAATATGGCTGACTTGAGTTTTCTCACAGCATGGTAGTCTCAGTGTAGTTGGATTTCTTCCCTGACACCCTTCCAAGAGATTTGGGTGGGAGCTATGAGGCTTCTCAGGGCACTAGCCTCAGAATTTCCAGTGTCACTTCCACCACATTCTGTTGGTCAGGCAAGTCACTAAAGCCAGCCCAGACTATTATACTCTGGAAAAGGCCAGCTTTTTCTGCGTGGCCACAAGAGAGAAAGGCACCGCTTGTTTAACGGATGTACTCCTGACAGAAAACAGGGTCCATAAAGAAGTTTATGAGACTGTCATAATCCTTATGGCGAAAGACCTGGATTCTGGGCCTGGCTTTATCCCCACCTAACTAACCCTAGGATGGCTGTGACCGGTGAATTAAAATCCTGGCCATGCTTTTTATTTATTTATTTATTTATTTATTTTACTCCACTAGCATGGAGTTAGACTGATTGTGGAAGATAGGGAATTATTCTCTCTGTCTCTCTACTGCTGACCCTGTCTCTCTCTCTCTCTCTCTCTCTCTCTCTCTCTCTCTCTCTCTCCAGGCACACACAAATCCTTATATTCTCTATAAAGTGAAAAAAGCATTGAATGACTGACTGTAACCAGCCCGACCTTGGTCCAGTTCCTGTTTCAGCCACTTAATAAACACATCGTCTTCTACCCTCATTTTCCTCCTCTGTCAAATAGGAATCATACTGCTTACCTGGTCAATGTGTAGCCACTATGAAATAAAATGTTCCATGTCTGTTGAGAACAGACTTTCCCTAAGAAAATCATAGTCGTTCTGATTCCTTGTCCTGATAAGAATGAGAATTTCCATGATGTATGGCTGGACTCCTTCACCTCTTCCTGACGCCACATCTGATTCCATTTTGACATATTTTCTTTATTACAACATGCCAGTGGCTGGGGTTTGTGTGTGTGTGTGTGTGTATGTATGTATGTGAAAACGCGTATTCTCGGGTTTTGTGTCAGGGCGGTCTGGACCTACCTGATGAGCGATGGGCCTGCGTGAAGAGTACAAAAGCTGGACGCTGCTTGAAGGATTTGGATTCAAAACTGACCTAACAAACTTCATCGCTAGTCAAGTAGATGATCACACAGCCTCATTATGAGACTTGAATTGGTTGAAATTTATCTGTAAATACGATATTCTTGGAATTTGCCTTCCTACTCCAGGAAGATGATTAGGACGGTGAGACTGTTTTCCTTAACATGCGGCAAATGCAGTTTCACTGTGAAGACTGCCGACCCTAAAGCCCCTGCTGTCTCCTCATGGGCAGTTCCCAATCCTAGCGACAGGGGAGTTGGTATGCTGAGCAGCATCCAGTGAAGGAGGAAACCCAAAGCTTGTGTCCTGATGGATAAATAAGTAAAGATGTTTATCACAAATGCATTGAGTGCTATTTCTCACCCTTGCATGTTTGACAGAAGCAACCATATTGTAAGCTGCATTTATTTAGACCCTGACTGCTAACGAGAAGTGCTCTGTACCCATGCCCTAGTTAGCCCTCCCTGCATTCACTGCTGCCTTTCTGAGGTCTTTAATTCAATGAAATAAATGACTTTAAAAAGAAGTGCTGTGCAGCCTCTTAGAACAGAAACAAGAACAGTTCAGGTCTTTTCAGGAACCTGAAGCCAAGGGATGGTTTGTTTTTTTGGTCTCCAGGAAGAGTTGGTACAGAAGGAGGTATTGACCTCGCTACTTTGGCTGGCACCCACCAGGTCCCTTCCTGGCGCTCACGTTCACCCAGCGTGTAACTCAACACCTGTCCTCCTGCAGGCAAACAGAGCTCACAGTGATGGCCGAGCCCCCTCCTGCCCCTGCCCTACCAGCAGCCCAACACCCTTTCACCTAGGATTTCCAACCCTGACAAACCAGAACCAGAGCATACAGTCCCCCTCCCATCCACCCCAGGATTCTGATTTGAGGCCAAGAAAAAATTTAATCAGAATAACAACTCCCAGGGGAGGGCCTGGACTGAGCACGTCCCTCCCTTTCTATTTCCAGACCTAGATGGGGCAAAAAGACGTAGAGATCAGAGACCTCTAAGACTGGCAAGCAGCTTCCCTCTTTAGCAGAGATGGGCACGTGGTCTGAATGGTGTCCTCTCACATTGTGTCAATGCCAGCCCCTGTGAGCCACCCAATACCCCCTACTATTTCCGTCTGACAAAGCCAAGCTGAATCTCGGGTAAGTAAATAATTAATTTGGAAGTTGGGGATGCTAGTGGAAAAGTCAGCTGTGACGGGCTCACATAACAAGCCCCAAATGTGATCGCTACTCTCTGGCCCTGGGAGCGAAGCCCTGTCAGTGCTGGTAGACCTGGACAGTCCCGTCTTCCGGCCTGTCTCTCCACATTAAAGTCAAGGAACTGTATCTCTCCATCTTTGAATCACATCTGTGTCCCCAAATGCTTGTGCGCACTGAGCAGACTGGCGTTTTCTTTCCTAAGTCTACCAGGCCCATGCACGTCGGCATGACTCATGACAGAGACGAGTCTCAGTTCCAATACCTCTGTGGGTTTGGGGAGGGGTCAGGACATGAATAAACCATGACGTGGCTGATTCTACATCCTTTGCTTTCACCACAAAAACCTCAATTTCCCTTTTTGTGGAAAACAAAACCCTCTTTCAGTGCCCCATCAACGGGACTGCGGCCTTTGAATTACACAGTGTCCTGGGGAAATTTTAAAGATTAATTGTCTTTTGGGATGGATTGTCTGGGACAGGCCTTGCCCCTGTCCATTGGGGAATGACAGGTCTCCACTGCCATCCCTTCTGACCTCGCTGCCAACTGCATGTGTAGATGAGGAAATGGATCGGCCTATGAATTATTTGCAAATCCACAGCTGTGTGGCTGAGAGGCCCTGAGGGCACGCACCACAGGATCAGCTGGGTCACCGAGTCCTCTCATCCCCACCGCCACTCAGGGTCTCCGTGGAGCTGGGGCAAGGAGTGAGTGACGATGGGGCCGCAAACCCCAGATCGCAGCAAGTGGGGACTAGAGCAGACACTCAAAACCAGAGGGCCTCTTGAGGCCTAGTCCAGGGGGCCTGCTGGCATACTAGCCTGTGATTATTTCCAGAAGGAGATAACAGAACAAAATCAGACGCAGACTGTATAAAAAACTGTAAACTGCAAATCTGACAGGAGGGTGAGATGTGATGCGTCTTGCTTGAGTGAGTTTCCTTACCATTTTGTGCGTCTGGATTTCTCATGCGTGAGCTCTTAATGAAAGACCTACTCTGTGCTACTTTTGCCTTCTTCCTTCCCAAACACTGCATGTATATCCTGCGAGCTGTCTGCCGTTTGAGTTCTCTTGTGCACTTTGGGGGTGTATATGGGTTGGCTTTGGCCCTTGTACATGCCGTTGCTCCTACCAGCCATACAAAGATCGTGAAATAACTTAGTTTGGCATTCAAAGATGCTTCCAGGGTGAACCAGACTGCTGTTTAAAGTAAAGATGTACCTGTCACCGCTTTCTAAGTGCTCTGTTCATTCCCTTACCACGCTTCCCTTTTCCCATGTCCATACTTTCGCTTGCGTCACTCTGACCTTAAATGCCTTCCTCCTCTCCCTCATTGAGCCAATAGTCACCTCTCCATGAAAAATCCGCCCCCTTCCTGATCTCCCAGCATGCACCTTCCGTTCCTCTGAACTTCTAGAACATATATCACTAGTATCAGTTACGCAGTGGCAAAATGTGTCCCCATTGACACATTTACTCTTTTAACCTTATTTATTTATTTGTTTATTTATTTACTAGTTTTTAAATGTTTTTTCCCATTTAGATTAGGAAATCTCTTTTGGGAATAAAGGATTTAATGTATTGGCATTCCCCACAGCACTTAACATTGCACCTTGCTCATTGCAAGTACTCCATAAATACTACTTGATGGTATATGATTAATTTCTGGACAATATGGAAGGATCCTAAGGAATCTTGCTGTCCAATAAGTAAGAGGAGATGCAGTTACTTATACATCTACATAGAGACGCTCGTTAATTAAGCCTTGTGGAGTTGGAGAGCCAGGGCTCGATTCTCACTATTCATTGGAGATGGAACACCCAGAGAAAGGGGATTGGTGTGGGTGCAAAGAAAGGACTTCTTCAGTAGCTGTTACTAAGTGCTATTGAAAATGTGCTTGAAGATTCACTCACCTGAGGAAGCCTGTTTCTGTGATTGCTCAAGAGATGACAGGTTGAATTTAACATCAAGGTGATCCGTTGTAGGAGGGGCGCTGAATTGAACACTGTCCCTCCCAAGCATTCTGTACTTGCCCTTGGAAAGTATGGGCCCCATGTGGAATCTGAAGAGTTTAATTAATTGGAAGAGGCAATGTTGAAATTCAGAAACATGACCCAATAGTGACAACTCTCAGATACACAGATGTTCAACCAGAACAAGAATTAATTTCAGCAACTATTTGGAAGTTGATAGGACAGGCTGCAGGGAACTGGGAGGGGCAGAGTGGCCTTCCGGTGACGTCATCAGTGCCAGCCAAAGTGCCGGAGTGGTCCTTGAGGGAACCAGAATTGCATGATGGTGACTGGTTTCAAGCATCCATTTCAGGCTGTAAGCTAAGGTGGCATGACTGTGGTTTATAATGTGTGCAGGTAGATGGTTTCTTAACAGCAGGGGATAGACTTGAAGACTTTTAAAAGTGTACCCGCTCCCCCCCGCCACATCTTTAATAGCATCAAAATCTTTATTTACCAAGCCTTGAACCAGCGGTCTGGAATAACACTTGTTTTAGGCACACAGTCTGGGGTTTGACAAATAAAAATTTTCGTTCGGAGACAATTTATGGTTTAACCAATCTCTGAAATACGATTTCTGAAATACAGACTCATGGACCACTTTGTAAGAGAGATCAGCTGAATCCGAGTGGTGCAGTGGTACCGTTGGTAGCAAGGATGCAGGAGGGAGGCAGGAGACCTGAATTCTAATTCTTCTTCCTCTCACTAGCAAGCAGTTCAGCCTCAGGCAAGTCATGTAATTTCCTTGGCTCTGTTGTTTCTTCCCTACAGCTAAGGTTGTATTAACTATCTGAGGTTAGAGGTCTGAACCTTTGTTACATCTATTAAATTTCCTTTAGATATCTAAATTCTCCGATTTCATTATTTAATGAGATTAATCTAATGAGGGCAAACTTGGCCCCTCTGTTCTCTATGCTCCCGCTCTCCCTCCTACACACTTGGTTGCCCTCTCTCCTCAGTTGCTTGTCTCCTTGATTATATCTCCAGCATTGAGCCTAGGGCCTGGCACACAGTAGACACTTAACAAATTTTTGTATATGAATGAATTAGAAACAAATTTATGAATGGATGTTGGGTTCTAGGATATGCTAGATCAGGTGAAAAGGAGAGGCAAATTCAATTCCAAGTTTGGTGAGCTGCTTGGTGGGTATAGGTCAGCAGGCCTGGCTTGCCGGAATCTTGTGTTGAATTCGCCTGGGTCAGGGCCACTGTGTGACACAGCAGAATTAGCTTTCACTCACTATAAAGGCCCATCCTTCTTGGCTCACTGCCTAGCAAAGCAACATGAAGTGTGAGTGGATTGGAGACTGAGGTGGGTATAGCACACTTGGACCCAGATGGTCAGTTGGTTACCTGCTCTAGGGGAGAAGACACTGGCAGCGTGGTTACTCACAGGCTGTACACACACACACAAACACACACCCAGTTACTGATTTGGGAGTACACTGTGCTTATTGTGTGTTGTATGCATGGGTGGCCAGGTTATTTTGTGAGAGGCCACACGATGTGGTATAAAATCCACTGGATTCAAAGGTAGAAGGCACAGATTCTGTTTTCAATTCTGGTCTTCCCTGAGTGTGTAACCTTGGAAAAGTCACTTCCCTATTCCCAACTTCTGGCTGTAGGATGAGGGCCTTGGCCTGCATGATCTGAGTTCAGAGCCAGGATTTTGCAAAGCTAGAATGGTTGCCTTTGAAGGCAGTGAGTTTCCATTGGCTGCAGGCAATCCATTATTCAGGATTCTGTACCTGAGAAGTATAGTGTCGTTAGATGACCATGAGGGCCTTTCCAGCCTGAGACCCTGGTGAGGGAACTATCAGCTGACTTGGAATCGCATCAGCATGGCCAAACTGATGTCAGCCCACGGAGAGACAGGGGATGACATGTTTTTTGTTTGGCTGTTTGCTCGTTCGCTTGTTTTTTGCTGTGTACAACCCACAAGCAATTTAATTACCTGCCATGATTATTTTGATAGTGACAATGTCATCCCCTTTGTCTACGGTTTTTGAATCCTCTTTTTTCAGACCTGTTAGTTGTCAGCCATCTGCATATGCAGAAGTGTACATGGCTTCACATGCTCACACACTCATGCTCTTTCTCTTCTTCCTTCGAGAGCCTTAGGACTTACCATGTAAATTGCTATTGCAGCTGGGGTCTGGGGTGTCCTGCACTGGCTGTGTCCCTCCGCAAAGGCTGTCCCTGGGGTCTCCAGTGGTAATTAATGGTCCAGTTGCCATTTTTTGGAGAGTGCCATTGACTGCAGAGTCGTATGTGTCCTGTGTGGACATCTTTTCCCACTCACTCTTTGCAGTCCTGCTTTGGCATCTAGGCTGCTGGAGGTCTTTATTAACATCAAATGCTTCTGAAGCTTCATAGTCCCCAGAGGAGAATTATGATGTCACCTCCATTTTACCTGATTTCATTTTCCTGAAACCATTGAGGACAGATTTTTACATATATTTTTACAAACATTTGTATTTTTAAGGCGAACATACATGGACACACACACACACACACACACACACAGACAGAGTTACCCCTTTTGTATTAGTTTCCTATTACCACTGTAGCAAATCACTACAAATGTAGTGCCTTACATTCTGGTGGTCAGACATCTGAAATGGGTCTCACTGGGCTAAAATCAAGGCCTTTGCAGAGCTGAATTCCTTCTGAAGGCTCTAGGGAAGAATCTGCTTCCTTCGTTTCCAGCTTCTAGAAGTTGCCTACATTCCTTGGTTAATGGCTCCATTTTTCTATATCCAAAGCTTGCAACATCAGGCTGAGTCCTTTTCACACTTCTCTCTCTCTCTCTCTCTCTCTCTCTCTCTCTCTCTCTCTCTCTCTCTCTCTCTCTCTCTCTCTCTCTCTCTCTCTCTCTCTCTCTCTGATTTTATATTTTTACTTCCTCTTCCACTTTTAAGGACCCCTGTGAATACTTCAAGCCCACCTGGTTAATCCAGGACAGTCTCCCTATTTTAAGGTCTGTTGATTAGCAAACTTAATTCCATCTGCGGTATTAATTACCCTTTGCCATGTAACATAACATAGTCACAGTATCCAGGGATCAGAACGTGGGACACCTTTGGGGTGGGGAGTGGGAGCATTCATTATTTTGCCTACTGCACCTAATTTTAGTAGTGCCATAACTTGGATTAACAAAATATTAAAAAACCATCAAACCTTGCTTTTACCTCCTTGATCTGTGACTACTCCCCCAAGCACAATCCTTTATACTTAGAAATTAAAATCATTGCTTTCTGTTTAATCCAATTTGCTATAATTTGTTGAACTGTTGGAGTCATAATACCTTCAAGATATATTTTAATAATAAGACATGTGTATATTTGTAAAGGAGTCTGACTAAATATTTTCATTCATCAGAGGTTCTGGAAAATCTGCTTTTCATTGTCAGTGATATGTGAATTTGGATTCCGGTCCTTCACATTTGAAGTATTCTGGAAAGGGTAATTTGGTTATGCTACTTTAATTGAATGCGTAAAGGATAGAGAAGAGGTTGCCAGTGTGTTCATTAAATTCACAAACCCAGTATACTGGGTTTATAATCCAATGAGTGCACACTGTATCTTGGCAGGTGTCTGACTCCCAGATAGGAGTGACTCAGGTTACTGGGCAGACTGGACGCTCATGGAGTTGGAGGTGCACACATGGGGAGTGGAGATGGTTGCTCTGTGACCTTCCATGACCTTCCATCAGAAGAATAACGAATCTACAGAATAGATTTCAGTCAGAAAAATAGAGAGTCTACCTAGAATTGCTCTGGAAAGCCAGAGGATGAGGTACTCCTGTTTACTGAGAACTGTCTCAATTCCCTGGACCTCATCTCCCCAGTTGTTGGCAGGGAACCCTCCCAAGAGACTTTCCAAGGTTAAACATTTACAAGTTTTGCTGGCCTTGAGTCTGGAGGTGCTGAAGTTTTGGTTATTATTTTAGAGTAAGGACTGTGGTCGATAGGCCTCCAAGGATTCAATGGTAGAGTTACATCAACTCCTTTAGGCATTTCCAAGTGAGAATAGGCATATGCTTAACGTTCTGCTGACAGCTTAGAAGGGTAGTTCATTCCACCGTTACACGAATAGCTACATTACACATTACACACCATGGCCATTACACCAGGAAAGGAAAGAGCAAGAAAGCTGGTATCAGGAGAGCGGAGAGCTGCCACTGTTTAACACTTGTGATCAATTACTTCGTTTTCTCACATTTGGAATAGGAATAATGCTTCCTGCCTAATTTGTCTCAAGAATTATTATAAAGACCACATATGATGTGAATGTACTTTGAGAGTATCAAGGATTGAATTTCTGATACTTCAAATGAAAGTGGAACAGAAATGGAAGGGTCGAGGTAAGATAATCCAATTCAGTTCTCTGACCCTGTGTTTTTCACTCGATCTCTCATGGACACCAGGGAAGGAGAGGTTGTCTTGTTTTGCGTCTCAAATCCAGTGCTTCATTAATTGGTGCTTCATTAACTGGCAGAGCATCATGCCTGGGATGGTTTTGTGACATGTAGGATAGAAGGCATATATGTTTGGGGTAGGGTGAGCACAGGTTGTGTGATCCATTATCAGTTTAAGTCTCATTTTTCATTGTTTTTCATTTAGTATTTTATCTCAAGTGACATTCTGCGTTCACGAAACTCTATGAGATGGCTCTCTAGGGAGAACAAACCTGTTGAATACATTTGAATTCTTGTAAATGTGGAGCTCTACTGTGTCGTGGACTGTGGGCTCCTTGATTCTAAGATCATAGAATGTTGGAGGTTGAAGCAACTGCAAAATTATCTGGGTTTTTTAAAAGGGGAAACAAACTTATGGCAAAAATTGGGTGTTCATTCAGTGTAATATAATAGTTTCATTGAATCAGTGAGTATTTTCAAATTTCTATTCGGAGCCAGGCCTTTAGCTAAGTGCTAAAGACACCAAGAAGACAGACCCGGTGCCTGTCTGTAGGTAGTTCTTGGTCCAGAGATGAGGTGGACATTAAACAATTAGTGCTCAGTGTGCCCCTGCTGGGTTTGGCTGATAGGAGGGTATGCAGGATAAACCAACAGTAAGAGCTGTCCCTGGGATTGCCTGATGGTGGGGCACTAAGGAAAGGCTAAGTACTTCCTGTCTCGTTCTCTGGATAAATAAAATAAGACTAGTTCCATAAGAAACCTGTTTTCACTGCTTGCCTCATCAGGACCTCTTTTCCTTTTCAGTTCGGTGTCAACCGATGACCCTGGACGCCTAGCATCTATTTTTTACCGTCATCCTCCTAATTGTTATTATTTATGATGGTCATTGTTTTAACTGCTCCGAGGAGATAATTGCCGTAGTTGCTAAGGCAACCCAACATATTGGGTATAAGAGCAGCCAGCCGAAAGGGTTTGCCAAATTGCAGGGCTGGGTGGGAGGTGTGGGGTGGGAGAGCAAGGGAGCTCAGCTGTGGAGCTTGAAAATAGCCGTCTTCAAATTATCTCTGCATTTCTTCCACTGAGGAGCGTGAAGCCACTTGGAATCCGGTGCCTGCCAACTCCTCACCCACCCCTGACGCTTCCTATTTTCAACCCAGCTACCGCACTCTTTAACTCACCGTCAATGCTCAGCCAACAGCTTCCTTAGGTTCCAATTCCCAGAGTCACAACTCCTGTCTGCTGCTACACAGCCTTGAAAATGTCCTTGCCCTTTATTTCTGGGGCATCCAAAGGTGGAGATGGATAGGGGTGCAGCACACACGAATGCATCTGTGGACCCCCTCTCTGGGCCCTGCACAGATGGAGTGGGGTGTGCAGTACACACAAGTGGGTTTGTGGACCCTCTCTCTGGGCCCTGCACATTACCTACTTCAAACACATGGGAGTCCCTGGTGATGTTGCTCAAGGCGTGTTGTCTCCTCCCTAACTTGGGGAAGAAAGTATGGGCTGATGACAATGACATTTTCCATTTTTATTTTTGAAGGTTGAAACATCTTGGGAGGTCAGCTTTGTTGCCTCATTAAACACATAAACTGAAGCGGTGGGGGAGGGGGGAAGAAGGCATGCAGACACAGGGATGCAGCAGAAGCAGCTGAGCTAGGCGTTGAACCCCAGGCTGCTGCTGCCTCTTATACCCTGTGCCTTAAACAGTGCCATTGGCTTTTTTCCTTGGCTACCATCTTAGTCTACGGTCTTCAGGTAATTTTTCTCCAATCTCTGTGTCTTCTAGTTAGCTCATTTTTTTGTCTCCTGACCCTGGGTCCTTATGCCAATATGGCCAGTGGTCCAGAGGTGACTCTGCCACAGGAAGACACATTGAGACAAGCGCATCTCATTGGCGAGTTTTGCTTTGAAACATTTCACCTTCCAGAAGCAGCTATTGCCATGAAATAGGATAATGGGCAGAGGAAAGGGCAAGATGACAAGAGAATACCTTACCAGAAGATTTGAGTGGGTGTTAGTGACCCCTTTCAGCAACTCCTTTCTCCTCTTTCCTGCTCACCCAGCACACACACAGCCCCAGCCTACCTCTGTGTCCTTAGCAGCCTCCAGGGTGTCTTCCTAAGTGTGTCCCAAGGCCCTCTGCTAGAGCGCAGCCTCAGAGTTGATCTATCTGAGCAGGTTAAATAAACAGGTCTGTGTTTGGGTTAATTATCACTGGTTCTGTTGCTCTCCATTACTGCTCCATCCGGGACTCTGGCCAAGGAGCAGATGGGAGAGGCTGCATCATCACCCCTGCCTCCTCATTGTGTCTGCCTCTCCCTCCTAATCTCTCTCTCTCTCTCTCTCTCTCTCTCTCTCTCTCTCTCTGTCTCTCATTCTCCCTCGCTCTCTTCCTTTGCCTGTGTCCCTCCCTCCCTCCCTTATTTTCCTCCCTCTCCCTCCCTTCCCTTCTCCCCCTGCTTTCCTGCTTCCCCTTCCCCTCTTCCCCTCCCCCTCCC
Organism: Rhinolophus sinicus; assembly: GCF_036562045.2. Lineage (NCBI taxonomy): Eukaryota > Metazoa > Chordata > Mammalia > Chiroptera > Rhinolophidae > Rhinolophus > Rhinolophus sinicus. The sequence goes on along the minus strand of NC_133758.1, from coordinate 23,334,702 downwards.
CCTTTTTGCTCTTTCTCTCTCTTTCTCTTTTTGGCTGAGCAAATAGGCCAGATGGCAGTGAGGGGAACAGACAACAAGTGAGGCATGGCATATGGGGAGCTTGTTTAATTTCGGCTCCTGTAGGGAAGTAGATTGGAGGAGGTGAGCTACAAAAGCAGAAAATGGAAAAGGGAAGGGGGAAAAAAAACCCCACAACAACAACTGACCCTTCCAAGGGGGAAATTGGATTCAATTTACTATTGTTGGTCAGTGGAAGCAGTTGCGAACGAAGTGAATCTAAAGCGCAATGTGCCTTTTCTGCATCTCCAAGGTTCCGCTTTCCTCCTCCAGTGAGTCTATCTCACACCCACTCTCCATACTGCCCAGGAGTCTAGTTTCCTGAGGATGGTCTGAGAGGGGCAGTGGGAGGTGGGCAGTAACATGGTAAATGGCTGTTTGTGTATCAGTTCCAGGAAGAAGTTTGGCCAGTAATTTCGGGAGAGAAAAAAATTGAGGTGTCTGACTGAAATAAGAGGTTGAGGGAAGACGACCCCCAGTTACCCTGGTTCTTTCTTCTCCTCTAAGCCTTCTCAACTTGGTTTAATGTGCCTTTTCACTAGGAGTGAGGTCTCTCCATGGGCAGCTGTGCACAGGACCACTCCTTGTACTGCTGACCCTGTCTGCGCCTTGTGCTTACGTGGAAAAGTCCAGGTACAATCACAGAGTGTAGGGACTTCAGGGACTCCGGCAGAAGCCCTTTGTTTTCAATCAAAATTTATTTAACCTTCATGGTAGCCACCTAGCTGGCGTTTCTGGAGCGATTCTGGCCACAACACATCTAATGGCCCATGCTGCAGCCACTCCAGTGCAGGCATTCCCAGAGATCTGTCCGGTAGACGTTGCTGCCTGCCCCTAGCACCTTTCCACTCTGCGTTGCTGGGGGACCTTACTCCCCAGGAGCAGGTCGGTTCCTGCCATCCAGGGAAGGCTGTGACCCAGTGCAGCACTGGGGACTGGGAGAGACCTAGAAGCTTTCACAGTGACCCTAGAAGAATATAGTCCAGGCTCATCTGCTGGAGCAGCAGACTGACCCCCCTCCCCTTCCCTGCAGAAGCCTCCCCACCTCCACCAGGCAACCCATTCTGCCGCTGATAACCGGATTAGGCTGCAGAATGGGGCCGGTGAGTACCCCAGGGGCCCTGCCTGGGAACTGGGGCTCCCTGGCGTGGGGGCTGCCACAGTCAACACCCTAAGCCGCCTCTGGCGGGACATTTGCATGTGTGTGCGCCCTACTGTACCGCGCGGGAGCCAGTGGGAAATGCCTGCGGCGGAGGTTCACACGGGCCACTGCCGCACAAAGTCCTAGGCCGAGCCGCACAGTGGCCCTGGCTGGCCAGAGTCTTGCACTGGCCCTCGCAGCCGTGCTGGCGCGGCGACTGCTCCAAGCTGGGCCCAACACAGCCTTTGGCCCAGTGTGACCGGGCTGTGTGAGCCCAGCACAACCACTGTGTAGGGGGCGCGGAGCCGCAGCGGCCTTGCCTGAGCCTCGTCTTGGAAAAAAAAAAATGTTTTTCTTTCATGCTGGCTTTCAGTGGCAGGCCGGCGGTTTGATCTCCCCTGAATGCTGTCCCCTCGTTTGAGCCTTGGATTTTGAGAAGATTCTGGGCATTGTCCAGGGTGGCGGGATGTCGGATTGATTTCGGGGGCCTTTGTGTGGACGTGGGGCTCCTGAATGAAGCTGTTATGCGCGTCTGGGGCTGGCGGGCAGGCTGTCCGGCTGCAAGCTGGGCCTCCCTTTGTTGTGGGGGCCTCATTGAGTCCACGGAAGAGGCTCATTTCAGGGTGATTTACTACCACCCAAACACCAGCTGTCTGTTGCGCTGCTGCCTGGCCCCCTCTTGGTGGTGGTGAGGGGGAGAGTCTGTTCTCCTTCTGAAGCTTGCAGAGCCCCCGCCCCTTTCTTTAAACACTTACGATATGTTCTTATTCATGTATATATGTGTTCATAGTATATATTTATGTGTGTGTATAAGTCCATGTATGTGTACACAGTTTGTTTTTTCTGGTTTGTTTTTTAATAGTGGACCCTGGGCTGAGGCAGGGGCAGGTGAGAAAGTTGCTGGGATGGGAGCTACATGATGAGGGTTCCAGGCCCAGTCTTGTCTGTCATTAGTTGTGTGACCTTGGGCATGTCACTCGATCTCTCAAAGCCTCAGTTTCTTCATCACACACACACACACACACACACACACACACACACACACACAAATGAGAGCACTCTTTTGGATAGGAGGAAAGGACTAATATAGTGCTTGAAATATTCATGTATTTTAAAGCTATGAGAAAAAGAAAAGAGGGTGTTGTATTACTCTAACATTTTTGTAAAATGTTGTTCAGTGAAAAATAAAGGCAGTGGGAGCAGGGGATTGTGTAAAAGAAGAAGGCCTCTTGATCCCGCTAGGCGACAAGCCAGGGTTTTGAGGGAGCAGCATCCAGACTCTGGTCTGCTCTTATGTCTCAGAATCAAGAGCCAGTAAGTAAACAGGGCCCATATTCTGTTGGAAGTACTCTGTGAACATTAAAGAGGGGCTCAGGAGGAAGCCTTGGATGGGGGACCGAGGTCACGGAAGGCTCTTGGAGGAGGTAACGCAGGATTATTTTGAAGTTCAGAGTAGAACTTTTGAAGAGAAGGGGCTGGAAAAGTTATTCCCTGGAGACTGAGAGGTGATCCTTCTCAAGGCAGCCTTTCCTGACCTCGAAGGCTCCCTTGCACCAAGGAGCCAAGAATGGGTTTGAATGGGGGTGGGGGACATGGTCAGTTGTGCAAGGTAGAAGGGTGGATAGGTTGTCAGTCAGCCAGAAGACCATTTAGAAGGCAGCTCTAATATTTGAAGCAAGAATAGTGATTAAGGTTTGGTTCATCACAGGAGTGATGACTGAGGTAGGAGGGGAAGACATTTATGATGTGCGCCTGACCTGAAGACTGGTTAGATGTAGGGGATTGGAGAGAAAGGCATGGGTCTGCTCTGATATCCACATTTCTGTAAAATAAGACAAATAACAGTACAAATCATAGCATTACTGGCCTGACACATCAGAAACACTCAATAAATGTCATCCCTAATACTGATCATTGTTATTGATTTTTTCAGGTAACTGGTTGTCTCCAGACTGTGTCCCAAGATGGGGAATATAGGAAAAGGGACATATTTTTTTGGAGGGGAGATGGCACGATTGGAGGAGTGGAATGAGACGCTTGGGCATAATTAAGTCTTCACAGGGATTATCTAAAGTAATGTCTTTGGGAACACGGTCTGAGTAGGAATTATTTCTAGGTCCCTCCATAATCCTAGCTCAGGGCTCACAACATGCAAAGCACTTACTAGGTGTTTGATGTATTTATGGATTAATGTACATTCTGCATCTTCACCATCAGGAATGATCAGCCTAGGAATAGTCTTATTCCGCAGATATTTAAGGGGACCAGTTAGTGACATGCACAGGGGACACTGTGAACAGCAAGCAGGGTGGGGGGTGGGGATGTGCCAACAAGGAAATGGGGCTCTGTGTGTCTGCAAGGATGACAGGAAGGCCACATGCTCAAGGGATGGAAGAGGGTTCTTAGTGTTGTTCCTGGCTGGCTAAGCATTGCCTAGGGGTGGGGGTGAAGGACAGACAGGTTCAGCATGCCGTATGGATGCACAAGGCATCGAAGTTGTGCTGAAATCTCTGAAATGGCCTCAAGTTTTGATCTAGTGCCCGGGGGTCAGAGACAGATCTTGGTAGAGTGGTTAGTTGCAAGCCAGCCCCAGCCTTAGCTTCATTCGAAAGCTGTGCTCCTAGCTCTGAGGGACATAGCAGGTGGGTGGGGCTCCCCACTTTCCAGTGACTCCAGCATCATCCATATCCAGGGTGACTGCCACTGCATGAAGGGATGGCGTCGACTCCCAGGCTCTGCTTCTCCAGGCTTCCTTTCAGGAGTACCTTCATGACCCATGGGGGATTTTTGCTGTTGGTTTCTACTTCGTATGGGTTGACAATCTCATGAGCGTTTTCAAGTTTAAATTTAGAACAGCTATAGGCTCACACTTCTGGGACCTGCTTCGAGAGGTGTTACATCAAGTACTAGTATTCTTTGGTATTCCAGAAAAAGGGTACTGGAAAGAACTGAAAAGAGCCTTAGAAATCCTTGGAAGATTGAAAAAAAAAAAAAAATCCTTCTTTTGCTGAGAATGAAAATAACTTTAGAAAGGAGAGGTGCTCACTCAAGCCACACAGCTAGAGAATGGCTGGGAGAAAATTCAACCGAGACAGCCAGGCCTCGCAGTCTAGAGCTTGCTCTGCTTTTTATGTACTGTTTCATATCACTGTTCATGTGCAGATTAAGTAAATTAATGCCCCCCCGCCCCCGTTTCTTACTTTTCTCATGAGAAAAATGAAGGTATCTGACTAGGTCAGCATTTTACACTATGTGGTCCGTGAAACACACTTATTCAGAACGTTAAGAGGTGGGAGAGGCCAAAAAGGATTCCGTGAGCAAAAAAGATTGGGAAACACCTGGTTAAGCAAAGCTAAACAGATGTCTTTGCATTAGGATGTCTCAAAGCCTTTAATATGTTAATGAGCATCATGGATCTCCAAGTGTGGTCCAGGTTATGGTGTTTCACAAATTCATTAGGTCACAAGCTGATGCCTACTAGACCAGCTATTTCTGGACCACTCCCAAGTCTGATTCTAGTGTAGAAACAGCCTCCCTGGTGGAGAGGCTTAGATCTCTGGGTCAGTGGGCCTTTGTAAAAATGTTGCGCTGATTCTTCTGCCTCCAGAGGCTGGATGGGGTTGGGAGACAGGAAAAGGAAGCTTTGTGAAACACCAATTCCATTAAGTGTAACCTCCCTCCTCTCCCTTCACCAACAAAGGGAAGGCAAGAAGGAAGGGAAGGCCATTCTGCTAACATGAACATCTTTCTCTGAGTTAGGATAAAAGATGATCTCTTTGTTTTCTCATGCATCAGGAAGAACAAAGTTAAAAATGCAGGCCTAGGAAAGCAAAGGGAAAGAGGGGAGCAAACAAGAACATTTGTTTACTTCTCCAGAGGAGGAAGGCGAGGAACGGAAGGCATGCAAGGGGAGATCAAAACATGGTCGTGTCATCAACTTTGGCCTCATTGCTTTTATCAAGCAAAGATCATGGTGGTAACTGATCTTGGTCAAGCCTCAAGTAGCTCAAGAGTCCATGGTTTTGCTAAAAAATCGATTGCTAGCATGAGCTCAATCTAAGATGGTTCAAGAGGTTCCTCAGAAGGAAAATGGTCTGTGTGTGGGCATCACGTGCCTGCCCATGCATGCCCCTTGAAGGAGTGGTTCAGGGGAAGGGAATTGTGTCCAGAGCTCATTTCCCTTCCACCTAATTGGGTTGGTATTCCTGGACCTCGGATCCAGACATACAGATCAGCCTCTGATAAGCTGCTCTTGGCAACTTCGATGGTGCCTGTTATTTATTGTGCAATGCCGGATGGATCATGTAACAAGACATATTTGCACTCACTGCCTGGGCATGTGGGAGAACACACAAGAAGACACAGACTGATAAAGGAGGGTGGTGAACAAGTGTCTTCCAAAGGCTGCCACGGAACCCTTGCTAGCTGTCCTCACCACCCATACCCCCTCGTTCTCGCCTTGACCAGCAAGGCTTCCGTTTGTCAGCAGCATATTTTGCAGGGTAGTTATTGTGGAGAGAAAGGGGGTGAGTTTCAGGGTTGCTGTCATGGTGATGCACTGTGTGTCTACAGAGCAGAAGCCTGAGGATCCCCAACCTCCCTTCGCCTTTTCCATCGCTGGACGCAGCAGTCCCCCAGGGCAGGTGCTTAATGCTATCTATGACATTCTCTGCAGCATTTATAAGGTATCATCATGCAATTCTGTTCTAGTCATCACCCCTCTCTGAGGAGGTAAGTGTAACTGGACCCACTTTACAACAGAGAAAGTGAGGCCCAGAGAAATAGGTGTTACTCTGGGATTCAGAGAGAGAAATCACAGTGGAGCCAGGGTGTACTTCCAATTCTAAAATTCTCTGATGTTGTCGTAAAGCAATGACCAAGGATTAAGCCCCTTCCCCATCCTGGCTGCTCTGCTTATAGCACCCTTTTTCGGCAGAGAAGGAACATTTGGAGAACCCAGACCCCGGGAGGTTGAGTTTCATACTGGATTCCAGGGAATAGTTTATTCTGCTAGTAAGAAAGCACAGAGGAATTCTGTAACCACAGGATCTTTGCTTGGCAAGTGAAGGGAAACCAATAGGCGATGTGTGAGTCCTTTCCTAAAAGAGCTTGCAGTTTAAGAAATGAAGTACATACATCTGAAAAGTGAAATACCATGTATCATCAAATCTAAGATGCCACAGACTGTGAGACACTTTCAGAGATGTTAGAATGGAAAATTGTGCATCGATGGGATATAGGAGTAATACAAAAGGCAAACACAAATGAAAGTTGATTATCCAGAAGTGTCATAAGCTATGTGTTCGTTCACCAGTGTCCACTGATAGGCCAGTGCACAGTGAAGTACCATCGAAGAGTGGTACCAACGGCCATAGCTTTGAGCTCACAGTGAGGAAGGAAGCCTGTGGTGGGAGGCGGGTGCGGTATTAAGGAAGGGGTTCATGGATGATGTGAGACTGGGTGAGGAAGTGAAGAATGTGGGAGATTTCGAATGAGTAGAGAGGAAGAAGATGTGGTAGGAATTTCACTTCTGAACGTAAATTTCCAAAGAGGATCGTGGAGACACTATTCTATAGGTGAATTAAAATACTGGTATCTTAATCAGCTTGAGCTGCCATAACAAAATACCATAAGACCAGGTGGCTTAAACAACAGACATGTATCTCCACAGTTCTGGAGGCTGGGACACCCGGGCTGTCTTACTGGCTTGGAGATGGTCATACTGTGTTTTCACATGGCAGAGAGAGGAAACTCTGGTGTCTCTTCCTTTTCTTATAAGGGCACCAGTCCCGCCAGAGGGACCCCACCTTTAGGACCTCATCTAAACCTTAGTACCTCCCAAAGGCCCATCTCCAAATACCAGGGCTTCAACATACGAATTTGGGGAGGTCACAAATATTCAGTCCATACAATCGGGAACCAATTTAACTTAGGTTTGATTTGAGGGGTTATGGATATCTGTATCTTCCTTTAATGACACCAAATGCCACTGGTGAAATCACAGAATTCTTCTGGCTTTCACACCCCTGTGTCGTTCACCTTTCATAGAGTTCTGCTCTGTAGAGGGGATAAGGGAAGGGAACACATGGGTCTGCTCTCAGGAGGTGTAGCACAATTCAAAGTTTGAAAGGATTTTAAGAATAACACCAGGTAAGATGGAAAGTATGCGGGATACTGACAGTCTGTCATAAATGTGAAAAGATGGGAGATCAGGGTGGGCTAGTTGAGTAGGATCAGGCTTCTTGGGCAGGTGGAATTTGTAATGAACCTCGAGGATGGCGGGGCTTATGGAGTGGGGCTGCTGAGTGAGCAAGGGCGTGAGCAAATCTATGTGAATGTGGAGGAGCTGGATATTTGGGGGTCACTGGGAGGTGTCGCCAGATGAGCATCTTTCCTCCCATTAACCTGTCTCATGAAGGACATAGCAAGGCAAATTCTTTGTTTGTTTGTCCAGGGTGTAGTCGGTACAAAGGGTAGACATGGGACAGGGAGAGAGAAGGAAATAAAGGAAAGTACCTTCCACCTCAGCCTCACCACTGTTCCCCACATCTACGGGGAGGCACAAACTTACCCCATCAAGTTGTAAAACCTTTGCTGCTTACCTAGTGGCAGGAGATTGAGAGAGTTTGAAACAAAGGAGCAGAGCACTGGAGGAGAGAAAGCAAATGAGGGAGGGGCTACTGGAGTGGAAAGGGCAAGGCGTTCACATTTGGATTAGTGCTCGTTCTTTGCTTTCTGGGCCCCTTCCTCTTTTTCTATCACTGTTTGGCAACTAATCTTATAGGATTTGTGGAGTGTATTTTATTACCATGTATAGGTATTGGCAGGTTGCTTCGCTATTTGATGTATCTCTTACTTGTTATTTTATTTATTGTTATTTGATTCATTTCTTCTCTCTCCAATTACAATGCCAGGTCCTTGAAAGCAGGGACTGTTTCTTAGTATCTCTCAAAGTGTTAGGACATGTTTGTTTGTTTTTTTTCGTAGTAAATATGTAATAATATTGACTTCAATACTTTGGGGAAATAGGATGCAATTGTTAAAGGAAAAAAGAAAAGAAATGTATGTACAAAGAGTAGGGGAAGAACAATCCAGGTTTGTGTATTGATTTGTATTTATCTGATGGGTCACGCTCCCAATCCTGTGGATTTATCGATCATAGTATGAGACACATGAGGACCCCAGGGATACTTGACTGCCTGGAGGGCAATGCTGGGGTGGGCCCAGAACTGTCTTCTTCCCCGGCAGAGAGCCTGGGCGTCTGTCTCTGGGATCGTAAGCTGTGAAGTGGGCATGTCATGGTGAGAGATAGAGGCAAGCAACAGGACTGCTTCTAAGGAATGTGGCTCTTGGGAAATGATCTAAGAGGAGTGCTGGTGGATACATGGGTCTGTAGGTGAGGAGAGAGTTTGCACTCTAACAGAGGCAACTGCAGACTTGGCTGCTTCTCTGTTGCTGTCTCTTGTCACCTGTTAAAATGGGTGCAATGGACACATTTTTTATATTACTTGAAGGGCCATGAGAACTCTGTGTAACCGAGTGGGAGCTAAAAAGCAGGAAAATACTTCCTAACGATGAGTATTGAGAGAAGTTTTGATAGAACACTAGACAGAGATGCCTCAGAGAATTTTATAACTGACTGGTCCATTTTATAACTTGGGGTCCAAGATTTCTATGGAATTTCTATACATGGTCTTGAGGTTTTCCCCTGATCTTCTGAAATTGAATGCCCAGGTTTGCCTGTATGTGCAATTAAGCATTTTCTGGGAAGGGAGTTGACAGCTTTCATCAGATTCTCAAGATCATCTGGGACCCAGAAAAGTTAGGAACGTTCAAACGCCTCAGATCTCCAGGTGAGGAAACCAAAGCTTAGAGAAGGTTATTGACGTTTTCAAGTTCAGTCAGAGCTGGGACAGCGATGCAGGCGTTTAGTCATATAGCACAGTGTTCTCTCCACTATTCCTCTCTGACAGATCAAGAAGTCACTTTTGCTTGTGGATTATTTCCAAAATCCTACTGAGAAGGATGAGCCACTAAAAAGAGATTAGAGATTGATTTCCTGCCAGGGCCTCTAATCCACCAAGGCGACTCTTGTGTTGGAACCACTGTGAACTCACCACGGCTCACCACAGAAGAATAGAGGTTTTGTGCCACGAGTCATAGAACCCCGGTAGGATCATCTGGATAGACCCTAGAAGGCAGGTGTGAAAACGCTCCTTCACCTACCGTCAACATCGTTTTAAGGAGCTTCACCTCCATGGATGGGGGCCTGAGAAGAAGGAATAGAAACATGGATTGACATGCCTAATGCATAAAAATACCTTTGCCTAGCTTTTGAGAGTCTTATGTATTAGAACCAGTGCTACCTCAGAAATAATAGAAACGCACCATTAGTGAGCGCTCCCCACACTTCCGCTTTAGCCTCCCACACCTAAGGAAATCTCTTCCTCAAATCCCTGACAGATGGGCTTGGGCCTCTTTACCCCGTGACTGGTATGACTCTGAATGACCCAGACAGAAATGTTTTAGGTGAGCATGAGCTTCATGTTGGAGACAAGGCATGTGGAGGGGGCAGGCCACATGCCCTGGGTACAAGTCAAATTCAAATGCCTGGGGGAAAAATATTGTAACACTGAGGAGGGTTAGTGGTAGAATAGGGAGAGTGGGGTGAGGGAGGAAGGGAATAGAGCTAAATCATAGTCATGAATGGGAAGGAAGTCGGGAATCTGGGAGAGACAGGGTAAAGAAGCCTGGCTGAACTCTTGGAGAAAATTTGAGGCCATCCCTCTTAATCATGGCAGATAAAGAATGGTTAGAGGTGGCTGTTCAAAGGATGCTGGACATCTGGCTATCTGATGTTCCTGGATGGCTGAGACTTTTAGAAATTTATTTCTTATATTGCACTGAAATATTTTCATCTTGCATTCCCCATGGATTGCCTCTGTGCAGTTTCTTAAAACACTGTCAACTAGGTCTTTCCTTTTTTTTTTTCCTACAGAAAGTTTCTCCTGTATGTGAAAACAGCTGTGCCTCAGTCTTCTCTTTCTTCAACAACCTTAGTTTCTGCAGTTTCCAGTGACTCTGCAGGCCATTCCCTGTAATGCTTCTTGAGTGAGAGATACTCCCTCTATAAATGTCTTATTTAAATATAACTCAGTCATGACTAAAGTGGGACGCATTCCTCCTGGGGTAGTCTGATCCATGCAGACACAGTGGGGTTTGTGTAGGGTACTTCAGTAACCACCTCGGCTCCTTATGCCGAACTTCTACCTTGACCTAACTAGCTTTATCAATGCTAAGTTGATTCTGGAGCACCATCCTAGCCTGTGGAGGTCATTTCAGATTTGTTATCTTTTGTTCACTAGTTTGGTTTTACCTTTCCATTTTATGACGTCAGTGGAGTTGACTTAAAAATAAAAGAGCATTTTATTAGTTTATTTGAGGAGTTGATGGAGATATTGAATAGAGCAGGGTTCAGTCTTACCATTGTAATGGAGAAGTCCCTGAATGTGTGTGGCCTTCACCTCCTAAAACGAGCACCACACATTTATGGTAACCCACTCGCGGACGTGTAAATACCCAGGCATAGAACTTGATCTCCAGAATAACTAGACCATTTCAAGAATCGGTCTAGATCCAGGCACCCACACTAGTGCAGACGTTGTCACTGCGGATCTCCTTGGCTGTCCCTTCCACAGTTGTACTCAGCACCTCAGCTTCATGCAGCTATCGCCCAGCCCTGATGAGAAATTTTGGATGCGTTTTTCCTGTTCAAACTTAAAATCCTCCCTCAGATATGATTCTGGAATTTACTATGCCCAAAACCCCAACGTAGGGGGTAAAAGACACTCTTTCAGCCTACTGTTGGTTGGAACATGTGATCAATAGGTCGATAGTAATCTGTTGATCAGTATTCTGTCCTGGCATCTTTGCTTGAACCTGTCTACAAAATGCCATGTGTCTTTATCTCACTGCAAAACAGGAACAACGAACTTGTTTGTGACTCTTAGTAGGTAACTAATACTTCAGTATACCTGTGTCATATTTTGTGAAATGAGGGGTCTTGGATTAGCACAGCATTTCCAAAAAGGTTTTCCAAAATGAGATGTTGCTAGGCATTAGGTTAAAAAATGAGGGGGGAAAAAAGGAAAATTCAATTATTAAAAATCTTTGTGAATGCTTGATTAAAAAATTAAATAAGTTTCTTTATAAAGCATTTCTCAGAGCTTTCCACATGCTGTGTACCCCGTGAATCTCCAAGCGTGAGAAGTAGTATGCAGTTTTCCCCAAACATTATTTGATCGTGGAACACCTTCAGTTAGAACAAATATTCTGTGGCACCCCTTTTGAGAAACACTGAACGAGGTGGTTTGGGCAGAATCCTGAGGGATCTCCATGTGACAAGTGCATTCTTCACTCAGAGAGCCCGGGCTGGGATATGAAGGGCAGGTCGCTGCCCAGCCGTCAGCCAGCCTCCAGTGCCCACCGGGAGAGCTTGTCTTTCTGCTGCAATTATCACCATGAGGAGGGCACCTTCTGACCACTCCTGACATTGAAGAATGGGAGCAATTCCCTGTTCGTGCCCCCCTTCCCTTCTGTTGTCCCCTCCCCAGCACTTGGGGCATCTGCCTTGCGGAGCTCATTAACCTCTTTAATGATGTGGTATCCGTTTTCCATATACACCTCTGTCCTGAAAACTTGCCGACCACAGTGCTTCCCAGGAAGAGAGCTTTCCCTCCTGGGCCGCTCTGTGAACTGGAACCTGCCTCTCTATGCGGGGAGAATGATTGGCACTCTATCTCTGGTGTGGGGACAGGCGTAGGAGAGCAGCAGGGGACAGTTTTGTGGATTTCTTGAATGTTCAGAATGGCTTTACTGATTCACAAATGTGACATTTTTGTGGCCTGCCGATTGATGCAGTGCTCTAAATCCATTTGACGAAAGGAAGACTTGGCATTTTTCATTCTTTTCATGGGAGATGGGATACGTAATACAGTTCACACATCTGACTCCTGAGCCCTCCAAGATAAGAAATGGTTACTAGGATAAGCCCCTTTGACTTTGGTCAGCAGTACCAGGTGTACAGGGCAGTGCGGGAGAGCACTTTCTGAAGTTCCTCCAGTGGCTCGGACAGCCTGGCCCCCTCCCCTCTGCCCTGAGTTTGGCTTTAGAGCCAGACAGGTTGGATTGCCATCTCAGTTCTGCCACAAGGTGAATGATCCTGGGCAAGTCACTCAGTCTCTGGTCATTTCCATCAGTGATCAATTATCTGAATTAACTATTCTTAGTTTCTGTTAGTGGTTTCCCAACTCTCTGTGGTCCACAATACAACTCTTGCTGGGACATATTAAGCATGACATTATATGGAGCTTGCCTTCCTGCACATGTCAGTTCTCCAGACACATCCACACTTCCCACCAACTAGCCGTGGGTGCACGCATGCACACATCCACACAGGTGTGTGTGAGCCCGTGTGTTCTGTGTCTCCTGCCAACTTTACTATGGTTAGTGGGACTGTGATCATGAGGTTTAAATAACATTATGCTAATAGTAATAGCTAACATCTATCCAACACTTACTCTGTGCTTCATCCCCACTATCTCATTTAATCTTCCCAACAATTCTGAGGGAAGTATTTAACAGATGATGAAATAGAGATTTAGAAAGGTTAAACAGCTTGTTCTGAAGTCATGCCACTGGGATTTAAACCCAGACTCCAGAGACCAGCCTCTCAACCACTCTGTTATAAAGTACAGGGAAGCAATTTGTAAATCATAAAGTGCTCTGCAGACCAGGGACCATTCCTGTGGCTGCTAACCCTCTCATAATTCAAATGTGCCAAAGGATAATGAGGAGAATTGGAGTCCCAAGGCACCCTGGCCACATCATTGATGGGTTCTGACCACTGCATTTCTGGTTGGAGATGCGTCTGTTACAAGATCTCTGAGGAGATGGAAAGCATAGGGGGACCTCAGTGTTACTCTCCACTTCATCAAGAGAGAGAGCTGGGCAATTCTAGCTCTCCTTTTCTCCCATGTGTCACCCCCTTAGAGTCTTGTTCTAATTTGGACTCTGAGCCAAGAGAGAGTAGTCTGGGGACAAAGACTACTGAGGGAGAGGATGATGTTAGGACACCGCAAAGCACAGGGAATGACAGGACACACTCCCGAGCTTTAGCCATGTTAGGAGATGATCAAATAAATCAGTCCTCGGATCATTCCTTTGACTTACCAGCACTTTCCTTGGGCAGAAATGCAAGCAGTAGTTGAGACTAGATCTCAGGACCTTAGCCTTGAGACTCCAACAGTCACAGGGCTAAAACAGATGTGCTTGAAGATCTTGCTGTTTATTTAATAACTTGCATCAGTGAACCATGGCATAGCCTTGACAATTCAGGCTTTTTAGTCTGCCTCTATTCTATTACTTCTTTGGCCATTGTGATGGTTTCATGGTAAGCGATGGACCTGGGTTTTCATCTGTTTTCCACGTAAGGAAATATAGTCTTGGGCTAAGAGGCATGTCTTCCATTGTCCGCTACTGAAAAGGCACCGTCTGGGTTCCTGGGATGCCTCCACCGTCTACCACAAATGCTGTATTTGTGTGATGTTGGTTCATGGTCTACACGCAAACTATCTTGATAACTACTTCCTCAAAGTAACAGCTTTCTCCATCAGAAAATCTAAACATTGGCCTCTCCAAACTGAAGAATATCATCTTTCTTCCATTTAGTTTGTAATTGGTGAATTAGGGTCTTTTGGGACCTTGTGATGTGGAAGTGACAGTATTTATTTTAGTTATCAAGATGAACTCACACTGGGATTAGGTGCAGTGGTGCTGTCATAGGGCACAGAAAGGTGGCAGCCTCTCGATTTTATCTACGGTGGTCCATGAGCCGTGATCACTGCCCTTCTGTTTTATTTCAGGAGACGTGTTTTCCATCAGCAGACTGGTAGGGCTCTGCAGTTGTCCGTAAGAAATGCCTGGTTTGCTAAGCTTTACCGCGTGGGGGATACTTTCAACATGTAAAACATAATCCTTCACTGAAACCTTAAATTATCCAAACTGAAAGAACTTTCCGGGTTGAACTGGCTTTTCTCAGTGAGGTGGTTTGTTTTCATTTGCTTCGTGTCTCCACTTTTGGCCTTTGAGCTGTCTCTTGTCAGTTTCGTTCCTATTTAAAGTCAGTTTCACCTCTCAGTTCCCTTCTTCCACCTCAGCTTTACAGAGTTTCATTTCCCCACACAATGCATGCATGGGGCAAGGTGGAAGGGGCTTTATAATGAAGTCTAAAATAAGAAGACTTCCCTGAAATATGACCAAAATATTGGACAGCAAGGGGAACACAATTTGATTTCAGAACAAATCACTCATTGGAAATCTTTGACCTTCATATGCCTCATCTATACATAAAGCAATTCCTAAGTAGAGCATAGTTCTCAACTCTGGCTTCATGTTAGAAACACTAGAAACTTCTTTTCTTTCTTTTTTTTTTTTTTTTTTAATGAACCCAGATGTCTGTGTCTTATCCCATACCAATTAACTAGAAAATCTAGAAATGGGTTCCTGGCATTTATGTAGTTTTTAGGTTCCTCAGATGAATTTTGTGTGCAGCTAGGGTGGAAACCACTGGCCTGAATGCTTGTGGAGGAATTCTGCTCCCTCTTGGATTATTGTGCTAGTGGTGCCTCTGTTACAGAAGCAGTAACAGAACTACTGTAATGTCTCCTGGACTGATGGTGACAACATCCCCTCTCCTGCTTGGTAAATTCTGTTTCTGAAATGGTCTTTGTTTTAAAGGTGATCGGCTAGAACATTTCCACCTCAAGCTTCTCACCACGTCCTTGTTGCGATAGAGGAGGGGCCCTCTCCCGCATGAAGCCTCACACAGCTCCCCCTGGATGGGAGGGCAGGAGGCTGGTCTGTGTGGGGGCGCTGCAGAGAGATGCACATGTGTCTGTGCTCCAGAGTGCTCAGCTGGCTTCTAAATGACTACCAGGCCCCTGTTCAGAAGCCCCACTCTGCCTTGGTAACCCAAGCTTTCATGCATCAATGGCCAGCAAAGCCAAATTCTGAATCTCAGTCAACTGACCTCATTTCTAACGTGTGAGAAAGGAGTGAAGCTTTGACTGAAACTCAGTGGATTTCATTAAATGCTTAAGGCTTATTCTGAGCCTTTCCTATTTATGTCCCTCACTTCCTCTTCCCTTCCCTCCTCTCCAGCCCCTGCCAACCCAACCTTGATAGAAGCATAAAATCTAATCCAAGTTACAAATGTGGTATGGGATATCAATGTACTTTGCAGTTATCCCACAATCAGCAGATCTGGACTTTTTGTTCTTGTTTTTATTTTTGAAGGTGGGTGTGGATATAGAGAGAGGTCTACAGAAGGTCCTCTAACACATGATGCATTACATGGCATTGTGTGCTGATTTCCACCATGTCCTTTACAGCTTGAGAAGTAAGGGACATAACAAAAAGAAGCAAGGAGTCCCAAATAAGATTTAAATTATGTGTATGGTACCAAAAACATTTCCATCCTTTGCAAATGGCTGATGACTTGGACATGGTATCTGAGTTTCATATTGAATCTAATGATACAAAAGGCTACCACATTTGGGAGTATCTACTGTGTGCCGGGGACCACCTTAGAAACTTGACACGAAATCGTCTCAAATCCTCGCGACAAAGTAGGCAGTGTTGTTTCCATTTTACGGATCTATAAAACAAAACAAAAACCGAGGCTTAGCAAGTTTGCAAAACTCGTTCAAGGTCACACAGATCGCAAATAACGGAGCTAGGAATCAACCCAAGTCAGTCTGATCCCCATATACTTGCTAGCAAACCACTAATTCTGAAGAATTCACTATAGTCCATCAAGGGAATGCACTTTTTGAGTGAGGGGCAGCAATAGATTACAGTGCTCTCACTGGGTCTATGTGAAGTTATACCAATATATTTCTTAAGACAACATACCCTATATTTTTTAGAGATTTATTTCATATACATATCACTTGTAAATAGAGCTTTGATACCATTATTGTATATGGGCCTCTTGATAACCATATGAGGTGGGCAGAGCTATAGCCCCCCACCCCCTTTATCTCTTAGAGGGAGAAAACCAACACAGGAGAAATTGATTACCTTATTTATACTTAAATAAGTTTTTTCAGTGACAGGACCAGGGCTGGGACCCAGGCCTTCTGTCCCCTGGTCTAGTGTTCTTTCCATTGCCTGTGACTAATGGTAGAGGTTTGTGTACAGCCTGGCCTCATTGTACCCTGACTGACCCAGGCCATCAGAAGCACAGAAGTAGCTATATTAGGACCATTAGGTAACAGACTGGACTAGCGGGCTAGACAGGTCTTTCCAGCTTTATCTCTCACCTTGACCAATCCACAGTTCTACCAAGTTCTAAGGAGTTTGTTTTTGGGTTGTTTTTTTTCCTGCTTCAGGGACTGCTAACTTTTTTTCTCACTCCTGGTGTGCTTCAGTCCCTTCACCACTCTAAAAGATCCGTTCTATTCCAGAACCCACCTCCTTAGGAACTCCTTCTGGATTTCAGCTAGTTCTTGGTATCTCCCCAGGCCCTGAATTCCTAAGATGTTATCCAGACAGTACAACTCATTTAGCACTTAGCATATTGAGGTTGGAGTTTTGGTCAGGTCCTCAAGTATGTGCAAAGCTGGAGATATTTGTCTACTCGTTTCTTTGTGCCAAGTATGGAGGTGACGGTGGGGGTGGGGTGCTCAGTGTGGTTCCGAGTCCATGGTGGCTCGTAACATATATGCATTGATCATTTGCTTTTCTCTGGTTTACTATGAAGTATTATTTCAGTGGTTACCAGGGAATGCTGTGAAATAGAAAAAAAGAAAAAGCAGTAATTATTTAAAAAGCAAGGATAGGTCAAGAGTTTCCCATTGAGCCTGGGAGTGTAGGCGTGGTGCCCAGAGAAAGAAAGACTGTGCAAGCCGGTCTCTGGGGTGGCCCGAGCCAAGGTCTTCAGAGTGTATTTAACAGTTCTGTCACCATTAACAACCGGCATTGGCAGCAAAAGGAACAAACATTTCTAAGGAGTGAATCTGGGTATCAGAATTTAAAGGTCCTGAACTGAACTCAACTGCTGACTTGCTTTTAGCTCTTAAGCCCCATCATTCTGTGTGAAGAATCATTCACTCATCCTCTTAGGAATCACTGAGTACTTTTGGGGGGCAAGGCGCACTGTTAAGTGACACACAGAACAGAGATGCTGAAGAGATGGTGCTTGTCATCAAAAAGATCTCGGGTTAGCAGGATTCAGACAATAACATATACGTAAGTTCTACGTGGGCAAAACAAAGACAAGGGAGAAATTATTCTAGACTTAGGAGGAGCCTTGTTGACAGAAGTCTTCATTGATAAATTTAACTGTACCAAAGAAGCTGTCTTAAACAAGCAGAAGGAGAGATAGAAGCATCTCAGTCCGAAAGTAAGAAGGTGTTCCAGATGTTGAGGGAACAGTGAGTAACCACTTGGGTCGGAGTCCATGGTTGGGATTATGAAATAGGAATTTATAGAGGACACTGAATGCCAGGTCATGGCAGTCAGAGTTTGTTAGGCAGAGGGGATATTTTAATGGTACAGGCCAGTGTGGCATAGCATCCAAATTAGTGCCCTGTGTCTTCGCCTCATAAATGAGGAGAAGTAAACTGATTGCTCCCTCTAAGCTCCCGGGCATGTGGTGGGGAACACGGTGGTGACTGTCATTGAGGCATCCGCGTCCCTTAGGTGGAAGCAAGCATCGCCAGCTACATACAGCGTGGAGCCGAGTTACTTGAGGTTGATGGTTACTATATGGACGCTGTACATTCTCCCTGTGAACACTTTGGAAAATCAAGGCAGTGGTCATTTAAAGCTGTGAAACCTTTTTTCTAGTACTCTCCTGATGTATGCTGAAAGCCAGAATTGAAATAATCTTTGGAGAGATGTTCCTCAGCTTCTGATATTATTAATTACTATGTGACCGCTCAGCCACATCTGACAGATGTGATCATTCCCTCCTTGAAACACTTTTCCCTTGGCTTCTGGGAAGCACTCACTCCTTGGTCCCCTCCTTGCTCTGCCTGCTCCCTATCTGAATCTTTGCTGGTTCTTGCTCATGTACCTGACCTCCAAACTTTGGAATGCCCCAGGACTCAGTTCCCCAATCTCTTCTCTCTGTTGTACTCGCTCGTGGCACTGAATATCATCTACACATATAAAGCAGTCACATGTTTACCTCCACTCTGCACCTACCATCTGAACTCCCAACTCATATGTATCCGTTCTATTTACCACAGTATCTGGAGTGACCTTTTAAAACATCAGTCAAATCGGGGCGTTCCTCTGCTGCAAACCCTCCAATGGCTCCCCATTTCATTCCAGGCAATGGCCTGCAGAGTTATCAGTGAGCTGGCCCCTGTTGCCTGTCTGGCCTCATCTCACTCTGCACCACCTTACACAATACTCTTAGCACCCGTCTACCTCAGACACTTTTTTTTCTTTTTTTTTTTTTTTTGGCTTTTGCTGTTTCCTCTGCCTGGAAGGCTCTCCCCCACACATTTGTAATGCTTGCTCTTGACGTGTCTCCTTAAATAGCAGTTATCCATGATGACATTCCTGACCACTCTCTATGAAATAACAGACTCTATCCCTTCTGACTTTTCCTGATCCTCTTAACCTGCCTTGTTTTTCGACCTAGCACTTACCTCTCTATCAGGATGGATCACGCATTTTACTTGCATTTGTTTATTGCCTGCCTTTCTCTGCTGGAATGAAAACTCTGAGAGCAGGGACTTTGCTCTGCTCACTGCTATGTCCTTGTGCCTAGAGCAGTGAGTGACTGGCACACAGTGGACGCTCAATAAGTGTTTGTAAAATGATCCATGAAATGATCTCTTCTAAAAATGGAACTCAGAAGAAGAAACAGTCTGGGTTAGGACCTGGCTCAGGAGGAACTTTGTCACAGGTCACAGCTAAGGCCAGTCTTCAAGGTGGAAGACTTGGGGGAGACCAGGTTTTTCTTGCTCTGTGATTTTAGGATTTGGGAGTAATAAACCTTCCAAACCACAGTTTCCCCGTGTGTTGAATGGGTGCTGATGTCTTACCTACAAGACAGAAGTAAGGATCAATTGAGGAGGTAGATGTACTTCTGCCAGTTAGATGATTGACCCTTTTCCCTGTCTGGTAAAGGAACCAGACTTGGCTCCCATTGTCTTCTCGGAGGATATGTGTCCAGTCTGTTTTGTTTTGTCTTTTGGCAGAAGATAGCAACATAGGGTTTTGTTGTTGTTTTTATTGTTGTTGTTTCTAGCTTTAAGCAGGCATTTTGTGGATGGATGTGAAGGCATTTGACTTTATTTGGAGGATGGTTTCTTATTTTATCCCCTCTTATTTGTACAAATTTTTTTGTTTTATTTTAATATGATAAATGGCCAGCAACTTCCCTGAACCCTGTGGAAATGGTATCCAGGCTACAGAATAATGATTTAGTGAATGGCAGATCCAGTTTATGTTGGTGCAGATCAAATTAATCTTTATTAGTCATGCCTTCTCTGACAGTAACCTCATCCTTTGCAGAAGTGCTCCTCTTTATTGGGAAGTAATAGCTGTGAAGAAAGGCTGAGCCCCAGTCTGGTTATACTGTACTGTGGCTTCTCCCATAGCTTGGCAAGAGAGATAACAGCACACATCCAGATTAAAAAAGCAACACAAACAAACAAAACAACATATGAGGCCTCTCTCTCTCTCTTTCTCTCTCTCTCTCGCTCTCTCGCTCTGTCCTACTACTGCCTACCACAGAATTCAAG
This sequence comes from Rhinolophus sinicus, assembly GCF_036562045.2. NCBI lineage: Eukaryota > Metazoa > Chordata > Mammalia > Chiroptera > Rhinolophidae > Rhinolophus > Rhinolophus sinicus. The sequence continues at coordinate 23,314,680 of NC_133758.1, read as the reverse complement.
TTCTAATGTTGAGAAGAAAAGAAAAGAGGCTGCACAGTATGCTTCCCCGTCAAAGAAAACAAAAGAAATAATTATACTAATAATGAGTGGTATTTATTATAGTAGGATTAAATCCACAGGCTTCCTCTCCTGGTTTCACTGCCAATGCTTGGGTCTTAAGGACAGCAGTCTCCAAACCTCTGAAGTCCTTACTCTCTGAAAGGTATTTCCACTTCTGGGGTGTGTTTGTGGATTAGCTTCCAACAATAAGATAAGCTCTTTGCCTGGGGATAGTTCAAAAGGAGCCTCCTCCTGCAGCTTCAGTCCAAATTGGAATACAGAACACTTGGAAAATAGAGAAAGATGAGATGGGCAGGCAGAGGACAGGGAGTCAGGGGACCAGGCTTCAGTTCTGATTGTGAGACCTCTGGAAAGCTCTTAACGTCTTGATTTTTCACATCTGTAAAGTAGAAGGGTAGTATCAAATATTGTTCATCCTTAAAATGAAAGAAATTCTGACACATCCTACCACATGGATGAACCTGGAGGACATTGTGCTAAGTGAAACAAGCCAGTCACCAAAGGACAGATACTATTTGACTCCATTCCTATGAGGTACCTAGAGTAATCAAATTCACAGAGTCATAAAGTAGAATGGTGGTTTCCAGGGTGTGGGCAAGGAATGGGGAATCAGTGTTCAGTGGGTACAGAGGTTTGGTTCTGCAAGATGGAAAGAGTTCTGTGGATGGATGGTGGTGATGGCTGTACAACAATGTGTGCTATTGTTAATAACTGCGCGGGTGGTCTTTAAGATGTAATTTGGAGAGTGTCAATTATTTCTCAATAAAACTGGAAAAAAATGTGACTTGGGGAGCCCTTGATGACTCAGGAGCCAATGTTGCATGCCAAGAGATTGCTAAATGGGTAGGACCCCATTCTCACCCCAGAAGCTTTGCTTTTTATGTTTTACTCATTAGGATCCCATGTAATGTTTTCTATAAGAATATTCTGAAAAACATATGCAACACAAATACTCAAAATATAAGGAAAATGCTTTCATTGTGTGTGTGTGTGTGTGTGTGTGTGTGTGTGTGTGTGTGATGTGTTGTGTGTTGTAGAGCTTGGGATAGATAAGGTATAATGTTTTCAAGTTTCTTAGTTTAACTCTCCATTAAATGTTTCCTTAGTTTGCACAAATTGGTCTGGTTACAATACAGATTGCTCCATTAAGGATCTATTAAGACTAGCTGAGGATTTCGTACATGTTTACCAAAGTTTTTGGTGATTACCAGGTGTTTTGTTCTTTCCCTTCTAAGAAGATTTGAACTTCCCATTGGTGGATTTGTAGTGTTCATTGCTTAACTATATCAGATAATGAATTGCACAAGAAACTTACAGTTTCTGAATTGTTGCAAACCCCATAGAGTATACAGAGAGATGTATTTTTAGTAAGGACTCTGTTACTTTTACAGTTGTCTCTGGTTGCTCAAGAATATCCTGTGGAAATCCTCAGGAATAAGGCAAAGACGTCTGGCTCTCTACTCATGCTCCATACCCACCGGGTGTGATGGAGTTGGAGGGCAGGCTGATATCTCTGCAAAGGGCCCTATGAAGAGAGATGGGCAATGTGACCTGTTAGGTAAAATACACCTGTTGTTTACTTTCTCTAAGTGACAGTGGCAGGAGGCACACTAGAAGGGAGGAAAAGGAGAATAAACAAGCTGGAGGGTGAGTTCTATGGTAAAAGCTAAGTCTGTGAGTCTGAGGGTGCTGGGACTAGGATTTAGTGAGATGTCTTATCCAGAAAAGGAATTCTCACCTATGAAGAGTTCCAGGGGCCCCACAGTTGGATACTTTCCATGGGAACCTGGAGTCATTCCTTTTTCTTAATTCATCTCCCTTTTTATGTCTTTACCTTTTTTGTCTTCCTTGCTATGGTAGTTCAACCACTAGAAAATTGGCACTTAGCCTGAAACTGATCTTTACTATTTAGATTTATTGATTTATTGATTATTAAAAACCACAGGTCCCCTGGGAGCAAAAAAGGAGGAAGTCCTGATATTTTCTTCAAACTACAAGAAGATCTTTTCAAAGTGTGCTCTTTATCATCGCTACCGTGTTTCCCCCCAAATAAGCCCTAGCATGATTTTTAAGAAGGACATCCCCTGAACATAAGCCCTAATGCATCTTTTGGAGCAAAACTTAATATAAGACCCGGTCTTATTTTGGGGGAAACACGGTATTATTGGGTCGGCGGTGATTTCTTAAAGATGTATCAGTTAGAAGAGACCCACCGAGATAACATTGGCTTAATCAAGCTAAGTTCTCCTGGAGACTCTGATCTTCTATATTTTTTTTTTCCTTTTCTTCCACCTCATGTGGAGTTCAGTGTCTGGAAATAGGTATTGGGATAGAAGTGAGAATGAGGAATAAAGAATTACAATCTTTTTTTTCCCCATGACTAGTAGAAATCTAGTACAAACAAACAAACAAACAAACACAAAATTCAATTTCCACCCCACCATTACGTCACGTATAAGTTCATATAGAGCCGTCTTTCTGTTGTTGTGTAATGGAAAAGGCTGATAGCTGAATGGCAGTCTTTCAGGCCATATACTGCACACGCGCGCACACACACACACACACTCATATATGAAATATGCAATTGCCATGAGGATCCTCTTTCAGCACTTGACACTACCTGTGTGCCCAGATGCCATCCAGACTGTAGATGAGGGCTCACCACACACATTTAATTGCAGAAATTCCAGAATCTTCCCTCTCAACACACCATACAAAGAAAGTCCCAGGCTGTTCCTTACTGCTAATGGATCCTGATTTTCTTTCAAAAAAATCACTTCCTCCTTCCTCTCCCCTTAGTCCAGTAGAGATATAAAATACAAAAAATACAGATCCTATGGGAGCAACGAAGAACACCACTGGTGTGTATTCAAACCAAGGTGCTAATGACTGGTACCTGATGTGTCTGTGAGAACAGTTCCTGTACAAGTGAAGAAGGGAGGAGCGAGGCCGTGTGCCCAGCACGTTCCGATGCGGGAGAGCACAGAGCAGAAGCGGAGGATGCTGGGACAGCAGCATCACCTGGGCTTGCCCAAGCCTGGCCCTGAGATGGTGAAGTAACAGCCTCACCTCCCTTGGATCTTTATCAGTTTGGCGTTAAGCATGTTTTGAGTTTACCTGCTTTGTTTACTGTGCTTTCATTTGCTGGTTTTTCATCTGTTGCTTGTCTTTGGGTTGTCCTTTTATTCTAGAGTTTGGGGATTTTTTGCAGTGTCCTTGGGCTTGCCAGTGGACTCATCTTTTTATCTTTTACACTTGAGTGATACATGAGATGGACCTCACTGTTTTTTTATTTTGTTTTCAGCACTTGCCAGAGCAAAACATTCCCCAGCCTCAACTGTGCAGGAACAGTGCACACAAAATTTGGAGTCATTCCTTCAGCATCTCTCAGTGACAACTTACAGATAATGACTCTCCAGATGTCAGGGAACTCAGTAACCAATCCCGTCAGGAAGTACGGGAGGTCTTATCGACCAGAATGTAGGCAGTCAGATATTTCATAGCAGTGGGGTGATAATGGGAAAAGGTAGATTGGAGAAGGCATTGCGAGCTCTCAGGGAAGGTGTGAGGATGGAGGTGCCTCCAGACCCAGGACTGTCTCTTGAAGGCAATGCAGAGGACTACATGGCCCTTTCAATGGGGGCTCGGAGTCAGTGGCTCATGGTGACTATGAACCACAGTGGCCTGCCGTCAGCGGGGCTGCCTATCCTGGACCAATGGTTTTCATTTGCAAGGAGACCAATACCGTGATCTCTCGTTTCCTTCAGCACTCATTTCCAGGCTGCTGTTGGGGTCACTGACTGCATCTGAAGTGCCAGGGAGCTTTTGAAAAATACAGATTCTCAGGATCCACTGCAGACCACCTGAATTAGGACTTCTGAGGGTGGCGTTGGGGAACACACATGCACACACACACACACACACACACACACACACACACACTTCCAGGTGACTCGGGTGAGCAGCCAGCTTGGGAGGCACAGAGCGAATGGGCAGAGAGCTTTCTCTTGCAAGTGAGCTGAGCCACAACCAGCCATCCACTAACTTCTCCTTAATTGCCTTGGACTCCACAGAGGGACATTTTTTGTGTGGAGCCCCCAGACAGAGGTGGGAGCCCCACAGAACTGGGCACAGGGGCAGAATGAGGATCCTCCCAGTGGGGAGGGGGTGCAGGGGAGCCCCATCATCTCAGCCCCCCCTTTCCCCCGTGCTCAGTGGGGCCAAGTCACGCCTGGGAAAGAGTGAGCAGAAGGCGGAGGCAGGGTTGTGCCCTGCATTCTCATCAGCACGTGACCCTTTCCACTCTTATCAAAATCTGCCTGGGTATTTCCTGCTGACAGGCCCCCGGAGGTGCAGTAAGAACAGAGGCCAACTGGGAAGGGAATGGAGGAGCAGCCCTGTGTTGTGGTTTCAATATCAGCTCTGTGCCCCCCCCACCCCCAGGGATAAATATTGTGCTTTGCAGCTTATGTGATGGAACAGACTTCCTATGTGCACGATTCCAGGAAGAGAGTTAATAAAACCTCTTGATACCTTGCCTCCCCGGCAGCATTTATTTGTCTAGCAGGGATGCTGTGTGCTGTTCATACAGTGCTGGTGTTAGGTTGACATTTGTTTTGACCTTTAAACTTTATGCTTCCTCCTTCCCAGTCCTCTCCCCCGCCTGCCTCCCCACCTCCTGTTGTTCCTCAGCAAGTGAGTTTGATCTTCTTCGACCTGGGCTTTTCCAAAGGTTGACTCTCCCAGGCTCGGATTGGGTGGGGTACAGGCTTTTCCTATTTTCTCTGCACAGGGGTCATTGTGCGACTATAAAATTATTGTCTGGTGGCAGCACGAGCGGCATTTCACATGTGGGGAGTGTGGAGAGTTTTGTTTTTTCTTTAAATAAGAAGAGGAAAAGCAAACACCTCCAGGATCCACATGTGCCCGGGGAGTGAGGGTTGGGCCTCCTGCATTGGCTGGAGAAGGCCTGCTGCCCCTCTGGAGTCCAGCCCGGGCCCAGCGGGGATGGCGGGCCACATCCCTGGGAACGCGGGAGCTTGTCAGGGAAAGGGACATTCTTGGCTCTGAGGCTTCTTCAGGTCCTCAGGGTGTTTTCATAAGGGTGTAACCCCAGGGCTAAAGGAAAATTCCACTCTCGGGCAGTCTGATGTTTTCTGTGCTTGGTCACCCTCCCAAGTTGCTGTGTGTCATGTGCTTAAGCTTCCAGGCTTTGCACTCGGACTGACTGGGTTGGAATCCTGCTCCACTGAACGCCACTGGACAACCTTATGTAGGTCACTTAATGTTTCCTCAGCTTTCTCATCTGTGTAGTGGGATTCGTGGGGACACATTTAGAAGTAAGTGCGATGATACATAGAAAAACGTCTAGAACAATTCCTGGCATAAAATAGATACCCCAAACATGTTAGACCTTAATGTTAGGATTCTTCCTCCAGTGTCTCCTACCTGAAAAAAAATCTGTAGTTCTACACAGTACCCTTTTGTGTGGCAATATCTTGGAGAGGTTCATTTGTTCCTCAAGTTCCTTTTATTTTCCTGGTCCCTGTTGAAGACCAGAGACACTTTCTTCATGCAGATCCACGGAATGGATTGCTTCTTTCCCTCATCTCCCTTCCCCACCTACTTCTATTGAATAGGGTTGGTAATTATCCATCTGTGATCTATGGTGACTTATAAAAAATAAATAAATGTAGAGACAGGCTGTCGAGGACGCACACTCATGAAGAATGCCCTTAGACCTCCCTCCATAAGTGTAACTGGTGCTGTGAACCATCTTCCTTTACTGCTCCATTTAGAGAAATGATGTCCATGGGTGGGGGTCCTCGATGGCTTCGACTCTAACCAGTTAGTTGCAGATATGCCCCCAAAGGCTTCGTGACAAGGTTGGCTTGCAGGCAGACACAAAGGCAGGGGTCAGGAGGAAGCCCCAGTAGACACTGCAGTGCTGGCTAGGAGGGCAGTAGGGTCTGCTGGTCATCTGCCCACTTCTTCACAGCAGGCAGCACGCTGAAGTTTTGTTTTAATACATCTTTGCTACATCAACAGAAAAGTGCTTGCTTCTTGCTCCCAGAATGTAGAGAAGTGATAGTTGGGATGTTTGTAGCCTCACTCTTTATTCCCAACTGTTTATTCCCAACTGATGGAAACCAAAACCCAAACCAAAACAAACAAGTAAACAAATACCCAGTCCAACCACTACAGCTCTGCAGAATATCTCAGGCTAGCTGGAGAGAATGTGGTCTTAAACTAGGTTCGGATTCCAAGTAAGCATGTAGCTTCCCCTCTCTCTTTCTCCCTTACCCCTCTCTGATTCTCTCTCTCTCTCTGTCTCTCTGTCTCTCTGTCTCTCTCTCTCTCCATTTCTTTCTTGGCATGTCCTAGTAAGGTGAAAGCCATAGCTCCTAGATGACGTGTTAACATATTTCTGTTCTGCTACAACCACTTATAGGTATCTGGGGACAACATGGCCATTGGCTCAGATTGAAAACAAAAGTTTGAGCCAGTGATAGATCATAGTTAGTGAAGGGTAATGTGAGACGGAGGAAGGGAGGCCCAAGATTTATGTGCTAATTCATGTTAGAAATATGCCTGGTTTGCTGTGGGCTGCATCAGTGACTTTGGATGGTCTTCTTAAAAGGATGGTAGTCTTTACTGCCTCTTTACATGTATGCATGAGTCTCAGCATAGTCAGGGGTTGGGGGTCTCCGTCAGAGTGAGGAGTGAGAGCATGGAAACTCATTCTATCCAGGGAACTTTATTGAAACACACATTCCTGATCAATATCTTTGGAAGTATCCCCAAGAGTGAGTGTGTGAGGATATGAGGGAGAGAGAACAAGTGTGTGTGTGTGTGTGTGTGTGTGTGTGTGTGTGTGTGTGTGTGTGTCTGTGTCTTCTGGATATGTGCATCTTATAAAAGACCTCCAAAGAAATTCTGACAATCCATCTCTGACCTGTACCCCATGCCAACTTGAATATTGGAGAACCACCCGTATAGTTGAACACCTGGTATAGGTGAACCACTAGCTATGACATGTGCAGGACCTTAGCAAGAGCAGTCATGCAGAATGTGGCTTGGCAACAGCTGGTGTGTGGATAGGGTGGGAATATCTGAGATTATGGGAACTTGGAGATAATTCAAGGGTCATCTTTAACTCCTCTACAGATACGCTGGGAGATACTCTTCAACCTCCTCTAGAAAATGTTATACAGTCTGGAAGAGTCCAAGCCAGAATTTGAATCTGGGTTGTCTGATCCCAGAGCTCACATTCTTGACAGTTAGTCATTCAGACAAATGACAGTAACCTCTCAATTTGAGTGAACCACACGTCTCCAGATACTTAACAGTAGAATCATGATATTCTACATTTTCACTTCAGTTTTTTCCTTTTTTGTCAAATCACCAAATCACTTCAAAGTTTGAATCATGCTTTGTAGAAAGGATAATGACAAGGTCCCCAGAGGTAAATTTAGATTTTTTTTTCTAACTTTTCTAAAAATGCTAATGGAAACCCTGAGAACACTTGTACTTTCAAATCAGTGCCACTCGCTTTCATAGTGAAGATCTCTCCAGAAATTAAAACCTTTAGTTCGTGGCCTGGATCAGTTTTTTTTTCCTTTGAATTGCTATTGGGGAAGTCATTTTAATGCTTATTTAAAATATTTTTGACCCATTACTTTATACACGCTCTGTGACAGGTCTTACACATACAAATTTGAATAAAATGATCTTGTCCTCAAAGAACTCACCATCTTCCGGGAGAGGCAGACAACTAAATCAACATGGGTATTTCTGTGTGACAGATGCCGTTCGTAGGATGCAGAAGGTGCTATGGTAACGTACCTAGGGAATCAGGAAGGTTTTCAGAGGACGTGGTAGAAGTCTTCTCTCTTTCTCACCATGAGCCTGCAAGAATGTAGTCCTTAAGTTTTGGTAACATTTTTTTTTCTGCCATCATCTGCTCCATAGCCTTGTTTCCAACAAATGACTTAAATATAACTTTTGTACACCTTTAGTTTCTGACCTTTTTTCTAGTAGTTTTAATTTTACTTCTTAATTCCTTCACTCAATCTAAGTAATTAAGATAGAGCATAATTTTTCAATTTAGGTCAGTTTAGGAATTCCCAAGCTCGGAAAGCACTATGTTTAATCATTTCTTTCACTCTCTGAGACTGAAAAATAGTCATAGAGATTGGATTTAGAATGACAGAATGAAAGACTCCCAGGTTTGGAAGGGACGCTAATGGACATCTTACAATTGCCTGCATGTTATACATGTTGACTCTGTGGCCCAGGTGAGCCAATAACTGGTATCAGTCACCTAGCCAGGTAGACTTGGGCAGATGTCTGCTCCGACCCCTTCTTTGCACTTGGATCTCCACCTAAAGTCTTCAAATATGATCCCCTCCTGAATAACCCTATTCTGCCTCTCTCTTAATTGCCCTCTAGCATCCAATGAACAAGGCCATTTTAACTTCATTGCTATTTACTTTTACCTGTCTTTTATTTCTCATGAAGTTGTGACGTATGATTACCTATGGGGAGCTGCCCTGGCAGGTAAGTGGGGGTGCGGGTGGGTATTATGAACCGTCACCCTCTCCTGAGGGCAGTGTGTGAACAGGCAGTGCAGACCTGGCTGCTAAGCCGAGAAGCACTTTCTAGGACACTTCCACCACTGGCGTTTTCTTCCCTCCATCTCCTGCCTGGCTCCGTTGGGCTCTCAGGCCCTCACACTCGTCTTTGGCTGTTCCTGAGTGACACTGGGGCTGCAGGGCCCTCGCCCGCCCTTTGCTCCACAGCACAGCCCATGCTTTCCATGTGGACAGCCATGCAGACGCAGCCTAGATTGATTTTAGTTCCCCCTAAAAGGCCAAAGAAAATATGATTTCCAACCAGACAGAATCTACTCTCATTTTATTTAGAGGCACTGTGAGGCGGAACTGTCAGTATAAGACTCTATCTCACAAGTTAGAAACTCCCGAAGCCAGAGGGACAGGAAATTTCATGGTAAATATTTAAGCTCCTGGGCTCCAGGGCAATTGGAAAGTGTGTGTTAAGAAGCTTTCCTTTTCCCTCTAATTCCCCATATTCATCACTTCAGCTGTGCCATTTGGGCTTATCCTTTGTGCCTGAAGAAGTCCTGACTTTTAATCTGTTATCTAGGAAAAAAAATGTAAAGAAATATAAAACACCCTAAATGGTGCCGCAGGGCGAGACTATCCTGGGGATATTTAGTGCTCAGATGTCCCTAACCTGAACACAGGTATTCACAGATGCCCATTTCTATTGCTGACCAGGTTAGTAGAGGGGCTACTTATGTAGGGCCAGGGGGACTTCTACTTACACTTTGTGTCTCAGTTTCCACACTGGTTAAGTCGAGAGAAAAGTTTTCTCCTTAGGCCGTCCATCACCGCTGTTTTTCTGAGCAGCGAAACTGTGCACACAGGAGATTCCTAGACACTAGTGAGGAAGAAAGCAGGGACTTGTGACAAGCTGAAATGGGCCCATTTTGGGGTCCAGGATGAAAACCTGATTTCTCAAGCGCTTTTGTCTGTTGGGTTGGAATGGCCCTGATTAGTACTTTCCATGGAAAAGCAGAGGCTGGGGAGCCACCCTCCTGTTTCTGAACCTGACTGTTATATTTACAGTTTCTGAGCAAATTTCTAGAATTTCACCGACAGAATCCCTGGGGCATGGAAATCAAATTCCTTGTGTGTGGACGGGCTGAGGGGTGGGCTGGCGTGCTCTAAAGAGTCTTTATCTGCCAAGCCCCCTCCTTTTCCTCTCCTTGAAGGAGACCGTGCCAAGACTTGAGTTGTTTAGTTTGGCTTGAATTGGGAGGCACTGATACTGAGCTGGCCTTGTATGAAACCCACTTGCTGATTCTTTCTGTCCGAAAGTCAAAAGTATAATAGCCTCTGGAGAACAGACGGCCATTCCTCCTTCCCATCCCTCTCTCATTTTCAGGCTAATGCGCCAAGACCTGGAGACCCACTTAGCAAACTGTGAAAGCTAGTAGGGGACCCCTAATCACTTACCATCCCCACCCCCCACCCAGGTTTTATTTGGGGCAATTTGTAAACTTGGGCTCCATGTTGAAAAGTTCATCAGAAGCTTACCAGTGAGAATTTGGTGCCCCTTGCTCAGCATATCTGTAAAGAAGTCCCAGGCACTGAATCCTAAGTTGTTTTTAATTTTATCATTTGATTTTCTTTCTCTCATCTGGTGAGTTTTACTAAGAATGCAAACCAAAATAATTAATAATAATAATAATAATAACAACAATAATAAAAAGCACATATTTTATTTTTTCTGGGGTCAAATCCAATGGTGAGATCTTATGCTTTTCCATTAAGTGACTGTTACTCTCTAAAGTTCTACTTTAGTTTTTGCCTGCCTCCCCACCCCTTCCCTCCTTACTATCTGGGTGACACACAGGAGGGCTGGGGAATCTGTGGAGGGCTCCATGGAGGTCAAGATTGCGGAATTTGTAATTCCTGCCCAAAGCCTGGGAAGGACCTGGGATCTCCCTGTTGGAACCCCTGCAGCGACTGGCTGCCTGCTGAGGTCTATTTGCTTAGCCCCAGAGCATTTCATCCTGTTCACACAGGGTGATGTCACTGGGTCAGAGCCTTGCAGCTGGGCAGTGGGGTGGACGCAGAAGGATGAATGGCTGGTTGAGGTCCGAGGTGTTGGGTGGCCACTGAGCAGTGGCTGGAGCAGCCTCCCGGCCACAGCCGTGTGTGTTGATTTTGTAGTGAGATCATTACCTTTCCTGAGTTGTTAAATGGCCATTTAATCTTCCTGAAGACAGCGCTGGACAATGTTGCTTTTGTAATTTCAGAGAGTCGCAGTAGGCAGGTTAGAGGAGGCTGAGTTTCCAGAATTCCATCAAGAGAGAATCACAGCCCTGCCAGAGACTCAGGGGATGTGTTTTCTTAAAATAGGCACCAGGTCACCGTCATCAGAGCCTTGCATTTGGTGGGGATGTTGGAAAGCTGAAGGACATGCGTGTAGTCCCCACAGAGTGCGTGGGGCTGGGGAAAACTCACTTCAGACAGAGCATAGCACTCCCCCAAAACCAGGAGTAAGGGGTCCAGGAGTGCCACACACACCTCATACACTACAGGTGTGAAAAGACATAAACTGCCTCGCATGTGCTAGTTTCCTTTTGTGACTGGGGTGAGTCCTGCCATTTCTTTTTCTTTTGCATTAATGGCCTGTCAGTGGTTACTTTAGTGACAAACAGTTGGCAGGAGAGGACAGGAAGAAGAGGAAAGGGAGGGAGAGAGGAAAGGGGGGGGGGAGAGAGAGAGAGAGAGAGATTGCGCGTCGCTCATCTAGGCTGCCCACTGCTGATGGGCAGGAAAAACTTTGTGCAGGGGTAGACTTTGAGGAAAACTCGGACAACATGCTTGGAGTCTGTTTGTGAGTTTCTCCAAGGGTAGCCACCGGATTACCCTGAACTAATAGTTTCTTACCTATCTGCCCTGCATCAGGCTCTGACATTTCCCTCCTACTGCCTTTGATTTTTCTCTGAGGATATGTTTTCTTCTCTCACCTTGTCTTAGTAATGTAATAGAGTAAAATTTAAATTAGAGCCTCCAAAGATTCTACCAACCCCACCATTTCTCTCTCTTCTCTGTCTCTCTCTCTCTGTCTCTCTCTCTCTGTCTCTCTGTCTCTCTCTCTCTCTCGTGCACATACCACACTTTCCTACCAACACTTTGGGACTACGGAAGAGTGTCCCCTCCTTGCTTGAGAGTCGGGTGCTCACAGCATGTCTGCCTCCAGCATGACCTGTGCCCAAATATGCAGTCTTCTCGTTATTCAGAAACAAGAAACACTCATCCAGCTGGGCTCTTCCAGCCCTCCCGGGCAGGCAAGTGTTGCACGAGACCTGGTTGTAGTCGGTAATAGTGATCCTCAAAGGCTCCATAAATGGGTGTCGGCTCCCCTGCCTCTCCTCACCTCCCTAATATCTAAGAGAAAGAAGATGTACAGCTGGGCAGTGAGCCCCCTGACCCCTTGTCCTGTTCTGGTTCCAGTGAATTGTGCCTTTCTCATTTTGGAACTGTCATTGCTGGATTCCTTTACATCTTTTAGGTGCCTAAGATTCTAAATCACCCTCATCACTTTTTAGGACAGTGAATCTTCAGTGTTTATTTTTTCCAAAGTTCTCTTTTTCATATGTTAGGACAGGTCCACTTGTTCTTGAGAGCCAGAATTGACAGATCAAGTCTCCACTGGAACTTTTCATCCCAATCATGATTTGCGGCATTTCACATTTGAAAGCTCCATATGCATATCTTCACATAGTCATCCATCCATCCATCCGTCCGTCTGTCCATCCATCCATCCGTCATTCCATGTATCCATCCATCCATCCACCCGCTTACCCACCCATCGACCTGTCCTTTCAAACAATGAGTGTTTTTTTGAAAACTGGCCATAGGTCAAACACTACTCTATACCTTTGCCTTACAGTGAACAAGACAAATATCTTACTGGCCCTCATGAGGTTGTAGTCTACTGGGAAAGAGAGACCTTAACAAGGAAAGCTATTGAATATTGGGTAGAAGAAGTAGGGTGCTATGGCAGATCATAGAGGGGGTTCTCACCTAGTTCTGAAGGTCACAAAGGTCTACCTAAAGAAGTGGTATTTAAATTGAGAGCTGAAGAAAAAGGAGTCAGCTAGGTGAATGGTGGGTGGGGTGGGGTGGTAACAAGGTGGGCTCCCTCAGGAGAAAGAGTTCCAAAGAAAGGGGACAGCTTGTCCAAAGGACCCTAAGGCAGGAGTTAGCCTAGCGCTTTGGAGGAACTCACAGGGCCAAGCTGGCAAACGTGTGGCAAGCAGGAGGAGAGTGCCTCCTGATGGGCTAGTGAGGGAATTGCAAGGGAATGAAGGGGGTTCATGGTAAGTAAGGGCCTTCCTGGACTTCATCCTTTGGACAATGAAAAATCATTGATGAATTTAAGCAAGGGAATGACCTGACTTGAGTTAGTTATTTCAATGATTCTTCTGGATGCTATGTGGAGAGTGGATTTTAGGTAATAAGTGTGGATATACGGATGTGCTCACCTCACTTACATTCTTAGAGACAGGGAAGTACTGGCCCATGCTGTTCTGATTGGCACCACTCCCACTGTGATATTTTTTAATGTGCCTCCCCTTAGCACAAAAGCCACAGGGTTAATTTGTGTTAATCTCTCTCTCTCTCTCTCTATCTCTCTCTCTCTCTCTCACAGACACACACACACACACACACAAACACACACACACACACACACACACACACACACATTGAGGGGAGGGTCCACATCATTTTCAGTTATGTGTCCCCCATTACTTAGAATAAGTCCTGGGATAAAAGGTGTCCAACCAGTGTTTGCCAAATTGCTGAATGGATGAAGGAACGCATAATCCCTCATTGGACACCCTTTTGAACGAATTTGCCCCTTAAGGTTTCTTTTGCCGTCCACATGATGTGCAAGGGAGGATGTCAGGGAGAGGGGAGTAATGCAGAGACCTGAACCAGGAGTCGGGGTTCTCATCCCACCTCTGCCTCTGAGGAGCTGAGCAAATGGGGCCAGGCTGCAGTTCTTGATGTCATTTCTCCAAGAGTAAGATGAAGGAGTTGAACCGGAGAAAGACAATTAATCTCCCAATTTTTGTAATTCTGTGACTTAAGGCATAGATACTGTTTAAATCAAACACAACCCTTACTATTGGCCATCCTCTGTATTTTCAGTTTGTCATAAAATGTCCTTTGTGAGAAGAGGTCAGAAACCCAGGACCACTTTATCGTGGGGTATTGCATTATTCCTTTCTGGTCTGGGGGATTAGGGGAAATGAAATAGCTGTTAAGAATGCAGCACGGCTTCAACCAGAACTTTAGAAGCCACTTAAGAGGCACACGGCTTCTTCCAGCAGAGCATAGGCAGAAAGAAGGGATTCCATTATGAAGAGAGAGATTTCTTTTTTGCTTTCTCTCCCTTAAAGAGAAAGAAAGGGGGTAAAAGAAAAACAAGACCCTAACTTTCACATCCTGATAAGAATTTCCTGGTATTTGCAACATGTAAAATAAACTTTTATATATTTTTTTAAAGAAATGCATTTTTGCTACTGGGCCAACATGACTGCTTTGGGGGAAAAATAGAGTCTTTTGGTTCCAATATGTAGATCAGACAGAACAAAAGAGCCACACAACTTTCTTTCTTTTTAAAATATTTATTTACCTCATAAGGGAAGGAAAGAAAAGTCAAAAGGAAACAGAAAGGAAACCCTGTCAAGACTGCTAACTCAAATAAAGTTTCATGGCTGTATGGAAATTGCCTAGATGGGTGTGTTGTTTTTCCCCCTGCTGGGACTCCAGAGGTGAGGCCCTTTCTTAAAGGACTGGAATGCATCCAGTGGAGAGAGCTAGATAATCTTTTGGGCTAAACTCAGACAATCAATCAACAAGGATTGGTACAGGCATACTGTATGCTTTCCCAGATGTCCTGGGGGAGGTACAAAAGCCTTGGATCTGTCCTCCCCTCCTGCCAGCTTACATTCTAGAGCGACACAGACAAAGGGAAGTGGCATGTCACCTTCTCCTTATGATAATTACATCTCACATCTGTGAAGCCCCAACACTTTTCATATCCGTGACCCCATTTGATCTTCACTAGACCCTTACCTGAAAGAGGCCCTGTAAACTTCAAAGAGTGCTGGAATTGGAGTCAGACTACTCAGACATCTGGGATTTTTCCATGAGTCAAGTAACTACAAAAAGCTTCTGTTTCCTCCTTTATAAACTTGCTTTCCTCATCCCTGTTCTCACTCTTCCCAGGGTTACTAAAAGGATCAAATAAAATAATGGATTTGAAATTGCCCCATAAACTCTGGGAAACTTGACAAATATGAGAAAGCTTGCACATTGGCGGGGGGCAGATAATAAATGTCCTGCACATTTTGGGGTGAAGATCCACTATATTAATGTGGAAAGATCGGAGACTTGCTCCAGGTCTCGTGGCTTATCTGTAGCAGACATGCTGGGTCTTCATCCAGGAGGAGGTGTTTCCAGTGTAATCCATGGTTGCTTCAATCACTGTGGAAATTCAGATGAAAAGTCAATCAGTGATAAGTAAATTCATGAGGCAGATTTCATAAATCATCAAGTGTTCATGAAGCTCCTCAGATGTAATTTGTTGTTGTTTTGTTTCACTCACAAGCTAGAAAGATACTCCCAAGACCGACACAAGGTGATGGTGACCATGCAACATAGTAGCTGAATGTGAGCAGCAGTGCCTGTTAGTGACCTAAGTCAGGAGAGGCCATGTACAAAAAAAAAAAAGAACAAGAGTAATGATGTTCTATTGTGCTTCAGACTTTCATGTATATTATAATATCTGATCCTTTCCGAAGTCTATAATATAGGGAGGAAAGGCATTTTTATTATCCTTCACTTTTAAATGCAGATCCTAAGACCTTGGGGAGTTTACATAATTTGTCCAAGGTCATCAAACCTGTAAGTGGTGATGCTAGGATCAGGCCCGGGTGTGGAGACTTTCAATTCTGCATCTCCATGGTGCTAATGCCACTAGTTATTTACATTAAGCTATGGGCAATTGGTTTGTTTAGCAGATATTGCAGATTTCCTGTAGTAAGAGGAGTCAGCCCCAGAAAAGAAGTGGGAAACCTTGTTCCAAGCAGCCTAATGTAGGGGTGACGGGTGGCGTCCCCTGGACTGATAGGCTGGGCCCTGAAAAGTCACTGCCGTGGTCCTGGGTAAGTTAGTTCCTTTGTTCTCTGGTCTTTGGATGATGAAGGGGTTGGACTAGATACATGGATGAAAGATACTATAATTCTAAATTTTCTTAAAGATATAACATGGAGGATAGGAGTTTTTCTTCATAGTATGCTGGTTCTAGCAATCCATTTTGTTTTGCAGAGTATTTTAAATTTTTCCAAGGACATGCCCATCTTGTTTCATTCATCCTTAGAACATGCTTTAGAGAGGTTAGCCAAAGGGTGATTTTTATTCATTGGCCATTCTTGCCTTTCTGTTTCTTCAACAAGCCTAGCCCGGACCCTGCTCAGGGGCCTTATCCTTGCTATTATCTCTGTGACCTGCTCCTTCTTGTCACTTGTGTCTGCCTTGCATGTCACATCTTCAGAGGGACCTTTGCAGGTCGTCACAATTAAGGTCCCCATGGCCCATTCTCTATCTCACTGACCTGTTTTATTTCCTTCAGAGGATATATACCTGAATTATGAATACTTACGTGAGCCTCGTCTGTCTCTCCATGCTGGAATTTAAACTCCAATAGAGCTGTTTTCCTTGTTCTACCTTGTATACCAAGCACCCAGAACAGTTCTTCGCACATAATAGAAGCTTAATATTTGTTGACTAAAATAAACACTTTAGGATAAATTTAGCAACTTGTTTTAAGATTGCATAGTCCGTGAGTGACTGACCGATGACCAGAATTCAATCTCTCTGCTCCTAGTTTACTGTTTTTTCCACTTGATGTTATGCGGCCAAAATGTGTGCATATTTATACCTGGGAGTTGCTGATGCCTACTGATGAAAGGTACAATCCTTAGGCGTTTATGTAAAACTGAATGCATTTCTTAAGGAAAATGTGGAAATCATGGACGCTTACGCCTTCAGCTTATGATAACAGACTTTATAATCTGTGTACTTTGTATATTCAACATCAATCATCCCATATTTGTTTAAGGCATTTTTAAAGGAAGCTTATTTTAAGAGCCCTTCCAATATTTTTTATTGATGACGGTTGGATTTTAATGTATATAAACCCACCATCATGCACACACACTCTCAAGAGAACATAAACAATAACATATGGGTTAGATTCCTGGTCAGACTGCAAAGATTTTCTCTCTGAAAGAAACTCTAAGGGCTTTAGGTACGAGACGCGAAGTTGCCGGGACATGGCTGTTTCCTATGAAATCAGCCTCAGAGGCTCCATTACAGGTATTTCCTCAGTAGCCTCGCTTCCCTCTGTCACTCATTTTGAATCTGTCAGTTTATTGGAACTTGTTTTTGGGATCAGGCAGAGTTGGATGTCACCTAGATTACCTCTTAATTGCATAGTTTATTTACTGCTGTGTGAAGCAAATTGTCTTGAGTTTGCCCTATGTTTGCTCTTCTGAGCGTCAAGAAGATTCTCTCAGGATGATAAGTTTTGAAGGTTGGTGAACAAGGCTGTTTATTGACTTCCCAGTCTCTCAACTTTCTTGTATCTTCACTCAGCCTTCCTCCTGCCTTTGGAGACCAAATGTGATCAATCTATCATTTTAAGACCATTGTCTCATGTCCTTGTTGATTTTAGGTGTGATTCTTTCCCTCTGTTGTCCCATTATTGAAATATAACATCCCCAGTAGTGCATGACATTTCAGGTTAGGGCTAAGTATGATTTCATAAAAGGACAGGCCAGTACTGACTTCTTCTCATATGTCTTTCGTGACATGCCAGAGTTTTGCCACTTTGGATTTTGTCATTGTGACTGACTCATAACTGAATGGACGGCCTCATTGTCCTATACTGAAATAACTCCCACTCTAAATTGAAGTATTCCATATATTTGTGCAAACTAAACACAATTTTAGCTCTTTTTCCTTACTTAATCTCTCAAGAGTTTCCTATTTCCCCGTTTTAATATGTGACCTCCTATAGCTCTGTTTCGTGGGGCTGCTTCTTCCTCTAGATTGTTTCTGTCTATCAGCCCTACTTCTGATTTTTCAGAGAGGCCACTGATGAGACTTGTAGAAAGATGCCCCTTCGTCCCACCCTTCATTTCCATTCTCTAAGCCAGCTTCCTGTGTGTGACAGAGTATCACCTCTATTCTCTGGAAATGCTATTTTTTAATAGTTCTTGGTTGATACCTTTTCCAAATTTTTTGAAAGCTACAGCGTTGACATCCTGGATTTTCCCTGTATACATGCTTATTGACTCACATAAAGAACGTAGGCATCTTAGACTTTTGGGGTTGATAATGGCATCAGCCCAGATTTAGACCTAAGTTCTAGCACACACAGAAATCCAAGCACCTGATTTTCATGCTCTTTGATTCTTTTTCATTTTTAGAATTGCACATTTTTCTATACCACCCATTTCTGTATCACTGTGTGGTATTATACAGTCATAAGCAGAAGTCACTGGCCAAAACAAAGGGGTAGGTATGCAGTGGGGAACTTGGAGATATTACTTTGGACAGATAAGCCTTCATGGTAAAGACCAAAGGAAACAGGCAAGAGGAAGACGCTGTGTAGGACCTTTGGGGAGGGGAGAATGTGTTTCAAGCTCTAAGACAACATCAACTCCTTTTGGCAAAGAGAAAACATCCATGGCAGAAAGAAACCTTTTTTGACATCAGTCAAGTAAGTATTCCCTGAAGATTTGGGGTTTGCCTCCTCCAGCACCCCCCTCCCCACAAATAACAAGTTCAGAGGCACAGGGTTGGATGGAGAACCACATGAGACCTGAGGAAGGAGGGGTTGTATTGACTTTCACTTGATTTACTCAAGCAATTGAGTTTGTCTGGGGAAATGTGATCGTCTCCATCAGCTGTCATGCTGAGCTGCTCCTGTCATGCTGTCAATAGCTTTCAGTTTCTGATCCTTCTCTCAAATTCACTGTCTGATAGGACAGCAGACGAAAGATGCTTTGGGTACCAAGAAGGGAAAGCATTTTGAGCTGTTACCTGGGAATCAGTTTACAGACTTTGAAGCCCTGTCAATTTAATCCTGATGGTATGTAGTAATGTACAAGGGACAATAATGCTTTTGAAGGTAATTTGGATTTCTCTCTTTAGGAATAATTTTATTTATGAGGAGAGCATGGATAGCGCCAGGACTAGGAAGAATGCTGCTGTGTAGGCAGGCTCGTTTCCTTAGTTATGGTGATATAGCTTAATTCAATATAGTACAGTCACAGTAATTGGAAGGATATTTCATTTATATAGCACCTGTCAGCCTGAAGTACTTTCAGAGTCTCCACGAACAGGCACTGCTTTCCCACTCAGAAAAATGCCGCTGAATCAAAGATGGAACTGAGACAAGCGTCAGAAGCCCTGACTAAATACGCAACTGAGTGAACTTTGGGGTAGACAACCTGGGGACAGGTACCTCTCATTTTATGAGACAAGTGAATTACTGAAAAAAATATGTAGAAACTGAGGTTTCTTTGGATGTTGGTTAAAAAAAAAATACTGATACCTGACGTGTTGGCCATTTAAAGAAAGTACTGGAAATTCCTTGTTAAAGAAAGAAAAAAAGAAACAAAAGACTTCTTATAATGTGAATAAGACCTTCTGATTTGTCTGTTTTACTCATTTGGACTTATATACATTAGTTTTTTTCTCAAAACAGGAACAGAGCTATGCTTTAAAGATCAAAGATAAAATGCAGCCCCTGAGGATAATTTCCCAGATGATGTTGGGTGGAAAAAAACCCTGCAGCTACTGAAAGAAACTCACCCTCGGGAGTGTAGAATCTTAGTTTCTGGCTGGCTCCTGGGGAAGCCTGTCCTGCTAGGGGAGAGAAATGGTGTTTGTTCTCTTGAGGAGATGTGAGGAAAGGCTGCTTCCTCTAGGACCTCTTCCCCAGCAGCAGGAGGTAGAGATGGTGGGAAAGATGAATCTTTGAAGACTTATCCAGTGACTCTAGAGGACAGTGTATAATGTCTATTGTACTTGTGAGTTAGTTATGATGTCACTGGAAGACAACTGGCTTGTAGACTATAAAACCTTCAGTGTATACAGAACTCCCCAGGCCATGCCTGTTTCCTCTTGATGAGGGTCTCATGGTATAACTTTAAATGGCTGAAGCCATTGGCAAAATGAGGGCAACAAATGCCTGGAAGCTTGCCCTTCCTCTTAGAACATTCTCTGGACCTTCAACACCTTATCTTTGCAATATTTCAACGCTCTAATGTTGTTATTTGTTCTAGAAGCACTAGTAAGAACGGAGCAACATTGTTTATGGAAAAACAAGTACTCAGCCTTAATTAGTAAAATGATCACTCATACAAACGATCATTTAAACATATGAACCACTTCCCACAAGAAACTTATTTTCCCCATGTTTTAAAACAAATTGCTGACTAAGAAAATCTTGTATCCCTTGGATATAATTTAGTCAGTGGTAAATTTTGTGTAGTGACAGTGGTTCAGAGGAGACAAAGATGATACAGAAGGAAACAGTAGGTTTGTCCCTGCTTTACCAAAAAGGGCTGTGACCTCAAAGAAATCATCCAACTTCCCTATTCCTCCACTTTTCCCTCTGTAAAATGAAGGACAAAAATGGTTGTTGGTGTACATTCCAGCTCATTGTTTCTAAGGTTCTAAAATTTAAAGCTGTATAAAATCCGGTTATCTAAATAATGTTTTCTTCCTGTGATTTTTACAAGCATTTTCTCTTGACTCTGACTTTATTTATCTTATTGGAGAATGTGGGAAAAATAGGACAGGGTCTAAGCGTTGGTCCAGACAGTAGGGGGGGGACCCTCAGCCGAGTCTATCTTCGGGCTGTGTCCATTTCACTTTAACACCATCAACACTGATATTCCTGTTTGGGCAACAGCCTGCCACCTCCTGCTCTTCTGTTTTTCCC
This sequence comes from Rhinolophus sinicus, assembly GCF_036562045.2. Taxonomy (NCBI): domain Eukaryota; kingdom Metazoa; phylum Chordata; class Mammalia; order Chiroptera; family Rhinolophidae; genus Rhinolophus; species Rhinolophus sinicus. Next base: position 23,293,992 of record NC_133758.1, on the reverse strand, counting down.
TCCTTGTCTTCTTCAAAAGCAAACAGAAGATTGTATTTTCTGATGAGTCTCTGTTGTTATCTATTAGCAGAGAAGAAAGAAGTAGGATGGACACTGTCCCTTCAACAAACTGAGTCTGTTCCATTTTGTACACGGAGTAAACTCACTCCTCCCACATTCCTAAAATTTAGCAAAACCAACTCTGACACGCCTGGTTTATGTTAGGTTTATTTCGGAGAGTACTTTTCCACACTGATTCCTTCTGATAAGGCCTGCCCGGGGCTGCTGTGCTGGCCCCGGGAGAGTCAGAAGTCATTGTGTGACAACTGTGGGATCCAATTCAGTGGACAAACTCAGGAATGATGTAATTTACCCTGATCTATTCTTTAAACCAAATCCCTACCCATTATGAGAATTTTCCCCCCTTCTCTCTTGAATTCTGGTCGCTGCTGCCCAGATTATAGTTCTGTGATCTCTGCAGGAAGAACAGGCTATGTTTTATGTGGAAGAAATAGCCACATATCCCACGGTCAATTTTTCTTGTGATTACTTTTGCTTCAGAAAGGGGGAATGTGGGTATTTTGGACTCAGTTTTAAAAAAGAAAAAAAGAAAAGCCTGCCCAACAACATTAGTCAAAACAGAAAACTCCTCAACCGAATCAATCGGTTCATCAACAAAGTGTTATTCAGTTCTTTCCCTCTGTCGGGCACTTTGAAAGATAAAAGACAAGTCTAAGGTACTGTTTCCAACTTATGAGTCCTGTGGACTCCTGTTTACAAAGATTTTGTTTCCTGAGCAGAAGTATTTATTAGATAATCATTCATTAATTTTCTCATTTTGATTAGTCAAAGCCAATGGGAACTTCGAGTCCATGATAGCCGGTGTAGTTACACTAAGGCGTGATAGACCCACGTGAAGCTGAGAACTTTGCTGTTAAAATTGACAGGAGACCTCGTCCCCAGTCCATTTGGGGACGATGCATTCACAGAGCTCTAGGCCATGGCCTGAAGCTTGGCTGCCTGTTAGAATCACTTGGGGAGCTTTTTATGAACTCGGATGCATGAATCTGTCCCCCCCACCCCAAGATTCTGTTTGATTGGTGCGGGGGTGCTGCCTGGCCATTGGGGTTTTTAAGACGTGTGCAGTCCAAGTTAAGAGCTGCTGTCCTGGGTGCTCCGGAATCACTTGGCCAGAACTTCTGGCCTCAGAGAAGTTTACAGTTTGTTTGGTGAGATAAAAGGTATATTCTTAGAAGAGACCACTCTGAAGAAATGTATGACCTAGATAAACTATAAGAGCACTTGTTTCTTCAAACACACTTGGGTATTCAATAATGTATTCGTTCAGAAATATTGATTGACCACCCAGTGTGTGCCAAGCCCTGTTGCCAACCCTGAGAGTACAAAGGGAGCAGAGCTGGTGAGAAATATGCTTTCATGGAGCTTGCAGAAGTTCATGAACAGCTGCGTGCAGGTGGGCTGGGGAGACTTTGGGGACCAGGTTGCTCTGGAAGCAGGCCTGGAAGGATTGGTGGAAAGAACGAGGTAGGGAGGGCACCTCTCCAGGGACTAGAAAGAAGACAGGGGACTAGGCCATCAGACCGCTGGAGAGCTTTGGGTGATTCCCAAGGTGCCTAGGATGTGACCTGGCCCTTTTATAAGGTTCACAGTAGAAAATACATGAGTTTTGATGAAAACATGCAGATTATGAATCTATGGCTCCTTCAGATCGGATCTCAGACCTGCACTTTTGAGTGAACATTTTTCCTTTTAGTGCATGGTAGCGGGCGAGACATTCCAGAGCAGTGGTTCTCAACCAGGGGGTGATTTTGCCCCTCCCCCGAGGAGATATTTGCTAATGTCTGGAGATGTTTTTTGGTTGTCACAACTGTGTGGGAAGTGCTACTGGCATCTAATGGGTGCTGCTAAACAGCCTACGATGCCGATGCACGGGTCAGACCCCACAGCAAAGGATGCTCCAGACCCAAAGTCAGAAGGGCAGTGGTCAAGAAACCCTGTTCTAGAGATAAGAGAGGTGGAAGAAAGGCTTTCTGCAGGATGTTCTTCTTCCTGTAATGCCTGTTACTGTAATAATGTCTCTCACCCCACACCAAACACACACACACACATCCTGTGTGTACCCTCACCAATATAACATGCAAATCAGTGCTTTGCTTTGTGGTCCTCTCACCAGTCCTAGAGGAGATTTGCATCTTCCAGGGGTTGGGGTGGGGGGTATGTTCAGGGTCTCCACACCTCCCCCAAGCCTCACTCTTTCCCTGAGTTTTCAGTTCTTTGGAGAAATTCCCACGGAGAGTAAGAATTGCCTTTGGGTTGCCTATGCAATTTCCTGCTTTGCTTTTATAATAGCTGGGCTTCTTCCTGTCTAAGGCTGAAACTCAAAGGTTGATTTTTCCCTATGGGGGCAAGAGAGAGCGAACAAACTCCTTCTTGGACGTTTCGAATGTATAAGTAAAGTTTTGGCTCAGGTTTTGAAAGGCACACGGTGATGTCAGCCGAGGCATGTCTGTCATTGCCCTAACCTGGTGGGTCAGAGGACCAGGAAACCATTCACCATTGCCTCTTCCTCCTCTCACTGTAGACAGGGCAATGGTTTGGAGCCAGAAACTGCTATTGAATCCTAGCTCGGATTCTCTTCCCATGCAATTTTGGGCAAATCATTTTATCTTTCTCTGCCTGTGCTCCGCCTTCTGTAATCCCGAAACACACTGCTCATTTGGGACTTGGGTGAGCATTAGATTTAAAATATATAAAGAGCCCGATACACCATCAGTGCTTAACGAATGGTAGCTTTTATAGTGTTATCTGTAAATGGAGCCAACAGGACTAGGTGATCAGCCCATGCATCTCCAATACTTAAACACATTGTCATGTTGGGAAACAGAGAGGCTTGGCTTGCACTAAAAAATAAGGAGGAAGGGTTTTGTATTTGTCCATAAGAGAAGACATCAATGTCTGCACATGTTCTAGGCAATTTTTATAGCACATCAAATTCCCCTCGACCCGAAGGAGCAGCAAAAGTCAGGGAGCAAGGTAAAAGTGTGTGCTGTCTGCCTGAGAAATGGAGTCAGAGCTGTGCCTGAGCCACCTCCCGGGGGGCGGGTGGCATGGCTGCCTCGCATGCTGCATCCTTCTCGGTGGGGCCAGCACAGGGACAGCTGCCAGTGCCTGCTGGCGCATGGACCTCCATGTTGCCCACTGCCACCTGGACCACCTGACCCTGTTGCCCACTTTCCTGCTCCCTGCCAGCCTGGCACCAGGATGTGTTAATTGCCTTCCCCTGACCGCTTCCCCCTCTTGCCTCGCCTCCCCTCTGCACACACTGCACTTGCAAAGTATGGATATCTTTTTTGATGTTGGCTGATGTTAGAAGTTTGCCTCCTACTTTCTTTTTTTATTTTTTTATTTTCTCCTTCCAAAGGAGAACAACCTGAATACCACACACAGTGTTATCTTGCTCTGACTTTGAAGAAGACGTTTCCCCCTTAGGGCTCTGTTCCTGGTATAGCATAATCTAAGGAGACAAAAAAAAGTTTATCCCAGGGAAGTCAAATCAGCCCAGAGTTACTCAGAGCGTCTGACTGCCTGTTATATTTAGAAATGACACCAAGGTGGGCTTGCAGACTGCTCAGAGCCTTCCAGCGAGTGGTCCTCTTTGATTCCTCATGGTTGCTTGGGGTGGCCAGAGGAAGAACGTCTCCCTTCGTCTTGTGCTATTGACTTATTATTATTGGGGTGTGCTGGGATAGGAGGTGCAGAACAAACTCAGCCATGGAGTATGAAAACCAGAGTTAAAGACCGGGACTTTACAATGGCTTAGCGTCCAGACTTCCCCTTTTGCTGTTGAATGTGTTGGATGTCATGTGGTTCCCCAAACCTGTTGCCATCACCTGATCCGCTGAACTTCAGTTTTGTTACCTACAAAATGAGGCAACTGGATGTGATTGATGCCCTAAACCTTTGCTGTGCTCTAAAGTCAGATGGGGAGTGGTGACTATCGATGTCCCGGCTGCACGTCCTGAGGTTCTGATTTACAAGGTCTGGTGCACACTGGGCATTGACAATTTGTCAGTGATTCAAATTTCCAGGTCCTGCTGACAATCATGGGGCCAGATCAGTGCTTCTCAGAGTGTGGCCCCAGGACCAGCAGCAGCAGCAGCAGCAGCAGCAGCAGCAGCAGCAGCAGCAGCAGCAGCAGCAGCAGCAGCAGCAGGAATAGCTGGGACCTTGTTAGAAAAGCAGATTCTTGGACCACACCCCAGGCCTACTGAATTAGAGGTTGAGGCTTGGGACCAGGGATGTGTTCTGTCAGCCTCACCAGGGAGTTCTTATGCGTGAAAAAGTTTTAAAAAGGAGTTGATTGGATAACTCTTTAAGGGTTCCTACTAGGTTTCAAAGTTGATAATCATTTAAACAGCCTAGAGAGGGTACAAAATTAAGCCAAGGCCACGCAGCTGGCTATATAGGTGGTGGAGCCCTTACCGGAACCCAGGCCTTAGCACTGCTGCTCAGAGCTTGTTGAATTATCCAATTAGGAAGATGTTTAGGATTTATGACATGTTTCTCCTCTCTCTCTCTCTCTCTCTCTCTCTCTCTCTCGGTTTAGCTTCTAGTGGTCCATAGGATTGTGGAGAAACTGTCACTTTTAGCTCATGGTGTACCTGCTGTGCATGATATGTTGTAAAGAGAAATTATTCTTTAATTGTTAGGCATGTCACAAGGGATGGATTATTTGTGAATTACTGGCCATTTTATTGGTTTCTCTAACTACTGTGACTTAGCAGTTTTTGTTGAAGGTGGTTGGCCGGTAAATATCAAGATAACAGCACAGCCTGCTGAGTGTGAAGAGGGGGGTGGACAATGAGAGGGGGAGGGGGCAAGGCTCAGCCCCGTCCTCCTAGGACACAAGTGTAATTCTCTTAGCTCTTCTTCAGAAATATCTAGGATTGCAGTCATTATAGGGCATTTTGTAAAATCCACGGCCTGTTGTGGTTATAGCAGTTTTAGAAAGATGTTCTTAAACAGGGTCTGGGGGGAGTTTTAGGGGTGAATTTCAGATGTGTTAAGAAATAATTCCCTCTGATTGTCTGGGAGATAATGAAGGACTCGTTCTCAGGACTCACCAACCAAGAGGCAGAACTGGGGCTAGACCCTTGGCCTCCTAACACACAGGCCAAGGTTTCTGGAGTTAGGAAGAACAGAGGGGACTTCGGGACAATTTGAACCTGCATACAATTGACGAGATTACTAGAGGTAATGCTATTGGGAACCCCAGGCTAATAGGGCTAATGGAAAGAGCCTTAGAGATTTTCCAGTACACCTCTCATTTTATAGGAGGGGACATGGAACCTGCTGGAGGTCACGGTGCTGAAATAGGCCCCGGTCTCTGTGATACCGTTCTTACCCTCTGCTCTCTCTGTCTAGCACACCAAAACAAATAAGAGGAAGGTGGGCTGGTGCTCTACCTTAGCACCCCGCCTCAGACATTGTCCTCGAGGAGATAGACACTGGGGAGCCATGGGACTTGGGATCCTGCTTCAGTTTTCTTAGGGATGTACCATTGGACACAAGTGTTTCTTAGGATCTGAGATTCATGTGTCACTATTGTTCCGTGGATTATAAAACAAGGAAACATTGATGGACACAAGATCTTGTAACTGATAATGACACACAGGGCTCAGGTCCAGTGGAGGATTATGACTTTCCCAGGTTTCGCAGATGCCCTACCCTCTGGTTTCAAGGAAAACAGGATTACTAAGCTGCAGAAAAGCAAGTCACTAGAGCGCTGCTTTTACTTAAGTGCAACAGATTGAGACTACCAAATAGTGGTGTCTTATCAGGAGATATGATTGTGAATAACTTCTCTGCCTGCTCTGGCATTTTACTGATATACAGATGGTGCCAAAAAATGTATACACATTTTAAGAAAGGAAAACTGTATTAATTGTAATACTCAATATATACCAATAACCAAAGATGAATACAAGTCACATTTGACTTCTGCAATGACAAGAGGTGCTCAAAGTGGTTACCATAAGTGTTCAGACACTTCTGATTACGGCGAACTACTGCTTGAGCAACGTTGACCAAAGTGCCCACTTGTACACATTTGTTTGGCACCCCCCGGTATTAGTGAATCTTCTAACAGACCCATTGTTGTTTCCCCACTTACTTCTTTCTCCCTTCTAGGAATACTACAACTTATTAAAGTAATTGTGATTATTACTAAAAAAACATGGGTGGTCTCTTAGTGGGTCAGTCTCAGGTTCCTCTTGGATCCTCCCACGATGTCAGTTGGGGAAGGATTCCTCCTGCCCCTACCCCCCAAAAAAAGGCCTGTTTTTCATGCATTGCTACCCAGCGCACTTCAAACCAAGTCTTCTTCCTCACAGCCTGGCCTGTGTTCCTTGTATTCATTACAGATTTTGTTAGAAGTACAGTGGCGGTGGGGAGGCAGGGGGAATCATTTTAGTGACCACTTACTGACTAAGAGTAGCAGGGTAATTGTTTTCCCTATCTGTGCCTCAGTCTGCCCACCTGCAGATTCTGGGGTTTCAGAATTTGTTTACTGGTTGCATCCAGGGGAGAGATTATCTGATGATGACCAGAAATGCAATTTTGAGATGGAAAAGGCAGGTCTATTTTTAAAAGCCTGAGAAGAATACAATGGTATTTTATGTTGACCCCGCATTTTAAAAGACTGAATCATTCCTTTGAAAATCAGCAAACACACACACACACACACACACACACACACACACACACACACACACACACACCAGAGCCTTGTTAAGCAGAGTTCTCTGAACATAAACTCTTCTCTCCCCAATTATTAGTAACAGAGTGATCACTGGGGTCCTCTGAGATGAGTGGAGTGGTTTGCTCCTCCAGGGAATGTCCCCAGAGTATGTTTTCTATTGATTCCTATGCTGTGTTTTCATACGTTTCAGTTTTCTTTCTCACTGCCAGGATGCTAGTTCTTTCTTTTTGCCGCTGTTAATAAACTTAAGCAGTTCTTCCACCAAACAAACCTCCAGTCTGTGCTTTCAATCTTCCGTGGGTGGGAAACAGCCTGGTGAGAACTGGAAGTCCGCGCAGATAGGTCCTGAACTAAGACCCGAGCAGCTCTTCCGTCATGGAGTTCTTCCGCAGAGGTTCCTGCGCAGTTGGCTTCAGTGAACCCACTTACCGAGCATTTGTAACATTAACATCAATATTTCATGTATTGCGTTTCCCCCAGGATTGTGATTCCTTCCAGGGCCACAGAGGAAATGGGAAGAACATTCTATGTGACTGAGTGAGGTGAAGGTTGAGAGCTCAAGGGCTCCTGAATGTCACACTAGAGGAGGCCTGGGGCTAAACTAAGCCTGTGCTTGTCCACTGCCAACTGAACATGCATTAGCATGACCTGGGAGATATGAAAACACCAATGCCTGTTTCCTACCTGAAGAGATTCTTACCTGGAGTGGGGTCCCAGGAGCTGTTTTTCCTTTTTTTTTTCTTCAAGCTTTTTATGTGATTCTAATTGCAGCCGGAGTTGAGAACCAGGGATCTCATACGGTCCTTTCTTATTACGGGTGAAGAGTATTAAGACCCAGGGAGGGAAAGTGACAGGCAAGAGAGCATTGTCTCTGTGACAGTCAACCACCAGTCCAAATGACAGACAGAGTGCTGTTAGCATAGCCTCCTTTAAATGTAGTCTTTTGCTGTCCAGACAGCTTTCACTCCTTCCGCTTTTCCTCAGGTGACATGGTTTCAGGACTTAGCGAACACACACACACACCTCATTTTTATAAACTGTGGGATGCTGTATGGTGGTCAAATAATAATTTCTTCCACTTTTCCCTCTGTTTCCTCCCCTGTCCTTTTCTCCTGGACTCTCTCCCACCTGAAAGGGGGTAAATGAGGTCTCAGGAATGCACTTGCTCAATATTGTTCCCTGAACTTGATCTGCTGGTGATGTATTAATTAGCTGGGGCACTGCACCTTAACGAACAGGTTACAGGCAGATCCTGGTGTGTGTTAATGTTTAACCAGAGATGCTCAGCAGTGGTCTCATTTGTGGCCTAAATGTAAAGAGAAATATGGTTGACTTTATTTTTATAGATGTTTTCTTACTTGTAAGTGTTGACATATTGGTTTCAATGCCATATGCCAGCGTATTTGCTCTGAGTTGTCTCACATATGTTTAAACTTTTGGATAATAGCATTCACTATAGAAGTTCTAACTCCTAAGCCTCCATTTATACATGGCCATGTTTATGTTTTCCCACGTGCGTGTACAACTGTATATGGTATAACTTTCGCGCTGTCATTAAATGTTTCAAATGTACTTTAAAAACCAATGAATGAGATCCATTTTACAGTAATCACAGAACACTATGGTTTTCAATGATTTCAGAGCACTCATGACTTCTTCTGTTACCTGAGCAAAAGCCCCAGATCACTCCCCTGTCCCCACCTGTGATGTGGCCTCCTGTAGGGCCTCCCCCAGGCTGAGTACCAGATTCAGACTTAGGAGCTCCCAGTTTTCTCCGAGCAAAATGAGCGGCTCTGTGTGGGGCAATTTCCAGCTGCAAAACCAAGCCCTGTTCTTCCTTTGAACCCAGAACTCGGGGGTGGGGGTGCTGGTGATAACAGAAGACAAGTAGAAAAGAGAAAGAGTGTGTGGCCCTCAAGTGCACTGGAGAGAGAGCTAAATTAATACAGCAGCAGGGATTTTTATGTTTGTTTTTTTCAATTGAGAACATAGGATAGTTTACCCGCAATTGTAGTTTTGCACGGGGCTCCCATGCTCTTCTTCTCTTGATCACCCACCTACCAGATCCCATCAGGGGCCATCTTGTTCCTGAAATCTTCCTAACTGTGAGGTCCCAGGGGTTTTTCTTCCTCTGCACCCAGAGCGTGGAGTGGTTAGATGGGTGTATCTGCTTCTGAGGCTGGTGAACACACCTGAGACATTCACGTGTCGTCTGGGATCTATCATCCGAGCGTCACACCTATGCTCTTTTGCTAAAATCATCGAAGACCCCTATGTGACCTAAAAGCGATGGACCCTTTTTTTTTCCAGGAAAAATTGCACATAGGCACAAAATGTTGTGTGCAGCGTCAAGAGGCTCATAGATTCTCGTAGGAGGCCCATTAACCACAAAATAAGAACTCTTGGGAGGGGGCACGGATGGTATGCTACCCCCACCCCTAATAACACAATGGTGAGAACATGTTGACTTTTAAGACATAGTTCTGAAATAAAAAAAAGAATGGTGCTCAAAATTGTAAAATCCGAGGATTTCATAGATCGTGTAATATAAGCCATTCATTTTACAAATGAGAAAGCAGCCCCAGAGAAGGCCACATTGAGGTTAATTACAGAAATGGGGCTGAAGTGGGGGCCCTGTCCTTAAGTCCCCTTTTTTTATCTGGGACAATAAAATGCCTTCCAGGAAAGTGAGGTTGACTTTTCTGGCTCCTTGGATTGTTGCTTGCTCTTAGGTATAGGGAGATAGGCACGAATCAAACTTATACCCTGAAGTTAAAAGAACTAAAAAACGGGATCAAATATATGGTGATGGAAAGAGAACTGACTCTGGGTGGTAAACACACAACGTGATATATGGATGATGTATTACAGAATTGTACACTTGAAACCTATGTAACGTTACTAACCATTGTCATCCCAATAAACTTTAATTAAAAAAAATATGTGTAGAATGAAAAAAAAAGAAAGAACAACCAATAAAAGTGCTGAATCTAAAATATCACTTCCCCTTTCAGAGAAAATGCATCATTTTTCAGGCATCAGGGGCTTTCAACAAAGGAACCTGTGGGTTGTAGGGAAACCTCCAGTCTTTGATGAGCTGAACGGAAGAAACCTCACACCCAAGGCTGAATTTAACATATTACCCTGGGAAGGGCGGTTACCACTGTGTCCCAGCTCTTCTCTGAAGCATTTGGGAGACCAAAATAACTCTCGCTTATCTCCTATCTTAGGCCCTGAGACCTGAGCAAACAGTATCTGGAGATAGGTATAATTTGTCCAAGGTCAACCTCAGACTTCGCTGGAAGTCAGCTCACCCGTATTTCACATGCCAGCCGCCCCTGACAGGCAGTGCTGGGTTCTGCTGGATTTTCCCTGTCCTCTGGTTCCTCAGCCAGTCACTCAATCAGTGGCATGCATGTCTTGGTTTGGACTTCTATAAGAAAATACCATAGACCGGGTGGCGTATAAACAACAGAAATATATTTCTCCTAATTCTGGAGGCTGAAGATCAGGGTGCCAGCATGGTCAGATTCTGGGAGGGCCGCCTTCTGGGTTCTTCTGGGTCTCAGATTGTCATTTTCTCGGTGTAGCCTCACATGGCAGAAGGGGACAAGAGAGCTCTCTGGGGTCTCTTGTATGGACACTGATTCTGTTCATGAGAGCTGCACCCTCAGGACGTAATTCCCTTCCAAAGGCTCCACCTCCTAATACTGTCACCTGAGGGTTAGGGATTTGAACCTATGAATTTTGTGGGGGACAGAAGCATTCAGTCCACTACAGTAAGCTTATTGGACTTCAGCTGTATATTTCCCATTGTGTTAGGCATTGTGGACCAAGCCTGGGCTCCAACAAGCATTGATGTGTTGGAGAAGTAAAACCTGTGGATTTTTATTAATGTGATGATTATTTGGAACATCTTATATGTGTGCAGCCATTAAAAATGGCAAAGTGTGTTCCCCATAGAAGCTTAAATAACTGCACGCTAAATGAAGGGCTAAGACCCTGTATGTGAGAGTCACTAGGTCTGAGGCAAAGAAAGTGTGACAGGGCCTTTGCACTGGTTGTTCCCTTTTCCTGGGTTGCCCTGCCCTCTCCCTCCACGAATCTCCTCCCCACGTCCCACCCAAATCTCCCTGGATCTGATGTCAGTTCAAACATTTGTTTCTCAGGGAAGCTTTTCCTGACTACAGGTCCCGTAGCCACCTTGGATCACAGAAATGCAGGCACTCATAGAAACATTCCTGACTTGCTCAAACTTATCTCAGTTTGCGCTCTGCTGCTCACGTGCACGCTTATGGCAATGAGGTCTCTTTACCTCCAAATGTGAGAGGGGTGTAAGGAAACCACCAGGGTAGCTGCAGTATCCCAGGCAGAGTAATAGCTCAGGAAAACAGGGCTCACCCTGGGTTGGAATAGGAGAGATCGCTTCCCAGAATATGTGGGTTTGTTGGGGATGGCGGAGCACGCTGGAAAGCATAAGCAAACTGTGGTGGGAAATACTTGATAGGAGCTGTGGCCTTTGGTTAGGGGACGTGGCCAGCCCAGGGGGCCAAGCAGGGAGGAGTCTGGGAGAATAACACTGCTGATTTCACACACTTCCATCCCTGCGGTCTCCCCCTAGGCTGGTGCCCCTCCTTGGCTGAAGCCAGAGGGTGAAGGAACCTGAACATGCAGCCCATAGAGGTCAGGGTCCCCGGTGGAGAGAGAGCAGGGTTAGACCTGAAGAGGTACATGCTAGATGTCCAGCCCAATGGGCAAGCGATCCCGGTCTTCTTTCCTTTCAGCTCCTTTTCAGGTCACTACCTTAGAAACTGTGGAAGGCTGTCCACATGTGACTAATCATTCCCTACCACAGTTAATGTTTACTCTCCTTTGGCTGCTGGCACCTTAGGAACCAGGTGTGTCAGATCCAGGGGACATGCTTCAGCACCAGGGAGATGGTCAAGACTCAGGCTGGTTGTTGTTGCTTCCCTGGCCCGAGGGAAGTGGGTTTTCATTTGATGCCAGGAGATCCCAAAGCTAATCATTCACCGGGTTGTTCCTGCTACTTGCTCAGCCCAACATAAAAAGGAGGCTGCTTTGGAAGTCATTTTCTTTTGATGTTTGAGGAAAGGGATGCTACTGCTGTTTCATTTACATTTTGTTTTGAGGGCAAAGAGTTCTTTAAAAAGTAGCAATGGAAAAGCTAGGATTTACACTGGGATCCTGCTTATAACTCTTTAAGGATTTCCACACCTATTTTATGATTCCATCTTCACAACCACCCCTAGTGACAATTGGCATGGATCGAACAATCGATATGTAAATGAACGCTTTGAAACATGATAAGGACTGTGGAACAAAAATGTCCTGAAGGTCGGGAGGGCAAAGAGGTTCAGTGACAAGGCCTTGAGAGGGAGTAGGGGTGGCTTAGGTTTGAGGAGCTGCAAGAAGATCTGTGTAGTGGGAATGTGCGCTGCAGATGAAATGATAAGGGCAGTGGGTGGAGCTGAGACCGGAAATGGAGGGGGCACGTGCCCCAGTCCCCCTGGACCAGGAGAAAGATTACTGGGGTCTCTAACATAAAAGCAATGGGGGACATTACAGGGTTAAGTAGGGGCCTGACAAGATTAGATTTGCTTGTAAAGGGCTCATTTTGGCGCTATTGTAGTTTCCGTGAAAGATGGCGATGGGGGATTAGATAGAACGTATGAGGCAGGTTTGGGAGCAGTTTTGGAGGCAGAAGAAAATAACTTCTTGTTAGGTTATTCCTGCATTTGGGAATGTGTCCAGTTGGAGTATGATACGAGTCTTAGAATTGCATAGCCACGCTCAGCAGTAGTCTCGATTTTGTTACCAATGAGAGTGTGTATGTGTGTGTCTGTGTGTGAGTGTGTTTCTCAACACTGTGATTTATTTTCAAGTGATTCTGAAGGTTTGGATGTATTCTATATTTTTCTCTAAACCAAATATTAAGCTTCTTTTATTGAGCTTGCCGTCTAAAAAGAATGAGGTCTGGGAAACAGGATCATTTAACACATACTTTTTAAGTAGTACTTTGGTCTTTTATTCAGTTTGCACGGAATCCAAAAGGAGCATTTCCCACAGTGTGATTGTTAAACTGTTACCTTTTCAGGCAGGCATGCCTATAAAATCATTAACGTATTTATGGGGAACCATCTGGACCGGAAATGATCCATTTCATACCTTAAAGAGAACGTTCTTCTCTTGGCCCTTCAGTCCAGTCTGGGTTAAAGGAACTAGACAGGTAGTAGTAGGTGAACTCTGGCTAAACTGAGCCCCTCACCTCACCTGGCACTTGCCTCCTTACTTCCTCCTCTCAGCCAGGCAGGAGCGATTGGCACACGCCACCCCCCAGGGATTCTCTTTTTCAAGGTTTAGAGCAGAGAGGGCACTTCCATAATCTTTTTCCTATCAGTGTCATGGGCCCTGTATTTTTTTCTGCAGCAGAGACAATCATTCTTCCAAAGACCCAGACTTTCACTGTGCTAGTTTCGGTTTACCTTTCCTTGTCTTGTTTAATGGGAGAGGGACATTTAGTTTCTGGTTTGTAGATAAGGAGGTTGCTTCTTGGCCAACATTTTTATACAGATGGCTTTTGTTCCAGGAATTAATTATGGAGAACCTACTGATATTTGTCAAGGCACAGGCTTGGGAAGTTTAATTTTGCAAAAGCATCCAATGATACACAACGAATGAATAAGAGACATCTTTGCTTATTTTCTCTCTGCCTACTGGAATTTTGTCCTCCCTCTTTTCTGGTTATCAGTACCCTATTCATCCTTCAAGAAAAGTCTCCTTTTCTGAAAAATTGTGCCAGCCTTCCCAGATTCCAACTGCCTCTTCTTCCCTCCGCATTTCTCTTGAGCCTATTTATCTGTTCCCTAAGACACCTTGTGTGGTTGTTGTGGGGCACAAATGATAACTGAATTTCTTTGAGAAGGAAGGAAATGTGTATGTGTGATTTTTGTCCCAGAGAATCAAACCAGGATGGCTTACCCAGAACAGTGACTCATAATTACTTAATATTCAGGTCAAGCACTGTTGACTTTCTAAACCTTTCCCAGTCTTAGCACTTCTCCGATGGAGTGCCAGGGTTTTCATTTATTTGCATGGGGTATTCAGGTGGTAACTTGCCAACCCTTTAACAGCCAAACTTTTTTCAGTAAAAGTCAGCCACGTTCCGCCAGCATCAGAGGACACCTGGAGGTATTTCTATGAGTCAGCTGGGTCTGAGGGTGCTTGAGTAGATACCAGGCAGTATTCTTCCAAAGCACAGAGCTCTGTGAAGAGTTGAAGACCAAAAAGATCAGGGAAGTTCTCAGGAGAGAACACACCATAAAAGGTAAGGGCCAATATTTGCTTTCAAGGGTTGAGGGTAAGGACATCGTGAAGAGCCAGGAGTAATGACTTCTGTCTTCTGAAAATGCTGTCCTGTTATACAGAAGACCATTAAACCATGTTAACAGTCTTATCAGTGATGTACAAAATGCTGCTCTTTTGTTTGTAAACACAGTGGACTTCAGTAGCTTTGAAGCCCTTGATGTGGTTATTCTAGGGTAGATAGTAAAATGTCTCTTCAGGACTATGCGGCAGCTGCCCCAATGAAACACCAGTAACTTGAGTTACATCGGAGCTAAATATAGCAGGTACACTCATGCACACAGGAACATATCTGATCCAGGGCTGAGTGTGCTCTCAGAGCCAAGGACTTGTTAGACTGTCTCCACAGATGCCACTTCCAGATTCATACTCTCTCCCTCTCCTCCATTCTCTTCTCTTCTCAAGTACTCTTTCGTTTCCTGTTTCCTCTTCTGACTTTCTGGTTTCTGCTCCTTCCCGTAATTTAGGTCTCATCTTCCTCAAGAGTGAAAACAAGGATTTGGACAACTTTTTGTTAACATTTTTAAGTTCTTCTAACTTTTCCTTCTTCTATCTTATTCTTTCCTCCTTGTCTCTTTTTATCCTATCCTTTACATGTCTTTACTTCTCTCTATAACTCCTTCACTTCATCCACATCTAAACAGAGTATATTCATTAAAAGAAGCCTCTTCATAGCGTAGGTATGATTTACTGTTTTCAGGGAGAAAACTGTTCACAGGTTTAGACAATTATACCTCTTTTCATTAAGTACTGATGTCTTCTCATGATTTGTTGGAAAATGACAAAGAGGAATGTGGAAAAATAGCATCATGTTATTGGAAATATATATATTTTTCCATTTCCTCTTCCTTGAGCCATGCTGGCTTATCAGTTACTCAGGAGAAGAAAAGAGATAGAATCTGGGATAAGTAGACTGTCTTCAGCCATTCGTACTTCTGGGCAAACCAGTTATCCAAGTATCCGCCATTTTAAAGAGATGGGGTACTTGAGACTAAGAAAATGGACCAAACTGCTATAGAATTGAATGGATAAACCTCATACGTCTTAAAGTGAAGGGTATAGTATATACAGGATCATGTGAGTCCATGAGGCAATATGCTGTGGATAAGAAAAGGGAAAATAAATAAGTTGGCTTGGGCCAGAGGACGATAATCAAAATGTCCTGGAATCCTATCATGAGATATTATACTCTGCTTCAAATCAGGTGTACCTCATTTCAAGAAGCAGATATTTTCCTGAAGAGAGATATAAATTGAATTTTTATGAATTGAAGTGCAGAGTCAGTGGAGAACCTGGGGAAGAACATTCTGGCAGAATATTACGTGTAAAATGGGGTAAGAGAGCTATTTAAAATCAGTCTTTGTCGCAAACTTATTTTGTAAGGACTGGTTTTTGTGTCTGGGATTTCCCCCCCCCCTTTTAGTGGGCACCTTATAAAACGTAATGTTTTTACTAATGGATCTCAGAGCATTTTTGTAACTCTCATCATCTGTGAGAGATTCCGGAGTTCAACCCAATGTGAGGAAAGCAAAAGCCATAAATATGATTCAACTTGCTCCAAACACACAGACGCAGAGCCTGAGTATTAGAAGGGACCTTGGTGACTATTAAAGCCAATCCTCTTTTTTGATAAGTGAAAACACTGAATTAAACATGGGATAGTGATCCCTGACATAGTAAGTATCATCTTTACACTCTCATTGGAGTCTTATTATGGGATGTCCTTGTGTAGCCTGTGCAGAAGCCTGGGCCTCTCCTGGCCTTTGTCACTTGTTAGTCTGCGTGACTTGCTTTTCCTGGGAAGACATAGTGAGACATAACTAATGATTGGAAATCCCTTTGAGGACCTTCGGCATAAGGCTGCTTTGGAATCTTGGGTTCCCCTGGAAGAAGTACTGTGTGGGCTTTAACTCCTGGACTGGGTCTTCTCTCAAGACCTCAGCTGTTTGCCATCCCCACCCTCTGCCCACAGAACGAAAGTCTGAGGACAACAGATATAAGAAATTCCCTCTCTCCAGGGATTTGAATGTATCGGGGACTTTGAAGACGAAAAATCCCTTAAGACTTAAAGTAATGCAATAATAAATTCAATAGAAATATTTTTAGCAGACAAAAGTTGACGTTGGAAACTTGGACAGAGGCACCTGCTCAATGCCTCTTGGCCACCTGCCTGAGGGGTTGACTTGTTCTGTGTGTCTACCAGCTGTCAGGCACTCATGGAGGTGGCTGTGGTCCACATGTGTGCGAGTGTATGAGTGTCGGGCTGCATGCATGCATGGATACTTCCTCTTCCTTCATCCTCTCACAGCCTACGAATTTCTCGCTCACATCCCATCCCCTGCACAAAGGCATTTTAGACTTCTCCACAGGTGCCCCAGCCTTGGACATCTCTTCTCATTAACTTTTATTATGTTCTGTTGGCCTTACAACTTAAAATATGTATTTGCGTGGTCTATTGAACTGTTGGTTCTTCATTCTAGGTATTTACTTTTCCTTCTGAACTAGATCACCTTTTCCTTGAAGCTATGAGCCGTCTTCTTGCTTTCCCCATAGCCTCAACAAGGCCCTGAGCTCAGCTCTGCGAATGCAGGGTTAGAGAATCTTGGGTTTTGGAGTTCAAAACAAAATTGACTCGCCTGACTTGTTCATTCAACAAATGAGTTAACTGAACGCTTACTCCATTCACCTGAAGTCAGCCTGATAAGGCAACGATAGGGCTGGAAGGAGAACCAGCTCATCCAGCTTCATTCCTCTACATTAAAATGCAAGTGTCTAAAATAGATGGCAGGGCAAAAAGCTGGGAGGTCCCCCATGCTTAGCCTGAGAGTATGCTGGGTATTCTCGAAGTCACGCCTCAGACCTTCCTTTCCTTTTTGCCCCTCTCACACCCTTCTTAATATTTTCATGATTCAAAATTATCATGTCTGTCTACACATGTATGTGTACAGAATGTTAAATGAGGGGAATGCCACATGAGGGAACTGAGAAGAAAAATTAAAATGTGCAAGAAGAACTGATCTACTGTTGAGAAGAGCAAGAGAACTTCATTTATTTTTTAAATTGTTTTCCCTTATGGATACCTTTCAAACACTGCCTTTGTTTTTTTCTTAAAGCCTGAGAATCTGTCTTCTGCCACCAGCGTACTGTAGCAGAAATGATCACAAAAGCTTGTCCCTTGCTAATACATCATGTCTGAGTCTTCCATGTCTCCTGCTTGCTTTCTGGAAAAGGTTAATTCTAAGTTCTGTTTCTCTCTTTCTCTCTCTCTCTCTCTCCACTAATATCTCTATACATCTATCTAAAGATACTCACGTCCCAGTTTGTTTGGATTTTCCCACCTATGTGACTGCTAGTCACACCTAAACTCTAAACATGCTGAAAACAAGCCTACGTCTTCCCACTGAGTTTTGTTTTTCTACCATGGATCTGTGCCCATGACAGGACGCTTTTCTTTCTGGGAGTGGCACTTT
Source organism: Rhinolophus sinicus (assembly GCF_036562045.2). NCBI lineage: Eukaryota > Metazoa > Chordata > Mammalia > Chiroptera > Rhinolophidae > Rhinolophus > Rhinolophus sinicus. Next base: position 23,276,379 of record NC_133758.1, on the reverse strand, counting down.
AATGCAGTGCCCTTCTGCTGGGAGAACTCGCTTTCCCTCCGCCTCACCACATTCGCTATGTCTCCCATCTTTTTATGTCTAACTCCTACCTGCAAATTTACCCAGGAAGTAAGTCCTAGGCAGCCAGTACAAAACTGGGCATAAAACTGGTTCAAGTGTGTTAGCTTTCACTTCCTAACTATACTGTCAGCAGGCAGGGGTAGGAATCTTACATATTTTCCTTTGATAACTCTTTTGCATAGCACAATCTTGGCAATATTACTGGAGTTGAGACTTATCGAGGCTCAGGGCACGGAGAACAGTGTATATTAAAACTGCATTTTATAGCTTCTACATACGCTTTCTTTTTTGACTGTATATTTGCCTTGTAGATCTAAAATTTATGTCCATTGATTCACTGATTTCATTTTTCTATCATAAGAATTTATTTTTGTTGTTGTTGTTTTATTTTCTGTTAAGATGTTAGTTGCTATTCTACCAAGAAGCATTTTCAATTTGTTTTACTCAATTTAGAATCATGGAACCTTTTCCATCCTATCTTAAATTACCCATTTACCATCATAGAGACATTTTCATTCATATTTGGTGACTTTTTTTTTTCCTTTGAGATGTTGATGTTTCAAGCCAAGAGTACTTGGCAGTTTCATTTTAACTTTGAGAGCCAAAAAAGCCCCCAAATGGTAATAACATAAAATCCCCTGGGCTAGTCAACATTTTATCATTGTGAATTTATTTGCTGAAAGCCCTTTGTGACTTCTTGCTTAAATTTTCCATTATAACCTGATGCTGTGCAACTAGTGGGGTCACTTATTTCTCAAAGATTTATATTGCTAATTTAGGGTGTCCTGCTCAGTGCTTCTGCTGGAACCCAGTACTCACTTGATGGCATGAGCTCAGGGCAGCCACTCAGAAGGGACTCTAAATAACTATCATTGTTATTATTATTGCTTTTCATTGAGTTATCTTCACAACAATATTAAGTTGTTCTCATTATTTTTTTGAGTATGGATGTAACCCCTTTTGGCAGCAACAAATGTTATTTCTGAATCTTCCCTGAATTATCTTGACCTTCTGATTATAAAAAGAAGAAATGGGTCCTTTGGGACATGACCACATGGTAACATGGAAGGAGTCCAAGATTAAGACACAGAATTCATGTCTCGTGGGTCTCTCCCCCAATTTCTGCTTAAACTCAGTGCCTCTTCAGCATTCACCTTTTGGGCACCAGTAAGAGCTATATGAGATATACAGCTTGGAGGCTGAAGGAGATAAGTCAGAAGGGTTGGGCGAGGCCTACGGGAAGGGGATATTTGGGTTGGAACTTGATGGACAAATAGGCCTGAGTTGGTTAAAGATGGCATTCTAGTTAGGGCATGGTGGTGGTACAAAGAAGTCACGGGTCTGTTGTGATCTAGCGTATGCCAGCTTTGGAGCGGGAAAATGACATTCTGAACCATGGCAGCTGGGTCCTGATGCTGAAGTGCCTGGATCAGCAAGCCAGGAAGGTTGGACTTCACTCTCAGGGCAAACAGAAGACGTCAGAGCTTAAAAGTAAGGCAGTGGGATACTCAGATCTGCCCATCAGAAAGATGTTTCCAGGGGCAGAATGGAGAGTAGATTGGAGGTAGAAGACAGTCTAGTCTTCTAGTCACCCACCCTCTGGAGACTCTTGTGTTTCCAGTAGCTGCTATCTCTCTGTACTTTAAATAAAGAGGTAGTAACAGCTTCTTTGTTAATCACTCCTTGTGCTTCCCTTACAACCATGCACACCGTTTTGTAAATTAGGTCTCTTTAACTATCCTGATTTGCGTGTGCCATCTGTTTCCTGTTAAGACCTTGGCTGGTACACCCTCCTTCACACTTCCTTATAATTATTTGTTTCTACATTCGTCTCTCCATCAGCCTTTGAGCATCCAAAATGCTGAGGGCATCCATGTGTCATTCATTTTCAAGTCTTCACAGTTGAGCTGAAATTTACCATTTGCCAGCTAAGGTTTATTTGAAGGAATGATTTCAAGTGGAAGGCAGAGAAGGTCCAGGTCAACCAGGGTAGCTCAGGAAGTCTTCAGAGGGGAGACCTGAAGTGAGCTCATAAGAATCTGCTGGTTGGGATATATGGAGAGAAACAAGGTAATTCTAAGAAGAATGCAAGAACATGTGTTCCCACGAAAGCCACAGAAGAGATCTGCTTTCCTGGAACACAGGGTGGTCCCTGTGGAGAATCGGCAGGAAGTACATTTGGGAAACCCTGTCTCCCTTCCAGAGTTTACTTCCCTTTCTAATTACATTTGACCTAAGCTAATCTTAACATGAGTATTTGCTGTAGTAAGGCCAGGAAGGAGGTTTCAGAAACTGACCAAAGAAAAATCATGCTCAAAACAAAACAAAAAATTCCCATCAACCAGTTTTTGTGAGCCACTGAGAGTTGATAGAAATCCTTTGTTTCCCCATTCTAACACCCATAGGATGTAAATGATATGCAAAGTAGGATTAGGTGTCCTGCAGTGGTCTGTAACATCCAGTGGTGCTGGTTGCTTCTGCATTTAAATTGTTGGCAGCAGAATACTAAAGAGTAATTTTTGGCATAACTCTTTTCACTTGCCCTGGTGAGAATATTGTGTTTGTCTATTGAGGTCCTAGAAGGTTCACACAGAGGCAGTAAAGGGGATAGAGTAGGAATTTGGTGAACCCCATCTTTTGAAGGAATATGGAGGAAACATTTGGATGAATCAGGGTAATATGACTTCCAACACTGCAATGCGATGACCCTAAAAGACAAGATTTCTCTTCATTCTCACACAAAGGCAGCTTCAGGAAAAACGAGAGTTCAAAAAATTAATTCCATAAATACACATTTTTCTCATCCTTCCAGTCTGGACTTACCATGTCTTAGGGAAGAGTCATGTGTTTATTCCTGATCTCAGGCTTTAAAAGGAAAATGAACCTGCCATTCTGAAAGACTCCTTGGAACTCGGGGGGAAATGGCTATAAGGGGAACTGGCCCATACAAAACCGGGTCAAGGAGTGACCCATGGCCAATAGCACTTTGCTAGAACTAGAGGAGAGGCTCTGTTAGGCACTTTGTCCTTCATGAAATCTCCTGTTACAGATAGTGTTGTTCCTTTAAATCCGAGCACTGTCTCTTATTGGCCATAGCTCATTACCCAGGTGTCCAAAAGTAGGGGGGGAGAGTGGAAGGGTGGGTGGAGCAGAGAAAACCCAAACTCAAGTGTTAGGAGGCATGATTCATGGAAGATCAGTCTACAAGAAACATAAGAATCCCTGGAGCCTTTGGGTCAGTGGATAATTAGCAGGTTACACTCAGAATAACCCTTTTCAGGGAAGAATCTAATGCAGAAAGCAAGAGTCCCTACACCCTATGAGACTAGCCAGTGTTGGAACTGACGTCGTCCTCCAGGCTCCCATCTGCCCTACAAAAGAGAAATTGCCCTTTAGCTTATGCAAGGGTTATTTTCTCCCCCATTTGTACAAGTGCCCATGGATTTTATCACTACTTTTTTGGAAAGGAAAGCAGTGGGAGAGCTCTTATTCTGGGTACCCTTTTCTTTGAACGGCAAAATATTCCCACCTTTCCAGTCCTCCCAACACATATTCAACCTGCTTTATTTTCCTGTGGGAGGCCTCTGAAATAGACTTCAAAGGACGGGGGTGGGGTGGGGATGGGGAGCGGTGGAGTCAAGATTTGAGATTCAGTGCAACTGAGTCTGAGTCCCAATTCTGTCTGGAGAGTGTCCCCTCTGAGCATTCATTTGAAATGGAGATACTGAGCCAGATGTTGTGTAATGTGCCCTCTAAGTCCTAAAGTTATGTAGTTTTAAAAGAAGTGGATGGAAAGTGTACTAGAACTTCTTTATAAAGATGGAGGGAGAGTAACCTTATAATATTGGGCTGAAAGAAATGTGCCCTGTCTTCATGGTTTCCTCATGTTAATTCATGATCAGACTTAAGCAACGTTTCACATAGGAAAACCCCCCAAAAATGAGTTATGTGGGGGAGTGTCAATAACCAACGCTTTCCAGACCATCACTGCCATAGCTGAGTGAATAATGTTTGCCTTAATTATAATATATTTTGGCTACCTAACATGTCATGTCCATTTGGGATTTGGGGAGCAGTTTTATAGAACTTTAGAGCTTTAGAGCCTGATGTAAATTTGCATGTAGATCTTGAGTTGAGGGAATGAGGAAAAGAGAAGTTGAAATGGAAACCCACAGACACTTCTTTTTTTTATTGCTATGAAATATTAAGAAGAGATTTTTAAAGCCTGAAGGGACACTAGACATCACCTCATCCAAGGAGAAGGGGATAAATCCCATCAAATGTCAATATGAATTACATTCAAATATGAATATGTGCATTTTGTGGGGGAGAGCCATGCAAATTTCAAAAGATTCTGAAAGAGATCCAGGACCCAGCAAAGACCCACCTTTCTTATTTTACAAACTAGAAAGCTAAGACCCCAAGAGGGAAGTGCCTGAGAGCTCATGGTTCTTCTCAAAGCCAGGACTTTAATGCAGATTTCTGGAAAACAATTCTGTTGTCTATTCTATTTGGGTCTTTTGCAAACCACTTGCTGCCAGATTTTAGACCAGACCTTAAATTTGAAATTTTTTGAAAATGTTCTTCATTTACTTACGAAAAGACAAATGCAGTGTAGCAAAAAAAAATTTTAAGCCTGCAACCCTGAACCGTCCACCTGTCTAGCTCCATCATTCTCCGAAGAGTCATCCAGGCTGAGACGTTTAAATGCACACACCCACACTCATGCACAAACACACAGGTGCTCACACACACAGGCATTATTTCAGGTATGTCCCTGCACTGCCTCGCATACATTGCAAAAGAAGGAAGATACCAATGAAAATGGTGAATTATTTGTGCTGGCTGAAAGAACTGGTCTCGTGTTTCCTGTCAGGTTGACCATTATTTTGCCTCCTGCAGTGCAGTTCTCGGACTCTGACTGTGACCTCTACCTGCCTGGGTATGGAGTACACGTCACTGACTAGAACATGTGTTTGTGGAATAGAGTGTTCACCATGACTGCTGATGCTACCAGCAGACCCAAGAAATGATGAGGCAGAAAACAGTTTTATTTCAGGTTGCAGTTAAACTTTTGTGTTGATACCAAGTATCAGCCTCGGTCTTTCTTCTCTCTACCCTGAGAAGGATAACAACAGCACAGCAGCGCATGCCCCAGATGGGGATACGACCCTGTTCTGTCTCAGGGTTTGTGAGAGGCCTCTAGTTGTGGCCTGTCAGTGGGGGTCCCCAGCACGGATGGGCATTCTCAGGGTGGCTCGTCCATGTACTGGCACAGGCATTGGCTTTGCATGCCCCTTAGGACTGGTGTGGTGACTTTTCTGACCAGGACAGCTGGCCAGGTCACCAGAGAATAATAGCTCAATCTTCTTCCCAATGAGCTCTGGGAGGCCCAGGAATATCTGACTGGGCAGCCTGAGCAGCTGCCCATCAACATCCCCAGGGCTTGCAGAGGTCAGGACTATGGGAGGATCAAAGAGGTGGAGGATGGTGTCATGGGGCCCATGGGCGAAAACCTGTGTAAGCCTCTGCAGACGTTGTTCTTTGCCTCTATTTTCCAACTCTCTGTCCCCACGGTGTGCGCACATGCACACACACACACACACACACACACACACACACACATTGCCACAGACGTTTTGCCCTGTATCACATTATTGTGATCTCATTCCTAGACATGCTTGAATAAATTCATTTTTTCAAATTCAATCATTTTTATTGATACACACATCCTTTTGAACATCTGTGATTTGGCTAGAATTCTGATGGATTTTTAGTGCTCCTGGATTCCTCTAGAAAACAGTTGAACAAAAGGAAATGGCCTGTCAAGCCATTGCGGGGTGAATTATTGTATTAAGTGAACACTAGTTTTGATTCTCCCCATCGTTGTGTTGGGGATATTTTTATACATCAGTGTGGCATGGCGTGCCGTCCACTTGTATGGTGCCCAGAGGGATCTGTCGGTGCCCTGCCTGAGCTCCGTTTCGCCTCTCCTCAGGATGATTGCCCTTTCTGTGGCAACTCTGATGTCTGTTCCCCAGTTGCACATTGAGTCACTGCCTTACAACACCTTGAAAATCGAGTTTCTAGATGTGAGCTGGGATGAATCCAATGTGTAAGCTGGGAAATAAGTGGTGGGGCAGCGTTTCCCAGCCTTTACGATTGGAGGAGAGCCTTCACGGGCAGGGAATGCCACACCCCAGCAGACATAAGCTTGCTCTTGTTTCAAAACAGTGTTTTCCTTAATAGGAAAGCCCCACCGGTCAGGGCTGACACCAAGATTGTCACTTTGGCGGCATTAATAATGGGTTACTCTAAGAGGTCAATGACATCTTCATTTTGAGCGTCGGTTATCCATAGAACAGAGAGGAGACAGGCTGTAAAAGGGGAGGAAGGCACTAAATGGTTTCTGAGAGCCCTTTTCCGCTGATATTCTATGTCGAACGAAACTCAAGTTCAACAGTCCACTCTGTGGCTGTGTACTTTCAGATTGTCTTTGAAATTGAAGCATTACCATTGGAAGATACTGTATAATGATGGCTCCTCTCCTGGATTGTCAGAGGTCATAAAAACTTCTGGCTGCTGCCAGGGAAAGGGAAAGGCTTTTTCCTCCGTTTCCTAGAGGAAACTCTTCTTTGCTATCGAGAGACAAGTGCTGGACAGAGATGGAAAGAAAGAAGCCAAGAGCCTTGTGTCTCGCCATAGGCCTCCCAGGCTCTTGGATTTCCTGCATAATGTGACAGTGTGACAGAGTTGAACGTGTGCTAGACTGAGAGTAGGATGCCTTCTGTGAGATCTTGGACCTCAGTATTCCCATCTGTAAATGAGAAATTGGAATCAGCTCCCCAACTCCATCAGGCTCTAAATTTCTATGACTTTGCCAATCATTAAAAAGGGAAACTTACACAGCTTTGCCTTCTGAGGAAAGAAAGAGTATATGGGGATTGATCCAGCTTGGATTCAGTAATCAGTTTATTCCACAAACATGTAGTAGTTCTGTAGACACTGTGCATCCAAGACTTGAGTCATAAACTCAGGATCCTCTGAGAGCTGATACCTTAATAGATGAAGCCTCTTTCTGGACATGGGGACCCTGGTGGGTTTTCTGCTCAGGTAACTCTGAGGTCCCTAAATCTGCTAGGGTATTGGAATAGTACTGGTGGCCCTGTCTGTCAGGTCACATAAGCCCTTTGGTCCAGCTCCCTTATTGAGTTCAGAAACACCGTTAATCAAGTGCTAACGTTAGCAAGTTCTATAGGCTGGAAATAGAACAATGAGTAAGGACAAGAGCCCTTGCCCTCCAGAATCTCCTACTCTAAAGGGAGATTGATGCAAACAGTGACCTGAGGATGTGGTCTGTGGTTGAGGCAAGGGCGGAAGAAGCAGAGAAGAGGCACCCTCCCAGTGGGAGGGGAGGGAAAGAGAAGAGGAACAAGATGGAAGAGAGCAGGTAGTCAGAGAATCTCACTGAAAAGCGGAGGATAGGATCTTCTAGGAGGTACCTCTGGCTTATTTGGATTTGGGCAACAGTCTCTAAAAATGTATCAAGAATCTGCCTCATGCAAAACCTGCACCGGATGCAAGATAGCTGTGGTGTAAATGGAGGTTGCTGTGCAGCAATGGAGTAGCTCTGGCCCAAAGAAATCAGACAACAAATTTAACAGGAGCCTGACTCCAGGGCCTGGCTGAGTACCTCTGATGATAGAGCAGGTGGAACGTGTTTCCTGCCCTCAGGAATCTCGCCCTTTCCTTGGGGAGGCAGGTTCTTCATCCAAAATTGTGAACATGCAAAAGAGTGAAATGTAGTCGAGGAGAAAAGTGATGACTTTGACAGTATACTCTCTGGGTGGTCAGGAAAATAAAGCATTTGACCGCAGAATGAGGCAAGAAGGAAATGACTTTAGAGCCGCTCAAACTTGACTTTAGTTCTGCTCCACGGTCCTTAGCTGAGTTAAGAAAGTTTTCAGGCTTCCAGTCCCTAATTACATGAATTGAGGGAGCACATCGCTGACTCTTGGGGTTGCCCTGAGTTTGGATTCTAGCAAAGTGGAGCTGGAGGGGCTCATAGGAGCAACTTTTGTCTCCAGATTAGATAATGATTTGGTTCTCCAGACCCTGAGCCATTCCTCTGTGCCCAGAATTAAGGAAAACATTATTACCCGGAGAAGGTGCTGCTCTGAAGGTGGGATGAGCCTCCTCTGGAGCCAGAGCCTTCCTCAGGCGTAACGTCCATCCCCAGCCTTGCTTGTCCTCTCTTCCTTCTCCCTTGTCCCTTCATCCCACTCCACTCTCCCTCTTTGGTGCCAACCTCGGATTCCTTATGTGTCTGGGTTCTGGAAGAAGAGATTACATCGAGATGCTAGTTGGAAGGCTTCTTCAGCCTTCAGTCTTGCATTTGTCCTCCTTCTGGACTGAGGTAGAGAGAAAGAGAGGCAGAGTGATGGAAGATGATAAGGTTATCTTTCTCTGCAGGCTCCGGGTGATGGTGGAGGTGGAAGTAGAGAGTGCTGTGTGGGTTTAGAGGAGCTTTGGCCCAAAGGAATCAGAAACAAATGCAATAGAAAGCCAAGCCCAAGGGCCAAGTCAAATGCCTCTGGTTCCTTAAAGTTTAATTTATTTCCGTAAATCGGATATAAGTAATGTGTGGCTTCTTATATATACAGAATTGGCAGAGCAGGAAAATTGTCTGTGAGCTTAAATGATGGGAGATTTTAGGTAGCTGAGGAAGGAGGTGTTTCCGGCAGTAAGCAGGGACTAAATATAATTCTCTTCCTGTTTAATTGAATGTTTGATTAGAGCACCCACGTGGTAAGGCCTTTAAGGTCAGAGCCATGTGAGCAGAGGTACTTAGGCCTTCAAGGAGGCTTGCTGCACTGTGAACTTTGGCCTCCGATGCTGTGCAGTGTACAACTTGGGCAGCTGTACATGGTATTCCAGGAGGTCAGACTCTGAACAGATTTTTTTAAAATTGGATTGCATTTGATAATCTGATTTGGAGAGGAGGCTTTCCTGGTGGGTAAAGAAATATGAGCACAGGTGTGTGGAGGTGGCCATGAACATGAGGTATATGGAATTCAGGGCCCTTGAATCCTATTTAGCTGTACTTAGTGTCAATTGAAATCTCCTAAATTGAGCCTGCCTCTAGTATCATAAACATATTGTTGGGCAGGGGGGACTAGGTGAGAAGACGTGGAGCTCCTGTGCTGGACACATACTGTGCCGTGAGCCTAGTGTCGGCTTGGACTCCTGTTTTTTCCTCAGTTCAAAAATCAAGCAACTAACTGATATTTCCTAAGCTCTTATGATGGGCCCAGTGCTTGTCGGCCACGAAGGGATAATGGAAGGAGATATAGTTCCCTCCTGTAATGATTCATGTTTCTCTTGATGAGGAAATAAAATTAGACCATCCATAATCTAATGTAAAAGTATGTGGTAAAAACCATCAGCACTTTAGAAGTCAGAGATGGGAGCTGTTCGCAGGGGTTTTGAATTGAACTTGACACTCTGAGTTGGATTTGAAGACGGAATCCTGTGAGTGGACCTGTAGCTACTTACTAAGGACGCGGAAGGGAGAAATGGGCAATAGACATTTGAATTTTTCTGTTAGGCTCCTCTGTGGCTGCGATGTACTTTGGCATTTTCTTCAAACAGGGCTTCCAGAAATCTGAAGCCTTTTGACACTACGTTTTGTTTTCAATGTTATTAAGATATAATTGACATAAAACACGGTGGAATTTTAAGGTGTACCACGTGATGATTTCATACATGTATATATTATGAAATGTTTAGCACAATAAGGTTAGTGAACACATCCTTCACATCCCATAATTACCATGTTTTGGTTGTCACTATGGTTGACACTGCTTTTTGATGCTACTAATATCATGTTGTGTTTAATATCCCTGTGTGATGTGTGCATGTGGTGCTTTCCAGTTTGTGCTTCTCTCTTGTTTCATTGTCCCAGAAGCTCCAAGGAGTCAGGAGGTTGGCAGATAAAAACCCCTGCGTTAAGGATGAGGGACTGAGCCAGGATTACACATTTGCTGCGTTGGTCAATCAACACAACGACCATCTTCAAGGTTTTCTTTGAGGCTGAAGCCTCATTGCTTCTGTTTCTGGCAGATGAGGAGACTGAGACTGAGACAGGCAAAATGGTAGCCTAAGGGATGCCTAACAGAGAGGGAGGGACTACAGCCTCTCTGGGCCTCCTGTTTCTGCCTCTGTGAAGTGACAGGCTTGAAAGAGATGATTTCTCAGGACCCTCTCAGCCCAGCATCCTATGTTTGTGTCTAATACAACTTTCCTGATTCCCAATGGATGCTTCCTCCGTAACACGAGGCCATTTCTGTGGCTGAACAAAAGTGATTTGATTCCCCAAATCAATAAGCAAATTAGAGAAACAGTAGAGAGCTAGCCTGGGAACCAAAGGACAACAGATGAGAGAAGAAGGCCTGGTGGGAGGAGGGGGAGGTGTGGATGGGGCTCCCAGGGAGCTTCCTGTGAAAGCAGGGCAGGCAGGGGAAAGAGGCCTCCACTGGCCTTTTTCATTCTGTGGAGTCATCTGCCTGGGAATCAGCTAATGGGTGGGAGGGGGGTTAGGGCAGACCCCTGCGTGGGGAGAGAAGGGGAGGGGCTGTGTAGCAGGTGCAAGCAAAGTCTACAATGCAAATAGTCAGGATGGATCAAGAGGCCAGACTAGAGGGGCCGTTGTGAAGCATATCTTGGGAAAATACATAGAGAGGTCGGCAGCTGGCTAAGGGGAGAAGTTGCAGAAAGGGAGAAGGGAGGGAGCCCTCTGGGGAGGAGTGGGTTGGATTCTCGAAAAGGCCAGGGGTGAGTTTTGTACCTCAGTGATACTGCTATGCCTGCCTTTACTTGAAGGGAAATTTCCCGTTGATGCCCAGTCATCCAGGCAGGACACAGGCCCCTTCTGTGAATACCAGGTCATCAGAAAGAGAAGCCGTACAGCCTCTCATGAATGAGTCCTAGCTGCCTCCTCTTACAACCTGTCAGAGGCCTGTGTTCAGTGAAATAGGACACCTCAGCTCATCACCCCATGGTGTCCCCTCCTTTACATTTTTATTTTCCTGGACAAAGAAGCACTTAGGATTTTTTTTTTTTTAAGGCCTTTCAGATTGATCACTTTCTGTATTCCCTTCCTCCCCCATGGGTCCTTATGCCTCTTTCTGACCCAAAATACTGTGTGTCTTGCTCTGAGTTGACAAGAATGCATTAAACGTGGATCCAGCCACCGATTTAGCGCAATTGACAGTCTTCTGGGGCTTGTTCTGTTTGGGGTCAGATGATAATACTGCTCCCCTGGGTTAAATCCAGACAGCACACAGGGATCTCCATGCTCATCGCATGCATTCCCTCAAATGACAAGATGCAGAGCTGCACAGTGGCATCAGCTCAGCGGCATCGTGGAGGGTAAACCAGTAGGCCATGGATCCACATGACGTCATACAGGGATGAGTGTAGAACCAAGAGCATTTACTAAGAGTGTGGAGTGCTAATAGAGAAGCTTTGCATTTGAAACCTGGACCCTTAATTATGTTCCAGACCAACCCCCTTACCAGGCAGCCACAGCCCAAACTAGGCAAGTTACTTTCCTAGGGTCACACGGTGAAATATTGGGGCCTCAGAAATAGAACATCTGGTCGTTGTCTTTATCCATTCGACTTCCGTAATCCCCAATTCAGGCAAGGATCTGATCAAACAATGAGCATTGTACGTGAGTGTTGCACCTGCGTGGGGAGAGTCAGGTGACTGTGAACACTCTTTAAAATCAGAGTCTTCTTGGCCTGGGATGAACGTGAAGTTTCAGTTGAACCAGAAGTGTACTGTGGATGGTCAAACTCTCCAAACAGAAATTGGGGCACTTGTGTCCTGATGGGGACACCAGTTAGATCATGTGAACTGAGAAATTGGAACTATCTTGAAAAAATCTAGCGCTTATGGTTCTTGGAAATAAAAAGGCTTTCAGAATATCTTTGAATCTTCCAAGAATAGATGGATTATTGTAGATGACACATATTTTGCTATATATTTGCCATATGGCACGAATGTTATTTTGACCAGGCTTATTTGGTCACTCTGCGTCAATATTTCATAAATTGTGACATTTAATCCTTTTTTACAGCAAGACTGAGTGATTTCCTAAAAGAGCATAAACATCTAGGAAATGGCAAGGTAGATTCAAACCCTTGTCTGTTTACTTCCATGTTTTTGCAGTCTTCTCTTAGTCTCTGCTACCTTTTCAGAAACAAAATTATTTTTATTGTTGAGGTAAAAGTCTTTTTATTGTAGAGATATTTTATTATAAAGTGTTTTGCACATAAAAAGGAATTTATTGTGGTAGAGATTTAGAGGATCATCAAATCACTGAACCTTAAAAAAAGAAGGACTTCAGAGTTCATTGATCTTAACCTCCTTGTTTTGCAGATAAGGAAGTGTGGCCCAGAGCAGGAAAATGACTTTGGCCAGGGTCAGGTGGCACTGAACCCAAGCCTCCCAGTGGAGTTTGCTTTCCACTCTGACATACGGTCTCCTTCAATTTAAAACTAGTGACCATTGGGGTAGTGACCAAAAGTTGCCAAGGTCACAGATGTCCTTAGATGGCTTTGTTTAGTGTCTTAGCTCCCACTATCACCCCCCCAGTGAATTAATTCTTTTTAAGAAGACTATAATCATATCTGCCTACCTCTTACAAAGTTAAAGATGGCCTGCAAAGAGCTAAAGTATTTCTTTGATATTTGTTATCTTCACAAAACATTTATAAAAAATTTTTGAGATTTCTTTCCATGAAGAGGAAAGAGAAAGACACAACACACACACACACACACACACACACACACACACACACACAAGCCTAACAGGATTATGTCCAATTGTTAGTGTGCCCTTCTACAGTATTTTAATCATTGTTTATATCTGTTTGCATTTACTTTTATTTAACATTGTTGCAAATGTTATACTTCCCATGTTTTCTTAGTGATTTTAAAGACCAGATAATATTTCATTGTGTGTCTGTGTATGTGTGTGTGTGTAAATGCACACAAATTTATTTGAATCATATGCCATCCTTGGCCTTTTGAAAGCAGTTGAATAATTTTTTGTCATTTTTTATTCTCTGGGATTGTTTCATCGGGACAGATACTTGAGAGTGAGAATAGGTTTCCCTTTTGCTCTTGATATATGTGTCATGTTGGTGTTCTAAAGACGAGCTGAAATGTCACCTTTCGTTGGGGGTGGGCGATCACCTGGTTTCCTTGAGCAGTGAGGAGAAGCACCAGGGACCCCCAGCGCTCATTTCTTTTCCTTCAGAACTTGTGAATCCTTACCTGCCGCTCTGTCTGCTGAGAGTGTGGCTGTAATTCTTCCCCATCCTTCCTCTGCGTAGCATTGGATCTTTTCTTTTCATGGTAGGCCTTACTCTTCATGGTTCCTTCTTTGCAGACAGTCACACAGACATTTTTGGAAGGAGGTGTAGGTACAAACAGAAATGGAAGCTCTTTCTCTCACTTAATCTGCGCAACCTCCTGAGGGGTGGCAAGGGCACCCCCATAGTAAGGCGGGATACTAAGCCTCCAGAGGTCAGTAGCTCGCTCAAGGTCCCATGGCAGGTAGCACAGGTGAGACCCATCTAGAACCTTGTAGTAGAAATCCAGTGTGTTTCCACAGCACCACAATGCAGCATGTTTTCATGTCCCCATTGGGGCCACATGTGGGACTGCTTCAGCTTAGGTGACAGTGTTGTCCTTGGATTATCACACAGCCATCAGACAGCTGATGGACTCTGTAATTTTCATTGAGAATGATTCCGCTAGAATGAAGTAGAATGGCATGCAACCTAAATGTACACCCTTGAGATCAAGGCAGATTGTAACGGTCCCCAAGCAGCAGCCAGGTTAAGACACACAGGCGCATTCTGTTAAAAAAAAGTGGTGTCCTTGCTGTATGCGTCACTTGCTGGTGGTGTTAGAACGAGCAGGCAGCTAGAAGCTGTACTAGCCCTGCCAGTCCAGGGCTTAAGGACACTGACTGGTTCGTGGGGGTGTGGCAGCCATCAGTGGCTAGCTGCAGGCTCTTTCTGGCCTTCTCAGTAGGAGGACATTCCTCACTGGGCCATCCCAGGCTGGGCTTAGAGCCACCCAGCTAAGTGCCACGTGGCCCGCTGGAGCTTGGGTTCTGGAGCCCAATGCTGAACCTACAGCCTAGTGGTTTTCCTGTTTCAGGGCTTTAGTTTCTTCCTCCGTCACACAGGGAGTTGAGAATTACAAACATACGAGGAGGGAACCCATGAAGACAGTGAAGGCTTCATCCCCTTAATTTCCTAACTCTTGGAGGTTCTGACGGGGTGCTTTCCTGGCCACCAAACTCTGAGAGATCTGACACCTGCCCACCTGCCAGTCTTCTGTCTGGCCGGGGACTGTGCTGTCCAGCCTGGTGTGTGCCTCTGCCCTAAGCCTGGTGTTTCTGAATGGTGGGAGAGAGTGGGGCAGGGGCTGAGACTCAGTCTCCTTTATGCTCCTTCACAAGCTGTGCACACACGGGATACAACTTCAGGAAGCATCGTGATATTTGGGGGGAAATAGTGTAGCACTATCAACTCTGCTCACTCCGTCATTTGCAGAGCTTTTTGGGTGTCAACTGTGTGTCCAAAGTCCCAGGAGCACAGAGACAGAACGACCGCAGACTCCACCGTGGGCAGGGGCCGCGGCTAGTACACTTGCAGTGGAACACCCCACGTCCAGCACTGCGCCTGGCAGATGGTAATTGTTCAGTTCACACTTGCCTCAAAGACTGACTGAAGACACAGTCCCTGATTTCAAAACGCTCACAATGAAGTGCAGAAAGAAAGATGGATAAATAATCATAATGATAGAGATGTATACGTGGTAACTTGAGAGCCATCAAAGTAACATTTCCTTTCATTGAAGTAAGAGGATTACAGTTTCTTATTGGCAGGTAAGGATTCTGCTTCCCACAGGATGTCCAAAGAGGTATATTGCTTCCCACAAAGATATATTGACTCTGGAAACAGCATGTGTTGGTAGAACGCATCTGGGTTGGGGGTAGGGAGACTTGTGTTTCGGTCCTGACTGGCTAAGTGGCCTCAGGCATAATCTCTTTGTGCTATAATTGTTTTCATATAGAAAAACAAGACATTAACTCCTTCTCTGCCTCCATCCCAGCAAAGCATGGCTTAAAAGCCTCTACTGGCTCCCCATCACCTACAGAATAAATCTAAATCTGCAAGGCAGAATTCCAAGCTCTTCAGAATCTGACTCCTTTCTCTTTCCTTTGCACCTGGCATTATCCTGAATTTCCTCAAATGTTCTTTGTCTTTCTACACCCTTATGCATCTGCGTACAGTGCTTCCTCTGCCTAGAATGCTTTTCAGAATTGGCCTGTCCAGAGACTTTCCAAGCGCGCACGTCACTCCTTTGCTCCCTCACCCATGGCTGCTCCCATGCCCCTTTAGGACCCTTCTAACGGAGCATTTGCCCCATGTCATTTTTCCTGTTTCTCTACCCTTCTTGTTCCCTGGTTTTTCAAAGGCTTTGGATCTGTGCTCCGCCCCCCCAACCTCCATTCATCTGTTGCTGATACCTGGCTGAGTGTTAAATAAATAAGCCCTCGCAGTGTGATGGAAGGTATCAGAATAAACTTGCTCGTCGGTAGCTCACCGCCGTGGGCAGAGAAGAACCATGGGTGGAAATGACAAAGAAGCAGATGTCAGTTAGTTGAGTGTTTCAGAGAATCTCTTCAGAATCAGAGCTGATCTGCAAGGGCGTGGGTCCCAACGGTGTATCTGGAATTTGTGTGCTGTCCATAGCGAGGGGCACCTGCCGTGGGGAGCCATACCCCACATCGGTGGCCCCACAGCCCCTTCTGGCGTGGCCCTGTGTAGGGCACAAAGGCAGAAGGGACTGTGGTTTTCTGGAGCCACGATCCAAGGGATATGCCTCTCTTCTGATTAAATTCCCATGTGTCTCTCCCTTTATTTCTTTGATTTCCTCATAAGCGGTCAGTCACTATTTTTTGATTGAGTAACTGCATTCATCAGTAGCATAACAGTGACTTCTGCTCTGGAGAATGGAATAGTCCATGCTGGAGCATGACTCATTTGGGGAGAAAGTTCACTTTCTCCATTCGTGGCCCATTAGTTGGACCTTGCAGCCCCATCCTTTTTTTAGGGGGTGTGGAAAGAGAGTGATGTAAGCTCAGACTACCCATCCCAGCTCCTTTATCACCAGGCAGTCCCGTGTTTGGATAATTATAACTTTCTGAGAGTAATAATCATGTTATATTCCGTTCTCTGTCTTTTTTATTGTAATTTATTGGGGTGACAATGGTCCACAAAACTACATAGGTTTCAAATGTACAATTCTATAATTCTCTCATATCTTCACAGCATCTAGCAGTGTTTTGCACGTGAATATTTGTCAATTTAAATTTGCCTTATAAAATCATTGACATTTGATATTGAACCACGGCCTAGCAAACAAGTTGCAGTCAACATGTGATGGAGTAAAGGGGTTTTAAATTATTTAGCCCTTCATCCCAAAATTCCTTTTGGATTTTACCACCTGCCGTGGATGAGGTGTATAGGTATTAAGGTTGGGATGCTAGAGTAACTCTTCGCAACCCACTTCCCTAACCCTACTCTGTAACTGGCCTTACCCTCCAACTGACCCCACTAAAGATATCATAGGTATTAGCCTAAAGAACTAAACTTCAACTTGCTTCCTGTCATAGCTACATCTAGACACTATAGTCTTTAGAGGGAGTACATGGCAATGGCTGGTCCATTATTGAAAGCCTTAGGTCTCTGACTGAGATGTCCCCCAGTGCTCCCTTTCTAGAGGAATATATATGCATGTGTCCCAAGTCACCAAAGGTGCAATTGTTTCTGGTTGGATATAGAAGTAAAAGGGAATTTACCTTTGCCTAGCTCCTTAGGAGGTATTCATTAGAATAGATTGCTACCTACACAAAATATCAAGCAGACTCTAAATCCTAGAGTAGGTATTGGTTACTTGGAAGCTGTGAACATTTAATAGGTTAAAAAGAAATAAGTGTACCTGGGTTTGTTTTCTTGCAGGTGATATTAATGAAAAAGGTGCATGCTTCTACCGTCTAGGGGAGACTACCCAACAAAACAAAAACCAGTGATAACTTCTAGCAATGGCAGTTGTATTTTAAGAAAATAAATAAATGAGGAGCACAGTTTTTATTCAGTAGGACACAGATGGCATTTATGGTTGTATAGCTTTATCATTTGGTGCTGAAAATATTTGTTGTGTGATGAGGACTCACATCCATTAAGACCCATGAGTCGGGAGCTTAAGTACCACATACTGACAGGAAGGCACTCTGTAACATGCCGCAGCAATGCAGTGCTAGCTAAGGAGTCATGCACAGGTCAAAGAAGTTCAAACTTTGCTGCAAAGTAAACCCTTCGCTTTGAGACCAGGGACTTTTTGTGCAAAAAGGAAATAAGAATCATCTTTATTAGCCAAAGCGCCAAAGAAGCAGAAGGGAAGATAACATAACTGTGAGAGCCGGAAGTTCTTTGAGCTCAATCCCCTTGATTCACAAATAAGAAATGATTTGACTGTTCCCTTCGTCGTGCTGTTTAGTGGTTATAAGTTCTTGAGGTGGAGCAATGTGGTTAAGACCATGTAAGTATGAGATGAATTGAATTTAAGAGAAAACATTACTGGATGAATCCTCAGTGTGTAAGCACCTTGGCGTAATAGCCACCGTGGCAGTGATCCCAGATGGCTGAGGATGGATGACTCCCGAGTGTTCTGACTCACTGTCACCCCAGAATCCACCCAGGTTCCACCTCTACATCCCTCCCCAAATCTTAAGACCAATTATGGTGGCTTGGAAGGTGATGGGCAGGGGATGCTGGTAGGGGCATGGATCTCAAGGCTGCAGCTCCCTTCTGCCTCTTGGCTTCTCTCCAAAGCTCACCCATTCTTCAGTGCCCATCTCAAGCTTCCCTCCCGTGAGCCCACTTTACCTGCCTCCAAGAGCCTGGTGCACATCTCGTCTCTAGTATAATCTGCCCCGGTACCTGCTCATTTGCTGCACGTAGCATCACATGTAGAGTTTTGTATGATTCATTTATATGACTATTTAACGTGTGTGTGTGTGTGTGTGTCACTAGATTATATTCCCTGTAAGGTAAAGGTCTTCATTAACATTTATTTCTAATTTTAATATTATTTCCCCACTAACCCAATACCTGAATAAAGTAGATGCTCCATAGTATTTGTCAATGGATTTCTTGATTGCTATTCAATATTTCTGAGGGTCTAACATAACATTTCAATGGGTATAGCCTTGATTTTTATTCTCAGGGACCCACTAAGTATTGAACACGAGCAAACTCTTTTTCTAAATGACAAGTTATACCATTTGGCTGTCTTTTCCTCCTCCTCTTTCTTTTCCCCAGGGCATTGCCCTTTTGAGGCAATTGGAAGAAAGAAGAGGAGAGGGAGAGAAGAAGCAGTGGGGAAAAAGGAAGAGGGATCAATCAGAAGGGAAGGGAGTGACTAGGACAACAGATGAAGAAAGGGGTGGGTAACCATAGAAAGTCGGTAAAGCCTGGGGACTCCAGTGCAAGGAGATGGAGGAGCAAAGAAGAGTCTTGGCCTTGCTGATGCCGTGGAGACTGTCCCTCTCCTCCATGGAGACTGTCCCTCTCCTCCATGGAGTCTGTCGCTCTCCTCCACTCACTCTGCTTAGCTGCTTCCCAGCTCTTCTCCCAAGTAAGATGGGTACAGACTCTCTAGTACATTGCTCACCAAGTCAGATAGAGTTCGTTTTTTCTCTTCCATTCAGGAACTTGCTCTGTCTGACTCTGCTCTAGCCCCGGATGGGGACATTAAAGTAAGATGTTTCAGATGATGGCAACAGCCTGGAATAAGCACATATACTGATTGTTTATTTATCAAGGAGTTCTATTTTGTCTGTTTCCAAAGGAACGTCACTGGTTTATAAGCTTAATACAAAACTCCGCAATTAGAGGAAAAGCAAAGCAGAAACCACGTAGGAGTGGAAGTTACCTGGCTCCTTCAAGGCTCTGATTGTGTGGGGCACTGATTGAGTTGTAAGTTTGCTGGGAGCTATGAGGAAAATGTTTATTGGACAATTTTCATTTACCGAGAGGCACAGATTTATCTGCAGAACAATTCTGAAAGCATCTTTAAACAAGAATTGTCTCTTACATAGTAGACAATATTTTCAAGTCCAATTTCAGAAAAGACAGAAACTCTAATCAAACAGATGGCTTTCAAACTGACTCTCTTGAAATGTAGAGGATATAAGGTTAAGTAGGAAATCCAAGAACATTTCCAAGGTAGAGAAAGTGTGGTTCATGAACTTTGGGGCAACCTCCATCTGACCCAGGTATCCCAAGACAGTCATGAACAGAAAGGAGAAAAATAATTTCCTGGGTGATGCAGATTTCTGGAGGGTGCAAATAATAATAAGGAATAATAATGTATCCACCTTTTCTGGGAGTTCTGCAGTCAATCGTTCTTTCATTCAATTGTTCTTTCGTTTTTCAAAGGTTACTGAGGCACATGAGTAGAGCAGAAAAAGTAGGCCCTTTGGAAAAGTAGGCCCTTGGGATCGCAGGACCTGAGCTCAACTTACAACACTGCTGCATATTAGCTCTGTGATCCTGGACGAGGGGGATTAACTCTCTCTGCCTCAGTTTCCCTGCCTGCTAATACAATTAACTACTACCTTGTTGTTTCAAAGATCCAATGGAATCATGAATAAGCAAACAAGTAGCATGGTACCTGGAATTTAGTAGGTGCTCAATAATTGTTAGGTAATCTTTTTGTAACAAAACACATTTGAAACATGCGATATCTTCTGGCAAGGAATTCCAAGGGAAGCCAATCGAGTTCAAAAGGAAAGTCTGGTAGAGTAATTTACACTGGTTCAAAATATACTTGGTCCTTTGAAGTCTCAGCGTAGTAGTCTTTCTTACTAGGGCAAAGAAAAGGGTGTCAGGAAGGAACGGAAAGACCCTTTCACCCGGTCCCTACCCCTCCTTGGCTCCCTGCCCTGTCCCTGCACTGCCAGGCCCTGGCCCTCACACAAAGGCTCAGTGCATTCAGTTCTGGGGTTGCTTTGTACCTGTTGGGCCTGCCCCCATCCAGGGCCGCTTTTTGGCCTTTCTTTTTTCCTCTCAAAAGACCCCCAGGGGGGTCTCAGGGCCCAGTGGCTGGACTCCCAGGTCACCTCACAGAGGCTGTGTTGTCCAATAGAAAGGCATGTGGAGTCCTGGGGTGACAGAGAGGAGGGCATTATCAATTATGAGCTGTGAAAAGCCAGGAGAGAAGGGAGAGCTAGGGAGAGCAGGGAGAGCAGGGAGGACGCATTCAAGTGGAGGATTTTTTTTCCCCTGTTCCTGTTGTTGTGGTTGTTGAAGGGAGCTTTCTTGGATATCTGCCCAGACACATGCTGAGTTAAAGAAGCAGCAGGGCAAATTCTTAAAGAATGAATTGGGAGAGGGGAAGGAGCTGGGGGTGGGGAGGAGTCCTGAAAAGAAACCAAGGAATGATTCCAACCCCCAGACAAAGGAGGCCCCTGCAGACTAGCCCAGCCCCAGCCCTGCCCTTCTGGAGCTCAAATATCTGGGGCTCTGTTTGTTTAGCACATGATCCAGGGACACCCATGCTCCCTAATAGCTGCTTTGGGCCCAAAAAGGGGCCACAGAGAGCAACTATAATTTCTTGAAGTTTCTTCTTTCTGTCCAGTTCAGGCTGAGGATATTTTGGGGGGAGCTTCTCTCCCTCACTTCATTGGCCCCAGAGATACTTACTCATGAGCCACTGTTCATGATGTAATGAGAGTGGTGATGGAAGCACGGGGCTCACCGATGGTGATGGCGTGTCCTGCTTGGTGACAAATGTCTTTTTCTTTTCAAAGAGAAGAAACTTTGTTGAAAGCTCTCCTGGATTCTATGGGAGGAAATCCGGGACTGTCTAATTCACAAACCCTCAATACAGTTTCTAAAATGAGAAAAACAAAACAGGACCTTGTGATGATGGTGGGACAGCTGGATTTTAACTACATCGTCCCCCTGGCTGGACTGGAACTGTTCATAGAATGGTCAGTAGAGATGCAGTTGTGTTTGGTTTTTGTTTGTGTTTTCATCTTGTCACCCATTCTCTTTGCTCTGAATTTCTGTAATGGGAACTATGGTGCCTGTTGCTCCCAAACTGGTCAGATCAGACATCGAAAAACAATAGTGGATGCGCATCGAGCAGCCTGAGAGCCCCGTGATAGATTATCCACTCATTTATCTGTTACAACATGTCTATATCAGCTATCCAGTGGGTCGTCATGAAAGGCCCTTGTGGCCCAGCCCTGTGCTAGCACTTGGGGAGATACAGGTATATGGGGCCTTACCTGGCCAATCAAACTATAGAAGGTTTGAAGTGAGGGAGAGAAGCTCCCCAAAAAGCATGCTTAGCCTGAACTGGAGAGAAAACAGAAAGCTCAAACAAGCATTTTCAGCAAGACTTCAACCTTTCTTTGCAGAGTGAGTAAGGTTGTACTACAAAGAATAACTGCACAATTTATAGAGACTGGGGCGGGGGGAGCACTAAACATTACAATCACAGTAGAGTCCACGAGAATGGCACCGCCCTGAGATAAGCACTGTCCACTCTGTGCACCATGTTTGGTAACCTCCTAAGCCTCCAACTGGCTCGCACACGAGTGCGTGCAGTTCCTCTGCAGTTCAGCAGGAAATGGAGAGAAGAAAGAGCAGTGAAAATGCAACAAAGCTGTGTACATTCAACCCTAGTTGCGCCTGGAACATTTTGTCAATGGCCCCAAATGATGAAGGAGGAGATGCTGATGCCCAAAGCATGAAAGGGTAAGAAACTAAGTTTTCAGAACACAAACTGGGCCAAGTGAGAGTGGTCACCTCTCAAAGTGTTCTTCGAAAGAGGCCATGCACTAAATATTGCCATTGTTCAAAATTTGTTTGAAATATCCCTTTCTTGTCTCCAAGTCACTAGTTTAAAAAAAGAGAGAGAGAGTCAGAGGGACTTCTAACTTATGGAGCTGACTGTTTTCACAGAGCCCTCAATCTGTAGTTAGGAAGTTCCATTATGCTGAGCTGTGGTGGAGCAGGTCACCCACCGTCTTGCCACATGGCAGTGAAGACAGTGAGACTCAATATCTGCGAGCTGCCTCCAAGTCCCAACTTGTAAAATCCAAAAATGGTTCTCGAACCATAAGTCAGCATCAGTGGCGTGGGTAAAAAACTCAGATACTGCTGAACTGGGTGTCTCCTTGAATATGGTGATTTCAGGGGCAGCTGAAGAAATGAGATGTTTTTGATCCAATCTGATTTGTTTTCAATCATTTTGAATATTATTTATGGAGCATTGACTGTTTTTCCTATTCTGTGTGATATGAAGGGTTGGAGAAAGGGGATGGAGGAAAAGAGAAGGGGAGGGGAGGGAAGAGTGAGAAAGAAAGAGAGGGAGCCTCCATTGATTTGTGCTTCGCATCTTCTGCACCAGTTGAGGCCAAGATAAGAACAGTTCATTAAGTGATCATAAGATCACTCCTGCTGTGAATTACATTGTGTCTCCATAAAATTCATATATTGAAGCCCTAGCTTCCGAAGTGACTAGATTTGGAGTAAGGAAGTGATTAAAGTTAAATGAGGTCATAAGGGTGAAGCCCTGAGCCTATGGAATCAGTGTCCTTATAAGAGGAGACACTGAGCTCTGGCTTGCTCTCTCTCCTCCTCATGAGTTCATGGCAAGTAGGTGGCCATCTGCAAGCCAGGAAGGGAACTTTCACTAGAAATCGAACCCTACTGGAACCTTAATCGTGGGCGTTTGAGCCTCCAGAACTGTGAGAAAATAAATATCTGTTGTTTAGGAGACCCAGTATATAGTATCTTATATGGCAGCTGGTGCTAACTCAAGCAAACCCTTTTTCCAATTACATCTATCAGATAAGTGGAATCCTTAAGATAGCACTGTAATCAACATTGTCAATCTACAAAAGGGAGGAGAGGGGAGGTGAATGATTGAGTATGTGTAGTGTTTCCCAAACCAATTTGACCATGGGACACTTATTTTAACCCAAGGTCAGAAAGGAGCAATGTTATACAGAATAAATTCATATTAGGAAATGATGCTGCAATTTAAAACCGGAATTCTTATGCAAGTCAGTGACCTTACATAGGTATTGTTTCACCCAACCATAAAATTTGGGGACTGGCCTAGATTATCTCAAAGGTTCTTTTCTAGATTGCAATTTTATGCCTCTCATATTTTAAAAACCTTGGAAGCATCTCTAAGGGGAGCATTTCTGACTAAAGGAAGATGTGCAGAGACATTTGGAGCTTCTGCAATCACACTGAAGATTTTCCCACCTCCCGTTCGCCTGTGCAAAGGGTGTTTCTGCTTATTATCTTGTGCACTGCAGACTTCTGGGATTGATCAGATGGAAGCTGGGTGGGGCAGCCTCAGAGAACACAGTTACTGGGGATACCACTTGCTTCCTTGGCCAGAATATAATTTTATTCCCATCCTCTGTAAACAGTGAGTACAGGAAAACCACACACACGTTTTAAAACATACTGTTGCGAGTAGATTGAAGGTTACTGTGGACAATGGAGGGAGAGGGAGGGGAAGAAACCCTATACATTGAGAATTTGAATGGATTCCAAAAGTCTGGATTCACACAACAGTACATTGTGTTTTCTCCAGTGTGAAGTGTTTCCTTGGTTTCATGACTTCCTTATAGAGGGAGTGGATCATTCCACAGAGCACTGAGAGGATAGGGAATATGTATCATTTGGAGAAACTTAAATTCAATTTTCTGCTCAGTGACTTTCCAGAGTGCTTATTTGGTAGTCTTGTATAGAGTTGTCGTCTTTTTTGTTTGAATTCCCAACCCTCCTTTAAAAAAACAAAAAAGAGGAAGAACCAGCCCAGTTGCACGTTTTGTGAATCCAGCAGAGGTCTGTAGGTGAACACTTCCAGTAATGAACTGTTCTTATCTTGGCCTCCACTGGTGCAGAATAGCATGGAGTGGAGAGCGAGCTCCATTTGAGTTGTTTTCATGCATCTTCTGAGACATAATCTCTCCCCCAGGAATTCCCAGGGCTTTTCTGCCTCCCTCGTATGTGTAGAAAGACATGGTCGAGGTGTACCTGTTAGTTGAGGAAGTTTCAGAATCCTGTCCAAGGTCTGTCCTCTTCCATGAAGTTTAATCTTAACTCTGGTCTTAGCTTCCGTTGGGAAGCCATCACGCCCTTTCATTATCTTGTCCATTTCTGACGTTTACATTAGGCCTAGGTTGTTCATGATTGTCACACACAAGGCTGGTGTGGGAATCAGGCAGAACTGAAAGCAGGCAGAACTGAGCCTAGTACTTTCTGACTCCCGACTCTTACTAGCTGTGTGAATTTGGACATGCAGGTAAAAACCTCAAGGCTCAGAATCCTCCTTTATAATTGAAAAATAATTGTACCTACCTCATCCGGTTTCTGAGAGGATTAAGGGAAGGAATTTTAAAGAAACTCATTTGCACCACACTTGACACTATGTAAGCCATTCCATAAATGGAGACTGTTGCTATCATTGGTTTTGGATTACAGGAGGCGTACAGATTCTCTAAATTAAAACTAATAATATTTAGGTGATTGTGACACTGATTGCAACTGATTTGAAAATAACACCCGGCTGTCCCATTCACTCACTCCCCGTGCTTTTTGCTTCAGGGCGTCTGTTGTTCCTGAGTTGCCTTTATCTCACTGTGCTTCCTGTCTTGCTGTCAGGGACCTTGGCTCATACTTCTTTGTATTCCCCTGGTGGAGTGATAAGCACAAAATTAGTATTCAATAAACATTTGTGGATTACTAAATAGATTGTGAAAATGCCAAGAATGAGAAGCCAGGTGCTTCCCTTGGCTCTGAAGAACATGTGGTCTTTGGGGTAAAGTGTGGAGGAGGGAGCCCCCTTTATGGTCCCGGGGGTCCCTGCTCGCCAGACCTGTCAGGTGAGGCTAGACATCATTTATAGATTTGAAGGAAAGTCATTGAGAAGGGCCTTGGCTTCCAGCACGTGTGAAACCCAAGCCATTCTTGCTCTGGTTGAACATCAGTGAGTGTCACAATCTATTGGGGAGAATTTGGAGCCTGCAGATTCTCAGACCAAGCCTGGGGCTACCCCAGCGGTTCTGACGCTGTCGACCTGATGGGGCCTGGACATCAGCACACTCAGTAATTGCTCAGGGGATCCGAGAGCTCCTGGTGATCTGACCATTCGCTGAGAAACACCTTATCAGAGAAACACTCCCCCATCGGGGGGCCCCTCCAGCCCCTCCTCTGATGTGGCTGAGCTTCCTGAGAATCCCAGGATGCAAATTAGTCATGACAGAACGAGGTGTCAGTAGTTCCCCCTCTCCTAAAGCATCAGGATATCTGCCCGGTACAGCCTGTGCCCCCCATCTCAATACCCCAGGGTTCGCCCTCCACAGCCTCACTCCTCTCACCCTGCCCCTGTGAGGAAAGGCTGCTGTGCCCTCGGTGCTCTGATTGATTACAGGGGCCTGGCAGGGCAGCACCGTGCTTGGCTTCCCACTCCCTGGGCCCTGCTGGTCCCTGAATGAGAACCAGCTGTCCGCCCCACCCCCTCCCCCACGCCGTTCGGCTGGTTACACAAAATGCATGCTGTTCGGCAAGCCAGGTCCCAGCCCTCCCAGTTCTCCAGCCCCTGAAGCATGTCGTATTTGGTTTTTAGTCACATCGCACCAACAGCTGCAGTAGGCTAGGGCTGCCCCTTAGAGCACAGTCTTGTTTCCAACCCGTCATTGCTGGATTCAAGGCCTGACTGTGTGTTCTTGGGGGCGTTTCAGATGGATGGAAAGTGTCTGCTCAGATCAGGGGCCCAGGATACTGGGCAGTACGTACGTCTAAGAGTGCACAAGCCAGGCCTGGTGGAAGCCAAAGGTCTAGGCCAGCACTTCGCCACCACCGTCACCTGGGAGCTGCTTACAAATATAAAATCTGAGAATGCGGGGCACAGTTCTCCAGATGTTTCTAATACACACTCCAGTTTGAGATTCTTTGCCTCTGGAGTATTTGAAGTGAAGCCACAATTGAGTTTAGGCTGGAAACATCTTTCTAGAGAAGGGGAAACTGCAGACGGCCTGGCAGAGGTTGGATTTCCTCCAGTGTTCTGAGAAATGGAAGTGTGGCTGGGGACTGAAAGAATGCGGGAGGGTGATGAGGGCGTTAGACAGAGTCTGGAAAACTGGGAGGAGCGGACATGGATACCAGAGCACATTTGCACCATTCCCTTCCTGGGTCATGTGGACGTTGGAACTGGATGAGGAGTGACAGGAAAATAAGGCTGAGCTGTTGGACCCAGGCAACAACAGTCAAGTGAGATGGCAGCTCCTGAGAGGGGAGGGAGAGAAGTGCACGCCCGCTCACAAGGCAGGCTTGCAAAGATGCGTTACTCGTGTTCAATTGGGAGAACACAGGCTCAAAAACAGTCACTGTTTACTCCAAGCTCCTCTGGCTTATAGTTTATACGCCATGTGATAGTTCTGTCAGTTAGAAAGGGAAGAAGATAAAGGATCTTTCAAATTACAAGATTTGCCTCTGGGAGAGTGAGTGGGTTTTTTTGTTTAACAAATACCAGGACTGGGGTATGAAAGGTGAGGCCTCCAAGGCTTGGCATGAAAGGAAACTAATTGTTCTGCATTCAAATATATGAATGAAAATTTTGATGTAGTTGAGAGCACAGTAGAAAGCTGAAAGGCAACGCTATGGAAGGGGGAGATCTTGAATTGTATCAGAATAGAAATCAAAAACAAGAATACAGCCTTGGACTCCAGTAATTTGGAGAAACTTGGGAGATAGGCATCAGATGTCTCATTCAACATAAGGGAATGGGTGTAAATCCATTCTATATAAATCTCCAAGGATGGTTCAACTGAAGTGTGTGTACCTTCTGTTTTAAGATATATATGTTAGGTTGGTACAAAAGTAATTGCGGTTTTTGCAATTCTTAACCTTTTAAACTGCAATTACTTTTGCCTAATATGTATAGATATACAGAGGGTGCAAAAAATGTATATACATTTTAAAAAAGGAAAATGGTATTAAAATTGTAATACTCGATATATACCAATAACAAAATATGAATACAGGTCACGTTTGGCTTCTGCAATTACAAAGAGGTGCTCAAAGTTACCATCAGCGTCCAGACACTTCTGATTATGGTGAACTACTGCTTGAGCAACTTTGACCAAAGTATCCACTTGTATACATTTTTGGGGCACCCCAGGTGTGTGTGTGTGTGTGTGTGTGTGTGTGTGTGTATTTCCAGAGGGCTGGGGCCTCATTTCCTGGCTTTATTCTTCCAAGAGCATGATCCTTAGCCTTGCCTGAGAAAGCTCTAATAAGATACTTGTTGATGGGGATGACAATACAGAACATACTTCAAGAAGTGGCACACGGAAATAAGTGGTTAATTGCTAAGTAAATACGAGCTAGACTGAGAGCGTAGGTTATAAAATGGTAAATGTCAACTCAAAGCTGTGCGTCCAAAGGAGGGCTTGCTCAGAGCTTCCCAGAATGTAGACGGGGTGTATGGGGATGGGTAGAAAGTGGCTGGTTCCAGAGATGATTTGTGACTCCCAAGAGTTATGAAGAGGCACAGAGGTGGGGGCCACCAATTGAGGAAGGGGCCAGTCAATGCCTCAACAAATGTCCTCTATCAACAGGGACCAGCCAATGTATTCATTAATCAATCAAATAATCACTGTACTTATGAAATGCCAGGCACTGTGACAGAGGTACTTGCCCTCAAGGAGTTGTGTAGGAAGGGACTAACAGTGGCAATGCATAAACTAGAATACAGTGTGACACGCTGCTCAGCAGAGGCTCGCCTGGGATGTGGTGGAGACCTGAAGGGAGATGAGCTGACTCAAAAGGAAAGAGGGAGGAGCTAGGGCCAGTTCTCTGGGAAGGAGGCAGTCTTTGGCATTTGGAAAGACAAGCAATTTTCCAGGCAGGTGAGGGCGGAAAGGGTATGGCCCGCTTATGAAGTAGGAGGTGAGAGGGACAAGACACCAGGCGGGGTGGGAGGGGGGGCGATCAGAAGGTCTATAGCAGATCCTATGGGCCTTCCTTGGTCTTCTAGGAAGCTTGGATTTCGCAGAGCAGCTGAAGGAAGGGAGGTAAGGAAAGTTGTGTTTTTGGAAAGCCTCTGTGTTGGGAGGAACAGTGGAGGGTCAGGTCACAGGCAGAGAAGTGGCCACTCATTGCCCAGGACAGCCGTCCCTCGAGCTCCCTCCAGTCCAAAGGAGGGCCTCTGACTGTCCTTGCGTTTGGCTGGACCTCTTGGATGAAGTGTGTTTTATGAATGCCATCTCACTGGGTCAGCCGTCACATCAGTTGTGAAGGAGGCAGCATTGTACTTCCATTCCTCTTTGCTCCCTGCCTTTCCCATTTACTGCCTGTGCTCTCCCTAGAGTCTTCCCTCTGGAGAGAAAAGTCCATTTGATTAAGGTTGCCAGATTTAGCAAATAAAAAAATGCAGAACTCCCACAATTTTTTTTTTTTTTAGTATAAGTATACATGGGACATCCTTCTATGAAAAAAAGTATTTGTTGTGTATCTGAAATTCATTCAGATTTAACTGGTTGTCCTATCTTTTATCTGGCAACCCTATATCTGCTACATCAAGTAATCTCCTTTTAGAGTCTTATCTACCTGCCCAAGGCCCCTTTTCCTTGAGAAGGTGCTGAGGCCCCGAAAGGTCAATTGGTTTGTTTGCCAAGTTAACACAGTCAAGCTGGAGCAGAGCTGTGATTTCCACACCAGCTCCTGTCTGCTTGAAAACCTGTTCTCCACACCTTAGAATGAATTAGTTAAAAGTGTCAGCCTTCCCAGAGGTATTTGCATTTTCAAAGAAGGCCTCAGGGCAAAAACTCTAAGAGTCTGTGAGTCTGTAAGAATGTAGATTCAGGTCCTGCGGTAGCTGTGTGGGGAGGCCTTCTGGTCCTGGAGCCTCTTGGAATTCCAGGAGGCCACTCACAGCCTGTTCTGGTGGCTAGGAGAGCCCGTGTGGTCTTCCGATTAACCGATTAACCAATAATCCTGTGAAGTATGTGGCTGGGGACAGCAACTCCTTCCAGTGTAAGCATACCCTCCACTTGTCAGAGCACATTCACTGACATTTTGCTTAATCTTTACAAGTATTTTTTAAGATTGTCAATGATATTTATGTACCTCACATGTTTCCAATTTGGTTTCTGCCACCAAACAAACCAGAAAAGTTTCCACAAATAACTGAGTTATAGATCAGTGTTTTATAAACACTGTAGTCAGATTTTCCTTCTTTTCTTTTCTGTCCACCACCTTCCTTTCACGTTTTAGAAGGCCAGCGCTTACCCTCAGTTGGGTCCTGTCTAGCACACATCTGTTTCAGCATTTCTGCTGTCCAAGAAAGGATGTCGGATTGTCCAATCCAGAGAATGGGAGAGTTGGAAGTGCCCTTAGGCCCACCCAGGTCATGTTAGTGCTGGAGTTCATCGTTAGTGTGGAGCCCGTGGGCATTTCCTCCCCATGTCAGGCCATACCACTCCACCCCATCCCACTCCACTCTTTCCTTGGGATTCTTAGTTCCTGTTCTTCCTGCTTTAGAACAATGCTCTGAAGACGCTGCACAACCATGGCGTGCCCACTCTTTAGTTATAGAGTTTTGTTGCTTCTCAATATCAGTCTGGGAAATTCTAAGCTAAGACAGATTTGTAATTGTGTGATGGCAGATGAGAAAAAAGGGAGACCAGGTTTATAAACGTACCAAGACGCAGGGCAGTACACAACAGATCCCCCTGTCCTTGGTTCTTCCAGCTCCTGCCCAGTTTGGTTTTCGTGGTGATCTATCCATAGCAGCTTCTCTCGTCACACCCAATCTGTGAGGACCAGGAGTTCTTGTTATATTCCTGTTTGAGCCATTGCAATTATCAGGCCCTGTCACTTACATCCCTATTTTTCTGAGACTGTACGTAGCCATGATTTTCTCACCATCCATTTCCATTTCTTCTTTAAGAACCATTCCGTGTTAATTTTTTAGTTGTTTGTACTCTCCAGCCTGAACAAAGGATTGCCAGAGGGCATGCTAGGCTCTACTCCACAGGCGAAGAATCTTGTTTGATGTCTTGGAAACCCGCAGTGTTGGCAGGTCACCAGGCAAGTACCCTGGATATAGGTTCCCTTTTCAAGTGTTTGATAGGCTCTCCTTCCTTCCACTCTGGCTGACTGTACAAGGAATGCAGATGGTGTGATATGAGTACAGAGCACAAGCTTCCTTCTAACCACGCTTCTTGGAGGAGGGGTCTTTTCTCCCTATCTGCTGGTAAATTATCAGCATTGTGATCTATAGCAAGTCTTTTTCACCTTGAATAATGTATTCATATAGCATGTCTTTTATTCAATATAGCATGTATTTTATTTGATAACTATTGGGGATTATTGTATGTTCTACTCCTGCACAGACTAAGTGTTGTGCTTTTTTTTTATGTAATCGTCAGTGTCTTCCTTGCCTCTGAAGGTGGGGAAAGCCTGGCCTCAGCACACTGGACAACGTAGATGTTTTGCCCCAGTTTGTGGGGTGATGCTGTCCCTTTGCTGCGGGCTGGAATGGGAGGGAAGGTTGAATTCACAGGCTCAGCATGGCAGCTGTGCAGCTTTCCTGACTCAGGTCTTTCAGAGGCATTGCATTATTTCGTGGGAAGTGTTGTAAGTCCTGTATCTCCTCACCCATCCATATCAATTCCAAGACATAGATGCATGCTAAAT
The DNA here is from genome assembly GCF_036562045.2 of Rhinolophus sinicus. Classification (NCBI taxonomy): domain Eukaryota; kingdom Metazoa; phylum Chordata; class Mammalia; order Chiroptera; family Rhinolophidae; genus Rhinolophus; species Rhinolophus sinicus. The sequence goes on along the minus strand of NC_133758.1, from coordinate 23,245,430 downwards.
GATGTTTTGATTATCTGTCATTTCAGATTATCTGCCCTAGAGTCATCGGAATATACAAAGACATATGCAAACACACTTTTTTTCTCTAGGCATGCCTAGTATCTATTCAGATGAATTACCCACCATTCCCTGTTACGGGTCGCGCACACTACATTTCCATAAGTCTCATCCCCACTTTGGCTTGTTTTCTTTTGCTGGCCCATGCCTTGTTGGGCCTTCCTCTTCCTTCTGGATGTAACGAAGATGCTCCCAGTCTCAGGGTTCCTCCAGGCCCACTCTGTCAGAAGCATCCCATGCCTGGCTCTGCCCTTTGGCCTTCTCAGTCATCCATAAAACATATTTTGAGAGCCACGTTTAACACCCAGCTGCTTTGAGGTTAGCATGTTATTGTCTATTCCACATTATCCATCACGTATTTCAGTGTCCACGCCTCTCCCTGCTTATGTACTCCTTTTGTAGACTGGCATTTAGTACCATGCAGACAGTGTGCAGTGTCTTTCCATTGATGTGAGGGGTAGGCTTCAGTGTAGAGCACAATAGTAGAAAACTCTACTTTTTCTTTTATATGATACTTTAGCCCAGCTCTTGCCTTCATCCGTAACGGAATGGGTAGTAGTCTGGACACCATGAGACAACTTTTTAAACAGGGTTTGGGACATGTGGAACCCCTGCTGCAATTGTGCCGGGTCACCTGGCTGAAGCTAGGTGGCCCTTGAGGTATGAAGGAGACCTCTGCTTAGCACAGTTGTCTTGTCTTCACAGTATCCCTAGTAAAGTTGTTGAAGCCAAGTCCTTACTATGGCTGCTTAGATAAGTGGGCCCTAGCCGTGGTTACTCCCTTCTCCCTGGCCAATGGGGTGTGGGATGGGAGCTGTCTTCCCAGTGCCTTCCTGAATGCAAATGAGCAAATCAACCCCATTAACGACTCATGCTGTAAATCTCATTGTTTGGTCCTTTGGAAAACACACCCACGCAGACCCACACAAACAGCGCTCCACCTTAATAACATAATGCCGGGAGCTGACTGACAGCTGTTGTGGCATGCAGGAGCCACGCACAGACAGATGTGACGAAGATGAACTGATCCCATTTTTAAGAGAATGAAATAAGCTCTTTAGAAGTAATAATCAGGCTCTCTCTCAGGCTGATACACACTCAAATGTCGGTTTGAAGGATGAGACCTTGATGTGACTTTTCAGCAATGAATGATTTTCTTAATATCTTTAAAAAAAAGCCCAGCCTTCTCATTGCTTCCTTTCAAAGAATTAAGTATTACAGAATAGACAGATGAGAGACCTGGGAAGGACTGCTCCTGGGGAGCCTGAAATCCTCATCTGGCAGCATCTTAAACAGTTCAGGCACGTGAATGAACCACAGCAGTCGTGTTCCCTGATGTGGGAATCCAGGGTGAGGAGGCCACCAGGGAGGTAGCAGGCATCCGCTTAAACAGAAAGTCTAATTCCTCCTACTGGCCTCACCGCCTGGGGATGGGCAGGCGGATGTACAGCTACAGAAGGAAGAGGATTGATTCAAGATGCCAGGCACAACCTGCTGCTGCTGCTGTGGGACTGTTTTTCAGCCCACACTGTCTTTTTGAGCATCTACCTGACTCACTGCTACTGTTACCAGTGATACAGAGAACCGTGGGAGGTGGCCAAGCTCTTAGGGATCTTCTGTTCCCTTGGGAGCCCAAGGCTGTGCAAAATGAATTGCCAGCACCGAGGTAACACCAAGACCGAGGCAAATGTGCAGTATTATGGGAGGTAGAGACTGCCGAAGGCTGTAACAAGGGGTCGAGGACCAAAGTGGTGCATTCTGGGTAAGTGGAAATCTGAGTTAAAAGGTAAATGCAATAAGCATTTCTTTCCAATGTGGCTTCTAAGGGTACCTGTGGATAGTAAGCATGCGGTAAACTCTCACTGAATGAATGGAGGAATGAATGAAAGGGGCACAAGACTTGACTAGGTATCCAGGAATGACATAGAGGATTATGTTTAAAAAGCCTTCTTAGGAACAGCAGGTGGAGAACAATCATAGTAACACGTGACTTTTTTTTTTTTTTTTTTACTCTTTTTCTTCTGCTCATTAATGATCTGGGTGAAGATGGGAGAAAAAGGGTGCCACCACAGATTCCAAAGAACAAGGGGTACAATATATGACATTTGAATGCAGCAGGATGAGGAGACCAGGAGAAGATCTCTCTGGCCGTTTAGGGCAAATTTTCTCCTTGATCCATAATTGCTCTTCATTTTATTTTATTCTATTTATGTATTTAGTGTTTATTTTTCCTCAGAGAAAGAGACCTACCTATGCTTGTAGTAGAATTCTCTCCATGGGAATCCATGGTTTAGGGATACGACACTCTGACATGTCTACACTCCTGTCTATAAGGCTTTTTCCCTCTATTGTCACATTGGACAATATGACAGCTGCATAATTTCCACTTTTACAGATGCAGACCCTGAGTCAGAGACATGAGCTGACCTATTCAGGTTTTCACAGCCAATGAGCAAGCAAGTCTTTTGGGTCACATTCCAGTGCATTACTACTCTCTAGTCCCATGACCACCCTTGCTAGGGCAGCAGTGACATGGTGCTCCTCTACAAGACGCTCCTCTTTTGCAAAAGAACTCTGCCAAAGCAAGCACAGCCCACTTTTCCCTCTCTTCATGCAGTGGGTTAAGGGAGATGATCGATGCCAGCTCTCCTCAGATCTGGGCTGTTCTCCTATCCCCCAGGACTCACCCATAATGTGGTGACATTTACATCTTAAAATATACCTCTTTGTTTGGGGCCAGGTTTCACCAGCTGGAATAAAGGAATTGTCTTTAGCTTTCTTGGACAGTGTCCAGGCATCTGGAGTAATGAGAAGGAGGTGGGAATGAAGAAATAGCTCAGCCCCCAAATCTGCCAAGGGTTTTGTAAAATTGTAAAAAAGTATTTTAGAACATCAAATGCCTCTAGTTCAGTGATACTCAATCCTGGCAGTATTTATAGAATCACCTGGAGAGCTTTATAAAACACCAGCCACTGGGGCCTCCTCAGGAACTCAGTTTCAATTGGTCTGGTATACGTCCTGAGCATCAGATGCTTTTAAGTAGTACACGAGTGAATCTAATGTGTAGCCAGGGTTTTGCACCTCTGATTTAGTCCACCCTTTACATAAAAAAGAACAAAAACTAATATCGAGAGCTTTTAAATTTATTGCCCCATGTTAGCTATCTATTGCTGTACAAAAATCACCCCAAAACATAGTAGCTTAAAATAATAAACATTTATGATCTCTCGGACTTTCTGTAGGTTAGGACTGTAGGAGCAGCCTAACTGCATTGTTCTGGCTCATAGTCTCATGAGCTTGCAGTTGAGAAAGATGTCACACCTAAAATCTACATAACTTTACTAACAATTGTCACCCCCAACAAGCTTTAATTAAAAAAAAAAAGAAGAAGAAAAACAAGAAAGAGAGAAAGATGTCAGCCATGGCTATAGTCATCTGAGGGCTGGATGGGGCTGGTGGCTCCTCTTCCAAGGTGATTCATTTGCATGCCTGGCACGTTATCACTGACTCTTGACAGGAGACCTTAATGCTTCACCATGTGGACCTCTCCGTGGGGCTGTCTGAGTGTCCTCACAACATGGCAGCTGGCTTTTCTTAGAGTGAGTGACCCACGGAGGAAGCCATAATACCTTTTACGACTTAGCCTTAGACATCACACATCTCACTTCTGCCACAATCTCTTCGTTAGAAATGAGTCACTGAAGCCGCCCACACTGAAGGGGAGTGGGAGTAATATCCACCTTTTGAAAAATGGAGTATCAAAACATTTGTGGACCAATTTTAAAACCACCCATGGCCAACTCCGTGCAACTACATTTAGTGCCAGAGCTACAAGTCTCTTGACTGCTAGTTCAATGCCCCATCAACTAGTCTCATAATTAATAGATTGATTCTAAATAAGGAAATCTCCATAAAATATTTACAATTCCATCAATTACCTCCTTCCTGTGAATAGGCTTGTTCTTTAAAACATCAGCATTGAGAGAAATCAGGTGTGAGCGTCCCACCCCTCCTGTGTTTCAACTCCAACTCACCCCCTCTTTTCACCCATTAGAGTCCTCTGAAGGATCGGATTACCTTGCCAGTGGAAATATATGAGCTCCCTGTGTGATATACCATACTGCAACAGCACATCATATAATTTTCCCCAAAGGCTTGTTGCAGCCTATGTCGACTCATTTGTATTTATGACAGTTCGGGCGTGATTTAGTGCGACCTCACTTTGATAAAAGCCATTTAAAGCTCATAAATATGGGTGACACGCTGCCTCCCTGGCTGGGGTTTTTGAGGAGAGCCTGAGAATTACATTGCCATTCAACTTTCATTGTTCAGGAAGAAGAAGAGGAAAGAAAAAGGGCAAGAAAGTAGGAAAGAGAAGAGTCAGGGCGTGCGGGACAGAGAAGGACAGAAGGAGAGATGAAGAACTGTACAGGATGCCACTGGGACGGTGGGACTTGGGCTCCTTGCACCTGTAGTGCCCCCATCGCTGGTCTTCCTGGGAGGGCTGGGATATGTGAAGCCCCAGCTCAGAGGGAGGGCCTGATGAAGCACACAAGAGTGAATAGGTCACCAGACTTTATGAGCCATTTACTTCCTCTTTTAAAAGCATTGTTAAATCACAACCAAATTACAGTAAATTGTCGATTTTTATTGGAACAGGAAAGCCCTCTAGCTTCGCTCCTCACAACACTGCTCTCTGGGGACAGCTTTACTGCAGGTGGAGCAGGTGACTGCCCTGGTCATGGGATCTGAAGGGCACCAGCCTGGGGCCTCTGCAAACACTATCTCACAAGGACCCTCACGGTACCTGAAATTCTATCATTTAAGAGCCAGCTTTTTAGGTAGGGAGGCCTGCACAGGCTACAAATTCCCAAAAGAAAATTGTTTTCAGCTTACCAGTAAATGGATGGATTGTGGGAGTTAGGCCCCCTATGGGTGCCTCCCAGGTTTCAGAGATGGGAGGGGAGAAGGAAAGAAGCTGAAAGGAGAGGCCATAAAATAAACATTTCTCCGGTTCTGTGAGTGGGCTTTGGTCTGACTGCCCTGCCTATTTGTTGCCCTCATTTCCCATCTGAATCAAGGAACCATTATAAGGTAGACCCTGATCTCACATGTGGATTCCCATTGGCAATTAAGTCACCCCTCTTGAAGAGGCGGAAGTCATCAGCCATGACCCTTGAGTTGATGGGGACCCTGGAGGCCTCTTAGGGCAGCCCCTTCATTCTACACATGAGGAAACCAGCAGGGTCTGCCAACTGGTCAGCCAGAGAGATGGACAGCAGCCAGATACTCAGCCCAGAACTATTTCCACTCCCGTGGAAGGCCTTGGTGAGCTCGGCCTTCTTATCTGGCTTACTTTTATTCAGAAGTGGTATCTGGGTATCACAAATTTGTGGAGAAGAGTGGTGGGAGGGCAGCTCACTAGGTAGTCACATGACCTGATAAATGGAAGCGGCTTCTGACAATGTCTTGTCCAGAAGCCTCATGCTGGGGGTCTGGGGCCAAATTCATCCCACAGACATCTCAGTCAGTGTTTTACAAAAAAGTTGCCAACATTTGAAAGTAAGGAGATTTTTCACACGTACATACAGACACATCCACACTCACCACACCTGTGTTAGATTTTTGGTTTCTGGAAACAATCGGCAGGAGTGGCGTGGGGCTGGCTTTGGTCCTTCAGATCACCATCCCTTGTCAGGTAATTCACTGCACTTACATTATTTGTTGAATTTGCAGCCTCTCTCACTTTCCAGATGGGACCACTGAGTCTCGCAAGGGCTCATCCAAAGAGGCACAAGTGAGGTTAGTGGCAGAGGACAGGCCAGAGCCAAATTCTCCTGATTCCCATTTTTCATGGTCCTACTGGAAAATGCTGCCACTCAGGCCAGCCAGCCCTCAGTGCCATGTGCCTCTCCTAGGTGGTGCTCTCCCGGTCACATATCTGTCCAGCCAGAGGGCAAGCCCTTTACGGACAGGCACGTGGAGGCAGTAGGCGGGGCAGCTTCATGGGAACAGGGAGGAGGATTCAGCGTTTATCCCTCACTGTGCGTGCCTCACGTGGGACTGGTTGCACAGTAGGACTTAGGAAATGAGTGCTGAGTTGAACTTGGAGAGGCTTAATGCATCCTCACTGACTATTATCCATAAATGCAGGAACAATTAATCTTCTCAAGCACCTTTATCAGTGTCCCCACTGCACACAGAGAAAAGATGTTTTCTACAAATTAAGTCTCCATTTCGGCGCTGCTGACCTCTCAAGTCCACAAACTCTTTTTGTCTTTGATCTAGATTCTTACTTATTCCTTTTCCAAAGGTTCACTTTTCACTCATAATTTTTTTTCATTTTTTTTGTGTGCGCCTGCTTGGGGGGTGGGGGGGAATGTCTAGTCTTTGATTTAGAATATACTGACTTGCAATGAGGGGATGTATTTTCTCACTCACATCAATTGGTTGTTAATTAAAGGTTTTTGATGTTGTGCAAAAAGAAGGTGTATTGGGTATTAGCAGCTGTATACTGCTTGATTTATAGTTTTAAGTTCTATCAGAAATATCACCCTCCCACCCCACCCCCCAAATATTGCCTCTCCCTCTCTTTGCTAGGTCTGTCCTCCATTCTCTCTTGTCTCACTGCTTCTCTCTCTCTCTCTCTCTCTCTCTCTCTCTCTCTTACACACACACACACACACACACACACACACACACACACAACTATTAAGCCACTGCTGCGTTGCTCTGACTTCAATTAGAGAGAGATACTTTCTGCATCGTACTGTCTGATTCAATGGTCTGTATGTCCAGAGGCCGTGCATGGAGATGTGTGGAAACAGTATGTTTCTAGGAGAGGATAAGCGGAGAGCAGTTTTGCAGTTTGCTCCAGTGTGCACAGTTAATAAGGTCAAAGCAGGTATTTGAAGGGAGCTAGATCTGCTCCAAGGCCCACTATTCATCACGCTGCAATGGGAGGAGAAAACATGGGCTTTTTCCTGTACGCGCTTACCATCCAGCTGGAGGGACAGGTGAAAACGTGACTCAGGTGACCAATACAATAAGGCAACAACATATGCTGAGTGTCTCCATAAGGAAGCTCAGTAATTAAAGTTTTGGAGTTTAGAAGAGGAGGGTCTTGATGGCTGGGGAAGGGATACAAGGTACACGGAAGCTTCTAGAATGAGACAAGACAATCAGGGATGGCTCTGTGGAGGGTTGAGGTTGTCATGGGGGCTGTCGGACTCAGCCTAGGAAAAGTTTGCTTTTCAACATGATTCACCACACTCATGCCTGGGGCCAGGAAAGAGATTGGCTTTGTGCAGAGAAGGGTCTTGAAATGAATCAGTGATGGATAAGGTTTGATCATGTGAGGAAGAGGTTTTTCTGAATGGTAAAAAAGAATTACATCTGGCTATTCTCTTTTACTATAGGACAATTGCCAGAGAGTTCAGTTGTTGTGATTAGAGAAGAGACAAATATTCCATTTCCTTTTAAACTAGGACAGAAGAGGTTTGATTGAGTGTGGTTATTGCACTAGATGGTGTTGCTTTAACTATGTTAGTTTTCCCACCCACAGTGAAGTAGCCTCCTTGGACCATGGTTCTTCAGAGGCCTGGGACATCTCCAGGAGTCTCAGGCAGCCATCCAGCCTCTTTTTACTCTCCTCATTACCCTTGGCCTCTTAAGGACTGCCTGATTGCAGTTATTTACACACATGGAACTTTCCAGGGAGCAGGAGGCTTCACACTCATGTCATTACCCTACATGGGCACTTGTGAGCTGAATTCCCACTCAGGGCACCCGGGTGTTCTGCTTGATGTTTGTCAGCAGTCAGTCTCTGGTCTCTGGGTGATGAATTTCCCTGTCGGTTTGCACAGTGCATTGAATGTGGAGGAGAAAGACTACAGCTGGGGGTCTCCAGGGCCCCAGATCCCCGTAGGGATGGCCCATTTCCACACACTCATCACTGTCAGGGGCATGGCATGCTCTACCCCACTGCTGTGGGGACCTTCCCCATGGGCACCTGGCTCATTGCTCTCTCTAAGGCTCATCCCAGGCAAGGCCAGCCCCCCAACTGCTGCTTCTCATTTATCTGTATTCACCAGGGAACCCAGTTCTCATTAATTACCATCTACACTCTACACTCAAGAGGGAAGCCTGCTTCGGGGAGAAGAAGGGGGAAAACATGTAGAAATTCAATCAAGATCTTCAGGTGGCAAGGCCTGCTGGCAGCCACACTTCTTCCCTGGGTACGTGAGAAGAGCATCCAGCTTTGTGCAAAGCTGTGCCTGAATTTGGCTTTCCCTGTGTCCCTAGACACTCAGGGCTCCTCAGGTTCAGGGTTCACAGACATACATTCCTGCCTGTTGCCCTGGTGTGGGAAGGGGGCGAACTTAACGCTTATTCTCCTGCAGTCTCTTTTCAAATGACCCAGGGAGTGAGCACAGTTGCTCTCAACCCTGGCTCTCTGGCTTCACATCCCAACCACCTACGGAACTTTTTAAAAATTCAGATGCACAATCCTATTGTTTTCCTTGTTTTTTTTGTTTGTTTGTTTTTTGTTTTTGTTTTTTTATGTTTTTGTTTGGTTTGGTTTTTAATTTAATGCTCCCATAGCTTTTTTTTTTTTAAATGGAGATATAATTTACATCCTATAAAATTCATCCTCTTAAAGTGTTTATAATTCAGTGGGTTTTAGTATGTTCCTAAGTTGTGCAATCATCACCACTATCTAATTCCGGAACATTTCACACCCCAAAAAGAAACTCTATACATATTAGCAGTCACTCCCCATTTCCTCTCCTCCACCCCACCCCCACTCCCCAACCCCCATGCTCACCCCCACCTCAGCACTAGAATACCACTAATCTTACTTTCTATCTCCATGGGTTTGCCTATTCTGAACATTTCCTGTAAATGAAGTCATACAGTATGTGTCCAGCACCCCCACCCCCACCCCCATTCTGAAACCTGTGAATGGAAATAGCTGAGCCTTATGGGGTTTTTTGGTCGTTTGTTTTTTAAATGTCTCAGGTGATTAGGTATGGCCAGGGTTTGAGCATCCTGGGCAAGTAATGGTGGAGTGCCCTGCCCAAGGGTACCCTGTTTGCTCTAGCATACAATAAATGCTTAGGAAATGTTTGTTAAATGACCTAGTCCATTTTCTAGAGGAATCTCTCACAGCCTAGTGTGATTGGGATGTCTGCCCCCCAAAATATTGATTAGTCCTAAGTTCTCCAATTAGTTTTTTCATCAATACTATGTGGAAGTCTTAGTTAAAATCCACTCCAGTCTCTCTTTTCCCCAATCAATAAATTGAGTGAATCTCTATGACTGTTACCATCTACCCAACTCGTGGAGAACTTTTCCACATGGGGCTGGGAGCTCATGAAAGGTGCTGTCCGTTCCAGAAAATTTTGTAATCACAGGAATTGTCCTGGTCACTCAAAGGACCTTAATTCAAATGGCCATACTGGGTTCTCATGAATGCAGCAGAAGCAAAGCTAGTCAGACATTAGAAAGAGATGAACCATGGCCTATAACAGGTGTGAGAGTTGGAATCACTGTGGGGAGGGAGGCATAGCACTGCAATGATTAGAAGGACACAGGTTAGGGTCCCAGTTGTGCGGTCTCTCTGCGCTTCCCCATGTCTGAGGCCTCCTGTTCTCCAAAGGCACGAGCCTGGGGCCAGAGGACACTCAGACCACACCTGTTTGCCTGGTGCCTTACACAGCTCTGCTGTGGCTCCTCCATCGTCATTTATCACGTTAGCATCTCCACCCTCCACTCTGTGCCTTCCAGGAGGAAAGCACTGAACTAAGGAGACTGAGATCACCGCTCAGTGGGTATCTGCAGAGAAAGGGTCCTCAAGAAGAGCCATCACTGAATGTCCAAACTTGGCCTGCTGTTGTGTGACCAAGTGCGAATGGCTCCGTGCAAACCCATCCCCAGTGCTGTGAACACAAAGCAGAGCCCACCTGACGGTGGAGCAGAGAGGTACTCATGCCTTGCTTTGTTCAAAAAATCCTCCTAGAGCCCCTGCAACGTGCCAGGCACTGTTGGGGTAGAGCAGTGAGTAAAGCGCGGCAAGTTCCTGCACATTGGGAATCTACATGGAAGTAGAATGGGACAGGGGTGGGAGAAGGGGGACAGACAATAAATGGGTTAACAAACATATCATAAAATGTCAGACAGTGATACATGTACAAAGACAGATAAAACAGGTCCAGAGGACAGAGAGTGAAGGAGGAGAGGAAATGGTGTCAAGATGGAGAGACTAGTCTGACACACAGCGTATCTTCCACAAAGTCAGGGAGAGAGCAGGCAGCCCTCCCAGGAAAGAGCAATCCAGGCAGAGAGAACAGCACGTGCAAAAACCTTAGTCCCCAACCCTGCCTCAACATAATAATCACTCTGGAAACTCTGAACATACCTCCACCAGCATAGATTAAATTAAAATCCCTGGAGTGTGTGTGTGGGGTGTGTGTGTGTGTGTGTGTGTGTGTAAAACTCACCAGGTGATTCTATAGACAACTAACTAGGATTGCAAACTACTGCATAGAAATAACCACACGGAGGGTATTGTGGCTGGAGCTGAGTAAGCCAGCAGTCCAGGGATGGGAGGGTAAGTATGGAGAGAGAGGCAGATCTCAGCCAGGTGGTGGGGGGCCATGAAGGCCAGTAAGGATTGCAGTTGTTACTAGAACTGATGGCAAGCCCCCAGAGTGATGGAGCAGGGGTGCAGTGAGCACTACAGTTGCTCCATGGCAGAGCAGCACACATGGTCTGTGCCCTCGCTACGGAAGTACCAACAAAAGCTAGGAAGTAGCCAGCAGCCAGCAGAGTAGCTAGCTTTGCTCGTAGAGATGGTACACATAGTTAATCCATGTTTGGACATTTATACACGCAGAATGGGCTCGAAGTCTCAGAACCAGAAGGTCTCTGAACTCACTACATGCTACTCTCCCCCGGGCGTTTAAGATGAGGGAGATAAATGTATCTCTAGGTGCAAGAACAGGGAGGGCCTCTAACTGTCTTATTTCTTCCTGAAGAGGTGGCTTAAAAAATGCAAACACAGTGAAACAGATGAGAAGTGTTGCAGAGTACATTTCTGACAATGCATAATCTCCGCTTGTTTGAGCGTTGTCATTAGGAAGCCTTCTGATTATTCTGGCAGCTTTGGTTTCAAACTCCCAGTGGGCAGAAAGAAGCACGAAGAGAATTACATTTCTCCAAGGATGGGGCCAGAAGTCACTCTGTGCATTGGACAGCTGGCTCTGGTCATATTGAAGTGCCATGACCTCCAGTGTTACTAACAGAATAGCTGATAGCCCTGTTGTCACTTCCTTTATGCTTACTGTTTATTACAAATTAAGCTGAAAGTTTGAGGTCTCAAAAATCAGGGAAGAAAACCTCCACCTGCTCTCCCAGTCTCCTGCAGTCGTAAGTCTCTGCTACCGCAGTGATGTAAAGACCACGTGGACACGACACGCTGTGTCCCACATCGATGCCTGGCGCCAGAGCCACCTAGATCTGTGGCCAGGAGGAGGAGACTGGCACTGGGCCCATGTGCCTCTTTTGACAACATACTAGTAAAATACCTCTGGTCATTTTAAGTAGAGCTTTGTCCTTGCAATGCCAGGGCCAAAAAGACAGGTGCCCCCATGTCTCCGCCTCCCAAGCCTCATTCTATTCTCAGAGACTGTGATTCAATAAAAGTGACACTGGAATCAGAGTCAGAGACTTGGGGCTTAAGCCTGGGCCTATCACAAACTTGCATTGTGGTGTTGAGCAGATGATTAACCTCTTAGAGCTTCAATTCACTAATCTGTAAAATGAGAGGATTCGGCTTGAATACGCTCTTAATGTTTCTTCCAGCAGTATGAGTCTGGCCGGGTTTGCTCATTTGGGGAGGCACTGGCGTGTGAGGGAGCGGAGAGGTGAGGTGGCTGGCGCGAGCCCGGGCCCTGATGGTGCATCAGCTATGGTCTGTCCAAAGAGGGACGGAGCCAGAGGTGGTGAAGGCCATGACCAAGCGCACAGGCTTCAGGATCAGAGAGAGGGAGTTTAGCTCTCAACTCAGTCACGTTCTAACCATGTGGCCTTGGGCAGTGACTTAACCTCACTGAAACTCAGCGTCTTTGTCTCCAAAATGGGATTCCTAATTCCCCCTCTGAAAAATTGTGATGCAAAATAAATGTGATGTGTATGCAGCACCCAGTACACCTGTGCGTCTATTAAATAAAGGCTAGTTTTTGCCATCAGTTACCCACTCCGTACGGGGTGAGTACTATTATTTATGCCTTTGGAGTACTAGGTTCTCTTCCAACATGACGTAGAAGTCAACAAGAGAAAGATTAGTTCTCTTAGTATTGGATTCTATTGTAAATGTGTCTAAATTGCCCCCAAATCTTCCCACGTAGCTGTCCCCTGCCAGACTTGATATTTTTTGGTGTGAAGGACCCTACAATGTTGGACACAAATTGGACCTGGGGTTTTCTAAATCAGTGGTGAAAACTATAGCATTAGCTCATGATATTACATGGACTTTGCATCCCAAGCACCCGTTGGCATCGAAAAAATGCATGTAACTCTCCAAGGACTCTTTTCCTTTTGGGGAGATTAGAATCTGCCCTAAATCAAGGTGGCCAGCCCCACCTGGTGTTTCTGTGCACCCAGGTTATGTGCACATACCATTTATTAGGCCCAGATGGTTTTCCATATCGGGGACAGGAGAGAGGCACCCGCAGTATCGTCACTCTAGGAACGCTTTATGTAAAGAAGCAGCTCTTGGTTTGTTTCCCCCACTAGGGACACCCTCATGGCCCCCTGATCTTTTCCTATCTGAGGCCCCTTGAGAATGGTGCAGAAGTTCTGGTGGAAATGGAACACCTCCAGGCAGCCTCATGGACCATGTCAACATGAAATCACAGGACACGCTCACATAAAACTCTGTGTCTTTCATTTACCCTTCAGCAGACACTGGTTACAGGTCTCCTATATCCAAGGACTGTGCTTGGTCCTGGAGACAGATGCAAAGTCATAAAGGTCCAGCTGTGCCCTCAAGGAGCCCCCAGTGTCTGCTCAGAGACTCAGGACCTGTGCAACCCCAGAGCAGGTGAGGAGGCGTGTCCTGAAGTGCACGGAACCCCAGCACCGCAGCTGCCCTTAGGGGTTCAGGCTGGCTGATGGAGCAGGGCGCATACACTCATCATCATCATTGTCATCTTCCAAGAGCCAGAGGAATTATTTACCCTGACAACCCAGGAACCAGCAGAAGGACAATACATGCTAAGTGTCAGATGGGTGGTCTAGAGAGAACACGGCAGAACAGTTCAGAGAAGGGAGGTTCAGGAAAGTTTCTTAAAAGAGTTGAGCCTTTGTTTGGATCTTAATGACATTTATAATCTGGATGGCCAGAGAGAAGTGGGATATTGAGCTTTACTCAGGCAGAACTTATAAATAGAAGATGAGATCTGAGCTGGGATTTCACTGTTCTTAGGGAGATGCAGCTCAGAAAGTTTACGGAGCTGGTGTGTGGGAAGGGATATGTGAACTGTTAAAGGCGCAGAGCATCCTGAGTCCTTGGCTCTTCCGCTGTCCTGCGTCAGCCGGTGTTCTTCCTCCTTTCAGCATCAGCCAGCAGGTCTCCCTCCCAGCTGTGCATCACTTGGGGTAGCTTCCTTCATCCCGTCCTCTCTCTGTATGTCTTCCTCCCTGCCCTCTCTCTTATCTTGCCTTCACACACACAAGTGCCTGCCAGGCATATGCTTCCTTTTTCTGGGTCTCATTGTCCTCTTCTATAAAATGAGTTTAGCAAGGCTTCGTAAGTCTAACACCAAACAAGCCCTGCTTGCCCTCAGGATACCTCTGGCTCCACCTGTTCTCCCAAGTCTCTAGGCTGGGAATGCCAACCTCCAAAGGGAACAATTGGGGCTGTGGGGCTCCCCCAGAAGCCTCCCCAAGGTTGCTGAGCCTCAGTCAGGTGAGGCTGCCCTTGCTGCTCCCTTGGTCTGCCCAAGGAGACCACACTCCTTTGAGCTGCCAGGGGCTGCCTGTCCCATGCTCAGGCCCACAGCCTTCCATGCCCTCTTAGATGCAGGTGGCACTGGGAAGCAGGCAGGGTCTGTGGCTTTGATCACACACACAATAACCTCAGCACTGAGGCATCCATGCTAATCACTTTTGATTACGAATGGATTAAACAGGACAGCAGCTGCACTGGGCTGCTTTGATTCCAGCCCGCTCAATAATGAGATGCATAGGCACAGACTGGGAGGCTGCCATCAGCCCTGCCCAGCCCCCAGCTTCCCTCCTGCAGGGGCACCTTCGGGCAGGGGGCACTGCTCAGTGACACAAGGGAAACTGAGGCAACCCGCACAGATCCTGAATTCGGCTAGCCTCAGTGGTGCCTTCAGCCTCATTCTAAGAGGTCCCCCACAGCCACCATGCATGCTGTGCCCTCTGCCAGTTGTTCAGCCGTGGTCTTCACCACTGCTATAGGAAATGCAGCCTGTCCCTACAGCAGTGGTAGGGGAGGTATGCAGCCGTGGGTTAAACGGCAGCTGCTCTTCTGAGATGTGTCCCAAGTTTAACTCAGGAACAGCTGGATCCACAAAAGGGTCCTCCCCGCCCATAACCATAGCCCATCTCAGACAGTAGAAGTAACAATAATAGTCTCAGTAATAGCCTTCTCTGTGTAACAAGTATGAAGGACTTTCACGCCCCCCTCCCATTTTATGTTCCCACAAATTCTGTGAGCTGGCCAGGATTTTTAGACCTCTTTCAGAAATAAGGAAGTGGAATTCAGACAGGTAAAAAGACTTTTCCCAGGTGCCTTTGTGGACCCATTCTGGATCTTTGGAAACCAGCCCAGGCTCTGTCATTGTGCCATGTAATTATCTACCAACTCTTCTTTCTCCTCAGTGGAGAATGTCCTGAGTGTCTCTAGTTTCTGATGATGGCCCCATGAAAGCAGTGACCGCCTGTGTGTGTCTATTTTTGTACATGGATTGAAGCAATTTGGGGTTGTGGGGTTTGAGCAGCTGCCTTGGCTAAATTGCAAGGCTCAAGGGAGGGAAGGGAGATAAGAGGGATTCAGCACCAAAGCCAAGAGTTCTTACGGCCGTTAGATGCACTAATAAATTTGACCTTGAAGGACTTCATGTTTGGCCAAAAGAATTTGAAAGAGCAACAGGGAATCCCCTGTTTCTAATAAAAGCTTCCGCAGAAGAGATAGCACATCTAACCACCTCCTGCCCACCCTTACCCTCAGCCTAGGAGGGCAAGTTGTCAATTTTCTGCTGAAGTGGCCAGTTAAAAACCAGCCGTAACAGAGCCATGGCCAAAGCCCCTTCACGTTACCCGCAGCCCTCCCATGTGAAAGGATTTCAGAGGGTCATGGACTTAAAGGCAGGTAGTGGAAAGAATGGGGTGCAAAGTTTAATGCCAACCAACCCATCTGTTGGTGGCACAACACACTCTTCCCATTATCCATTCAAGTGCTCCAAGTGGAACCTCTCTGCACCCCTGAGAGAGCTAAGGAAGAGGGAGGCAACTCACCTTTATGAAGCACTGGCTTCTTAGGCCCGTCACAGGCATGTATTTCATCACCCAAACTTCCCTATGAGGTGGCTGCTGTTACCCATCTCTTGTGGATAAGAAAACAGAGGTTCAAGATTAAGCTGCTAGCAAGAGTGGTAGCTGAGCTTGGGTCTGTTTGACTGTCGAGCATGTGTTACTTTGCAGAGCACGTTACCTCACCTGTATTCCCACTTCCCAGGTGAGTAAGTGAGCTTTAGGGATGCTAGGTAATGGCAGGACTTGGATTAGACTCCTAACATCAGTCTAGCCTTCTGTTCACATTGTAGATTGTAGGGTCCCTTCCAATAAAATAATTTTCCTGCTTGAGGCCTCTGCATGTGATGTCCCATTTCCCCGAACTGCCTTTTCCACAGCTCTCTGCTTAGCAACTTCTGCTCATGCATCAGGGCTCAGCAGAATTGTTGCTTCCTTAGGAAAGCATTCTTTGACCAACCCCAAATTCTCAATCAGGTCTCTCTCCGTTAACTCTCTTGTCATACCCACTTTTTCCCCATCCTTCTTTCCTTGACTTATCACAACTCTAAATTACATTTATTTTTGTTATTCAACAATAATGCTGCCTTCCCAATTAGACTCTCAGACTGCACGACGTCAGGGACTGTATCCTGTTTGTTCATTGGCCTATCCTCAAAATTCACCGTGCTTGGTACTCAGGTACTCACCTGGGCTCAATAAGACGAACTTGAAATTGAGATGAGACTGGGTCTACAGGTGTGAAGAGACTCACACCTAGCAAATTCAACCAAGATAGAGATGAAACAGGTCCAAATTCTACCCTGTCTTACTCTGTTTGGCTTCTGTAACAAAATACCATAGACTAGGTTGCTTGTACACAACAACAAAAATTATTTGTCACAGTTCTGGAGGCTGAGAAGTCCATGATGAAAGCTAACTTGGTGTCTGGTGAGAACTTACTTCCTGGTTCATAAATTGCCCTTCTCACATGAAAAAAGGGACAAGGGACTCTTCTGGGGCACTAATCCCATTCATGAGGGCTCCCCCCTCATGACCTAATCACCTCCCAAAGGCCAGCCTCCGAGTCCCATCACAGTGGGAGTTAGGATTTAACTTATGAATTTGGGGCTGGGGCTTACATTCAGTTTATAGCAACTGATTCACTGGACTTATCTGAGATTTACTCAGGTGCATCTCGAGTTCCTAAGACTGCAGATTTCTCAACATGGTCGGTGAGGTGGGCACATCCCAAACAACTTTCAAGTCTTGCTCTTTCCTCAGCACACCTGGTGTTCTAATCAGGTCAAGCGGTGCATGAGCCTACAAACCCAGTGCGTGCTTCATGTTTGGCATTGCGGCTCCCAGTTCTCGGCCACACTGAGATGCTCATGGGTTACTGAATGTACCTATACTATCACCCACCCTCCCACTGTGGTCTTTCCAACTTGAACAAGTGATAACTTCCTTCTTCCAGCTTCTTAGGCGGAAAACCTTGGCATCATCCTTCACTCATACCTTTCCCTCTCATTCCACAGCTAATCCATCAGCAAATGCTGTGGTCTCTTCTCTGCACAGCAGCCAAGGGGAACCTTTTACAGGGGTACTCAAACCATGTCCTACGGCAGCTCTTCTCCACTGACTTCCCACATCTTTTAGAGTAATGTATCATGACCTAAACCTCTGGACTAATGCCTAATGGCTCTGTGTGATGTGACCGGACTCTGCCCTCATCTCCAACCACGGTCCCCCTTGCTTACTCTGCTCCAGCCACACCAATCTCATTGCTGTTCCACCAACACATTGAGCACACGCTGATGTCAGAACTTTATACATTATGTTCCTTCTATTCTGATTGCTCTTCTTCCAAATACCACATGGCTCACTCCCTTACTTCATCTAGGTCCCCACTCAAATATTCCCTCATCAGGGAGGGCTTTCCTGACCAATTTATTTAAAGCAGCACATTCCCCCTCTGCCTCTTTCTTCTGCTTTATTTTTCCTATCTTTTATTACAAATGACAGCGTATCTTTATTATTATTATCATTTTAGTTTATTATTGGTCTCAGTGGCAGCAGGGACTTTTTTTTTAAACTATTATTTCCCCAGTCCCTAGAAAAATAAATATTTATTGAATAAATTTATTGGATGGATATTGGCATCCTTCTCATTTACTGCATTCAAAAGCTTGGCTTACCTCACATCCAGATTTGCACAGAGGACATGTGAGTGCGTTTCTGAGCCGTTGGGATGTCCCACTCCATAGAGGTCACCTGGACTGAGTTCCAGTCCAGTTGTCAGTGGTCTTAAGCAGAGAGGCTCATGAGTACCCCAGTGGTGTCCTGGAGCCAGCTCATGGTGACGAGAGTCAACTGGGGACAGCCATTCTCAAGTCTGCAACCAGCACCTTCATCTTGGTAGCTTGAAATGCTGGAAGTATTTACACTGTGGAAATTAGCAAATGTCTTACATTGGGGCTCCCCACTTCCCCAAGAGAGTCAGTTATTAAAGAGTTGCCAGCACAAGTCTAGTTAGTAATAGTTACTCCTTCCCCTGGCGTAGTGTGCTCAGATCTAGATGGTGATGACACTGGGAGTCATATCCAGGGAAGAAGAGTTGAAAACACTTGGGCTATTCCACCTGGGGTTGTATAGATATGATACCTGTCATCAGAGGTTGTGGGTGGCCAGTGGCAGGAGGATTAAGCATACTGCCATGTGGGCCTGGGCAGGACTGGAGAATGTACAGGAGACGATGCATCTGAAATCCTCTCAGTTTGGTATCTGGCTCTAACTCGAGATGTGGGGTCTGGAGTGGGTTGATTAGTCTGTCTGTTCCTCATCCATAAAAGGGTGTTGCCATTCCCTATTTGACAGGAAGATCATGACGATAAAAACAAAACAATAAAAAAAAAAAATAAAAAAAAACACCACACAAAAAACAGTTCCTGTTCCTCAAACTAGGGGGACAAATTTCAAGGAGGCATGTTTCAACTGAATAAAGGTAGAACGTGCTAAAGACTGTTGCTGGGCACTAAAATAGCAACTGCCATTTCCTCAGAGGTGTTCAAGCTGGGTGCCCATCTGTTGAAGAAGCTGGAGAAGGGGATTCCTGCATTCGAGGGAGGCTGGTCTGGAAAAACCAATACCCAAGATCCTGTCCATGCTAAGACCTTATAGTCAAGAACATGCCGCTAGGCAAGTCACTGACTGATTTTCTTTTGCTTCATTTCATCCATCTGTTAAACAAGCAGGATCGTTTCTCTCCCTTTCGTTTTTCATTGTTCATTTGAGCAGCCCCTTATTCTAAATCAGGTCTTTCTCCATTCACTTTCTTGTCATAACCATACTTTTTTGCTCACCCATTTTTTTCCTTGAACTTATCACAACTCTAAATTACATTTCTTTTTGTTATTCAAAAATAATGCCATCTCCCAAGTTAGACTTCCGAATTCCGTGAGGACCAGAACTATCTTATTTGTTCATTGATGTATCCTTAGCATTCAGGGTACTTGGCAGTGTTGTTGGAATGTCGAAGTTAAATCATCGTTTGAAATGTTTTTAGGTCTAGGAAGTAAAGGTATTTTATCAATCTCATTCTTCACCATTCTTGTTATAATAAAGACGCTTTATACCTTGAAGTAGAACAGTATTCCTTATGACTTGTCTATGAAGAACCCCTGTTATTTTGCACCCAATTGGTTATAGATGGTTAATAATTCAAAAAGACAGTAGTCAAGCTCTTTTAAGTTATATGTGTAAATAAGCTTGTATGTCTCAGAATGCGGCTGCTTGTCAATATTCCATGAGGATGAGGAAAGCCTAGGGTGCATGAAGGTACCGGGCCACTGCAGTTGACAGTCACATGCCTTTCCGTTAGATACGGCAAAGGTAAATGGCTAGACACAGCTAGGTACGGCTTCCCTGTCCTCTTGTCCCTCTTTTTCCCCAGAATCAGGATTGTTTCATGTAGCTCCCCATGTAGCAACGGGTCGTCTGCCATCCAAATTATGGGCCTCTCTCCCCTCTGTTCTTCACTACAATTCCTTAGATTTAGAATTTCTTTTTATCAAAAGACATGGGAACTCTTTCTTTTCTTTTCTTGGGGGGGGTCTGGTTAGAAGTGAAACATAGCAAACAGCTAGCCTGAGAATAGCTGCACCGTGATTATGGTGTAATTTATTGCTAGTGGACACTTGCCTAAAACCAGGTTTAAGTAGAAAGGGACGTATAGAGAAACAAGAGCCCGCTTACTCTGAAAGACCAGTGAGACGTGGAGGGCATGGATCCTCCTAAAGATACACATAGGCTTAACCAGCTCTTCAGTTCCGCCCTTCCTCTCCTTATGTCTTACCATTCCACCATTTCTGCCACTATATCTCACGCCAAGTCCCTTTAGTAATAGTTGTGTGAAGCCTGATAATGCCTTGGGTGAGTGGCAGGGCCAAACCTAACCTTTCCAAGATTCACAGGCTGTCAGATCATGGGGTGATCGTGCAGAGTTCCTCATGTCAGAGGTGGGGAGCGCTAACGACCCAGCGGGATGTAAAGTGCCCAAGGTCGCATTACAGGTGAATTGCCAAATGTGGCTACAAAAGTGAACATCACCAGTCCCTGTGTCTGGCCCTGTATTTGTGCTATAAATAAAGGGCTTCGGCATGTGATTACGAAAGGGGCCTCAGACTGAGTTAGCACCTCCTTCCAATCCTGCTGATGAAGCATCTGTGTATTGCATTCAGTTTGCTCAGTCTCAGTGGGCAGTATATGTAGAGCCATCCCTCAGCTGAGTCAGCCAGAAATTCTGGGCAGGTTTGTCCAGAAATGGGTGAACTGCGAGTCACGCACACATGTGATTTCAGGGAGAACAATGAAAGGATATCTTATTTGGAGAAGAGATCCAAGGACACATAATCTACATTTGACTGAGCCATTTTGATG
The DNA here is from genome assembly GCF_036562045.2 of Rhinolophus sinicus. NCBI lineage: Eukaryota > Metazoa > Chordata > Mammalia > Chiroptera > Rhinolophidae > Rhinolophus > Rhinolophus sinicus. The sequence goes on along the minus strand of NC_133758.1, from coordinate 23,224,892 downwards.
AGAAGGAAACCTCCATTTCCAATACCTCTGTGAGATAATCTTCTTGTTCTCAAGAGTGATATCACAAGAGACCAGTTTTAGCAAATTGTCGTCAAGGCAGGACTGTGTGAAACACAAACAGATACATACACACCCCAGCAAAGAAGAGTTATTGGTGAGCCAGCTGTTTCCGGACGCCCTATATAAGATACGAGAGGGACAAATTTTTAACAAAGTACCAGAATGTATATATTCCAAGGAGCCATGCCTCCTTCAGAGTTGTCTAGAATTCTTGAAAGGAACCTAGTCTTGTTTTCCGAGAGTATTTTGTTCGCTTAATATTCTGTTAACATCTTTCGAAGCTGTAGAATATCTTCAATGGTGAAGAATCATTCTAGAAATAGCCAAATGTCTTGGTCCTCAAAGAACTCCGATCCTAGGGGGTGGCAGGACCAATTAAGTACTCAGCACTTACAATGTTTGTAATGCTAATGCCACAGCAGGGCCACTTGTGCAAGAGATTGCACATTGGTTGTGCAAACAGTTTTCAAACAGCCGTTCCAGGAGATTTTCTTTTCACCCAATAGCAAAACATGTAAACAAGCAAGTTCCACTTGGTTAATTAACATGAATAAGCAAATGACCTGGTCCTACTTCTTTAAAAATACTCAGTAACCTTTCTGATGAAAATCATATGCAGAGGTATTTGATAAACAAAGATTGTCTTTAAATTTTAGTTTCATGAAGGTTGTGTCTTGCAAATGAGAGGAACTGCAGGTTTCACTTCTCTGGTCTCTGATGAAGATGGTGACCTGTCTTCCCTGAAGATCACACGTCCTGCTGTCCAGCTCTTTCATTATGTCAGGTGCAAACTGCCCTTACTACTTGCTCCTTCTCCTTCTGATGCTATGTTGGATTCAACGAGGACATCATAGCATGTAATAGATGGCTTACTTGGGATGTCCCGTGTTTCTGTATTATTAAAAGTGTCCACTTATATGATCATAATGATACCACTCTTCCTTGGGATGCAACCATCCCCTTCCCATTATCAGTTACCCTTTTTTATACGTGCCTGCTTCATTGTGTCTCAGCTCATGTCTCCGGAAGGCAGAGATCTTTCCTAGGTGGGATGAGGTTACCTTTCAATGTAGTAATCTAAATCTACGGCATTTAGATTACTGGCAATGCCACACATACAGAGTAGTTAAGAATGAACATATGCATAGACTTCAGACTCAAATGGAATTGAGCGTGTTGTCTGGGTCTGTCAATTACTATCTTGTGACTTTGAATACGTTACTTAATGTAGGTAAGTTTCTGCTTTCTCCTTCGTAAAATGGAGGTAATCATAGTACTGCCTTATGAGGGTCTTAAGAGGATTTAATGATATGAGCTGATGCCTGCAACGCAGTTAATAGTTTATGGGAATTCCCAGAATCTGTGATGGTGCCTGGAACTTACCATGCTATCATTAGCTGGAAGGAAAGAGGGAATGGAGGAAGGGAAGGAGGCAGAGGGGAAGAGCGGGTAAACTTGGTTAGGCAAAGAAGAGACTCATGATAATTAACAAAGTTTAATTAATCAGTGTACAGTGCAGACTCTAGTGAGTCCTTGGTCAGCCAGGATTTGGGAATGAGATGTCTTTGAAAAAAAGTCAACTTGAGACATTTGAGGAGATGAAGGTAGTAGGATGTTACCTTAGATGCCTACCGTGTGAGGCTGCAGGGGGCTAGTGGAAAACCTGGCTCTTACCTGTGGTGGCTCACCTGGAGCACAGCTGGCAGGGGTACCAGTGGCCCTGTGTTCAGGGCTGACTCCCTGGCAGAGTAGGGAGGAAGAAAGCAACGCTCCATTTAGGAATTCCTGAGGGGATCTTGGGGGTCTTAGACAGAGGACTGGACTTGTCATAGTTCAAAGCTATGTTCAAATTCAAATTCTGCCTTTTTTTTTTTTGCCTCCATAACCCTGGGTGAACTATTTAACCAGTTTGCTCAACTATAAACTGGTAAAAATAATACTATCCTGCATAGATAATGTGGAGATGAAGAAAGATAGGAGGAAAAACATCTACCGGGTATAATAACAGGCAAAAGTAGGTCCTGAAATAATCAATAGTTTTTCATATTATAATTGCCAAGAGTTCAGGGTAGACTTTATGGAGGAGACACTTCAATTTTACCCGAGGCTTACAAAAGCTGTGGCTACCTGCAGCTGTAAGGTTCAGCTATCAATGGGTCCAGCTTGACATTACCCCTTTTAGATATTCACCTGTAATTGTGATTAATTGCTCTAGATTTGGCCCAAGGGACCCAGATTCTCAGCCAAATTGGCTACACTGAGCAGAGATTTTGACTCCAGTGCTCAGATACTCTCTGAAGTAAGCACCTTCTGACTTTTCCATTCTCTGCTGCTCAGTGAGCCTATGGGTGTAAATCAGTTTCCCCAGATCCACCAAAGGGGTGTCTTACAAAGCGTTACTACTAGTCTTGGAGCCAAGTGAGCAGATGATTGGGACAGTTCTAAGCAGAAACTCAGTAAATGATGAGAAGAAGAGGGAGATGACGATGGCTTTTCCCCAGCATCCAGCTTTACTTGGCGTGTGTTCAATGAGTGGAGCCTCCTTTATTGGCCTCTTACACACTTTGGAAACAGCCCACAGATGTTTGCATGTGATTTCTTCATTTTCTTAGAAGGAGAAGACCTACAGCCCAGACTGGGATCCTGAGAGGCAACATATCTTTAGCTTTTTCCTTTCCTGGTACATTAGTTATGCTTTCTTAAGCGTGTCACTTGCCTTCAGAGGAAGACAGCAGACATCACTGCCTGCAGAAAGTGTAAAAAAAGGAAAAGAAAGCCTTTTGCTCACGAGTAATCATATGTGGCAATATTAAAGGCGGTTTTCTTAAAATGAGGTCTGACCATGCATCTGTTCTGCTAACTAGTAAGAGAAGACTATCTTAGCATCTTTAAAGAAGTGAGCTAGCTAATCTCTTTCCCCAGGTAAGTGCTGCTAGCACTGTGTATGGCTGGTACACTTACAGCTGCCTTCTCTTTTTAGATATGCATTTACAAAATTTCTTTTTGATAATGCTTTCAATCAAATAGATCTTAACATGGAAGTCTCATATAAAATACTAATAAAGTTGTGCTGTTCCTGATAAATGGGATTGGGGCTGGAACTCTCCTCCTTAGCTCTTCTCACCCACGTCACAATCCCCCAAGACCCTTCTGTGGAATCCAGGACTCCTTAGGGCACAATTTGAAAATGAGTGTTCTCTAAGTTTCCAACTCATGGTTCATTTTGAAGCGTCAGAGCATCATAGAAGACCTGATAGAAGCTCTAATGGTGCACTAAAAATAGCCGGAGACTCACAGAGTATGATATAGTGAAAAAGAACAAGAGTCAGCCAAACCAGGCTCCAGCGCCATTCCACCATCCACAAATCGTGTAGCCTCAGAAATGACTTAACCCTCTTGAAGTTTTTTTTCTTTTTTTTTAACCCAAGTACTCAATTAATGGGAACATGAGCATCCATGCCACCAGTTTAATACCAGGTTTAACTTTTGTTGAACTTTCGTAAACTTTTCACCCAACACCACACAAGATGCCTCATGAAATCTAGTTTTCTTGGTGTGGGGAGAAAGACATTTAAAAAGAATTCTACTGGGACGTTCCAAAAGGGTAGGATGAGCTTCTGTAGGTTCACCAGGCTCAAGTAACGTAAAACAAGACCCACTGCGTGTGAATTCTGGATCAGGGCATTCAGAGGCTTCTTTCATTAGGTCTCAGGAGTTGCAGCTGTAATCTGCAAGAAGGATTAAAGGTATTCCCACCCAGAAGTTGAAATAGCTGTGACTTGGACAACCACCAAATACACAAACCACCGTAAGAGCACGGGTTATATGTGCAACGTTACTCATGGCATTAAAAAAAAAAAAAATGCATAAGCTGTTTTGGCCGTGTATCTAGGGGAATTTGTTACAGATCCCACCTGTAAATATTAGAACCCCATCATTTAACAAATAATAAAAGAAAAATAGAAGCCATCAAGACCAGGCTTGCTTGGAGTTATATTCAATTATTATTAGTCATGCTTGTTATTCTTTGGGAAGGAGTCCGAAGCTAACACTGGAGGTGTCAGTGGTTTCAGGTTTAACCTTTAAAATTCCATGAAGCTGAGGGGATTTAGCAAAAGGACACCCAGCCCAGCTAGGATGGCAGCTTCAAGTGTGCACTTGTTTGTTAGGCTGGTGGGAAAGCTGACTGCATGGACTCTACACCACCCACCCCACATGCCTTGGCAGTGAGAACTAATGCCTTTTGAATTATAAGGTGGTTTATGTTTAGCTCTGGTGTGGATGTGACTGCAGCCTCACGAGGATGGTGAAGCTGTTTCGTAGTCTGAGTGACCATCTGTCTAAATTCCTATTTGCATGCCAGTATGGGGGGCACAGTACAAGACTACCTCGGGGCCCTCCCTTCTGTGCTTTTAGGCGGGAAATCTTAAGAAGTATAGAAAAACCTCTTAGAGGGGTGTGTTTTGTGGGGAGAGTTGCAGGAAAAGAGGAAATAGAGGAGACTATTGCATCTCTTTTTCATCCCTGAGGTGAGAGGTACAGTTTGGGGGGCGTACGAAAGGTGTGCAACCAAAGGGCACATGGAATTCACTGGATAGGTAATAAAATAAAACCCATAACCGATCCCATAGCGAGTGGAGGCAGGACCAGGGCTAGGACAGGAGTTTGCTCCCTCCCAGCCTAACGAATGCCCTTTTGTACAGCAGTGTTCCCTTTATCATCCCAGTGGTTCCATTTTACCTCCCTTATTCCAGTTTCCCCATTTCCTACTGTGGCCCTGGTAGAGTTGTGACTCATTCATGGATCATGGTTCCAGAACCTGTTGCTTGGTGGAATTCACCTTCATTGTCTTTCCTGTTCTCGGTCTTACCCCTGACTTACCTTGCAACACCCTCCAGCCCTTTCAGAATCTCCCAGTGCCCAGGTGTTAGGGCATCTAACACTTGCTGTGAGGTATATACATATCGTTGGATTTGTTTTTCCTGATTTCCCATTGGATAAGTCACTTACTCTTTCTGGGCCTCAGTTTCCTTTTTGCCAAGGTTCAGGGTGGGGCTTGTTGGTTTCTAAAAACCTCAGTCACTCATATGATTGGATGTTTGTCTTGGCTTGCTGAGACACTGCGTTCCACATAAGCTATCCCAAACTTTTTTGTAGGTTGAGGAGTTGGGGTGGGATGAGGTTCAGGTTCCATCCTACACCCCAAGAAGGAAGGAAGTGATGCTTCATGAAATAAAGAGGGAGAAAAAGATCTAGTATTTCTTGTTAAATAAGAAAGGGAAATGAGAACAGATTGAAAACGGGGAGTGGGGCATAAGTAGAACTCTTATTTGATGAAAAGATGGTATCTTTAAGGGCAATTTGAAAATACATGCTCCCCAAAGCCATCTTTGCTCATTCCTTTGTCTATCTACCTACCTACGTATGCAACCATCCATCTGTCCATCCATCTTACATGCCATCACCTATTTCTCTGGCCCCAGGGAGGAACTAGCTGGAAAAGCAAATGACCTAGAGGATCTGCAATGCAACCAGGCTTCAGTTTGTCCAGGTGCATGTCTGTGAGGCTGAGATCCTTCTGGCCAGATGTCCAGGGTGATGCACATTGCCCACTTTGTGTCAGTGGTCCCCTTCCCAGACACGTGTGTCCTGGGTCAGCCTGGGAGGGGCAGGGGTTGGTGGGGATATATTAGGCCCCAGCCTACCCAGATGTGGTATGTACCTTTGGTAAGGGATTAGCAGAGGGGAAATGATGGTCCTCGGGCCGGAAAGGGCATAGGGAAAAAAATGGAGCCCCTTCTTCCCTCCTTTGAGGGAAGTTTTAGAAACTGTAGAAGTTAGCAAGTAGGAGGGAAGCTATTGACGGGGCAGCCCTAGGCCCGTGGAAGTCACAAGGTGATGCTGGCTGCAGCTGTCCCGGGGGTGACTTTCAGTGAGTGACGCAAAGAGAGAAGCCAACTCAGAGTGCAGGGTGGGAGAAGAACAAGCAGAGCAAAAGGCCTCTGCTTGGGAAGCCGGAGGTATTTGTCCTCTCACCCACTTAGGGCCCCAGTGCTTTCTTTATTCCTCCAATCCTCCCTGCTCCCAACTTGCCCCTCAGGCTTGGAGAGACAAAAATTAACGAAATAAAGAAGAAGAACTTTTGCCAAGAGAGAAACTGCAGCTCCTCGAAAATGGAAAGCAGGGTCATCATCCTAATATTTTGAATCTGGACTGTTCCAGAGAGCTGCAAAACGTGTCAGGCATGAGAATGACCTGAGGCATAGCCCCAGGAACACTGCCCAGCTCCACCAGGGAGATGAAAGAATTTTCTCCTTCCTTTGCCTTTTAAATGTGATTTCTGTCTGCCCTTCTCCCCCACACCCGCTCAGCCCTCTCTCTGGGAGCAGTGCAGACATTTAGCCGTCCTGGGAAAAGGCAGGATCTTTTTCATTAACTTCAGCCCGATTAAAGTCCCCAGAGCCAGGGCAGGTTTCTTTTTCCTCCCACTGCTTCCCTGCCTTGGATCTCTCCGCACAGAACCTGGCTGCTCTGGGCAGTGAACTGTTTACCAATAGCATAAAATGCAGATTGGGTCTGGTAGGGGGTATGGTGTGGAGAGGGTCTGGATGGGTGCTTTTTAGGGCAGTGGCTTTGTGAAGGGACGTGCTCATCTCTTCTTGCCTGTGCCTCAATTTCCCCTGGGTTTCTGAGCCTTTCCCACCTTCTGGATAGAGGCCAGGAGCCGCTTTTGTCTGGGTGTTAAAGTTAGGCAAGACTGAAAGGGTCACGAGTGGAGGTTGCTGCAGAGCGGTTGGGGGTTAGGGGACCCACCCAGGCCTGTTGTAAAGTCAATTATCTGCAAAATAAGGACTTAGTCTGGAGTTTTTAAATGTGTTTTGATGGCAGAACATTCATTTTCCAATGAAACTGTATACATGAAAGAGGGAAAATCAAAGCCACTCTGGTTGAATGGGGAGGGAGAAGTGGACACAGTGGGGCTCTTCTGTCTACACCACCTTCCCTTCCTCCAGTTCCCCAGCACAGGTGGCCCTGAGCCTGCTGAGGACACAAAGATTTCCTCATCCACCCAGGGACCTTCAGCTGTCTCCAGGTCCTGACATTCTGGAAGACTGGAAATCTCTTCTGGGGTTCACATCTAGATAGTCTGCCACTTTGAAATACAGGAGAACATCCTGCTCTGTATTTCGAATCCACATCTGACCCCCATACTTCAGTGCAGCGGGCCAGCCCTATCCTTTCCTGGGTACAGAAGGTGTAGACATCTGGGAAATACTCAGCTTTGGAAAGGACAGTATTCAAGGAGCAGAGCGTGTGTTTTGCCTAAGAGCTCACGTGTTTGGTTAGAGCCTGGTTAGAACCTGGGAGCCAGGAGGCAGTGATTCAGGGCTGCATGGTGAGGAAAGTCAGACTTCTGTACACTATTCTTTTGGGAACCATTCAGAGAGGAAGTTGCAAGGCTTGTCTTTGGTTATTTCCAGGGTCAGATAATACCCGAAAAGCACACTAGACTGTGAGTGAAATAGTTCAGAATCTCCAAGGTAAGGAATTCAGAAGTTTTCCAAGTTACTTGATAAGTGTCCTTGACAACACCTCACTGATTCCCCCAACCCGCCATCAGATAAGCTACAACATATGAACTGTGACGGACACCCCATTGAACATTTCATTGTTTCAACCGCAGGAAGGGGCAATCCCACTGTCTGTCTGGTGGTGGACTCATTCACTGTTCAGCCTCTTTCACTTTCATGCTGTCCTCCCTTCCATTTAACCTTTTCCTCCTACATGAAGTATAAGCCAGTATTCGCTCATAAAACCCACAGCGGGTAGAGGAGAGCTTGTTCCCATCATTGATGCATTCATTCAACCATTGGAGTGCCTACTTCATGCAGGAAATGCCCTAGATGCTGAGTGCCATTTCCTCTTGTTGACTTCAAGGATGTCATAAGCTGTCTCTCACACATCTCTTCTCCAGGCTCAGCCATTTAATCATTCTAGTCCTCATCTCTAGTTTGACAGTATTTCCCCCTTTCCTTTTAAGTCACTTGTCCAGTAGGTATTTATTGACTAATTATATGTCCAGACTCTATCAACACTTTGAGAAATGCAGAAGTTCCGTAAGATAAAACTATGGTCTTTTTGGACCACGGTCTTGTTAGGTGAGAGAAAGAAAATTTAAAAAATAAATAAAACACACAAAGCAGAACTGTTAAACAATTAAGAACAAAATTGCATCCATCTGGCTCCATCTTAAGTGAAGAAAAACAAGATCCAAGGTTTCCAGGGAGGGTGGGATAGATCCTAACTTTGTTGAGGTAGGGAAAGCACAAATAATAACCAAAAAATGCAGCATCTCTATTTCCAATCAAACAAGTGGATCTGGTCATTTCTCCATCCCAAAACCGCTGACGTGAGGGAATAGTGCCCGTGTTAATTAAGATGCTTTGAACACCCTTGGGGTTGATTTTCAGTTGTGGCATCAGAACGAGGAGGAACATTTTCGTCTCACACCTGTCGTCTACCCGGTGAACCCTGTTGAAAGGCTGCAGAAGGATCTCCACCTGCTGGACTCCCAGGGCCTGGAGAATTTGAGATTTGACCATTATATGCTAACACATGTTGATGGCCATGTCCTTGCAGAGCTTACTCCCATGCCTATACGTCACCCCAGCCTTTCTGTCCCTCCTTCTCAGCTCTATCCTAACCTTTGCTCAGCTCAAGTTAGAAACCTAGGTTGTACTGATAAGATCTGAAGAGTGGATGGTCATTACTAGGGTTTCCAGATGGGAATTCCCGCCCGTTCTCAGGAATTTTTTTCCACTTTCCCATTTCCAAATCATGAGAAAAGTTGCTCGGGGAAATCGGGAAAATCGGCTCCTTGAACCCAGGTGGTTGGTAGTATCGGCTGTCACTTTGTGGAAACGATTCATCTTGGAGAACAGAAAACAGTTTATATCTCGGGATTCGGGAATAGAAAAGCAAAAACAATTCCTGAGAACGGGCGGGAATTCCCTCCTGGAAACCCTAGTCATTACCAATTCAATAATGTCTGGAAGGAAGGGTCAGTTAAGGGTCATTCATAGGGATACATGTTTTATGTTTTACAGCCCTTGGCTCATTTGACTAATAGTCTGGCACTTATCTTTTTTTCCTATGCCATGTCTCATCAGCAAATTATCTCCAATGTGCTATAAATCAGAGACATCATATTATAAAAGAAGGAGGATGTGCTTTGGGATAATACAGCTTTCACCCCAACAAATCTAGTACCCATCTGACACCATACATAGTTATTACAATATTATTGACTATATTCCTTATGCTATTCCCTACATCCCCATGGCTATTTTGCAATAACCAATTTGTACTTCTTAATCCTTTCCCCCTTTTTCACTCCCTCATCCCCCCATGTGGCAACCATCAAAATGTTTTCTGTATCTATGAATTTGTCTCTGTTTTGTTGCTGTGTTTATTTTGTTCTTTAGATTCCATATATAAGCAAAATCACATTGCTTCTGTCTTTCTCTGTCTGACACTCCACTCAGCACAATACCTTTCAGGCTCATCCTTGCCACTGCAGGTGGCAAGAACCCATTTCCTTCCTTGGCCGAGCAATATTCCATTGTATATATGGCTTGCTGCCACCTGCCAGCTCCATTAAGGTTCAGCCACTGATAAAGCCTTGTGAGGTACATGAGTTGGGTGAGGTAGGGTCTCAGGGAGCCACGGGAGTGGAAAGAGTTGTGGTCACCAGGTTAATGTAGACTCTGGTTTGGTGCCAATGCTTAGCCTGGAGCTACTCAGCAGAAGGCTCAGAGCACACTGAGGCCAGTTGCTGCCCTGCCCGCCTGGGCCCTCAGACTCCAATAGTTTAAGAAAGCAGGTGGGGTTGGCTGCTCCAGAGAAAGTGCCTCGGGCATTGCGTGAGTTGGGTAGGGTGGAGTCCCAGCTGAGTCAGCAGGGTAGAGCAGTGGCACTCACCAGGCCAATCAGATTCAGATTTGGCCTATGGGGAGAGGGTTTAACACAGGAAAGATGGTGTCTGCCTGCTGGCTGCACAGGAGAAGGACCACACACAGGAAAAATGGTGACTTTCGTTCAGCCCTAACTCTGAAGCCACATACCTCAGTTTGACCCCCGTATACCTCTGATTCCTCCCACCCCCCTGAGTCATCATCCCTCTGCCGGAGCCCAGTGTGAGTTCCTGTGAGTGAGAGAGTCTGTTCATGGGCTACTAAAGAGGACATTTTGGTTTCCCGCAGCCTCTGTCCCACCCAGAGGGTCAGAATCCCTGCTGTTTTTCTCAGCCAGATATTACGGGAGCTCCTCTTCCCAGCACTGCTACTCCGGGCTGGGGAGCCTGGTGTGAAGCTGGGTTCCCTCTGCGGGGAACCCCTGTGGCTGAGACATCCCTCTTGGTTCTCATTCACCACATGGAGGTTTGGGGCCAGTCCATTGGTTTGGGGCCAGTCTCTGCCCTTCCTACCAGTCTAAGCATGGTTTCTTCTTTATATCTTTAGTTATAAAACTTCTGTTCAGCCACACTTCAGATGGCTCTTCAGGTTGATTGCTCTGTAATTTAGTTGTAATTTTAATGTGTTCATGGAAAGAAGCACGCACAGCATTGATCCATTTGGATCAATTGATCCGCCATTTTGGATCTCCCCAATATAGCTTTGGATTTAAATCCCAAATACATGTACTAGCTGTGTGACTTAGAAAATGTTATTTAACTTCCACAAGACTCCATGTCCCCAACCATAAAGTGGAGATACTTTCTATCTCATGAGGGAGTTGTGAAGATTAAAAGAAAAATTATCAAAAGTAGCAACCACTGCACTGGTCACCCAGGCAATTTTCAATGAATCATAATGTCCTCGCTGCCTCCTTAATGTATGCTGTGGCTGGCAGTGAAAGGATACCAAGGGGTTGGTGACTCCCTTTTCCATGTCTTCTTTCAACTGCCCCACTTGAAGCATCTCGTTCTGCCACTTTTCCATTTTCAAAACTCAAGCTCAAACTCCATCTTATTTCAGCAACCCCACCCTGACCTTTCTTGCCTTATGTTCACAGTTAGACGCTTACAGTCTCCTACACTCTGCTCACACTGACGTCCATGTCTTATCCCTTGACCAAATTGTAGGTTCCTTGCAGGCAGGGACTAAGGCTTCCCGTAGTGTCTAGTCTAGAGCCCTAAGTGTTGTTTGGCTGTTTCATTACAGAGGAGCCAAGATGGAGCCACCTTCTCGAGGCAACTTCCCCAGGTGGAAGCTAGCCCTCAAGACTAGATGTGGGAAGAAAGTTACAGCTTTTATATTCTCCACCTCTTTTCTGCTGTATCCTGGCATTAATACCAGTTTCTGCATCATTTTTGGCAAAGTAATTTAGAGAAGCTAAAAAAGCCCAGTTGAGCTTTTCTGAAGGCCGGAGGCAATGGAGATCAGCATGACTCCCTGTCTGAACCAAACAAAATATTTTCACAGCACACATGAAATCTTTCCTATTTTTTGCTAACGTTCTTCAGGCCTAGTAAAGCTAGCCATCACACTCCTTGAATCAAAATAAGCATCTGCCCTTTTTCTCTTTACCCCACACTTGCCCAGCATTTTTGAGTAACAATAAAGAATATGGTTATTTTCTTCATTAATCATATGATTCCATTGAGTGCTTTCTGGAGAGGACGCAAATAAATTACAACCTTAACTTTACCCATTATTATTGATTAAACACAGAGACACATAAAATATGTAAAGTTGACTGTTATGTTCTAATATTGTACATGATAGTTGGAGGCATAAAATATGAATACCTAAATACTATATAGGATCAAAGACATTTGATAAAGGGAAACTGAGTCACGTTTATCTGGGAAGCGGAAAGGGTCATTTTTACTGGTCTAATTAAGAAAACAAGAAAGAAAACGAAGCCCTCCCAGAGGAAATGTGCCTTTAACTGTCTCTTTAGCTTGTGGTATAACAGACTATGATAGTAGTTAAGAAAGTCAGGGACCCTCTCCCTAAGGAAGCATTGCATATCTATAGACTCATGTGTGATTGTACTTGAAATTTTAGAGAATCTGTAGACCTGCTGAAGTCCATCCACAGACCGTGAGCCCTAATTTAAGACCCTTTGAGGCACTGGTGACACGTAAGAAAGGTCGGAGAGGACAGTAGAGAGGGGCGATGTAGTCAGAGATGTTAGAGCCACACGGGTAAGAACGCCTTTGGGTCGAGACTCTTAGCCCAGAAACACCATGTTTACCTTTCGCGATTCTGCTTCTTTAGCTCCAGGTCTAGGCTGTGTCGAGTCCATTGCTGATCAGTTGTCCTGGGGACACTGTATGCAAGCTTTGAGAAGTATCACTAAGGAAACCTTCTTTGCTCTTTTCCAGCTCCTCACAGCCAGTGACCTTGCAGCCAGTGACCTCAAAGGATTTCAGCCACAGGTAAGTTCCACTGATCCTTTTATGAAGTTTGGGAGATTGAAATGTCCCATACTTTGGTCATGAGCAAACAAAGTTGGCACCAGGGCAAAACCCCCCACCTTGGATTTCCAGCTTCTCTGACTCATTTGTTAAATGCCAACTTGAACAATGGCCTTTTTCTTCTCTCTCAATATTTTATAGTGGGGGGAAAAGATAGACCAAGATGCACTTGAAATGTGTGGTGGTAGGTGACTTAGCTTAGAAAAGGGTTAAACTAAGGCGGCAGAGGGTTGGGTAGGGCTGGGTTTCTCCCCTGTATTTCTCTTTTGGGGGGACAAGATGGTCATGTTTCTGTAATCTTTGTGTGCACATGCCTTGCAGTCACCAGTCTGGTGGCCTGGTTAATCTCCAACTCCTACAGAGACAGATGGTTGAGCTGTGCTGATCTTGGTTAGTTTTGCTGATCTTGGTTGGGAAATGGGCCACTATTCTCTCTGGCCAGAATGCTGTTTGGCGGTCGCCATGAGCAAACCGCGGAGAGGGTACAGGCAAGGGCTCTCTGGGGACCTCTTTGGCAGTGGGGAAGATGGAAAATCACCCTCGTCTCTGGAAGGGCACTTACTGTTTACACACATACACATAAGCACCAATACACATTCACACCAGACACACAGAAGTCCCTGTGTTCCCCAGGGACCCAGAGCAGACAGAGCATGTATCTAAAGAGAGGGAAATCCAAGAGTGAGAGTTGTAGTGCTGTGTACTTGCTCCCGTCCCCCTTTCCGCCTGAACCTTTCTGTCCCTCCTCAATTCAGGGCTGCCTTACGGGGAGATTACGGGGAGATACATCTGAGCTCCTGGCAGAGAACTTCTGTGGGTAGAGCAATTAATTTTCGAATATCAAGGATTGCATATATTTGGGAATGTTTTCTTCTCTAAATATCTTTCCCATCCAAGAGCTCACTGTGCCCTCACTACACTTCTTCTATGTGGGGTATATCTTGTGAGCTCCTTGTACTGCTGGGGAAACTGAGGACCAGAGTCCTGATGAGAAGTGGCCTCGAGTCATACAGAGAGCCAGGGACAAGGACGGAGAGTGGGGAATGAGTGGCTCCAGGGAGAGAATGAACAAAATAACAGGCCCCATTGGTGAGAGTCAAAGATAAATCCTTGTTCCAGTTTAGGGGTGTTTGGATCACAGCCTTTTGATCCTTCTGCCTGGGATAGAATGAGGTTTTAGAACAGGTCATCAGCAAGCCTATTTGACAACTATGGAAAATGGGTAATTAATTAAAGTACTTATTCACATAGTCACACAAACTTCCAGGGGAGCTCAGGGAAGGTAAAACAAAAACAAAAGAAAATCAACATTTGCCCATATCCCACCCACCTCCCCACTTACCTCACGCACAGCAGCCTCTCAGCTAAAGATTTATTTTTGTCTGAAGATTTATAAAAATAAAGGGAAAAAGGACTCTGCATGATGCCGTTTTGGGGCTTGAAAAGGGCACATAGTGGAGGCTGAGTTGATGAGTTTATGGAAGGTGCGTGTGTGTGTGTGTGTGTGTGTGTGTGTGTTTTGTCATTGTTGCTTTCTGAGGCGATCATATTCTCTCCATGTTTGTTGAGCCACATTTTTAGATATTACGTATAAAATGAACTGTAAAGGGATGCGAAAGTTTGATGTATTTGGGATGCATCCATAACATTCGAGGCCATGATCCTAGAAAGGCAGCTTCCCTGCTCCCCCCACCCCAACACGCCCACAGTTGCTGGTACAGATGGCTCATTCCCCTGGTTCTGTCTGACCTTTCCACATTATTCCATTTGTGTGTCATCCCCCCAAGGCTGGAAGCATAAATCCATATTTTGCACTCCTCAGGATGTGTGTTCTTGAGGCCAGGAAGCGCTGGGAATCTCGTGGCCGACGAGCCATGCCCAGATCAAAGTTAATTCTCCAGTGTTATTCCTTAATCAGGAAGGCCCTGGTGTGTGTCAAGTCAACACCACCCTTTGGGTGCTTTTCCACATCGAAACAGAATGCTGCCCATATGCTTTGGGCTGCCACCCCCACCCCCACCCCCAGCTTCACAGCACCAAATTGTTGGCTTCTGTTGTTATTTTCCCCTTCTCTCATTGGGTTTCAGATGAAACTGAACCCCACACATCCCGTTGTCCCCAGTCATTCATGGGCGTGTTCCCTTCCGGGAACTGTGACTGACTTTCAGGAGGGAAACTCAACTGAGGACCCCTGTCTGGGGTAACTAATCAGGCCTGTCCGCTTTCACAGAGTCCACACTTACTATTTGCCAGTAAAAGGTCTGTGTGTTTTTCTGCTTTTTGTTTTTTGTTTTCCCTTGATGCCTGATCCTGCTGCAGTCTCTTAGGGAGAAGAGCCATGATTTCCTCACTAATCTTTGATGACTCTCAGCTTTGAAAGAGTGGCCAGGGGAAACTGTATTGGGACGCACTGGTGTTTCATTGTCTGCCTTCCTTTCTGCATCCAGGTCGAAGGAGGAGGGCAAGGAAGTGCCTATTGGCCTTTCTCACCATGATTGTTGGTCTGCAAAGTAACGATGCTCATAAGTGGAAAGAAACACATTACTCTAAAGGTGGAACCTGATGGCTGATGCTAAGGTTCTAAGGCTTGCAGTTCTCTGTGGGAGTTCTTCCCAGGCTGGTGAGCTTGGCCTCTGGACCACGCAAGGTAGAACCTTCTTCTAGAGTCAGGGCTGGGGCTGATAGGTGGCTACTATTCTCAGCCAGTTTTAAAGGTACAAATGGAAAAGTTTCTGAAATTCACACTTAAACTTTCCCTTTGGTTCCCCCTCCCCCACCCCAAAACATATCTTTCATCTTCAAGATCCTGTTTTTCTTGCCTTTTGAGGGAACAGACACACTTGAGTCCCTGCTTTCTGGTTTTCGGGTGACTGGAAATGAATATCCTCTTTTCCCTTTGCCAGACCATGCCTCTCCACCTCCAAAAAGGACTGAAAATAGACATTTTATTCCCTTTCATAGAAGCCCAACACTCACATGCTTTTCTCTCCATGTTTCTTTTTATTCCATCTTTCCCCTGATTGTATTATAAAAGCTATACTTGTTCACTGTAGAAATTCGGAGTGAGTAAAGGTGGTCAAAAAGTACAAACTTCCAGTTGTAAAATACGTAATTCCTGGGCATGTAATGTACTTTCTGCAGCTGATCTAACTGGCCCTATTCTTAACTACAGTGACTGTAGTTAATAATACTGTATTGTATATTTGAAAATTGCTACAAGAATAGATCTTAAAAGTTCTCACCACAAGAGAAATAATTTGTAACTGGGGTGGTGATGGATGTTAATTATAAAAACTGTTTGTTTGTTTGTTTTCAAAGGAAATTTGGAAAACACAGAAAAACTTAAGAAAAAAAATCTCCTGTTATTTCCCAGAAATATAGATAATGGCATTTTGAGGAATAGTCTTGCCAACTTTGTTGTACATAGACATACATGGATGGATTTTTTAAAAGTTGACATCCTATTTTTGATGCTTTTTTTGTTACCTTCTTTCTTGTTTGTTTGCATGCTTCCCATGTCACTGGAAACTCTTCTAGCAGCTGGCTATTTTTGTCTGGTTGCAAGTACCATCATTTATTTACCACTCCCCTCTTGTTAGACATTCCATTCCTTTTGCAGGCTGAGCTCTGCAGGAGCAATCCAAGGCAAATGCTAGATCCAGGCCCCACATCTAGGATACAAATAGCATCCAAGGCTTCTTGGCACTTATTTCTTCTTTGTTTCTTAGTTCCCACAGGGATTCAAAGTTTGCTTAAACTTTGCAGTAACGTGTCCATGTGGGTATGCCCACGGGTATTTGTGCACATGCTTACAAGGGCCCAGCTGGGGATGTGGTGAAGAAATAACCACACTGGTGCATGGAAAGTGACCTTTCAAAGACCCATCACCCACTGACTAAAGGACTTGTTCCTCTCCTACTTTATCAACTCTCCATTGTCTCAGAGAAGAGGCTACTTCTTTTAGGAAAAATGAAGTTTTACTTCAAGTGTGCCTCATGATAGGATTTTAGGGAATAAGTGCTGTCTTATAAAGAGCGGCCGTTTGTAAGGAATTTCTAAAATGTCCGTTGCTATTATGGCCAAGGATACATTGTAGTGAAGGGTGGAAGAGAGTAAATCAGGACACACAGGAAAACATTTTTCAATGTGGAGAGAACCAGGCATTTAGTCACTGAGTTGCCATTTCATTCAAAGGCCACCAGGGAGACCATTATGCACGGCTTCCTGCTGTGCCCAGACTCTTCCCTCAGAATTTGACAATTCTGGAATGTTCTGCCACTAATCTTAGCTCTGTGACCCTGGGAAAATTACCTAATGTCTTTAATCCTCATTTTCCTTATTAAGCAAAAAAGTTGTGCAATTTACCTCCTAGGTTATTGTGAGACTCAAAGGAGACAATGCATGTTGAAAACAACCTAGCACAATGCCTGCCACACACAGTGAATTTCATTTCTTCTGCTAGGGATGTACTGGTTAAATTATTTAAGGAGAAATTGTATCTATCTAGGGCAAGCAGGAAAGTCTTCCAGGTGGAGGTGTCATTGTACCTGGGCCAAGATAGATAGGTGAGAAGGAAGTGAGGGGAAGCCTGGATGAAGGCCAAAAAAAGGTGGAGATGCTGGGGTGTGCTGTGTAGACTTGGAGTGGTCTAATTAACCTGGTTCCGAGGTAGGATGGTGGGAAATTAATTGCAAATTAGGTTGGGGCCAAATTGCAGAAGTTTTTAAAAGTCTGTATAAAGAATTGAACTTTTTTTTAAAAATTAACTATTATTGGGGTGGCTGGATGGCTCAGTTGGTTAGAGTGCGAGCTCTCAACAACAAGGTTGCCAGTTCAATTCCCATATGGGATGGTGGGCTGTGCCCCCTGCAACTAAAGATTGAAAACAGGGACTGGACTTGGAGCTGAGCTGCGCCCTCCACAACCAGATTGAAAGACAACAACTTGGAGCTGATGGGCCCTGGAGAAACAGTGTTCCCCAATATTCCCCAATAAAACTTTATAAAAAAAAAAATTAACTATTATTGAAGTTTTCAAACTTACCCCAAAGAAGGCATAATAGTATAATAAACCTCCGTATATTATCCGACTTCTATTATGCATTATCCAACTTCAATGGTATGCTGCTAAAAAAAAAGCCCTGATTTGCATAGCATTTGCCCATTTCTGTGGTGTAAATATCTCCACCACGACCAATTTTAAGCTGACAAAGGTTTTAACAACCTGTTTGCAGTCTGTGACAGTCATCTTTCTGCGGCTGATCTAACTGCCCCCTGAGCACACCTCCAGCCTCAACCGTCATTACCGTTTTCCAACCTTACTTCAGGTATATTCCCAGCTACTTTTGCTTTTAATTTTAATCTTGGGGGAATGTTAAATAAAATCCCAGTCATCATGTCATTTCACTTATAAATACTTCAGTAAACTTCACTAACT
This sequence comes from Rhinolophus sinicus, assembly GCF_036562045.2. Classification (NCBI taxonomy): domain Eukaryota; kingdom Metazoa; phylum Chordata; class Mammalia; order Chiroptera; family Rhinolophidae; genus Rhinolophus; species Rhinolophus sinicus. The sequence goes on along the minus strand of NC_133758.1, from coordinate 23,206,912 downwards.
AATGAGAGCTTTTTAAAAAAAATACAAACACAATGCCATTATCACACCTATCAAGATGAACAGTAATTCCTTAATATTTTCTAGTACCCCATCCATATTCAGATTTCTCTGATTATGGTAACATGTCATTTTACAGTTGATTTGTTTGAATAAGGCTCGAGTTCTGATTTTAACATCCATCTGAAGAAAATGGAACCATTAGAGGTTTGAGGATGGGCAACCATCAGAATTGTGATGAAAGAAGATTATGGCATAGATTATAGGGGTGATGGAATGAAGAGGGGGCCCGGCAATACTCCTGATACTTGGTCAACAGGAGAAGTACTAGGGGATGATGCTGGCCTGGTGTCCGTGGTGCTGTTACTGAGGGGACAGATGCCAGAGAAAGTCTGAGGACAGAATCATTGGACCCGGCAGCTGCTTGACTGATTGGAGAAACAGGGATAACCATTAACCAAGTAGGGGGCCAGAAAGCAGTGCAGGTTGAGGAGGTGTGGTGTTCAACCCTGGATTAAGAAAGATCATGGCACCGTGTTCAAAGGACAAGGGCTTTGTTCTTCCTAAAGGAATGCATGTTCCATTTACCTTGAGCCCCATACTCAGTTCTACTCCTAGATCATCAGGGGACATACCTATCTGCAAAATATTTTGGGCTCCATGAGTCTTAACCCAGTAGTTTTAATGCAGGAACCCCAAATATTTTGTGAAGATGAGCTACATTTTAGAAAGGTCTGACCATGGAGTTTCTGAGTAGAACGAATCCTCGTTATGTTCATCTCCCAACAGAGAAGGCAGGCTGAAGCTGAGGCAGGACCATGGCAGTAGCCTATGGATTGATAATGTTCTGTGTTTTTGATTGCTTCCGATGGGGGCTCCTACATGGAGAAGCAGGACAGGTTGGAGAGTTAGCGGCTCTGACAAGTCCTGTGTTTTTACTGTGAAACCCCTGAGGTCCCAGGTTGCTTGTTCTTCTAGCGCTGATCAGGCGTTTTCCACAGAATCACCATTATCTGACTCTACTCCAAATGAGCACCTGCTGCCTACACGTTCAGTATCAACAGTTATAAAGATGGAAACGGAGCTCTGGATTTTCCAGAGCATTCAGCCCCTGCTGAGCTCAACAGGGGCTGGTGTTAGTACATCCGCACACTGCCGCGGGTTGAGTGTACATGTTCTGCGGACTTATGGCAACGGTGCTATATGCCAGATTGCAGTCTTTGAACTTCACATGCATTATGTCATTTAATTTTACAAGACCTTTGTGAAATCAGGAACATTATTATCCCCATATTACAAGTAAGCACAGAGCGGTTAGTCACAAAGTCTGTAAGTGGCAGAATTAAGATTTGAACTTAGACAGTCTGGTTCCAACATCTGTTGGATTCTTAACCACTTCTGGTATGCCACCTTGAACTAGAACATATCCCCACTGTTACGATAATTTACACCCAGGCTGACCCCTGATAAGACCGGACAAGCAGCCTCACCTTCACTTCAGTACATTGTATTGAGTTTTCTTGATCTTTGCCATGTCCCAGAAGAAAACAGTTCATACATCTCAGAGTAATAGACAGTATTAATGCTGAACATTTTGAATTCTTCCATTTTGGCAAAGAATTTCTGTTATTTTCATTCCCTTCTTCCCAGACTCCCAATGGGAGAATCATGGTGGTGGTTGCCCCTTCTACATAGGAGGAAAGAGTTGAGGCAGAGTGTGTGGACAGAGTCCCAGAGAGCAGTTTCCAGGCTCTCGGCCTCACGTGGAAAGGTGCTGGCTCAGGTAGTAGATGGCCATCAGCTGTAACCAGTTAGCCATTGGCCACTGATATAACTGCCGTGGCTAAGCTAGCAAGCGGATTGCAGCTAGCAAGTGGGATTATTGGTTGGCAGAGAAGCGGACAGAGGATTGTGCATCGTGTGGCTCCTGCTTCCTGTGTCTCCATCCCAGCCGCCAGCGAGACTATAGTGGTATGACTCCCCTATCCATGGCTCCATTGGTGTTCCTTTTTGGCCTCACCATATCCTGCGTTCTTGTGCGGGGAGCGGGACCAGAGACCCGGCATGACACAGAGGTAGGCAGTGTAGCCTCTCATCTAAGGCCCACAGCAATGAGAACACAGGTTGGCTTGTTTTGAATTCTCCACATAGTACCTATGATGCCATTTTGGGGAAGAACTACCCCAAAGCAAGACAGTGTATAAGTCCTGCTACTGGTGCTTGCTTACCCCCTCCCTCCATTTCAAAACAGAAAGAATGAGAGAGAGAGCACCCAAAGCAGTGGTCCACAACCTTGACTGCAGATGGGAATTATTTGGGGAGCTTATAAAAATTACAGGAGCCCAGGACTAACGCCATTAACTCAGTCTGGGTGTAGTCCAGATATCGGTGTTTCCAGACGCTCCCCAGGATCTAAATCAACTTCCTCATTTTGGGGGGAAAAAAAGACTACAGCACAAAGGAAGTCTTGAAGAGGGGAGCAGGGAAAGGGGCCCACATTCAATTAGTGTCTCCTCTGTGTCACGAATGTGCCATGTGCTTCACTTGTTCCCTGGCCTCTGAAGCCCCCCACAGCTCCCTTATCAGACCTATTACTTCTCCCTTTTCACCAAGGAGGAAACCATGGTCCACGTGGAGGAAGTATGGCTAAGCATGGATTCTGTAAAGCCTACGCCTGTGCTCACACCCTGCTATTCCCACTCAACAGCTGATATTTTCCCAGTATTTTAAACTAGCTCATGGAGGTGTTTGGGGTTTATGTCCGCCTATGCTTGACAGCTAGACAGTTTTTCTGGATTCTAAGAAATATCCCCCCCAAAATCCAGCTTTATGACACTAACCCAAGAGAGAATGTGTTTGGAATACACCACATCCCCTGACTTCAGGGCTCGTGAGGTTGATCCCAGGAGCCTCCTTGCTCAGTTTCTTCTTTGGTAAACTTGTGACTTTCCCTCAAAGCCGTCTTCAGGCTTCCCTTCTGTCAGCCGCCATGTTATCTTTGCTCCCTGGTTCAGTATTGTTCAGAGCGTGGACTGCAGACTAGTGCTGGCCTGGCAAGTATGTGTTACTGGTCCACAGTGGGATAGATGCATTTAGAAACAGAGTATTCAGAAACTTTTATAGCAACTTGATGTTTCCATAATATCCAAGCATGTGATCATTTTCCTACCAATATAGCTTTATAATATTTTACCAAAGTAACCATATAATAATATGGGTTGGGGAAAAAACATCTGGTTAGTCACCAAAAATCGTTTGAGAAGTTCTGTTCTAATTATGCAGTTTCCGAGTTTTACCAAAAGGGTACCTTGTTGCCCCAAAAATAAGACCTAGCTGGACAATCAGCTCTAATGTGTCTTTTGCAGCAAAGATTAACATAAGACCGGGTCTTATATAAGAATATAAGACCCGGTCTTATTTTACTATAATTATTATATTAATTATTATATTATATTAATTTTTGCTCCAAAAGACGCATTAGAGCTGATTGTCCGGCTAGGTCTTATTTTTGAGGAAACACAGTATGAGCTCCACTCGTGTTTTTGTTGGCCTTCTTCTGTGAGCTTGTGTGAATATATTTGTATTATGAATAATATTCCCCCTCAAAAAAGATGGCTCCACCTATAAAGGTGTCTTTCTGGCTACTTGTAGGATACCTGTCCAAAACTTGAATCTTTTCCTATAATTCCTAAGGCAACCCACTTAACTGCTTTTCCTACTAAACAGTGACATCTGGGACAAGAGTAGAACATTTTTAACAAAAATATTTGCTCACATGCATACACATACCCAGCACCAAAACCCAATCTGATACTATTACTTTTTTTTACATGATATCTGCAGCTTCATACTATAGGTATATCTTTTTTGCACTGCCTGCCTTAATAGTGTTGTTAGTGATATATATATATATATCAGCATTAGTATTTGGTCCTGGAAAGAGAAGTTCTCCAGGTGTTTCCAGAGTGTCTGTCCTTTCAGTGGAATACTCTGGCGTCTTAAAGTTCTCCTGGGATACTAAATCTCTCTAGAATTTAGTGAATATTCTGTTTCTCCCACAATGTCCTGACCACCTTAGGGCCACACGCAGGTTGGCCCAACTTTAAATAAATTAACGAACAGAAATTCACACCAGAGAAATTGCTAGACGGCAGGTGGGTCTTGGGAGAAGAGGGGTTATTCATAGGCAAAAAGATTTTTCCACTTTCTCAAAGGAATCAACATAAGTTATCTCTAATAGTGCATGTAAACATGGTTTAGCCTTTCAAAACCTGAATTAAGTTCAACTTTTCAAAATAGACGTATAAATGCAGTGAGGCCAACCAGTGGGGATTAACTTTTAATATCATCCTCTTCTCTTTCAACTATACTTTTCTCGCCTAAAACAAAAACAAAACAAAGCAAAAAACTTAGCAACAAGGCTATAGGATTAGATGATTTCTGTGATTCCTTGAGACTCAAAATGTTATTACTCTGTCACTTCTTCCACGATTCTTCATGTTTCAGTTTTCTACTCTTGTTTTTCTCTTCAGTCCTTTTTGTAAAGAGGCCTCAATTTGAGCTTTTTAAAAATCATCCTATAATTCTGCTCACTCAAGGCCTGGGGTCACTGACATTTTACATGATATTTCTCAAATATCTGTGTTGGTTATTGGATGGAGCTAGTGTCAGATTTCCCATGTCTACATTTTAATATGATGCATATCTTTGTTCTGTACATTTTTAGGTATAGGAATGACTCACATACAGAAAATGCAAATTCACAAACCACCTGTAGGACTGGAAAGAAGGTATCTCCTTCATAATTTCTTTAAGTAGGATAGTTTCAAACCTACCTCCTAAGAATGAAGGCCGCCCCTCTCCAACACATGAGCAAGCTCGCTTTTGAAGTTCTTTGCAACCCTACTTGCCCAGTTCACATTTCTACCCTCATGTCTTCCCACCCATCTACCCAACCCCTTTCCTACCATCTTGCACCCAACAAAAAGGATCCATTGAGAGATGTTAGGAGACCCCCAAGAGAGGAGCCCCTCCTGGTGGAACAGCTTGCAGCTCTCAAGCAGCACCTTCCAGCCACCTGCTTCCTTATGTTTGGAGGCTGGATGAAGTCTCCAAACAGCTTCCACCACAGTTTTCTGGTATTTCCCTGATAATGACCATCCCCTCCCCCCTCTCCACTTGATCTTCCTTCTACATCTACCTTCCTAAAAAATGCGTCTCAGAGCCTCCACAGAACCATATTACCTATCGTACTTCCCCGAAAATAAGACCTAACCGGAAAATAAGCCCTAGCATGATTTTTCAGGATGACACCTCCTGAACATAAGCCCTAATGTGTCTTTTGGAGCAAACCTTAATATAAAACCCGATCTTATTTTCGGGGAAACGGTACCAACAGGTGTCCCAAGCCAATAAAATGCACAAAACAAAAAGTAACTTGGTGGTGTCATTGTAATCTTTACCACCATATGTCATAAAAATTGATGCTCATTTAGTAACATAACCTAAATTTCTCCTACCCTGCTTTATCTAATCACTAACACAGAGAACATGTCCCATTGCTTTATAATTGAAGGGTTAAAAGCAGGGATTCTGGGCTCAAACTGCTACTGTTTTTCCCTGAAAATAAAACCGGGTCTTGTATTAATTTTTCCTCCAAACGATGCAGTAGGGTTTATGTTCAGGGGATGTCATCCTGGAAAGTCATGGTAGGGCTTATTTTCCCATTAGGTCTTATTTTCGGGGAAACACAGTAAGTTCAAATCACAGGTCTGCCCTGTACTTTGTGACCTTCATAAGTTATTGAACTTGTGGCTCAGATTCCTCATTAGTGAAAGAAGGATAACAACCTGGTGGGGTTTTGAGAAGGATTGAATAGACGGGTCCAAAGGACAGTGTCTGGCATCTGGTAAGCACTGCCTAAATGTGTGCTATAATGCTTATTATGTGTATAAGTTACATCATTGAAATTGAACCTGGACCACTGAAATTAGAGTTAGAGCACAAATTGCAGCTTCCCAAGACAATGTGACTAGAATTTGGAATTATCAAAGAAGAAAAAAAAACAAAAAACAGAAATCTAGGTCTTGCCCGTTCTTTCCTCCAGTTTGTTCATGCCACTTGCCAATTGAAATGAGCAATGGCAGACACTCCAGCCCTGTGAGAACAACCCTCAAAGAGGGTGGAGGACAGACATGGGTGGGGATGAGTAAGGGAAGGATAGGGACGGTTTGACCAAGAGATGAGCATATCCACAACCGCCTTCATTGATCGCTCCCTTCCCTTATCACTGATGACCCTTTCTCATTAACATTTTATCTCTTTCCCATGGAAGATGACTAGCTTATAAAGTATTAAAAATGATTTTAAACAAATGTATCAAGAGCTTTTTCAACCACCAGTTGAAATCCAGAACAGCATGAGGGTTCTGGATTTCGAGGGACATCAGACTGAGATGGCACCTGCAGAAGGGAGCCATCCTGGCTGCACGACTCTTGTCTCCAGGTAGCCATCCATCACCCACATGCTGACAGGGCAAGTAACGTGCTGATGGGAATGAGACGTCTGTGCCCAGATACCAGCCATGTCTGTACTGTGAGAAAACAGCTGGCCACCTTTGGCTTCCTCGCCCTTCATCTGGGTAGGAACAGAAATGCCGAAGTAGGGAAAGGGAGGATGAGCATTGCTTAAAAAAAGAATCTGCATGCTTCCAGTCAAAAGTAGATGCTCAGTAAATATTTATAGAACCCATACTAGGGATGCATGTATACCAAGAGTGAAAACAGATCTGATACTTTCCTAATGCCTTCTGGCCTTGCGGTTATAATGAAGATGTCTCTATTACTTGTCTTATTTTGGGAGCTAACAAGTTTTGTAAGCCTTTTTCAGGGCAACCAGATCTTAGGAGGCTTATGTGTCTTTCACCATTATTCTATGGTGTTTATAGTAGGAGTGTTCAAGTACCTCTGGATTTGAGACTAGAAATACACAGCTTTGAATTAAATCAAAGTTTAATTCACCCACCTCCAATCTATTGCATCATTGGCATCTTGTGAAAGGTGACTAAGGCATGGGGTCCTAAGAGAAGTAGGGAGAATGCTGTTAAAAGAAACGCCTGTGAAATTTCAGCCTGCCGGCGTCTGGAGAGACAGCGTGTTTCATTCTCAGTAAACTCCAGCAGAAAGGAGCAATCAGCTACACGGGAGCTGGACAAATTAAACGGCTGAGTATGATTTCAAAGGAGAGCTGGGGCCGCATCAGAAATTCACCATCAGCTGTAATAACGCCAATTACTTTGCCAATTGCAGATTCCATCGTGATGTGTTTAGTGCAATCAGGCATCGGACTCTTGCAGGGGCCTGATGGGTTTTGTTTACTCTGAATGTGCGCGTCTGCTGCACCCAAAGGCTTAGAGCTCTGAGCAGCCTCCTCTCGTCCAGATTCATACACAGCTGAGGGAGATTATCTTGAGATGGAGACAGGAGCAGGCTGGGCAGATCCTGCTCCCCTTTCACTGGAGCATGCCCAGGATTTAAATACAAAGAGCACAGCTGGGTGTGGTAGTTCTTAGTGATGTGGCGATTTGCTGAAAACCTCTCTCTATGTATATTACCCAACTAGTATTTCTTGATTACGAGTAGGGCTTCTTGGCATGTTGGAGCGTTGGACAGATCACCATTAAACGATAATAACAAACATGAGGCTCTGGGAGGAGAGAACTCGCCAAGAGTTCATTAAGCCTTAAATACTGACAAATGGGGACGGGGTGGCGGGGGTGAAGTACAGGGGCTTTCATTGTCCCCTTTGAGAATCATTTGGTTAGATGTCAAACATACAGATCATATCAAATATGGGAAGAGATCCTCAGAGAGGGCGATATCCCTCCTCCCCCCAACATTTTAACAGGGGAAAGAAAATTTGGAAAGTGTACAGGAGCATTCATTTTCTATTTACATTTGGCTCTGTAGAAATGAATGGGTGTGTGGCTCCAGCTACACTGAGGAGTGAGCTGTGATTGTTCATTTACACTCTCAATTGAGGAAGGCTCTAATCATGGGCATTTACTGAGCACTTGGGCCTGACTGACAGCTGGCGTGGAAGCTGTATCTGTGGCTGCTGGGCATGCAGATGAAGAGTTAAAGGCTGATTTGATTCCACTTGTGCTCAGCTGTCATCTGAGGCCAGAGCCTGGAGGAGAATGGGAAGCTGTTCTCTTCCCTCGCTTTGTGACAAGCAACCTTTGTGTCATCTTATTTTTTTTAACCTGCCTCTTCCTCCTTGGAGCAGACCATGCAGCCCCTTCGCCTGGGGAAGAAAGGATTCTTCCGAATTCAAAGGCAGCTGCCAGTGCTTCCAAGTGAGTGGCTCATCGGCTCACAAGCCCTCCCATTCCCAGCTGCTGCTGAGGACTTTCTGCTCACAAGAACAGCATCAGGGCAGGTCCTCTTTTCTATAGGAAGGCAGGCATGAGATCAGTCAGGGGCAGGGGATAGGTCCATAGCATCTCAGGTTAGTGTGGCAGGGCTCAAGCTATGGGCTTCTGCAGCATTGCAGCTAAGTCATTTCAGGAGCGTGTGTGTACGTACACGCTTGTGTGTATACATGTGTTTATTTCCCCTAAAAGAGGTACTTCAACCAGTGCATTTGGTTTGACACCAGCCATTTTGCAGGCGGCAGCTGTTCAGATAATGTTCCTGGCTCTCAGATAAGAGGCAGAGCTTGTCTCCTTCGAACCCCCGGGGACAGAAACGGCCTCGGAAATCATGAGATAACATAGGAAGCATTAAGTGGAGGTGAGGGCATCAAATCACGCCATGTGTACATCAGTTAGTCCACCACCAGTGGCCAAGGCAGCTGCCACATCTGGTCTCCTTGTCAGCATGACTTGGACAGCATTCAGAGATCTCCTTGTCTGTGGGGAGATTCACATGTTCACCTGTGAACTCAGAGCACGGCTCTGGCTTGGTGACACAGCCTGCACCACGACGAGCAGGGTATTCCAAGGTGCGTGCGTCCAAAGCATTCTCACTGGTCTGTGATGGTGAGTCTGCCCCCTGGAGACTGGGTCCATCTCAGTATCACTGATGTAGCTCAGCGGTGAAAATAAACTCTCTCTCTCCTCTGGCAGCAAATACTCTTCCCCCATTTTCCTCTATAATATCTTTAAAAATGTACATGTCACAAACAGTCCAGCATTTTAAGAAACTTGGATCTTGAGCCAATCTTACTGATTCCTCTTTCCTTAAATATGAATCAGTCTAAATGAGCTAATTAGGATGTCGACATATTAATACATCTCCACAAGGTACCGGACAATTTACCAAAAGTTATGGCCAGAGAGACTTTTTAAGAAGGTATTTTATTCCGTGCACTTGTGGAATGAATAGGGTCATGCTGTAAACCTATACACAGGGTACAAAACAATGAAAACAGTTTATATTTCTGTAGCAGTTTTATGTACCTTCTTATCCTGGGTAAGCACCAGAAATGTGAAATAAGAGAAGATAATAAACTCCATTTTACAGAAGAAAAATAGAGACTGAGGCAGATTGAATGATTCGCTCAAAGTCCTCAGCATTTTAGTGGTAAAGTGACAACAGTGATTCACCAAGACCTCAGTCTCTAAAACCCCTTTCCCTCTTTGTTCTTTGCTCTCTTGTCCACAGATGTAAGACAGAGGGTAGCCAGTATTGTGTACTGATGGCATCTCTATACATTTCTATTTTACCTATAGAAGAAGAGATTTAGAATTTCTGCGAAACTAATTGTTCCCCAAAGGAAAACAACCAATGGGAGTTGGTTGAAAGAGGAAGATTTCCAGTTTATTTGGGAAGAATTTCTCAGCAATGGAGGAGCTTGCTCTTGTGTGCCTCTTTAGCATCTGAGTAGCATCCGAAGGGAAGGCATTATAGCACAGGGGTTTCGGCAGGAGCAGGTACATGACGTGACATTGAAGCTCAGCGTCAGCACTTGCTAGCTCTGTGACCCTGTTCAAGTTAGATAACTTCTCTGAGCCTTGCTTTTCTCCTGCATGCAATGGAGGGAGCAATACTCAGCTCACCTGATGTAAGAATGATTCAGGACGTATGTAAGGGACCTAGCACTTTGCCTGGAACCACAGAATCGTAAGACCTCTCCAGCTTAGTGTTTCATTGCATCCCATGTGACTCCTCTGTCCCTGCCACCCTTTCCAAGCAAACACCCTCTGCACAGGTGAGAAACATCAGCCCAGAAGGTCCTTCCAATGGCAGCACTGGAGGCCCAGGGAGCCCTGGTCCCCACTCCCAGGTCCTGGCCCAGAACCTTTTAAAACTCACTTTAGATTCAGAAACCAGAAGGTCATTGGAAAAATGGAATTGTAATCTCCTCAGCAACTCTGACTAATTCACAAGTATGCCATTAGGGAAATAGTTTTCATGTTTGCCAAAAGATGATACATGGAAAATGTGTCAGTGATGAGGCTCTTGTTCATATAAAACTCCTTCCAGTCCATTATGCTGGACCCTGCTGGCATCTTGAAGAGGTCTTTCCAAAAATACATGACCTGGGTAATCTGAGTCCCTCAGTATGTCATGGGATCAGTGCCTAGGTGTGTGTCTCAGTTTCTTTATGGCCTCAGATGACAGCTTAGCACAAGTGCAATCCAATCAGCCTTTAGCTCTTTGTCTGCACCACAGCAGCCACAGATACAGCTGTCGGTCATGCCATGTGTCTCCGTTTCTTTACGTACCAAGGGGAGGGGTGTGCTTGAAGGAGGCCTAAGAAGCCTTCCAGTGCTAACATTTTCTCCTTTTCCATTCCATTTCATTCCTTTCCCTTCCTGTAGAGTTCAGACTTCCAGAGGCTGTAAAGAATATAAATGAAGGATTTTAAGAATAGGCAGAGCTCTTCCATAGCTCACTGCTGGGAGCATTGACTACTTAAATCTTTATTTACTCTAAGATGTTCCTCAACCCACCTGGGTCAAAGCGTTCCCCTTGCATTTTTTGACGCTTGCATATTTTTCCTCGTTGGATAGTGTACTTTTCTATTCCTACGTAAAAGTGGTTTTAATTTAAAATACAAAGTGTGCTTAGACTCTGCAGCCTGCAGATTGACACAGATGCCTTATGTAGGAGTATCCCTATTACCTTTCAGGTGTACCCGAGTCCTCATAAACATCAGCACCCACCAGAGATAACAGAGAAGACCTCATCGGTGGGAGTTTTGTTAGCTTGGCAGCCACTTCTTCTGTAAGATTACTGAACCGAACCTCATATTATCATTATTGTTATTATTAGTTAAAGCTAAATACTCTATTTGATGTCACACATAAATGACAGCTTCCTAAAGCCCCCAAGAGCTTCCCACTGAGCTCTTCCAAAGTGACCTCCTAACTCGTGGAGAAGGATCCACTCCCCCTGAAGTTAGCCGAGATTCTGGCTTACGGGAGCTCTCAGGAGCTCTTGCCAACTGAATGACTAAATTGGTTAATGAGTGGGTAGTGTTACCGTGTGGTATTAGGGAGGAATTGGGGGGAGATAGAATTGAGTGTGAATTTTGTTCTCCCTTTTAGTAGGTGTATGATCTTGAGAAAATTACTTCAGCTGTCTCCTTTGTCGAGGGGGGACATGAACTCCCTTTGAGTGTTACTGGAAGGGTTAGAAACGATCGATGTAAAGTGCCTGATACCAGGTAGGTGCCCATTAAAAGGAAGCTTTGTAAATCTCCTACCTCACGCAGTGCCTGGCGCCCAGTGGGCCTTTAGGAAGTGTTTGATGACTGAAGAGAGCCCAGCACCATTCATCTGAGGCCACAAGTCATTCACACACAGAAATTACATCGCCTTCATCTAATGGGCTGCTGTTCTCAGCTGGGGAAGTCCCCAGTCTCCTGGTTGGCACATCGGCCCAGCCAACCAGGTGAGTACAGCTCTCGCTGGCTATTCTGAGCATAAACAAGATTATCAGGGTGTTCTTTTCTTGACTAGACACTCCTACCCTTAGGGCAGAAAAGGCTGTTCTGACAGTGAGATGACAGAACAGAGGGTTTTTCCCTGTTCTCAGCTGCGTGAATGTGGTGGCAAAGCAGGATGGAATGTGCAAAGGCTGGGGCCTAGGGCCGTGACAGGCCTTCAGGATAAGAAGGCAGGAATAAGAACTGGCTAGGATTTGTTGTTCTAGGGTGAGCACCCGGGGTGGGTACAATTCTCAAACCACTGATAAAAGGAGAAGGCACAGGCAGAAAATCGAATGATCCAGGGGCCAACTATGTCCAGGACGCCTTGGGCTTATCCAAGCAGGGGCAGAACAGAAGGATGTCAAAGGTCTAAACAGAGGTGGTCAAACAAAGATCACACAGAAGTGGCAGCAGAACATCCAATTGCAAATACCAGGAACTCAGGCTTCAAAACCTAAAGAAGGGCTCAGTAAGAGGATGATAAAGGTGCAAGACAGTAGAGCCAAACTAGAAAAGATCTGGACCAACGCATAAGAAATACCATTTTCTGGGCTCAGGTAAGGAACTTACACATTAGAGGAGCGTCCAGTCTCCATCCCAGATGAAAGGCAGTCCAAGCCCCTTCTTCAGTGGAAGAGTCCAGAGTTCTGGTCCTGCTCTGCCAGGAAAGATGATCAGTTTCTATACCCAGCTCCCATTGAGTGGAGTTGGATAAGTCCAGCCTGCAGCCTTCAGTTGGTGAGAAGTAAAGCTAATGCAACTCAAACCAAGGGTTTTATTCCCTTGTGAGCCAGGTAACACTTCTAGTGTGAAGGTACCTTAACTTATCAAATGTCACATATGGGCCATTTTTAGAGCACACTCAAGGGTTTTGTTTGGGTCAGTCCTTGGAGGAACCTTTTTCCAGGATCCCAAGAAGTAGTGCTTCAAAGCTGATATTGTTCTCTCTATTATTTAGCTAAAGAGTTATCTTCCCTGAAACCTCATGAACTGAATTGGTACCAAAATGAATAGGCTCTCCATTGGTGCAAAATAGAAAGTTATATCACAGATAAAGGAGCTTTGTGCTTTTATTAAAACGGTGACAATCCGCCTGTTCATTTCCTCAGACTTACCTTGTCTACTCAAGGCCTAATGCCCCTCTATTATGTTTATCCTTTGTGTGGACTTTTATGAGCAGTGACTGTCATTGACATGGCCACTGAAGATTAATAACATTGATGCCACTGACAGCTTACCCAAGGGTTTGGAGCATAGAAACTGACTGATAGAAAATTGGAGCTTCAAGAAAAAGGTACAGAGAAATAGGGTCTAGTAATAGTTGACAACCAATCCTTCTTGAGGTGTCAAGTCAGCTCATTGCTTTAATTTTAAGAGTTCCATCTTGAGGACCAGAGAAATGGCTTGATCTATGTCCCAAGCAGTGCCTCCCAGTTATCTCCCAGAGGTGTAAGGTGTAGTGGCAACACACCTGACCACTCACCAGCAAGTGGAAGCTTCTCTCTCGCATACTTTTTTGATTCTGAAACAAAAGAGATCCAGCAAACTGATTTCATTGACCTATAGGTCTTGATTTGAAAGTTGAATATGTTCCCTAATAAAAATTTATCCCCTGTTATTTTAAAGCCACACCCCTCCCACCTTTTAATTCTTCAGCGTTTCAAAACAGAGATAAATAATTTTGAGGATATTTTTATGGTTTTGCTGATTCTTTCCATAATCTCCAGAAATAACAGTAGACCTCAGTGGCTTTAAAAATGTTTTGTTTTCTTGCTCAACTAGGAGGAAAAGAATCAAAAGAGAAGGTTAATTTTACACTGAGATGTTAATTCTCCCTCAAGAGTATCATCAAAGCCTTATTTATCATCCCTATTCAAGCCTGTCATGAAACCAATCAACAACTAAAAAAGAAAAAAAGACTTGATAGGTTAACTTAGACTGTTTCAGTCTTCTGTGGAGCTCAGTTTGGCCCCAGTTATTTGGTGGGTGTACATTGGAGGCATAAGAAATACTGTGTCTAGATGCTCAAGCCATCGTCTGTTCTGGACACCTACCTCCCAGCATCACTAAGGAGGTATTGAGGTAATGACAGTCTCCCAAATGTAAATGTACTGACTGCTTTGTTAAAAGAGCTGACACTTAGATTCTCATTTGTTGTATTCTGCTGTGAGGGTCCTAACAGATTGCTAAATTAAACTGTTGAGATAGGGCCTTTTGATACACAGTTCACCCAGGATAGACTATTTATATGTCTGTGTACGCATGGAAGGGACAGATAAAGGTCATGGTAAATGTTGACAATCCATTGCCATCTATATGGAGAAGTCCCATTCTGCAGCTTTGACAAGTAATGCACCATAGAAATTCTTCTGAAATTCCGATTTCTCTGAAAATTTTCTCCCTTTCTTTTTAATAGTATAAATTTTTCCCAACCTTTAAATGGAGGTTTTGTCATTTTATGTTCTTATTCCAGTAGTGATAAGTCTTTATGTAAAAAGCAGGATGAGAATATCTTTGTAAAACACAGAGGGGCTATTAATTTTATATGTTACTAGATTCTTCTGCATTTGGTGTTTTTCTCAATCTAAGAGGTTATCCTATTTTTCTCTACGTGATGAGGAAACTTCAGCAAGATGGGGAAGTGACTTCCACAGGAATCTTCTTCGAGGTCAAAAATGGAGCATTCTGAGATATTTGTATAGAGCCTAGTAAAATGATACATCCTCAAGTTATTGGAGATATATGTCCATCTTTCTCTATTTTTTTTAAATTTAGGGACATCCCCTCCCCAACGTAGCCTAAGCCTACATCTGACAGAAAAAAGATGAAGAGGTGACTTACAGACTGTAACTTGTCCACCTTACCTTACATTTGGGATTCACTTGGGGCTTCTGATTTCAAGTCTAGGGTTCTTGGCAAATACAAAATGCTAAAGCATTTGTCATGGAGAAGCACGTCTCAGAAAAAAATAAGACAAAAGCCCAGAAACACTCACATATTTGATCATCTATGTTTAATCTACATTTTAATCACACGTATTCAGTGAGCAAGTTGTATTAAGTGCCTACTGTTTGTAAGGCATTCAAGGAAACTGGGTTGAGAAACAACTTCAGTTGAATGGAGTCTTGATTTATCCATTTTCTTTCCTTAGATCCAGTTCTTAGGTAAAAACATTCAGTTCCCTTGTATTTTCTTTACAGATGTGAGCACAGGTTTATACTATGGGGAATACCCAGGGGCCTGTCAGATCACAAGGTAGCAGAAGCAGAGTAAAGTGAGTTGAATCTTGAAGATGGAGCAGGATTTTGCTGGAGAAGGGAGAGTGAACTGCGGAGGAGAGAAGTTATAACCAATATGTATTATCTACTCTGGGCCAAACACCATGGTGGGCTTTTTATATTCCAATATGTTCCTTGTGCTCCTGGAGCAGAGGTAGCCACGAATACCAGGGCCAGAGACAGACATTAACCAAGTAAGCACACACATAGTTTTAATTTTACTACTTCTTGCTGTGTACATCATTATATGTTTCCTCTTCATCCTCTTCTCCCTGTCTCCCTCCTCCGCATCCAGCTACCTGTGAGCATAAAGCAAGAGTGGAATAGATTGGGCCTCATTATAACCCAGCCTTGCCTTGAGTGGAAGTCATAATGAGGCGCAGCTCCAGCCACAGTTTCTAAAATCATCATGAGTGGGTCTGTTCCACGAAAGTGAGCCAAGGTTACTGCAATCATGAAATTAATGCATGCGGCAAATGCCCTATTCCTGAGAAAAAGGATGTTTGAGGCCTCAGTGATCCCAATTGGCTGTAAATATCAGATTTCCTGGAGTATAGCTTAGGCTTCCATTTTTAATGTCCCTTTTTTTTTTCTGAGCGTTTCAGAGTCCTACTTCAGAAATGCCAAGAGATCTTGGAGGCATTTTTTTTTCTTCTCTAAATCACATGTCTTTTCAAAGAGATTTTTGTCTTAGACATCTTGAGATTGGAACTGTAAGAGACATTATTTTTGAACATTTGAACATTGCTTTTTATTTTCTCAAAGGAGTTTGCACATGATCGACACACGTATTAATTAAACCCACCTACGAGATGAGAAACCCAGACTCAAAGCTGAGGGGCGGGGGAGCCCTGGGTACTCTAGTGTGAGAAGAAACAGCAGAAATTAAGCTGAAATGGCTCATAAAATGAATCCTGAATAATCCTTTTACATTTAAACATTTTGACAGTTTTTAGGCATGAGAGGGAGTGAGGAAGTTACACAGAGCCTTCACGTTGTTTGTTTGTTGTTAAAGGGCTGAAAGAAAACAAAGCAAAACAAAACTCCACTGACTCTTCACTTCAGACAAGAGGAAGTTCTATTTTAGAAAGACCTAGCTGTTTTACTAGTGGAGCGTTACACCTCTACCCAAGTTTTGCTGTATTCGAGAACTTTAGAACTGGCCATGTCTAGGAGTTAAGGATAGGAAGCAAAATGTCTTCTGGAGGACTTAGCACAGACTTTCTAGGAGGTACAGATAGGTGTAGCCAGCATCTAATGCCACTTTGCATATGTACATAGCTTTATACCTTTTAAGCCCATTTATATGTGTTATCATGTAGAATTTTAGCTCTAAAAGAGTTTCTATCTTGACTTGATCTTGCTACCAATTCAAAATTCATTTAGGCATACCTACTAGGCCATCTCATC
This sequence comes from Rhinolophus sinicus, assembly GCF_036562045.2. Taxonomy (NCBI): domain Eukaryota; kingdom Metazoa; phylum Chordata; class Mammalia; order Chiroptera; family Rhinolophidae; genus Rhinolophus; species Rhinolophus sinicus. The sequence continues at coordinate 23,190,290 of NC_133758.1, read as the reverse complement.
TCTTCATGAATGCTTCTAGTGATGGAGAGCTTCCTACTGGCCCAGACAACTCATTTTGTGGTTAGACAGCCTTTATTGTTTAGAAATTAGTCTCTAGATCCAGTTCAAATCTATTTCATTGAAACTTCTGCCTACAGGTTCTATCCTAACTCCTACACAAATTTTCTTCCTCATCAGCACAATAATTTTTCAACCATTTGAAAGCCATTATCAATGCTCCCCTAAATCTTCCCACCGCCATCCCAAACACCCCTTGTTTTCTCAGCCAAGCCTTAAGCTATAGTCTCCATCCCCTCCTCAGCTCTGTTCACCTTTCCTTAGAATAGACATTTCTGGTGTCTCCGTGACTCTAAACAAGGTCCTCAGAATTTAACACAGTATTCTAAATGTGCCCTGACTCATGTGGTGTAATTGTTAGAAGTATCCATTGAAATTTTCTACTTCAACTGCTGCCTTCTAGGATTAGATGACTATTTTAGAAACCATTACTAGCTCAAAAAAAGAGCTTGTGGTCAAATGACATCACCAGTCCTTTTTCCAGAACAACTTTGAGTCATTTCTCTCCATTCCTTTCATTCTCATAGGCTTAAAAACAAGCAAAATACCTAAGTGAAAGGTTTCGGTAATTAGAACAGATGCTATTACCTCAATTTTAAAAAGTATTAGATAACATTTACTGACTGCTTATTAAAGGCCAGGCATTGGCACTGTTCTGGGCACTCTCACCAAATCCTCATAATAACCCTTGAGAGGAGGTTCTATGAATGCTCCATTTGAGAGATGTGGAAACTCAATCACAGAGAGGTTCAGTAATATGCTCAAGGTCACACAGCTTACAACTGGGAGAGGTAAGATTCAAACACGGACTGTCTGAACCGGAGCCTTCGTCCTGCTTTCTAATTGTGCACAGTTGGTGATCAACAGGAATAACTGGCTGTTAGATCAGTGTTCTTTCCTCACCCCAGTGTGGCCTTCCTATCATGACAAAAAATCTTTCACTTTTGTTCCGTGTATAAGACATTTTGTTTTGTTTTTTGTTTTTTTCCAAATTGAGTTTCATGATCCATTAGCTGATTGTGAATTCAATTTAGTGGGTTACTACTAAAGGGAGGGAGGGGAAAGGAAGGAGGGAGGGAGGTCAAATGCACCATCCTTAATATTTTGTTTCATAAAACTCCTTTTACTGTGTGTGAAACACACAAATATACATTGGTATATGTGTATAGAGTAATGAAAAATGTATTTCTTACTGTTTCTTACGGTCAAAGCAGTTTGAGAGTTGCTGCCTTGTATATTATATATGCCAGACTTTGTTCATTTTTTTACTTGAAGGTCAAACAGAGATTGTGGGGGGCACCTAAGTATTAGAACACCATTCTTGATCTGCAGCCAGTGAGAACATGACTTGCAACTAAGCAGAAAGTTTAAGCAAAGAACCTGAGCAAGAAAAGAAGTGATTGAGGGCTAACATAAAAAAATAAAAAGCTGTTTCAATTATAGTTGAGTTTCCATTGGGCAGCCTCATCGATTCCTAACTCATCACCTTCAGCAAGTGACTTCCTCTCTCCCCAGGCTGTTTGCCAGAAGCAGCCAGAGAGTCAGGAAATGCTACTCTCTTTTTCTTTGTGAAGCTTGGCAGAATGACTTCAATTTAGCCAACCACGTAGGAAGCAATTGTAAATATAAATTTGTTTTGCATATTTCTCCCAGAGGAGGCTTACAGTTTGCCTCCCTAGTAAACAGGGAATGTCTAGACTTGTCTTCCTGGTGATCTTGCTTAGATTTTTTTTTTTTTTTTTTTACCCTTTAGTGTAGCAATGCCCTTAATTGGGGTAGTAATATTGAGTTTGTTGGAGTATCATGAAGTTTCATTTGCATGCTGAAAAGGGCCCCTTGGTGCTCAGTTAAAAATCATTATGTAAGCAGAAAAAGAAAATTATTATGTTGATTAATTATAGGCATATAAAGTTTCTGTCAGTTATGTCCACAATGATATGTTGATTGTAGACCAAAAAATAGCAACTCCCCATGGTTATTTCCAGAGTCATCTTAGGCTTTTGGAAAAATATATTCTGCTATTTCATTCAATTAAATTATGTCTAAGAATGAGGCAAGTACAATATAAAACTCTCCAGGAATCAACAAAGGGCCATCAAGAGAATCTAAATAGATTTTAGCTATTGAGAACAAAAGACCATTTAGGCCCAACTCACTGTTGAAAACATAACTGAAAAACTATGATTTCACATCAAATGCTCTGGGTAAAAGTCTTTAAGAAAGTTGAAAATTTTGAAAAATTAAGACCAGCAGAAAATACCATGAATTTTGAATGTATTCTCCCTTTCTGAGTGTGGTGCTCCAATATAAGTAGGTATTCAAGTGGTGTTCAACGTTCTCTGTTGGGTGATTATTGTTGGGATAATAGCGGTATCCTTTGACAGAGGAAGTGAAATGGCTGTCCAAGGTGCTACAGCAAGTTGCTGGAGAAGGTAGTTGGACTCACGCATGAGTGTTCTTACCACAACCCCGGGCTGCGTCCAGGTGGGAAGGCAGCAGTGGTGTTAGGATGTAATCTCTCCATAAATTACTGTCTTTTCTTCCAACTGGACAAGCAGCTAAGAATTTTAGGATGGCTTATAAATTTAACAACATAGTGTTTACCATATAATTGGAGGACTAAATGACCTCTCTCCAGGGAAACTAAATATTTAGTTGTATTTATTTCAGCCAAAGAGAGACAAACAACAACAACAGCAAAACACTTTGGATGCATTATAAGCTATCTTTTAATATCAAATGGCAAACCCAAAGGCTTTTGTAAAGGAGAGGCCTTAATATGAATACTTAATATAATGGTGAGGTAAAAATCAATTCTCCATTCCTGCCTGTCCACCCCACCCTCCCTATGCACATTCCATGATATGAGCATTTCACTCCATCAGTGAAAGGGTTGGACAGGAACATACACTCACGTTGGGGCTTCATGGGTATTACATTCCTGTAACATTTGATCCTCTTAACGTTGCTGATTGTTACTCCATGGACTACTCCTGGTAGGTGGGAGGAGGGGGGCATTATGGGAAAGATGGTGGGGAGCAGGCTGTCTTAACACACAGAATCTTTGGAGTTGAAAGGTATCTGGGAGGGCCACCGTTCTGACTTTTCATCCAATGAAGAACTGTCTCTGATCAAAGGACATTCTACCTCTTCTAAAATTTCCAGTAGCTCCTTCCATTAATGAACAATTCTGATTTTCAGAAAAACACTTTATGTTTAGCTGAAATCCATCTCCTAGTAACCTTGACCCATTAGCGCATTTCTGCCCACTGGAACTATACATCCAGTGTAAGTCGAATCTTTCTTTCATGCCTTGGTCCTTGAAGTATTTGAAGAAAACTGTCATCTCTGATTCTTCCCATTTTACATCCAAGTTTTGATTTTCCAGGCTAAGTATCCACATTCTTGACCCTGTTTTCAGCACCATCCTTATTTGTATTTCTTTTCATCTGCTTCAGTTTGTCAATGTCCTTACTCAGTGTTCTTTACAGATATTTAAGCAGCTATCAATGCCCCCAACTGTACCATCACACACACACGTTTTAATCAAAACTGTGAGGCTTTATCAGAAATGTTTATCCAGCTGTCACCCAGAGCATGTTGGCTCACTCCTGTTGGGACTTTGCTTTGCTTCTGGGTGGGCAGCTATGCACTCCTAACTTAGGATTTTCTGCCTTATTGCAGAAAAGCACTCTAGAGGTTGAGATGGTGAGCTCCAGAGTTGCTGCATTTCTCTGTTTTTAAGTTCTACAAGGTCCATTTAGGGCTATTTAAAACCTAGCTTGTTGAAACTCACTGTGGGCTGCTTCCCTATCTAAAACTGTAAGCTGATGCCTTGGGGCAAAACTGTGCTTGAGAAAGAACAATCTGGGACTTTGTGCATATGAGAAAGGGTGAAAATCTAAAGCTTTTGTGAAGGCAATATGGTGCTTCATTGATCCATGTGAGTTGAACATATGGAGGCTCTGAGAAAATAGTTTGCCCTATTTAGCGACCCCAGGGCTGATGAGAAGGTGTGTTACAAATCCGCCTTCCTCTCAGCATGTGGGCTGGAACACGTGGGCTCGGTTTACTGATGAGCTCGTTGAATCAAGCAGGGGCCATCATCTCTTACCAGTTTATAGCATTAATTGAGTCGTGTGAGAAACACTGCAGGTGTGTCTGGGAGAGGAGGGAAACTAGGAAACGCTGTTCCTGCTCTCAGAGATGAGGTAAATAGAAAAGAGTGCGCAGACGGGTAACTGGCAGCATCTGAACAAGAGCAGATGTGCGGGTGGTAAAACAAGGTCATCGTTTGAGATGGAGGTAATGTGGGAAGACAGTCTCGTCCTGAGCTTTGGGCTTTTTCTCTGAATCACAGAGACCCTATTCACTGAACAATAAATACAGACCCAAAAGATTTCAATACACTTCTGGGCGTATTGAATTAGAGTAATTTGGATATTACAATGTGTGGATTTCTAGTATATGCCAGTGTTATATGGAGATGATAAGTCAGCATATTGGAAGTTCAGGCTGTTGCAGAAAAGCTGATGGGTCACCACAGTCATAATGCCCAGACTTCTGAGAGCGGACAACCTATTGTCACCTCAGATGAGCCACTCATTCCAGGTCGCTTTGCTTGTGACCTAGCATGATGACAAGTGTAGAGGTGCCCCTTTCATTGTTCCTTCATGTTCTTTCTGATACCACAGCAATGACCCATAGCGATCGAGGGCCTTTTTAGCTATACCATTAATAGATCCTATGTATTTATAAATCATCATCTTTAAAATGCGGGATAATATTAACCACTGGTGTTTCCTAGAATTAACACAGAAATGCAGTGAATATGAATTGAGGATGTGGATAGCTCGCCAGTTGGTCCTCAATTTTTGTTACACAGGAGAATCACTTGGGAAATTTTAAAGATAGATGAGGAGGCAGGAAGGGAAGGAGGGAGGGAGGAAGAGAGAGAGAGAGAGAGAGAGAGAGAGAGAGAGAGAGAGATTGAGAGATTTCCTATCTCTAGATTCCAATTTAGTATGGCTAGAGTGAGACCCAGAAAGTCAGAATTTTAACAAGCTCTGCAGGTAAATCTGATACAGGGCTCCCAGGTCCATATCTTCAGAATCCTAGCTACGAAAGGATTGTCTCCAGGGGCCCCCATTTCCTGAGTTTCTGGAAGGAAGCCAGGAAGCCTGCCTCCAAGATTTTCTCTCGCTGTTCTCAATCTCTGTGAAAGGGCTCCAGGTTCTACTGTACAGAGTCTTGCCAAGCAGAGTTTGCAGCAGAGTAAATTCCTTTTAGGATTATAGGATTAAGAAGCTAAAAGGTGATTCAAATTCACGATTTAACACAGAGAAGGAAACAGGAGGGGAGCCCCAGTGCACGCACATCACTCCAATGTGTTTTTTCTGTAATTAGAGGAAGTGGTTGCAAACTATTTGAGAGGATTAAATGATCAGAGAATATAGCCATCAAATAACATGAGATGCTGCATTCTTTAAAATGGTCATTGGATCCACTTCGCAGTGTTGAACTACTGTCACTTATACCTCAACAGTGCAGGCGTGCTCAGATGGGAATCCTCTCTGCTGCGACTTTGGGAGAACAGCCCTGGGTCTCACATTGGGAGACACTGGGTCCTGGTCTGCAGTCAAACACGAAATTCTGAGTGATGGCAAAATAAAGTTTATTGCTCAGTTTTCTCTTTTGTAGAATTACAGTTATCCAGGCAATATGTTTCTTCACTTTAGCCTTTATTGCTATCTACTAGTTCAGCAATAATTTATTGAAAAGCTATTTTAAGTCCTCTCTAGTACACGGGAGTAATTTTTTTTTAATCTAAATGATCATGTGTTAAGTGACTTTCAGATTCCAAGCTTTTTTGGGGAACAGAGATGCATTTCTCCCCCAGAGATTTTATTTGGAGGTTGCGGTGGAGTCATAGTACAGGGATGTTGGAAATAGACTTGAGGTGGTTTCTCGAATGGAAAATGACAGTAGTTCACCATCAGTGATTGTTGGCCATTGTGCATGAAATTGGTGAGTCAACCGTATAGGTGAGGGTTCCAAACCTCAGAGCCAACCGGGTTAGGACTGGATGCTCCGCTCAGGTCATGAGCATGTGACCTGTGCAGTCACATAGGCTCCCATACTTGACTGAATGTTTTACTGTTGTTATCTTGCAGTTCTTCGTAATTTGTGAACAAGGAGGCTTATAATTTCATTATGCATTGGGCTTCACAAACCATGTAGCCAGTCCCAATCGCGATTCTGTGTACTCTTAAGCAAATGATTCAACCTTGTGATCTAGAAGGGACCCACCAACTATTTATATGGTTGTGAAAGTAAAATACAAAAATATGCACTAAGTGCCTTGGTTAATAGAAGATGTTTAATAAATGTTATGTTTAAGGGGAAGAAAGAAGACTAGAGCTGGGGTTGGCCAAGTTTTTCTATAAATAGCCAGACAGTAAATATTTCAGGCTTTCAGGCTGGTCAGTCTCCGTTGCAACTGCCATAGTAGTTTGGAAACAACCACAGATAATAAATCAATGAATGGGCGCAGCTATCATACAATAAAACTTAATAGAGAAAAACAAGTGGTCATAGTTTGCTGACATCTGGACTAGAGGCTAGAGAAGTAAAACAGAAGACAAATCCGAGACAAGTAGACCAGCTGTTTTAAAGTGTGGATCCAGGACAAGTAGCATCACTGTCACCTCTTAGAAATGTTCATTCTCTGGTGTTACCCAGGGCTGCATCAGGGAGTGGGACCCAACAATCCAGCAATTGGTGTTTAATGAGCCCTGCAGGTAATTCTAACGCATGGTTTATGTTTGAGAACCACTTCTTCTCAGACAAAGAAATCCAAGAGAGTCAAAATGTCAAGCAGAGAGAAAATTTAAGAAGATTCCATCAGTAGATTGTTGATCGTTACAAAGGCTTATATCTTTATGCTGCATTATAGTTGTAAACACACCTCCCATCTTTCCTCCCCATTGATTCTTACGACCAGCCTGGGGTCCATGAGCGGGTAAAGTCTTACAGAAAGTGATTCGAGTGACTGATTTTCCTCCATCCTCCCAAAGATGGTACATAGCTAGTGGCATTGTAAATGCATGAGAGAAAAATGCATTACGTAAAATAAACACCACAGGGCATTTGCTTTCAAAGAGTGGTCCCCAGACCAGCAGCACAGCATCACCTGGGAAGTTGTTAGGAATGCAAGTTCTCGGGCTTCACTCCAGGCCTTGTCTGGGGCGTTTAGCTACCCCTCCAGGTGGTTCTGAGCACATTGAAGTTGAAGAACCATTGGGTTAGGGCATTAGGGCTCAATTCTCAATCCTGTTTGAAAAGAGTTGTCACAACCACCCAGTGAAGGAGACGGATGGGTATTAAAGTTACTGCCCCAGGGTACTTGGCTGGTAACAGGAAGGCAGTGGATTTCAGCACAGTCCTCCACTTCTGAGTCTAGGGCCTCTTATACTCTGCCAAGTAATACCAGAAACAAACAACCCCCCGCCCCCCACCACCACCTTTTTAATTTAACATACGAATCCACTTAACTCTATAAAACAATAAGCTGCACATCGGTCTTTAATATATAAAACAGCAAAAACTGTTCAGTCTGACACTCGGAGAAGATGCAGCTTTCTCTCCTGCGCTAATAATGTTGCTTCAGTTTTATTCTTTCTTTGGGAGGAATTAGCTGCCTCTCACTTTGATAGATTCCCTCCTTCCTGTCTTCCCCCTCCCAGCCAGCATGAGAATTCATCTCTACGTCTGTAGCAGTGTGTAGCACTGACTATTTTGTGCTATTCTGTCTCTTCTGGGATGAGACTGGACTTTCTTGTCCTTTGTTCAGGCAGGGGCGATGACACTGAAATGTTGAAAAAAAAAAAAAAATCGAGCCAGCAGGAGACAGACTTTGGAGATTCTAGCTTTTAAGGCCAAACAGACCCATCTAATGAATTGAGTCTTTTCCTGACTCTTTGTAGCTTTAGCATTATCTTTGCCTCGGTGAGTGACTTCTGTCCACTAGAGGGGCAGCACCTTCGCCCATGGTCACGTAGGAGGCATCCTTTTCCTTTTGGGTAAAGCTTTGGGTCAGGATCGAAGTGCAGAAGGCGAAAAAGTGGGTGATGTGCCCCCTTGCCTGTGACATTTAACCCACTCAATGGACCTGGAAAGATCCTAGGGATTTGATGTATCTCACCTCTTAGAATCCACCTTTCCTGTCATAATAGTCCATCGTTATCTACTCAGTGCATAAATATGCTGCATGGATAAGCTTTATGGAAAGATTGGATACCGGGCAAATCCACTCTGCAGTAATTGTGACTTGACCAGTAAGAAATATTGTCCAGGGATAAGCATTTTTAGTAGTCTACAACATTAAGAACCACCATTTTTCCTCTTTCATTCTTTCCCTGCCAATAATATATTTTAACATATTTGTAATTCCCATAGGAAATGTTAATTAGCCAGTTTACCAAATTACTTATAGAAACTAGTTATTCTGCCTCTCCAGGCTTGTCTCTAGAGCTGCATGGTTCAGTACGGTAGCCAATAACCACCTATGGCTATTTAAATTTGAATTAATTAACGTTAAATAAAACTGGTACAGCTCTTTAGTCACACTAGATACTTCAAGTTTACCCAATAGTTAGATATGGCTAGTGGATGCCATATTGGGTAGTGTGGAGGCATAATATTGACATCATTGCAGAAAATTCTATTTAGCAGCACAGCTCTCAAGTTCCGCTCTCACTCACTGTATCTTTCACACTCTCTCTCCCTAGCTCTATGTCTGTCTCTCTCAGAAGTCCCAGGTAAAGTCTCATGTTCTTTCTTCCCATCACCTCTAACCAGCCCCCATATTATGTATTCATTTGTACATAACAAAGTCTAGTTGCTATCACTATTTAGTATATGTACATTTTAATGTGACTCAAACCTTTAGCTAATTGGATTGAGGGTCTGGATGGTGGAGTTTCAGGTATGAACTAGCGAAAGAGTATGTGGAGGCAGAGGGAGAATGGTCTGAGGGTGGGGGTAGGTGGGGAGCATTCCACCAGGTCTTCGAGGTGCCCCAAATCGCACAAAGTAGAAAGGCATTTTTCTAACCAACTTCTTGTGATGAAAATGTTGACGATGCATATAACCTGAAAGAATAATTAAAACCCTCTCCCTAGATTCAAATATCACTACCGTTCGTCGAATTTATCAAACTTTGCTGAACCATTTGAAAAGTAGATTGCAGGCAGCATGACCATTTACCGCTACCTGCGTGAGCATGCGTCTCCTAATGCCACGGGCATTTCCTTACGTAACCATGTTGCCTTACCACACACGCAAAATGAGCACCAATTCCACACCAGTTACGCATTCACTCACAGTGAACATGTCAATTGTACCCATTCTTTCTCGAGTGAAAAAATGGGTTTTAGGTGCAGAACAAGGACTTTGTCTCCCTTCCACTCTGGGCAGTGCCTGTCCCTCTGTATACACCTGTAGACACCTGCTGTCCCACACAAGGAGCCCAGAAGATTTTGCCTTCTCCTCGTTGCCCTGACATGTCAAGGAGAAGGTGTAGAAACAGATCACTGTGTCGTATTGTCAATAACATGGATCCCCTTCGCTTAACCAGCCATCCGGTAAGAGAGCTTGTAAACCAACTACAGGTAGTCCGAGGGGGACTTTCTCGGGGTGACTGAGATGATGAGAGGGAGAAACAAAGAAATGGAAGGAGCATTCCTTGTCCTCAAAGATTTTATGAAACAGAACTTTTCAATGGGACAAATGCAGTTGCCATTATCATGATAACACATATCACATAGTCTCTTTTTCTCTACAGTCAGCTTCCTGCAGCATCTTTATCCACAGTGCTTAGCACAGACTAGGGATAAAATGAATGCTTATTGAAATCGAATCGCAAAACAATTATCAGAACAAGTTCATCTACTGTCACATAGTAGGTGGTCAATAAATACCATATTACTTAAATGGAATTATCAATTTCCTTTCTGGAAATTCTTTGACTCCTAATATCTATACTGCTCATTTGATGATCTGAAGTTGTTATTTAATTCTTGCATGTAATTTATTCTTCCTTATATAGAGAGCTTGCCTCCACATTGAATTATAAGGTCTGTTGGGCCAGGAGCTATATCTTTTAATTCTTATTATCCTACATAAAACCTGCTACAGTGCTGAGTCTCTGGCAGGCTATCCATACGTATTTGCTGAATGGATGAGTGGATGGGTGAATAAATGAATGAATTGAGCAGAATTGAATTTTACAAGCAGGAAATATAATTACTTTAGAGACTAGGTTTAGTGTAGATTCATGCTCCAAATTCTTTGACACTATTTCTTTTTTTTAAAAAAAGAATGAATGGCCCCTCTGTGACTACTTTCTGTTTTATTTATGCATCAGATTTCTGGACTTTTGACAACACATATACACAAAACATAACACCAACACAAAGATACCTGTCACTCCATGCCTGGAGCTGAGTATTTGCTCCTTCTTGTTTTGTAGGCATATGTAGCCTCTGCTCATTTTGCCTGGAATCCCCTGCTTCTGCAGGTGTAACACTGTGGGTTTAAATGTCCTCCTTACACATGTAGTTTTTCTCATGCTCAAAGATGCCAAATTGAATTATAAATGAGGTTTGTATTACCAGAAAAAAGAATCCTCCCAAAATTCTAAACCCATTTACACAGACTGAGCAGTGTAAAATCCTGTAATTATTTGAAATTTGCTAAGTGCACAAGCACAGGTTCAAATGGGTCTGCCCTGAGAGAAGACCTGGTTATTTATATTAGTCAGGGCAGGCTAGACTGACTTAACAAATATGTGACAAAATATGTGACAGCCAAATGTGTACTGAACGTCTAAGATGCGTTCTGGTCAGTAAGCAGTGTTTTTCCATGTCGTGATTCAAGAACCCAAGCTCCTTGCATCTCCTGGCTCTGCCACCTGATAGGGTCCTATCTTCTTGCGTCAAGTTGGGAAAACAAGAAAACATGCATGACAGTGCACATCCATTTCTCCAAAGCCTTGGTTGAGAAATGGTACACATCTCTTCTGCTCTCATGCCACTTGCCTAGAATTCATTCTGTGGCCACATTTAACGGAAAGCCCACATCTAGCAACATGCCCAAAAAAGAAATAGATTCTTCCCTGAAGAACTAACAGTCTCTGACGCAAAGTTTTAGGTAACTTCAAAATGAAGATAAGGAAAACTTACACCCGTGAACAAAAAGTATAAGGGTCCACAGGAGGAGAGGCAGTAGTTTTAGGATAATGCACTGGTCTAGCAGTTCCTGGGTCCCACATTTTTAAAAGAACACAGAAAAGCCACAGCTGGAACAGAGGACAGAACAAGATGGTAGGAGTCCAAGACGCATTTCTAGCAAGAAAGGATGAGCAACACTAGAGATATTTATCCTGGGCAGGAGAGTATAGGACCATGTCAGCGATTACTACAGTTATATTAGAAGAGGAGGTTGGTATACTTTGGGGCATTCCAGAAGCCTGAACTTTGACTCCTGTAGAATTGAAGAGGGTAAGCAAAATCTATCCCCCAGCCCCTAGCTCATGGCCTAATTAACACACCTTAGACATTCTGTAAATATGTATGAATGGAATTAATTTGTTAATTACTTCCCAGGACCCAGGTTTCAGTGCTTGATCCAAAGAGAGTTCCCTGACAAGCAAAGGGTTCTGATACCAAAGTCACCGAGGAATTGGCTGAGTACATCAGGAATGTTGCAGCCATTATATAACAGGGATGTTGCAACAAGCCACAGCATTCACATCATTCAGCATCCCCTACTCTAAGGCCCCTTCACCTCTGATTCAAGGACTCATCATCCTCCATTAAGCTTTATTTACAGAGGCGGCTGTGTCACGGCAGCTTTCAGCATCCCAGCCAGCATCAGGAGTCACACAAAAATGAATTGACCCGTCAGAAGAATTGTTTCCTCCGAATTGGGAGATGCTTTTAAAACTCTCCCCAACCCCTTGCCTCCCAGCCAAGGTTTTCTTGATGGTACCCAGAGGCTGTAGTTTAGGGTTTTATCTCTACAACCTTTCCGCTATATACCCCTCACTCTAGGAGCACTCAGAGCCAATAGTTAGAATCATCTATCGGACATCCTTTCCTTTTTCACATGCCCCAGCAGCAATCCTGCTGACCAAAAGGTCAGTCAGTGGGTGATGAAACCTCTGAATGTTACTTAAAAGCTATCCAGGCTTTGTGGAGATGGGGTCACAAACTCCAAGACTCCAGGAAACACTGGAAAGCTTTGCCTTTCCAGCTGAGTGTGGAAGCTGGTGGTAATTTTGGGACTTATGTGATTAAGATCACATAAGAGCCTGAAACACCAGAACTGTAGCATTATAGAGTACGCTTGAGAAGGCTCCAAGGAAGTGACTAGGGGCCACCTTCTCCCTCTTCTAATAATGACCTTAGTATTATAACAACCAAAGTGACTAGCATCCATTCTATCTTCCCTTAGTGTTCTTCGTGTTCTTAGTGACATTTTCTTTGTAGTTTGATCACCAGGTGAGACTTGAAGGGAGAAAATACTCCAGCAAAGGTAAAATTTTAAGCAACTACTCTTCATATATCACTTACACCAAGAGAGAAACTGCTTTATAAGAATGTAATATAATAAGAAGTGTCCTAAATTGAGTCAGGACCTAAAATTTGGCTAGGTTAATTTTATATGTTTGTTTCTTGCCCTCCTAGTTCTAGAATGGATTTTAAATGGCTTCAAAGATAGACAAAACTCAACAAGATAGGAAAAATGAAAAGACACAAAAGAAGAAAAAGTGAGATATAAATGAATTGAAGAAAATCCCTAGACCGGTCTAACTAACGCTATTTGGGTTGTCAAGTTGATGATCATGTAACCTTGGTAAATCTCGTAGGCTCTTTATTGCTTTTAATAACAGCTTTAATGAAATATAATTACACACCATAAAATTCACCCTTTTAAAGTCTACAGTTTCATGATTTTTAGTATATTTGCAGATTTGTGCAATCAATACCGCCTCTTAATTCCAGAACATTTTCATCATTCTCCCTAAAATATATTCTACATCCATAAGCAGTCATTCTCCATTCTCTGCTCGCTGCAGTCCCTAGCAAACATTAACCTACTTTCTGTCTCTGTAGATTTGCCTGTTCTGGATAATTCATATAAGTGGAATCATACAATATGTGGTCTTTTGTATCTGGCTTCTTTCACTTAGCATAGTGTTTTCAAGGTTTATCCATGCTGTAATATGTGTCAGTACTGAGTTCTTTTTTATGGCGGAATAATATTTCATTATATGGGTATACCACATTTTATTCATACATTCATCAGTTGATGGGCATTTGGGTGTTTTCACTTTTTGACTATTATAAATAATGCTTGTAGGAACATTCATGCACAAGTTCTTATGTGAGCACATGTTTTCAATTCTGTTAGACATACACCTAGGAGTGGAATTGTTGGTCATATGGTAACTCTATGTGTCACTTTTTGAAGACCTTCCAAACTGTTTTCCAAAGCTGGTGTACCATTGTGCAGTCTCACTGGTAATGTATAAGGATTTCAACTTTTCCATAGTCTCACCAACGTTTGCTACTATCGTAGATGTGAAGTGGTACCTCCTTGTGGTTTTGATTTGCATTTGCGTCCTTTCATTTGTTGTTGACCTTGTGCATATTTTGGAGAGAGAAATACCTATTCAAATCTTTGTGCATTTTCAAATGAGGTTGTCTTTCTGTCATTTTGTAGGGATTCTTTATATATTCTGGATACAAGTCCCTTATTAGATATATTTTGGAGTTGCAAATATTTTTCTCCCATTCTGTCTTTTCATTTTCTTGATAGTGACCTTTGAAGCACAAAAGTTTTTAATTTTGAAGTCCAATATATTTACTTTTTCTCTTTGTTTACTTTGATGTCGTATCTAAGAAGGCTTTGCTTAACCAAAGGTCAGGATAATGTACTCCTGTTTTCATCTGAGAGTTTTATAGCATTAGCTCTACCATTTAGGTCTCTGATCCATTTTGAGTCATTTTTTGTATATAATATAAAGGAGGGAATCCTACTATTACTACTATTACTTCTCCTGCCTCCTCCTCCACCACCTTCCCTTTCTCCTTCTTTGGCATGTGTATATCAAGTTGTCCCAGCACCATTTATTGTAAAGACTTTTCTCCCCCATTGTATTACCTTAGCACTCTTATCAAATGTCAATGGACAATAAATGCAAAGGTTTAATATGGGCAGTCAGGTGTATTCTATTGATTTATATGACTTCCTTACGCTAGTACCACACTCTTTGATTGCTCTAGCTTTGTAGTAAATTTTGAGATTAGGAAATGTGTGTCCTCTAGCTTTGTTCTTTTTTCAAGATTTTTTTTTTGGCTATTCTGAGTTCCTGGCATTTCCATAGGAATTTTAGGATCAGCTTGTTAATTTCGCAGAAAAAGTCTCTCCTAGATACTTTAGGCCTCCGTTTCCTCATCTGTTTAAAAAATTGAAATCTCTGCCCTATGGAGTTCTTGTGGGGACCCAAAGGCCGTGAGCCTGCCTTAAATGTTAAAAATGCTAGTTTTAATTCTCTGAGAAATCTGCTTTTGCCCCTTTTATTAACCTAACATCCCTAAGTCATGGCTAGCATTATTATTGTCCTGCTTTTGGACTCAGTGAAACCATGATGTCTTTCAGTTTACACAAAGACCAGGAAGCTGCTGGCACCATCCGTTAGAATCACAGAATTCTGAGTTGGTAAAGGAAAACGGACTCACTTACCTGAAGGTGGGATGGGGTTACTGTCAGAACAGAGAGACGGGAAGAGCAGTTGGAGGAAAGGAAAAATAAGGAGAAATGGAGAATCTCTTTGGCTGCTGGCAGTGCGTAGAGAATTAGACTAGACATGGGTTTGTCTCTTGAGAGGTTTGTGTCTAGATGGTAGAGCCGAGGGGAGAATATGTTCCTGCTCCCTACGGACTCCACTCCGCCTCTGACTAGAATGCCCGTTATTTGAATAGATCACAGTCCAGTAATCCAGTGTGTTGTGTCTGCATGGCTGCCTTTTATTTAGCTGGAAGACTCCAAATGTAACCCAGAGCAATGAGGAGACTGGGAGACCATCTCAGTCAAGACCCAAGGCTTTTCTCATGCACACTGTCCTGAACTTGAGATAGAGTATTGGAGCCTTCCTGCTGCTGGGCTCAGAGTGCCGTGAAGCTGAGAACAACCCAACAACCCAACCCTCTTCCTTTCCTCCTCCTACTATTTATTAAGACTGATTACTCTAACTGTTATATTAGCTAAATTTATTGAAGATAAGATATTATGCTATGTATTTTACATGCATTATATTATTTAATTCTAACCATTGCCCTATAAAGTCAGTACAGTTAGTATTATCCCCATTTTACAGATGACAAAACTGAGGCATAGGCAGGTTATAGCTTTGTCAGACTTATAGAGATTTAAAGGGGACATGTCCAGGATTGATCTGAAAGAGACTATGCTACATAGTGCGTCATTCATTTTTACTTTTTCCTGTCTTTTGGTTTAAATGGAATTTTCTCACTTTTATGTATACCTGGCATTCACAGAATCAGCCTACAGCTCTCATAAATTACAAGACTTGCAAGGGCAATGGCTTAATCCCGTTGGTCCAAGGAAGCATATTTCAAGACTCCTTCAGACCACAGTATGTTCTCCTCTCTCTAAATCCCTGTTGCGTTTCATAAGAAGTTAGCACTGATTCCGTAATTCATTTCAAACCTTGGATGAGTGTGTCTGAAGGCTGAGATCCACCTGCTTTCTGGGTTGCAGGCATCACCGACAATCCCCAGACAGTGCCTCTTCCTCTCCAAGAATGTTTGTTCTCTTGAGCAGTAGGCTCTCAATAAAGATGACGTGCTGACTTAAGTCTCTGGCCTTCATGATGTAACCTGCCACCAACAGCTCTACTGTCCTATACTAATGCGATGCCATTTGGAGACTAACAGTGAGGGACTCACTCAGGAGACCATGATGGGCTGAGAGGAGGGAACACCAGGTAAAGCGAGGTGCTCTTGGGGCACTTCGCCTCCCTTCACAGCTGTGTTTGAGCCAAACCTGCTTTTTCCAAACCTTGGTGTCTTTGATGGAGTGAAGAAGTTGAGAAAGAAGCTATTTCATGGACCATCCAATGCACACACACCTCTTGACAATTTTCCCCACTATGTGAACTGAACTGAATTGAAACTGTGTCCCATGTTTATTAAAAGCAACATCCACATATCAATGATGCAGTCAAGTGACCTGCCAAGGTCAGTGTCATGGGTCCCTGTGACAATAAAGCCTTCATATCCTCACTGGCAACCTCTTCTCCCAGAGGAAACTAAATCTTTTGCCCTGGCAGACTGAAAACGGGCAGTTTCTGTTGTTTGTTTGGTTAGTTCTGTAAGCATACACAGAGCTCATGATTTGGTGTTATGTTGTTGATGGTGGGAAGGGGTTATTTCTACTTTTAGATCTTGTCTAGTGCTTCTCCACAGGGAATTCCAGCCTCTAATTCCTGTGTGTTTTCCGTTTATAGGCCTCAGGGTTGCCCCTTTACTCCCTTGCCTTCCACCCGACACTATCCTTATTTGCCACGCTTTGGCCTTACAGGCAAGGAGAAGTCCAGGAAAATTGTGGGTGTCAATATAGCACTTAGGTTTTCCTTACTTCCCTGCCTTGGTGCCTTTATTACCGCTTTGTAACAGAAGGCTATCCAGGGGTGTCATTTCTTCTAGAAAGAGAGCAAAAGTGAGAGAGAGTTTCCATCAAATCACAGAGCCATTGGACCTGGCCCTGAATTTGAAGTGAGGGTGGAGGAAACTTGGTATCTGTGATTGACAAGAGGCATTTTGGTCTAATATAATCATCCGCATTTTCTTCAGTGTATCTTTAGCTCATTGAGACTGCAATTACCCAAATACCACCAGTTCCCTAAGTGGATTCTGTCTTAGAGTGTAGAGCTGGGAGAGAATTGAGAGCTGAAAGGGCATTAGAGATCCACAACTCTGTCCTGTCATCCTATAGATGATGTTCTCCAATGAGGAGAATTATAGTGACTTTCAAAGGCTCTCAAAAGAATCCAGGTTAGAACCCGAAAGCTGCTTCTGCTGCCTACTGGCCAACTGTCTCCAGAGCAACTGGAAGTTTTGTTTTAACAGATTAGGAGATCTTCATTCAGGCTGAAAGTGACTCCTGCCCAAGCTAGCTTCCTCTCAGACCCTCTTTTTAGTATTGAGTAGGTTCAAAAACAAAGACCTTTATCTTCCTAATGCTAAGGCAAAGCAATTGCATTGTTTAACTTGCAGAAGTTGAACAGTGTCTCACCAAAGGTGTGAAAATGATGCCACTCCCTGGGTGTCCCACCATTAGGGGGTAAGGCTCTCCCCACTCTACTTCACCTGTTTAGTTTCTACCAGCACAGCCAGACCTTACCGTAGGGCCTCTCTGAGCTCCCCAATGAAATTCTTCATCATAAAGGGCCTGCTCTGCACTCTTCAGCATCCCATATCCCTTTTTTAATAGACGTTTAACCAATCCTCACTAATGCCTTAACTATGTGCCAGGGACAGACAGATGTCATGGAGAATGTACCGTGTGTAATACAATGCTATCAGGAAGGAACTTGCACAGTAGTGGAGGAGAGAAGATGCATGTACATGTGTGTGCACATACAACATACACACACAATGCACAAACTTCAAGACCATAAGTGATGATTGATATATGACAGAAAAAGAAAAACGCACTGGGGATTTTGGAAAGGAAGTGGGTCCCTCCAGTAGGAGAGAAAAGAGGAAATCTGCTTCTGCGGGAAGTGGCAGTAACACCCCTTTGAAGTATAGGTCAGGTTTACTCATAAAAGCTTTTTTTCTGGGTGGTAGCCTTAGTATTTGAGGTCAGGCATGACTTCCTGCTAAATTTGAAGCTTTCTGAGGACAGGGACCGTGTTTAGGAGACATAGTGACAGCTTAATAAATGTTTGAGGAGATGTTGAGTTTTGTTGCTTCCCCTAGAACTTGTAGTAATACTATCCAAGTAATGAAATTTAATTTAATTGAGTTTTTAGGGGAGCATATTTGTTATGAAAAGGATGCTACTGATTGCCTTCCTTCCAGAAGCCTCCTTTATTTCTTGATTCTCTCTAAGCACATCTGTATACAGATTTCTAAGGCAACTTTTCTTTCCAGGGAATATCTTCTATATTCAGAGGATTCTCACCCCTTTCTTCTACAGGTGCTCATTTACACATTTTTCAGTCAGTCACTCTCTTTTCTGCTCCTTCCCTTCCTCCTCCTCCTCTCCTGGATATTTCACCTTTTCTCTCACATACAATCAAAAAAGCAGTGAGCACTGGTGGTACCATTGCCTTCTCCGTGCTCTGGAGGTGTGGCTCTGGCATTCCACCATCAGCATCCGTAAGACAAGAAGCTCCCTTGTGCTTTGACTTTTATCCCAGAAGAATGAAGATTTCTGGAGCTAGGGAGTGAGTGTTTTGAGGAGGAAGAATATATTAACTGAAGAAACCTACTGGTCTAAGTTCACTTTGGCTCAGCTCTAAGATAATGGTTTGCCTGAATCCAGGTCATGGCAGCCTTATTACTCCATAAATACAAGTCGATGGGCCACTGTCCCAGGGATGGTTAAGTTCAGTTTCCTACAACAGAAAACCGTCAGAACAAGTCTCAGACAAGGTAGAAGGTGAGCTTTCGCTTGACTCAGGAAATCCAGAGGTAAAAAGGACAGGGCTGGTGCAGCAACCTCACCATATTGCCTCACCACATTGTCTTCTGTCTTTCTGCTCTGCCATCCTTAGAGCAAGGCTCTGGCCCTCAGGCTGCCTCGTGGTTAGATTCAAGTGTAAATTCTGTAATTCAAAGTATTGGTGCTGTGGGCATCCTGACAAAAGAGAGACGTATATGGAGTGTACAGGGCCACCTTCACAGAAAACCAACAATACAGGTGGGTAAGGACTGAAAGGTTGATATAACTAAAACGTGTGGAGAAGAAAGGACCTGGGAAACACAAGGGAATGTTCTCGGAAAGGGCTAGAGTGGGAAGGAGAGCAGTTTGCCTGTACTCCAGCCAAGTCTAGGGCTGGACAACGGGCTCTCCCTGGCTACCCCTACCTGTCCAAATTAGAGTGTCTTAGAGCTGCTGAGCAGTAAGTGGAGTATGCGTCTCTGCCATGGTCAGCTCAGAACTGTGTGTGTGTTGGCTTTTTAGCGTGCTCCCTCAGACATCTTTGAACAGCCCACAGCAACCACAGCTGGCTGTATAAAGGTCATGGTGACACCATACTATGGCTGGGCCCGTTCCATTTTTAGATACTCAGTAGGCTTGGTTTCATTGGTTTATTTTCTGTTTCTACCCTCTCGCCACTCCTTTCTGAGCCTTTTGCAATAGAGCACTTGCATACCATTCTGGTGAGCTTAACAAAATAGTACAGCACTCAGGACGGATGCCCAGACCTGGCCTTTCAGTGTCTACAGCTTTTGTCCTTAGATGGAGGACAGACCCCAGGATTGGTATAGAGTGTCTGGAGCTGCAGGAGCCACCCTCATTTCCCCTACCCCAGCCAAGACATGCCTCACTTCCATGTTCTTTGTGTGTGGTTTCCATTTGCTACTTGCACAGGCTTTACACAGATGTCAACTCAAAGTAGATTGCAGTCTCATGAGTTACCTGGGGTGAGACTGTTTGTCATGAAACCGTGAGGATCACCATTGGTTGTTGATTAGGAACACACTAGCTTGGAACAGAATTTGACTGATGGGACATGGCCCTGCCCTCTAGGAAAATTCTGCTCTTAGGCAACACAGAGTACACTCGGAGTGATTGTGGAAATCATGCATCATATTTTGTTTTGCCATTTCAACACCGAAGTTTGAAGTCTGAGTTTTTGTTTAGTTTAGTTTAGCTTGTGTTGCTGGGCAGAACCAAAGTCACAGTCACTCTCTATGTAGCCGGCAAAGGCTGGCAGCAAATGAATGCATTTGACATTGCCTTTGCTCGTTGAATGACTACCGCCTTCTAGATTCCAATAGAAGGAGAGGCGTTTCTTCCAAGGGCCTAACTAATCAATCGATGGTACGAAGTGATAGGGAAAGACAAGGATGGATGCCATTGGTTAGGACAGGTTTAGATTGAGGTGATTTTGTGCTGTTGTTTATTTAGAGCATTAAGATCTGGAAGGAGCCTACAAGTTCATCATGACCAACCCCCTCACATTACAGACAAACTAATTTAGTAACAGAAATAGGACTTGAATCCACGACTCAATTCCCAGATGGGCTCTCTTGGCAGCCAGCTTTCTCTGAGCACTTTAATGCCAAGACCCAGGCACATATTGTGAGAAAAGGTGCTTTAGCACCTGGCTCCTGGAGTAAGCTCTCATTTTCTGAGTCAGGCCTATTTTAATTCCTTCATGGATCATAGACAACAAAGGGGTCCATTTTAAAAAAAAAAGTAAAATTTACGAATTTAATGGTTCCAGTTGTGACTGATGTCATTACTTTGTTATAAATGTGTGCTTAAAAACTCATTTGAATATATTTTGTAGAAATTCATGATAAAGAAATATTGTCTGGGGGCCGGCCTGGTAGCTCAGGCAGTTAGAGCTCCATGCTCCTAACTCCTAAGGCTGCCGATTCGATTCCCACATGGCCCAGTGGGCTCTCAACCACAAGGTTGCCAGTTCAATTCCTCGAGTCCCACCAGGGATGGTGGGCAGCGCCCCCTGCAACTAGAAAATGACAACTGGACCTGGAGCTGAACTGCGCCCTCCACAACTAAGATTGAAAGAAAAACAACTTGATTTGGAAAAAGAAGTCCTGGAAGTACACACTGTTCCCCTTCCCCAATAAAATCTTTAAAAAAAGAGAAAGAAATATTGTCTGCTTCACCCTAACCTGGCGATCAAAGATCCCTGACATAATGGGGTGTCCTCAGGGGAAAGCATGGGAAATATTTGCCTGCTGTATTTCCCCTCACTCCATTATGCTCCAGAATGAGCATTCCAAGCACTTATTCTCACTTCAGAAATACACTCAAGGATCAATCCCCAAAGGATGTATGAGGTTTCGTTTAGTGACTCAGGGAATCTTTTTTTTTTTCCTGTCAATCAAAAGGATATTAGTATCATGTGGAGGTTACAAGTCATTCAACTAACCAGTGCGTCAATTAATAAGTAGACACATGGCACTTAACAGAGTGCCTAGCCCTGTGCTGAACACCATGGGACTGTAAGAGAAACATGACTCCCAGATCCCCGAAGAGCTCAGAACATTGTTTAGAAGAAAGAAGCCAAACACAAAACGTAATAATAAACAATTAAGGACTTGTATTGGTCAGGGCTCTCCAGAGAAGCAGAACCAATAGGATGCATATCGATATTCACAAAGAGATTTGTCATGAGGTATGTGCTCACTGGGTGGCTATGAAGGCCAAGAAGCCCCTGATCTGCCATCTGCAAGCTGGAGCCCCAGGAAAGCTGGTGGTGGGATTCTCGTCCACACCCCAAAGGCCTGAGAACCAAGGGGAACCATGGTGTAAGTTTCAGTCCAAGTGGAAAGACCTGAGAACCAGGAAAGCTGATGTCCAAGGACGGGAGAACATGGATGTCCCAGCTCAAGCAGAAAGCAAACCCACCTGTGCCTTTTTGTGGTACAGGCATACCTTGTTTTATTGTGCTTCGCTTGATTGCATGTCACAGAGGTTGTGTTTCTTACAAATTAAAGACAAGACTCTTCACCAGCAAAGCGATCATAACTTGCTTTATTGTGAAGCTCACTTTATTGTGGTGGCCTGGAACCAAACCCAGAATAATCTCCGAGGTATGCCTATACGGCAGTCCCCCTTATCTGAAGGGGGATACGTTTTAAGACCCCCAGTGGATACCAAACTCTGTATGTACTATTTTTTCCTATACATACATACCTATGGTAAAGTTTAATTTTTAATTTAGGCACAGTAAAATGTTAACAGCAGTAATTAATAATAAAATAGCGCAATCATAATAATTTATTATAATAAAAGTTGTGGGAATATGGTCACTCGTTTCAGGGGATCCCTCGCTGAAGTCTTCATATAGGCTCAATATTTCCTGGCGTAACATGTCATCACTCAGAATATGTTTTCTGTTCATCTCTTCCATGCATGAATTTAATGCCCTTTCCATTTTAACTAAGCACTCACCACGTGCTATGGCCATAACTTTTGCACTTTGAGGTGCGACAGCGAAACTAACATGAATTTATTTTTCTTTCTTCACAGTTTCACAGCTAGAAGATTCGTTCTTACCATAGATCTTAGCTATCTCAGTTTACAGGGTTTTTTTTAAATTTTATTTTCTTATTGAGAACTTTCACCTTTTCATTTAAAGGCAGCACTTTATGGCTTCTCCTTGGCATATCTGAATTGCCAACATCACTACTCTTGCACTTTGGGGCGATTATTAGGTAAAATAAATGTTACTTGAACACAAGCACTGTGATTCCACTAGTCGATCTGATAACTGAGATAACGACTAAGTGACAGGCGGGTAGCGTGTACAGTGTGGAGATGCTGGACAAGAGGATGGGTCACATGCCCAGTGGGGCAGAGCAGGACGGTACAAGATTTTAATGAAGCTACTTAGAACTGCATGCAATTTAAAAGTTAAGAATTGTTTATTTCTGGAATTTTCCATTTAATATTTTCAGACCATGGTTGACCACAGGTAACTGAAACCATGAACAACAAAGCTGTGAATAAGCGGGGACTACTGTAATCAGGCCCTCAACAGATTGGATGTGGCCCACCCATGTTGGTGAGGGTGAACTTCTCTACTCAGCCTACAGATTCAAATGCTAATCTCTTCCAGGAAGACCCTCATAGATACACCCAGAAATAATATTCACCAGCTCTGTGGGCAGCGCTTAGTTCAGTCAAGCTGGAACATAAAATTAACTATCACGGGGCTCCAATGTTCAGTATTGACTGAATATCGGATAGCAGCGATCGGATGTTAGAGACCTGAGATAAGAGATGGCTAAACTATAAAGGATCCAGAGCAGGCATCAGGCAGACACAAGAGCTGGGCTTTACTTGAACAGAATGTGGTTAAAGCAGGGAAAAGGGACGCTTGGGAAAAGTCACGCGCAGGCACCTGCTCCCACTTTCCAAGTGCCCTGGGCAAGGCACGTCACTCCTTTTATCTCCCTTTCTCCTTGTGATAACCCCATCAACTACTGTTGTGGTCCTTATTTTACAGATGAGGAAATGGGCAAAGAGATTATACACTTGTTCCAGATTACCCAGCTAGTAACTATAACTTAAGATCCAAACCTACAACTAGACAACTCCAAGAAGTTTCCTCTCAGCCACCCTTTTTCCCTTTCCAATCATCCCACTTAGTGCTTTTTTTCTCTGTCCAAACAAACACCTGTTCTTTTTCTGATTTCCAATTTCTAACCTCACTGGAGTTTGTGTGAACAGGGGTCCTTAATCCATGATGAAATGTTCCTCGTAGTTTTCTCATAGAGAAAAACCCATTGTCTGCTGCCCCAGAATGTTTCTTTTTTTCTTTCATTCCACAAATATTTATGAAGTCCTTCTCAAGCACTCAAATTTCCTAAACATAATTTGTGTAAATATTGTTCCAGTCCAGGCCACACTGGGATCTGATACTGAGACACCACCTCATGCCTGCAGATGAAGCATGAATTGATGTTGCCCTCTTTGGGGGATATGAGATAAAGCGTCCAAGAAGCAGCCCAGACCTGGAGAGCATATTTTCAGAGCAGTCAGTATAATGAGATTGCATGAGTCCTAAACTATGGCAGGAAATCTATGTTTGACTCTCAACTTTGCTCTCAGCCTGAGAAACATGAATTCCCTCAACCTCCCATAAGTCATTTGAACCCTTTCTGCAGCACTTTGTTCAAGTATAAAATTGGACTGATAATTCCTTCCCTTATGCACTTTACAAGGGTGTTGGGAGGCATGAGAGATAATGTATATGAAAACTGTTCCAGAAAGTGTAGACCACCCCGGGCCGGTGACACGTACTTGGCCAATGAAATGCTTTCCTGGTTTCCCAGACCTCATCAACACATGGCTATTGGCCAACTTGCCAGTTCATTGACTACACCGTGCTCTATTAATTGTCTCTAGGGAACCCCATGGAAGGAAGAAATTAATAGATAGAATCCCATTTCCCAGAGAACCGCCTGGATGGCCCTCTGAGAGGACATCAGAGGAAAGACACCCGTCAGGATTCTGTGTGGGTAGAAGTGGCTTGGACCAGAATAGCTGTAAGACAATTGAGCCAGCTGGGTGACTTTGCACCATCTCTTTCTCGCTAGGCCTCAGTTTCCTTATTTATAAAATGAAGGGTGATTGACTTACTTGGTGGGTTTTGAATGATTCTCTTCAAGGGCTCTGTAGAGCTTACTTCGGGGTCACTGCCTGAGGAGAGGTAGTTTGGTGCAGGATAATTAGGAGTGTTTCCAGCCTTTGATCCCAGGGTGGTTCAGCTCTTACCATCTTTATTTGTTTATGCCCCAGCTGAGATTTCATTTATACCAAGGATTACACAGCTTAAAAATAATGTTTTTAAGCCCAGGGCCAGGTAGTATTTAAATGACCGACTTTCTGGTTCTATAATCCAGTTAATGAGTGAATAGCTGCATGTGTAGATGCGAGGGGTTCAGTGCTCTGATTCCTCCTCCTCCACGCCCCAGCAGGAGGGTCCGGGCGCTGACTAGTGGCTTCCAAGACTTCTGAGTCCCCCAACATCCCCCCGCCCCCAGCTTGCCCTCAAGGCTGCCAGCGTCTGTCTCCTGCAGCGGAGGCTGTGAGGTGCTGTGTGCCCTCTACCTCCGTACTCAGAGCTGGTGCACAGGGGGGCTCCGGGTGCTGTGCTTCCACGGGGTGATTACAGCATTCAGCATAACTTTTAAGACTCCTGGGAGCCAGGTTTGGAGAAAGGAGCAGGCAAGGAAAGGCGGCCCTGAACGTGTCAGCCCTTGCTGCAGCAGGCTCGTGTCTCGCCTAGAAAGTCTCATGGTGCTCACGTGCCCTTACATGGACTTGTTTGCCACGGCCTGCCTGGAGCATTCTGCCCTTCGTGTGTATTTTCAGAGGGCTTAGTAAAATAGATTAGATGTTTAAAAACCAAAGTCTTTTCCAGTGCTGCTGAGCCATCCATACTCCCCTCTCAATAAACAGTTGTCAGACAGTTTGATTAAATGAACCCCACACACAACCTTTTTCAAAATAATTATCCACAGAACTGCCTGTACTACTGCATACTGGGTGTTTGCTTCTGGATCTGGTCATCCTGCTCTGGCTGTACTTCCTGGGGACATGCACTGTGGAGAGGGTCCACCAGGGTGGAGGGAGAGCCTGAGCCTGAGGAAGGGGGACCAGGCTCAGCTGGAGTCACGTGGAGCTCAGCTTCCCCCATGGCCCCAGGAGAGTCCTTCTGGGAGACTTGACTGGGAGTTAGGAGACATGGAATTTATCCCACCTGACCACTCACAAGCCACTGGGCTGCCCAGAAATGGAAGCGACTGCTTTGAGCGTCGTGGCTGCCTTGTCATGAGAAATAGTGAAGCAAGGAGCATTGGCCATTGCTCAGAAACACTGAGGAAAGGAACCCAGCAGGGGGTACAAAGGTTGCATCAAACAGCCTCAAAGGTTCTTTCCAACTGAATGTTTCCAATTCTGGCCATTTTGTTCAACTCCAGCTAATCCACAGAATGGTTAGAATGAACAAAATGATGTCTGTCAAAATATTTGACAACTGTAATATGGCATAAACGTGAGCGTTTGTATTCTGCCTTTAGCTTTATACCTGTGATGACCCACTGAGCTAGACCGCACAGGTGGCCTTGGCTCAATTGGAGCGGAAACTTCACTTTTCCTGGGTAGTTAGTTGAGATTAGGGCAGCTGTCAGCTGACTCTCCTGCCAGCCCCACTTGGGATTTAGATAAAGAAGTGGCATAGGCAGCATAGCTGGTCCCAGTGCCCTTTTCTGTGTTGTGTGTTTGATGACGCCTGTCCCTGCCCATGAAGGCAGTGCCGCGCCTACTTCATTCTCCTCTATGTACCTGTCATCTAGCCACAGGCTCTCACATGGAGTTACTGCTTAATAGTAAATATTCGTTGAATCAAAATACGATACACTAAGGGAATTAAGGGATTAACTATAGGGTTCTGACTCGACATTTGCTATTTGTTTAGAGAAGTGTTCATTTTAGTTAAGTGTCTGCTTGTGAGTCACTTTCTCAGAAAGGGTATCTCTGACAGGACGGCCTCAATCAAATCCCCTCATCTTTAAACACGGTCCTATTTTATTTTCTCCTTAATAATTAATGCCATCTGATGAATATATGTGTGTATATACTACATATACTTGTACGTAAATATATATGCATGTATACGAGTACATCAGATATATATATATGTGTATGTGTAAAAACATATGTAGATATAAATATAGTTTTTTGTTTATTTGTTTTCCTATCTCTCTTCTCCTTACTAGATCCTATAATGGGGCCTGGTATCTAGTAGTTACTCAAAAAATATCTCTTGAATGAACGAATGAATAAAAATAGGTTTAGGAGACAAGATGGACTTGAGTTCGGTCTTAAGAGTGATTATAATTTGGCTAAGCTTAACAGGAGAGGGAGAATCCTGCAGATGAGGGGGTAGCAGGATCAAAAGCAGGTTAGCTTAAAGGAGCGTAATGGGAGCCCAGTGGCTTAATAATAATCTCTGTGCTGATTTAGCATGTGGGTGGCTGACAGTCATCCGTGGTTGCCCACTATGGTTTGCAGCTTCTGCCAGGACCAACCACGAAGGTCCCTGTCACACGTGTTAGAGCCCTCAAGGACAACAGCCACTTACTGGGAATCTGGAATGCTCCTCTCCCCAGGCTTCTCCAGAACTTACGCTTTAAGGATGTAGAGTAGATTCATTAGAAACTAGTTCCCAGCGTTATGATAGTCAACTTAACTTTTTGCAAGTGACGTGCTTACCCAGCTGTAGTTCTTCAATTGCCCTCTTTCTTCTCATATCTACTAAATTATGTCTACTAAAATATCACTCATAATAGGAATATGATAGAGTGAAACTTGAACTGACAAGTCTGAGACCTGGGTTTCCGTCCTCACTCTATCGTTAACTAGCTGGGTGACCTCTGTGCTTTTCAGTTTCCTTATTCATAAAAGGAAGTGGTTGGGCTACATCAATTTTAATATACTTTAATTCTCCAATGAATCCTCAAGTTCTATAGTTTCTTTTTTCTTTCGTAATCAAGTCCACTCTTGATTTATAAATGGAAGCAATTTCTCAAGCCTCCTGGCAGGCCAGTTGTGAAGAACCTACCTGCAATGTGATAAATGGTGGGTAAGTTCCCAGGCTAGCTAGCAAAACTTGCACATTGCTATTTGAAGGAGAGGGTAGCTGGACTTCCCTACTGCTTGTCCAGTAGTCTGCAGCATCACGGACTGGTGGGCATTAAGAGCTAAATTCCTCTGAGGCTCGTCTTGGGAGCCTTGAGCAGGGGCCAGACACTAATGGGACTGAGTGGGGTTCCAGTGGTAGCAGGTTTGGGAGAAGCCATGCTAGAGGGGCTAAAGGTAGAGAGGAGGAATGCGTGGAATAGTCCCAGCTAGCTACGGTTGGTGCACTGGGGGATGCCCGCAATCAAAAGAACAAAAATAGTTTACTTTTACTAGTGCTTTGCAACTTCTGAAATGTCTCAACATTTTTTTTTTTTTATCATAGTAGTCGGTGCAGGTGGTAAATGTTGTAAGGGATCCCCTCAAAAGATTTACAGTCCAGGAGGGAGAATAGTAACACATAACTATACTATAAGGCTAACTGTGCTAAGCCCTACAGGACATACAAAGAAATGTCATGGGAGCCCAGTGGATGGGAGCTAAATGGCAGTGTGAGGCTGTATGAAGGATGTGACATTAGAGTTGGTTTCTGCCAGATGGAAAGAAGGCATGCAGGGTAACAGAGAATGGCTTTCCAGGCTAGATTGTGTGACCAGTGTCACACTTTGAGGGGCCTTTGTGATGCTGAGCAGTCTACAATGCCCCATATGTTTCAGGACATCAGTTTGGAAGGATTGACTGGCCAGGCAGAGGAATTTGAACTCTATTCATGAGCCAAAGAGTAACCACAAAGACTTACGTATAAGAGAGACTCAAACATTTTATTCCAGTGACTTTGTTATGTAAAAATAAAATAGAGAGGCTTAAAGTAGTCTACCTGTTCTCCAAGTACTCATAGATTAGTCTAGTAAGGAGCACATACACATGAAGAGATAAAAAAAAAAAAAAAAGAACTGTACGCTTTCTTTTTTATTATCTCATTTCTTCTTCTCACCATAGTCATGTGTGAGGGATTATCATGCCCATTCCGCATATATGGGCAAATAGAAAAGTAGATACTGGTAAGTGACTTGCCCAAAATCCCACACGTAGTCATTATAGAGCTGGAACAAGGGCTTGAACTTACAGGATCGCAAAACTGATGGTCTTTCTAATAAAGTGTACACTAGGTGTGTCCGTGAACCTTACTGAGATCCTAGAAAGAGAGGTGTTTTCTGCTCCATCAAGTGTTTCCATGTGAGCTATAGCCATTGTTGGAATGTAAAGGCTTGATGTTGTAAATTACCTTTATAATGAGCTAGAATAATTATCTCCTCTCACCCTCCCCCAAGTCACTGGGATTAGAATGTTAGCTTTGTGTGGCCCAGTTTATTTATTTATTTACTTAAAAAAATTTTTTTAAGGAGGGCTCAGCTCACAGTGGCCCATGCGGGGATCGAACCAGCAACCTTGGTGCTACCAGCACCACGCTCTAACCAACTGAGCTAATCGCCACTGCTGTGAGGCCCAGTTTAAAATCTCTCTTCTCCAGTTCTTTGGAGCAGCTGTCAGAGGACAAAGGCCCTGTTTTAATGGCATTGTTTTCCCTGCCTAGCTGAAGTGAACCCTGGTGAGCAGACATCCAGCACTGCTCAGCTCTCATTCCTGGGTGAAGTGTCTCTCGTCTTTCAAGCTAAAGGGGCACCGCATCCATAAGGCAAGGATGCTAACATGTTCTAACTTAAGATGCTGTCAGTTATAAAATATAGGAGAAACAGAAACTTTAGGATAGGCACTTACCAGAGAATACAGTGGCCTCTAAATGAGGAGAAGAAGAGTGTCAGGGACCCCTCTTGAAGGTAATTGACCCAGAGTTCAGAGATTCCACAAGTTGCTCCTCAAACCATGGATTAACTTCACCTTGCAAAAGAGCCACTTGCCTAATTGCCATCAGCCAGCTGCCGTGTTGGTTAGTTTATAGCAAGGAACTGTACGATGCCCTATTGTTACAGTTTTCTAGGATGGTGGTCCTGTGAAGAACTTGAGAGATCATCTCATCTGTTCATATGATTTTATGTCGGAGGAAACATACAGGGAAGTGAAGTGAGTCAATAAAGGTCAAAGAGTATGACTCTGGGCACCGGAAGGATATGTAACTTCCTCTGAACAAAAGGTATAGATTTCAGCGCAGGGCCATGTCTATGGCATTAACTCCTTTCCTCCTGCACAATATGGCTGAGCACTGGATAGGCAGGGAACGTAGTCCCATTTAACTGGCAAACAAACTGAGCTCAGAGAATTTAGATGTGTGCTGAAGATCACCAGGGATTTAGCATTGCACTCTGGGTCATCAGGCAGGTATTCTGATGCTGTTGAGTCTTTGTGTGGCATTGACTCACAATCATTTAGCCATTTACTTGGGATAAATTTGTCCTGAGCCAACCAGCAAGTCAGACTTACTACATTTGGAGGCAAAATTGAGTAAAGTTAACTGGTTGACACATCATTGAGCCTGGAGCCCTTAGCATTGAACACTGAATAGTTATCTTGATATACTTTGCTTCTCTTCTATCTATGGGACATGATCAAATACTTAGTCTCCCCTTATGATTAGCCAGAGCTTTGAGAATTTGTTGTTATTGAAGATGAGACCTCTAGTAAGTTAAAACCCATAATGACTCTCCACCATGCCCCCATGCTGCCTGGAAAAACGAAAGCAATCTAGAAGATACAACAAAGTATGTTGGATGCCCTCAGGGAAATAAGCCAGCATGGTGGTTGTTTGAGGGTTAAGAAACTAAGTGTTAGGATGCGTTTATAGAAGTTCTACACTGGCTAGAGAGACCTGCTCTCCAGAACTTTTAAATATCCTTCTGCCCAATTTTCTGCTTTTTAGGAAATCCTTGCAAGCCTACATTTTATTTGGTTGTAGATAGACACAAACAGAAAAACTTCAGGATGACCCAGCTGTA
Source organism: Rhinolophus sinicus (assembly GCF_036562045.2). Lineage (NCBI taxonomy): Eukaryota > Metazoa > Chordata > Mammalia > Chiroptera > Rhinolophidae > Rhinolophus > Rhinolophus sinicus. The sequence goes on along the minus strand of NC_133758.1, from coordinate 23,159,832 downwards.
TATGTGGTACCCTTGAGACTATGGCCTCCTTTCAAGTTGTACTAAGAGGGCAACTGCCAACTACTTAATAAATGATGCCGGGTTGGAGGTTAGGCACCTCTGAGCTTCTGGTTCCCCAGGCTCCTGTCACTCTGTCCTTCCCACTGATAAACAGGCTTTGCGATCAAGGAGTCAAATGCCATCCACAGCCTAGGGTTTTTTGCAGAATCAGCTCAGGCAAACCCTATAAGAAATGGCTAGAGAGGCAAAATTACCTCAGCTGTATTTAGGGCTTTCCTCCTATATCTTTCATCCTAAATGAAGAATAATTGCGCTTTAAAGTTTACAGTGCTAGAGCTCAGAAAAGCTTTGGACAATCCTCTCTGGCACACTAGCTATTTTGCTTTATGGATGGAGAAACTAAGGCTCCAAGGAGGAGTGTGTTTATTAGAAATCAGAGTTCCTGAGGCTCACCCTAATGCTTTATGCCCACTGTGTCTCGAACTGTCCTTGCATTCCAAGAACCGACTTTGCCCGCTTGGCTGGACGTGGGTTCATTCAGAAGAAACCTGGAAATACTGCAGTTCTAGGGATGTCTCAATGCCAAGCTCCTCTGCTTATGTGGTGAGAAACAGACTTCCAAAGTGTCTTGCTCACTTCTCTTGAGGAGGGTTGATTCATCTAAGTCCCCGTTTAGTAAATTACCGTCTGTATGAAACTAAATGATTTCCCAGCTGATTCAGGAGACCAACAGTCAGCTCTCAAGGCCCAGGAGAGAAGTCACAACAGAAGTTGAGAGATGGGTGGGTGCAACTTAGAGAGCCCACTGTGCTTCTTTTCCTTGAGACTGTGTGGGGGGTTTTTTTGTTGTTGTTTTTGTTTTTTTTCTTTTTTCACCAGAATGACCTAAAATTTCCAGAACCTGTTTAATGGCTGGGAAAGTTGCTTCAATCCTGCCTGGATTAAAAAAAAAACAACCCACAGTACCCAAGCTGTCTGGTACATGCCCAGGAGGCAATGACCATAAAACAGAGGGACAATTAAATCTCAGTTTCATCTCCAAAAATGTATACTTTTTTTTCTGCTGTAAATTCACACATAATAAAATACTTAAAAATTGCCTTTCCTTTCCCGATATATACAGGGCTGGGAGGTTGAGGAGGAGAAGGCAGGTTATAATCTGCTCCAGAACTGGGACCCACTCAACCCACAGACTCATTGCAGAAAAACGAGGCTGGGTAGTCAGGCTCCTTTTATGATGGGAGAAATGACTGTTTTTATGGCACACTAAATAAAACCTACTTTAGAGCTGTAAGTTTATTGCCAGAGTGGGGAGGGCTGTTGTTTTTATTTTCTGTTCCCTACCTCTTTCCTCCACCCTTCCCTTCAGCTGAGACAGAGAAAAATGGGTGGTGAGATTTAGGAGTCCTTAGAAAGTATATAGAAATAACATGATTTTAAAAAAATTATTCTAAAACTTATCCTAACTTATCTCTGCATCTCCTGCTGAGTTTACAGGGACTATGTTCAGAATTCTTGGCTTTTCCAAATCGTTAGAACAGTTCTCAACCAAGCAATAACAAACAACTGCTATAACCTGTATTTATGTAGTGCTTTATGGTTTCCAAAATGTTTTCACATTTATTAGATCTTCAGGGCAACCTGGAGAGGTAAGCAGGCCTGGAGTGCTTGTTTCTCTATTACAGAAAGAGAGATGGACGCCCAGGGGGTTAAGTTACTTGTCCAAGGCCACCCCACTTGTTAAGCATTGACTGAAAACTGAAACCGAAATTAATTATATAAAGACGAAATAAAATTAAGATCCTAACCTGGGTAGTGGAGAGTTGTTGGAGTATTCTAATGAGGGAGAGGTAAGGCGAAGACATCAGTCTGAATGCAGATGTTAAAAAAAAAAGTGGGTTTCTGTTTACCTGCAGCTGCAAATAGGATGTGCCTTTGTCTTTAAATTTCTGTGCCTTGGTGTATAATCTGCAAAGGTAGAGGGACAAAAACCTAACACAGCTAAGCATGCACAAGGCCACAGAAGAAAGCTTTTCATTGTATGATTTTGGCCTTATGGTTAATGCTGTATCATCAGGAAATGCCCAGGTAAGGTGCTTCCCCTCTCTGGAATGCAGTGCCGTCACTGAATGACAGGTAGTCCCTAAGGGGCTCTCCTCGCTCCCTCATCCCCTATCTCTTCTTGGAGGCAGAGATTGCTGAAAAACATCCCAGAATTATCTGGCCTGAAACATGGGTAAGTCAGCGGGCCGAGGAAGGAGGTCCTCAGGGTGACTGCGGTTAGAGCAGTTACTGGTGAGGCAGGTATCTGAGAATGGGCCTCAGTACGTGGAAAGATCAAGACCAAGCTCTCTAACCAAAGTTGCGAAGGAGCTGAGGGAAGGGTAGGCACAAATTCTGAACTTCAGTCCATCAGCCAAGCTGGGGCAGAAACTTCAGACTGGCCTCACCTTGGAGGCCGGTTTAAGAATCCAGAGTGATGGGGGACGGGCCACCAGGGTCCAAAAGGCTCAGCAAAGTTCACAGGGTTGCAGGTACCCCAAGAGTAACATCAAAGTAGAGGATTCTGTAATCTTGTGAGAGCACCATGACTCATCTGTAGTGTCACCAAATATACGGTCGCTTAATGAGTGATTGATTCTAGGATGAATAGTCAGATGACCAGCTCTGGCCTAATGGAGGGAGATGGAGATTTTCAGCCCACATCCAGCTTCCCTGTCACCATTCCATGACACCCACAGGCGCCGGCACTCATAATATACAGATAATATGTGGTACATGTTGTTCCCATGACTTTATAGCATGACAGCACTCCCACCCCAAAGCGCCCCAATAAGAACTCTGTACAATGTCAGACTTTTTCTGTGTTGATGCAGAAAGAGCCTAAAACCCCTAAGAAGCTAAATCATGACGGTCAAAGACAAAGGGGAGAATCTGTGTCTAATTTACAAGGAAGGCACCAGGTACAGCTGGAGAGACCAAGGCCACGCCATATGGCCCAGAGTAACTCTGCAGAACCATGGGCAGCGAGTTCGCTTAGGCTGGTTTCTCCTTCATACTCGTTCATGTCACTCTGGGCTTCAGAGACCTCCTCCCAGACCTGGCATCACACCCCTGGAATTTGAACTACAATGTTTGTCCAAAGGGGTGGAGATGAAAGGTGGGGATAACGAGGGGTACAGTGTTCCCTGACCCCTCTTTCTAGAGAACTGAGGTTTCTGGGTATTGATATCAATAATTAGTAATACCAATAGTCATAAAATTCTAATGTCAGTAATTTGTTGAACACTTACAATGTATTCTGGGATAACATCTTTACCCACATTGTCTATTAGGTAGGTTGGGTTCTTTTTCCCATTTTACAAGTAGTGGAGATAAGAAACAAATCCCAGGTAACACAGGTAGCAAGAAGCAAAGCTGGGATTCGAATGTAGGTCCTTCCGATTCCTGAGCCTGAGCAGGCCGTCGGGATTCCCCACTGCTAGCTAGCACTGGGATAGCCCTGATGGCACCAGGCTTTGGTCCACGTGCTTTATATAGACTGGCATATTTGACTTGCCTGTTGATCTTAGGAAGTGAGTATATTATCATTCCCACATTACAGGTAAGAAAACTTGGGGACAGAGAGGTTAAGCAACTTGCCCAAGGTCACACAGGACACCTCCTAGAAAAAGTTAAGGAGCACGGATTAAATGGGAGATTCGGAGGGCAACACCGGTTGACAGGGGGACCCACGTAACTGCCACACCAGGGACATCATTGTTTCCATTCATGTCCCCCCAGGACGTGAATTTGTCCCTGCAGCTATGCTGGGGCCGGTTTGGAGCCGACTCAGCTCCCCCACAAGGCCAGCCCCTCCTGCTGGCTCTGCCTGCAGGGCCTTGCGAAGGCAGCGTCCTCTTCCACATGAAACTCATGCTAAATGAGTGAAGCTCCAAATGCCTGCCGCTTGCAGTGTTTATGGGAAGCTTTAAAAGCTCGATTTTCAGGCGAATTCAGCATCTTCGTGACATTTTAGACTCAATTTATAATCAACGGTTATTTTAGCTCTAATGGCAGAAAGCACTAGTTTTGCAGTAAAAAGCATTTATAAAAAGGAAACATGAGGTAAAGAGGGGAAAAAATACTTTTTTTTCCTCCGCCCTCTCCCATCTTATTTTTTTTCTCCTCTAACAAGCAGAAGCTAAATGGAGTCTTTGGGCTTAATCTTTGAGCCCTTTCCTGCTCATAGGACTGACCTCACCCTGGTCTCTCTGCTACTCCTCCACCCTGGAACACAGCTGAACCATTCTAACCCCCATTCCACGGAGAAACCCTTACGTTACCAAGTGTTTACCAAACTTGACTGAAGTAAGGATCTCTGGGCCCCGGCCCAGAATCATGACTCTGAACTTGCAGGAGAGAGGCCTGGTGAGCCGTGTATTTACCGAGAGGACGGCTGATTCTTTTGCTTAGGCAAGTTTGGAAAATGCCCTCTGTTTGGCCAGATTAACTTACACTCTCCCCTTATTCATTGAGCTTTCTTCAGCCTTACCAGGGCCTCAGGCATTATGGCTGCTCCTCTGATTCCCGTATGCTTTTACACCTCTCTTATCGAGGTGACATTCAGACCTGAGGGCTCCACCCCCCTCATGTTGCCACTCTGTCATATGCTACCAGTTCTCAAAGAAGAGGCAAGAATGCGTTCTGTGTCCTCTTTTGAGGGAATGGGATGAAGAACTAATTCAGAGGGGAGAAGAGTTAACAAAGTGTGAAAACCTGACTGTTGTTCCATGACTCCTCCACTTGAGGATCAAGTCTGCGATTGCTGCTCAGTGCCTTCCCCACAGAGGGTGTCCGCATCCAGGACTGCGTCCTTATTTCTGCTCTGTCCCCCAGGGCTCCCAGCACCCTGCGGAAGGCCTGGAGGAGCCTGGACAGGGAGGACACAGCCAGCTGCTGGAAGAAGGCGGCCGTGGTGCTGTTAGTGAGGTTTTGGGTTAGCAGTTCCTCTCACCTCAATAGCTCCATCAGGAGGCCTCCGTGGCCTTTCTGGAAGGATGCGGGGACACTGCTGCTCTCCAATTAGCCCCTGCAAGCCTGCTCCATGGCTGCCTCTGAAAGGGCCACCCTACTGCTCTGTACTACTTTCTTTCTCTACATTTTCTGAAGTCGACTTCCAGCTCTTCTGCTGAGAGGCTGGTTTTGTGTGTGTGTGTGTTTTTAACTGTATATCACACAATTGAAAGCCCAGTTTTTGTCTTCTTTTCCCCTAACAATAGCACATTTCTAGACCCACGGGGAAAGCCCCTTGAAGTCTGCCAAGGGCAGCTGGAGGTGGTGGGGGCTGGGAACTTCCTTCTAGGGGTGCATTTACTCTCAGCTGCAGGGTCTGGTCCTCGGATCCAGGCCAACACATGCAGGTATGTTTGTCTCCCCTGCTTGCCAGAACTCTCCAAGGGCAGACAGACCTCAGCTCAAAATAGGAAAGCACTCTCTAATAGACAGAACAATGTTTTTTGTGCAGAAGTGAGCTCCCAGAACTGCATATTGTCTATTAGCTCCCAGAGAGGCTGTGAAGGATGACCTTGAGCTCTGAACATTGGGCTAGCTTGAGGGTGGGGGTGGCCACAGACTGTGGCCACCAGGACCTCTAGAATGGGTGATTGCAAGACATGACCCTATGAACTTAAAAGAGACTCTCCCTCGTTAATGTCTCTACCCCATGTCTGCTGGATGTTGCTTTTCAGAAAAAAAAAAATGTACTGAAAAATACAGAAGTATAATAGCTATATTTATGCCATGCCTACTATGGGCCAAACACTGTGGTAAGTACTTGACATTCATCAGCTTCTAATCCTCCCAACTGCTCTTTGAGATAGGTACTGCTGATAATTTCTCAGTGAGGAAGCTGAGACAGGAGAGTCTGTGTGACCTGTGCCCTGAACTGTGGATCTGGGATTCATACCCTCGGTCAGAACCCAAGCCTGCCCCCAACCCATGGATCTCAGGAGTCGTGACATCTGTCAAGGGCTTGAGAAAAGAGGGCCTGGACCAGTGCATCTCAAATGGTTGACCTTGGACACCACTTGAGAGCTTGTTAGAAATGCAGAATGCCAGCCGCACCCCAGACCTCCAGAATCAGAATCTGCGTTTTTCACAAGATCCCCAGGGGAATTATGTACAATTTAAGTTTGAGAAGGTCTGGGTTCCAATGTTGCTCTCCTACGTGGCCCAGTTCTTTCATTTATCCTCCAGTCCCCTCCCTCGACACTCCCTTCCATAGTTGGAGTAGGGAGAGGGACAATGAACGGACTTGAAGATAGGAAATGATTTCCCATGTTCCTCTTGCTTTGACGAACTCCCCTCCCCTGCAGACATTTGAGTCCGTCCTCATCGACGTCCTGATCTGTGCTGACAGGGAAAGGGACTCGGGCTAGTTGGAACAGGGGGAGTGGGACGGCAGCGGAGACACCGGTCAGTCCACTGGAGACCAGGTCAGGTCCCCTGTCCCTGCATCCAGCTTGCCACCACTCCCCACTCTCCTGCCCCTTGCCCTGTGGGCGTCCCTCTGTGGATCATAACAAAGGGTGGCTTTCCCACCAGGAGAGTCCTGCTATGTCCCTGAACGTGACAGTCCCTCCAGCCACCACCGATGTTATTAATTTTTAAAACAAACTTGCTGATTGAGGTTCTGGCTGCCTCTAAATTGTCTCTACAAGGAGACTGTGTACTAATTAACCCATAGAAACAATCAATGATGTACCTTTTTCAAGTTCCAGGGTGATTAGAATATGAAAATGAAGAGCACAATGGTGCAGATGTTTTAAAATCACAGCAGACAGCAATTAGTGACAGGGAAACCAGCTGCTTATCTCTCCAGATAAAGCCTCTTAATAGGGAATTACACTGGAGGAGTCATTACCCAGATGGATGTCACATGATTTACAGAGGGGGCGGGGCAGCATTCACTTTGATTTGTAAGCAGGTTCTTCTCAAGCTTCCTTCTTTACCTCGAACCAGGTGGATTTGTGGCCAGTGTCCAGGCAGGCTTCACCTTTCTACCTGTTGGCACAGGTCAGGGGTGCAGCCAAGAATGAGGAAAGGCGAGAATGGGCCCTGCAGAAGCCACAAGCACCTGCCTGCTTGATTCAGGCTCCTTTGTTTTGGGATCAACTCCATCAGCTATCCCTGTGCAGAGAGGAGAGTGAGGGCTGGGGGAGGGGAAACAATGAGTGGCTGGCTGCCTTAGGTGTTCACTGGAAAGGAAATGTCCCTAAATTCCGCAGAATAGCTTTGGGTATGTGTGTGTGTGGTGTGTATGTGCACACACTGGCTGTAGGGAGTCGTTAGTAATTATTGTTTGATATATTTTCTCTTTTTTACATAAACGAGGTAAAACTTACATATACTGGAATGTTTAGATCTTAGGGATACCGTTCAAAGAGATTTGACAAATGTATGCAGCTGTGTAACTCACATTCCTATCATGATACAAAATATGTTCATTACTTCCAGAAACTTCCGTCCTGCCCCTTCCCACCTCACCTCACCTTATAAGCAACCACTGTTCTGATTTCTGTCGTCACAAGTTAGTTTTACCTGTTCTAAAACTTTATATAAATGGCATCATACTGTGTGTATTTTTGCAGGGTTGGAGGGAAGGGGGAGGTAGGAATGGCTTCTGAGTAGAACTGCCAGGTCATAGGGTATATTTAGCTTTAAACGGCATGGCCGAAATAACTTCCGAAGTGGTACCATTTTGCACTCCCTCCAACAATGGATGAGAGTGGCAGCTGCTCCATATCCTTCTCAACACTTGTTGTTTTGGGTCTTTTTAATAGTAGCCATTCTACTGGGTGTGTAGTGGTATCTCATTGGGATTTAATTGGCATTTCCCTGATGACCAATGACGTTTGCATACATTGACATGTGCTCACTGGCCAGTTCTACTTGTTTTGTGGCCCAGCATCTTTTGGTGAAGGTATTTTGCTATTGAGTGATGTTAACTTGGTTAAGAGTATTGTTAAACTCTTCTGTATATTTTTTTCCGATATTTTTATTTGTTAATTTATCCCAGCAATTACTGAGAGACGAGTATTAAAATCCCTTTAATGTGGGATTGTGTATGTTTTTTCCTTTAATTCTCTTAGTTTTTGTTTCATGTATTTGAAGTTCTGTTATGAGGTGCAAACATATTTAGAAGTACTGTCTCTTCTTGATGAATTGACTCTTTTATCATTTTGAAATGTCCCTAAATTATCTCTGGTAATACTGTTTGTTCTGAAGCCTATTTTGCATTATGATAATTTAGCCAACTCCAGCATTCTTATGTCTAGTGTTTGTGGGGTATATCTCATCCCATCCTTTTACTTTTAAGTCATCTGTGTCTTTGTATTTAAAGCATATCTCTTGTAAACATGACATACGAAGTTGAGTCTTATTTTTAATTCAGTCTGACAATCTACCCCCATTTTTGTTGTTGCTGTTTTGTTTTGTTTTGGAGTATTTTAGTATATAGAGAATTAATGTAATTACTGATACTGTTGAGTGTCAGTCTACCATGTTTTTCCTTTGTTCCATGTATCTTCATTCTTTTTCCTCCTTTTCTGCCTTTCAGATTAAGCAAGCTTTATTTAGTGTTTAGTATTCTACATTTCCTTCTACTGGTATTTTAGATATACCACTTTGTTTTATTTTTATTGGTTGTTCTAGAAATTACAATATGCACCGTAAAAGGATCATAGTCTACTTTGAACTAATATTATATTCCTTCAAATGTAAGCACTTTACAAATGTATAGTTCCATATATCACCCTCTTGTTCTTTATTTTATTGTTGTTGTATATTTTATTTCTACAAATGTCGTAAATTCCATGATACATTGTTATTATTTCTGCTTTAAGCAGTCAGTTGCCTTTTGAGGATCCAAGAATAAAGTGTTGCATATATGTCCATATATTTACCATTTCCACGTTCTTCATTTGTTCATGTAGATCTGAGTTTCCATCTGGTGTTATTACACTTTGGCCTAAAGAATTTCATTTTAAATTTCTAGTAATTCAGGTCTGCCAGCAATGAATTCTCTTAGTTTTTATTTATTTGAAAATATCTTAATCTTGCTTTCATATTTAAAGGATGTTTACAAAGGGAATTAGAACTTTAAGTTGAATTTATTTTGATTTCAGTACTTTAAAGATATTATTTCCTTGTCTCCTGGATTGATTTTTATTGAAGACAAGTCAGACATTTTTGTCACTATTTCCCTTTAAATAATATATGTTTCTCTGGCTGCTTTTAAAATTTTATCTTTCGGGGACGGCCAGTTAGCTCAGTTGGTTAGAGCACGGTGCTCTTAACAAGGTTGCTAGTTTGAGCCCCACATGTGCCACTGTAAGCTGCGCCCTCCACAACTAGATTGAAACAACTACTTGACTTAGAGCTGACGGGTCCTGGAAAAACACACTAACAGTAAATACAAGTTTAAAAAAAAAAAATCATCTTTGGTTTTCATCAATTTGTTTACAATGTGCCCAGAGTTGGGGGTAGTTTGTGTGTTTATTCTGCTTGGGATTTGTTGAGCTTCTTAGCTATGTGAACCCACACGCATTATCGTATCTTTTCTACTCCTAGGATTCTAATTATACGTATGTTAGACTGCTTGATACTCTCCCATAGGTCACTGAAGTGCTGTCATTTGTTGTTGTTGTTGTTGTTTAATCTTTCTACCCTACCCAGTTTCGATAATTTCTACCGTTTTTTCTTTGGGTTCACTGAATCTCTCTTCTGTAGTATCTTGTAAGCTGTTAAGTCCATCCACTGAATTTTTTCATTTCAGATGTTCTATTTTTCTGATGTAGAATTTTCATTTTATTTTGGTAGAGTTGCCATCTCTATGCTGAGGTTGCTCATAGTTCATCAGTTATGCCCTTCTTGTCCTGTACATACTTGAACATCTTCACAATAGCAGTTTTGAGGGCCTTGGATCTATATCTACTCTCCTAGTTGTGGGTCACATTTGCCTGTCTCTTTGCTTATCTAATAAATTTTTTATTATGTCCCAGATATTGTAGATACCATATTATCGATACTACATAGACATTCTGGATTTTGTTGTTTTCCTTTAAAGAGTTTGACTTTTGTTCTGATCAATAGTTAATTAGTGTTGTCATATTGTGGGTTCTTTTTAGACATTGCTAGGAAGGCACTAGAGTAGCTTTTAGTCTATGGCTAGAGTAAGCCTACTGTTAAGGAGTACCATTCATGGAATATCAACATAATATCTGGGACAGTCATTAAAGCTACCCCACTCTGTCCAGTCAGAAATCCAACATTGCCCGATATTATGTGGCCTCGGGACTCTATACTCAGCTTACCACCCCCTCATAGCAAATCTCTATTAGACTTCATGGAGTCTTACCTTCAAGTGCAAATTAAAATTTGGCCAAAGACTTAGGGGATTCCTGTTAAGGTTTCTAGGGTTCCTTTTCTATATATTAATAGCTCCTTCTTCTCAGGTACCCTGTCTTCCAAATTCCCCTCAGGAGCCCCAAACCTGATCTCTGTCTCTTCCATCCAATGAGAGCATAGCTCTCTTGGTGCTACTTGGTTCCCATGTTTAGAAAGTTCTCCCAGGCAGAAAAGTAGAGATACTGTGGAGCCTCATGAATTTCCCTTCTCGCTAGAATTCATAGTCCATATTGTCTGCTGTCCAATGCCTGAAAACAGTTGCTTCATATATTTTATTCCGTTTTACATGTATTTCCATAGAAAAGTTAAGAGTAATGCCTATTAATTTCATTATGACTGCAGCTAAGTCAATGATCATTTTTATGATGCAGAGTTACTGTGTCCTCAAGGAAGCCCATGATAGTGGCCTCTGTCTTTGTGTGAGTTATCAACCCCCGTCAAAGATTTTTTTTTTTTTTTTCAGTATCACTCACAGCCATCAAATAGCAAATAAGGAATGTTTCCTATGGGAACTACATTGAGGTGACTTCCCAGGGCAATTCATGTGACAGGAAACGAGGACACATTCACTGTATATATGTGGTTGGAAACTTCCTGTCCATTTAGGAGCTGGGTAGGTTTTCTGTGTCCCATTGCCTTAGTCTGTTTGGACTGCTATAAGAGAATACCATAGACGTAGCAACTTTAAAAAACAGAAATGTATTTCTCACAGTTCCGGAGGCTGAGAAGATCAAGGTGTTAGCGATGTACTGTCTGGTTGAGGACCTGACTGATTCCTGCTTCATAGATGGCCATCTTCTCTGTGTCTTCACATGGTGAAGGACAAGAGAGCGCTCTGGGGTCTCTTTTATTCTATGAGCACTAATCCTATTCATGAAGGTTCTACCCTCACGACCTAATCACATGGTGCTCCCAAAGGCCCCACTTCCTAATACCATCACATTGGGGGTTAGGGTTTCTGTGCATGGATTTTGAAAGGACACAAACATTCATGCAGTTCTGTGGACTCCAAGAATCATAAAGCCATTGTTTAAAGACAGTACTAGTGACATTCCTGTATCCCTACCCATTAGCAAATGCAGGAATGAACTGGGTTGAGCGGTTTTGGGGGCACGTTCAATGGAAGCTGGCATGTGCCTATTCATTCCTCTTTTTCATCAGCCTAAATGGTAATTTTCAAACTAATTTTTTTAAATGACAGAACCTTCTCTCCCACCTCCTTTCTGTGAAATGAAATCTTTTGCAAGGCCGCTCTGTTCACTTAAGGGTTAAGACAATGGTCTGGAGCTTCTGTCATGCCCAATCCTCTGGCTATAGTTCAGAAATGTCTTTACAAAATCCTATGTCTCTGTGGAACACATTTGAAAACCACTGAGCTGGAACATCTCCTGATAATATCAGAGCTTCTTTAGTCCCTAACCCAGACCCCTGTCTTTGATGTAATCCAGTGGTTCTCAACTCTGTCTGCTCACTGGGATAACTGAGAGCTTTGAAAAATGTCCTACTCTTCAGGCCCCACCTCTATAATGTTGATTTAATTGGTCTGGGTCAGATCCCAGGTATGGTGTTTTCATGAAGCTTCCTGGATGATTCTAATGTATAGCCAAGGTTGGGAACCTTTAATCAGACACTTTGTGGTTGCCTTCCTTGTCTCCCACACTCAGCTCTTGCTCAGGCTTGAGCACTTGTTTCAAGCCTCAGGGATGGAATGCCCGGATTTCCCAGAGCTCTGGGGATTGCCCTGGATGAGCTGGGGAAAGAGAAATCCCAGGGTGGAGGTCATGCACACCTGTATGCCTAGTCCTTTCTGGAAGGACAGTATTCTCATCCATCCATATCATTGTCCGTCTCACCTGGCAGTGTACTTGGAATACCTAAACAGGGGGCCATGAGTTCAGAGAGCAAAGCAGGAATGCTCAATGGTGCCAAATTGCATATCCTAACAGGCCTATAGTGGTTTGCTCTGCATATTTACCACCAAAAAGTACTGCGGATGTCATAGCAACTACAGAAGAGCCCCACCCCAGAGGAATTATGGTGTTAAAACATTAGATCAGTGGTTTTAAAATTTGATTGTACATCAGAATTATCTGGGGAGTATGTTAAAATGCATATTCCTTGTTTCCACTCTGGAAGATTGCAAATTAGTGGATCTGCGATGGGTCCCAGGAATCTGTATTAATAACCAGTACCTTAGGGGGTTCTGGCACAGAGATCCAGGACCACATCTTGCAAAGCACCAAGTGCCAAATTAAGAGATGAAGCTCCTTCCTTTCTTCATATTCGGACATATTTTCCTGCTCATGTAAAGCAAAATGTCTCACGAATAGTAAATTTAAATTATTGATGTCAGCAGAAAGTAGCATGAACACAGCTAGCCCAAAAGAGTAGTTTATCTCTGGCAAAGTCATGGTTGAATTTTGATGAGTTATATTTTTCTCAGACCCAAATCACCATCTCCTCCTCTCATTGCAACAAACCTTGTTTTTCAGGTAAGCCTGAGATACGGCTGGTGACTCGTTTTCTTCCCGTTTTTGTGGATCTTTTAGTTTTTTTATGCCGTGATCTATTGCTCTCTTTAAAAAATAGGTGAAAATGAACTGCTTTTTAAACAGAAATCTGACCTTTGCAAAATTTAAATGTATATGATTTATACATCGGTTGTGGGGAGGTGATAGTTATCTACTCTACATAAGAATTCTTCACATTACTCAAAGACTTGCTTCCATAAACACATCCCTTAGAGAAAGCTGTCCAGTGTTTTCAAAACGGTGTTTTACTGCTAAACATTTGGCCTGGGCTCAATGTGCATGGAAAGCACTGTTCTTATAAAAGTAAGCCACACCTTCAAAATGACTATGAGTTTCACAGTCAATCATGGATGTGGGGGAGCAGCCAGGAGACATTAAAAGTTTTCCACAAAAATAACTCGCCCAGTATAGCATATCATCAGCGCTTCCCTTACTTGTTAACCATTTCAGGGTTAACCATTTGTTAACCCTGCTGAGGGCTGAGGGTGGTATAAAAGCCTTAAAAGATTCAGGTCTTATCCCCCTGAAAAACTCATAATCTGAAGGGGAAATGGAAACAGGTGCTGTGCGAGTTCCTAAAAGCCCCCAAAGACCCCCTTAGGGAATCCTGTCAGCAAACCACTGGAGAAGGGTGGATGGGGCGGAAAGTCTGTGCTTCTCTCACCTGCCTCTGCTTAGAGCTAGGGCCCTGTTTTTCCATGTCCATCTCTGTCTCCATGGAGTAAGTGCTCAATTCTCAGTGAAGGACATATTGGAACTGACAGCCTCGTCATTGTGTATATAATATGTCATGCCTGACAGATGAAGAAATGGGATTTCTTGAAATGCATCGGGATATAGCCATCAGCCACTGCTGGAAGAAAGCCTGCTCTGCCAGATCCTTTCGAAAGCCCCCCTTTTGGTCCTCTCTGCCCCTTCACGTCAGCCCATCTGAGTGCAGCATTTAAAGCACCATTTCCCCCCATTACTCCTGATTCTTTGTCGTGCTTCACTTTTGTCCACCCTGCCCTTTGATTGCCTCCCTCTCCCAGCAGGGCAAATTGCAGCTGATGTAGTAGGAACAATGGGATCAGGCAGTGTCCAGATGGAAGCACTGGGAACCAGGCACGCTTAACAGCATTACTTTCAGCTGGTCTGCCCTGGGTGTAAGTGAGCAGGCCCCACCTTTCAACTGCCAGAGTGAAATCCACCCTCCTGACAGTCACGTGGCTGTCCTCAAAGACAGAGCTAATTAGAAACTGAAACAATTAACCGGAGATGGGGGAAGACTAACTGTAAAACTTGCCCTGAAGGGGAGTTACCTTGCAAGTGCCTTTAGTCTTCAAGTCTTTGGGAAATACTTTTTTTGTTGTTCAACACCTACTGTATTTGAGTGCTCCAATTTGATTATGAGCCATTATCAAACAGCTGATTGTCGGTTTATTGTCTTTTGTGTGTAGCCATATATTTTGTCATGGTAATAGGCACCTCAAACGTGATTTTGTTTATTCATTCAACAAACCTTTCTTGGGAACTTTCTAGGTGGTTTGCTTTTCAGTAGGTACTGGGAATAAGAAGATAAATGACAGAGTCTCTGACCTCAAAGTACTTCCAGTCTAGGAGAGAGAGACAGAAAAGTACACAAGTAAATGGCACGTAGCAGTATAAGGATTGTGACAGATGTGTTTGTGGGAGACAATTGCACTTGCAGAAGGAATGGCATAAGAAATTAGGATGGAGGGGGTGGTTATGTTTGCAGACAATATGTTGCAATATACAGGTCATTAATCTCACTGTCGACAAAATGAAATACCCATAGTAAAATGTATGTTCCTTTATTTAGTCAATAAACGTTTTTCGAATGCCTACTATTTGCTGGGCACTATGGTCGGTACCTCTGTGATGGTGTGTGTATAGGATAGAAAGGGAGACAGGCATTAATTCAGTTAGTCCACAAATCGAATGTAAAATTAAAACTATCATAAGTACAACAAAGATGAGATCCGTGGTTTCATTATAAAATCTTATAATAGGAGTATTTCTATAAGGGAAAGGGCCTCTTAGGAGTCACCTGAGATTAGAACATAAAGAAAGAGTTAATAAAGGACTCTCCTAGGTGCCAAGAATAAGAAGATGGAGCAACAGAGAAAAACTGGTGGGAATTGGTGACCAAGATTCCAGCTTCACCACGAAGCCCGCCTGTGAATTTCACTGTCAGGATCTAGAAAAACAGAGGAGGGTTGGTGGCAGGTGGTAGAGGAAAACGGGTGACTATAGGTCCTGTTTTACCCAGGTCCAAAACAATAACTTACACCTTTTGTTCCACTATAATTTTTAATAAGTTCCACTACTGACTCTCAAAAATGTTCTAGTAACAGTAATCAACTATATTGTCACCCTAAGGAGCTGGGAGACTTTGTCTTCAAGCCCTCTTGTAGACCTGTCACCCTGTGAGTAGACACATAGTACCCACTACAATCCAAAGCACAAATGACAGATTTACAAAGACCTGATTCATAATAGATAAGGAAGCGGCATTTCACATTTTATGCTGTGAATAAGATTTCTTTTTTTTTTTTTTTTTTTTTCCCCAAAAAGCAAAATGGGATAGCAGCCTGTGTCCACAGCAGTAACACCTAGTAAACAATGTCAAGTTGCAGGATTAGTTCTCTAGAGGTTGATGATGTGGTGGTGTGTTTACACTTTACTGCATGATGAAGAAAAAGTTAGATTTTTTTTTTTCTTAATTTTCTCCTGGGCACTTATCAGCATAGCTCGGGGAGACTCTGTCATGACACTTAAAATACATAGTCCAGTATTGGAAATACAAACAGGATTTCATAAAATCAGGGAGGCAGAAAATAAGCCTAAGGATTCTAGCAACCGGGATGAAGGAAACTCTGGTTGCTTTACCACATTGAATTTTACCTGTAATGCTTCCTGTCATCTGTGCTTTGACGCCTAACAGGGACCATAAGAAGTATTTTCTAACAAAACGTCAGTCCTATAGCATCAATGGCAAATAGAGATAGATAGATAGATAGATAGATAGATAGATAGATAGATAGATAGAGACAGATACATATTACAGGTTAACACTTCCTAAATGCACTAAGCCAATCATCATATACTTCTCAGTGGGGATGGTATCCAAAGATTTCTTCAGTTTACTAATATTTTCCGTTCTTTTACAAATCTTAGGGCCATGCATGCTTTAAGTTGACGACTCTGTGTGTAACACAGGACTTATAATAAGCTGTGAGGAATGCTTTGTAACTGGTAGCATGGCTTAAAATTTACCTGGAACAGTGCAAGCATCTCTGTATTAAAAATAGTGTTAATATCTCAAAATGATGTATTCACTATCCATTCCCTTTGTGATTTTATAGACGCTGCTTATGCTTGGCCTCTAGCACAGGTTTTGCCTTTCCTAAGGAAGGTGCCAGAGTCTGAAGACATTCATACAGAATCAATGTAGGGGAAAACACTGCTGACAAGTTCAGAGGAGTGATCTTGAATGATAATGATTTTTTTCCTGTACATTCATCCATGAGACTCAAGGTTCCTTTGGAGAATATCCAAGAGTATTCTCAAGAGAGCAGCCAGTGCCTCATGTGGGCTTAAGGATGCCTCAGAGGGTTCACTCCCAATGGCAGCACAGTTCCGAGAGTCAGCAAATATTTGAGGCTCTTCCATGTTTCTTTCCTTCTTCCATTTCCTCTCCATGCCTTTGACTGGCCCACTTTTCCCGACGCAGTCTTCCTGCTTCCCCCTGAATTCCTAAACTTGTGCTGCCTTTTCTTGTTGCAGTGGTTCCTAAGGCGCTACTTGGTTGAGTACAGAGATGTTGGACTCCAGGATCAGGTGCAAACAGGAAGTGCCATAGGAGGAAGCAAGGGAAAGATGCGTGTCTGAGGAGAAGCCTGGACAGAAATAAGAGTGGCTGGAGTTGTGCAAAAGAACGCAGGGAGTCAGGAAGTTCCGATTCTCTCCTGGACTCTGCCACCTTGGCAGGACACTATTACCTATTCAAGTTTTGGCTTCTTCATTTGTAATATACAGGCATTGAACTAAGTCACCTTTAGGGCCCTCTCTAAACAAGTCTTACTCTGAGATTGCATTTAACCGAGATAGGTTAAAGTTCACGTGATTTGGAGGAAGGAGGGGGGAAGACAGTGATGAAAGCATCATTATGAATGTTCAAAATCAGTGCATCATTTTTACTACTGCAGTTGAGAAACCCTCCGTAAAGCATCCTGGAATTAAAGGTGGCGGTTTCCAACTTTTCAATCATTAAGCCTTTTGACATTAAATTTTAAATAGTTCCCGTATGCTCATCTTTGTCTCTCTCTCTCTTTCTCTCTCTCTCTCTCTTTTTCTCCTTCTCCACTCTGCCCACACTTAGGCTTACGAGCGGCCCCAGAAACACTCAGCTCTCCTTTATGACCCAGGCCTCCCACAGGACTTCACCGGTGACACCTTAAAACCAAAGCACCAGCAAAAAAGCAGCAGCCAGAACCACATGGACTGGTCCACCAACTCTGACAGCGGACCTGCCACTCAGAATTGCTTCATCAGTCCAGAATCTGGCCGAGAAACTGCAAGCACCAGCAAGATCCCAGCTCTTGAGCCCGTGGCTTCCTTTGCAAAGGCCCAGGGTAAGAAAGGCAGTGCAGGGAGCACATGGAGTCAATTGTCCAACAGTAGCAAAGACATGCTCTTGGGAAATGTGGCCCCCTCCCCAAGCAGCCACAGCTCACCAGCCCCACCCAGCAGCTCCGCCGAGTGCGGTGGGCTCCAGCCTTTGGTGGATCAAGATGGAGGCAGTGCAAAGGAGCCCCCAGAGCCACCTACTGTCAGCAGCAAGAAAAAGTCCAGTAAAAAAGATGTGCTAAGTCAAACCATACCAAACCCAGACTTGGACTGGGTCAAGAGTGCCCAGAAAGCATTTGACAACACAGAAGGGAAAAGAGAAGGCTACTCGGCAGATCACGCCCAAGAGGCATCACCAGCCAGACAGAATGTGAGTTCCGTCAGTAATCTTGAAAATGACTCAAGTCATGTCCGGATTACTATCCCTATCAAGGCACCCTGTCTAGATCCAACCAGCCATAAAAGGAAAAAGAGACAGTCTATCAAAGCCGTAGTAGAAAAGATCATGCCGGAAAAAGCTCTGGCTTCTGGAATCACGATGAGCAGTGAAGTAGTTAATAGGATACTTTCCAGCACTGAGGGAAATAAGAAAGATCCCCGTGTCCCTAAGCTGGGTAAAATGATAGAGAACGAATCCCCCTCAGTCGGCCTTGAAACCGGTGGCAATGCCGAGAAAATTGTCTCAGGAGGTGTGTCTAAGCAGCGGAAGCCACCCATGGTCATGACACCTCCAACATGCACAGATCATTCTCCATCAAGAAAGGTGCCAGAAATCCAACATCCAAAATTTGCTGCGAAACGGAGGTGGACATGCAGCAAACCAAAACCCACCAGTATGCTTCGGGAGGCAGTCATGGCCTCCTCCGATAAACTGATGGTGGAACCACCATCGGCTTATCCCATCACCCCATCCAGCCCTCTGTACACCAACACAGACAGTCTTACTGTGATCACACCAGTCAAAAAGAAGCGGGGACGACCAAAGAAGCAGCCTTTGCTCACGGTTGAGACGATTCACGAGGGGACTTCCACCAGCCCAGTCAGTCCCATCAGCAGGGAGTTTCCTGGCACCAAGAAAAGGAAGAGACGACGCAGTTTAGCTAAGTTGGCCCAACTAGTGCCAGGGGAGGACAAACCCATGAGCGAGATGAAATTTCATAAAAAAGTTGGAAAGCTTGGCGTGTTGGATAAGAAGACCATCAAAACTATCAATAAGATGAAAACACTCAAGAGGAAAAATATCTTGAACCAGATCTTGTCCTGCTCCAGCAACATTGCTCTGAAGGCTAAAGCTCCTCCCGAGACCAGCCCGGGGGCAGCCTCAATTGAGAGCAAACTGGGCAAGCAGATTAATGTCAGCAAGAGGGGAACCATCTACATTGGCAAGAAGAGGGGCAGGAAGCCAAGAGCAGAGCTGCCACCCCCATCCGAAGAACCCAAAACAGCCATCAAGCACCCAAGGCCTGTTTCTAGCCAGCCGGATGTTCCAGCCGTGCCTTCCAACTTTCAGTCACTTGTGGCGTCTTCACCAGCAGCTATGCACCCACTGTCAACACAGTTAGGTGGGTCAAATGGCAACCTGAGCCCCGCCAGCACCGAAACCAATTTTTCAGAGTTGAAAACTATGCCAAATCTCCAGCCCATCAGTGCTCTTCCAACCAAAACCCAAAAGGGAATCCATAGTGGAACCTGGAAGCTGTCTCCACCCAGGCTGATGGCCAACTCACCTTCACACCTTTGCGAGATTGGCTCACTCAAGGAAATAACCCTGTCCCCTGTGAGCGAGTCGCACAGTGAGGAGACGATCCCGAGTGACAGTGGCATTGGGACAGACAACAACAGCACGTCTGACCAAGCAGAAAAGAGTTCAGAATCCCGACGGAGGTACTCTTTCGATTTCTGCTCCCTGGACAACCCGGAGGCCATTCCGTCTGACACCAGCACAAAGAACCGGCATGGCCACCGGCAGAAGCATCTCATCGTGGACAACTTCTTGGCCCACGAAAGCCTCAAGAAGCCAAAGCACAAGAGGAAACGGAAGAGCCTGCAAAAGCGTGATGATCTCCAGTTCCTGGCAGACCTGGAGGAGCTCGTCACCAAGTTCCAGCTGTTCAGGATCACCCACCGCAGTTACACCTTTTACCACGAGAACCCGTATCCCAGCATTTTTCGGATTAATTTTGATCACTATTACCCGGTGCCATATATCCAGTATGACCCGTTGCTCTATCTTCGTAGGACTTCAGACTTGAAGTCAAAGAAGAAGCGTGGTAGGCCTGCAAAAACCAATGACACCATGACAAAGGTGCCTTTTTTACAAGGGTTCAGCTACCCTATCCCCAGTGGAAGTTACTATGCACCCTATGGAATGCCTTACACATCAATGCCTATGATGAACCTTGGTTATTACAGTCAGTACCCAGCTCCCTTGTACCTGTCGCACACGCTCGGAGCAGCTTCCCCGTTCATGAGGCCAACGGTGCCCCCACCTCAGTTCCACACAAGCTCCCACATGAAGATGTCCGGTACAGCGAAGCATAAAGCAAAGCATGGAGTACACCTGCAGGGACCTGTGGGCATGGGCCTCGGTGACATGCAGCCATCCCTGAATCCTCCCAAGGTGGGCAGTGCCAGTCTGTCCAGCGGTCGGCTCCACAAGAGGAAACACAAACACAAGCATAAGCACAAGGAAGACCGGATCCTGGGGACCCACGACAACCTGAGTGGTCTCTTTGCAGGCAAAGCCACAGGCTTCTCCAGCCACCTCCTGAGTGAGCGGCTAAGTAGTGCAGACAAAGAGCTCCCGTTGTTGAGTGAGAAGAGCAAGCATAAGGAGAAGCAAAAGCACCCGCACAGTGAAGCCAGCCACAAAGCGTCGAAGAACAGCTTTGAGATGGACACCCTGTCTACACTGTCACTTTCTGATGCCCAGCATTGGACGCAGGCCAAGGACAAAGGTGACTTGAGCAGCGAGCCTGCCGATTCATGCACAAAAAGGTATTCTGGCAGTGGCGGGGATGGTGGCAGCACAAGACCAGAGAGCCTGGATGTGTTCAGTGAAATGAACTCTTCAAACGACAAGTGGGACAGTGACGTGAGTGGGAGTAAAAGGAGGAGCTACGAAGGCTTTGGGACGTACAGGGAAAAGGACATCCAAGCCTTCAAGATGAACCGCAAGGAGCGAAATCCTTACGACCCCTCCATATCTCCAGGTAAGACCATGGTTTTCCTCAGACTTGAATGATCTTGTTTGTTACCTGCGGTGGTTTGTTAGCACTCTAGAAGTCGGCCATGTCTCGCACATTGCGTTCACTGGTTTGCAGAGAGGTCGGAGGCACACGAACGTCCTTGCCTGTTTGAGGCCACTGCACGTTTTGTACATTGTTCTCTTGGTATTTACTGTCTTTCTCTTGGTGCATTGCCTGTGAACTGTGGGCCCAGGGGCAGCCCCAGGAGCTACCTAGACTACAACCAGACCCACTACTTTTATGCTTTTATTGACGGTGCTCTC
The DNA here is from genome assembly GCF_036562045.2 of Rhinolophus sinicus. NCBI lineage: Eukaryota > Metazoa > Chordata > Mammalia > Chiroptera > Rhinolophidae > Rhinolophus > Rhinolophus sinicus. The sequence goes on along the minus strand of NC_133758.1, from coordinate 23,138,709 downwards.
GTCAGGTCCTCCTCTGATCAGATACAGGTACAGTTTGCTATTTGGATAAAGCCTCCAAAACTCCCTGGGAATACCATCAAAATCCCAAGAATGTCCAAGCTGGACGTGAATGAATATCTAGTTCATCTGAGATGCTTTCTCGAGCAGTCAGACATCCTAGATTGAGAATTGTATAGCCGAGGCATGGAAAGATGATGACCCATGAATCCTGAAGTCTACCTGCTAAGGGCGCCACAGCCCCGGGCCATATTGTCTTCTCTTTGTTTATGGGCATTTGATAAGCTGCCCTGGGCAGGCCCCCAAAGTGAACACCTGACTGTCATTTCCCTGCACAAAGGGAGGGAGCCTGGCTGAAAAGTGTTGCAAGCCTCCTGCCCCCAAGGGGACCATACCGCTGTGTCACTTGGCATGTCCACTGGGAATGGAATTTGCCCACTAATCGCTACACTGAAGTATTGGCTCTTACAGAAAGAGCTCATTCCTTTTCAGTTGCTGGCAGAATTTCCTTGCCAACCTGCCCACCCCTACAAACTTTCCTTCATACTTCTTCACATCATATGGATGATAAGACTCCTGTAGAACAGAGCAGTAATTTACTAGGAAAAGAATAGAAACTCCTTCCCTAGGAGTTGCAAAAGCTCAAAGGATTTCTCATGTGCCACCTGCCCCCACATAGTACAAACCCCCCTGCCAAAGGCTGGTTTTTAAAGGACAAATCATGCCCATTTAAAGTTTGGGTGTAGTGTCACCTCTGTTTATGATGTGTACCTCGTGCTTGTCCTTTCCCTTCCCAGGGAGTCTATAATTAGAGAAGGTGAGGGCAGACTATTCATGAGAAATTAGAGACATTTTCTAGGCTGGCAGAATTCAGGAAGAAATATAATTATGAGTGAGAAGGCACTTAAAGATTCCCCCAAATTGCCACTAGCTTGTGAGTTGCTGTAGCAGTAGATGTTCTCCTTGGTTAATAAAGAGACCAATTAGCAGTCATGTCCCCTGCGTTTGCTCAAGATGATAAATGGCCCACACTTTGTGTCTGCCCAGGGTGGATGTGCTCATCTGGGTTTCCCATTTCTCATCATCAGACTTTGTTGAAGGTGCTTGGTAATTTTTTTGTGTGTGCAAAGCCCAAGTTAAGCCTACCTGGACAGGAGTTCCTAGATTAAACTTTTGCATGAGCGATACTATTGCTTTCTCTTTCAGCATGATGAAATTGATTCATAGGACCAAAACTAGCCATGGACAGAGAATGCTCTTTATTACTATTATTATTATTATTATTTTTATTAATTACTACTATTATTGTTGTTGTTGTTTTGGCATTGTTTACCTAGAAAATTATGGTGATGCATTATTGCTCACTGAAATCCAGTTTTCTGAGTTATTTGGGCCACTGCTTTGTGCCTATCTGTTTTATATGATTTTATTTTTTCCTCAACATTTTAATGAATCGTTAATTATTGGTCGCTTTTGTCTATATGAGTTATGCCTGTTGTCCCTGCATACCTTGTTGAATATCTTATTGGAACACACCAGATTCCCTATCTTTCCTCTCCCTTTCAACCTGAACCTCCCCTTGTCTATTTCCCAAATACCCTCTCTGGACCCCTAAAGCATTAGGAGAAAATGTCTTTGGTAGCAGGTGGAGCCCAATGTCAGAGTTTGTCAAGATTTCCTGAAGAGCGTTCACCTTAATGTAATACACTCCAGAGAGTGCCAAGTCCCATTGAAAGTGAGAGGCAACAGGTGGAATGAGGCTGAGGTTACTGGAGGCCATCAGGTGTCTGTTTGGCGAGATGATACTGAGGGTCATGGCTGGAAATCAGCACTTCCCGCCGCTTCTCTCCCTCAACCTTTTCTTCACCATTCTGGATTCATTTCTGTGGCATCTAATGTCCTACTTCACGTGAGCTAGTCTTCTCTAACGTACATATGGCAGAAATAAAGATGACATCCTTTTAGCCTGTTGAGGACAAGATTTAGGAGCTGAATCACAAGAGGACTTTGAGCGCTCCCTGAGATTAGAGCTAATGAAAGGCCCCATAGAAATGTAAGTCATTACCATGATGGAGACAGGAAATTGAGACCCCAGTTAGCTGTAGCAGCAGTCGCACTCTCTATTTTTTCTTTCCTGCTTGGAAAATCATTCTTTCTCCATCCCCCTGCCCCAGCAGATGGATGCTTTGCCTTGTTAGCCCCCTTACAACACACCTAGAGCTTAGAAGACACACAGACTCCTTACTTGGTTTCTGTATTTTACTCTCAGCTTTTTTGATTTTGGAAGGCAGTACCTCTTTTGACCTATTTTCTAAATGCATACCATCTGCTAAATCTCCATTTATAAAAATGCTTGCCAGGGACCAAATAATGGATAGATAGTGGGAAGGTGCAATCCACAGACTCTCAGAGTGGGAAGAAGCTTTATCAGCCCTCATTTGCGCCTCTTTCCTACCAGGCATCACACGCTGACAGGCAGCAGATTCCCAGAAGAGCAAACCTGTCCAAGGTTGACAATACATAGTCAGAATGTGCTCTCAAAGCCAAGTTCTCATAAGGCAGTGAAGAGGTCTCTAGCGTGAGTGATGTTTTTCCCATTCAGACCACTTGGAAACAACTTTTGCATGCTTTGACCTCAGATCATGCCAGGAACTTCAGACATCTTGACCACTGCTGTCCAGGCTCCCAACAGATGTTAGAGAAGCAGTGAGAAGAGGAAATTTCCATCTTAGTTCAATGCCGTTATTCCTCAAGGTAGCCATCCAGAGTCCCCAAATGTCAAGTACTTTCTTCATGATGAATGGATGCTGAGAACTAATTCTTAGCTCACCTCTCAGATAGCAGAATCCTGCCTTGAAGGTAGCTGGATTCCCTTGAGCCTGGCTGACTCCACTTGTCTGTGTGGCTTTTCTCTTGCCCTTTGCCAGCTCCACTTATCAGTACCGTGGGGCATTTGGGGAGGCAGTCTCTGCTGTCACTCACTGGCAGGAAGTGGATGCCCAAGCCAAAAATAATATAGAAACCTCCTCCAAGCAGTCATCCAGATGAGGGAATTAACCACATGGATGAAATGCCATGAAAACTATACAAAAGAAACATGTGTGAGGAAAGTTTTCTAAAAATAGAACAGAAGGAATAAGAGGACTCATGGGAGGAAAAAGTTAAAACCAGGAAAAAAGAAAGGGTGAAAAATGGAAAGCTAATGACGTGTAGACTGTTTAACCTTAATCCAAATGGAATTCTGGGTCATCCTGTGGGAGGAAATGGAAGATTAATTCGCCAATAGCTGCTGTGTGGTTTATCAGGATTAAGAGTACCTGCCCCGTCTTGTCTCCTGCACGAACCAGCTGGAAGACCTCATCTTTTTTGACTCTCCGTGTTCCCAAGGGAGACTATGACAATAAAGGTTCTAGCCAGACCGGAGAGTCTAAGATTCTTAAAGTCTCTAATTTACATAAAGGAATTTGAATATGAACACATACACATACGAACACACACACGCGCCCAGATTGGGCATAAGGGAGAAGCCCAAGTTATTCGCCAGGTTGGCCAATTACTTACCTGTTCAATGAAGTTTCAAAGCTCATCCCTCTGGTCCGTGTATTAATCCGTGTGACTCACCCCATTTATCTTTGGCTCCAGACACTTCACTTAGCCATTTGCTCTCACCTTTGCAAAAGGTGAAGCTCCTCATACCTGACTCCCACCAACAAATTAGCTTGCTCCTTGTGTGGGTTGAAACGAGTCATCATCTTAGAAAAGAACAGATTAGAGCACTGATATGGCCCACAGCTGGGGAGCAAATAGAACAATCTTGCATTTATATTGACACTCAGAAGTAAAAGAATCTTAATTGTGTGGTATAAACACCTTATTCTGCTGATGACCACACTGCGGCTTAAGAAGGACAAGTGATTCGTTCGATGTTCAGTGATACATAGCTAATTGGTAGAAGAGCTCGGAGCTTAGCATCTGGGAAAGGAAAAAGAAAAGAGAGAGACACAGTAACAGAAAAAAGAAACCAGAAAGGTGAGTCATGGGAGAGATGTTAAGCTATATGTTTTCTTTTGCTGTGAGCTATTGTAAAAGGTAAGCATCTCTTTGACAATAATTTGGTTTCCAGGCTATCTCTGGGGATCCATGTTTGGGACTGGAAACGGTCTTTGTGGGCTCTGAGGGAAGTCATTTTTTTTTCCCTTTCCTGTCTTAACAATTGCACATACTTATTTTATCGAGCCTCCCAAGATTCCTCCTAAGGTTTCCTTTTGGAAACCAGGAATTAATCACATTAAATGTTGTGACCCATAACATTCTAGCAATGGAAGAAAAAAGGAAAAAAAAAAAAACAACTTAGACTCACAGCATCTCTTTTGCTACATAGAAATAAGAAATCCAGCCATTCTGCTTTTGGAGCATGAAGTCCCCAGGCCATTTATCTTCCCACAGTTGGCAAACGTTCTCCTGTCCTGTTGGAAGTTTTTATTTATACCTCTGTGGCTTTGGAGAATTATGCAGATTCAAGTGTGGGTGCAGAGAAGTCACAATTTCAACAGACTTGGCTTTGATACAACATGGAGCCTTTCTTGGCTCGAGAAATCAGGAAAGCATGCCTTCCAAAGGCTGCCTGTCACTGGGCAGAGATAAGGGCAGCGTTTGGAAGGACCCTCCAGAAAACCATCTCTTCACTCTACAAATGAACAAGTGATGTGGCTGAATACTTGTTAGGATTATTGCCTAGGCTTGTGCCCCGATAGCACGTAATGCAAATTGGCTGCATGCAAGGGGAAGTGAAAAGGACAAGAGAAAATTTTAAAAGAATTTATGTAACGTCTAGTGTATGCAGGGCTTGGTGCAGTCCTGGGGGTGGAATTCAAGATGAGTAACTCAATGCTTTTTCCCCTCAAAAGGTTACAATCCAGAGGCTCTCCTCTATAATCTAGGGGAGGAAATGAGATGTAACTGATAGTATAAGGCAGACTATAACACCCACCAAAAAAATCGTAGAGAAAGTGCTGGAGCTATCCAAATGAAGGTGAAGCCACCTCCATGTTTTCAGTGGGAGTGGAGAGGTGGGGCCAGGAAATGCTTCTTTATAGTAGTTACCATTCAAGATGGGTCCTGAAGGATGGAAGAAGCTTTTGGAGGGCAGAGATGATGACGTTGGTGCTGGCAGGGGGTGGGGGGCAAACACAACATAGAAAGGAAGCCGTGTAGACAAAGGTATTTAGGTGGAAATACCCAAGAAGTGTTTGGAAAATAGTGTTTAGTTCTTTTGAGGTTGGGATCTGCAGTTGAGGGATCATAACATATAAAATTAGAAAAGAATGTTGCGCTCATGATTTAGAGGGTTTCCCCCCACGTTCAGGCTTGTGCTCAATTAAGTAGGCAGTGGGAAGCCGTTTTTGAAACTGGCATAAATCATGAAACAACCAAATTATATTTTACCAGTTTTCCCTGACCACTCCTTTCCCCTAGTCTGGGTTGTGCAAACTTACCCCATCTTTGCATTCTTCATATGATATTGTAATTATCCATTTCTTGTTTGAATTGTACCCACTACCCTATGCTCCCTCCCCCACCCCACCCCCTAGATTACAAGCATCATAAAGTCATCATTTTCTACTCAGGTTCTCCAGCAAAAAAATAATAGTAAGGAGTCATTCTTGAGTCATCTCTTTCTCTCTCTAACAAAGCCAAAGACGATGATTCCAGTATGTTTGGCAACTGGGAAAATGGTGGCACATGAACAGAATGACAGAAATCAAAGAGAGAATCTGGTTGGTGTGTGAGGAGATACACTGTAAAGACAGCAAGTTGGCAACTCTGTACAGAGCTTAGAGCTAGAGATTTGTCAAAGGACCCGGTGGCCCACCTTAAAGAGAGAGGCAGAAAGGGGGTTAGGGATGATGCAGAGAAGGAATGACAGAAATATTAGAGGACAACCAAGGAGTCAAGGAAAAATGAATTTAAGAAGAATGGGGTGTACAGTCGGACCAGAAGGTGCAGAGAGTTCATGGGAGATGAGAATATGTCTGAACACCTTGGTAATTCTGAAGACAACGGAAAAGTTAAAGATGTATTTAGTGCCTCATGTTATTAAGGCCTGGTGAGCTGTATGTGAAATCCAGATGGCAAAGAGTTAATGAATAAGTGGATAATGAGGAAAGGGGGCTGTAGGTGCAGAAAGCAAAACTTCCTTGTGGTTCTAGCAGTGTTCCAGTTTCTAAAGAGACTTTGTTTCCATAATCAGCCCTTGATAGGAAGTGACACACTCATTCTCAGCAGGTCTTCAGTCTAAGATCCCCCAATTCTGAGCGTGTAAGAACAATGCCAGAATTCTGCCTCCACATGAAGGTCACGTCTAGAAAAGGTAAAGGTCCAGTATTTAAAAAGAGGGGAGAGATTCCAGGCCAGCTTCTCCTTTCCTGCCCCACAGACACGTGGGCACTTAGTTTTGGATCCTGGTAATGACTATGTAAACACTTTTAGAAATTCCTCTCTGTGGTAGCATGGGTGTTGGCTGAACTACTGTGAGTATTTGGAGGAACAGCCCAGGTTATCACAAGTTCTGGTAAATGGGTTTTTATTGAATGTTTACTAGGTGCAAAATAATATAGACTAAAAGCCAACTGTTGGTCTTCCAGAGGTCTTTACTGTTTTGTGGAATAAAATGTATATGCCGGTTCATGAAGAGCTCACATTGTCAAAAATGACTGGGAGCTCGTTAGTTACTTAACATATAATACAGTGCGGGGAACCTCTAGAGAGACTAGAAAAAAAGGCAGAGTTAAGGAAGGGCTCCTGACCTCAAGTTCCTTATACTACACTAAAAAAAAAGACTAAGTTAACATAACTGGAGGGATCCAGGATCAGTAAAGATAATAGTTCAAAAGGCAAAATCCTGGAACTGAACCTTGGAGAGTAGATGCGTAGTGAGTGAGTGTGGTAGGAGATGGATGAAGACGTGCAAGTGGGCATATGTGGGGGGACCAGAAAGCACCTGGCTAGACGAAGGTAGCAGTTGAGTGGGCATGGCTTTTTAAGAGGCATAGCTGCCATGCAGGGCATGTGACAGTGCACCCCGGAGGAAGGGAGGACCCACTGACGCTAACGGAGCCTGGGCGTACAGGGCATTGAGCCTGGTATTAGGTGCTGGGTGACAGGATGACATACCAGAAAACATGCCTGTCCTCAAAGAGCTTGTAAAGCTATCAGGAGACAAGCGATAGATATATACACATATACAGAGCAATTAGAATAATGAGAGTCTACATACTTAATCACTGGAAACAAAAACCCATTCCACAGGGAAAAAAGACTCATAAAATAACTTCCAGTGTAATAAATTGCATGTTGTAAAAGCAGGTTGGTATTGGTGTTTGCCCAATTACACAAAGATTCAGAACAAGTTGCATGAGCAGGAGGCATTAAGAAGGAAGGATTAAAGGTAGAGCCTGCAAACCCCAAGAGCTGCCTCTGCTGTGGTTTTTCACCCTCCAGTGAAGGAACTGGGACTCGGGTAAGGACACGGGGCTCCCCTTGCTGATGGACCATCTGAGGACACAGAGATACACAGGTTTCCTGGAGGTTACATCATTCCTTACATCTGAACAGGGTGCTTCGCTTTCAAAGCACATTTCCTGACTGTTATTTGATTTTCCATATCCATTGGGGTTTGCAGATAGGTGTTGCTCTCCCACTTGACAGGCAAGGAAATCAAAACCCAGAAGGTTAACAAGTCTTTGTCCAAAGTTACCGAACCAGTTTTGCACAGGAAAAGTGCAGATCCCAGGTTTTCTGACTTTTCTCAACAACTTCTTCTTTCCTACTAGGTTTCTAAAGTCTGTGACAAGGTCAGCAGTGTGACTCAGCTTCTGAATTATCCCTAAAGAACGCTTGCCAGTGGGTTAAATAACGGAGCCCAGAATAAGGTACTAGCTAATTGGCAATTTGGTCTTTACCAAATTGAGCTTTTTATATACAGGGAGCTCTTTGGAGCCAGGGTCAGCCAAGCCCGGTTGTAAGGCCAACTCTTTGTGTGCAGCCATCATCTCCGAAGGCAGAGAGGGAGCACCGAGGGCCTGAAAATCACAAAGGGAGAACAAGAATGTTTCACTCACTAAATCACAAAACAATACAACTAGTATTTAAGACTTTGTTATTTTTTAAAGAAAATGTTGAGAGACTTTACACATCTCCTAGTAAACACAAAAACTTGCATCTTGAGTGATATAAGCTGAAAATAAAAATGGAGTGGAGCAAGTGATTAAAGAAACTATTGGCTTGGGGGTTCATCTCAAAAGTTTGGTAAATTGCTAGAGAGGAGACTTCATCTTCTTGTGAACGTCCACCAGGAATGGGGAAGTGGGCTAAAACAACTGTGGTTCTGAACCAGTTTCTCATGTCTTATATTCAAAGTAAGACCAGTAGGACAAAGAGGTTTTCTTTTACAGGATATGCTTCTCTGTGACGTTAGTTTACATATTTTTACTTAGTTTTTCTAAAACACAATTATGAAAGTATCAAATGCCTAATATGTATAGGATATAGTGCTGGCATTGTTATAGCTATAAATATGTAACGGACACCTTATCACCCTTCACTAGAAGTCTCATAGTCCAAAAAGTCTGTGTCAGTATGTCTTTCTACAAAAAAACAAACAAACAAACAAAAAAACACCTTTCACACTAGATGTTATTTTTATCTTTGAGTCCCCAAAAACAACAATAAAAGTGGATTCCCCATTCTTCACATAAAGCAAATTATTATTTGAGAACACATTTATTGTTTTTTATCATCTAAAACAAATGCATGCCAGTGAAGAAAATGTGGAAAATTTAGAAAAACATGTAGAAGAAAAAATAAAATCACCTTACAATCCCACTAAATAACCAGTATGATAACATAAATGCACAGATTCCTAGCTGATGGGAACTGCTCACCTTCCTTTCCTTTCTGCCATCCTCCCTCCCACCTCCCCAGGAGAAGCTTAGAAAAATCCAACCCATGCTCCCCTCCCCTACTGTCCCTCCTGTTTCTCTCTGTCCCACCACCAATTTGTTTGCCTGGTCTTTTCAATTTTCTCTCACGTACCTTCCCCAAACTGCCCACCATAACCTTTCCTTCTGCATTTTGTGTTGTTGCCCAGACATGGGAATATATTTTTTAAATAAACGTAGCAGCAATTGGGGATAAAAACCATCCAGATTTCCAGACTGTCCTATTTAAGGTCTCCACAAGAACTCAAATGCCAGGACAGCAACTGGGAAGGGGACAAATTAGTCACGGCTGAAGATGGTTGCCAAAACTTTTTCCCAAGAGTCTGTGAGTGTTGAGTGTTTCTTCTCAGATCAGAATCTGACAAGGGAGGGAGGAGCAATAAGTTTTCCAAAGCTTAAGATCCACAGCTCCATCCTGCAGTGGAAAATGCAACCAGCCAGCCTGTGTTACAAATACCACCCCCACTTCTCAGGTACACACACACACACACACACACACACCCCAGAACAAGTCAAATTGTTTCTGCGCTAATTGGTCAGTACTGCTGCCACTCATACCAAGAGCATTTAAATGGAAGGAGCCAGTCATTCATTTTAGGTTTATGACACAATGGACTACTTTGTACTTGCTTATTTTCCTTCCTGGGATACCTGTGGCTATTTCTAAGGTGATGTAAAGGCAGTAATTCCCAGTTCAAAAAAACAGCTCTCCTGCTTATTTTTTAATTCTATTCCTCCTCAACCAAGAAGTTCATATCTACATATGCTTTGAGCTTGGCATTTTCATAAGGCATCAGGCAAAGGAAAAGGCAGGATCTTCTGGGAAATTTCTTAAGTCTTCATTGGACACTGCAAATGAAATGTTATCAAATAAAGTAACTGAAATGGCTCTTCTCATCAACTTTTTCTCTATTAGTTCTTGAGTTCCAGTTGATATTACTTATGATGCAGGAAAATCTGTCCCAGTGGTCTGTCTCAGAGAGGAGAATCCACTTCTGGGTATCTTCTCCTGATAACTGGCGAGGACTCTGAGCAATGATCCCCCTCAAGTGAGTTCCCCAACATAGCATGTTAGCTCCACATGCGTATAGAAGTCACTCAGTCCCCAGAAATGCTTCATTCACATGGGCTGACTTTCTTGGTCAAGAGCAATGCTTTTCTAATTCATTTTTCATTTTGGTGTTATTGTTTTTTTGTTTTTTTGTTTGTTTGTTTTTTTGGTTATAATCAACCCAGAGCAAAACTCTATTGCAGCCATCTCCCCCTTACGACTCTAACTAAACAAATATAGTAATTATTGAAATGGGGAAAAAAGGAATGGACTAGTTTTTCATGGAACACCTAGAAAGGCAGCCACAGGTAAAGGAATAATTGATACTGGATGAAGAAAGATCAATTCCTATCGCATCAAGTCCAAAATTCTTTATTTGTATTAAAAGACCCTCCATTATCTACCCTCACAGTCTCACCTTGTTTCCCAATCATTTTCAGCTTATTCCCTTGCTGTGAGTTCTGCTAAATCTCCTCCTTATCCTACAGAAAATACCATAATTAGCCTCTCATCTGATCCTCCAGGCACCACATTGCCTCCTTCACGTAAAACACCCTGATCTTTCCCATCTGGCTCCCAAATCTTGCCTACTTACTTCCCTTAACCATTCTGGCATCTCCTGCTTCTCTGCTACAACTCGAATAGCTTCACGTTCGTTTCACTGTTTCCTCATATATGACCTTGTTTTGTTTACCTTTCTTTTAGGTAAGGATTCTTAACTCACTCAGATAAAATCTGAGTGAGGGTGGGATGGGTGTCAGGACCATGCCACCCTAGTTGTGTAGCTTATATGACGTTGAGATGATGCCGAGCGCAGCTCTTACTGAGGGGCCGGTTGATCAGGACGATCCTCACAGACCACCAGGGTTCCTGGCACATGCTTTGAGAAGCACTAGCTTAAAAATAAATTCAGCAACTTCTAAGGCAGCCTCATAGGCAAGAAAAAGCTCGAGAATTAAAGTCTCTCAGGTGTAGATTTGGATGCTAAATCCCCCACTTACGAGTCGTGCGACCTTGGGCAATTTAGCTTCTTTAATCCTTCTTTACCTCATCTGAAAAATGAGACTATTAAGACTCACCTGGCAGAGTTTTATGAGAGCCAAATAAAAGCAGAATATCCACAAGAGCATGCAACACACTGCTTACCACATAGTCGTTAATAATGTTCGTTGCTTTTCACTTCCACTTTGGATAATATATTCAAGCACAGAACTACAAAACAGCAGATTGCTATAGAAACCTCCTGTAAGCACCGGGCTTTCCTTCCCAATTACGCTCTTACTGAGATGAAGTAAATCCTTCTCTGAACACACATACACACACAGAGGGGCAGGCATCAGCTGGACCCCAGTTGGATTTGATGACAAAGGTGAGGTGGCAGGGTATACAGTTAAGGCGGGTAAGTCACCAAAAATACACACTGCACCCAAAGATAACTGAAAGTTCAGATGACATGTACGCATCAGCTGCGGGACTTGGACGTTCTCCTGAAAGGGGTGGCACTTTCAGTCCCGTGGCATTGGGTCAGTCCCAGTGAGAGTTTGTTAGCGCTATTCAACGACACCTGCTGTAGGGCAACTTATCTGCTGACTCCAGCTATAAAAATGCAGCGATAAGACAAATAACGAAATGTATATTTACTTTCTATTGCTACTGTAATAATGTATCACAAATCCAGCAGCTTGAAACAACACAAATTTATTGGCTCAGTTTCTGTAGGTCAAAGGTTGAGGGGCTCAACGGGGTCCTTTGTTCAGGGTCTCTCGGGAGCTGACATCGAGGTGTGGGCAGGGCTGTTTTCCTTACTGGAGCTTCTGGAGAAGGATCAGCTTCCAAGCTTCTTCCTGTTGCTGACCCATTCCGTTCTTCGCACTGTCAGGACTCAGATCCCCTCTGGCTATTAGCCAGGGGCTGGTCCTTGCTTCCTGCGGCTGCCTCCATTTCTCCTCCTGCTTTTTACGTGGCCCGTCCAGCAGCAGAGAGTCAGATGTCTCTGACCTTCCGTTGTTCCTCATCTTTCTGACTCCTGGACACTCCTCTCCCCCTTCCCCTCTGGTATTCCAGCACCTGGGACTTCTTACTGTTTCCTGAATGCAGATGCCTCCTGCTTTCATACCTGCTAACTTTTGTTTATGCCCTTTCTTTCTCCCAGAGCACCCTTCAGAGGGCAAGATGCTAACATTTGCTTTATGACGGACTACCTATGTTCTTTGTACGTTTCTCCTTGTGTTCTGGTAGGGAAAAGTCTACCTCATGGAGGATTTCGAAAATGCAGTAAAACAACAACAACAAAAATAGTCAATTACTGAACCATCAATTGCTAAACTGGAAGATAGAGCACTCCAAAGAGAGATAGTTCATTTTTAGACTGAAGTAGCATATGGAATGCTTCATGAAGGAGGTGGTACCATACCCGGGCCTTGAATTATTTGTATTTAGATAAATGGGGAATAGGGAGGAACAGCTCGAGGACAAATATCAATATATATATGGTGTTCTTTGAAAAAAATACTGCGTGTGTGTGGGTGTGTGTGTGGGTGTTGTGTGCGCACGTGTGTGTGTATGTATAAAATTCCTGGGGAGACAAGCATGAATAAGAAAGAGCTCCTATTTTTGTGGAGTGTTTACTAGTTGATGCAGAAGAGAAAAAAATAAATAAATAAAATAATTAAATAAGAACAACCTGTGATACGTTTTGGGAGAGAAAAAAAGGGATAGCGTGGTGTGGTCTGCTTGACATGAGCTGCAAGTCCCCGTGGAGGCCTGGGGAGGGGGTTGGACTGGGTAAGGCTTGTCCTTATCACAGCACTCTCCCTGTCCAGTGGCAGGTTTCAATTGGATGTTCCCCGCAAGGACCAGAATCAAAGAAATGGGGCGGGGGTCTCTGTACCCTTCTGCAGATTAGCATGGCATGATACTACTTACCTGGATCATGTAAGTAGTTCCAGAGCATCTCGCAATGCTGTTACGTGTCCAGATGGCTTCACAAACCCTTTCTTCATAAGTAGGCAACGGTGGCTTTTCCTCTAATCCCTGCTTGAGTGATTGAATTATAATGACGTGCTCTCTTAGCATGCCCCGGTGAGCTAACCAGCCACCAAAACCTCAGTGTGTCATCCAGGCTGGCAGGCTTGGAGGAGGTGGCTCCGAACATGTATTAAATCAAAATATTTCTCACTCTTCCTTTCTTTTTACAGTTCCGAAGCTGTGTTTTCTCCCATGTGAAAAGGGAAATAACTCCCTTGCTTGGATTTCTTGCTGACATTTCTCTTTGGTGGGGGTCAGGAGTGGGGCAATTCACTCAGAAGGCTCGCGGTGCCTCATACTACAGCTCTGTGGCATTTTCATCAAATACCAACACCAAAATCCTAGTAATCACAAAAACATGTGCTTTCTCCTTATAGCCACCAAAATTCTTTCTCTTATTAAAAAAAATATAGAAAGTTTAGAAATTCAATTAAAAAGCTAAACTCGATATCTTTACATTCTTTTGGTTTCAAGAAAAAAAAAAGCTACAGTTTTTCTGATTTCCCTTTAGTTAAATATTACTCCTGAATGGACAAAATTGTACCAAAAGCCTGAAGAATTGAGACTCTGACATGAGGGGAGGATTTGTATTCCCTTGCTATTAAAAGAGAAGAAGAAGAAACCCTCAGTTATGTCTAATCTTTAGGAACGCAGTGCCCTGTCCAACCCACAAACTGTTGGCAGCACCATAATGCTACACAGAATGTTCTTTTAAACTATTTTTTCCCCTCCCAAACCTTTCCTGTGAAGTTATAAATCTCAGCATTTAGAGACATTTTTTTATTCAAATAAAGTATGGACTGTAGGTTGGGCCTTTTGGCCTCATTTCTGCTGGCTGTCTGCTAGAAAGGCGGTCCCAAGGAAAGCAGGCATACACTTAGCTGGCTGGGCCCGTGTTTGCCTTGGTTTGTGAAATCCCATTTGGCCCCCGTACACCAAGGGCCTACTTTGTGAAGCTGTGATTGAACGACTCTGTACCCAGAGGGAGCTTTGCCCCATCCTCACAACACCCCCCTGATTGTTTGGAAAAAGTGAAATTACTCTGAAGGTAATTATCCCACCCCACGTCTTCCTCTTCTGTTTGTGGCTGGCCTCCTGGTTCTGCGTCTACCACTCGCCCTTTGGGCCTTCTGGCACCAGGCAGATCAACGTGGCCTCAGGTGTAGCTGCACCTGGAGAAATGCCAAATAAGTTCCATTCAAGGCCAAGTAGGCAAGCAGATGCCCTGAATCCACTGCTGCCTTTGGGTCAAAGAATCCGAATCCTCCACGTCTGGTGATTTGGCACACGTTGGGATAGTGACTTTATTTGCAAAATACATCTGTGCACATTCTTTCCTTCAATCATCACAGCCCCATAAGCTGAGAACTCAGATCGCTTCCTCAGGGAGCAGCCCCAGTGGATTTGCTTAGGAAACTGGCCAAAAAGTGACAGGCACCCTCTGATTTAGAGCCATGAGCTGTCACTGGGAAGAGATAGAGGCTGACCACAGAGCTCATGGCAGGCCTTGGGCAAGTGATTTAAGCAACATCCACCTCTGATTTCTCAAGTCAAAAGTAGGGATTATAGTTTCCAACTCACAGGGTATAGTTGCTTATAACGTGGTAGCATAATGTCTGATTCACTGGAAAACATGCAATAAATATTGGTGGTTATAATTACTGTTATTATTAAACACATATTGCGTACCTGTGGCATGCCAACCTTTATTACATATTTCATATCCAGTGATTCCAGTTGGTTTTCAATCATAGAATATATGTATAGTTTCAAATGCATATGATTGTTTTTAAACCAATAGGTGTTAAGCATCTACCTACTTTGTGTCAAGGACTCTGATACACAAAGAGCCATGTGACCCACTCGCTGCTCTCCATGGATCGCCTTTCCGAGGAAGAGAGGAAGAGAGGTGCACATGGAGGGAGAGAAGGGAGTTAGGATGCCTTTGGTGCCTAGATGGTGTGGGCCCAGTCCAGTGGGGGCCAGTAAAGAGAGTAGTCAGTACTTCCTGGAGGGCCGGAAAAGGGAGTATTTGAATGAAGCTGTGAGGGGCTGGTAACTGGAAAGAGAGAAAGAGCAGATGCCATCATTGGTGGCAATGAGAGTAAAGACGAGCCATGACGCAGCCTGTGCTGTTAGGGACTAGGGTGATGGGGGTAGCTGCCCATGAGTTGAGATGTGGGGGGTGGCCAGAGGCAGACAAAGGGGGGGCTGCTCCACAAGACAGAGGGGTTTGGACTGTTGATCCTGCACTTGGGGTGCCACTCAAAGGTTGTAAGCTGGCAGGGGCAGAAGGGTTGGGCCTCAGAGCAGCCTTTTCAACTTGTCTGTGGTCAAGAACCATAGGACTCCAGAACAGCAGAGAGGGGGGGAGAGAAAGAGAGGGAGGTGCCGAGGACTCTTCACCTTGCGTACAGTGGTGCTTTCACTATAGAAAAGGCTGTGAGGTTTTAAAGTAAGGCCCACAGAGGTTCTCTGCTGATTGAGAGCTGGTAGACCTCCCCAGGTGACTTACGTGGTCTCATGAGCACAGCCCAGGTGAGGTGATTAGATCTGCCAAAGCCTGGTAAAACCAAAACCAACCAAACAGCAAACATATACCGTGTTTCCCCAAAAGTAAGGCCTACCCAGACAATCAGCTCTAATGCGTCTTTTGGAGCAAAAATTAGTATAAGACCTGGTCTTATTTTACTATAAGACCGGGTATAATATAATATAATATAATATAATATAATATAATATAATATAATATAATATATTACATTATAATACAATACCTGGTATAATATAATACCGAGTCTTATATTAATTTTTGCTCCAAAAGATGCCTTACAGCTGATTGCCCGGCTAGGTCTTATTTTCGGGGAAATGTGGTAGAAGAGAAGGGTAGTACCTGATCTTTTTAAAATAAGCATATCCCAAACTGTCACAATAAAGAGCAAGATGAGTCGAGAGCAAACAAGTTTCACCTAAGTAACAGGACCTTTTGTAAATTTCACTTTCCATTCAAATATAAAATATACTACATAAAGAAAAAGAAAAGCAGTGAAACAAATATACCTAAGTAGAAATACTAAATTAGCCGGCAAGTGACTCTCCTTAAAAATTGGGTTAATTGTCTTTTTGCCCTTTGTGAACATGTATACTTCACAAAGGTACTTTTTGAAATGAGATTCTGGCCACTACCTGTTTGTTAATTTCTGTGTGTGCAGCCCAGTTATTAATACCACAAGGTGAATAAATATCAGTAAGGGTTAGAAAGGTGGGGTTGGCAGATCCAAGGAAAGAAGCTCTCCTCTAATCAAATATGTGAACTTCTCTGACCTTACGAGCTCTTCCTCACTAAAAACAAACTCATCATTAATCACCCAGGACTCTGGTATAATAAACACTGTCTGTCCCTTCAGTTCTGTGAGATGCCAGACACTGTCAACACTTCACCTGCAGAGCCCGTTCAGGTACCATTTCCCATAAAGATAGATTTTCGGCTTCACATCTACATTCCTGTCTGTTGATTGCCTTATAAGAAAATTAATTTGCTTTTAAATACCACTTACAGTTTTTCTCATGTTAGCAATCCAATCACTTTGCAAATGTATTAACTATTTATTAAGTTACTGAACTTTGAATGTGGGAGATGCTGTGCTTGAGAAGGTCTGATATCCTCCAAGTAATTGCTGGCATTGTCCATAGGTGTTTTGTGGAAAAAAGAAAGGAAGGGTTTGATTATTGAATGAATTTATTAACTATCAAAATAAACAAAAATATATGAATATCTACAATAAAATCTCCCATCACTTTTAACACACCTTTGGGCGATGTGAACCCATCCCTAGAGGAAAGGTCACTTTTTCCCAACTTACCAGACTGCACAATTCTTATTATTCCAGAACCACCCATTAATAAATCAAGGAATACGAACATTATTCAGGAGATGGTTTGGGAAATACGAATCTAGTTTAAAGCCCTAAAATGAAAAGTGGCAGAATCAAGGCTCTGGGATTAAGTGTCCTGGCTGAGTTCAAGGGGTAGTAGCCAAGCTAAGACTAGAACACTGGTCTCCTGATGCCAGGCTGGGCTGTTTCCGCTTTCCCTGTGCCTTGAGGGATTATTCGCCCAAATCTCTTCCGCCACCTTCAGTAGACTGCGTGTGTGTATTCAGTCAGCATTGAGGCAAGCTGTGAGGGAAGAGCGTGTGTGTGTGTGTTCATACATGCATATACACCAGAGCCCCACGGGGCATCAAGGCCCACTTCACACAAGACCCAGGACATGCACTGGAGCCAAGAAGCAGGTGTGGGAACAGCAGACTGACAGCCGCAGTGGGTTCAGAGGCCCCTTGTTTGCAGTCCGCATTAACCTTGGGCTGTTGCAAAGGCCAGAGCTTGGCTTGCATTTGAGATTTGAAGCTCTGACATTCAAGAAGCTCCAAAGCAAATGAACCTGAGTGAGTCAATAATTAAACCACAAAGAAAAAGCCAGTATTGAAAAAAATGTTAGCGATCGGGTGTAAATTCCAGAAAGTCGGGCTGTTGAGAAATAGTCTGGCCTTTACCTGTCCCCTGTGGCTGTGCTGGGCACCAGAACGTGTCCAGAAGAACAGGACTGAGCCGTCCTGTGTTTGTGACCTTAGAATGGTGAGGCAGGTACAGACCTTTGGGGCTATGGTGTACCATCAGGACAAGTAGGGAAATAATTTGTTGATCAGAGTTATGATTAGTTGTTGGAGGCACTGGCATCTAATTGCTTGCATTTGAACCTCAGCTCGGTCACTCACTCACTAGGTGGCTGATCTGGGCCCGTCATTTATTTCTTTGTGCTCTATCTCCTGTCTGTTACATCTGTATTAAGTGAATAGTGATATACTACATCAGAGATGTGCTGTGAGAATTGAAGGAGTGACATCATTTCATGATGCTAGAAATAGAGCCTGGCATATAGGAAGTGCTTGAAAAGTGTTTCTGTATTTATGCTGTTGTTGTTATTCTGGGGCCTATGTGCCTTGAGGTTAAAATAAAAAATATGGCCTTTGGAATCAGACATACCTGTAACCTCAACTTACACAGTTGAATCCCAACTCTAGCTTACTAGCCATGAGACCATAGCATGCGTATAACTTAACCTCTCTGAGCCTCAGTTCCCTTATCTGTAAAACGGTGGGGGGAAATAGTGTCTATTCTGGGACTTAAAGAATGAAGGAGGGTTTCTAACCTGCAGTTAAGTCATCCATAGAGGCAGTTCTGTTTATCTCTGAGGTCTCTCCTAGCTCAAACCATGAAGCATTCCTTAACCTCCACTGTGAGGCCAACCCTCAGGGCATTGAAAGGCTTATCATCATCAAGGGAACTGGTCCTAAAATCGTTCCCAAAAGGATATGCAAGAAAGGAAAAGAAGGTGCAGTGTGTGTGTGTTCTTTCTGATCCCAGGTAGAAAGAGCCCAAGGAAATATTTCTTGGACACCTGGACGATTTTGGATAGAAACAGAAAAAGAAATAGAGGAAATGTGTGTGCACAACTGATGTTCTGTGGAAAGAGAAAGGACAAGCAAGGAGCAAAGAAGGGAGGATGGCAGATAAGCTGAATCTACATTTGGGTATAGACCCTGGCCAATGTTCAATCAAGAGTGAGCACCAGCCAAAAACACGGGTTGCAGCTGGCAAATGTCCCAGATCATTCTGTAGAATGAGGGCCCACGAGTGGGGAAATGCTGCTTGATAGATGAATTGGATTGTGAATAAAATGCTGCCTTCCAGGCACCAGCCTTTGAATTACCCTGATATGTTGATTTAATTCAGATCCTTGATGTTTCCTGAACATTGACTTTTTAACCTTAATTGTCTTCTGATTTATTGGTTGATCGCTGTGCTTTTGATGTTTCCCTGGTAGAAGTTGAAACCTTGCTTCCCAGAAAGATCCTATAATCTGGGGCAGATCTTAGGGCAGCCAAGCTCGATTCATAGATGCTAATCGAGCCTATCAACACTAGTTTAGTGTCCCTGAAGGTTTAGCCCAGTGCCTGCCCGGTGAAGAGGAAAGCCACTCATTGGCACTGCATGTAAGAAGTCCTGGTGAATTAGTAAAATCTTCCCCCATTTCCAGAGGAACAGCATTCAAGTACCAGAAAGTTCAGTGGCATGGTACAGCTTGAAGCTTGAGGACTGTATGCTCTCCCAATTCTCGAGTCTGGGATTAAGCACACAGCGTCATAAAACCTCCCAGAGTCCTAAAACAGATCCCTCTCCCCGCCACAGCCAGGACTGCATCCAGCCCTGCGGCCAACACCAGTTTGGAAAGAGCAAGCGGAAAAATAGCTCCATTATTCCTCTCCTTGCAAAGGAAGCTGACAGTCACAATGGGTGACATAAAACACTGAGACAGGCTCATATGTTAAGAGTATCAACACAAACTTCACCCTCAGAGGTCCTGATTTCAAGCTGCATCCCATTCACGCCAAGCCAGCTTCTGTTCCCACTGCAGAGGAGACAAGAGAAAGCCCACAGGACAAGCTTTGTAATAAGGCGTCTGCCTCTGCAGAGAAAATAATGTCATTTTATCGTCCATCTTGTAGGGATAATAATTAGGAAGCGCCCAAATACCAAAGCCCAGAAGGGTGAGCATTAGGAATTTAATCCTAACAGCATAATACCACCCAATATTTACACTCCTCACAGCACCTTTCACCTCTTCTATCTGCTGTGCTTTTCACCATCCCCCTGAGGTGGGCGGGGCTAAGTATGATTACCCCATTTAACAGATGGCACAACATTTCAAAGGAGGACTATTATTGACTGTCAACATAGAAAGCTGTTTTCTGTCATTCTTAACAAAGTAGACAACGGCAAGCACCGTAAATCTTTGTAGGTGGATGTGGCATCGTCCAGTCTCCTCCTGCTGGCCTGAGGGACCTGGCCACGACTGCGCTCAGGAATTAGAGCTGTCGGCTGACATTTGTTTACCACTTCAGATTGCGATATTATTTGACACTTTTCATAAAATATCTTCAGTTATCCCAGATCGCTTGGTAATAGGCACTGTTATCCCAATAATTTTTTCCAGTTTTATTGAGATATAATTGACATATAACTTTGTATTTGTTTAAGGTGTACAACATAATGATTTGATATGTGCCTATAGTATCGCGTGATTGCCACGATAAGTTTACTTAATATCCTTAATCTCACAGTTACAACTTGTTTTTCTAATGAGAACTTTGAAGATCTAGTCTCTTCGCAACTTTCAAATCTACAATACAGTATTGTTAACTATAGTTGCCATGCTGTGTGTACCCCAGCACTCTTCCAATTTTAAAGGTAAAGATATTGAGCCTCCAGAAGTGAATAATCTGTCTAAGATCAAGTGCCTGAATCTGAACCTGAATCCAAATCTGTCTGATGTCAAAGTTGGTGCCTTTTCTCCTCTATGAAGGTGCTGATTTGAACAACTCATTTCTTCCACAATTTTCGATTACAGTGCCTGTGAGCCACCCTGCCCCTCCCCTGGCGGGCTGTTCCTCTCACCTTTGGTATCCTGGTCTGCAAGTTGAGCACAGAGCAAGGCTGGCCTTCCATTTGCTGAATGCTACCTTAATAACTCCATGAAACAACTCGCGTGGGCATTCTGGCTCTTAACGGACCCTACGCAAATCTGAATTTGCTTCCCATTGCTATCCAAGTGGTCAACTCCAGGCTCTTCAGTATTTTTCTGCCTGGAACTATATTCCTGGAAATGTCCCGTTTTTAACTTTATTCCTAAGCCTTTCCTATTTGTTTGGCCCTTTGTCCTAGGATGACTTCAAAGGAGCTGCCTTACTGTAATCAAATTCAATATACTATTGGCAGTGCCCATTAGAAGTTTGACTCACTTGTGTCTCAATCCACACTCTTAAAACAAAATGGCAGTTAGTGAAAATTTCTGAGTAGAATTATCATCCATAGTTTCAAGGACGGTTTAGTCAAGTTTGGTCCATGGAGATAATCACAAAGGTATATGATTCTACTCTGTATAATAGGGTGATATGTTTTTGTGTTGAACAAATGTGCTGTTTTGAGTCCTTGTGGTAAAGCTGCTGGTTTTCCTGTAAGAATTTGGAAAGAAAGTATTCCAGACTCTAAGTGCTAGCAAATGATCCACACTGATACAAAATCACAAATGGTCCTCTTATAGAGAGTCTCTGAGCGAAACAAAACATGGTTTAGGTTCAAGAAAACTCACCTGATGCAATTCAATATTGCTTATTTTTTTCTTAACACCATCTACTGTACATATATTGGCTGGCAGGGAGGAAATATGTGACAGTCTTGTTTCTCTATTTATGTTCTTCGTGTAATAGGCTTATAGCTAGAGGAGTTCCTTTTGGTTACTAAATTTGTATTTCTGAAAACCTCTGTAGATGTGAATTTGGGGTAAAGAGCCTTCAGAGTTCATTCACTGAGCAGAGACTGATCCAGGACCCCTCTGTGCCCCCTCTGTGGGCACTGTGGTTAGAGCAGTGGCCTCACGTTTTATTCTCACAAAGGTAACATTTTGTTCTCACAAAGCTTACATTCTGGTCTCGGTGGGCTCAGACAATAGCAACCCAATACGTCTTTAATATAACCTGAAATATCAGTAGATGCTGAGGAGAGACCAAAGCAAGTTCAGAGGATGTGGATCTAAGGATGTAGGTTGACTGGCTGTGTTTTCATACTAATGTCAGGATATGTATTTTGTAAACTGATTGCTAAAATCAGACTCAGGAAACAGGATTTTGTTCAGTAAACTGTTTTCAGGGCTCAGCATTATTCGATTACAATTTACATCTCATGACAAACTGTGGTTTACTAAGGTTGAAATGAGGAACTTTTACTAAAATATGTATTAAAAGAGCCAATTTCATAGATCATAGATCATAGAATCTCAAAGTTAGGAGGGACCTTAGTGGTCACCCATCCCCTAGTAGCTTCTCTGATTTGCAAATACCTTCTGTCACAATCCT
Organism: Rhinolophus sinicus; assembly: GCF_036562045.2. NCBI lineage: Eukaryota > Metazoa > Chordata > Mammalia > Chiroptera > Rhinolophidae > Rhinolophus > Rhinolophus sinicus. Next base: position 23,116,661 of record NC_133758.1, on the reverse strand, counting down.
CTGCTAAGAAACAATTCTAGTTGCCAGAAACTTCTTACTGTCTGAGACAACCAATTCTGCTTCTGAGCAGCCCCAATCCTCCCTGTCTGTCATCTTCCCTGACAAGCAGGAATGTAGAAAGGAATCTCCAAAAGCCTTTTTCCTTTTTGTCAAACATGGAGGCAGCTTACCTGGAATGAACCCATAGACGCTTCCAGCAAGAAGACAGGCACTCTCTACTCCTGCTGCCTGTTTAAGAAACAACTTCCTGTTCTCTAGATTATGTATGTCTAGCAGGTGGAAATGCTGCAAAGCCAGGTTCTAGGCAAACACCAAGGGCCCTGGATGTGAAAGCAGGAAACACCACTTTTCTAGGCCTGTATGGGGACAGCCTCTGCAAACCATTTATACACCCGTAAAATGACAGGCTTGTGTTAGACCGGTGGTTTTCAAAGTGAGCTCCCCAGACCAATAGCCTGGCAAATTCCAGGCCTCATTCTGAACCTACCGAATCAGAACCTGTGGGGTTGGGGACCAGAGATCTGTGTTTTAACGAGACTCCCACCCCCACCCCCAGACTCTGACACACATTCAAGCTTGAGAAACCCTGTTCTGGGTGATCTTTAAGTCTCTCAATTCTAGCTATAACATGCTGTGATTCCCCAAGGCAGGTCAATGGAAATGGGGCAGCCTACTTGCCCTCAGTGTCACCATAATCTCTCAGGTTCCAGTGACTTCTCTCTCTTCTCTCTCTCTCCTTTCTCTTCCCTCTCTTCTATCTTCTCTCTCTCTCTCTGGATCTGTGAGCCAAGCTGCAAAGCCATCGGCTTCATGAGGTGACTCTAACTCCCAGGACATGTGCCTCCCTCAAAAAATCTATATCCAGTCTTACATGGAATCAATGCTTAGTCACCTTGTATCCAAGCAAATTGAATAAAGCTGGGAGCTCGAGCAAACCTGCTTATTTATCTCATGACAAGGGAAACAACTTTCAGTTCTGCAAGACTTGACACCTTTGTCAATAAAATCTGCAGATTGCACAATATAGAGTTGTTTTAGAATTCATCTTTCTGACAATAACAGGACTTTCCCAAGAGAAGAGCATCCAGGGGTTATTATGGCGGCCATACCTTTGCCCCACAACCACCCACACTGCCTTGCCCATGTTCACACTTTACATCGGTACCATTCAGTGAATTTACATCAGCACAGAGAAAAATAAGGAAAGAATTTGAAAGCACATGCTCCCTCTTGATTGCTTTTTTTCCCCTGCATCTGAAGGATGCAACCAGATATCATTTTTTTAAAAGAAGTACTTAGGTTTAATAGCTGATTAGCCTGCAATAAGGTCGAACTTGTGTTTTGTTTCTAATTAGCAATAAAAACAACAGGGTATTACGTCTGCAGTTGCTTCACTGTAGCATCTTCCCAAGATTTTCTATTCACGCTGTTCGAAAGTGCCATATACATTGGAAATGTGCATTTGTATTCAGAGCGGGCTTATTGTCGGAAGCACAGAAAAAGCTCCCCATAAAGTGGAAGTTTGGGGAAGGTGGGGTGGAGTTGAGGGTAGTAAAAGCCCCTCAATTGCTTGATTGTGTGAACTGAAGTTGCTGGTAGAACATATCGTCATTTGCGGTTTCACAGCTCTGGAATAAATGACACTTCCAATAACATTATCCGATACAGGTGTAAAATATACAAATTGGGTGAGGAAATGGTAGCATCATTGAAATGCATAAAAGCAAAAAGCCTAGGAAGCAAACATATGGCAAGGAGCTGGCCTGGGGAGGCAGGGGACGCCGGCTGGGACATCCATCCACACACCTCTGCTTTCTAGAGCAGTTGCCTCAGGGGGGCTGGAGCACGAGCTCCATCCTTCCACATCTAATTTGGATAATTCTGTGATTATTATATCATTTAGGGTATTCCCTGCATAGAGCCTTTTTTTTTCTTTATTCATGGCTCTGATTTGCCGGGTTTTTTCTTTTTTCTTTCTATCAACTCTTCTGAGTTTGCCATGAGTTGTGCAAAAGCATATTAAAGCACCAATGCAACTTTTTGATTGTATCCATACCGGTAAAACAAATTTAGAGAGCAGTAAAATAAATTGTTATCCATGTAGATAATTACAGAAACCGAAACTGCTCTGTTTTATGTGTTTCCCCTATAGCTGAATATTTGACACGACCTCGTATTTTATCTCTGTTTCTAGTCGGTCATATGGAGTCTACTTTCAAAGGCTTTGGAAATGAATGTGGCATTGTGGGGGGCACCCCAAGCTTTAGTGAGGAGGTAGGGGCTCCACTACCAGTTTCCTCTGCAAACGCAGTCCATGCCCTGAGGTCACCTGTGCTCCTGCACCTGACTTTAGAAATGGACACCAAGATTGTGAGCAATTAAGGACATGCCCAAGGTCACAGGATGGCTTAATTTCAGCCATGACTATAGTTGTAATTACAATATGTGAGCCCTCTGAAGAGTTATTGGAAACCCCTGTCTGATATTTTCTGTGGACCCTCAGCCTTGTAGGGAACTTATTAGGTGGGAGCCAGGCCTATTGAGTAAATCCCGATTGGGCACACTGAAAAATGAGGAAAGGATAACCATGAAGGGAGCCATTTTAGTTTACAAAATCATAGGATTGGATGCTTTTGTGCATATCCAAATAACATGGGGTTGGGTATGAAATCATTTTTTTAAATAGTAAGTAATTGTTAAAGGCTTTATAAGTGTTAGGTGCTATTCTAAGTGTTTTATATGCATAATCTCATTTCTCCACTGACCAGCCCTAATAAATAGATACTACCATTATCCCCATTATACAGATCAGGGAAATGAGGCCCAAAGAGGTGAGGTAGATTTCCAAGGACATGGAGCTCACAGGGAGTAGAACCAAGAATTGTCCCAAGCCATCCTGATTCCAGAGTCCATGCTCTTCATCACTGTACCACAGCCCTTCTGGTCGGAGGAGGTTTGCGTGTCTTAATTTTAATCCCTCCCAGTGTAGGAGCAGTCCTGTTCCTCTCGCCAAGTAATACCAGAAATGGCCATGGCAGCTTGAGTGACTTCCTCCAAGGTTGGGGACAACTCTGAGCCATTGGGCTGGTGAAACAACCCCCTGCTTTTCACCCTTTTCCCATGGATTCTGATGGTATGCAACTGGAGGAAGGATGACAGTAAACCCCTGTTTGCTACCTGCCTTTGCACCAGTGACTTATCTTTTCCAAATTTCAGTTTTGTCATTTGCCAGAAAAGATGACTGTTCCCTCCCTGCCTGTCTTATCAAAGCTACAGAGTCACAGACCACATATGATATAACTACAATGACAAGATGTCGTGGTGATTATGCTTCGGATTATGCACCATACTGGGTGGTGTGGATTAAATGAAGTCCTGCGAGTGCCTGGCACATAGTAGGCTGGTTATTACATTTCTAGTGATCACTATTCACGTTACTAATGTACCCTGCCGTGATTTAAAGTTTACATAGAAGGCTCAGTCCGTGCTCAATTTTCAGAGACTGCTCAGTGCCTCTGAGATAAGCAGTGGATACTACTGTTCTCAGTTTTAGATAACTTCCTACTTTTTTAGAGTTTCACATTGCCCATATTTTACTTCTTAGAGCTATGCTAGTCTGTTGTCTCTCTTTTAAATGGCCCAGACAACCTCTCATGTAATGACATAACAGTAATGTAATAATAGTAATTCTGTCCTAATGCACTTATTAACGTTGACTGTTTTAAGCTGTCGAATCCATTAAGGAGCACAGTTGCATTTCTTTCGTAAGAATCTTACACAGGCCACAGTTACTTATGTGATGTTTCTTTTTCTTCCCCTAAATGGTCTTCATTTAAGTCTACAGTAAAACGGTTCTGTTTTTACAGTGTCTAGGTACCAGTCTGTGCATTTGTCAGTACTTACTCTGTAATCCACCATTTAGTAACTGCAGAGTTACTTTTAATCAGTTTTTAGGACTATGGATTCTCCATTTTTTTGTTTTTAGTGTTCAACCATTAACCAGCTACGTTGTCCTAAGTACAATGATTTCCTTGCAGATTTACAATGATGGCCAGAGAGATCCTGCGGGGAAAGCTAACATAAGATTTTCTGTTTTAAAAACAATATTTGAAGCATTGAACTAGAGTATACAATACTCCATTAGAGATTTGTTGCCAGAGGAAAAGAACAGGCAATTTCTAGGCTTTGGGTTTTAAAGTGAGGAAGAAAAAATATGCATTGTGCCACACAGTATCCAAGGAACAACTGTAAAGTGATATTTTTCTTCAAGTGTGTATAACCAAATATCTTTTCCCAAACATCTCCTCCTCAGGATGTCACTGTGTCACCTTATCTTAGAGACACGTTCATAGACTAACATATTCAAAGGTCCTTCTGCAGAGCAGCCCTCGGAGTGACTTTGTTGACCGCTCTCTAGTCATACGTGATATTTGAGATAAACAGGAATAAGGTGGCTTTTAAACGCCGAGCCTCATGAAACCACTGGCACCCAAATCTCTCACATGAGGATTGCCCTATGCCCAGCAATGGCTCGTCAACACAGATTCTCGAGCCTCCGCTCAAAAAGTTTTAGAGCTCTCTTGGAAATTTTTTTTCAAAGCCCTGTCACATTCTTTTGACCATCTGAAATATCTTTGTCTTTGGAAGGAAGATGTGATTTATGGACACAGTCAAATCACTTAGAGCCACATCTGGCGGGGAGGTCAAGACGGGTAATGTTAGTTCAGAATTACCCATCTTAGATAGGACTGCTATCCGGGTTTTCTGAGAGCCGACTGGTTGGTTTCCTCGGTGAAGATCAAACAGTTGATTATTCTTAAACTTGGAGTAGAAAAATACACATAATCAAAACAAACTTATTATTGATAACCTCAGTTTCTATTCCCATTTACTACTGCCTTTCAGCAGAGTTGCATGTGTGGGCATGTGTGTGTGGATTCTGTGTAAATAGACAAATCGATCTCTGGTTAGACAAACAGATATGCATAAATATAGCTATATATACTGTTTCTCATGGGATATTTTTCACTCCCGTTTCCCAGACATAGCTTCCAGAATTCTCCTATAAATGTGAACCTTTTTCATTGTTGATATTCCTCTAAGATAAGCAATTCTTAACCTTTCTTTCTTAAGGTTACATACTTATTTTAGAATCTGCTAAACAATATAGATCCTTTTATAGAAAAAATAGAAGTGTATATAATTGATGTGATTTGTCAAGGAGGGGACATGGATACTACATTGAATCGTTTTGTTTTATGGTTTAGAAAGAAAAATGGCTTAAAATTACGTATCATAGGATGTATTTATAGAAATGAGTTAAACATTCCTTTTCAAAAAGAAACTGCCATTTATTTATTGTATAGCACCTATAGTTAATTAACTGAATTTCAGATTGCCTGAATAAGGCTAAGAAAAAAAATAAGTGATGATAATAAAGGAGAGAAGTTAATGGGTCGCTTTGTATTAACATTTGCAATTAAAATCACAAACAAAAATATTTCTATTTTCAAGATATAATAGACAAGATATACTTTAAAACTCTTCTGATACAAACCCTTTAAAAACTGAATAAAGTGTAAAAGACATATTTTTAAATGCATATCCAGGTGTGCATGTGGTGAGAGGTCTTAGAAACTAAGACACATAAGGACTTAGAAAGATCAGATGGGATTTTAAAATTCATAATCAAGAAATAGGCTGGTTATAAGACATACACCTAAATATAAGTATATGAAAACACATAACTGAAAATAAAGGCATGAGAAAAAAAATATACCAGACAAACAGTAATAGAAAACTGGTATACTGATATATTAATATAAGCCAAAATAGCCTTTAGTGATTTTTCCCTAAAAAAAGTTATGGCATTCAAAGAGTTATAACATAACCTTAATGATATATTGTTCAGTTGAACACTGTAACTTGTGTGTACATAACAACATAGGTTAAGACTACATAAAGCAAAGATGACAAAAGGAGAAACTGACGAACTTGATCTTTGAATGGTACATTTCAACCAAACTTCCTCAGTAATGGATCAAGCAAACCAAAACAGATTGAGTAAAGGTATAGGAAATTGGAGAAAACAACTTGCATCTCTCATTTTAATAGACACACATAAACGCCACATCCAACTAACAGAAAATACAGCAAAACACACCTAGCACAATAACGAAAATTGATGACATACTAGGCCATAGGGCACATCTAACAAATTTCAAAGAATCAATATCATAGAGGTCACAGTCTCTAACAAATGGCAATTAGAATAAAATGCAATAACAAAAAGGATCACTTGAAAAACCTCAAATTAATGGAAATTGGGAAATATACTTCTAATTAACTCATGGGTCAATAAATTTAGAATTGAATATTAGTGAAAATGTTGTATATCAAAACTTTAGGATGTGGCTATGTTGATTCTTGATGAGAAATTTATAAATTTAAAGATTTCTATTAGAAAATAAGACACGAAAAAAAGAAAAGTTTATTGTGCACCTTAAGAGATTAGAAGTTATTTTTTAATGAATAAACCTAGAGAAAGCAGAAGAAAGGAAATAATAAAGATAAAAGCAGAAATAAATAAATACAAAACAGATTAGCTGTTATACAGATACAAGACACAGGGTCAACAAAGCCAGTCATTTGTTCAAAAAAGACTAATTAAACTAATGAATTTGTGGCAAGAAAATCAAGAGGGGAAGGGAAAGGAAGAAAATAGAGGAAGAAGGAAACACATAAAACCATATTATGGAGGGTATACAACTATAAATGCAGTTGAGATGAAAATATTAATACAGTATGAACAACTAGATGGCAACATATTTGAAAACTTAGATGAAACAGGCCCAGTTTTAGAAAAGAATATAACTCACCAAAAATCGATTCAAGAAGAAATAGAAAACCCAATTTTTCCTTTAATCATTAAACAAATTAAATCAATAGTTTAAAATCTTCTCAATGAAACCCAGTCCAAAAGATTTTCAGTTCGTTCTACCAAGAATTCCATTCTTACACAAACTTGTCTATAGCATAGAAGCAGGAACGCTCTCCAAGTTGCAGCCTAGATTACTATCAGACAAACACAGAATGAGAAAAATAAATCACTAAGTCAATAATAGCCCAATTTCACCCATAAGCATAGATAAAAAATTCTAAACAAAATCATAGCAAACCTAACCTAGCAGTGTATTTAATAGAATATATTCTGACCAAGTTTGATTTAACTCAGAAATACAATTTTGATTTGATGTTAGAAAATATATTAATATAATTCTCCATATTAACAGAACAAAGGAGAATAGCCAGATGATTATCTCAATTGATGCAGAAGTCATTTGATAAAAGTCAACATTCATTTATGATAACAGCTCTTGGCAAACTAAGAATAGAAAGAATCTTCCTCATCCTGATAAAGGATATCAAGAAAAAACCCTCCAATAGGCATCATACCTAACAGTGAAACATTAAAAAACCTCCCCTTTAATATCAGGAACAAGGAAAGGATGCCCACTGTCACCACTTTTATTCAAAGTTGCTTTAAAGGCCTCCGCCAACAAGATAAGGAAAGTCAGAGAAATAAAAGATAAGGTTTGGAAAAGTAGAAATAGAACTGACATTATATGCTTATGATATTATTACATTGAAATCCAGAGAGAATATATGAACAAGTTATCAAAATTAATAAAAATATAAGACTGAGAGTTATGAAATAATATGGAAAAGCCTTTTTGATGTATATTTCAATTTGTCACTGGTATATAGAAATCCAGATTTATAATAACAAAAATAATATGGTACCTAGAAATAAATCCAAGAATATAAATATTTGTGTGATTTTATTTTTTAAAATAAGACTTATTGAAGTATATTAAAAAACGAAATTGGGAAAGATATGTATTGATGGATAGAAAGACTCAATATCATGAAGGTACCAAATTTTTTCCAGATTGATCCATAGATTTAACAGAATTCCAAAGTTTCCATAAGCAGATATTTTTGAACTTGGATAACTCTAAAACTCACATAGGGCAGGTACAGGAATACGTAATGTACTCCTAAAAAAGAAAAGTAGAGAAACTTACCCTACCAGATATTAAAATGCACAGACCCAATTTCAGATAGATTATATAATTAAATGTGATAGGCAAAACTTTAAACTTTTAGAAAACATTTTGTGATCTCAATATAGGAAAGTGTTTCTTAAGGCAAAAAGTGCAAACTATAAAGAATTTGTAAATCTATCTTAATAATTAATGTTTATCAAAGACATTATAAAACTGATAACCTATCAACTAGGAAAATATTTGCATTTTATATAACCAAAAAAGAACTCCTACCATTTAATAAGAAAAAGACAAGCAACCTGATAAAAAAAAAAAAAAAAAAAACCTGGATAAAAGACATGAAAAGGTATTTCATATAAGAGGACACGAGAAACATTGTTAACCTCATTTATAATCAGGAAAGGGCAAATTAAAGCCCCATCTAAAAGACTGGCAACAATTAAAATCTGATAATACCAAGGGTGGGAAAAGTTGTATAGCACTGATACAGTGGGAGTGTATACCCTGGTAGTAAGAATATCAGTTGGCACAGTCATTTGGAAAACAGTTCGGCATTCTATAGTAAAATCAAAGATTTTAATACTCTTTCTTAATACTCCACATCTTAATACTCTGCAGTTCCATTCCTAGGTATCCACTGTAGGGTAACTCTTGCACACACGCATAGAAAATAAATATCAGAGTACTCACAGGGCACTTTTCTTTTGTAATAACTAAACGCTGGACACAACTTGGCTGTGCATTGACAGGAAATGGATCAATAAATTGCCGGATATTCATACAAAGCAATGCTATGAGCGAAAAAAAAAAAAAAAGTGAATGAGCCAGCCACATGTACACATGTGGCAGTATTGACCAAGAAAAACGTGTGACTATTTCTATAAAGTTCAAAAGTATGAAAAAATAAATAATAGGGATGGATACCAGGGGTGCCAAAAAAATGTATACACATTTTAAGAGATGTTATCTATGTATTACTTTTCAAAGTTGAATTGAATTACGGTAGCAAGGTGTAGTATGATGCCTGCTCAAAAGATGGCGTTAATCAAATGTTAGCATCATTTGATGACAGCAATGGTGATGTTAGCATCACCATGCAACAGGCAGGACAATCAGAAAACGGTGGAAGCACAGTTATTGTTTGAGGAGCGCAAGACCATTATGGAGTGATATTTGAAATTCGAGAACATTATGGAAGTATACGACAATGGAGGCATGAGTCTGCAACAGAACCTCCAACACGCCCAACAATTGCACACATTCATGGTAAGTCTGAGACGTGTAGTACTGTGCGTGATGTACAAAAGGGAAGATCTGGGAATTCTCGCACAGCAAGTCCTGCTTGTTATGCTCTGGTGTTGGAACAGCTTACACGCTCACCACAGAAGTCTACCAATCAGTGTTCGCCATAATCAGAAGTGTCTGGATGCTGATGGTAACCGCTTTGAGCACCTCTTGTAATTGCAGAAGTCAAACGTGACTTGTATTCATCTTTTGTCATTGGTTGTATATTGAGTATTACAATTTTAATAGTTTTTTCCTTTCTGAAAATGTGTATACCTTTTTTTGGCACTCTCTGTATCTGATAAAACTGCAAAGAAGCGTAGATTTGAGCAAGGTTGCCTACGTGTTTTTGAACATTGCACAAGGACATCCAGCCAAGAGGGTGATGGAGATAAAATCTAGTTCTTTAAAGCTACTCCCAAACCTTTCACTCTGGTGTGAGCAATGCATCTCTACTTGAAGGAAAGGGGACCTTTTTCAAATTTACTCAAAGGAACCATGTTGGGGGTGGAGGTAACATACATGGGAGTGTCAAAAGTATTGGGAACATTCTGTGTCTTCAGCTGGGTGGTAGTATATCCCTGGACATGTTATTTACATTTTGTAAGTGGACATATGAAGAATACATTCTTTAGATATACATATACACACATCTATATACACAACATACATAGATAATTACACATATAATGTATGCTGTTTAAATAATGTATATATGGCATCTGCACATTCTATCTGCTTTGTATGTAGGAAATGTGATATATCTTACAATTTAAAAAATTTGCGAAAAGCATGTGGCATTAGGTTGTTTTAGCGTGACTATTAACTAATTTAAAAAGGAGTAAATAATAAATGTCCTGTGACCAATCAGTATTTCTCTTAGGCAAATAGTATATATTGTATATTATATATTTGTATCACCTTGCCAAATGATTTTAACTGATCTTTGTCAGGAAAATGACTTTTCCCAACTTTGAGAAATCAAAACTCAACAGGCCTGTAGTCAGATTTGAATGAGGCTACTCCACAAACCCAAAAGAGTTTGTGTTGTTAAATACAGCTACCTCCTATTCTTGTTATCTTTGTGAGTCTCTCTCTCTCTCTCTCTCTCTCTCTCTCTCTCTCTCTCTCTCTCTCTCTCCCCCCCTCCTCTATCTCTCCTTTTATCTCCCCCAACCCCCCGCAATATATATATATATATATATATATACATGCACATATATATATATATAATAATATATATAATAAATGAATGAGGCTGCAGAGAATGGCATCTTTAAATAGAGCATGATAGCCAGGATGGACGTTTACCTGCACAATGAAAAGCTTCCCAAAACAATCTCTCAGAGCATTACAGACCCTGGCCCAGCGTCTCAGTAAAGTGGGGCGATCAGTGTACAAAATACTCAGAACCTGTGGAAGAGAGGGACTTCCTGTGTGGAGTTCAGGGTTCTGGACTGAGTCCAGCTTCTCTCCCGGGCTTCGTTCAGCTCTCCACTCACCTCTGGGCGGTGTCTGTATGCGTGTCTGCACCACAGTGAAGAGAGGAAGCATGGCTGCCTCTGCCTTCACTCTGTCAGGCACTAGTACTTCTACCCGTGAAGGTAAAATGGTTGCACTGACTCTAAGACTCCTTCCCATTTATATGCAACTTTATAATTTCCAAAGGGTTTCCACATGTGTGATCCCATTTGAGCTTCCAGGCCCTGCTGTGAGGAAGGGAGAGAACAGCAGATGTTAACATTCCGCTTCATAAGATGGAGAACCTCAAGTCCCGGGATGTGAAATGACTCTTGTAAAGTCAAGTCAGGTGGGTCTTCTGGCTCCTCCTCCGATACTCTTCATTTTCATTCCACAGAGGATTGGATTAAGGCAGAAGAAGCGAAAGAGAAGACAGAGGTAAAGGGGGAAAAGACAAGGCACCGGTTGAAGAAAAGGAACATAGGTAAAGGGCAAAATGGCAGACAGTCCTGTGCAAAACCAGTGGGAGCAAATACGGGCAGGCCTCCACCTACGGGTACACCCAGAGTGTTCCCTTCAAGCCCCATCACTCACTAGAGGAGAGCAGATTAGAATGAGGGGCACCATTTGCCAAATGGATAGTGGTGTCATCATGAATGAGCAGGCCCGCTTGAGGGTGAGGCTGAGAGTTGAAATTTAGGTCTATCCATTCCAGGATCTTCTCTTTGTTCTCGTCTTTACTTGCAACCCCCATCAAAGAAGCAGCATCTGCCCTGTGATACTAGCTGATCATCCACCTGTCCAGGTAGGCGTCCCTCGGACAATGTGGACCTCACTCATAGCCACCATGACATCAAGATGGGCATAGGTCTTCCCAGAAGCCTGCCAGCCCAGGATCCCACTCTCCAGCAACCACGCATACCTTCCACTGTTGGAACACACCCAGGCCTTACGCCAGGCCTCTTTGCCAGTTGGCTCCCAGCTCCAATCCTTAAGTACTGCAGCCCATTCATTACCAGTGTGGTGCTGAGTATTCCTGTAGAACTTTTTTGCAAAGTTCTTGCCAAACCCTGGCAAGATGCAATTGAAGACAAGAAACAGTCTCCCCTTAGGTGGAGGTCACTATACAGTGGTACAGTTCTTGGAATCTAAAGATGGAGGTTTTTTAACTAACCATTTGATCTCCATTGCCTTAGTGTAAATTGGAAATGGATACCATATCTTTAATGCTAATTAGGCATTGCATTACTTAGTCTTCCAGGCCTCATGTAAATAACAATTAGCAATAATTTAGCAGTTGTACATGCTGGCATCTTGTAAGCCATACTATTGTATACCATTCCAAATTCCTTTGCATTAATTAGGATCATAAGCCAATCAGTACTAATTAGGAAGGAAATAAGTATAATAATAAATGCAACAAAATTAGGGATTTGTATCTGGTCGGTAGTTCCTTCCCTCTGCAGTTCATCAAATAGTCTTAATGCGTAGGAACTTCTCGTAATTGAAACTAATTATGAGGTTTCCCCTGCTACTCTGAGCCTCATGTTCAAATCCCACGAAGCTCATTAAATAAGTAACAAAACTGGAATCTTTAACACATATTGTAACTTGGATCATGTTAATTAGCACCACACGCAAAAGGCAGCAAGAGGCCGTTTAGCAGCCCCTGCTCTAGTTAAAGGAATGGGAGATTGGGATCTTTACAGTTCTTTAGGGCTTTTAAGAAGCCAGGCCAGTGGTGGGTGGGCACTGTGATGAGAAAGTCTGTGTGGTATTTCATGGGCACACAGGGGACTTGGAATCTGGGGCTAAGCTACACCATGACAGGTACGTTTCCAGCAGTCCCAGCTGTGTATGAAAAACATGTAAGTGTGATGGTGGTGGCCCAGTTACAATCTCCCATTACTCCAGGAACTTGCCCCACATTTGACTATCCATGGCTACCTCGCCCTTACTTGGGGCCAGGTGTAGAACTTTTCTCTTAAAGGTTGAGTGGTGAGCATGAAGGACCCTAGAGAATTCACTTGCCCTACACAGACTAAATCATATACACATAAACCCATGTGTCTGTTTCCAGGCAAACATATGTACCACTCAGGAGACATATTGACTGTATTCTCAGCTTCCAGCGCTGATCTAAATGACGGCCGTTCCCTTTCTGTGTACTGCTAGATCTGTAGATGGCTCTCAAGTCCTCATGGGAAGATGCGTAGAAGTGCACGCACCTTCCGTTGTGTCTTTTACCCTCCTCTCCACGCACTGGAGCGCTCTGAAGTCAAGCACTGGCGATAATGCTGGGAAGAGTCAGATACAGGGGGGTAAACCCACAGGGATGTTGGTTTATGGTATACCTACCTACAGTACTAGGACTCCATAACAATATCATTTACTGCTGTTTTATGGGAAGTACTTCTAAAATAACCCTAACAGAAAACACTTGTTACTCTACCACTATGACTTGTCAAGTTTGGTGGCTTAATGAGAAAAAAGACAGGACAAGAGATTTCCAGGCAACCAGCTTTACCAGAGCTAATGATGTCTTAAGCTGTTAATGTTAACTTTATATATTTGGGGAATAGAATCTTCTAGTTCTTACGTAATAAACAATTAATAACTCTGAGCATCCTTCTAGCTGCAACTAAGCCGTCACTCCTAAATAAAGCAGCTCTTACTATTTATTCTAGCTCATCAAAATCATTTCTGTTTCCTTTTTTTAAAATTTTACTCCCATAGCTCTAGTTATTGATGTGAGATCTACTTAGGTGTGGTTCCAAGTTCCTTGATGAGAAGCTTCAGGCAAGTCTGGTCTCCAGAACCAGATTATCAGTTATGCGAGAGCAGGAGTCCTCATATGTCATACTCTATTTGAGCCCTGCAGTGGCTGCCACAGGCTGCACACCACAAGTTTCCAGTAAGTTCTGCTCCACTCATGAAGTAAGCATTTAAAAGAGCATCCAGAACTCAGCATCAGAATGACACTTTGCAAGTCCAGAAATAATAATTTTGATTATTCTTATAGTATTCTCAGTATTTTTAATGTTATATCCTGTGAGTGGGAAGGAAGGTGCAGTCTTGATATTATCTACTAAATGCTAACCTGAAAAGAACTCTGGGACATGTGCAGTGTGCATCGTGCATCCATGTCACCTGCATTATTTTATCAGATATTAATGGATCGTGAATCTGGGGCTTTGTCTACACATAGGCACAATGGTATAGAAAGTTAGAACAGCCTCTCATGAAAAGCACTCTTATTCCATAGTAAAAGGGAAAGTAATGATTATTAGTTTGCCTGCATTGCTGACATTAGCTGACCTGGTGAATCCAAGGCATACTAGTTGATTCAATTTGTCTGTGTATGCACAGCCCCCAACATGACACACAAGTATTTTTGATGACATAATTCTGTACCGTGTAATGCTGAATAAGTGACAATGAAAGTAATAAGATAACAGCTACGCCCTTCCACTAGTAGCTTACAGTCTAGAGGTTTTCTTATCAAGAGCTTGTGCCTGACCATAAATTAAAAACAGCCAAATTAAAATGTTTAACCAAGAGACAGATAAAAAGCAAAACACAACAAGCCTGTTAGTCTTTCTTTTTTGAACCAGAGATTATAGTTCCCAATGTTCTTTTGTCCGTAGTCCAGTGTTACATTATACGACAGTGATCTGTTGCATGCCTGCCTCCCCTACTAGTGCTAGACTCTGGCTTCCTTGCTGCCATGAAGACCAGCAATGGTCTTCAGACAGTGTTTAAGCAAAAGGAATCCGATTTGGCATAAGAACGCCTAGGCTGGGCTTCTAAGCCAAAACTCCCATCCCCAGTAGAGGATGAAACAGGAGGCTGGTCTTGGTTATAAGGGAACCAGTGTATACATTTGGACTTGGACAGACAAAAACACACTTGGGTTAGTAGAATCAAGTCATTAGGCAGAGGCATAACTGAGAACAAGGCTCAGGGACAAAGCAGGAGCTGCGATGACCAGCCAGGACGCTGGGCAGCCCCTGTGTTGCCCTGAGGTCTTCTGTTCATGCTCCTGACGGACAACAGGGTCCAGGGTTGGGGGGCTGAGGTAGCTATGAAGGGGCAGGTCGGGGGGTAGGGGGAGGAATAGAGACTACAGTTAGAGAGACTCCTGTGGATCATGTCAGAACCCCATGTCTGTTCAAAGTTTGTCTAAATTTTACAAAGATAGTTTTAAAATTAAAACTACATGTATGTGTTAGGCTTAATAGGGAAACCTCCCAGACTTCTACAGCGTGACGTCTTATGATGTTTTCATTGGCAAAACTAAAGAAAAAGCAGAGAAGTTGTATAGGAATTTAATGAAGACCTTAAAACAGTAACTAAGATTTTGCAAAAAATCTATATCACTAGATCTGGGGTACACTATTGAACATGCATATAACACACACACGTGGAAAACTAGACAGTGTGCACTCTACATTTTTATCCACTTAAATGTGGTGCTGAGTTACAAACACAGCATGAGCAGCAAAGATGAGGCCGGGAGGTCCTGAAGGACCCCAACAAAATGGAGGTTGCAGTGGTCCACGTTTCCCTGACTACTTTGCAGATGTAGGATGCTTCTTTAGAAACGTGCATCTGTTCATTCATTCATTCATTCATTCATTCACTCTCCATATGCTAAGCACCTCCTCTGAATCTAACACTACACTAAGTGGTCCAGCTGCAGAGGACGGCAGTGCAGCCTGAGGGTCTCCCATGAACTGGGAGTCAGACTGACTTGGGTTCGAGTCTCAGCTCTTCCACTTGCAGTGTCAGACATTTGTGGTAAGTTGCCTTGCCACTCAAAGCCTCAATTCCCCCATCTATAAAATGAGGACAGTATTAAGTCCTGCCTCATTCAGTGTCATCGGATTAAATCTGATGGTAACTGAAAACCTCTTGGGCCAGCAGCACGTGGTACGAAGTAAGTGCACAGGAGTGTTAGTTGTTTTTGTTATTGCTTTTAAATGTCGGTATTCTCAGTGAGTAGAAAGCCAAGGGAGGCAAATGTTGGCTCACAGTAAGAGCTTTCTAACAGTGAGAGCTGTCCATGCAGGATGGGCCGCTCGAGCAGGTGATTGAGACTTTCATCTCACCTCTGCCATCCTTAGAGCCGAGCTTAGAGTCCCCGTCTGTCAGGTGGAAGGGACTCCTCCTTGAGGCAAAAGCTGGCGGCACAGATGTACTTTCCAGACTTTTCTAGCTTGCACTCCCGATCCTGTCATTCTCCAAGGGATTTGCAGCGGGACAGGAAGCAACATTGTGACTGCACCCTGTCTCCCTGCCCGCTGCTAGTTGCTTTACAGATGCATTGTAATTTGAAATTTGCAAAAGCCCTGCAATGAAGAGAACACTCCTCTCCTTTTGCAGTGCTGGAAACTGAGGCTTAACAGGGCCAAGTAACATCTCCAATATGGCACAACCAGGAAAAGGTAGAAGAGATCCCTGCTCCTTCACTCACTTCACTGCCTTCACTCACAAGTTAAACTCCTTCCGAGAATCGTCAGGAAAGTTGTCCAAGACAGAATGAAATCAGGAGGTATTTTGTCCCTGCAGAGTTAGAGGGAGATGCTCCTGTGTGAATCTCCAGATCTTGTGATTATCCAAAGCCCATGCCAAAAAAAAAAAAAAAAACTGCGTAAAAATACCTTAGATCCGACAAGTCTGAAAAAGCTCCCTCAGAAAATCTTCCCTTCCTCACATTGATCTCTTTAAAAAAAAAAGCTGCTCCATCATGTAGCTACACTGATGAAAGACAAGCCCAAACTGAACATTCCAGAAATTCACTATAGAATTCCATCTTTCAGATCTGGGATCAGAATGGGGCAGGGGGTGGAAGGGATGGTGCAGGGTGAGAGTTGAGGAGAAATTTTTTTTTTTTTTTTTTGGTCAAGAGGAACAGATTACATTCTTGAATCCTTTGCCATGTTATAAACAAGACTAAGCACACAGCATTCCTTCCGAAGCACATGGCCCTATTTTTAAAACACAGGTCTGGTCTCTCCTGGAACTCAGTGTTTGTCTCAATACTGTTCTTCCTATTCACTTAGGATTTGTTATAATTCTGTGCTATTATTAATGGTGGCCAGGAATGGAACAGTTCTTTCATTCATCTCCTCCCCTCCATACCCTCCATCTTTTGTAATTATGTTTTTAAGCCTGTAAATGTTTCCTAGGATGGTGCCCAATTTTAAGTGCTGCTTGTTATTACCTTGTGTGGGTGGTTTCACCCTGGTACCTGTCGCCTCCAGTTTTTGCTGGCATGTTGTGGTTGCCTTCTCCAAAGTACTCAGACCTCAGCAGAGACCTTACCTAAGGAGATATTACTGAGCTTCTTTCCTTTTCATGGAAAGGTGTTGGTTCTTTTTACTTTTTCAGGCCATTTTAAAGGAGGTCCATTGAAAAAAGGATCGTCAAGGGACAGTGGAAACTTGGCTGAAGTCAAGAACACTGGGGACCTTCCCTCTTCACTATTTCTTTGGGGATTGGTAGCTAAGGACTTGGATGGTTGGGGTGAGCGGATGGGTACCTTGGTATATAAGAGACACTAGTATTGCATAATTACATGTATCCATTTAATAAATATATGGATATGTACCAACCCAGAAGAATACGTCCTGTCTGAAGAGGACATTGTATCACATTCTACAAAGCTGCCATTGCTCAAAGAATTTTTGGAATATTTGTGGGATTGCCTCTAGAGACTTTGGTGCATATTCTTTTACATATTCTCAAGTAGGGAAAAATCTTCATCCTCTCCACAGCACTAGTGAATCAGTATAGTTTTTAGTTCTCAAATCGATGGTTATCACCAGATCCTGAGACTGCCTGTGTTGCTTGGCTCGCAATCTGGTTCTGATGGTTCCACACTTGGAGCCACTTTGGGGCAATGGCAGTGTCACTGGGATGCATGATTTGCATTCCATGAAAAGTCCCTTCCATTACGACCCATTTATGTGTGTCAGTCCAGGCCTCCTCAGTGGGCCATTGTCATATGCAAGCAGCATACTTACACTGGTAGTCTACACAACTGAGCACCATCATAGCCCGTTACGTGGGCAATGTCTGGTCTGGGCACAGCTTCAGAGCAAGTGCTTCTCACTGTAAATACATGAGGAAGACCACCTACATCCTCACTGTCAAACCATCCCCATCTGAGTCCAAAGACCCTTCCCCCTTAGATGCCCTGGGAATAGTGATGTGCTGAAAAACAGAGACAGCGGTAATCTGAAAGTCACATCTTCTAACTCTGTAGAAGACATTTAGTTGCACAGGGACACAAATATCGGTTGATGTTAGCCATCTATCATGGTGGCTTTCTTTTCAAATTAGGGAGCGGTGACCTTTCTTAAAGTTATGCTCTATGTTTGGGTGTGGATAGTCTTTTGGTAAGATTATATCTCACTAGAGCAGCGGTTCTCACCTTGGAGCAGTCTTGTCCCCTAGTAGACATTGGGCAATGTCTGGAAATATGTGTGTGTGTGTGTGTGTGTGTGTGTGGGTGTGTGTGTGTGTGTGTAGGAGTGTGGGTGTGGTTGGGGGCGGTCATCATACTGGCATCTAGTGAGTAGCGGACAGGGACACTGCTGAAAATCCTACAAGTCATAGGACTGCTCACCTCAAACCCTCCCCCACCCCCACCCATAAAAACATCACAGAATTGTCTGAACCAAATGTCAAGAGTTCTGAACTTGAGAAGCCCTATAACCAAACAAGTCTCACCTGATGAAATCAAGGCAGCCTATGGCATAAGCGTCAACATAGCCCTGACAAGCCTCTTCCTGTGGTTCTCTTAAGTTCATACCATGCAAATAGGAATGCTCCAAGTCGATGCTGCCCTTGGCATCCCAAGTTCATCCTTTCTGCACCCATGTGCGGCGTGAGCATTGCCCTTGTTTTAGCCTGGGCATGGCACATCCTATCACAGGTACTGTGCGGAAGACACACACGTCCGCTGCCCATGCTTTTGTGATCTTCACTTTCTGTTGTGTAACCAGATGCCTGTTATAGAATCAAAGAATATTAGAACTAAAAAGGATCTCCAGGTTTTCTTACCTGTGAGGAAACAGACATCTCAAGAATTCAGGTAACGCTTTGGATAGATAGAAACGGAGCCACGGAGGAACGGGGTCCCGGGAGATCTAACTTGGTGCTTATCTCACCACCTCATTTTTACCACACTTTCTTCTTGTCGGCGTGAAAAGCCGCAGCCCCAGGTCGATTGTACCAAGCTTGTAACAGATTTCCTTACATGCCCAGGCAATGAAATCACGGGGCCCACTCAGGGTGAGAGCATATTTCTCTCTGTTGCTGGACCCTGCAGAGCCTCTGAACTGTAAAGCTCAATTCCCTGACTTTGCTGCTGAGATTAGAGAACGGTTTTCTTCCTTCAGTTCACACACCATGTCATTTTTAAAACATCATTAATTGACGCTGGGAACAATCCTGATAAGCTTCCTCACCATCAGAGCCAGGGAACGCATCGGGAATACAGCTGATGGAAGGACAAAGGAATGTCATGGTTACGATTGTTATTTTTAAAGGAGAAGCTCAGTGATTTGCAAAGTACTGTAAGGGTTTTGCCACACTATCTTAGTGAAGGAATGAAACCAATGTTGTGACAAGACAGACACCAACCATCATCACTACAGGAATAAAAAAATTCTATAGTAAGAATGTACCACCACCTCAGTATACTAATTAGTCATATTTTGTTTTCCTTGGGATTTACTAAAACAAAAATCTTGACAGTCAACCCTTTAAAAATTCCCCAAATTAAGGTGCTTTTCAACACAATCTTAGTCTTTTAATAGAGTAAATGAAAGCAGGTTTAATAGTGATATTTCTGATGGGAAAACTGAGCAGAAGAATATTCAGCCCACCAGCCGGGAGGTGGGCCCGGTCTAAGATGTGGCCTCTAATTAGAGTTCCAGTCATAGGGTCAACAGATTTTTCCAAGTGAGAAAGAACTTCTAGGTCACTCAGGCCAGCTTATAGAAAATGCACAGTGGATTTGGGCTCAGGACTTTATAAAAAAGAAGAGGTGTGTAATCAAACTCAGGGAAAGAGATGAAGCACCCTAGCAGTGGTTGGAGGGGCTAGAATGCAAACTCACTTGAAGACAGCAAATCAGGGAATAAGCTTTAAAAACTATCTGAGGTCTGACTTGAGCCCTCCCATCTCCATGATGTTTTAAAAGTCTCTTAACCATCCCATTTCTCCCTTTCCTCAGCACTCTAATTAATATATATCTGTTTCTACTAACTCTCCCTTTCATTGTTCTTGGTAGGTTTATTCAGTGTCTCCACAACTGCCTTAATTTGCCAGGGCTGCCATAGCAAGGTCCC
The DNA here is from genome assembly GCF_036562045.2 of Rhinolophus sinicus. NCBI lineage: Eukaryota > Metazoa > Chordata > Mammalia > Chiroptera > Rhinolophidae > Rhinolophus > Rhinolophus sinicus. Next base: position 23,096,485 of record NC_133758.1, on the reverse strand, counting down.
ACGAGCTGGAGAGCTTAAGCAACAGAAATGTATTCTTTCATAATTCTGAAGGGTAGAAGTCCAAGATCAAGGTGTTGGCAGAACTGGTTCCTTCTGACAGCCATGAGGGAGAATCTGTTCCATGCCTCTCCTTGCTTCTGGGGGCTTCCTGGCGCACGTTGGTATTCCTTGACTTTTATACACATCACCCTGATCTCTCTGCCTTCACGTTACCAGGACCTTCGCCCCGTGTGCGTGTCCATCCCAAATGTCCCCTTTTGATAAGGACACGAGTCGTGCTAGTTTAAAAGGCCAGCTCAGGATCCTGTCTCAAGGAAGTGGTGAAGCAGAACATCAGAGCCTGCTCCTCTCCCAAAAGGAAACGACAGCTTGTGGAGGTCAAAGAGCAGAGACTTTGGAGTTTGCTAGACTAGGCAGCTTCTTCTAGCTCCACCTGTTTACCAGCTCTGACCTCAGGCAAAATGTTTGAGCTATCTAAGCCTCAGTTTTCTCCTCAGAGAAATGGGGATGGTAATGTACACCTCAAGATATAAAAGAGGAAGCAAAACGAAATCCCCAGATTTCCAGGTTCTCTTTCTTCCAGCTAAAGACAAGGTTCTGACTGCCCTATAAGCTAGAAAGAGCAGCTTCTACCTTCCCAGCATGGGCCCTGTGGTCAGCATGGCGACAGCCAGGGGGAGAGGAGGAATCCAGGCTCAGGGTGGGTTGGGAGCCCCCGTGTGTTAACAAGAGCTCTGACAGCAGTGCAGAAAAAGCCAGGTGGCAGAACAGCTCATCTCCTTGGCTGTGGGGGCAGAATGTGGTGCCTCCCCGAGAGCCCACTTCTACAGATGAGAAAATGGAGAGGACTGGGAGGCAGTTGCCACCTTGCGCGGTGGTGGCAACACTCCTTTTAATGAGGGCTCCTCAGAAGTCATGTTCTCAGAAGGGAGGATGCAAGAAGAGCTGTGTTTCCTCCCGGCCGCCAGCCGTACCTACAGGGCACCAGACGGAGCTGCACTCTCGGCACTAGGCCCTGCAGCCAACCTCGCAAAATGCTTTTTGGCGTTTGCCAACGGGTCTGCAGCTGCAACAGCAGGTGCTGGCTGCCAGGTTCCCCGTGGCAACCCAGGTGTACGCCAGGTTAGCAGCTCTGCCTAGGAGAAATGGCCTCCATCTCAAACACAGGTGGCCTGAAGCATGGAGGGGGCTGTGTCCCCCCATGGTGGGAAGATAATGATTGTGCTGGTTTTTATGGGGCATGATATAACCTCAGTGGGTGGTTCAGTAGAGCTGTGGCTTTTAGAGGGCATGGGAGATTGTAACACGCTTGGTGGTGTTTCTTGTTGGAGAGATTTTTTTTGTTGTTCTATTTTTTTTTATCATCATTCAGCCCGATTCATTATTATTCACAGGTTTCCGCAGGCCCTTGGTTAATACATTTATGACTCTAGGCGAGCACTGCTTCCAGCCACATGATAATTCAAGTTTGTCTTTGTGTGTTTTGTGGGAGTGTTCATATCTAGGATTTTATGTGGGGCTCTTTATGAAATTATGAATGAGATAGATTAGGAATTGCTAACCTGGTCTGTTTGGTGGGTAAACTAAGGCCCAGAGACTCACTTGCTTGGCTGTACACCGCATGTGTCAGGGAGCGAGGACCACAGTTCAGGTCTTCTGAGTCTTAGCGCCTCATCTTTTCCAATCTACCATGCGGTTCATGCCTCCTGCTAGTCCCTGTGTTTTTGTTTCCAGTTGCTAGTGAACTATTTAATCACATGTCTTTCCCTCTGATCGGCTGTGGTCTATCCTTTGGTACACAGATCAATGCCTGTTAACCACAGTCTCCCGCCTCAGAAGCTCTGTTACTGAGCACGACGGGAGGGAGAGAAAAGGGGAAATCCTCCCTTGTAAAAGCATCACGTCCCCTTCCGCACACCTATCTCCTGCATGCGCTCCCCCTCCTTCCAGCCCACCCCAAAATGTGTGTTTGGTCATGAACAGTTGTGCCTCCTGGAGATCCAGGCCAAGTGGGGCCTTAAGGGAGGCTTAACCAGGGCCCGAAAGCACTTTGGTTAAAGAGCAGCTGGTGCTTTTGCCCCAGCATATCGGTAAATTCACACCCGAATGGATTGTTTGTTAACTTCTGTTTCTTCTCCATATAGGAGGAAGCCTGGCCCTAGAAAATCTATAAAAGTTGATAATCCCCAAACTACATATGTACACGTGCACGCATGCATGCATACACACACACACACACACACACACACACACACACACGCTTCCTATTACTTTTTTCTGTACTCTTTAGGAACTTGACAGTGATATGTGGCAGGACATTTTTTGGCTTAGGCAGATGTTATAATGTGTTTGCATTCCTTAAACAAATAACTAAGTACACACTAAGGCAGCCCAGAAGTTTATAGAAGCACAGTGCTGAGAACGGATGTATCATTAATGGTTCTCGTGGGCGTTACCAACAATCCAGTTTCTAGGACTCCTGCCCCCTCACTTAATTCACAATTAACTGAAAATAATAACAACAGAAGCAATAAAGGAGCAGTTACCATGTGCCAGACATTATGCTAAATACGGTGCATGCGTTACTTATTTCTCACCACAACCGTATAGAGTTGAGTGCTACCAATATTTACAGATGAGAAAATTCAGGCTTGAGGGGGTTAAGTAATTTCTCAAGGTCATGACTATTATAACTGGTGTAGACTTGGGCTAGAGCCTGAAGAAAGACAAAGCTCTAATTTGTTTTTTAGCTTTATAGCAAGTTCTTGTTTGTTTGTTTGTTTGTTTGTTTGTTTGTTTGTTTGTTTTTAACCACTTTACTCAGTTATGTTTTACCTGTAAATCGTTGTACATAATTCATGTACACAACCTATGTGTTTGGGGATAAGTGTGCACCATGATACCACCATGATCATCTATCACCTCCCATAGCTTCCTCCCACCCCCTTTATTAATATTTTGTTGTTGTTGTAAGAATACTTAACATAGCATTGGCCCTCTTAGAAAATTTTAAGTATACAATACAGTACTATTGGCAGAGCTCTAATTTGAAAAGGCAAATTCCTTTTATAACTGGATGCTGACAGAATTACATATGATATTCAGTAAGAAAACATAATTTTTACAGTCGAGTCAAGTCAGTCAGTCAACTAATGTGGATGCTGTGGGGATGCCACAGAAATACTCATCACAGTTCTAGGATTAGAGATTCCATAGTGTGTTAGGGATAAGGAAGTGATACACAAATGAAAAAGTCAGTCACCAGTGATGATTCTGAGGTGGCTGCGATAGGACTGGGTTGTTAGAGGTACAGACTTCTGGTAGAGAAGAGACTTGCTCTCCATCCAGGTAGGCAGGGACATGTGTTGTGACACGAGCATGCACCACAGTGCCAGGCACCTAATAAAGATGTGGTCAATGATGAAACAAATAAACCAGCAAGATCATTTTATTCATAGTCAAGTGCGGGAATTCTCCAAGCCCCAGTCCTGTACCTCAGAGAGTATGGCGCACAATATTTCCATGAGAGCCAGACAAGGAAATGATGTCTTTGTTGAAATCACCCTACTGCTTCCTTCATCCACAGTCTCACTAGAAAAAAATAAAATAAAACAAAAAAGTGGAACTAAACAGTATACTCAGTGTCATACTTGATTTATACGAGGTCTGACAATTAAGTTCGCAAACTCATCCTAGAAAAAGTGCTCCATACCTCATTACTGAATATCACTACAGTCACCTTCGAAGTACTCCCCTTGGGAAGCTATGTACTTACACCAGCACCTTTTCCACCCTTCAAAGCCATTTTGGACTCTTTTTCTGGAATGGCCATCAGAGCTGTGGTCGTATTACCCTTGATGTCCTGAATGTCATTAGAATGTCTTCCTTTCAATATTTCCTTTATCTTTGGGTAAAGAAAGAAGTCATTGGGGGCCATATAGGTGAGTAGGGAGTGTGTTCCAATGCAGTTATTTGTTTACTGGCAAAAAACTCCCTCACAGACAGTGCTGTGTGAGTTGGTGCAGTTGTGAGTCAAGAGCCATGAATTGTTGGCGAAAATTTCAGGTTGTCTTAATTTTTTCACACAGCCTTTTCAGCACTTCCAAATAGTAAAGTTGGTTAACTATTTGTCCGGTTGTTACAAATTCATAATGAATAATCCCTCTGATATCAAAAAAGGTTAGCAACATCGTTGCAACAAGTTCGCACACTTAATTGTCAGACCTCCTATACAGGTGCAATCTCCTTCTCTCAGCGGCCAAGTCACAATGGGCTGACGAACAGCCAGGTCACAAACCGTTCTTCATGCAACACTGTTCTAGCGCTGCACACAGTAGGTCACAGCACTCTCCCAAAACTCCACTTCCCAAGCGTGGCTGTCCTGAGTGTGCACCAGCCTGTGTGCTGTCTCAGGAGTCACACTGCCGAGGTCTGAGTGCCACCTCTGCCAAGTTGTATGGCCTTGGACAATCCATTCTTGTGTGGAGACCACAGAGGGAGATTGTATGAATGAAAGAAAAGAGCCTATAAAAAATGTCTAACACATAGTATTGCTTTCTACCTGTTAGCTCTTCTTGCGGTGGTTGTTGATACTCTTGTTGTTGGAAAGGCTTGTCAAGTTCTTTTTTCTTTTTTTTTTTAACATTACGATCCCAGTAAAATAAATATCGTAGCATAAGATTAAAAAATACAGATCCCAGCTTGTATTAAGGGACTGAGAGATGGTAGGAAAGTAACCTCTTTTTCATTCTCCAGACTTAATTCAAGGGCGATGGGAGGGTGTAGGGATCAACATGAATCTTTACATGTTAAAATGCACTCGGGAATTGCTTTCACCAGGTACGATAAGACATGCAGATATGAAAAACGTTAGTCGTAAAGAAGAAGTTTATACTCACAGATCCCTAGAAACAGAGGGAACACCACACTGTGTGTCTGGTGTGCAGGGCCACACCGAGAAGCACCAGGGCAATAGTCTTTCCTGTGGTTTGCATAGGAAGGACCAGGCAAGGCAGGGCTGGCAGATTGAGGATTGACTGCTTTGAATCATTTGAGCGGACTGCAGAGTGAGAGATTGCACCTAGTTGCCTGGTACCTGCCCTGGGGTGAAATTAGGACAGTGGAATAGTGGCTCAACCTCTGCAAGCTCCATAAAGGAGGCAGTTGGTGGATATGGGCCCTGGATTAATTGGTTTGAGCATGAAAGGCATGCTGTCAGGGGAGTCATTTGCTATCTCTAGGAATTAGCTAGCTCTGGGAGAGATAGTCTCTCTAGGATCAATAAGGACCCAAATGTCAAAGCACCATAAAATATGAAAAATAAAAAAACATGATGAATGCACATGACCTGGCAGGAGTAGGGTTGATGAGAAAAGGCATATGATAGTTTTTAATCCGGCTCACAACCAATTCAGACAGCTTTCAGGTGAAGGAACCCCATGGGTATTTCCACTGTAGAAAGCAGGATGCTGGGGTGGTGCCAGCCACAGTGCCCCCACTCTACTACCATTCCCAGTGGTCACCCCTTTGGCCTTCGACCCTACCTACATGCTTTCGCTTTGATAACTCATTCCATGAGCGGCGCCACGAAAATCTGGTTGCCTCAGCCCAGTGGGAATTTTGCGACACCTGTTTCTAGAGCTGGATCCACTTAGATACACACAAGTTAGGGCGGTAACTGATTGTTTTTGAGCAGCAGCCACTTAATGCCCTTGCCCTTGTGTCGTCACTAGGCGTGTGAAGTCTAAAGCTCTAAGGCTGTGGTTGACAGACAAAACTCACCCACCAGGTTTCTCCCTGCTCTGTTTTTAAATTTGCTTTCAGGAAAAGGCATGTGGTGTCCATGACACTTGGGAATACACAGATGTGTTTAAACAACTTGGTTTCTTCTCAGGTTCTGCCTTAATTCAATCACCCATTCATTCTTCCATTCAACAGGCAAATGATGTTTGGCAGAATGTTTTTGTTGTTGTTTTCTGAATTCCCAGGCAGCATAGCACAATGAATCACTGAGCTTTGGGACGCAAATTCTCCAAAGTGGGAGGGGCAGGGAAAACCAGCATCTGCTGTGCGATCCGCAGTCAGAATGTCAGCTGAGGGAGTCAGAGAAGACAACCGGCAGCCATCCATTAGGTAACAACTGGACTTCCTACCGTCCATGGCAAGGAGATGGAGATTTAAAGGACTCGAAGGAATTGGTTTCATTCCCTTGTCACCCAGTTAGCTCTGGTCTGCTTCACTGGCCACAGTCTTCCCCTCACTCTGACCCACCATCCTACACTCAAGGAGCTGAGGAGGAGGATGTGCTGATGAATCAGGGCCTATCCACCCCATCATGGCAAAAATAGTTCAGGTGTGTCCTCCTGCTGTTGGGTCGGGATAGCATATTTCAATGTCAGCCCATGCCATCAGAGACGTGGCTCATAGCAATGGAAATACGTGAACTGGCAGACGTGGTTCAGCTTCCTGTTACCCTCCTGTCTAGTGGCTGCATACTGAGTTTTCTCCTGGCACACACTCAGGAAACAAAAACATAAAAGGAACCCAGTGTCTAGTTCTTGAGAGCGCCACATAGCCAAGAAACCAGGACTGTATAGCATTGTTTAGTGGTTAAGTCTTTGAAGGAAGCTTGCGTGCATTCACCTTCTGACTACCACCTGCTAGTTGTGGTAGCAAAGCACAATCACTTGCTTATCCTCACTGTGCCTCCTCTGTTCAATGGGAACAAATAGGCTTGTTGTAAATATGAAATGAGTTAATACATGTAAAGAGCTCGGAGAGTGTCCTAGCATAATATATGCACAATTTAAGTATTTGCTATGACCATTATTATAACTAGCATGCTTGTGAGGTCAAGAGTTTCAGGAACTGGAATTCATGCCTCACACAACCAGCGGGGAGCCTTCTCTGGCCTCACCACCTTGCCATCAGGTGTTCCCCGAGTAGTGCCGAGCATTCTAGGCCATGGGGAAGAAGCTCCTGGAAGCTGGATCACCTCCCCGCAGGTTTTCCAGGGTTCAGGGCACAGAGGGTAGAAAGGAATGGCTCTGAACCTGGCCAGACCTGAAAAGAAGGAACTGGGTGAGCCCCAACACCCAATACCATGGACAGGTATTAAGGTGCTAGAACAAAACCAACTTCACTAGCATCATCTTACAGGTCTGAGCGACATGGGTGTATCAGGCCATGTCACCTTTTGGGTCCTAATTCAGAAACCCGCCCTCTCTGCCAGCACTAGGTATTGCAGCCAATGCCTGGGTTTTGATCGACCTTCACTGCTGTCACCATGACACTTACCTAAGAAACTAACCTTAGTTAATCCACCTACAGTGCTTAGAAGCACAGCACTCTTACCTTTCCCAAGGCCTTAAAACTTAACAGACTAAACAGACATACACCTGGTGTTCTTCGGGTGACCCTCAGCAGGCGTCTGACCACTGCACCCATGCCCGGCGCCTCTTATAATTGTCCAAAGAGTCAGAAAGCTTCTGAGGATGTATAATCAGCCGTGCTTGTATGAAGTGAAAGAGGAGTTTTGGACCACACTTCTCACCTGTTAATTTACCTTTCTCAACGTTTCACACCAACAAGCACCTGTATAATGAAAGGCAGTGAGGGAGGGAGTTAGAGGCAAAATTATGCGATTGCAACAACCTTGGGTTGAACAGAGAAAAAGAATAGATCAGTGGTTCTACGTACGTAGGCCCATAAGTGATCTCTTTAACAGAGAGAAAGAAAAGAGATTTGACATTTGGTCATGGGAATATTTTGTCCTTGAGTTGGATGTTTTTGTAAGACATTTTATTCATTCAGTCCTCATAGTTACCATATGAGAGGAATGCGTACCATTTTACACTTAAGGAAAGTGAGGCCCAAAGTCCAACCCACAATCTCCACCCACTAGAGGTGACTTCCTAAAGCAGACAGTCCCACCCAGCATCACTGTAAGATATCAAACAACAAAAGAAAATGCAGCCCAGACGTGATAAAGCTGACCAGCTACTTATTTTGCTTTGTAGAAGCAAATAATTAGCTTGAGCTCTTGCAATTTCCTATGAACTGGGCTAGTGGGGTGGGAGAGATTTTCCCTTACATGTATTATTATAGGGAAGCCCATAATTGAATCTAATTTCTGCAGCTGCCATTAGAAAGCAGGATGGCAGCAGCAGCATCTGGGAAACAACAGAGGCCCATAGAGCAGGGTAGAATGTGCCAGAGTGCAACTGCGAAACCCAAGGTACAGGGCAAAGCCACCTGCCCTAAAGTGGCAGGAGACTGTGGCCCCCTGCAGCCCCCACCTCCAAAGGCAAGCATCACACAGAGTTCCTGTAGAGCAGAACCTCCTGTATCTTTGTTCTCCCTCTGCCACGGCTTGTAAGTATTAGCCTGATGTTGTTTACTTCTTTTCCCAATCTCTCCTAGGAATATGATTCACACGTTTTCAGATTTATTTGAACAAAATGCAATAAATATGCTGCTTCAATTTTAACTGCTGGCCTGTAGCCAGGGTTTTTAATGAATCTGGCCTGTGCTACTGAAGTGTTCCTGGATCTCCAGGGCTCTGGGTACTGTGAGATTACACACACACACACACACACACCCCTCCCCACCTCCTATTCCCTGGAGGGCCAGTGACTCACAGTCAACTGCAGGTTTTTCAGAGCAGACTGGTTAAAATTAGCAGGAGCCCTTATTGTTCAAGGAAAAGAAGGATTCCTCCATCCCCTTTCACGGCTGCATGGAAATGCCATCTTTTCATTTTTTTTCCCCTTCTGTTGGAATCGCTACACCCACCTCTGAAAGCTGCCATCATCAGCCTTTTTCTCTTCCTTTGTTTCCTTGCACATGGTCACTAGACCAGGATTAGCCTATGGGATGTTCATATAAAAACAACCGGATATTGGGGCTTCATGTGGAGATAAAAGGACTCTGAATAGATTTGCACCACAGCCAGTCAGTGCCCCGTGCTCTTAAGGCAGGAAGAGGAACATTCCCAAAGGTAGTCCCAGGCATGGCACCTGTTCTCAGAGGAGAATGAGAGATGCCAACAGCAGATCTGAGGCGCCCATCTCCTAGACCCCACCCTCCAGTAAATACAGCCAACAGAGGGTCAAACTGAGGAATCTACAAATGGGTCCCTCTTCGAGACCCCAGCCTCCTCTTTCTACAAGAAGGTTACCAGCACCCCCTCCAGCTGCAGGAACCCGAAACTCAAAAGTTAAGTGCCCATAATGAACACTTAGGGCTGTTATTGGTTGGCATCTCGGAACTCCTTAGGAACGAAGGGACTTACGGAGAGGGGTAATTTTAGGGCCTGGGGCATGTTTTCCCACTGGCAACAAAGATGTGGCTCCAGAGACTCCATCTGTCAAGATGGTGGCCAAGTGCTGCCTTGTTGCTAGTGAACTCTATCGCCTATTTTTCTTCTTTCAAAGAACAATCCAAGGTCTGATCTCTTCTATTATTACCAGTGATTTTTAGTGATGTCAGGAGCCCCTGTTGCTTTTTCTCTCTTGAAGTTACTATCAAAAGCAAATTATAGATTGTTCTGCAGGGGTCTGTCCACCCCACTCTATCCCCATCTCGTTTCATCACATCCCCTGATGGGACCTTCAAAACCATTAAACAAAATTCGCAAAGAAACTTGGAAGTCAGGCACCTGGACAGGCAAATAACGTGAAAGGCCTGGATACCCTTATGACCAGGGAAGAGGACCCGAATCCAGAGGTCCAGGTGGGAATAGTTTCACCAAAAACACACGGTGGGGCTCCTGAGAGCCTTCATTTCCTCGTCCGTGGAATGACAGAATCCATTGAGCGATCTTTCCAGCCCCTTTATTCGGAAATTCTGAGATCCGGGCAGCAGATGTTGAGTGGTTATTCCCTAACTTTTTTTCCCCTCGTGATACCTGAGAATTAAAGACACAGCTAAACACCTCCTTCTCTGTGTTTCACTTTCTTGAAATGGAATAATAAATGGCTCTTATTTCTGCCATGATTGCTCAAATCATAAAAATCACTCCCCCTTATTTATCATATCCATAGAATTGTGGAATGTTTTCTTATGGAGACTGGAATAAAACACCATCTTGTTTCCACTTCAAGGTAGTATTCGTGGTGTGTATTTGCGTGTGTCTCTCCTATGCCCCTTGCAGGCACCGAGGCAGATTCATAAGCACGCCTTGGTTGATCACATGATCTCTAGCTAGCCCTTTGCCTGGTGGGCACTGCCGAAATCACATGAGAAATATAGAACACAAACTCTGTCCTCAACTTTTTAATTGTCTTCTTGGGAAGGCAAGGTCACCGTGCATAATAATAACAACAACAACAACAACATACGTTGTTAAGAGCCAGGCAGTGTGCTACATACTCGATAGATCTTTATTGCATTTAAGCCTCAGCAAATTCCACAAAGTATCTCTTTTTATTTCCATTCTACCAACGAGGATTCTAAGGCTGAAATTCATTCATCTGCCCAAAGCTGAGCAGTGATTGAAATGTATCTGACTAATTTGATGAGTTTGAAATGTCATATAAGCAGTGCTAACCTGAGTGAGTGTACGCCAGGTGTACAGAGCAGTGATGGAGGTGGGGAGCTCTCTGCAAGGTCAGGGATGTGGAGGTTGTGCGTTAGGGAGGTTACCTGCTCCTTGAGTTTATACTGAAGGGAATAAGTAGGAACTAACCCTGGGCAGTGGTGAGGAGGCACTAGTTCAGAGGTGAGAAGGAGAGTACGGACTCCTGATAGGAGATGTTAAAAGGGACACTGGAAGACCACTGCTTCGCCACCCCCTCCGTCTGCTTTAACAACAGGAGAGAGAGCTTCCATTTGCCCAAAACTAGACCCTGGTAACTCTTTACACTGGATGGCCTTCAAGAAAATTCCTGGCTTGACAAAGGGCTGACCTCAGGTAATTTTGATTATTTTTAGAATGGAGCTTATAGAAACAAACACATTCCACTTATTACATAACCAAGGCTGGAAAAACAATGTTTTACTGTCAGTTTTATTACTTGGGAAATGTAATAATTTCCAATTTTGAGAAATACAGTCAGGGAATTATTTTTTATACTTTTTAAAAAATCCTGCGTTGGCTTCATTGGCACTTCTTGGCCACTCCATTTGCTCCCTGAACTTTGGTTTCAGCCTCCTTTCTTTTCTTTGGTAAGTTTAGTTCTCAGGTTCCTGTCAAACATGGAAGTTATTTCTTAGCTCTGAGTTCATGGACATTTTCCAGAGTTGCAGCCTAATTGCACATTCAGTCAGAATTTTTTTTTTTTTTTTTCAACAGGTTTGGCAACTTTTTAATCCCACATTAGGCCATTATCTGCTTGTATCCAGGGCCAACTAGACAAAATTAAAAAACACGCCACTTGCTGACAAGAGTTCTTTTCTTAAGCCTTTGCCTAAGGAAAACCTCTGATTCTTTCTGTCACTTTCTGGAGTCCAGACAATAAGGTGTCAGTCTGTATCTCTAGTAGCCATGGGAAAGGAAGACTCCCAGAAAGACTTGGGTTCAAATTCCTGAGAACATTTAATTGTGGTGAAGACGCTGAACATGTTTCTTAACATTGTTCAGCCTCATTTTCTTCACATAAATGTGCTTAATATCTTCCTCGTGGGGTTGTGGGAAGTTTCGATTAAAAGTGGCACATGTACTTGTTTAGTCTTCAACCAAGGACAGTTAGTAAAGTAACCAAAAGGACATCATTAAAAAGTGGCTTCCCCTGTAAGACAGCTGTAAGGCGTTCCCTCCTGAGTCATTGTTACCGTGAAGTACCCACAACCCTTGGGTGGGACACATGGTAGAAACACCCAGACGAGCCTGGACCTGACAGCGTTTCCCAGGCCTTTTCATGTCCAGTAAATACTGCATTTTGTTTCATTTATCTAATAGAAGTGAGATCTCTGCTGTCTTCTCAAAAAAATAGAAGTGCTCCCACATTTGGTGCTCAGATATTCCCTTACAATGGCCAGGTGATTTCCCTCCTGGTTAAGATCACAGGAAATCTACCTATCCAAAGTGCAGAATCAGGAGGAATTAGCGACCATAAAGAAACTCGGCACAAAAAGAAGTGGCATGCCCAAAGTCATAGAGCTAAAGACAAGTGAGCCTGGGAATGCCATCTCCCGAGCCTCTGTGCCTCTACTTCCTGCCGTGCAGCTTTCCTTCGGGACCGTAAGTCATATGTGGAGTCTCCCCGTGTGAAGATGCTTCTGTCCAGCACGGTGCCAAATATTCCAGACAACATCAGTGTGACGTGGCTGGTTCTCTATTCCACATACATCCATGAATGGGGGGTGTTTCTGCATTGAACTCATGCCAATGTTCACTATTCCTAACTTCTTCAGTGGTCTTCAGTCTTCAATTTGTATGGCTTGTCTTTAGTTAGGGTGAGAATCATCGCTGCCCTTTCTCAATTATTTTACTAATCCTCGCCCATCTTTACGTCATGCACCAATGGCATTTTTACCAAGGTCTGCCGCCAAAGCTCCTCTTCGTTATAGATGCTCAATAGATGTTTGATGAATAAACCAATGAATAAATATATGAATATTCCCAGCAGCATCTATCATTTGCTGGACTGACTTCAGTTTACAAATGAAACAAGCCAGGAAATTTCAATTTAGTAAAAGGATTTAGTGTGGGGCCTCTATGCCAATGAATAACTATCTTGACTCTTAACAAATTGTTAGCATGCCAAGGTTTGGAGCTGTAATATGCTTGCCTTCTCCTGGCCTTCTCTGTTCTGCTGGTTAGCTACCTACACGTTTCCTACCTGCATATCTGTCCTCTTGTCGTGGTAAAATGTTCACTCCCAGTTATTGTTCAGTTATTTCCTCTTCTCTCCCCAAACCTCCCTTTTCTCCCCCCTGTGTTCAGAGCGTCTTTAATAATTTGAGGTTAAGCATCAGTAGGAAATTCTGTATTGGGAATAAAGTCCTCCAAAAACTATATCAAATATCCAGCTCATGAAGACAGGAAGAAAGTGTGAAAACCTAACTACACGTGTATACAAATCCACACTTGTAAAACACACGTTGGGTGGGGACTTACCTTCTTGAAAACATATTATAATTTTCTAAAAGTCCTCACCTCCAGCTTCCTCTAAGCAGTGAGCTGTCCAAATGAACGAAACAAGATTTGATGTACAAAAATGATTTGAACATGGGTTTAGGTGTCTTCATGGCAAGGTTGACTTACCCAGGAGTTTGCCCATCATGCTGTGAAGGGAACTTCTCATGTGGGGTTTGCCCAGTACAGATTGAGGAAGGGAAAAGGAAATAGAGGAGAAAGGGCAAGTAGGGTTGTGAACAGTAGGGCAGACTGGTGAACCATGCGAGAGCAAAGGGTCAATTTCTACCCTTGATTTAAAAACATCTTATCTTGGCTGCCTTCTCAGAAACCCGCTGGGAACGGCTTTTGTCCCCTGCAATCCAAGTAGTACACATGGAGAACAAACCAGCTCTTTGCCGTGGCTGAGTGTTTGTGTGTCTACGGGGAAATCCTTCATGACGCCCCCTTACTCACATGTGAAATCCCAACTCCTAGCACCATTCCCAGCCTGACCCAGGGCGGCGTCTGCTGTTACACTTCACCTGCTCGCCTCACAGAATTCCTTCCTTCCCCAAACATGCCAGTCTGCTTTAGGCTTAGTACCGTGCACCTGCTGCTCTCTCTTCCTGGAATTTATTTTATCCCCTTTCAGCCAATACTTCCAAATTATTAGAGAGACTGAAGTGTCACCTCCTTGGTGAAGTCCTTCCTGAGCCAGTAGGGAAGTCACTCATTCCCCTACCCCCACCCCCACACGTCCCCTCCCCAGTCCGGCTCTTAGGCCTGACTATTGTCTTGACCACAGACTGTTAAAAACTAGTATTTACACGTTTGCCTCCAGGACCCTGAGAATTAAGATTTATCTTTGTGTCCTCACATTTAAACCTGGGGGATAGGTACTATTATTAATTTCATTATTGATGAGACAACCAAAGCACAGAGAGGCTGAATAATTGTCAAGGCTCAGACAGCCAGTAGCTTGTAGAACTATGATTTGAACACAGGGCATGTGGGCTCAGAGCTCACCCTTTTAACCATTTTGAAATGTCACCCTTCCTTAAAAAACGAGCATCCTGGTTACTTTGCTACTTGTACTGTGTTACGTATATTAATAGGACTTCTTGTTCTTAGCCATCCAGATCAATTACGGAAGTTTGTATGTGAGTGTTATACCGTTAATAAATTCCATTTTAAACTATTGGTCTAGAATACATGCTAGATAAAATTTCCCCAATAAATCTCTAGTGTGGCCCCAGGAGCCATGAAGAGGAATGTGGGTGGTGTTTTTAGCTCAGGGGAGATTGTTATTTTTATTTAAATTTCTTGTTCCTGCATCTTGTTTCTTCAACTAAAATATGTGACTGGCCCAAGACGGGACTGTTTCTTATACCTTAAGGGTGCCCCTAAGGACCTGGAATTGCTGTGTTCACCATAGGCACGGAAACTTTTGCTGACTAAATTAACACAAGAACAAAACGGCTTCCTGATTGCCAACCACCAAACCTGTATTGACAATGTAGCATCATGTTGAATATTCGATAGCTGACCAACTTTCTTACTGCATTCCGAGCTCTCAGAGAGTTGGAAGTTAGTTGGGATGGCAGAGATGGAGTGATCACTTGGCCAGCCACCTCTCCTCTAAATCTCCAGCCCTTTAGTCAAGCATCTGGTAGCTTCCATCCTAATCATCTTGTAATTATCCGATGTTTCCTGTACTGGTTCCTGGCTGGCTTGTTCTGAGCACATCCTCTGTGCCAGCCAGGGTGCTAAGCATTTTGCAGGTATTATCTCACTTAATCCCTGTGCTAGCCCTCTGAAGTTGGTGATTTATTAAACCTTTTTTTTTTCTTAAATAAGGAACCTGAAGCTTCGAGAGGTTAAATAATTTGAACAAGGTCAAATACCTAGTTAAACGACAGAGCTGGGATTTAAACCAGGGGCCTTCTAACTCCAGGGTTACAGCCTTGTCCACCAGTTGAAAACTCCTTTCCTTGTAAGTAAATAGTGCGGTTCTCAATAACTGGCTAACAACATTTGCATTCCAGTTCTCTCTTATGCAGAATGTTTCTGTCGCATGTCTTTGTTTCAGTTTTCTCCACTTTAACCACCCCCCTTTTGAATAAGGACTAAAAACGTGTACAGATTTTTAAATTCTGAACTAGCATCTTATCCTCACCTCCCTGATTCCATGAGCCTGGATAGTTTGAGGCTGTTTTTCCTGAAATTCGTATTCCTTTTTTTTTTTTTTAAGTACTAGAATCCTGCCTCCAGACCCATTTCTTGGGTCTTCCAAATGAAATCCGGAGTGCAGACATCCTTATTCTCCAGCTCTGTCTCAAGATGAGGCTGTCCGTAATTGGACTGACTCCCTGAGAATCTGGGAGTCGAATGCAGTATTCCCTTTACCAGTCCCAAACCTCCCCAGTGACTCAGTTTCATTCTCTAATCTCAAGCCCCACCAGGGGCTCCTCATTCCCAGTGTCCACTTCTGGAAATGTCCCTTCACTCTCATCTGGGTGACGGAGAGACCTCCTCTGATGCCCTATTAAAATACTCCCCTTTTATCTTATATTGTATTATCAGTCTTGCTGCATGAAATGGCACATTGTCCATTAGCTCTGTTTGTGCACCAATACAGTGGTGGTAACCAACACAGGCATTATCCAAACCAAACATCTGGGACCACTTTGGGTCTGAAATTTCCTTAGAGGATGGTTGGGGGAGAAAAAAAATGCACTTTATCCCATTTCTTGAACAGAGGCTTGCATAATCAACCAAGTAGAAAGAAAGGTTGAGATGCATTTAACCTCATTAGTTTCAGTAGGACTGGCTCTCCCCAATCCATCAGAATTGAGCTACATTAGTGAAACTCAACTATCTCCCAATCTCATTTACATAATGGATGAGATGTGAAATGAACCCAATGCAAGGAGTGCCGCCCGGAGGCATCAAAGTTTATCACAATATGTAAGAGTTCTTTTAGATCATTGCATTAAATTTCCACTAACAAGATACCAAATTAATTGTCTGTGTTACTGTACTAGCCCAAAGTCTAGTAGTGAGTAGAGAGTATCAGTGAGGAAGGTAGCTGGGGTTTCAAGGACTGTGAGCGGGGAGGGAAGTGATGAAGGATACCTTAGCTTTCTTCTGCCCCTTTAAGAAATCCTAGCCACCTCTGCAATCTGATGGTGGACTTTGGTTTTATTAGTGAGGTAAGCGAGGATGAGTAAATCAACTGTATCAGACAAGCCTCAGGACATCTAGAAATTGATCATTCTGCCGAAATAAGCACTCTGTGTTTATTAGCTGGGAGTTCATCACTATCACTTCTCCTCATCCAATTCCTAAGAGATTTCAAAGCCATCATCATGGTATTAGCTCGTCTGACTGAACTACTAGAGATAAAGATTAGGAGATCTATCTAATGATGGGTCTGAGTTTGTGTGATTTTTTTTTTTCTCTTCTATTGCAAAGAAGGGAGCTTTTCTAGCACACAATCTGTGTCTATATATGTATGCCTGCACACAATTACAATGTGCTTGCATACTGAATTGAAATAGTGGAACAAAGTAGGTGGTTTGAAGAAAGACACCCAGTAAAGCTCTTGAAACAATGCAACTGTCCCATCCCTAAGGAAATAACTACTGAACAGGGGGAAGTATGCGAAGCTGACTTCTCTAGCTGACACAGTGTGCCTATACAGTGGGTGATGTGGCACTAAAAAGATGAATTAGATTCCGTAACCACATTTATAACCCAACATCCATTCATGGCCGGACTCCTTCAGATATGTCCATAAGAGATGAGTACATATCAGACTGATCTCTCACAAACCAGTAAATATGCATTTATCTATTTATATATATATTTATAGACACACGTGCACTTAAGCTCCTGATATCAACCTCTTTTCTCAATGTGGCTTCTAAATAAGCAGTAATCAAAATGCAAATAAGGTGACCCAGTTAGCATCCAGATCTGTATTACCATGCAGATGTGCTCTGTGACTGTGCTCTAAAGGTAAAAAGGAAGACACTATAAAAGATGCTCGTATTAACCAGCGTTGACTACTAACCCCTTCCTATTAGGGAGAATCCAGGGAAGACTCTCCCAGAGTCCATGGTCTTACAGCTGGGATCAAATCTCTCATGTTTGGCTTGGTCTGTTTCTAAACTGCTTTGTGAGTGTAGCATGAAAAGCATGCAACGGGAGAGCAAGACTGCATTCATGAAGTTTCAGAATGGAACCTGTGTGGCAGAAAGCTAACATGCTGACCTGACACAGTCCCAGAATAAGGCTGGAGTCAGAGTCACAGTTCTGCCATCCTCCCTGTGTGACACCAGGCAAAGCAAGTTACATCCCCTTCCTGGGGCTCAGTTGCCCAGGAAGAAGTATACTAACTTTGAACTGCCTTGACATTACTTGGCTGAAGCTTTTCTGTATTTATCTATTGATGAAGCATGTACCATGCCTTAGGTACATTACGGTAGCAAATTTTTAAACTACCTGAGAGCCAAGGACATAACAAGACTTGGTGCGTTGTGTTATTAAATTGGTTTTAATTCCATGTATGCATTGTTTCTTCCCTGTTGATACCATTTGAAAATTCCTCTGTTCTGTTTTTTAGAGAACAGGTACCACTCAATTGTCTCTACTTTTTTTTTTTAAATGGGAGCTGTTACATCAGCATTCTACTTAATTCTGTCTGTCTGCCCTTTGCCCTTCTGTGGCATGTTCACTGGCTTGAGGGGAAAGCGGAGCTGAAATCTAGTCCATCCTATTCCATAAGCAGTGGTGATACATTGCACATAGGAAGCCATGCCTTTTTCTGATTTTCACAATGGTACTCTCTCTTTGCTAAGATCTGGGTCCTTGGTCTCTATCCACCTAGACAGGATGCCTGTTTCTTATTCACCTAAAGATAACTGTTTGAGTAGCAGAGGCTCTGCCTTTTGATGATTAAAAAGCACTTTTAGATCTTTTGGTGCCTTTAAAAAAAGTTACAGCTACCTTATGCTACCCAGAGATTATTAGAATGTAATTCTTGGAAAACAGGAACTTCAACTGTTTTGACCAGTGCCATGTCTCTGGTATGGTAAATGTTCAGAAAATATTTATTGATCTAAGGAATAAGCTGATACAGCAAAAATAACACTTTTATTGACTTTGGTACAGAAAAATATTATTTCCCAAATCCTAGGAGTATCTCAGGCTTGATTCACTTTCTTCTGTCACATATATCCCTCCTATTGCTATGAGTGACAATCGTGTGCAAACAAGAAAAAATAGCCATGGAAGAATCTGAAAAGACAACCAGTATATTAGAAAGGAAATTATTATCAAGTTTTCAGGAGCAGTTTCCTCTTGTGAAAAATATGTTATTTACCGTTTTACCCTAACGTCAATGTGTTATAGGAAAGGAAAGAACATCAAGTTGGGTTAAGACGCATGGATTTCAGTACCATTTTTTTCCACATGCATGATATGAGAGCCTGGGTAAATCATCTAGTCCTCTGTGCCTCAGTTTCCTTATTTGTGAATTCGGACTTGCACCATCTGCCTCTTGTTATCCACAGAGATGCTACAAGAGGCAAATAGCATAAAGCACATCCAAGTTCTTTGCAAGATTAAAAGCCACTGACTGCTCAACATAACATGCCTCTCCGTCCATGCCACGCCCTGTATTCTACCGTGTAAATGAGATCAGGGAGGCGACTGCAGGAACCAAGCATCCCAGTGGTGTCAGCCTCTCCCACTATGCCAGCCTAGGCTTTGTCACCAGGAAACATCGGCATTTGCAAATCTTACAATTAAGAAATTAATTAAGGTGTTCAAGAAGCCTATATTTATCACATACTGTTTTCTAGATATGCTACTTTCTGCAGTGTTTGTTACAAACTAAATTACCTATGACTCCTGGGTGATGAACCCAATCAGCCTCATAGGTTAAAGAACCTATGAGATGAGGACCAACTAGTTCTTCCCACTGCTTACAAGCTGTGTAATTTTAGATAAGTTATGTGACCTCTCTGAACCTTCATTGTCTCATCTAGAAAAGGGGAGTAAATATTAGCCATCCCACAAAGGATTTTTTGTTTGTTTGTTTGTTTGTTTGTTTGTTTTCCCCATAGAGAAAATAAGATAAAGTAGGTAAGTAGCTTTAGAATTACTCTAAGGTGAGGCTGGTTTTTATTATCCAGGGTCACAGAGCTCATTAAAGGGATCCTGGGAAAGTCAGCCACCAGAGCCTGCTTTCCTCCATGACCCCTGTGACCTTGAGCAACCTGGGGAAGAGGTAATTGAACAGCAACTACTAGTTTGGAAGAACCGGAATCAAAATATCGAAGCTATTGACTCACCCTTAAGGCAGTAAACAGTGCTTTGGTCTCTGACCTTTGTGCATCCTGGGGCAGTCAATAACCTGGCCGCTAGACGCACCACCTGCCACTGATTCTGATTTGGGAGTACTTTAACCTTGAACTGAGCTCCAAGTAACCAAGGCAACAGGAAGTGAGCTTCTGCGTTGGAGGAGTAGGAATCCATAAATCAAATCCCTAATGCAAACACGGTGTGCAGGTAGAGGTTTGAGGGGATAAGTGGTCTATGAGAAATTACCTTTGAAAATGAGCGACTGTCCCTCGATACACTGCAGCACAGTTTCAAAGACTTTGAAAAGAATGTATCAATAGAGGTCAACAGGTTATAGCAGAATGTTTTCATATAGGTTTAACTTTTTTTTTTTATTTCCTCTTGGCTCTGTCTTTAATTATGAACAGATGTTGGACCCACAAAGTTATTAGCATTGTTATTTCCTCCTTTAAAATCGTGCTGGCCTCTACGTAAGCAAGCTGCAGTACAATTTGTCCTGTGTTGGGGTTCGGAGAGGCTCTGAGCACAGCGACCAAGTGTGCTCTCCATAAAGCCTGTGTCTGATGTTGGCATAGGGATCCCTTCCCAGATTAAAGCGTTTTCATCTTCCCTCACACCCCAGTGTAAGCAGCTCAGTGGTCCAGTCGGTACGATGCTCTGCGTAGATCTCAGTTTCTTTATGATTGATCTCCAGCCTTAAAAATTTCCTTCCCATGGAGAGAGAGAATCCGGGCTTAGGCTAGGAGGACACTTTCCGAATGTCCACCACCCTGCCCTCCCGTGTTTGTGAGAACTTGGTTCTGAACTGTTTTACATTTGCCTAGTCATTTGGGTACCTGTCCGTGGACCATCGGCTGCCACCTGAAATGAGGGAAAACAAAGACTTGCAGTGGCCAGCCTGCCCGATACCCTCTCTCTAGAAGCCTCCCATTCCAGTTTCCTGAGGCCTCTGCTCTCAGGCAGATTTTGTGGATTACAAGTGCTGTTAGGTTAGCCTTTGTTTAAAACATATCCAATATTTCTTGCCCGCGTGTGTATACCATTTCTTGGATTGTTTCCATAATCCTTTCAAAACTTGCTAATATCTGAGAAAATGTCAGGGCGTTTTTCTTTTTTTTTTTTTCAATTTGTTTTCAAATTCATTGGATGGCAGCTAGCAAACAGCCTATAATAGAAAACCCTAAATTATCTAGGGTTTTCAAGACAGCTAACTAGTGACAATCTGAATTATAGAGTGTTTTAAGTGTCATTTTATTACTTTTAACGTATTCTGTAACATAAACACTTGAGTAGGAAAGTATGCCCAATAGAGGCATGATCGGATCAACTTTAATGAAGTCATGTGGACTGAGACTAATTTGGATTGTGAACATTTGCATGAAAATGGGTACAACTGAAATGACTTGAAATCAGTTTGTTCCCAAGTGGGAGTTAAATACCCACCTGCTAATCAGGCTTACGGCTCACTCCCTGAGCATGTCATAATCCGAGCAAAGAATTACCTGCCCAACCTGTGTCCACAGGTGCACAGTTGACGTATCGGTGAGCTTTTGCCAAAGAGCCGTTAGCTCTGATAACACTCGGACAGTTAGAGGTGCAGAGGTGAGCTGTGGACAGGACGCCAGCGTCCGTTTGATGGGAGCGAGGCCGTGGCCCCGGGGAGTTCCGAAAGGGGATGTTCATCAGCCTCAGGCCTGTGGTCCCCACTTCAGATTTGTCAGCGGCACCACCGTCCGCCCCAATCCCAGGCTCTGGTAGGCGTCTAGATTTTTCCCAAAGTATGTTTCTTTTTTCAATGGAGAAAGAGTGTAATACACGTTTGTGGTGTTAAAAGTATTAACAATAAAGCAGGCTAAGGAGTAAAGGTTAAAACTCCCCCTTCCTCACCAGTCTCCCTGGTGCTTTCCTTCCTTGGAGTCACCATTGTTAACTGTGCGGATGTGTCTCCTTGCGGTGATTCTGTGTGCATTTTACACACATGTGTGTCCTCGCCTATTGCTGGCACACTGTATGCATTTGCGGCACTTCCTGGTTTCCAGATGCGTGTGCCTTGCAGTCTTTCTATCACAGAGTTTGATGTGTGTCTACCTCCATTGTCAAAATGCTATGGAATATAAAATTTTTTTTAAAAAGCCTAAATGGTATTGTTATTCATAGCATCTGGCGCAAGAGGTTCAGAGACAGGGACGGAGAGTAGGAAGAAGGTAGTCGACGGGAAATGAAAATGTCAACGTGGACTTTCTCCCACAGATACCTTTGTTAGGTGCCTGGAAAAGTGTCTTCTCCAGGTGTGGTACTAGGGGCCTCTGCGTCCCCAGCAAGAAACGTGCTGTCAGCAGACTGGAGTCGTGGGCAGGTGTCAGGAGATGGCCCGGTGGAACAAGATGATGCTTCGGTGTAGCATCTGGCTACTTGAAACCTTCCAGCTCTGACATTCAGAGCTGTGTGGGTTTAGTCACTTCTCTCTTAACCTCTCAGAAATGTGTTGTCTTCATCTGTAAAATTAAGAAAATAGTAACCTCCACACTACATGATTCACAGGGCCGTCATTAGGCCCCAGTGAGCTGTTCTCACAGTGGTGGGAAGATAATGTTACTCTGGGAGAGTACCGCTCAAGTTGGTTGGGGTAGAAAAACAAAGTCAAGAGCTAACATGTTTCCCTGAAAATAAGACCTAGCCGGACAATCAGCTCTAATGCGTCTTTTGGAGCAAAAATTAATATAAGACCCAGTATAATAATATTATATTATATTATATTATATTATATTATATTATATTATATTATATTATATTATATTATATTACATTACATTATATTATACTGGGTATTGTATTATTATATTATATTGTATTATATTGTATTATATCCTGAGATCTGATCTTATATTATAGTAAAATAGGACCAGGTCTTATATTAATTTTTGCTCCAAAAGACACATTAGAGCTGATGGTCCAGCTAGCTCTTATTTTCGGGGAAACAGGGTGCTGTGATAAAGCCCCATATGTTGTTGTTGCTGCCAGTAGTGCCGTGTAGCCTGTAAGTGAAGAAACTCCGAGCAGGTGACCATTTGACATGGGTTCATTCACCGCCAGCCTCTGGACTTCTGCTTGGATGAGTTGGAGAATCACTTTTGCAGTGGAGGATGTAGAGAGAGCCCAGAAATCCTCAGTCATGCCAGGGAAGAGAACTGAGCCTTTGCTGGCTGGTTTCGGTCGGGCTTGATGAAACACAGGTTAGAATAGTGAGAGTAGCAATCACAGGGGCAATACTAACGAGAAACGTTTACCTTGTGTGGACTGTGTGCCAGACACTGTTCTAAGCACTTTGCATAGACTGACCTGTGGGTGCTGCCAGGCACCTCTGCGAGAGTGTTCATCCCATTTGTACAGTGAAGGAAGCTTAAAGCTTGGAGAGGTTAAGTCACTTGCTCGTGATCACACAGCTGGAAAGTAGGAAAGCCTGGATTCAAGCCCAGGGAACAAGGTTCCAGAACATGTCGTACAATTTGTTACATAGTAAATTTCCAGGCCCTTCCCGAGGCACCTCACAAAAGTCTACCCGGGCTTTTCAGCATCATAAGAACATGACTTATGATGCTTATTATGACCAGACACTCAAAGGCCCTCAAATCAGCTCTCCCTTAGCCTAATGACTGTTGTTCCACACCAGTCCCCACAACGCATCTTCGCCTCCAGCAGGCTGGTCTCTCATCTGGATCGTCTTCATTTCTCCATCGATGACAACATATGCCTTCCCCTCATCTGTGCTGCTCTAGCATGAGATGAGCTCTAGAAAACCTCTCCTCACTTCTTCCCACATGAATCCCTACCTCCTGAAAACTCCCCAAGCACTTAGGACGAATGACACACATGCCTGCCCGTAGTTGTTGCCCATGTTTTTTCTTCTTATTTAGTCTTGTCTCCCGAGCTGGATGAGATGAGAAGCCTCACCAGGGTGGGATCCACTTCTCCCCATCATTCTGCATACAGCATGCAATACAACCTCTGCCGAGATGGGCTTCTCAATCCACAGGCAGCAAAGCATGACAGATGAAGGAGTCTACTGTTTCATTACGCCTATGCCCCAACCCTGCTTCCAGGCTGCCAACCTGGACAGTCATCGCCACTCACCTCAGCCACAAAACCCAAACCAGTCATGCTTCTCTCTCTTTTTTTTCTTTAAACATTCTAAAATTTCTCATACCAGAAGGAGGTCAGATCATTTGATGATTTCCTCAAGTCGTTTTCAGCTTTTATGTTGTCTGTCTTCCTGTTCCTTCCAAGTAACTACAGGCTTTGTAATTCTTGTTTCTTTTAGGGCTGCCAAGTCCCCACTTAAAAGTGGACCAGACGGCAACACATGGTAAGAACGAGGGCTGCGTGTCCACCATGATGACCAGGAAGAAGCCAGCTGCAGCTGACAGTGTCACACTTCCACCTGCCCCAGTGTTATCTCTCCTTGCTGCGTCTGCAGCAACCTCGGACGCAGGTGAGCACTTTTACAGTGACGGTGGGCATGGAGATGGCCCCCTAGGAATGTGCTGTTGACAGGTAAGAGTGCTCTCTTTAGCCAACCTCCCATAGACACCGAGCATGTGAGCTGTTTCAGCACTGGACTTTTCAAGTGGGAGGAGGTCTAAGAAAAGAAGGAGATCAGGTAGGAACCTGGACGCAAAAGTCCTCTTGAAGAAGCTTTCCATTGAAATGATAACAGTATCAATTAATCTTTATCGAGCTGTAGTAACTATGAGTCTGCATCCAGGGCCTTATGTGTGTTATCTCATGTACCTCATACAAAATCTCTGTGAGGTAAATACTTGTATCTTCATTTCAGGAGACGAAGCTAAGAGTAGAGGAACTTGCCCCAGGAACCTGTGGGCAGTCAGGATTCCAATTCAAGACCTAAACCCATGCTCCCAACCACTGCATTTCAAAACACCTCCCTTGTTCCCCAGGGTTTGGAGACAGTACCAGAGTTTGCCTGAGGCCTTGATTCATTCGACCCCCATGATGTCATGAATTCCTCAATAGTCACAAGACTTCTCACTGGCAGTTGATGAAATATAAATTTTTTATTCTGACATCCCAAATGCTCTGCCTTCCTCCACGCTCCACATAATCTCTCACCAGCCCCCACTTTGCCACATTCATCCCTACAGCCAGGAAGGCAGGCCTTGGACTTGGCTTCACACCTTTCTTTGAGGACAAGCTCCCTCAATTCCTGTTCACATCTCACCAATCTTCAAGGCCCAGCCAGTTACACCTCCTTCCAATACCTGTAGCACCCAGTGTCTCTCCCATGGCCTCACACCTGCTTGTAAGCTACATAAGAAATGTCTTCTATTTAACTTTTTCCTCATAACAGAATTAATTGTACATACTTCCAAGGTAGAATCTATGATTTAGGTTCTTGCTCTCTTCATGGCACACAGAACGATGGCCAATTCCATAAACATTTATTCAATTAATGTACTGGTAATTGGTAAGCATATTGTAGTATTTCGAAATGCCTATTATGACTGGAAGCCCAAGAAGAGATGCATTACTGATATTCAATCCAAACTCATCTTCTAATTCAGCGGGTTGCTTTGAGCGGAGAACTCAACTTGTCTGCGTACCTACCTCTTTCATGGAAATTATCGGTAATTAGAAAATGAGCTTAATTGAAATAACAGAAAGAAAGAATTGGGAGGATACTTGCTACAGTGAGTGCAGCAAAATATTAGTAGGTGTTTTGTGGTAAAAGATGTTTTCATAGTTAAACGAGTTTAGTGAAGCTGCTTTACACCTGCCCCTTCCTGCAGGGTGATTCAGAGCCTTCAAATGACCAGTGTTCGTTGTGAGGTTCCAGGAGGGAGACACACAGAATTTCACAATCTTATTTGACCACACAGAACCCATTTTTCTGGAACTAGCTCTTAACATCTCCGTGGAAATGGTATTCCCTCCAGCCATTTGGGAAATCTTGCTCTGAAGGAATGGGATCATCTCTCAAATATGATCATAAATCTTTACATCTTTGACATGCTAACTGTGAAATGAAAAGGTTTGGGTGGAAGTGCTGGGTAAATAATGCCAGCGATGACTACAAGAAGAGGTCAGAGGAGGGCACCTCACAGAGGAATGGGGAGGACGCCACCCCCAAGGCTCTTTGGATCAGCAGCTCCTTGTGGGAGGGCGTGCAGGCAGAGCGAGCAATATGGACAGAGTCCTGGAAGTGGGAATGGGTGCCATGCCTGGAACTCAGGGAAGCCATCACTTGGCTGGAGTGAAAGATTTGGGCCGCAGTCTGCACTACCCACCCAGAAAATTGCTTATTCGACCTTGTCAGTTAAGCTCTGGAGACCTCCCTTTATGGATTTAGAAATTGGCCTGCATGTTTCTGCCTGTGCTTGCCAAGCACAGATATTTCCCAGGGGCAAAAGACAGGTGGTTCCCCATTTTCTTCCCCCTGAACTCTTTCCATTCAATGTAAGAGAACTCATTCTTGGTATCCCCACCTTCCATGGGCTTGCCTCCTCTATTTGCATTTAATAATTTACAAATATGCCAAACAGGCACAGAAATGGGTGGGTATTAAACTTTTAAACCTGCCTCTCTGGTAATCAGAGCTGAACGAAAGCTCTCCTGTTTCAGGATGCAGGAATGAGCTATTTATTTTTGGCAGTGCTAAATTGAGACCCTCATGAGAGTTTCAGATTTGGTCCATTTCTGGGTCTCAGGCCACTGAGCAGGACTTTTGGGGGAAAACAAACGAGAGATCTACCACAAGTGTTGCAGGCCAGACCTTCCTGAGATTCTGCTCCCCACAGATACACAGCTTCCCATAAACCAGAGAGAGATAGCGTACCTCAGGCTGGGCGCCTGTCCAATGCCCTATTTCACACGTGATTCAGAGATTGGCCTGAGGTCATACAATTGGACTGGAACCCAATTTCTTCATTTACCTCCTGGTTTCCAGTGAAATCTCACTTCTGTCATAGGCCCAACATTACAAACAGCAGATTTCTTTCTCCCTAGCTATGGACTCCACTTCTTTCAGAGAATAGTGAGTGAAACTCATAATTTGATGGAGTGGGTAACTTTAACAATGTCAAGCACACAGTAGGCAGTTAATAAATCACTTCTGATTTCTATTTTATTCAATTGGGTGCTTGTGCATTAATTATTCTTTTTGTTTTCTTTAAAATCAGTCCCCTTATTCATCTCTCCCTGTAAGCAGGGTAATTTAGAATTACTTCTGGCTATATACAGAAATCAACTTATTTTTCAATAGGTCTACATTTTTAAAGAATGGTTTTGAAAACCCAGACAAGTGGGGGGTGGGGTGGCAGGGGGAAGAAAGGAAGCCAGTAAAACTTAGTGGCTTATCGAACAAAATTAATTTAAGAAATGTATGGAGATAAACAATACTGAAATAATTCTATTAATTAGGAATCCTTTTCATTTAAAAATAGTGGATGCTGAAGTGTCTAGTACAGTTCCTAACACATAGTAGATGCTGAGTAAATAATCACTGAGTGAAATGAATGGTTGGGAGGCAGTGGCTGCTGCCGATACAGCACCAAACGTGGTAGGAGGCATCTGAGCAAAGCATGCTCCGTCTTGCAACTGCCTGCAATCACATGGAAAACACTTGACAGACATGTGGTCGGCTGTTGATAAATAGTTGCCAAATAAATAATCGTTCTATAGTCCTAGCAGTACTTTTTCAAACAGGTGATCTTTGGCAAAAGAAAAAAAGGAAACATTTCCCATTTTATTTTATGAACAGGAGTAATGAAGGCGGGTGAGAGGTTTAAAAACATGTCTTTTCTAGCTCCTGTGTGATGTGTGTGTGGTGTGTGTGTGTGTGTGTGTGTGTGTGTGTGTGTGTTTTGTTTAAGAGACAATTTTTTAGCTTCTCAGAGTCTGGGAGGCATGCTGATTATGAAGTAATTGATTTGGAGTAGGAGGTGGAATCGGATCGCGGGGAAGGGTGGCCAGACTGAGAACATGTCATTGTGCGAGCTGCTGGGGGAAAGCGATGGCCATGGCTGCCATGGTACTCAAGCAGGTCAGCCCTCATGATCAAACTGCTCAATAGCTATTGATCAGCTGCAGTCCCCTGGCATTAGAATGAGGTCGGATTCAGGGAGCAGTGCCTCGTCATTATGAGTCATTAGGGCTAATGCAGTCAAAGCTTCAATAAAGTTTCTGCAAAGTGACACATAATTTGAAATAACTTCTATTGCTGTCCCAATAATAATTTAATAACCATACCAGACAATCCAGACCTGAATGGGTCAGGCCAATTTTTCTGATCATCTATCTCTATGTTAAACTACCTTCTCAGGAGGTCATACAATGCATAGAGAATTCATGATTTTACTACTGAAACAGACCCCTCCCCCCACTTTGTAGTATTTAAGATGAGACTAGACTGCTAAGTAGACTACAGATTTTGTAGGAACTCAGTAAAACACAAAGAAAACAATCTCTAGGGTTCTGCTCCTGAAAGTCTAGAGTAGGAATGAGGGAAAAACAAGCAGGCATATCCTTCTTGTTTTCTCTCTGTGTCCATCTCTCTGCCTCTCTCTCTCTCTCTCACACACACACACACACATGCACACATGCACACCCCCCCAATACTCTCTGATCTTAAATCCAAGGAGAAAAAAAGACACATATCAGGGTTGCTATCACCAAATCTCAACTGCTCAAGGTATAGCCCAGTTAGAGATAACAGAGGGAAGCAGAGGGAGCACAGCGCTTAGTTTGTATCTGTTTTGTATCTGGGCTAATCCATTATTCTCTTACATTAGATGATCTGCCTTGTTTAAAACTACCAGAGCCTATGAGTAAGTGAACACATTTACATTTCACAAGTCTATTAAATTTTTAGACATTTTTCTCTGAAGACAAGGAGTGGTATTAGGTAAACCATTTAGTTGTTAAGCAAACTGTCAGCCCAATTGGAACTGACTGATGTCTGTAATCAAGATGCAAAACCTTAAACTTGGAAAATGGCCTTTACGGATGAAAGAATGGATGCTTCATTCTAATGGACTCAGAATGAAACCCGGTAGTCTAGTAGCTGGAGCAAAATGATGGTGAAAATTGCCTCTAACTCCCAAATTCTTGGATCCCGAACTTTTCTCATAAGCAGCTGCCATCTGTGGAGAGGGGCCCAGAATAATGAAATTATATCCAGGTGCAAAAAGCAAAGAGCAGGAATTTAAGAATTATAAAATTATTTATTTCACTTGCTTTTTGTCCTATGTGGAATCATGAGCTGAAACTCCTAACCAAAATAACAGGTCACTTCAGCCAAAAGTCTAGTCTTTCAAAAGAACCTAAAGGGAGCAAATAAATGTGCAAGTTAATAGGATTTGGAACATCCAAGGGCCATAAGTATACAAGTTGAAGGAGTCTTAGAATTGTAAAATAAATGCCTACAAGTCCAGACTAATCACTTAAAATATACAGAAAATACTAAAAATCATCATCATCATCTAGAGAAAATAAAACTGTATTTTAGAAACAAAGCTTTCACGTTGTCTGAAAAGTGCTACTTTCGGGCCTATTTTCAAGCAGCACAGAATAAGTCTGTTTGCCTAGAGAGCTCTTCTGAAGGTGAGGCTCCTAAAAAGCCCCCTGTCCTCGGCTGTACACCATGAATACACCCAGCAGGGTTGGAAGCTTCTTTGCTTCCCTGAAGATCCCATCATACCAAAGGCTTTCAGAAAAACCTCCAAAAAGTCTTCTGATTTTTGTCCCAAAAGGACGAAATCAGCTCTTCCCTGATTTAATCTGGAAATCCTAACGCAGCTCAGCTGACCCCATGGCCACGGCTGTAAACATCCAGAGAAGCATCAGACTCTCCAGACTCTCTGGCTTTTGCCTCTGCTCCACCCCCATCTCCTAGGCAATGTCAGTCAGCACCAGACTTTTTGGAATCCCCACTGTCAGAGTGTAATTTTCAAAAAACGATAAACCCACGTCAAAGATGCATAGAACTTTTTGATGAGGAAACCAACATGGTGGTAGAGCTGATTCAAAGAACAAGTGGAGAAACAGAGCATTATAGGAGTGTAGGCGTCAGAGAAAGAACACCGAGCAAGATTGTCCTAATAGGCAATAACACCATAATCTCTGAGCTTTTCTACTGGCCAGAAATCATTTGCATCTTTTTCTGGGCAAATACCTACTAGTTAATCGTATTACCAGGCAGAGTCTGGGCCTTTTAATCAGTAATGGTTAGTGAATCCAACAAGGGTACATTTCCCTGGATAATTAATAATCACCAGGCAGGCCTGTAAAACGATACCCTCGGACTCCAAGAGAACATCCACCCTTCCATTTGTTTCTAAGTTTTGGCTCATTTTTCTTAACACCACACATAGGCCACGCAATGCTCTAGTTGAATACGTGTGTTCTTGGCTTCAGATCTCCTGCATTGAAATCTCAGGACTGCACTTACCAGCTGGATGACCTCACACCTCAGTGTTTACATCTGTAAAATGGGAGAGAGCATACCACCTAGTGTAGAAGATTGTGCTGCAGAATAAATGAGATAATCGTTGTGAAAAATCTTAACAGGGTGCCTGGCACATAGGAAGAGTTCGGCAAATGAATACTATCGTTGCCGCTGCTACTGTTGTTGATATTGTTTTTGCTATTTCTACTTCCCACTCTGGAATGTTCCTCCCTCCCACACCTACCCTTCAAACCATCTGGATGGCTAATTCATGATTATTCTTTAAGACCCAGCATAGCCTCCTTTAATTCTGAGAAGGCCTCCCTCGTACCCACTTTGAGAACCAGGCCATGGCCAATTTAGATACCGCCGCCTCGGAGCTGCATAGCTTCCTCTAAGCCCATAGATCATTGATCTCTACATTTAATAGTGTCTATGTTCATGCCTGTGTCCCAGCTGGACTGTCCACTCTCCTATTGGCAGACTTTGTTCAACTTTGAAAGCCCAGTCCATAGCACTGAGGTGGGCGAGCAATATACAATCATTAAATATTGATGAAAATACTTTGAACAAGAGTTTGCTGCACAAAACCATCTGACACATGAAAAGACATATTGTAGCATTATATCCATTAAAGTTGAGAGGCAGTGATGTGACTTTATTTTCCACATCAGCACCAGCAAACAGCAAACCGTCCTGGGAATGTTCAGCATGGGAAAAAACCTGAGAGGGACCTCGGGAGCCTGCAGAATCCTTTTTGCACTCATGGCAGACCAGCTCCTGGCTAATCCACCAGGATATCCTGGGGGAAGATTATTGTCAAGTGAAAAGAGTCAGCCTATATGGCATGGCATGTGCAGTACCTGGGTGTGGGTTTATTTCAAGAAGGAGGAACTTGTGTCTCTCTTCACTCGGAAGTTCTGTGGGATTTTCAGGATGAGCCACTCAGTGGAAGGCTGGAGATGACATCGGCCTAGGCTGTTCTTTATATTATATGTGATCGTCTTGCCTTGTGGCTGGAGTATTGGTTTCCTGAGGGCAGCGACCATTTCCCGTTTAGGTTTTGTTTAATTCAATTAAGTACTGAGCCTCACATGAGTTCCTGGAACCTTGGGTGATATGGGATGGTAAGAAGAGAAGCCAAAGCCCGGAGCACTGCTGTTACACAACCTGTCGTCGTATTTGAATGTCAAGAACCCCACACAGTGTTGGATGCATCGTAGATACTCAATGAACATGTCTAGACTTGATTTATCTAATTTTTTCTCCCCAGAATTCAGATTTTAGGGAAGACAGAAGGTTTAATGACAGGTTTGAAGGTTTGTTTCTGTGAGAAGTTTAACTCGCTTTAGCTTCTCAGAATTCTTCCTACAGATTATGCTCCTAACCGTCTCTTGCCACAGCCAGACCCTCTTAAAAACAGAGTAATGATAATAATACATTTTATCTTCTTCCCAGTGATAGTATCATTCACACCTCCATTGAAGCCCAGTGGGAGGTTTGGCTGTGAGGTACCATGCTCAGGGGGAGTCAGGTGCGATTATTGTAATGAGGACTCCGGGCTCAGGCGAAATGTGGGAAAGAAAACCTCCCATACGTGAAGCGATTTCTATTAAGATACTCATTTTATATCAACTATTCTTTATAAATGGGAAAGAATGAAAGGAGGCTCATCCAGGTGCAGATTTTATGCAGCCAAGAATGAAAGGGCAGAAATATTTTATGCTCAGTTGTGAGATCGTGGTGAGCCTGCCTCGTTCACGGGCTCTTTCCATTTCCAGAAGACTAATTAGATTGTTGGTTTTAATGGTGGCGAGATAATTTAGTGGCAACTGAAAGCAACTGTGTTAATGAGAAGGGGGGACCATGCTTTGGGTTTCCTGTAATTAATGGAGAGTTTTTAAAAAACTTATTGGTTCCAGTGAAGTTGGCATACTGAGCCCAGCTGTTGAGAAGCGGGGCAAGGTCTTTCCTGCTCATTGCTGCAGAAATGGCCTTAGGCAACTTGGCAGAACTGTGTAATGACTGTCATTAAGAATGATCTTTAGTGGTCCAGGCAGGCTGTAGTCAGTCTAAGAGAGAGGAAAGACAGAGAAAGAGGGACAGAGAGAAAGGATGCAGTGGAGAGAGAATAGAGTAAGGATTGAGAGACAGCTATGACAACTCAACAGACAGACAGACAGCAATAACATTCACCATCGGCCCTTCATTCTACCCCTGTGAGCTACTAGAGTCATACCAGAGTATCCTCCCAGAAGGTCTCCTTCTCCTGGTGCTTAAACTGGAATTGACTATGTAAGACTGGATTGGAATAGACTAGAAGGGACCTCTGCAAATCCCTTTGTGCTGCAGATGAGGAAATTAAGCCCAGAGAGGAGAACTGAATTAAAATACTCCCTGACTAGGAATTAGGAAACCTGGAAACTTTCTGGCTACCATACAAATGTATAGTGGAAACTGGATTTGGATCAGTGTTACTGTACCTCCTGCAGTAATTATTCATCCCCTTAGGTAAGCCTCTGAGTCTAATTGAGACCTCTGAGTCTCGGTTTTCTCATCAGAGAAATGGGAAAAATAATGTCTGCCCTTTAGGCAGTGGTGAGAAAGAAAAGAACTTGCAGATCAAAACACCAATCACATATTCAAAACAATATATCACTTTTATGACTCCTCTTATGTCAAAAATGGAGTCATGTCATGTTACTTGTGTGATTCATCGTGTTAAGTCATAATTTAGTCATGTTAAGACTCAGGTCACAACATCCATTAACTATCTTCACAAGTTTTAGCCTCACTCCACCCTCCAAACATCCTTATCGTAGGGCACAAAAGCCCCCAACCCGTAAGGGTATTAACTGCTCCACGGAGCTCATCTTGCTGGAACTTCTACAAGTCTTTGTTAGAAATTGTCAAACATTTTTAAGTACCTGTCACGTTGATACTTGTAAGTATAAGATTAGACCTGCCCTAGGGAAACTTTTATACCATTTGGGAAGGCCTGATTCCAGAAAATGAGGTGACCAAATAATATTTTAAAAATGAATAGATTTAATAATAATCTCTGATACTAACAGAGCAATAATTTAGCAATTGACAAGTCCTCAATTTCCAACTGAAAGGTATGGAGGGAGTTCAGAGGACAATGAGAGGATCTGGGAAAAGAAGAGTTAAGATGGCCTTCTAAGGATGAATCGAGTTCAATAAGCAGAAAAGCAGGAGAGACATCATCTCTGAGATAGGCGTGTATGTGGAAATAATAACAAAAGAGGCGGGAAGAGAGGTGTAGGGTAAGAACATGGTCTTCCTGAAATTCTAGAATCAGGTATGGTGACCATTCTGAAGGGCAGTGATAAAATGGCAGCCATGGGCCAATAGCCTGTCCACAGTTATATTTTGATTGGCCTACAGATGGTTATACGTTTTTAAAACATGAATAAGCATCTTGTAAACGTCAGAAGATTTACATAATAATCAAGATTTCTGGCTTTTTGAAACTCACACTGTCTTATAACTTTGGGCTCATTGCTACCTAGTAACAACTGATTGATGCAGAATATTTGCCCATTTAGACGAGCCATATTCTCTTCAGTTTCCCAAGTCCTCCCCCATACCCCTCGACCTTCCTTCATAATCCAGACAAACTTCACTCATTATATTGTCTGTCTGGCTCCCTGTGGGAAACCATTAAAAGAATTTGAACCAGAGAAAGCAACAGGATCCAAACAATGTACAGGAATTCATCATCTAGCAGAAATAACATGAATAATCTGTAGTAATGTCTTGTGTTATTTAATTACGGAATTTGGGGTTGGAAGAGCCCTTAGAGATTGTGAAATTGAGAGAAATTTGGCACTCTAATGCAGTCAACAATAGAAAATTAACAGGGAAACCCAGGTTTTCTCACTCCTTAGCTAGCTCCGTCTTCTTGAGGAAATGTGGTATGAAACTGGCTTTGAAATAGGGCAGCCCTTGCTTGAATTCTTGAGTCCATGTCCTCTTAGATGTGTACCCTTGGAAAACTAATTTAACCTCTGAGTTCTCAGTTTTCACCTCTGTACTATAGAGATAGTAATGTCCTCATGTGGTTGCTATCACAATTAAATGAGGGAATATGTGAAATGCTGCAGACTGCACTATAGATTCTCCAGAAATGTTGGTTTCTCCTCTTTCCTTAGTTTCAAATGAAAGCAGGAACGATGTATTCCAGTTATCTTGTATAGTCTATGGTACAGTACAAAGAGTGGATGTTACAAAAATAATCGTCGAGTAAATGAGTGATGGAAAAACCATGTGCACCAACCCTAGCAAAGAATAAAAGTCCTTTTTCTCCCCTCTCCCCGACTCAGGACTCCTAAAATGTGACATCTGTTATTTTTATGTCATTTGTAACTACTCTGTTGGTTTGTTTTATGAGGTCTGCTTTTGAAGCATACACAGGGAGGGAGCGGGGCTGCTTCCACCTCTCTGAGTTTCTCACCTGTTGAAGAATCCTCGTCCCCAGGAATTGTTAACATGTTTCCTTGATTCCTCTTTAAACTAAGAGAGACCAAATAGCTTTCATACAATACGAGGAAATGTGAGTTTGTGCTACCAGTGGACAGGTTCAAAAGACAGAGCGAAGGTACTGATGGAGGGAATTTCCACTGTGCACTGACCCCAGCAATGCTTGTGAACACCCTGTGTGGCCTGGACCCAGGGCTTGCCCCATAAAGATGACAGAGTTCAGAACAAAAGAGGGTAAGCCTCATATTAGCTTTAAATTCAGCAGGGGATCCAGACCAGCCTCAAGCAGTGTCCCTGGGTCGCTAGAGTTTCAATGTTCAAAAACACTCCTCTAAAGGACTTTCATGTCCTCTGATACCTGAAAATATTTTGAGATGATTTTCCTTATTTTGAATTCCAGTTTAGTTAGTGCCTAAATAGCCACAATCCTGGTCTTTCTCTCGTGCAAGTTGCCAGAGTTAAGTGATTTGGGCTTACATATGGAAAGTTCATTTTGTTGTGTAATTAATGGGAAGCAGACTTTGGGAAGCTGATGGTCCAGGCCCTTATTTATATGAGAGCATATGTCTGTGTTTTGTTTATGACTCACTCTCTTACTCCACGCATTGTAACTTGGGTTTGTTTATACTAACTTTTCCTAGAATCCCAGCCACATGGTATATGAGCCAATAATTTATGGTCTCTAAAAGGGAAAGATGATGAATGAGCTTTTTCCTGTTAAATTGTCAAATCTTAAATTGAGGAAGGAGTATTTGCTGCCTTGAGTCTGCCCAAGCTTCTATATGGGGAAAAAAAGAAGGAAAACAATAACTTAAAAAAAAAACAAAACTACTTGTATAGTTCTCAGAACTTGAATGTATAGATATTTGCCAAGAGAGCATATGATCACTCCTCCACAAGAAACCATTATAATTCTGATCCAAATGTTCAGCAATGAAAAGACCATTCATAATCTCACTCTCCCTCTCTCATCCCCCCCTCTCCTGCCTCTTGTGCACGTTTTTGGTGTTAGATAATTAATATGTAATATATACATGTCTCCGTTATCCAGGGGACCCATGGTTTTAATCAATCTGCGGGATTAAATGTTCAAGCTGGTTTTCTTAATGGAACTTAATAAGTTCCAAACTTGCTTTTGTCATTGAAATGCCACTTCTCCTACAGAGTGGTTTGGATATCAGTCTATATTTCACGGTACTTCCGTGCTTTTGGTCATAGCTTAGATACTCCCAACAGTTAATGGAGCTCTGAGGAGAGTAGGGAACAGCTGAAATATGTGAGGATCTAATTTAATTTACAGTGATTTGGATCCCCTTCCATAAATCCTTCCATATTTCACACACAGACTTTAAAAAATAGATGTTAAGCTTTGGTTTAGGTCAAGTCACGTAGATTGATTTCAGTTCAAGGAAGTCAGCTGAGTTCTGTGCTGGTCACAGAATCGAATGCCCAGCGCATGCCTGGCACAAAGTGGGGCTCAATCAATATCTGCTCCAAGATCGAATAAGAATGGTTAAGACATGGTCTTCATCCCTTAAGAAAATACAATTTAAGAGGAGAGATAAATGTAGATTAATTTTATCATCTCAGTACATGACAGACTATGAAGTGTTACCAGAGAGATCCAAGCAACGTAGAGGGGACCAGAAAGATTCATGTTGAAATGAGAGTCCTTAGATGGCTTTTAAGAAGAGAATTGAACTGGAATTTTAAAGAGTGTGTAGAATGTATTGAAATAAAAATATCAATAAAAAGCTTTAAGACAAATTATCAACTGAATTCCAGTGGGAATTGGAAAGCACTGCAACCATACCTACCGTCTTTCCCCGACAAATAAGACCTAACCGGAAAATAAGCCCTAGCATGATTTTTCACAATGACATCCCCTGAATATAAGCCCTAATGCATCTTTTGGATCAAAAATTAATATAAGACCCCGTCTTATTTTCAGGGAAACACGGTAGTGTTGTTTGGTTTTGTTTTCGTCTCTTTCTTTCTCACTAAGGCAGGAGAATTGCCTCTAGATGAAAGGAAAATGTAAGACCTTTTTTCCCCCAATCCAACATCAGATGCAATATCCTTTTTGACAGAAATAATAGAGTCGGGCACCCACCTGTAGGCTATGCAAAGTTATTATTTCTGTGGTACATCCATCATCTACTAACCAGACACAAAAATATGTGAAAGTGTAAAGCAATGGCTATCCATTGCTTATTGTTTTTAGGAAGAATGCAGGGATACCTTGCTGTATAAATTGAAATGTTTTTCTTTGAAATGTTCAGTAAAGAGAAAATGAGTAGCATGCATTTGAGTACTTGAATCATGCCCAGAAGGAGTTAAAGGGACAGTCATTAACTTTGAGAGCATTTAAACCATATAGAAATCCCTACAAATCTGGACACTTGTTGAGAAACGAAATTAAGATTCGAAACTTTCACAACAGACTAGAACACTAAACTAAAACCAATAAAAATTAAACTTTGCAGATTTAAAAGGAAGGTTTGTATTTAAGCTCAAAAACCAATTCCACATAGCAATGGCCAGTTTGGGTGGCAGTTTATATGAAAGCGTTGAAGGGAGTTAATTGAGCTTCCATTTACTATGAGCCAACAGTTTGTTGGTGCTGCAAAAAAGAAAAAAAAAAAGTAACAGGTTATTGTTTTGTTTTGCTGTTTAATGTAGCCTTATTATTAGACGTGTCGGGCCTTGATCGCAGAAATTAATCAACCCAATTTTTCTTCGCTAATTACTTCATACTTGGAAAATCAGTCCAATTCTGGGCACCAAAGTTTAAGATGAGATTTGGTAGATGATAAACTCTCCAGA
This sequence comes from Rhinolophus sinicus, assembly GCF_036562045.2. Classification (NCBI taxonomy): domain Eukaryota; kingdom Metazoa; phylum Chordata; class Mammalia; order Chiroptera; family Rhinolophidae; genus Rhinolophus; species Rhinolophus sinicus. The sequence continues at coordinate 23,059,268 of NC_133758.1, read as the reverse complement.
GGAGAGTGATCAAAATGGAATATAGTCTAGAATTCATTTCATTTAAAACATAGATGAAGGAATCAAGGATGTCTTACCTAGAACAGAGAAAAGACTTGGAGCTGAGTGACTTTTTATAGAATTACATGTATCTAGAAGTAAGGTTCCTACCAAGAATTTAAGAAATTTGTCTGGAAGCACAGAACTGAGGGGTGAAAAGTCAAGACGAGAACCTCATTCTTCTCAGGTCCCAGTCAATATGCGTTCTATTAGACTGAGTATTTAAATAAACAAATGCAATTATTAAGACTAGGCAAAAAAAAAAACAAAAAAAAAAACATGGCTGTCTAACATTTGATGTAATTCTTGAAGTTCTAGTGTGGTCAACAAGGATTTATTTCATCCCAGCCTCAATGTTAAAATTGTAAACATTTTCATAAGATCATGTTTGTTATATTATTCTTTGTTCTTCCCTGTTCTTCTGGTTTTTGTTTTGGGTTTCAAAATTTAAAAATGAGACAGGAAATCTCTCACAAATATGAATATGATCTCCAATAGGTAGACTATTATATAAGGGGCGGTATTTATGGTTAAGAATACAGCTATGCCATGTTTGAAGGGAAAGAAAAAAGAACTATAAAGAGCCCTTTGAGAGGGTGCGACCACCCCCGCCATGTGACCACCTGGCATGCTGTGAGACTCAACAGATGTAGCGTCAAACTTTTTGGCATCAGCTACATTTCGATCTAGCCTTTCACATTGTCTAGTCAGTCTGCTGGGTCCTGAGCCACACGCAACATACAAAAGCCAAGGTTGACTGAAACAGACTAGGGCTAAATGGCCCTACTATTCCTCCGTTTCTGAGTGCAGCGACTCACAATTCACTCTTCTCCAAACGCCTAGGAAGCCACTCTGACCCTATTAAGTTTCACCCTGGAAAAACTCCTAGACTTAAAAGACTCTTCTGTAGACCCATCCTGGGTCATTCCTGTTCATGAGTACATACAGTATGCCTTATAGGCAGCTGCAATCTCCTCTGTTGCTAATTCTCTGATCTCGGAGCTCTTTCCCTTCACCTAACTTTCCCAGGCCTGCCAAAGTCCTGGTTACCTTCTTTAGAGGTTCCCTGAGCAACCTAGCAGTGCTCCTATTTGGCTCAGGCTCTCTCTGGAGACAAATTACCGCTGCCTTTATCTGTCCAAAGTCACCAGTGGTTTGTCCAAAACCCAGCTCATGAAATGACGGGTATTATTTCCCTGTAGTCAGAGAAGTCAGGGATTCTGAAAACCTAGGGTCCAGGACCTCAGAACTGCCTAAGCAAATAAAGGAGGTGCCTCAAATCCCATTCCAGAAGATCTCCATGGATAGGACACTCATGTGACTGCCTTAGATTTGCATGCAATTCAATTAAAGGTGCTCTGGGGAATATAAAGATTAATGATATCCAGGCTTTCGTCTCTAGGAGCTTGCAATCTGAAACAATCCAGCAGGAAATATTAATTAAGCATTTACTAGGAAAAAGGAACTGTTCTTTGTCATGAGGGGTAGGAAGAACACGTACGATCTGTCTTCAAGAAGCTTTAACACTTCTTAAGCCATGCACTCATGTAAAGTAAAGATTTTCTAGGATTAAATATTGACTGAATAAACTCTTCAGGAGCTTAGAAAAAGAAAGGAAAACTTTAAAGCAGTCCAAATTTTTGATCATGTGGTGATTTCCATAGCATTGTTTTGAACAGAATATGCAAATACATATTCAGATTATATGCATTCATCTTTTAAAATATTAAAAAGTTGAAATAAATATGAGATATATAATCTTAAAATAATTTTAAATAGCATTTAACTTTTTATTATTAAGGAAGCAAAAGCATTTTTACTGTCATCAACACTTTATGGTAATTTTAATATTTTTAATGATGTTTTAAGGAGGGCCAAAGTGATTGAGTTTGAATACTTCTTTTTGAAAAAATGTCTGTTTTTTTTGTGTTTTTTTTTTAACACTTGTGATAAAACAGATGAAGATCTGATCCCGAATTCAGTGTATTCCAATATGGATGTAGTAGGTTCAAAGGCTATTTCACATAAACATAGATCCAAAAGGAGAAAGTGCATCATTTTGCTTAATCCTGTTTTTTTTTCAATCCCATCCATCAATTAACCAAAGGTTTTTGTTGAAATCTGGCTAACCATCTTCCTTCTTAATAATCCAATGCTCTTGCATATCCAAAGGATTGCATTTTCTAATGAATTCACATCTCTGAAACTGTTCGTTTCGAAATTAACTGTTTCCAAGATTTTTTTCATTTGCAGATTTCAGGGATATTATAGGTTATAATATATCATTTTCAGCAACAAAATTGCCAAAACAGTGGAACCGAATGGAAGCACCTTTATATGGTGACAAATCCCCCACATCTGCAAACCTTTATTCTAAATGATGGCTTCCAAACTGGAAAGCTGCACTGTAGATGACCAGCAGGAGCTCAGATGTGCCCTGCCGGGCAGAGGCCTCACTCACAGAGGCAAGCTGCCATCTTTGTCAAAAGCACTTTTGAGGCCACGACTATAGATCAATTTAAATTCTAAGGAAGAATGGAGAAAGTTTGCATGCCAAGGCAAGTTGCTTCACACATCCCATTAAAAAATATAAAATGATAAGCAGCATTAGGAAAACAAGAGATCATTACAGAGCGAAGTACAAAGTAAAAAAAAAAAAAAAAAAATGCACCATTTGCATGGGAGAACATTGAACAGTTGAGTTCCCTTGAGCTTGTATTTGCTGAGTATGTACTACGTACCAGATCATGCACTGCTGCATGAGTGACCTGTGCCAGGGAGAAAAGTCACGCCTCTGCCTTCGAAGGATCTTCTAACATAGATCAGCAAACAGTGCAGTGCCCACTGCACCTCTCTGCCCGGAGTGAGGCAGATGGTGTTCAGCCGTGGCCATCCTGGAAGGCAGCTCAACTCCAGGCAGTTCACCAGTCCCCAATATTATCCCGCGTCCCCTTAGGGGTATTCAAACAGCCAGAAAAATTCTAATGAGTCTAGAGATCATTTTGCTTCCTTCTCTGACCCACCCAAAACTTCCTTGTAAAACTAGGATGTGTCCTACACATGGGCAAAGTACAGTCTCCAAACTATTACTACCTATTCCTTGGTGACCTATGAAACTACACCTTGTTAGCCCTTCTCTTGCTCGTTGCACCCACAGTACATCTCTAAAGCCAGTGTGCAAAAAAAGAGTGCTAAGTCCAGTCTTTGATTATCATAAATGATGTGGCAAAATCAACGAATGCTGATGAGCCAATCCTCTGATAACGCGAGCGAAGAGATAGAAAATCTAGATTGAGACCCAAACCAATTCAATCATGTATTTTCATGGCAGTTTTAAATACAGAGACATGTCTACAAGATGATTTGCATTGCAGAGTTAAGAAATGAATTTGCATTTTGCCTTGGCCACTCATAATTATTTTTTTAAACTAACAAAGAAAAGGCAAGATGTAGGACAATTATAGGAAAGACAGCAAATATGGAATCAATCTTGCTGCAAGAGCCCAGAAATTACTGTCTAATAATGAAACAATTTGAAGAGAGAAAAATCTGAAAACATTTAGAGGGACAGTGCAATCATAAGCAATAAGGAGAAAGATTTGTGAATAGCAAACCCTGCCAAGTCCAAAGTCCTCCCCCCACAGTAGGATTTCAGAATTATTAGATGAAATAAATGTGTAGAAACTCACCTCACATTGGGCAAGGCAGTTGATAATGAGTACAGGAAAGAATTATAACAATCTTTAGAAGGGAACTTTGAGAGCATCGAGTCTAAGGCTCCAAGGTCACAGATGAGAAAAAGAGACCCAGAGAAGATAAGAGGTTCATCCGTGTCCAACTTGGTTTCCAGCGGCACCTGCACAAAGCAGAAGCTCTGTCACTCACAAGGATGACAGTCAATCTTGTTTCATCAATGCTTCCACATACCTCCTCCCTTCCTTATTATTGTGAAGTCCATCCAGATGATACCATATGATTTCATCTATAAATATTTGAGTAGTTACTTCTAAATGACAGGTACTTTTCAAAAAGAATGATCCCAAGGCGATGGTGACATCTAAGAAAATTAACAATAATTATAGAATATCATGAAATGCCCAGATAGTATACACATTTCCATGAATTCATGAAATATGATCTCTTTGGACAGTTTAGTTAAATTGGCATCCAAATATGATCATTTTTTCTCTTAGGTCTCTTTTAATTTACACTTCCACCCTCTTCCCCTGCTAGTCTCTCCTTGCATCTTGTTATTGAAGACACCAGGTTGTTTGCCCAGAGTTTCCCACAGTCTTTGTGTTTTATTGAGTGAATCCCAGTGTGTCCTGTATATTTCGAGATGGTTAGGTCTAGAGCTGCACTGCCCAATACAGTAGCTATTAGTTGCATGTAGTTATTTACATTTAATTCAATTAGAAATTCACTGTTCTCAGGCACACTAGCCACATCGCAAGTGCTTAGTAGCCTCGTGTCTAGTGGCTACTGTACCCGACAGCACCGATAAGGAACATTTCCACCACTGCAGAAATTTCTATTGGACAGCGCTACTCTAGAGGCTTAATAAAGTCCCAGGAGATAGCTTTGGAGGGAAGAGATACTGACCTCTCATCCACCCCATCTTTGGCTCTCTGCTGACTTTGAGCACTCTGGTACCTTTAAACGTCCACACCTGGACATGGAAAATGAAATAAAAATTCAAGGGATCTCTGTTGTTGTTTTCAATTTGCATACATGGCACACTTAAAAATACGTTTAGTATTTACATTTTTATTCAATCTTTTTTTTTAACTTAACCATGTTACAGTATTTATTTGGAATTTACTCCTTTTAACAGATGTGTAATATTCCATTGTTTGAATTTATCACAGTTGGTTGATTACCCTTTAATTAACATGTAGGTTTTCAGTCTTCAGAGCTTTAGGGAACATCCTTGTATATCCTTGGCCTCCTGTTACAAATGAGTAAAGGAGGCAACCTGGACATGGAGTCACCGGGGCATCGAGCACACCCATCTTCAACTCTAGAAGTTATTGCCCAGTCGCCCTCCAGAATGATTATACCAATTTACACTCCCACCAACAGTGTACAAGTGTTCACACTTCCTTACAGCATGACCAATATTAGGTAGTTTCAGACTTTTAATTTGTACTGACATGGGTCCGTGTGCATGCAGTAAAAGTATGAAAACAAGCATGAAAATAGAAGGGGATGGAATTGAGAGGGCATCACTGACTTAGCTGAATCTATAATGTTTTCTTTCTTTAAAAAAATTAAAGCATATACGGCACGAAGTTAACATTTATTAAATGTGAATGGTGGGTACAAAGGAGTTGGTTATGATATTTTTAGCACTGTTTGGTAGGCTTACACTATTCAGAACGAATTTTTATTTCATAATCATTTTTAACGCAAGGGCTTAATAAAAAATATGCAGCGTATAAAAAATTATTGAATATAGTATTATCTAAAAGGTTCCTTTTTCAGTTTGTTTTTGGCATTTGATGCTAAAAAATACACTGAGGGAGACCGTCCATTGGTTATCATTGCCCCAAATGATCCTGTTCATGGACGCTTCCAGTCAAGCTTTACGTGGTCAAATATTGCCGAACTAATTGCCCAAAGTGATCTACTTTGTAGATGCATGCTCTAGTATATATCACAGCATTTTCTTCCCCTGTGGATGGTATAAACTACAGAGAGGGTAAACTGTAAATGGAATCTGTATTTGGAGTAATGCCGAAGTTTTGTGGAGTATTTCTGACTGGTTTTCATTTACTCATAAACTATGTGGACAGGGTAAATTGCTTGGCTCTCACGTGTTGGCCTGCTAACTCTTACTGTCACTGTATCTGCAGTGGTTGTTTTAAAAATCCAAACTAGAACTCTTAGAGAAGAATATAACTGCAAGGCAACAATGATTAGTGTGCTTCATCAGTCCAGAAACAATTTTTAAATCCTTCCATGTAGAAGGCACCACGCTACGCCCAGGAGGGACAGAACGACCAGCAAGTGTTGGTTCCCTGCCTCAGAAAACTTACAATCAAGCAAACTTTTCCTTTTACTAACACTACAAAAATTTCATTTTTATAGTCAGAAGGTTACTCTGGCTTTGTTCTCTTTTGATCCTTATAACTGATTTTAAAGATTGTTTCGTAGTTACTCATTGCTCAGTAAGTCTTCCTTTGACCTTTGACCAAAAGCAGTAACATTTTGACCGGTCCTGTGGAACTCAGAGCTTCCCACTCCACGCTGCGAGTGGTGTAAATAACTTCAAATAAAACCCTCTTGCAGATCTGTGTTGGGCACAGCATGAGAGACAAATGGGGTAAAACATGGGAAAGAACCAAGTGGGAGTTTCCAAGAATAAATGAGAGTGGTACCCACATTTTTGGACTTTTTTCGTCATCTCACGATATTTATTCCACTTCTCCACCACTAAGTTGAAAAAATTGGGGCTAACACAACAAACCATGTTGCTAAAATGAAACACATTTCCTTAGAGTCCTGAGACATTTGGTAGGGTCAACATCTTCAACCCTACATCTGGGCTTCTTTGGAATTGAGCATTTAGGGGAAATTATAATAGCAAAGAACTAAATGAGGACATACTTCTTAAGTTTATAAATGGCCAGAGGGAGAGGCCGCTGTGAAGATGGGGCAGCAAAGTATACGTGAGTGCCCGTGTGTGTGTGTGTGTGTGTGTGTGTGTGTACATGCATATATATGTGTGCCTGTTTGTGAACAACATAAGGAAAAAGAACAACCTAACGGAGGAAAAGTCTGCTACGTCTTGAAGCCATTCACACTTTATGGTGTCTAAACTTCAAAATGAAGCAGTTCTGAAGGCTATTTAGTGGCGGCAGTACGGGACTTCCTGAGACTAGAAGTTTGGCTCATAAACTGGAGGAGCATCTGGCCACCAGGACATGAAAAGAGCTCTTTGCAAACAATAGCCGGTAGCACAAGTGTAAATGATTCAGAAACGCCTGGCTGATATTTCCCTTCAGGTTCCCAGAGGATGAACTAGTTAAGGATGTGATCAAGTGGACATCATCAGGCAGCTTGACAAGTCCAGAGCATTTGGGGGCAAGGGGGGAGGGGGTTAGAGAGATGGTGTCATCCCAAATAGAGTGTCCCAGAAAATAATCCTGCCTTCTGCCAGTGGAGGAGGGTTAGGAATAAAATAGGTTCAGTTACGTATTCCAGTTCAGGTCAAGGCATCTCTTTTTGGAGGTTGATAGTATATATGAATGACCCAGGTGGCTTGATGATGGAGGGCTGCTTGTCATCCTATCCATTCAACATTTTCTACTAAAAGAGCAAGTATAACCTAATGCTACACTGAATCAGATCAAGTGTCAAAGGGCCATAAAAAATAAAAGCTATAATAAGAGAAACTTATAGTGTGATTCTGACACTGACTCCTGAGGTAGCGCTCCTTACATGGCGTGAGCCTCAGTTTCCAAATCTTTCAAATGGGAACAAGAGGATTTCACAGAATTGTTCTGAAGATTGAAATAATATACATAGAAATGCTTTGTACACAAAAGATATTTAACTGATGTTTCTCCTGTTTAATTTTAATTTAAGAAAAGGAAGATTATTGGGTACTAAGTCATATCCATAGCATTAACTCTCCATAATCTTCATAGCCAAATAGAATGCCAGTTGTCACCGAAAAGCCTAGGTTTAAGGCCGCTGACATCCTGTGCTCAGTTTTTTTTGTCTTCCCCTCCTGCAGCCAGCACCTCTCTGAAGAAACGATTCAAGAGGCGGGAGATCGAAGCCATCCAGTGCGAGGTGCGGAAGATGTGCAACTACACCAAGATTCTGTCCACCAAAAAGAACCTGGACCACGTGAACAAGATCCTGAAGGCCAAGCGGCTGCAGAGACAATCAAAGACAGGCAACAACTTCGTCAAGAAGAGGAGAGGGCGTCCCCGAAAGCAGCCCACCCCGTTCGATGAGGACTCCAGAGACCAAATGCCGGTGCTGGAAAAATGCATCGACCTGCCCAGCAAAAGGGGTCAGAAGCCCAGCCTGAGCCCACTCGTGCTGGAGCCCGCCGCCAGCCAAGACACCATCATGGCCACCATCGAGGCGGTCATCCACATGGCCCGGGAGGCGCCGCCCCTGCCCCCGCCCCCGCCCCTCCCACCCCCGCCGCCTCCCCCTCCGCCGCCCCCACCTCTGCCCAAGACCCCCCGAGGAGGCGGGAAGAGGAAACACAAACCTCAGCCTCCTGCGCAGCCCCCGCAGCTGCCGTCCCCGCCGCAGCCCCTGCCCCAGGAAGAGGAGGTGAAGGCCAAAAGGCAGAGGAAATCCCGAGGGAGTGAGAGCGAAGTCCTTCCCTAGGGTGGGTCTGGGCGTCTGAACCTGGGGCTGGGGGAACTGACGCTTTGGAAGTACAGTGAGCCGGGGTGGGGCGGAATCCCCCGCTGCAGGGACACCGTTGCTCTTCTCTCCAGAAGCTGAGCAGGCAGAATCGGGCCAGATGACGGGTTTGAGCCATCAGTAGTTCTTGGGAAAGCAAAGCAGGGGCGGGGGACATCTTCAAAAGAAGCTTGTCTGTGCTTGACAGCAGTTCCCAACCCAGCGGCTCTTCGGTAAGGCTAGAGCCTTTGCAGGTGAGTTGGAGAAGACCCATCAAAGAGGAGAAAGCTGGTGGCGCTCTCTGACCACCTGACCTCCTACATCCAAGGTGCACCCTCGATTCCATTGCATTTGCTGGCCAGGAAAATTGAAAGGGAAATACCTTCAATTAGGAAACATTCCAAGGGGAGAAAAGCTGCAAATTTCTCAACTGGCTTTGTGGTAACCCACTTCCATTTAATTGGTTTTTATTTCTTTTGATTTTTCAAGCTTGGCTAGGCTTTGGGCATCAAAATCGTCTTCAGGTGACCTGAATCTTTCCGTTCACGATAGTTTCTCAGATGGACTCATGTCATGAGAAGGTGGAATTCTAGTGATAGGCAACCTTGGACTTGCATTCATGTTCTTCTGTATGCCTCCTCTACCACACATAACACTGATTTTAGCATTGTGTGTCCCTACTTTTCCTTTGCCCATTATGTACTTCCATATATTTTTTCATTAACTTACTGGCTGCCTTCTTTTCCTTGATACTCACCTAAATAATGTAAACCTTACTTGTGTTTTAACATTCACTCTTGGCATGCTGTCCCAAGGAACTTGGCTTTAAATCCCAGTCATTGCAAAACAGATACTCAGTATTGATACTTTTTAATGAGTGATTTAGAGCAGCTGAGGATATGTTGACCCAGGTTTCAACCAGGTTATTTTTATACTTAAAACATATCATCAGATATAGGAAGAATAAAATGGTTTTAATACCCCACAGCAAATGACATAACTGACAAATTACCAAAAACTGAGACCCCAGACCCACCGGAAAGATAAGTGTCTGCAATGCCTTGGTATGTTTGTTTTATTTTTTTCATACTAATAACTATCATAGGTCATGGGAAAAAAAGGAAACAAAATGACAATAGAAGTCCATTATCTCTTGGTAATTATTTCTTAAAAACAAATGGGAGTAAGTGTTCTTATCTGAAAAATAAATAAACAAAAAGCTCCAAGGGTATCACCACTCCAATTGTATCAAGCCACCTTGGAAATAGTATCCAAATTGTGGTTGCCTTAATAAACTAAAACATTTTTGTACATAATGTAATTATAAATCTATCAGTCTGCATGGATGCAAACTGTGTGTGACAAATCGTCTTTTAAATGGTCAATTTCAACTGTACATTTCTCATCCAAGTTGTACTCTAGCCGTTGGTTTAGCGTGGACAGATATTCCATCTCTATTATCCATTTCCACAGCCCAAGTAACATGTTAAGAAGACTCAGAATCAGTATGAAGTCATTCCATTGCCGTAGATGTTTTCTAAAAGTCACATGTGGAAATTTCAAATAAGTATTTTCAATTTCCTCCCTCCCTCCTCCCTTTACCTTCCCCAAGACATCCAATACCTGGCATGGTAGATGAGAGACACTGAGAGACAAAATTAAGTTTTCTAATGGGAATTAGAGTATCTGGTTTCTCTGTTAAGTTTCTTTACAGGAAGTTGGGACTGGCTGGAATTGTATTATTACTTCAGAACATAACATATTGCCTTTAAAAGAGAAATGGATTTTTGTTGGGAACATAAGAGAATAAGGGATAGGGTATCTATGGGAGTAAATTTAAAAATTCCAAGTTAACATGCTGGCAAACGTTACTGCTCTGTCATGGCACCATCAGGTGGTTGAAATTACCCATGGAGTCACCCTGCTCTGTGCAGTTACCATGGACTTCACATCATTTGCTGCCCACTAGGTCAGTGGCATTTAATCCTAGCAATATATAAGTGTAAAGTAACGCATTCTCCTATACTTTAAAGCTTGTATGGTAGATACTCAGTTTGTGACCTAGGTTGACCTTTGGCATTTCACACAAGTTGAACAGCAAAATCAAACCTGCCACTTCAATTTGTCGTTCCCATAGCCATGTCTGAGTGGTTCCAAAGTCACCAGAGAGGAAGTTTTAAATTAGCCCCAAGCACTCCACCATTGCTATGAAAGAGCAACTATTTTCATTCCAATTAAGCTGTAAAGACGTTTCTCTCCTGTTGGAATCTGAGAATCATTTCCTTTCTTTCTTTTGCCCTCCTCCTTTCAGAGTTGTACAATTTCCCCTCCCAAGTCTGTGAGCAGACTAATCTTCCTGCAGAGGAGAGTGAGCTGGCACTCTAAGCTTCTTAAAGAAGGACCCGAAGCTTAATTAGCGTTCACCTCTAGTAGGTGAGAAATTTCAGATAACTGGAATTTTCAAACCAATAAAAGGTATGCCAGGAGAGATACAGCTGAGTTGGAACTTATACGTAAATTCAGTTCTTCAGTTGTCATGTGAGGTAAATGCAAATCCTCTCCATTTTCAATCCTAAGAATAGATTAGAAAACTGCAGAGGACCAAAACTGAGACATACTACACAGCTGTTTGCAGGTCCAGTCACCTGCACAGCTTTCCCTCTCCACCACCCAGCCCCTCCCTCAGTAACACGCATTTTTTTTTCCTTTGCTTTTATAACTCATCTCATTGGTACAACCATCTCCTTATGTTCCATCCATCCCTTTTCCATTAGTTTTCCCTCTCTTCTCTTGGCTCAACATTGGGCCAGTCTAGTTTCATATCTTGTTGGTTGGTTAGAGAACCCAGATTAGAAGTCTCCAGCCAGCCAACAGTGCCTTCTGTGGCTGCGTTTTTATTTAGAAAAGATATCCTTTGGGATGCACCAGACTCCATACACAGCTCCACAAAGTATTTTATTATAAGAGTAATCCCTTAGTTTTCTTTTCTGGAATGCTTGCCTTCAGCAAGCAGGAGTGAACCCACTTATAATAGAGGGAGTCCGATTAGGGGTAAGCAAAGGATTAAATCGAGATAATATCAAAACCTCCTTGAAGGGGATGATGAGTCTCTGATCCACCTCCCTAAGTGGCTGGGGAGCCACTTGCTTTTCAACCCCTCATCTCAAAGGAGAGGAACAGAAGTTTAACTTCGTCTAGTGGCATGGCTCTGGCTACAACCCACGGAAGACAGGTCAAAGGAAAGGAGAGCATGTTAGGGGCTGGTTTGTGACTTGGCAGGACCAGGACTCAACAGCCACTGACAGCCCAGAGTAGGTGACTAAGGGCTGACAGAGGATTAGCATGTTTACTTGGCTGCGGTCTGGAGTGGGAGGCCATCTTCGATGGCAGTCAGAATTTGTGTTCTGCACATTGCTGCGTCTATAAATATGATAAGCAAGTGGTGACAGAATTACAGTATAAGGTGATGTACTACATGCAAATCCTAAAGGATTTGGTTTTAGGACTTAAGTAGAAAATTCCGATCTTACAGCTTATTACCCAACAATATTCAGATAATGAGCTTTTGGGGAATATTTTTTTCCCTACCGCTAGGAAGATTTACCTGGGAACTGTCTAAAGTCTATACATATATTTCCAAAGCCTTTAAATGCCAACTGTAGCAAGGAGAGAGAGGGGGTGGCAGAAGCCAAAATGCCTCAAAAGCCATTTAAGTGTTATATCGCAGGATTTTCAATCTTCATTATGTAAAAGTAGATAAATATAGACATTATTCTCAACACTACCCTGTAGCATCACAATGGTCCAAATGCCAGAGCTTACAGATAATATCATCACAGTGCCTAGAAACTCGAACTGTAATATACCGTAGCATTTTCTTGGTGTTTTTTAAAATTTCTTTCCACAATACAAGGCTCCCCCTGCCTCTTGTTTCTTGGAGAGTTCGCCCCACAGATGAGTCTGCCTTTCTCGTTGGTCTCAGTCACTTGGGGAACAGTCTTAGAAGCACATATCAGAAACTTCCTGGATATCTATTGCCCACTTGCCCAGGTATAATAAACACTAAAAGGGGGGGAAATTGAAAAGTGCTGCCACTGGTCAACACAAAAGGGCAGTTCCAACCTAGGTTGGTGTCTTTCTTTTTCTTCCTTTTTAAAAAAAAAAAAATCTATTTCTTAAATAATAATAAATGCACATGATGTGTTAAATATGTATATATATATTTCAAAAGAAAAAAAATGGGGCACAAGATTGTCTTACAAGTCGTGCTGGCTAATTTTTAGTTTGTATTCATAAGTGGTTTTTAAAAGCCTTTTTTAAAGTGTAATTTGCATGTTCTACTTTGATTGTATGTAAACATATTTTAGAACAAAAAAATGTATTTGTATTTTATTGAATATAGAGGCAAGAAAATTGTACATTGTTTGAAATGTTCTTTTTGTAACAGTTTTTATTCATAAAGCATTTTTGTACATTTAAAATGAACATGGACTTGCTGTTATTTGAGGCGTAGATACATCTGGCATGCTTTACTGTCATGCTCCTCCATGGTCTTAGATGTTGGGTTTTAAACATTTTTTCTAAAAGAAAGCTCCGTCTTTTTCGCTACCAGATCAGGTTAGCACAGTATAGAGCACTTAACTATTAAAAAAAAAAAAAAGTTAATCCTATTCATATGTTATTCATTGTGTGAAATTAAAGACATTCAATTCAGTCTAACACGAGTTGTGAATTCTTTTGTTTTATTTCCCATCTGCTTCACATCACAGCATTTGGGGGTCTTCGTTCCCACCAACTGGATAGAGAATCATTGAGAAAATTCTAACCCAACTTTTGCCTTTTCGTGTGAATCTGGGACGTACATCGTGGGCACGGTTTGAATCTGATTTACTGGGTTACTGTTCCGAATATATCACACCTGAACATCAAGCCAGGGCTGATTCAAAGAACCAGTCAGACCTCTGCTGAAAGCAATCAAAATGTATTTGTAAGATGTGGGAGACTCATCCTGTCCTAAATTTTTAGAACACTGTGGGTGAGGATTAAGCTTTTTTACTAATATCCCATGCTGTCAGATACCTGCAAGATGGACCCCAGGCTGCACTTCAAGTTGGCTGGGGTGTTAGGAAGAGCTATTTAATCAACCACAGAGAGTTCCTGGTGGTCTACCGAAGCTGACCAGTCTGGGCAAGCCCCTAACGGCAATGCCAGGAATACACAGTCCTTGCTCTGAAGGAATTTACAAGGCCGGCATGTGGAAAATGAACTAGCAGTTCTAAGCAGAATGTGGCAAGTGGTAAAAGAGTGCCAGGGTCTCAGAAGGAGGGTGGATCCCCCCAGATCAGACCTTAACTCTTTCGGTTCCAATGGTTAGTTTATATTCGTAAGTGGATTTTAAAAGCCCCTTTTAAAGTGTAACTTGCATGTTCTAAGTTGGCCATATGTAAACATACACACATTTATGTATTTCTTGCCTCCTTTCTTTATCTCATCTTGGGATGTGCCTTTTCCAAACGCCAACAAGGTAAGCAGGAAATGTTCTGCTAACCTCTGCATTCCTAACCCTCAATCCGACGCACCATGACATTTATTCTAACTTTCGGTATTTGCAGCACCCGCAGCAGAATACCGGAAGTCGGTGGAATGAATGGATGTCTTCATGAGCAGATTATTAGAGCAGCCCCGGGATGGTCGGAGCTCTTGTGCTTTAGGTAGCCTCCTGAGATCCACAGAATTTTGTCAGCAGCTCCTCACAAAGGAGAACTTGCCCTCTTCTCCCCCTCCTCTGCCAACTATCTTGCAATGAACCAGGAGAATTTAAAGCATTGTATCATCCTCTTTCTAACTCGGATTCTTGAGACCGTTAGTATTTTAGAAATCAGCAATGACTTCTGAGAGTGCCCCTAATATCTTCCCCCCAGCTTCTCACGCAGGGACAAAGCTGTTGCCTTGAAATGGATGAGCCCAACTTTCAGGGTTTTTAAATCAGTCCAGAGTCACAACGTGCTGACAAAGATTCTCAGGAAAGTCTGATGTGTTCACACATGTGGCTGATATGAATCTCAGTCTACAGATAGACAGGAAGAAGGAATATATATATACATATATATTTTAAACTTCTCTGCAACTCACTTTTATTAATTTTTAAGAGCTCATTCCACCAGCATAGCAGAATCTTAAGTTTCAGACCTAGAGAATCCTTTTCTAACCTGGAGGGGAAGGAAAGAGGGGTCATTTAGACAGCCTTGCTCCAATTTTTTTCCAAATTGCTTCTCTGTGCCCAAGTCCTTCCTATTCACCTAGTGTCTAGGCATTTAAAACTGAAAAGCCAGAAAAAATGCTTCTTTTTAATTTTTATCCCTCTGCTTTCTGCTGTCAGATACATGCCCTGCGGGGATGAACATAAACCAGCCTGGCTGCCTGCATGCTGGGGAGGAGACTAGTAGAAGAATGGGCCTATCAGAAATCAGTTACCTCTTCAAAAATTTTAACCTGTCACAAATGTGAGAGGGAGTGAGGACAATGGGATGTGAAAAGCTAAAGGCTGTGCCCAAGGTTAGAAAAGGCTCTTTATAGGTCAGATGAGATAATGAGTGGGTGTGAAAGGGATTGGAAAGGTGGCAAACAGTGGTGTGCATTTCTATTGTTTGTAATTAGTAATGGTTTTCACTTTTATGGGTAATGTCAATATCCAGGTTTTGAATTATTATAAAGCTAAGGCAGTAAACTTTCCTAGAGTGTCATGAGGGCTTTTGTTTCCAGAATTAATTAAAGGAAAAACTGGTTCCAAAGTGTTATTCACATTCACATATGCTAAAATTGGGAAGTAATAAATGAGAAATATTAAACCTTCAGAAGAGTTAAAAATCACACGTATCTCTCATGGTTAAGCTTGATTATTTTAAAACTTTATTCTCTTTTTAGTGGACAGCGCTGGAATAACAGTCAAGATACCTGGGATGTATTCCTGCTTGATCACTAAAGAATTCTATGCCCAGGAGCAAAACTTATTTGAGTCACACTTGACACTCTAAAATGAGAAGTTAAACTCTCAATGATATCTGCAGTTCCTTCCATCCAGGTCTAAGTCTCCAATCTGTCATTTTTGTACCTTCCAAATAGGCCTTGTCTTTAGTTTCCAATTTCATCTCCCCACCATTGTATACAGCCAGTGACATTTTGGAGTTGTTACCCATAGTCTATCCTATCCTAATATGTTTGAAAGATGTGAACGTATGGAAGAAGAATTTTTTTAAAAATAGAATCATGGGGACACATAATCAAGTCATTCCTTCCTTCCTCCCTTCCTTCCTTTCACTATCCGCATATTGCCAACTACCAAAAATTCAAGGATGAGCAAGAAAGACAAGGCCTCACTGAGCTTTACTCAAGCAAATCTAGATCATGAACTTCTGCCTCCCATTCTCTGCCTGTCCAAATTCTATTCAAACTCCACCTCCTCCAGGAAGTCTTCATGACCATAACCCACAAACCACTCCTTTGGAAATTGTCCTTAATAATTCCACATGTGACAGAGTATTATAATCCAGGGCTGCCATGTAAGGTTGCTCAGGTTGTTCCCTACATAAGGGGACCTGGCTGAGTAAGAAAGTGGGAGCTGAAATCCAGTCTGCATTTTCCTTGTCAAGCTATTCACCCTTGCTGTATATACTTCAGAAGACCCCTGAGTCCATTCCCAAACTAAACAGTTGGAAGAAAGCAGTGAAACCAGATGTTACTGTTAATTTTATGTATCATTTTGACTGGCTATCTGGTGCCCAGATTAAACACTTTGTGCCTG
This sequence comes from Rhinolophus sinicus, assembly GCF_036562045.2. Lineage (NCBI taxonomy): Eukaryota > Metazoa > Chordata > Mammalia > Chiroptera > Rhinolophidae > Rhinolophus > Rhinolophus sinicus. Next base: position 23,043,055 of record NC_133758.1, on the reverse strand, counting down.
TGTTTGTGAGAGTTTTCCAGATGAGATTAGCATTTGAATCTGTGGACTTAGTAGAGAGCCTTCTCCAATGTGTGGGCATCATTCAATGCCTTGAGGACCTGAAGTGCCCTTTTTTTCCTGCTTCACTGCTGAGCTGGAACATCTCGTATCTTCTGCCCTGGGACTGCATTTACACCATCGGCTGCCCTGGTTATCAGACCTCCGGACTTGGACTACTTATAAATCCAGCTTTCCTGGGTCTCCAGCTTGCAGAGGACAGATCCTTGGACTTCTCAGCCTCCATAAATCATGTGAGCCAATTCCTATCATTGTTCCACCTCCTTAATGGCTACGTATCTGCATAAATTATTTGAAATTCTTGTGCATGGGAGATTTTTCCCTGTTTTTATACTTTTTTATTTTGAAATAATTTTAGGCTTACAGAAAAGTTACAAAAATATATATCAAATATATCTATATATACATCTAGATAGATGATAGATAGATAGATGATAGATAGATAGATAGATAGATAGATAGATAGATAGATAGATAATTGATAGATAATTTATCTGGAGAACCTTGACTAATGCACCAGACCACAGCCTTGTGCAAATGTGTCAGTTAGATTCAGTGTCACACCTCCATGAATACAATTCACTAAGCTAGTAGACATCTGATGTCCCTAAAGGTCTACTATTTTCCAAAGACTTTGGTACTTTTATTTTGAAATAAGTATAGATCCACAGGAAGATGCTAAGGGCTATACAAGGAAGTCCGACCGACCCTCTCCCCACCCTATCAACATCCCATACAATTGCAGTACAATATCAAAACCAAGAGATTGACACTGAAACAAACCATGGAGCTTATTCAGATTTTACCAGCTACACATAACTCATTTGTGTGTGTATGTGTGTGGGGTTGTGGATGTGTGTAGATCTCTGCAATTTTGTCACATGTATAACATCGTGAAACCACCACCACAATAATGCTACTCAGTCATACCATCACCACAAAGATTTCCCTCTAGCTAACCACCCCTCCCCCTCACCACCCCTAATCCCTAAATCTCTCCATCTGCTCCATCTCTGCAATTTTCTTATTTCGGGAATATTACATAATAGAATTGTGCAACATGTCACCTTTATAAAATGAAGTCTATTTTTAGAACAGTTTTAGATTTACAAAGAGTTGTGAAAATAGTACAGAGTTCCCATGAACCCTGCAGCAAGCGCAGTTTCCCTTACTTTTAACATCTTACATTATTATGGTACATTTGCCATATTTAATAAAACAAGGTTATTACATTATGAACTGAAGTCCACACTTGATTCAGATGTTTTTAGGTTTTAGCTAATGTCTTTTTTTCTCCTCCAGGATCCCATCCAGGACAGCACATTACACTTAGTCATCATGTCTCCTTAGGCTGCTCTTGGCTGTGACAGTTCCTCAGACTGTCCTTGTTTGTGATGACCTTGACAGTTTGGAGGAGAAGTTGTCAGGGATTTTGTAGAATGTCTCTCTCAGTTGGTTTTGTCGGATGTTTTTCGCTTAAGGTCTTGAAGATGGTCATAGAGGTAAAGTGTACACCCTATCAACATGACTTATTGCTATTGATCACCCAACTGAGGGAGTGTTTGTCCCCTTTCTCTACTGTAAAGTTACTTCTCCCCTCCCACCCCTTTCCATACTCCTGCTTTGGAAGGAAGTCACTACCCAGAGCCCAGAATTAAGAAATGGAGAGTTGTGCTCCCACCTCCTAGGAGGCTGAGTATCTACATTAATTATTTGAAATTCTTATGCACTGGATCTTGTTTCTTTTTTATATACTTTTGATTTTGAAATAATTTTAGGTTTACAGAAAAGTTGCAAAAGAATTCTATTAAATGTTTCATCCAACTTTCTCTAATGTTAACATCTTACATAACCATAGTATACTTACCAAAAAAATTAACTTAGGTCCAGTGCTACTCCCTACACTACAATCTTTGGATTTCAAATTATTTTTCCAGTAATGTCTTTTTAAAAACCTTTCTTGTGGTAAAACATCTATAACATGAAATTTACCATTTTACCCATATTTACATGCACAGTTCAGTAGTATTGATTGTATTCACACTGTTGTGCTACTAATCTCCACAACTTTTTCATCTTGTGAAACGGAAACTCTATACTCATTAAACAACTCTGCATTAACCCTCTTCCCCCAGCCCCTGCAAACCACCATTCTACTTTCTGTTTCTATGAGTTTGACTACTCTAGATACTTCACGTAAGTGGAATCATAAGAATTTGTCTTTTATTCCCATTTATTCATTTAGTCAGGGTTTTGTTTATACTGGCTTGAACTCATGGATATTGATTTTACATTTTGGATTATATTTTAATACCACTTGATTTACTTTGTTGCTTACATTATGAGAGTTATATATAGCCTTTGGGAGTTCTTTCAATTGACTCCTGTGTGCCTTTGAAATATCCCCATCATGATGTGTGTATACTTCTTGTTTTGTTTTGTTTCGTTTTGTTTTGTTTTGTTTTGTTTTGTTTTTGGTAGCACTTTTTTATTTTGTTAGTGTCAGGTGTACAAAACAACATAATGAGTAGACATTCACACCCCTCACAAAGTGATAACCCCACCAAGTCTCCTACCCCAATGACACCGTACATAACTATTACAATACCATTGACGATACTCCCTATGCTGTACTTTACATCCTATGAATTTATACTTATATTTATATTTGTTTATATGTAAATAGTAAATATATTTACTATTATATAAATATAAATTATATTTTAAAATGTAAATATTAAAAAATACGTATTTTAGTTATAGTTGACATACAATATTATTTTATATTAGTCTCAGGTGTACAGTACAGTGGTTAGGCATTTATATAATTTATGAGGTGATCCCCCTGATAAATCTAGTACTCATCTGACAGCATACATAATTTTTACAACATTATTGACTATATTCTCCATACTCTATTTCACATCCCCGTGAGTATTCTGTGACTACCAATTTGTACTTCCTAATCCCTTCACCTTTCTCACCATGCCCCCCCACCCACCTTTCCATCTAGCAACCATCAGTTTGTTCTCTGTATCTATGAGTCTATTTTTGTTTTGTTTGTTTGTTTATTCTGTTATTTAGATTCCACATGTAAGTGGGATCATATGGTATTCGTCTTTCTCAGTCTGACTTATTTCACTTAACATTATATCCTCTAAGTCCATCCATGTTTTTTGCAAACGATAAGATTTCATTCTTTTTTATGGCAGAGTAATACACCATTGTATAAATGTACCACCTCTTCTTGATCCAATTGTCTATTAATGGGCATTTTGGTTGTTTCCATATCTTGGCTATTGTGAATAGTGCTGCAGTAAACATAGGGATACATATATTTTTTTGAATTAGTGTTTTGGATTTCTTTGGATAAATACCCAGGAGCGGAATTACTGGGTCATAAGGTAGTTCCATTTTTAATTTTTTAAGGAAACTCCATACTATTTTCTACAGATGGCAGCACCAATTTTCAATCCCACAAACAGAGCACAAGGGTTCCCTTTTCTTCACATCCTCCCCAACACTTGTTGCTTGTTGATTTAGTGATAATAGCCATTCTGACAGGAGTGAAGTGGTATCTCATTGTGGTTTTTATTTGCATTTCTCTGATGATTAGTGACTTTGAGCAATCTTTGATATGTCTATTGGCCATCTGCATGTCCTCTTTGGAGAAATGTCTGTTCAGGTCCTCTGCCCATTTTTTAATTGGATTGTTTGTTTGTTTTTTGGTATTGAGGTGTATGAGTTTTTTAATAAATTTTGGATATTAACCCCTTATCAGATGTATCATTGGCAAATATCTTCTCACATTCAGTAGAATGTTTTTTTTGTTTAGTTGATGGTTTCTTTTGCTGTAAAAAACCTTTTTAGTTTGATGTAGGCTTATTTGTTTATTTTTTTATTTTGTTTCCCTTGCCCCAGGAGATATATCAATAAAAATTTTACTAAGGGTAATGTCTGAGAGTTTACTTCCTGTATTTTCTTCTAGATGTTTTATGGTTTGGGGTCTTACATTTAAGACTTTAATCCATTTTGAGATTATTCTTATATGGTATAAAAAGATGTTCCAATTTCATTTTTTGCATGTATCTGTCCAGTTTTTCCACCAGCATTTATTAAATAGACTGTCTTTACCCCAGTGTAAATTCTTGCTTCCTTTGTCATAGATTAAATGACCATATAGAGATGGATTTATTTCTGGTCTCTCTTTTCTCTTCCATTGATTTATGTGTCTGTTTTTATGCCAATACCATGCTGTTTTGATTACTATGGCCTTGTAGTATAATTTGATATCAGGTAGCATGATACCTCCAGCTTTGTTCTTTCTCTGGATTGCCGTGGCTATTTGGGGTCTTTTATGGTTCCATATAAATTTTAGTATTATTTGTTCTAGTTCTATGAAAAAATGTCATTGGTAGTTTTATATGGATTGGGTTGAATCTTTATATTGCTTTGGGTAATATGGACATTTTCACTATATTAATTCTTTCTATGCATGAGCATGGTATATGCTTCCATTTATTTATATCTTCTTTAATTTCTTTCTTCAATGTCTTATAATTTTCTGAATACAGGTCATTTACTTCCTTGGTTACATTTATTTCTAACTATTTTATTTTTTGATGCAATTGTAAATGGGATTGTTTTCTTAATTTCTCTTTCTGATAGTTCATTATTGGTGTATAAAAATGCAACCGATTTCTGAATATTAATTTTGTATCCTACTACTTTACTTAATTCATTTATCAGTTCTAATAGTTTTTGGTGAAATCTGTGGCATTCTCTATATATTGTATCATGTCATCTGCAAATAATGACACTTTTACTTCCTCTTTTCCCATTTAGATGCCTTTTATTTTTTTTCTTGTCTGATTGCTGGGGCTAGAATTTCCAGTACTATGTTGAATAAAAGTGATAAAAGTGGGCATCCTTGTCTTGTTTATGATCTTAAGGGGAATGCTTTTAGTTTTTCCCCATTGAGTATATTAGCTGTGGGTTTGTCATATATGACCTTTATTATGTTGAGATTTGTTCCCTGTATTCCCACTTTGCTGAGAGTTTTTATCATAAATATGTGCTGGATTTTGTCAAATGCTTTTTCCGCCTCTACTGATATGACTATATGGTTTTTCATTTTTCATTTTGTTTATGTAGTATATCATGTTAATTGATTTGCAGATATTGAACTAACCTTGCACACCAGGAATGAATCCCATTTGATCATGGTGTATGATCTTTTTAATGTATTGCTGAATTTGGTTTGGTAATATTTTGTTAAGAATTTTTGCATCTATGTTCATCAGGGATATTGACCTATAGTTTTCTTTTTTTGTAATGTCTTTGTCTGGTTTTGGAATCAGGGTAATGGTGGACTCGTAAAATGAGCTTGGGAGCCTTCCTTCTTCTTGAATTTTTTGGAATAGACTGAGAAGGATAGCTGTTAATTCTTTTTTGAATATTTGGTAAAATTCATCTGGTCCAGGATTTTTGTTTGTTGGGAGTTTGTTGATTACTGATTTGATTTCATTAGTTGTAATTGGTCTGTTCAGATTTTTTGTTTCTTCTTGACTCAGTCTTGGAAGATTGTATGCTTCTAGGAATTTATCCATTTCTTCCATCTTGTCGTATGTGTTGGCATATAGTTTCTCATAGTATTTTTTTTTAGTTTTTTGTATTTCTGTAGTGTTTGTTTTCATTTCTCCTCTTTCATTGCTGATTTATTTATTTGGGTCCTCTCTTTTTTCTTGATGAGTCTGGTTGAAGGTTTGTCAATTTTGTCTATTTTTTCAGAAAAACAGCTCTTGGTTTCATTGATCTTCTTTATTGTATTTTAGCCTCTATTTCATTTATTTCTGCTCTGATCTTTGTTATTTCCTTTTTTGTACTCACTTTGGGCTTTGTTTACTTTTCTTTTTCCAGATCACTTATGTGTAAAATTACATTGTATATTTGAGATATTTATTGTTTGCTTAGGTAGGCCGGCATTCCTATGAATTTCCCTCTTAAGACTGGTTTCACTGTGTCCCACAGATTTGGGGCCTTTGTGTTTTCATTTTCGTTTGTCTCAAGGTATCCTTTGAATTTCTTCTTTGATATCATTGTTGACCCATTCATTATTTAGTAGCTTGTTATTTAGCCCCCATGTGTTTGTGTGTTTTTCAGTTTTTTTTCTTGTAATTGATTCCTAGTTTCATACCATTATGATCAGTAAAGACACTTGATATTATTTCAATCTTCTTAAATTTATTGAGACGTGTTTTTTGGCGTAAACTATGGTCTATCTTGGAAAATGTTTCAAGTGCACTTGAAAAGAATGTATAGTCTGCTGTTTGGGGGGTGAAATGCTTTACAAATATCCATTAAATCCATCAGGTCTAGTGTGTAATTTAAGGCTGCTGTTTCCATGTTGATTTTATTGTCTGGAAGATCTGTCCATTGGTGTCAGTGGGGTGTTAAAGTCCCCTTACTATGATTGTGTTACTGTTGATTTGTCTTTATCTGTCAATATTTGTTTTGTGTATTTATGTGCTCCTATGTGGGGTGCATAAATGTTTCCTGGGGTGATGTCCTCTTGTTGTATTAATTCCTGTATTATTACAGGGATTATCTCTGTCTCTTATTATAAAGTCTATTTTGTCCATTATAAGTATTGCTACCTTAGCTTTTTTCTTGTTTCCATTTGCATGAAATATCTTTTTCCATCCCTTTACTTTCAGTTTATGAATGTCTTTCGATCTAAGGTGGGTCTCTTGAATGGGTCTTGTTTTCTTAGCCACTTAGCTACCCTATGTCTTTCGATTGGAGCATTTTAGTCATTTGTATTTAAAGTGATTATTGATAGGTACATAGTCATTGCCATTTTATTATTCATATTTTTTATCTTTGTTTGTTTGTTTTCTCCTTTCTTCTGCTAAAAGAAGTCCTTTTAATGTTTCTTGTAATACTGGCTTGGTGGTAATGAATTCCTTTAGTTTTTCTTGTCTGGGAAGCTCTTTATCTCTCCTTCAATTTTAAATGATAGCCTTGCTGGGTATAGTCTTAGTTGTAGGCCCTTGTTTTTCATCACTTCGAATATTTCCTGCCGCTTTCTTCTGGCCTGCACAGTTTCTGTTGAGAAATCAGCTTATAGTCTCATGGGAGCTCCTTTGTAAGTAACTAGCTGTCTTTATCTTACTGCTTTTATGTTTCTCTCTTTGTCTTTAAACTTTGCCATTTTACTAATTATGATGTGTTTTGTAAGCCTCTTTGGGTTCGTCTTGTTTGGGACTCTCTGAACTTCTTGGGTTTGCATGTCTATTTCCTTCACCAGGTTAGGGAAGTTTTCAATCATTATTTCTTCAAATAGGTTCTCGATCCCTTGCTCCCTCTCTTCTCCTTCTGGTACTCTTATGATGCAAATGTTGTTACGCTTGATGTTGTTCCAAACGTTCCTTAAATTATCTTCATTTCTTTTTTAATTCTTTTTTTCTTTTTGCTGTTCTGATTGGGTGTTTTCTGCTACCTTGTCTTCTAAATCGCTGATTCGATCCTCTGCTTCATCTAATCTGCTGTTGATTCCTTCTAGTGCACTCTTCACTTTCATTACTGTAGTATTTTTTTATTTCGGACTGATTATTTTTATGGTTTCTATGTCCTTTATGCGTACTATCTCTTTGTTGAAATTCTCAGTTGAAATTCACTAAGTTCCTTAAGCATTCTTTTAACCAGTGCTTTAAAGTCTGTCTCTGATAGGTTGGTTAACTCCATTTCATTTAGTTCTATTTCTGGGGTTTCTCCTGTTCTTTTATTTGCAACATGTTTCTTTGTTTTCTCATTCTGGCTGCCAGTCTCTGTTTGCTTCTATGTATTAGGTAGATCTGTGTCTCTCAGCCTATGCTGGGTGGCCTTATCTAGTATGTATTCTATGTGGTCCAGTGGCACAGTCTCCTGATCTCTTGTGTGTGTGTGTGTGTTCCTGAAGTGTCCCTTGTGTGTGTTATGTGTATTCTCCTGTTATAGTTGAAACTAGATTGCTTTTGGCATGTCAGCGGATGGGATTGACTCCCAGGCTGATTGGCTGTGAGGACCGGCTATGCCCATAGTGTATGAACTGCTGTGTGGAGGCTGACCCCTCTGAGGGGGTTTCACCCCCAAAGGCTTTTGTGCCTATTTAGTCCACCTTTTGTGTATGCCACTTGTGGGGCTAACCAGGTAGTGCTTTGGTGTGGTCTGAAGCCAGCCTCTGGGTGTGTTGTCTCTGGTATCTGTTGGAAGGGGCTTTTGTGCAGGCCTATTTCAACCTTGCCTATGACTGGCCCCGGGCTACCTGATAGGAGCTACACAGCTCTATGTAGCTGTTTGCTGCCTGTGTTGGACCTGGAGGCATGTGGGGGTGGTCATGCTGTGAACCGAGGCTGGCCACCACCAGTATTGGGCTTGGGGCAGCTTAGCAAAAGGCCCAGGGGCCCCTGTGCCTGTTGCCACCTGCCCATTACACATAAGGCTCAGCTGTTGAAAGAGCCTCCTTAGGTGTGCAGGCCAAGCTGATTGACCCAATGTTGAGAGGACCCCTGACAATGCAGCCCTAGGTGGATAGGGCAGGGTTCCAGGGAGTTACAGGGTTTGGGTGATGGTTTTTACAAAGTTCATGTAGTTTTGGCTCTTGCATAAGTGTTGGGTTTGTGACCACTTCACCAAAATGCCTTGAGAACACTGCAGCCAGCTACTGCTCCCTCAGGCCCACAGGTCTCCAGAAGCAGCTTAAGAAAGGCTGCAGAGAAGGTTGTGGCTTGCTGCTCACCACAAAAAAATCCCCATGCCTCCACCGGCCATCCGCTGCTGTAAAAGGCTTTTGCAACTCATGGGGTCGGGCCTAGGGCTAAGCAGCTGGGAGTGCCTGCAGCAAAGTAACACCAGCTGTGAGGGGCGGGGACTCAGGACGTAACCAAGGTGGCGTGCATGCGCGGATTTTACCAGACCAATGTGGTCTCAGATTCGACCCTTTGGGGGAGGGTACAACACAGAAAAGATGGCCATATATGAGGCAGGCTCCACACAGGTACATTGCCTGGTCTCCCCAGCCCTCTCTTCAAAGCCACATAACTTAGTCTTTCCCTGTATGTCTCTGGTGCCTCTCAAGATGCCACCCCTTCACTGGAGACCAGGTGAGTATTTGCACGCGAGTGAGTCTGCATGCGGTCCCCTTAAGAGGGTGTCTGAGTTTCCAGCCACGTTCCGTCTCGCCAGGATGGAAAGACAGAATCCTTGCTGATTTTCACTGCCAGATTTTGTGGGAATGCCTCTTCCTGCACAGAACGCCAGGGCTGGGGAACCCAGCATGGGGCTGGAGTCCCCTGCCTCCTTTGGGGAGACGTCTGCCAAGGAGGGTCATTCCTGGTGTTCAACCACTATTTGTGGGCTTGTGGTCAGCCCATATCGCATCTCTGCCCCTCTTACAAGTCCGATGAGGCCTCTCCCCCAGATCCCCAGTTATAGGGTTTCTTTTAAGCTAGTCTTCAGAAGATTCTTGAGGTTTATTATTCTATAATTTATTTGTAATATAGGTGTGATTTGGGGAGGCAGTAGGCATAGTGTTTACCTAATCTGCTATCTTGGACCTTCTCTTGGTAGCACTTTCTTAATTTCTGACACTAGAAGATGCTCCAGGCTCATCTTTTATATTTCCTATGCCAGTCTTAGGATCAGTCATTTCTCCAAGAATTCCTAGCTTCTTTATTGAAGGATGGTACTAGAAACCAATATCTGGGCACTAGGTATGCACATTGCTATTGGTGTATCATTACTTCTTGACCCTATATGTGTATAACAACCTCTGTATGTAAACTGTATATGAATATTTCTATGTGTAACCATCTTTAAGCTAAACATGAGTCTAAACTGGTATCTCTAACTCTAATACATTACCACATGGATCAATCTAGCTTCCTTCTTCCTTCTATTGATTATCTGTAACATTCCACTCCATTAGTGAGAAACCTGGCTCTCACCACCTGCCATTCATTTTCTCAGTTGCTTGATTCCAGTATACCAGTATCACAATAGTTGACTTATACTTATCCTTTTCAAATTGGCTTTTTTTCGCTTAGCAGAATTGCTTTGAGGTTCATCCAAGTTGTTGTGTGTATCAATAGTGGGTTTCATTTTATTGCTGAGTAGTATTCTATGGCATGGATATACCGGGGTTTTTCAATTATTCACCCATTGCAGAGCATGTAGTCTCCAGTTTGGGGCCGTTACAGATAAAGTTGCTATGGACATTCATATGTAAGTACCTATATGAAAATAAATTTTAATTTCTCTGGGAAAATTGCCCAAAGCTCCAATTGCTGGGCTGTACAGTAAATCCATTTTTAGTTTTGAATGGAATTGACAAACTATTTTTCAGAGTGGTTATACCATGTTACATTCCTATCAGCAATGTATGAATGATCCAGTTTCTCTGCACCCTTGCCAGCATTTGATGTTATCATTGTCTTTCATTTTAGCCCTTCTGATAGTTTCAGGGTGATAATGCATTGTAGTTTAAAATTGCATTTCTGTAATGGTTAATAATGCTGAACATTTTTTCATGCATTTACTTGCCATCTGTATATCCCCTTCAGTGGAATGTCTGTGCATGTATTTTCCTCATTTTCTAATTAGATTTTTTAATGTTGAGTTTTGAGATTTTTTTAAATATATTTTTCCTAGTCTGTAATTTGCCTTTGAGTTTACATTTAAAGTTTTAAAATACATGTGAAACATGAACGTTATTCACATTTTAGCATGAGAAGGAAAGGCTCAACAAGACAAAAAACTCATTTTTTAAATACACAGTTATTAAGGGCATAGCTGAGGTTAAAACTTAGTACATGTTAGCTCTTAGTCAAGTACTTTTCTATAATGGGCAATAATTTTGGTGATGTCACCCTTGGCAATGTGTTTCTTTCTCTTGAGGCCAAAGCATCTTTCAATTAATAATAGACTGATTTTGGAAGGAACCCTAGAAAGCTTATAGCTCAAGTCCCTCAATTTGCAACTGATAAAATTGAACACAAGGAAATGAAATGAATCAACAATACTCACGTGGCTTATTAATTAATGGTGGAACCCAGCCTAGAGCCTGCGGCCTGCACTCTCCGTCTCAAACTTTCCCTGTTCTACTCCACAAATCTCTCCATTGTTAGCATGCTCATGTCCTAAGAGCTTGAGAGGAAAGAAGGATAATGACTTGGGAGCCTAGAAACGACTTCTTCACTTTGGAGAGACTGAGGGAAAGTGAAGAAGTGCAGCAAAAAACAAGTGGTACCAAAGGAAGTGACGTGGGCACTTCCTGTGACTGAGAAGGGGGGCCTTGGAAGTTTCACCAGTGAGAACATGGGGGCTGCTGGTGCCTGTGAATGTTATCTCTGCACCCCAAACCAGATATGTTATTTATTTATATGCAGCATCTGTTACAATTTTAATAGAAGGTTTTTTTTGTGCCTAATAGTTTACTCAAAATACTAGAATATATTTCTCTTAAATAAGTGAATCTCCCTCAGTTTAGCAATTGCTATATACTTTCCATTGCTCCCTCCCCACACTACCACCCTCATCTAGCACACACATCTTGATGCAGGACTGGGTGGGGTGGTGATGACATAGAGTGAGGGAAAGAGGCTCTGCTTCTCTTTCTGCCAGAACCAGAGCCATTGACAGGAGAGTGTAGGCTACACATTGATGTGTTCTTGGTAATCCAGGAAATGTGCATGTTTTGAGATAACCATGAGGTTCTCCAAAGGCTGTGAGTCTCAGGGGACATTTCGTTTCATTTTTAAAACCTTATATTGTAAAATTAACAAGTGATGTAGAAACCACACAAAATAGGACTTCATGAGTTATTGTAAGGTAAACCTTCTATAAGGGCCACCCAGGTAAAAACAAACAACCAAACAAAAAAACAGAACCTTCCCAGCCACCCTCGACTTGCCTCCTTGTTCCTCATTACAACCCAGCCCAGCCCTCCTCCAAAAGTCTCCTGACTTTTGCAGTAATCACTTCAGAGAACTTCTTTATGGTTTTATTAGCCAAGTGTACATCCTGAGACAGGAACAATTAGTCTTAACCATTTTTTAAACCTGGTGTGGCTTTCTAGGTCTTTTTGCATCTACTTGTCTCCCCTCCAGCTCTTACCTTTCCTACATGGACCTGTTGGAGAACCTTGGCCATTTGACCTGCAGAGTTGCCCACAGTGGGGAGTGCTGCTGAAGTCTCACCCCTAGTGCAGTTCAACATGTTCTTCTGTCCTCAGAATTCCCTGCGCATTGGCAGCTAGATTTAGAACGGATCCAGAAATAGCTGGATTCAGCTTTGATCCCTTTGGAAAGATTGTGGGTGGAATCGGATCCATTCATCAAAGAGGCACATAATGTTTGGTTGTCTCTCTGTAATGTTAACAGCTTGTGATGCTCAAGGCCTAGGTCTATTCATTTAGTAGGGGTTGAAAAGTGGTGATGTTTAACACTGGCATTACTTTTCAATCGTTAGTTGGCATGCTTTTATAAAGAGATGCTTTCGCTTGTCTCCTCTTTGGTTACCTATCATGGTGCAGTTTATATTTAAAAAGTGGGATAAATATTTGATTCTTTCTTTTATTTTCAGGATAATACATTCGTTCCCTAGCACCTCCCAAAGGTGACCAACTAGTCATTTTTAAAAATATTATTTTGAACTCACAGACTTAACACATATTTGAAGGGTTTCACTCCATTGCAATTATTATCAAGACTGAAGTTCAAATTGCCCCATCTGTGTCCAGTTGGAGTCTCTTCAAGTTGGCTTCTGAATCCTCTTTATATAACCCCAGCAGTTTTATGTAACCTAGTAGGTTATGATAGCTTCTTGGCTATCAGGTGTGACAAGATGTTCTGAGCTCATCTTGTAATTTTTCTGTTCAGACCTTAAACGTGCCATTTTTCTGAGGGTTCTTGTTTTATTATTTTAAGTGAAAAATGGTATTTCAAAACCACAATGTGTGTGGTAGGGATAGGTAAATGATGATAGATGATGATGATAGATGGATCGATAGATAGATATAGATATAGATAGATAATCTGAAATAAATTTGAATTGGAAATACCAGTATGAACGTGTGTGTGTGTGTGTGTGTGTGTGTGTGTGTGTGTGTGTTTACTGGACGCATTTAATTCAAATTCCTGGATTTGAATTAGAGTAGGGTTTGCTAATGTGTGTATATATGTATATATATATATATATATATATATATATATATATATATATATATTAGTATATATACATATATGTACACATATCAAGAATCTTAAGGATATACACATAAGTGCAAAAGAAATAGAAAACCATAATTATTCATTTTTTTTACTCCACATCGTATATCCAACATTCTCAGTGAAACAACATTATCATCAGTATGATTTCTGAAAAGAGGGGCAAAATAGCATGTGCTTTTCTCTTTCTCTCATTTTTACAGTTGTTCTATACCTACATCACCTGTCTATTTAGTGCAGGGGTGTCAAAACTGCGGCCCACAGGCCAACTGCAGTCCGCAGTCCATTGTTAATTGGCCCGCAGCAAATTCCAAAAATATATTTAGTTTACTTGAATAAACCAGGTGAGGCAATATGTACTTCACCTCAAGTGAGTGGCCCGGCTGTTTGTGTATTTTACCGCATATGGCCCTTGGTAAAAAACGTTGAAAAAAGTTTGGACACCCCTGATTTAGTGCAAGTAACTGTCTATTTAGTGCTTACCACCAGAATTATGTCAATGCCTCCCTCTTCTTTTTGTATCTGAAGCTCACTATTAAGTAAATTCATAAGAAAAGACTCATGGGAATACAATTGCCTGAGTTTTTGCATGTAAATAAGAGTTGGTGCCCTTTATACCTGAAAGTCTGTGGATATAGAATCCTTGGCTCACACCTTCTTCATTTTAAATAGTTTCCACCTATTTATCATCTGGCATGAAATACTGCTTTAGAAAATCTTAATGTAATTTAATTTTCTTTCCTTCTAAGTCACTTGCAGTTTTTCTCTTTAAATCCATTCATTTTACTAGAATATATTTTTGGGTTGGTCAATATTCTCTTTAAATATTTGACAATTTTTAAGGGAAGTTTTCTGAATCACACTTTTTAGTCTTTATTCTGTTTCTTTGCTTTGCTTTTCTTCTTTAGGGATTCCTATTACCTTTAGGGATTTTTTTTGTGTAGCTTCAATTTTAGTCACTATATCACAAATTGTTTTTATTTCTTTATTTTACTTCTTTTTGATTTTTAAAATCTTCCTCGATTTAGGCTCTTATTTCTCTTCAGGTATTTTCTGTTATGGTTATTCACTTTTATATTCCTTCTGGTTACATCTTCATTTTTGACATTGTATTTTCATTTATTTTAAATTGTTTCCTGAGTTCTGGAACTTCATTTCTGAGGTTCCTAATTCTAGTCTATGCTGTTCTTTAATGTCTTTTAGCATTTTCTTAATATCTTTGAGCTCATTTTGAAACAGTACGCTAGAGTTTTGTTTTATGGGCATGTTTTATGGGTATACAAGTATTTTTATGCTGCCTCTTAATTCTCTTCTTCTTTTAATAACTTGTAAAGGATTTAAAGTTGATACCTTTCTGTTTCTAATTTTTATATGATATTAGTTTTCCTGAACTTTTAGAAAGAGACCAGGTCGAGGATAGTTTTGCTAATTTGGTAGTTCTCCACCTTCTGTTGTTCCTGCGTAGTATTAACAATGTTGGTTTGTTTTCTAAGATTTTCTGACCCTGTTTCCCTCATCCATTTTTATCTGAACTTCTTTCTCCATCGTCTCTATAATCCCTACCCTCTCTATGTCATTCTAAATGACACAAGGATTGGACTATCAACTATATTTTCAAGTAGTCATGCGCTGCCTAATGACATTTCTATCAGCAAGACCACATATATGAAGGTTGTCCCATAAGATTATAACAGAGCTGAAACATTCCTAATGTGTTGTGACGTTGCAGCCCTCATAATGGCGTAGCATAGGGCATTACTCACGTGTTTGTGGTGATGCTAGCATAAACAAAACAGCCGTTCCGATAAAAGCGTTGCATTGTACTGAAGGAAAAAAAACTTTTATAAATGTAATGTAGCCTAAGTGTGCAGTGGGTATGAAGTCTGCAGTAGTGTCCAGTGATGTCCAGGCCTTGACATTCACTTACCACTCACTCACTGACTCCCCCAGAGCACTTCCAGTCCGGCAAGCTTCATGCATGGTACGTGCCTTAGACAGGGGTACCATTTTTTATTTTTTTATACTGTATTTTAACGGTCCCTTTTCAGTGTTTAGATATCTTTAGATGCACACATATTCGCCATTGTGTTACAATTGCCTACGTTATCTAGTAACAATCCAGTAGCATGCGTTACAGGTTTGAAGCCTCGGAGCAGCAGGCAGCCCCACATGGCCTAGGTGTGCAATAGGCTAGACCATCTAGGTGTATGTACATGCGCTCTATGATGCTCACACAATGGCAAAAGCACATAACGACACATTCTCAGAAGGTATCCCCGTCATGAAGTGGTGTATGCCTGTGTATTCTTGAAGACTATGTTATACATGCTGCGTAGATTGTAAGGGGCCTAGAGGCCATCTCTGCTCACAAGTAAGGTTGCCTCTAACTGTAATTGTGAATTTGACATGCACAGTGTATGGCCAGGGCATCTGAGGAGTTAAAAGGGAAAAAAGAACCAATTCACTTGTAGATAGAACCTTAAAGGATGGATGTAGACAGCCTGAGGAGGTGAAGAGGAGGCATCCCCTTGCATGTGTTATGAACGGGAGGAAGAAAATACAAGCAGATCTGCTGTGAGAATTAAGCACACAGTACGATTAGGGAACCGACAGAGGAGATCAACCTATCTGGTGGAGAAGAAGAAGAAAAAAAGAAAAACAGTGGGGAGTAGAAGTGAATAAATAGGAGAGGATCATAATGGTAAAAAGAAAAAAAGAAAAAACGGGCTGACATTGCTGAGCATTTATGATACATTTTAATAACAATAAACCAGGATTCAAAATTCCAGAGAGATTGGTTTATGGGCCAAGTTTTATATTTTGATTATGTGCTCCCTTTAATACTTAGTACCGTGCCATAGAATATTCCCAAATATGCTGATTCAATACAATAAATTACTGTAAGCCTACTCCAAAAGAAAAGTCCGTGAGAGCCAGTATAAATACAGCGGCCGTAAAACAGGTGTGATCCTCATGGAAAGCATATCCAATGATGGCTAACATAGTTGACATAAAAAATTCACAAACCAGTGTGGCTATGAATGACCATCAGCATAGCTCAATTTAAAAAAAAAGCACACAGCTTTTTAATAAGTCTGAGATGTTATTTTCAAGAACCACTTACATTTGTGAAGCAAGCAAGAACAAATGAGTTTAAACTCAGACAGAGGAAAATGTCAGTACTTCATCAATGCTCTTTTTCTCCACCTTCTCTCCTTCTCTCCTTTCCCATCATAAGTGGGATCCTGTTTCTACTAGACCAGGAATTGGCACATACAGTCCATTTCTTGTCTTCAGATGACCCATGAGCTAAGCATAGTTTTTAATATTTTGAAATGGGTAGGAAAAAAATTTTTTAAAGAAGAATCATATTCCATGTCCCATGAAAGTTACATGAAATTCAAATATCAATGTCCATCTGTAAAGTTTTATTTGAATGCGGCCAAACTCATTCATGTTGTCTGCGGTTTCATTTCCACTACCACAGAGTTGAGTAGTTACAACAGAGAACATACAGCCCGCACAGACTGCAATGTTTACTATCTGACCCTTTAAGAAAAATATGAGCTCGCCCCGGGAATAGACTAATTTGACGGTTGGTCCCAGGAAGTTAAACACAGATCGTGGGCACACGATTCAGTTCATTAGGAAATTGGCCTGGCAGCATTTTACTCAGCACCTCAGAGGGAACAATAATCCTCACTGCATTTGTGTAACTCCCCACCAGTCACTTTCATCCCATTCCTCAGTGTCCCTCAACCACTGGAGCTTCGAGTTTTTTGCTTAAGCTGTAGTTATTAGGACTGTTCTTACTAACCCCTTGATGTTTCCATTATATCCTGGTTTCCAGCACAGTTAAAGCCTCCTGGCCTCTAGAATCCCATCCTGTGTGGTACCAGATGAAAACAGTTTCCCCTCTGCCCCCTGGAGCATTTAGGCACTGAAGCCAGATAGTCAATTCCTAATTAATAATGAACTGTCTCCCATTTTTATCAGTGGTCGGAGTCTCTGCTCCAGTCGAAGGTGAGCATCTCAGGGGCAGAGCTCTGTTGAGCATTTTGGTGTGTCCTTCCTACACAATGCGGGTCACAGCCCCTTAGTAGGTGATCCGTCTGTGTTTGTTGATTGACTAATTGACCGAATGATTGAGCAGCTGAGCCAGTGAGGTAGCAGCCTGAGGCAACAGAGGAGCAATCAGAAAGTCCTTCATAGGAACACTGCGCCTCAGGCTGAGTTTGTTTTCTTTGTGCTCTTTCTCCTTCGAGTTCCTCTGGGTTCACTGGTTTTGAATAGCATTTGAGAAGGAGAGAAGATGGTGCAACTGAACCAAAGCAACTCGCCTCCATCTGCCTTCAATTCTCAGACTGGGAAAACATTTCCAGAAGGCCTGGTGCATGAGAACCTGACGCGGTGACAGAACGTTCTGTCTCCCTCTTGTTCCATGAGCAGCGTGCCGAGTTTCTGCAGGCTCATAAATCCTGAGGGCCTTTTCCAGCCCCAGTGCTCGGGCCGCTGGCCCCCATTCTTGGAAACGGATGCTTTGAACCCCCCATCAAAAGAGAACATTGTGTTTCTGCATATCCAGGCCCACTGTGGGTTGATTTCTCCCGGTGCAGGTAGGCTGGGCTGGCCTGCTAGGTCAGATGTGCTTTCTGCTTCCTAAGCGCCTGCCCTTTGGAAATATGCAGGAACACACCATTGCCCAACGCTGTTCAGTCTGAGTGAAGTATTATTATGAATTCATTAAATTAAAATTTCCAGGAAGTGACCCAGGGGCTAATACAGCATGGCAGCTCACAGAGGGGAAGCATGGAAAACCAGTGCACAGAAGAGGGACCAGCAGACCTGAGGAATCTGCAGCAGGCCACAGGCAGTCATCTTCCTGCTTTGGGGAAGCTCCCCTAGCTGCCACGGAGGAGAAAATCTGGTGTCCAGCCTGGAGGTGGAGGGAGGGAAGAGGGAAGAAAAAAGTGAAAATCAGCCAGGTTCAAATACATGTGAGCCACAGCTCAGCCCAGCACCACGTCCCACATCCCCCCACCACCCCCAGGCAGCTCCTGTGTCTTGGTGCTGCCTTTTCTTCTGCTTCTTTCCCCATCGAGATCTGCAGTGTTCCTGGCCACATCTGGAACATTTAGTGTTTGGCAACACATTAAACCAGACATGTAGTGGAGTACTGTGGGCTGGCTCGAAGGCAGAGCACTGGATGTGAGAACTTGGGCAAGCAATACCTGTACTTCCCTCTTCTGTAAAATGAGAGACTGTGATGCCTGCCTGCCGGTGTTATTGTGAGAGTGACATAAGACAATGGCTGTGGAAGTGCTTTTTTATGAACCACTATACACATAGAAAACATTATTAGATTGCCTGGCGATGCGATAGGAGCAGCTACTGTTTTACTTCCTCCTACAACTACATATCCTGCTGATACTCCCGGTAACACCAAGCAAAAGGCTGGACGACTAGGGTGAAGAATCTGGAAACCACATCATACCTGAGAGGAATGGTTGAATAAACCAGCTGGAGTCAGCCCAGCAGAAATCTCATTGGGAAAATAACTATCTTCAAAAATCTGAAGGTTTTCCATGTAGAAAAGGATGCAGGCTTGTTCTGAGTCCCTCCCGTGAAAAGACCACAGTGCAGAATTACAAGGAGATATGTTTTATTACAGGACAAGAATTTGCTCTTAATATAATCATCAAACAATGCAAAATGCCATCTTGGGACACAGTGAAGACATTGTCCCTGGAAATATTGAGGTGGGGAGAGACGAACATCTATACAGACTCTCCATCCATTATATACAGTCCTTCATCCATTAGTTTCTTTATGCCGCAGTGTCTTCTGCTGACCCACTGACAGCCAGGCACTGCTTCAGGTAAGGGGACGGCCACAGCAAACAAGACCAACTCCTGCTCTCTTGGACTTTACATTAGGTCACAGCATCAGGTGGAGGTTGGACGCTATGTCACAGCAGCCATTTCCTGTTACTTCTCTCATTCCGATTCTTTTAAAATACTGTGATTTCACAAGCACACCATTGAGTGGGAAGAGGAGACAATCAGCCTGTTTCTGCCCTGCGTGTACAGGCTCCTCCAACCTGGCAGGAAATGGCCCTGGCAGTAGAGAAGGTAATGAAGGAGACTCCAGATTCCCTGGGAATCCCTTTTCCTAACTGAGCAACTGCCCTTGGCTGAGGATGCCCTGCCCTGCCCTCCCCTACTGAGTTTCAGGCAGTGGTTCTCTGGGGAGCTGGATTTCCAGGACAGTCCTCCAAGAAGAGTCCCTGGAGGATGATGGACCCCAAGCCACCAAGACCTCTTAGAAGCTTCTGCAAGGTGAGCAGGAAGGTTCTTGCACTCGGGCAAGCATGATGGCAAATTGGATGAAATAGCCCTCCCCTTCCTAAAATACATCTCCTCTCACCCTGAAGGCAGTCTGCAATTCCCCAGGCAGCCTCTCTTAAAATGCCAATATTCCTGACAGGAATTCAGGTAGTTAGCAATTCCTAAAGATTCACGCTCGGAGAACCTCACCTGGCCATTGCCGCCTCCCTCTGCATCACCACTGCCTCTCCATACCTTGTCTAAGCAGCTGCAATACCTTCTGGCTGGGCTCCCTACCTCCCGTTGATCCTCATGCCCATCCATGTGTCAAGACTTCGTGACAGTGGTCCTTCTCAAAAGCCTGTGCCACGCCCCGATTAACCTTCAGTGGTGTTGCTGAGACCATGGTCTTTAAAACAGGGGTACACATGCCCCTGGACTCTGGGAAGGAGATGCTAGAACTCCTATGGATAGATTTTTCTAAAAAGTGGGAGAAATTAATCTGTACTGATAGAACTAATATATAGAGCAACAGGGGTTCTTATGTCAGGCTGTCATGGGCCACTTAGGATATTTACCAGGCAAGGAGGTGGCTCACAGGAGTTGGCGACAGCACCCTCTGGGTATCCATCTGCATTACCACTGAGATGGGTGCCGTTAAGTGGGTTGGAGGTTATGCTCTCCAAACTATTGAAACCAGTCTCCACAGATTGACAACTGACTTAACAGTTTACTACCTAAGGAAAAAAAACAATTCTGCTGATCGCCAACAATTCTATTCTTGCAGGCAGGAGCAAACAACAGGGTAAGACAGGGCTGACACGTCCCTGTGTTTGTCATCAGCCTCATGACAAAGTAATAGCAATCACCTAACCCGTAATAGTAACCTAAGTAATGATAGTTACCTAAACACAGCTGAGAAGCAGGCTAAATCATGGTTTAGGTGCTTAATTCAGAAGTCTACCAGAAATATGCTTACATCCAACACAATTAACAATAGACCACACCCTACAACTATGGGCAGCCTTGAAACATAATGTGATAATTTCATGACATTAGCAACACATTTAATACCCAAGCAGTCACCCTTTTGTAAAACAAAAGCAGATAAATCAGAATATGAGCTAATAAAAGTTGTCAAATGTGAGGACGGAGGCGGTAAGAGAATGCGGCTAAGGTGGGGCAGAACTTCTCCGTTATATGTTTTTCAAATCATGGAGATTTTGAAACAATGTAATGATTAACTATTTCAAAATATTAAATGAGGAAATTAGCTTTGAGAACATGATGTCAAACTATAATTCTTTAGCAAAATATAGAGTCGTGATAATCCAGCTCTTTGCAAAATTACACTAAAATTAATTACAATGCATAGAAATATCTTTCATATTTTCTTAAAAAATAAGAGTACAATTGAACATGTATAAAATGTAGATACAAATGAAGATAGATACATTGGAGCCACATGCCCAAAATGGTTTTGCAAAACAGTGATGTGCAAACAGATGTTTGATGATAACTGGCCTCAAGGGTCATGTCCACTATCAAGGCTGCTCTTCTATACCTTCCCAGTCTGTGGATCTTCTATTCCCCCGTGAATGCTAATGCTCTAATCACACTCTGGTCCTATTTCACCTACAACCTCCAGCAACGTGTCCAGGAAACCAACCCCTTTTCTACCATCCAGGAAACCAGCGTGTGGTAAATCAGACTTGCAGGGAGCCAGAGTGCTATCTCTAGTGACAATCCAGGAAGCTAAACAATAAATTAAGTAAAAGTTGGCCCCAAATGTCCCCAGGACTTGTTCATTGACAGCATCTCTAATTTTTGTCTCTACTCCCAATATAGGACCAAGTAGAGAAAGCCAAATATGCCCTGCTAACCAATCACATAGGATGCCAGGTTTCTCGTTAGCCCACCTATAGCTTCCCTATGCCAACAGCCTCCAAACAGGATACACCTGAAGCCTTCCTTCCCCTTGTTCCACTAAAAAGCTTTCCCACTCCTCTGCCTGCTTTTGAGTCTCTACTAAGAGGCAAGTGTCAGTGGCTGACTCCCTCACTATAGCTGCTCAGAATAAATAGCCTTTGTTTTTCTCATTTGGTTTATCTTCGTTTATTTCCACCCCCGACATGGGTTTCCCAGGTGTCCAAGCCTGACATTACACGCTGCCTCAGATGCCTGCGTTGCTCCTCCCCCTTAGTCTTCCCATTGCACTGGGAGTAAAAGCTGTTCTCTTTACCCCTTGAAGCCCCCACCATCCTCTCCCTCCCCACTCCCTGCTGTTCTCCTCCTATAAAAACGACTCTCCAGCCACACACAAATGTGCTCAACCGGTCCTGGTTCTGGGGCCTTCACATGCTATTCCTTTGCCTGGAATACTTTGCCCACCTCCACTCCTACTCCTTTCCCAGTCACCATTCAATGTCAGCTTTCTAAAAAGGACTTTCTTAGATATACCCTTCCTCCCGTATGCACACGACCTAAATTGGTTTCCCCTCTTATAGCACTTAGGAATTTTATTCGTAGTATATACATTTTGATGATGTATAACTAAACGTTTATTTTAGATATTTCTATGTGTAATACCTGTTTTCCCCCATTAGAGTGGAAGCTCCATGAGAGTAGGGACTAGGTTTATTTTTCTTCAACCAGTATGAAGTCATAATATAGCCTAGTGCTTGGCACAAAATAGGTACTTGATAACCATGTGTTGAATGAAGGAATGAGCACTGAAATCATCGTCATGCTGTAAGATCCATGACTGCTATCCCTCCCTTTCTGGAGTCTTCCCCAACTCCCCCAACAGAATGTGCGCCTTTTCCTCTCCTCCCAGAATGCCTTGCACATGTTTTTATTTCAACACATGGAGTTTGTTGCAGTTATTGATGTGGCTCTGCCTTTACCTCCAGCCTAGGACCTGTTTATTAAGTCCAGAAACGTTTATGTGTTCTACAGCCTCGTATAATGTCTGCCCCAAATGGATGTAAGCTGTGTTAACTCATTGAATTAATGACTGAGTGTTATATGTCAGTGCAAACATTTTTATCAAAGGACTTTCTCCCTTGACAAGGAAGTTACAGAACAGAGGGAAAGACCTGGAACTGGCAGCAGTGGGTAAGGGTGGGGGGAGGGATTGGCCGAGGGAAAATGTTAGTGAATTGGAGGTAAAGCGCATACGTGGTTTCATATTTAAGAGAAAAGAAAGACCCTGGCATCTGAGAGACCTGGATTCAGTCTTGTTCTGCCATTTCTTGGTGGTGCTACCTTGAGAAGGTAACTTACATTATCATTCACAACCACAGCATTCTTTTCTGTGAGAAGGACGTGACAGACTTACTGCATACTCTTGCAGGAAACATTAAACAACATAATGCATGAAAAATGTTTTGTTTTGTTTTTTTTTATTTAATTGACTCTAGGATGTAGGTAGTACTCCATAAATGTTAACTATATTATCATAATATAATACAAGCTTGCCTAATTTATATTTTTGTCCAGGTTTGTCTGTGAGCAAAATTTACAAAATTCTACTATTCAAATGACTGAGGGAATAAAGATTATCCTGAACTGGATAGTTAATGCAGAATTTGCATATGAGGTGTGACTGGTGGTGGAGAACGATGTGTACAACTGAGACATATGCCATTACATTTATACAACCACATGAAAAATGTCCAAAGTTTCTATCCATTCATCTATCCTCTTTTGCTTCCTTCCTTCCCTTCTTCTTTCCTTCTTCCTCCCTTCCTCCCTCCCTTTCTTTTTTCCTTTCCTCTTTTTTTTTTAAATTTCTTTCCATTTTTTTTCTTTCCTTGTTTCTTCTTCCTTTCAGTTAGGATCAGAAGAAGCAAGAACACTGCTCAGTTGAGGAGAGAAGCAAAAGTCAAGCATTCATAGATCATATTTCTTCAAGTGCTTGAAGCTCAGTTCCTAAATGAAACCCCGAGCCATAAGGGCCACAGATGGGTGAAATGGTGGTTTGAGATATCCAGGGGGAGTGGAGTTTGATACTTTACAAAAGAATTAAATACAGTAATAATTGAGGGAAGCAGTTGGATCAGAAGAAATCATTTGCTGAGCAATTTCAAAACCAGAAAATGCTTAAAATGCAAACCACAAAATGAAGACAACCTCAAAGGTTAATGAAAACCTGAAACAATAGACAAAGGAAAAGAAGAATTGTAACAGAGTCCTCCTCCCAAATCTATTAAGCAGTCGTACCAACAACCTTCCAAACGGGGGATGCTATCCAACTCCATTTATTCTGAAATAGGACAAGATGTTAAGATATAATAATGCCTCCGTGGCTTCTGTCTTCGCTAGACAAAGAGTAGACACTAGTCCCTCCTAACATTGCTGAGATAGCATGGCTTGTGCAGTTCAGCCTGGTAGGTGTCCGGTGAGGATCTGTTGAATGCATTACA
This sequence comes from Rhinolophus sinicus, assembly GCF_036562045.2. NCBI lineage: Eukaryota > Metazoa > Chordata > Mammalia > Chiroptera > Rhinolophidae > Rhinolophus > Rhinolophus sinicus. Next base: position 23,018,980 of record NC_133758.1, on the reverse strand, counting down.
ATCCCTGAGTCTAGCCAGTTAAAAAAGTCAGGCTTTTACTAAGAGCCAGGGAGAAAAGGAGTAGAGAAACTGTGTGGTAGGTCTAGGGCAGAGCCAAAAATACTGGTCCAGGGAAGGCATTTAGACAAAGTCAAAAATTCAACGCTCATAGGAGTGACAATTAAATTTAAAGAGTAGTGACAGGGAGCTTGAAAAAGTCAAACTGCGTAGTATGTTCTGGATTGACAGGAGAGAATGCCTCACAGTAGGGATCACAAGGTCATGATTCAGGGATTTGGAAGTGTGACCAAGTCTGAAAAAGAAGAGTACATTCATCCCTGAGAGCAGGGATGGAGACATGGGCCTGGTAGGAGGAGTGAGTTGTCCGTATACGGTTAGGACTCATACATCATAGGCGCTGAGCCTACTTCTGTCAGAATGCATTCTTAAAACAGTGCCATGTTCCTTGCTGTGGACTTTGGCAATGAATGCCTGAAAATTAAGAACTGTGACTTCCTGCCAGTGCTTTTTCCAGTGCCCTTTGAGAAGCCACTGACCTACATACATTATAAGAACTGAGAAAAGAACTAGTTCCCATGATACAAAACAGCCAGGAGAGAAAGACCACTGGACAATTGTCAGGAGACCTGGTCAGGGCCCAACTCCATACCCAATTCATGTGTGGCCTTGAATCATCTAGACTCTGTGCTTTAGTTTACTCACAAAGAAAATATCCTTAAAGTGTCTTATAACTTACTCCTAGGGTTATTGTGGAACCCACATGAGATCCTGTTTGTAAACCTGAAAGCACTGTCCAGGCATCATGACTCATTATTTAGATGTGACAGAAGGGCATCTAAGATTTAAAACCATTACTTAGGGCATCAGCCAGCACCATCCTAAAATTGTACTTTCTTTTTCCCCCTAAGGAAGAACTAAGTTTTGTTGTTTTTGGTCTATTTTGTTTTATTTTTCTCTTCAAAGTCTTTAACTTTCTCCTTGGGCACTTATGGTTGGCTGGATCTAAGCCTGGCGTGCTCATTCTTTTCTTTACCTGGCACGCACTTTCAGATGCTTTGATGTCAGACCTTTCTGTTAGCATCTCCAGCACAGGTTGCATTTACCTGCTTGTCTTCCAACCTGTCAGGATCTCAGGATATTTTGGAGTTGTCATTAGAGCATAACCCAAGCACCCTGGACTCTGTTTTCTCTAAGATATAAGTTTAGTTGACTGTGAAGGCGGATGGAGGGTAATTCTGCAGAAAATCAAAGGGAATTAGCCCATTTGGGTGCCAGGTTGTGGCGATCTCCTGTGCTGTGGGTAAACTGATTTTCAATGGACACATCACTTCTGTCTGTTCCTTTTTTGCTGACAGCACACAGAAGAACTGCTGAATCACGAGAAATGATTGCAAAGTTTGGCCTGTGGTTTTCCCCATACCCAAACATGTAAGCATCTATGAGCAGAAGCAGACTCTGATGGGGCAAGCTCAGTTGCAGCCTAATTATAGATGTGCCCTTTCATGCTTTTTGTCTCTTCTACCTCGATAACCATTGTTCTCTCTCCTTATGGGCCTTCAAATTTTGTTTTCATAAAAGAGTCTATTATCACTAATTAAGCCTTGCAGTAAAGTATGATGCAATGAGCCCAAACAATGAATAAGAGGCACGGGTTCAGTCCTGAGTCTCCCACTGTGCATTTGAATGGCATCAGTGCCATCCGGGATGTCCAGCTGCTTCTAGTGCCCACAAAGTGAGGGATAATCATACTACTTGCCATATGTACTTGTGAGGCTCAAATAAAATTAAGAAGGCACTTTGAGAAATGAAAAGTTACAGAGATTTAGATGGGTTTTTATTATTGCTATTAGTAGTAGTATTTGTATTGGTAATAGCAGCAGTAGTATCATTGGTAGTTATTGTCTTTACAGAATCCTAGAATCTCGGTATCAGAAAGGACCAATTTCTTTCCACATACAGTAACATTGTATTACTTGTTAACTTCATTATCATAATTACAGTTTTATGGGCTTGGGCTTCTTCTCTATTTTCTCTAGGGCATTCACTGAAGTATAATGCACATCTTTCTGTCCCCTTCCATGTCTCCCCCACCCAAACTTGCTCTTAAGAAATGACCTGGTCTTAGTCAATAAACTCAGTGGGAGATGTAGTAGAATAAGGATTCTAAACCTAGAGAAGAAAAAAGTGAAAAGGAAGGAAAGAGGCCAAGAAGGAGAAGGTGAGCCTACTCCCAGACTTAGAAATTTGTGGGGAGGGAGGAGAAGAGAGAAAGACTGTGTTTATTGTCTCCTAAGGGCCTCTTCTTCCATTTCTCTAGGCCGGGAGCAGTTTGGCCAGGGGTCAATTTCACGGCTGGCTTTGACTTCCGCACTCTGGGAAAAGACAGCTCTTATGAAAGTCCCGACAGGATTTGGATAAAGGTAATTCTGTAATTCAGGGTCCATCTCTGTGGTATTTTACACAATTAATTACTTCCTCCACATTTGCTTTAGGATGCTATTTTCAGAGCAGAGTGAGCCACAGGAAGCACTAAGCCTCCCTGGGCTGAATGGATGGACTACGTCCTGGTGATCAAAATTAATTTCTGAGTTATTTCCTGAAATGATATTTTGATACCTGGGTCATATGTTAGCTTTATGGCGCTCCTCGGTGACATGCAACCACACTGCAGATATGTAATAGGACATTATTCACAAAGAGGTAACATGGCAGTTCATTGCTGCTGGTCCAACTGCATGAGGTAAGAGTAAATGTTTAAAAAAATCAGGTTTACTTAAATGCCACATGCAAAAAGGTTGGTTTACTTTTTAGTTGGGAAGATCTTTTGTAGCATCATCACTCCAGAGCCTGTTGTCTACAGCAGAGCCTTCGTAAGGCTCAGCTGAGAATCCGAATTCCCTATCATAGGGCTAGAGGGCTCTAAGGGATATTTGTTTTCAGATATCTGCCTTGGGAAAAACATGATTATCCCCAAGTTACTGTGAGGCACTAAGGCGCAGAAGTCTGAGTGAGTTAGGCACAACCATGCACGGAGAGGGGGTGGCCAACGGCTCACACCCAGGGCTTCATCCTAAGTAGAAAGCTGCCTCTGAGTATCAGCCATAATCATTCAGGACTACTGTGGCAGGGAACAAGGAAATATTCTTTATCCTGGACTTGAGAACGATCTAGAAATCAGTTTCCCTTGACTTCCCCATTATAACTGTTAGTGTGTTCTCTTCACACATTGGGCCAGCTCTATGAGTTGGCAGAATAGGAAGCTGTTAACAGGATGTGAACAGCCCTTCTCAGCCCTCCAGGACCTCCAACGCTTGAAATACCTTCACCCAGGGTCCACATCTCTCTTTCTTCATTAAATCAGAACACTGAAAATGCAAATCTTTGTATGGCAGTTTGCTATCTTGATTAAGAGAACAGGTGCCTATTTAGGAACCCCCAGGACCAACTGGCTATGTCACCGACTAGCTGTGTGTCCTGGGGCAATTATTTATATGTTATGATCTTGTTTGCTTCTTTGGAAAACAGTAGTACAACACCTATCATATGGAGATAGTAACTGATTAAATGAGATCATATGGTCCCACAACATAGAATAGATTCATGGATTCCATTCTACCAAGATGAAGAAATACAGCCCTCCTTGGTTCCTTCCCCCAAATCAGCTTTTGAAAAACTATACCAACAAGGAGCTACTAGGGATTCCAGGAACTTGTAACAACCACAGGGAGGAATCCTTGGGAAACTTGTGTATTGTGAGATGCCTGGCTACAGGGGGAAAGGTGACATCCTGCTCTGGCCTCTCCCAGCGTTAGCATAACTTTGGGACAATCATTGTCAGCACCTTTGTGCCGTGAACTTGCAGTAAGAGCCCAGGCCACCAGGGGAGGTCAAAAGTCTTGCTGGCTGAGTAACTGAAAAACAGGTGCAAGAGGCTGGTTGTTCTCAGGCATTCAATACCACCTTCGCCATCTTTCTTGTAGGCTACCAGCCGGTGTATTTATTTTCTACTGCTGCCATAACAAACTTAGCAGTCATTTCTGTATGTCAGTGTCTGGGTACAGCATGGCTCATTCAGGTCCTCTGTTTAGCCTCCCTAGGCTGAAATTAAAATGTCAGCAAGTCTGTGTACCTTTCTCAGGCCTTGGCCAAATTCAGTTCCTTGCAGTTTGGGCACTGAGGTCTCTGTTTTCTTGGTGGCTGTCATCCAGAGGCCGGTCTTTGCTCCTAGAACCCGCCTGCATTTCTTCTCTTGCTTTCCTATGGCCTCTTCTAGCAATAATGGGTTGAGGCTTTCTCATGCTTTAAATTTATCTAATGTCTTTTTCTGCTACATCGCTCTCACTTCAGCCAGAGAAAGTTATTTGCGTTTAAGGGCTCATGGGATTAGATTGTGCTCACCTGGCTAATCCACAGTCGTCTCCCTAGCTGAAGGTCTGTAACCTTAATTACATCTGCTAGGTCCTTCTTGCCATGTAACATGACATAGTCACATGTTCCAGGGATTAGGGCTTGGACATCTTGGGGGGGGAGAATTCTGCCTACAGCAGCTGGCATGTATATAGGCATATTTTTTCAACATGAAGAGCTGTTCTATCACCTGCTCATAGCTAATCCCTTCACCTGTGTGTGGATTCTTTCTCTCTTGCCCTCATCCATCAGTTATTTCCTCTTATGCATGTATTTTTGAACTGTTTCCCCACAGCTCATTTCTCAAAGGCTGTAAGTATTTCCTAGCTTCCCCCATCTTTTAAAACCCACTCTTAATCCTTGATTCCTGAATCTTTTTTTTTTTTTCCATATTCTCCAAATAACATTCTTCACTCATCTCTACCATTGTTCATCTATTCACTTCTCAGTCACTATAACAAGGCTTTTGGTCCCCAACAGCCCAAGGAAATTTCTTCAGCAAATGACTTCCTAACTTTCTAACCCAAATGAATACAAATCCATGATTATCTTATGTAATCTTGTTTTTTTTTTTTTTACGTTTGATGTTATCCATGACACCTTTTTCCTCAAATGTTCTCATCTCTTTGTTTCAATGTCCTCCCTATTTCCAGGTTTCTCGCCTTCCTCTGGCCACTCATGGGCTTCTCTTGTCCACCAATGCTTTAAATGCAGGAGTTCTTTTTGAGGTCGTCTTTTCTCTTCACCTCACATTCTCTCCGTAGGCAATCACAGCCATTTCTGAAATCTCAGTTGCCATCAGTATGATTTTTATCTTTATTATGAACCCAGGCTTCTAAACTGAATTCCACGTGCTTTGATCAAACCACCTGCTGGGTATTTCCACTTGAATTCAAGACTTTTCCCACAAATTTCCTGCTCTCTTAGTTATATACCTATCCAGTTTTGTTAAAGTAGAGAGAGAGAGAGAGAGAGAGAGAGAGAGAGAGAGAGAGATCATCTGTGATTCCTATTTCATTAACTCTCGACATGAAATCAGGGACCAAGTCCTATCCAGTATATTCCACTTCTTTAGCATCTATCACACCTCTAGACCCTTCTACTCCATTGTCATGCCTTTATACTAGTTACTATGTATTGAGTTCCTTTATGTGAGCTATGGGGTTAAACTCTTGAAAAGTGATTTCAGTTTATATTCACAACAGTCTTAGAAGGTAGATAACATTATTTCTATTTTACAGCTGAAGACACTTAGGCATGGCTAAGCTAAGTGACCTGGCATGGGTCACATTTCTTCTAAGTAGTATTCCGGGTCCATCTGGTTCATAAATCAATGCTCTTTCAAATGCATTGTTGCAATTTACTATTTTGGCTCTTAGCAGCCTTCATATGGACTCCTGCAAAGTTTTTCTGACTAGTGTCCCTACAACTCTCCTTGTCCTCTGCTAATCCCTCCTCCACATCTGCAATCGCAGAGTAGCTATAAAATAAAATTTCAATCATGTCATCTCCTGGCATAAAACCTGGTATTGGATAGCCTTTGCCACCCTAAGATAATTCTTACCTCTTAAGTCTCCTTTGTGATCTGCTTCTTCCTCCAACTTATTTTCTTGTCTTATCCCGTCTACTCCACGTATCAGCTTCTAGCAACTCCCAAACTTATTTTCCTGTTTTGCACTGCACCCTCTCCTTGGGGTCTCCTTTCCTCCCTTGTATTTTGGAGAACTTCTCACCACCATGCAGTATAATTCAGCTCAACTTTCTCATGGAAACTTTCAGCCTCCCAGAAAAATATTCTAGGCTTTCCCCCAAAATATGCAATTACATGCTCTTTTGTATGTGTGTGTGTGTGTGCATCTACCATGCCCTAAACATTTTTCTTTGGTTGAACTCAACTTTGCTGAACTTTTTTTTGCTTATTTGCATGTCTTCCTCCTTCCACAAGAGCTGTAAGTTCCATGGATCAAAGAACACATATTATTTGTATTTATAGTCTTAATACAGTGCCTCTCACATTTGAGGATTCAATGATTGTTAAATGCTTGGATTCGTGAAAGATAGAGACTTGAAGGCCAGACTAAACAGTCTGGATTTTATTCCCTAGACAGAAAGGAAAAAGAAAATAGACATTGAACTTTTGGGGGCATTTGTTTGCTTGTTTTTGAGCAAGAGAGTGTGGTGCCCAAGGCAGATGTAACTGGCAGCAATGTGTAAGATGGACTGCAATGGGGAGAGTTAGGCACAGTGGAACCTTTACTGGGCCAATTCTACAGGCCAGGTAACAGATGAAGATGAGGTGGAAGGGGTCACTGCCAATGGCATGCAACAAATGAAAAATGAAAGCATCATAATGATTGTGTAATAATATACTCTTTTGATGTGATACATCCACAGGCAGGAGGACATGGAAAAATCAAAGAAAAGTGTCAAAAGTGATTTCATAATGCCTTTGGATTTTGGAAATGGTGGGTGGATTGGGGGGAGGGGGAGTTTATCATGTCTTTTATACAAGTCATAAATATTCATGGCACCGACTGAAACTAAAGGCAGCAGCCAGAGTGTTTATTTAGATTTTATGGTCCATTTATTGTCTCATATTCTCCCAGTCAAAGATAATTATTTCTTAATTAATCATACGTAAACAGTCTATATCCTTTGCAGAACTGGCTACTTAAAATAACATTTATCATAGCAATTGGTCCCATATACTGAACTACAAATCACCCACTTTTGGCTGGTTTTGCTCTAATTGACTCCTGATCATTTTTGTGTTTCTGATGGTTTGTGGGGAGGAAAGGAGTTAAGAAGAGGCCAAAGAATGAATAACATGTGGAATTATTCATTCTTCTTGTTATTTCCTTTCAGAGAAAATATCTGAGGATTGAAAGAAAAGAAACCTTTGTGAGTAGATATATTAGCAATTTGTCTTAGAGTTGGTCAAAATGTGATTTTATTTCATCTACAAGAAAGATTCCATCAGGAATTTGCTTAACAGAGCGCAGAATATTTTTAGGGTAGTAAAAATACTCTGTATGATACTATGATAGATACATGTTATTATACAGTTGTGCAAACTCATAAAATGTACAAGACCAAGAGTGAACCCTAATGCAATCTGTGACTTTGGGTGATTATGGTTTGTCAATGTAGGTTCATCAGTTGTAACAAATGTACCATTTTGGTGTGGATGCTGATAATAGAAGAGGCTATGAATGTGGGCGTATGTGGGAAATCTCCATACTTTCCTTTTAATTGTGCTGTGAATCTAAAATTGCTCTGAAAAATAGTCTTAACAAAGTTCACTGGAGAAGAATGGCTACCATCCTATTTAGTCTTGTAGGGGTAATATTTACAAATGACTCAAAATTGTAGAACTGGACCAGTGCCCATCTTGGTATGGATTCTGTCATCCTGGAAAGAATACCGAGTGTTTCATCTTCCTGGATTCCCAAGTAAGGATGCAATAATAGCACTTTGGCACTGAATCAAAGAACATCTAATCATTCTGTCTAGTGGTTCCTCAGTTTGTTTAGAAAGTGCGGATCAGCTTTCTCTATCTCCTGTGGACAATAGCTGATTGACATACAACATAAAACATTTAAGTTAGGATGTAGAGAGCCCAATCACCTGGGAACAGTTAGTTGTTGCCTGGAAAAATCAAGAGTACTTTATCTTAGAATCTAAGTGATCCCCAGCCCTATATGATGAATGTTAAGTCTAAACAACATATTGATCCTTCCTTCTCCTTGAGAGCAAGAACGCTGTCTCTATTACTGTTCCCATTTTACAGATGAAGAAACTGAGGCATTGAGAAGGTTAATGACTTAACCCAAGTCTGCACAGCTAGTATGTGCAAGTGCTTAGACACATGTACATCAACTGAGATTGAACTGAATTGTGGGCTCAAAGATGAACTGAGACAGATTCTCAGTAGTGTTGCTTGTAGTGCCTTAGATGTGAGAAGGTGATTCCTGCTACTCAGCACATCATTGAAATAAAAGTTAAGAACCGTCATTCTCCAAGCCTTTTCTACTGCCAGCAAATCTCTGGAGATTAATTGGCATTTACTGTGCCATTGGGACAGGTTTCATGGCCAAGTCCACTGTTCCTAGTGAAACCTTCTATATGTCTCCTTCAAATGAAGACTTGTAGGAAAATCTGTATTCTCTCTCCTCTCCTTGGCCCTCTTCTTTGTATTTTTCCTGTCCACGTCTAACCTGTGGATAATTCTGAGGAGAGGAAACATGTCTTCTTCATGTTTATTTTTCTGACCCCTTTATACAAAGCAGACACACAATACACACATGTTAACATTAAAAAATTGGAAAGTTTGATGAATTCTTTCAGAGCACTCAATTCTCTCTTAATTGTACAAACAAAGCTTTGTAAACCATCCAGTCTAATTTTCCTCTCACTTAGAGATGAGGAAAGTGGAGTCCACTGGAGGGAACTGATCTATTGCCAGGTGTCTAAATTGCAGGAACCTAGAAATTAGGCTAATATGAACTATTCTTCCTTCTTTCTCTACCTCTCCTTGCACTTCCTTTCTTCCTTCCTCTCCTCCCTCCCAATAGTCATGTGTCTGATGCTGTGTTAAAGACTTATTTATTTACTATCTTTGAAACTTTGTATTCCTTAGTAACTTATTTCTATTTCCCCCACCTCCTAGCCCTTGGAAACCATTTTCCGACTCTCTGTTTCTATGAGTTTGACTTTCCCCCCCTCACATACAAGTGATGTCATGCAGTATTTGTCTTTCTCTGTCTGGTTTATTTCACTTAGTATAATGCCCTCAAGGTACATCCATGTTGTTGCAAATGGCAGGATTTCTTTCTTTCTCATAGTTGAATAATGTTCCATTTTGTGTGTGTGTGTGTGGAGGGGAGAGTGTACCGTGTTTCTCCGAAAATAAGACCAGATCTTATATTAAGGTTTGATCCAAAAGATGCATTAGGGCTTATGTTTAGGGGATGTCATCCTGAAAAATCATGCTAGGGCTTATTTTCCGGTTAGGTCTTATTTTGGGGGAAACATGGTATTATGTTTTCTTTATCCACTCATCCATTGATGGATACTTGGTTGTTTCCATATGTTGGCAATTGTGAACAATGCTGCAGTGAACATGGGAGTGTAGAGATGTGTCTTTGATATCCTGTTTTCATTTCGTTTGTTTATATACCCAGACATAGGATTGTTGGATCATATGGTAGTTTTTAATTTTCTGAGGAATCTCCATACTCTTTTCCATAGTGGCTGCACCTATTTATATTCCCACTAACAATGCACAAGGGTTTTCTTTTCTCTATATCCTTTTTTTCTTTTAAGACCAAAAAAACATTTACTTGAGCAAAAAGAGCTGCAGCCTGGGAGACACAGATTTAGGTAGCAACCTAAGTGGTGTACCTCTAAGCCAAAAGGAAGGCTACCAGTTATAGAAGAGAAAGTTCCCACCCAGGTTCCCAATTAGGTCCATTTTACGTAAGTGAGATATCCAAATTTCTGCAGTTCTGACTGGTCCAAATCATGTGGTGCTGATTAGTTGGCATGTGTCCTGATTGTTCATTATGAAGCAGTTCTTTTTAAAAAAATTATTTTTTTGCTTTTCAACTATAGTTGCCATGCAATGTTATATTCGTTTCAGGTATACAACAGTGATTCAACATTTATGTAACTTATGAAGTGATCACCCTGATAGATCTAGTACCCATCTGACACCACACATAGTTACTACAATAGTATTGACTGTATTCCTTTTGCTTTACTTTACAACTCCATGACTGTTTTGTAACTAACAATTTGTACTTCTTCGTCCCTACCAATTTCACCCCCCTAACCCACTCCCATCTATAATCATCAAAATGTCCTCTATATCTATGAGTCTGTTTCTATTTTTGTTGTTCATTTGTTATTTAGATTCCATATGTAAGTGAAATCGTATGGCATTTGTCTTTTTCTGTCTGACTTACTCCACTCAGCACGGTACCCTCTAGATCCATCCATGTTGTTGCAGATGGCAAGATTTCATTCTTTTTTTAAGGCAGAGTAATACTCCATATATACCACCTCTTCTTTATTCATTCATTCATTGATGGACACCCCTGTTGCCTCCATATCTTGGCCATTGTAAATAATGCTGCAATGAATGTATGGATGCACATATCCCCTTGAAGTAGTGTTTTGGGTTTCTTTGAATAAATACCCAGAAGTTGGGTTACTGTGTCCTTCTTGATCTTTTGTTATAGCCTTTGTTTTAAAGTCTATTTTGTCTGATATAAGTATTGCTACCCCAGATGTTTTTTTTCATTTCCATTTTCATGAAATATCTTTTTCTATCCCTTTACTTTCTATCTCTGTGTGTCATTAGATCTAAAGTAAGTCTCTTGTAGGCAGCATATGTAAGGGTCTTATTTTCTTATCCATTCAGCCACTTTATGTCTTTTGATTGGAGCATCAAATCAATTTACATGGAAAGTAATTGTTGATAGATATGTAGTTATTGCCATTTTATTATTCATATTCTTGATTTTTTGTTGTTGTTGTTGTCGTAAATCCCTCTAAGATTCCTTGTAATACTGATATAGTAGTGACGAACTCCTTTAGCTTTTTCTTGTCTGAGAGGGTCTTTATCTGTCCTTCAATTCTAAATGGTTGCTTTGCTGGGTAGAGTAATCTTGGTTGTAGGCCTTTTTCATCACTTTGAATATTTCCTGCCAATCCCTTCTGGCCTGCAAAGTTTCTATTGAGAAATCAACTGACAGTCTTATGGGAGCCCCCTTATAAATAACTAACTGCTTTTCTCTTGCCGCTTTTAAAATTCTCTCTTTGTCTTTAACGTTTGACATTTCAATTATGATGTGTCTTGGTGTGGGCCTCTTTGGGTTCAGTGTGTTTGGGACTCTCAGCACTTCCTGGGCTTGTATGTCTATTTCTCTCACCAAGTTAGGGAAGTTTTCAGTCATTATTTCTTCAAATAGGTTTTCCATTTCTTGCTCTCTCTCTCCTCCTTCTGGTACCCCTATGATGCAAATATTGGTACACTTGATGTTGTCACCAAGGCCCCTTAAACTTTCCTCATTTTTTTGGATTATTTTTTCTTTTTGTTGTTCTAATTGGGTGCTTTCTGCTACATTATCTATAAATCACTGATTTGATCCTCTGTTTCACCTTATCTACTGTTGATTCCCTCTAATTTATTCTTTCCTTTTTCAGTTATTTTATTCTTCATTTCTGACTGGTTCTTTTTCATGTTTTCTAGCTCCATTTTTATGTTTCCTATCTCTTTGTTGAAGTTCTTCCTGAGCATCTTTATAACGAGTGTTTTGAACTCTGAATGTGGTAGATTGCTTGTCTCCATTTTGTTTCATTGTTTTTCTGGAGTTTTGTTCTAATCTTTCATTTGGGACATGTTTCTTTGTATCTCCATTTTGGCTGTCTCCCTGTGTTTGTTTCTATGTATTAGGTAGAGCTGCTATGTCTCCCCATGTTAGTAGAGTGGCCTTATGTAGTAGGGGTCTTGTGGGACCCAGTGGTGCAGTCTCCCTGATCATTTGTGTCAGGTGTGTCCCTTGTGTGGGTTGTATGTGCCCTCCTGTTGTAGTTGAGCCTTAGTTGCTTCTTACATGTCAACAGGAGAGCTTGACCCTCAGGCTGATTGGTTGTAAGGACTGGTTGTGACTACAATGGAGGAGCTGCCCTGCAAAAGCTGACCCTATGGAGTAGGATTTGCTTTAGAAGGGTTCTGATGCCCACTCAGTTCTGCCCTTTGGGTGTGTCATCTGTGGAGGAGGCCAGCTGTCACTCTGGCATGGTCTGAAGCTGGTCACCAGGTGTGTCAGCTCTAGGGCCTCCTGGGTAGGTCTGCTGTAGGTCAAGTTCAGCTGATGCCTGTGCCCTGCCCAGGACCAACTGGAATGGGCCAAACAGCAATGTGAAGATGGTTGCCACCTGTGCTGGGCTTGGAGGTGCCTGGGAGAGGCTAAGACTCAAACTCTGAGCTGTTGCTAATGCCAGGCTTGGTCTGCTTAGCAAGAGGTGTGAGGCATGCTGCGGCCAGATGCTGCTTGTTTGGGGTTTGTGAACCTTTGAGAGATTTTAGAAAAGTTCATGGTATGAGTCAAGACAGGTTGTTTGTATGGAAAAGCCACTGGAAGTGGCTTGGGTGGGTCCACAAGGTAGGTGCAGCAGTGTCTCAGGGTATCACCAGGGTGGAGCAGTGTTAGCAAACCTGATGGAGACTCAGATATGGCAGCTGTCTGCATCTGCACACTGGGAGTAGAAAGGGCTCCAAAAAGTAACAATGGCTCTTGTCAGCGCTTCTCTCTGGCAGAAAGGTGCCCCTCCAGCTCTTGCTCTGCAGACAATTCCATTCCTACCTGTATGTTCCTGATGCCTTTCAAGATGTTGCCTGGACATCTTGAAATATTAGAGCGAGTGAGTCCTTCAGCAAGTAAGTCCCTTCATGTGCCCTTTAACAGGTCTCCTGGGACGCCAGCAACCCTCTGTCTCACTCAGCCACAACCACCACTGGTTTTCACAGCCAGGAGTTGTGGGGACTTCTCTTCCCGGCAGTGAATTCCTGGGCACTGAATTCCAGTGTGGGGCCTGGACCCCTTGATCCTCAGTGGGGACCTCCGCAGCTGATATCCCTCCTGATTTTTAACTACCATACATGGGTGTGGGGCCAGCCTGTTCTGTGTCTCTACCTCTCCTTCTGGATCTCTACCCCTTCTTCTGTATGTCCTTAGTTATAGGACTTCTGTTCAGCTAGAATTCAGGAAATTCTCAATGATGGTTTTTCTGTAGTTTAGTGTAATTTTGAGGTGGTTGTGGGAGGAGGCAAGCACATTATTTATCTACTCTTCCATCTTTAGCAGAAAAATTTCTGTTTTCTCCACATCCTTGCCAACACTTGTTAGTTCTTGTCTTTTTGATGATAGTCATTATAACAGGTGTGAGGTGATATCTCATTATGGTTTTGATTTACTTTTCCCTGACGATTAGTGATTTTGAGCACAGTTTCGAATACCTGTTGGCCATTTGCCTGTCTTCTTTGGAGAAAAGTTTATTCAATTTCAGTGTCCCGTTTTCAGTTAGATTATTTGGTGTGTTTTTTTAGTTTTGTTTTTTGTTTTGCTATTGAATTGCATGAGTTTTTAAAATATTTTCTCCTATTCCATCAGTTGCATTTTCATTTTGTTTATGGTTTCCTTTGCTGTGCAGATGCTTTTTAGTTTGATGTAATTCCTCTTGCTTATTTTTGTCTTTCTCTCCTTTGCTTTTGTTGTCAAATCCAAAAAAATCATTGCCAAGACCAATGTCAAGAAGCTTAACTATATGTTTTCTTCTAGGAGTTTTATAGCTTCAGGTCTTATGTTTAAATGTTTAATCCACTTTGAATTGATTTCTATATGTGGTGTAAGATAGGGATCCAGTTTCATTCTTTTGCATGTGGCTGTCCAGTTTTACCAACACCATTTATTAAAGAGATTATATTTTTCCTATTGTATATTCTTGGCTCCTTTGTGGTAAATTAATTGATCATATATGCATGTGTTTATTTCAGGGGTCTCTATTCAGCTCCATTGATCTATGTGTTTGTTTTTATTCCAGTACCACACTGTATTGATTACTATAGCTTTGTAGTATAATTTAAAATCAGGAAGTGTGATGTCCACACATATAGTTAGGCCTCATAATAACTTTGTAAACAGAATATTTTGCCCCCACATTATAGATTTAAAAACTAAAAGTTTACAAATGTTAGGAAACCCACCCAAGGCACATATTTAGTAGCTTATAAGTCTGATGCCAAATTCTGTGTTTTTGCCTTGTCTACTACAAGAATTATGTGACTTCATGAAAGAGAAACCTTTTGTGTTGATATGGAAACATCATGAAGATATACTGATAAAAAGATAACAAAGATATACAGAAAAGAGCATTGTCGTGCGGGAGACCCTGCTCGCTGCACCATTTGTCGTGCAGGGCGGCCTGCGGGGTCTCTGCTCCCGCTCCCCACATAAGAACGCAGGATATGGTGAGGCCAAAAAGGAACACCCACGGAGCCATAGGTAGGGGAGTCATACCACTATATTCTCTCTGGCGGCACTATACTCTCACTGGAGACTGGGTCCACACTGTCCGCAAACCGCCATCCCCACTTACCAGCCCAGCCGCCATCTTCTTGCTAGCCCCCATTTTTTCTCTCTCTTCTGCTCCTCTTTTCTCTCTCCTGCTAGCGTAGCCACAGCAGTTATGTTAGTGGCCAATGGCTCACTGGTTACAGCTGACGGCCAACTAGCCACAGCTGATGGCCATCCAATCACATTGATGGCCATTTACTACCTGAGCCAGCACCTGTCTATGTGAGGCCGAGAGCCTGGAAACTGCTTTCTGGGGCTCTGCCCCCACAGCATAGAGTATGCTACTTTGTTTAGAAAAAAAAAGGAAGGAAAAATATATATGTCATTGGCTTACATATGCCAAAATATTTGCAAGAATGAATAGTAAATTAATCTCAGGAGTTACTCGTTGAGAGAAATGGAAATCGGGCAAACAGGGCAAGGGTGGGAGATTTCTGCTTGTGCTTTTAAAATACATTTTAATATTTGAAACATGCATGTGGATTATCTCTCAAATATTTTAAAATTTGAAACAAGGTTTAGAGAGTATAAGACTTTTTGTCTTGGCTGTTTTGACGTTGGGCATTTTAACATGGTTTTAAGTATACAGCTTTTTCAACTGTGTAATTGCATGTCAGACACACTCCATTCCATTCCTGAGCCATGCCAAATCCAAACCAGTACAGAAGCCTGAGGATTATATCCAGAGCTTCTGCTTTTACCAAAAGAACTTGGGAAATTTGAGAGTCATTATGATGCTGATTCCTCAGCCTTTGGCTGTCTCGCTGCCACAATGTCTCAGGGCAGCCATGCCACGTTGAAATAATCACATTCTGTGGCCAGTTCTTCGGTTCATGTGCTCATATTCTTGAGTTTTCCTCTTGACCAAAAGTAGATTTGTATCTCCAGAGTAAATTCACATTATCTAGGTTTACAAAGCTTGGAATATAAAACACTGAGCCAGCTTAGTAATTTATAATAATAACAGAAAAGCCAACACATTCTTTCCCTGAGGGCAAAGACACATGGCAATGCAACCTGTATTAACAGATTGTTTGATCCATATGTCATGACAACAGGGGGATGTGCTCTGTGGTGGTGAGTGGTAGGTTAAGGCTGATGCTGCCATCTCTGCAGTAGGGACACCCCTGCCACCAGGACCTCGTAGGTTATGTTCTCTCCCCTGGCTACGGCTCGAATGGGCACCACCAGTATCGGGCCCCGGGACTCTACCTTCTTATGCTTTTGATAGACACATTCTGTCTCTCGAGACAGGTTAAAATATTCAGCCTGATTCATTTTGACCTGGTGACTGTTTAGCTCTTTAAGATGCATCCACATGGTTTAGTTCTAATCACTAATTTGTTGAATTACGTGAATCTACAATGGTCAGTCTCATGTCCCTTAATCTCCTATTTTAGAGGCTCTTCTCTTCCCTGTCAACTCCATGCCACACCTGCCACGAACAGTCTACAGAACCTTGTGTCTCACTCCCCAAGCTTTTTTAGTCTCCTCATTTACTGTCCCTGGGGGCTGGCCAGTGGTAAGAGGTGGCCAGCTAAAAATACTCAAGTCTCATACCTGTCATCCAATCATAATGCCTTTTTTTCCTTCAGGCTGGAAAACTATATTTTCAGTACCTCTGTTTACAGGGGAAAGAAATGACTGTATGTGTGTGTTAGGGCTTTACATCTGTGTAAGAGTGAGTAGACAGTCATAGTAAGTGTCAGAGGGGGCACGGAGATGCTCCCTAAGGCAGCTCCCTAGGAGGGAGGTGGAGTGACTGTGAAGCTTAGCTATTGGACGGTGGTGAAAGAGCTACCTACAGACTTGGACAACTTTACCGTTTTGCAAAGAGGCGATGCTGGAAGAGAAAATCCAAGGGGATCCACAATTTGCAAGTCAATCCTCACTCCTTGCAAGGTTGCTCTGCTAGGGTAGGTCACGGGCATTTTTTTTAAAAGATGCAAATTTTTTGAGCAGGTAATATAGCCAAACTCAAAAGTACAGAAAGGTGTATTGCAATGCCAGTCCATGAACTGTTTGCTTCTGGTATATGAAAGTCAGTAAGAATTAAAGAGTTAGGAACTGTAATAGCGATGTGACATTGTCAACCAAGCATGAAACAAGTGGACTCCACTCCAAGAAAAGGGAAGAGATCAGTTCAAATATTGTCTGACTCATATGGTGAGTGACACACAGAGCAAGCTGCACGTAAACATGCACAACAGGACCACGTACTGGTCTGCGATGGGTGAGAGAACAAATATTGGTGCCTTCCCCAACAGGTAGTTTGGAAAGCACGGATGTGTAATGAAAAGTCTTCCTTCTGTTTCTCTTCTTCAGCCATCCAGCTCCATCCTGAAAGCAATGAAAGTTATTGGTCCCTTGGTGTCCTTGCACAATTCACAAACATGTGTATGTGTGTGGGTATGAGGGTTACACACACACACACACAAATGGTAGCATACTGAATGTTTTGCCACTTGCTTGACATTTAATAATATAACTTGAAGATTATTTTCCTCATTTTTTTAATCAGATGCAGAATAGTTATTTGTATGGAGGCATATAATTTATTTAACCACGTCTCTAATTTGCTATGAGCTAATGTTGCAATGAATAATTTGATATATATTTTATTTCACACTTGCAAATAACACATTTGACATTGAATAGCCATGAGTATTTAAAAGCAGGAAGCAGCATAATATGCATATAGTAGGCATTTACTAAATGCTTGCTAAAATAAGTAAAAAATGCAAAAACTGGTGAAGCTTCTGAGGAGAGTGAGCAGACAACCTGTGAGAGTTTTAGTGCAGGGAGGAGTTGGCCTCCTGGGCTGGGGAACACAGAAACGGTGGGACAGTTCACAGAGTGCTCAGTGCCACTTCTGCCCTTCTTTGTGAGAGGGCAAGAAAATGGCAGAACTGGGCCTCAAACTCAGGCCCCTTCTATCCCACCTTCCTGCCTGTAGACTCCACCTGGCATGGTCTGCTCCTTCCTCTGTTAAACGACACTGTGCTCACTCATTACCTATTTGTTTGACTTCCATCTTTCCTGTGCCTTTTTAGCACCAGGAGACAAACTGGAAAAGCAGAGTAAGCTTAGGCTTTGGTGTAGACAGAAGGTTCTGACTTCGATACCATCTCTAGCTGTGTGACTTAGGCGAATTGCTTAACCTCCCCAGTTCTTGTGTTTTACATGCAGACTGTAGTGTGTCCTCGCTGAGTGGGGAAGAGATGAAATGAGCTGGCCCACATGCTGCTCCTGTCTTGATACCTGGGATGTAGCAAGTGCTCAAGGAATTTGAATCCCCCACTCTTCCTTGTTACAAACGTAGGCACTCCATAGATGCTCACAGAACTGAATCTAATGGCATGAAACACCACAGTACAGTTCTGTGCCTCCTCCCCATGTAGGTCGCTGCACTCTGTCCTCTTTATGTCTCCAAGATGCATTTGCTCCCAACTCTTAGAGGCTCCATTAGAATGAGAAAAGCACACGGAGCTGATTTCCCCCCAAGGAGAAATAGGCAAGACACCAAAGAAAAGTGACACTGTTGCTATTCTAGGAGTTCAGTGAGAAACACAGTCACTAGAGCCAAGGCCTGCTGCACAGAAGACAGGCCGAAGTGCGAGAACGGTTTGGATCCAATGACCTGAAGTGCATGCTCCCATCTCTTTGCTGCATTCTTAGATGACCTTAACAAATGCCAGCTTAGCTACCAAAGGTACACGCAGTACACTGCACAGAAGGAACTGAACGAGTTTTAAGCTCAGTGTTGATACCTCCAAAAGGGCAGAGTGGGAGGGAATCACCCTAGCGAAAAGGCAGCTGTTGCGACGTGGCCAATTCGAGCTGTTTCCTGGGAGATTTGTTCAGGGTGTGGGCTGATGGTGCTTGGTCAGCTGAGGGCTCCTGTTACACGTAGCTGGTGAGCGCTTGAGCCCAAGTGCACACAGATGTTCACAATAGGCACTTACATAGCACTTGCTGGACGAATAGCAAATGTGTCTGTACAATCTCCTGTAGGATTAATTAGCGGTTTCCTGGCCATTGGTGTGATACACTTATTGCTCAGCAACAGTCCACCATAGGTCCGAAACCTGCCTAATGGCCATTACTGAATAGAAGTGGAAGCTAGGACTCTCTGCCTTTTGTTATAAACAATTTAACTCCTTCTACCTCTCATGAAATGCATATTTTTGAAATTTAAGATGCACTTACACCCTTAAAAGAAGGCATTTTGTTTTACCTTGAATACTGAGAATTATCCAGCTCCTCAGGCCAATAGGGGGGCATGATCTCTTTGTTAGTCTTTTGGTGACTAACCAAAATGATTACCCATGTAATACAAATGTCAAAGTTCCTAATACCAGTATACGAGGTTGGACAATTAAGTTCTCAAACTTTCCACCGTGGAAGTCCTTGGCTCTTGAAAGGAGCTGCTAAAATAGGATGATCCATGCATGAAGAAGAGGATCTGGCCTCTCCAGGAGGACCAGACAGAGATCACAGTGATGCTAAACTTTTCAACTGAGCCCTAGATCATCATCCATCCATCCATCCATCCATCCATCCATCCATCCATCCATCCATCCATCCATCCATCCATCCTTCCTTCCTTCCATCCATCCATCCATCCATCCATCCATCCAGCCAGCCAGCCAGCCAGCCAGCCATCCACTCAGTCATTTAACACGTATGAAACATCCGTTATATGCCAGAAAGTGTGCTAAGGAATGAAGGATGAAAAGGTCCTGGTCCCTGTCTTCAAGCTTCTAGATATGAGCATCCTCACCAAGAGACATCCCCAGGTGCTCCATGAATGGCAGGAGGCTGCCTGAATTCAGCGCAAGGAATGAACGATGAGGCAAGAGAAGGCCTAACTGATGATGGATATAAGAACAGCTATTCCCCTCCAGACTTTTGTGAAGGTACAACATTGCTGGGCCCTCTCCTCTTATGTACAATAACACTCAGCAGAGGATGCTTACCTGATTCATTCCTGGTGATTCCTGCCTCTCAAGCCAAGGACTCTGCTTCGGTAATGCCTAGCATTCGGTCAACTCCCGGACCATAGAAATCATATCTTCCAGAAGGCCAAGTTAATTATAAATGCATAATTAATAGATGCCTCTCTGGCTTGTTATCGCTTTGGTATCGTCTTTATTAGGTTGCATGGGTGCAGAGTAGAAACAGGAGACTCGTAGAAATGACAGTTACCACACTACCTGTCATTTCCTCTGCATTCATACCTATCTCCTAGAGAACCTCTTGCTTAAGACTCAGTCCCAAGTACCAGGGGCTCCACAGGCCTGGCCATAGCTGACTGCACCAGGCCCAACTGGGAGAATCCCTGTCTCTCCTCAGAATTAAAAAACAATGAACTCATGGATTAAATAGATCAATTGAATCAGTCTTCAGTGCTTCCACTAGAAGGCCGTGTGCACTCAGGGTTGTGGCCACTTTGGAGGTTGCCCTGGTTTACGTGATAGGTACATAAGTAAAGAAGCTCATCAGTGATAAAGATGCAGCAGAGATAAGAAACCCTCATAACTCTCTAGGTCTTAGGACACCCACCATGATGGCAGCCACTGGGTTCAGAGGTATATGTGTATCTTTATAACTCCCTTTCCTAAATTTAAGCTGGTGTGGGTGGACTCCTAATAATTATAAGCAAAGGACAGCTGACTAATATAAAGAGAATAAAGATCTAGGTGCTTATTAGGAATATGTCAAGATGAAAGGCTATTTAGAGGAAAAACATAAAATGTAGAGGTCAGGATGCATCAGTCTGTGAAAATCCAATAATCCAGTGAAAACAGGGAAAGCTATCGCATCAACAGCAGCTTTTACCTTAGCTTCCAGACTTTTTGAATCTAATGCATTTGGTCCATTTCTGCTTCCCTGAGGACCTGTTTGGCATCAAATCATTGAGTTGTCTTCATCTATGGCCATCCCAGGAGTCATCAAGTCTCTGTGACCTTATAGCCGCACTATTCAATGGAACTTTCTGTGATGATGAAAATATTTGATAGCTGTGCTGATGATACGGAAGCCACAGCCACATGTGACTATCGAACCCTTGAAATGTGGCTAGCGTGATTAAGGAATTAAATTTTTAATTGTATTTCATTTTAATGAGTGTAAATGTAAATAGTCACATGTGTCACTCTAGTAACTGTTAATACTATATTGGATAGAGTAGCTCTGGAATATAGTACAAAATCCCAATAATTTTTGCTATCTGCATGCTATGTCCTACCCTGTTTCCCCCAAAATAAGACCTAGCCGGACAATCAGCTCTAATGTATCTTTTGGAGCAAAAATTAATATAAGACCTGGTATTATATTATATTACATTATAAAGTCCTGGTCTTATATTAAAATAAGACCGGGTATTACATTAATTATTGCTCCAAAAGACGCATTAGAGCTGCTAGTCCGGCTAGGTCTTATTTTCGGGGAAACATGGTACTCTAATAGCCACGTAACAGTTCCTCATGCTTCATCTTTGCGCTCCTAAGGTCATTCTTCACAGAGCTGCTGGAGAGATCTTTAAACATACAAATCAGATTTGAATTTCTGTTCTATGTTTATATTTAAATTTGGAATGAAGTCTAAACCTCTGTAGCCTGCAAGGTCTTACTTGATCAGGTACTTATCTACCTTTCCCTCCTTATCTCTTCCCAACACGCCAACCACTCTGTCTCACATCCACAACCTTTCAGCCTCAAATACTCCAAGGTCACCATCAGCTCAGAATCTTTATTTAATGTCTTTTCTACTTGGAATATTTTCTCTGAAATCTTGCAGTAGCTGGCTTTTTCTCATCATTCAGATCTCAGTTCATGTGTCATCTTCTCAGAGAGATCTTTCCTGGCCACCTTGGCTAAAAAAAATTTCTGCAGTGGTGCAATGGATCCCTCCTTTTTATTTTTCACCCTGTTTCATTTTCATTCATGGGACTTACCACTTTTTAAATTTATTTCATGTGTATCTATCAATCTGTCCATTCATCCATCCATCCATCCATCCATCCATCTATCCATCCATCAATTCACCCATCCATTACTTACCTCTGTACCACCCCCCCCCACAAAAATGTAAGCCCTTTAAACAGGATGCTTTGTCTGTCTTAGTCACTGCTGAAGCCCCAGAGCCTAGAACGTTGCCTGGCACATAGTAGATATTAAAAAATACTGGTCGATGGATAGAAGGCCTGCCTACTCAGGGTTTGGAATCCTCAGGTGTGATCCTCACAAGGCTCCCTTCTCAGCCCAGCACAGGACCCACTGGGAAGATCCTGATATGTGTGAAACTGTGCTCCTGACCTTTGTCCCAGCCTGACTCCTCTGCAGTTGTCACCATGCCTGGTAGTGATAGCATCATGCAGGTAACTGTCCAGGTCCAACATATCAGTGTCATCTTTGGCTCCTCACTTCCTCTCATTTTGCATCATATTGGTCAGCAAATCCTGTTGGTCCCAATGACCACCTCTCACTACCTGTACTGCTACCTCCTGATCTAAACCGCTATCGTGTCTTCATCTTTTGTCGAAATCAAAGTAGGTCTCTCCTAACTTCCCCTACTTATGACCTTGGACTCCTCATCCTAACCCTAATAGAATAAATCTGTTAAAACAAATCAAATCACGTCACTCAGTTGCGCAAATCCCTACAGTACCTTCTCATTTTAACTCAGAGGAAAAGCTAATGTCTACTTAGACCCACAAGGCCCTACCCCATCCAACATCATCTCTCCGAACTCAACCTTCACAAAGCTCCTTCTTCCTCACTTCTCTTACACCACACTGGCCTCCTGGAGCAATGAAAATGCCAGGCACACCCCACCTTGGCATTTTATCTGTGCTGCCTTTTTAAACTGTAAGCTTCTATGCAAGCCATCAGTATTCCCTTCCCGCTTTATTTTTCACCATAGCACTTCACATCGATCATACACTACATAGTGTCATATTTGTGCTGCTTAGTTTTCATCTGTTCTCCCCTAGCATGTAGACTCTGTGAGGTCAGGGACTTTTGCTTGCTTTCTTGTTTAATTCACGGCTGTATCTCCTATACCTAGAACAGTGCTACAAAAGAAGAGTTCAATTAAAATTGGTGGAATGAATGGTAAAATGAATGACACATGACAGCCAGAAATTTAACTGGTTAAGGTGATTTGCATAGTAAGTGAGATTTAATATTATAGATAAAGTGAGTTGATTTGCTACACAGATGAAGGTCACATAAATAAGTGCTGAAGGATCAACTTACTCAGAGACTTATGTCCCAAAGTCTTGAGGTCACTGAGGGACCGAGTTGATTGATCCAATTAGTCGATTTCAGAGCAGAATATTCTCCTTAATCATAGCCACTTAGCACTGATGACCTATCAGACCCCCTTGACTAACATATAATATGTCAGTCAGCTAGCCACAAATGCAAGAAGGAGAAAGTAAGTAAGTCAAAAAAGTAAACTAAAAATCTTTTCTGTCAGGATTTTATTGTTAGCCTTGTTTATAAACTGCAGGCACCTTAGAACTGCTTGTCACCATAGGAGATGACAGAGGGGGTCAGAAAAAATCAAAAGGGATGTTGAGAAAATGTGTATTTTGCTCCAGGATTAGAATGGTATTCAGACTGCTCCATTCCAAGAAAAATGCCCCTGGAAGTGAAGGTAGAGCTTCCAACACCTCAGTAAGGTATGGGTCACTGTCAAGAAGAGAGAGGAAATGCAAGCTGGACTCAGAGCTGCACTGCTCGCTTTTCATAACACTGCAACACCTACCCTCAGGCTTCTTAGATGAAGCTAACAATAAAGCAAGCAATAGTGGCACGATGTCTTCCATATAAAAATAATAAATCAAGGACATGGAGAGGCTAACTAGTTTACTTTTATGAAATCTGCCTAGTGTATATAGTAGGGAAGGACAGAAAAACTGCTCATTCACATCTCTGAATCCCCAAACATCTAACTCACATCCAGAAGCTCCAATGAATAGAAGCATTCATATTTTGGTCACTAAAGGTATATTGAGTATCTATTTTGTGCAAGGATCTATACTAGAGATTGGACCTAGAAGAACAGAGAAGGGACACGAGTCTGGTGGTGGAGTCCAACATGTAAACAGTAAAGGGAGGGCGACAGCTCCCTGTGGTTGATCGCTTATGCTAGAGCCGTCTTATCTGAAGAGTGGTTTCTAAAACCCAAAAACATGATTGAAAAATCAAAATTATCTTGAAATCCCTGATGAAACACCACACTGAGGACCAATTTTACCACTTCTCAAGAAGTCCAACTCAGCCAGTTTTTCCACCAGAGAGCTAGCTATTCCTTGGCTGAGCCCCAGAGAAGAGCTTGACTTTTGTTTAGGGGTCATGTAGAATACAAAATACAAATCTTCAAATAGCAAAATCCCAGTCAACATGAAAAGATTCTCACAGAATAAAGATCGCATGAGAACTGAGACCAGATTGAGACAGACACTCATTAAGTGGGATGGACTACAAAATCACCAAATTAAGCCATTTAATGTTGATATCTCGCTCTCCCTCCCTCCCTCCACATAGTTGAATATTAGTAAGTCTAATGCCTGAATAAAATAACTGGCCCAGCAAGAAAGCAAAAGTCCTTGTGTCAGTTACAGATGACACAATAAAATTAGAGATTTGAGGATAGTCTAATAAAAAACAACAACCCTATTTTCAAAAATGTGAGCAGGGTGTAGTGAACTGTGACAGTGCGAGATCATGAATCTAGTGACAGAAGTTGTGTTACTACCTCTCATCCTAAAGGACTGAGGGGATGGTAGTGGTTATAGAAGCATAAGTAGAGAGAAGGTTGAGAGCACTCGTGATAGAAACCATGGTTGTTAAGTTGGTGGATGCAACCAGCCTAGGTGCTCAATCAGGAAAGGTGCCAGGGGAGTAAATAGCCCCCACCTTCTCACCACTCTCAGTCTACTACCTCTTTGCAAGCTTCCCCATTAACCGAATCAATGAGAAAGCAGAGAGCAAGAGACCCTGTTGATATAGTCCATATGGCTCAGTCTTCTGGGACGCTGAAGAGGGCGGATGGTTAATCAGGAGAGGCAAATGGAAGCTAACCAGCACGATTCTGCCAGAGAGTAAGTAATTCCTTCAGGTCGGTAACAGCGATATCTTAGTCATCATCACATTCCACTGAACAATGGTTGTCACATAATAAATGATTAATTTTACAAATTTATTAATACTTTCCCTCCCTTTCCTCTCTGCTCTTTTGTCTCCAAGACCTCAGGCCAAAAGTGAAGATGGCATTGTCAGCCGACTGTGGGCAGCTGGGGATTACCTAATAAGAGACAGTGTTGTGCCCTTCTCCACCCATCACCATGGTTCTGGTGGTGTGAGTGGAGAACACTCTAGAGCAAGATTCCCTCTTGTAAAGGCTCCATGTTCCTTGCCTTTACGCAGTTGGCCTGGAGGCTGAGAACAGGAGGGTGGAGTGTTTCTTTTTCTGGGGATGTTTCCAACCCATTTTGTAGAGCATCAGCAACTTTAATTTGGGTCATGACCAAAGTTTGAGAACCAAGCTATTCAGTGAACTTCTTTTAAAGAGTTTGAAAAGAAAAAAGAAAAAAAGAAACCACTGTTTTTCAAGTGACCAAAATTGTTGTCAGAAGCATTTCAGATTTGAATCAGACGCATGAGAAAAATGTGGCAGAGAGAACTTCATATCTGTTCCTTCAATTAGGACTTAACTATCAAGTTCCCTTGTACCAAAACCAATCAACTAGAGAGGACATTAAAGAATGAATAGACATAGTTTAAAGGTTAAAACCCATAATGATTTTTTTTGTCCTCAAGGCCCCTCCCAAAAATCCAATGTCTCAAAAACATGTCAGTCCTGCTCTAAGGAGGTCGTCTTGCTCTAGTTGGAGTTTTTGTTTCTTACAGACCTTTCATATGGTTGTTGATGGTCTTTTAACCACAAGCAGCTGGGATCTCACTATTTGTTCATATTTCTCTGGACACATTTGCACAACAAGAGAATGTGTGATGGAATCTTCAGGCTTGAAGGTCTTGGGGAGGTCATCTGGTTTGTCCTCCGTAGCTTTTTGTACTCAGCCTTTCCTATACTAGTTGATAGGAATCTTCCTGAGGTGAGGACCCTGAAGAAGAGAAATTGTCCTCTCTTACAACTTGCCATATCTTGCTGTAAGAAAGCAAGCTGCTCTCTTTGAATCTTGCCTGTTCAGAATTAAAAATGGAAAGTACAATACTTTAATACATTTTATGACCTTCATGTTTTATTAAATTTCATAAAGGCATTCCATCCAAAAGAGGGTCAGATTTTAAATTAAGGCTCTACAACAAATATTTAAACTCAGTTTTAATAAAAAAGTTACTGTGTATTCATGCAATTGCAATAATCAATAGAAGTCTGTGGTATTGAAATTTTAAAAGGGTAATAGATATTGTAAATGGATAATAATGTTTAACAGGACACTGAATTTTATATTTATTTGGCGTATTATGTACATTTTGAAAATTTATGGAACAATGGCAATAGTTTTTTTAGGTACAAGTGTTTCACACATAGAAGGGGCATAATAAATAGTGATGGAAATAATGCATGTATTATATGAGTGAAAAATATCTTCAAACTTTACACTCTCTTTTGTTATGAGTACTAATACATTTTAATTAATTCAATGTAACAAAATTTCATAGAGTGTGTAATTTGTTGTAGCATTGCAACAAGCCTTGAAGGAGTTATGTGAAATGTTCATGCATTCTTAAGGAATTATGGAAATTCTAAGGAACTATATAAAATGTGCATGCATCCTTAAGGAAGTAAGCATTGAGATGGAGAAGCATGATCTATATAGACATAAAACATTGAGAGAACAAGAAAAAAAGAGATACCGGGCTCTGTTCCAGCTGTCAGGGGAGCTGGAATGGTTGGATAAGACTTTGTGAAGGAAGTAAAATTGAGGCAGCTCTCTGTAACTTCCAAAAGGGCATATAATCTCTCCCATTTTATCATAA
Source organism: Rhinolophus sinicus (assembly GCF_036562045.2). NCBI lineage: Eukaryota > Metazoa > Chordata > Mammalia > Chiroptera > Rhinolophidae > Rhinolophus > Rhinolophus sinicus. Next base: position 22,992,414 of record NC_133758.1, on the reverse strand, counting down.
CAAGCATTTAAAGATTGTCAAAGGATTTGCCAAACAGTCTCCGTTTCTCAGTAAGGCAACATATAAAGTCTATTTTTAAAAAGTTAAACTCCCCCCTCCATATCAATATTTCTCTCTATTGAGAATTTCCCCTTAGTTCTATTTCCAGAAGTTGTACTATATGGTGCCCAGATGTGATGTTTTGTATTTTCCCACTTAGGGCTGTCTGAGCTTTTTACTCTGTGAGTTGGTATCTTTCATTAGTATTGGAAAGATCTTGGCCATTTTCCCCCAAAATATTGTTTTTCACCTAGTCTTTCTCTTTTCCACTCCTAGTACTGCAATTACATATATATTAGATAGTTTAATTCATCTTACACATTTCTTTCTATTCTATTAGTTTTATTGTTTTTCTTTCCCTTGCTTCAATTTGAGTATTTTCTAACAACGTCTCTTTAGCTTCAGTAATCCAATCTTCGGTTGTGTCCTGTCTGCTGTTTAACCCACCCAATTTCAGATACTGTCTTTTGTATTTCTAGACTGTTCATTTAATTACTGTTAAAACTAGACTCTAATTCTCTGTTGAAAGATTTTATCTTGATATCCATTCCATACATTTCCCTCCATTTTCTTCCTTCCTTCCTTCCTTCCTTCCTTCCTTCCTTCCTTCCTTCCTTCCTTTCAATTAGTTTCAGGTGTACAAAGCAACATAATGAGTAGATATTTATACCGCTCCCAAAGTGATAACACCCCAAGTCTGCCACCCCTCTGACATTGTACACAGCTATTACAATACCATTGACTATATTCCCTATGCTGCACTTTACATCCTGTGAATATATATATATATATATATATATATATATATATATATTTGTATAGTAAATATATATATTTATAAACATATATATTTATATATGCATATATACATTTATAAATATATATAAACATATATTTAATTATAGTTGATATTCAATATTATTTTATATTAGTTTCAGGTGTATAGAGCAGCGGTTAGGTGTTTATATAATCTATAAAGTGATCCCCCCAATAAGTCCAGTACCAATCTGACACCCTACACAGTCTTTACAATGTTATTGATTATATTTTTCATACTGTATTTCACATCTCCGTGACTGTTTTGTGACTGCCAATTTATGTTTTCCAATCCGTTCACCTTCTCCCCCATTCCCCAACTGCCCTCCCATTTAACAACCATCAGTTTCCCCCCTATTTTCTTTAACATAGTTTTGGAAGTCTTTGTCTATTAATTCCAACATCTAGGTTGTCTGTGGATTCGCTTCTGTTAACTGTCTCATATCTCTGTTGTCAGTCATTTTTTTCTGTTTCATTTTATGTCTGTAGTAAATAGCGTAGTAAATTTTAGTAGTATGCTGGACATTTAAAATAATGTTTTATAGAGGTTTGGGATAATGTTATCTTCTTCTATAAGGAATTGAGTTTTATTCCGTTAGGTGGTTAAATTACTGCTGACCCCCCTTGATTCTTTTAAGGCTTGGTAAAAGATGTCTTAAAGCAGATCCATTTCAGGTTTTTTTTGTTTTGTTTTTTTCTTCTCCTTATTATAAGGGCATGGCTCTTCTACAATGTGGCCTTCTTAGGATTTCTAATTCTCCAAGGTGTTTCCCAAAGTACCTTCACTCTGGCTGTCCCCTATGGGATCTCTGTAACCCCTGATTGTCTCTCAACCTCTCAGCATCTTCTATCTTCTAAGCTTCCTTTATCTCATGTTGCACGTTCATAGGCCAGGAGTTGGCCTGGGAGCTGAAGGCTATTTCCAGACAAATTTTTGAAATACTCTCTCTGTCACCCTGCTCCAAAATCCCAGTTACATTAGCAGGCCCAGATTCTAATTTTGCTTTCTTTGTCTGTTAAGATCACTATTCTTTGCTTGGGCTTCTCTTCCCTGCATCAGAGCCCAGAAAATATCCTCAAGGAGAAAGTCTGAGTGGATATGGGAATCATCTCCTATGCCTTTATTCTCTTAAGGAAAACGACATTTCATTTAGTTGCTCCTCAATATGTGCAAATATTTATTTCTTAAGATTTATCCAGGTTTTATAGTTATTTGGTGGGCAGGTGAATCTAACATCAGTTACTCTGTCTTGAGTCTCCCTACTAAAGAAGGTTCAAGCTCATATATATACATGCATAATATTCTAGTTTACTTGTGTACCACACACCACATATGTATGTATATATGTGTGTACATGCACACAGTTTGCTTATGTTTGTAGATATATACATATGTTAATGCATGTATATATCTATATCTATATCACTAGATCTATATCTATATCTGTATCTGTATATCTATATCTAGTCTGTCTATGTATTTATATATATCATACATATACAAGTTTACTTGTACATATACACGTGTATGACTGTGCACACACACACAAACACACGTATATGATGGAGGTTTAACTCGTACACCCAGAATTGGCTGTGGGTGACTAGAAGGTAGCGGTTTCCTTCTGCACTCTCAGATAGTCTATTAGAGATTTATTTGGTTAATTGAAGGTTCTTGTGAGGATTAATTCACTAATCATTGACTCCTTATTGTGAATTCCTTGAAATAGGCTCTCCTTCTAACAAAGTCTCACCAGGGTAAATGCTAGACCTAGCATTCCAGAACAGGTCTCCAGATGTCTCAGCCAATGCTCTTTCCACTACATCAAATTGTCTGTCTGAAAAAAAATTAGTCTTTTTCTGGTATTCCTCACTCACACCCCAAGAGACACGGCTCCTTGCTGCACTGAGTAGTGGCTACTAATCGAGATGTTCTGAGTGGTTCCCTGGAGACTCAACTCTTGTCTCTCTGCTTTGGTTTCAGGCACAAGCCTTAGCAAGCTTTCTTTTCGTTCTTTGCAAAAACAAAAGTAGCTGTTGCGCACTCAAGCAGGGTGAAGAACAAAAAGCAGAACTAACGTTTAGAAAGAAGAAAAGGCCAGAATAAAGCAAAAGTAAATGGCAGTCCTGGGCTACTTGTCAAGTCAGAGGCTTCTATTTTTGATATCCGCCCATGTCCTCTATGTCTAGTTTCATCCCTGTCATGGTAGAGTCCAGAGCTCCTTGATTGGGCTTCTCATTCTCATCCTCAATTCCCAGTTCTCAATTTGAGGTGACAATGTTGATATGCTAAAAGTTACTCCTCTTGGAGACACACTTGCATTTTTAACAAGGAGTCTAAACCTTGAACTAACAAAACAAAACTCCAAGAATGGTATTTCTAGAGTTCGAGAGTAAGGGGCATGGGGATGATTGGGCAAGGGCTTGGGTAGGCAGAAACATCTGTGTGCCCACCTGAAGTCATGCCCCAGAGTTAGATGCCTGAGGAATTGAGAATACAAGGTGCAAAAATCCTCACATTCTGCCCTTGGCACCTTGGAGATGAGAATATGACCAAGCCCATAGTGAAGCAGTATTACACAGAGACTTTGTGAAAGTAAAAGAAAATGCAACTCCCTGAAGTCCTCTTTCTTTTGAGATTTTTTTCTTAAGGCAGATAAAATGAGTGTCCTGATCAAAGTTTAGTTTAACAAAGCTGTTTATTGATCCTGAAAAGCTGTACATGGTAACCAAACCCATTCCTCATGGAGCAAACAGATGTACTTTTTAAAATGTAAATCATGGCACACCTCTTTGCAGCTTAACATCTTCCAGTGTCTTCCCATTACAGTAGTACCTTGGTTTTCGAACGTCTCCGTTGACGAACACTTTGGTTTATCAACGCCGTAAACCTGGGACGTAAATGCTTCAGTTTCCGAACACACCTCAGAAGTCGAACATGTCACACGGCTTCCACTTGAGTGCAAGATCCTGAAGCCTAACTGTTGGATGTTTTTGAACGTTTCAGAACTCGAACGGTCTTCCGGAATAGATAATGTTCGAAAACCGAGGTACCACTGTAGATGGAGTCTGGACTCAGTCCCTCTGTGATCGGGTCTCCTCTCCTTTTCCCTCTCCACGCTGGAGCCATGCTGACCTTCTGTTTCCTGAAGAAACCCAACTCGTTCCTGCCTTGGGACCTTTTCACTTTTTGTTTTTAGTGTCTGAACAGCTCTTCCCTCGGGTCTTTGTTCCTTCTTGTCATTCAATACTCAGTTCCAATGTCTTGTCGTAAGAGTTTCCATGACCCATCACACTACACTACATTCCTAAGCTGCATTTTTCTTCAGCAATGACTCACGTGTTTGTGGTCTGAGCCTTCCCTTCCCCATGAGAATGCTGTCTTTGAGGGCAGTGACCATTTTTGTCCTGTTCACCACTGTATGTTTGACTGCCAGAAACCCTCAAGGGCAGGTTTCCAATAGAGTATCTTCAACTGAGGAATTAATGAATCAGTGAACAAACAGTTAACTCTGGTATGTTTACAATGGAATCCATGAATCCATTTCATTCATGGATTCATTAAATGCCTAAAACGAGAAGCCCACAGAAAGCCTTTAGGTTGATTTCCACTTAATGCAGCTCCTACCCCATCACAGGACAGGAATGTACTGATAAGATGTCAGATTTTGCTATTGAATTTACCTGGGTCCAAGTTCACATTGATAGAGTGACCTCAGGTAATAACCTTTGTAAGCTCTGAATTGCTCACGTGTACATTAGGGAAATAAAGTCTTCTGAGAGATATTGTAGGGATTGATATAATCTTTCTAAAACTGCCCTGTATACTGACATGGAATAAACCTTCAATAAATATGAGGTACTCCAATTGCAAGAATAATGTTCATTGTGATGACCTTATAAGTAAAAGAATAAGTTCTGTGCAGTAAATTTTATGAATATCCAACACCATTACTCTTTTTACATTTTAGTATAAAATAAAACTTCAAGTATCCAAACACTCTGGCACAATTCATATCAATGCTAATGTAACTTTTATTTTTATAATATTTTATGTTTTGCAAACCACATTCAGAGATAGTCTCTCATTTGATGATGCACAGCTGCTCATTCACTGAATAATGTAAAGCTGTCGCACTATTTTTTAATAAGAGTTACCTGTATTCCAGTTCAAGAACCAGCTGCATTTTGAACTCTTCAGTTTTAATGTTTTGTTTGGCCAAGTCAGCTTTCCTAGGCCAGAAAGTACAGGGCCAATTTGTTCTCTTGAAAGCTCAAATATTAAAGGTAAAGAGGAAAAGTCTTTATCTTAAAAAGGCAGCTTGGAGGTGTCAGTTAAATTCGCTGCCACCCACAGATGCTTAACCTGGAGAAATCAGAAATAATGGAGGATTAAAGATTATGCGCCTACAGTAATTTTGGAAAATGAAGGAGTCCCTCAGGTAGAAACATGATTCATTAGCCCCAAACTTTTCAAGTTACAGCCTATAAATATTTGAAGTGTTTCACTTCTAAGGAGGCAAAGGAGTTATTCAACCCAGTACAAGGAGAGGTGACGAGGAGTAATGAGATGACATTAACAAAGAGAACATTTCCTCAATAGGGAGAACAGGTAACGCAAAGGCTTCACTTAAAATGGAGACTCCTCCGTTTAGAAGAGTTTAAACAAGATGGCGCTTTATGGCTGGAGCGGATGGCTGACTTCCATTTTAAGTTCCTGTGGCTAGTGACCTGCACAGAGTACACGGAGTGATTTTAATGATTCATTCAGCACCTTTTAAATTGTTTTTTTTTTTTTTTTTTAAAAAGATCAAAATAAGAAATATTGATGATTCCCTGGCATGTTGGCATCCACTTCTGTTGTGTGTGTGTGTGTTGTTGTTTTTTTTTTAATACAGCACTGCCTAATGAATATACTCCTTTTTTGCCACTGCTATCTGTTCATTTGCTGGTTCTCAATGATAACTAAATAAGGGAAGGAAAAATACAATAGGTGAGTGCAGGTGGGGGAAGGAAATAGGAAGGTGGATATTAAACTGACTCTCATGCACACTGACGCATATAAATGTTGCCCTAACAACGAGCAACAAGGCAACAATCACTATTTCTACATATGGACTTCTTTCCAGTTCCCTTTCCTGAATCTTTGCCAGTAATCCTGCCTTTTCTATTATTAAATACAAGGAGATAAGAAAACAAATATTAATAATAGAGGACCAGGGTCAAGATATTTCTGTCCTCTAATTTATCAATCTTGAAGTTGATTATGAGCTTTTCAAATATTTAGATGAAGTAAATGCAGTTTAAAAATATATTGTATAATTCCACTTACATGAGATACCCTAGACTAGGCAAATTCTTGGAAACACAAAGTGTAATAGAGGTTACAGGGGCTGGGGAGAGAGGAAATGGAGACTATTACAGAGTTTCTGTTTGGGATTATGACAAAGTTCTGAAGATAGATGGTTGTGATGGTTGCACAACATCTATGTGTATTTAAGGCCACTGAATTGTACACCTAAAAATGGCTAAAATGGTCAATATTATGTTATACGTGTCTCACCACAATAAAAAAGTTATTTTTTTTAAACTTCAAAAACTGAATTCAAGGGATTAATTTTGATTGATTTGCTAGCTACCAGAAATTTTTTTAAGAAAAGTTTGTTTTCCAAACTCCTTAGACATCCAAATCATTCCCGAATTCCCCTTTTCCCCATTGCCACCATGAATAACTTTCTAAAATTTAAAGTAAACGTTAAGATTATACTCTAATATTTATTGTAGCCACATAATGATTTTAAATTTATGGTATATTATAATTGAGGATAAGATAAAATTCATTCATTTACTAATTCATGCACCAAACATTGAAGCACTTATTGGACAAAATTTAATTCTAGGTAGTAAAATAATTAATGGTGGTTTGTGCTAAGATATTAGTGATATTAGTCTCTACTCTTAATGAGATTAATATCTATTAGGAAAAACGAGACATGTATACCAACAATTGAAAAAAATGTATAAAGTAACATGTGCTGAAGATACTGCAATTGTATTGAAATTAATATCTTACATTTGGCTAAATTCTACCATTTGGCCAACATATTTGCATGAAAGGAGGCAAATTTGTTTTAACGGTGAATCTTCATGAAAGACTAGAATTTTACCCAGGCCATAGAAAAATGGCAATTATATCTATTCTCATTGTATAGATTTTATAGACTTTATTTATATAACTATGTACAATTCAACAATTTTAAAGGATTATAGATGTTATAGTTTGAAAGGGAACCTTAGGATTTGAAATCAGACCTAGATTTAATTGCTAACTGTACCGCTTATAACTGTGTGATTAAGGGCCACTTACTTAACCACTCGGCCTTTCAGTGTTATTTCCCAGGAAATGGAGGTAGTAGCTCCCGTATGGTCATGTATTGACGACTGAGGTAACATATGTAAAGCACTTGAATATATAGTAAGTCCTCAATAACTATTAGTTTCTTCTCTAGTTGTGGTTGTTGTAGCTTGTGTTATTATAACATAATGCTGATTGAATCCATAATTTACTTGGTGTGATCAGGTCTGGCACACCACTTCCAATTTTAACATTTTTCCTATCTGAAAATATAATCTGGCTCTCAGTGATCTGTGTTTGAGGAATCCTTTTTCTGGTGTGTTTTCCAGGAACATGGCTTGATGAAAAACAAGGACTGTCTTATATGAGTGTGTGTGAATACATATGTACGCATATAAAATATATATTTGTACGATTTTCAAGTACTTTAAGTAATGCAGTCTAGTGTTTAGCAAAGTATTAGAGAATAGGGTTCCTACCAGATGTGTTTGAATGACTGGCTATCAATCATTTGTAATTAGCACACTGTATGTAAATTTATGCAACTTAAGTGTGTGAAAACAATTTATTCTTGTAAGTAGATTAAATTGTCCTTTTTACAATCCTATTTACATTGGTAATTTATTTAGCAGATCCTCATTTCATTGAAGGTAAACTTTACCCCTGCCCAAGTTCAAATTCTCTCATTTTGGCTAACTGCCATCTAAATTCATGAGCTTATATTGCACTAAGAATAATAAAATAAAATAAAAAAGGTGAAGTACCAAATTCCATCAGTCAAGTGCTGGCTGTCAGTGACAGGAAATTGGCACACACACAAGGCCCCCTGACCAGATGGTAGACATCTGTGCTTTTCTCATCAGCAGGGCCAGGTCAACTGTGTACCCTCCACAGATAGGCCTCAAAGAGTCAGGGCCCCATAGGTGGAGGGCACCTCAGGGCTGTTAAAATATTTGGGTTATGAACAGCAACGAGGAAACTGACACCTTGGGATGCCTTGAACTTTTTAAGACATTATGTCATAGAACTTAGGACAGGAGCCAAGTTTTATCTCCTTGAGAGTTTGCAAGAGGGGGTTAGGAGCTGCATGTTCAGAATGAAGGAAAACATACAGAGGAGCAATCCTACAGCAGAACATTCTATTAGAAAGTGTCCGGGGAGGGAGTCCTGAAGACTTTGTCTCTAACCCGATGTGAGAAGTTGGGCTACTTCATAGGCTGGAGTCTCCATTTCTCTGTGCAAAGTGGAAAATATACTTTTTGCTTCCGCTACCTCCTAGGGAGAGTTTGATGGTCCCATGAGCTGGAGGATGTGAATGTACTTCTTGATTAGGAGACAACTGAAGAAATCATTGTACCACAATCCCCCTTCATTCACTTAATTCCCAGTCACCCTTCACGACAAAATTAAGCATTTTGTCCTCCATGACAAGCACCCCAGTTCTTGCCATTCAGGCTGTGCTTTCCAAATCTGAAGTGCTAACAGGGCCTTATACTGTGCTTGACTCCACGCTGAAATGCTAAGGGATTTGAGTGCAGGAGCCGTGTCTTCTCATCCTCTTTCACAGGAAGATGCTAAATAAAATGTGTTAACTGATTCATAGCTCTGACATTTCCACTCATATTCACAGCCCACTAGGCTGCAGTACTTTTCCCTCAAATCTCTGGCTGAAATCCTGTTAAAAGGACAAGCAGGATATTTCCATTCCGGGGCTTTGTCAGTAAGCGTCAGTCCCGCCAATGCCCACAGATGAATCCCTGCCTCTTCTGTTGTGTGAAAGTGCAGGGACTTCAGCAACAGCCTCTTGCACTCTGAGCAAATCATCACTGAACCTCAAACACATGCAAATCTGACTCTCTTGAAAGACTGTCGCTATTAAATTTTCCTCAGCAATAACGGTAGCAAAGAGAGGAAGAGATGAGAGACAGAGAGACAGAGAGATATTATTCAGAAAAGCACAATAGAATTAGACATTGTCCCTGGCTTTGAGGAGTTTCTCTATAAAGAAAGACAAGAGAACCACTAAGACCATGTGGATTCAAAATATACTGAAATAACTGCCTGCAGAAAGACAAAATGGAAAGATTAAGCAATCACATTCTATGAAGCTAGGAAGGATCTATAATGCCTGAAAATTGTGGCGACTGTCTTTGGGAAATCTAAGAAATTAATTTATTTTCAGGAAGTCATGCCTCAGAGTCATTTCTCACGTTATGTTATTACTTTCTAGCTTTTGCTTGAGAATGTCCAAAGGCCTTCCATTGTCTAAAGGATAATCTCTCCCCATAGCCCTGGCTGGCATTCAAGGTTTTTCAAAACCTCGTCCCAGTCAGTCCTTCTAACTATTCTTACAACAAGCTCTCCCTTTAAAGTCTCAGATCACGAATTATCTACCTACCATTCATTGGTTGTGTGTGTGTGTTCTTTTGTAATGTTAAGATTTTACTTTTTTTCAGAGCCGTTTTAGGTTCACAGCAAAATTGAGAGGAAGGTACAGAGAATTCCCATATATCCCCTGCTCCCACTGCATAACCTCCTCCATTTTCAACATTCCTCACCAGAAGGTACGTTTGTTACAAATGATGAACCTACGTTGACACATCGTCAGCCAAAGTCCATAGTTAACATTATGTTTCACTTTGGTGTAGTATTTCTATTGGTTTGGACACAGATATAATGATAGTTATCCATTACTACAGTATCATATAGAGTATCTTCACTGCCCTGAAAATCCTTTGCGTTGTGCCTATTCATTTTTCTCCCCAACCTCTGGCAACCATTGATCTTTTCAGTATCTCCATAGTTTAGAATGTCATAGTTAGTATTATACAGTGTGTATAGCCTTTTCAGATTATCTCCTTTCACTTAGTATTATCCATGTCGGTTTCCTCTATGTCTTTTCATGGATTGGTAGCTCATTTATTAACATTAACATTAAACAATATTCCATTTCTAGAGGTACTACAGTTTGCTTATCTGTTCACCTACTGAGAGAGATCTTGATTGCTTTCAAGTTTTGTCAATTATGAATAAACCTGCCATAAACAGCCATGTGCAGTTATTTGTGTTGCTAAGGTTCCGACTCCTTTGGGTAGTACCAAGAGGCATAATTGCAGTTTCGTTTGGTAAGAGTACGGTTAGCTTTGTAAGAAACCTCCACATTGTCTTCCAAAGTGGCAGCACCATTTTACATTTCCGCCAGCAACGAATGAGAGTTCCTGTTGCTCCACATCCTCAGCAGCGCTTATTATTGTCAGTGTTCCAGATTTCGGTCATTCTACTAAGTCTGTAATGATAGCTCATTGTTGTTTTCATTTCTTGTCTTTTAATAAGTGTGTGCCTCATCTCCTCAAACAGATCGTAAGCTGTGGAACAAATGAGACTTTATTTTATAATACTTTTTCTTCCTGTCCACTACCACAGAGCTGTTATTAAACAGACACTTAAACATGCTACTTGAATGAGTGAACAAAAATAAATCAAATATGTTTTTTACCTGCTAGTCCTAGTATTTACCCAGATGTAATGCAACCAAGATAAGGGGAGAGCGAGGTGGTAGATGAGGGTAAAGGGGATCAAATATATGGTGGTGGAAGGAGAACTGACTCTGGGTTGTGAACACATGATGAGACTTATAGATGATGTAAAACAGAATTGTACACCTGAATCTATGTAGCTTTACTAACAATTGTCACCCCAATAAACCTTAATTAAAAAAATAATTTAAAAAAAGAAAAAGATGTGTAGAAACATTATGGGGTAGTGGGTGAACCATTGGTGTAGTCAGCTGTTGTTTTTCTAAATTTTAGCAAAATATAAAATGAGGTAACTTAAATCAAGAGTTGATGTGTGTATTATTTGTGTTCAGAGAATTTCATGCAACTTCTCTCAAAGCTGCCCTTTTTCTTCTTCTGTCATGTGAGCCATGACTTATTTCCACAAAAAGAGAAAAATACTGCCGTGACCCGCAGGCCTTAACTAGAGTGTACAAATAATTTATCTCCTAAGCTGGAACAATTTTGAGAATGAAAGGGGATGATAATAAAAATTACACCAGATAAACTGGCATAAGCCAAGACTGTCCTAGATATCCTTTTTGCATCATAGACCCCTTGGAGAAAGGATGGAAACTATAGTTTCTTTCTCCAGAAAGATTTTACCTTAAGTTACAGGCTATACTCACCATTTATTCTCTGTCCCAATTCACTGATTAAGAATCCCCGATGCACACTATTTCACGTGCCTCTGAGTGTGTTGCGCCTTTAGTAAACTCACAGCTCACATAAGAGGGTTACTATGATCTTCAAGGGCCCCTAAATTAAACCAGGAAACAACAATATGTAGATCTTATTTGCTGTAGCTGATACATGTTTTCAACTACAATGTCTATAAAATCTATAGAGAAAACCTTACTTTCTATAGCTGCATGTTGAAGTGGGAGACATGTTCCCATTTAGAAAACCATAGTTGAATATTTTTCTATCTTTAAGAGCATAGTAATTACTCTTGAAATAGATCCATATTTTTCCGTGCTTTCAACACCAATCCTAAGCCCTTTTCCTTGAATTCCTTTGGGCGTCCTTCACACCCACTTCTTGTCACCTAACCTGTGACAATGTCTGAGGGAGCTTGGTTACTGTACCACATCACGCCAGTAGGTGCCGCTGTAACATGCTAGGCTTCCCTGGGAAAAGGGTTCTTCAACTTTGTATTTTTTGTGATTTCCAATTTTCGGTAATGAGATTGTAAGAATAACCCCATTTCAAAGTCTCAAACAAGGCTTTGTTCATATGTTTCCATTCTATTCGTCCTGTCCCTTCGATTTTCTAAGCACGATGAGCGATGTGCAAGAATGGGTATGATGAGAAGCATCACAGGATGCACACACATGCGCATTTTTGAAAGACTATGTCTTAAGGATGATTTTTAAAAATAATACATTAAGAAAAATCTAGCATTACTACAATCTCATGGTACAAAATTTGAAATAAAAAAATCATGGTACAAAAAACCAGAAAGTAGAAAATGCTTTTAAATCACCTCTAATTCTACCATCCAGAGATAACCACTAATAACATGGTTTTTCTATTTATTTTCCTATGTAAGGTATATACATAAACAAAGTGTTTAGAGAGATATATACACATAATACCCTGCTTGTCTTTTGTTCAACTCGTAGAAAAGTATAGAAACTTTCCAAAAATCTAGAACGTAGAGTCAGAAAAGGCCTTAATGATCTCATTCTGGTTTAATATTATTACATTACAGATGAAGAAATTTAGACATCTGTTTTGTACCCCCTTTTTTATTTTAAATGAATAGACAAAAAGCCTATATTTTCATAAGTAAGTTATTTATTGATGTGTAATCTCAAATTTAGATGTCATTGAATAATTCAATAAACCTATATAGACTCTCTACTATAAGTACAGTTATACTTTTTTGAATAGTACTTGAGAGGTAACAAGGAACATTCTGGTATATTATTTCTTGCCATCTCCAGCATATGGGAAATACCATAGTTGTTATAATCCCCATTTTAGATATTAGAGAATTGAGGTCTCAACAGATCAAAAACATGCCAAAATCACACCGGCGGTAAATGTATGAGCTGAAACTTGAAATTAAATGCTCTGATTTCAAACCCCTTGTTGTTTTTAGTATAGTATTCTAATCCAAGTAGTAAAATTTATAAAAGGGAGTCAATCATTAAGCCACCTTACAGTTTTGCTGAAGAGACAAGACGTATTCAGACAGACAAATAGAAAAGTAGCTAGACTTTATTGAATAGTCACTAGGGGCTGAACACTGTGCTAAAGAACTTTCCTGCATTATCTGATTTGATCCTTAACCTCTGAAGTAGGAACTGTTTCCCCCTTTTTATACATGATAAAACTGAGGCTTAGAGAGCTCAAATGATAAATCAATTAACAGTAGGTTTCTGTCCCAGGCCACTGGACCAGAAAATCAAGATGCTGTATAATGATCAAAATACCATGAATCATCTTCCCTGAACAAGTACAGTTATGGTTTTGCCATCACATATGGCATCTTCCCCAATGCTGGGAGCTGTGGGAAGAAGTTTCACAGACGTTGTAGAGTGTTAGGCTATTGACAGTCAAGGAGGGACTTAAACTGGACCTTGCTATTCAGTAGCACACGTGGATGGAGGCAGAGTAAGACTAGAACTGTTGTCATTGCATATGGGGGCAAGAGCAAGAGAAAGGTAGAAATGAGAAAGAATGTGGTATTTATGGTAACAGTACAGCAACCCTACAGCCAAAATCCTCAACTCACAATGTGAATAGGTGTTGAGGACCAGATCAGGAAGGGCCAGGAATGCCTGGATGAAGAGTTTGCGTTTTGCCACTGAAGAATTGAGGGCCACTGAAGATTTTTGAGCATGAGTCTGACAGTAGTGAGCCACTGAGGAGGTGTGCCTGGAAGCAGAGGACATCTAGGTTGGTATAACTGGCATTGAGTAGAAGCAGCTGTCAGGAGCCTCTCCTTAAAAGCTCATCTTTGGTTTTGCCTACAGAGATAAGGAAAAGAATCATTGCTGTCTGTGGTTCTGTTGCGGCTACAGCCCGGGGCAAGTTTGGAAAAAAATAAATGTTAGTCTGATTTCTTCTGGTGAGACGCAAAGAAAGTATAAACTCTGCTTTGCTTCAGCAGTGTGAATTTTCGGATTCACATTTCAATTGTTCTCAAGACTGGCTGCACATTAAGAGTGTACCTGGGGCACTTTTCAAAAGCACAGATGCTCTAGATTCACCCCTGGAAACTCTGATTTAGTTTCCTTTGGGAGGAGTCCAAGCTTTGGGAATTTTGAAAGCCCCCAGATTGTTCTGTTGTGCAGCAATGGGTCAAGAACCATAGCTGCAATGGAGGAAGTGAAAGCTAGTGCTGTGTATCTTTCCTTATAGTCTCCTAGCAAAATTCTGCTTTTCAAATCTATTGTGTAAACCCAGCCATCCTGTCTCTTATAGCCAGAACATACTCAAGTGTTAGAGTGTGTCTTTGGATGTTTTCTTCTACGTTCCTGTATAACTTTGCTGCACAGCCCAAGAGAATGAATGGGAAAATTAAATTTTCCTCTCAGATTTTTTTTTTCTCCCCTTGACAACTACTTGTCCTATGTCTGTCAAATATTAGTGACAGAGGCTGATCTTACATGGGAACTTACATCCAGACCTACCCTTCTGGTTCATCTTCTTATTTTCCCTCCACTAACTCTCCCTACTCATCCAACAGCTGCCATGTTCTTAGCAATTGATGCCCAATGCAAGTAAGACATTCTGTTCTCAGAAAGCCTTGGGCTGCATCATTCTTTAGGGCTCAGCCAAGGCATGTCTTATGTCCTCCATGAGTCTCCCCCATCCTGAGAACTTATTTTTTCTCACTTATTTTTACCTATGACATGAAAAGTGCCTTGAGGCAAGAAGCTTTTTGTATGTAAGTGTCTTATCTCTTTCCCTCAAATTGCAATACCTGAGGTACTAGTCTGTCCTGTTCATAGTACATGCACAGTGAACCTTCTGGAATAGTTTTCTATGACAAATTTCTCCCCACACTTACCACTCTTTAACTTGGCTTTCGAGTTCTGATGCTTAGGTCATACCACACTCTCTCACTTTTATTCATTTTATCAATGTTTCTCTTCTGCTCATTCTAATTGGAGATTATGATTTATGGCCTACAGCTTGTTCTGAGGCAAACTCCACAGGTTTTTGGACCCCTCCTCTTAGGGTGGGACTTGGAAATTTGTGTATTTCTTATAGCTCATACCGTGTTTCCCCCCAAATAAGACCTAACCAGAAAATAAACCCTAGCATGATTTTTCAGGATGACATCTCCTGAACATAAGCCCTAATACGTCTTTTGGAGCAAAAGTTAATATAAGACCCGGTCTTATTTTCGGGGAGACAGACGATTTTGATTGTTAGCCAAGTTTGGAAAGAATTTTCTAGAACAACATTTTAAATTTCTTTGGTTACAATGCATAGTAAGTAATGCATTTTTACACTGGCTCAACACCCCACATACCCCTAACTGAAACAAATATATACCTACCTTTAAGATATGTGAAGTATTATATTTTTTACCCTATTTTATTTCATTAAAAATGGCAACCTTACAATTCTCTACTGGGTTGCAAGCCTTAGGTTGAAAAATACTCTTCTAGAACCTAGCACAGAGTTACTCACATAGGTACTTGAAAAATGCAAGTGGTATTGATTTATATCTTTTTACTTTAGACCTAGAGAATGATTTTTACTTAAAAATGTTTCCCTATCCCAGTTCTCTCTCTTTTAAACTAAATTATGCATATAAGCCACTTCCCTGAAGTGCTTGCTCCATTCCAGCTCTTTAAATCTTCAAAAGTCATGGTGCTTCCAGGAGGCACTTCTTAGGAGAACCTTATCCATGCTCCAGCCCATAAAGACAAGAGACTGGTCCCTTTCAACACAAAAGAAGCTTAGCATATATCTTGGTTTGTAGGTCTTCTTTGGTGGACTTTACCTTTCTAGAGTACACAGACCTTGCCTACCTCTATTTTTATTTCAAAAAGTGGCAATACTGCTGAATGCCATTTGCTTATTCAATACATAGTTGTTGAGTGTTTGTCTTGCGCCTGCTAACTTGGTCTATGTGTAATGAAACTTGACATCAATTTATTCAGGCAGAGACCTCTTAATATACCGAGCTGTCACTTCTAGCTTTCCAGTTGAAAGACAAGATGGTTGACATTCACACCAAGATGGATTGTGTCACATTTTCTCCAAAGTGAGAAAGGAAGGGACAGGAGCTAAGCCAAAGGTAATCAATGATACTGGAGGAGATTCGTTCTTCTCTTTTGTTTTTGTAATTGCTGAATCAGGCCCTAAAAATAACGGACCAAATAATTTAATCACAGAGTTAGAGCTATGAAGAGCCCTCTCAAATTTCTATTCAGTATTAATTGGACCAAGAGAGGTGCTAAGAGCACCTCTCAGAGCTTGAAAGTCTCTCAGTTACTTGGTGGAAAGCACCTCTCTATGTGAAAGTTAGATTTCACATGGATGCTACCCAGAGAAAATGTCGAGATTTAAAAATTGGTTTCTGAGTAATATAACATAATGTACTCTGCATGAAATTCATAGGGTTAAATTTGGGCTTGCCATTTAAAATGTTCCATTTTAGGTATCTAGGTTATGTTAGGGTACATCATGACCACATTACAGAAACTGCGTAGAGAAATAATAATAGTTAAGAAACAGAGAGGACATCTTTAGGCTTAAAGGCTGATTTTTATCACAGTGAGATATAGTTAAATTTAGAGGACCATATTTCATATACATATGTACACACACATATATACATACAGATATGTATCTGTGTACACAATATATATAAACATATACATACATATATATCAGTATAAAATAAGTATATATTTGTGTGTGTGTGTGTGTGTGTGTGTGTGTACTTAGCAAGACTAGCTAACACCATTAAAGAGGTCCAAATTCTGTTGGGCAAGTGTAGTTGCGTGGGGAGAGAGAATTAACTCCTTTGAACTGACTATTGATATTTGAGGCTGATAACTTCTTTGAATGAGTTAGATTAAATAATTGCTTGAAGATCATAAGATACAATTTTCTTTTGATTTTTATAAATTTGCTTTGCAGATTTCTTTTCATTCATCCAACAATAATTTATTGAGTACTCATGATGTGTCAGGCAAAATGCCAGGTTCCTGACATTAAGAAGCTCTCAATCTAGTGAGAAAGCATGTAAACTAAAAGGTTTTTTGAATAAGTTTCAATAGAAAACATAATAGAAGCCTTCTCCACTGATGTAATTCAAACCAGTATTTTATTTGTTGAGAAAATTAAAGAGAACTGTAAAAAAAAAAAAAAAACACTAAATGCTATAAATATATATTTTGCTTAAAATGATAATTAACTAATTTTAATTTAAGACCAAGAATTTTTGCATATGCGTTCAATGATTGAAGTTTCACATGGTCTTTCTTTCATAAATAATGCATTATATATAATCTCCCATTTTATTTTTCTTTTTGTTTTGAAAAAGAATGAAAAGTTTAAAATACCTGCATCGAAACAATGTGAGTCCTGAAGACCTCTGGAATTTTATGTATTTTACCCTATTCTTCTATAATTTTTCACCCATCCCTAACTTGACTTGCTTTTATCGAGTCTTTCCAAACAAATACACTTAATTTTCACAGAAACAACAACCTCTTCTTTTTCACATATTTCATCAGTTTAAATAATATATGATTTAATTGCATAATTACAACTAAAAGGTCAACAGTCTTGAAGAAACTGAGGAACAAACAAGTGGACTCTTGGGAAGTGTGCCATTCAAATACTAGTGGGAACAAAATATGAGTGTACTAGACAGCAGAGTACCAGCCTCAAACATTCAGTGCGCCCTGTCAGCTGTTTTATAGAAGAATTAAAACCCAAGCTAATGTGAAAAATTAATTATGTGAAAAGTCAAGAGAATTCCTCAGGTAGTAAGTAGGTTTTATAATTGAGAGGTGAGCAAAATGGAGCAGAGGCCCACAGGAAAAAGTGTCTAAGTGGCTGGGGAAGTTAGAGGTTTCACAGAGGTGATGGCATTTAAACTGGATCTTGGGGCTTGAGTAGGAGTTTTGTACATGAAGAAAGGAGCAAAGGATCTTCCAGCCTGAGGAAACAGCTTGTCCAAATACACAGAGACAAGAAGGATATGGACGTTTGAGGCGGGGTTGGGAGTTGAAGTTTACTGCAGCATAGGATTCAATGGGCAGAAAAGAGAATGAGAAAGTTGAGATGTAGAATGAGGTAGGGGCATGCTAGTTAATTAGAGATGTAAAAAAAATAATTTAGAATCCATGATTTATTGATTTATAAAAGTAGGCAGGATACTCATTGGGTATCTACTAAATGAATGCAAAGGAAAACAGCTGAATTCCTATTACTGTGCATCACTTTGGGCAGAATAACCAGGTCAAGGTTAAATCTTGCCCACCATGTAAAAATATAAAAAAGACGTTTTGTCTTCCAAGGAGAACACTTGAAGTAAATACTTGTTATGTGAAAAAGCCTTGTGTGTCTCAAAACTCAACATAAAGAAAAACAATCCAACTAGAAAATGAGCTAAAACATGCACAGATATTACACTGAAGAGAATACAAGGATGGCAAAAAGACACATGAAAAGATGTTCAATATTATTTTCTGTTAGAGAAATACAAATTTCAACCATAATGAGATATCACTATACTCCTATCAGAATGGCTAAAATGTGAAATTATGGTAAGGAAAAATGGTGGCAAGGATGCTAAGAAACTGGATTACTCGCACCTTACTGAAAGGAATGTGAAATGATTCAGCTACTGTAGAAAATAGTATCTTTCAGAATTGAAAATCTACTTAACATACAACCCAGAAATTTTAGTCTTGAGTATTTATTCCAGAAAAATGAAGACTTTGTTTTTATGCAGGAACATTACACAAATGTTCATGGAAACTTTATTTGTAATAACAGCCAACTGGAAACTACTCAGATGTCCTTCAACAGGTGCTTAGTTAAATAAACTGTGGCAATCTATGCCATGGACTACTAATCAGCAATAACAAAGAAAAATACTATTGGTACACACAAAACTTAGGTGGACCTTATGGGAATTATGCTGAAAGAAAACAACATCTCAAAAGGATACATAATGTGTGATTCCATTTATGTAACGTGTGTGTGATAACGTAATTGTGGAGATGGAGAACAGATGAGTGATTCCCAGGGAATAGCGGTGTTGAGGGGAGCGTGAAAAGGGTAGACAAGGCTATAAAGGCATAAGAGAAATCTTTGTGGTAATGGTACAGTTGAATATCTTGATTGTACTGGTGATTATGCAAGGCTACACAAGTGATGATGTATTATAGAACTAGACACAGCCCCCCCACATAAATGAATGCATATTTAATTGCTTAAATTTTAATATAAATGAGTGCACATATAACTGGTGAAATCTGAATAAACTGTATGGATTATGCTAATGTCAAATTTCTGAATTTAATAATGTACTAGAATTAGGTAAGATGTAAAGATAGGGGGAGGATGGAAGAATGGTGCACTCGACTTCTCTGTACATTTTCTTGCAACTTCCTGTAAATCTAATTATTTTAAAAGAAACGTTTTTTTAAAACTTGGTATGTGTATGTGTTAAAATTTTGATATGTCCAATCCATTGTGCCAAGTATCAATGTTCAGCCATGTCTGTTACTTGGTAGTAGCCTCTATGTTGGTAATTCTTTGCTAGGGTGTGGAAAATCTATTAAGGAATCAAGTTTAAGCCCAAAGCCAGAACACATGTGATAGATATATCTGTTATCTTGACTAAGTGATAGGCTTTGTGATGACTGGCTTCGCAACTCCTTACATATCTTGTGTAGAATAGGTCTTGGCAAGAGCGAATTGTTCATGGGAAACGCATATTGATTATATTGAGTGATATCTGCCATATGTTCAACCTCAACATATTAATGCATCTTTTCTTCAGGGAAGGGAACATAATATAGCACATTCCAAAATCAACTAACTGAAACCTAAATGATATTTCTCTGATCAATATCATACTGAAAGCAAGAAAATCACTTTATGTGAATATATGTGAAATTAAGAATATTCTAAAGTCATTTCTAAATAGTTTCATTCCACATGCAAACTGTTAGAGAGATCTTCATTTGCAGGCCTGCAGGGTGGGATTTCAGATTTGTTATGGAAATGCTATCTTTTACCTACTGCCCCCCCCCCCCCCGTCTTTTTTTTTTGATGCCTAAACTTATATATCCCAAGACAATGTTTTTCCTTTCTGATGCAGAAATCAGACATACTGCAAGTCCCCCTGGAGGGGGAATAAATGATGACTTAAATTTCTCTTAAGAGTTAGGTTACTGGTATAAGGCACTTTGATGATTACAGTTTTGATTAGAAAAGCTAAGGGTCACTTGAAAAGAGGGCAGGGACATAGCTTCTGAAGAGAGAGGCCAGACATGAAAATGAGAGATGGCAACTATGGCTCACAGCAGGCTCAAGAGATAGACTAGTTGGGTTTAAATTCAAGTTCCAGTGCTTGTTAGCTCTGCCATGTTTCCTCCTTTTAAAACAGGTATATTCGTAGTAACCAGCTCAAGGAGTAGCCATAAATAGTACACAAACCCAGAGCCAGGTTATAGGGGCCCACAGTCCATGGTAGCTGGAGGTAGTGGGACCAGTGACAGCTGTAGGAGTGACAGATCCCGAGTCCACACAGTACGTCTTTCATGTACTCTACATTTTCCACCTTGTCTCTCAGCCATTGGAAGGACTATACAGATTGCAGACCCTGTGCTCCTACAAGTGCCACAGTTCTACCCAATATTTAGAAAAATCTTTCCGACTCAGTTATAATTTCCTGAAGAGCAACACTTCTTCTTTTGGTTTTGAGCATCTCTGGCAGGGTGTAGTGTGCTACCTACAGTGAATAAGTGATCAATATTGGCAATCAGAAAGAAAGCAGATTATCATAGCGGTTGTCTGAGTCCATGAAACAGAAACCTACTAAAGCCAGTTTATCAAAAAGATACAGACATGCGTACAACCCAAATGTGAGATAAGCATTGGGTTATATGCTCAGGACCTGGGAAGTTGTCAAGCAGCCAGCCATTCTTTCTCCACCTCTCTGAGACAGTCTCTCTCTACACTTCCACTTATGTCTTTCAGTCTCCTTTGTGCATTAGAACAGCTAGCTGCAAGACTCGTAGATTCCATTCCCCATAATGTTGGTTTGAATGTGGCTTTGGTGTCCTGGCACCAACTCCCACTTGGAAGAGTGGCAGTGTAGTGTCTAACATTTTCTGACTGGCTCCATCTCCATACTTTAATTCCATTCTCCTGTGAGACTAAATATGCCTGACTCACCTCAACCAGGCATTCATCTCTGGTTCAATGAACTGTGACAAGAAATGAGGTCATGTAGTTTGAATGCTTTCCCTGCTGGATGGTGGGTATAGCAGCTTCTCAACAAGAAAAACTTTGCAGGGAGAGTCTAATGGATATCTCTAGAACATGGATCAATAATTTCAGACTTTTTTTTTTCCTCCAGAAAGAATTATCAAAGGAATTTTCAAATTGAATATGAGTGCAATTTGCTAAGTAACTTCCAGGATAGATCTTAAGATTGACCCATCTTTAGATTCAAGTTATGAGGACCATCCTCATATGTGTGCAGAGTAAGTGCTCTCCTGCATTTTGGGAATTCAAGGCTGGCTGGAAAAGACCTTTCTTCAAGAACTTGACTTTTGATAGGTCCATTGCCCTTGGATGATTTAAATGTAATGCTGCTGCTATTTCTGTCTCAAATGGACAATGCATGTGCATTTTCCCTGCCACGAGAGAAGATGCACCCTGGTAACCCAGCACTTCTGCCATCTGAGGCACTAAGGCAAAGGGGCCAGCTATGTGCCTGCAACAGCCCTGCAACTGATATTTATCAAAATGTTAGAGATATTTTAATCCTCCTCTGAAATTCCATCTCCATTATGGCAGTCTTCCTGTCTACTTCCGCCTCTTCCCCTCCGAAGTGATTATTCCATCGATTGGGAATTGCACAGAAGGTCTTCTACTGTCTCATCATCAGACACATGATTTTTATTTGAATGTGAGCTCTTTCATGGCAGAAACCAGGTCTTATAATTTGTCCTGGAGCCCCTAGCAAAAATTACAAGACCAAGAAAAGAGTAGATACCCAGTAAAAGAAGAAAAAATATAATCATAGTTATTTGATTGGCTTATATCCTAGTAAGGCGCCACCATGTCGTGGATCCCGACTTTGCATTCAGTTCCCTTGGTCTCATCTCAGCCTCTGGTGCCTCAGCTGCTCTCTGCAGCACATTAAAGACTTGCTGTCTCTATTAGCCACCAATAATGCACTAATACATTTGTTCTCCTATTACCTCGGACACTAATTTGGTGGAATTGGATAGTGACAGCACATTGATGTTGTTGAAGTTAATGACCCAGCAATTTACAAGTTAAGTCACATTAGTAGTCAAATTGATTGTAATCATTGTTTCACTGAGCAGAATCTGCATTAAGTACAGTATGTTGTGCTCTGTCCTTCACCACCCCATTAACAGGGAGAAAGAGGCGATCGGAATCTTCGCCTTTCATACCTTCCCTCATGTTTCTGCAGTGAGTATGTCAGATCTTCTACTTTATCTTATGCTTTTAACAGAAAGATGCTAAGTACACAGGGAAAGAAATAAATTTTAGTTTACACACTTACAAATTCAACTAAGCCAATCAAATAATTATGATTATATTTTTTCTTCTTTTACTGGGTATCTACTCTTTTCCTGCTCTTGTAATTTTTGCTAGTGGCTCCAGGACAAATTATAAGACCCGGTTTCTGCCATGAGAGAGCTCACATTCAAATAAGAATCATGCGTCTGATGATGAGACAGTAGAAGACCTTCTGTGCAATTCCCAATCGATGGAATAATCACTTCGGAGGGGGAGAGGCGGAAGTAGACAGGAAGACTGCCATAATGGAAATGGAATTTCAGAGGAGGATTAACATATCTCTAACATTTTGATAAATATCAGTGATTAAGTCTTTATCCTTTAATTTATAGTTACAAATTATATTTACCTCTTGTAGTTGTATAATTTTGGCAAATTGTATACATTAAATGTAGTTTTCCTCCGTTATTAAATAGGGATAATATTGTTGCTCTCATACGAGGTCAGACAATTAAGTTCGCGAACTCATCCTAGAAATAGTGCTCCATACCTCATTGCTGAATATCACTATGGTCACCTTCAAAGCACTCCCCTTGGGATGCTATGCACTGACACCAGCACCTAATCCACCTTTCAAAGTAGTTGTGGAACTCTTTTTCTGGAATGGCCCTCACAGCTGTCGTCGAATTACCCATGAGGTCCTGAATGTCATCGCAATGTCTTCCTTTCAATATTTCGCTTGTCTTCAGATAAAGAAAGAAGTTATTGGGGGCCAGATCAGGTGAGTAGGGAGAGTGTTCCAATACAGTTATTTGTTTTCTGGCTAAAAACTCCCTCACAGACAGTGCCGTGTGAGCTAGTGCAGTTGTGATTCAAGAATCATGAATTGTTGGTGAAAAGTTCAGGTCATCTCACTTTTTCACGCAGCCTTTTCAGCATTTACTAATAGTAAACTTGGTTAACTGTTTGTCCAGTTGGTACAAATTCATAATGAATAATCCCTCTGATATCAAAAAAGGTTAGCAACATAGTGGCAACAAGTTTGCAAACTTAATTGTCAGACCCCGAATGTTTTTGATAATATAAGAATTATCAAAGAGGACACAAATGAAACTTCCTGGCAGGATTTTGGTATATAATAAGTATTTCGATAAAAGCTATTTGATTCCACATCTGATTTAATTTTTTAAAGAAAATTAACAGCTACTGGAAGCCAAGATGGAAATAAGGTGACTAGTCAGACTTAGAAATATCCTTTGGGTTATAAATAAACAAGATGTATCCCTGAAATGATGTGTACTGTGTGTGTGCACATTGTACGTGTGTGTGTGTGTGTGTGTGTGTCCACATATGGCCATGTATGCAAATTAACTCTAAAGGAATTGGAAAGAGAGAAGTTCTAGAAATATTTTAAGAGTCAGTAGACTAGCTTGGTAGCATGTGAGTGGGGGAGGGATTGCTGAGAAACCATGTGGTACAACTTCTGAATTTCACAGGTTAAGAAACTACAACCAGAAGAGGGGAAGAAGTGGCTTGCTCCATGCCACACAATGAGGTAAGCACAAAATGTGGATGAGAACACTGATGAACTATATCCTAGAAAAATGTTCCTCCACTAATTCAAGACCGTAAGGTCTCTCTTGAGAAGGACAATACTGATTATACAGTTTGGCCTGTCTTCAAGGTGGTTAGTCTCATTTCGTCTTATTTATCAATCCTTTAAGAAACCCTTTCTCTCCTCTGGTTACTATTTTTATTCTTTAGTTTTTCTGAAGAAGAGGACCTCCTCACATGCTGGCCTGTGCTCATCTGAGCCTATAGCCCTTACTTTGCCTTCTAGTTATATTGCAAGTGGCCTTGACTGCGGCAGATGAAGTGTCCTGATCAGGGCTGAGAACCCATTGTGCCACCAGTGCCGGTCAGTCCTCAAGTGACTTTCTTCGTCTGGAGCTGTCCAATCACAAAGCATCCCCATGTCTTCACAGGAAAAACCTTAGGGTCTTGAATTAGTGGAAACAACGTTTTCCTAGGATTTACTCCATCGGGGTTCTAATCCACATTTTGTGCTTGCCTAATTAAAAAATAATGTTCGATGTTTCCTCATTTGAACCCCCTGCTTTTGTGCTGACAGAGAGACTGGGTCCTGAAAAAAAGCCCTTCTTGTGACTGGGGTGTTTGCCAGGTTTGCAAGCCCTAGAATCCTTTAACTAATGCCAATGAAACAGTTGAAAGCAAAGGAAGAGAGAACAATATCAAAATAATAATTAATAATAATAATAATAATAATACATGGGTTCCTTCAAGTCCAGATAAGCCAGAGGAAGGGCATGTCAGCCACTTGTGGTGTGATATATTGTGGGAATGCAACCGCCCACCCTTAAACAACATCATACACCAATTTTAAATATAAAACATGCTTCACTGATGGGGGCAGCCATGTTCTGGCAAAATGGAATGGCAAAATTACCCCATGGTACACTTTTCTATTACATATCTCATCATAATTTAAAGTTGTTGGGATACTGAGCTTTCCCTAATCCTTTCTTGATCTCCTTCGAGTATTCTTGTGGGGTAGGATTCAAACCGTCAGGACTAGGTTATTGTGGTGTCATGGTGATGTGGCCAAAAAGTACCAACAATATCACGTTCAAGAATGTTGGGATATATGGAGGAAGACAGTCAGGAAATCACAGTTGAATATATGTGGAGAAAGGCTTGGCACCAAGGGAGGATATCAGGTAATGTGGAGTCAGCAGGATAACAGAAACGGTGTCCCTATGAGTGACAGGAACGGACAGGGAGAGTGGATCACCAGGCTCAGCATTTAGAGACAGAGAAAGTCAGATGGGCAAAGTCAGAAATAGATTCAGGAGGCCTTCGAGCTCCTCAGACGTTAAGCTTGATTTCAGAGCTGGCACAAGGAAAGTGGGGGTTCAGAGAGGACAGGGTACATGCCAAAGCCATGCTGAGGTATGGCAGGTTAAAACCGTTCATTCTAGGATGCTCGAGTAAGCTGCCATCTGCCCTTACAGTGCCCTGTGTTGTTGTTTTTTCAATCTAGTGATGAAATCACTATCTCAAAGAGTCATCTGCTCTCCCATGTACATCCCAGCATTTATCACAACAGTCAAGACATGGAAACAATGTAAATGTCCATCGATGAATGAATTGAAGAAAATGTGGCATATATGTACACAATGGAATATTATTCAGCCGTAGAAAAGAAGGAAATCCTGATGTTTGTGATAACATAAATGGAACCTGAGGGCATTATGCTAAGTGAAATGAATCAGACAAAGATAAATACTATAGGATCTCACTTATATGTGGAATCTAAAGACATAAAACTCATAGGAACAGAGAGTAGAAAAGTGGTTGCCAGACACTGAGGGGTGAGGGAAATGGGCAGATATTAGTCAAGGGATACACACTTTCAGTGTTAAGATGCATAAGTTCTGGGGACTGAATGTGCAGTCTGGTGACTATAGTTAATAATGTACACTTGAAAGTTATGGTGAAAACAGAACTGTAACAACAACAAAATGGTAATTATGTGAGGTGAGGGGATGTGTTAACTAACCTTATGGTGGTGAACATTTTGCAGTGTATGTGTATCAAATCATCACATTGTACACTTTAAACTCACACAGTGTTATACGTCAATTACATTGCAGTAAATCTGGAAAAATAAAACATATTGAAACCTGAAGAAAGTAAACAATGTGTATGCAAAGAATATATGAATATATATAGTCTCCAATTGTGGAGTGTGATACTTGATATGTATCTATTAGGTCTAGGTCATTATCCTTACCAATATTTTATCATCTGGTGTCTTCTTACAGAGAAAGATGTGTTGAAATATTCCACATCTCTGATGATGTACCTGTCAATTTTGCCTTATAATATTGTCAAAATTTTGCTTTATGTCATCTCAGGCTATACTGTTGAACACAAAGGAATTTAGGATTTTTAGATATCTTCTTGGTCAGTGGAATCTTTCATCATTAAATTGTGACTGACTTTATTTCTAATAATGCCCTTTGTCTTGAAGTCTATGGTATTTACTATCAATATTGCTATCTCAGCTTTCTTTTGGTTAGTAATTGCCTGACATATCTTTTCTCCCTTTTATACCATCAATCTTTCTATATCTTTATTAAGGTTCGTCTGTTGTAGTAGTAACTAGGTTTAGTATTTATAAAACATGCTGGTAATCTTTGTCTTTTAACTAGAGAGTTTAGTACACCTACAATTATTGTCACTACTGATACATTTGGACTTATGTATATCACCTGATCATCACGGGCTTCTATTTGTTTTGCCTTTTCTTCAGTTTTTTTCTTTCTTGCCTTCTGTTAGATGGATTTTTTCGTTTTTCCTCCTTTGCTATTTTTTTTATTATACTTATAAACTTTCTGGGGTGTGTGTGTGCGTGTGTGTGTGTGTGTGTGTCCTACATTTTCTTTATCCTTTCTTCTATTGATGAACAACTACCTTGTTTATTGCTCTCTATATAATTTTATGTATCCTTGATTTTCTGTCTCCTTGTTTGACTGATTACTCTCTCACTATAGTTGTGGATTTGTTTATTTCCCGTTTCAGGTCTATCAATTACTGCTCTATGTATTGTGAAGCTCTGTGTTAAGCTGCATATACTTTTAAGCTTAACTATTTTGGGTCAATTGATCACCTGAAGATTATGTAACATCCCTCTTTACCTCTAGTAATTTTCCTTGTTTTAAATCTACTTTTTCTAATATTAATATAGCTGCTCTAGTTTTCTTTTGATTTGTTTGCATGATATATCTTTCTACATGCGTTTACTTTTAATCCAGGTACATATTTATATTAAAGATGTGTTTTTTTATAGGCTGCATATTTTTGGATCTTGCTTTTTAATCTAGTATTATAATCTCTGACATTTAATTGGTGTGTGTACAACATTTATATTTAATGTAATTATCAGTATGATTGGACTTAATAGACACTTTGCTAGTTGTTTTTAATTTGCTTCTTCCTTCTGCTTTTATTTATTTTTCTTGTTCTTTTTGGATTAACTGAGTGTTATTTATTATTCCACTTTATCTTTACTATCAGCTTATTGTTTACACCTCTTTTTAAATTTTTGTTTTAGCAATTACCCGAGAATTAACAATATACATGTTTAATTAGTCACAGCCTGCTTTCAAATGATCCTATACCACTTAATGTGTAGCATAAGCACATTACAACACCATATTTCCAATTCTTCCCTCCCATCTGTTATACTTACCATGCCTTATACTATTATGTATTTCTTATGGAGTACATCTGCTGGTAATGATTTTTCTGTTTTCATTTGTCTGAAAAACACTTTATTTTCTCTTTATTTTTGAAAGTTCTATTTATACTGGTAGAGGACTCTGTGTTGACTTCATGTTTATGTTTAGCACTTTAAAATTGTTTTCCATTGTCTTCTGGCTCAGATAATTGTTGATGCATAATCTGCTATAGTTCTTATATATTTTTTCTTCTATGTACTGTGGCATTTGCTTTCTCTGGCTCCCTTCATGATTTTCTCTTTATTTTTGATTTTCAGCAGTTCAATATGATGCATATATGTGTTTTTTATTTTGAGTGTATGTATTTATCCTGATTCGTCTTCTCTGAACTTGGAATTGGGATCTGGTTGCTTTCATTTATTTTGGAAAATTCTTAGTCATTATGTCTTTCAATTGTTTTTTTTCCCTTCTTTCCCTGTTCTTCTTCTGAGATTTCAATTATGTGTATGTTAATTATTTGACATTGTGCCACAGCTCTTGGATGCTCTATTTTGCCTATTTTCTTTTTTCCATTCTTATTTTTTTCTGTTTTAGTTTGAGTATTTTTTGTTGACTTATCATCAAATTCACTGATATTCTTTTCCCCTCTGTGTGGACTCTTCTTATGAGTCCATCAAAGGCATTCTTTATCTCTTTTATCTATTTCTATCATTTTCATTTGATCGTCTCTTATAGTTCCCATTTTTCTGTCTGTTCTGTGTTTATCTCCTGTACCTTCATATGTGTTCTCCACTTTTTCCACTGGAGTGTTTAGCATATTAATTATAGTTACTTAAAATTTTTTAACTGATAGTTGAAGCATGTGGATTATATGTGAGTCTGGTTTTTTGACTACTTTTTCTCCTTATACTGTGTTGTCTGAGTTCTTGCTTCATAATTTTTGTTGAAAGCTAAGTATTTTGAGTAGGATGGTAGAGACTAAGACAAATCGTATTTTTTATTAGAAATGGGTATGCATTTTCCTTTATTATACCTTTAGTAGTAGTCGTGGGGGGTGTTAAATCAATCTGGTTTGGAGTTGAGCTGGATTTTGTTCTTGCTATGTTTACTCTTGGTCTACCACAGGCTTCAAATTCCTCTAGCATTACCTTGTACCTAGGAGAAGGACTCATTTTGCTAAGTTATTTTTCCAATGTTTGATTCACCATTAGCATTGGGTCTTCTCTGTATGCCTGAGACTTACAGATATGTTCCTGAGATTAACTCTGAATGTTCTTGACCCTCCGCTACCCATAAACTGCTGTTATTTGTTACTCACTACTTGCTAGCCTGGTTGAGGGCAGGGGGAGCTGGTGGGCATTTTCTACTGTCCTGGGTCAGCCTCATTTAGGCAGATGCTTTGTCTATGGGTCTCATGTATGGAGGAGACTTCTCCATGATCCTCTCTCTCTCTCAATGATACAGGATCTCTATTGTTCTGGATACAGGATGTTTTTCTGTCCCTCTCTGTTACCCAGGGATAGAGGTTTTTTTCTGATCTTTCCCCACAGCCATGATGTGCTTCACTTGTACCTTGTACCTTGAGAGTTACTGGGCTTTATGCTATTCTCCTAGCCTTTTATTCTGTAGGAGAGACAGAGGAGCCGAACCCATGTGGGACTTTTTGTCTTTCCTACAGTTGCTGCTACTCCTTTCTTCCAGTCCTGCACCACCTGTACCACATGGGAAGCTTTCTGTACTCTCTTACCTTCCCTCAACTTTCTTGTGAGTGTCCAGTGTGGTCCATAAGACCAAGCCTGTGAGTAGATACCAATTCCCTTTGTGTCTGTGGCTCCTAGTGTTTCTATATTCCCTCAGGATGCCATACTTAGCCTTCAGCAGCTGTTAAAAATTTTACCTGAGTACTTCTTACCAGCTTGTATGATGCTCATTACCTGCCTCGGATGTGCCTGTGGCTTATCTCTCTTTGGAGATTTCCTTTTTCATAGGTTTCAGGCTTGTCAGTTGTCCTGCAATCCTAGCTTTCTGACGGCTTCAAGAAAAACTGTATTTTCATAGATTATCTAGCTTTTTCTTGTTCTTAAGGTGAGGATGTTTGTGTGTTTTTTCTGTGTTTTCTATATCCTGCACAGAAGCCAGCTATTTTTTTCTGTTGTTGTTTAATTTGCTAACCTACTTTTTATGGTGTTCCCTGGAGATATGTGCAAAAGATTTTTAATATTTTCAGACTTAGATATAGTAAAATCAGTTGTTTTATAGTATTTCTGTGATATTTATAAAACATGAAATCTTTGTGACTATATTTTTGCTGTCTGTTGTTTCTACTGCTTTATGAACATATTCACTTATTTGTGTCCCTGCTTGTCATGACTATAGGCTGCTCATTTCACTTAAACATTTATTTGTGGAAGTCCCCCAGGTCTTAGAATGAAGATATTGTATACAAGGAAATACAAGGAAAAGCTTGTATTTCTTTTGCTGCATCTTTAATTTTTAAAGTAAATTGATTACTTTAAATCAATTCATGAATGGTTTGAGGTTTCTTTGCTCATACTGGGGATTCAAAGGTGGGATGTACACCCATCCATATGACCACCATCTTGGTATTGGACTGAATCTCTCTCTCCTTTCTGTCCTTCTTCTCACCCCCTGCTCCCCACTCCTTTCCCTTGTTCTCATTAATAACAAGGCAATTACCCTCCAGTTTTGGTAAGGGAAGCTGTCAGGATGAAACACTCTAGAAAAACTCACTCATACTGACACATAGAGACATAGAAATATGGGAGCACTTGAATTCAATGAATCAATCCTTTATCATAAAATACCATGCTCTCACAGCAGAATATTAAAGGAGATAGTCTGTGGAAGAAAGAGGGACTCCACCAAGGGACCCTTCAATCTCTGTTGTTACCTGTCTCTCTTACACAGACACTTGCCTGTCTCTCTTACACAGACAAGTAACAGCTGGCCCAGAAGGCCCATTTGCTACAAAATAGACTATAGGAAGAAAATTACTGGATGCTGGATCAACAACTCACTAGGTGGTCTAAGAACCCGAGGGTAGAAATCTGGGCAGAGACAGCATTATCACTTTGTTTGAGAGCTAGGCTGGGAATTTCAATTGGAAAGAATGCATTCTACAGAGAACGTCACTGAAACCTGTCCTGAGTCCATTTTCCTGGAGTCAATCAGTGGTTTCCTGGGGTTTTCTGCATGCTGACCACTGAAGCTGTTTTTCAGTAAGCCTACTCCCCATATCCTTTACAGTCCTTCAGCAAAGATCAATTTGTAAGAAATTGATCTTAAAAAATTTTTTGACATAAAAAGCTATACCTCTCTGGCTCTCTCTTAGCCAGACAGAGTTCAGAGTTTATCAAAATCAATAAAATTTAAATAAAGGAATATCATTACAGACCAGCAAATCAGGAACATAAACAAAAGCCAGCTTTGTCCACTTCCTACCTTTTAGTAGCTGAGAACTTCAGGCCAAAAATTATCTTTTTGTTGCTCAGACTTGAGGACTCCAGGGGTAATCTTTGAAATTCACATCTTGGCTTTGTTTCGATTTGTTATGATCATGAAGCAAATACAAACAAACAAAAAACAGCTTTGCTCCTGTGTTCCTTTAGGTCACTCTGCCTATTTTTCCCCCACCATTCATAGAATAGACAAACAGCCAAGTATTTCCCAGAAAATTCATCCCTGAAAGTTGTAATGTGACCCTAGCCCAATGTTAGCCCTGTGCTACACACTTCGATGCTAAAAAAAAGCAGTACAAAGATTATTTTTATTTATTTAGAAGGGATTGTTCAGTTTAGAAGGGACTTGAGGTAGCTTACCAGGATATGCAAAATATAGCAAAATGGCAGAAAGAAAGAAAGAAAGAAAGAAAGAAAGAAAGAAAGAAAGAAAGAAAGAAAGAAAAGTTAGAGTCTAACATTCCGCAAATACTACCTATGATTTTGCCACAAATTTGGTTATAAAATATAATTTATTGTTCCTTAAAAAGGAAAATCTGGTGCATTACAAATTATGTAGTATCTTATCAGGTAAAAAAAAAAAAATGTATTGTTCAGGAGACCTAGAATTGTCGTAATACAAACATCAGCTAGGAAGGTCTCTCATGGGTCATCATAAAGAGAACCCTGAGTAAAAGCATAAACAACGTTCTTTACAAAACAATTTAGGTAGTGACATAGCACATGGTCCTTGGAAATTTTTCTTGTGGGGCACCTCAACATTGAATGACATTGCACAAAAACATAGTTGATATAAATAACACCATAGTGGAACAAAACAGTATGTAATGGGAGTCCTGGACATTAAAGAGTGTTTCTGTGTTTTGGGAGATTATAGTAGAATGAATTCATGGAAGACACGTGCATGAAGATGAATATTTGGACAAAGAAAATGACAATGTTGGAAATAAATATCTTATACGAGTTTGAAGTCTTCTAAATATATTGAGTAGATGCATAGGAGATACAAGTTCTCCTAATAACTAAATTCCTTGAGAGCTAGTATGGTAAGACTTTGTATGCTTAACAAAGTGTCTAAGATATAGTAAATGCTTAATCAATAATAGTCATTGAATTAAGCCAAAGAGGTAGAAGTGTACATGGGAGACACAGAGAATAGTGAGAAGACTGGCCTGGCTGAAAAGGACTCTTGTTGGAGAGAAGTTCAAGCCTCTCTTCTTTCAGGAGACTTTTCTTGGCTATGCATCTTCAAACTGAGTTAATCACTTCTCCTACAAAGCTATTTCTCTACCTACTATAATCTCCTACCATAGAATATCCCCTTATATTACAATTATTTGCTTACTTGTCTGTTTCCCCTCTCCTTCTCTACTGCTAGGCCAGGAGATCCTTCGATACAAGGGTTCAAGATTTTGCACTGTTGTATCCCAAGTCTAAATTTTCAATTAATGTTTAATGAATTTAATTAATAGGAATATTAGGGCTGATTTTTTGACAGTCCTAAAGGAGTTTGAACTCCATCCTGTAAGAAGACTGTTTTACAGAAAAGAAATTAAGTCTCTTCAACAAGTGAGTTAAATAGAAAACTTTTCCAGGAATATTAGTTATAAGAACAAAGGCCTAGAATGAGAAAGGCCAGGATATCATCATAAATAAACACAAACATAAGACGGTTGTCCCAGCAGGTAATTTTTCACATCCAAATAGCTCATGCAGATGAAGCTCTGAGATAAAGTTTTGCTTAAATTATGTTTCTTCCTTTCCTTATCACACAAAATAAAAAACTTACCCAAGTCCAAAAATAAATGTCTTTCCTAGGTGTATTCACATATCTCTAATATCTTTGGGGGAAAACCATAAAAAGACAATGAAAAAGGCAGTACTGAGAACTGACATGAGATTTGTCTCTTTTGAAGGGAATGGGAATAAAAGGGAAGTCACATCTCTGAGAGACTGAGAAAGTTGAGATTTTTCCTACTGTAACACTAGCACCAGGGAGTCACTTAACGTTTCTGAGCGCCTATTTTCTTATTCATTAAAGTACGGATAATAATATTTGTTACACCTTTGTCATGGGACCATTGAGGTCAGGTCCTCTGTCTTATGCCCTGACACTTAGCACAATATCAGTGATCAATAAATATTTGTTCAAAGAATGGATCAATTATATCATGAATATTACAGTGTTGTGACAAGGCTACATACCCCAGGAATTGACATTATTATAAAAAATAAAACCATCTTATATTTGTGCCATTCCATTTGGAACTTCAGCCACACAGAGGCAATTTTGCTCATGTCCTGGGGCTCTCTGGGACCTAGCTGGTTGTGGGGCAGGGGCAGAGAGTGTTGGTAATGAAGAAATGGCAAGACACTTTGTTTAGCTCTGGAAGACCTAGTGTCTTGGAAGATATCTACAAAGCCTGGTCATTCTGTAGAGGATTCTGGATTCCACCCTGCTTGTCAGAGGCTTCTGTGTCAACAGCCGGAATGGATGTGTGTCTAATTTTAACTCAAGTGGAGCAGACATTTATTTTGGGAAGACAGGATCCTATTGTGAATGGCTGCAATTGCCTCTGGGCTGGGTCAGAACTGAAATTTTTCATCATGTTTCTTAGCTGGTGGGAAAGATTTTATTGAATTTTTACCTGGCCGTGATATGATCTCTTCCTCTAACTTTCTAAAGGATGATTAGGAGAATTTATTTTTAACTCCCCAACTTGGCTTATCTGTTGCACGCTTCTTGGAGTCTATGTGGCTTAGCCTTCACATATATCTGCAGGAACGTTCAGGCAGTAACCTTTTACGGCATTTTGGGGACCACATTTCCTTCAGGACACAACTGTAATGAGAAGTAGGATCACTGAACTGATAGATAGACCAGGAATCCATTCCCAGATCTCTACTTATTAGAAGGATAACTTAAAGCCCCTCAGATATGAGACCTGCTAAGAGCCTCTATTCTTTTATAAAATACATATTTATATAAAACAATGGTGCTTTTCTTGACTCCATAAATATGCCTGTAACTCAGGTTGTTCATCTTAACACCTAAATCTTTCAAGACATATGTCAGTTATTTTTCTTGGAATCACTAAGGCCTGATTCGACAATCATTCTTCATGTCTTCTGATACTGCTTTAAAGATGGAATTGGGCATGGGAAAAGAAAGAGATAAAGGAAATTTCTCAAGCGTGCCTTCAAGAGTGGGCTGCTTCTATTTGGGAGTTAGTGACATCAAATACCCTAAGTAGGACAGAATTTCCTCTTTGTAGGGAGTTGGTGGCCATGGATGAGTCCAGATTGGTGTTTTTCCAAGAGCATGTGACTACATGCTTTTCTCAAGACCAGGTGCTATTGCAGAGGTACTTACAGGATCATTCTGAGAAGCATTCTATTCAAGTTGAGGAATGTCTACTGGAGTATACTTTATACCTGAGCATATGGTATATACTGCTGGGATAACTATTAGGAACGGTCCTTCCTCTCAAGGAGTTCACAGTGGACTATGGGTATGTGATAGAGATGCAAGAAATAATCAGAAAACAATGATAGTGTATAATAAAACCTAAGAGGAATGCAACCCAAGTAGGGTGGCAGAAAGAGCAATGGGAATGTCTGAAATGTCAACTCAGATTTCACTAGCTTTGTCAACTTCAAAAAATCATTTTGTTTTTCTGGGCCTCCCTTATTTCATCTTTTAAATGAGGGATGGTGTAGTGTATTAGTCAAGTGTGAGTCCTAGACTCAAACAGACTTAGAGTCAGTAACTAGCCCATAAATGTGTTTTTAGTGGATTAAAAGAATAATTCCTTTCCTCCAGGAAGGGACGTGCAAGGGATGGATCTTAAGGGCTGAGTGGAGTTTAGATGAGCACATATCTGAGTGTTGGAGGAAATCATCGAGAGGATGTGACCACCTGCTGGCTCGATAGCTGGGCCCGGGCAACCAGAGGCTCCTCAACCATTCCAATGTGTTATTGAGAACACCTGGATGGTTCCAGAGGCTCCTCATCCACTCCATTGTGTTACAGGAAGCACCTGGATTGTTTACATGAAGACAGTCCATTAAGGCCTCCACACGGTTCTGGCGGATGGGTGCGGAGATCTACTCATTCTGCAGCAGCCATGACCAGCCTCACGGTAAGTTCCCTTGTTTATTAAAACTGCCGTCTCCCAGTGTGGAGTGGCCTGCGTCTTTCTCCTCACCGATCCGTCTTTACTCAACTCTGTGTATGGGAGCCAGTTTGGGAACCAACACTGGGATAACATTCCTGGTCAGAGGAACTCCATTAACACTGGGATAAGTGTAGCATGCGAAAGAAAAGCAAATGAGCAAATTTTCTTTTTTTAAATAATAGGAACTTCATGTTGGGAGAGCCAAGAGGAGGGCATGAGTATTCTGATGCTGCAGGGTATATTTAGGCATGAAAAAAGAATTGTGAGGGGAGCACTGTTGCTAAAACATCCAGATTACCCACTTCAAGTTCTCAGGCTAACATATGTGTTCTCCCAGAAAAGAAATGTCACCTAGAATGCAAAGGTGCTCTATGATTTCCTAATGAGACAGATGGCTGATGTTACTCTATTCTCATTCCTTTGTGTGTGGTGGGGGGGAGTGGGTGTCTGCATTTTCTCTCCAGCAGATTTTAGGAATTTCTCTTCCCTTTGGTTTTCTGAAATTTTACAGGCTATGTATGTTATAGTTTCTAATTCTTCTCAGGTTTTCAAATTCTTACAAAGATTCATGTCTTTTTTTTTTTTTTTCTTTCTTAGTTTGGGGACATATTCAGGCATTATTTCTTTAAATATTACCTCCTCAGTTTTTTCCCTCTGATGGCTATTTCTAAAACTCAGATGGATTTGGAATTTCTGGTTCAAGTTTCCTTATCACTTAATATTTGTCTCATATTTCCTCTTTCTCTTCTGTATGAATTCAACTTAACATTTAGCTTGCTTGTTACCATTCAGCTGTCTTCTTTTTTTTTTTTTTAACCATTATATTTCTCATTTTAAAATTTCTGGTTCTATGTCATACTTGCCTACCCTTGTTTCATAATCTCCTATCTTTGTTTTATAGCTTTTTTCCCCCCAGGAATGTCACTATCTCCCTAAAGATATTTAAATATATTATTTTAAAAGGTTTTCAGATTACTCTGTTATCTATTTCCTGTTATAGTGTTAGCTTTCCTCAGATTATTGTTGGTTGTTGGTTAAATGCTTGTCTTTAAGAAAATTTTTCCACATGACTTTCCCACACATATTTTCTTTCTTTTCTTTTTTTTATTAAAGTTTATTGGGGTGACAATTGTTAGTAAAGTTACATAGGTTTCAGGTGTACAATTCTGTATTACATCATCTATAAATCCCATTATGTGTTCACTACCCAGAGTCAGTTCTCCTTCCATCACCATATATTTGATCCATTTTACCCTCATCTACCACCCCTTCCCCCCTTACCGTCTGGTAACCATTAAATTATTGTCTGTGTCTATGAGTTTTTGTTTCTGTATTTCTTTGTCTTGTTCCTTTTTTGTTTTCAGTTTTCTATCCCACATATCAGTGAAATCGTATGGTTCTCGACTTTTGTTGTCTGACTTATTTCCCTTAGCATAATAATCTCAAGATCTATCCATGTTGTTGCAAATGGCACTATTTCATTTTTCTTATGGCAGAATAGTATTTCATTGTATATATATGTATATACCACAACTCCTTTATCCAATCATCTATCGAAGGACACATACCTTTTCATTATCCCTGAGCGTCTCCTTCTGGGGTGACAAACAGCAGGTGTCTGTCCTCATTATCACCATGGCAGTGACTCCTCCTGGCTGTCTATATTTCTCTTTAGAGATATTTTTGTTGTTTTTGAGGATGGCTTTGTGGTAACTGATTTCTTTCTTATATCTGAGATGGTTTGGTACAAGGTGTGGAGATTTTTACAAAGTATGCAGTCCACTTTCTTACAATCAGACATATAAAAGTACCTCTTTCTAAGGTCTCCTATAGGTCTAAAATTCTATAATTCTTTAAGTTCCTCGAGGTATATATCTACCTGTTGAAAAAAAAGTATTGGCTCTAAATCTTCTCCTTGTTTTTTCATTTCTTAAAAAGGTCGAATATTTCCAAACAAAACTGAAACCATGTTTAATTTTTCATATGACCGAGAACTGCACTATCCAATATGATAGCAACTAGTTACATGTGGCTATTTAAATTAAACTAATTAAAATAAAATAAAACTAAAAATTCAGTTTTTTAGTAATACTAGCCACATGTTAAGTACTCAGTAGCCACACTAGGTTAGCACATAGGATGGTGCAAATATAGAACATTTTCATCATCACACAAATTTCTGTTGGACAGCATACTTATTTAAAGCTTAGAAATTCCAGTGACATAAATGGAATTTGTCTTTACAAATATATGTATTTATATTTATGTGGGTGTGTAATTTCACAGATAATTCTGAGTTTCTTTAGTGAACACTATTGATTATGACTAGCAAACCACCAAAAATTTAGTTCTGTGGCATATTGAATATATTTATTTAGACACTTTAGCTAAAATCCTATCCATATAAATAGGCTATGAGTTCTTCACTGGTAGAATTCCAACTGGAGTAGTCCCAATTATACTGCTATAAATGCCTTGTATTTATCTGTCTTGATATATTAGGAATCAGGATTGATCAGAGTAATTTTAAGACTTACATATTCCATCTTTTGGGAGTAGAAGTAATAACTACATCTATTATTCATTTGTGTCTGAATAAGAATACCACTTACATAAAGAGAATGCACTCATTTGCTGGGTCTGCCACAACAAAATACCAATATGAGTGCCTTAAACCACAGAAATATTTTTGTTCACAGTTCTGGAAGCTAGAAGTCCAAGATCAAGGTGCTGGCAGGGTTGGTTTCCTCTGAGGCCTCTCTTCTTGGCCTGCTGATGGCCACTCTGCTGATGCCTCTTCACATGGTCTTTTCTCTGTGTGCATCCCCAGTGTCCCTCAGTGTGTCCAAATTTCCTCTTTTTATAAGGGCAGCAGTCATATTAAATTAGGGCCCATCCTAAGGACCTCATTTTGACTTAATCACCTATTTGAGGCCCCATCTCCAAATACAGTCATGCCCATAACATATAATATCTACAGAATTGAAAAAATATTATGTACTAGATGTACTAGATGTACCACTCCTGATGTACTAGAAGGCTAGTACATCCTGGTAAATGTAATTCGTTGTATACTTGGGGGACAAGTAGAAAGTTTCAGTGGTTTCACAATATTGTTTCCTTGTAACTGAAGTCTATTGGGAATTAGTACTTGTTTTTCCCACCAATGAGGAGGCGTTAAGGCCAGGGAATAAATATTCCTTCCAAAATCATGGAAAAGGCTTGAGAGTCATCTTGGGTTTGTCATTAAATTCTTTGAATGTCAGTGTCTTCCAGTATAAAATGGAAATAATCAGAACTACCTTATAATGATGTTTTCAGAGTTAATGCCTTTCAAACCACCTAGCATCGTCAATCCTATTTCATAGTTCATACTCTGTAAATATCTTTTGGAAAGGGAGGAAACTAAATCTTCCAGACAACCTATATTTAAAAAAAAAAGAAAGAAAGAAAGAAAGAAAGAAAGAAAGAAAGAAAGAAAGAAAGAAAGAAAGAAAATCATCTAGAATGTTGTTCTTCCCTCTCTGATAAAATTTAAATGTTCAGTCCATGTAGTAAGATCCATGTAATTAAATATTCCAGTTAGATGAACTTTAGCTTACTAAGGTTTAATTCAGGAGAATTAGAATGAAATATTTATCTTCACCAGAAGACATGTTTCTCTTCACCAGAAGATTAGTGGTGATCCCTGCACAAAATTCTTGGGCTAGTTGAGTAAGGGCCTGGGGGAAGCATCTAGTTTGAAAAGACCACTATTCCTGACAGTCTTCTCTTGGGAGAGTCCCTGTGCTCTCACAGTCCAAGAGAGGGCTCCCTGGAGGAATTTGCTCCATTATGTGTTTTTTCAATTAATTACATCAGTCCAAGAAATAACTGAGACAAGAACACAAATACTTTTGAATTAAAAGGAAACACAATACAACCTCCCACCCAATGGAATTATCCTTTCTCCTGCACCTTCAGGAGTCTCAGCATCTTGAGCCCACTATCTGACACCACACTTCTTTCTGTTCTGGGTCTCATCGTTAAGAATTCCTACCATATGTTGAGAAAAAACGTCTCTTCTAATCTTGGAAGCAATTGTAACACCTCCTAGCCCAGTCTTAAAAACACTGTTTAAGCCACATGTATGAACTAGAAAGAGAACAAACAGGTTGATTTAATGACAGCACTCACGTTCCACTGACAGATGTTATAAAATGCTGCTCTGAGGACCATCCGTGCAGTTCACAATGGGACCATCCCATTGTGAATTGAGTCATTAAAGGTGTGTGGGTGAGTGGGTGATGCCAAACTCATGGAGAGCTGGCTGAATGATTAATGGCCTTGGCTTCTGATTTTTAGAGCTTCCCATTAATTACAAGAGATTGAGACTTTTTCATGAAGACTCTGTTATAGCTTCTCCTGTCACCTCTTCACTTCCTTTTAAAGTGAGTAACATGAGTATTTTTAATTTTAGAGTGTGGAAACCATTCCTTATCATTTCCTTTTGAAAATTTCTGGACCAAATCACTCTAAAAACACAGATCTTAATCTTATAATATGTGGAGAGTTCTGGAATGAGAAGAAAACTGGTAAAAAAGGCAACCAATGTACTTCTGCAGCTTTATCTGTGGAGTCATTGCTTTTACCACGAGCCACTTCAAGGACAGTGTTCATAGCAATCTTAACAAAACAAGAATGTCAGTTATCACCAGAGTTATTAAAATACTGAAGAAGTGTGTATTTGCCATCCTTGTCTCTTTACCATGGGTGGATAAAAAGTTAGATGAGATGAGAGCATGATGGAGAGGAACCAGCCCCAAAATACGGGTCAGGAAATCTGGGTTCGACTCCTGGCTCTGAAACGAATTAGTTGTGTTGCACTTAACTCTTATTCGCCTGTTTTCTCATCAGAAATAACAAGTGAGGAATATAGATAAAGTCATGTGAAGAACATGGAAAAATCTGTATTAATATTAGTCAAATTCTAATTTAGCCCCCATTCACTTTTTGTCGGGATGCCCTTTTTAACTCCTGGATTTTAACCAGACTGCGCAAAATTGAGGTGGAAAGTAGCATCATGAGGGGGAATAGATTTGGAGTCATAAATTCCTAGGTTCAAATTCTTGCTTTGCCCATGTAGTCTTAAATAAGTTACTTTGCTTAATGCAATTTACTTTATAGGATTATTATAAGGATGAAAAAGGTAACATATATAAAGTAACTACACGGTACCTGGCACCTAACAGATACTCACTGAATATTATGAATACGTAAACACCTCTGTTCCCTCCTTCCATAACTCCTTTTGTCCTTCCTTCATCCCATAAAAATCACTTAATCTCCCACCAGCCAATATGGAGCATGTGTTAGGCGATGGAAGAGGTGGAGTAAGTAGTAGATTTGGCTGGATCCAGAGAATCAGCTGGGCAGGAAACCAGTCCACCGTGATCTTGGCCCATCTGTTAAAGGATAAGAATTCTGTGAAGAATTTATTCTCTCTTTTCATCACAGAGCCCTGATAGGTCCTCTTTACAAAAACAATGGAGGAGGAGAAGCAAAAAGGGCAGGGAAAGATCCTTGATCTTAAAAGTTTCTACAATTGCTTTCCTATAACATCTCATCTCCCAGGCCAGGACACCAGGCTGAAAATAAACAGCCAACCTCTCTAAGTTACTTGGAAAACTGCTTAAAAGTTGCATTTTGACTTGTAATTCCAATAGCAGCTGAGAAAATTTCAGATTCTGTTAGCATGTAACCACACTGAAGGCTCGCTTGTTCTCAAAATGGATCTACTTGGAACCTCTTCCCTGTAGTATTTCTCTAGTATGCGTAGGTCATAAATACTCAAGGTCATTCCTGCCAATCTAGCAAGCCAAGTTGAAGTTGATCCTGGTGACTATTAATCTCAGGACTCCTTGGAGTGGACTGGGTGATGTCCTAATTAGACATGTACCGGGAAGGTTCAGGGTACCTTGAAGGTTCTAGGTCATGTGAAGAGCCCTGCATGGTAAGTTCACAGACCTGGATGCTAGTCCAGACTATACTATGATTTGTTTGGGACCTTAGGCAAGTCTTTTGAGCTTTCAAGGACTTGATTCTTTATCTTTAAAATATAGATAATGATCATTATACCTCTTTGCCTCACAATAATATGATGAAGATTAATGCAGATTATAGGTGATTATAGGTGTGAAAGTGTTGGATAAAAACAAAATGCTATGATTATCTTTAATAATAGTCTTCTGAAGTCTTGCCATAACCATCCTGGGGCTCTAATCCATGAGACCACTTTATAATGAGGACGTTTGGGAATTTCACTAACCAAATTTCCTTGGATGCCTTTCAAATTGGACCAGAATCATAGCACTACACAGTGTTAGAGATGGAACATATTGTAATACATTTAGTCCAAACTTCTCATGTTACAGATGAAGAAAATAAGTCCTAGAGAAAGAAAGGGACTTGCCTCAGGTCATCCGACTACAAAATGGAAGAGATGGTGCAGGAGCCCACTGGCTCTATAGACCTTACACACTGAGTGCTGCTTTGACATAGAGAGTGCATAAATCAAATCTATTTCTTCCCTTTATCACTGCCACACATACAGCGTGAGCCCTCCTCATTTCTTACCTGAAGTCTCATAATAGTTCTTCCTAGCTTTCAATTTGCCAGGGCAATCGCATTCTACTTACTGCCACTGTGAGCTTTTTCAAGTACAGATCTGATCGTCACACACACACACACACACACACACACACACACACACACTATAATACACTCACCATTTAAGTTCTTTAAAGCTTCTCCATTATGTTCAATATAAAGTTAAAATTTCTTAAAAATAGGAAATAAAATACAGAGGATGCCAAGAAATGTATATACATTTTAAGAAAGGAAGAAAACTGTATTAAAATTGTAATACTCAATATATAGTGGTAACAAAAGATGAATACAAGTCATGTTTGACTTCTGCAGTTACAAGAGGTGCATCAGCATAATTTTAATACGGTTTTTTCCTTTCTTAACATGTGTATACAGTTTTTTTGGACCCTCTGTATTCTAGGATCAGCCATTTTTCGACCTTACCTCCAAACTCCCTTTCACAAGGACTTTACCCTCCAGACCTCCTCACCTGCTTGCCGTGTGGCAAGTGCTTTATGCTTTCTCTTCCTCCCTTTACTTTGAGAGTGATCTTCCCTCTACCGGAAGCCCTGTTTTTCCATATCTTGATACGGCAAATCCCTCCTAG
The DNA here is from genome assembly GCF_036562045.2 of Rhinolophus sinicus. Taxonomy (NCBI): domain Eukaryota; kingdom Metazoa; phylum Chordata; class Mammalia; order Chiroptera; family Rhinolophidae; genus Rhinolophus; species Rhinolophus sinicus. The sequence continues at coordinate 22,949,777 of NC_133758.1, read as the reverse complement.
TCACCCATCCTGTATCTTCCCTTCCACTTCCATGCCCCCCCCCCCCAGCTACAGGTGTGTTATTCTCACCCCAGACACACATTTGTTATAACATTTCCACACTGTGGGAGTTGGAAAATGGAGGTGAGACCTGGCATAAATGACCTTGAAAGTCTGTGCCAACCTCAAACTTCTATCATTCTATGCAATCATTGAGGAATGGAGCTTCAGGGGAGACTTCTCATGTAGCAGTAGGGATTTGAAGGATAGAGGAGTTTGAGTGAAAGAGAACGATGTGTCAATTTTAAATTGTCCGTATGTTGTTTTACAAGACATTTAAAGCTGTCTGTCACCCAAGTTATGTTATAATATTTCTAATAGGCAGGGCTCATTTCTTTCTAATTCTTGACTCTTACTGCCTCCCTGTCCCCACACCTCGTGCCCAAACAGGGCTCTCTATATGCAGAAATGTGGTGTCACAATTAGGTATATTTGTCTTAAAACAGACCAAAGAAAAATTGCTACCCTGTCACTTCTGCTGCATTCAAGGAATCCCCCCATCCTCTCTCCCCTTCTCTCCTTTCTCCTCTCTCTCTTTCTTCCTCCTCCCCCTCTTTCTCCAGGTAGTATCTCAGGGGAAGATGTAGGGAGGATGCAGGACGCATGCTCCACGTCACTCAGAAGGAACTGTTCAGCTGTCTTCAGTAACTCTATGCATCCTAGACTGAGTGAAGAAAACTAGTTTTACAACAGGATTCAGTAAGTGTAGCATAACCCTACAGATTTATGTCTATGCTGTTCTAAGGCATCATTCTTACACGTCACTAAAACCTATGAAGCAGGTGAAGACCAATGTTGTTGCAGTTACTTGCCAGGTAGGAAAACTGCAACTAAAAGGATTTAAGTTACATGCCCAAGGAGAAACGCTGGGATTGAAAGCCAGGACCCTGACTGCCTATTCTGTGATTGCCAAGGCCAAAGTTCTGCCACAGATGGAGAGGGCTGAGCCTCAGTTCTGATCACCTTCTGACCAATATTTTGGTAAGGGAGGAGTCCACTCCCCTAAATAATACAAAATGGTTGAACACCTGACACTTGGACACTGGACATATGAGATTGATGTCAGTTTATTAGTAACAGACTCACAGTCTGGTGGAGGGTGGTGGGGGCTGGTAGAGACGGGAGACGACACTGCACACCATGTAGGGCCACATGGGATTTGCACTTGGGATACAGTAAACAATCAGAGATTGTAGGAAGCAGGGTTCGTAGCAACAAGTGGCTGAGGTGACCATTGGTCCTGCAGGAGGATGTGATTGTCTTGTTTGAACAGTTCTGCAGGCTGTCAGGGGGGTGAAGCCATTGGTCTGAGGACCAAAAGTGGGGCAGCTGGTCCAGCTGATAGGGGAACTAGCTAGGTGGGGAGGCTTTCTGCTGGATGGGGGACATATGTGAAGAGAGCAAAGGAACTCACAGTTAGGCCTTTGTGCCCCTGTGGGGCTCAGATATGTCAAGGCAACACATGAAATTTTAGGTCTTACAAAATTATAGGTCATACAGCTCCCCTTGCCTGTGCACGTTGCATCTGCTCTACATAAAATGCTCTTATTCACTGGCACTTTCATTAGGGCTCCCACCAAGGTTTTCTCTCTCACACAAGTGACTGCTCATAAAAGAATCCTGTCAAGGAGCTGGCCTGTCCCTTGATGGCCCAGTAGATAAAGAGGCCTGACATTAATTTTGTTGCCTAATGAGTAACACGGTAAAGTCTTGGTTTGATAAGTACACCACTTACACCAAGGCCTTTCATTCACATTCAGCATCGTAAACTGGACACCCCTGTAGGAACGAATTGAACCTTGTTGGTGTCTGGGATAATGAACGATGGCAGCACACTTCAGAGATGAAAGATCCACGCCAAAGGGCAGTGGCAGCAGAAGAAATTAGCTGTGCTTACTGGAGACAACGGCTAAAGCCGGAGGTCACCGTGGCTGCTTGTGGTTGGACCATGTTCCCCACATCCGGCACCATAATGTATCAATACCACCCTCTAGTTTTCCTTTCTTTAAAGCCTATGGGTTTGAATCTAAAGATTCCATTAAAAACCCCTGATTTCCAAGAATGTTCATGTAGAATGAGCTTCACAGCAGATCACAAGACTAAAATCATAGCTTGATTTCCAAACAGGTTTGCAGTTACTAATAGGGTTATGTTAGGGCCCCGACGCCAAACTTTCCAGTAATGACCAGGGGTCTGGTCAGTGGGGCTAGATGGAAATAGGAGATGCTTGTGTGCTGTCTCCCTACAGATGTTGCCTCTGCACAAAAATGTGCAAAGACTGAGTCATTGTAGTGGCCCCATTAAGTGGCACCTGAAGGCACGGTCTCCTCTGGTTTTGTTTTTGCTACACTGCAATGGGCAAATGCAATTTTGGACTCACGCAGCAGTAGGAAAGTGCTGGTTGAAGGGAACCATGACTTAATGCCCAATTAAGTGCTTTTCATCCTTGGCTGTGCATGAGAATGATCTGGGGGTTTGCTTCTGTTCTTTTTTGCTATTTTTTTCCTTTTATTACAAATGCAGGTACCTGGGCTCCTCCTATTTCTGCCGAATCAAAGTTTCCAGAGCAGAGGCTTACAACTGACTTCCCACGTGATTCTCATGCACAGCCAGGGTTGAGAACCCCTCATACCTTTGCATAGGAAGAATTTGGCAGAGACTACACATCCAGGAAAGCCATGAGTTCAGCTAAGGGACCAGTTAATATAGAGGAGAGCATATGGATCCAGAAGAGAGAAAGCAAAGGTGGTCAAAGTCACCAGGAAAGAAAGTGAAATCCAAAGTCAAGCAATAAAAAGGCAGCTGGAATGAGGAGGGCAATAAGAACGGCTTTAGAGGAGAACATGGCTTTGAACTTTGTTCTAGATAAGGCCTGTTTTCCCTTAGCCCTAGTTTTATGTTCCATACTGTGGTGGAGCCAGGGCTCACGGAACACAGTTCGGAGTTGTTGCTGGAGTGTGGGATGGCATTTGGACAGATTCTGATTCCACGGAAGCCCAAGGGTGGGAGGGGTGATAGGATGGGGTTTGTCACAGTAAATTCTGCAGAGTGACACATAGATTCCAACTAAAATAAATTTAATTTTTTTTAAAGCAAACAAATAACAGAAAAACAGCACCTTTAGTTTCCACATTAGATCAATTAAATAAGAATTTTGATGGTGGGCCAAAGCATTGGAAACATTTTTAAAGCTCCTCAGGTTATTCTAGTATATACCAAGAGCTGAGAATCACTGAGCTCTCTAAGCTGAGGACCCTGCAAGAAGCAAGATCAGGAGGAAGAAAGTTGGGGGAGAGGGTAAGACACAGGCGAGGCAAAGGTAAGGTCAAGGGGCCCCATCAATAGCCAAATCTGTAACTGAGGCTTGGCGTGTGGCACAGGATGGCAGGAGACAGAGGAAGGTGACACAGGGTCAGGCAAAGAGAAAATGGACAAAAGCAGGGTGCGGCCTTGGGCCCAGCTCTTCAGTCTTCCAGTCCTGGTTGGAGCGGCTTCCTGGATGAGAAATGGAGAGTAGCTGACCAATGGCCAAATTCAGGGGCTCGATTTGCTCAAGCACCTGTCAGAGGCACCTTCTGCCCCTATGCTGCTGTCTTTTATTCACAGTACACATTCAGCCAGCCTGTAACTACCTGCAGGCTCACGTTTACCTCATTTTCAGCGGATATATGTCGTTTGAAAACCCAGATTTGTAAAATGGATGCATTAAATGATATTTACTTCATCAAATGATTCACAGTAGGACTCATTTAAATAGTGAGGTTCCCCTGGGCCAACTGATTTTATTTAGCAGAAATCATTTCACACAATCATTTTCCAAAAGCACATCTGAATTGTGAACTAAGTTTCAGGAGACAATATTCCTTGTTTTTCTGACACTTAGCTGTTTTGAACTTAAACACATAATTTACCTTTCTTGGACTCAGTTTACTCATTTACAAAAGAAGAATCCCACCAGTTGTGATGAATTCAGTATTTTAAGGTAATGAGAGAGTATTGTGAAAGTAATTAGAAAATGCTAAATGTTTTAACAAAATATAATATTTATGGAGGTCATCAATAACCCTAAAAACAAACTTGAGGAAATCTCATGGTTCCATTGATGTGTAGCTCATGATATTAGATATAAGATGGAGACACTGCATAATCAATGGTTTGAGGGAGGATGTTTAAGGGTATGCACACTGTTCCAAATCAGAAAGTAGATTTCCTGCAGGGAAGGAGCAAACAAGAGCTCAGGGCAGAATGCTGGGCATATCCAGTCACTTCTAGAATTGACAAGCAATGCAGGCGGCTAGCATTTGCAGAACATAGGAAGGCAAGCCAGGGCTCCAGAAACTCAAGTTCACATTGAAGTCGGGGCATTTGCAGATAGAAAGACTAAACATTTAATAATAAGGGCCCCGGAATGGAAAACAAAAAGTCAGCAGAGTGAAGAAAAGCTGCAATGAATTAGCAGAAATGGGATGTGGCAGAGGAGTGTTGCAGGTTGTCCCAGAGCAGAAGGCAGTGTTATTGGATGTTTTATTAAAAGATTATTAACACGTCCTTTAAGGGGGTGAGCTAGGAGCTAATATTAGAACCCTGCTAGACAGTATTTATAGCTAATTATTCATAAGCTTAAGACAATTTGTAATGAAAAATATACCTCTTATTAACTGTTTTTGACTCTTCTTTTTGCCCAAATAATGAAATCTTATAAATAATATCTCTGAGTCCTGTTATATACAGAATGGTCCTGCCTAACTCTTTGAGGCAAGCTTCAGATACCCTGGTGGAGGCAGCAATGGCCAGCATCCTTACAAAATGCTATCTGAATAGAGGCTTATTTGGGTCTGATCAGCCTGCACATTGCACACCAATGCCCTTTCCCTCCTCCCTGACCCATACCCTCACCTGGTCACTCCTAGGGGAAGTTATAAATTGATGACCAGACAGACTTTCACTTCTCTCTCTTCCAATCCGTCCTCAGCAGCAGGATATACGCACACACAGTAGTTCCCACGGCCAGAAGGTTAAGCAGATGCAAAGTGCAAACAAAGCATGTGGAAGGTGTGATGAGATGGCCACATCTGAAGAAGTCATGTTTTATGCCAAGCCAGTTGGGAATACATTTTTATAAAGAGAAGGAGGGGTAAGAATGTGGCAAGCATTAGCCTAAAGGAAAACATTGAGGTCTTGCTTTCAGCAGTCTTGTGTCAAGACTGGCTAATCATTCTTTTCTGAGTCTAGCTACTTCTCTTCCTGTATCTTTTATATTTTTATATCAAGCTAGACTGAGCCACATCTGGGAATTTCAGTGGATAACTGAATTTCTTCAGTGAGTTGCGTGGAAGGTAAAATAGGCAACCGATGGTATTGCTCTTGAGAACATAGTACTTCAAATTCCTGAAATAGTAAAGCAGGTTGAACAGTTACTGCTCAGGTCATGATCTGGGTCAGCTGGAAACAGATCTTTTGGAATACAGAGCATTTGATGATACATATGTCTAGAAAGTGTCTAACATTACAGCGGGAGTCAAGGTAAATGAATTGTCAGAATAACTGCCCCCCTGTTTCTTCAAGCAGCAGAGAATACATGTTTTGGAAGGTCTGTAGTGGGCTTGCCTAAGAACATGAAAATATTGTGCAAAGGAATCTAAAAGCGGGTTTGGTGTGACAGCTCTGGCTTGGGTTGATTCCTCTTACTAGCGTTGCAACACCTTCTAAAGAACGTCAAACCCCTGTTATTATGCTCCTATTTGAGAATAAGATTTCCCTAAATATGAAGGTGATAGAATTTATGATTTGACTCACAGTACATGTGACCAGGTAGTCTATATTTGCTTTCTTTCACCTCATAAACTGTGTTTTCAAGTGTGCTAAGCTATAACGCAAACATTGCTCAACATAAGCACGTGGTCATGAAGATCTTTCTGGCCCTAGCCCAGATTCTGTTCCTGAGTTTAAGTGGCTGGACCTAGTATAGATGCCGATCTGCTCTGATAACCACAGGCTGAGATCAAATTCCAGTCTCACGGCTCACCAGGCTCATGCACTGGGCAGTTAACATAAGTTTCCCAAGCCCTGTTTGCATCGCAGTTGCTGCAAGAACAATGCCAATATTCCATAACAACTGGGAAGAATAAAGAAGTTAATGCATATAAGCACCCAGTATGGAGACTCATTCTCAACACACGGTCAATAAATGCTACTCCTGTTTCCCCTAGATGAGATGTAGTTACTTGCTCCTGTTCTCTGAGGCCCCTGGCCTTCGTCTTGTCCCCAAGCTGGTTTGGCTAAAGGCCCAAAGAGGGCAGTGCCAGTCTTTCTGACTCTGGGGGCTCAGTCGCCCTATGCTCTGGCCTCATAATCCTCTTGATGTGGTAAAATAGGCTAGTGTGAGGAACTCCAGGTTGCCCACTAGGGTCCTCAAAAGGATGTTATGGTCAGTGAGGAAAAACTCAGCTAGCCACAGCTGGCCCTGCATTCTGATAATGACACAGAGAACACCCGTGTTTCTATTTCCTACTGCTCCACAAAAAGAGGTTATTGCTTTAATCAGCCGCTTAATACGAGTATGTTTTATGTTGACAATGTGGGATGTAATGACTTTCAAACACTGTTTCTTTTTTACTACACACCATATACCACTGAATGACGTCACCATCCTGGTGAGTTCTAACGTGCAGTTGAGTCAGTGTCAAGCCTCGGTGCAGCCCTGGATGTCAGTTTCTCCCATAAGCCAGCAAGCATGCCTCTCACAACCAGTGAACTGACCACAACCACAAGAAGGTGCACCAAGCATTTGGGAGCTAAGGCTTTCCTCCTAAAAACTCCAAACAGGAAAGCACAGAAAAAACAGAGCTGACATATTTATTTGGCTTAGACTGAGTCAAGCATCAGGGCTGCACACGGCTTCAGTGTATGCTTTCCCTTATCACCATGTTTAGAGAGGTAGTGAGGCATATTTATTAAATCTGTAATCCCTATTTTCCAGATTATACCAGTCTGTGAATGAACTATTCTGTGGTGGTTTCTGGCTTGGGAACTCCCCGGTGAAATTTGGGGATCCTCGGCCATCTGTCCCCAAGACTTACTTTTCTATCAAGGGCCCCAGAAAATCCACTTTCCCACCTTCTTTCCAGGCAGAAAGTAACTCTGCTGCTCTTCTGATGACTTCAGCTGGTGCTGGTTCCCAGGGTTTCCAGTTGTCTGATTTGGGACCAGATAGGATGTTATTTGAGCTCTCTGCGTGGGAAACAAATGGAGACAGTACTCAAAGACGAACTGAGACATAGCGTTTGTTATTTCTCAGTTAAGTTCTGTTGTATGTCACAAACTCACCTGAGCTCGTATTTTCTGTGCAGGCCTCCTCTACATGTTGTTGGGCTGCCTTGCCATTTGTATGATTAAGTATGAGTCTGGAGCGGGCATCATTGCAGGTCCACCTCTACGGAGTGAGACAAGCTCAACAAACAGCCAGCTTGTTGAATAGCTTGTTCAATAGCCCCATCTTGATGTCACTTCATATCGACAACTTCGTATTAATGCTGACATTCTCTTTTATAATCTTATGGTTAGTGACAGTGACATCTTTGTCAAGCTTGATCGTTCTTCTTTCTTGCAACTTTCTTTTAAAGTAACACATAATTGGCAAAAAGATGAGTTGTTTCACTTTTAATTTATTTCCTAAATTTCTCAGGGAGGGGCTAATATGATTTGTAGTATGAAATTTGTATTTATTGTAAAAGCAGACTATTTACCATTTTGTGTAGCAAATAGAATGTGGGTTCTGCAGCAAGACATTTGGATTTGAATTCTGGCTGAACCACAGGCTACCTTTGCATCTATGAGCAAGTTGTTGACTTATTGGTGCCTCAGTTTCCTCATCTGTAAGATGGAATTAATAAGAGTAGTGTCTACCTTTTATAGTTTTGTGTAGATTAAATTCAACCACAAACAAAAATGTTTCGAACACTACCAGGCATACAAGAAGCACCCAGTGAATGTTAGCCTATAATAATATTTCTGAGATGTACTTATATTTGAAGCATAGCTCTTTCACACATGAGTCCTTACATCTTGGTAAAAGTGACTTCCTTTTGAAAATTTGTCATATTGCGATCTAAGTGCTAAGATTATGGCTGATCATGAGAAATCTTCTTGTGATGAAGCATTCCAATCAGGGTATTGTTTTGGTGGCTAAAAAGAGCTCTCTTTTTCTGAAGCAGTCAATGCCTTGAACAGGATGTCACAGCTGATGATAGAACAGCCCTAAAAATAATTTTTTTTAAACAAAAATGGGTTTTCAGCATAAAACGATGCTCCAAATTTATTAAAACTTACTAGATATTTTAATTCCTGTGTCAAATGTTCTATAAAGGTGTGTTTATGACCTTGGTTCAGGGGGCCGGATTAACTGAGGACAGAGGTGATGCCTGCTTTATTTATTGCTCTCGATGGGCTATAGCTCAGTGCCAGCCACGTAATAGCAGCTCCATGAATATCTGTTGACTAGATATACAACTACTGAAGCTTTCACAGTTTGAGTCACTAAGAAATTAACCATATGGGTTGTTGTTTATATACATTTCTCTTATTTCAACATTCTGGGGAAAAGGAAAAAACAAAAAACCACAAGAGCTTTGAAACAAAATGGCTTTGCTAAAAAGCCATGTGATTTAAAGTCAATTATTTGCCACAAGAAAGATTGTTGATGATAAACCTCCCAGGTGAAGTATAATAAATATTTTTAATTTGACCATGTTTAACCTCGTAGCGTATGGAATTTTTGTTGAAACTATTAGGTTGGTGCAAAAGTAATTGCGGTTTTTGCAGTTATTTTTAACCTTTGAAACCGCAATTACTTTTCACCAGCCTAATATTTGGTGACCAAATATATTCTGACATTGAGACCTGTGATTGCCACATGTCATCCTACACATCTGACTCCATCATTGATGTGAGCGCCAACCCCAACCTACCTGCTTCTCACCCAGTCCTCTCTATTCCCTTGATGATTCATCTCTTTTCTAAGGTTGCTCCCACTGCTGTCACCTCCAGTGCTCATCGATGAGGCTAAAATCACAGTTACCTTAGATTTTTACAGTGGCCTTAGCCTAATAATACCTCTTTCATGTGCCTCTCAATCCGTTTATGACAAGTTACCCTGAGGTTGGTTGAATACAATGAGCCATGGAGAAGTTCTATTCCAGACTATTTCTTCCTTACCACACTTAGCCTGTGTCCCTGGAATAATCCAGGGTGTCTTTGCTCCCTTTTGTCACAGTTGCTTCTCCATGTGGAATACTGTCCAGGGAGAGAAGGGCAGCCATAATCCCTTGCTTACCAAAGTCTCAGGCATGGGGTCCAGCATTTGGGCAGCACCATCTATCCATTGTTTCTTCCCAAAAGAACCCTTAGGCTGTTAGGATACTACTACTCCAGAGGCACACCCTGTCTCTGCTCTTAGCACAGGGAATAGTTTTATCTTGGAACCTTGCCAACAGCAAAAACATGACCTAAAAAGGACTAAGCACCTCAAGAGAGCTACAAATATAATGCTGCCTGGAGTTAAAAGAGAGAGAGGCAGAGAGACGATTTCTGGCTGGGCTGATGAGGAAAGCCTTTTAAAAAACGTGGTAGCTGAAGGTGGTTCTTGAAGAAGGAACTTCAAAAGGGTAGAAATAAAAGACTTTGGGAACGGTTTTGAGTCATGGCTCTGTCATTCTGCCACAGAGTATTGTTGAATAGACCCAAGGTTCATCTTTTCTTCATATTTAAAGTGATAGTGACACACCAGATTTCTAGAGCCCCTTTACTCTACAACTTCACAAACCAGGGACTCTATGAATTGGGCAGGATTTAGAAAGGCAGAGATAGTGAGCATTACAGACAGAGGCAGAAGAGCAAGCAAAGTCTCAAGGTATGTTTGAGAAATGATGAGTAATCTATGGAAAAACTAAGATTTGAAAGGGAGAGAATAGATTTAGCAGAGGAATGAAGTTAAAGGAATTTAATTTGAGGAGAGAAGTGGCTCAATGGTGCTGGTTTTTTTGGGAAGGGATACACAATATTGAATGTTACCATATGGACATAAAAGAAACTCACTAGCTTATGAGACTTTTCAAACACATCAGGAGGTTTTGTGCCCTGCAAAATGGAGCTGGTAGGTTAAGAAAAATGAGGACACAATTGAAAATTCAGCTTTGCGAGTGATCTTATAGTACTTTTTAATTCACTAGAAATGATGAGATTAACTTATATTTTTCATTGTCACTGATAACACTGATCAACTGTTGGGGACCTCAATTTTAATTTTCATTGAGTCCCATCCTGTTTCTTTGTGGGTGTGGGCTAATGTGGCATGATTATATTATCTTAGCTTGGGGAAGAGGCATTCTGTGATTTAATAATTGGGAGCAAGTACATGGATTGTGAAGGAGTCTCAGAGGAGCCAGGCAATTATGAAATGATAAAAAGCGTCATTGGGTAGGAGGAGATACAAAATGTCTAGCATCCAGTTCTGTTTCTCTGAAAATCAGATGGATACAAACACTCAAAATGTTGGCTAATAATGTAAGTGAACATAGAAGGGTTCAAATGAAGTTCTGCAGGACTTCTAGAATGAAAGAGGGAACTCTAGTCAAAGGAAGGATTACTAAAGTTAGCAAATAAAAATATAAAATATCCAATTAAATTTGAATTTCAGATAAACAATAATTTTTAGCATAGGCACATTCCTAATATGGCATGGAAGATACTTATGCTAAAACATTATTTATTGTTTATCTGAAATTCAAATTTAATTGGATGTAGTGAATTTTATCAGGCAACTTTATTTTTTAAAAAGTTTACTTTATCCTATCGCCTGATAGATGTGAAAGCTTTAGAGAGAATGGGATCTTTAAAGGAAAGAGGAAGTATACAATTTTAAAAGGAGGCCATCATTTGCAACGATGGTGAATAAAACAGGTGTCTAGAATGGAGAGCTTATGTAGAAGAGAAAGGTGGGCCAGCAGGAATTCACCGTCCTAATTACATGGAAATTTAAAACTGACAGCTCCAATGACCTCTGAATTGAAGATATAAAAGTTAGGTAGATATGATCTTCATTTTTTATAAATAAAAATTCATGGACAATTAATACTGGAAGAAATCTTAATAGTCATCTCTCCCTTCATTTACAGAAGAAGAAAGCACAGCCCAAATTCACGGGTCTGAGACCAGAACCCTGATCACTTAATTCTCTTTCCACTTCACCATCCTACTTCGTTTTTCTTATTTCTCAAATGAACTAGTAGTTCCAAACCAGCAGTGGACCCAAACCAACAATCTATTTAGTCATGGTGGTGAAAGCTAAGTAATGCAATTGTTTGCTAAGTTCCATCGTGAATCTCATAAATCACCTCAAACAACTTTGGAAACCTTCCCTGGGTGATCAGATTTCTCTAGGGTATAACTTCATTTAATAGCCCTCAGTGGGACAAAATGCCACTGACGTCCTAAAAAGTTTAGAGAGGCAGTTTTCCATCAGAGTTCTGTAGTTGTTATTTTCCACAGACAACTAAATTCTCCACACGCTGATTTGTGCCAGAAAATAATCTTCCATGTGTATCAATGGCGTAAGCACTGATTGGCTTGGGTTGAGCATGTAAATAAGTCTTGACTTCACTGGAAGAATAATTCCCTTAGTTACTTCATTTCCTCCCCAACCTTCGTGTTGCACTTTCCTCAGGGATCCTCGTGCTAAGCTGGCTCTGAAGATTTACCTCAGGTGACCTCGCGAGCATGGCCTTTCCCTTTCCTAAGCCAACTGATGTGTTCAGCCATCATCCAAGTAATTTATAGAAAAGAGCCCAATGATTCATCAAGTTAATTCAGTGTTTCCCTTTTAGGTGGGATGATGTTGATTAGAAACCAGTGTCATTAACACAGTAAAATCATGAAGAGTCTAAGTGAAAATGTCATCTCAGAAGTCACCAAAGGTCTGGGGTTCCTGTTTTATTTAAATGTTTATGGATATTGGTGGCAATTGGAGTTTTTCTGGCAATCCTGCGCTATGTCTTCTGGATTATTATCTATCTTCTCTGTATAATCAGTAGGTCATAGAAAGTCATGCGTTCATTCACTCATTCATTTATGTACTACTTTTGGTATCTTCCTCTTGCAAGGATAAAACACTATTGTGGCTTTATTAAAAGTTATAGTTGGCGAGGGGTGGTGCTTAGAAATTGTTTATTCTCTTGATCTTATTTTGTATATTAGGAAACAGAAAGAGAAGTGACTTTCCCTAAAGTTACCACTTGTGAGCAAAGCTGTGACAAAATCCTAGTTCTCCTTTCTTCCAATCCTGACTCCCCCATAGATCTCCTGAACCCTAATGGGGAAGACTTCATAAAATGTAATCCTTATAATTGTATCAACGACACAAAACAGCTACTAAAGATTACAGCTGGTATTTGGAACTTTTACTATTAAATAAACACTAACTTGGTACTATCAAACTGTCAGATGCTCTCTCCTAATTTAGGATGAGAAAAAGCATGGGGAGCAGTGGGTCAATGTCACACGGCTTCTAACGGGGCAAAATGGAAGCCACGTGCTGCCATGGTTAAGATGCTAATGGGACAGCTGACTGACAGGTAGTGAGTTCCCTGTAAGCAAAAGTGTTATACAACTAGATGGTCCTTGGGCACGGGTGCTGCATAAGGAATTCTGAAATGGGGGAAGATGGAGCTGGATGATATTTTGAATGTTTCATCCATCTCTAAGATTCTATCATCAAGCTTAGGAAGTCTTAAAGAAAAGCCCCTATCTGGACATTTAAGTCGAGACGCAATGAGAGTAACAACAGTGGTGAAGTGTTATATGAGATGACCAGTAACAGTACTTGCTCAGGTATGGAAGGCCAATATCAGTTTACATGTTCCCCATTTGTCGACATGCAGATGAGAGTTGAAGTATCAAAAGTAGAGATTGTCTTTATAAATTAGAAAGGAGAAGTCAAGGCAAAAGCCTCATGGATGGGAGTAGGAAGATGGCTGTGCAAAATATCCTGATATTTAAAACTGGTAGGTGTGCTGTGAGCCCAGCTGTTTGGGAGCTGGAGGGCTGGCGAAGAGACCAATGCCTGTGGGTGATGGCAGGTTGGAAGATTCAGAACGTGACCTGCAACATGAAGTAAAGGTGGAGGACCACAAATAATAGTCTATTATTTTCAATTAGTGATGAGTACCATTTAAGTGTCAGGTTTTTTTTTAAATGCTTGGAAACTAAATTTATGGACCTGTTTGATAGCCCCTGTGGTCCTTCAGAGAATCCCAGTGTGATGAAACTAACAAAGAGTACTGACTCATTCCCCTGTTTTACAGAAGAGGAAACTGAGCCCAAGAATAGTTCAACTCGGCTCAGGACACATAGCTAATAAGTGACAGAGCTTAGATTAAAATCAAAGTCTCCTGTTTTTACTTTGATTGGGTTGATGGTCATATTTCAAACCATTGTCTGAGTTTCACTTTAAAGAATATTATGGAGTAAGCCATTACCACCTATGAGTGTCTATTATATGTCAATTCTTACATTTGACTATGCTTCCTGCCCACCTTGAGCAGCCCCTGACTGGGCTTACCACTTCTATTTTTAAAGCACAGGGTGGATCAGATAGGTACGCCTAGGGAATAAGGGTTTTTGTTTGTTTGTTTGTTTGTTTGCTTTTTCCTGGCAGTGAGTAGGTCACAGCAGATCTCGCCCTCCATGTCAGTATCTCTATCAAGAATGACACTCACTCTACCTTCCTCCTAGCGATGACAGAGTCCTAGCCATTTGTCTTCTTTCCAGTGGGTTTCCAGGTAACTGAGGTGGTTGTAAGAGTAATTCCTCCTGGACAATTTCCCCAAAACCTATTCTTTGCTCTACCATTTTCCTAAATAATATCTTGAGCGTAATTGTTCTAGGGGGACCACTCGAGGAAGGTTACACATAGTCTCTCATTTGCACACTTCTTTTAGAACAGGGAAGAAATAAAACTATAAGTGGAGAGAGTCTGCCAGAATCACCATTTTTAAAAAAGTGAGAATTTGAATGTCAGTCGTAAATTACCATTCCTCTCTGCTTCTTTCCATTCCTAATAGTTTCACGTACTCCTTCTACACATACACATGCTCAGCATATTTATTAATAGGGAATTAAGGCGAAAAAGGGCCCTGACCAAAAACATAAAAATTGTGTACCAGAATGGTGTGCTAAAAATTACAGAAGGGGAGGGCTGCATGTTTAAAATATCTGAGAAAAAGAACAATCCAATAGATGGAGGGTTTACGCATATGAACAGGCAGTGAACAGAAATGGAAATGCATTTTATATGCTTTTATATGAAAAGATGCACAACTCATACATAGTAAGAGAAATGGAAATTAAAATTACACTGTGATCCCATTTTTTTACTTATCAGATTGGCAAAAATCCAAAAGATCAAAAACATATCCTGTTGGCAAGGCTGTGGGGAAACAGGCCCTTTTTGTACAGTGCTGGTAGGAATTTGCATTAGTAAAACCCCAATGGAGGGCCATTGGTGATATCTGTCAAAATTACAAATGCAAATCTGCTTTGACCCAATAATGCTACTTCTGGGAATTTACCCCTCAGATATACTTGCACAGGTACAAAATGATATACCTACAAGGTTCTTAATTTCAGCCTTGTTTGTAATAGTAAAAGATTAGAAATAAAACATTAGTCTGCCAACAAGCGCCTTTAAAATAAATCGTTATGTATCTATACAATGGCACAATATACAGTTTTTTTTAAAAAAGGGAGCTCTCTAGATACTGATATGAAAGATCCCCAAGAGATATTAAGTTAAAGAAAAGGAAGGGGAAAACAGTCATAATATATACTACATTTGATGATTCAGTAAATGAGGGTGAGGGAACAATAATATAAAACAACAATAACTCTGAAAGACTTGTGAAAAACTGATAGCTTTTGTTGCCTATGGCAGAACCAAGGTCTTTGTGTGATAACTAGGCAAGTGGGGAAGGCGGGATGTGCCTCTTCACTTAATAGGGTTTGACTTTTGTGACTATGGAACCATCATGCTCCAAGGAAAACAAGACCACAGACCTAAGTTCTTGAATAGGCTATTTTCTAAGGTGACAGGCAGGAAGGGATAAAATTTGGGTTCGGTAAGTCATGCCACAAGCTGTTCAACGTGATGGGTTACAATGTTGTGAAATATTTTGTGGTGTTGACTTACAATTGGTCCACGGGGTTAGCAACCTTGATGAGCCTTCTGTAAATGGTGCTGACAGTATCCTTTGAAAAGGATCACACTATTTGAACACTGTTTGTTCAGAGGAGTAAAACATAAGGGTCTTTTCAGTTTGCTGAGTCCTTAATTGTCAGTCTATGTGACCAGTAGTTCTGTCTGTTATGAGGAGCAGATCTCTTTTTCAAGTACCTGGTTTAAATAAATAAAAAATTGAAACTGTAGCATAAAGTAGTCTCTGGCTAATAACCTTCTGTTACCTCCCTTCATTCATAGGAAGGAACAGAAAATATAATTTATTTTAGCACCTGGGGAAATGGTGGCAGCAAGCCTGGAAAGAGAACAATCTTGCTCACTTAAAGTAAAAATCATAGCGAATACTCACTGAGTGTTCCTAAGTGCTAGGCACTGGCAGAGGTACTTTGCAAATATTAATTCATTTAATGTTTATAATCACAACATGTGATAAATAATATTTGATCCCCATTTTGCAGATGGAGAAGCTGGGCACAGAAAACTTGCTTAAGTTTCCTTAGCTAGGGAAGAAGCAGAGCTGGGATTTGAACCTAGCTATTCTAACTCCAGAGCCCATGTGCTCTTTCTGTCACATCACCACCACTCTAACCCCCTATCCCGACGCCCACCTTTGTTAATTCAGAAGCACGGGATTTGCAGCGTTTAGAAAACTGCCACGCCGTACGTGCTGATTATCCAGTCTGGGTTTTTTTCCTTCACTTCCTCTTCTTCCCAACTCGTACTTCCATTTTGATATCTACTCACAAATGGAAAACCCCAGAATATCATTTTTACAATCTGAGCTAGAAAAATGGGAAACGAGCCTAAAGGTGACAACATTTCTTATTTGATTTGATATGTTGACCATTACTGCTTCTGGAAACCTGTACTTCCTTCGGTTACTTACACACACACTCTCCAGATTTTCTTCCTACATTGTAGACTACTCTCACCTGGACTGATTTGCTGGCTCATTCTCCTCCCTCAGCCAATAAATGTGGAGTTCCAGAAGGTTCAGTCCTACCCCACTTCTCTATGCACGTTAATTCCTCTTCCTTGGAGACCTCATGGACATCCATAGCATTGATTACTGTCTAGTCATCAAACACTCACAAATTTCACAGATTCAGCCCAAACCATTATTTTGAGCTCCAGATTTGTATCTAGAGCCCTCTTGACATTGTTATTTAGATGACTCAACAGCTTTTCAAACGTCAATATTATAAAAAAAATTCTCACGCTTTTTCTTTCTAAACCTATTTTTAAAACTCATATCAGCCAAAAACTCTACCATCCAGCCAAGTTATACAAGCCAGGATCTAAGGGCCATCCTTGACCCTTCTTTCTCCTTCTGCCCCATTCTTCCACCAAGTTCTGTCGCTTTGCTTTGCATATCTATCTTCAATCTGTCCACCTCCATCCCTACACTAGCTACCCTGGCAGAAGTCATCCATCTTCTCTTAACCAGGCAACTAAAATAGACCGTTCTTGGTTTTACTGTGACCGTAATGGGTCATCTCATTCATTTTCTCTCTCCAATCAGGGCAATCTTCTGAAGACCAATTCTAGCAGAGCACTGCACTTTTTAAAACCTGGTTAGTGGGGTTCCATTGCTTTTAGAATAAGATCCATGTGCTTAATAAGACCTGTGGTCCTTACTTGAGTGTCCCCTAGCTACTTTACTGGAACATTGTGTCACACACTCCCCCTTGCATATTGTGTTCCAGCCACAGGCTTTCTGTCATTCCTACATTGGTGTAGCTACATGTACCTCTTTCTCCGTTTGGAATGTTCTTCTGCCAATTCTTTGAACAGCTCCAATTCACCTTTAGATGTCAGTTCCATAGAGAATTCTTCCTTGATCGCTACCTAGATTGGATTTATTTCTGCTCTGAAACATATGTTCACCTCATTACTCTTTCTCCTCACAGTATTTGCATATTCACAATTATGTATCAATATTATTTGTGCTTCTTGAGGGATGACATAAAGTATGTTTTGTCTTATCCCCAGTGCTTACAGTAGACATACAATTCATAGTTATTAAATGCATGTCTGCATGAATGAATAAACGTGTGAGTGAAAAGGGAAGACCCAAAGTAAAGATGTAGATGAAAGCAGAGTAAGACCATGGTATGAAGACATCCTCTAGTGTTTCATGTATTTAATCTCTTCATATTATCAAAGCCCAAGTGGAAGAAGATACAGAAGCACCATGTTAGAAAAAAATGTCTTCTAGACACTGAGAATTGCAGCCCAATGTTCAGCTGCAAACCTAAGAGTGATTTCACCCACACCCAAGAGGGCAGAGAGGAACCCAAGCAAACAGCCTGCCTGTGGCAAACAGAGTATCTAGCTCCACTTCTTCTCTTCCAGGAAGAAGAAATGATTCATCTATTATTGAGATTCATAAAAAAAACAAAACACTTAAACTAATAGCAAGATTTCATATCAAAATGTAATAAAAGTGAATTGCTATGAGAAATCATTTAATATGGAAAGCAGAAGAAAATTCAAAAACACTTTTGCATTGTTAGAAGGAAGCAATAGGATCTTGTCTACGTAAAAGAATAATTGAAAGTCATATGGGGAGAGAAAGTAATGAGTTGAAAACATCAGTCGATGAGGTGAAAGAGGTGGGTAAAATAAGGAACAACTGTAAGAAAACCAAAAACAGCAGAATTAAAGTCTACAGTAGCAGCATTAAAAAACAAGGAAGACATAATGGAAAATTAAACCAGCGATTAGAGCACAAACCTGAGATGTTTTACCATAATATGAAGCAAAAGCAAAGTAAATTATTAAAAAAGAGAAGTATAAATGCCTCTGAATAAGTAAATAACACAAAATTATAGACATTCTTTAGGAAGGTGGTAGAATAATTGGAACAGGATTGATAGTCAAATATGCAACCATATAACAGCTAACTTTTATCAAGCCCTTTCTTTGGGCTGGTATGTGTGAAAGCATCTTTTTACATAACAAGCATATCCTACTGCTTTACAAAGAGAGGTGCAATGTTTATCTCTGTTTTGCAAATGAGGAAACCTGGGCACCTAGAGATGACGGAGTTTGCACAAGGTTTCACAACTCACTCATGAGAGAGCCTGGATGCATGCCTGGGTATTTGAACCCAGTACCCGTGCTCCTAATCACTATGATTAACTAAAAACATTTTTGAACTGAAGAAAATGACCATGTAAACAGCAGGGATTAATGATTTTCCCAGTAAAATCTATAATTAGAATGCTGCAACAAGTTTATAACCAAACAACTTTATAAAATAGACAGTTGCTAGGTACAGATGTCAACTGGGGCTTTTCTGCCCCTGACAGACCGAAGTAAACCATCTTCAATCTCCATTGCCCTTGCCTGAGATGGTTTGAGGCATTCCTAAGTGATTTCTGAAAATCCCCAGGGAGCTTACCTTCGCTTTAGCCTCTCCACCTCTTTCTTGTGCCTTTCCAGGCACTGTTCCACCTTCGCTAATCTGTGTGTTAGACCAAACCCCTCCATCAGTTTCCACAGAGTTACATGTCACAACCTAACTCCAACTCATCTATTCGCGTCCATGAGTTTAGAGACTTCAGAAAGATCCTAAGGAACCATTGCAGAGTACCAGGTAAGCTCGTAGGCCATCTTGCTGGCTCTTGCTTCCCTTTCTCCCTGCCCTCTCCTCCCATCTCTCTCCTCTCTCCCCACCTTTCCCTCACACATACCAGTCTAACCAGCTTTCTTTACCATAGAAACATGCCCTTGGAGTCTCACCTCCTGGCCCTAGCAGTTTATCAATATTCTTTTTTGAAAAGGAAAAGAAAAACTGAAAAGAACACAGGGTTGTTGCCCTGAAAGCTTTTCTGTGAATAATGTTTTTCCACTTTGTACATAACAATCAAGCTTTTTTAAAACTTTTATTATTAATGTAATCCAGCTGGCATCAGACCTCACCTTTGTATGACTGATTACCAAACGACAGTGCACATCAAATATATAAGATGATTTATTTTTTGTTTAAAGAATATGCTCCATGTTAATTTAAACAAATATATTTGTATTTCATAAATGAAAGGAATAAAGAATAATTATTAGGCTTATAGGAACTCAGAAAATTCACTACAACTCAAGTATTATTTTTTGAACAAAAGTCACTAGGACATATAGGAAATTAATTGAAATTAAGAGCTCGCAAATAAGAGGCAGCATAACAGAGTTACTGAAAACATGGGTTTGGCGCCTCACCGCCTGGATTTCAAATCCTGGCTCTGTTGACAACTAGGCATGTGACGGTGGACAAGTTATTACCTTTGTGTCTCTGTTTACTGATCTATAAAATGGAGACTATAACACTCCTCTCCTAGGGCTATTATGAGGATTAGATGAGTCCTTATTCTAATCTGCTTAGAATCCTTGGTACCCACGAATCACAATGTACTTATTTGCTAATTGTACTAACGGGTGTGGAAGTTGACATATAAAAGATTGACAATGAACATAGCGTATTCACTTAAACATAGAATTAAAACTACACAATTCTTGTAAATGTGGTCACTTAACATTAATATAAATGTCAAAGACTTTGAAAGATGAACTATGTATTATAAAAAGAATAGTGATTTATGAACAAGTTGCATAAAATTCCAATTTATATTTTCAAGGAAGAAGGGGTCACGACAGGGCACTATGACCAAGCTAAGTTCCTTCCTTTGTATAGAGAGGACTCAAGGGAGTCTTTTCCATTCTCGATTTTAAGTTACAGAAATAGCAATTAAAACTTAGTAAAATTATGTTTTTGAAAAACTGAAGGATATTCACTAATAGAATTCAAAACAGGCTATAATCCTTTCAAGTCTCTGGAGCATATAATACCAAACAACATACATGTATATTCCATATAGCAAAATAGAGACAATAAAAGAAAGAGGACAGAAGTATAATGAACAGAAAATGGGAAGCAATGTGTTATTTGTGGCCCTTTGGTTACAAATTCAGACGCTCTTGGGTTTCCTAAGATGAGAGTGGGGCTAGGAGAATTAGCTCAGCAGACCTGATAGAGACCTGGAATGTCATTCAGTTGTTGGCCGCTTGTGCCCTGCTTCCCACACCACTGCCCCGATCAGGCCATCTGCTGTCCTCTCAGCGTCCCCAGATGTCACCGACTAGCTGCTTTCATCTTTTCCTTTCCTCCTCAGGACTTCTGCACATGGTCTGTGTGTCCTCAGGGGTTTGTACCTCTCTCTTGATTGCTGACTCTCTCTGTCTTATTTTCAAACTCCAGTAAAGTTCGAATGAGTGATTGGGCTGTCCAGTTGTTACTCTGTATAGGGTGCCCTGTTGAGCCCAGCCATTTTATAATCTCTCTTTGGATGAGGTACCTGATCCAAATCAGTCCTATTACCTATTCGCGTTCCCATTCCTGTTCTTATACCTAGTCCTATTCCTGGTCCTATTACCTTTGCTCAGCAGATGTACAAAGCCTCAGGAAGGAAATGTGGGAGGAGTAGGTCCCGTGACTTCTCAGAAAGGTAGTGTCACTCAAAGAATTATTGCAGTCTTTTCAGTTACCCTGAAGGGGGCCCAAACAAGACAGAGAGTGAGTGTAAATTATCATAACCCCTCTTTTATAAAAAACTCTGTTTGTAAAATTCCAAGTATATGCTCTTTATAAGCAAAACAGCTTTCAAAAAAATAAAAAGAGAACCATGCCAAGCATAAAAAAAAAGGCAATATTAATTTCAAATAAAATACAATAAAAAATGCACAAAATAAGATAATGGGTCATTTTTAATTTATAAATACTGTCATCTGAAGAAGAGATTTACATACCAATTATTAATATCAAAATATATTTAAAACCCATATGAAATACGAAAAGAAATTTACAGAAAAACAGTATACTTTAATATATCTGTGTCACTAGTACGTAAAGTAAACCAATTAAGAATTTTGAATATAATAATTTATGAGGTTGCATTAATATATATTAAACAAGAATTTATTTTTTAACGAGGCAATTTCCATAAAAATCCCTTGGGTTTGAAAGGAAATCAAAACTATAATTATAAACTTGTTAGGAAGTACCTAAAACAGGAGCAGTATTTATCAAATATACGGTTTGTGGCCAAAACAGAATCATTGGGCAAATTCAGTCTATTATATGCTTTTTAAAAAAATCAATAAGGAATGAGAATAATGAATGAAGCAGCCAACTTAATAAGATTCTAACACACTAACCTAGAAATAAAGGGAGTAAGAATATATATGAAATTTAAAAGTTAATGAATTATGAAATAGAAAATTAGATAAACAGAATTTTAAAAATAATATCTGGTACATCTGGGGGTAAAATCTCAATAAAAAATGACCTGGAAAATCTAATTTTAAAAGATAACAAAACGTTGAAAGGGTAATGTAAAAATAGGTACAATCAAGAAAAAGTAGACACATTTGGACTTCATGAAAATTTAAAAATTTTGAACATCAAAATATAATATCAACAGAGTAAAAAGACAATCCACAGAAAGGGAGAAATATTTGCAAATCACATGTCTTATAAGGCATTAATATGAAGAATATAGAGAGAACTCCTAAAAGTCAACAATAACAACCAAAAAAAAAAAGCCCCAATTGAAAAATGGGCAAAGGATTTAAATAGACATTTCTTCAAAGAAGATATGTAAATGACCAATAAGTACATGAGAAGATGCTCAACGTCATTAATCATAAGGGAAACGCTAATCAAAACCACAATGAGATACCACCTCATACCTATTAGGATGGCCACCATTAAAAAAAAAAAAAGAAAGAAAGAAAAACAAGATCAGGATCTGGACAAATTGGAACCCTTGTGCACTGTTGGTGAGAATATAAAATGTTATAGCCACTGTGGCAAATAGTATGGTGATTCCTCGGGGAAAAAAAAAAGAGAATTGTCATGTGAGTCAGCAATTTCATTTCTGGATATATATACACGTAAAAATAAATAAATGCAAGGTCTTGAAGAGATATGTGTACACCCATGTGTGTAGAGTATTATTTACAATAGCTAAAACATGGAAGCAACCCAAGTATTCATTGACAGATAAATAGAAAAGTAAAATGTGGTATATATGTACATACAATGAAATATTGTTCAGCTTTAAAAATGAAGGTAACTCTGACATATACTACAACATGGATGACCCTAAAGGAGAATTTGCTAAATAATAAGTCAGTCACAAAAAGACAAGCACTGTATGATTCCACTTATATGAAGTACTTAGAGCGGTCAAAATCATGTGAAAGCACATGCTGGTTTCCAGGGGCTTGGTGAGAGGGAAGTGGAAAATTATTGCTTAATGGGTATAGAGTTTCAACTTTATAAGACAAAAAGGGGTGTGGGGATGGATAGTGGTGATGATTGCACAATGTTATGAATGTATTTAGTACCACTGAACTGTACATTTAAAAATGGTTCAGAAAATACATTTTGTGTTATATGTATTTTACAGCAATAAAAAAAGATACATACTACTTTTAAAGTAACATACTGCTATATAAGCTCCTCTGGAGGTAAATTTGAAATTCTCAAAGAAATGGATAGTTTCCAAAGAAAGGGGAAAAGAAAAATATACTTTTCCACATTGATTTAAAAAGAAGAAAAATAATTAAATACAATGTCCTCAAAGACTCCAGCTGACTTGAAAGATATGTTATTTCAAACTTTGAAAGGATAGATAATTCTCTCGCTGTACCAGATCACAGAAAAAGATGGAAAGTATTTAGCAAGAAAATTAACTTAAAAACTACTAAAGCCAACAAGAATATTTGATAATATAGGAAATACATGTAAAAATCAGGATCTTTCCTGTATTCCAAGAAAGATTAGATAGAAAATATTGTTTTAAAAAACCAATTATTTTTAAAGATATAAAAAATACAAAAAGGTATAAAGCAACAAAAACACAGAAATATATAAAGTAGCCAGTATAAAACATGCTAATTACAAGAAGATAAAAAAGTTGACTGAAAGGTATAAAACATGACTTAATACATAAGAAATATGCTATGTTTATATATAGAAAAACTAAATATTATAAATATGATAGTGCAAAGGCAACTAAATGGAGAAAGGTTATCTTTATTTTTTTCAAAATATGAGGCTGGAACAATTAGATATTCATATGCAACAAAAAGAAAAGAAACAAAGAAAAAAATAACTTCAATGAATACTTTTCATCAACTACAAAAATTAACTCCAAATAGATGGATCATAAATTTAAATGTAACTCCTAAACCTATAAAACTTATAGAAGGAAATATAGGGGAAAATCTTTAGAGATTTTTAGTTTGAGCTCCTACATGTAAAGAACCTGAAAGTAATCTCTCTCTTCATTACAACAAGAAAAGCACTTTCCTTGGACCCCTCAGAGAACAGGAGTTGCAGGGTCAATTGCTACCCAAAAATCTGTGGAGGAACATCCCAAGTGTTACATCTGAGATGTAATTAACCGGCGCACTAGCTACTGGAGCTATGAACTAGTAGGAACGCTTAAATGGTCATTTTGATGAATTGTTGAAAGCTGCCAGTGAACTAGGGTGAGTAAGAAACTCCCAGGGGGAGTCCTCACATTTCTGTGAACTTCCTATCCAGAAATTCTACCAGTTTTCATGGTAACGCTCTGAGAAAGATCCTCTCTTGACCCTCTCAATCCCCTCTAGCTGAAACTTAACATAACCCTAGGACTCGGACTTAAGCCCAGGTATTCCTTAACGTGAATAGTTCCTCAATCACTTTCTCTGCAGTCACTTATGAGAAGCTTTTAGAGTGTTTCAGAAATCACAGTTGCCTACCACAGCACTCCCTGGGGTTGCCGTTCCAATGAGTCCCTGTTGTAGAGGGCATGGCTTGCTCTTAAAGTTCACTCACTCACCACCCAGGGGCATTCTGCATCCTCTTTTATCATAAAATGTTTTAGTCTTCTTTAGTAACTGTGGCAAAAACAAGAAAAGTCTAAGCCATGACCCCTGTGGGCCAGTAAGAGGACCAGAAAAGACTGAGAACAGTTCTGTGGTTGACAACGTTGATCAAAGTTTAACTGGGGTCTTCCCAATGCTTATGACTATGTATGCAACCCAAATTTAAATACAATCTTCAAGAAAGGGGTGGAAGCAATGCCAAACCAAATAAGATTAATGTCTGCCACCAACCTCAATAGAATGGAACTAGCAATTAGTATTCAATTAAATTGTGGAACAAAGAAGATTTTTATCTTGGGGATCTAGAGTTGTGAGCTTAGATTTATTATACATTCCCTAGGACACTTTTCTTAAATGAAACAATATTGTCGTTTAGTGGATGCTGGGAGGAGTTAGTCTTGGAACCATGGTATTGGGAGATCCCTACATCAACTAGGACTTTTCTGTCACCAGTGGGTGACTGCCAAGAACCCCAAAGAAGAAGATAAGGTCACCTGATGTTGCCCCTGCAGGTAAACATGTAGGACTTAGGACAAAAGTAGGATTTCCAGATTACTCCTTCCGAATCTTTAATACCCCTCTTCCACAATCTCTGCTTCCAGAAAAAAAAAAAAAAGTTGTTTTGGTGATAGGAGGATTTTCTCCTTAGAGAATATTGTGAAAAATGTTTACTTTTGTGAAAATATCTCCTTTAGAGTCAAGCTTGAATCATCTCATGCCCGTAGATATTATTAAATCAATATAGTTTCCTAAGGATTCTACGAGACAGAGTAGACTACATTTTTTTTCTACATTATAGTGAGACTTGAGGGCATCTGTGACTACTGTAGGATGTGTCCTGTCAGTGCTAATAGGGGATATTTCCTGCTTCATCAAAGATAGGTCTAGGCCATAGGCAGTTGCTTCAC
The DNA here is from genome assembly GCF_036562045.2 of Rhinolophus sinicus. NCBI lineage: Eukaryota > Metazoa > Chordata > Mammalia > Chiroptera > Rhinolophidae > Rhinolophus > Rhinolophus sinicus. Next base: position 22,924,610 of record NC_133758.1, on the reverse strand, counting down.
TCCAGGGTCTTTTCTTATCACGTCAAGTGAATCTCCAGAGCCCTCTCCATGGATAGGTGAGGCTTAGATCAGCGTTCACAGGATGCATACATTTCCCAGGGAACATCAGTCGTCCTGTTGGAAGGGTATAATTTAGAAGGTATGAGTAATTAAACATTTGGGTGTGGCTACAATCTAGAGGTTCTTATAAACCAGATAGGCTGTTGAGCTGGAGATGGCAGAAAATGGGGAGTCAGTGGTGGTAGACCAAGAGTATAATTTGAGGGAGGTATGAGAGAGGTAAAACTTAGTAAGCAACCAAAATTAGTGTTATAGCTTTCCATGAACCTTATCTGCCAATGCTCACAGGTGAGAATTTACAGAATCTCGGGTCGTCTTCTCAGTGACGATTACCACTAATTCATCCTGACCACTGATCCTGATCCAACTTATATTCTACAAGTTAGGTTACCGTCTTGTAATTGGGTTACCATCTTTTCCTGTTACGTTTAATTCCCTGCTTTGGCAACCTACCTGCAGGTGTGGGTTCTCTAAGATTCTATCTAGCATGTTCCTAGAACTTCCTGCTCTTGTCCCTGCATTCCAGCTACTTGTTGTCACAGGCCCTAGATGCTGCCTTATCTAGACAAGTGTTGTCCATCATCAGATCTTCCAGATACCAAATCCCTGTCTACCTGAACAGCTTTCCTTTCATCTCTTCCCAAATTTTCTTGCTCCTAAAAATTGCCTAGAACTTGGCTTACAACCTGTGGTCTGGAGCCTCTCTGATTGCTGGCCCCACGCCAAGGGTTTGCCTTGTCACCTGGACTTGAAACGTTTCCTTCTTTTTCCAGTCAGTCCTGCCTGGGATGGAGTGTGAGGACACCCAGGCCTGAGGTTCCCAAAATACAGACATCAAATAAGAGCCAGGAATCAAAGGTCATTTGAACAACTGAGAGTTCTGGACACTCCATAGTGTCAGAAGGCATAACAAAGGCAAGGTTGGAAGTGAGGAATGACTTCTGACAATAATATGTAAAAGAGCAGCTGAAAGTGGAAATGTCTCTGCCTCCAGGCCTCCTATGAGATGATTCCACAAACAGGTTTTGAGCCCTGTTCCATGCAAGGCAGTATGCTAGGTCTTTAAGTGCTTTCTTTTAGGGTTGGAATTTGTGACTCAGTTTCGAGGGCAAGCGCCAACCCATAATTCTGAGGTAGAAAGAGTTGAGTTACATAAGAAATGGGTAAGTAGATGAACGTGGATGTGGTATGTGATAAAAGATACTGACAAATATTACAGAGGGCAAGAAACACGCTAGAAGGTTACATGCTCAGGTTTTATAGTCAGAAAACTTGAGTTCAAATCCAGACTCAACAATTATGATTCCTATAACTCTGAGCAAAATTCTTGGGCTCAGTTTCCTTTTAGACTGAATGACAATAATAATACAAGCTGCCTCAGAGTGTTGTTGTGAGAATTGAATGCAATAATGCAGAAAGGCACTTGGAAATGTCTCTGGCACATTACTATTCGACAGTAAATGTTATCTTTCTTGTTGATAGAAAATAAATCTGTAAGCCAAATGCCAAAGAATAAATATATACATTTGGGGATAAATAGAGTTATTGTAGGTAGAGGTTTGGGGCAGGAGAGTAGCACGATTAAGACCTTGGGTCTTATACTCCAGCTGTGAGAAATTGGCCATATTATTTAACCTCTGAACCTGACTTCCTACACCTTTAAGGCATGTGTGTTTCATGTATTTGGTGAGATAAAGCATGTAAAGTGTTTAAAGCAGTGCCAGGTACTTAGTAAGTGCTCTTCAAGAGGTAAAAATTGTTTTTCCAATCTATGTGAAGTGAAATAAGCCAGCCACAGAAAGAAATACTGGCATCATTCCATGATGTTAGGTATATAAAATAGGCAAATTCATAGAATCAGAGCGGAATGATGGTTGCCAGGAGCTGGCGGGGTGGTGTGGTGGAGAGTTCCTAAATCAATGGGCATAAAATCTCAGGTAAGCAAGATAAATAAACTCCAGAGATCTGCTGTTCAACAGTGCACCTGGAGTCAGCAATAACGTATTGTACACTTAAAATTTCATTAAGAGGGTAGATCTCATGTTACGTGTTCTTACCATAATAAAATAAAATTTAATAAAGAAAGAAAATGACACCAGAAAAAAAAAAGAAGAGGTAACAATTGCTATTAATAGAAGCATTAATTTAGGAATAAGGAGCTGAGGACCTTTGACTAGTGGTGAGACTGGAGGAAAAATCACAAATGCAACAAATAAAGGGAGAGCCAAGGGTGTGTGTGTAGGTAAGTGCCATCCTTTAGTTCACATTTAGATAAGACCCCCGCCCCCCATCCTTAAGGAATTTCCTGGGGAATGTCACCTCCTGGCCCCAGAAGATCCCTCAAGCACAAAGGCTGAGGTGATGGCCCTGGTTTCCCCCAAGATACAGCTGATGCCTGGGTCCTGAGCAGGGCCCAGGTTTATAATATGAATCTGAACATCTGGAACAGCTCTGCAGGTGAGATAAGAATAATTTGTAATTAGCACATCCCCTGTTTAGCAGCATTATTTGCATACAAAGTGGCTTTTATAATTGCTTGGGAACCATTTGTTGACCTTTCTTCTTCAGCAGGCTAAACATTTTTCTTGTTTACACAATAATTTTCTCTGCAAACTCTTCCTTTCGATCTTGCTTGGGGAAGCAGCAAATCAGACTACAAAAGTTGCAAATCCCTTTTAGGGGACAGACAAACAAATGAGTGTTGTCACTGCACGTTGAAATTGACAGACCTCAAGGGGCACAGGGCTCCAAATGCTGATTCAGACTCCCGGGGTAGGTATTAAGCATATGGTTTCCTGGCCCCTGTCGTAGGCTGAATATAATGGAACCGTAGGTGGGTGTAGTAGTCTGCACTTTTAACAGCTGTCCCAGGTTATTAGTGTAAGCAGTTGGGTTTGGGAATCAGCATTTCAGGTAGTAACCTGAATCTCTTTGGAATTTCTGCCCCTGAATCAGTGAACAAGTTGATCAACTGGTCTAAACTCCTGACTTGAGATAGCGATGGGAGGTGGCAGTGTCATAAAGTGCCCCAGAATCCATGTCTCCCTTTCCCTGGGCCAGTGTCTTCCCATTGCCTCCAGCTCAGTGAGAACCAGACATCTTCTTACCACTTGCATGACACAAAGGAAGTCTGCCCTGCCCGCCTAGCTTGCATAAAACATCTACTAAGAGTCAGGCACTTTCACACAACCTTCAAGATATCATTTAATTCATCAGTCAAAGACAAAGGTATTGTTATTATTCAAGTTTTACAGATAATGAGAAAACTAACACTCAGAAGTGGTCATTAATTTGCCCAAGGCCTTATAGCTAAGAACTGCAGAGCCAGGATTACAAGCCAGGTAGATGTATTTTCTGCTGTTCTGTGTGACCTTTTTTAGAAGGGAAATGCATCACGTTCCCCTTGCTCCGTGTAGGGCATTTTTGGCTTTTGCTGACATGAAACAGAGAGAGAGAAGGTCCTCTTGCACTGAGAGACTCACAGCTCAATGGCGAGACAGGAGGGCAGCCCCTCCACTCTCCCCGCTGGCAGCCAGTTCCACCTCCTCTGAGATTCCCTCCCTTTGGCTTATTTCTCTCCATGGTACGTTCTCTATGAGATTCCTGTCCGATCCCAATCCTCTCAAACGACAGACCAAGCTTCTTGAAGGCAGGGCTTGTGACCTATCTGGGGTCATGCTCATCCCACTCCCCCCCCTGAAAACACCCTCCTGGTGCTTGACCCATGGTCTCACTCACACTTTGCATGCAGTAAAGATGCCTTCTGGGAAAGGATAACTATAATGAAAGCATATGAATTAAGGATTCTCAGTGCTGAACCAGAGATATGATTCAACATAAGGTGTCTCCTGACCTGTCAGCCTTTCCTTTCCAGGGACCCCAGAAGAATAAGCGTGCCAAAGGAGGAAATTATACAAATGTACACATCCATTTACACAGTTGTTTCAGAATACCTTAAGTAGTGAGGCATTTCTAAGTTGTGTCCCAAAAGAAATTGTATACATTTTAAGTACTCAATTGAATGATACATGCTGGTATGCCTGCCCACATCTGGATGTTTCTTGTGGACCTCAGTCAGGGGCCTCCTTTGTCTCCATGAACCGAGTCTTTTAGGGTACAACTCCAGGACTTTGTTCAAACACGTGAAATTCTGAGAGCTTGTCCGTACTAGTGTCACGAGACCTGGAGCTTCAAGCATACTCATAGAGTTCACCCACTTACTTGCGTAATTTAGCTAATGATTAGGAGAAACCAGATAGAAATAAGGTGAAAAACCCATGTATGGATCTGAAAACCACATATTTCCTCTGGGGAAAATGGGAATGTTTGTTCTGGACAGAGAGGAGACCTGAGAGGAGTTAGGGCATCTGCCTTGGTACAATTGATGAACTGTCATGAAGAAGAAGGACTAGCCCCAAAGGAGGAAGTATTTCTGTGTATATAAATAAAACTTGCCTATCGAGGAATCGAACTCATTGAGGTATCCATAGGACAAGGCTTTGAAATTTTCCAGTCTCAGCTTTCAACTGTGCTTCATTGAACCCCTTCTTCGTACAGGGTAGTATTAGACATCTTGTCCTAATTCTAGAATTATTTTTTCAGTTAGTGAAATTTACATTAGTAATTTTTTTCCCTCCCCTCCCCTCCCCTCCCCTCCCATCCCTTCTCCTCCCCTCTTTCTTCTGCAGTGCTCTGCTGTCCTCTGCTTTCCTCCTCCGCTGCCTTCTCCTCCTCCTCCTTCTTCAGTTTACTTGAAGATGTGGTATGAGGCATACATTTAAAACATTTTCTACTTTTATTGAACTGCCAATATTTAAATAATACAGTTTGGTACATTTTGACATTTATGTATCCATTAAACTACCCCAACAATCAAGGTAGTGAACATAATTCATCATACCCAAAAGTTTTCTGGTGTCTCTTCCATGATCATTTATCCTCTCACCCTGTCTCAGGCAATCAGTGATCCATTTTCTGTCACTATGCATTAATTTGCATTTCTTATTATTTCATGTAAATGCAGTTATACAGTATGTACTCTTTTTTGCCTAGCTCCTTTTACTCAACATACTTATTTTGAGATTCATCCATGTTGTAATGTGTACCAAAAGTTTATTCCTTTTATGGCTGTGTAGTATGCCATTGTATGGATAGCCCACTATTTGTTTATCCATTTCTTGTTGATGGACATATGGGTTGTTTCCAGTTCTTGAAGATTACAAATAGAGCTGCTACGAGTATCCATGAATGAATCTTTATGTAAACATGTTTTTATTTCCTTTCAATAAATATTTAGGATTGGAATGGCTGGATCATATAGCAGGTGTTTTTACCTTTCTAAGAAACATTAAACTCTTTTTCAAGTTTCTTGTATCATTTAACATCCACAGGAATGTACATGATGTCCGGTTTGTTTGTTAACACTTGGTTTGGTCAGTCTGTTAAAGTTTACCCATTCTAACAGGTATCTGTGTGGCTTTTATTTTCCTTTTCCTAATTAATATATTTTATGTGTTTATTTTAAATTTGTTCATCTTCTTTCATTGAATGTCTGTTGAAATCTTTTGTTCATATTTTTATTGGGTTGCTTGTTTTTTTTATATTACATTTAGCGAGTTCCTTATATATTCTGGACATAAGGCTTTTATCAGATATAAAATTTGTCAATATTTTCTCCTTGTCTGTGAGTTGTTTTTTTCACTCTCTTAACAGTAGCTCTTGAAGAGTATCATATTTAAATTTGAGAAAGTCCAATTTATCTATTTCTTCTTTTTATAAATCATGATTTTGGTACATATCTAAGAAATTGTTTTCTAAGCCAGATACACAAAATTTTCCTCCAGTTTTCTTCTCAAAGTTTTCTTGTTTTAGGAATTACATTTAGCCTATAATCCATTTTGAGTTAATATTTGCATATGGTGTTAGTATGAATCTAAGTTTACTTTTATGTATGTGTGTGTCCAATTGTTCAAGTACCTTTTGCAGGAAACATTGCCTTTCTACACTGAATTTTGCACCTTTGTAGAAAAGAAGTTTTCCATATATGTGGTGATCTATTTCTGGACTCTATTCTGCTCATTGGTATATTTGTGTATTTTTATGCCAACAGAATACTGTTTTAATTGCTGTAGCTTTCTCATAGGCTTCGTGTCAGGTAGTGTTAGCTATTGGGCTTTTTTTCTTCTTTTTCAATATATAGGTACTATCTATTTCCATAAGAATTTAAGAATCTGTTTGTTAATATCTACCAAAATACCTGCTGAGAATTTCATTGGAATTGCATTGGATCTAGAGATGAATTTGAGAAAAATTGGCACGTTGACAATACTGTCTTCCTCATGACCACATTTATTTAGGCTTTCTTTAATTCCTCTCGGTAATATTGTACAGTTTTTAATGTGTTTATTTTGCATAATTCTTTCAAATTTCCCCTCCATATTTCATATTTTCTGATGCTATTTTAAGTAGTGCTTTTTAAATTTCAATTTGCAATTTTTATTTGATAGTATATAGAAATACAGTTGATTTCTGTATATTGATTTTATATTCTACAACCTTGTTCAACCCTCTTATTAGTTATAGTAACTTTTTTTTGTGTAAATTCCATCAGACTTTCTCCATAAATTATCATAGCATCAGTGACTAAAGACAATTTTTATTCTTCCTTTTCAATCTGGAAGACTTTATTTCCTCTTTTTGCCTGATTACACTGCCTAGAACCTACAGTACAATGCTAAGTAGAAGTGATGAGAGCAAACTTGCCTTATTCCTGCTCTTAAGGGGAAAGCATCCAGTCTTTGACCAGTAAGTATAAAGTTAGCTGTTTTTATAGATGCCCTATATCAAATTAAAATAAAAAGAAGTCTCCTTTTATTCTTTGTGAGAATTGTTATTATGAATGGATATTGGATGTTGTTAAAGGCTTTTTCTGAAATGATCATGAAATGATTTATTGAAATGATCATGTGAGGACATCATCAAAATGGTGGCATGAGGTGAGCCTCTGGAAATCTCCCCTGGAATTTACAACAAATTGAACAACTGTCACTCCACAAAGGACTCCCTGCACAGCAGACAGGCAAGATGAAGAGGCCTACTACTGAATTCACCTAAAGGTGGGCGAATTGTGCGAGTGGGGGAGGAGGGAAGGGAGAAGTGCAGAGACGGGCCCTGCAGGCCCAGGACGCAGACCTAGCTCAGTGCTCCAAGCACGCTGCATCCCGGAACTACTGCAGCTGCAGAAGAGGGAAGAACTTGGACTGTTAGGGCTCCCCGTTTATGGCCCACAGGGCTGAGGGGACAGCATATAACACGGCTGAACCCAACGCTCACGGCAGAGATCTCAGAGCAAAGACTGGGGGAAGAAAGCTGAAAAGGTGGTTTAAGCCCTCACTGCCGAGCAGAGAACGGAGGCCTTAGGCACTGAGACTAGCCGCCCTCTCTTTACCCTCCCAGAGCTCGCCCCACCCCCACCTGCCCAGTGCTAGAAGTGGAACAGTAGCAGTGTCAGAACAAAAGAACAGAAGATTTGCAGTTCTGAGAACTGTGGTCTGCAGACACAAATTTGCAGCCCAACCAGTTCCAGGAAAGGGGAGGGAGCTATGGAAGCAGGACCGGCTGTGGTGGTGGTCGCTGCCATTGCTCTGGGTCACCTCTCACAACTCACCCCACCCCTGTCTCCACCTATCTGGACGGATCCCTGCAGGAGTAAACAGAACTGCTGAAACACACAGGCTCTAAATCTGGTACAAGAAGAGCTTTGGAACTTCAAAAGCTCTCTGCATCCCCACCCGGATGCGGCAACTATGACCCAGGCGAACTGTAAACAGAGGAGAAGCCCGCCTTCCAGGGAATCCCCCCATTGTGTGAGATGCTGGAATAGTGCAGAGAAATCATAACACTCCAGTGTGAGAGAGAAAAAAAGGCTGCAGTTGGAGAGAAAATAAAACATTCTACCAACACGTACTTGAAAACAAAATAAAGACCTCGTCCTATCAACCTGTTGCAGAACCCACTTCTGTAGATGTCTAGGAAGATAAATAATAAATCATTAATTGCCATGAATAACCAAGTCAACAAGACAGCTAAGAAAGAAAGTGAAAAGAGTCCAGGAAATGAACTTAAAGGTATAAAAATATGTGACTTAAATGACAGAAAATTCAAGATTGCAGTTCTGAAAAAACTCAATGAGATGCAAGAAAACACAGAAAGGCAGTTTAATGAACTCAGAAACACAATCAAAGAACAACATGAACATTTTACCAAAGACACTGAAATTTTAAAAAAGAACCAAATAGAATTTCTGGAGATTAAGAACTCAATAGAAGAAATGCAGAATGAAACAGCCAGTTTAGGTAGTAGAGTTGACCAGATGGAAGAAAGAATCAGTGACATAGAAGATAGAAACCTGGAAATGACACGGATGGAAGAAGAAAGACTTGAGACTTAAAAGAAATGAAAGAACTCTACAAGAACTTTCTGACTCCATCAGAAAGAGCAATATAAGAATAATGGGCATACCATAAGGAGAAGGCAGCAGAAGGGAACAAAGAGTATATTCAAACAAATAGTCAATGAGAACTTCCCAAACTTGTGGAAAGAACTGGATCCTCGAATCCAAGAAGCAAATAGAACACCTAATTACCTCAACCCCAACAGGCCTTCTCCAAGGCACTTTGTATTGAAGCTGTCTAAAATCAACGACGAAGAAAGAATCCTCAAGGCAGCCAGGGAAAAGAAGATGGTAACCTACAAAGGAAAGCCCATTAGATTGTCATCAGATTTCTCAGCAGAAATTCTATAAGCCAGGAGAGAGTGGAACCAAATATTCAAACTACTGAAAGAAAGAAATTATGAGCCAAGAATAATATATCCAGCAAAGATATCCTTTAGATATGAAGGAGGAATAAAGACCTTTCCAGACATACAGAAGATGAGGGAATTTTTTAATACACGACCTACACTACAAGAAATACTAAAGGAGGCTGTTCGACCATCATCAACAGGGACATTTTTGGCAACCAAAACATAAAAAGGAGAAGAGTAAAGGCCTGAACTGGAGTACAGGAATGGAGAAAGTAAGCGTGCTGAAGAAAATGGAATACTCTAAACATCAAACTTTCTTTAATGGTAACCACTCAAAAAAAATCCAGAACTGAAATATATACTGTAATAAAAGAAGAAACAGAGGGGAAAAGTCATAGAATACCACCACACAGAAACACTAGACCACAAAAAGCCAAAGAAACAATGGAGACACAGTCTTATCAGAAAACTAAAGATAGAATGACAGGAAATCCTCATATATCAATAATCACCCTAAATGTAAATGGACTGAACTCACCAATTAAAAGACACAGAGTAGCAGTTTGGATCAGAAAACTAAACCCAACCATATGCTGTCTCCAAGAGACACATCTCAGCTACAAGGACAAGCAGAGACTCAAAGTGGAAGGGTAGAAATTGACACTCCAAGCAAAAGGTATCCAGAGAAAACCAGATGTAGCCAAAATGATATCAGATGAAACAGACTTCAGGGTGAAAAGGTAACAAGAGACAAAGATGGACATTTCATAATGGTAAAGGCAATTATACAACAAGAAGACATAACAGTCATCCATATTTATGCCCCCAATCAGGGAGCACCAAAATATACCAAGCAACTACAAACAGAACTAAAAGGAGAAATTGACCAAAACACTATACTAGGGGACCTAAATATATCATTGACAGCTGTGGATAGATCATCCAAACAGAAAATAAATAATGAAATAGCAGCCCTAAATGACACATTAGATGAAATGGACATAATTGACTTTTATAGAGCACTTCATTCTAAAACATCAGACTATACATTTTTTTCGAGTGTACATGGAACATTCTCAAGGATAGACCATATATTGGGACATAAAACTAGCCTCAGCAAATTTAAGAAGATTGAAATCATATCAAGCATATTCTCTGATCACAAGGCTTTGAAATTGGATATCAACTGCAAAAAGAAAGCACGAAAAACCATAAATATGTGGAAATTAAACAACATACTTTTAAAGAATGACTGGGTCAAAGAAGAAATTAGAGGAGAGATCAAAAGACACATACAAACAAATGAGAATGAAAATACATCCTACCAAAATTTTTGGGATGCAGCAAAAGTAGTTTTAAGAGGGAAATTTGTATCATTACAGGCCTATCTCAAGAAACAAAAAAAATGCCAAATAAATAACCTCATGTTACACCTTAAAGAACTAGAAAAAGAAGAACAAATGAAACCCAAGGTCAGTAGAAGAAAGGAAATAATAAAAATCAGAGCAGAACTAAATAAAATAGAGAACAGAAAGACAATAGAAAAATTAATGTGACAAAGAGCTGGTTTTTTGAAAAGATTAACAAAATTGACAAACCCTTGGCTAGACTCACTAAGATTAAAAGAGAGAAAACACTAATAAACATAATCAGAAATGAAAAAGGGAACATTATAACGGATGCCACAGCATATCAAAGTGTCCTTCAATAGATGAATGGATAAAGAAGTTGTGGAATATATACACAATGGAATACTATTCGGCGGTAAGAAAAGATGAAATAGGACCATTTGTGACAACATGGATGGATTTTGAGATTATAATGCTAAGCGAAATAAGTCAGACAGAAAAAGCAGAGAGCCAAGCCAGCCCGGTGGCTCAGGTGGTTGGAGCTCCGTGCTCCTAACTCCAAAGGCTGCCAGTTCGATTCCCACATGGGCCAGTGGGCTCTCAACCACAAGGTTGCCAGGTCGATTCCTCGAGTCCTACAAGGGATGCTGGGCAGCGCCCCCTGCTACAAGATTGAACACGGCACCTTGAGCTGAGCTGTCGCTGAGCTCCCGGATGGCTCAGTTGGTTGGAGTGAGTCCTCTCAACCACAAAGCTTGCCGGTTCGACTCCCACAAGGGATGGTGGGCTGTGCCCCCTGCAACTAGCAACGGCAACTGGACCTGGAGCTGAGCTGCGCCCTCCACAACTAAGATTGAAAGGACAACAACTTGACTTGGAAAAAAGTCCTGGAAGTACACACTGTTCCCCAATAAAGTCCTGTTCCCCTTCCCCAATAAAATCTTTAAAAAAAGAAAAAAAGAAAAAGCAGAGAACCATATGATTTCACTGATATGTGGTATATAAACCAAAAACAACAAAAAAACAAGACAAACAAATGAGAAACATAAACTCATAGACACAGACAATAGTTTAGTGCTTATTAGAGGGTAAAAGGGGAGGGAGGTGGTATATGAGGGTAAAAGGGATCAAATACATGGTGATGGAAGGAGAACTGACTCTGGGTGGTGAACACACAATGGGATTTATAGATGATGTAATACAGAATTGTACACCTGAAATCTATGTAACTTTACTAATAATTGTCACCCCAATAAACTTTAATTAAAAAAAAGAAAAGAAATGATCATGTGGATTATTTTTCTTTATTTCTTTAGATTTTAGTTTACTGTTTTTTTGTGTGTGTTTTTTTTTAACATGGTAAATTACATTGATTTTCAAATGTTAAACTAACCTTGCATTCCCAGGGTAAACCCCACTTGATCACGAAGTCTGTCCTTTTTATATATTGTGAGATTTAATGTGCTAAATTTGTGTTATAATTTTTCGTCTGTGTATATAAGGGATTTTGGTATGTAGTGTTTTTTTTTTTTTCCTTGTAAAGTCTCTCTGTGCTATGTCTTGCAGATATTCCAAATCTTTATGCATAATATTCTTGGCGATCTCCCTTACCTGACACAGGTGTGAATAAACAGGGAAAGAGTAAACTCCCTTCACTAACACTGTACTTCCCTAAAGGCTTACCTTTTCCTGAATCATCTTCCCACTGGGACTGGGGAGGGGAAGAACAGGTGGTGGCTTATTGAGGGGGAACTATCTGTGGCCTCTCATAAAGCCCTGGAAGGAGGGGTCTTGCTGCAACATCTCACAGTGAGTGGGGTCTTTGACCTTAGTCATTATCCAGGGCAACAGGAAGAGCCTCCAAAAAAATCTGGGTTCAGACGTTACAGTGAAAGATCTTATCAAATATTCCAAAGAACTTCTTACTGATTACAAGGTCACTGAAAAGGTTGAAACAGATACTGGATGATATGGGAATAAGCAACTCTTATCTGGGATGTGGGGAAAGTAGTTTCTATATCAAAGTCATAAATTCAATATAGCTGTTCCTATCCAACATCGTTTTAAAAAAATGAATTTATAGAATAGGATAGGACCTATATTATCAAGTATACCACATACAGTAGAATTTCCTGACACTTTTGTTTCATTCTCATTCACTTCCTCTCTCAATCACATATATGTTCATGTTGCAGTGTAAAATGGAGTTCTTTGGTAGAATTTTGAAGCTGTTGAGTTAAAGGACTTTCATACTGAGAAGCTGTGATCCTCTAAAGTGGCAGGAGAGCTTATGCAATAAGATAAAGTTCCTCGCTGTTGCTGATAGCCCTGTAGGTTTTGCCTCTAAGTCAAAATCTGCTTTGACTTTGTCACATTTAAGGTACTATTGAACAAGATTTCTTAAAACAGACTGCTACCTTTGCAAAACAATGGAGAAGCATAACAATCTGAGGATAGCCAATCTGAGGGTGCTCTGTGCCCCAGCTCACTCCACCCACTCTGTGACTTTGATTCAGAGGAATGGAGCTCGTGTCTCCTCTCCACAGAGGTGTCGGGCCACAGGACTTGCTACAAAACAACCAGGCAACACAGGAGAGTTAATTCTCCTGTGCCTTCTGGGTTGTCAGCACTGTTCTCAAACTGTGTTCCAGCCCCTGAAACAAGGGGCTGCTCTCAGGAGGCTCTCCGTTAACTTGGCAAACAGAACTAACTCACCTGAAATAACTCACAGACCAAGGGCTCAGCAGCATATAACATCAGTACCAAAGGAGTTCAGAGGCAACCCAGAAGGGATGAACAGGTGGGGAAGGCTTCTCTGCGGTAGACTGGACTCACCATGAAGGATGGGTTAGCTTCAGAAACCCAGAGGAGAAGATAGGGACATTCCAGGGTCAGAAGACAATAGTTCATGGATGTGAATGTGTCACACAGATTTTGTCTTCCATCAGGTACACACTCCAGAAAACTGAAACAGCCTATTATGTGCTCCAACTAATTCTCTAATCTGGGTGTTAGTCCAATGCCACGAAGAGTGAGGTTTTCATTATATCTAAATGCATGACCGCATATTAGATAATTGACTACCTTTCTCATGCAGCTATTCTATCTCTAAAACCTGTGGCATGTGGCAATGGCTTAGTTCTGTAAGGAGCTGCTTGGTAAACTCAAGATCTTCCACCTACCCTCAAATGTCCATTTGTAGAAAAAAGTGAGACCCACTAAAAGAAGTAGGAGACATAACTATGAGCCAATAACAATCCAACCAGCAGGCTCCATACACAAGGAAAATATTCAGGGTCATAGAGAGGTCAGGGTGAGGACCAATATGTCAGGGGAGGCATCCTGGAAGAGGCTGATGTTTATGTTTGTGGCAGTCTTATGGGTCCTATCTGGCCAACCCTTCTCAGCAGTGACTCAGCAAATTGATTTCAGAGGCAGCCTCTGGGCACTTCCATGCCGCTGATGGGTTTATAATGAAAATGCTGACGCACTGCTAAGTTGCATTGGGACTGTTGAGCAGCACTACAGAATTGAGTGCGTCATTTCCCTCTGAACAATGTGTCTCATTCATTGCTTGAAGTGTGACCATTCATGTTGAAAATGAAATTCCTCAGAGTGATCTGCTTGGGGAAATTATTCAGAGCTACTCACTTAAAGATCTTGCTATCTTTTGTGGTCCTCAATTAAAGCTCACAAGAACCTCTCCAGGGTGAGGAGGTGCCAATCTAGGCGTTGAGAGAAGAAAAAGGGATGAAAACGCAAAGCTTGCATGAACTTTCAAAAGTCATCTTTAAGGACTCCAGGGAGCAGCTAACATTGATTACAACTAAAACACCTAGAGTAAAAGAAAGAACCATGGACTTGAAATTGGGAAACCTTTTCGCTAGTCCTGATTCTGTCCATAGCTACCTGGTGCATTTGCGTAATTCAGATATGTACACATTTTTAGACATAGAAGGAATAACGTAGCTTAAACTTTTTTTTTTTTTGCTAAAAATAGAAAACATAAGGCATACAAAAAAAATCTGATAATAATACCTGGTTTCCATCACCCTAATTAATAAGCTGGAATATTTTACTATGTTTGTTTTGTCTCTTTTTAAATATACAAATGACTAATATGTTATGGATAAAGGAAGCCTTCTTGTACCCCTCACCCAATATGCAACCACTACCATGAGTTTGATGAGTATGTTTCTTTACTCTGTTTAACATTCTATAGAGTTGGTTATATATATGTATATGTGCATTACAATATTTTATTACGGATTTTACATTTTTACATAATAGGCTTTGATGCTATATACAAAATATTATTCTGAAACTTACATCTCAATCTACATTTGGTTTTATTTCTACCACCTTATTTGTGTGTTCTTTTCATGTTACTTTTGCTTTACTTCTGTTTTTCCCTTTATTAGCAGTCTTTATTGGATTGGTATCATTTTCTTTATTTTTGCTCTTTTCCCACTTATACTGGCTTTTAAGTTATGTATTTTATTTCTATTCTTTTAGTAGTTCCCCTCAAATTTTCAATATACATACTCCATTACTAATTTTTTAACAAAATGTAGAAGGGAGAACCTTAGTGTACCTCATTACTCCTTAGATTTCCTCACTCCCATTGGCCATGCCACTACTGTCTAGAATTTTTAATTCCAACATGTTGTAAACACAAAAGCGTATTTTCTTTAATAGTTACAATAAACATCTATGTATTTTTATCATCACTATATCCAGTTTCATTGCTCTCCAACTTTCTTGAATCCCATTCCTAACTTCTTTTTTTGTTTTTGCTTTTTTTAAGTTTCAGGGATACAAAACAGCAAACCAATGCAATAGTTAGACATTTACACCCCTCACAAAGTGATAACCACTCCCCATCTACTACACCTCTGACATTGTATGTATCTATTACAATTTTATTGACTATATTCCCTGTGCTGTACTCCACATCCTGTGACTGTGTGTGTGTATATACATATATATATTTAATTATAGTTGACATTCAATATTATTCAACTTCAGCTTCAGGTGTATAGCACAGTGCTCAGGAATCTACACAATCTATAAAGTGATTCCCCCTGATAAGTCCAGTGCCCATCTGGAACCCTACATGATGTTTACAACATTATTGATTCTATTCCACATACTGTATTTCACATCCCTGTGGCTATATTGTGACTACCAATTTGTACTTTCTAATCCCTTTGCCTTCTCCCCCACCCCAACCCCTCTCCCATCTAGCAACCATCAGTCCACTCCTAACCTCTGAATTTGTTTTCCTTGTTGATAAATTATATCCTTTAATAGTTCTTACAGTGAGGATCTGATAGTAATAAACTTATTCCTTAAATGTCTGGAGATGCCTTCATTTTACATTTACTCTTGAAGGCATAACATTCTACATTCACAATTATTTTCCCACAACACTTTAAACTAGTTCTTTCATTAATGAAAAAATGAGGTGTCAACCAGACCGCTGTTCTTCTTAGGTAATTTGTCTCCTCTTATTGGGTTTTACAGTCTTCTCTCCACAGCAGTGTCTATGTGTGGATATATTTTTATTTCTCCTGCTGCACGCACAGTGGGTTTCCCTAATCTGAAGGATTCTGTCTCTCTAATTTGGGAAAATTTCAGCCATTACGTAACTCTTTCAGACTCTCTCCCTTATTCTTTATATGTATTTTTCTTCTGAAATTCTTACTAGATAGGCTGGTACTTCTCAGGCTCCATGCCAATTTCTCTTTTGTTTTTCTACCACTTTGTCTTTCTGTTTTCATCCTAGGAAATTTTCTCAGTTCTATCTCTCATGTTGCAAATTCACTGGTTGTGTTAGCCAAATATTTAGCTCAATATCATGTTTCCTAGTCCCGTCCTTTATTTATTTAAGGATTTCAAAGATATTAATTGTTTAAATGTCCTTTCAGCTTTTTCCATTATTTCTATTACCTTGAACGAGAATTCTCCCATTTCTTTGACTTACTCATCTCTTGAGGAGTTGCCTCCTGTGACCTTTTCATGGAAGGCCATTTTATGATTGCCCATACCTCTTGGTGTCTGGACCCCCAAGAGGCCTTATGTTAGCAGTTCAGCTCCATTCTCAGTGCCCTTACCTAGAATAGCCTGGGAACCAGGCTCATGTGTGACTCTTGACTTAGGCCATAGGCTTTGGGAAAGCATCATGTTTCTAGAAGCCACTTGGGCTGACAAGAGGGGGTGTTCCAATCTCTATGCAGTGTAGTCTGAGCCCAGTTTGATGTCCATACATTCCCATTTTAGGGCTTCAGCTGGATCATCTTTACATAGGTAATCTCATCCCTTCTGCATTTCTTTTGGTCCTTTGATTTTTGGGGGTGATATTTAGTGTATTTTGGTATCTATTTTAAAATAAATAAATGCATTATGTTCTGTGTGTTTGGCATTCGAAGAGTATATTATACATAAACTGTCCTCTATTATGCAAGTATGCTTCATTTTTCAGATAGGGAAACTAAGCCCCAGGAAAGTGAGATAGCTTTCCCAAGCCACAACCTACTTATTGCCAATACATGCATACCTCGGAGATATTACAGGTTCAGTTCCAGAACACGGCGATAAAGTGAATATTGCAGTAAAGCAAGTCACACAAAATTTTGCATTTCCCAGTGCATATAAAAGTGATGTTTACACTATACTGTAGTCTATTAAGTGTGCAATAGCAGATTTCTTAAGAAAATGTATATACTTTAATTAAAAAAACACTTTATTGCTAGAAAATGTTAACAATATCTGAGCTTGTTGGAAAAATGGCACCAATAGATTTGCTCATCTCCGGATTGCCACAAACCTTCATTTTGTAAAAAATTTAATATCTGCAAAGTGCAATAAAATGAAGCACAATAAAGGGTGCTTCTATGTACGGGTGTGCCTGTACCTAGATTATGAAGCACTGCTTCTCTGCCTTAAACGCACTGTTCATTGTCTCTTCACCTCAAGATTTTTGATGTTCAAAATGAGAATGTAATGTCTACCTTGCCTGTCTCAATTTACTATTGAGAATTGCAGGAATTGACGTTGCAAATAAATGTGAAAGTATTTTGAAAATAAAAAGCTTAGTTTCTCATTAACATCATCATTTTTAAAGTTCTATTGTGCTGGAGACTATAAGTGATGTCAGTATTTACTTTCATTGCTAAGAAATTAGTTCTGATTTTTTCTACTGTAGAATTTGCTTTCTTCATATACCATTTCTACCCTCAAAGTCACTTCTGATGTTAAATAAAATGAGATCTCTTAGATAGAAGGGAATGTACTAGCATCAACTCACAGAGACTGAAGAATAAATTCATTTTCGTACATTCAACAAACATTTGTTGAATACCAATGTATTCATGCACCTAAGTTTTACCTGGGATATAGTAAGTACATTATTATTGTTTTTAATTTATTGTGGTGGCATTATTATTTTTTGTTTTTAAGAAACAACGTTTTTTATTTTAGATTTATAGAAAACTTTAGATGTATAGAAAAACTGCTAAGATAGAATTCCCATGTACCCTACCCCCATTTTCCGCTATCATTAGCATCTTACAATTTACGGTAGCTTTGTCACAATTAATGAACCAATACTGACACATTTTTATACTTTATTCAGATTTTCTTAGTTCTTACCTCTTTCTCTTCTAGGATCCCATCCAAGGTACCATATTACATTTAGGCTTCATGTCGCCTTAGGCTCCTCTTGCCTGTAAGAAAAAGTCAGACTTTCCATTGGTTTTAAGGGCTACTGGTCAGATATTTGGTAGAATGTCCCTCAAATGGGATTTGTCAGTTTTTCTCATAATTAGAATGGAATTATGGCTGTTTTGAGGCAGATCACAGAGGTGAAGTGCCATTCTCATCACTTCTTATCAAGGGGATACACTATCCAGAGACATCATTTTGTATGTTTGAGGTGATGTTTGTAAGGTTTATCAACTGGAAAGTTCCTTTTTCTCCCTTGTTCATACTGTATGGAATCTCTTTGGAAGAAAGTCACAATGGGCAGCCTACACTGGGAGAGTGGGGCGTTGTGTTCCACTTCCTTGAGGGCTGATTATTTACATCAGTTATTTGAAATTGTTCTGCTTGGCAGATTTGTCTGTTCTCCCGTTTATGTATGTATGTATGTATGTATTTATTTATTTATTTACTTATTTACTTACTTACTCATTTACTCACTCACTCACTTATATCAATATGTATTAGAAGGGGTTCAGAACATGCCACCTCAAAATACACCACTTTGACATATTGATTATTTTGACCTGAAGACACTTAAGAAACAACAGATGCAGAGAGAGCTCTCTGACCCCCCTTTATCTACCTAAAACCAGGTTTTAAAATTTCTCATAAGAAAGGTGCCCTCTCTGTACCTGGATGAGAAGAACATTCTTATCACCAGAGACTGACGTTCGATTTCGACGTGGACCTGTAAAAACAAACCTACCGAAATAAACCCAACCTTCCATTAGTTTCTGCCATCTATTTCCTAGTCACTACCTTAGAATTTGGTACCTCTAATTCAAACCACCTTTGTCTTGTTGCATTCTCACAATTTATGGTTCTTTGTTCAAAAAGGTATATAAGTGTTGGGGCCTAAGGGCTTCTTCAGGTCTTCAATTTCCTTCTGAAGACTCCTGTGTACATGTAAAGGTAGTAAATAAAATTTGTGTGATTTTCTCTAGTTAATCTGTCTCATGTCAGTTTCATTCTTAGGCCCAGCCTCAAAACCTCAGACAGTAGAAGGAAGTTTTCCCTCCCCTACTGATTCATGGATATTTATTTTATTTTGCTACTTTATTTATTTTGTTGTCCAAATTGTTTCAGCTTTGGCTATTGGGAGCTCTTGTCTCTTGTGTTTCTTTGACATTCCTGCTACGTGTGTGTGTGCGTGTGTGTGTGTGTGTGTGTGTATTTGAAAATTTCTTACTTTTTGGTGCTGCAAGATTCTCTAGGCTTATCTTACATATTTCCTGCCCCAGTCCTAGAATCAGCTATTTCTCCAAGGAGCCCTTGTTCCTTTTAATAATGAGATTATTGACTAAAACAAAATGTTGCATTAAATCCAACATGACTAGAAATTTTTTTTATTATTATTCATTCTCACTTATAAAATATTTGGTACTTGTCTTGTCAGTCACACAGAAATGCTGAGAGCAGGGTCAAAGGGCTTCAGAAAACCATTAGATTTCTTTGAAAGGGATGACTTTCAAAAGGGGGATGTACAACTTCTGGAGAAAAATAGGAAATTCCACAAAGATAATAGATAACTTCACCTTCATTTGCCAACTGAGACTACACACATCTTCTAAATATGTGTTTGATATTGAATTATCAAATGGAAATTTGTTAAATGCCAAGGAAATTAACATGGGAAATGTACGAAATTTTAAAAAACAGAATTCTTTCTCTTTAGTCCAAACTGAGTGTGATACCTCAGCAGTTAGTAATAAGCTATTGTTGTTGGTTTAAACAAAGAACCTAAGATGTTTATTATTCCAATGTATCTGTTTATGTGTGCTTAGACTCTAAAGCCTAATTTTATTTGCAAGGTTCCCCAACAGAATAGTTGATAGATATAGCAAAAGCCCAAAGGACAGCACACTGAGCCTTTGGAAAACTAGTTTCATTTCCAAAAGCAAGGCAGAGACATTGAAGCTTAAAGGGAGTAGATCCTTAGGATAAAGTCATAGCTAATGTAAGGTTTTCAGAATAAAATGTAAGATTTCAGGGAAGTCTAGGGACCAATTATATGATGTTCAAAGGAAACAGTGAACACTACTGAGCTTTAGTTTTTACCCTATGCTTAAGGCAAATATGTGCAAATCATTCTACTAGACATTGGGGAATAAAAGATTATTTTTGTTGCTTTTTGTGATAATGATAATGAAGAGGAGGAGAATGACATGCAGATGATGGTTCTAGGTGCCTGAGTTTTAATTTGCTTTAGTTCAGAAATAATCATAGTGATGTCACTTGACTTTGGTCTGGTTCGCTCTTGAACAGAAAGGGACCAGATCCTACGGGAAGGTTTCTTTTGACCTTTTCTTTGAACCTGCCTCTCCCACCTCAATTGCATGGTATAGTATGCGCATGTACCACCCTCCAAGATAGCAAATTCGTTTCTCAAATGGAGTTTTCCATCCCAGGAAGGCCAGGTGTACAAGCCCTCCTTATCTCCCATCAGCTCAAAGACAAAAATGTCTTATGAATATAAGATTTGTAAAAATTTAACCTCCCAGTAATGTGTAAAGAAAAAAAAAAATAAATAGGAGGAAGCAATGTGGTGGGGGGAGACCAAGCAGAACAAGAGTGGCTACAGAAAGAATGATCTTCCAGTGGTTTCCACTGGGGCCCCTGAGATGGGTTGTCTGGCTACTTAATAAGAAGCAAATTCTCCAATGGGAAAACAACCCAGTACTCACGTAATACTTGACCATCGAAGGAGAACGGGATGCTAATGAGAGCAGTCCAAGGGGAGGGACTTCAAAAGCAAATCCCCTAGAATGACAGACCCACGTTAGGGCTCAGGCACTGAAAAAGAGTGAGGAAGGACTGAGTGAGCCAGCATAGCAAACACCTGGACCCCCAAGGGTCCTCCATGTTGGCTGTCTTCTCTGGCTTGATCACCTGAGAAGGATCCCAATTTCTTATTCAAAGTTGTCTCTTTGGCGACATTGGCTACTCTTCTCAAAACTGTCACTTCAAGGCTCAAGAGGAACCTGAGGGGTAAGGCATAACTCTTTCTTTGACTTTGTCACCTTCTGCTAACAATTAGAAATTCTTTTCTACCTGTTCATGGGTGGGGGAAATGATGGATTTCTAAACTTTCTTTCTTTTCCTCTTCACCCACCAAAATGAAAACGCAATGTTGTATATGTGTGTATATATTTATGTACATATATATATGTACATATCATTTTCCTAGTATTAAAACATTTGATGCTTGTTAGCCAATAATATAGATGATTTGAAAGCCTTTTGAAAATGGGATCCTATTTTTGACGCCATGAAATGATATAGCTGTGATTTCACAAAGAGCATCTTTCAATTAGTTTATTTTCAACCCTCTTCCACGCCTCAACTCCAACTCCAATTTAGATTACAGTGTTAAAAAGATCATCATAAAATGTAGCCTTGTACAAGGAGATGATCTAATTATTCAGCCTTGCTGTACCAGCCTAATAAATTATGCAGTTTTGCCCGCAGTATTTCACCTGAGAGAATGAATGTGACAAATACTATAGCGCATGAATTCTCCAGCCAGCCTGTGTAGGTGCCAGAGCAGAGAGTGTTTAGTGGCACGTTCTGAGAATTGGTTTTACAGAGCTTGAAGAGTGAATGTTAACAATTCTTCTATTTTATTTTATTTTTTTTTTATTGAAGTTGAGAATATGCTTTGTACTGAAGGCGCTTTTGTGCCCATAGAATATACTATATGTGATAATTATTGCACATTGAATAATGTTCAAACAAGGGCAGGCTGTCACCTAATTATTTGCATATTATTCTAGAGTGGTAATAAAAAAGCTAGAGAGACTACCCCCCTCCTGCCCCAACAGTTTAAGGGAGTTTGAAACAAGTGAATGTCACCCTGTTGAGGCTCCTGTCAGTAGAATTAGAGGGTATATTTCCTGCTCTATCTGTGCACATAGAAGGAAGTTCCAAAATTTATTCCAACTATTTGGGCTCACTGAATGGCTGTTAAATGGAAACCTTCTGGTCTACTTTATGGTTTGTGCTACCTTCACCATGGTGTGATTGTAGAACTGACATGTGTGGCTCCCTGTTGACTGTGCAACCTTCTAACTGGTCTGATGGAGAATTGGAGTTTGATGACCTTTGAGAACATTGTACTGTAGTGTGTTCAGATTCTGAATAAGGGTGGGTTTAAAGGCAGTGATGGTGAGCGTGTATTCTTATTTTGTCTTATCAATAACGCTCTCAAGAGTGAAGCAGATATTGTAAATTATCATGGCTAAAAAGCTGAATGCAATTGGCATTCGCAATAAAAGAAAGATAGTGAATGAAGCATTGCCTTATATTCAGGCTAACTGGCTAATGTCAAGGAAATTTTTATTGGACATACAAGCCATGGTTTTATACCAGTGAGCCAAATCCATTTAATATACTTTCATAAAGTAAAAGCAACTTCCAATTTTTAAATCTCCACTCGAGGTTTAAAAAAGAAAACTTTCTAGGTAATGTACCTAGCCAATTGCTGTCCAGAAACACCCCATCTGCCTTACATTCCATGTATATAAATTTGCATGAAGAGAGAATGTCATGATTTTAGGAGGAATGGGAAGTCGGGGGTAGTTTGTTGAGAGAGGAAATATCTGTCTTTGGTAGCAGTTCTCTAGGTTTTGCTTAGAATACCTAGATAGGAGTTATCGGTTTTGAGGTAGAATTATGGCCCTCACCATGATGTGGAACTAGGTGAGAAGAGGGGGCTGCCACTTGGTGCTAAGCATGAGAACCACTGTGTTTCAAGATCCTTTCCTCCTGCCCCCGCACTTCCCAGCATCCCAGCATCCCAGCAGCAGTGGGGCCTGCACCTTCCCCTGCAGCACCAGCTGTTAGGCAGCACAGAGGGCCAGAGAGCAGCATGACCACTCATCCGCTGATGGATGATACCGTCCAATCAGCGGGCCAAAGGTAGTTTAGGTATGTTGTGTACAAGTACAGGTTGCATGAACTTTGAACCAGTGAATCTGAAGGACAGGCTAGAATGTTCTTTCATCAATTACCGGACAGAGGATCTTTAAAGATTTCATGTAGTAACTTGCAAAAACATTTTGTTATAGTCAACTCTAAAGTATCTGGGGATGGAAGGAGCCCAAAGAGCTGGACATCAGCATTTGTTGAACAGAGCGATGTCATGAGGACTGTCAGGAGTTAAACACAGAAAGAGAGAAAAGATTATTGCCATTGTGGTGTTCATGAGGCCTGGATGGAAAATAGACCGAGTAGGTGCAATTCACCGCCATACGACTCAAGTACTTTACTGCTTGCATCGAAGCTGAAATCCTGTCAGGAGGAAACCAATTCTGTAAGTGTAGAGATCTTCTCAATATTTCACATATTAAAAATGTGATGATCCTATAGATCAACATGGGGCATGTCAGAGAGTACGGCCTTCGAGAGGAGATTTCTGGCTGGACCATTCATCCTTTTATTCAACAAATAGAGAGTGAGCACTTCACATACATGAATCCCTGAGATCAGCAAAGGAATCTGCTTTGGAACCTCCAGGACACAGGAAGAGGAGTATGGAAAAAGAGGGAGGGACTTCCAAAGGGAGAAGAGGGAGAGCAGATGAGCAATGGTTCCCGTCATGGGTTCTGAGTTAGAGTTTTGCTTGAAACAGAAGGACCTCCAGTAGAGTGTGAGGTGGAGCGATGATTTGGAGAGGCTGGTGGGAAGAGAACGGCCATGAAAACAGGGGAGCAAAATATGCCGTTTATCTGCATATGTGAGAGAGTGGTCATTCAAACCAGAATTGATCTCTATATTGCAATGTAGAAGATAATTATTTTAATAGGCCAGATGAGAATACGGTTAAGTTCTGACCACCCCTCAAAAATGTCCCCTGTGGCTCTCGTGTAGCTTATGTTAGCCACTGGAGAACACACTTTCCTGCGAGGCTATGTGATGTGAGGGTGTTTGATTAAATAAGCTCCAACAATGACCCTTCAGGAAAACCAGTACACACACACACACACACACACACACACACACACACACACACACACAGACTTAATTTAAAAAGGAGTGTTGCCTTTAATCCACCAAGGCTGGCCTTAATGTCCAATAAGTTGTAAACAATTTTATTGCATTTCATTTCAGCTTGAAAGTTCTATGATTATATTTTTATAGGCCTTTCTTGTTTATAATTGTGTGTCTATGGCAATTCACTTATTATTTCCTAAGGGGTATTACTTTCCCTGACCTTGTATGTTTTAAAGAAGGCTGAAATATTACACTTTAAAGACAAAAGTAATTGGAGCAATTGAGTACCGTAAGCAGCTGCTGTGCAGGTGCTGGGTTAGGGACTTTTGTGACTCAGACCTCCTAAAGGGGGGTTGCACGTACATTCAGCTAAGAATACCCAGAGGATACAGACTTGATTCATTATCAGATCAATAGTCTGCAAACTGTGAATATGCAGGAAACCTAAGTCTGTTGGCTTTTCAATCCATTGTGGAAATAAGGGTCTTTATGTGGACTCCGAGAGCGTTCTGGTCCAGTGAGTCAATAATTCCCATCATATCATAGAAAATGTGTTGCCCCTATAGACTGTGGAATGCCTGGGGAATGTTCTTTAGTAATCAAGTATCCTGCATAGTAGATTATGCATTAACTTTATAGCCTGCGCTGGAACCTAACTGGTAAATAATGCACATTCAGGTACATTGTACCTATTAGTGTCTAACTGTATGCTCGTGAGAAAATGGCAAGGCTTTACAAGCATTTCAAGCAGACTGGGGGAGGGGAGAAGGATAAATAGTCACTCTGGTCAAAGATTCATGTGACATTTTCTGATGTGAATATTTCTAGACTCTCACTGGAAGACGGGAAAAAAGGAAAAGATGGAAGCATGAAGGAAGGAAGAGGGAGGAAGGAAGGAAAGAAAAAAGGAAGGAAGGAAGGAAAGAAGGAAGGAAGGAAGGAAGGAAAGAAGGAAGGAAGGAAGGAAGGAAGGAAGGAAGGAAGGAAGGAAGGAAGGAAGGAAGGAAGGAAAGGAGAGTGGGAGGGAGGAGGGGAGGGAAGAAGGAAAAATGGAAGGAATAAAATTAAATCTGATGGTGTGTGTGTGTGTGTGTGTGTGTGTGTGTAGTTGCAAGTCCAAGGTTGAAATCAACATCTAAAATTGAAAGTTTAGCCATGATACTTGATTGGGTTATGAACGATGCCTTGAGCAGCAGTCTTCAAACAATAAAGAGAAGAAATTTTTGTTAAGTTGACTCTGATGAATGACAATATGAACAGTTAGAAGTGGAACACACAGCAATCAGATAGACATAAGAGAAATCACACGTTTCATGATAGAAGTTATCCTAGAGCAGTTGGAAACACCTCTATTATGGCCTAACACCAACCAACCAACCAACCAACCAACCAACCAACCAACCAACCAACCAACAAACCAACCAACCAACCAACCAACCAACAAACCAACCAACCAACCAACCAACCAACCAACCAACCAACCAACCAGAAAAACCTGGAGATGCCTATAATGTTTCTTTAATAATAACTAACACTTGCAGAGCCCCTTATAATTTACGAGACATTTTACAGCAATTACCACAGTTAATTCCCACAATAACCCTGTGAGTTTAAATATTAGAATTCCTATTTTACAGCTGTGGGAACTACTGCCCAGGGAGGTTAAGCGGTTTTTGCCAAGGTCACGCAGGGGTCAGCCATAAAACCAGTACCCAAAGCCAGATCTTTTGACTATAGATTGTCCCGCTATCTCAGCCTCTCTGCCTTCATATCCACTGATCCCTTTCCCATTACTTCTATAAGATAGAGATGGAACTATCTGGAGGGCAGAGTACATGCTTGACACAGCCCATTGCCACCTAAAGCTGCTTTTAAAACCAACACGAAACTTGGGTTTGAACGTTTAGAATATATATATATACACACACAAATATATATATATATAAAATATATACATATATATATAAAATATATACATATATATATAAGACAGATTTTATACACACACACATACAATTTCTAACATCTATAATAATAAAGGTTTGTTGCCATAGTTAAAATTTTTAAAATAATAATAAAACCACATGTGTTGCTGAGTGTCAGTTCATAAAATGTGACTCTGCTTGTGGTATTGATTTTGGAGGGACATAAGATGGGGGATGAAGGTCGTGCAGGTAGACAACTAGAGTCATTACAGCTTCCTGGTCTAAGACATGGGCCAGGTGCTGTGAGGGAACTCATGATGAGTAGGTAACCACCTCTGCTCTCAGAGGAACCTGCAATCTATTGAGAAACATACCTGCACACGTGGAACAAGAGGAGAACACAAATGAGGGGAAGGTGAGAAAGTGTGTGCCCTGTTTAGGGATCAGAGAGTGAGCCAGTGGGACTAAACCAAAGGGTTCGCCCTTGGAGAGCAGTGGAGAAAGAACCTGGAGAGAGAGAGAGAGCTTGAAACATCAGATTGAAAAGCTGGATTTTATACTGACCACAGTGGAGCATCGTGCTGAGCGACGGAGTGTGGGGAGGGCATAGTGAACGTGTATTTAGGGGAGGCAAACGTAGTAGGAACAGAGCAAATCAATTGGACAGGAAAAACTGTGGATTGGAAAGACCTGTTACAAAGATGTGGTAGTATTCTGAGGTGACAGAGTATGAGCATAGAAATGCCAATGAAAGGCAATTGTTATCATTATTATTTACACTACTATTATTTATAAGGAGCGTTCCAGAACTCTTTCTGAATTCCTTTGAGAGGCATTATCCAAAATGGGTTTTGAGGGATACTAGTGCCTCTGCAGATCAACAGGTAACCATGATCAAAATGCAGGGATTTATGGGGGTAACAATAGCTGCCTTGCACAGCTATCAGGAAGGTTAAATGAGAAAGCGTATGAAAAGGCCTGGCACGTTCAACAGAAACTAGTCTCCTTCCTCCAACATGATTTCCATTTATTGCAATATTTCCCAACCTATATCTATACCTATATCAATCCATATCTATATAACCTAACATATAGGTATGTATGTGTGTGCACATATATATGTATGTATGTGTATATGTGTATATTCATACACACACACACACGCACACACATGGGGTCTGACAATTAAGTTCGCGAACTCATCCGAGAAAAAGTGCAACACACCTCATTGCTGAATATCACTATGGTTGAAGTCCTCCCTTGGGAAGCTATACACCGATGCCAACACCTAGTCCACCATTCCAAGCAATTTTGGAACTTTTTTTCTGGAATGTCCATCAGAGCTGTCGTTGTATTACCCTTGATGTCTTGAATGTCATCAAAATGTCTTCCTTTCAGTATTTCCTTTATCTTCAGGTAAAGAAAGAAGTCACAGGGGGGCAGATCAGGTGAGTAGGGAGGGTGTTCCAATACAGTTATTTGTTTACTGGCTAAAATCTCCCTCACAGACAGTGCCGCGTGAGCTGGTATATTGTCGTGATGCAAGAGCCATGAATTGTTGGCGAACAGTTCAGGTCGTCTAACTTTTTCATGCAGCTTTTTCAGCACTTCCAAATAGTAAACCTGGTTAACTGTTTGTCCAGTTGGTACAAATTCATAATGAATAATCCCTCTGATATCAAAAAAGGTTAGCAACATCACTGCAACAAGTTCATGAACATAATTGTCCGACCTTGTATTCATCCCCACATTTGTAATCATACTCAGAAGAACATATACATGTCATTCCAGGTACACCTACCATGGAGGAACACCCACATATACTCACTTTAATCTCTATGGCACTCCCTATAGGACCTTGCCTACAGAAATCTGACAGCTGATCCTGTCCCTCAGGTCTGCCTTGGTAGCAGTCCCCATGGGTGCCACAGATGGATCCTGGCGCCATCTAGTGGGGAATCCCACTTTCTGCCCCATAGTGCCTCCCTGTGCTGACTCTGGCCATTGCCCCAACTCATCATTTTACAGGCTGCTTCCTTCATCATAAGAAACAACGGGGCTAAGTGAGCTCCTCTGTATTTCTATTTAGGCTCTTTCCGGTTTTCCTTCTGGGTGTTTCTGGATATGAGTGCATGTCATTGAAATAGTCCCACCTCTACCTACAGACAAGGAAAAGGCTTGGAAGACCTCGGTCCACTGTGCCAACCGGACGTGAATGACCGTGAGTACAGGAAATCATTTCTAAGTCCGTATGTGCAGGCTCTAGAAGGAAAACTCTACATCCTCTAAGGAAAGCTTTCTCTGTTTGCTACATTTAAGAATACTTTATACAGGTGTAATTCTTTCTTTAATTCAATAAGAACTTGGGCTCACCGAAAGATGTCGCAGGCCGATTGTTTCAAAGAGATGGGATGGTTTTGGTCTTCCTTTGTCTGTGAAGAAAGCCATATTGGTTATAGATATTGTTACTACTACACATCAATTAACCTATGGAATTCAATCCTCATTTTCTTTAGCTAGTGGATTTAATGCCTCAGAAAGGTTAATAATAGTGGAGAACAAAACAGGCCATCAGAGCTGTGTGTATATAGGCAATTTATTTTGCCAGTTCTTTAATCCAATCAGAATGTTAAAGGTGACTGAGAAACATGGTAATGGATGAATTGAAGAGTAATGCACAAGTTCAAATCTTGCTGCTTGATTAGTTAGGCCAAAGAACTAGTAAATGCTATTAAAAATCCCTTGAATCACTATCAGCATTCCACTGAAGTGATCAGTTAAACTAACCATCCTATTCTGGTTGTCCATATAACAACAAAGCATATACAAGTTGGGGGCGTGGGGTTATCAATATGTGGTTCCTACTTGCTCTTCCCTTTGCCCCAGAGCCCAGAGACATTTGGATTTTTTTCTCCCTGCTTCATGTCAGATAGACCAATACTAGTGCTAAGAATGTTAGCTATACATTCAATAAAAATAGTAGCGCCTCTCCCTAAGTGTTCCCCACCTCCATGATACAAGAAAGATGTAAATAGAGAAAGGATAAATAAGAGTGACAGAGAAAGGCAAGATGAGGTTCACTGCTGGGATGGATTTGGCCTGAGTTTTCTACTACTAAGTTAGTAAGTCAAATCTTGTGGAAGAAGACAGGGATTCAGACCAGAGGTAAGTAGATTGTTGGACTCTCTTTGTGTACATAAATGAAAATTGTATGAATTTACTCAACCTGACTCATATTATGAAAACATAACTCATTTGAAAGGGTTGGGTTTGTTTTGGCAGAGGTTGAATGCCCCAGTTTGCCTTCCTGCTCCTTTGTTTCAGGGGCAAGTGACGCTCATGAGACCTATCTTGCGGGAAATCAGCATCTGAGTCTCTGGGCTGGGGAGATAGAGAAGGAGGAAATGAAAGCACCATGTTTTTATTATGCTTGAAGTTACTTATTTGCAAAGAGGTTCTTCATCAACCGAATCTATCTGTTACTCTGTGTATGGCCTCTCTGTTCTGCTGCCTTTGTTGCAATGTTACATTTTGTATCTAATATTTCTTGCTACTGTTTAGAAATCATTGTGACTACATCGTTCTTTATCGATAATTTTATGTAGTGCAATCCATCACCATGCTGGACGTTGGGGCAGGGAGAAGGGCGTTACTTTGTCTCTCATTTGGTGCTCAGACAGCTCTCTCATTGATTTCTTGGCTCGCACGCGTTGGTTATATGATGATTTGCACTTTTCCTGTATTGTGTTTATCCAGATTATGTTTCAGATGTGTCTACAACATATCATCATTAACAACAAACATTTATTGAATACTTGTGGGTTGTGGATCAGGCTCCAGGCTAGGTGCTGAGGATAATAAGAGGAATTTAATGTTATCCTTACTCTGGAGAATTTTATTATCTATTAGACTATGTTTGTTGAGAGAGAGAGAGAGAGACAGAGAGAGAGAGACAGAGAGAGAGACAGAGAGAGAGACAGAGAGAGAGAGACAGAGAGAGAGAGCGAGAGAGACCTAACAGCTTATGCCCAGTGAGTGCTATAGGCGATAAATGCTCTTGGAGTTCAGAGAAGAGAGTGATTGGTAGGGGCTGCACTGATCAGGGGAGGCTTTATGAAATGTGAGTGGCTTCTTAAAAGATGAGAAGGATATTTTTATGGGATACTGAATATAGTGAGTTTCTGAATACCATTGTGCCAGATTTAAAAAAAAAAAAGTACTGCCTATATCTTTAAATTACAATTGCCTTATTAATTATTTTTGAGCTTCAGACAGAATCAGGGACGACCGGTTAGCTCAGCAGGTTAGAGCGTGGTGCTAATAACACCAAGGTTGCCAGTTCGATCCCTGCATGGGCCACTGTGAGCTACGCCCTCCTTAAAAAGAAAAAAAAGAAAGACAGAGAATCAATGTTCACCTGCTTTCCACAGTGCTTTTTGCGCAGTTCTGTTGTTAATAGCCTCACACATCTTGTCATATGCATCAAGGAAAAGCCAGCCAGTCCGTTAGCTTTCTCATTAAGCCTTCCCCGTCCCAGTTGCCAACTTTTCAGGTTGTCTTTTGCTTTGTCTAAAATTTCTCCCTGACTAGAAGCTCCAATCAGAAAAAAATGTATATCAATGACTTCTTTAAACAAAGTGGATTTTAACATAAAGGAATAGGAAAGAAAAAAAAGTGACTTTCTCGTTAAAGTTGCCTCACTGAATCTTCCAGAGAATGAAAGTTTGACCCTAGAGAGGATATTAGTCCCCCAAGGGAAATATCCATTTATGAGAAGTTCCAGGATTTTTCTCTATAAGAGAGAGATGTTCAAACATTTCTGAAGGTTGAAAACTTTGCTTATTACTTTTGCAGGACTTTGCTGGTCCAGATAGATATTTACCTCAGCTTACTGACAGAAAGGTTGGCAGAAAGACTGTCTATGGACAGCAGTATTAATATTCTAAGGACTAAGCCCTGTGAATTTCCTAATACCAGTTCTTTTTTCCAGAACTCTCTCTGTGATTTCTCTTATGTTATTTTTTATTTTAAATCTCTTGGTTTTATCATTTATTTTGACTTTGGTAGAATGAGAGGCAAGAAAGAAATGAAATCCATATTTTCTTCCTTTCGTTTCTTCACACAGCATAGATTTAGGGGTACCTATTGCATACATAGCAGAAAGCATTCCACAGATCTCTAGGAGACTACATACTACTTGATGTGGTAAACATGTGAAAAGTGATGAATATTTACATACTCTAAATTACATGGGTCAGAAAAGAAAAGAATAAATTTATTTTCTATACCTGTTCTCCTCAGTCCTACCAATAATGGTAGGGTGGATTTAAAATTCCCAATTAAAGGCAATTCAATCTTTTTCATTTGAGAATAGTTTCTTAGGTCTAATTTGGTCTAATTTGGACACTTTTTAGTGAATCTGAAGTCTAAATTCTCGATCTGGGATATGTTCCCCTTTCACAAAAAGCATCTCTGAGTCCCTTACCAAGATGGTTGGGTGTATGCAGGGAAAGTAGACATGCCGTCTGGCGATAAGGTGGGCTGCCTTCTATGCTCTCCTACCTCCTATCCACCAGAGTGAGGTTGGTCTGGTTGGGTTGCTGAACACTTTATGCCGGTTTCTTCCCACGTGGCTAAACTCACCTGGGTTCGTTTGTTTGTTTGATTGTTTCTGTGGGTAGTGTGCTGTTGCTCACACCATCAAAATATATAGGCATCAAATAAATCTGTGATGGAGAGATCCCAGCATTTTTTATCCTTCTCATCTAACCCAGTGTTACAGGGTCTCAGCACCTGTGTGTCCACAGAGAATTCAAGGGAATTTGAGGGAGCCCTGCAGAAAGTACACACGTCATCTGGAATCACAGCTCTCTGTCTCAGACACATTTAAGACTTCTGGGCATCTTGGGTATAGAGGGGCAGAGAAGCAGAATGGTTGTTCTAGAAAAACTCAGGTTGCAGAGTCTCGTGTGTCAACCAGCTTACTTTCCACCTTCAGTCTAGACCCAAGAAAAGCCAGGCCTTGGATTCTCAGGGAACCTGACTGTATTCTTATCCTGGGGGCATACCCACAAAACCCTTATCCTCTTCCTTGCCTGGGAATGCTTTCTCCTGTCTTACCTAGTGGGAATTTCCCTGTTATTTCTATTCTCTGCATTATGAGTTAGGGTAAAATTCTACCATTGAGTTTGCCAGGTTTGGCTTCTGATCTGAATTGGGGAGATAATGGAATTTCGAAAATCCTTTCTCTCTTCACCAAGTCTGGCTTTCAAAACCTGTTTGCACTATGGACTCAAAAGCCAATTTCCCCCCTTTTCGTTCATTCCTATTTTAACAATTTGAATCGTCCCCAAAGCAATGATGTCTGTAACAAAACAGGGGGAACACATGAAAATACATAAAAATATGTATCAGCCATGTTACAATGTCCACCTAAAACTACAGAGAGAAAGGGTAAGGATCTGAATAGTTACTGGAGTACAATTGTAGTAAGAGTTCAAAAGTTGGACCACAGTGGGTTAGAACACTCGGGGATACTTCTCATGGGTAGTGGGCCTTGATCTGGGTCTCAAGGGTGGAGGAATTCGAGCAGATATGAAGAAGAGGAAATGGATCCTCAATCAGGTGTATTATCTTCTTCCCCCTGCTCCCAGAGTTCTGTGTTTATAACTCATGCACATTTCAGTACAGGTTTTGTTGTCTCCAAGTTACTCATGGGTGCGTCTTCCTGTAAGGTTATAAATCCATGTAAGACATGGATAAACACACTTTGCATTTGTATCTATAGTATTACTCAGCCTCGTGCATGTATACATGAGGCCTTCGGTATTTAAAATTTAACATGTTAAAAGATTAGGCTTTTAAATTCTTTTCCCCTTAGCTCTCCCTTTCAAATGGCTGTGTTGCTTTACCCCTGTATTAAAAAAAAAAAAATTCAGAAAAGAAATCTGAATATTTTACATTCTTCAAATACCAGTTTCTCAAATTCTCTTTTATCTTCTTAATATCCCACCATTTTGTCTATGGGGTTTACATACGACAGTCACCTCAAGTTATCATTTTTTTTTAATGAGGTAAAATATGCATAACATGAAATTTACCGTTTTAACGATTTTTAAGTATGCAGTTCAGTGGCTTTAAATATATTCACATTGTTGTGCAACCATCACCACCTTCCATCTCCAGAATTTTTCATCTTCCCAAACTGAAACTCTATACTCATTAGGTAATAACTCCCCATTTTCCCCATTTTCCCACACCCCTGGCAAACACCATTCTACTCTCTGTCTCTATAAATTTGATTACGTATGTACCTCATATGAGTGGAATCATATAGTGTTTGTCCTTTTGTGTCTAGCTTATTTCACTTTGCGTAACATCTTTAAGCCTCATCCATGTTGTAGCATATGTCAGAATTTCATTCCTTCTTAAAGCTGAAGAATATTTCATTATATGTATAGGCCATATTTTGTTTATCTATCACCTCAAGTTTGTGGTGAAGATAAAGTGCTCATTACCATTCACTGGGCATCTGTATACAGCTCTAAGTATTTTGGGGTGACTTGATTCTCTTTATGTTATGATATATTTGACTATTTGACTCAAGGGCTTGCATACGGTCCTTTCTATAAAGAATATGCCATGGGTGACCACCAGAAATAGCACTTCCTCTCAGGCAGTTAATAGCAGTTTTAAGGTCAAGTAACTTGGATTTTTAAAAGAAAAATAAAAATGTTTTTATTTTATGCCTTTAAGGTTTCTTCTGGAAGTCATTGAAATGGCTGGAGACATCAAACCGATGTCTCCCAGACCACTAATTCTAAAAGAGCCTTTCCACAGAAGGGGTATGTGAGGTCAAATCAATTTGTGAGTGTAGCTTCCAGTGGCACCTCTTGTAAGTTCTCATGGTACGTAAGCATTGAAAAAAGTCTCTGAGAAGTCTTGCTGCTTTAAAAAAAGAATGCTTATTTTATCCAGCATGTCCAAGCACATCTAAACTCAGAATCATTTCAGTTGTTATTTTGGTAATACTTTGAAATATTTTGTATTAAAATAAGGTAAAAATCTTCAAGAGGATGACAAAAATGAGAGCCTCAGAGCCCTGAGCTGAGTGGATTATGACACAGAGACAAATAAATGTTCCTCTAGTGTCCCATAATTAGGACAAAGTCACTTAAAGTCATAGTCAAAGAATTCACTTATTTGTTTAAATTCAATATCCTTTAGCTAAACTGAAGAACTTATGTCCATACAAAGAACATTGTAGTAAACATAGATATAGTAAATAATTTTAACATTTTTGTCTGTGGAAGACATAGCAATGCTATTTAAATAAATAAATAAAGTTTATTGAAATAAAAGGCTGTTTAAATCAAATTTTTCTTATATTCCTTTGATCTGTGAAGCAATTAATAAGTAAAAGCAGGTCAGCTCTTTGTTAGAAGCATGTTCATCACAAAAAAATGGAGTTTTAGCCATGATTTTCCCGAGTGGTGGAATCTAGTGAGTGAGAGGAAGTGAAAGGTGGAAGGAGACTGTCAAAGCCATGGCTTGTCAAAGCAGGGATCTATGTGAGACTCATGGCAAAGGATGCATTTGAAAAAAGAGCAAAGACAGCCAAAAAAAAAAAAAATTGTCTGTTTTCACATGTCTGAGAACCTCAAATACTAGTTGCTGAAGACTTTTCACAACTTAGTAAATGTCTCATTGTTTTTAACCTCTGTTTTCTGAATTTTCCTGAGTAAACACCTTTAGTTTACTTTTAAACAAGCAAGGGGGTTACTGAGAGACAGGGAGGCAGGAAAATACATTCAGAAACTATATTTGAGAAAGGAGAGCATCCCTGCAATGAAATGAGTGAACGGGCAGAAATATAGAAGGACTGCGGGGCCGGGGGGGTGGAAAATAACTAACGCGCAAAATCAAGTGTAAATAGACCATGCAGCTATTAGAGGTTTAAGATGTTGTCCCCTAGGCTGACACTTGTAAAGGGTTAAGACTGAATCCTAGCTCAATGATAGGTGTTCTATAGGAAGCTAAGTTCATGTGCTTTGTTTACTGACCACAAGTGTGCATACAGTAGGTATTTGGTGAATTAAAGGTGGTCTAACTTAGAGCTCAGGTAATATTATTAGACAGAAAAGAAGAAGGAGAAGGAGAAGAAAAGGAAGAGGAAGGGGAAGGGGAAGAAGGAAGACGAATGAATGAATGAATGAATGAATGGATGGATGGATGGATGAAAAGGATCTTTATCAGGTAAAGTCATTCATAATAGAGCTAGGAAATACCTACTCCTTGCAGTAAGCAGGTAACTGATTTGGAAGTTGAAGAAATGCCCCAAGAAAGAAGTGTCACCCACTCACGTTTAAAGCAAGTCATTGGTCATAGTTGAGTGACCACCTTCAGTGGGTGTCTCTTGCAGGAGTTTGTCTGAGGTAAAATGCATTGAGAAAGAAATGTCACATCTTGTGGGCAATCACAGTTAACTAGATAATTATTACTCAGAGTGTGAATGTCGGTTTTCTCATTGCTCTGCCCTAGATTTCTGGGTTCTTTTAAGGGGAAAAGTTGTTTATTGAACAAAATGTCTCAAGTAGCCATTAGTTCATCAAACTGAGGCAGAATTTTAGACTTACCTGATTTAGGCTTGACATGGGTCCAAAAGTGAGTGGGTTCATGGGTCAGCCTGTCTACCTCCCTGTTGTCACAGGCCTTGGGCCTTGGGAAAGGACTTGTCACAGGCCTTGGGCCTTGGGAAAGGACATAAAGCTGTTTGGGGTAGAATCACAATGGCATCTGCTGAAGATATGACAGCCTGTACTCATGCCCTTTGATTTGTAAGACTTAGAGACAGATCTTGAACTAATTTGAACAGAAAAAGAGGAATATTGGGGTCTATAAATTTGCTAGGGCTGTCATAACAAAGTACCACAGACTGAGTGGCTTAAACAACAGAAAGGTATTTTCTCACAGTTCTGGAGGCTGGAAGTCCAAGACCAAGGTGTTGGCCGGTGTGGTTTCTTCTAAGGTCTCTCTTTTTGGCGTACAGGTGGCTGTGTTCTCTCTGTGTCCTCATATGGTCGTTCCTCTGTGCTTGCTCATCTCTGGGGTCTCTTAATGTGTCTAATTTTTTTTTTCTTATAAAGACACAAATTATGTTGGAATAGAGACCTCCTGGATGCATTCATTTTAACTTAGTCACCTCTTCAAAGATCCCTATCATAAAATATAGTCACATACTGAGGTACCGTTGATTAGGAATTCAACATACGAATTTACAGGATTGGGGGTGAGGGAGCACAATTCAGCCCACAACAGGGTTGTTTGATCAAACCATCTGACTGGCAAGATGAGACCTGGATTGGGAAAACCAGGGATTAAACATGCACAAGATGCTTCTTCTAAATGTTGTCTTTGCTCTTCTCTTTTAGTCAGCTTTAGCATTACAGAATGGCTTCTCCAGTATGAGGGCACCATGGCTTCCAGCACCTCTGGCCTGTCATATGTTATTAGAAAGGAAAAGAAGTGTCCTCCACTTGAGCTTGAAATATCCTGAAGAAAGCCTCTGACTGGCCTATCTTGCATCAGGTGCTCTTCTGTGACCCAATCACTGTGGTCAGGCAGTGGCTTGACTTGATAGGTCAAGATTCAGCCAGTGCCCACTGCCAGATTAGTCACTGCAGCCAGGGAGATGCAATCTTATTAGGATGGCAGACCTCATCTGGAACATGTTTCAGGAGTGAGTGGGATGGGGAGGAGGAGGAGGTCTCCCATAGAACCTTACCTTGAGGGGAGGTGTGACCCAAACAGATACCCCAATGTGTCTTTTGCGGGGTCAAACAGTCATGGAAGCCAAAAAATTTCAATGCAATGTAATGACAGCTCTAAATAGTGATCTAATCTAACTTTCAGCAGGAAAATGCAGAGTCCTAGGGCATCACTTGGTGGAACACTCAACAGAGTTTTTGTTTTTTTGGAGAGGTGGGGGATGGTTACTGAAGACTTCACATTGATAATGACCTTAAAGGGAATTTCTAGGAGGAGAAGGGCTGGTCAAGTGAAGTGAGGTGTGGGGAAGATGTGCAAAACACTGGTGTGGGAGCTTTTAGGGGGACTGTAGGTATTTCAACAGAGTAGGGGAGAGTGTAAAAGCTGAGGATGGAGAACTCATGTCTTCAAAATAGGCAGAGACTGGGAGGCTCCCAGTGGGTGTATTTTTTACTGTTTCTCAAGGCAACAACAAAGTTCAAAACTTCCATTAAACTAAAGACATAAAGGGGAAAGGAGAGAAAAATGGAAAGCGTAATTTGGTGTGGGTTCTCTTATAAAGCTTAACATTTCCCATAGCCTGAGTGGAGAAATACTAGTCTGACATTAACCGTGACTCTGGCCTGGGAACATCTCCTCTTTGGTTCTCAGTTTACTCATTTATTTCAAACGAAAGGTTTTGGACCGTCTGAACTTTTAAGACCCCACCAGGTCAATTGGTTGCTACTTATCTTTCTGTCCAACAAGTATGTAGCTTGAAAACTGCTTATCAACTCCATCTGGCCTCCGTACTGACCTCTGTTTTGGAATGCAAAGATCTGTATTTGGCACAGGTCCTGTCCATGAAAAACGGCAGACTAATCATCCAGGCTTAAATGTGAACAATGGAATATTAGTGCAAAGTCCCCGTACTGAAACTGACATGTGAGAAATCCAAACAGTTCTGATTTAAGCGTTCAGAAGAAGGAGAGGGGTGTTTGGACTGCAGTAGTGAGAAAAGCTTCACGAATGGGTGGGATTTCAACTGTAAGCTGTAAGGATTGTTGTAATTAACATAGACAAAGACAGGGAAAGAGGTCCGGGAGAAGGGGGGCTGGGCACCAGCTGGAATGGAGTGTGCACGA
Organism: Rhinolophus sinicus; assembly: GCF_036562045.2. Classification (NCBI taxonomy): domain Eukaryota; kingdom Metazoa; phylum Chordata; class Mammalia; order Chiroptera; family Rhinolophidae; genus Rhinolophus; species Rhinolophus sinicus. The sequence goes on along the minus strand of NC_133758.1, from coordinate 22,886,825 downwards.
GAGAGCAGAGGTGAGACAGGGAAGTTTATCCCAGAGAGAGACACTCAGGCCTGCAGCGTTCACCTACTGCCCTTCTGAATATCACTGCACACTGTCTCTTTTAAATATTCCAGACCATTTTTATACCATTGTTTGACACTTCTAATGTCACCTGCTGGGGATCAACCTCCCAGGAAGTTACTCCTACTCATGGGAAGCAGCTACTTAGAGTCGTACTTCAATAGAGCAAGATGGTCTCCCGCTTTGTCAGCCCTGCATTCCCCATGGACACTCAGCTGAGGTCACTGAAAACCCTTGACTTCCCTCTCAGTCCCACACAGGCCCTCAGCCAACCCACTTAGACTAACATTACATGAGGGGCATGTGAGGGCTGCCATCTCTATGACCACAGCCCTCGTCACTGACAGTCATGACTAACATGACTAGGGGCCAAGTTGTGCTAAAGACTTTTACAGTCACTCTTTTATTTAATCCTTCCAGGAGGGCTATGAGATGGGTTCTATGTTATTATCTCCCTGTATTCAAAGGAGAAAATACTGCTTAGGGATGTTCAGTGACCTGCCTAAGGTCACACAGGTGGTAACTGGTGGAGCTGGGACTTAGACCCTGGCCGCTCCCTGCAGATGGCTCACAATCACCATGCTTGTGTGGTCGCAAAGGGTGGACGTTCAGGATGGGGAACAACCCTCCCAGGGTGGCAGGGGTCACTTGCCATTACACAGAATATCCAAACCGTAGTTAATTCATGTGGGATATCTGCTGTGCCTTCCTCTATGGAGTATTTGGATGGTGGCTATGCTGGGACATAGTCTGGAAGATTTGGGGGTAGAGTTGGGCTCTAAAGAAAATACAGAATGTTTGCTAGATAAAAGAGGAAGAACATCTGTATTTCAAGTGTGGAATTTTCATGGAACAAATATGGAGGTGGACATTATTGTGGAAAAATGAGGACCCCAAGAGGCACTGAGTTGGAGCATGGATTTAGAGTCAGATAAAGTTGAGTTCCAACCTTGACCTTACCAAATCTATGGGCAAGGCACAACTTCTGTGAACCTCAGTTTCCTACTAGGTAAAGTCGTGCTATTCGAAAAGTTATGGTAAAGATTGTTCTTTTAAAAACATATTAAATTCTGGAACAGTGCCAAGCAAAACAGTGCTGAGCTACCATTTCAATTAATGGTTGCTATATTTTATAATTGCTTTTGTGATTGAGGAGTAAAATCTTATCCAGCTCCCTAGGCACAAAATCATCACTCCTACCTGGAAACTTCCACTTACCATCTCATTGATACCCCTTCAACCTTTGTCAGTTCACTTGTGTTGCTATTTCATTGACAAATACTTATTTAATTCCTATCAGCTATCAAGCACTGTGGAGACAAAGACAAATAAAAGAAGATCCTCTGATAGATGCGTTAGCATACACACTCACACACACACACACACCTTGTCTCCCATCTAGAATATTTAAAAAAAGTCTTTATCACTGTTCTGCATGCTGGGGAAAACCAAGTATGTATAGTCAAAAATCCTGGTTTTGCTAATGGATAGTTGAGGAGGAATCCCAACCCCAGACAGGCTCTTATTTCCAATGATTTTCGTGTGTGTGTGTGTGTGTGTGTGTGTGTTGGTGGGATCAGCCATCTGGATTAGTCTTCCGGGACCTGTTCCCACTAGGAGCCTTTACATAGGAGGCAGCCACTTTCTTTTCCATTGACCAGAGGGCACACAGATGCCCCCTCACAGCTCCCAGAAGGGCTCTGAGAATAAGCTGGCCCTGAGGTCCACAGACGGGAGGTCATCTCCTGTGGTCAGAGCCTGAGGCTGGGTTTCGGAGGCTGGAGGATCCCCAAGGCTCCACGGGACAACTCTAGGGAAACGGGCCTTTGTGAAATGCTCCTTTGATGAGAAGCATAATATAAATACAAATTGTTATTATGTCAGCTTCTGAGGAGCCACTTCAATCCATTTGGGCACCTTTGATTTTATTCTCCAATTGCTTTCCTCCTTTAAAAAACTTAATAAGAGCATGTTTTATCTGGCCTCAAGGGAGTAATTTATTTATTTAAAGTAATAATAAAGTTTCAGCATAATCCCTGGTTCCCAAGGGGGAAGGAGACTCTTTGAACGACTTAGTTTTCCCATCCTTGAAGTGCCAGGGAGACCAAGCCGCTGCTGGCTGCTGCGGTGGTGTCCTGGAGCCCACTGCCATGGCAACGGCCAAAGCCTCTCGGGCCATTGGGAAACAGGGGCATGGAAAATGGGCTCATAACTCTCTTCTTCCCCTCTCTCTGCAACCAGTTTCCCCTTCAAGGAAAACGTGGGGTGAAGTAGGATGAGGGCCCGGATCCGCCTGAGGAGCCTCATAGCAACTGTGAGAGCTCATCACCCGGCAAGTCCAGCTGGGGCTCCAGGGTGGAAGCCGAGACCGAGAGCAGGTCTAGGAAGATGGGCGGGGCGGCTACTCTGGACTCTTCCCAGTGCAGAGTCAGACGTGGGGCTCAGAGAGGTGGAGGAGTGGGCCCCGCCTAGGGACATGGGAGGAGTTCAGCGATCTCAGACTCCAGCCTGTGCTGCGGGATGAGAAGTGCCCCTCTATGAAGAAAACCACTGTTACTTGATGCTTATCTGCCAGCCAGTGTTTTAAGCATTTCATGTGCATCATCTCATTTAACATTCATACGAAGCACATGCCTCTGTGATTCCTACATTAGGGATAAGTAAAACGGAGCTTATGAAATTTAGGTAACGTGCCCAATGACACTTATTAAAGTTAGTTAACTTTCCCAAGGTCAGACAGTTAGGAATTGATAGACTTGGGATGCAAAAGTAACGCTGGTTCTAGAAGCCAAGTTTATAACTATATATATACATTGCCTCTCACGTTGGATTGCTTAGAGAAGGCTCATGAGAGTGGTTATATCAGTTAAGAACACTTTTATTGCAAGTAGTAATAATAATCACTGCTTGCAGTGACTTAAATGAATAGGAGTTGTTTTTTCTTTCCTAATAAGAGCCTGGAGGTATGTGCCAGCAGATACACCTGCAATAGCTCCGTGTGACGGAGGCGGTTTCCTTGCCCTTTGTCTCATGGGCATCACCTCCTTGTCACAAGGAGGCCGTACACCTCCACACATCACATCTGTATTCAAGGCAGGAAGGTGAAAAGGAGAAAGGTTAGTGCCAGCACTATCTGTCTCCTTCCTACAGGAAAAAAAAATGCTTTTCACGACCAACCTCACCCCAACAAAAGCAGACTTCGTATGTCTCATGGACAAGAAAGGGGTCACACAGCCTCCCCTAGCTGGAAGGAAGGCAGAGGAAAGCAAGAATTTGTCTTTCCACTTCCTACATTGCAAGGGCAGGAGAAGCTTTATGCAACTTCTGCACAGCTAAAACGTGACCTGGGCATTGGATGGTCAGAGAGAGGGGAAAGGTACCAGAGAGGAAAGATGCAAGTATAAGAATAGTGAGGCAGGGCTAGGTCTGGATCCCAATTTTGCATGGAGAACTGGTGGGAGCATAGACGGGAAAGCCAATTGAGACACAGATTGTAGTGGAATTTAAATATCAACCCCGAAAGCCAAATTTCATCTTTATAGGCATGTACTCTTGTTTCTGTACACCCACCAGCCACATTCTCTTGCTCCATGTTTTAACAATATGCATGTGTTAATTACTTTAATTTGCTCAATTTCAAAGAGCTTGCTGCAAAGCTTGGGGCTGAATTCCACTGTAGAAAAAATGTTCTAGGTTCATAGATGAATAGATTCTGTGCGCTCCGTTTAAAGTCGATTATATTACTTTCAATAAATAATGGGAATATTCTTCCTTTTCTACTTCCATTTGCTCATTGGGAATGTCCCTTCTATAAGACAAGAGAGAATCTGCCATTGATTAGAGGAATTAAGAATAAGAGACAATGACAATAGGGGTAACGTTAGGTGACAGGATATGGCGTGATTTATTATTATTACAAAATGTTCTTTCAAGTTGAATTGTATTTTGGTAAAAAGAAAAGAAAAAATGTTTAGGGTCATTGAAAAAAATATATATGTCAAGTTACCATAACAGTGGTTCTACTAGAGAAACGGGTGAGTCTTAAATGTAACTGTCAGAAACTTTTATAGAGGTGGCACTCTTACCAGCAGGCTTGGGGGGGCACTTGGGGAGCCCTCTCTTGACTACACCTGTAGGTGGACATTCTCTCTCCCCCTCCTGCCACCAGTTGAGACCCTCTGTGGCTTTTTGGTTTCTTTCAACCTCTCTAGAACTATTCTAGACTTTTGATGACAGAGAGGTGATGCCAGCTCACTGCCACAAACAGGCCCTCAGTGTCCCCCTTCAAAGTTGATGTCTTCTCCTCTCAGTGCAGGGAAGGATGGGGAGGGAAAGATCCTCTTCTACAACCTGCGGAGTAACCAAAAGTCCAGAGTGTCTCTCACTGGGTCCCGTGTTGAGCTCTTCCCTGGCATCAGGCTGCCTTCCACTTTAATCACACCTGTGTGTAAACTGCCACCCTTCGCCACCTTTCTTAGAAGAAAGCTAATGGGGTTTTCAGCACTCTGAGTTCAGACCCTTGATGAGTGCTTTTGGAGGCTGCAGGGAGACTCCCCAATGTACATAGCCCAGCTCAGCTATTGCCTCACCCCTTCAATATCCAGCATGCTTGTCATGTGACTGTCCACGGTCAGGCAGCCCTGGAGCATGTGACCCAGCCCACCTCTCCGGTGCTTTCCATGGCTGAGAGCAGTTTTCACTGGCCAACTGGCCTTCCCAGCACATACATCCCCTCACCACCATCACCATGCCTCCCAGGGCAGAACTCACAGAAACTACTGAGAGCTGGTGTCCTCAGACTCGCTCCAGTTTCGGTTCCAGACACACATTTTCCTATTCCTCTGCAATGTGCATTACTGCCTTAGAGTTTGTTTGTTCTTGTTTTTTTTTCAGACAGCAGACGGGGCATACATCTCCAATAAAAGAAGTTTAGGAATGTGTGACTTGATCCAAATGTGCCATTTATTTATCACTTTCTTCTCTAATAAACCTCTATGCTGAGTAAGGCCCTGCAGTAGGTCATGGGGACACACATGGATAGAATCCAGTTACTGCCTTCCAGAGGATTAGAAGTCATGAGTTAATAACTAAGGAGTTAAATGTTGAGGAAAAGTTCAGAATTGGAGAAGCAAATAACATATATAGGTCTCCTGAGAGTCAAGCCAGCAATATCCTCCCCACATTATAGGCTTTTTATAAACTACATGCTTCCTACCTACTGCCTTCTAACTCTTGCTTTCTTGGTGGATCAAGTAAAGGCCAGTTGAGTTCTGCCATGTCGCTCCTCCACTTAGGAACCTTCTGTAGCTCCCATCTACCTACACATGAGAACCTGAGTGCCTCTCATTGCCGGACCTTCATGTTTGTTTCGAACCCCCGTTTGCAAACGTGTACCTGCCAATACACCCTCTGCCACTCTACGTGATGTCTTGCTTAGGAGCCCTCCTGTGTGTCATGAAAATATTTATAAAGAAAGGACAATCTAAGTGCCTCTGAAGAGGAACAACGTTAAGCTAGGATTGGGCCATATAGGTCCAGGAGCACTCGCCCTGAGCTCACAGTTTCCTTGGGCTTTTTGCTGGGTTGTTTCGTAAGAGCCTCACCGCCTTATTGCCTCCCAAGGATGTCTTTATGTTTCTGGTTTATGTCCACGTAGTCTTCACTTTCTACTCCACCCTCTGTCCCCACCTAAAGCATTTGCCACTGGTCACAGTGCTTTTGTGTAGAAAAGTGGAATTGTTTCTCATCTCCACACACTCTTCTGTGCTTTTTTTGAGCAAGTGTTGACTTTAGAGCTACCCGTCAGAAACGTGAGAAATGAATTTGTTAAGAGATGCAGGCTTAATATTAGATAAAGAAAAGCCACCTGAACTATTCATTGTCTAGACTGTGTATGGACTTCTAAGCTTCATCAGAGGTAATTTCTGCATACTGTACTTCTGGTCAGTATTCTCCCTGTTTGAAAAAAATGAAGTGCTGATGACTAAATTCCTTCATCTGCCCAACATTATTAGATTATGCAAGAAGCCAAATGGAATGGTAGATGTAATCCTGGGCTGAGTATCTGGGCCGTGGCCGTCGAAGATCATTGCCTGAGCGCAATCTCCAAAGTACCTGGTGGAGTTGCCAGGTAGGGCAACATCTCCTATTCTGTGAGGAATGAACAAATTTTGGAAGATGACCATTTCTCTCTGACTATATAAAGTCCTAGAGTATTAAATACTCTTTTTCAGTGGATTTACTTATTAAGCATCTTTGCCCATGCATGGATGGCATTCTATGGCTAAAAACATTCTAAAACTACAGATTTTATAATACACCATCTATATATCACATGTATGTTCACCACCCAGAGTCATATGACAGAATTGGACACCTGAAATCTTTGTAACTTTACTAACAATTGTCACCCCAATAAACTTTAATTAAAAAAAACAAAAACTACAGATTTTATTCTAACTTCTTCATTTCACATTTGGGAAACTGAAACCCTGAGTGTCTTCAAAAATATACAGTTTTGGAGGAAAATCTAAGGGGACGGCAATTATTTAAGTGGGAGATGGATATTATAAATTAGTGCTACTGTCCTTGTAACTATTTTTATTTGTCATTCCATTCTTTTGGCATCCCTTCTGTGTTTGCAGCACAAAGCAAGCATGCTTTGTCCCTGACATTCCTTGGGGAACCAAGTTTTATTCTTTGCTTCCTGTTGTGAAACTACCTGCCTAGAAGTCAACCCAGAGTTTCTGGAACCAAACTCTATTTCTAATGGAATGAGTCTTTTATATAGCAATTCCTTGTCTTTATTATTTGGCTTTCCCTTTCGCATTTCAAAATGCATTTAAAAAAAAATCAAATGCCTTATTTGATCTTTACAACATCCCAGTGAGACAGATGAAGCAAGTGTTAGTAAGGCACATTACACATAGTAGCAAAATACCTGTACAAGTAGAACTAATTTTTTTAACAAGAGAATTTCATTCTATAGGTGAGTACAGCCAGTCACTTTGGAACCTTTCCAATCTGTCTCTTTCCTGAACAAACAGGTGGGCCCTCCTTATTAGAAAGACGTAAAGTGAGTAAGCCTTTGCATCCTTTCAATACCCTGTAGTATGCTTAGATCAGGGGTGTCCAAACTTTTTTCAATGTTTTTTACCAAGGGCCATATGCGGTAAGAGACACAAACAGCCAGGCCACTTACTCGAGGTGAAGTACGTATTGCCTCACCTGGTTTATTTAAGTAAACTAAATATATTTTTGGAATTTGCTGCGGGCTAATTAGCAATGGATCATGGGCCACAGTTGGCCCATGGGCCACAGTTTGGACACCCCTGGCTTAGATGAAGAAGAGATGAGTACGTTTGCATCGGTGCCAAGGGATCCGCTGGGAGGCAAGGGAGACTCAGATTCTAATCATCCTCTTCTAAATCATCTGTGATAGATTGGGATAGGTCAACTGATACTTGTTGGTAAGAAAGAACTTTAAACATTCTGGAACTATTTGTCTGGTCTCGACCAAAGGACCTGGAAGTCTTGGGGTGGAGAACCCAGAAAGAGTGCTGCTGGGCATAGGCGTTCAACCACTGACAGCTGTAATTACGGAGTCACAAGTGAGGAGACCCTCTGCAACCCATAACAGGAACTGGACCAGAGAAGACATCATTTCAACCTTTAACAGAACACAGGGGACAGGGGTGGGGTGGGACCTTTTTCCACGGCAGCACCTGTGAGAACAATAGAAACAAAGGCAGCTCAGTTGGGGACCCATTAATGGACACATCGGAGGGATCCCAAGTTCTCTCTCCAGACATTTAGAATGAAGACTGGCCCAGGGGCAGAAATTCTTGGGTAATTAAAGAAAGAGACGCCTCAGGAGGTAGACACTAGAATCCCTGCTGGTAATGAACATGCAGGATCTCCTGGAAGATGTCTCTGACTACCTGTAGATGAGGGACAGATGGGGTGAGATGTAGGATCTAGGTGAAGGTCAAGTGGCAGCCCAGGCTCCTAACCGCCTTTCTCAGCACATTGCTAGCTCTCCAGTTGGCACAGCGCACTCAGTTTGCTTCTAATGACTCTGCCTTAACCACGCTCCCCATTTCTCATGCCTATGAGTGGAAATGTGACCTTGCAGTAGTGGCAAATCATAAATCCTGCCGAGCCTTTGTCCTGCTCATGGGTTGGCTGTTTCTCATCTAATTTTTCATATTGTTAGGGACAGTTCTCGGAAACCATTAGATGTATCACCTAAGGTCCCTTAAACATAGCCCTGGGATGCTGAGAGCTCCCGACCTGCTTGTGGAGTCTGGAGGGAAAAGACGATTCTTCTTCTCCAGCCCCTTCCCTGACAGTGAGACCTGGGGCACCTTAAGATTTCAGCAGAGTCTGAGGGGCCCCGGAGAGTGCATTGTCCTGGCTCCTGCAGACTTCCATTGTGGCGATTAGTATGCATGATAATGGCAGTTTAGTTCTTTTCCCTTGAAGATAGCTTTTAAATTTGCTCTGTTGGCCTCTTGATGAAATAGCTTCATGCATATTAATGACATCTTTTATTTACTGAGCAGCACCATTAAGCACTTTGAAATACCAGATTCCACCTAAGGTCTCCCAGGAGACAAGCCAATATCTGTAGACTTATTGGATGAATGGGAAACTGAGGAAACAAACCAAAAAAAAAAAAGCCCGGTGACTTCCTAAAAACAACACAGAAAGTCGCTTAACGACATATGCTGTCCGGCTAGCAGGTGGTAATGGTCTTGATCGGGTAGCATTACGTTGGGCTTCTTGCATGTTCTTCATTCTCAAAATAGGCTTTTGTTGAGCACTTCCTATGCGTATAGCGCGTATGGGGCATGGAGTGCAGAGGAAGGTGAATATAAGACTCAGAAGGCACAGAGGCCCCCGGAAAGACATACTCTGCTCAAGGAACAGCCAAGTCCCTGGTATCCTGAGAGAGAGGTCAGAGAAGAGAAAGCAATGTCTGAAAGGTAAACTGTCACCAGAATGTTGCAGAATTTGAGAGATTGCTACCCCCACATGCCCATGTTTCTTGACTCCACGTGCAGGAGTGCAGCCATTAAAAAAAAAAAAAGAGTTAGCTACAGATGACTTGGAAATGATATCCATGATATAGTGGAAAATGGGGAAAAAATTCTGCAGCCCCATGATTTCATGTTTATTAACTGTATGTGTGTATGTTTATGAGATTATATGCATACATTATCCATGTAGACAAACAGATGAAGATAGGTAGGTAGACAGATGACAGGAGGTGAGAGAGAGAGTGAGAGAGCAAGAGAGACAACTAAGGAAAGTAGGAAGAATTTACATGCAACTAATAGCAATGGGAGGAGAGGGGTGGAAAGGATCCCATTCTTAGTTTTTATGTCACATAATATTTTAAGTCAAATTAGGAGTGTTTTCTTTGTGTTTTAGTATTTTAAAAGTGAAATGTTCAAAAGTAAATACCTAAGAGGCATAGTCCCCACCCTCAAGGACCTTAAGACCCAGAAAAGCAGGCAAAGAAGCATTAACCTCATGATCAGAAAGAATAGAATAAAGGCACTAGTCGTAGTCAAGGAGTGTTTCCTTGAAAAGGTTGGTATAAGATACAATGGTCACATGTTGAAGAAAGTTATGTTGAAAAAAGTCTCCCACCAGGAATATTGACTAAGGACTTCATTTTTTCATCTCTAGAGGGGAAGCTACCAGAGAATTGCCTCTTTAGGCTCTGGGGTGGCTTCACTCAGCTCCACCCACCTCAGGAGGAAACCACGAGGCAGCCCTAGATCCCTCCAAGGCAGGAAAGGGTTGCACCTACCCTTTCTAGGCCCTTTTTCCAATCCTACAACCACTGCCCATCTGTCTGGAAGGAGGACTAGGAGTGAGTGAGGGCTGATCTGAGGGAAGATTTTGGTGGCTTCACTGATTTAAATGTTCCCTGGAACTCTAAGCATTTCTTGACATGAGTCACAACCAAATCACAGGTAACATCACAGAAATTAACTCTGTGCTGTGTGTGTATGAATCGCACAAGGGCCCCCAAAGGTGGCAAAACTGTAGGTTGAGGGAGGGCAGCTAAGCTGACACTCTGTGCATGTTGTGGGCTGTATATGAGTAATGGCCCCTGCTGCTGATGGAAACCCTACCCTTCTGGGCAGAGACACATGGCATCTTCGTAAAGTTCTGAGTAAAAAATCGCATGCAGGGGAGGATGTAGGGAGGGCACAGAAGGGTACCTTATTCTGACAGGACAACCTAAGATGGTTTCACTGGGGAGGAAACACACTAATTATTAAAGGATTGAATTTTGATCAGCAGAGAAAGTAGGAAGGATATTCTAGAAGAAGAAATGCCAAAGTACCCAACATTCAAGTAGCAGCTAACCCTTAAACAGCCTTTATTCTGCCAGATGCTGTTCTATGTTCTTCACACATATTGAATGAATTAATCTTTATAATGATCCAGTGAGATAGGTGCTATTCATATACCCATTTTGCAGATGAGAAAGCTGAGGCACAGAAAAATTGAGCGGTTTTCCTAGGGTCCTGAAGGAAGTAAATTGTACAACTGGGATTCAAACTGAGGGAATTTGACTCTAGGGTCTACTTCTTGACCTCTTGGAACTTTTTAGTAAGTAGAAACATAATGGAATCCAGGTAAAGTTGTGGTGGGAAACACAAGGTAAACAGTGCTGGTGCCCAGAGCAGCTCCTCCCTGAGACGGCTGGAACAGAGGCAGTAACCTTAAAATGTAAGATGGTGCTGTGATGTGGCTGCCCTTGGATGCTAAGGGAAGGTTCAGGAACTTACTCTGAAGGAGCAGGAAGCCACTGGACATGTTTTTGGAAGACTACTGACATACTCTGATGGTTGTCTTAGAAAAATATCTCTAGCGAGGACAGGAGAGGTGAAGGACTGAAGATTTGGAGGCCAGTTACGTAGGAGAAGCTGAGGGCCTGAATTTGAGTCGTCTCCCTGAGAGGAGACAGAGGAAGGTAGGGTCCTTGGTAGAAGAGAAATGGCTTTCCGTCTGTTTCCACCTCACTGCTGGGTCCCTGGTAGGAAGCGAAGGTGCCAGCCTGTAAACAGGTGACAACCAGTAATAGCATCGTCTTCAAGCAGTTCCCTGGCCTGCGTTAGGCCTCAGTTGACTTATTTGATTGTGAAAACAATCCTGCCTCATCCACACCCTCTTTCTCCAGCTTTGAGGTTAGAAAACGGTTCTATGTCCCATGTGTCTAAGGAAGTATTTCAGAGAACCTCACAGCCCAGCTGGTGCAGCTTCAGCTTTTCCTGGTACAGGTTCTGTGGGGATGCAACTCAGACAATTCACTGGTGGGTGGGAGTTGGGATGTGGGGGACTTGGGGGTGGGGAGGTAAGGGGTGAGGGGCTGGGGGGTTGGAAGCAGATGATGCCCAGGCCCAGGCCCAGACCCAGTTTGCTCTGTTCCATTTGTAATGTCCTCACACTGTAAATTGCAGACATTATAGCCAGGCACTGTTTTTATGGCTTCCTTTCATCCTGAAATGTTCCCGTGCTACATTTTCATGTAACTTATGCACCTCGAATGTTGTAAAAACTGCCGTAAAAGTCAATATAAATGCAATAATGTCACGTCAGTCAAAGGCAGCGGAGCAGCCCTTTTGAGCAAACAATTGGGAAACCAGAGGGAAAACTCAATTGCTCCATGTTGCAAATTGATTAAAGATATGAATCAGAAAATTAAAGGGCTTTTGGAGTTTAGGTTATTACTAACTGCTTTACTTTATGGAGCAATTACTTTGATTCTATCTTGAGTCCAGTAAAGTGACTGCCGGCATATGGCGAGATGGGGCCCTGTGTCTTTCTTATTAATGTGAATTACTCAAGATCAGGCTAAATGAATGCATATGTGCATCTTAGCCATGCGACTTCATTTCTTAAGCACCATATTTAAAATTATAAAGAAATAATTTATAACTAGAGTCACATCTCCATTAGACATTCTTCTCAAACCTATACATTCTTCTCATCAGCCAGGAGGACCGATTCTGTTTTCAAAGAGCAAGAGGTTGCAACAGTCACCTGCATGGTTAGGCTATGCCGGAAGCTCAGGGAGGCCTGGGGTATTGTCACCAGGGGTTGATTTGTGCTACAACCAATTTCAGCTTGTTGGGTGCTGAAATGTCATGCCCTCCTGATTGCCTCAGTACGTACCAGTCTGTCATTAGACAGCCATTCCTTTAGAACTTAAACCTTTTGGTACTAAGCTTCTTGTATAAGTATCATAGGATCAAATAAACTTGAGCACAGAAAAAAAACCCTTAGCAATAATTAATATGGCTCTTTGGGCCTTGGCGGCCAGGAAGCTAAGAGCTAAATTTAATATTCAGTTGTAGTAATTGCCCCGTGCTGAATTCCTGACCTAGTGTGGGGCCAGGCACATTTAGTGGGTGCTCAGTGAAGGATGGCTGAGGAGAAGAATGAGAGATAATAACTAAGAGTTACGTTTATTATTGCTTCCTGTGAGTGAGAGTTTGCAGGTATGCTAAGTGCTTCTAAACATGGCTGTAATTAATTTTCACAATAATCTCCTCGGCTATTTTCATGACTATTTTACAGATAAGGAAGTAGGTTCATAGAGGTAATGTGACTTGTCCATCTTCTCCCAGCTTGGATTTGAAACCAGGTCTCTGTGACCTCAGAACCAGCACTCTCGGCTACTGCCTGATCACATGGGGGGTGCGGGTGCGACAAAAGTGGGATGCTCCTATGGACTTGAAATTAAGGGAACTAAGATTGCCCTGAGAGTTAATTTGGGAATATGTGGCATATTACAATGGATACTATCTGTCTCCTTATAGCGAGGCAAGTTTTCATATGAATAGATCTTGATTATAAGTGGATTGAAAGTTCCAAGACATCTTTGGGGAAAATGGATCAAAAGGAGTGTTGTTCAGTAGTAGAAGCACTGACCAAATGAGAATCGAGGAGGCTGGTGTGGGCAGTACCCATCTAAGAGACTGTGTGTGTGCTATAGCGTGGGCTTTGCCCATCAAAATTCTATTGGCATCTGAATCTAAAACCATCAACTGTCAAAATCCCCTTGTTCTGATCCCAGAACCAAGCAACCTCACCAGGCAACCCTCTGGTTTGGTTTTGGCATGCCAGGTATGTCTGTCTACAGGCAGGAATGTGCTGGCTCTACCCAATCTGATTGGCACAGGAATTATGGTATTGGGGGTAAACTAATTAATGAGCAGTCTGACTTATGCAGTGCCTCTGAGGTTAACTGGAGACCGTTCCTCACTAGCCTATTCATTCTTGGATGCTGAGCAAACTAGCTTTCTGAGTCTGCAAGCCTGGGAGGCTGATTCTGGACTGCAAAGTTCACCAGGTTAGGAAGGCAAGCCTGGGAGTCCCTTCCTCGACCTTCAGCTTCATCTTTATTCAAATTTTTACAAATTATTCTGTCTGCTTTCTTTTGGAATGACCATGAATCTCCTCGTCGCTACAGTCATGGGCTATTTAACGATGGGGATATATTCTGAGAAATGCATCATTAGACAATTTCATCCTTGTGTGAACATCATACAGTGCATCACACAGACCTACATGGTCTAGCCCACTACACGCCAAGGCTGTGTGGGATAGCCTATTGCTCATAGACTACAAGCCTGTACAACACGTTACTACACAAAACAACACGAGATTAAATCAAGCACAAGAGAAAATGATGCCATGAAGAGATGTGGTAAACACGAGGTGTATGAGGCCACTGCTGACGTGACACAACCTACTGTTTTGCAGCAAACTATTTTTTATTAATCAAAAGGATATACTCTAAAAGAATGACAAAAGGGATAGTATCATAAATACATAAACCAGTAACAGTTGTTTATTATCATTATCAAGTGTTACGTACTGTGCGTAATTGTATGTGGTGCCGCAGGTTTCTTTACACCAGCATTCCCACAAATACATGAGTAATGGGTCATGCTATGACATTGTAATGGCAACGATGTCACTAGGTGGTAAGACTTTTTCAGGCCTGTTGTAATCTTACGGGATCACCATCATCTATGTGGCCTCTCTTTGACCGAAACACCATTATGTGGCACATGACTGAATTTTCTTTGTTTGGCCTGAGATGTGCCTTATAAATAAGTTATTTCAAATGCTTTTTGTTTTAAATGCAAGTAGCTTTGAAATAAACATAAACCTACAGATATGCCGATATGAGAAAAGCTCGAATCAGCAAGCTCATTTTCAGGGGAGAGGGAGAGGGATCAGAGAACACCCTGCTGTGATCAGGGTCCTGAAGGAGAAGGGTACAGAGGAGTTACAGTGGGAAAAAGCAGACAAAAAATAGGAGAGACAGTGCCAAGCACTCTCTCTAAAATTTTGCCAAAGGAAGACCCAATTGTCCTTCATCTACCATCAATCTACCCATCCATTCATTCATCTCCGCCAACCGCCAACTAATACTTGCTAAGAATCAGTCATGTGCCAGAAACTGTTGTGCCTGGGGACACAGACGGCAGTTAATGGTGCAATTAACAAGGCAATTCAACTCTCTTCTTGCTAAATTTTTGATGCCAGGTCGTACTCATCACACAAAGATAAAAAGGGTATTTTAGGCACCTGACACATCTCCACTCAGTGCCTCTCTCAAACTCCAGAGACCCCGTACATCCTCGCCCCTCCTGTGTCTTCTCTCTGCAGAGGACCTACAAGGGCACTACAACAGGCAGAAGAATAAACTTCTACGTAAATTTCCCAGCTTGGTGGGAAAAGGGTTTGAGGTTCAGGATCTGGGGATTCTTGGAGATCCTTAAATGATTTCTTAGCCCCTGATGGCCTGTGGGTATCACCAGCTCTAAGAATATAGCTGGAGATATCCCCCAGGCCCTCGTGGCAGCTGGATTCTAAGGCTTCACCGTGTCCTGTGTGCTACAGGAATGGTACACTCTTGTCCCTTGTCATCATCTCCGGGACCCTTGCCCTACCTTTCCTTCCTCCGGCCCTATAATTACTTCATCTCTTTAATTTACCAGAGCTTTGTCCAGAATAATTTCTTCAAGGATGATCTCAAGAGAGACCAATGCTGTTGGACATATGGGAACTCAGGAAGCTTGTAGCGTGTCTTGTCTTCATGCCTCTGGATTGCTCGCACATTCTGACTTGGCCTTTACTTGGTGGCTGCTGAAGAGGTGGGTAGAGTACAGAGGAAGGTGAGAGGTGTTTTCAGTAAATAGAGTTAGTTTGCTCTGTGAAGAGTCTTAGGGTGGAGAAGAGGTCATTTCCACACAATTTCATTCATCATTCCTTCATGAGCTACTTATTCGTTCGTCCATCATCATCTACTTCTAATATCCATTCATTCCTTTACTTAGTAAGTTTCACTGAACACGTCTTCTCCTCAGCTATAAGCTGGTGGAATCATTAAGCTCTTAGATTTGGTATATTTTATTCAAGAGCTTATACTCCTGTTTTGCTTTTAAAAAATAATTTTGTATTTTTTTTTCTTCTGTAAAAGTTACTCACTTATTTTTGAAGTCAGTCATAACATTTCTGCATAGCTTGTTATGGTATAGTGTTAGGGACTGAATTGTGTCCCCCAAATTCATATGTTAAAGCCCTCACTCCCAATGGGACTGAATTTGTAGACATGGACTTTAGAAAGGTAATAAAGCTTAAATGAGGCCATAAGGATGGGGTGCTGATCCAACACGACTCGTGTCCTTATTTAAAAAAAAAAGGAAGACACTGGAAGTGCACTTGTGCATAGAGGAAAGGCCATGTGACCACACGGAGAGAAGGTGGCCGTCTACAAGCCATGGAGAGAGGCCTCAGGAGAAACCAAACCTACTGGCATCTTGATCTTTGACTCATAGCCTCCGTTTCACAGTTCTTGTGAACAAACACCTTTCTATTGTATAAGCTACCCAGTCAGTGCCATTTTATTTTGGCAGCCCAAGCCCACTAATACCTAGCATGCTCCTAGGTAATAAGAAACATAATATTAAATAATACAGATTTTATATAACATATTGGTATTAGCAGTTTACAGTAATATACCATCAAAGGTATTTTTTATAGGATTACCTCATTTTGAAACTCTCATTCACATCATAAGGTGGAAATAACTGTTGCTACAATCCCCATTTGTGGATGAGGGAGATGAGGTTCAACAGAGACAAGTGACTTGTTCAAGATGATCCAGTCAGAAGGAAAAGAAACTGGAGCTTGAACTCTTTGCATCACAAAGGATGGCCTTACCGGCAGTGACAGGAAACGAACATGTGATGCAACCCAAAAATGTTTTTCAGAACATCAGATTAACAGAATGTCAAGTAAAATGTATAGGTGTTTCCCATTTCTGACCCCACTCCCTTCTGACTTAAGTAAGTCCCATATAAAACTCTGTATTCAAACACAAAGTAAATTCTAAGGCTACGTCAACACTGTAAGCAGAACTATCACTTTTTATAAAGGGTTGTCTAAACAGTAAACCCCCCCAGTTCACTTAAAATTTGATTCTTTCTTTGGAAAGATTGATTTACATGTACTTTCCATAAATACATACATTGCATTAAAAGATATAAGTGGACCACAATCAAGCAAGCAGTGCTGAAGAGATACGGATAAGAAGAGTAAGAACAGATGCCCCCCTTGGATGGGTCGTGGAGGCCTGCTACCTGTGTCCTGGGCACTCCAGCTGCTAGTATCAGCTCCTTACTTAAATAGGAGCAAGGAATTTGCTTTACAAATATTTGTGGATTTCTCTGAGAAACATGTACAACACTGTCTACCCTTCCTACCTACCTTCCTTCTTCTAGAAATACTCCTCTTTCCTCTTCCTTTAATGAGTTCACACGGGAGCCACCATTTCTGAACAGATTCTCTCCTGAATAGGCAAAGGCCTATTAGAGAACCTCCTTCTGGGGGCTTCGGTTGGTTATTCTGGTCATGTGTGCCTGACTTCCATTAACCTGCTAAAACCTTTCCTTGGCATTTTTAAAATTTGGGATACAAAAGAGGAGGAACTCTCCAGTGATGTGATATGAGGCAGAGGAGTTATAGGCAACCTTGTAAAGAACAATTATAAAGAAGCCAGTCTAGGATGGGAGAGAATGGAGCTGTCTCACACAGAAGCACAGAGGAGAGGGGGAGAGAAAAAGGAAGGTGGTAGAATTATAATTCCAGATTCCAAGTATCCCTGAGACCCAGGACACCTATGCCCTTCCAGCAACCACGTGAGCAGAGAAGTGCCCTTTGTGTCTAAACTAACTCAGGTTAGATTGATCCATGATGAATAAAAGACTCTGTGATATTTTGATTTATAATAAGAAATATACATTTGGTCTTCATTCAGTTTCTGGTACAGAGCTCTCCCAGCCCTTGGAATTTCCTAAGTGATAAGAGAGATAAACGTATGTTAATATTAATATCAAACCACTTTCAACCACACCACAGTTTGTATTAATAAGATAACTTTTGGAAGCACCTAAGGATGGGGGCTAGTTGCCAGGGGAAGCAGCCATGTGATTAGAGAGTTAAAATTTCAGTCCCACTCCTCTGACCTCTGGGGAGGGGAAAAGGGCTGGAGGTTGAATCAATCACCAGTGGCCAATGATTTAATCATGCCTATGTAATGAAGTCCCCATAAAACCCAAAACAATGGGCTTCAGAGAGCTTCCAGGTTGGTGAACATTTGGAGGTGCTGCAAGAGTGTTGTGCTCAGAGAGCTCGGAATCTCCATGCCCCTTCCCACTTACTTTGCCTTTGCTCTATGCATCCTTTCCATCTAGCTATTCCTGAGTTACATCCATTTATAATAAACTGGCAATCTAATCAATAGAATCTCTGAGTTCTGCAAGCTTCTCTAACAAATTAATCAAACGTGAGGAGAAGGTAATGGGAACCTTTAGTCTACAACTGGTCTATCAGAAATATACAACCTGGACTTCTAGTTGGTGTCTGAAGTTGGTGGGGTGGGGTGGGCCGTCTTATAGAACCGAGCCCTTCACCTGTGGGATCTGACCGTATCTCCAAGTAGATAGTGTCAGAATTGAGTTAATTACTTGGTGGCATTGGAGACCACTTTCTGTCAATGAGAGTGGGGGTAGGGACGTGGATCAAATACTACCTTGAACAGATGGTAGCAGGCTGTTCTGAACTTGTGCAGTAAATGCTTAGCTAGCAGGGATCAATCACCACATAGAAAAGGAAGGGGGAAGACAGGGAAATGACAAAAGGGAAACATCCTCTTCCAGTTTTGCCAAGAATAAACTTTGCCTTAGAGAAGAAAGCGCCTCCAACACAGAAAAATGTCTTCACTATTGTCAGACCTGTTTTGTCCTACCATAGCCAACAGTAGATGCTTTGACTTGACTTTTATTTCTTCTCCTGGAGACTTTCTGAAGCCCATGGAGGCACGAATCTCTTCAGAAAGACCCCGATCTACTGGATCACGGGATTTTAACTTTATTATTCTCATCCCAGGGCAAAACGGAAGGACTAGGCCTGTTCCCTCCAGAGATCTCAGCACTCCTAAGACCCCTTAACCACAGAATGAGGGACTGAAAAATTGGTTGAGCTTGTTCAAACAAAGTCTCAGTTTCCCGACAAGCAATTGAAACTTGGGGTTATGTGTTGAGGTAGACTTCAGACTCTTTTAATGGCATTCAGAGACATGGTTCTCCAACCAATTGGCATTCAGGAAATGTTCATCAGTTCTGACAGCCACAAGTTCCACCCTGGCCAATTTTAGCTCCTATGACTGGAAATGACTTAGATGTTTGAAATTCTGTAAAATACAGGCTAGTTTTGAAATGGAGCCGCAGAATGACAATGGTATTCTGGCTTAGCTCTTAGGCAATTTAGGTCAAAATTCTCTCATTTCTGAATAAGGGAAAGCTTCCTTGAAAGGGCTGGTGATAAATTTTCAATAAATCTGCTGGGTGGCAGGAAATGAAAGAAGAATTTTTTAAATGATTTATGAACCTGAGTGAAATGATATTTTCATTGCTGTCCACTTTCCATAATTTTTCTCTTTTAAATTTCCTTTAGTGTCTTTTTAAGGAAATAGAAGAAAGGATCCAGCATCCTTTGGGGGGTTGCCTCCAAGACAGTCAGCACAGGACTGCATATATGCAGGTGCCCATATACGTATGGAAGTTACCTTCACTTGAGAGCAACTGGTAACTGTTTATAAGTCTGTTTGCCTCAGTATCAACAATGGAGATTTTTTTTCCATAAGTACAGTTTTGAGATAACAGTTTCCTTCTTCAAGAACTTTTATAAAAACCATATATATAATTTTATTTTTAACTAGGGCGGGGAAGTAACTTTCTTTAATTCATTTATTTATTTATTTGTTCATTCCTTTGCTCACTCATTCACTCTTTTTCTATTAACTTATATTTGACTTGGCTACACCCCTGTGATCCCCGGCGAGGACACCAGGGTTCTAGTCAACACCCCAGCCTTATTTCGGATCCGCCCGGCACGCACATGCAAAGGGCAGGGTGGCATTAGCTGTATGTGCGTGCACAGGTGCTTCACATGTATTGATCCAATACGTACTTTGTCTGGGTTTGTGCGAGTTGCCTTTCAAGCATTCCTTCTTTCAATTGTCTCAAAAAGCCTTGAAGCAAATATGATCAAACTCATTTGAGAGTAGATATAACTGGGCTCAGGTGACTCGCCTTAGTGTCAGTGGAAGGCAGAGCGGGAGGGTGTAGCCTCCTGAAAACCAAGCACCTGGACTCTCTGGTATTTATCTCCTTGTAGGTCCAAATAATGGTCTCTCTCCTTCCTTCCAGCTACAGCACTCTGTAACAGTGACTTTCATAACTAGGTCAGAAGATGTTGAGTTTATTCCACAAATCAGAGACACTGACTAACTATAAAATAGGCCTAATAACCAGCAGAGAAAAAGAAGGATCCTCACTAAGGCCAGATCCTGGATTTGAAATTGAAGATAATGGAATGCAAACCCACATGCAGGAATTCACAGTGTGCTTTACCAATAAGCCCTGGTAACTCCACTGAAGGTGTGGTCACTTTAAAGAAACAGGTGATTAAAATCAGCAATAGGCATTTAAGCGGCTCGTCATGCGCCTCTATGAGAATATTTTTCTGCTCAGCGCAGCAGCCCCAGTTTGATCTTCAGGTTTTAGGTCAAGGATACCATTGACAGACACCCACACATGCATGCATACACTGGAGGGTACAGTTTCATTAGTCCTCATTTGATTTTTAATCTTGCTTTTCTTCCATGACCACTGTAAGTTGTTTTATTATCACACACAGCCTAACTCTTTTCTCTCATTATTCTTTTTCCCCTTCTTTTCTAATCTCCCTTTGTTTTTTTCCTCACATTCCTTTGCCCTCATTTTGCCATTACTCTTGTATTTATTTTTTTCCTCCATCCTTCTGGCTGAACTCATTTTCCCTTCTTCCTAGCTTCTTGATGTCCTTGCTATTTCTCTTGTCTCCAAAGTACTAACGGGATAGATAGGGTTAGGTCAGGACTAGATATGGTAGGTCAGGACTTTCCATGGGAAACCCAGTAGATGGTGCTGGTCTGGGATTGATAAATGGTCCAGGAGGTTAAAAGGGCTGATCTCTTGTACTTATCACAGAAATCTTGTCCTACCACTAAATCCTCTGGCTACTTGCTGTTTTGGCTCTGGGACATCTTGGTGGGGAAAAGAACTGTTATCTGTATAGGTCTGTTTCCCAGAACTGACAGTCAGTTGTGAACATTATAGAAAACTTTGAAGCTGAGATGCCTGAGGCAAGTTAACTGGGAAAATGTGCAGGCCCCACCAGGAATAATATCCTCAGCTCTTCCGAGTTAGTGGAAGGCTGTAGAGAGAGGTTTCATAGGGAAGCCTCAGGAGATTAAGAGAAACAAGTTGTCATCTCCTTTGGAGCTGAGGTTTCCATTCTCTCTCTCTCTCTCTCTCTCTCTCTCTCTCTCTCTCTCTCTCTCTCTCTCTCTGTCACATATGCATACACCCTCCCCATTCATTTATGCAGCTGTGTGCCAGCTTCTGAGTCTTGGTGGCACAATCACCTCTCTTCCCTAAAACGCAGACAGGGTTCATGACACTGACCTTGAATTCCAACTAGGCTTCTTTTCCAAAAAGGATGTCATTGTCACTCTCATTATCATTTCCTACAACACTGTCAAGTCTGGTGAATTTGGGGCCCCATGGGCTCAATGGTTTGGGGGTTTCAGTGATGCTGGGGCACCCTCTCTGCATCTCCCCTACCCTGCCTATGGGCACCTCTGTGTTCCAGACACCTAAACTCCCACCTGATTCTCAAAGCACATTTTGTCACCACACATACATGAGAGGTGGGTGACTCTTGTGTGGTTTCATGGTTTGTGACCGTTAGAACTGGAGATACTGGAAAAATTGAGCTTTCCGGTTTTTCTTCCAGAAAGACAAGCCAGGTGGGGAGGGAGTAGTTATGGGAAGGGATACAAATTAAATAAATATGCAGAAAAATTAGAGAGGGAGAGGGGAAGAGGTAGAAGGAGAGGGAGGGAGGGAGAGAGAGAGAGAGAGGTAGAAAAGCGAGGGAAATTAAGGTGCAGAAATTACTGGGCCAGAAAGTGAGCTGCACTGATAGGATGTTGTCTGGTATCATCTCTGCTTTACTGGTCTCCAGCTGGGCAGTACCAGGTCAGTCACTTAACCAGTCTGAATGTCCACTTCTTTCTCCTGTTGCCTCTCATTCACCTTTTCCCTTTTCCTTAAATGTTGGTGTTTCACAGAATTCTGTCTTCACACATCCTCTCTTCTCATCCTTCAAATTCTCAAATTCTCTCTGGTAGATCTTACCAAATCCTTTTGTTCCTGTTCTAGCATTTCTGATAAAAACCCATACGCAGGTGCAGACAGTAAAATGTGCATACATTGGCACAGACTATGCCTTTCAGGAATTTTTCTCTACTTATTAAAAATTGGGCTGCTGGAATAGACAAGTCTGGGTGTCATTTATATAAACTACGGTGGGAGGGATGGTTCCTGCAGATATGCCATGTAGTGGGTCAGTACGTAAAGTGAATGTACAGGAGTAGGTAACCTTGTTGTCATAGCAAACAATTGGAATCACCTAAATATCCATCAGGTAGGAAACTGGTTAACTAAATTATGGTACTTTCTTACCATGAAATAAAATGCAGATGTTAAAAGTGTTGCATTATAACAATACAAGTGCCTGGAATCAAAATGGTCAACAAAGTGTTGGTGAAAATGTGGAGAACTGGAACTCTCATAAACTGCTCATGGGAATGGAAAAATAGCACATTCATGGTTCTGCAGTTTCTTTAAAAGGTAACCATACATCTAATGCATGATTCTGATACTCTACTTGTCCAGCACTAAAGCAAATTTTGTTTCAGTAGGTCTGTGGTATGGGCCTGACATCTGAATTTTGACAAATCTCACCATGTGCTTCTGTTGTACATTCTTGATTAACAGACACTGTCCTTCACCTAAAGCTTGTATCATAGTACCTTGCATATTGTGGTCCAATCACTGTGTACAGAGAAAGAATTGATACGGTGAGGGAAACGAGGGTTGGAATCAAGATTTTGGGCCAAGTTTTGCCTCTGCCAGCAACTAGCCAATGACCCGTACACAATTGATTACCATTTTAGGACTTCAGTTTTCTTTCTATAAACGAAGAGTGGGAAAGGCAGGTAGACCAGCTATCTCTTAAATTTCTTCAGCTCTATCATTCTAGGACAGATTGTTTGTGACTCACAATATAAAAGATTACAACATCATACACTGTGAAATCGGGTTGAGAAAACCTCATAATTCAGTCATAGACATTAGGGAAAAGTCTTACTAAGAGATTTTCCACTGTACTCAAGGAACTCAAACCATCTTCCCTGTCAGTAGAGGACTATTGCTTTGCAAATGCATTCTAATTCACAGGATGGATAGTGTATTAATTTCCTAGACTGCCATAACAAAGAACCACAGACTAGGTGGCTTAAAGAACAGACATTTCTTTTCTCACAATTGAGAAAGCTAGAAGTCCAAGATCAAGGTGTCAGTAGGTTCAGTTTCTTCTGAGGCCAATCTCCTTGGTTTATAGTTCGCCACCTTCTCCCTGTGTCTTCATCTGATCTTCCCTCTGTACGTGTTTCTGTCCTAATTCCCTCTTATAAGGACACTAGTCGTATTGATTGAGGACCACTCTAATGACCTCATTTTAACTTAATCACCTCTTTGAAGACCCTGTCTTCAGAGGTATTGGGGCTTAGGGCTTCAACATATGAATTTGAGGAGAAAACATATAAACCTCTACCAAGTAGTGAATAGAATATGCAAATGGCAGCCTCCACCTAACTATGAGGTCAGAGACTCCCCTGGTCGGAAGCTTGAGGAAACAGCAAAGCATTAGCTTACAGAACATTAATGTTATATGTTGAAACCCTAACCCCCATTAAAATCAAAGTTATATATTGTCACTTAAGGATTTATCTTGGTGCTAATATATTTATAGCATTTTTGAGATGGAATTCTTTTCACAGATAAGAGAGCTCAATGGAGAGACGGCAAAAGGAATTAGAAAGTAGGATTGGCTTCAAGTTTCCTCACATTGCACATTTAAATATAATTTTTGAACATTTCTATAGATAAGCTAAACTAAGGAGAGTCATTCAAAAAGGGTGAGAGTTGGGGTGGTCAGGAAGTAAATCTGTGGTTGATGAAATGAAAAAGGCTGTGTTCTTTTACCCTACCACTTGCTACTGCTTCAGTTCCTAATACCTTCCTTTAACCCCAAATGCTCAGACACGAGTGTCAGAATCATCTGGAGAACTTGTTAAAACCAGACTGTTGGGTCACACATCCAGAGTTTCTGCTTCCACAGGTCAGAGTGTGGCCCAAAAATCTGCACTGCTAAGGGAGCTTTCCAGCGATTCTTATGCTGCCAGCTGGAGGGCCACACCTTGAGAACATTTGCTCTAATACAGTATGGTAAGAGAAGCAACCCGCTGGACCAGTATTGAGAGGCAGGAGAGAGCAAGTGTGGAAATGAGAGGAACAATGGAGGGAGGACAGAATGCAGACCAAGAAGCAATTCAGAGAGATCCATGGATTTGGAGAAATAAGTAGATTACTTCTATAAAATACTTCTTAATGTATTTGCTGTTTGAATTACGCTGGGTGCTTTGAAAACAGACATTCGTTATAACTTTTAAAGTCAAATCACTGCAAAAAAAAATTTTAATATGAAAACACAGAACCCAGGCACTTTAAAATTTGGTGCGCACACATGATTTTCCATCAGCAGCTGTTAGAAGGATAATTAAGGACTAAATTTTCACTTAATCATTTTCAGATATGAATATACTTTCTCTCTCCCTCACTCCCACCCCAACCCATTTGAAAAATGGAACTGGACCTCTAGCTCCAGGTCTTATCTGTAGAGAACAAATACATTTACTTCAATTTCATAAACTCGTTAAAGTGCTTTAAGAAATAGTTGATTTAATTCTTATTTCCTAAATTAAATTTTCATAATGAATAGTTTTATCAGAGTTCTCATGTGCCTGAATGGGTAAGAAAATCCTATTCCACACCTAAAAGAAATCTGGGCAAATCTTATCTTATTTGATTCCAAGTCTTGGTGGAAATTGGTGGAAGTGGGCACTAGGGGAGATGAGGAGGTTTTGTAGCAGAATCACAAAACTGGAACACCAGAAGGGACCCTGTATGTCATACCATCCCACACTTCATTCTACAAGGTCACTAAGCCAGCATTGTACATATTTCCTGAGACTATAACCCAGGTTGTCTTATGTAGAACCCTGGAGCTGTTAGCTGTGTACATTGTCCTTACCTTTCTGGTTTCAACTCAACATCCTGAGACTTTGGGGAGAGAGAGAGGAACGTGGAAGAATTTGTAAGCAACTTGAAGATAGGCCCTCGTATGTGTCACTCACTCAGCATTTCCTGCACAGAGCCAGTGACCAAACACATAGTAGGCCACACACATAGTTTAATCAACTAAGCTGAGATGCTTAAAATTTGGAAAGGGGCTCTGAGGGGAGGAGAAGAGAAATGCAAATATAAACCATCCAACTGCACAATTTGGCCAAGATTTTGTTTCCATGTGCTGTGAAATACTAGACCTCAATTTTAATGTTTTGAAGGCCTGAAGGTAGTTGACTGGGTTTTGCTTTTTCTCCGGAAATAATCCACACCAGTTTGTCACTCCCTTTGAAGAAAGAAATACCCTTATTTGAGGCTTTATTCTACCAATCCAGGTGAAAATATGGGCAGGGCTTGAGCTGTCTGCAGGAGTCTGGGTTTCAGTTCTGCTGAAGGCTGAGGTAGGCCAAGTTCTTGCTCTCCATGGCTGCCCCAAGGAAGCTGATGATTCTGGCAGGCTTGAGCCAGACCTTGCCAAACCGTAAGGAAGGGCTTCCCACTGCTTCCCCAGGGCAGGCCTGGGCAGCCGCCCACGTTCGCACCGATTGATTCCAGCTGTGCGGTGCCATGCTGGCCAAGTCTCCTCCATTAGTGAAGGAAAAAGAGGGGTTCCTTAAAAGTGCCTGAAAAAGGGTACTCTCACCTCTGCTTCTGCTCTTTGCCACCTTAGTCATTTTGCTGATTTTCTCCCACTTCCATTCCCCATGTCTTTCCTTCTCCCTGTGTTCCCCATTCCTTCTCCTCTTTTCATCTTTATGACTCTCCTTTCTCCTTTCCATTTCCCTCTCACACAGTGCCACCCTTTCTCGTTTTCCGCTTTTGGACTCTCCCCTTCTATCGGCCCATCCTTTCTCCCTCTCCGTGGCACCCTTTACCACTCCGTTTTCTCTTCCCATCCCTGGCTATATCACCTCCAGCATCATACCAGGGCTAAGCTATAGTCCTCCTTTAAAGTAAGAGGTCTTGGTTTTGCACAGCTGCAAGCAGAATTGAGCAAGACGGCACTTAACAACATGGTCTTTTGTGGCCAAAAAGGAAGAGGGTGCTTGTGTGTGTTTAGTAGCTTTGTCTGGGCTTTCATTGTCCAGCATTCAAGAGCAGATCCTTAATTTGCTGGAGAATCACAGCCGAATAGTCAATTTGCTTTAAAAGACTCTTGATTTAAGCCTTCAGAGAGCTCTACCTCTAGCCGTGGTTTTGGAAAGTGATTGCCTGTCATCTCAAAATGTTAGAGTAAACAGCGGGTCTGCTCAACATCATATGTTTATTTTCCACAGTGGCATTTGCTAGGTCACGTGGTGACCATTTAATTTCCACAACTGACATTCCACAGGTCTGAGATTTCGTTCCTTTGGAAGAATTTCAAATACTTGTGGTTTTAACCAAGATGAAAAAATATATATATTTAAAAGAGAAACACATATGCCACCAACCCCCAAACCCCTTTCAGTGGTGTCCCTAGCAGAGTCTCACGGGCAGATCCTCTGCCCTTCAACTCTCAGATGCTTGCAGATGCAGAGAGGGTTGGAAGGCCGAGATGCCTGATTTTCAGAGATCTTCTAAGACTAAGCCCTTCCAATGGACTCCAACTTTTCATACTTGGGCATTTATTACGCTTTGATTCCTAACACCTGGTTTGGTTTCACCCACTGAATAGCTGGGAAATGGTGCTATCCTGGGTTTCAGGATTCTTTGTGCTAGAGGGGCCTGAACCGATGCAAACCCTACTCTGCTGGACCCTTGATTTTCCTTGGTAAAGAGACTGGTGGTAACGTCTATTGAAAATTCCCTAGTTAGATTTCAGACAGTAGAGAACAGACGAATAAATTCTTATTGAAAGATTTGGATTGTTGATCTCTCACTGGGAGTTAAAATAAAGGAACATAAATAGTTAGATAAACTGTGGCTGCTAAGGAATGAGGTGTCAAAGACAGGGCCAGACCGAAGCCACATCATGGAAAAAAAATAAGATTACATCACCGCCATTTCAATAACCCCTTCAAGCTCTTTGAATTCCAGTGGAACTTGGCTCCTTCTTATGATCTTCCAGCTGCCTAGAGAGCTCACTATAGGTTTGCTCTGCTAGGGGTGAAAATGGTTTTCTACCTCTGCCTCTCTTTCTCTGTGGCTCTTACAAGTCTGTTGTTTCATTCCCTCTTAGTCTGTCCTCGGCTAGGGAACCGATAAACTCCATCATCTAAAGGGAGCTTAAAGGATCATGCTTCTGTGTTACTCCTCTGGTTTAATCATTTCATTTTAGCAAAGACCAACTTACCAATGGTGGAACTATGAAGACAGGCAGTGGAAAGTTCAAATCCAACAGGAAACTTTCTATCACCAGTTGCTGACTCAAATAAGAACCTACAGGTTAACAGCTTTTACTTCTCAAAACTACTTTT
Source organism: Rhinolophus sinicus (assembly GCF_036562045.2). NCBI lineage: Eukaryota > Metazoa > Chordata > Mammalia > Chiroptera > Rhinolophidae > Rhinolophus > Rhinolophus sinicus. Next base: position 22,859,410 of record NC_133758.1, on the reverse strand, counting down.
CTTTACTATCTGGGGAAAGAGGAAAGGGTGAAATCACAGGTCCAACATGAATTAGGACTTTGGGGCATCAGCACTGAAAAGGCCCTAAGTGAAAGGTCGCCCAAATATCACACATACACTGCAGTGTCCCTCAAAGCCTGGGGCTGAGGGTTTGTCAATCCCATGGAATGGCTCTATAGCCTTTTACGTGTGCCCCAGTGTTGCTGTTGTTTTTAGATTCCGTGCCTTAATGTAGAAAAATTATATGTGTTTATACACCTAGAGACAATATCAGAAATTAAACTTTGCCTGATCCTCCTACCTTCTTTCCTGAGATCTCCACCAAAGTTCTGCTAAAAGGCACATCTTCTAAAAAGGTGGCATGTGGTCAAGGTGAATCTGTGTAGAGACTGCAATGGTAGCACATTTTCAAAGAGCTGGAAGGTGAACATTGAGCTAATCCCAGCATGTGGACACATTAACCCTAAAATTGCCCTATAACGTGGCAATTCGACTTAGGAAATTAATTGTTCCAGGGATGATGGAAGCTGAAGAGGTTTAGATAAATTCACATGTAATAGGCTGAGTTAAGTAGTCTAGGAAATTAATCCTAACTTTTGTGTTTGCCAGTGGATGAGGTATATGTTTTCTTCAACACATTCCTTGCGGCCTTTTGTCATTTGTGAGACTGAAAACGACACAATATTAAACGCTCTCTCTCTCTCTCTCTCTCTCTATTAATAAAATTGCAGGTTATAACTGTTGGCCAGAGAGAAAAGTCAATTATTTCAGTCATTTTTAATCTATCAAATAAAGAACTAATAATTACATAAAAATATAAGGGTTTCTCTTATGTTTCCATGCCTGAGTGCATGTTGACATACAAAATGCAACAATTACCTCATATTTTAACCACAAAACTCCTCTGTGAGGATTACCCAGTGGGACCCGTATCCTCTGAACACACTTTGGGAAACACTACTGCAATAATAATAGTAATAACAACAATAGTGACAATTGCCACAATTGTAACTAGTATTTACTGAGTACGTACCATATGCCAAGTATTGGTTATAGTACTTGACATGCATCGTAACTCACCATCTTAGGATGGATACAATTATAAGATTCAAGGCAAAAAAGTGCATAAATAGCTTATCCAAGGTCACCTGCTGTCACGTTTGGGAGGTCTGATTTGAACAAGGCAGACAGACCCTATAGCTCACACTCTTCCCTCCCCCACTGCTTCTACCACTCTTCTGTGACAGGAGGTTGATAATAGTAAAAGAACATAGTGGCCAAAACCTGAATCTCACTGGGCTAGGAGCTTGAGTGCCTAAGAGGGGCCTGCATCTTGTGTATCTCCCTTTTTTACAGTCTAATTAAAGTGTTATCAGGAATTATAAGTAGAAGTGTATGGTCCATATTATTATTTCCTGAGGCATTTCAACTTCTGAAATCCTAGCATCATTGCAGAAAACATTGCAGCACATAATTTGGTCCCCGATTTTATTGGCTTTCCCATGGATTCAGCTGTGTAAGTCTGGACAAGGTATACAAGTTTGTCTTCTCTACTGCACTTTAAGCTTCTGTGAGCAAGGACCTTGTGTAATGCTTCTTGCTGACGTAATAAGTGCTAATCATATTCATCAATTGACTTGAATGGCCATGTTAACAACTACCCTCTTATTTATTGCTATAAAATCTGTTTTTAAATAATCACATCAACATGGCACTTTGCAGTTTGTAAATGCTTTGACAAGTGTTGAGTTCCTTGATTCCCATGACAACTCAGTGAGGGAGATGTGAGTTGCCTCTCCCCTTTCTAAAGATGATCAGCTATGTGATTTGATCAAGGTCATAGTGGAGAGTTTAAAGGTGGTGGAAGTGGGACTCCATGTAGGTTCTTTGAATCCAGACCATGAGCTTCCCTCAGTTCCTTTGGTCTTCATGTCACTAAAAATAAGTGGAGTGTCTCATTTAAGAGTCGCCCTTCTCTTTGGAGTGTACCCCTCCACAAATGTACCTCACAGGTAGGTGCATCTCACCCTACATTGCCCTCTCAATTCCCACACTTTCTTTTCTTGAAATAGAAGCCAATGGTTTGGGCCTAGGAAAGAAAGAAAAGAGAGGAGATTTGGAGGATTTTAGTGCTAGTGTTTTATCTTCTCCTTTCCCTCTCCCAGAGGATGAAGAAGAACCTCTATTATTCTGGGACACTTTCTAGGTTGAGGAGAATAACAAAGTTCTTGGGATCATAAAAATTTCCTCTATTGAGTCATAGAGGCCACACAGAAGAAAGTAATATGTTGGAGAGAAATAATAACCAGGCGTGGGAGATGGAGAAGGCAGCATTTGGATAATTCTTGAGGACCATTGCTTGCTGGCTGCAAAAATGAAAGAAGTCTACAGTGTGCCCCATTATGTATGGGACTTCATTTTATACAAATGGCACCAAACGAATGATCATGACGATAGCAACAGACCCAGGATTCCAACTTGGCTGCCTCATGTGTGGCTAGAAATAACTTGAAAGTATCTAAATGGAAGGAACACAAAGAGAAGGAAAGGTGAAGAGTAAAGATAAAAGTGATTCATAAATTGAAAGATGATATATTTTTTTCTATGGAATAATGCATTCAGTAAGGAAACAAGTACATCGCCAAGGGCACCAAAGGAGCATTGCCCGTTAGATACTGAAAATGGAAACACTGAGAAGAATGTGGCCAAAATGCTCAATGAGGTAGGTACTATTTTATGTCTTTAGCAGTTGCCAAGCATTGAAGCTCACGTTGACTTCAAAGATGCATTCTTGGAAACAGAAACAAAAGAACATACAGAGATAATCTGGGAAAGTGGACGGCAGGATTTGTTTTCTCTCCCAGACAAGAGGAAAGAGAAGGGCAGAGCACAGTCAAAGATTGAGTGCCAGGAGTGCTATTTCTGAGTTCGTCTTCTCAGACGTGGTGCTGACAGAATGACTTTGGGTGGAGGGGGATGGGAGGAAGAGATGTCAAAATGCTAATGACTCCCACAGCAAACTCTGACAGAGTTCAAGAAAGACCAGCTCTAGCACTAGAGAATTTTCTATTTTCCAAGTTTGTTTAAATATACACAGATGACAAGTTGGCCTAAGGCAAAATTGTGAAGTAAGAGGATATTGGCTTCAGGGCCTTATTAATCAATCAATCATCAGGTATTTATTGAGCACCAGCTCTGCACAAGGCATCATGCTGGGAAGGGCTGAAGCACAAGGCATTCATATCTCTGCCCTCAAACAAGCTACTGTTTAGTTAGGAAGGGGCAGGTTGCTATACCCAGAGGAGTTATATAGTATTCTGAATAATGTCATGAAGCATCAGGAAAAACGATCTTGAGGTAATGTTAAGAGCAAACACTATATAACATTACCAAGTTGCAAGGCAACTTTTAAAAGCTTTATAAATATTAACTCCTTTAATCCTTACAACAACCCTATGATGTAGGTTCGGTCACTACCCTCATTTCATAGCCGAGGAAATTACAACACAACTAGTAAGCAGTGACATTAGGACGGGAACCAGGCCATGTAAACCCAGGGCCTGCGGCCCTAGCCACTATACAGGCTGCCCCTCGTAAAACACTACTACGTACGATGAAAAGTAAGAGAATTAGACAGGCAATAAATGTAGTGGTCATTCTGAGTAAGGTGATCCCTCTGTCATTGCTTTGGTCCAGTCTCTCACTAAATCCTTTGAGCTTAACTAAAAATAGTCCTGTGAGGGAGGGAGGAAAGGTCACTACTTATGCTCATTTCCACAGTAGAAATGATTGAACACCTTTCTCAAGGTCATATCACCAAAAACAACGTGATGAAGCCAGAAGTAGACTTGAGCTCTCCTTACTACTTGTCAGAGCTTCCCGTTCTGAGGGGAGCTGTACTACTTTGTCTTCTAGGGCACACGGCGCAATCTCAAGTAGTTTCCATCTTACCATCATTCTTTCCCTCCACAACATTAAATCAACATATTACTCCATGCTGGACAACACAGAGTGGATGGAACCAAAGCAATACCAGCATAAGCCAGAAAGAGTGATCGACCCCTGAAATAGTTGTTTGTTTTAAACTTTTTACTTTTCAAATAACTTTAGACTTACAGAAAGAGTTGCTAAACTCGTACAAAGGACTCCCGTATATGCTTCACCCAACTTCCCCAATGTTCACATCTTGCATAACCATAGCACAAATACCAGAGCTAAGAGATTAACATTAGTACAATATTATTAACTAACCTATATAACTTATGTAGGTTTCACCAGTTTTTCCAATTATGTCCTTTTTCTGTTCCAGAATTAGTTCCCATCACTCCTGCATGTCTATGACAGATAGTTCTAGTCTTTCTTCGTCTTTTATGGCCTTGAAACTTTTGAAGAGGACTGGTGATTAATTTTATAGAATGTCCTTTAGTCTAGGGTTATTTTATGTTTTCTCATGATTTAATTGTGGTTATGCATTTTTGATATATATACCAAGGAAGCAATGTGTTCTTCTCAGTGTCGGTCAGGTGTTACTTGATGTTGATATCTCTACTTACTTTTGATATTAAGCTTAATCAGTTGGTTAAGTTGGTGTTTGATGACTAACTCCACTGTGAAGTTCTACTATTTTTTCTCTTTGAAATGTATATACATATTAGGGAGGTATATCTGAAGAGTATATGAATATCCTGTTTCTCCTCAAACTTTCCCCCACTAGTTTTAGCATGCCCTGGGGGAATCTTGCCAGTAACAATTCTAAGGTCATGTTCTAATGATGATTTTTCCATTTCCCAGATTTTTCTACATTTTTAAGTAAAATTATTCTAGAAGGAAAACCTGTTCCTTCTTCCACAATTATTTATACAAATTTTTATGTGTATTAGTATTTATTTTATCCTATTGTTCCAGATTTTGGTCATGGAGAGCTTTTCCAGGTTAGTTCCAGGGCTATTTTGACACATCCTCATCCTTTTTAAAGCACTTCCTTATTTTATGGCACCAATAAGCTCTCTGATCCAGGTTTGGAATCAAAAGACTTCTCCAGGAAGCCCCGACTCCTTTTATTAGAGAATGGCACTTAGAAACCAAGATCTGGGCGCTAGGTGTGCTCATTGCTGCTGCAGTGACACTGCCTTTATGTCTTCTCAACAGAGCTTGCAAATATGTGAATGGATATTAACCCATATGTGTATATCTATTTTTATATCTTTGTATATGCATATATATTAAAAAGCCATGAGTTCATACTCATACCTTTGATTCTCTTCCAATACCAAAAGGTTCATTTTAGCCTTTCTCTTTCCTTATTTGTAATTTCATTTTCCAACAGTGAAAAGGAACACATTTCCCAACAGATGTTTTTAGGTTTTCCTAACCTGACTCTCATTATCTAAAATATATATTCACTTATTTGTTCTAAACTAGGCTACATATAACACAGTTTCAGAATTACTAATCCACACCCTTTTGAGAAACAAATTTGCTAACTATTACTATATCACAGTATTTATATATAGTTCTTTTTGTCTTTTGCCTAGTATGGTTTGGGGGTTTTGAAAAAGAAAAATTCACATTTAGCTCTTAGTTGTACTGTTCTCTGCTTTGTATGGGCCACACCTCTCCTGGAGCATTATGTTCTAGAAATTTCACTTGAAGAGTGAAACCAGCAAAATAGAGAGCATCCAAAAGAGGATGGCCAAAGTGGTGAGTTCAGAAGCAAGGCATTCTTTAACAAGTGAGCAAACCATCTCCTTGCACGCATCCTTATATTCATCCAACCATCACCACTCCATCCATCCATTAAAAAAATGCTTCTTTGCGGCATATAACACATGACCTATGAGCTACAAAGTGGTGGGATTTTTGAGGCTAGATTAGAAGTTGGAGTGAGGCCATGACAATTTTCCTCAAGCTTGTGTAGGGCTTTCATGTAGGATAACAATCAGACGTTTTCTGACTAGCTCCCCAGAGCCAAGCCAAGACCAATGAGTAGAATTTACAGTGAAGTGAATTTATTTTAAATGTAAGGAAGAAACGTCTAATTCTCAGAATGGTCATAATTAAGCAAAAGAATCGTTTCAAGATCAGGTTGTTCATTTTTTCTGGCCATAATACTGTGAAAAGCTTGCTAGGAAGTAGAGGTTATGAGCTGGTACGTGGTTATTCCCTGGGTATCAAATACCCTTCAGAGACATACTGCCAAATGATACATATAAGCGATGTGTACACTAACTTTTTTACAACTGAGGATCCATAATTTCATAGCTAGGGCTGTCAGGCTGAATGCTGAGCTGAGGGATTTGAGTAATTCTTGCTATAGTTCAGGGGCAAGGAATGTGGTGCATGATCAAATACTATGTGAGAACATTACCTTGTGAGTTAATGAGATTGAAGTTTGGGCAGTGACCAGGTCTTCTCAGACATGATACAGACTTGAAGGGTCACCAGACAAACTGTGTACATTTATGTGGATACTTTTATGGGCACTGGGTGATTCTCTAATTGTGGGCACTGGGATGCCTGTATGGGTACTTACTGCCAATCGTCTTTCTCTCACTGACAGCTTGTTTAGGAACATTTAGTATTTAGTCTTCTGGTAAAATTTTTAACTATTCAATTCTGTCTGAAACATTCTGACATGTACAGACACAGGTCTGTCCCATAGGGTCACTTTTTCAAGCATTAGATAGGTCGTTGTGTTATAGGAGCTCTATTAAGATTTGATCTTCTGCATCCAGCTGGCAGTAGACAGAACTGAGAACCAGGCTGCCTCCTCAGACCTCTTAGTCTCTCTTCTAACACACCTCGTTTGATAACGCTACACTGTTCTGTGACCTATCACCCATCTCTTGTTATCCTCACGATATTCTTCCTGGCCCCAATAGCATGAAGATGATGTGTACCATTCCATTGTGCTAGAATTCATTTCAGACTCATAGCAGCCATTGTTGGGATAACTAGGCACTTTTGGGGGCGGGGGCGGTGAGCTAATCTGTGCACCTACTATGCCACAGTGCTAGGCACTGAGACACAACCATGAGCTGGAAATGTTTTGATTCAAAGAACATCACAGCTATTTCCAAAGTACGCCACACCCTGTGAGTTACACTGTAACTCTTTATTCAACATAGAGGACATCCCTGGAGAGAAATATGATCATCATTTTTAGGGGAGATACATAGGAAAGAAACCAAAGGGTGAAGGTCAAGGGAGATGAGATATCTGGAACACTGGGCCAACCATATCAAGGCGATGGAAAACAAAGGTACTAGGAGACATGAAATGAGGCTGTGAAAAGCAGTAAGAGGTGGAGCAATAAAAATTGAATGCTGGAAAAAACTTTCTGAGGTGGGGAATGCTTAGACTGCAAAGGTGTTTCCTAGTGGCTGTGATGGAAACTGGTCCCTAGAAGCATTCAAGACTAGACTAACCAGAACACTAAAAAGACAAGTTGTAGGGAGCAGTTTGGCATGGAATGAAGGGTGGGCCTCTTTTGTGTTCTTCAATTTCAAGTCCATGACTATACAAATTTCACTTTCTCAGGAATTTTTGTTTTTAAAATTCTAGCAAACACAGCTCAATGCCCACAATGTACCACTTGCCCATAAAATATCTTGCTTTTGTCTCTATTTGTTTCATGCTCATTAGTCTTACTCTCCCACATCCCAAACTCCATAATCTCCCGGGAAGGGAGAGTATCTCAAGTTTTCTTCTATAAATCCCGTAGTAGCTAGAACAAAGTTGAAGCAAATACCAACTGCTCAATAAATATGTATTGATAAACTATGCACTTATTTAATACAAATATATGTTTAAGCCCTATGCTGGGAGCTGGGCAATGTAAAAGTGTCTTTTCCTCAAGGTGTGAGAAAGCTGGAGGGAAAAATCCACAAGTAGTTAAATGTCCATATAAAAGTTAAATAGAAATGCTAAGCGCTAATACATAATAAAACTATGTAATATAAAAGAGATCAAAAGCAATCTCGGATAGAAGCTAAATAAATGGTCCAATATGATATGTGCAACTGCCATAAGATCATTGTTTCATAAACAGTTGAATTCAAAATGACAGAACATTTTATCTTATCTAAAGCGAAAATCAATTCTTCTATTTATTTTTTCCTCCTTTGTCCTGCTGTCTCCTTGGCAGAGTGACATGATTATGTGCAGTCTAAATGGGGGGTATGTAAAGGATTTGGAAGCACGTGTATATAGTTGTGAGCAGTGTGGGCCAGCCTCAGGGGACATCAAGCAGATAGTACCAGGCACAAATTCCTGGCATTTCATCTGATTGGGTAGGCATGGGTAGAGAGTGGGTCGGGCTGGCCAAAGGTCGAGCTCCACACAACAGGTAAGACTGGATGGTCAAGAAGGGACCATGAAAGTAATTGGAGAGGTTCAGAGTCCAGCAGATTAGAGCAGCAGAAGTCATAGGGCCAGAGTGGGGCACCAACGAGAGTTCTGGTCTGGGAGGACAGGTTCTTCATCCTCACTTTGTCACACTTTAGACTGCACATGTATGCACACACAATGGCGTGAGAGGAGGCTGAGGTTGCTATTAATGATCATTGACAGAGGAGGGTAAGTCCTGCTTCCAGAAAGAAATCTAAATGAGCCAAGTAGGGTTTCCAGGAGGGAATTCCCACCCATCCTCAGGAATTTTTTTCACTTTTCCATTCCCGAATACCGAGAAAAGTTGGTCGGGAAATTGGGAAAATTGTCTCCTTGAACCTAGGTGGTTGGTATTATCGGCTGTCACATTGTGAAAACGATTAATCGTGGAGAACAGAAATCAGTTTATGTCTCAGAATTAGGGAACGGGAAAGTGAAAAAAATTATTGAGAACGGGCGGGAATTCCCTCCTGGAAACCCTAGAGCCAAGCTTGACAGTGCCAAATCAAGATAAAACTTTGAGAAGGCTCTGAGCCTGATTCCCAAGGGTCTGCCCCTTCATTTCCATTACTAGGGTCCTTGTTACCCAAAAGCAGATGGGGTGAACAGGATTTCAGGTATGCTGGAAAGGTTCTTCTCACTCATTTGTGGCTGATGCCTAAGGGTCTTTTCTTTGGTATAAGACTTTGTTTTAAAACAGAGCTCTACCCTGTAGAAGAACCCAATAAGGTTTTAGATGTTTTTCTGCATCAGTGAGAATGTTCTTCAAAGTTGTCCGTGTGGGGCTGAAAGTAGAGGGCAAGTATTGATGGATGGGGCGTGTAACCTAATGGTACCAGTGCTCATGTCTCTCCAGCCCCACCACCCTCCCTGTACAGGGAAGACCCCACTTTCAGGTAAAGAAGGCTATCGAGACCTCTGCTTAAAAATTAAGCTGCATTTGCAGGGCCTAGCCAAGTCATCAGAGCAATGGGAAAATTAGTTCTTTTCAGATCTTCTCAGCACTTCCCAAAGAAAATGCCCTCTGTTGTGTAAACATTGTATGTATGTATGTATGTATGTATGTATGTATGTATGTAAGTATGTATGTATATGTGTTTATGTGTTGGAGTGACATTGGTTAATAAAATTATATAGGTTTCAAGAGTACAATTCTATAATACATCATCTATATATTATATTGTGTGTTCACCACTCAAAGTCATATCTCCTTCCATCATCATAAATTTGATCCCCTTTTACCGTTTTCTATCTCCCCTCTCCCCCCTTTCCCTCCAGTAACCACTAAACTGTTGTCTGTGTCTATGAGTTTTTGTTTGTTTGTCTTGTTCATTTGTAAGTTTCAGTGTTACATCCCACATATGAGTGAAATCATATGGCTCTCAACTTTTTCTGTCTCACTTATTTCATTTAGTATGATAATCTCAAGATCCATCCACATTGTTGCAAATGGCAGTATATCAACTTTTCTTAGACTGAGTAATATTCCATTGTATATGTGTATTACATCTTTATCCAATCATCTATCGAAGGACACTTCATTGTATTAATAAAAACATTTTCGTGGTTGGGCCAGTCCAGTTTCAGCTCTCTCTACTAATGGTTGTTTTTCCCTTTTCCCTTGAGAGATGATTTAGAGTTTGAAGGACCATCCTAGCCTAGATCCTAGAAAAACCAGGAAATACAGGCTGATGGTTAATTGCAATTCACGACATTATGAAAAACATGCAGCAACTGACTGAAAAGTGACTTTAAAAGTATCTGCAAAACATGCAAAAGTTACCTAAGCCAGCAACAATATTCTTTCTAGGTGAGCCTAGACATTAAACAAACTACACTAAAGAATTTCTCAGGAATCTTGCAATTGCAATCTTGGAATTGGGTCAGTATAATAGACCCAACCGGCTTAAATGAAAAGGTGATTTCTTTGATTCATTTAACTGAAATTTCTAAGAGTTTCAAGCTCAGATGGATCAAGGAGTTCTAACAATATCATCAGAATGTGTTTTTCTCCATTCCTGTATACTGCTTTGCTATGCATTGGTTTCATTCTCAGTGGCTCCATCCACTGCAGAAGTAAAATGATTATCCAGCAGTTCCAGGCTTAGAGCCCAGTAGCTGTAAGTTCAGCAGGAAAGAGGGAAGGCCTCTATTACCGTAGCCCCAACAGAAGTCTTATGACTACCTCAAAGGGTCTGACTGGGTCACATTCTCATCCCTGAACCTATGTCTGTGACTAGGGCAGTGGGATGCTGTGATTGGTCCTGTTTGAGTCACATCCCTGTCCATGAAATTGGGGATAAATTCAAGGGGGGACTGCTGTACTATGCACACCAATGAAATAGGTGGGAAGAGTATTTCCCAGGGGGAAAAGAGAGTTTCCTCTTTAGCAGATCAAGAGGGATTTGGTGGTATGCTGCAATAAAATGCTCAAACACCACTATACTCTTGATTCAACTTTTTCTCTAACAATGTGTGTGGGGTAGAGTGGAGGAGAACGGATGGCAAAGAGAAGGAAGAAAGGCACAAAAAGGTGACCAGAGTAACGAGGTCTCCAAAGAAATGTCTGATAAATCTATAAAGAAAGTATTATTAACAAGGAGCTGGGAGACAAGAGGTAGGCCAAGTAGAACGAGCCCGATTCAGTGTGTTGGCACAGATCATCATTTGGGTAAAACAAAATCCTCTTTCCTTTTGGAAATTAAAGTATAACTGTGACTTCTGCAAGACACTTTTCTTCTCTGGGCTTGGTGTAATCTGTAAAATAGCATGGGAGCATGAAGAGGATTTAGATCAACTGAACACTAAGCTTCCATTATGCTATAAATTTATATCATATTTTATGTTTAATGAACTTTATTTAATTTGAAGTATAATTCCAAGACAGGACTAATGAGGATTACCTAATACAAGAAATATCTAATTTAAGAAATGTAATATAATTCACTACTACTTCCTTATATTTTTGGATTCCATTTATGTGATAATGGCTTGTATTGGTGATAGCACAACCTAGCTGACCAACAGTGGCACCCACAACTCTGAGACATTCTGTATCGCCCTTGGGGTGAAGGCCAAAGTGAATTGGTCAGTTGTGATTCGGCTGTATATTTTCACCTATATTGACCTTTCCCTAGGTCAATTCAGGCAAGAGGTATGTTGTTCTTGTTAATAGATTAACAACTGACTTAAAAAGAAAATTTTAGTCTGTTACTTGCTTAAATAGCAGAAGTTAAACAATTTGCTAAACTAAAGTCCTTTTCGCTCTTTGGGGTTAAATGGTGCCTTAGCCATTGTTTTCCATGGATAAGAGCCAGCGATAGATCTTTCATTACATTCCTTCACAGCTGTCGTCCAAGCTTTCATAAGATCCAGGTTTTCCAAATGTTCGATTTCTCCACAATTGTGAATGAAACATTTTGTTAAACTGTCTTTGTTCTTTAAGTCATCCACAGAGTAGGAAATCCGTGCTCTAGCACATCCATATTTTTTCAGGGCAGGATATTGCCAGTCGGCAGATTTCTAAGATGGGACTACCACAGCCCGAAAAAGTTAGGTAACTATCCTCAGATCGAAATTTACAGTTTGTTCTGTAGTAGTATTTCAGGCCTTGTCCATGGGAGTCTGGCTCACTTAATTCTCTGTGACTTCCTTGATAACTCTCTTGTCCTCTTGACGACCATTTACTTCTTGTTGACACACATCCCAGGCTCCTTTGAGAATGTTATTTTTGGTGTGTTTCTCAAGTACAGCTCTTCCAAGACTAGTTTTCCCAGACTTGATTCTCCATCTGATGAATACATTTGAAGGTCTCTGCTGGGGAAAAGCTATAGAGGTGCATTAACTGACTTCTCTTTTAAGCTCCTTCCTTAGTTATGATCTTTCTTTTTCTAACACGAAAATTATGTTTTTCTGCAATACTTTGTTTAAGCCAAATGATTATAGAAGTTAGGGCCTGGAAAAGGGTGGTTGTGGGTAGAGACAAGTAAAGCATTATTTTTCATGTTTCACAGAATATGTGGTAGTTGTTCCACATTTTCAGTGACTTTATTATTGGATGAAAGTGAGTAACGGTGAAAGAGTATGGGTAGGAAGAAGAAATAAATAACAGGAAGAAGAAACAAATGCTTCTAAATTTTCTCCTACGTTCTTTTTTAAAAATATATCTCCAGTACCTTGGAAATAGTCAAGAAGTGTCATATTAGCTCAGCTCCTAAAGAATAAAAGCTTGTATGCATGCATATCTAATATTGGATACATATAGGATAAACTCAAGTACTAAATGAATTGTTGAATAAAAGTAATGGGGTAGGTAGATTTACAACAATGAGATAGTGTAAAGATAGCAGGGTATAAAAGAAAGTGTATGAGATTGAGATACCATAATTGTTTCCTCTTTTAAATTGTGGGTGATGGTACCTATGTGTTAGGCCTATTGTGAGAGATAAATGAGATAATATATGTAAAGAACTTAAAGGCTCTATTAGGTGCTCAGAAAAAGTGATTTTTCTCTAGAGGCACTATGCCTGCAGTTCTGTTTCTTACCACCAGGTGGAAGTAGTATTATTAAAGATAGTAATAGATTCAGTCATTTATTAGTGATTATTGGTTATTATTTGCAGATAAAAATCCTCATCTTCATTGAGCCTACATTTCAATGGGGGAAGATAGACAAACTTTTTAAAAAAATAAATAAATACTAAATATGTAGGCTTTTGATAAGAGCTAAGAAAAAATAATAAAACAGGAAAGAACAGAAAGAATGAAGAAAAAGGTGCTGTTTTTGACAGTGGAGCCAGGGAAGGCTTTGTGAAGATAACATTTAAGCAGAGATCTGAATCAAGACAGAGAATGGGCCATGGCATATATCTGAGAGAAGAGTGATCCAGACAGTTGTAATAGCAAGTGTGAAGGCCCTGCGGCCTGGTGTCTGGGGAGAGCGAGGAGAAGACCAGTGGGTGGATATTTGGGCAGATCACTCAGAGCCTTCTAGTCCATGGTAAGGCAATATTTCACAGTGTGCATACTTCGTTTATTCATCCCTCTAGAAAGTTCAATACCACACGTAGATCAGGAACTGTGCTGATGAATCCAAAAGGATAAGATAATTTACAAAGACCAGATAGAAATGTACTCTAAAACTTTCAATGGAATTACGTGGTTATTGGAACAGAGCTATGCACCAAGAGCAGAGGGCGCATAGAAGAACTCTGAAGTCTGAGGAAATCAAGACAGGCTTTCAGGAGATGTGCTCTGAGAAGCAAATAATGAGTAAGATTTTTCTAGGCAGACAAAGACACAGGGAGTAAGTCAGGTAGAATAAACATGCCAGGTTACAGCAGTACAACATTAGGGAGCATGACAAGTTCAGAAACTTGGTATCTAAAGATAGATACCAATGGTGTCTAAAGATAGAGAAAGCCCACAATCCAGCCCATGAGTTTTAAAAAAAACATTGCTGTATTCAACAAGCATGTATTAGACATTACCTACCTATGTGAACATTGAGTTAGAATACCATTTGGAACAATTTTAAGATAAATTCTATTCCTGGACACAGAATTGGTACCATCTGATTAATAACTAAATTATCATCAGGTACTCCTAAATTAAACTTTACTTTACTGGTGTACAACCTTCAATGCAAAGCTGAAGCACTGTGCCAGTGTTCAGGACAACCTACCAACAGCCTGAAGGCTGGTAGCTAGACCTGACCTCCCATTTTGCCCCTGGCTGCTTCTGTCAGTGATATAACTTTATATATATAATATATATTATATATCGACTATATGATATATATGTTATATATGTTATATCTGTTATATATAATATATGTATATATTTTATAAATATTATTATATATTATATTATAGCATTGTTATGTCTATTATGTCATTGTTGTAATATATATATACATATATTATATTATATCATTAATATCATTGTTGATGTTAACAATAATCTTTGGCCTTTACTTTCTTTATTTTCTCCCACTAGTTTAAAATTGCTGTAAAATCCCACTAGTTTAAAATTGCCATAAAATTGAATACAAATACACCATTTTCCTCAAAAATCTCACTTCAGCCATCCAGGCATCTCAGGAAAAAAGGACTCTCTAGTTAACTTTATAAAAACCGATGGTGCACCACCCGAATTTCCTTCCTGGATTAGAAATAAATAACGTCTAGCACCTTATAATTGCCAGCTCTGCCATGTATTAGCTGTGCAATCTTGGATACATAACCATATTGCATGAATCTGACAAGTCAATGATTATAAGATTCATCCTTACTTCTGATACATTTAGATGTAAACAAAAAAAAAAAAAAAAAAAAGAGGGGGAAAAAAAAGCTAACACTGATTTTAAGATGACATATCCATTCCAGAATGTTAAAATGGGGGAAAAAAATGTATTTATTTTAAAATCTATGAACTACATCCTTAGTTTTTCTAAGCCTCAGTCCTTACCTAATAAGGTTCTGAAGATAAAGGAGATAGTACATTGAACACAGGACCTGATATCCTAGAGGCACACAAAAGTGTGCAGAGGGTCCCAAAAGACCCCACCCTTTTTATTCTTTTTTTAGAGGGGCTTCCTTTTGCCCACCTTCTGAAAACATTTACCATTTGCATGAAGAGTCTGACATTATGGATTTCTCCCAAAAAGTAAAACCTGGTCTCGTACCGCCTCTCTAGGAATGTCAGAACTGGCTGCTATGATGGTTCACACATAGGCGGCCTTTATCTGTGAGGTCAAACTCAGATGGTAGGGTGTTCCTCAAACATGTCTAAGTTCTGTGATACCCATTGTGACTCTACTGTTTAGTGAACACATAGTAATTTACAAAGGGTTTTCTCTAGGAGAAACCACAGCCCACGAGATGAATCAATGGCTTCTTTGTAGAGTATGAACTTTTCTGTTACTAATGCAGTGTTTTATCGGTGTGTTTGGTGGGAAAACGTCAGACAGTATGATGTTAGCAGCAACCCTGGCCTTTGCTCACTCGGTGCCAATAGCATCCCCAATTGTCTCCTAACATTGTCGAATGTCTCCTGGGGGAGGCAAAATCGCCCTGGTGAAGAACCGCTGTGTTAGAAAATTAGAAATAGCAATGCTGACTCTTGCTGGACACCTGGCTTGGTCAGGAAATAGGAACATCGGCTCACCCCCCTCACAGGACTACTGTGATGGACACGGGAGAGGAGCTCATAGAGTGCTGGACACATATCATCATTCTTCTTCTCCTCCCCCAAACTGGAGAGTGCTCATTGCTGTGTTGCTTTTCTAAACAGTGTGGTTACTGACTGATGCTTACCAGAGCACGTTCACTATAGACGAAGTCTGATGTGACATGGGTATGTTATCTCACCATAGCCCCAAAAGACAGGAAACATACATACCTATTTCACAGAAGGCAAACAGAACTATAGAGATGATAAGTAACTTGACGGAGGCCACATATAGGTGAGTCGTGGAGCTGAGATCTGCAGCAGGCATCCTGGCCCTGGAGCCTGGCTCTGATCCATTCTGCAGGCCATGTGGAAGAGCTTGTCCTCAGCAAACATCTACCAACCATCCATCCAGTGGGCCAAGACCCATGCTGGGTGCCTGGTGATAAAAGAGGACATGATATCAGCAATAGCAGATTGTCTGAGAATTTTAGGGTAATGATGAAGGAGCAATAGGAAGGCCTTGAAACTTACCTACTATATTTTCTAGTAGAAACAGGTCACTTGGAACATTTCTGATGAATTTATGTGCAGAGGTGAAGTTTCCTCACACTGGCCAGGCCCCTCTCATATGTCATTGTAACGGCTTGCAGTAAAAAAATGGATGAATTTAGTCAAACAGACTTTCTTTGGTTGTCAAGCTGTTGGAAAGCAGTGACTTGGCTGTATTTTTCTCTTTTGAACTGTTTTAGAGTGATCTACATGTAGTTTTAGTGTGACTTTCTAACACTGATGGTTTGGGGGAAGGGAGAAGCATAGTGTATATGGCTTTAGTTCTATCTTATGCCATGAACAGATGAACCCAGCAGTGCAGGAGAGATTTATCCCTTTGCCAGAGAGTCAAAGTCTCTTCCATGATTACTTTCACCAAGCAGTTGACCACTTTTGAGGCTTTTTTCTGTGGTGCAAGGTTCTGAATAAAAAACAAAGAGGTTTTAGATATGCAGCCTCTGCCTGCCCTCAAGGAGCTTACCATGTGTGTTCTAAAAACACACATACACTTAAATATATACATACATACATACATACGTACATACATGATAATAGAAGCTGTCCTTGACTATGAACCCATGAGACGTTGAGAGACATGCCATAAGTAATCTCAGCACTATTGACATTTGAGGCTGGATCACTCTTTGTTGTGCAGGGCTATGCAGTATATTTAGGATGTTTAATAGCATCTCTGGTCTCTACTGACTAGATACCAGAATTAACCTCTCCTCCTGCACTTGTGACAACCAAGAATGCCTACAGACATTGTCAGATGTCCCCTAGGGGACAAAATCACCCCTGGTTAAGAGCCTCTGATTTAGATGCAACAAGCCTGCTATTCATGCTACATGTTTTTTATTCCACAAACCAGGACACTGAGGCTGCAAGAGAGTAACTGACTCTCCCAGGAGCACAGGGCTGAGGGGCAAGGGGAAGACCTGAGTGGAACCTTCTTGACTCCAAATGGTGTTGTAGCCACATCGCCTGCTGGATGTGAAGGGCCCGGGATTCACTCTCGGGGAGATCAGCACCAGGACCTCGCATCCACCTGAGAGGTTGGACACGTAGGAGAAGGGGCCTCAGTGCAGATAGGAGGGATCAGAGAGGAGCACAGGCCAGCCCAGCTTCATGGGTGTCCAAGGGTTTGAGGTGCCGAGCACAAGCTGGAAGGGGCAGGGGATGGTTTGGTCCAAGATGGTTTAGTTGCAGCTACACAGTTCAGGAGTAATACCATCGAGCATTTAACTCTATCTGGGGGTCCCTGTCTCGCAGGCCACAGGTTATACCTAGTGCTTTTCTACCCCTCCAGGCTCTAGTTTCCCTTCTGAGTAACATTTCTACGGATCCTGGCAGAGAAACACTCTCCCTATGGTCGCCTCTGCTTGAGCTCCGCTCTCTGCCCCTCAGCCCTCGTGGGAGGCATTTGCCACGGGGGTTACCCCTCCCGGAGCACTAAGCAGGCCTGCCAGGTCCACAAACGGCGAAGAGAAATAAAGCACTGGACGTGATGCTTGTCTCCACTGAGGTCTGGCTTTTGGCCTCTGCCTTTTCCTCCTTAATAATCCCAAGGAGGCAGACGTGGTAAATGCAATTCTGCCCTCTCACCTCACCCCGCCACCAGCCACCCTGTCTCGTTGTGCCTTTATCTTCATATGCTCTTTCTGCCCTCCCTCCGCTTTGCAAAGAATTCCTGTGCAGGCTTGTCAATCCGTCACGGGGGTCTCCAGCCCCCCCCTCAAGCCCCCATGCCCCCACCACCCAGCTCCGCCTTGGCTCTGCCCTGAACATCAGCCTGTGTCTGTCAAAACACTGACAGTGCTTCTCCCCGCTCGGAGAGCATCAGATCCCATCTGTACCGCAAACAGTCTCCCAGGTTTATTTTGCCTATCACTTCCGAACACTTGCTATTTAAATTCCAAATCATTTTTCTGGGGGTTAACAGTGTCCCTGCTATTCTTGGAGTTTACTCACTGCATCTCCAACCCAGCCTCCTTATTTGTATGCTCCTCCACTGTATATGTACATACTTGCACACACGCACATGTGCATCCCACACACGCACGGGCCCATGCAGACACACACACAATGTCTTGCCCACACCATCATTACCGTAAGCGTCAGCCAGGTTAGCGTCGGTCTGTATGTGACACGAACCACGTGTCTGAGATCATTCCTGCGCTCAAAGACCGTTTGAATTGTTTGCAGGGGAAAAAGAAATACGGAATAGTTTAGATATTTTCTGTTTGTTTCTTCAGGCCCTTTCCAATCAAAATTTACTTATGTCGCTCTGTCAGTTGAAATATGTCAAGAATGTCTGTCATCATTCTCTCTTGCCTCTCTAACATGCTGGGGGGAATTTAGAAGTTTTCTTGGTAAATAGGACGTACTCCTCACTTTCTCTACTTCTGAGAAGAAACAAGATCACTCGATGGCAGGATGGGGAACGTGATTCGGTCCATTTCAGACTCAGGACTTCCTCATGTATTGACAGACATCTTTCTGTCAATATTAAACACTTCAAAGATCCAGTGATACTGATAGACAACCAAGAGGATGAAATAGAGAAGGAGCAAACAGTCTTGGCTGTAGGATCAGAAGTTGATCTTGTTCCCCAGAACCCCGGCGAGTGGCTTGGCTTCTGAGCTGGTCAAGCTCAGACACCGGCCTGCTGCTCCCAGCATCCCTGACCTGGCCCCTGTGTGCTGCCTGCTCCTCCCCACCAGTAGCTGCTCCCCTACTAGACGTAAGTCTTTCTTCCTCCTTGAATCTGTGCCTGGAAGTCCGAGTCCTGGCCAGCTCCATGTTGGTGCGGCTCACACCCCTGTGGCAGCGAGGGCCTTTGGGTCAGGGAGTTGGCACCACCAGACTAAAGCAGACAGAATGAGATGCTGAGCCATTACCCCCCAGGGTTTTGATTTCAGAGATGGGGTTGGAGAGCTGGTGCTGGCTCCAGAAGAGAAGTTCATCCAGCCGCTGTTAGTAAAGCCTGGCTTGGAATGGCCTGTGGGGGCGTCCACTGTGAGTGAGAGAAGACCCAGCAACCGGAGTGCTTCTGTTAGGAGTCATTAAGTGCTTAAGAGTTACTTGGACTCCAAGTAACTCCATAATGCATTTGGACTCCAAGTCTGGAATTATTCCAAGGCTCAGAGGAATGTCCCTGATTGACTGTGGGCTCAGCTGTAGGTACAGCCTAAGTTGCATACCCTTCCATCACACCAACACTCTCCCAATTTTTGTAAGTCATGTGCCTTTCCTGCCCTCTCCTAAAAGCCAACCAAAGGGTCTGCCTTCAAAGAATCATCTCATTGAAGACACGGATTGTCAAAAGATAATGGCCTTTTGCCAGAGAGAAGTGACAAGGTCCAGGCTCATCCATCTCAGGGTATATCCATGTCTAGGAGACACCTGCCCTAGACAGTGAGGCAAACTGTAAAGGTGGGATTTCAAAATACAATCAGGCATCTCCCTGGTTAGCATGCTCTGGGCAGGGTCAGTTTACACTAGTTGTGTATTCTGCCTTCTTTTAGTTTCCCCTCATTTGTTCTCTCCTTGCTTCCTTCTATCCTTCCTTCCTTCCTTCCTTCCTATCTTCCTTCCTTCCTTCTTTCCTTCCTTTCCTTTATTTCTTTCCTTTATTTTCTTAATTTCCTAATTTTCTTAATTTCCTTTATTTTCTTAATTTCTTAATTTTTTAAACTCCTTTCCTTTATTTTCTTAATTTCCTCTGTATGCATTTCTATGAGTGCCATTTGTGATTTTTATTAAATACCAACAGAGTATAAAAACTTTTATAAAATGTATGTAGGCTGTGAAAACTAGAAATACAATCAACACTCATGCACCCATCACTGAGTAATAGAAATAGAATATAGTCACAACTTGAAACTCCTGTTTTATTCTCTTCACTCCCCCATCACTACTAGCCATCACCTCGACATGGTATGTATCTGACTTGTGATTGTCACAGACCATTGAAGCTGTTGTAAACCTCAAGGTCCCCAGATACTGAGTCATGTAAGGAAAATTTCCCTCCAGTTTTGAAAAGATCACAGGAGAGAAGTTTCTGAACACTTCCAATCTTATTATTAATAAAAGAGAGAGCTATTAAAAGCTAATGTATCATCATCCAACATCATCCAAAAGAAGCCTGCAAATCAATAACACAGCCCATGATTATGAAGTGACTTACTACGTGTGAAATAGTTTCCAGTGTTATTAAATCTGGCATATATAGCACTGCCTTTTCTCTGACTTCTAAGATCTGTGTTCAGCAGGTTTCTGTTATATGTTTTCTTCTTCCTTTTTTAATCTGAGTTCAATAATAGTTTGTTAGAGCTTTCCCTCATGTGAGATCTCTTTTATATTTAGAGATGTCCTGCGTGGTGGATTCGTGTCCTATGCTTGTTCAAAACTTGGATACCATATGAAATCACTCAAAATTCATGTAGGGAGCCACTACCACATGTGACTATTGAGCACTTGAAATGTCCAGATTCAGATGCGCTGCAAAAGTAAGAGGCACCCTGGGTTTCAAAGACTTAGTGAAAAAAGACACGTGAATGATCTCATTCAACCTGGTAATATTGATTGCATGTTGAAATAATAATATTTTGGATATATTGAGTACAATAAAATACATTATTAAACTTAATTGTACATATTTCTTTTTTTTTTTTTTTTAAATATGGCTACTAGAAAACTTTAAATAGCCTATGGGGTCCACATATCATGACTTGTGTTGTATTTCTATTGGACATTGTGTCTTAGAATATCAGGCAAGACAGGATACAATCAAGCATTGCATTATATTATACAAGCTATAGGTACATTGTAGGTTCTTTGCCTTTTGCCCTCAAATTCATTCCTTGCCCAATTCTCACTTTGCTCTGTGTCATGGGGTGGGGCTGCTTCTTGCAAGAGTCTGTTTTCAAAGTTTCTGTGACATCTGGCTTTTGCCTGGATTTGAACAATTGAAAGTACTATTGGGAAGAGGGAGGGTGGGAGGAAAAGAGACACCAGTGTTACTCCCCTCTGCTCCGGGTAGTATTTTGGCAAGTATTGCATCACTTCTATGCTCCAGGTTCCTACTGGACAGACCCCTCATGGCTGCAATTCCCACCAGGTAGAGAGTTACCTGGACCCGGCTCTCTGCTAACCTTCTCCCTTTTCTTCCAGCCTAGAGAGAGAGGCTTCCTGCTGTTTGAATCATAGCCTCCTCACCCACACTTGACTTTTCATCTTTCGTATCACTTGTATCACAAATTCCCTCTGTTTCTCTCTTCCTGGTTGGGCACTGACTGATACAAAACTGAAATAAATGGAGAGATCAGCCATCGATGGAGGAGATGATGAAATACAAATGAGGGTCTGAGGGTCAGAAGACTCACAAAAGTGAACAAGTGCATCTTTTAGACTAGAAGTGAGTGACTTAAACGAGAATGGTAGGGGAAGAGGAAGAGGGAAAGGGAAAGAAAAATTCAGGGGAGGGGACTAGCCCAGGCAAAGCCTCAAACATGGGAGTTTGCAGCGTCTGTTCAGAAGATAGGGAATAAACCACCTGATGGGATGGAAAGAGTTTTTTGTGTTTTCAATAAGTTTTTAATTCTGGAATAATTTTAGTCATCTAAAGTTTAAAGAAAAACTGCGCAGCTATTACAGAGATGTCTTATATACCCCTCATCCAGTTTCTCCTCATATTAACACCTTACATAACTATAGTAACTTGGAAGATTTATTTTAAGTGTGGGTAATAAGTTCTATTAGTAGAATGGAAGCAGGTTGTAGAGAATCTACATTCGTTTCCAAATTTTAGAATTTGAAGGGGTCTTAGAGACATTTTATAAGAGAAGAAACCCGCGCCTGGGAGAGCTCAGTGACTTGTATTCATTCACTAAATATGAACTACAATCCATGCTCTTGATTAAAGTGGAAAACTAAGGGTCACTCAGCTCATTTGTGGAAGAACTGAGAATAGAGCTGCTTCTTCCTTGCAACCCTGGGGTTATTCCATCAGCCGCTATGTTATCCTTGGGTCAGAGGGACTTCCTACTGACAACAGGGAACCACAGAGTTTCGTGCATGTTTCTTAGGACATGGGTCTGTGCAGGTCTCTTCTTTGGGGCACATGTTGGGCCACCAGTTGAGGGAATCAGCCGCTGTCCCACATTTCCTCAGAGCAGCAGGTCTCAACCTTGGCTGCACATTAGAATCACAAGGGGAGCTTGAAAAATGTCAGTGCCTACGCCCCAGCTTCTCACCATTGATCTGGTTTGGAGCCTAATGAGTATCTTTATCAAATTCCCCAGGTATTTCTGACATGTGGCCAGGGTTGAGAACCAGATCTAGAATGTGGCACCTCTAGAAGGTGGCACCTTGTGTGGCTTAACAATGTCCCCAGCTAGTGGGGTGCTGGCAGCTAATCCAAAAGTAAATTTTCATATGTACTATATTTAGTCAGGAGCCCTTCCATGATGGGCCTTCCAAACTTCCTCTGAAACATTCAAGTTCTCATCTGGGCACTTCCCATTTGGCTTTGCCACTGTTAGCATACACGTGAGTGTCACCTCTTTACCATGGCCCATTATTTCCATATTTGTTCATATAATCACATGACCTTGATTGGATGCTCAGAGCTGTTGGGATTCAGGAATGTGCCAACATTTTGACTGTGGTTTTGCCACCTCCAGTTTCTACATTCAGTGCTATTTATGCCCCCACGTTCACACATGCCCAAACTCCCATCACACTGTGGTCTCTCTTCTGTCCTTTATTAAAACTTAACCTGTAATTTCTCACTTATGCTCAATTCCAAATCTTAGAATTGAAGAACTTAATGATGGTAAAAAGAGACTACTTTTGCCCTTATTTTAGAGAAGATTGAGGGACGGTGCTCTAATTTTAGGTTGGGTGTTGCCTTTGCTCACCTCATACCTCTTCTTCTCCCTCTCAAAAGTTGAGACTGAGAGGGTTTTGTGATCATAAATTCTTCTTTGTCTTTATCAGCATTCATGGTTCTAATGTACTCATGACTGTGTGTGTGTGTGTGTGTGTGTGTATGCACACACACACATGTGCCCATGTTCTTATCTACAACACACAGTACCTGTATGTGCTCATAGATGTTATGGAAATGATGGAAAGGCTGTGCCAATCTTGCAAACACAGAGCATGCATTATTCTAAGACTCTGGCTTTCCAAATGGGAACCTGTAAAAACAGCTGATAGATTTATGTTCATGTATTAAACAGGCCAACCCAGCCCCAGTGTAAAATCAGGGTGACAACTGAATACATCACTATTCCCGGCAGCTACCTGGGTGCACTCATTACCCAGAGGAAAATGGGCCAGGCTTGTTCATTAAAGCTCCTTTCTCCTAAGGAGAGCCATTTACACGCTGTGTCATTTAAAACAAACAAACCAACCCCACAGAGATTTAAAAGAAACCAGAAAGACCTTTTCCTTTATAGCCTCTGGAAGGTGGTACATGGTACTCCTGTTTGCCTGTATCTGAGCTGTCAGGGATGACGGATCACTGCACACCTGCTCAGAAGAGGGAACAGTTTCTTGTGGGAGGGGGGGTTACCTGTCGACATTAATTAGAAAGAAGTAGAAGCTGGTAAATATTTTGGGGAACTCTTACTGCATCTTGCACAAACTGATTGTCACCTATGTCACCTCAGAGGAACAAAGGGACTGATTCTTGTGAATTTAACATGCAGGTCAAGGCCCTACAGGTGAGCTATCTCACAGACACCTGGAGAGCAATGACTTGTGGTCCATAATAAGGGAGCTCATTGTTAGACCATGGGGGAGTTCATAGATCATAGAGACAGGGGAAGAAGGGCTTCTCTTCCGGACTCCCCTGCCTGCAGCTTTACTCTCTCAAATTCTGACACTGTAGAATTTCAGGGAGGGATGTAGAGGCCACAGTGTGGTCGTGAGGATCAAATGATGGCTCCTTGTGTTCTGTGTGGTCTGCCCTCTGATGCCCCCACTTCACCAGCTGTTCCAGACTTGCACCTTCCCTTTCTGACCCTTTGGCTCCTTGTCTGGACTTTCTTCTTCCTGCCATGGCCCTCCTTGCTCTGATGAAGCACTTGGGCATTGCCTCCTGCTTTGACCTTGGTTCACACACCACAAATTTACTGTCCCTCTGGCCTGACATTGGCAGCCATGGATGAACATGGTCTTCGCAAGCCCCACAGGACTCACACTGGCACAGCTAGCCCCAGCCAACCTTCACCTGAGGGGGCACTGGACAGCCCCCATGCACCATCCTCCCTGGTCCTGAACTCTGCTAATATCAGGGTAACTGCCTTCCAGTCCTAGCTCCCTTTGCCTCTTGCCCAGAGGCTCTCTTGGGAAGTTGCATAAATTCTATGTGCTTCCATGTCTCCTCTCTGAACAGGGCACTATGGGAGCAACCACCTTCACTACAGAAATAGTTCACAGGGTTTCTGTGAGGTAAAAATGAGAAGGAGAAGGCAAATGAACCCTGCGGATACAAAGCTCTTCACTGGAGCAAATGATGGCATTTGTTGGTTCTGTCCCTCCTCCTTCTGAGGCATGTTTGCGTGGGTCCCTCGTGAACTTAGGAGAAGGGTGAGTTGTGGAAAAACTAAACCAAACTCTGTGATCCTCCCAATGATTATATGATCCTTCCTGTGCATCGGGCTCAGTTCTGCATGTTAATATGAGAGCTCCATCCCCTCAGACCCATGAACAAGTAGATGCCATGCCAGGCTCCCTGCTCCACCCCCAGTAGGGCAGGGGAGGTGGGAGTGATGAGAAGAACACATGCCCATGGCGGGGTAGTGTACCAGCCCTGACTGAGGATGGGTCCCTGGGCCGGAGCCTGCACCTCCAGACGCCTCTGTTCTGGTGCCCAGGCAGCTTCTGGCAAAAGGTGGTGCATGTGTGATATCCTCAACCACGATCTTTAGCTTCTCTGTGTTGTATGAGTTGACAGACACATGGCATATGCTGAACCCCCCAACAGACCAGATGTTTGAGAGGCTAAATCTCATATCCATTTGGGAGCGCCAGAAATGAGGACAATAATAGTTCCCTCCTCATAACAATTTTGAATGCCAGCTAAGAGCATTCCTAAGTAACTGGCACCGTATCATCCTGCAAGTATAGCCACCCTATACTTTTTCTCTTCTAAACTTTTGAACGTGTCTTTCCCAGTTCCCTCCTGTCCCCTACCTCTCACCTCCAAGGGGATATGTGGAAACTGAGGACTGGGGGTGTCCCCAATCCTACTTGTGGCTCCTGTGGGGATGAACCTACCTACACATAGTGAGAGCACATTCCACCAACTCAGTTAAATGCAAATAAGAGTCCTGGGGCTCCCTAAAGCGGATCCTATTGGCTGTGCAGGCCCCGAGAACCTTCAAGGTGGACCCAAACCCTGAGCGAGCAGGTGCCTAGGACACCTCATTCTCAGCCACCTCAACAAGAACCCCATCTTTCTTCTTTGGGGAATGTTGCCAGGGACCTCGTACACTGCTCGTCATTTGTTTAATCATTGCATCCATCTCTCTTTCATTATATTCTATTGCTTAATGTCTTATCACATTCTAAAAGAGTTTTCAACGTTTCTGTTAACCTGGTTGATAAGCCCCACCAGCCCAACAGAGAGGACAGCAGGGATGCTACTGGAGTCTTAAGCAGAGGAGAACAAACACCTACCCCCAACCTCCAGTCACCTCCAAAGTAATCCTTCAAGTTCCCTTGGGGGTTTAGTTAAAATGCCCTGATTAAGGACCCCGGGGAATCCTGTGACACAAAAATCGACCCATCAGTATAACAGGGTTACGGTCCTATTTTTTTAACCCCTACAAAGCTGATAAACTCTACTGAACCACGAGCCACTGTTCTTTACCTTCTCCCCATCCCCTGGCCAGGACACCTAGGAGTCCTGCTCCAGGGGCAACTCAGCTAAATTTCTGGAATATAATCTGTATCTTCAAATGAAATCTCCTCCAGCAATGGATTCTTGATAATAACTTTGACAGGCCTTCACCTGCCAAAATCCCATCTGTGGCTGATCTTCCCACTTCCCATCAACCTTTCAAAGTTTCACTACACTATTTTAAGCTCACATTGTTCCATGTCTCCTGAGGTTTCTGGGCTTTCTGTGGCTATGAGCTTCTCAGAGGCATCTGCTCGGGTTCTGTTCATGGCTGATGCTAGGAGATGCTTCAGGGGGCAGGGAGGAGGGGAACTAGTTCTGCCCAGTGCAGGGAAAAGAATATTAGCTGGAGGGTTAGGAGATGTGGGTCCTAGAACTGCTGTGTCCAACACAGAACCAGCAGCCCCCTGTGGCTGCAAAACACTTGCAATGTGGCCGGTCTGAATTGAGATCTGCTGTAAGTGTAAATTACACACAGTGTTTCAAAGACTTGACACAAAAAGTAAAGGAATATTAAAAACTCATTGATAGATTTTTATTATTGACAACACATTGCAATGATACTATTTGGGGTCTATCAAGTTAAGTAAAATATATTATTAATTTCATCTGTATATTTTTACTTTTTCAATGTGGCTGCTAGAAAATTTTACATTTCACATGTGGCTTGCATTACATTTCTATGAGACAGTGCTGTTCTAGACAAAGCTGTACAACTTCCCTAATTGGTAAAATTAAGTGTGTTAGAAACCACCTCTAACCATCAGTCCTATCTTCAAGCAGCAAATACTGGGGATGAAAACATAAGACACGGAAACATAAAAACAGTCATTAATGACATAAAGTCAGATGTGATTAACTGCCAAAATAGTTTTTCTCACAATGCAGGATGTATACAGTTGTAATCGGTCCAAGAGCACTTCAAATTGGGAAACTATTTCTAGCGGGGAGTACAGTGACAGTGAAACAAAGATGGGGCGATTATTTCTCATTCTCCCGTAATACGCTAACAATGGGGAATGATGAGTCAGCACGCGTGAGGTAAAAGTGTTCTCGGTAACAGGAAGTGCCTCTGAGTCCTTATCTTTTCCTCTAAGAATATTTTTCCAACTTTTTCTCCAAACCTCCAACGGTGGGAAGCTAGTGAAGATGTGAGCCTTGCTAAGGCAAGGGTGGATTATACTAGAGGATTCCAGCAGTGAAAGACGGTGAAGGTACAAGGCATCTTTCACTACTCAAAGAGAGGGAGAAAGTAGTGGTTGAGTACTACTCCTTGTCACATTGGGTAACTTGCCAGTCTGCTATGTGCCCTTTCTTACCTGCTCCCCTGCCACTAGGCACAAATGCGCCCTCAGCAAATGTGACTGTAGCATCTCATGAAGCTTGTGTAGAAGTTGTAGTGATGAATCAATTGAACTGTCATGCTAGTCTGGGTTCCTTTGGGGGCAGCTGGGGGGAAACTTTGGAGAAAACGAGGAACTGGCCAATGTCCTCTCTCTCCTTCAAAGTTCTCCTCCCAGCTAATTCAGGAAATAACGTCTCAGAGGTTTGCATCTTGGTTTGTGTGGTGTTTTTAAATCCTTTCTAAATGGGTAAGAAGGCAATTCTTCTCAGTCATTTGCTTTGTGCAGCCCTCCCTTTTCCTGGCAGAGACAGTGTATGCACTCTATTAGAGCATTTTTTTTTCTACATATAATGGCACCAATTAAATTACCTTGCAGCCCGACCTTAATCTGGCAGGAATGATTATTCCATGAAACAGTTAGGGCTCTAATTGACATGAAGTGCCTGCAAAATATGTCTTTTGCAGCAACCCCTGTCAAAGTCACATTGATATGCTAATCCCTATAGCTGGCAGAATCACTTCATAAAGAGAGACATTGAAAATTGAATTATTTCAATTTCAGTACCTAGGAATCTAGTGATCTGTCTGTATATGTAACTAAGTAGGTGCAATGCTTTATATGGGTAAACAGCTGTACTAGGGCGTTGCCATGGAAACTGCTTGACTCATGGCAGTTTTGTTAGTGATGAAGTCATTAGCAGTGTGAAATGTACTTTGAGGTTGTCAAGTGTAACACTCCAGGAATATTTCAACGGTATTAGTGGAGCCTTTTCATTTACATAATTTAGGCTTTCACACATGATCTCATTATGGTGCAAGAAAGGAGTGGGTTGTGGGGGCAATTGTACCCAGACCAGATAAATCTCCATTATTCCATTCAATTGTTATTCTTTATCCTGAAATAGAGCCCCCCAAATAAGTCTTCTGAGAAATTGATAACTCCCTTGGAACAATGACTTCAAGAAACTCTGTTGGTGGTGGAACAGGCTAGATTCGCCTAGAAACAATTGAGGATATTGGGGTGGTTTCTCTTCAGATGCATCAGTTATTTTGGTTCTGATGTTTTATTAACCCTATAAGTAGGAAATAAAATTTGAAAGTCATAAGGTTTATTTTTTAACTAATATCCAAGTGAGTGTTGCCCTCTTTCATGTACGTTCCCCGTGGGCCCTTAACGACCCCAGGGATGATGTGATGTGCGGTGTTAGTGGATTTCCATTTTGGAAATCATCCTCCCAGTCCAATTACAAACTCTGTTGCTTGCCCCCACTGCCCCAAATATGACTCAACTTCCTCGCAGCTCTCCAGAGTCAGTTCTGAATGATTTCTGGCTGCTTCACAAAATTAGATTACCCTGAATCAGGCTCTGAACACTCTTCCAAAAGGAGAATTCTAAACATATTTTAAGCAGTGATTACATTATTAGAGTAACCAGACAGCTTCCCACGGAGAACTTTTTTGACATGCAAAACACTCAGATGTGTGTTTAGGTGTATGTGTTTATAGCTACACCTGAATTTTTAGTTCAGTATTCTAATTTTTTTATCCATCCATCCGTCCATCCATCCATCCACTCATTCACATATTTATTCACCAAATAATGAATGAGTATCTATAAAGTATACTAGGAAGTGTTCTAGGTGGTGGGGATAAAGTTATAAACATAATAGACACAGTCCCTGTCTTCATGAAGCTCAACCTAATAGTGAAGATATGTAGTCATACACACACACACACACACACACACACACACACGCACACACACACAAACGAGGTCGGACAATAAGTTCTCAAACTCATCCTAGAAAAAGTGCTACACACCTCATTGCTGAATATCACTATGGTCACCTTCGAAGTACTCCCCTTGGGAAGCTATGCACCAATGACAGTGCCTAGTCCACCCATCAAAGCAATTTTGGAACTGTTTCTAGAATGGCCATCAGAGCTGTTGTTGTATTACACTTGATGTCCTGAATGTCATCAAAATGTCTTCATTTCGGTATTTCCTTTATCTTCAAGTAAAGACAGAAGTCATTGGGGGCCAGATCAGGTGAGTAGGGAGGGTGTTCCAATACAGTTATTTGTTTGTTGGCTAAAATCTCCATCATACACAGTGCAGTGTGAGCTGGTGCATTGCCATGATGCAAGAGCCATGAATTGTTGGCAAAAGGTTCATCTTGTTTTCGTCTAACTTTTTACGCATCATTTTTCAACACTTCCAAATAGTAAACTCGGTTAACTGTGTGTCTAGTTGGTGCAAATTCATAATGAATAATCCCTCTTATATCAAAGAAGATTAGCCACATCGTTGCAACAAGTTCGCAAAGTTAATTGTCAGACCTTGTGTGTGTGCACGTGCCTGCATGCAATTATATGCAAAAATATATATGCAACTATAAGAACCAGAAATGATGAGAGACACGAAAGGGAGGTGCCTACTTTAGATTGAAGGGATCGAGGAAGGCCCTCTGGACAAATACCATTTAAGCTGAGACTGGTGGGAGGAGGATGAGCTAGGGAAGTTAGAGGAAGTACATTTCACACAGAAGGAGAAAACGTATGTGAGACACTGAGGCCAGAGGAGTTTGCTGGGATGAAGGAATTTAAAGATAGTGATAGTGATCAAGAGATAAGTTTACCCTGGGCCTCATCTGTGGCAGAGAAAATGGAAAGGGTCATGGTGTTTACCATATCCAGGCGAGTCGTGATATATCAAAGAATGCCATCCACAGAGGACGGAAATCTCCACATTTTCCAGAAATTTAAATATTTGTTGAAATCTCAAATAGCCAGGCATTTTAATTCCTGCTTTTCATTTGTACATATTGAGTCGTCAAGCAGGTATTAGAAATTTACTCAAGGAAGTAACTTCCAGGCTATGCCATAGAGTATGTTCTAATGTATTTTTCTTCCATTGACTTCTAAATACAGTTAGTTTCTAATGAAATCTCCCTGCACTTTGCATATCCTTTGCCAATGCAAGCTATAAATTAATATTAGTGTACCTATTGCTGTCCCTATTAAATTGTAAGATGTTTAAGGCCAGGAATAAGCTGTAGTTTGGTTTGCATCCCCTCAATTATCTCTTAGAACTATACTCCATAGATATTGCCAAAGTTTCTGGAAGGAATATAGGAAGGGAAACTAATATGCACCATGGCATTCCCTGGCCCTATACCATTCCTAAGTGCCTACTAAGATAACTGTTTTCTGCATAGGAATTTTGCAAATGTTTATAGAACTAACTGGAAAATGATTTCCAGGGTCAAATATATTTGGCTACATAATATAACACCTTTGTGAAGATATACAGTACATACTAGTATCTTACAACCCTGGAATCCTGCTTTAAAGATCATACTTGACCTTTTTTAACCCTAAATTTACAAGTGCAGTTGATCATGGACCTCCCTCCACTTCCCACTCTATTTTTGGCCAAAGATATCTCAGCATCCATGAAATGTAATTTGGAGAACCGAGTTCATTTTCAGGCTTTTACAAAACATTGAAATATACATATGTGGTTTTGTTTTGTTTTTAGTTTTTGAAAGCGTAGAACTTTCTTTAGATAAAGTGGATTCTTAATGAACTGTAAAATTTATCCTTTAATTCCATCACTCACTGGTCAAACATACATCGATTACCTGCAATGGACGGTAGTGTGCCAAGAAGTCGTAGTTCAAGGGAGGTAGCTAATAAGAAATCCTGGTCCTGCAGAGCAATGTGGTAGGTGGTGATGGAGCTTGTCCCAAGACCAGTCCTGGCACAGAGGTACAAGCCCCTCCCATTGTGTTTTGGCCCAATGAAAGATAGTGATATATGCCAATGATGGGTCGTTTCTCAATTTGATTCCACCTTGTCCATTCATTCACCATCCGCTCTAAATGTTCCTTAATATACATTTTAAATCATCTTTATTGAGAGTAGGGGACTAACTCTGGAAAGTACAGCTGCTCACAGCCCTCTGAGTCCCTCAGTGCTCCACTGACAGTGGCGGTGGCAATTGTGACCATGATAGACATGATTACGGGCTGTCATACGGCTGCCCAAGATCATCATCAAGAAGCTGTCCATCCTCTTCACAGCCTGTAGCGTCCTACATGTGAAAAGAAGAACGAGGAACAAGCCTGTTACAAACATTTTCCTGGGTGTATTTCCTGAGAAAAGGTCAGGGCACAGTCACTGCTGGATAAGAATCAGCACATTTCTCGGAAGCGATCCCAATCCTTTCCATCAGTCCTCCCAGCGAGGCATGTCATGTTCTGTCCATTTTTACAGGCCTTATCTCTCCGCCGCCTGCCTTTTTGCCTGGATAACTGATTTCTGCACTATCAATCGCATTGGCTATGGGAAATATCTGAAGGACCACAGAAGTGGGCAAAACACCAGCTTTACACTTTTCCTCTCTTGTGTCTTTTATCATAGAAACACTTTGTTAGATCCTGATTTTAGCTATACAACCATGGGTTACTGAGTTAATCTCTGTGCCCATCTGTGGAATGGGAATAGCAACTATTGCTGACCCCAAGGGGCTACTATGACATAATTAAGATAACAGAAGGATGACACTGGGGGGTGGGGGGGAGTGTCCTAACACTAAGTACTTAGAAAATATAAGCTATTTTTTACTCTTATTATTTCTTAACACTATCAGAAGCAGGTTTACAATTAATTTTGAAAGTCTTAGCTCCTATTTGAGTTAAACAAGGCTTCAGTGAGCACTAGACATGGATTTCAGCAAATATTGGTTAACTACCAACGATGTGCAAGGCTTTGCTCAGGCTCTGAAGAAATAGAGGTAAACAGGATAGAATCCTGCCTCTAAAGGGAAGCACTGTGAAGAACTAAGAATTCACTAAGTGTTCAGTCCTGTGCTAGGTCCTGGGATGGGATGGGACAGGGACGCGTGTAGGCAAAAACAGCCCTCATCTTCCAAGGGTCCTGTAACTTGGCTGCTATACAGAGTCATTAGCTTTGCATGCAGGTAGTAAGTAAAGTTGGGATAAAATTAGATGCCCCGTCGATGGAAGTATTTCTGTAGCATTAAGTAGAGAAGCAAGAGGTGAAGCTGACCTGGCCACATCTATCATATAGGGATTCATTTGGTATCTCAGGACTAGCTAAGCCAGTGTCTTCGTCACCTCACCTTCTAGATGGCCACCCAAACTGCATTTTGCTGTTGGGTCCATCAATTACAAGCAACCGTATTTCCCACTAGGTGCTTCAAACTAGTTCTCTAAGCCCATTGATAGAAGTAGATATTCCCCAGGCTCTGTTTTCGGGGGGGTGGGGGGGGAGTGTTGTTTCTGAAAGTGGTGGTTTCCATTTCCCCAGTTTAGGGAGAAATGTAAGGCAACTTCTTTTCTGAATGTATTTTTCCCAGGGTAACCATCATAAAAGTGTCCATCTCTGTTGGCTGAGGTATTTTTCTCCTTTTCAGATATCCTATTGTTCTTTTCATGTTTATTGTTTCCTTTATGCCTCTTTGATAGCTTCTTTTTGAGGCCTTGTAAGATATTTTGATACTGAGTAAAGAAGGCAGATGTGAGGCCCTGATATTATTCTGCCTCTTATTTTGATTTAAAGTTACATGCTTCCCTATGGAAGGAAACAATAAAAATACAATGCTGGAAGAATGCAAGAATGTGGGAAGATGAATAGAAACCTGTTTGATTGAAGAAAGAAAGAAGAATGTTATTAGGCATAACAATCAATGTAAGAGATCGTGAGTGACATGTAGATAGTCTATTAACCTGATAATAATTGCCTTGTTTTAAGACTGTATTTCTTGAAGGTGTAGCAACGATTGAAAGACAGTCTAAAACTGTGGTTTCTCTCGATATGTTGTCTAATTCGGTATAATCACCATCTTTTATGCATTAATTTCAGCTTAGCTTCGCAATTGGGGTAAACGGAAGAGCTGGCATCAAACCAGGCCGTATTTGATTAGCATTCTTTGACAGGATTCTTATCAGCGATGGCATTTTGAATCTCGCATCCTCTGAGGAAAAATGTTGGACGAGAGGTTTTGTTGGTAATTGTGAGCAGGGTAGTACATCAGGCGAGGACGCTCCTTGTAGAAGTTACCTTCCGTGGAAGAGACAGCAGGGTTCAAGGAAGACTTAGTTCTAATTACCTGCTAGGGATGGATTTGGGACAGGTCAGTGACATTACCTGAGTCTCAGTTGCATAATCTATAAAATGAGAGTGATGATAGCAAGTCTATTGATCTGACAGGGTTATTTGGAGGATCCAATGGAATAATGTACGTGAAGGTATATTTTATAAACTTTAAACTGCTAAGCAAGTGTTGGTGCCAGTCCCTGAGTTACCAGAGGCACCACGCCCTGTGGGACAAACAGCTCCATCTTGGCTAGTCTTCTTCAAGGTCCAGGTTAGGTGTTCCTGTGAACAGCAGGTGTTCAATCCATGGGCCTGCCCGAATGGCCTGGCTGCCCGGCATGGGCATAACCCTGAAGGAGAGTTTACAATCACCACTTAGGACACAGATAAAATGTGACAAGCACTCATTCAAAAGGTCAAAATAAGTTCACTTTGAAGACAAAGAGGCGTTTTGTACTCTAGGCCTGTGTCTCCATTTTAAAAATAAGTAGAAAAATCCTTCAAAGATGAATTTACTTAATCAAGCCACAGTTGGAGCCGTGAAAACCCTATCCTTGTAATATAATATCTTCTGAGAATTTATTAGGTTTAACCGGACGTACACATCATTTCTTTTATTCCTCACATCATTCTCTATAAAGTGGCAAGAGAGATCATTGAAAATTTAGGAAAATGTGTTCTAGACCCATTTGTCTGAGGAGACATCCCTGCAACTGGTGCAGCAGCATTGAGAAAGCGGGCCATCCAGGGCAGTGCTTGGTGATGTTACTTAGAGGAAAAGCAAATGAAATACCCATTTATTTAAAGTGGTCCATTTGTTTTGCTTTCCTCGTGATGCAAATATGACAGTGTAGCCTGCAAAAATCGACTGCACCCCCAGGTTGCCCCTCTCTAAGGTCAAGAGCAAGAACAAGTGTGTTCATACCTGTTTACCCTCTACTAATCAAATCATTTCAAAAAAAATTTCCTTTTCCTGAGACCCCTTTAGCCACTTCCTACTCCCCAGCCCTTGGCCCTTGTAGCTTCATTTTTCTTCCTCTTGTTTAGATAGGAAATCTGATCAAAGACCGTCTGTCTTCTGGCTTTCAACAAGGGTTAGCACGCGTCAGAATGTGATTCATTTTTGATTGTATGTTAACATTATTTTAATTATGAAAACTGAAATTTACATAAAAATACCCAATTTAAATATCTCCCAAAGTCAGTCTCCCATGTGGTTCCCTGGGAGAGAAGAAAGGGGAATTCTCCGACCTATTTCAATGGGAAGAGTGGGAGATCGTATACATCCAAAGACCAGGTTTCCTTGCTGTTTAATACGAAAATGACATCTTTCTCATTCTAAGAAACAATTCTCCAAGTTTTTGTGTTTTGTGTTTTGAGCTGAGTTACTTGACCCATTGGTTGAAGAGCCATTATTTAGCCATGAAAAAAATGCAGAGTAACTGATAAAACTCATCACAAGCCTTCTGGCTAGAAGGTAGTTTTGTCTTGCAAATTAGATTCTTTGACACATTAGAAATTCAGGAAGAGATGTGGCATTCCGCCTGGGTTCTGAATAGACAATGTGCATGTGAGATAGCGCAGGTCCTAATACATAACTCCGTGGAGTACCTTGGAGTGCTACCGGCAATGCTGATAACTTCAAGTTGCCACCAATAAATGAGAGTCCCTTTCTCTTTTGAGGGTTTCCAGCATTCCCGGCAAATGTCAAATGTTCTATGTAAGAAGCAGGGTACTAGGGAGCAACTCTCAGCATGCCAGGCTGACTGTTGTCTTCTTGGGGGTCTCTGCTGTTGTTGTGATGTAGATAAATTCCAGGAAAAGCTAGGGGTATTCGTGCACCACACACACACACACACACACACACACACACACACACTCTCTCTACTTTAAAATGTAGCTGAAGAAAAAGTCAGCAACACAAAGGTCCCCTCTACTGCCCCTTTCTTGTTTCAAGTCCAGGCCTAAGAGAGTCAGTTTCCAATACTTGTGCCTTTGGCCCATCTTCTGTGGCTGTCCCAGTGGGTGCTAATGCTTGAGGATGGCATAAAGATGTGCAGGGATGGCTTCCTGATTTTTAAATTGTGTCTACTTATTTGGATGGTAAGTAGATTTGTAGTTTCACCTCTTTGGCAGGAAGAAAAATAGCTACTCAGCCTTAATTAATGTCCCTTTGAAGGCCAGACCATGAGATCAGCCCTAGGTTTGTCCTGGGCACACTTCAGAAGAGAGGGCTATGGCATGAAAGGAAAGAACAAGACCATTCTATCTGGCCTCCTTTTGTTTCTCTCATTGCTGTCCTTGTTGTCAGTATCCAGTGGACCCTTTCTGAGGCCCTGCAGTCTTCTGTGCATTATAGGTTTACCTTCCCCTTCCATTTTTCAACATAACTAGTGAGTTAGGGACTGTTGTATCTTTAATTTACAGTTGAGGGCACTGAGAAGCACAGAGAGGTTAAGTAACTTCTTCAAGTTTGCACAGCTAACTATATGGCAGAGCCTGCTGTATCTGTCACTAGCTCACTGTAACAGATCAATATACTATTCTACTGAACCCTCTCAAATTGAAGACATAAGAAGCCACATAATTTCTTTCCCATTTAAGCTGAAATTAATGATACTGTATTGTAGTCATTCATTCACTTAATCAGGAAAATTTTAGTCATTACTATCTTAGTCTAATTGGGCTGCTATACCAAAATATCACAGACAAGGTAGCTTATAAACAAAAGAAATTTATTGCTCACAGTTCTCGAGGCTGAGAAGTCCACAGTTGATCATAGTGTAAGGGAGGCAAAATAATTTCCCTCTACCCTTCTGAGTTCTTAGCTGAGACTCCTGTAATAAAAGACAGATGAACAAGAGAAAAACAAACAGAAGTACATTAGCATGTATACCTGGGAGCTACCAGGGAAAAACGAGTAACTCCCCAAGATGGCTTAGAATTTAGGTTTAGATTCCATCTTTATAGAGAAAGGGGAGAGAGGATTTAGGCAACTTAGGGGAGAGTAAATGATTTTTAGGAAAGACGAATGGACCCTTAAAAGAAGAGATGGTTGGTATGATAATTTGTGACAAAGTTTATCTGGTTGCTAAGGGTTAGTATAAGTAGATAATTGGTCTATATTCCTGGTTATAGGCAGTTGGGTGTCATAGAATTACCAGATATTCATACTAGTAGGAACCTTACAGACCAGCTTCTCCAATGACTTCATTCAATAGATGAGGACATTGGAGCCCAAAGAGGGACACTGACTGTCCAAATTCTCTCAAAAAGTTATGTACCGAGATCCCAAATTTCCTTGTCTGAGCCTCTTGTCTCCTTTCCTACCACAATACCTAATCCTTCCAAGATGCCTGGCCACCTAGCATCTTGAGGGACAGACCTTCTTTATTTTTCATTATCCATTCTTTGGTTTTTATCAAGTCCTGGATTAAGATCTTCTTTTTATAGCCAACAGAAACTCAGCTTCTATTACCAAAAGAAATATAATATTTATTATAAACTCATATTCTCTTCCTAGTATAAGCTGCTATGAGAAATCCAAGATGTTTTGGATGTCGTCTTTCCTTATAAAATGTACATGGTATCAGCGAGAAGATAGAACACATGCATGGAAATTAACAAAAATATAAAGCTGTAGGTGATAATGTCCACACTGCATTAACTGGCCAAATAATTCCTCAGAAAGGCCCTTTCTGTAGAGTCAGAACTGGGTAACTGGATAAAAACCAATATTGTGTGTCAGATGACAAAACCAGGGTCCAAGGTCACTGTGGATCAAGAAATTTCCACAAAAATATCCAAGGATGGAGATCTTGGGAGAGACAAGGCCCCTATGATGGACATTTCTGGAGACAGCCACCAATACTGGCTACTGCTCTTCTGCCTGTGGCATTTATATAGCCTTGGCTTGTGTCCAAGATGTACCAACAGAGGACATGTACCAACCAAGGATGTACCAACACCTCTGCCCTCTTCCCCAGTCCCATTTGTTCTTTATATTGATGGGTCTGGAATGTCACAATATCATTCATTGCAGAACCATCTTGGTAAATTAGTTTATAGGCTAGTTAAATAGTTGAAATACACAGTATTACTTTAATAAGTATATCTGTTCTCAGTATGTTATCACTGTTTCTTTTTTCTTCCATTTGGCCAAAAGATCAGTTGTTCACCTAAAATCTATGTAACTTTACTAACCATTATCACCCCAATAAACTTTAGTTAAAAAAAAAGATTCAAGCTTTATACCAAGAAGATAGTCTGCGATACTAACATTTGAGTGAGGTTCAGCTATCACACCCATCAACGGTACATCATCACCAACCATTTGTGATGAGATCAAAACATGTTAAATACACATTGTCCTAGAAAGCCTTCCACATACTTGTGGCAATAGACAAGTTGGCCCTATCTATTAAAATATACTGATGACACACCAGTTGTACTATTATAATCGTGATTTAAAATGTGCGTTCTTTAAATAATTTGGGGGAAAACGCTGAATATTGAAGAAATCCAACTCTTTAGAACTTGGGGTGCTTTTCCTTTCTCTTCCCCATTTTTTTCCAGATTGTACAAAATATGTTGATTACACTGGAACAGTATTCTCTCCAGAGAGTGTCCAGGGAGTCAGTCTTTGCTGTTTCAGCTCAGCAAGCATGGTTTCACCTGCTCTCCATTATTCTACTTCCTGTGCTGGGCTTTTGGCCCTCTCTGTGTATCCCTTTGGTTTATGGGGTAGGTGTATCTAATTGGGCTACTGACTAGATTCCAAGCCCAGTGAGGGCAGGACCTGTGTCTTATACAGATGCTCTTTGACTTACAATGGGGTTATGTCCTGATAAACCCATCATAAGTTGAAAATATTGTAAGTCGTGTGCATTTAATACGCCTAACCTACTGAACATCATAGCTTAGCATAATCTACCTTACGCATGCTCAAACACTTACATTGAGCCTACAGTTGGGCAAAATCATCCAGCACAAAGCTTATTTTATAATAAAATGTTGAATATCTCATGCAATTTATTATGCATATTGCTTTCACACCATGGTAAAGTTGAACCACCGTAAGTTGGACACCATCTGTATTTGTATTCTTCCTGCCCCTCCTGCATCTAGCATAGTATACTGGCAAACCACAGACATTTTAGAAGATATGATGATTAATTAATAACTGAAATGTTTTTCTAATTACTTGACATTACTTGACTCACGGAAAAGACTACCCAGAGATCACATTATTCAGTGTTTTACTTTTTCTACACATGAAAATTTAATTGAATGATCAAGAATAGAGTTTTCTTATTCCTATGGGCCACTGACCCCTGGGAAGACTGAACAGGCATTGCAAGGGGATTTCAATTGCACGTGTACATAAATATTTCCCTGATAAAAACATTACAAAAGTACAAATATTATCATTTGGAGGGTGTGCAAACATTTTTGGTTGGCTTATAAGGATCTTTACATTAAGAAAATATTAGGAATCAATCTAGGAACTGTAAGGACAAAATGAGCCTATTCTTCTAGGTTTCTCATGGTATAGGTTAAAGATGGTGAAATGAAGTCAGCCACGAGACCACTGGTTCCTGTTCATGAATCGGGCCTGCTTTGTGTTGTGGCCAGCAATGTAGTTTTGTTTTTTTCCTGTATTTATAAGCTGTTCCCAAAGAGCTGTTCAGAAACAGGACTGAGCTTAAACAGAAGCTGAATTGAGGTATTCTGAGTTGCTGAGGGAAGCTCAAAGGCCCTTCAAATTATGCCATTTCCCCCTTGCATTTAGATTAAGGCTTTGGATCTTGTTAGAATCAAACGCTACAGGGTAGGTGGTCTATGTGTTCCGAGGGAATGATCATTCTTCAAGCAATGAGTGGGAGATCTATAGCTGATGTTGGGGGGGCAAGAGAGGAGATGAAATTCCGAGCGCTGAAGAGGAAACAGTAACCTCACTGCGCAGTGCTACCCCTAGACCCTTGAGACGTAGATAACACTCAGGATATGCTCCCGATCTGGATTCAACTGCTAGAAAGGAGGACTCAGACGCTCATGAAGTTCAAGAACCACCTGTGGGTAAAGGTTGCTGCTCCCTATTTCACTTAGAAACTTGGGTTAACTCTTCATTAGCACATTGATTGTGTCTACCATGGACCAAATGATGCTTTGTTAGACACTGTAGACATGTTTCCTTGCCGTGTGGAGTCTGTAAGAGACTGAGAGGCAGAAACCAGCCCTGAGCCCTGGGAATCAATCCCCAAACAGTGATCTCAGTCAAATGCAAAGTGAGTGCTTCCAACCTGACCTGTGACAGGGGTTGGGAATGAGGCTGATCAGCTAGAGATGGAAGTGGTCCTGGGGAGAGATGGGACTTGGTCCAGACATAAAGAGCTAATAGGGATGAGGTGCCAAAGCGTTTTAAAAGCAGCAACAAGGTCTAGGTGAATGGTAGGAAAGAGCGTCGTTCTTGGAAAAATAGTATACAGTGCTCAGTGAACATCTGTGTTAGGAAGGAGTCTGAGGTCCCCGAGCCTCTTTTGGGAAAACCCAAAGGTGAGTCAAGCCAGTAAACTGTTCAATGTCATCATCACTTCCCAGCTGAATGTGTCTTTCAAAGGTTACAGAATTTTGAAATTTTAATCTTTTTTTAATTAAAGTTTATTGGGGTGCAATGGTTAGTAAAGTTACATAGGTTTCAAGTATACAATTCTGTAATATATCATCTATATATCACATTGTATGTTCACCATACAGTCAGTTCTCCTTCCCATTCCCCTGCCCCCTTAGCCTCTGGTAACCATTAAACTATTGTCTGTGTCTACAAGTTTTTGTTTCTTTATTTGTTTGTCTTGTTCCTTTATTGCTTTCAGTTTTATATCCCACATATATTGGTGAAACCATATGGTTCTTGACTTTTTCTATCTGACTTGTTTCGCTTAGCATAATAATCTCAAGATCCATCCAAGTTGTCACAAATGGCACTATTTCATCTTTTCTTACCGCCGAATAGTATTCCATTGTATATATGACAATTAAGTTGGTAAACTTGTTGGAACAATGTTACTAACCTTTTTTGATATCAGAGGGATTATTCATTATGAATTTGTACCAACTGGAGAAACCGTTAACCAAGTTTACTATTTGGAAGTAATGAAAAGGCTGCGTGAAAAAGTTAGACGACCTGAACTTTTTGCCAACAATTCATGGCTCTTGCATCATGACAATGCACCAGCTCACACGGCACTCTCTGTGAGGGAGTTTTTAGCCAGTAAACAAATAACTGTATTGGAACACCCTCCCTACTCCCCTGATGTGGCCTCCAATAACTTCTTTCTTATTTTTTAAAATTAAAGTTTATAGGGGTGACAATTGTTAGTAAAGTTACATAGATTTCTGGTGTACAATTCTGTAATACATTATCTATATCTCACATTGTTCACCACCCAGAGTCAGTTCTCTGACTTCTTTCTTTACGTGATGCTAAAGAAAATATTGAAAGAAAGACATTTTGATGACAT
Source organism: Rhinolophus sinicus (assembly GCF_036562045.2). Lineage (NCBI taxonomy): Eukaryota > Metazoa > Chordata > Mammalia > Chiroptera > Rhinolophidae > Rhinolophus > Rhinolophus sinicus. Next base: position 22,818,396 of record NC_133758.1, on the reverse strand, counting down.
TCAGGACATTAAGGGTAATACAACGACAGCTCTGATGGCCACTCCAGAAAAAGAGTTCCAAAATTGCTTTGAAGGGTGGACTAGGCACTGATGTCAGTGCATAGCTTCTTCCAAGGGGAGTACTTCAAAGGTGACTGTAGTGATATTCAGCAATGAGGTACGTAGCACTTTTTCTAGGGTGAGTTCGCGAACTTAATAGTCCGACCACATCTTCTTTATCCAATCATCTATCAAAGGACACTTTGGTTGTTTCCATGTCTTGGCCACCATAAATAAAGCTGCAATGAACATCGGAGCACATATATTGAAATCTTAATCTTGACCTGCATTTGAATGTCCTCTAGTCTGACCTCTACCTGTGGTAGGATTCTTCACCCCAGGATTCAAAAGAGCCTCTGTTTGAATTCTTCCAGTGACCAAGAGCTCACTGCTTCCTGAGGCTCTTGCTTCTTTCAGGTTGGGCTTCATTATTAGAACACTCTGCCCATGACTTTCTGATGCTCTGTCTTCTCGTGTCCTTTCCCCTCCGTGCTTCACAATCTCCCTCCAACCCACAGTGCATTGCTCCAGACCCACCTGACTTGTCACACTTCTACCCACTACTTGAAATTTAGAACTCTCAATTAGACTTGTTTCTCTGCCTAAGTCCAGCTTAGGGCTTCTTTTTATAATAATTGCTATGTGAAGCAAAGATGATTTTTTTCTGCCAGATTTCTCCCCAGCCTTATTATTGTTCGGAAACCATAAAACTGAAAACTGCATTTTTATGACTCCAAATGACCTTCAGAATTCCAGACACAGCTGACTCCTGCTTGGCTATAATATTTTGGCTCATTAATTTCAGAGAAGATACTCCGATTTATACTTTTATTAAGTTTCTGAGGATTTTTAATACTGTGTTTCTAAATATGATGAACTTCTCACCACCAAATTTTAATTAGGGAGCATATTAAATCCTCAATTAATGCCTGCAGTAATGCATAATTAATATCCAATAACATTTTATCAGGATCCTTTAGGGAAGAAGGGACTGGGGCAGTCGGGATCCTTGGTTCTCACTGACCAGTAGGGTAACCATATCTGCCTCTCAGTCTCCTTTTGACCAATAGAGTAGAGTTTGTTATGAGGTATTAGTCAGGAACAATTAACACTCTCATTATTAGCTTCTCCACTAGAATGAGCTGGGCGTATTCTGCCACCAGGCATGCAAGAGGCATAGCATAGATTTTCTGAACAAATCAGTCTGAAGCACATATACCTTAAAGGTATTTTATTTCCTCTTTTCATCTCTAATCCAGTTCCTCATGCATAAGAGTATCATGCATCAGTGCAGGTGTTTGCACACTTTTTCTATAAAGGGTCATGTAGTCAATATTTTAGGCCATGCAGGTCTCTGTCCCAGCCACTTGATTCTGCCCTTGTAGCACAAAAGCCACCACAGACAATACACAGATGGATAGGTGTGGGTATGTTTCAGTAAAATTTATTTATGGACACCGAAATCTAAATTTCATGTAATTGTCACATATCAAGCAATATTGTTATTAAATTTTTTCAACCATGTAAAAAATGTAAAAACCATTCTTAGCTCATGATTTGACCAATGGCCATAGTTTCCAAGCCCTGCTTGAATGGATAGAGTCCAGAACTGAGGTCAGGAGACCTGGAATCTTGGTCCAGCTCTGCCACTAGGTCTCCGAGGGACTCACAGGAAAGCCACTGCACCCTCTTGTGAACCAGTTTCTTTATTTATAAAACAATGGATTGGCCTGGATAGTAGCTAAGGTCTTCCTCTAAGGATGAGTGATTCCTTCCACAGCATCAACTTGCTCAGGTACTCTGTCTAGAGGCTTCCAGAACCATCTATTCACATTTCTTTCTTGCTCCTTAAAGCAGAAGGCTCCTCTACCACCAGAAGGCTAATTTGAAGGAGAAATAAAGTCGCCAGGCCATCAGGAGTGCCCAACGCTCAGGTTCTGCAGTTTGGGACACAACAGCTTCATTCTGGCCTTGGTTGCAACAGGAAAGATTTCTCTCTCTCTGTCCTTTTTGGAACCTTCATTCTCTTGAGAGCTTCATAATCTTCATCTAGAAAACTCATGCAGGAAGGGCTAACCACTCGGCGAAGTCCACAGAGTTCTGATACAAATGACATGGCTATGGAATGGAGAACATGCTTCTCCTTCCAAGGGCTGGCCCTCTGCTATAGTCAAGCCACCAAAGAGGGCTGAACTCCCTCCAGCCTCCCAGTTGGGCTCTCGTCCCTTCAACAGGCAGACCTGTCCCTTCATCAGTCTCTTTCCTATAAAAACCCACCCTCAGGATAAGGACTTAATTTGGTCATTCATGTTGAGATTAGAAAAATGGTTGAAAACATGTAACACTGGGGAAAGCTGGAGGAATTTAATCATTATAAAAGCCAACACTTAATGGGTCCTTACTATCTGCTAAAAAGGTGTAGAGACATACGAGAGAGAGAGAGAGAGAGAGAGAGAGAGAGAGAGAGAGAGAGAGACCCACCTAAAATCCCCCTTTTGCAGATGAAGAAATCAAGACTTAAAGAATTTTAGTAACTTGCCCGAGGTCAGCATCTCTGAAGTGGCAGAACCGGGATTTGAACCCAAGTAGCCTGACTCTAAAGCTGCCATTCTTACATTACACTGTCTCTGTAATAGTAAAATTGGGAGAATCAGTAAAATGGAAGAAGAAATGTTTTTGGAAGAGCTTGCCGGAACCGCCGCATCATACGCCTCTGTCTCTGGGTGAGGTTGTGTCTCTAGTCACATGCTTTCCTTCCCTGATTCACAATTTGCTAAGAGGGAAGGTACTGGTACTCGAATCTGGGAGGCGCTTATCCTTAGAGCTGCTGGTTCTTTCTACCTCCCTCGCTTCCTCACAGGTTGCCTGGCCATCCCTCGCAGGATGATTCCATCCAGATGGCCAAATAACTTCATTATAAAAATAATTGGTTAACTAACGCTAATATTTATGACCTATACTCAGAATTTTCTTTCCCCCCTCTTTTGAGCACAGCAAAAACATAACACTTGAAAATGCCACCGGGGCCATCTGTCGTTTCCTATCAGTTCTTGACGTCATTTGAGTCGCTTGGTTATTTTAAGGTTTCCACACCCGTGACTGCAACATGGAGGCATTTCCGAGAGTGTTAGGACCACTGAACAAGAGACTCAGGCTTGCAATGAACCCACAGGTCACCTCCTTCTCCTTTTCCTGCTCTCCAAGTTGTTTTGTTTGTTTGTTTGTTTGTTTGTTTGTTTGGCTTCTTTTTCTTTTTGTCTGACAGGTAGAGTTTAGCTTAAGTTTTGGAGTTTCCTGATCCAGTGGTTGTGAGATGTGTTTTTTTAGGAAGTTCTTCCTCCCTCTACATGCCAATGAATTCTCCTCTCTGAAGCATCTGCCCATTTGTCCACGTCCTACCTTCTGAACCTACACAGAATGAGATGCTTGACAGAAGCAGATGTTCCAAAATTTAAAAACCCTGCTCATGTCATTCTGGAGGCTTCCTGATCCCACCATGAGCATCGTGAACTCCTTCCATGCCCCTCAGATGATGTGGCATTGGTTATGCTCACTTTCTTAATCTTTCTCCCCATTAGTCTCCCGGGCTCCTTTTAATGTGGGTGACCATTACTCTCAGAAGCACTTTAAGAACTGTATCACATTTAGTTGTCATAACCACCCTGTACCTAGGAAGCACATTATGATTCCCACAGCACAGACAGAGCAATTGATACCAAAGGGGATGAAATGATGTGTAGCATCAATGCCTGACTTTGTTACAATCCGATGAAGAGTTGCCCCTGGCCCACTGCCCTTTCCTCTGGAGCGTGTTATCTGCTCAAGGCGTAGCATCTTCTAATGGACGTACTCACCGCATTTGTCTCTGTGTTACTTTTATTTTTTGTATTTTTGCTCATTTTGAAATGAAATACCTCAGACATACTAAAGCAACGTAATGAATAACTTAATGAGCATCCTTGTAGCTACTACACAATTTAAGAAATAAAAGATTACAGATAATACCTGTGTACCTTTAGGTAATCACCCCCTTCCAGTGTCCTTCCTTTTACCCCAGAAGTAACCATTATTCTAAATTTGATGCCCATCATTCTCCATTTTTATATCTATCCCTACACAATTCATAGTATCATTCTGCTTTTTATTAAACTGCATGTAAATGTTATTCATAGATAGTAAATTGATGTTTTCTTTCAATGTTTTGGTTTTGAGACTCATCCACATTGATAGAGGTGACTAGAATTCATGGTTTATTTGTTTGTTCTTAATGCCCAAATGCTCCCTTCAATGGATATTCTATTTATTTACCCGTTCTACTCTTGGTGAACATTTTTGCCATTGCAATAAGATTTCAACGCATATGGTAATTGTCTCCCTGAGCCCACGTTTGTCTAGGGTTTGCTTCAAAATGGAATTACTAGGTCATAGGTTACTCATACGTGCATCTCCAGCTTTACTAAGTGTTGCCACCCTGGTCTCCAAATTTGCTGTGTCTGCCCAGTAGCAGTGGCGGAAGGACTCCTGGTGCTGTCTCTTCATCCACAGTTAGTATCACACTGTGTCATCCTGAAAGGTACGATCATCATTGTTTTGAGAAAAACCATTATTTTGTCTGATTTATGTTAAAGTGCAGAAGACTAAACTTCAGTAAAGCTAACTGGCCTGACTGAGCCCCACAGGTCCAAATTAGAATGCAAGTTCCTTGGCAGGAGTTAGAATTGGGTCTGCTGCCATCAGCCATGAGTCAGTGTTTCCTAGGTATTGGTGTATGAAGAAGACTGTCCTAGGTATCATGAGACATTCATAGGAAATACATTTGCATTTGTTAATGCTGATGGAGGCAATGGGCAGGTACAATGGGTTTGCAATTTGGACTTATGCTGCTTTGAGGGATATAAATGGCACGGGTACCATGTCAGACTACATAACAGCGAGACATGTGATCATGTGGTTCTATGGGAGTGGATATGGTCCATACTCCCAAGGAGCCTGTCACTGAATAGTAGAGCAAGTGGAGACCACAAGCAGTAGCCCAGATGGAGGGTAAAGAGTGTTGTTGGTGTTCGAGTCATAGAAATGGAAAGTCAACCCAACGTTGAACATGTGCTCAGAGATGTGCCCTGCTGACCTGTGGGGGTCAAGAAGGCACGGAGGACCTGGGCAAGGACATGAAGACTTACTAGCCAGGGAGGATGAGGCAGATATGGAGAATCAAGACAAGTAAGCTAATGCAGAGAGAAGCAGGAAGAAACAGGCTGAAGGCCAGTGGGTGTACCAGAGCAGTTCTACTGAGAGAGTGTATAGCACATAGCACAGGGAAGGTGGCATTTCCCTTGGCACTGTGTGTTGGCTTAGAGAGGCCCAAAGCAATGGCTACTGACTAAATCCCAACAATAGCCCACAGGCCCACAGGTGGACCTACACAAATTTTTATTGTGAGTCTGCCAGCTTCAGACACGTGGGAGGTACTGAGAAAGACTCAGTCCTTGCCTGAGATTTGGTATCTAATCAGAGAGCAAGAATAAGGAAAGTAAGAAGGAATTCCAGTCTTTGTACACACATATATTAAAAAGTAGAAGGAAAAATAGGATTGGGAGTAGCAGCACCAAAAGTGGAAGCAAAGAACCAGTGGTGGGGAGCTTTGAATGCTGAGCAAAGAAACTGAAATATCATCCAATCTAGTATCAGTGTACTTTACAGTACCTGTTATATTCTAGCCATTAAACACTCTAAATACTCATTTAATCTCATTTAATCTTCTCAGATAGGTCTACTTTTATTCTCATTTTATAGATGAGGGAACTGGGCACAGAGAGGTTAGGAGACTTGCCCCAAATCTCCCAACTACATAGTGGCAGAGCCAGGCTCTGGCCATATTCAGGTGGCTACAGCATCTGGGCTCCTAACCACTATGCTATAGTACCATTATATGGGAATTCCCATTACATGGAGTTTGATTCATAGATTTAAACAGAAGTCCCAAATGCCTGGTCCCATCACTGGGCATTCAGATTGCACACGTTGAAATAGCAAGCAACTCCCTGGGTAATTCTGATATGCACACATCTTGGTTGTCACTGCTGTCAGCCATTGGGGTTCACTTGGGTTTCTGATAAGCTCAACAACATCTCCAAAGTTGAATGTTTGAGCAAGGAAGTGTCACCAGCAAAGCAGTATTTTAGCAGGACTGATCTGGCAGATGTGCTTGTCAGGGTCTAAGAAAGTCCACAGAGTGGAGGTGGGGAGAGTATGGCAGACTGTTCAGAGGCCAAGTCATGGGAGAGAGGAAGGGCTGGGCTGGAAGAAAGGAACAGAAACAAAATCAGCCATTGATGCCAGAGATGAGCGAGGACTATCCAAAAAGAGTTGTGGGTACCTTCAAGACGGGAAGGCTTGCAGAGTGACAAAGTCCTCGTGCCACTGAGTCTACCGTAGTCGTTAACATAAGGACTGTCGTTCCCATCGCTGCTCCCTCACTGACAAACTGTGTGACTATGGGCAAGTTACTTAACCTTTCTGTTCGTTGCTTGGTTCATTTGTAGAATAAAAATAATGACAGCACCTCTCTCATTGGGTGATTAATACACATTTAATGCTTAGAGCAATGTTTTGCTCACAATATGTGCTCCATAAATGCCAACTCTATTATTTTTATTGGCAGGAGAAGGGAATTTGCTATGTGAACAACGTGAGAGATGAACTAAGAGTTAGAGAGTTTGGTCTTAGATGCAACAAGATCTCTGATCCTACTACAGGCTACCTTCAGACTAGAAATAAAAAATAGCCCAAAACTCCGCTTTTTTTCAAAATGACAGCAGCTTCATCTTCAATGAAAATGATGCTAATTACTGGGTATTGACCCAAGATGAATTTCTCTTTGATGAACTACATACTGCTCTTCAGAAAACCTACCAAATCATCTCAAATACCAGGAAGTGTGGGGTAATGCAGCAAATTGGGGGAAAATGTGTATCAGAAAAAATTATCGCTACAAAAATATTTTCAGTAAGTTTGTTCCCTTCATAAATAGTGTGAATGGAATGCCTCAGCAATCAGCTAAAAGCCCTATCTTCGCTGTGGGCTAATTGCTCGTCTGGTTAGTGTAGAATTTAATTTGTGCTATTGTGCAGGCAAGGCTGAGAGCGTGAAATAAACAATGTGTGTTAATTTCACGTTTTCCAGTCTACTTAGCCAACGAGAAAGCTTCGGTTTTCCTGTCGGGCCTCACCCCACCCCCTCCCAGCTTCTCATCTTGGAGCCTGCAGACTACAGAGGATGGGATATTTGCTGAGTGCAGGTGTGAGGTTCTTGCTCCAAGACCAAAGTCACTGGAAAGCTGGTTGACCTGGGCAGTGATGCTGACCAAGACACACACGGTGCCCCCTCTACCTTCACCTCATGCTCAAGACTGGTGCCGACTTCTTTCTTCCAAGACAAAGGGGCCCCTGCAGGTTCCAGGCAACTGGCTTTGTGTTCTCAGGTTTGAAGATGCCCCTGGCCTCCTGTAGGGCACCTTTACTGGGGCAAACAGAGCTACCTCGTTGGATATAGCCATAGTGAATGGATTAATTTGATGAGCTGATGGGATTCTTTTCTGTTGAGGGCAGCAGAGGTAGCCTTATGAAGAAATAGACGAGGGGTCACTTTCAGGCTGGTGCTTTGGGGACCCTGAGATGGCGTCCCACCCACCTGCCTGCCTCCCTGGTCCACTCTAGGAATCAGAGGAGTCAGAGCTGGAGCATTGGCAGTAAGCTGCTCCCACCTCCTTGCTCTATGGATGAAGGCCCTGAGGCCCCAGAGAAGTGACTTGCTGAGGGTCAGAGAGGCCATCAGTAGTCTGACGAGGTTAGAAATCAAGGACCCCAGTGGCCTTCTTGTACGCGTTCTGCTACACCCTTTCTCATCAGGTCTATAAAGTGAACCAAATTACCTTCTTGGTAGCTCATATGTGAGCAGAGACCCGGGAGCCAGTCGGCCTGAGTTCAAAAATTGGTTCTAGCTGGGTAACATTGCACACACTGCTTGTGCCACGAGGATAGCAATAGCACACACTTCATAAGGTTATGATGAGTCTCAAACTATTTGACACACGGCAAGTGCTTAGAACAGTGCCTGGCAGAACGGAAGTGCTCGGTAAACATTAGCTATTGTTAGTGTTATTATTTGGGATAGTCTAAGCTTCCAACCTGTTCTTATTGTAAGATTATTTCTGTGTGTGTGTGTGTGTGTGTGTGTGTGTGTGTGTGTGATTAGATATTCCTATCCTCCCAGAAAGTGAGAGTTCTGTTCCCTTGCCTTCACTTTTTAATCTGTTCTGCTTTTATTATTAAAAATCCAAGTGGACATTCCAGTGTTTGGAAATGTCTGAGGTCCGCTTTTAATTGAGAGGTGAGCAGAAGAACTAAAGTCATTGACGCAAATCCTTGTAATGGCAGGAAGCTTGTTTCATTTATCTCTATCTTCCCAGCGACCATCACAGGCCTGACACACAGAACATTGTGACTATGTACTGAACCACCAGGGAGTCCAATGGGAGAGGTGAGATGTGGTTGTCAAAGCTACAGAAGCCAGAGAACCAAGTAGAGGGAAAAATCACCTTACCTTTCTGGCCTTCCTTGATCATGGGGATAACTGGTTATTTCATTTCAGAAAAAAGCAAGATCAGTCTTGCTTTAACCATTAAAGTGTGTGGTAGAGCCACCTTCCCTTGCCTAAGAGACATGGCTGTATGTACTCTAAGTGGGGCCTCCATAAATATAATTATGCCCCATGCCTTGGACTGACTACTACATCAAACACTGAAGATACAAAGATAGTGCCAATCCTCAGGGAGGCCACAGTGCCCATAAGAAGGGTGATAATCATGTAATGCAACTTGACATTGAAGCAACATCCAACAGTTTATAAATCACTGTGTTGACTATTTCTATCCTGTAGGTAAGGACACTAAGACTATGGGGGATTGAGGGACTTGCTCAAGGTCACATAGCTGGGCTTTGACTGCAGGTCTCTGAACTTCTCTGAAGGTCTCTGAAATCTTCTCTTCTCTCCACTGCACTGATCTTTCCCTCCATGACATGAGTGGTATTTGGTCTGACAAACTTGCCCCACTGACTGCTGGTGATGGCAAAAAATAATTATATATATATATATATATATATATATATATATATATATATATATATATATATATATATGATAGTACAAGATGGAGCTATGTAACCTGAAGAGAAAAAAAAAAAAATTTTTTTCCACAATGTCCTGACTGTGGAGTGGGAGCTTAGGGAAAATTAATGCTATCAATAAAGCAACCGATAGTTATGGAGCACCTACTGCAGGCAAGACACTGGGCTGGAGTTATGGGAAGAGGCACAGTGGTGAGTAAAACGCCGTCCCTGCCGTCTGGTATATCACAAACTCCAGGAGAAGGTAAATGAGTATCTACAGAAGAAAACTTCATGTTGGTATGTGGTAGCTGCTACCTGAGTTAGATGGACTGGATGGGGCTTTGAATTAGTGAGGAGGTGAGAGTCTGCAAATGCAGGGCTGATGTTAAGCATGCACGAAGAGAACCAGATAAAAGGTGACCCTGGGAAGTACATCACTGGCTGCCTGACTGTAAGGGAAACTGTATCTGCTGGCAGGAAGGAGTAATCGGGGAAAGCTTCTGGAAGCAGGGAAACCCACAGAGGCCTCAAGGAGGAAGAAGTTGAATGGTGGAAGGAGTAGGACAAAGGATTCCAGACAGGAGGCGTGTCAAGATCAAAGGTACCAGAAAAGCTAGGACAGCATCAATCTGTCCCCAGTTGTAGTCTAGTTTGAAAGGTTTTCTGGATCTAATGACAGACAGACGTTGATACTCAGAGACGGAGAAGATGGTTGTTTAGTGTTTCTTGCAGCAGAAGAAGGAGGAGAAGGGAAGGGGAGCTTAGAATGAATATACTGCCAGGGGACTCTCTCCATGCGTCTGCTTATCTGGCCAGCACTCACAAATTAGACAATGAGCCAGAGGTTGAAACTTATCAGACAAGTAGAACAAGAGAGTGGGAATTTTCCTGTCTTGGTGAAAGCAAGAAGTCCCCCCCTCTAATCATATCTTCCTAGCTTAGAACTATCCCATGGCCCTGTTGTACGTGATTACTCCTGGCCTGGGACTTGAGGGTTCCCTGAAAGCTGGTGTGTTGGCAGTAAGGACGGGAGAGGAAATGCCCTGGGCTTAGCATGTGGCTCCACTTCTGTCTGCACCCCTGGTTATTTCTGACATTATCCACAGCTTCAGTCTGAGCTCAGCCTCTTGCTTTGTCCATTTCCACCTTTCGATCATGGGAGGGGCTTCTAGGACACATGACAATCAGGCTCACAGTTCATCTTCCTAAACAGGGGGTCCTGGGCTAGCAGAGCCCTACCTGGGAGCTTTGCTTTCCTTTGTATCTCCCCCTCCCCAACCTCGGTGGGAGCTAGGACCTGGGAAGACCATAAATGGTATACATGATTTACTTTTTCATTAGGTGAATAAATAACTTGAATGAGATGTGCCTCTTTGGAGGGTGATGCTGGCAGGCTTCCAGGAGTGGGAGGCAGCTGGCTCTGAGCACAGAGGAGGTGGCAACAAAGGCCTGAGAGACAGACACATCATGGGCAGGCATGGGATCCTGCCTAGCCTTGTAGAGGACCAGCTAGATATGTTTAGGGAAATAATTTGCTCCTTCCCCATCCCTGAGAGGGAAGGTTTAGGTTTGGATTGCCTTTCCAAGCATTGGGACATCTGTCCCAGCCTGCTGTCCATCTGAGGGACAAGCTTCAGCATAGGCTCAGGGCAGCTGACTGTGCTACCCAAGTGAGCTGGTCTGTGGAAAAGTTCTCCACACATGATAGGTATCATATCTAAGTAAGGCCTGTAGACCCTGTACAACATCTCCATATGTGCAGGGGATGGGGACGTTGGTGCATGGAATTTGATTTGAACTGGCCTTTGATCCAGGCTTCTCTTTATTGCTTTCTAAATTTGAAGTGTGAATCTAAACTGGGATCGTCTGCCCTTCCCCAACCCAAGAGACACCGCTGGCCATCTCCACACCCAAAGTGGCCCTGTTCCACCCGAGGGCTATGGCAAGCTCTGGTCCTAACCACCCATGATGCTCTATAGCAAGGGGCAAAATAAAGTGGGGAGAAGTGACATGTGAGACTCTAAGTGATTCAAATACAAGCCCCACCCCAAGTGCTAGACTCGAGATTCACTACTGTGAAAACAGAGGAGGTGACAGCCTGGAGTATAAATACTAAGGTTGAAGGCAGCTAGAATAGGCTTTTTAGTGCAAAATTGGGTTTCCTTGCTGCTTACTAAGCTACCACTAGAGAGCTATTCTTTAGAGTTAATTCATGGTGACTTCAGGAATCCCCCGTTAAAACATCCTTAAGATGGAAAATACATTGATCCAATTTCCATCATTAATGGCTTATTTGGTTAGAGACTAATTGATGACTATCCTTTAGATAAAGTCTGCAGGGCCCGGGGAAATAGATGAGGGCATAAAACAATTGCTACCATTTATGGAGCCCATTAGGAACCAAGAAGAACACTGGATTCCTCGTGTACGTCTTCTCAGTTAATCCTCAGGATTGGAACCTAGGTTTGTGTGGTGACAGCCACTACACCCTTCCCACTATTCCAGCTACTTCTGTCTGAATGGGCTGTTGGGGAAATGAGATTGTTTGGGGGGAAGCGCCAGACGTGGAGAACCTCTGAGAAAGCTTCTCTGAGTATCCAGGCACGTAAGTAAGGGTAAGGGTAGTGCAAACCAGTAATGTCCCGGATTTGGCTCTGGTCAGCCTGCAGTCCAGGTCGCCCTGTGACCCCATACCTCGTGCTCCTGCTCCTGGGCAGGTCATCCCAAGGCTTTGAGTATCAATTAGTACCAGTCAGCCTGCTGGCTTCCAAGGAGACTCCTTAGAGTTCCAGGAAAGGCCAAATGCCCAGCCGGATTCTGAGCCATGTGGGAGCGTATCTGGATGAGAAAGATCTCCAGGGAACTGGAGACTGACTCCAAGTTGAAGGGTGCAGAGCCTGCATTGCTATCTCCGTGCCCCCTCCTCACTCCTGCCAAGGGAGTCCTATGCTGGCTTCCACGTGGGAGAAGCCCTCTCAGCCATATGATTCTACCCACCTTTGACCCTGACCTCCAGTGTCTCCATGGGCTCCCACTACTCTTTATAACCACTGGCTCCAATCCTCTCCCTGTCCATGGTAAATCCCTTCTCTGCTTTGAGGTTCAGCCCAAAGATGGCCTTCTTAACGAAGCATAACCGACATCTCACGCTTCTGAGTTGCCCTAGCACCGGTGTTTTGCACCCTGTTGTACATATTAGTCCTCCCCTCTAGACAAGAGGTCTCTTGAAGGTAGTGTCTGTTACTTTCCTAGCATCTACCACAGCATCTGGCATAACGGCTCTTGTGGGAAAATCTCCCTGACCTCTCCTCCCCCTCCCAACCTTGGTTGCTTATGCATTTTCTGTACTCGCCACATAACACTACTCACATATGTGGCATGATGGGGACAGTCTGTTTATTTGTGGGCACCTCCCATAGTCCCTAGCACCAGAAAAACTGGACCCATGACCATCTTGTCCATCAGCTAATCACTAATGCCCAGCTCATTTCTGACATCTAGGAGGTACTCCATACATTTATGTTGAATGAATAAATGAATAATGAATGAGTCCATCTGTGCTTCTGAAGACCAATTGGGTTATAGATTTTCCCAGAAGTCTTATCCCAGTAAACATCTTGTTGTCTCAGTCCAGGACCCTGTGAGTCACACTCGATTTGCAACTGCCCACAGTCCCAATGTCATCAAACTTCCTTCAGTCACTGCTCTGGGGATAGTAGTTGTAGATAAATAGCTTCAGTAAAATGTATGTGTGTTTTTTTCCAGTAGCTCTGAGTTTTTTTCCTTTGCTCTAATACAAACAGAACATTAGCGACTAATGGACTTTTTCCTATCAAGCACAAGGAGAGAAAGAGGAACATACTTTATCCTGCGGTAGGTTTGCTGCTCTGCAAAACTGGGAAATCTGTAGGTGACATCTTGGAAAAAGCTTTCTTCCCAAGAGTTAAGATACCAAGCTCCACTCTTAAATTGCTATGAAATCTTGGGCAAATTCACCCAAATGGTCTAGTTTCCTAGTTTCAAGTGCTGATTTCTATGTACTATCCTTTTTTTTCTAGTCTATTTTTTTTAGACTATTTTTCTAGTCTGTTTAATAGTCGTTGCAGAAACATGAAAAACTGCTTCCATAAGTACAGCCTTTTAAACACATGGGAAACATATTGATGTGCTCTATAGCTTATATCTTGGACCTGTGAAGTAAGTAGGGTAGTAAAATCGTTCTTAAGAGGAGTTTGGATTAGATGATCTAGAATATTTGGCACAGCTTATAGTTTCTGAGAAGCTTGCGTTACAAAGTGTGTGTCCTTTGATCCTTACACAGGATGGAATCCCTTCCCTAAGTTGGGACCATGTACCTCAATCACATGAGTCACAGAACACAAACTCATTCACATGGGAGGGAAAAGAAAATAACCCAAAGGGGCTTATTCTCCAAAGACATGACCCCCAGTGGAGAAATTTCACACAGTCGTGAAGGTCTGTGTTATTGGCAAGAGTGCCTTCCTTCTTCCTGTCAGTCACAGACCAAGGCAGCTGATCTCTTGCAGTGCATCAGGCTGCCCTTGACTGTGGTCCAGTGACCCTGGGACTGGACCTTTTGAGCCTGGCAGGCACCATAGAAGGGATCAGGGCTGAGATGTTCTGGACTTTCAGTTGAGTCCCAGTTAAGGACCCAGCTCGAGTACTTTCAACCATGTTACATCAATTGCCATCATAAGGTAAGAAAGGGAGGCTGATTTGTTAGACTATTTTTGAAATGTAAGGCTTAGAGAAGTGAGGTGGCTGGCCCAAGGAACCACCAAAAGTCAGTGGTCAGGACACATGGCTATACCTCCCACTCACTGTCAGGAGAGAAAGCTGACTTCTCATCTACAAGTGCCTTTTGAACTTTGATTCAAAAGCATGTGCATGACTATTGCATCACCAGTGTTTCTGGGCTTGAACTGAGCAGAAACCATGTGATTTTTTATATGGAAAGAATTCTGGTCAGGAAGACAGTGAACCAGGCTTCTTGCTGCAGTCCTACTTAGAGAATTGCTTCCATGGTCTGGGCCTCAGTTTCCTCATCTTTGCATAAAACAATTAGTTCAGAGAAATGATGCTCACCATTTAGTTTGAGGACCAATGGCGTCCAACTCATTCATCTGGGTTTGTGTCCGTAAAGGTGAATCCCTAGTCTCTAAGGAGACATGTGGGCTTGGGATTTTAAGGAGTGGGCATGGAAATCAACACTTGAAACAAGTTCACCAGAGAGGCTTGTGAAGCATATTGAGGCTCAGTAGCTCCAGGACCAGACGACCCCTGAGCTTCCATCCAGAGATATCATTTCAGGATTTTACCAATATAACTACTGCAAGATCCACAAGGAACAATAGCTCGGAAGAAAACTGTACTTTTAGCCTCCTGAGTTTTCATTCCCCACCTGTGTGTGCCAGTTCTATGTGGAAAGTAATGCATTTGAAAAAGCTAGTACGTTTGAGGGGTGTGGGGGCACTGTAGTCTCAGACTCATCCTGAGGTTCCCTTTAGGCTGTTCTGCAGCACAAATTCCTTAATGGTGGGGTGAGAGGGGAAGAAAACCTGCTTTGAGAGAAAGAGAGAGCCCCTATAAACAGCAGTCCTGGAATTTTCCTCCAGCTCCTGCACTATTATAAAGAAAAGCTGACACAGCAGAGTCCAGGGGAAGCTGACTGTCTGCAGAGCACTAATCACTGAGGCAGGCAGGCTAGATGCAAAGAGAACATTTTCACAAACAGCACCTGTACGAGCCGTCATCTGCTATTTTTAGAGCTACTGCAAAAAGCAGAGGGACATTTGGAGAGACTCCCAAAGGGCACCAGGCAGGAAGAAAGTGGAAAGTCTTTGGCATATTCTCTCTGGCTGATTTTATAGTGCCCTACCAATTGAGTCATTGAAAACCTGGTCAGGCTGACTTTTTCTTTTGTTTCGTTTGTTGTGTTTTGTGGATAAGGATGAGGTGGGGACATGGAGGTGAAGGGGCAAGAAAGGATAAGCTGCGTCTTTCTGATCCATTGGTGACGTTTTGGATGGCAGAACACATATTTAAAAGTTTAGATGATTTTGATTCCAGAAAAGAGAAGAACAGTCTGTTTGTTCTTCAGGGCTTATTCTGGAGCAGCTCAAAGTAGGAATAAATGGCAAATACTTTGATTGCATTCATTCTATCCAGCTACAAAAAATGTCCTCTTTGTTGGGATTATCACACCTTACATTTGTAGGTAGAATAAATTATATAATTTAGTGCCAGACTTGTATTGGCCATTTGGAGAGACTATCACCTCGGCACATCAACTCTTATTTCCAAACAAGAAATGATGGCAAACACTAATTGAGGACTTAAAGAAACATTTTCAAAGGCAGGCCCATTGGCAATTGGCTAAAGACATCAACTCTACTCAGAAAAGTATAATGGGACTTCTGTAACACGTTCTGACATGGAATTTCCCATCAAGCAAACATAATCGATCTGATAAATGTTGCACATTTGTTTGACCTTTCAGGTAGATTCATAACACATCAGGTCAGAAAATGTTATTTTGTGATCTACCCTCTCCTTTTCTCCCACTGGCAATTAGGAAATTCTCCTCTTTCTTTTTCATCCGCTCAAGAAATATTGGGTTGAGCTATAATAAGATACCTGGTGCAGTCCTCTCTTATTATGGATGAGCAAGAGTCTTCCTCAAGTCTACTTGGCAAGCTCACACAGCTATTTGTTTGCAGAGTTGGCTTGGAACTCTGGTTTCCTGACTCCTAACCTTGTGCTTTTTTCTATTACATCAAAAAACCTGAGACTCCTAGAGTTGGAAGGACATTAAAGGGCATCCAACATAACCAGTTATCCTCAATGCTTGAATAGATAAACTGGAGATCACACAGACTTTTTCCTAATAATTGGGTTGAGACACAAAATTGGACAACAGAGATGAATGCCAAGTTGAGACAACTTTCTTTTGGTCCTGCTTGATATAAATACAAAACAAATAAAAATACCACCTCGCTGCATCTGAATGCATAGTGGCCTTGAGGTGTGTAATTCAGAACTTGTGGACCTCACAAGAGTATTTTCACAGGGTAAGCCAATTGTGATGGGAACCAAGCTGTGATTTTACTGCATGAATACCATATATGTTCCTTAACACATTCTAACTAATGCAAAAACTTTGAGACTGTTGGAACGATAACCTCAGTGAACTGATTATTAACAGAACAGCAAAATAACAAATTTTGCTATTTTCTAATGTCCATTCAACTTCCCAAGGATCTTCCTATTTCTTGGGTCAGACTTCTTCCTAGAAGCCATACCTTGTGTTAAATGTCACCCTTTAGAGTTTTGCTTAACCAGCTGCCATATCCTCCCTTAAAGCATTTGCCCATCAAAATGTAATAAGTTCGGAAAAGGCAAAGGGAAGAGGAGAGGTAACTTAGCCCATGTGGTCTGCTACAACAAAATACCTCTGGCTTGTAAATAATAGAAGGTTATTTCTCATAGTACTGGAGGCTGGGAAGTCTGAGGTCAAGGCAGTGGCAGATTCAGTGTCTGGTGAGAGCCTACTTTCTGGTTCATCATGGCTGTCTTTACACTGTGTCCTCACATAGCAGATCTCCCAGGTCTCTTTTCTAAAGGCACTAATCCCATTCACAAGGGCTCTGTCCTGAGGACTTAATCATCTTCCAAAGACTCCACTTCCTAATACCATTGCATTGGAGATTAAGTTTCAATATATGAGTTTTGAGGAGACGTAGTCAGTCTATAGCCAACAGGAAATGGACGTTTAAGAAGTACCCATTCTTAAATCTAACCATATTTTTCTCTCCTCCTTCTGATTGTGTTTGCTTCCATTATGGCTCTTTCAAGAAGTTCTGCTTCGTATTACATTGAACTCTAGAAAATCGTCATTTTTGTAGGTCAAAACCAGTCAAATATCAGCAATTTAATATGATTCAACTTAGGGTCGTTCAGTCCCTGTGTTCTCGTGACTGAGACGCCCCCACAGCATCTAAATACTTCCTTTTGCACAGTGATGTTGCTGTGCAGCCACCCAGGTAAATGAAGGTTCTCATCTCAAAGGATTTGTTTGGCAAGACCAGTTCCAAACGCCAGTATACAGCCTGGCCTCCCCCTCCACTTCCCATCCCCCAAACACACTGTGGTTCTTGGGCTGTGGTACTAATAGACACTGGGAAGTAGCAGGATTTTCTTTTCATTTTCATTGCTGTTCTCAGGGATATCTGTTGAACTACACTTAGCACTCTGTGTAAAACGCATCCTCTGGAGATTTCAAGTTTAATGGCAACGGGGAGGGCATCAAGAGAAAATATGAAAGATACATTGTAATTCAAAAGCACAAAACAGCGGTGTGCTTAGTGCGAGTAGTGAGTTATATGCCCACCACTGAAATAGGAGGAAGTTCCACTGAGGTAGGTATTGCTCCTGCCTTTCCACACATAACAGCTGTTAACAAGCATCCATTGAATCAAAGTAAAACACTTTTTTTAGGCTCCTCAGTCATGAAACCAATAATGGTGGATGCAGGATGTCCCTTCTCCGGGTATTTTTCAAACCACACCGTGGAGGCAGCCACTGATTTCCTGTATTTGCAAAGCCAGACTTGACCCAAGTTTTTTCCATCTTTTTACTCTTCTCTGTACCCAACCAACCTCCAGGAATTTTTTTAAAACAAGACTGACATCTCTAAGTCCTTTACTCCTCCCCCAAGGAATCAAAAAGCAAAGAAAACAAGAAGTCAGGAAAGTTGAAATAAGCAGCCAACATAAAAAGAAAGAAAATTTTTTTAAAAAAAAAGAAGGGAAGGGAAGGGAAGGGAAGGGAAGGGAAGGGAAGGGAAGGGAAGGGAAGGGAAGGGAAGGGAAGGGAAGAAGTCAGGAAAGTTGGAGCCTTTTGAGCTCCATCCTGGCCACATCACATTAGACTCTCAGCTTTTGCAGGACATGGCCCAGCTTCACCCCCCTCCCCACCCCAAGCTGTTACTCTATTCCAAGAAACTCCAGCAAGTCTTGGAACAAAAACTGGCAGCAAATGAAATTCCCTGTCTGGCCTGCGAATAGAATGCAATTAGCCAGGGAAGGTTGTGAAATTTGTTTTTAAACACTATGAATATTTTATCTCCTGACCCTCACCTCCACGACATTCCCCTTCCAGACACCCCCGCCCCCCCCAAACCCCTTCACGAGGGGTCTTTGCAAAGTAACACATGACCTTTAGATTGAGACATTCTCTGTTGCAATACAGTGGAATATGTTTCAACACGGTAACTTGAGATCTATTTACTAAACTGTTTGGCACATTCAGCACGTCCTGGGGGAATTGCTGGCGGGACCCGCGGTGTGTTTTTCACTCTTCTCTGATGCATTACCAGACATAAGGTCATCCCAGTCTAGCAGAGATGGGTGCTGCACAGGGCTCATTACCTCGCAGCAAGCCAGCCAGATGAGGCTTTGGGATGTTTTCTCTTCATCATTCAAGCATGAAAGGAAACTGTCAGCCTCCACTTGCTCTTAAAACAATGAAAATTTAGGTGACAGCTCTCTCATTAGCTCAATGGAGATTAAGGTTTCTAGGCAAAGACTATCCTCCTTTGTAACATACTAACCAACTCTACCTCAAGATCATTCTAGAAGCCAAAGCGTGGAGGTGTGTATCAGCTTCTGGGGGCAGGGTGATGACAATAAAATGACACACACACTTCTTCTGTAAGACCAGAAAATTTCAGAATGCACAGCTTCTGAACTGGGAAAAATGAATAGATTTTAGATAGATCCAGGCTTTCCATGGCTCCCCTTTGCTGGGAAATGGACACATGTCTGGGGCTGTCCTCTTGACTTATATACGTTCACATTACCAGAAAACAAGCAAGGATATTATTACACCGTAAATGCAAGGAGAAACGCAAGCAAAAGTGCCAAGTGTGGATCCTATTCTCTAAGACTTACCATAGCAGAATTTCTCATCTAAGAGGGTTTGGTTAATATTTGATGAACCACTTGTGTAGTGCACAGAATTATGGGAGCCCTAATAATTGCCTACATGTGTATGGCACCATATTCTAGAACACGCGTATCATTATTTTCTTATTGTATCCATATAACAGCCGTGTTTAATGGTCTTAGTAGGTATTCTGTCTTTGTTTTTTATAAAATTTGGGGAATATTAGAACTGAAAGTGACCTTAGCTGTACTTTTGATCAGTAGACGCTAACCAGGGATGCATACTGAATCATCAGGAAAATGCTTTTCAAAATCCACGTGTATGTGCCACCCTCCCTGCTCCCCAAGTTCTTGATACACTGTTCCCCCCTCCCCCACACACACATAAAGTCTGAACCAGTAAATGGGGATGAGGTCCCAGACAAATGCTTTTTAGAACACTCTCCAAAGCACACTGATTTACACCATTGTTTTAGACCGGCCCCTCCTATGATCACTGGGGAAGTTGAGGATGAAAACAGCTCCGTGATTGGCCCAGAGGCACACGTGATGGCAGAGTCTGCATGTTCTCCCAGACCTCCTGACACTTACTTGGGTGGACTTTCTTTCACACTTTCCTACCATCTTTCCAAATTAAAGAGAAGGCTGCCAACCTGGTGTTATTTGTTTTAAACCTTTTATTTTATTATTTTATTTTTTTTTGCTTCTTGCTAGCCAGAAAGAAAAATGATAAGAAATGCTGTGTCCAAAGTATACCTGCTGTAAGTAAAGTTCCAAGAACCACATTTTTCTCTTAGAAGTGTTTCCACCTGAATGCATATTCCTCACAGGTTTTACCCTCCATTCCAAGATTTGGCTCTGATCCTCATGAATAGTGATTACCCTCTTTTTCTTGGTGACACTTCATTTTGATTCTCTGCACCTTCCCCAAACCACAGGAGCATTCCACTAAATTTTAGGATCGTATCATCAATAACCTAAAATATACGAGAAAGCACTGATAAAGAAGAGAAAGGATGCTAGGTGGCAAATGACTTATGTTGGGGAGAGGAGAAAAAGTGTTTTTCTCCCCAATTTTCTGCCCCTCTGTCAAACCCCTGTGCAGTCATCTCATCTGATCCCCTCACGCTCCCAGACAGGAGGGGCTCATTGGATTGTTCAGAGCCAAGACCCTCGGTTGCTCCCACTTTATTAGTGAGCAGGGTTACTGCGTGAAAGGATAAAGCTCTAGCTTAGCTGCTTCCTGAGCCTGAGTGCTAAGAAATGAAAGCAGACCTTTCTACCAGGCGTGCCTCTTTCACGCTGCAATTTAGATAAGCAGACCTAAGGCAGGCCGTCCAAATTTCCTACTCTCAATTCCTGCTCAGTGTGCAGGAAACCTCATTAGGAAATTCCTGATGGAGGAAGAAATGAAGCGCTCCTCAGCCCTACGCTTAACGAAAGATGCTCCATCCAAAATGTCCCTGATTTGAATAAGGATCTAAGCATCACAATTTTCTATGATGAGTAGTTCCACCGACATGGTAGCAGCCATAGTGTAATTAATATATTGCTTTACCTCCAAAGATTATATATTTGTTTTTCAAGTAATGACAGTCTGCAAGCCAATAGCCCCAAGCACTTTGTTTTTTACTCTGGTAAAATATACAAAACATAAAATTTATCATTTTAACCATTTTTAGGTGTACAATTCCGTGGCATTAAGTACATTCACAATGTTGTGGAACCATCACCACCATCCTTTTTCAAAAGGTTTTCATCAGCCCAAACAGAAGTTCTGTCCCCATTAAACAATAACCTCCCATCCCCTCTTTCTCCCTTTCCTCATTTCCTAGTAACTTTTAGTCTACTTTCTGTCTCTATGAATCTTCCTACTCTAGGAACTGCGTATAAGTGAAATTATACAACATTTGTCCTTTTGAGACTGGTTTACTTCACTTAGAGTAGTGTTTTCAAGGTTCATCCATGTTGCAATGTGTGTCAGAATGTCATTTTTTAAAGGCTGAGTAATATTCCACTGCATGCATCTACCACATTGTGTTTGTCCATTCATCAGTGGCAATTTTAGCACGGCATCAATTGGGTGGGACGCATATTCACCTAACTAAGCTGTGGGGGTAGGGGTGAGGGAAGAAAGTGACAAAGATTGGTAAATGCTTAGGGCACCTCTGAATGAGGCTTCATAAACTAGAAATATTATGGTGTTCACATTTTTATGAACTAAAAATGTGGACAGACATGATTTGACAAATATCACGTTTGTACAGGGATAACTGAAGAGAATGTTGAAAACAGACTTTCTAGAAAATTAAGTAGGTGTGGTCACCATAGATTCCTATAAGCAACTGAAAAAAACAAAATGGGGGAAATGTTGCTTCATAAGGATGTCTCCCCTTCTTAAACAGAGGTTTAGAACTCTCTGTCCACTGCCCTCCTCCCTCCTCATTCTGATTTACTCTATGAAACTGAGTGTCTTCTTTTCCTGAAGGTGCTTGTGTCTGCATAGCAGGAAGGGAGTGCAGCCTGGAGACCCCAGGAAGAAAGTCTCAGAAGCAGCTTGTGGCCCAAAGAGGATGTCAGTGTCATCTTTCAACTTCTTAGGCCCTCTATCCTGTTATCACCAAGCATCAACCACAGGATCGGGGCGGAAAAGATGGGCAAAGCCTTACAAAGCAGCATAAGACTCAAATCAGCCCTAGCAGAAACTTTTCAGGGCTTGAGTTGGATTGAAGTTATGCTTTGATATCGCTGCTTTGGGGCTCAGACAAGACAATTCAGTATTGAGAGTCCTGAAGTCAGGGTAACTCCTTCAAGAGCTGTGTCAACTTCTTGGAGGGGTGTTTAGACATCATGAAGTTGGTAGCACAACAAAACGTTTACATGAGCATGGACCAAGAATAAATCCCCAGAAAAATCTTCCTCCTCTTGTTTTACCCTAACTGGTGGATTTCATGTTATGTAAGAAGCACATGCTAAACACTAAAGATGGGAAACTGCTGAGGGTGATGGTGGAGCATTGGGGGAGGGGCCAATTGGTTTTATCAACAAGCAAAGGAATTATGAAAAGCGCATTGCTAGTCCTGCTATTTTTCTTATACTACTTTCCAAACCCAAACAAACTTGAAAAAAAGTATGTGGGCAAAAGCAAACCTTAAACCATTTTTGCGAATCCCACCCTAGCTTTCACATTTCTCCAGTGAAGCTTCCATTCCTTTATTCAGATTCCAAAAGTAGAGATAATTTGTTCCAAATGTTTCCGAAGCCGACCAGCAGAAGGGTTTAACGATTTTTCCAGAGCTGGAGAAAACTGTGAAATCGTGTACACTCTAATGGAGCATTCAAAGTGGGAAAAAAGAGACAAGCAAGGGGAAAGGGAAAAGGAATGTTTTGATGATCTATGTGTTTATTTTGTTACAGTTATGGCTCTTTGACAATGTCTGAGGAGACATGTTGATTGCCAATGTCTTATTTCCTTTGGCAAGGTAACATTTCTTCTGTATTATGGAGCCAATTATGATGGAGAAATTGTCCGTACAATTATACATTTCTTGCAAGATGGTGAGCAAGCTCATTTCAAAGTGACCACTTGGGAACCCTTGTGGATGATGTGTGTGTGTACGCTAGTGGCACCCAAGCATCTAAAATGACCCCATTCCTTCTTCCTAACAGATTTTTAGATAACTCCAAATTTGCAGATGACAACTCCCTCTACTAATAGAAAAGACTGTGTCCGAATGTAGCTTCCATTTCAAAACACATTTGGGCACTGAGGGCCAAAGCTCTGACTGACAGCTGGAGTAACTTCTAAGGAGAGACAAGCTTCGTGGGACTGGAAGGAAAAGCTTTTTTCACTTGCTAGACTGTTACCAGACTATACTGTCATCCAATAGTTTTGCATGTGTACGCCTCATCCCCACTGTGATAGTCTAAGTTCCTACCAGTCTGGAAGTGTATCTTCCTCTTCTTTGTAACTCCCACAGTGCATAGCACTGGGCTTGACCAGCAATAGATGTTAATTTGGGGAAAATGTGGATAGAATGGCACATGCGACACACTTTAGCTCATTAAATTTACATAGAGTCAAAGAAAACTTAAACTCAGATTTCAAGGCATCATGGTTTGCAATATAATAAGTAATATAACTTATTGTAGATATCATTATTGTTGTCACTGTCACTGTTTTGTTGAGGTTATACTCTGTGCTAGGCAAAGTGACAAGTGCTTTACATATATAATCTCCCTGTATCTTAGTAACAACCCTGCAAAGAGGAAATGACTATCTCATTCTACAAAGGAGGAAACTGAGGCTCAAATAATTAAATAACTTTGGATTCCAGTGGCTGAAGTTGGATCAGATTGAGGTTGATTGATGAGTCTTTGGGTATTCGCTGAAACCTTGAAAGTAAACAGAGCTGATATCATAGCCAGCTCACTCACTGGGGTCAAGCAAAGGACTAGGGAGCCCAAAGCTATGATTGTGACTCTCTGTGTTTGTGTTGCATCAAGACAAACTCTTTTTTGGCTTTCAACCACACCCCTAAGCCAAGCCAGCTGGATTTGAAATTGTGCAATTGGTCATAGGCAAAAGAGTGTGGGTGGCTTGGGGAAAATTCATCACTAAGCTTGAAGCTGCATTTCAGAGCACATGGTCTTCTAATGGAAGGCTGGGAAAACATTTGCATGCATGAGTGATGATGGTTCATGCCTGCCAGGGTCTAAGGAGGAATGGACATAGAATGTTAGCCATGACTCCTGTCTTTGAGTGATGGGGGATTTACTGGGTAAAGCAGAATGCCCACCCATCCTGAGTAGGACATAAGAACACAGATATGGGCTTTATGAACATATACCCTTTTCAAGCTCTGTACACAGATGTGAGGTCTTGGATGTGATGTAGCCAGGCAAGTCTTTTCTTTCCCACTAGCAGTCATTATTTACCACTCACTCTCAGACCCCTAAGATCCTTCCTCCCAATTATATGAAGCCTTGTGTTGGAGAAAAAGAGCATTGGGTTTGAAATAAGACCAAGGCTCAAATCTTTCACTGTCACTCACTAGCTAGAGAAACTATCTGAGTCTTCATTTCTTGAGTTAGAAGTTTGAGATAACCTCTGCCTTCCTGAACTTATGTGATTATTGAGAAGATGAAATTATATACAACACACATCCAAAAACATGGAAGTGCTTCACGCATTTTCAAAGACTAGATGTAAGTGATAGCTGTTGTGATATATCATAAAACCCAAGGCACATAAGAAATACGTAACTAGCTAAAATTATTGCTGAGTATTTCTGTGTCCAAAATTCTATTAGGCATTTGGATAAAATAACCAGACACATACATGACATATTACCATTAGGTAGCTTATACTATTTTAGAGAAGGTAAAACTAGCAAGTGTAATAAGTTTACTAGACAAGCTGGACTGAGTAGGGTATAAGAAGGAACCAAATTAATTTCTTCTTGCCACTAGTTTTCCCCATCCTTCGTGATATCTAAGAGCCCATAGTTCCCCAAGTCATTTTTAGGTATCAATAGTCTCAGTTTCAGGTATTAGAATGTTAGGTCAAAAGTGGTGAAAAATTCCACCCCACCAGAGCTCAGGAAGAAATCAGAGAGGGGGCATAATCTGTTTTATATCTTTTCCTCATTCTACGTTCTTCCTGATAGAATCTCTTTCTGTACTTCCCCACCCCAAGATTGGCTCCAATGAGGAAAGAAAATTTGAGGGGGAAAAAAAAGGCAAAAATCACAGCTTTTAGTATCAAGTTCTTTCATTCTACCATGTTGGACCCTTTTTGTGCAGGTGAACAAATACTGGCTCTTTCTCTCATGGGGCACTTTTGTGGGTTCTTTGTTGACCTTCTCCTCTCTAAGGACCAACCCTGAATTGTTTCTAGGTGACTGCCTCCTCTACCTGAACAACGTTGAATCTTCCTTTTAGTTCAAGCTTCTGGTGGCACAGCTCATGTCAAATCCTTCTGCGGTGGCTTCCTCATCTAGGCAAGCAAAGTTCTTGAGAAGGCAGGGTCCTTCAAAAGGGCTACAGCTAGCTACCTTCTGCAGAGCCTACTGGCTGTTTCTCTAGCCCACAGGGAATACTTGGAAGCCAGCACAATCCTTACTCCTTCCTCAGCCGCCACAGGTTGCTGCAATTTTTGCACATTTTTGGATGAGAATCAGACCCCAGGCTCTCAGTCCTTCAAAATCCAGGAGTCCATCTCCCTGATACTTTTGTAGAAGCCCTTTGCCTTAATTGAAAAGTCGAGGGGGAGCAGTCATAGCCCCCCGAAACTCTCTCTACAGAAATTCATTCTCCCCAACTTTCTCTTTCATGAAGCCCCATCTTATATGTAGAGGAAGGAGGAATAATGGACTATGGGCAGCAGAACCAGTGTTTGGCCACAGTATTTGTTTCCTAGAGTTGCCATAACAAACTATCACAAACAGGGTGGCTTAAAACAACAGAAATTTATTCTCTCACAGTTCAGGAGGGTAGAAGTCTGAAAACAAGATGTCAGCAGAGTTTGTTCCTTGTGGATGCCCTGAGGGAGAATCTGTTCCGTACCTCTTTCCTAGCATCTGATAGTTGTCATCAACACTTGACGTTCTTTGGCTTGTAGATACATCACTCCAGTTTCCACCCCGTCTTTACATGGCCTTCCCTCTGTGTGTCATCCCCTCTTCTTGTAAGGACACCAGTCATTCGTTGGATTTAGCCACCCCTCTTCCCCAATCCAATATGGCTTCTTCTTAACTTGATTACATCTGCAAAGACCTTATTTCTAAATAAAGTCCCATCTACCGGTACCTGGGATTAGGATTCCATCATTATCTTTTTGGATGACACAGTTCAACCCACAATAGCCACCTTCCTAGCAACCACTACATAGATGTCCAGACAACCCTCTTTAGAATATATGGACACCTAATTCCCTTTGTTCTCAAAGTTGGAGCCCAAGTGAACTAAGATCTAAAATAAAGTCTCCTGTAATATCCCCTTAAACAGACAGAAAATAGAAATATATATATATCCCCCATGTACCATCATTCACTTTGAACAATTATCAGCATTCTGGAGTTCTTGTTTCATCTCTTTCCCCCCACCAGAAACACAAAAACAAACAAAATCTTTCTTTTTTTGGAGTGTTGTAAAGTACATCAGAGACAATATCCTTTAGTTACAAACGTGAAGTGATCTATTCTAATCATTAGTGTTCAGCCTATATTTGGACCTTTTGCTGTGATGGATGGGGTTAATAGTGATGCACATTGTCTCTGCCCATGGGTGTAGTGGGTGGGTCTGGAGAACTTGGCTATTTGTAGAGGATGAATCCTTAATCTTGGAAATCCATGTCTACTCTCTCCTCTCTTCTAAACCTTCTCCTCTTGAAGTTAAGGGCAACCATAACATTCCAATGAACCCATGAAGTGGAGTTACTTTTGTTTCATCCTGCTAGTCTACTCCTTGGTAGTCAACTCCATGTTTCAAATATATAATAAGCATCCACTAATAATCAAGGACCTGGATGAATGCTGTAGAAACTTCTCACAAGGGGCTTCAAGATAGTGGAAGGGAGGAAGTAAGACAAATATATAACCATAACTCAAGGAGAATAAAAAAACTCCAAGAGGTATAAAAAATTGCAAGGCTGAGTCAAAGACTTTACTCAGGTTGACAAGTGCTATCCTGGTCTGCAGAGAAGTTTCTGGAATTATGGTTCCTACATGAAGTCCACAGCTTAAACTGGAATAAAAGTACTGGCAGCAATTTGTATGATGCAATTTTATGTGAGGAGAGCAGCATAAAGGGTCAGGAGTAGGGAGATGTGCGGGGTGATTTTCCCAGCCATGTTTCTCAAGACTCAGACCACCTTAGGGAGCAAATGCAGCCATTTACATCCTGACTATTAGACTTGCCATTTCTAAGTGCTTTCCTCAAGAATTCATAAAAATGCAGCTGGGGTGAACGGGCTGAAACCTCCTGAGCTACCCAGGGTCTGGTAATTTATCATTCAGCAAGGCTTTTCTCTAACTCAATTCCGCTTTTTTCTCTTTGTTAATAATAGAGTGTTTAGGGCAGTTTGTGGTTTCAGGTTATCTCCTTCCTCAGCCAAATTATACTCCCAAATGCATCAATATCTTCTGGGGAATCATATCCATTGACAGAAGAAATTATTTGCCTTCTCAGAGGGTCCATTGGAGTGGCCTGGAACTGAGAGATGAAAATATTTAGATAGTGAGGTAGGAAAGAGAAAAAAAAAAAAAAAAAAAACACGTTACTTGTAGTAGTGGCTATATCCTGTAATAGTCCCCAATGACTAAATGTCTCTACGAGTGACTATATAGGAGTCTCTGTAGTAGGAAAGAAGTATTTGGCAATGAGCTACAAGGCAGGAAAAGGCCTATTTGAAAGGCATTTGTTAAGGTGTTTTCTTAAAATCCAATGAATAGTTTAATGCCATTTATTTTATATTGACAGTGTAATTTATATCCTACAATATACGTAGAAAACAACAAAGGATCTGTCACAGAACTGGTCTTGAGAAAAAAATCATGGAGTTAGTAAATTGCTATCACTTAAAGCCATGAATCTTTACTGAAACCTCACAAGGAGCAACACACTGTGCTAGGGACACTGGGAAGTTCAAGGGGTGTGAACTCCTGCTTCATGTCTAAAGGAGCCCCTGCAACCCACAGACCGTCAGTCCTTAATATGCCTTGTTAAGAAAGAGTAATGCCTGACTGACTGTGCGTCTTCTGGGCAACAGGATCTGGACTCTATTCATTAATATAGTAAGTGTTTACTGGGTACCAGGCACTGAGCTACACATTAGCCCACTCTGCATGGACACCTATTAATAAGATTTGAAATGGTTCTTTAACTTGGCAAAAAGGTCTGTTGAGTTGACTTGAGCCCAGTTTTAAGTTGAGAACTATATGGTATAGAGTTTATCGTGCCTGGCAGTATGTGATACACAACAAAGATACATAACAGGTTCTCACATAAGTCTGAGTTTCTTCTTACAAAACCTAATCATTTAAGATACTGGGACTATTTCTGGTCTGGTCCACATCCTATTCCCTTGCTTCTGTCCCTTGAGGCCTGGTCAATGCTGCATTGTTTACTTCGTTATTTATATGTAATCAGTGATATCATAGAAGAGCTAATATAAAAATTCAATCGCAGTTATCGCCCTGTATTGTACATGTAAGCCTGCGTATTAGGAATCCAAAAAGCAATTGCATTCTGCTTCTCCTATTGAATGAGAATTTTTTGTTAATCCTTTTTTGGAAACATTCTAAACGCCAGCCAGTAGAATTTGGGTGCATAGGGGATATTTAGGGAATGGGATGAGATAGCCACATATTCCAGGTCCTTGAGGACAGCCCCATATATTACCCCCCCCTTTCTTTTGAACTTCTTGCAACTTCTTTCACCATAGGGGCAGTTACCAAACTCACACTGCACATATTGAAGACTATGAAACGAAGTGAGCATTTTGGTTATAATATCACACAATGTACTTAATTCTGTGGTTTTATCTTGGTCTGTCAACTCATTGAACTTTGGAAACCATCTTTGAATGACCCCGTTCGATGACTTCTCTCACTGAGAACCCACCTGGCCTTGATCTCTCGTTTCTTCTATCTATAAAATAGGAAGAAAAAAAAAGTTGCTCCTCCACCTAATGGGGGTATTGTGAGAAGCAAATGAATTAATACCTTCGAAGAGCAGAGAGCATTGAGGAGATGGGGCAGAATTAGCACCCAGTAAATGGTGAGCTCCACACACCACAGACCAGTCGCTTCTCCCACCCTGCTAGCTGAGGGGGCTGCTCTGAGGAGCCTGAATTCCACCACATCGCTCAGCCTCTCACTTCCTGGTAAATACTCACCTCCTGCCTTCACACACCAATGTTCCCACAAGAATTTGAGTGAATAAGTGTGTAGTATTTATTTATTTATCTATTCATTTATTTATTTATATAGCTTTATTGATACGTAATTGATAGAAAATAAATGGCATTTATATAAAGTATACAATTTGATAAGTTTTGACAAATGCATGCACCCTTGAAACTATCACCACAGTCAAGATTGTGAATATACCCATTACTCCCAAAAGTTACCTTATGCCCCTTATAATCTCTCCTTTCCCTGCCCCCTACTCCACTCAACCACTAACTTGCTTTCTGTGGCCACAGATTACTTTGAATTCTCTAAAGTTTGACATACATGGGATTATACAATGTGGACCCCTTTTTTGGTTTGTTTTGTCTGGCTTTTTGCACGTAGCATAATTATTCTGAGTTTTGTCGACTGGCAAAAAATAACTCTCCAGATAAATCCACAAGAAAAACAGTTTATTTGGGAAAAGGAAAGGGAAACAAAAACTACCGCCACAGTGCGGGCACGCATACCTCCAACCCGGGGCTCCAACCAGCTACCCAAATGAAGGAAGAAAAATAATGACCCTGGTCCAAGATGACTATTCTATTGATTAGCATCTCTCCCCTTGAAGTTACCACAAAGTTCAACAGGAAGTCAGGGCTAGAGAGTCCACAAGGGGGCCCAGCTCCACCCACAGTCCTCCCAGCTCCATGGTTGGGCATCCCAAGATGTCAGTTCACTTTTATCAGATTCACCCACAATATTGTGTATGTATAAAATAGATATCCTTTTGAGGACATTATTTAGAAGGTAGATGCATTGGTTACAGCAGAGGAAAGAGGCATAAAAACTGTTATATTCAAATACAAGAATGCAAAGCATTTTACATTCTGAGTGCACCCACCAATGTTTGCACAACCGAAATCATTCACTGAAGCCAATAAAATATTGGTGTCAATAAAGATGACCCTCAGCATCAAGAAAGGATCACGTTTTGGTTAGGATTCCCTATTTAAGAAGACACGAAACGCAGAATAGGCTTGGTAGAAATGTCTTCCAAAGTAGCTAGAATTATTTTGAGTTTGGAAGTCTAAAGAAGTCATCCTAAGCTACCTGGAAAAGTTGCCGCCCCAGAATTCCCCAAGGGTTCTTAGCAGCCAAGGTTTTCTTGCACTTCACTTGCAGGATTCCTCTTCCAGCCAGGAAAGGAGGAGCCTCTCCTTGACTCATTGAATAAATAAATGGCTCTTTTCAGAGGAAGGTGCTAAACTATCCTGGCTCCCCAGCCAGAACAGGTAGATGAAGGCCTGGGCTTCCACAGCATCTTTGCAAGCTTAATGGGGCGATAACGAGGAGAAAATGGCTTAATCTGTGTTTTGGCCTCCTTCTTGCCAAGCTGGTTGGAATGAGAGAGGCTGTAACTTTGGAAAACCTAGTCATAAAATAGGTTTTTGAACATGGCTGTTTTTGGCAGGGATAGAGAGACCCTAAAGGATCAAGTGCCTGCCAGTTTCAGTTTTGAAAATGGACCAATTAATTAGAAAAGTGAGGGGTAGCAGAGGAGATACGACATACACCACCTGGACAGCCTGCTTGGTAAGGAAAACAGATTTAAAAGAAGCAAATCCAAAAGAAAACAAAAAGGCATTTGAACTGTGAAAATGCCCTCTGGGTAGTAGCCGAACCAGATATATTAGGTTGGTGCAAAAGTAATTGCGGTTTAAAAGGTTAAAAATAATTGCAAAAACCGCAGTTACTTTGGCACCAACCTAATAAAAGGTGAGGCAGAGACCCTTGAAAAATGGAGCTTTCCAGAGGAAGCAGCAGGGGACCCTTATTAACATCAGCCTGCCATGGTTAATAATTCTACATTGGGCAGGAGGTTGGTCAGCTGATCTCTAAGGTCCCTTTCTCACCCTGAGATTCTAAGATGCTGATATTTATAGCACAATATTCAGAACCTATAAATCGACTGCTCTCGGAAGGTGTGCCTTATAATGTCTCTTTTATTTCATTAGTTTTCCCCCTGGATCTTGCCTCCTTCCCTCTGTTGCCTCCTTGCCAATAGAGCAGGAAGAATGTATTCATAGATCCCAGAGTAACATCTAGAGGATAAGCATTGGCCTCCAGCCCTGGACAGATGTTCTGGGACTGTTCCTTTGGCCCAATATTTTATATGGAAATATAACAATAATCGTCTATGGTGACTCCCAGGTTCTTCCACTACCAAATCTAAACCCACAGCCCAGAATTCAGGGTCCTTCACCAACCGGCCTCCACCTTGCCTCACAGTCCAAATACATGGAAAGCTTGGTGGTTCAGGTCCTTAAGTATAAAGTTGACTGGCCAGGAAGTATTTACTGAACATACAGTATGTGCTTACCTTTGGGTCAGGCATTAAAGGAGTTGCAAGGGAAGGAGAATACATCTCTACACCCAGGATGTTTATAAAAAGTATGCACATAGAAATAGAGAAAGAAAACTTTTAAAAAATGTGTTAGGTTGGGTGTCCAGCTCTAAGTGGTATAAGAGTTTAGAACAGGAATTCAAAAGGACTAAAGTAGTCAGGAGACCCTTTGTCTGTGAGGGGCACTTGAAGTGGGCTTAAAGGCTGTGAACAAATTGGGAAGGGACATGGGATGTAGGGGAAATCTATAGGATAAAACAACACACAATGGGGCATAGGACTCCTTGCAAACTGACCCGTGTCTGTTATTGTTATTTTGGGTCCGTACTGGTAGCCTCCAAAGTTAGAAGTAGGAGAGGGCTATAGGTCTGTTTCCCTAACTTGTTTCCAGGTTATAATTTACCAAGTAGTCAGGCTTCTGTGAAGTCTCAGTTCTCTCTCTCTCTCTCTCTCTCTCTCTCTCTCTCTCTCTCTCTCTCTCTCTCTGTCTCTCTGTCTCTCGCACACACACACACACACACACACACACACACACACACGAGTTTATTAACAGACAGGTTTGAAAACAATCATACAGCCTGCGCTATAAGCAGCATGGGTCCTGTTCCTTTGTCCTTCTATGAAAACATGCACTGAAACAGATGCAGCATGTTCAGGGGGCAGGGTTCCAGTAACCCTAGTCTGGTCAGCAAAGACCCATTTGGATTCTTAATCCCAGGGACACCACTCCAAACTGAAGAGAAAATTGCTCTTGCTAGATTCTTATACCTTATTTGTGCAAGGGCAAGACTGCTTGTAAAACAATGCAAAATAGCTCACATTTCTAAACATCAATGAAAAAGAATGATTTCTAACATCCGTTGTTCTAATTAACAAAGCCACTGGTCATAAACAAATAAAGAAAGCTGAAGGTCTGCAGTAGGTGCCTCTAGAGTGATGGTTTCCGATTAGAGTCTTTCAAATGCTAACTAACCACCTCTGGAGTGTGTACTCCTGATTAAGGACTACAAATGTTAATCAATCGCCTCTAGGGTGCAGATTAAAATTAACACACACACATACATACACACATTATGCTGTCTATGCTAATGCATTTTGAAGTAAATTACAGATAATATAAATAGATGGAAAAGAACATGGCATTGGTTGTGGATGGTGAAAGGACCATCAGCTGAGCCACTGATGTTGAGAAGAAAGGAGAGAACAGGTTGTGTAGACCATTTTTGGCACATTGGTGATGCGTTGAATTCCAGATGGAGTAGGTTTGATGAGGTAGACTATGGATAGGGTGACTGTATAATTCATCACCCAAAGGGGGGACACTTTAGAGAGTAAAATGAGGCACTATTAGTAATAACATCAGAACAATAGATGTAAACTGGTTCTGTCCCAGGCAAACCAAGACATATGGTCAACCTAACTACGGTCATTGCATTAAAGCATGAAGACCTGATGAAAGTTGCATTCTATGAAGATTCATTCATCAGATACCTTTTCTCTGGCTTGGGCACAAGCCAGAGAAAAGAGATACCTTTTCTCTTACCTGGGCACAGCAAAATTTCCTTGGGGTGACCTGGTAGGTCAGAGGGACTGCATGGGCAAGAAAATTCCTCTCACTGATTAGTTATCTCATATTTGGTCATCTGCAGACAGTGTGGTGTCCTACCTTCTTGGAGCGGCATTTCTGGAACATGTTCCTAATATTCATGGTAACTTTATAGAACAGAACTACTGTGAATAACAAGAATTAACTGTATTACAAAAAGAAAAAAATTTTTTAAATGAATGTAACTGTGAACAATTGCTGGTGCTATGAGGTTAGGGTGACCAGGTGAGACTTTGCTGGGTGAAAGGGGCTTAACCTGAAACTTGAGTGACAAGGAGAGGGGAAACCAGAGGAAGAGTGTTCTGGGCAATAGGCACATGAGGGAGACCCTCCTGAAAGGAGAGTTTTAATCTGAGAACAAAGGGTCACAGTGAGATTTACATTTGAAGATCACTTTGGCTGAAATGTGAACACTTTTGGAAGCAATCAGAGTGAATGCAGGGAGCCTTAGAGACGGTTATTGCTAATGTCCTTTAGAAAGATGGTGTTTATTTGTACCAGAGTGTTGATGAGCAGGATGGAGAGAAGCAATTATTCAAGACATGCTTAGGAG
This sequence comes from Rhinolophus sinicus, assembly GCF_036562045.2. NCBI lineage: Eukaryota > Metazoa > Chordata > Mammalia > Chiroptera > Rhinolophidae > Rhinolophus > Rhinolophus sinicus. Next base: position 22,784,766 of record NC_133758.1, on the reverse strand, counting down.
GCAAACTGGGCAGGACTTTGTGATGAATGGAATCTGGAAAGGCAACCAAGAATTGATCAAACAGAACCAAAACAGACTCATAGATACAGAGAACAGACTGATGGTTGCCAGAGGGGAGAGGAATTGGGGAACTGGGCGAAAAAGGTGAAGAGATTAAGAAATACAAATTGGTAATTAAAAAATAGTCATGGGGATGTAAACCACCGCATAGAGAATATAGTCAATAATGTTGCAACAACCGTTTATAGTTCTAAGTAGGTAGGTAGTAGGCTAATCTGGGGATCACTGCATAAATTATATAAATGTCTAACCACTATACTGTATACCTGAAACTAATATAATATTGAATGTCAACTGTAACTGAAAAAAAATAATTAACAAAAAAAAGAATTGATTCTAATTTCAAAGACCTTCTCATGACAATTCATTCCAGTGACTGGCGATTCTCTGATGCTCAAGCTTTGTCCTTATGAGAAATAGAGAACTTCCAGACTTACTTTAAGATACAGAACTAGTTCTAGAGCAATAACCTCTCAACCTATCAACCTTTCTAAGTAGCTAGAGGCCATTGAATCACCCTTTAATCAGCCTTTCTTTAAGACCTGAATCACAAAGCCTATACCATTCCCTAATCTCTGAAGCTCTAGTGAGCTACCAAGTCTGGCAGTAACTGGGAGCCAGAAAAATGGACACAGAACCTAAATCTGGGCAGAGGGTATTGAGCCCAATCGTAAGATGACTGCCATTCCTTCCCGAGCTAGTTCTATTGGATGTTTTCTTTTAGTGCTGCTGAAAACCTTTGTCTGTCTTTGATTCTATTGCTTTTTCTCATAAGCAAAGCCTTAACCCAACTCCAAGGGAAAGCCCCCCAAAGCTACCCCCATTTATTGAAGTTTGTTTAATAACAGTCTCTCTTCCTGCTCTGAGAATCCACATTTGAAATGAGCCTCACAGCGGAGGTGGGTCTTTTTTATTTGGGTTATATTCCACTTGTCAGTATGTTGGTTCAGGTGGTCCAAAGAGAATCAGTAACCCTGGGTTACACTCCCCTTTTTAATCCAAACCCTCCCATGGCAGTTCTGGTTTCTCTCGTGTCACCTTACTGTTCCTTTCTCCAGTGACCCTCGCTCTGCTGCTGTGACACACAGAGCATTTGCAGTACCGAGCAGAACACCATTCAGTGTCTCCTCCATCCAATTAAAATGTTTTACTATCTTTCCTTTTTATCTCGCCTTTGTAATTGGATTCCCAGTTTCTCAATTTTCATGGCAGCAAAGGGAGGGAGAAAATGATGGCAAGTATCTGATAAAAATAAAATGCTATGATTTAATTTCTGCTGAAAGGATTCTCTCTTGCCTTTATGAGGCTTTTGAAAGGGTTCCGGAGTCCCTGACCCAGTCAGATGGTGGCCCTGTGATTCCTTCTGGGTATTCAAAGGGTCTTAGAAATTTCAGGTATCAGGAGATCAGAAAAATCTAAAATCACTGTCTGTCTGAACTGCATGGAGAATCAGGAAGGAACAATTTGTGAGGTGATGACAAGACTAGATTTTGTGTGACAGCAATATCTGATTTATATGAGACCTCAGGCATGCTGAAACTATAGTCTCTGGGGTGGGCTAGGGATGTCCTGTAAGGCTATGCTCTCCTAAGAAAACAGACATTCATGATGAAATTTGTGTGTGGAATAAGCTACAATTTGCTGGCCCAGTAAGTTTCATAAGCTGTAATTTTCCAATTTTGTTCTTAGGATGAAGAGGGTCAATGTATGTGAAAGCACTCTATGTAATTCTCTAGTCAAAATTGGACACTGTCTGTATTATTGCTATTACTATTATTACTATTACTATTTATTACTATTACTATGCCCCATAGTGCCTGGTAGTCTCCTACATATATTTTTTACTAAATAAATATACACTGATCAATTCATTGAGACATTACTTAGTCCAGTTGCACTCCAACATCAACTTTCTGACACCAACTAGGTGTCCAATAATTCATATCAGTTCAGTTCTGACACCAACTACTCTGAGTTATCAGACACCCCGTAAGTTAAGGGCTCAGTCTGACAAACTGCCCTCACTTCAGATGCCAGCCACTTGTGCTGGGTGTCATATCCCAAAGCACTTCGGCCATCTACAAATCTGGGGCTTACCAAAACTCCCTCAGATGTGATGATGCACTAGAACAACACACAGTATTCAGGAAAGCTCTGTATTTACAGTCACCAGTTTATTATAAGGGATACATGTGAACATAGGGTGAGATCTAGAAGAATCCCAATAAACAGATAGTTTTGAGGCAAGGGGGGAAACGGCAAATCCCAGAAATGTTGTCAAGAGGATGGGGCCAGTAGGTAGTTTTATTCTGTGAAGACCCAGAGAGTTTGAGAAATAGAAAAAGTTGCCTGAGCAGAGGTGAATGCCATAACAATAACCCCAAAGAAAAACTCTATATCTACTCTTTGCTCATCCCTACGAAGAAGGGTAGAATTGGTTCTTGTGCTTATTCACGCACTTAAAAATACATTACTGAGAACCAGTCTATGCCAAGAACTCTGATGGGTACCGGAGGATGTGGATTTTTTTTAAAAAAGGAAGAGTCTCTGCCCTTTAGTGATGACTCTTCACACACCCAATGGGCAGGAATTTAGGAGAGAAGCCCAGGTCACAGCACGTCACATACATGATGCCCTCCACTTCTCTACAAAACCACGGCTCTGACGATTTTCCTTTTATTACCTTGCTCTTTCTAGTTCTTGGGCAAACCTTTCCTACCAACCATCTCTCTGGACTTAATTTATGAGACTGACCCATATGTATAATTTAGGTCATTTATTTGCACTGCTCTATACCATTCCATAGTAGGACCATTCCAGTTAATCTACTCAGTCTCCTCTGACAGTCCTGTTTTATACTATGCAATGCTTCACATGTGTGTCTCCTTTACCTCACTGTGGGTGTTTATCTAGGGGAAATATTTATGAGAGGAATTGCAGGACTATAGGAAATGTGCATCTTCAACTTTACTGGATAATGCCAACCTGCTCTCCAAACTGGTAGGACCACTTTACACTTTCATTAACAGTAAGTGTAAGTTCCTGTTGCTCTGAATTCTTGCCACCACTTGGAATTGTCAGACTTTAAGATATTTGTCAATATCATGAGTGAGAAATTGTGTCTCACTAAGTTTAATTTGCACTTCCCTGATAATAAGAGTAGAACTTGTATTTACACATTTATTGTGTTTTGTATCTTCTCTTTTGTGAATTGCCTAGTCACATGTTTTGTCTTCTTTTCTGCTGGGTTGTCTTGTCTTATTCATTTTTGCTAGTTTAGAAAAATATGTCCTGAATATCAATCTTTTCTTGGCTTGATGAGTTGCAGATATTTTCTCTGAGTCTGAATATTCTTTTAATGATATCTTCTTAATGGCATCTTTTGATAAACAGGGCTTTTTAAATTTAATATGAATTTACCAATATTGAAAAATCCTACCTACCTAAATTCATGGCGACATTTTCTTTTTAAAAAGTTTTCCTTTTTATATTTAGATCTTTAATGTATTTGAGAGTGATTTGTGTTCATATATGAAGTAGGGATCCAATATCTGATTTTTTTTTTCATATGGATAAACAGTTGTCTCCACACCAAATGTAGGACAATCCATCCTTTCCTTGTGAATCTGCAGGGTCACCTTTGTCACAGGTCAGGAATCTAGAAAAGAAAAGGGCCTGTTTCTGGTTCAGTATCCTATTCCCCATGTATCCTTGTGCAAATACCACACTGTCGTGGTGGCAAAACTATAGTTATGTAGCTTTACAATAAGTCTTGATACTGGGAAGTACATCCCACCTTATTCTGATTCTTCAGTCCTCTTGAATCTTTAGTTTAGTCTTTTTTCTTTATCTACTTCCAGGTTCCACTTACCGTCTACTCAATTTTCAAGACTTAGTATAAACTTCAAAACAGCTTCAAAGCCTTTCCATGACAGACCATTCAGAATTATTGTATTCAACCCCATGTTCCTCTTTCAAGGTCCACCCTGGGTCTCAGACCATTGTCCTGTGTGCCCCAGCTCACTTGCCCCACAGTCACATAGCTGTGAGCTCCCTACAAAACACAAGTCTCATCTCTGCATTCTAGAGCCCCTCACACCGAGTGGGAAACACATAATGGGCACGAGGTAGATTTCATGAGTTGAAGCCCTCTGCCACCCCACATAATGACCGTGATCTACACTAACACACCATCCAGGGCACTAAGACAACGTCCCCTGCAGAAAGTTTCCCAGCTCTCCCACCAGGTCTGGGATCCACTGGCCCACAGTGGATGACACGACTTCAGTCAGTAATTCTGATTTATGAGATGTTTATGGAAATGACTTTACAAAGTTCAAAGTGTGCATAGACAGTGTTTAATCCTCTTACACATTTACGCCCATGTAAATAAAATTTTAGGTATCTCAAAAGCCTCGCATGTAGCTCATCGCACTTGGTCTAGATGACAAGCGATCCAAATACTCAAGTGGCAACCTCAGTTCTCCCACTAACCCCCTCATTCCTCTCTTTCTCTAGACTTCAGTTTCCCCTATGCTATAAAGTAAACATATTGTACGGGATCAGCCCCAAGGTCACTTCTAGCTCAAACGCCCTATGATCATGGTTTTCGCTGTTCCTCCTAAAGCTTCACTTCTACTCTTCAAACTTGACAGCTCTGTACCTCTACTGTTCCAGCTGGAACAGAATAATGTTAAACTCAATAAAGTCATGTTTAGTTCCAAAATGCTGTATTCTATGTACTTTACAACCAACCTGGAGATGGATAATACAGTAACAGTCGGTTCCAAAATTGAAACCCAAGGCCCAGAGGGGTTGAGTGGCGTGCTCATGATCCCACTGTAGGAAGTAGAAAAGCAGAGACTGATAGCTCAGGCTCTAGAAGTTGAGCTGAGGCATCTGTTTCCTATACCACTCTGTCTCCTTTGCATTCAGACCCGTTGTGTGCCTCCATCTTCCTTTCACCTGACCAGACCAAGAATGGTTTTACCCTTGACTTTGAATTCAATAGCAATTGACTGAAATGCTAGTAGTGTCCAAGCTTTTGACTTGTGTCAGGCTCCTGATGCACTCCTGTGTTGGTGATGAGCCTATTGTTGACTCAAAAGAAAGAGTTGGACTTGTGATATGATCCATGCTCGAATTGAGATAGTTTATAATGTGATTTCCCCATGTTCTGCCCAATTTCTCCATGCTCATTTTGCTTTCTTGGTTTTAAAAGGTGCTTCATATTCCCTTTGGACGAAGATTTTATTTGGAAGGACTATCCGTTCACTGTGAAGTTTTGCTTGATCAGAAACACATGACTCAGACTAAGGATGATATCAAATAGGAGAAAAGCCATAGTGGAGAGTACGTAGATAGGGTCCAAGGCAGATCTTGTATCCTTTGCAGCCACTCAAGAACATTGCAGTATAGCAAAAGTGGCATATTTGGGTCCGTTGTCCATGTTGCAGGAATAGAAACTGATTCTGTTGTTTATTACAAAGTGGCTGACAATCCCCCTTCTCCCTGTTCTGTGTTTTTATTGGCTGGCCAGGTTCCAACCTCCTCCTGGGGATGGATGGAAATATATCAATGGGCCTCCTGGGCGGTAGACCAGCACATCCGTTCCAGAATACTGCAAAGGTCAAGCAGAAACAGGCAGCAACAGTTGTCCACAGGTTGCACTGGGCATTTCGATTCTGACACAGCGTGTAGTGAATGCAGTGAGAATAGGGAGAGTACACAAACATAACCTCTCTTGGTTACAGCACTTCCCTCTCCTGGGCATTTCCCCAAATGTTTCCCTTGAATTATCCAAGGTACTGTCATCTCTAGATTGTAAAAAATTAAAAGGCAAGAAGTGGAACATAGAGGAAGATTAAGAGAACTAACTAGGCATAACTTAGCTCAGTGAAAATGCCAGGGGACCTCAAAGCCTTCTCTAAGTATTTCATGTGCGGAGGTAACTTGGCAAAAGTCAACATCTAAATGCATCAATGACAGGAAACAATGACTGTTTACAGTAGTATAAGAAGTCAGAAGTCATCAAAAGAAGCAATATTATCAACTGTTTATTAAGCATCTACTACATGTCCCACCCTACGCGGGACACCAAGAAAAGATTTAACACAAAAGCAAAATAAGTTACAGCACTCGCTCTAAAGGACAACAGAGCTAAAAAGACAAAACACATACCCTGGAACAGAGTTAGGGGAGTAGACAATCTGCTAAAAGAGTTGAAGGCCGAGAGAGCCCTAGGCACTGAGGTGGCCAAATCATCGGAGAAATGTGTAAGAAACGGGCTTCGAGTATTTTCAAAGGGAGTAAGTGTTGCTAAAACCAACCTGGATAAAGCCCCCGAATCGTGATGGGTGTCACTGAGATGCACTGAACATTTGCTATTTCTGATTTCTCTGATTCCCAAGAATGCCCCCGTAGCTCAGACAGGGTTGATTATAAAACAAACACACTCATGGTTCAAGGTCACGGGGAGAGCACGTTCATCACCGCGAGGGAAACTCCTCAGGAAGAGGCTGCAGTTCAGTCTCTGGATGGCAAGACCAGCACAGCTCTGCATGCTTGATAATTAGGAAGCTCTGTTTAATGCTAAATATCTGGGCCACAATCGATAGTGGGAACATGAGGGCTGTGTGGCTGAACTGGTTTATGTGACGGGTCACACATTAGTTACCTAATTGATGTGGCTTCTTGGGATGTGGCAGTGCTGCCGACGCACACCACTTTCCTATTACTAGGCTTAATGGTTCATCTTTTGATTTCTGCCTCTCTCCCAGCACAGTGTTATTTAAATAAGACCCTATTAGGAGATTTATTTATCACAAGGCAAAGATTTATCCAGGGGGGAGAAAAATCTACTGAGACATGACAGTTCCCTTTTCAAAGGTGCCTTAATAAAAAAGACAATAGCAATATTTTTACTGTTTAGGTCGATACAATTATAGGATAGGCGAAAGCAAGAAGCAAAAAATATAAATTTCACACTCAGTGACCTAGTAATTTGTCAGTCATTTTCTGCATTAAACCTAATGTGTCCTCTGGGACTGGGGCAGACTATCAGAGAAATAGCATTCTTGGCCTGGCCACGTTCTCGATTCCAGGGCGTCTCCTCCTTTATTCTCCTCCCTTCCTGGTCTTATCCTTTATGTGTTTCAGTGTCTTTGTCTTCTCAGTTCCCATGGCTTTCTGGTGAGAGTTTTCTTTAGTCTTTTATTCTGATAACGATTGCTGGAAAAATAATCTCCACTTTACCTACCAAATGAATATTTTGTGTTTCTCTATTAGAAGAAAAAGGCCTAATATGGCATGATAGAAAGATATTGACATTGATCAATTTGACTTTGCCAGTCAGAGGAAAAGAGGGAAATTCTATCCTTCCTGGGTCTCCCGCCCAAATAATCTCTAATTTTTTTCTACATTAGCCTTTTCCCACCACACTTACATACTTTTCATCCGGCAATGAATGCCCACTGTGTTTCCAGTCAAGTATTGGGTTGGCGAAGCACATAAAAAGGGAGGAGGGAAATTGGTTCCTTTAGGAGCTTACAATCTATGTGAGGAGATAAGACACACATGGAACATAGAGCTGTGAAGGACACAGAGTAGGTTGGGGCTGCAGATGTGAGGAAGGGAGCAGGTGTGACAACTGTATCCAAATGTCAGAAGGACGGTGATATTTGGAAATGAGGAATAGTTGTACTGTAGGGGCACCGGGGAACAGGAATGAGATCAAAGCATGTATCATTAGGGAGACAGATGTTAGTTCAACATAAGGAAACCTCCTCAATCCATTAAACAGTGTCATCTGGCAAAAGAAGTGGATGTCTCTGAGGAACCCATGGGCAGGACTACATGGGGTAGCTGCTGGGCAGGGCATGAGATTAGCCCAATCAAGCCTGAAGTTCTCTGATGTGACAGATATGTACTTTAGGGGTCTGTGGAAGGTATATATTTGTGAGGACTTTAGTCACCAGGAAAGATTTCAAAGAAAAGGTGAAAACTAAGTTAGGCCCTGTGTAAGAGCTGAACTGGCTATGAAGACATGGGCAGATGCTTCTAGAGAAGGAACAACAAACATTCAACCTGCACCCACACCCCCACACTTGCGAATTATTTCTTATGGTTTTCTGTCTCTCCTTCTCTCTTTTAAGCAAAGAGAGAGAGTAGTTCATGACAGGCTCGTCCATCCCACAAAGAAAAAGAAGAGGCAGAAGAAGTAGAACGAATTTCAAAGTTGATGCCTTTATTGTTTTCTTTTTATGTCTTTTCATTTCTTCTATTTTTCTGTCTTCCAAAACAATTTATTGAGAATCTAGGCACTGGGCTCAGTGCTAGAGATACAGTGATATGCAAAGACAGATATGGTCCCTGCCCTCATGGAGCTTAAGTCTCTCCGCGGAGAGAAACATTAGCCAAGCAATGTCTCAGATATATATTTACAAATGAAAATACAGGGAGCAAAGAGAGCAGGTAAGAGAAAACTCCGATCTAGGCTGCAGAGGAGACAGAACAGGCTTCCCTGAAGGATGAATAGTTGATCTGAGCTCCAAGGTTGAGGGATGATAACCAGGTGAAAGGTGTGGCAGTACAGAGTTTCAAGAGGTGGAGAGAGAAGGAATAAATAATACCAGGAAGAGGAAACAACAAAAACAAAAGCAGGAGGAAGAGCTACATATGTTCTAGGAAACGCCTACATAGTACACATTTAGAATGGTAGAAAACAGATACATTAGGCTCATGATTTGTGACCAAGAACACAGAGAACAAATGGGAGTGAACTGGTAAAACGCAGGAACGTACATTTTCTGTAAATAGTACAGTCCTGATTTTGTACAACCCTTTGAAAAGATGAAGGTTAGCATTCATTTTATAAATCAGTTGTGTTCCAGAAAATATTTGTGATGAGGATTTATGTGACCTGTTTTAGCCCTGTTCTCCTACAGGTCCAGGCAGACTTACAGATTAAAATTGCCATGATCTTATAATTAATTATCCATGCATGTATTATTCCCATTGACCTGCACCCACAATGATTTTTTTCTTTCTACCACATGATTAAGTCTTAACAGGACAGGAAGGAGAACACACATTAGGTATGGGGCTGGGAACCAAGAAGGGGGTTATATTTGAGAGTCTAAATGTGGTAGGCATGAATGAAGGCTGTGACTAGTGGTTTTCTCCTTACTACCTTCCAAGACTAAATATAGGCCCCTGGATTATCTAGTCTTTGGTATTAGTCTACCTATGGCTGCTTAGGCTGGCTTTGTTCTGAAATCTTAGAGATTTATGTTGAACGGACAGATTAATGAGTTGCTAATTGTTTTCTCCTTTCTGCAATTAAAAAGCTTTTTAACAAGATAAATGGGGACTATTCCAAGAAAGGCATAATAGATGGAGATGACGGGAACTGTTTGTGCTCAGTTGGTCTCCTTCCATAGTGAGGAAGAGGAAGCACTCTTAGCTTTATCTTTAAAATATTGAAGGTGCTCGCGTTAAATTTTTGGAGGGGGTAGCATTGAGGGAAGGTATAAAGTGAATGAACAATTGTTCTCTTTAACATCAATACTAAGTAAATATAAAGACAAATTGCCTATGTTATAACTGGTAGAACTCGCTGATTCAAGCTTATCTAAGCTATTGATGTTCTCTGCTCACCAGTCCAACTTGTTAGCATTCTCTTTACCTAATCGATAGGCTTCCAACATCCCCAGTGAATCAATCAGCAAAGCTTCTAGACATTTGGAGCAGGCTGATTTCTGAGGAACCTTTAGAAATATTCAAAGCCTGGCTTACTTCTGATAACAAAGGTAGCTGTGATTCATTCTTCCACTCACCATTTTAACCCACCTTGAGTAATGTTTACCGTGTGGCCAATGCTAGAAAGAAGCCATGTCAAAGATAGTGTTGACTTGAGGTTCCCAGTTCAGTGGTGCAGACAAACATGGAAGGATGTCCTTGGATCTCAGAGGGGTGTCCTAACCCTATCTGGTGGAGTCAGAAAGACATCCCCAGAGCTGGTGGCACTTGGTTATCTCCTAGGATCAGGTTATCAATGCCCTGGTAAAGCCACTGCTTCGGTGAAAGATGATTTCCACACAAATGGCCAGATGAGGAGAAATTAGGAAAATGATGAAGTTTTCATAATTTCATGCTGTGTGCTACCCACCCAACCCCTCCCTCCCCATGTGCCCTGTTGGTTCTGCCGTTCCACAAAGTGGCTGAACCTCCAAATTATCTCTGGTTTACCCATCTCAAAATCCCCAAGGAATTTCAGCTGTGTGTACTGAGAAGAATCAACTAAGAAAACTGACTTAAGGGTGTCAGTAACTGATCATGTGCAAATTTTTTTTAAAAAGATGTATAATATCCTCAATGGATCAGATATTGGTGGAACTGAAGAAAGACAATATCATGGAAATAACACGTGAGGCTGATCTGCCTTTGAAACAGGCTCCTTCACCTCCTGGTTCTATGGCCTGGGGAAGAGAGATGCTCCTGGATTCCTACATCAATCTCTTTGAACCCAAATGTCCTAGTCTATAAAATGAGGATGATCATACCCCTCCCTTGCAGAGAGACAATATACACAAAAGCACAGGACCTGGAACATAGTAGGTGTTCAATGAAGAACAACATTTATGACACTGATAATGGTTCTAATCCTATGCAAAATGTAAGAGACTATCTTTTTCTGGCTGCCAGTGTAGATTGGAGAGGGGAGGTGTTTGGGGATAGAGAGCACCCCTGAGCCACATTCACACAGCCAGGGCCTCCATAAGATTTATCCTGGCTTCAGACAAAATACCTGGGTACCAGACCTCTAAGCATTATTGTCTGAATGCTCCATCTCAGGGCACTGGGTGGGCTGGCCAATGAGCTGGCCAGCTAGGGCTGCTGGGGAACAGTCAAGGCAGGATGATCATCCAGAGAAATGAGAAATAAAGAGACCAGGAAGAGTAAATCCCCCCAGGTGCTAGGGAGGAGAGCTGACTGCAGGAGCCAGAGCAGACCAGAAGATGGAGATTGAGGTCGTAGGGATAGGAGTCCAGGAGCAGTCTAGGACAGCTGTGAATGCCTGAGGGTTTTGTGACAGCTTTGATGGGTGGCGGTCAGGGCTTTGTGGACATGTTAGGTTTCAGACCATGTTACAGTTCATGAAACCACAGCTGTGCTCAGTGTATGGTGACCTTTGGTGTTCAAAAGTACCAGAAGGTTGATTCTATGGGTCCTTGTGTGTCCCTTGGTTTTTTCAAGTTTCAGTTTATAAATCTGTACAATAGGAATGTATAGGAATCACACTGGAAGGTTTTAGAGCTTTTACTGGCCCTACGTGAGATAATGGCTATGGAACAGCTTTGTTTCTTATCACAGGAGACTATTATTGAGATGTGATTATTTTCAGGAATCATGACTATAGAATGGGTGCTGGTTAAACAGCAAGGCCCATTCAAGACTTTTATCCTATTTGCATAATTTCTCTAGAGTGTGATAGTATCCCACTTATAGATGTCTTGGAAGAAACTTGTCAGATCAGCATAGACAGTGATAAATTGAACTAATGAGATGTGGGTCATAGTCAGAAAGGATGTGGAAAGTGGTTGAATCTGAGACCAGAAAACTGGCTCTCCTTAAGGTCATAGCTGGAGGAAATAACATGTAGGCCAAAAGTTGGTGGACAAGAAGATCAAGCTACGGATTAAGAGTGGTGTCCTAACTAGTGGTCTTAATCAGTGGCCCTCAAACCTGGCTGGCTATTACTGGAAATAGCCGGGAGCTTTAACAAAAATACAGACCTACTAAGTCAGAATCTCTGGATGGCGTTTGATCAAATGTTTTTAAAAGTTCCCTAAGTGATTAGGATGATCGACCGGACAGGTGTGGAGAGAAGGGGTCTGTGCCAGGTCTCAGGGCCAGGTGCAAGAAGCCATCAGCCCTGCAGGATCAAGCACCTGGGAGCCTGGGGCCTGGCAGTTAGCTGGACCATGACAGGGACCCCGAGCACTGGAATGTAACAAAGAGATTTGCTTCACTGGCCTGTAGCTTTTGTTTATTTGCTTAAATCCAGAAATGTAGAGTCTAGATTTCTACAGTTCGGGATGTTGGAGAGGCTGGATCTGTGGCATGAGGAGAGGGGAAAACTATAGTTAGGAAAGGGGCCTGGAGGAGTGGCTCAGGGTCAAAGCGAAGATACGTAGGTTTTCTCTTCTCAGTGCTCCTACAGGCCACTCCCATGGGACTGCTCCTGGAAGCAGTGCCAGCATAGGTCCAGATGAAGCTCTGTGACATGGGCATGTTGGTAAGGATCCTCAAAGCCCCAGTGGCCCACCCGTGGAACATAATAAAACATCGTGTCATAAATCATGACTTGTTCCAAGTAACCTTTCTTTCCCTATAATTAAATGTGTAATGTGTAACCAAGATGACACAACACAGAGAAAGGAGCATGAATTTTGAATACAGGATCCAAATCTGACTTCTAACACTTCTAGTTATATGGCCTTGGGAAAGTCCATACACATCGGGAAAAAATGGAATGGCCACAAAGATACCTACACCTGCCACGTACAGTTTTGGAGACACTCAGATGAGAGAATGTGCATGATGTCACTTTTTACAGTATTTTCAATAGAGCAGGTATCAACAATCATCTCCAGTGTGGCGCTGACTCAGGTCTGTCTGCGCTCCCTCCCCGTTTATCAGCCAGTTATTTGTATTTCCCTCAAGTCCTCTGAAGAGTTGCACACGGATGGCCATGGTTGGATGTATGGAAAAGTGATGCGTGAGCTGAAAGGGCAGCATTTGGATAGATGACCAGACCAGGATTCCAGGCATGAGCTAAAGGGAGGCCTCTTTCTAGGGCTGGTTTGAGCTGAAATGGAAGAGTGGGCAGACGTGGAAGATAACCTGGGAAGACAGGTAGGAGTCAGATTGTGAATCAGAGATAGGAGGCAGCAGACCCCCACCTCTAGCATTGCTTCCAAAGCGGCTCCCCAGGGCAATGGCCCTGGAACCTCCTCCTTCCTCTTTCCCTGCCCCACTGCATCAGCCTGTTAATGTCTAATCTTTTGGTGCAGGTACCTGTGAGACAGAAGGCCCCAGAGCCTGAGCCTCCCTTCCCTGGAAGGAGATAAAGAATGAGCCTCCCTGGACAGGCCCTGGGCTGCATACCTTCATGCCCTCGGCTCTCCAGGGTGCACCTCTGTGATCAGGTGCTTATCTCCAGGTGTTCGCCTGAAGGGAGGTCATGAAAAATCAACACCAATCAGGGCAGTTTCCTTGGAAGCTGAAATTATCGCACAGACATCTCGGAGCAGGTGCAGGGCTATTTTGGGCCAGCAATCACTGTGCAGAGGGAGCATTGCCTCTGCTCACAAGAAGGCAGCAGCCTAGAGAGAGCCAATTATGGCGAGCTGCTTCCAGCTCCTTATGTCTACATCGCTGAATGCAGCAGAGCGTCCCGGCATGGATTTCTGCTGCCCGATCACTGGCCAGGGCCTCTCTCTAGTGGATGAAATGGTAGGGACTCGGCTTCTTGGTCTGAAAAAAGAGCTTCCTTCACCTCCAGGATAAAGTTCACATCTCCTAGCTTGGAATTCAAGGCCTCCTGTCTCCAAACTCATATGCAGTCTCTACACAGAATCTTCGCCCAGACCCCTCTCATGCTCTCTGCCACCCCAGACCCTCCACTCCCATCAGCACATGCCTGCGTTTTAACTCAGACAGGCTGAACCTGCCTCTGGGCCTCTGCCCAAGCTACCCTCCGTCTCCTCTCTTCCCAGTTAACCCTCTGTTGGATTTTCCTTTTCTTCAGGTTCCCCTTCTCCCTCAAAGTGCACTTCCTCCTCTGACAGTCACCGCAACCCACACTCATCTCTCCCCTTTCTGTCCTGCCATTGCTGGAACCACAGCACCCAATGGTGCCTCGATGAGCACTCTTCAATTGGCAATGACGGCTTCCTGGGTGTATTATACACTCCCCTGAACAACAACAGAGAATGACTCAAGCGTCTTTTACTTCTTTGTGTCCCCCCACAGTATCTGGGACTAAAGTCTAGGCACTGAATAACTTACTCATTCAATTCTTATCTCTCTAATTCATAAACCTTTTGCAGAGTCCGGCTCATCTCCCCTGCGCCTTGCAACCTCCTCTAACCACTCATGTCATCGATGCTTGTTACATTCATGGGTAACATCTCAGAGTTTAGGGATGCACTGTTTTCTAAAAGCTTCTGGCAGGTTTGTCTTGTGTCTCCAAACAGTCTATTTCTGGGACAGGGGTCATAGCTTATGTACTTCCTCATACCCTGTTCTGTGCCCCACTAAACACAGAAAGTGGGGGTTTAGCTGGTGATCTGGTTTGCAGAGAAGGGAAACACTTGCAATGTAAACTGATTTATTAAAATGTATGCATTTTTGTCTCTTAGAAGCAAACAATCTAAAAATATGCCACAGAACGAAAGGGCACATAGACAATTGAAAAGACAAGAAGTAGGAGCAGACAGTATCTAAAAATATCAGGTTCTGAACAAAAAAGGGAGGTTTGATAATGTTACATGTTGAAAACTTGTCCAAAGCAGATCTCTCTCTCTCTCTCTCTCTCTCTCTCTCTCTCTCTCTCTCTCTCTCTCTCTCTCCCACACCTAATTTCTTTACTTCTTTTCTCTATCCATTTCCTTTCTTCAATATTTAAACCTTTAAAAAGTCAAACCAGAACCCAATGGACAGAAAGCAACCATGTCTGTCATTGCTTGTTCTCTTCCCCCACACTGAGCAGCACATAGTGTCACTCCTGTGGGATCACTTCGATGAAAGTCTCCTCTCTTTCCTCTGATAGCATTCTGTGTCCTCCTGAGGCAGCACTGATGAAGTTGCCCTGGATTACAGGCATTACGTGTGAGGTCTCCATCACTTACTAGAATATAAACCCCTCCGTAGAAGGGGTCTCACTCACCACTGTAGCCACAGACCACGGTGCAAAGTTTTTGGTATAAGCAGGCGGCCTTTTGCTAAAGGAATGAGTGGGCTATTATTTGAAAACATGATTCTTCCCAGGGGTTGACAGCCCATGGACACACTGATATTAATAACCGCGTTTTGGTCCCACACAGCTCTCACCTACACAACCAGACAGTCTGTCACACATTGACTCGATCTGAATCAGGAATGAAGAAAAGAGACACCTCTATAATTTTATCAAATGGAATCTCAGACAGGCCCTAATATAAAAAACAGATGGGACAGGTTAAAACATCTGGGTTTGGCAGAAGCTGCCTTGCTGTACACAGAAGCCTTAAAGCTACAAAGGGGCTGCAGGGCTCTGTGCCTGGACCCCAAGGGCCATCACAGGAGTAAGAACCAGAGCAAACCAAGCATGGCCCTGGCAGCCCTTTTTCCCCAACCCAGGGCTGCTCTGCCTTTCCCCGTTTCATAGTCTGGGATCCTATGTAGGATTTTGTCTGAAGAAAGTCTTTCAATAATTAGAAGGGGGGGAAACCCTAGGTTGCAACAAAGTTTCCTAACCATTGCTCTACGGAACAAAATGTCACTGTTCATGCCCACATTCTCCCCAGGAGCACCCCTTGACTGCTGTCCCCAAAACTGCTTTAGATCGCTGACCACTGGACAGTAGAATTTGAGCAGGGAGACATGGCTCTGAGCTGCCTTCTGCCGACCAGAGGAAGCATGAAAGTCATCTTTCCCCATGCTCTCCTAAAGGCTTCAGGAACTTTCTGCACCCCCTTCCAAACCTTCTTATATGAGTAGATGCTCTTCATTATCAGGAGTGAATATCTGAATGTGAGCATCAGCAAGGTGCTTAGAGAGCATCCAGACTAACTCCCTCATCTTCGAGATGAAGAAATCCACATAAATTACAGACAAGTGGTTCACCCACACTCACATTGTTGGATGCTGGCTGGAGAGACTCCAGCCAGAGTCTTTGTGTATTTAACAAGTTTAAAACATCACACTAAAAAAAAAAAAAAAAAAAAGGAAACAGGGAAATCAGAGAATTTCGGGTATCAGCCACTTCCTGATAGGGCTGTATTCAGTCCACCGCAGGGAAAGCATGGTTCTCTCGAAGTTGGATTACACTCGTGCATCACCACTCACTCTACCTGTGTGCAAGGCCAGCTATGCAGAAACTTATTTTTTCTGAACAAGTTTTAATAGGTTCAGCCCAGTGAGAGTAGTCTGGAACTCTAAGACAAATATTTAACTCAACTCCCATCTTCCCTAGTTTCCCTGCCTCAAGCATGTGTTAGACGGCCATGCTGGAGCTGCTCCCCCAAGCTAGGGATAGAGCTGCTATGGGGACCAGAGCTCTCTGTGTGGCACCAGCCTGACAGCATCCGTGTGAACGGAATCTGCCCAGACTGGCACTTGTCTGTCTGCTGACACCCATTCCTGCCTCCCTTTGCCTGGCGCCTCTCCCCTCAAGCCTCCCCCCCCAATCAAAAGGGTTGTATTTCCCAACCCCATTTCACAGCTATATTGTTTTATACGGCCCCTCCAAGATACCTTGAATAGTCCCTATTTATCGCTTCCATTTTTTGAAAACTCCAGCTGCTCCTCTGAAACCATCCAAATCTAATTAACCACATAAGCTGGAGTTAGGGAGAGTAGCTCACTTTCGGGTCCTTAGCATACTCATTCAGGCCTTCTTTCAATATGGGCACAAAACCAGGAATTTCTAATAATTGTATCTATGGGCCTGGAAGAAAAAAAAAAAAGAAAAGAAAAGAAAAAGACAGAAAGAAAGCTGCTAATAAGTAGGTCTGTGAAAGGAGGGAGATCAGCACCTCGCATGAATTTGGCAGCCTGGCCCGGAGAAACTTGGAGACAATGCCACTGGGGGATCTAAAAAGCTTAGCCTTCTGACTGAAATCTTGTGAGAACGTACCCCAGCTGTGAATAGAGATCGGAGCCTCAGCTCTAAATTGTCCCAGCTCAGACTCATTGAAATGTCTTCTCACAGAATTAGAAAAGAAGAGGGCCAGAAAAGTTTGCAGAATATCAATGAGGCCAGGGTTAGAAGGGGAAGATGGAGAAACTCTGAGGTTTCTTCCTGAATGCCACGGATTAAGACAAAAGGAGCACGTTGGGTCTTTGCCAGGTGGCCCTCACAAGTGGGGACTCTGCCATTGGGGGAGCTGTCAGGGATAGAGGCTACCTGGCATGAGCCGCTTCCTGGGAGTCATGCTGGGCATGCGGGCCTTGGGATGTCACCTACTCAGTCCTCAGAGGAGAAGAGAGACTCAGAAGGGGAAGAGGCATCGGCACGCTCCCCTCTTCCCAGGCTCCCTTGCTCTCTCTTTGCTGCCTCTCCACAGCGGCCTGCCTGACCACTACAGTCCCCTCACTCTGCCGAAAGAGGCCATGGAGAAGTAAATATCTGGGCCCCCTCTCCCACACCCATTTCAAACACTAGTACTTCCTTAAAGCCTTCTCCATTCCTCGCCTTAGTCCCTGCCCGCCTCTGCCCTGCAAAGCCCTTTGTCTTCCCCTGCTTCTGCCCCTCTTTGAGCCACTCCCATAACTGGTCAGCCCTGGCCTCCTAATGCACGTTTTGGACATTTTATTTTCTGCCATAAATGGCTGATTCCAGGGGTCTGGTGCTGCATCCTATACTTCTGGTATTCCCCACAATTCCTATGCTGAGGAGGTAATTAATAAATGTCATTTAAATAGACACATGGCTAACCCAAGCTGAGCCTGGAAGTCAGGCTTCCTAACTCTTAAAATAACTCAAAATTTCACTGCACTGTGCTTGAAGAGCTTGAAGACTCTTCCCCCTGGCTGGTTGGGTTACGTATTTTGATCATCGTGGGGGCAAACATGAAAGAAGAAGAGAGTTAACTGTTTTGTAGTAGTGGAAGGTGGACAAACGGTAGCAAGCATCAGTTAGTTTATACAGGAACACACATGCATGTGTGTGCACTTGTGTTATATATGGGTATGTGGATACAAAGGCATACATCTCCATACATATAAGAAAGGGAGTGCATGTGTTTATAACAGAGCAATTACAACAAGCGAGAAAATGGTTTTCTTCTGGAAAGAAGTCAACAGTCTCTCATTGTAAAGAAAAAGAATTGCAGGTTTTTAACAAGCAGCATGGATGAGGCAACGCACAATTTTAGACTAGCACTTGGCATCTAGCAAGCATGAGATGTTTTGTTCATTTTTATTATCATTGCTGTCTCAAGTCGTTTTTCCAGGAGTGGGAATGGGTTGTCTCTTATGAATAGGAATTCACTCAGGGGGCCTCACTAGCGAGCTTCTATTGAAAAGAACTAAAGCACATTCTCTAGTCACATCTTTGCACTTGGTGACAGTGATCTGAAGCCCAGTTGTAGCCCCACATGTTGAAGAGTGACAGAACTGGAGCAGAGTGAATTACAAGCTGTTTCAGGACGTAGAATCCTTTCAAATGAAATCAGAGCCAGGTAAATAAGTCAAGAGGGCCCTCTCTGATTAAATGAGGAGTACAGAGGTCCTCTCTCCTTCCTCCTCCATCCTCTCTCTCTCCTCCCACCCCTCAAAACCCTGCAGGCCAAGGGGGCTCTCAGATTTCCTAAGGTCCCAGCTCAGAGAAACACTATGCAGAGTTCCATATGTCCCCTCTGCTTTCCTCCAGTGTCCCAGCTTTACAGAGTTAGAGCTGGGAATTCTGGGTGCAGGCCCCAATTCTGCCTCTTTCTAGCTGTGTGGTCTTGTGAGATCATTCCCCTAGAGTAATCTTAGTCATTGTGCCTAAAAAGTGATTACTAGAGGTACTTCTTACTTTATGTACAAAACAGTGTTCATCTCTGCTCTTTCTTGTGTAGCTTGAAGAACCCCAAATGCAAAGTGGGACATATAACAGTGTGACTTACTGGTATTGGCAGTCTTCTTTGCTACTTTTATTATTTCGAGAGGCAACAACGGATTAGAGACATTCACTATTATGCCCAGTGTCACAAAAGTCCCAGGTCACCGAGAGCTCTTACCTCAGCGTTCATCCCCCGTCTCATTTAGGTGACATTCTTGGTGAAGAAGAGTGCCTGTCTTTTGGTGGGTATGATCACGGACTCTAGAGCCAGGGGATGAGTTCGAGTCACAGCTCTCCATCTGGCTTATAATGAGCACTGTATGTGATAGCTACTGTTATTATTATTTTTTACTATTATCATTGTTGTTGCTTTTGATTGCTTTTTCCAAGACTGAATGGGCTCTCTCTTGTATACTCAGCACACATAAATTCTCCAATTAGCGCTGCAACTCGGGCTCGATTATT
This sequence comes from Rhinolophus sinicus, assembly GCF_036562045.2. Lineage (NCBI taxonomy): Eukaryota > Metazoa > Chordata > Mammalia > Chiroptera > Rhinolophidae > Rhinolophus > Rhinolophus sinicus. Next base: position 22,765,427 of record NC_133758.1, on the reverse strand, counting down.
CTGTAAGCAGACAAGTACACACACCCAAGCAAAGCACGGCATCCCTCCCCCCAAAAAGAAAAAAAAATCCAACTTCAATAAACTTAGTTTTGTATTCAGAAAATTCCACCAGCTGGGGTAGAGTGAGCATAAGTATGTTTTAGTGTTTCCTTTCTAAAGGACTTACCATGAAGCAGCGTGTGCCCTGGAGGAGAGAACAGAGCACAGCTGCCTCCCCAGCAGGAATCTGAACCCAGCCCCTCGGCTTTCTCAGCCTCGCTCCTCAGGCTCCCTGCAATCACCAGCCACTTTCACAGCATCCTTTCTGGGCTTAGTCCTCAGCTTTCTTCAGGGGCTTCCTTCCTAGACTCTTTCCACATTTGTTCTCCTCCCCTTCGGTCTCCAGTCTCCTCCCTAGCATGGGCTGATTGAATCAGCCACAGAAAAGCGATGTGATGAGTGTGGCCAGTCTCTGAGTCCTGTCCAGCCAGGTGCTACCAGGTAGGTAAGCCACATATGCCAATCCCAGAGACAAAGGCACCAGTGTAATTCATGCCAAGGACCCCTCTGTCACCACCCCATCTACAGCAAAGGCAGTCTGAAATATGCAAGGTAGATCTCAGCAAATTGTGAGCTAGAGAGTGTTCTATCACTTTCTGCCTTTCTCTTCAGAATCCTCCTTATTTCATTACTACTTTCCCCTCTCCCACCACCCAGAAGCTAACCACTAACTGTCCTTTGGCCGCCACACGTAACCAGCAGCAGCCTGCTGCCCAGAGCATACCTCCACCCACCAGGACCTGAGATTGGCTCTCTGTCTCTACTTCCCCACCTCCACATGTATCTGGTGTGTGTCTCTCATTATTGAGAGAAAGGGCTCAGCTGGTATCTGGTGGAGTACTTATTGATACAAAAGCATTTGTGACTACTGATAGATTCTATGTGCTTCATCCTAGTGGTGTGTGCACTTCAGGATAGAACACAGTTTATATGTAAAGGTAGACTGTCAGGCCAAGTACCCGGCCAGTGGGAGGGCAATCTAAGGACAAAGGCTGGGACTTGTAGGTATCTTTTCAAATCACACAGCATGGTGAGGTCTTGCATGGGGAGCAGAGAGTAAAATCTGTCAGAATTGTAGTTTCATTTGGCCAAGGGGCAGGGAACCAGGTATCCAGCAGCGTGTAAACGAAGAAAGGTATTTCTTTCACTGGAAATGTTCACATGTTTCATATTTTGGATGTGTAGCTTTGGGATTTCCACTTTGAGATGAGAGGAATGTTACAAATATGAGGGACTTGAGAGATGTTATACTTCACCCTCTTCATTTTATAAATGACAGAACAACACCCACGAAGGGAAAGTGACTTGATCAAAGCCCCACAGCGAACTGGTGGCCTGTGAGTTTGGGGGAAAAAATACCAAGATTTCACAAATGTCGAATGGAACAAGGATTCCTATAAGTTATGAGAGGAATGATGTCCCTTGTGTCAATATAGCCTTCTCTTTGATTTTTGGGTTCTTAGAACCAGCTGAATTTGATATGTCCAAGAACAAACAAAAACTGCACATAAGGAATGACCATCTTTGGATGTGAGACTTATCTGATAGAGACATCTGTCACCCCATTGATTGCTAGGGTTGATTCGGTGTCCCTTTCCTCCCTCACTGCTCCATGTGTGTCCCTCCAAAAGATATATGCTTGGTCGCAGAGGACAACCTTCCCCAATAGAGCAGGACCATTCTTTAGTCAATGGTATACAAGTAGCTGTGCTTCCCTGCTAGACCCTCCAAACAAGTTCTCAAGGTCCTTTTGTAGGAAAACAGGGTAGTCAAGCTTCCAAGACTCCAGACACATCCAAATCAGGTACTGCATGTAGCAATCTGCCTTTCTTAAAATAATAGTAATAATAATAACAATGAAAATAACTAGTCTTAAAAAATGAAAACAGAAAAGAATTATCGTCTATTTTAAATGACAAATTGACCAATCAGTGAGCAAGCAAGTAGGCTGAAACATCATGTCTACCTGTGGTTTGATCTTTGAGTGACCTTGTGACTCTCCCAATGGTGTGGCTGGAGCTGGCTCACACGAAGCCAACTGTGCTTATCTTTCCCTAAATCCAATTTCAGTAACTTCACATTGGTGGCTTGAAATTGGCCATGATGGAAGTATTTACACCAAGGAAATCAGCAAGTGCTACAAATCAGAGCTTTGTGTTGTTGTTCAGGGGATTCACTAGCTTTCTCTGTTCTCAGGCCCCTGTTTACGAGTCGAGGAACTGGAATCAGAGCAAAGAGGCAGCTCTTTGTCTAGGGAAAGAGAAACTGAAGTCTTCGTGCACTTTTTGGTCAATCAAAGGCAAATCTTGAGCTGATTAACCCCTTGGATTGGAAACTTCTGGGGGGTTGTGATCCCTCAGGTCCCCTTGGTGCCCTGTGCACTGTTGTTCCTCATTCTTACTGTGGGGATGGAGGAGGACGGATACATTCTTCAAGCACATTTAACTTGGAAGAGGTGGAGGAACACACTCTGGTGCTGTTTACCTGAATAAAGACCACTGAAGAAGTTCTGCAGGTCGCATGGGCAGTGCTAGCGAGCAAGCTCCCCAAAGACTGATATCCCCACTCATATAACTATTCATTTCCTTTGAATGTCTACTATGGCTGTTACTGTTGGGTTTCATGATTTTAGAATATATAGAAGCATGAGTCAAGGGTGGGAGTGTGGGAGGGAAAAGAGAAGACTCAAAATAACAGTCTCATATCTTTGCAGACCAAGAGCTAAGATACCTTGTTTCCTTAGATTCATTGTTAGCTTTTCCCTGGGTGTAAGTCAGAGACTGAGAGGTAGGTGGGGTTGATGATTGCTTCCACGGCAAGATTTAAGGAAGAACTCATAGACTATTTCCCATCACATAAAGCATATGACTTTAAAATGCCATTTCCCTTGTTAAGCATTTGGGAAGTTGGGTTTATTATCTCTATTTAACAATCCATAAAACTGCGCAAATGTCAAACCCAGAAAGGATTGGTTCCTCCAGTGTTGCGGTCAGAGAGGAAAAGTCATGTGAACAAGGGAGAGATAGAAAGAGCAAATCTAAGGCGCTTATGACAAATCTCAGCTTCCCCATAATTTTGCTTTGATTTGGATTAACTCCTTGCTCCTCTCACACCAATGAGAAATCAGTCCTAGTAGACACTGGAAGGTTCCAAATAATGTTAATAGCCAACAAATACCAAAGACCTTAATCATCCAACTGCATTAAATCTTTCTTAAAATGTTTGGCCATTCAACAGTAGAACGCTGGGCCTTTAGAAATGATGAATTCCCGTCACCTGCAGCCAAGAAGAAGCTGAGCCACAACTTGGGTTGTTAGGATGTTGTAATGGGGGCTCCTGAATTGAGTGAGTGATAGCAACCCATCCACCTGGGAGAGGCTAAGAGTCTCCCTTAGGTGAAAGTATTTATTCTGTATGGGTGTCAGTCAACATGGAAAAACAAATAAAGAAATAGTAGCGCTGCTCACCTTTCCCTCTCTGCATCCCCTCCCCTTCTTCCCCACCATTTAATTAAGAAGGAATTAGGCCTCATTACCTAGAGCAGAAGGATAGGGGCAATTCAAGCTTTGATGAAGACTCAGATTCCAGCTTTCTCTTCCAGTATTCTTCTACCTACACACTCCTCTCTGGTGCTAAACAATAAGGGTACTGATCTCTTCTTACTTAGGAATTTGTTTTTCAAACTAATTCATACATATGATTTAATGTGACATCCAACCCAGGCACATCTGCATTTTAAAGGAGGTCATTAGGAAAATGTAAAGCTTAATTCAAAGAAATATCATACATTTAATGGCTCAAGGATCCAAGGTTGATATTTTATTTATGGATGGGTTGGCTGAAAGATAGTGTCCCAGTGGAGGTGTAAGCTAACATTAATTTATATATATATATATATATATATATATATATATATATATATGATTACATACATAAATGTTTTATGATAAGAGCATTGTTCTAGTGCATTGTTCATAGTGCTTTCATTTAATCTCTTTTAACAATAAAAGCAAAGCTAGTGTATAAACCTTCTAAAGGTCTAGTCTGTATCAAGTCCAAGACTCCTGGTAACAAGTTCAGAATTCTTTCCACTATGTTATAGCTGTTTCCCAGGGAAGTTATCAGAAATGTCAAAAATATGTATGGGTACATTTTTCCCCCCAGAGATACTCCTGGACCTTCGATGAAACGCTATGGACTGAAACCTGCAGAGACTCTAGGCAAAGCCATCTCCTCCCATCAGCACTGGGGGGAGGTGGGGGGTGAACTGATGCTTTCTCCATCTTTTCCTTCCCTATTCCTGGCATCCAATCTTGCCCTATATCAGAGAGGACTCTGCTAGAAAACACATAGAGGATAACAGTGGGGTTAATTGCTGGTGGAAAAGGTATTTTAAGGCTGAATACATGGGAGGAACTCAAGGTCCCACATTTTTAACCCCTACTTCAACCACCCCCCAGAAACCCTGTTTTGTTTTTCCTGGAATCCACCAGATATCTCAAGGAGAATCAGCCCCAGGGAAAGCTGCAGGCAGGCTGGAGGACTGAGGAAGCGAATCCAGGCAACTATCATCTGCTCCGTGGGAGAAGAGGCTGGGGAGCTTGGAGGCCTGTTTTTCCCTTAACAGATGCAAGAAAAGAGCCAGAAAAGGTCAGAGATAAATGCAGTCCTCACTTTGTTCTGCATATTCAAAAGAACTTCTCTAAAGAAAGACCCAAAATATATGTGTTCACTCGACCTTTTCCTGTTAGGCACAGGGTTCCAGATACGGAAATGACAGGGTAACCACCGATGAAATTTGGGCAGGTCTTAGCAATAGCAGCTCTTTTGAGCAGGGCCCCCCAAAAGAGTGCATTTCATGCGGGACCCATCAATCTGGATGGAGAAAGGGAAGCTTAGAAACAGTATGTTATATCTTGAAAAATCACTCCCACAAGGGAACAGAAAGTTCACAGGGAGACTGCCAGGAAGGGGAAGGAGAGAGAGACTGGAACACTGTCATCAGAAGCGGCTGGAATTGGAAAGAGTCCAAGACCTCATCATGGCTGACAACCCTGCGCATAATCAGAAATTCCTTTCAATTATGTGGGAAAAGTCTCTTTGCATTGTCAACCCAGAAGCCCCACTAAAGAAATAGCATGAAATGAGTCTCGGGGACATGTCAGTGTGGAAGCAACATCCAATTGCCAATGGTTTGGTTGGGGAAAGACCAGCCGGAGAGATGGGGCTGATAGGAAAATCTCTGGCCCCAAAGCAAAACAGTACCCTCAGAGTAAAGGGACTCTGCCCCCTGGTTTGGCAGTGTAGATAACCATTTTTTCAATGTTAATAAAAAATCTTTAATCCTGTAGCCCTGAAATATCTCTTCTGCCTCAGTTTCCACAATCAAGGAAATAGACTTTTCAACCATACTTCCCACCTTATCCTTCTGTTCACCAAACCAGACTATCTACCATTCCCCAAACATGCCTGGACCTTTCATACTCCTTAGGTCAGGTGTTTCTTCTACCAAGAATCCCATCTGACTCTTAGCAAACCTTATTGTACTTAAAAAACCATCCTTCATGTGGTGTTCAACTACAATTAGTAGACTCTGTCCTACGACACTTTTCACCCTCATAATACCTAGTCCCACATTATATTAGTTTCAGTTAATAACATTAATAATAAAAAATAATAGCTCATATTGATTAAGCTTTATCACCATGCTTCACCCATTTAACCCTTACATAATCTATTGAATAAATAAAGAGTGGCATTATTTAATTCTTTTTTTGCAGAGAAATAAACTGAAGCTTAGCTAGGTAAAATTACTTACAGGCAGTGGCTGGATACAAACCTCAGTCCTCTTGACTTGAGATGCTCTGCTTTTCTTTCTCCTTTAATGTTTGCTTACTATCTATCTACTGAGGAAGAATTGATGCATGCCCATTTTGCAGATCTAGCCCAGAGAAGAAGTTCAGAAAGCTCCTTGTAATGATTGATGCCTTAATGTATAACCATTTTCTTTACTCCATGCATCTTTTCCAAATACTAAACTCTCCACTGCTTGCTTTACGAGTAAATTCATTGATGAGTATAAATACTGGAATGAATTTTCAAAAGGACATGGGATAGGGTTATCTGGTACAGAATTAACAAATGTTCTTGAAAAGAATTGGAAAGGTATCACCTTCTTAGATAAGATCGTGATTGGGAACTAGAGATTCTAAAATTAAGTGCTGTGATGGTTAAATGTTATGATGGTAAAATTAAATGTCATGATGATTACTTCTACCAGTTAACAAAACCTGTATATTAATTGTACAGTCATAGCCTGTTAGATAGGGCTGGAGATGACTCTAAAAACATCTAGTGGAGCTCCTTTATGTCATAGATGGGAAATCTAAGGTGTAGACTGAGGCTAGCCCTTGTTCTTGGTCATTTGGGTAGTTTGTGTCAGAGCTGGACTCAAGTGTGACGACTAGAAAAGACTCGCCCACAAAAGAGACATGGAACACTGGAAACATCTAGTGCTTCTCAAATTTTAGTGTGGATACAAATCAAGTGGGGGTCATATTAACATGCAAATTCTGATTCATTAGACCCAGGTTGCCGGGGGGGCCTCCATTTCTAACAGGCTCCAGGTGATACACTGAGAATGGTCCATGGACTACACATTAGGTAGCAAGGATCTAATCTAGACTACCACTACCCAATAGAAATACAATGGGAGCCACCTATTATTTAAAGTACGTTAGCACTCACATTTTAAAATGTAAGAAAGGGCTAACATTAATTATTAATTTTAATAGTATCATTTATTGAATCTAATATGTATGTAATATTATTTTGACATATAATCAATATAAAACATAATTATATATTCGAAATTTTTTTTATTCTAAGTCTTTGAAATCAGTATGTAGTTTAAATATACAGCACAACTTAGACGTCTCACAGTTCAAATGCTCTGTAGACACATGTGGCGAATGGCTACCAAAGTAGAGAGAACAACTCAGACTATACACTGCTGTCTGTCTCATCTTGTAGTCTTGAAACCCAACTAGACCAGCTCTTTCCTCAGAATAGGGCTCTGCTCTGTCATGTGTCCCTATGACATCCTGCCCAGGTCTGGGCACATATACATACAATCCGTGAAGATTTATTAAATGGTTTCTCTTTGCTCTGACCTCTTACAGAGAGAAAAGAGCCTTTCCCACCATCTTCATACATTTACATTATTCTGCTAGGGGCTCTCTAGTTCCTGCATTGAGTATGACATTAGATTATCAAGTTTCGTTCTGCTTCCAAGAGTCTATGATTTTTATCCTTTCCAACACAAGCTGCACTCATTGTCCTAGATACCCTCTCAGCCTCCTCTTTTTCTTTATCACAAACAGTTCCTACATCCCTCCCTCATTTCCCCTCTTAAAAACTCATTAATCACCTTCACGCTCCCTCTGGAGCCAACGTCAGGCAATTTTCAGATTTAGAGGCTTAAGTGGAACACTGGAGTCTAATAGAGGACAATTGGGGGCACTATATCAGATGCTCCTGTTTCTACATGCCCTCTGGTGTTTATATACGGCCCTGAGAAAAATGGCCCATGGTTAAAGTATGAAGTGCCTCTGGAAGAGTCGAGTGCAGGGTTAAGTGCACAGGCTCTGGGATCAGACAGCCTGTGATCAAATACCATTCAGCGGGGGAGCATATGTCAAGTCTCTAAACTTCAGTGTTTCCAGTAGCTGTGAGCTTTCATGAGACGACCCAAGTAAAGAACTTAAGAGGGTGTCTCTACATAACAGTGCTCAATATGTGGCAGGTGACTATTAAGGTTGGTGTTTTTTGAATTTCAAGGAAGGGACCTGAACTTCATTGCGTGACTCAGCCAGAGGAAAGGCTGTGGCTCAAAAGAACTGAGTACATTTTGGGTTGTGCCTAACTTAGAGCAAAAGTCTTTCTCTTTCACGTTAGACATTTGATCAGTCTAATTTCGAGGCCTTCTAATTCACTCCTTCTCTTAAAATCCTGTTGCCGGATTCGTTCTCCTCACCTCAGTACCCAGCACTCACTGGTGACCATTACCTGGCTCTTTACGAACCTTGTAAAGTGCTGGTTACCTCAGAGAGCACCTGAGTGAGGTCCTAATCCCAAAGCCATGCTCATGCAGTTTGCAAATAGACAACTTCTCCCCTGGAAGAAAGAACAAATAGTTCCTAATTGGCAATCTGCATAATGAGTGGTGCAGCTATGCAAATATAACATTTGGAATAATCTATTAATATCTCAACTGTGATGTCTGTGGGCCACCACTTCCCATGCTAAAGAGTCAGAGCCAAATATTTTCTGACTCCTCTTGAGGTGAGACGAGAGATTGACAAGCTGCTGTCTTCTTAGGGTTCCAATTAGAAATCTGGAGACCACCAGGGTTAGAAAAGATCTCAGAGGCTGTTCAGTTCCTACCCCAAACCCCTTCTCACATTAAGGATGAGGAGTCAAGTCCAGAGAGGCATGGAGACTCCCAGGGTTCCTGTGCTGTTGGTGAGTGAACCAAGGTCACAAACCAGTGGCAGACTCCAGCCTCAGCCCGCCCTGAGAGGACAACACATGTCTCTTTTGCTGACTGGGCTTTTGCTGCTATAAAATGCAGCCTTCTATGTGGAATTATCGCTAGTTCTCCATCACCTGCCTTCCTTCTCTCTTGATTGAACTCCTCTTGCTGATCTGGATTTCTAATCTAGAGAACCAGCTCCTAGGATGGCAGGACAGACAATAGGGAGACTCACACAAAAGCATCTGGTCCTAAACGAGATGGCGGTGGGTACTAACCAAAAGATACAACCCTTGGGTTGGGCTGAGCCCCTCTGCTCTTGAAGTAGAGAATCTCTGGAACATACACACATACACACACACACACACACACACACACACACACACACACAAATAAATAAACTCTCAGATTTACATGGGTAATACTACTAAACCACCAGCATTGGGGGAATGCAGGATCGGCTCTGTGAACAATCCATGACCATATTTCCTTAACCCCTTCCTTGTATCCCATGCTCTCCAGCCAATCTTAGGCAGTCCCACCATTTCTGTCATCCCCGCCCCTTCCCTAGAGGCAACAGTGGCTCCTTCTGTCACCCAAATATCTAACAAGCAGCTGTGCATGTCCACATACCTGCTGACCAGGGAAGGGTAAGAAACTGTAGCTGGGGACAGAGCAATCAGTTAATCAGGCAATTAACCATTGCCCAAGTTGGAAGAGTCACAGTGTGGGTCTGAGAGGTTTGGGCTACATTCTGGCATAAATACTAATAAGCTGTAAGTTCTTGATCTTTCTTTAAGGCACAGGGCAAACAGTTCCTCCTCTCAGATTCTTTCTCTGGACTTGACCTCACTTCTTAGGTTTAATTAGCAGCCCTTCCTCCTGCTCCACCTTGTACAAACCACCATTTTACTTTGTACAATTCATATTTTTTTGAGCTGTTCACATGCCTCTCTTCCAAGCTAGATTGTGAATCTCTTTGTCTCCCGAAGTCCTGAGCATGTTGCACAAGGTCTGTCCCCAATAAATGCTCAGCAAGTGTTTGACAAATGACAGAATGAGTAAATGAAGTCATAAAAACCTCTCCGGATTTCAATTTCCGCATCAGGAAAATGAGGTAGTTGGACTTTCTTGACTTAATTCTATGACTCTAAAATATTATTGAGCACCTGCTGTGTGCTCAAATTCTGCTAAGGGTTACTGAGAAGCAAGGGAAGTATGAAACCTACTCCTAGCTCTCACGTGTCTAGTCGGAAAAACAAACACATTCAGTCCAGAAAATCATTCCAGGTTAAACTGGTTGGTTTTAGTTGATACAATAGAGGTTCAGAAACAAGACAGATCTCTACCAGATGAAGCATTAAAGGATGAGCTCGATGGCATGGTGGTGGGTTGGTGGGCACAAGGTGGGAGCATTCCAAGAGGAGATGATTGTATGAGCCATGGCATGGCTTTGGGGGTCGGCGAAGAAGCCCGTTATCTGCAGAAAAGGAATGGCAACCTCAGGAGCTACAGACCCTGATTTCTGACCGTCGAATCAATAAGAGACATTTACAACTAGATTTTGGTTCTTTTCTCTTGCTCACACCTTAAGCCATTCACTGTATACATACTTCTTCCTAAAAATAGGTTCTTGTGTTTCTATTTTCATAAAACATGTTGTCACACATGCTAGCCCCTCAAACTGTTCCTTTACCTCCAAACACCTTTGAAATGTGGCTTACGTCACTGCCTCCACTGCTTGAATAACCCCATGTAATCTGGCTGCTCCTTCACCATGTTCTGACATTATTTTCAAAGGTCTCCAAAACATCTGTCATTGCCAAATCCCAAAGCTGTTTCTTATTCCTGGTCCTCCTTGACCTCTGACACTATTTGATCTATTGACCACCAGTCTACCTCTTTCAAAATGTCTCCTCTGCTTTCTGTGACTTGCTCAACATTGTCTTTTTCATCACAGAACCTCACTCTCTATCTTTTTTTTACTGCCTTCTTTTCTTCCCCAAATGCAGGAATTCCCCTCACACCACTGAGGACCCCTATCTCTCATCCCTTGATGGTTACATCTCTTCATATAGTATTGGCTTCTACCCAGATGACCTGTAAATCCCTGATCCTAGCCCTAACCCCTATCCCAAGCTTTGGACGTTAGCTTCTGACCACCAATTCATCTCTCAGCCCGGAGTCCTAGCAACACCTCAAAACCAATGTCTAAAACCCAGCTCTTCTTATTTTCTCTTAACCTAGCTCTTTGCCTCACCTCCATTTCTTCCGTTTCCCCTCCCCTTCCAAACCACATTTATGCCAAAGCTTAAGCCTTGTACATTCTCCCTCCTTGGCATTTCAGAGTCATCCTCTTCTTTCCATTTCACATGCCACCCCTTTTCTGGGGGGTATTCTCTACCTGCCCTGTCACTCTCACTTCCAATCCATATAAAACTGCCAGACGCGTCTTTTCTGTCTGTGACTCTAATTATTTCTTCACTCTAGATGAAAGCCTTCTGTAAGTCTCCATTACTTACCACACTTAAATTAAACCCTTGGTCTAGGCAGCCCAGCCTCTGTCTTCTACAGCTGCATCTTCCAGCTTTTCCTTCTACCACTACCTACTCAACCTCCCAGTTACAGGGATCTTTCCAAAGGTATCCCACAAATTCCCATCTCCGTGGCTTTCTCAAGATCATCTGTCTTCCTGGAAAATGCCACCCCCCACAACTACGATAAAAAAGTATGTATCCTTCAAAATTACTGTGAAATTGCCATTTCCGTCTTGAACCCAGAAATTAGTGTAATCTCTCGCTCTTTGTTTCTCCCCAGGCACTTAGATGTTTTACTTTGAATTTACAGTTATTTACCTGTGGGTTCCAAACTAGACAGTGACCTCCTAAGGCTACAGGCTAGGTCTGAGTTGTTTCTGAATTATCCAGCGTATTTAGCACAGTGCCTTAGAAGCTCTCATTAAGAAGGGAATTGAATTGAATTGAACTGAACTGAACTGAATGGAATTACTGGTAAAGAGGTCTGAAAACAGCTCCCTTTATTTTTTTTATCTCCAGAGTAAAATTTTTGGAGAACTACTTCTTGAGAAGAATCTGTGAGCTATAGCACAGTTAACATTAGAATTGAACTTGGATAGCCATCACCGATCTCCAGTAAAAACTGACTGCAAAGACTTCTGGAAGTAGATTTCCCTTTACAACTATGAGATAACATGATAGAGGCAGGTAATTCAGTAGAAAGTGTTTGGGGTTAATTTATCCCTGCATATGCAACTACATTTATGGGCCAACATTTTACTAGTGTTCTTTGGGATATAAAAAATTAGATTATGACCGAGTTCCTGTTCTCAAGTTTAAGATCATAATAGAACTCTCTGAGAAGAGGATCCATGTCTGTTTTATTTACCAAGGTACCCAGAGAATCTGGAAAATATAAGTGTGAAATACATTTTTATTGAATGAATCTAATGAGGAGAAAAAGATGACCGAAGAGTTAATTATATTAAAAACCAAGGTAGCAAATGATCAAATGAAAACCACAAGATAGAAAAGTGACTGCATCTTACGAACTCTTGAATTTCCCACCCTACCCTCACCCCTATAAAGTCTAGCACAGTGTCTGGAACAACTCAAATGTGCATGTTAGAGATGGAACAACCACAGGTGTCATGGAAAACAAACTTCCACCTGGTATAGGATCTGCTCTCAGGTGTCTTTGACAAAATAGCCTCTAGGTTCTACTTAAATTACCTCAAGAATAGTAAGTTCACTGACATCTCCATGTTAAAAAGACAATTTCCATATTGAGCCAAAAGCTGACTTCTTATAAATCCACCCACTGGTCCTAATTCTGCCTCCAAAGTAATATAGTGAAGGCCTATTTCCTCTTTTGTATGATGGTCTTTCCCACGTTTGATGACAGCTATCATGATGCCACCATGTGAACTACTCTCCAGGCTAACTGCCCCCGCCCGCATTCCCTCAACCATTCTGCCCACGACCTTGTTTCAAAGCCACTCTTCATCATCATTATTCTCCTCTGAAAGTGTTACAAGTACCCACTGATTCTCTAAAATGTGATTCCTACCTGCTCTATCTGAGCTGTTCACCTTCTATAATCCAAGCCCCATCCACCTCTTAATGAGGTCTAAGAGCACACCAGATTTTACCAAAGCTTCATCGTTTGTTCACACTAAGTGTATCATTATGTAAAAACTCCATTTTAGGTAAAATCCTCCTGACCAAGTTTCCCATCTCCGAATTTTGCTGTTATCATCGGACTTGACAATGGCAAAAGAAATGTTGTGCATGTACTCCATTTTATGCATAGATTTATAGGAGTGATAAGGTAGATAAGGAAAGCTCTCCAAAAACTAACTAAGGACCCTATGTAAACCACTTTCCATCTCACCTGCCAAATGGCACAGTAATGCCCATCCCACTTTCTTCACTAGAGGGATATAAGGCTCAAATAAGATCCTTAGATTCAAAAGGAATTTGAGTTTTTGAAATAGAGACTGAAATAGAAATTATTAAGATGATTCATTCTCCTTAAACCGCAGTGCCTTGCACCTATCTCCTGGTGGCTGCCACTGCACTCTTTGGGCCTCTCTCCTATGGTTAACCTTGTACAGTACTGCAGTGCCCTGGAAAGAACAAAGGGCCAGATACTACAAGGTCAGTCCCTATTAACTGTGTGACCATGACATCTCATTTACCCTTATGGAAATTGTCAATGTCCTCCAGCCAAAGACCCCCAGGGACACATGTATAGTTGAACATGTTGGGTTTCTTACTCGTTGCAGCAAAGAAGACTGCACATCATGGGGAATCGTGGGTCATCTCAGAAATAGGGTGTGGAAAGAACCATTATAGAATTTGGGCCTTGGCTGGGAGATTTAAAAATAGGGCCCAAGGAAATAAAGGCTTGCACTAGATTGGATGCTGTCAGAAAATGGAGAAAAGTCTATGATTGGGTATCTTAGTAAATCTTCTCTACAATAAGAATAAGAATAAATCTAAAAATGGTAAAGAAATCACTCATTTTACCCCAAAGAGGGAGGTGTTTAGTATTTGTGAGTGGCATGGTGGCCTGATTTTTGTCTATATTTAGACAGAATTATGAAGTGTCCTTGCTTTGTCTTATTTTATCATGTCTCAGAATAATCTTGTCTGAAGTTAGTATTTTTTATGTTCAATGGGAGAATAACATGACATAACTGTGAGTGCTAGACCAGCTTTCAGATGTCAGGGGCTGCTCTTATTTTCTTTATAAAAAAATAATTTTAACTATTGTTAACTTGCTTGAATCTCAGTTACCCCATCTAGAAAACAAAAATAACTCTTAGCATTGTGGCCAGGGATCAAAAGTGGTAATATCTGTAAAAATGCTTTGTCAACTCTGCAGTTGTTTGAAGCTGCCTTTCTCATCTCTGGTATCCAGGATCTATAACCTATAGATACTGAGTTTTCCTGAGCTCTATTAGGTCATCACCCCTCAGGAGAAAAAAATCTTACCTATAGCCTCATAACTTGAGTCCTCTGGGGAAACTGCTCTTGAACTCTTCTGATAAACCTCTTTCCACAGATGAAGTCAACCAGTTTTCTGCATTTGTTAGACACTTACTTATCTCCTCCCCCAGCTGGAGCCTAGTTCTCTGGTAGAGCAAGACATAGAAGGCCTGACTCCATCTTCCCACATAATGTGGTTTGATAATGACACTTGGTGTACAAGGTGTGATCAAACAGTATGGTGAATGTTTAAATTTTTTAAAAAATTACTACAGTAAAAGACACATTGCCATTAATCCCCCTAAAAATACTCCTCCCTGCTTCGAGCACACTTATTTCATCATTCTTGCCACTTTCTGAAGCCGTTCTGGAAGTCGTCTTTCGTGAGTATCTTTAGTTGTGCTGTTGTGGCTGCCTCGATGTCCTGAATTCTTTTGACTTTGAGGAAGAGCCAGAAGTCACATGGTGCCAGATCCTGTGAATAAGGTGGATAAGAATACACTGTAATGTTTTTATTTGACACAAATTGCCATATACCAGAAGCGATGTGTGACACAGAGTGTTGTCATGATGGAGGATGGTTTACACACAATTTAAAACACACCTTCTCTCAACACACTTTCTCACACCTGACTGACTGCACCGAACAAGTTGAAACTTGTCACACACTGTTACTAAGGTTTGATACGCTGCTTCCTATATTGAAGATCCCTGCCTTTCCATTGGATGGCGCTCGGCGGCAGCATTCACCATATTTTGTGATCACAACAGAAAGGCTCCGTGTCATGCATCACTTCTGGTACAGCAATTTCTGTCAAATAAAAACATGACAGTGTGTCCTCATCGACCTTATTCACTGGATCTGGCACCGTGTGACTCCTGGCTCTTCCCAAAAGTCAAAATGATTCAGGACATCGAGGCAGCCATGACAGCACAACTGAAGACACTCAGGAAAGAGGACTTCCAGAATCGCTTGAGAAAGTGGCAAGAATGATGGGATAAGTGTGTTCGAAGCAAGGAGGGGAGGGTTTTTTTAGGGGGATTAATGGCACTATGTCTTTTACTGTAATAAATTTTTATGTAAACATTCATCATATTTTTCTATCGCACCTCATACATTTGGTTAATAAATAATTGTACTCTTCAAACCAAAACATCATTGGATGTTAGATTTGGAAGACACAAGACATATTTTTGACCAAGCCTCTTATTTTATAGTTGAGGAAGTTAAGGATCAGGAAAGGAAAGACCTCCTGAGTTTAGTTTTCTGTGGTCTTTTGACCACAGTCATCCCAAACTGTGTAAGCCACAAAGATACAAGACTGAATTTCGTAATTCCCTTCGCTTTTAGATCCTGACCTGAGTCAATTGAGGGCTTCAACACTTGAGTCAATATTTTATTTTTTTTCTTCTTCAATGTGTCTTGGGCATAGCTCTTAGGGATCCAATAATATGGACTATAAACTTGTTAAGGGACAGATTGGCTAGAGATAAATTGTGATTTCAACTCAATTCAAATAACATTTGGGAGTGATACTTGTTCTAGATGCTGGGAATATAGAAAAGAATTAAACACAAGCTCTCCCTCCAGAGCGCTTGTATTTTTACAGAAAAGATAATACATGGCAGAATGTATTGAGTAGTATAATGTGTGCCAAGGACAGAGGGGTTTAGTTCTACCTGAAGGTATAGGGAAGACTGTGCAAAACAGGCATTTAGGCTTGAGTTAATCTATATGACTTGGTCTGCAATACACCCAGCTGCCACATTATGTCTCCCAGATTCGCCACAATGCTTACCTCTCTCCACACCACTTTTGCTACCTGGAAACTAAATGATTACCTACCCTCCTTATTAGAAAGAACCATATACCCCTATGGGTCAGAGTGAGCTTAAGTGAGGTGTCATTAGTCCCTGAAATATTTGTATTTTAGGCCTAAACTCTGTGTAAAGAACTTACGGAAGTTCTAGGCACTTGGTAGGCACTTCTTATATACTTCTGACTGATTAGATAACACCAGTATTTTTAGATGTCTCTGTTTATACTTCGTGTAGTTCTTTTGAAAAGAGCTGCTAGATCCCCATTTGTTCTATGACCAGAGCAGTTCTTGCACAATATATGGCCAAGGAAGAGTTTATTTTAGAACTGCAAAAAAACTTTCAGATTGTCCATTCCAGGGGTGGCAAACAGTTTTATTATCCATAGAAAGCTTTATTTGGTTGATAATGACTATTTCAAATAGTACTGAGAAAGATTTTGAGTCTCGTTCAGTAGGAAAGAGTACCCTGATCTACTAACACTATATGCTGTGGGCATAGGCTGCCTTGTTTCATTTGTGCTACACATGTACCTTCTCTGATGTATTCCAATGCCTGCATTTGACAGAAGATCAAATTAAAAACTAGAATGGGAAAGTGACTTACCCAAGATCGCACCATGGGTTAGTAAGAAAAGTAGGACCTAGACCCAGGTCTCCTGATTCCAAACATATTGCTTTTCCCATAATCCCATGCAGCTTTCAGAAGCACCTGGGATATTCTATGCTGGCTGTCTGTGGAAAATAAAGGAAATTGACCCATTGTGTACTAAAACAGCTCAGCTCAAGGTGGAAAACACAGTGAGCATATTGGAACCTCCTTCAGCCAAGGCACTTCAAAACTCCATCCAGCTCATTGAACCTCAGAGGCTGAGAGCTAAAATGGGCTTAGCCAGTGTAAGAGTCTTTTCTACAGCTTCCCTGATGGTCCCAAACAAAATTTTGATATAGGCCAGGTTTATATTTGTTACGCTTTCCTCTTCCTTGCCTTCTCGCCTCTGGCCAACTTCCTGGGACTCCTTTCACAGGCTTCAAACCTTCATGGTTTTCAAACTATGGTATTCAAACTTTCATGATGCTCTCGGTCCAATGTCACCTTCAATCTTGCCCCAAGTTGTTCCATAATTTAAAATGTCTAAACACCGTCCCTCCTTAGTGTTATTGAAGAACACTCTGAAAAATGTCCTTGGGTGGCTGCCCTAAGCTGTTTTTCTGGGCTTCTTTATCTTCTCTACTTCTGGACCCATCTACTCCCTCCCTTTTTCTCCCTGCAGCCCCCAAGGGGCCTCTGACACTGAGGGGGGTTGAGAAGCATGAGTGAGGTTAATCTGAGATTCATGTGCAGGATGGACTTGAGAAGGACCAATATCAAGAGTAAATCCCCAGAAAATGAACAAAAGTTTAGGGAGCCAAGGAGTGTCTCTGGGTGGAGCAGAGGGGAAGAGAACTGTTCTTATATCCAAGACATGCTAGATAGCATAGGTACTACACAGGGAAATAGAGATTGGACATAAATTACATTTGTTTGAAAATAAGAGAGCTAAGATTAGAAGCCTTTGCACTGTCTGTTAAGCCCCTGGGACCTAACGCGCTGCACTAAACGGAGGAATAAAGCTTGAGGGAGACACATAGACCCTCTCCTCTGCTGGCTGTGACATGCTGGCTTCACCTCCAGCAGGTGATTTCACATCGAAGTGAAGAGCAGCACGGACCTTCCTAGGACCAGCCTGGGAATCCATGAACAAGTCTTCTTGTTATAAAGTGAAAGGATCAAACCTTTGCTTTCTAAAGGGCTTCATAGTTGTTAATATTTTCTACGTTCTTCAGTGGAAATCAGCCCACAGACTTCATAAAGGAAACATTTCCCACTTTCATGGGGCTGCAGAGGATGCCCCAGAGATACCCCCAACCTGCTTTGGCTTGTCTCTGAATAAAGGCATGGATTTAGGATTGACTGTTAGGCACTGCTGCCCTCTGCTGGGTGGTATGTAGCCAACTGCCCCCACAAAATGCTCTGTCCACCCCCCAGCTGCCTAGCTGCTACTTATATACACCCCATCTTGCATTTCATGTTCAAGTGGAAAACCACAAGGAAACTGAGGACCCAGAAATTGTGTGTAGATGTGTGTGTTTGGGAGAAAGTGGCCTGTAGGTATAAACGCAAATGGCAGTTGTCCTCAATTAGGTGAAAGCTCCTCTATGACTTGAGTGAGACCAGACCTTAACCAAGGTCTCGTTCAACTGAAAAAGCATTCGCTGATAACCAGCATGATGGCACCTTCAGGCAAAGATGACCTGGGGGCTTTCAAACTTCACCTGCCTTTTGTTATAGACAACTAAAACACAGAAGCAAAATAGGAATAATTGGATGGCAGGGGAACATCAGGATATTATAATTGTTCTCCTTGGAGATGAAAGGGGAAGCTGAAAAACATCTGCATGCTGAAATCTGCTCCAATGTGCTAAGTGGGCCAAGAAAACCTGCAACCACGAAGTGGGGCTAATTTACTGCTCTAATCACCAGCATCCAATCTGAAGCCAGACATTATCTTAAAGTACACACCAGTTCCAGGTGGTACACAGCAAATGTTTGATTAGTGCTACCAAAATCCCTGCAACTTGATAACACTTCTGAGTGCGCAGGAATCACGGGGCTGCACACTGATGGAGCTGGGCTGCTCCTGGCTCCGCTGCAAGCTGTTAGCCTTTGGGTCACAATCTTCCTAAGAAACACAGCCCAGCCCGTCTTCCCAGGGTGCTGAGACAGCGAGTTTAAACAGGAGAAAGAAAGAGAGAGAGAGAGAGAGAGAGAGAGAGAGAGAGAGAGAGAGAGAGAGACCCGGCAAAGAGGTAGAATTAGTAGATGAGGAAGAACCAGATTATTTCCAGTGAGGCTTGAAAATGGAATAGAGAGAATATGGGACTAAAAACCCATATAGTAGCCAATATGTTCCAGGTTCCAGATATTTTTTATATCATTCATCCTCATGCAATGGTACATAGTTACTATCACTAGCTTCCTATATTGCCGATGAGAGAACTGAGGAGCAGATACTTTAAGTGACTCACCTAAAATATCTTAGCTAGAAAATTATGGAGCCATCATTTGAACCCAGGACTGACTTAAAAGCCTTCTAAGTAAATAGCTCTGGAGGAACAGGGGTTCACGTGAGGTAACACAGATGTTAAGGTGTCCTAGAGGTTACCTAGAAAAACAAAGGAGGAATGTAGATCAGTCAGCGGCTTCAGAAAAGATGGAAATGAATAGACTCGAGGCAGCTGTGGCCATCACTAAGCTCCTGCCATGTGCCCAGGACTGTGTTAGGTGCTGTGGGTGAAGCAGAAGCCGCAGTGACTGCCCCCAAGGAGCTCAGAGCTCGGGGTCTGTTTGAGAGATTGGCCCAGAAATGAGAGGTGCTACGGGATTCCACGTTGAGAACTGCACGGACAAGGAAGGACGATCAGATGGTCAGCAGAGACAAGAGCATAAGCCAAATAGTAGAGGCGAAAGCGATGGTGGTGAGCGGTTCTGGGGTAAACGCGGAGGCCCTGATGAGAAGTTACATCTGTCTAGCTAGAGTTGCTTCAGAAGTGCAGCTGGAAACTACCTCTGGCCAGCTTTTAACACCCCAACCAAAGGGTCAGATATCTCATGGAAATTTCGTATCCAACACCCACAGATGGGAAAACTGAAGGGAGGGTCTGGGTAGAGTGAGGATTGGTGACAAGGAACTCAATTTCCATGACACCTGTCGTTAGAGCTGTTCCTTTCAGTGTCTTCTAGAATTAAGACCTCAAGAGGGTCTTGGAGAACCCGAGCCAACCACAGTCTTGTAGTCCAAAGGCACACAGCTCCCCCTAAAGGGCCCAAGCATCGTCTCTGTACCTGGATTCCCCATGAGCGCTTACCTAGCTGGGTCCCTTCTGGAAAGGCTTGCTTCCTGCTCAGCAGCAGTGGGCACAGCTGCATTAACAGATTAACTGAGTCTTGCTACCACAAAACTCTAGACTCACCCTCCAGTCATCTACTAAGATGCCTCTTAGAAGCAGAACGTCACTGGTTGACAGTACAGACTCCGAGGTCAGGCTTGCGTTTGAGCCTTTGCAGCGACACCAACCGGCCATGGGACCTTGAATATGTTGCTTGACCTCACAAAGCCTTGGTTTCCTCAACTGTAGAATCGGGATGATGATAGTACCTACCGCCCAAGGACATTGTACACATTGATGGCAATAGTGCATGCAAACCACTTAGCACGTAACCAGATCCGTAGTGAGGACGTGTCGTAAATAGCAGCTTGTTTAGTAGTATGATTGTGATTCAATCGGAATTATTTTCCGTGAGCCTTCTGTGAATGTTAACTCTCTCTCCCTCCAGACATGGGTTCAAACTGTTTCTAGAATGCTCTTGTCTGAATTCTTCTTTTTCTCCAAACTGGTCCCAGCCAAGTGACCCCTGTGTTCATTTGGGCCTTCACTAATACTCTACATATTAAGGAATCTCTCTCCACAAGAATTTTGTTATATCTCCCTTATAACTTTCTCCCTTATAGTATAGTCACTTATGGCCATGTCCCATTTCTATCTTATGAGGACAAGTTCCCTGTCTCAGTCAAAATAGGCGAGGCTACGCCGCAGCATCAAATGACCCCCAATCTCAAAGGTTTCAAAGAGTAAAGGCTTTTGTCTCACTTGTGCCCCTTGTCTGTCATCTAAAGGGCTCTGCTCATGACAGTCACTCAGGGGCCAGGCTAATGGAGCAGTCACCGTCTCATACTCTGCTGGTCACCAGGCACAAAGAAAATGACATGGACGGGCCTAGGGAACATTATGTTAAGTGAAATAAGTCAGACTGAGAAAGACAAATACTATATGATCTCACTTATACGTGGAATTTAAAGAACAGAATAAATGAGCAAACAAAACAGAAATAGACTCAGAGATACAGAGAAAAAACC
This sequence comes from Rhinolophus sinicus, assembly GCF_036562045.2. Taxonomy (NCBI): domain Eukaryota; kingdom Metazoa; phylum Chordata; class Mammalia; order Chiroptera; family Rhinolophidae; genus Rhinolophus; species Rhinolophus sinicus. Next base: position 22,744,570 of record NC_133758.1, on the reverse strand, counting down.
GACGGTTGCTAGATGTGAGGGGTTTGGGGGATGGGAAAGAAGGTGAAGGGATTAGAAAGTACAAATTGATAGTTATAAAATAGTCACAGGGATGTGAAATACAGAATGAGGAATATGATCAATAATATTGTAAAGATTATGTAAGGTGTCAGATGGGCACTGGACTTACCGGGGGAATCACTTCATGGAATGTGTGGATGCCTGACCACTGCTATGCACCTGAGGCTGAAGTAGAATAGTATTGAATGTCAACTATAATTATATATACAGAGGGTGCCAAAAATGCATACACATTTGAGGAAAGGAAAAAAGTGTATTAATTATAACACTCAATATATACCAATAACAAAAGATGAATACAAGTCAGGTTTGACGTCTGCAATTACAAGAGGTGCTCAAAGTGGTTACCATCAGCATCCAGACACTTCTGATTACGGCGAACTACTGCTTGAGTATAGATAATGACTCTTAAAATGTGTATACATTTTTTGGCACCCCCAATATATATATATATATTACATCCCATGAATATATATATATATATGCTGTATTTTACATCCCATGAATTTATATATATGTGTGTGTGTGTGTGTGTATATATATATATATATATATATATATATATATTCATGGGATATAAAGTACAGCATAGGGAATATAGTCAATGATATTGTAATAACTGTGTACGATGTCAGAGGGGTAGTAGATTAGGGGGGTTATCACTTGGTGAGGGGTGTAAATGCTATTATGTTGCTTTGTACATCTGAAACTAATTTAAAAAAAAGAAAAAGAATAAAGAAAAGAGAGCTCTGGAAGGTCTCACACCAGCACTGATTGCACCCGCCTGGAAGTAACACACATGACTTCTTGCTACAACTCATTACCAAATTAGTTACATGCCCTGCCCCCAAGACCACCATACCAGTGCCTCCTCACCCCCAAGGTGAGGAGAACCATGTATTGGTGAGAATGAGTGAGCACTACCACATTCCTGAAAAGCAAAGGCAATCTCTAATTCCACTTTGCACCCCCATATACATTTACCCAGAAGTGTGCCTTATACATAGTAAGTGCACAGGAGACATTTTTGAGTGAATAACTGAATGAAAATATTTGTTGGCAATTATGTTACGTCTCCCAATAAAGATCAATGCCTTAGATCAAAAATCTCTTAATGCCTGTATGTAGAAATTTCAGATATCCTCAGGGCAAGTCAGAAGCGGTGGTATTTGGGTAGAGGACACAATTTTATTTCCCTCCTATTCACACCATGTGTTTTTAAATGTAAAAAGGTGTATGAATTATGATGACAATGAGTAACTGAGAAGGATTAATTGCCCTCAGGAAATTGATTCATCCATGAGATAGCGTTTACACATGACATAGCTGGAAGACACTCCACACCTACTTAGAAAATGCATTGAAGTCCATACACAGTGTGTCCATGGGAGGAAGTGACAAATAAATGAGTCCTTTTTGAGGTCAGGTTATATGGGAAAAGGTCATTCTTAACCTAAAATTTAGAAGCAATGTGCAGCTTGGGAAGGCTCAAAGGATGAAAGTCCTGGATCTTCTAAAGCTTACCTTGTTCATATCTCAAAAAAAACGTAAACCTGAAATGAGGCCTTACTTTATCACAGGTGGAGAATAGTTTCACTCCTTAGCTCTTGACAACAGGAGATATTATAATTATTTCAGAGCTTCTTCCATTCCTTCCTGGCAGCTGGGGTCCCTCTGGCCATTTTCCTTCAGTGCCCCCAGGCTGGGAGTACCTGGGGTGAAATTTTTATATACCAGGGATACCAAAAAAAATGTATACACACGACTTGTATTCATCTTTTGTTATCGGTATATATTGAGTATTACAATTTTAATCGTTCTTTCCCCTTTCTTAACATGTATATACTTTTTTCGGCACCCTCTGTATATCTAGATACAGAATCTCAAACCCTTCATTTCCAACAACCCTCTTCATATTCCCCAAGAGAATATTTAAAAAATGGAAATTTCACCCATGTTTCTCATTCCAGATGCTAGCTAGCAAGAAGAGCATCTTGGCCCTTGCATAGAGAAGAGGTACAAATCACAAACTCCTCCATTATGATCTGGGAATATAGAGGGGATGTAAAGGCCACAGGTGCACACAAATAAGCATTTACATGAGATAGAGCTATAAAGCCAAGGAATCCCTATACATCCAAATGTAGGTTAGCTCCTTCAGAGGAGGCATGCCGGTGTTCTAGAAGCATCTAATGAGGATTAAAACAATATTGAATAAATACTTAAGGGAAGACAGAAGTAAAATAGTCATGTATATAAATATGTGCATATAGACACACAGTTATCTGGCATGCATGAAAAGAAGATTTAAACCTTTGAAAGGTAAAACCTTTTGATTTCAAATAATTTGGATAGAAATCTTTCTGAAACACAGGACACAAGTGTGAGCCCTGGTGTATAGAAGAAATTGATGGGCCTGAAGCTATTTGCTGGTGATAGAGATCGTCTTTCTGACCAATTATTGGCTGGCTGTGGAAGCTTATGCTTGAGTGGTGCAACAGAATGGGTGCTAACTCCAGGGCAGGCTTGCAACTGATTTTCTTCACTAAATTTTGATGCTTTATCATTTTTCTTTCTTATAAATATGGACTACAGATTCCATCTTCTTATTTCTTGAGCCATGGAACATAGCTCTCTGTCTCCAAACGTAATGGTCAAACCAGTGAGCAAACTGAGCTTTTCCAAAAGGATTGTCTCATTTTTCATCAAGTCACGCTATTCCACCTATTCAAGGACTGACTGACCATTTTTTGCAGTATAAAAAGCATTTTTCTTGAAGCTACTCTCAGGGTCCCAAAGCAACTTCAACCAGTATTCTGTTTCCCTTGGATTAAGTTAATGGGTAAACATTGCACAATTGTGACCTTTTGTTACAAACGGTTTCTCAAACAGATGTTCACCTACAGAATTAAAAGCTGCTTTATAGTTGAGGAAATTTGTTTTCAGGTGCCAGAGGGCAAGACAAGCCTTAGGCAAAATAAGAAAATTGGCAAAGTTTGGCATACCTTGCTTAATGATTCTCTCCTTTCTCTCCTTTTTCCTGAGCCCACTGCCCCACGCTCACCCCCAGTCTTAAAGATCTGTATATTAAATCCCACATTCACTCTAGCAGAAATGTTGACCTTGCTAAAAGACCTTGCGTCTTGACAGATATTCAAACGTCAGGCTAAAAGATCATTGTGGCATACAAAAGGTCCTTCAGTGTTTTGGAGAGAATTTGAGAGGAGGAAAGGGACTTGCCATAGGTCCTAGAGCTGCAGAACACAAGTGGTCCCTTAGTTTTCCTACATACGAGGCTACAGGCAGGAGAAGTGTGACATACAGTCTGGGAGGAAACCGAGTTCTGGGGCAGGCAGTGACATGTCCAGGTGGTGCTCAAGAGGGACGTCTGTTTGTCCTGCTTCCTCTGTTCCTACCTGCTGTCGTCTCCCTGGACTTCATGAGGCAAGTCGTGAGTCATCTCAGGCAGTATCTCATCACTGCCTAATGTGCATGGAGGCCTCCAAGAACGGAATGATCACGTAATCTTTCAGTTGACCAAGCTTCATGGAGGGGGTGGTGCTCCATTATACTATGTGCCCTACACCCTTGTCAGTGAATTCATTCATAAAGTCATTAAACAAATGTTCCCTGAGCATCTACTAAGTGCCCGGCACTTTTCCAGTAGTGAGCAAAGAGACAAAAATCCAACTCTACTATTACATATTATTATCTGAGAGAAATAGTACAGTGTACAAATAAAATGGGGTATATACAGAATGTCAGGGAAGGGGGTTAGGATGTGAATTAAATGGGGGGTGTGATTTTAGCAGGGGGTGGTCAGGTCTGAAACCCCTAAAGAAAGTGACATCAGTTGCTACCTGCGATGAACGGCCACTGGGACCAGGCATACACAGATCCCCTTTCACACAGCTCATTGAACTCTCACAGTAACCTGGAAGACAGTCAATATTGCTGTGTCTGTTTCACAAATGAGGGAAGCAACATTCAAAGACACTAAATACCTTAACAGGACACACAGAAAGGAGTGAAAGTAGCATCCACACCCCAGAATCCTGACCACTGGGCTGCAACACCTGGGAATGGGCAAAACCACCACCCAAGGCCATTTGGCCCCCTCAGGGGACCTCAGGACACGCTCTCACAACTTCCCTCACCCCAACATACACACATGCTTTTCACCTGTACTTGCTGGTTTTGTACTTTTTATTTAAGTATTTAATGTTGTTTGATTTATATAAACTCTTGTTGCTAAATGTTTAGAAGGAGGAGAATTGGGAGGGAAAAAAAAAACACCCAAAAAACAGAGTTGACTGGTCCCAAGGAAAGCTTGAGCCAACGAAAACCTTGTTGCTTCACAACACAGCATGGTCATCAACGTGCAGAATGGTGACCGGCAGTTCACCGTAAAATGTCAGAATACATTTAATAGCTCTGTTTAAGATGGACCAGAGTAGAATAACATATTTTTAAGAGATTTCCCCTAAAATGGTCATTGCATACGGTATTTGCTTTAACTGGCACCATGCTTACATAAAGAATTCGCTTAGATCTAAAATGCTGAAGTAAGGTATCATTTTGTATGACTATATACTTCATATCTGAACCTTTGAACATATGTCCACACCTTTATATGCAAATATGTATGTATATAGTTTTTCTATCTCACTCTGAAATAAAAATACATAGACAATTAGAAACTCCAGTTTTTATTTAAATTGGATTAAACATTTTCTTTTTAAGAGCACATTTCCTTTCTAATAACGTGACTCACCTTACTTTGTTTTTTAAGCAGTGAATTCTTCGTAAAAGAAGATAGAACATGAAAGAGTTTCCCTCATCAGCTCCTTTAGCATTCTTTCTACAAAAACACTTGACTGGATGGATATCTTTTCCTCTCTCAATGTCCCCCCTTATACCTAAGTGATAATACTGCTTAATATCAATTTTATATGTTGATACATTTTAGGGCTATTTCTTAGGCATAGTATTAAACTATATTTAAAATAACTTAAAAGAGTCTAAGAAGACCCAAACTCCTAAACATGCCTTGCCCCTTTCTGCCAGCTCAGGCCTGAAATTTTGCCAGTAATTGATTGACTCCTTTGATGGAAGCGTTGTCCTCTGCAGCATACATTTATGACATGTAAGCACTCCTAGGAGAGGTGACATGTTACTGGCTTTAATGGAAAAGCATATGTCCGTTCATTTTTCTGCATAGAAAAGTCTGTAACCATAGGCTGGCCCTGTGTAGCATGGAAGCCCAAGTCTGGAACAAGACAACAGTCAGAAACTTTTGAAGGTCTGCTGGCTCAAGAGGGTGGGAGAGAGTCTGAAGTTCTTGAGAGTAACAGAAACGTTAGGAGTGGGCCCAGCTCATTCACTCTCACTCGGCCTCCTCCAAGTTGTCTGAGGGAGCACCCAGCTTGCTCTCTTCCCCACCCCTTTTTGCACGGCTCTGGCCTGCTTTGTAGGCTGGATGCTCAACACTCACCATTTTTCTTGTCAGTTATTCATATCAAAGTGAAAGCCGATACTCACAACCGGCCACACACCTTATAAGCAATATGACCCTATGGAATCCTCCCCAAAGCTTTCCAAGGTATTAGCATCCCTGCGTTACAGAAGAGAAAACAGATACCAGGGTCTCACCATTAGTAAGTGATGAGTGTGGGTTCCAGACTCAGGTCTAAATGGCTCCAGGCTCTCAGAGGGTCTCAATTCATTCAAGTTTGCCTACTTAAGGCACCTCAGTATTTTATCAGTTGCTTTCTTAAAGAAACCATGAACATTATGAACATTAAATACTTTTTCGTGCTGTGATGCAGTGATATTTTCACTGGTCCAAGTTGATGGGGCCAATCAAACTGTGAACGGAAAATTCTTGTGTCTCCTTCTTCTCATTGTTCTGCTGTGTACCGGGCGGCCAGGAGTCACTTTGCATTGTCATCAGTTTGCTACTTTGGACATCCCCATTCCTCTTAATTGACTTCGTATCATCTCTTATGTTGCTGGAAATCAAGGAATCAGGCTCTTTAAACTTGTGTGTAGATCAAAAGTAAAGAGACACTGAACCAAGCTCTCAGCCTTCACTACAAATAAACATGAGATCTGTAGCATCCTTTGCAATTCATGGTGTCTTGGTTGTTTTAAATTTAGAATCACAAACTGTCCAAGTAGAAATTACTTTTAAGACATCATTTTCTTTTATAATGGCTGTTCTAACAGGTAGGACATATGTCTCATTATGGTTTTGATTTGCATTTCCCTGATGATTAGTAATGTTGAGCAAGTTTTCACATACCTGGTAGCCGTTATATGTCCTTCTTTAGAAAAATGTCTATCTAAGTCCTTTGCCCATTTTTTATTCAGGTTATTTGCTTTTTGTTCTTGAGTTGTAGGAATTCCTTATATATTTTTGGATATTACCTCCTTGTCAGTTTGCAAATATTTTCTCCCATTCCATAAGCTGCCTCTGTTGATTGTTTCCTTTGCTGAAATTGCAACCCTTGTGCACTGTTAATGAGAATCTAAGATGGTGCCACCACTATGGAAAACAGTATGGAGGGTCCTCAAAAAAATTAAAGATAAAACTACTATATGATCCAGCAATGTCACTTCCAGGTATTTATTTTAAAAATTTGAAATCAGGATCTCAAAGAAATATTTGCACTTTATGCTCATTGCAGCTAAGAGATAAACACAACCTAGATGTCTATCAATGGATGAATGGGTTTTTAAAATGTGATACACATGTACAGTAGAATATTATTCAGCCTTAAATATGAAAGAAATCTTGTTACATGCTACAACATTGCTAAAACTTGAGGACATTAGGCTAGGTGAAATAAGCCAGTCGCAGGACAGAAATTTATGATTCTGCTTATAGGAGGTATCTAAAGTAGTCAAACTCTTCGAAGAAGTAGAACGGTGGTTGCCAGGGCTAGAGGGAGGAGGAATTGGAAGTTGTTCTTCAATGGGGTACAGAGTTTTAGTCATGCGAGATGAAAAGCTTCTAGAAGTCTACACAACAACGTGCATATAGTTAACAATCCTGTCATATATACTTAAGAATTTGTAAAAGTATATTTCATGTTATGTGTTTTCACCACAATGAGAGAAGGGAGAAAAGGAAGGGAGGGGAGGGAAGGCTCTTCTTTTACTGATGAAGACACCGAGGCTTGGAAAGTAGGTAGCTTTCCAGAATCACAAAGCTAGTTATAGAAAGAACCAGAACCGGAGCCTACCCACTGAGAGATCTACTGTGTGTGCGAGGATTGCTGCCTCCCTTAGCCCTCCTTCCTCCTGCAGGGCTCTCAGGGAGAAACCCAAGAGCTGAGAGCTCAGATGCATCAAATCTGGAGTTGGAAAGGACATGTAGCCACAGCCACTTGAATCCAACCTGCTGCCTGATGGAGAAATGTCACCCAAAACATCTCTGACAGCCAATCCACCAACTTCTGCCTCGATAAATTGATGAGCTGCTCATCATTGGCAAGGAGCTCACTTCATGTTGAACAGCGATGATTTGTAGGAAATTATTTCTTATGAGAAATTGCAGTCTAATCCTTATATCGTCCATTCATTTATTCCAGGCTTACTTTATGGATTCCCAGGGAAGAAATTGTTCCTTTTCTTCCATATGGGAAGCTTTCAAATATTTGAAGACAACTAAATTATGTTCCTATACATCTTTTCCCCGAGTTGGGTTGGGTCTCTCAAGCCACAGGTCATGCGTGATGTGGTTTCCAGATCTCTTATCACCCTAACCATTCTGATCACTCTCTGCCACACAAATGCTAGTTTGTTCAGGCTCTTCTTCAAGTAGTGCTCTCAGCACTAAACATGCTGTTTTAGATTTGATCAAACCTATGTATTCATCCCCATCTTTGTCTGGATACTGTACTAATTGCAGGACCTAAGGGAACAATAGATATTTGGCAAGCATATCCCACAACTTGGATATGAAGCATTTCTGGCCAAATAAATCATTCCTTAATCTTTTTTCGCTTAACTTCTGGCAAGTCAGTTTAGTTACATTGCAGTTGTGCAGTTGTTTTGTTGTTATTGTTGTTGTTTTAAGTTTAGATCTTTACATTAATCCTTATTAAATTTTATTTTATTCTGCATCTATCTCTTATACAGAGAACTTTTTGTCTTCCAGTAGCTCGCCTTATCAGATCTGTGTTATTTTATAATCCTTCTTTCCATCCTTCATACAAGCCATTGATAAAACTGCTGACCACATGTCAAGGGCAGAGTCCTGTGGAACTCGACTAGAGACTTTTCTCCATCTTTATATCTGTCTGGTAACGAATACTCCATCAATTATTTACTCAGATACATATTCATACAATACTAACATCCATGTTGTTCCTCCTGCTTGTCCAAACATACTCACAAATTTTCAGAATCCCTTCTTTTGTCTTTTACTTTCTATTTTTCATTTTATCCTTATTTATCCATGTAGTTTGTTCATTAGTTGTAGGGCCAGGGGAATGTGAAGGTAAAGAATATATCTCTAGAGTCGGCCTGCTTTATGTGAATCATGGCTTCATCATTTACTAGCTGTGGGACCTTGGGCGAGTGAGTGAATCCCTCTACGCCAAAATTTCCCCGTCTATAAATTAGAGATAACAATAGGATTTAACCTCTTCAAAAAGACATTTAAAAAATTGAATATATACACTTAGTTCATTGCCTGTCCCATGATAGGACCTCAAGAATTAGCGATGATGAGGATGATGGTGGTGGTGGTAGTGATGATGAAGATGGCATAGAAATAAATCACCTAATTAAAAGTATATATTACCTTTGACATTAATCTTTGCAGGAGGGTTAGGAAGCAACATTTATTGAGGGCCTACTGTACGCCAGGAGGTTACATATATAACTTTGGAATTTTCCCACAAAAAAAGAGGTAATAGTCTATGTATGGATTCCATTTTATATATAGGAAAGTTGAGGACCATAGAGATTAAAAGAACAGAGCAAGACCCATGTAGATACGATAACAGAACCAGTATTCTGAAGCCTTTGCCCTCCCCATCAATCACTCTCCTTCCTGCTTCTCTGCATTGAGTGTGTGTCTGAAACCAAGGCTGGGTGTTAATTTCTGACCTAAATCGGATGATGAAGACTGCAGTTCTTGAGGGAAGTAAGATGACTGTGTCATTCACAAGCTGTCTCTGGGATTAGACCAACAGAGTCTGATTGTGAAGCAGTCGATTGAATGGATGGACTTTCAGCATTAAACAATAGTATTCTCAAAAGAATTGGAAGCAGAGACTTGAACAGATATCTGTACACCCATGTACACAGTAGCATTACTCACAATAGCTAAAAGCTGGAAACAACCCACGTGTTCATTGACAGATGAATGGATAAACAAAAGTCAGTGTTGTCTATACACACAATAGAATATTATTCAGCCTTGAAAAGGAAGGAAATTCTGACACATGCTACAACATGAATGAACCTTGAGGACAGTATGCAAACTGAAATAATCCAAACACAAAAGAACAAATATTGCATAATTCCACTTATATGAGGTACCTGAGTAGTCAAACGCATAAAACAGGAAGAAGAATGGTGGTTGCCAGGGGCTGGAGAGGCAGAGGGGAGTTATTGTTTAATGGGTTCAGAGTTTCAGTTGGGGATGATGAAAGTGTTCTGGAGATAGACAGATCATACAGCAATGTAAGTGTCCTTAATGACTAAACTGTACATTTAAAAATGTATAACATTTTATCAGATATTTTACTGCAATAAGATGTATTGACACAGCCAAAAAATATAATTGTATAATGACTTATTAGATGCTAAGTCCCATCTCATTTAATCCTCACATTAATCTCAAGAAGTAGGTCTTATTATTGCTCTCCGTTTTGAGAGGAGGGCCCTGAGGCAGCAAGAGGTTAAGAAACTGACCCATTTTCACATAGCCAATAAGGGCTGGAGTCAGGATCTGAACCCAAGCACTGTAGCTTCTGAATATATGCTCTCACCCTCAGAGCTAAAAGTGGCAAAGCAAACTGCCATTCCAGACATGAAGGCGAAACGTGGGATTTAGGCAGCTGGGAGCATTCCCTGAGCCAGGGTTGAAATCCCCCGGGAAGCAGGTGTAGGCCCCGGAGCCGAGCTGTGAGGACCTGGGTCGGCAGAAAGGGAGCTGGCTGACCCACAGCCCTTGAAGCCAGCACCACACTTCTCTGAGAGGCAGAGTTTGGAGTTTATCTCCAGTTCTGAACACCTTACCAGAGCCTCCTAAATATCCCAGACGTGGGAGACGCAGCTGGGGTTCATTGTTGAGCAGGCTGTGTGGGTGAAATACCACTTCCATGGCTTCTGCCACTTTTTGGCACAGAAGGACTTGGGAGGTTTCCTGGTGGTGGCTGACTTCTGTTATTTCTTTTCATTTTTCTATTCGATGGGCTTGTAAGTAAAGAGGAAGAATATATATTTTGATAGGACTTTTTTTCCATTTGCCTCTATTTTTTCTACTTTTTCAACTTTTTCTTCATTCGCTGTCACCCACACACTCCCAACCATACAGGGAGACAACTGGTGAGATTCTGTTTGGAGTTAAAAGGGACTGATTATGCTTCTATGCCTGCAGAGGAATCTGCAATGAGAGTTGGTGGCCAAGTGACAAATCCACCCCATCGACACCCTCTTTCTTCTTTTCTTTCTCCTCATTCTCATCAGCGTTGGGCACCGCCCCAAAGGTCCTGCAGACCTGAGGCAATGGACTGACTGTCTTGTCACCATTCATGGCCATTTGTGTTGCAAGAAGCTTGTCACTAGCAACAGCGGAAGTATAAAAGTTTAGGGTAAATCTTAAAAAATGTAGTATAATTTGAAACAAGTTCAAAGTTAACCAAAAAAAAAGTTGCAAGAATAGTACAAGGAGATTTCATATGCTCTTCGTCCAGAGACCCCCATCAAGTTGCACCAAATGCTCCAATGATGCTTTTTATAGCAAAGGGGATCCATTCAGTATGTTGGGTTACGTCAGTTATCACATTTCTCTAGTTTCCCTTTTTCAGGAACAATCCTGCAGCCTTTCCTTGTGTCTCATGAGCCTGACCTTTTTGAAGATTGCAGGGCAGTCATTTTACAGGATGTCTCTTAACTAGGGTTGGTCCAATCTTTCCTTATGATTAGACCCAGGTTATACATTTGGGGCAGGAAATCCCCAAATTAACACTGTGTCCTTCTCATTGGCATTCTTTCAGGTGGCGTGTAATGTCAGTTTCTCCCAATCATGTTGATAATATGATTACTTGATTAAGATGGTGTCTTCCACTATAAAGTAACTTTTTCCCGTTTGTACTTAATAAGTATTCTGTGTGGAGAAATTTTGAGACAATGTAAAGATCTGTTTCATTAGCCTACTCTCAACCACTAGTTTTGACATTCATTGATATTTCTTGCCTGAGTTAATTGTTACTATGATGATTGCCAAACGGAGACTTTCTAATTCCATCATTCCTTCTACATTTATTAGTTGGCATTCTCCTATAATGAAGAGCTTTATTTTCTCCCCATGTTTTTATTCATTTATTTATATCAATGTTGATTCATGGATTTCTATTTTAGTCAATGGGTCATAATTCATATCATTATTCATTTGGACTCCAGCTTTGTCCTAGATTTGGCCAGCAGCAACCCCTTTCAAACTGGCTCCTGTGTCTTTTCCATTTAGCTGTATCATTCTCTGAGCAATTCATTTGAACTGGACTTTCCCTGGCCCAGACCTGGCATCAGCCATTTATCCAAGGATGCCTTGTTATTTTTAGTGGAGAACGGTGTTAAAAACTAAGATGTAGGCACTAGATGTGCTCAAACCTACTAGGGTATTGCTTCTCTGAAGACGTTTCCGTAGTCAGCACTCACCCCCTACCTCCTTCAGGTCTTTACGCAAATATCATTTTCATGGACCTTCTCTGCCTACCCTATTTAAAATTGCAAACCTTGACCTCATGCCCAGCCACAGTCACCCTTCTCCCCTGCTTTAATTTTCCCCTATCACTTATCATCACATAATACTATATATTTTATGCATTTACTATATTATGCCCGCCCCCCAAATAAAACATTGGTTCCATGAGGGTAAACATTATTCTAGGAAACCAAAACAGATTTTTTTACAAATCCTTGGTCTCATTGATCAATGTGAAAAATATATAGAAACTATCCAGGAAAAAGGTCAAGGCAGAATATGTGTAATGACCCGAAGCTTAGGAAAGCCACAACCATGCAGGAACTGGCAGGACGCTGAGGCTGAGGCTGATGGTTGAGGAAGGGAGAGCGGGGTAAATGAGTGCAGAGTAGCCAGCTGAGCCTGTACCAGCCAGGGCTCTGTGTCAACAAAATAATTTGGTGCATTTCCTTATAAGTGCAATAGGAAACCCCTGTAGGGTTTTAAATACAGGAGAGACCTAGTCTACCTTATATTTTTCAAAGATTTCACTGGTTACTTAATAGAGGAATAATTACGTGGTGGCAAGATTTTTAACAGAGATACTTATAGGGAGGGCGTTGCAGGAGCCCAAGGGAGGTGATGGCATAGGATGATGGCAGTAGACGTAATGGTAGAAGATTTAGGAAACAGACTCCCTCAGACTACTGGTGATGGATTAGTTGTGATGGGTGAGGGAGAAGGAAATGTCAGTAATGATCCCCAGGTTATAGTTTCAAGAATAGTGAATTGATTGTGGACCTGTCTGGCTTCAGAGCCTGTCATCGTAACTGCCATGACATCCCCAGATGGCTAGAGACAGAGAATAGGCTTTGCAGGTGAATATTTGGATCAAGACTTGCTTTATAAAATCTGCCCACACTTCCCTACCTGCCAGGGAGCCAAATCCCCCTCTCGTCACAGAAGTGATTCTGTAGCCTCTCAACACCTATGACAGAGACTTGCAGCCCCTTTGGAGGTCTTAGCAGAGACACAGGAGCTGGCAAAGGAACCCCCATCAAAAACCAAGAACCAGGAATCACATTTCAGCCTTCTCATCCAACCCCCCTCCCTTCCTTCCCTCCCGCAAAAATGTTTCTCTTTGTAATTGTCTATAAAAGATTATTGTCTGTATTTTATTTAATTATTCCGTATGAAGTAATTATGAGAGAATACTCAGCCAGTTCGCCGATAATAGACGTTTCATAAAAGAACACAAAAGATGCTAATAAAGGCAGAGCCAGCCCTCACTGCTGTCATTATTAGTTTCTCTGCATCTTTAATTTTCATACATTTTTATTGTTTGCCTGAAATTAATTGTCCATTTCTTTCCCCAATCAGGTTTATTGCAAGTGGGCTACTTCTAGATAGCTTTACCAATGGTGTGTTTATCTGATGAATGTCCCAATCGACCTTGTCAGTATTGCAATATCTATCTAGGAGGCTAGAAGGAAAAGAATCACAGAATCAATATGTCTTGGTAGGCTAAAGGACCTTCCAAGAATTTAGCCACTCCCCACCCCCTCACCTCACCCAACATCCTCGTTTGCAAATCAAGAATTTGAATCTTTGAGAGGAATTTGCACAGCTTGTTGGTGGCAGTGCTGAGACCAGAACCTGAATCTCTTGGATGAATCTCGAATGGGGAAGAGGTATATAACAGGAGCTCACTGACCTCACGTGAAACGTAACTTTGTACCCTAGGTGAGAAATATTTCAGAGGACGGTGCCTGGGGCTTCATCATGTCCCTGCACACTAGTAGGAAGGGTCTTCCTTCTACTCCACTTCCTAAAAAATTGTTATTATGAGAAAGACATTTCAGTATCACCTAACAGGATGTATGAAGAGTAATCTGCTAGAGGTGCCATGATGAAATACCACAGAGGAGGTGGACTAAACAACAGATATTTATTTTCTCATAGTTCTGGAGGTTGGAAGTCCAAGAGCAGGGTGCCGGGAGGTTTGCTCTCTGTGAGGCCTCTCTCCTTGGCTTACAGACAGCTACCTTCTCACTGTGTCCTCACATGGCCTTTCCTGTGTGTGCCTGGGGTGGGGGGTGGGGGATCTCTGGTGTCTCTTCTTCTTCTTGTAAGCACACTGGTCTCATCGGTTTAGCACCCTACTCTTATGACCTTATTTAGCCTTAATTACCTCCTTAAAGGCCCTGTCTCCAAATACAGTCATTGAGGGTTAGGGCTTCAACATACAAAAGAGAGGAGGGCGGTAGGGGAACACAATTCAGTCCATAACACAGGATAATAATTACCACACCATTTCATTTTTTTGTTGTTTTCCTTTTAAGCTTGTAATGGTAGTAATTGTTTGGAGGCAACAGTAGCACTCTGTAGCTGTGGGCCACGGACACAGTGGTGTTTCTCAGCCCCTTGAGATGGGCCACCTCGGAGCCCTCTGCATTCCTGTTCACTGCTCCTCATGTGAGCTGGCTGTAGGGCAAGTGCAGTGGATGCAGACTGGGCATGGAAACGGGCAGGAGCCAACTGGATATGCCACAGCCTCGTTCATGGCCTCAGCTTTATTCACCCTACACTCTGGGGAGGGGCCATGTTTTTTCTATTCTCCTCTGTATCCCCAGTGTCAGAAACAGATTCTGGCACAGAGTAGCTACTCAGTCAGAGATGAATGAATGAATGAATGAATGAATGAATGAATGAACAATTCTTATGAGTCAGATTTCATCACCAGACTCCTCTGCTTAAAATGCTACAGTGGCTCCCAGCACCTGGAAGGTGAAGGCCATTGAGGACTTCCAAGGCTGGACATAATCCACCCCTCCAGCCTCAGCACTTCCCACTTTGGCACTGGCCCTTTTCTCCTGATATCTCGATCCAGGCTAAGCTTCCTGCAGTTTTCATGTTCTTCCAAACATCTATGGCTTTGCTCGTTCTGCTCCTGCTGCCTGGAAGGATCCCTCCTTTATCTGGCTGGCTGAGCCTCAGGACTCCTTCACGTCCTCTCAGTTCAAGAGGTTCTCTCCGTTTCTGGGCTCCTACCTGGACTCTTAACCCAGGGTTCCATGTGTCCTGTGACTTGTCTGTCTGCCTCCTTAGGTCTGAGGCAAATCCTTCATCTGTGTCTTCTTACTGCCTAGCACAGTGCTGAGTCCCCAGGGATGGATTAGCCCAATGAATTATGATATTAGCGTTTGTATTATGTGACAAGAACACTAGGTTTCTATTTCCTTAATCAAAAGCCAGTGCTGTACACACTTACGTAAGAAAGAGTATCATCTTGGGAGTGCAGAGAACTTGGCTGATTCCTGACTTTCCTCCTTTCCTTCCTTCTTCCCATCAGTGGGGCGATGTCCCCCTTATGTTGCTTCACCCCTGCTGGAATGGGAAGCTGGATGGACATGTAACACGGTCATCCCCAAATCTGTCAGAATCTCTTGGGAAACATGATTACATATCCCCAGGCCACACTCCCCATTTCTAGTGAATCAGTCTCTCCAGGGAAGACCCCATGTGTTTCAGGGGTCAGCCAGGTGTAACCACTGGAATCATGGAAGTAAAACTGAAATTGGGGTTTCTAACTGGTCTGGCCACCGATGAGCTGTCTCCTTGGTGAGGTCATTCAACTCTTTAGATTTTTAACCTTGTCTTCTATGCATGGAAAGGGTGCAAATGGACTAGTGTTTGTCAATCTTGTTTTCTTAGCAATGCAACAAAACCTTGCGTGATACATAAAATAGAAAAAAGCAGGTGGTGATGGTAAAGATGGAGAGGACTTCCCACTCAGCCTCTTTCTCAGTTCTGCGAACACTGTCCTGAGAAATCCCCAGGGCCCTTCCATGTGGGACTCCCAGGACTCTCGAGCATATAATTTGATAAATCCTGGACCAGAAAATCTATGTCTTTGCCAACAATAGCATTTTGGGACTCCATGGTAACAATGTGCTTACCTGGAGATGAGCCCTCAGGCCACTTACTAGACAGCCTGGGAAGTTACAGAACATCCCCCAGTGCAGGAGAGCCGTTGAGAACGTGCGGGGAACAGCTCCAAGCAAAAAGGCAGAACACCTGGGGCCAGCTCTGGAGCTCTGAGATGCAAAAGGTGCTGGGAAAAGAACATGGGTGAGGAGAACACATCAGTGAGGTCTAAAGCCAGGAGAGGGACAAGTAGCAAAGGGCTGAAATGGAAGAAGAATCCAGAGCATCCAAGAAGAATGCTCATAAACCTCAGTAAGAAATCGAGTTGTGCTTATTGCTGAAACAGAGGTCCGTTATCAGGATTTGTCTCATCTAATTCTCCTAGATGAAGGTACACACAACCCTACTAAATCCTTAGGACTCTATGGTTCTGTTTCAGAACAGTATCCTATACAGAGAAATAAAATGTAATGACCAAAGCCAGTTAAAAAAATCTAATCTATATGGGTATCTTTGAGGTCCAAATTGTAACCCATAGCCAGCCATGCTTCTCTGAAATGCCCTTTTTCTCGCCTCTCTGGTTCTTTTCCATCTCCATTGTTACGATCTTTTCATTTTGGAAGTTCCTCATTTTTCACTGTATTTTCCTGACTCCACCCAACAGCCAGATGAAAACCTCCTTGTCCGGAAAGGATCTTGACCAGTTTTCAAACATGTGTGTCTTCACCGCCTGGCTCCATGTTCATGCATAACTCAGTCTCATTCCTGAATTTCTCTCCTTTCAGTGGAATCCACGCCATAATTTTCACCCCACTGCTCATTTAAAACAAGTGCTTTCAAATGGTGTCCTAGCACAGACTTCTTTCTTGATGCTGAGCTTTGCTGTTGGACTCTGCTTGGTTTGGACCTGCCCTTTCCTCTCAACCGCCTTCCCCCGTCTCCTATTCTGACACTGAGCAGACCAACCCAGGCCCTTGGAGAAAACTCCTGATAGATGAGGCTGAAGAGGGGCAGACCCTGCAGAACCAAGTACCAGTTTTTCTTACCTCTCACTCCAAAGACTCTTCTCATTACAAGGAGTTGTTATGAGATAGTGCATATGAGAGCCAAAGGTACTGTTTCCACAGTACCTCAACCACTGGTTACAAAGGAAAACATTTGCCCCCACCTAACACACAGCAATACTTGCCTGATCTTAACTTTTCAAATTCTGCATTCTGTAGCTGATGCAAGATAGACCTGGCCCCTTCTCCTATTTCAGCCAACATATCACACACATCGGGTGGCCTTCAAAAGGGCAACTGCAAGCTCTAATACATGGGCCTGCTTGGAGGAAATCAGCCACAGAAACAAATCTTGCCATTTCAGCTCACATAATAAGCAACTGCAATTACGAACCTCCCCACGTCGCTTGCTTAATTATTACCTAGGTCAGGTTGAAATACGTTTGGTGGAAATTGAGCTGCCTTTCTTTGAGCTGAGGCACAAAGGCTTTACTCTTCCCCGTTCATATCATTGCTAGGGAAATCAAGCTGGCATGTGTTTTCAGTAACCACCACTGAGACCATTTTTCTCTCTGGGGTAATGCTGGGAAAGAAAAGCATTCAAAATCTTATATTTGCCATCCCCTAGCACAGTCATGTCATGTAGCACCTACAATTAATGAGTGGTACTTGTGAGGATATGAGTCATTACGGCAAAGCATTTAATTCCATTCTTCTCCAACGCACTGATTTAATCCGCCCTGAGTTAAACCAGAGCTGTAATGCACCTTCCCTGAGAGCTCCATGACATAACACGGTGTGTCCAAATGACAGCAGTTTTGCATGTGTACATAGCGGCTTCCATGCTAGGATCTCCAAGAGTTGCTTTACACATGGTAATTGATGGCACCTCTAAGCGTTACATTAAACATTTAATTGAACAGTTAAATGTGGATTAATGAGGCCATTAATTAATACAGTGGGGAAGTTGGTAATTCTTATCTGCGGACCACAGAGAGGATTTCCCCACACCATGTATTTGAAACTCCAACAGGAAAATTCAAAATTGTGAAGCTGTTGGAAGTGGTGGCAGGAAAGAGTGCAATGGGAGTAGAAACAGCATAAGGCTGGCAAGAAAAAGACCCAGACTTTGAAGACGTGAGTTCAAGACCAGGCTCTAGTGCTAATGAGCTGTATGACTTTGCATAAATCACTTTACCTCTCTGGGACTTGGTTTCCTTGCTGAAAAATAAAGGATGTACAACATTATCCCTAAGATTTATTTAACCAATCCTCTGAGTCTGTGAATTTAACCAAATGGACTCTGAGTGTGACCCAGTTGCTCAGCTATTGAAGTAGCTATTGACTTCTGCTCATCAAACATTTGGCTCAGAGCTCCAGCGCCCCCAGTTACAGCCAACCAAGGGCAGGTAGAGGAGCACTGAACTTGAATTCACGAGTCCTGCTTTCCATTCTGCTGCTAGAGATGCAATTCTGGAAGTCAACAAATACATCCAGTTCTCCGTTCCTCATTCTTAAAATGTAGCGATAAGGATCTATTGCAAGGAGTTGTTAGGAGGTAGTGTATATGAGAGCCAAAAAGTATGATGTATACATGAGTAACTATTTTTCTTTTTGTTGTTGTCACCCAGGGCCACGGATAGCTGGTTCTGGGAGTCAGGGCTTATGGGCAGTCCTTCCTCTCTTCACTTCCCTTTCCTTCTTCTTCCCCTACCTTGATGTTCATTCTTGAGTTCCTTTTTTTCTAAATACAGAGCAAACTATTTATTATCAAGCTTTTTGGTACCCATAATTCTTTACTCAACAAGCCCTTTTATGATTGCGGTCGTGAAAATGAACTAGAAAAGAAAATCCTAAAGTTCCATACGGCAGCATCACCTCTTCTAAAGTAAACCCACCTTCCTGCGCTTGAAGGCACACTTTCCTCCCATCCATCCACCCCTTTTCCAGAGGAGTGTTTTCAGGATTCTTCTTAGGTTCACATGAAGCAACACAAGAATTATGGAAAGATTGTTTGTGCTTCCACCCTCCCCAGATCTGCTTGAGTGGTACATTCTAGAGAGGTTACTTAACTTTAAGTGAACTTCATAAACTTTCATGGTCAGGTCATCTGAGATGGTCTCTGTATGAATCTGTGAAGCATATAATCAAAAGATTAAATTACATTCAAGAGCATTTTCTTACTAAATATGCGTTATTGTACTACCTCATAGAATATATATGAATTCTCTTAACCAAAATGTTTTTACTATAGTAAATAACTTATTAATTTATTCAAAAAGTATTTGTTGGCTACTTACTATATGCCAGGTAATATGGTGAAGAATATACTTATATATATGAATATATTTCTCTCTATATATTATAGATGCATTTGATCCTTAGTCACAAATTCTGTACTTGTTAATTCACCTGCTCACTGCAATGTATTTGTAACCCCCAAATCAATACTCATATTGTTCTCACAGTCATTCAAGAACATATTCAGGTTGAGTTCCCCGACTTGTACACTCCAAGCTGAAATCGAAGTGATGTTCTTCTGCCTTCTAATTTCAGCTCGCACTGCAGACAAGTGCCCTTTATTGCAATCTACTTAGTGCCGCATAGTTTCTAATTTTTGTGCTTTTTGTTGATGATTTTGCTGTTTAAAATGCCCCCCAAAAAATGGTGAAGTGCGTTCTAGTGTTCTTAAGTACAGGACAGCTGCGATGTGCCTTACAGAAAAAAATATATCTGATAGCTTCACGCAGGCATGAGTTAGTGTTGTTGACTATGAATTCAATGTTAATGAAATAACAACATATAGATTATATATGAGTTATCTTTGAACAGAAACACACATAAAACAAGATGATGTGTTGATTGATTGACAAAAATGTTGTGACCAGAAGCTCTCAGGAACCTAATGCTGTATTTCCTCTAGGAGCAATGACTCGGTATTCACTAATTCAGTGTTTGCAGCAACTTTATAGAACATAACTCCTGCAAATAACGAGAACTGACTGTATATACATGTGTGTCTAATTGAGTTAAGTACTAGACATGGACTATAGAGGAGTATAATTAGCAAATTTATCCAGTACTTTTCTATCTTGCCTGTTGATCTCACCAGAAGTTGCTAATTTAAATGAGCACTTCCGCTTTTATTAGGATAAATGGAAACTAGTCAGCTCAGCCTCAGGTAACAAAAGAGTCAGCCTTCAAAACCAAATTTCACTGTGTTAAAAGCTTTAATCAAGGAAAACGTACAACAGAAGCCGAGTGAAGAGGGTGCTCGTGGTCCATCTTTATGAGCATAAACCAAGTTTGAGTCTTCCCAATAGCACACAGATTCAATTCCCCACACCTACAATACAAACTATGTCATCTCTATTCTCTCATAAATGATCCATGCACTTCATGGCAAACATTTACTCAGGGGTGTATTAGGTCTCAGGTAACACAGATGACAAGTAGTCCTGTTAAGATTATCAAAGTGTGATGGGCTGATAGGGAAATATGGGAGGACCATGGAGGAGAACTCAGCCTGGGTGAAGGGTGAAGGTCAGTAAAGGCTGCCCAGAGAATAACATGCTGGAACTGAGAGAGGAGAACCAGTTAGCATGGTGGCCAGGGTGGAATCCCCTGGAGCAAGGGTCCACAACTCTCACTCTGTGCAAGGCCCTAGAACAGGCCTGCTGGTGACACAAAGATGGTTGAGTCTGCATCCTCAAAGGCCAGTTTCTCAAGAAAGCTTTCTCGGGAGACACCTCCCCTCTATGCACACATACACTCCCAGCCAAGACCAAGTCTGGGTACTCCCACAGGACTCTTTTCTCCTGCATCCTGGCACTTATTTAACTAGCATCTGTATCCCCAAATAGAGTGTATACCCCTGAAAGCAGGGCCAGGTATTTTTGTTGTTGTTGTTGTTCATTATTGCATCTCCCACTGCCTTAAGCCTCTCCTGGCACCAACAGCTGAACAACTGAATGAAGGTTGCAGAGTGAAGCCAAGGTCTCATCCCTAGGGTGACAGCTTTCTTAGAAGATTTGGCAAGGTCACAATATTGGGGGGGGAGGGGTTCTTTCTATATGGAGCAATGTGTTATCCTGGAAAATAAATGTACACTCTATAGGCATTTCTGTTCATCATGCTCTAGGCTTTGTGTTGCTTAACTCTTTGACCTAGTAATGAGTAAATTGGCAGGAACCAGAACTGAAAAGAGAGAAAACAGAAAGTTTCGGGCCCTCCACCTTATACTTCTAAATGCAACCTTTGGTGCCAGCAGCTTGGCCCATGTTCTCAGCTCAGATTGGAGACTGCCCACGTGGGCAGGGGTTCGGGTGCCTTCTTTTATAATCTCTTACTTGCAGATTTGAGTTTGAGGATCAGGTCAGAATCCCATCCCCAGAGGAAGTATTTGCTTCTCCTTAATCCCCTTAAATTTCCTCGCCATGAAGTCCTCTTCTCTCTGGGTATGAGAAGTAAGATAAAGGACCTCAGGTGGTACAGAAGTCAGAGTATGCATCACATGTGATGATCAAGGTCAAGACGGCCAGGGTGGCCAACCCTGAGATGTCAGAAGAATGCTACAAGGCTTCGTAGCCAGGAGGCCCCGCCCTTCTCTTCTTTCTCACCTCTTTGTTGTAGGATTCTTAAACTCAAATGCTCATGTGGTCAGGCAGGTAATGTAGGTGGAGCTGGCCAGGTAGAAGCATGGCAAACACTGTAGCTACTACTCAACACCATGTAAGAATTTAGAATCAGTGTTGCCAAATCTCCTGATTTTTTTCAAAAGAAAGCAGACATCTGGCATTCTACTCTCAGTCTGTCAGATTTTTGTTGTTGTTTTTCTGAAATGCCTTTTGTCAATCATTAGGGAGAAGATAAAGATAAATAGAATTGTGTGCCCATGTAAAAGAGCTTAAAGCCCAGAAGAGAGCTAAAGCTCATGCATAAAACGATCATTATACACAGTAGCTTATGTTATCTACAGAGAAAAAGTGTGAAGTTTTATTAGGCAATTTTGTTGATGAAAATCCCTACCCTTCAGCAACAAGAAACTCAACTATTTCTGCCACCCCAGAAAAGGAAGCCTTTACTGCCAACAGGGCCTCTTTGATGGGCTCATAGAGTTGTAGACCTGCTCGTAGAATTGTGTTGCTATATGGTAAGAAGGGAAATGAAGGTTGTTGTATCAAATCTGTGACTGAGTTAAATATGTTCAAACAACAGTACTGTGCTAACATTCTTTGGCTCCCTTTCCTTTTCCTTTTTCCTCAACTGGTCCCAAGTCCCTGAATTCAAGTAAGGCTTTCTTTCCTCTCCTGGCTTAAGAAAGAGCAATCAGAATTTTAAGATAATAGCAACATTTTAGATTCAAAATTCCAGTGCCTTTACAAAACATGGCTGCTTTTTCCCAACAATGTCATTCGGCAAGTTGATCAGAGATTCACTGTTTCCGCCAATGCTCAGCCATAGCAGTTAATATGTGGGGTTCTAGAGCAACAGCGCAGGACCCCAGATCCACTCACTCCTCATATTAGCTGTGTGACTTTGGACAAGATGCTTAACTCGGTCCTAAGCCACTGTTTTCTCATTTGCAAATAAGGTAATAATAGTGTCTACAGCTGAAGTGTTTTGTGAGGATCAAATGAGATCGTACATGTAACTTTATATGAGTGAAAAACCCTAAATCTGACAGAATACGGTAAGAAAGGAGATCATGTGTAGGTCTATATGTGAAGCACAGAGATCTGTGCTTCGCACAAAGAAGTGTTCAATTAAAGAAAGTCAATATCATTATCAAGTAGGAGCATGAATACGTCCTTGTTGTGAAGTATTGTGAGAATAAGGATACATCTGCATAATTTCCAATTCACTGCAAATGAAGCAAATCACTGTAGGCAAACCCACATTTCATATTATGTGGGTAGGAGACAAGCTTTGGCCTGGCCAACAGAAGAGTGTGCCACTTAGGCCAGCGGTTTTGGGCCCAGTGCAGCACTGCAGCACCAAGCTGCAATATGATACATGGAGTCCAACCCCACACCACACTATTTGGTTATCAGTTGGAAAATGGCCCTAGTTAAATAATAAACAATGGAAGACTCAGAATTTTTCAAGATTTTTAGAATTGTAGAATAATGACTGGGGACAAAAGAGTCTCCTAAGGGAAACCAACAATTTAAGAGGAAGGAAATTCCTTCCTCTCTCTCATTACTCTCTTCTCTCTTCCTACCTGTCTATCCATGTATCCATGGGAAATGAATCAGAACATTTGGACATATATGCAATTCACTTCTTCAGAGGAAAGTTCATCCTCTGCAAAATTATATTATTGCATCAATTCCTCAAGGATACAATGAGCCTTTCCATATGCCAGGCACTGTTCCAGGCCCTGAAGATACAATAATTGGAAAATACAGTCCATATCCTCAAAGATCTCATGTTCTTGGAGATGAGATGATCTTTGTAAAGCCCCAGGCTTCTCTTTTCTCCTCCTGGTGTTCCTCCCATCCTAAGTGCCCAGCATGTTCATCTGCTCTCAGCAAAGAATCTGATCAACTTCTTTGCACAAAAGTATGCATGGCTACATTGCACTAAAGTCTGCATGTTCCACCTCTTCAACTCACAAGGATGTCTGCTTTTTTTTATATATATAAGAAGATGATATGTCTTAAACCAGAAAGGTTATCTCAAATGATAGAATTATAAGCATTCTTGAAAAGGCAGGTAGAGTGAATTTTTATATACTGGGTATACACTTGCTGACTCTGAGGTGAGCCAGCTATTTGGCTACCAGATATGTCTTGGTCAGGATCCTCCTTGGTCTGTTGCGTAGGCTTAGGGAAGCCCCATATCTTGTAGATACCCATTTTCACAGACTAGTGGATGAACTGAAGCTTTGGCTCAGAACTGAGGCCCAGGGACACAGGGTGTGTTTCTATCATTATTCTGTCCAATTTTATACAACCAAGTGCTTCGGGCGTTGCCCCAATAAATGTGTAGCTTCTTGCACTTTTTGGAATTCCCTGATATGTGTGCATACTCTAAGATTTGATCATGTACTGAATTTGCCCATCAAAGCTCTCTAATTGCATCATCTCCAGAGTAGATGGCAGTAAGTCAAATAAATATCAGTCTTAATTTGAACTAGACCATTAACATATAGACTTTTCTGCCATTCTAGATAACTTCAGAGCAAATGGCTCTCACATTCCAAAGTGGTAAAGAATCACCACTTCAAAGGGTTCAACTCTTCCCCAATTTTTATTTAGAAAACTGATAATGGTTGAAATAAGCCACAGGGGGTCAAAGAGCCAGGTGGCTAAGGGAGCTTATACTTAGATGAGAAAAGCTTTGCTGCCTGCTGGTTTAATAGGCTGCCCTTATTTCTAACAGGGCTTGAGTGGAGCTGAAATCGAGGCCGAGAGACCATATCAGAGCAATCTTAACATTGAACCACCTGACATTGGGTCTGTGGGGGATATTTCATCATTGTCTGCTTGACCTTTGGCCCCTTAGACTTACAGCCCATCATTTCTGGGAAGTAGCAACTAAAAAAGCCATTTGTTCCCCATCGAATGTACCTGTCCTGATGTGCTGTCAACAGCTGTTTGCATTGCTAACTGTGCCAAGGGAAAACAATTGATGCTGGCAAACTTGAATTTCTAACCACCTCTTTTATTTTTGTCACTCCTGGTGCTAATGATGACCTATATTCTCTACCATAATGATTATCTTAAAAGTCTTTTTTGGCTTTGAAGAGAGCGTTTGAGTCCTAAGTGCCTTGTATTGTGAAAGAATATAATATGGAGAGGTCTATTATCTTAGAATTCATTTGCCCATTCTTTTCTTTTTTTTTTCTTTTCTTTTTTTTTTTTTTTTGAGGCAATGCTGTAAATTAAACTGCTTGAGTTGGCTTTGTAGGTTTCTTTTTTCTTTCCCTTTTTTTTTTTTTTTTTGCATACACAGCAAGGATAACTACACCTCAGATTTATGAGCATTGTGAACAGGTTGCCATAGCAACCACTCTGGCTGCTCTACACCAAATAACCTTGTCATGTGAGCGTTTATCACAGGAACATCAAGGACTGGATTGCACTGTACGCTCTTTGGCTAAACAGCAGGATTTTTCTGAATAATAATTGGTCGTGGCCTTTTATTCCACCAGTCAGAGTTAATCATCCCCGGAATCTGAAATTAACCATAATGCATTCAAGGCGCAGAGTACAGCCATTCAAAAATTCTTCTTTGGAGGAAGAAAACTTTCCAATGATCTTTGCTCTTTGTTGTATATAGCCATTGTTGTTATTGTTGTTGTCATTATTACTATTGGGAAGGCTTAAGGAGAGAAGGAAGAGAATTTGGGAATGACAGATAGAACTCATTATCATGATATAAGTAAAATGGGCGTTTAACTAGCCTATTATTCATCAGAAGTAAAAGATATTTTAAATTGTCATCAGAACCAGTAGTTTTTTTGGTTTTGTTTTCCCCCTCTCAAATTACCTTTACAGGACATTTCATCATTTGAATGGATTTTACTAGGTGAAATTACTTTCCATAGATTCATATTTTACTACACACCCAGAAATGTCAGTATGCCTCTGATGTATCATATTAGGAGGGGAAAATGAATGGGGTGTAAAGGAGCAGTGAGCTGTCTCCGGGCCTACACAGCATGCCATGTGTACGCACACACACAGGCGCTTGTGTGCATGTACACAAACCCACGAGGTGGACCCCAGAAAGAAAATAATTACACCACAGGGATATAGCCGCTCTCTGTCACAGGCAATTATGTTAGAGCTGGGGGGGGGGGGGTTAAAAAATGTCGGGATTGTGATTATTCATCAACAGAGAGGTTTTCTGGTCCATGAGGGGCTGTCACTTAAAATCCTACTAGGGAAGGGGCTAAACTTCAGCAAATTCACCAAATTGTAGTTTTCTTGAGTTCTTTACCACTCCTGTTTTCTGTGACTCTCTTTCCTACCCCTTCTCTTTGCATTTCCCTCGTCCCAGAGCCTTATTTCTTACGGGTCTCATCATTACTGTTGATAATAATCTTCACACCTTACGTGTAGCCTCACACAACGATAGTTATATTTAAAAAACTGAACATTGAATCTCAAAGGGAAGGATTTAAAAATATGTAAAGAATGGTTGTTGTTTAAAGATGGATTGAAGGAGGGAAGGACATTTTTTAAATTCCCCTTAAATTACGCTTCCTGGGTAACCCCCTACTCCACCACCTTCTATGACTCTTTTATGAGAAAGACCTGCAGTTGGTCCAATCAAATAAAGTTAAATGATTGAATTTGTATATTAAAAGTAGCTTAGTGGGCAGTTTTTAAACGAAGCTATTCAGGGAAATGGCACTGTCCATCCCAAGTCATATCCCTGCTCTTGGCATTTTTTGCAGTTCTCCCTTGGAAATAAATGTATACATGGGGCAGGCAGTAAGCTGAGCTTTGGAAAAACAAGAACATACAGGAGTAGTGGGGACACAGTAATTCATTTATTCAACAACTATATATTAAGTTCTTTGTAAATACCCAGGACACTGCTAGTTGCTGTGAGACAAACAACCATGAATGAGACCTGGTTCCTATTCTCTAGACACTTACCAGCTTAGAGGGGAGATAAACATGTACAGAACCTAGATAGCAGCTGCACTGTTGAATGAAAAACCAATCTCTTGTAAGTGAGTAGCAAAGAAGTCTGGAGTAGACAACAGTCACAGGCATTGTCACGGGGTGGGGCTCCTCTAGTTTATGGTGCTAGAACTGCTGGACTCCAGTGAAAGCTGGTGATTGGAAAGAGAGCATCCCAGGAGTAAAATCAAGAGGCACAGAAGTGTTTGGTGTGGTCTGAGAATGGCCATTTATTTCACATCCATGAGGAGTGAGTAGAGATACGACTGAAAAGTACCTTCAGGCTAGATTTGAAGCCTAGTCACCAGGTTCACTTAAGTGTCATCCTAAGATGCTTGGATACTTATTTGGATGGCATTAGAGAGTCATGTCAGAATATTCTTAAGCAGAATATTGATCTGATCAAAGCTGCAGGAAAATTTAAATGAGACTGAGGTGAGGAGGAGGAGGAAGGAAGACATTTTAGAAGTCATTCCATCGCTTGGAGAGGTGGATTTACCTCAAGTCCCTGTTCGACAAGGCTTTTCTCCTTTTTTTACTTCTGAGGAAAAAGAAGAGGTTTTTCCTTGCTGATGGTGGTTTTGAGCAGCTATGTTAAAGGTGGGCAGACCGAACCCCCCGGTGCAAGCGTCAGAACCATGGCTTAGCAGTTAAGTAGGAGAATACTTAGGAAAATGCACCTGCTCACATTTGGGCTGGTCAGGCTGAAACACGGGAATGTTGTGAATGGGAAAGCTGTGATCAGTACTGCTGACCAGTAAGCTATGACCAATCTGTCCGTGAGCATTGTTGCTCTTCGGCCCAAGACTGCTCTGATTAGATACGAACAAGAGAATCACATTCACGCTAGACGGTGGAGAACCCTCACAGAACTGTGACTGGCGCCCAGAGCTCATGAAACACACCTTGACCTGGATGATCCCTGGGGTTTCTCATGGCTCCCTCTGACTCTGGTAGGGGGGTATGACGTGTGTAGCTGAGGTTCCAAGTGTGAATAAAAAGGTAAATGATTCTCTCTGTGATGCCCCTTCACTGTGCCTTGCTCTTGGCCATCAAACTATGGAGCAGATTTGTTTCGTGTTGTGATTCTGTCCTTTGTACTCTCAGAAGAGTGGCCATTCTTCCTGCTGTTAGTGCTCAATGTTAGGTTCTCCCTGGTTGGAAACAGCAGCTCCGTGTGAGAAATTCTGTGTTATCTAAAGCTGCATCACGAAGTGCTCCACGACGTCATGTCTTATAGCATTAACAGTTTCTGAGGGTCATAAATTCAGGAGTAGCTTGGCTAGGCAGTTCCAGCTTGGTGTCTCTCCTGAGTTTTCAGTCAAATGTCAGTGAGGGCTACCATCACCTGAAGACTTGACTAGAGCTAGAAGACCTACTTCCAAGGTGGTCACTCACATGGCTGTCAAGTTTGTGTCGGCAGCTGTTGAAAGTCCTGATTTCTTCAGCACAGGGCTACTTGCATGTCCTCACAGCACAGTAGTTGGCTTCCCCCGGTGTAAGTAATATGAGATAGCAAGCCGGAAGCCCTTATGACCTGTCTGGGAAGTCACGCACCATCACGGGATATAGTCTATAGGTCACACAGAACAGCCTGATTGGGTAAAGCAGG
Source organism: Rhinolophus sinicus (assembly GCF_036562045.2). Classification (NCBI taxonomy): domain Eukaryota; kingdom Metazoa; phylum Chordata; class Mammalia; order Chiroptera; family Rhinolophidae; genus Rhinolophus; species Rhinolophus sinicus. The sequence continues at coordinate 22,716,403 of NC_133758.1, read as the reverse complement.
GGATTACACAGGGTGTGACTCTAGGAGATAAAGATCATTAGGCGATTTCTTGGAGGTTGTCTTTGCACCTCATAAGTAGATGTGTGAGGTGCTGTATTCAAAAGAGAAACTGCCTTGTTTCTGCTCAAAAATTCTGGGGAAATTTTTACCTGTGCTAAGGTTGAGTGGCGCTCATTGGAGAACTGCTTTAATCTGACACAATCTGGAATTATGATTAATAATGGACCAAGTTACCAGAAACATACATAAAATAGTAAGCTTTTTCATTTTACCCTAAACTTGCAAATGCATATACATTTATTTACCAATCCTTTCAGGGAGAACCAATAATTTTTCTTTAAATATGTGTCTTTTAATTAAAGTTCTGCATCATTTTTCCAACTCTTTTCCAGAACACATAATTTACATTATCTAGTTTTGGTTTCTTTAAAGTAAAGCAAGAAACTAAAATGTATTTTCCAAGTAATCTGAACGCAGAATTCATCAAGACCTTTATGATCTTTGCTAATTTCTTAGAGCTGTCCTATCCACAATCAATTCAATATCAATTTTTTTTCAACTTCTCCTTTTATTGACTCTTCCCAAAGCAATCACCTTGGTTTTTGTTAAAACAACTCATTGCATTCATATTTCACAGTGTTGCACAATATTTAAATAAAGTATAACTACAACCAGCATAAAAAGGTTTAAGAACAAACAATTGATTCGTGGGACGCATACAGTGTAACAGGTAGGAGTATAGTGCACTGGGCTTCTAGAAAGGAGTGTACAGACCCAAAAGTTCATCAGAATGTCTTGGAGATAGGATGGATAGCATCAATTGAGTGGTCATATATTAAGACAATGTTTATGGTCAATATTTTTATTTACTTGAATTTCCTTAAAAATATGTTTTGAAATGACCGATTTTTGTGCTCCTTCATCAAAAATCAAATCTGTGAAAAATAATTGAACTGTTCACGTAGCTGATTAGATAATCATAGACTACCAATGAACTGTCCACAATGTTCATTTCACCAAGCCTGTAGGAGAGGCCTGCTGAAGACCTCAAGGAATAGGAAGATGATTGCTTAGCAGTTAATTATGTTTGGTTCCAAACCTTAGGTTGACAATGCAGATTAGCTTCTAATTCGCTGCTAAATGGTAATGCCCAGGCAATGAGTGCATCAGCACCAATCAGGGTAGGCTTCCTGGAGAAGATGGTCATGACTTTGTCCTTGAATAGGATGAGACATCCAGTGGGACAGGAGGTCATACCACAGAAGTGAGAATGAGTGGTGCCCATAAGAACATTTGTGGAAGTAATGAGGAGAACTTGAAGAGAAGCTGCAAGTGTGATCTCACAGGCCAAAGAGACCCAGGAGTTTTCATTTACTGTTTGTAACAGGGAGCCATGATAGGATCATGAGCAGGGGAGTAGCATGACTAAATGGAGTATCTGAGGACTATCAGACTGGCAAAAGGATACTGGGTAGATTCAAGTGGGAAGAAGCTGGAATCAGGGCCAGTTTGCAGGGGCTGTTAGAGTGGCTTAGAAGGAATGTGTAGACAGGTCCTGACAAATTATTGTGGGTCCAGCGATTTCACTAGAAAAACATAACTGAATTTGGGAGCCATGGAACAGGGGAGATAAGTAGAAGAAATGCAACTTTGAGTCTAGGGAGATGGGAGAAATAGTTGGTGCTCATTGGTGCCACGGACATAGTTTGAAATTTTGGGGGAAGGGAGCCAGTGAAAGGAAATGATGAATGCAGATTTAGGCTGAATGGGAGACGGGAGGGGCAGTCTGAAGGGGGGCTGGTAAGAGGTTAGAGACACAGGAGGACTGGACCCAGGGACAGGAAACAGAACCCATCGCATAGATTCAAGAACCAACCACAGAGCAGCCTGTGAGAGGCCCCGAAAGTGGGCAGGTCAAACCTCCATGGAGGTTTACTTGAATGTCCTTAAAAGTTTATTTACTTGAAGAGAGAGGACAAACCAATGTCAAGATGACATTTAGCCTAAACCCTTGCTCCTCCCACTGAGCCAGAGCTCTTTATGACAGAAAAGGTGACTAGAGGTGCTACTCGCTAAGACCTTACAGCCTAAGCTTCCTGCTTCTCATTCTCTGTTCTCCCCATCTGGGAGACTTGTTCTCTGTCTTTCCTTTCTGGTTCTCCATTTAGATAACAGGCAATTAGACTTTGTATAAACATATCCTTAGGTTCGGTCTGATTTTTATTTTACTGCCACGTGTAGACTGAGCCTGGTTCCTCCTAGTCTCTCATTTCTGCCCTTTCCTTGCTCTCCCCTCCTAATTTTTCTACTGATTCTATTATCTTAAAATTTGTCCTTGTTAAGAATGGGAAGCCCTCCATTAGGACCCACACTCCATTGTGTCACACATCATTTAAATACCTTTATCACTTTCCCACTGGGAAAAACAGTAATTGATGATATTTCCATTTATCTTCACTTTCTATGCTCCATTTGGGGAAAAAATGATGGTTTCAAAGAGCTCATTATTTATTTCCCACCAGGCTCAAGCTGGATCCCAGCACCGTCCTTACAGGGACCCAGACTTCCCTCTATCTCATAATGTTTTACGAGCAGTTTTACAATCCAGACACTGTATTATCATGTCCTTCTGAAGATGGTTATGTGAATTGTCAGCAAACAGGAGCTGAAAGACAGGGTAATCTGCCACTGCTTGACAATTGGTTCAAGTTCACCCTGGTGAGAGCCCTTTGCCTCAGAGCTTCTGTGAGGAGGAGCCACTGCAGTGGGGCAGGGTGACCACTAATATTTAAAAGGCTCTCATGTTCAATGACAGTGTACATAAGCTGAGACACTGCTATGGAACATTCTTACTGCAGGATTCCTTAGTGAGCATCTAGGCTTTCCCATCCCTGTTAGGAATGAAGAAACAAGCTGAGACATGAGGTGTGATCCACCAGCGACACACATACAGTGACAACCTCAGGACTGGAACCTGAGCTTGCTGACAATCAGGAAAAAAAGAAAAAGCAAAAAAACTCCTTAAAGAATTATTTTGCTAAATACATCACAAATATGACACCCGGCCTGTCTATTCAACTGTCCTGTGTGTAAATGAAAACCCACAGATACGACATGCAGTAATTCTAATTTGCTGTTTTATGTTGAGAAAACAAAGTGAGTCCTTCCTGGTAATTGGCCTGCCTTCCCCTTATCCCCAGAGTTGGGACTCAAGTGCTCCACTTTCTTTGCATCATTTCACCCAAGATTTATGGAGTTGAGGTGGAGTTTTTTCCATTTCTTGTTTCTCACTTTTGTTTTTCTACAAGAGAGAGAAATAACTGAAGCTGAGTGGAAAAGCTTCTTTCCCTTGTTTTGGGGACTTGTTAACCAATGCCACTCTTGGGGCTGGCTTTCAGAGAGATGCTTCAAATGGGCAGAGGGAGGAAGGGCACAGATTTACAGATTTCACAAAACAGCATCAATTTTGAATTCAAGTTGAACCCTGGGCAGATGGATTTCCTATAATACAAGGGAGTTGGAAAATACAATATTTAAAAAGGCCTGAGGTGGCATGCAGTTAAAAAGATACTGGACTTGGACCCAGGTTCTGGTTCTGACTTTGAAACCAAATAGCTGTGTGACCTTTCTGAGCCTCCATATTCTCGTGTATAAGATGAGGGAATTTGTTTTGTAAATGCGGAGACCCTTTCCAGCTCTAACATTCTGGGATTCTATGGAGACTTTGCATCCGGGAGATGGTGAACGATGATTGCAAGGAACACGGGCCGGAAGGGGAATGCAAAGGAAAGGCTAATGGGAAACACATGGTGTTGATGACTAGCGGCAGGAAGCAAGGGAGTAGCATCGGCAGGCCCAGGGGCTCCCCATAAAGGCTTCACTTCTCCAGCAGCAAACTGTTTCCAAAATCACAGCTGTGCGCAGCCGTGAGGATTCGAACACCCATAACTTACTTTTTCATTGCTCATCAGAGAAGAGCAATTCATAATCATCTCTGTTGACTTTGAAAACACCCTTGTGAAGCAAACAGATTCTATTATCCTGCGTTTACATATGAGATAACAGAGGCTCCGGGAAGGTAGAAGACGTTGCTTACGGGCTGAGTTGGACAATACCCAGAATTTCCTAGGTCCCACTCACAGGCCTTTTCCAACTCAGCTTTCTACAGCAACCGCTTGTATTTCTACAGAGCGTCTTACTTTTTAAAAGTGTGTTCAAAAACTATTACCTCATTTTTATCCCACCATGACCCTGTCCATTGGGAGTACTAGGGGCTATTTCTCCTGGTTTAGAGATGATGAAACTGAGACTCAGAGAAATTAAGTTTCCTTTTCACTCAACAAACCCTCATGGAGCACTTACGACCCACAAGCACGACCCAGACAGGGCTGCCTAATGGCAAGGACAACTTTGATCTCCCAGTGTCTTGAACACATATCCAGGGCCCTTTAGGAGCTGTGATTCTTTATGTGAAAATAAAAGCTCTCAAAATAAGCCCTCAAATGCGGCGTGGACACAACAGCCCTGCAGTGATATTATCTGGGCCTCCATCACCCACTCTTATTTTAAGACCCACACTTATTTTAAGATGGCCGGCCAACTCCAGAGTTAATGACTTGGGAGATGCAGCAGACCCTTCAACAACGTGAGTATTAGAGGTGCCAACCACCCGCACAGTTGAAAACTCACATAAAACTTTTGACTCCCCCAAAACTTTACTACTAATAGCCTATTGTTGGGCAGAAGCCTTACCAATAACATTAACTGCCGAATAACACATATTTTCTATGTTACATCTATTATGTATTGTATTCTTACACTAAAGCAAACCAGAGAAAAGAAAACATTATTCAGAAAACCCTAAGGAAGAGAAAATACATTGACAGTATTTATTGGAAAAAAAATCTACGTTTAAGTGAAGCCATACAATTCAAACCCATGTTGTTAAGGGGTCAACTGTTACATGATAATTCCTAGAGATGTGGTAGGGCAATAATGACAGTTGATGAGGACACCAGACCCAGGCTTCAACTCTGGTTTGAAATAGGTAAAGCATGTACCGATGCTTTCCAGCACCCCAGTACTCTCTCTTCTGTACTTTCTCAGCACCATGATTCCACAGCCTCCTCCATCCTACACCTGTATCCTTGGTTCAGTTCCTGCTAATTCCCACTGATGGATCCCCAGCCATCAATGGAATAAGCTGTGGAAGAATAGAGGCTAGATGGCCAGCCCTTAGAGGTGACTTAGAAAGCGCTGTCTGTCCTGGGAGAGGGCACTGAGATTCTCTCTGCCTCTAAAAGCATACAAAGTAGACTCACTTCTGATTACATGGCCTCTCCTAGAATTTGGTCCTTCAGTCAGGCACTCAAATATACTAGTAAGTTGTCCAGAAAGATCTACTTGACACACATTGCATTAGCCTTCTACAGATCCTCAAAGCAATCTGTTCCCACATTTGCCTTTAAGTTTTTTGAATAGGTAGGTAACACAGCCCTAGTGTATTTTTTTTTAAGTTAGGAAGGCAGGATTTTATTTGTCTGAAACACTGTGTGCTATCCCTCCACTACATAAATGGTGCTTCTCACCTATGATCACCCAGGATGCATTTTGAGCCTCTGAAAGTGGAGTCAAGTTTATATTGAGCCAGCCACTTGTGTAGTCCTTTGTGATTGCGAGAGAGTAAGTCTCTGGGAACAAAAGGGCAATCTGTGTCCAGGAAAGGGAACCAAGCCAACTCTCCTGCTTCCTCCTGCCTCCAACTCTGTTCTTCCCTTTGGTACCACCTCCCTCCCCGATGATGCCTCCTAACCAGCAGCAATCCAGCAGTCAAGACCCTACTCAAGTCCCCCCTTTTCTGATTCTTTGCAAACCATCCCATCCCTCTTGGACCTCTCCCTTTCCTGCGCTACCACATCCATCTTTCTATGCTTCAATGAGTGCCACTCGTCATTATTATCCTCGAATTGCTCACTGACTTGTCAAGGGTGTACTCATGACTTTTCAGCTGGAGTGTAGGCTCCCTGAAGGCAGAGGACATAACTTCCTTCAACTCTGTTGCTCGCTGTGGTTTACGTTAGCTCATCACAGGGAATATGTTAGTTGGTTTAAAAAATGACTTCCAAGTGGAACACACCCCGATTGAACCCTGACAACACAAAGCAGTGCTGAGTGAGGGAACATATATATACTCTGTGCAATAACAGTCCTTGCACAAGATTGGGCATTTTCTAAAGGAAGCATAGTGCTGTCCCAGGGTCCTAGCTCTGCCCCAGGGAACTAGCATTGGTCACACATGTTTGTGTGAGGAAGCCCCGTCTTTGCTGATTCTAGACCACCCATCACAACAGCAGGAAATCTATCCATCTGCTATCCTCCCTCAGGGAATGGCTGCATTGCAACCATCTCCTTTCACCTCTTAAGACGCCAAATGTATTCATTCATTCTTCAACACAGAGTTGGGGAAATATTAGTATTGGCTGAGTTGAGACGGTGGGTCATTTTACCCAGCTAATAGTGACCGAGTTATTCCAAAATACCTACTGAGGGACATAAGTAGCATGGAAATGGACACCGCACCCCCTTCCACTGAAAGATTGTGGGAGTGATTCTTTACATTTGTCGTGGGGGAAACCAAACCCCTCATCTGGCATCCACTTCATTTTTCTTCATGGTAAAAGTTGTTGACTTCTCCTATTAGTGAGATTAGAGAAAGAAACATTGGCCTGGAAATCAGGAGGCCTGGCTTTTCACCCTGGATCCATGCCCACGACCTCCTTCTTCTGGTTCTTTCCATGAGACCACACCACTTGCACACCTGCCTGTCACTTAGTACCAAGTGATGGGTTCATTTGGGTGACATGTTTCCTTTGAAGACCACCCAGAAGTTCCTGCTGGCACTCATGGTTTCTGTTTAATATTATTGGCAGAGGTGAGACCAACCTCTGAAGTATACAGTGTGTGTGCAGAAAGGTGTCAAGGTTCTACCAGTAGGGTTTGAAAACCAAGTTTTCTCCCACCTCATCCACTAATCCACATGTGACCAGGAAAGCCCCTTCAGTCTCTGTATTTGTTTCTCTAAGTTGGAAATAATGATGCAGATAACCCCCACCCAAGGGTTTCCTCCAGGGCTCTTGTGAGAATTAAACGGGATTAGAAATATGGCCATATTTTAGAAGCAAAATGATATGGAGAAACTGATGTGTCTCAGACCATCATCCTGTGTGGTGCCAAGAGAACAGTCCGGGCAGGAGATCTGACATCTGGTTCTAGCTTGCCCACTGAATATGTGATCTTGGGCAAGTCATAAGATCTCTCCAGGTCCCACTTTCCTCCTTTGCCAAACGGGAATTAAAATAGCTGCCTTACCTTTCACACAAGAGTGCAGTGAAGATCTGAAATAATGTGTATGAAAGAGCATTGACAAGTATACAGCACTCTATTCAAGTAAGAAAAAGTTCACTATTTTCAGCAACTCTATCTGGATTGAAGTCCATTGATTCCATGTGAGAAACCCACTCTCCGAAGATGGAGTCCCAGAGGGAGAGATTATATGTAAATTACCCAGCGACTACACCTGCATTACTTCTGAAAGATGTGTCATTCAACACAAAGAGCACCAGCCTGGGAATTAAAGATAGAAGCTAGACATTTACAAGGAAAACTCACAACACAGCCAGTCCCTTGGGATAGCATATATTTTAGCAGTATTATATCCAGCTCAAATAAAACAACACCTTTCAAGGGCGGAGTGTCACTGCTTCGGATTGTTGGATAGAAATGATCCATGTTTAAGAAGCTATAAAATGGTGACCACAGACCATAACTTTAAAATAAAAAACCTGCTTTGCAGAATTGTAACTGCAGAAATTGTACACAATATTGGAGGTGTAGAGGAGAGATGGTACTAACGTGAATATAAAACAGAGAACAGCGCTGACAGTGGGTGCCACCGAATCACAGGAGAGGGAGACCCCTGAGGCCTGGAGACGGAGCTGTGGCTTTAAGCTGCAGGTCATGGGAGCCCCCAGAGCACATACCCCCTAAGCTGGTCCTGAAACACGGATTATAATTGGAAAAGCAGAGATGGGGGGCGATGTCAAGGTGACATGGTGGGTCAGGGGAGGGAGGTGAGCAGAAAGGAATTGCAGGTTTAGTGACAGAATGGACCAATCCCTGAGATGACACTCACAAAAGACCCTGCCCCACTTACCACCCCAAGTCAGAAGACTTTGTTTTCTTACAAACACTCACACCCCTCCCTCACAAGTACCTGATGGATAAGAGGACTGAGGAGCAGGAACATCATTGAGCAAGAACGAGAGAGAGTCCAGCAGTCAGAGGCAAAGTGTGCCCTCTTCTATGTTTGGAGAAACAGTGGCCCTGACCACAGATGAAGTTCTGTAATGGAGGATGAGGACAAACAGAGACAAAGACATTACCGTTCTGAATTTATTATCAGGAAGAGATGTTCACAATGGATCTTTAAATTAAAAATTCCCTTATAAAACAATATATCCCGGGTGTTTTTATTTTCTTGAAAAAGAAAAACACTTAGTAGATGAATAAACACAGTTACATTTTCAAAGGCCAGGCATTTGTGGGGAGCTCGTGCTCCTCACAAGACCCTTGCCTGTGACAACAGGCTGGCCGTGCCTAAGCATGGAAAGCCACTCTTTGTGAGGCATCCTTGGAGAGGTGTGGACCTGTCTGCAGCGCTCGGGGAGGAGCATCTCACCTGCCCACTCTCAGAGGGTGCCGTTGGGAGGAAACCTAGCTAGCTCATCACTCAGTCCCCTCTTGTCAAATCTCTGTGACGTGGGCTGCCGGCAGCTCCCAGGAGCCCCACTCATAATCAGAGAGGCCTCTGCAGCCAAGCCAAGTTTAGAATAGGATTAACTCATCCATTTCAGCCTCCCACATACAGTCTAGTCTTGGACAAGAGTCCAGAGAGGAAGGAAGACAGAGTGCATGAGTTTGATCCTCCAAGTCAAGCTATCTCCTGGGGCACCTGGAGGTCTCCTTCTGTGACCCCGCTGGACTTGCTGAGCTCTGATCACAAGGAGAGGACCCACCATTATAGCCAGGTCTAGTGAGGGTTTGTGATTGAGGAACGTCATCCTCTTCCCTCCAGAAGTTCCTTTAGTCACTCTCTGAAGAAGTAGAGGTGCTCACTGAAAGAGGACCAGGTTGCTTGGTACCTGATTTTTTTAAGTCTTTGTGGACACTCAGGAATCTGCCTTACTTAACTGACTCTGCTATCTCCTGTTCCTTCGCTCACCCAGCCTCTGTTCTCAGAACACTTGTATATTAAGTGATTTGGGTGTAGGATGGACCTTGCTTTGCAACTTTGTCTCTCTTCAAATGTTTAATCAGTTCTGTAATGGAGAGTTGCAACTTTGGCAAAGGTCTTAGAAGCCATTTGCTCAAGCATCATTTTTGCAGATGGAGAAAAGAGTCTTTGAGAGTTCAATACCTTCCCCCAAATCACAATCACTGGTTAGTAGCAGAGCTGGAACAAAAGACAGTTTCCCAAATTTTTCATCCCATGTTCTTTCTACCACTTCATTCTAGCAGTTATATTTGTTGAGCATTTGCTACAAGAGGTTAGAGAAAAGAATAAGACATGGCCCCTACCCTCAAGGCTATAAATCTAATTGAACAGACAAAACATATACAAGGGAAACAAGAGGGTTATTATGATAACCCAAGTAACGCTGACCAAAGGATTTCAGAAGGGAGAGGGCCGTATGGATTGGAGTCATTGGAATGGATCCCCTGTGAAAGGTAACTAGAACATCAGTAAGAAAATGAAGAGAGAAGTTTGAGAAGGCTGGTTGGAAAGCCAACTTAACCGAGACATAGAGGACTTGCCGAGGTGGGTGGGCTTCACCTGGTGGTAAGAAGGGCATCTGCTCACTGCCCACCAAGACAGGGAGATTGACAGATAAGAGAGCTGACAGGTGGAATGGGCACCGGGAGAGACCTGTGAGGTCGTGCTCACGCTCAGCTCCATGTTGAATGAGACTTCTCTGGCTGGATGCGATGACTTTTTTGAAGGGGGAGGAAACAGGCAGGGAGGGTACTTAGGACCAGACATGTGATATAAAGAATTTGGAGACGGATGAACAAGGAAGCAGACGATCTTACACAATCTACTTTAGATCTCTTACTTTGTATTTGGAAATAATCATATAATATTTCATTTGGGTTAATAATTAGACAAGGCTTAATGTTGACTAGGCCGAGGGAATAGCTCTGTATATGGTCTCATTTGTGCTAAAGGCTGGCAGTGAAGAGTAGAGTCTCTTCTCAAGGGACATCTGGAGACAGTCTATTTTGAAAGAATTAAGATGTGTGTGTGTGTGTGTGTGTGTGTGTGTGTGTGTGTGTGTGTGTAACATGCCTAGCAACTGAATGAGTGTGTGTTGCATGTGTACTCATATGTTTGTGTGAAATGTCTGATTAGTGGATGAACCCTGGTCCATCACTAACTCGTTTAGTCACCTTGGCTAATTGAGTAAACCTCTCTGTGCCTTAGTTTCTTTACAATGAGATGAAGTTAATGACACTTACCTTGCAAGATTGTCTAAAGAAGTAAATAAAATTAAAAACCCCTCACAGATTGCCTAGCACATATTATGCACCCAAATAAGGTTAGTTCTCTTCCCTCTTTGCTAGCTATAGTCACCTAGCAAAGAGCAACACTCTGGGGGGAATTGGGCATGGGGGCACAGAAGGCTGGAGGGGAGGGTGCTATGCTCGCTCAGTTGGAAACTGGAAGTCATGGGAAAGTAAGGGGGCCATAATGTGTGTACCGTGTCCTTCAGGGAAAGAAAACAGTACCACAGGTCCGTGAATATGGTCTAGAGCGGATGGCCTGTTATCATCACTTGCTCCTTGTGCCCAGGACTGGGCTCTGCAAGAAGTCCAAGGTAATCAGTGCACGGTGAGGAGTCGTTGCATAAGATGAAGGAAATGGGAAGCGTGATGCTAGGGAGAGGAAGAAACAAGCAGCCCTGGATAGAGCTCTGAGCCCTTGGTGGGTTCTTGTCTTTCCAGCAGAGTCTCTTTTGTGAGGTTGCTTGACAATAGAAGGCAGTACAATGCTCGTAAATGAATCCACTCAACCTCTGGTGTATGCAGTCAAAGAGGGAGGTGAAAACTGAGCACAAAGCTTTGCTGTTGAATATCACTCTGCCAGCAAGACAATGCTTCGTTTGAATATTTGTTCTTAGTCACTATTTGTTTTTATTCTGAGCAGCCATTAACCTCCTACTATGTCTCCGTCTTTTATAATAAAAATAGCAGTGTTAGAAAAGATAACAACACTCCCAGCACGGCCCCCTCCCCACGCAGTGTTCTGCGTGGCAATGAAAGAATGAAAACGCCAGGCACCCCTGTGTCCAAACTAAAGCCACAGGGGCAGGCAGGCCCCAGATGACTGTTGGAAAGAGGCTTCTGATGTAGCTTTTAGGAAACTGCCACTATGGAACCTTCCTCCAAAGGAAGTAGCAAGAAGAATTAAGAGGGGATAAATTAACAAGTGATCAGGAATACTCAGTCCCTGATCATACCCTCACTCGAAATACACAGATTTTTGCAACCCAGGGAGTCAGCTGGGGCATGCATCCTAACCCAGTGGGGCTGACTTCTGTGCTGGAAAATAGCCAGCGTGATCAAGGGGAGGCAGAGCCCAAGAGAAGTCACCCACTCCAGTTTCTCTGCTGTCCCCTAACACCCCATCCCTGACCTTAGCTCCTGAATTTGGCCTCGAGAGTCGGCTGTGATTCCCGCGCTGCTCCTTGCAAAGGACTGCATCTACCCAGCATTTTAGTCTCCCCAGCACAGGGTCTTGTGGATGCTCGGCGCAGCCTGGTGGATTTGATGACACAGCCCCAGTCACCAAATGTCTACTGGGTTGACCTGGAACCATCAAGTCCAACCTTAGGGGCAAGAGTTTGTCTAAGATGTTGATTCCCTTCTATTAGCAAGTAAATCCATTTGCACATTTCCCAACGACTCTCATTTGTCACCACAGCAGATTTTTCTAAAGGATCTCTCTTCTTCCTCTTCTCCTCTAACCTCTCCTCATCCTCCCTTCACTCTCTGGGAATGTGCTCCATCAACTTTTCTTGTTACCTCTTCAAAATAAATCTTTACCTCCCCCTGTATTATATCCTTCTCGATATGGTTGAGATGGACATGGGCTTGAGTCCTGGCCTCAACACTTATTAGCTAAGGAACCACAGGCCGGATCCTAACCTAATCAAGTCTCAGTTTCCCCAGATGTACAATACCCCCTTCAAATGTTGGTATGAGGGTTAAACGAAATAATGCCTGCAAAAAGCATAATGTGGTGTCCATAACAGAGAGTATGCAATATACATTGTCTTATAATTAATGTAATTGTATTATCATTATTGTTAGCCCAACGGAACTATTTGCTTTTCCTTCAGTGTAATCTCAGCTTGCCTATGTCTATTCCTTTGTCTTCACTATTCTCTTATTTTCATAGGCCTTCTTCTGTGATGAATACAAAAGCCTCAATCATTTTTAAAAGTCATATCAAGTGTACATATCTTGCTCTGATTCTCTAAACAGTCATGTTCATTTTGGCTCTGAAACTCTAGATGCTTCATACTATTCTGGCGGCATTTACCTTATTTTATCACACTTCTCCACCTTGTACCTGATGCTGGGTTAAAAAGATCTGAAAGGCTGGGAATCTGCAACGTCCAGCCCCTGATATGAGATCAATAAGTGTTTGTTGAGTTGCATCATCTTAAAGTTTCCTGATACCTGTATTTGGGTTTGGGAAGAAGAAATTTAATTTCGTCTGATGCAAACCAAGAGGATATGCGTGTTGGTTAAGGTCCCAGGATATTCAAACCCTGAAGAATGATGAGATCAAGGATGTGGAATGGGTGTGGAGGTCCCGAAAGGGCACTGAGGGTGATCATAGCTTAAAAAGAAAAGAAAGTGTAACTTTTCCTCCTCTGAGAGGGGGGAGGTTGGAAGGGACACGGGTCAGTCTGGCTAACTTCTCACTGCCGTGGGTTCACTCCATTGCTCATGATTCTTCTTCCTCAATACCAGATGGTCCTCTCCACTCAACAGATCCTCATGTCCATCTCTGAGGGACACTCCTGGGTATTGGGGACCACCCATTAACCCCCTTATTTCTTCCTGCTCCAAATCACAGGTGATCCGATAGTCTCAACTTTCCCCCCTCAACTTTGTAGGTTGTCTCATCTTGTTCTGTCTCTAAAGCATGAGCCCTGAGGGACAGACACCATGTCTTCGCTTCCTTTACTTGACTCATGGTGGATCCTTAAGAAGCATTTGTTCTAAGGTTGATGGACTGACAGTCCTTATAAATGGAGGTTGTCCTTAATGATATGGAGAGATTTTTCAGTCTGATGAGACTCTGAGATGTCAACTGTTAACAGGTAAAGGAAAAAAGTATAAGATCTATTTTATATTTTATGGACTAAAAGGTCTGAAAGTTTAATTCAATGTAATCAGGAAACTGTTGTTGTTGTTATTTGTACAAGTTTAAATAGGTTTAGTCCATTAAATTGTTTAACGTAGTAGCAATGATGGAAATCTGGGATTTTGGGGACCAAACCAAGAGCAAGGAAAAACCCACGAGCCAGGGCAGTCCTTAGAATCACTACATTGTGAGTAGGTTTACTAACTGGCAGCCTGGAGGCAATCTATTTTATTAAGAGATTGAAAAATAGTTTAAAAAACCAGCATGTGAAGATTTCAATCAGAAATAGATGGGCACTTTTTAAACTGCAATTGGTTTCTAAAGAATGGGCAAGATAAGAATTGATAGAGGTGAATAGCTATCAAAACGTGGGGTGAAAAAAAAAAGAAGCAAATTGCCACCTACTTGAAGTGAATAACTCTTGTAATGTAATGGCTTTTAAACTTTAAAATTGTTTTGTATTATGACATACATAACAGTGGAAATCTGGGTGGAGAGTGTTTATTGGTTTTTTTCCAATGGAAGATTGCCTGTTTGGTATTTGAATAATAATCTCCATATAAAAATATGGTAATGTAATTATGCTAACTAGTATTTTCTGTAATTCAAGACTCTGTTTATAATAATATATCATATTTTGCAGTCAGGTAGGAATCCATTTGTCCCCTCCACCTGCGCCCAGAGATAGGAAGAGGAACTTTAATATACAGTTTTCTGCAATCTGGTCCTCTCTGGAGTTAGCGTTTTCTGAAAGTGAGACAATAAATCTTACCAGAAATACCTTCATTTACCACATGCCGCCAAGTGGAGATGAGGCTGATTCTTTGAAATTTTGCAGATAAACTTGCTTTGACCAAACTCACGGATGGAAACATTCTAGTGTGAGAATATTAGCCAAACTCAAAGGCAAAGGAAGTGAGAGAGTTTTTAAATCACTTTGGAGAAAACAAATTGGTCAATTACATCTGTTTTACACAATGTGTTACTGACAAACTTATACATAAAATATGAGTACTTCACCAGCTAGTACTATCATACCACCCACACAAGAAAATGCAAATCGCAAAGTTGTGAATGGGTCTGCACTTGACTGAGTCCTCTTTTAATCTGGCTTTGTACGACTATTCGGATAAGGTTAGTCCATTGTTCTTATTTTTATATTGAGGACATTAGCAATGGTGGAGCCCCTGGGACTTTCCAGTGTAAGAAAGTTAATCCTGAAAATACTGATTAATGGAATAACAGCAACCCATTAGGTAGTGTCTAGTGGCTTGTCCCAGGGTTCTGCATCAACCTACTCAGGTAGATAGCCTGAATAACTAGGATGAGGGTACAGAAAGGTACAGTTTAAGTAAAAGTGGTGAATATATTGGGAGGTATGTTGCAATGTAAACTGGTCTCTATGGCTAGTACAATGGGTCAAATTTAACCTGTTAAAATTTATAAGGCTAAGTATAAATTCCTATGTATACATGTGTCAAAACCTCACAACCAAAGAAGCACATCATAGGGAGGATGCGACTAAACATCAGCTTATGACATGCTAAAGAAGCTTAAAAAGCACTGGGGTTCTATTAATAGAGATATCATGCTGAGAAAGAAGGAGGTGATTGCCCCTCACTGAACATAGCACACTTGGAATTTTATGTTAATTTTGAGGGCTCTACCTCTTAATAAAGTTGATAAATTGGAATAAAATGCCCATAATGGTAAATGAAGACTGGTTGAAAGAGATAAAGCTGTATATGTTTTTTTTTTTAAAAAAAAACACCTCTATTTTCAAATATGCTTGGGGCAATCAGGTCAATGAGAAACTGGACTTATTCTGGTTCACTCCAGAAAGCAGATGCAGTTCCTGGAACAGCTGGATCTATAGACCACCATCTCCTTCCTCTAATGAACCCCAAGCCATTTGTTTTTGTTTTTGTTTTGTCAGCTTTACTGGGGTATAATTAACAAATAAAAATTGACCCACCAGCCCCTTGTATCTCTTTGCAGTGCTCCTGAGAATATTTCTATAGAGGAAATAGTGAGGACAGCAATGATGATACTCCCTTTGCAGAGGGGAGAACTGGGAAGAAGGGCATTTAGGGGAAGATCAAGGAAACATTACATCAATCTTTATAGGAACAGAGACAAGCCCTTCCAAACAGTCTTCATTGCCCTCCCTCCATCACTCTTTCCTCCTCTTCTCTCCCCCCAGAACTTCCCATTACAGTTTTTGTCTTTGCGTATAGAAGCCTTGACAATAACACACTGACCAGAAGTGTGTTCATTCAAACCTCTTGCAGCATTCTGCTTACCTTTCTATTTTTGTTCAATCACAGTGACAGGTGATTTGAGGTGATGATAAATCCATGCATTTAAAGCCTTGATTGCCTGAATAAATAGGTTGGATAGCTTCTGTAATTGGATAATTAAAGCAAAACGGAGATGCCAGTGGGGCCAGGCACAGAGAAAATCAGGGTGGCTGGAGATTTCATTTTGGAAAAGTCAAAACCCAAAGCTGTAGTAGCAGAGCAGGTAAAACCAAAAGGTATTCACAGCAAAAATTGGAGCAGAGGTGGGGTGGGGGTGCTTCATTTAATTGAACTGAGATATACATAGAAAGGAAAGACATACTCAAACATCTTTGCATATTTTCTCCCAAAGCATGTTAATCCCCTGCTCAGGATTCCAGATTGGGTCAGGAAGGAGACAACAGAGCGTGGAATGCTCTTCTAAATACTTGCTTACCACTACGGGACCCTCCTTTACCCTCCACGTTCAGGGCACAAGCACACATGCACACTCATAATCCCTCTGCTCTGCGCTTTCTTTTCATTTTCTTCCCATTTCCTTCCCAATCTTATTGCCCTTTAAGCGTGGTCCTTGAGAACTGTAGTCAGACTCCAAAGTCTGTAAGAAGTCAGCAGAGAGGGCACCCACTAAGGTACAGCTGATACCATCACACTCCAAGGGAACAGAAAAGAGAGCAGAGCCATAGGGCTGGCTCCTCCCTGTTTCCAGATGGTGGAAACGCCCCTCAGGGAGACTGAGCCATTCATCCAGGACTCCATTGCCAGACAAGAAAGTTATTTTCTCTCCCTGCTGATAGTCAGACGTGCTCTTCTCAAGGAGCCAGGCATACCCACCATCACTGGACCACTGCGAGGGTCCCCACCCCTTTCAAGACTCCCATCTGGCAGCTGGCACATGTGCTCCGGTCCCTAGCTGTCCCCTTCTCACGTGGCCCCTGTCTGTCTTTTCCCCATGCACACCAACCTTCCCTGGAGATCAGTAAATGCTCACCATGCAAAAAGAGCTTGATCAGCATACTTCCAACCTCACCAGCATCAGCAGGGACATTGCACCACCTGTGTGTCAAGCACTTACTGTGTCACACACTGTGCTGAGCACGTCATCAATAATAGATTAGGCCCCCAAACCACCCGATTGTTTCCCATCTTTTGAGGAGATCAAGACTTGAAAAGGGTAAGGAGCTTCTTAGCAGGTAATAAATTCAGTGGAAGGAGAATTCACACCCAGACCTGAGAACAAAACCCATGCTTTTAACCTACGTGATACTGCCTTCCAAGGGTGTCTTGGGTTATAAATGCCCTTATACTTCTGACTTCCTAATGCCCTACTGTCTTCAGTCATGCATCCAACAGAACACTTATTGGACACATTATATACAAGGGACTGTGCTGGGCGCTGAAGCTACAAAAGTGAGTAGCAGCCTGGTAGCAGCCTCAAGGACATGGAAAGACAAAAAGAAAGACTTCCAATAAGTATACAGCATAGTAAGTTCTTTGCCTCTGGTAGGTGCATAATGCATATTTGATTAAATGAAATCACTTGAATTAAACCTCCAAAATCACTTCTCTGAGAGTAGGAAGCAAATCAGCATTCTCTGCATGACTGGCTGAGACAGGTCAAGGAGAGTGGCAGGGCAGGGGAGGGGAAGACTTCTATTACTATTGAAATCACAAGGCACAAAGAAATACGCATGACCCCACAGCTAAGAGAATTCCTCTCCTATTATCTGTATCTACACATATGAACTAGTTTGACAGAGTTCAGGTGCACGTTTATAGGCTCCATGGATGTGTTCATGCGTGTGTGTGTGTGCAAGAGGAGATTTTTGTATAAAACTGATTATTTAAGGTGATTTAGAACAGCCAAAGCAACTGTTTCAATGAAACCATCCTGCCGGAGGCTAAACAATACCCTTTCCCTTCAAACAAGCTTGAATGGCATCCCTCAGATTAAAAACCAATAGTAAAAGTATCTTAATGATCTAGCAAGAGAGTTAGGGTTTCATGTCTGTCCTATGATAGGAAAATGAGCAGGAAGACCAGCTTCTGAGGCCTAGAAGGTAATCTAGTGCCAACACACTTACCTGGCTCAGAACTCAGCACGGAGCTAGGAGGGGCACACATGCATTTCATTCTTGCCCATTGTTGACCAGGCACTGGGCACTTTCTGTACAACGTCTCCTTTACTTTTCCAGTGACCCTATGCAACCCCAGTGTTGGGACCTCTAGCATCTCAATGTTGGGGGAAGACATTGCAGACCTCACATTGAAACCCAGGCAAAGGTGCTTGGTTTCCTTGTCAGGTGCCAGCATATCATGAACTTGAGTTAAAATAAGGGATTTGCTGTTCAACACAGTGTTCATTACAGACACACTGAAGTAAGGAAAAGAGTGATTCTTGTGCTGTCTGCGTTTTCTGGGGTATTTTCCTTTGGTTCGCTCTTTGACAAAATGTCAAATCGCAGCTATTCCTGGAGCATCTACAGTGTACGTGGTTCTGTGGTCAGTCCTGGGATGCAGGGATGATCAGGGCCGACCTGGTTCCTGTTCTTGTGACGCTTCGCGTCCAGTGAGGAAAAGATGCTAACGACATCATTACATATAATCAGCTAACTCCTTGTAGACTGGTCTCTGCTCTGCCATGCTAAGGAAAGACGCAGAAAAGAGTTGTGCCTACACTTGATGCAGAGTTCCAAAGGAGATAGCACTTTATCCACACTAGCAAGTGTTGGGGAATGGGGTGGGGGGGTCACAGCAGTCGCAATGTGGGGGAACCCAAAAGAGAAGAGACAGTCTCGGGACAGAAGTGACACCAGCTCACCCTTTAAACCTCAGGTCTCCCCTCTCAGGCTCTGCCCTACAAGGACTAATCCTTGGAGACCCTGTGCTTCGTTCTCATAAGCAAGACCGATCCTTTACAAGGGAGTAATTCAGCTTAGGAAAGCTGGTTTCAGTGCCCAGCAACTGCTTTAACTTAATGTTTTCCTTCTCAATGAATTGCTTTGGCATTATTTAAGCCCAGTCATAATATTGTGGTTCACAGGAAGCTAAAGAGTGACCTTTGTAAGTTGATCAAATCATAAAACTAATGAGAATGGATGGCTGGGGCTTCCAAAGGGGCATGAATTTAGGCCTCCTCCAGGCAGTTCAGCCCAAGCTTCTTTCCATGCAAACACAGCTTTAAAGAATTTTTTTTTTCCAAAGGCTTTCTTTCCTTTCATTAATTCAGGCCAGGCTGAACTAAATCCAGAAGTGTTTCTCTGTAGCTTTTGCTGACACGTACACTGAATCCCATATGGTTTTCCGCTAACACCCTATCCACCCCCTACCCCCACGCCCAGCAAGGTCCGTCAATGGGCATTCACTCTAAGACCATAACAGCAGAATTGAGGTGATTCCAGCATCAACTCCAGACCTGGATTTCCTATCACTCCTCACCCACTGAACTGTTCCAGCTTATTGGAAATGAAAAGAGTTCTCTGGGCACCAGACCACATGGTCACTTCAGCAATTAAGTAGGAGGTGAAACTAGTCAGCCTAATAAGTGGGAGGGGAACCTACAAGAGGACAGAGTCTGAGATCACAGCCTAGACAGTGCTTTTCCTATGTGATGGGCAGAATTCTGAGTGAGACCCACCTAAATGGAGTCCAGGCTGTATTACTTACTCGTTGTGTGACATTTGGCAAAGTAGCCTATGGAAGCCTTTACACTTTGTCATGTGTAAATGAGGAGCGTAATGGAAACTACATCCAAGATAAAGCCCTTGGATCAGCCCAGGACATAAAGTGCAATCAAGGACAGCAGTTGTTGTTGTTGTTGTTGTTGTTACTTCGAGTCCTAGATGAGAATCTGCTACTAGTCGAGAACAATGGGCACCTTGAGTCCTTAGGTCCCCAGCCGGTTTTGCCCTGAGACTGGGATGTAGATTCCTGTTTTATCCTGAACAATAAACAGCTTCCTGTCTGAGATCAACCAAGGCTGCCTTCTCGGTGCCGCATAGTTTTCATCTGGTATTGACCTACTTCCTTGCTTCTGGTCCCCTGCATGGCCTGGCCTCAGGGCTAAACTCTTGGTTTGTAACCATCCTCACGCTTCTGCTGCTCTGGACTGTCTCTTCTGATGGGCAGCGTTGCCCTCATCCACGATGGCTCTCTTAGTCTGCATCCTACTCATGCCCACGTTCTAGCCCAACAGGTTGGAAAAATAGCAGAGTCCCCTTTTTCAAATACAGTTTTACATAATTTCTCAGCTTGGAAAATGCTGAGAAGAGGATCTTTCTTGCAGAGATTCCAAGGATAAGTCTGCAAGTACCCTCCTGCTGAGGGCACTAGATTCCAGTGATTTGGAAATGGAATCAAATGCAAACTGGTGTCCGTTTTGCTACCCTGGGGCTGCCCTTTTCTCCATCCAGTCAAAACCCTGATGGGGGGAGAGGGGCTTCATCTCTGCTAAGGCGGGACCACCATGGATTTTGGCTTCAGAACAGGTGGTGGGAGAAGGCGTCTAAAGGTGGGACCACTAGCGCTTAGTGCTGGATGGACGGTAAGATGAGGAGGCCCTAGAGGAATCTGGTCTGTTTGGCTTCAGTAAAAGAGCCAAGTTCAACCTTCAGATATGTGTGTGCTTGAAGGCTGCATGGATGGATACCAGGTGGCAAGAGGGCCCTCTGAGCACAGAGACCAGGAATAAAGGAGCATTTTAGTTTTAAATCTGACTTTCCTTCCCATTCCAGGTAAATTTAGAAATGTACCCTCTCAGAAACAGTATGAAAGTATGCACTGCATTTGGGAGCCTCAAATGCATTCCTAGGGCTAAATAAAAATAATAAGAGAAAATGAGAAGATTGAAGTGAGAAAATTTACTTTCCAATGCTAGCTCTAGGCATTTGATTTGGGATTCTGTCAATTGCTGAAAACAGAGAAGAGTGGTAAACTCAGAGGATACACCTCAGCATGATAGGGGTGGGCTGGGAGGCCTGGCTGCCCTGTCCCAGGCTGAGAGAGAAGGTAAATCACATCTGGCTTGTCATAGAGACAAAATTGGTCTTTTGTATACTTTACCAGCACAGGCTCCCAAACAAAGCAGCAGAGCGTGAAGAACTAAGTTTAAATCCTGGCACTGCCCCTTACCACCTGTATAACCTTAGGCAAGTTATTGAACCTCTCTGAGCCTCAGCTTCTTTGTAAGACAAACACAACAGTGCTCAAAGTCTTTGGATGGGTTTGCTAGGGCTGCCGTAACGAAGTACCATAGACTGGGTGGTTTAAACAGATACGTATTGTCTCATGGTTCTGGAGGTATAAGTCTGACACAAAGGAGTCAGCAGGTTTGGTTCCTTCCAGGCTGTGAAGAAGACTCTGTTCCATGCCTCCCCGGTCGCTTCTGGTGGATTACGGCAATCTTTGGCAGTCCTCCGCATATAGAAGTATCTCTACCTTCCTCTTCACGTGGCATTCTCTGTGTGTGTCTGTGTCCGAATTTCCCCTTTTTATAAGGACAACAGTCATGCTAAGTAGGGGGTCGACCCTACTTAACTAGTTACCTCTGCAACAACCCTATTTCCAAATAAGTCACATTCTGAGGTACTAGGGGTTAGGACTTCAGCCTATGATCTTTTGGGGGTCAGTGGAAGGGGATGCACAATTCACCCCATAACAAGATTGTTATAAGAATTAAAAAGTGTGACATATACATAAACTTCTACAGCGTCTCCACTGCAAAGTATTCAGTAACGGAAGCTATCGCTATCATTTTTTGTTAAATATTCATTGACTAGAGAATTATCTTTAGCTAAGCCACATGACTGAAAAAGAAAATCACCTCCCATACACATCAATCATGTCATTTAAATTACCCAGGGCATGTGGAACAGGTGACGTAGGGGCATGCTAGGCTGTAGGAGATTTTAGGCTATGTCTATACAATGTCAATATATGGGCCAGCCATCTTGGCAAATGTATCGTTATTTTGAAAATAATACTATAGGACAATCTCTTTACTCCAAAATCTAGATTCCCTGAAATGTAACCACGAGATTCATCCTAGCTGAATTACCAGTCACATAGTTCTCACCTTGAAAGAAGTAATAAGGCATTCTTACTCTTTGCTTGAAACACAGGGCTAGGGAAGGAGGAAGAAGAGATCTTTCCAGGGTCTGAGCTCTGTAAAGAAGCACCAGGTCTGGTTAACAATAGGAAATTTCTGGGAATGTGCCTGGAGTGTGGGACACCTGGAAAAGTCAGAGGGACCCACTGAGAGGAACTGAAAGCACAACAGAGTGATCACCACGAGTTTTGCAAATTTTCCTCTGTTATAAACAGAGGGGGTTTGTCTCCTCTGTGAAACTGTCAGCAATTTACCTGAAGGCAGGCTTGGGAGCAGGTGCTGGAGAACCCCAGTCCCTGAGCCGGGGTTTTCTGTGGCATTAGCAGCAGTCATGGTGACAGGACAAGTTGACAGCCAGGATCTGGGAATCCAGAGGCTGAGGTGCAGTGCCCTGCTCTGCAGCAACCTTGCTGTGTGAACTTGAAAAAGATTCTTCCTCTCCATGGACCTCAGTGGCCTCATCTATAAAATGAGTGTCAAGACTACCTCCTCTCCACAGACCCTGCTTGTCTGACAGTCTTTGATATTCTGATCCTGGCTCACGCCCAGCCCCAAAGCCAGAAAGAAATTTTGCTGCAACACAAGTGTCGTGAAGAAATAATGCTGTCCTCAGCTTAGGTTGCTTTCTGGCTGCATTGCTGTTGTGCTTGGAAGGGAGAAAAAAGAAGGGAAAATCCTCTGCCTATATTTAAAAAGGAGGGAGAGCAAAGTGTCATGTGATGGGAAGCGGGGATTGGGCTTGCTCATGCCCACGTTGGATGCATGAAAGGTATTTTCTCCAAACAGTGTAAATGAATACGCCAAATGAGGCTATTTGATTAAACAGGATGAAACTGGCGAGCCAATGTCCTCTATCTTTTATTTTGCCTAATAGCTGTAATCAGAAATCATGGCGTCATCTTTTCAAAGTGAGAGCCAGTGATATAGCGAGGTTTGCAGGTAGTTGTGTATCTACAGCTCCTTTGAAGACCCCACATCTCTCCTGGAGCCTACAAGAGATTGAGAACCTGGAGAGGTCTCTGAGAAAGTGTCCGCCAAGAGCAAAATAATCAGATCACTTTGTCAATTCAGTGAACAGTCCATTGGTTCAATTTCCTTTTGTAGATTTAGATGAGATAGCCAGTAACTAGTACAGGGGCCAGCACCAGTCAACATGCTTCAAAAATATTTATTAAATGAATTAATCAATGAGGGAATGGAACAATGAGGGAATACATGAATAATGAATGAGAACCTTATAGGTAAGGGGGGAAATGCACTGATGAATGTTTAGCTCTTTGTATCAAATAGTTCAGTATAGTTTCTGATAGGACACAAGAGACATTTGTGATGTAGGACCCAACTGTTTATTGGTGATAAAAACAAAGATGTCTTCTTGTGAGCCCTAGTTCTTTTCCTCATTTACTGTGTAAACTTGCGGAAGTGGCTCAACCTATCTGTGCTTCAGTTTCCTGTTTGTTTTTTGTCCCCATCTCTAAAACGACGATAATAACAGTACCAACCTAGATCATAGGGATGACGGAAGACAGAATGAGATAACATGTGGGAACACATATCACACTGAGATAACATGTGGGAACACAAATCACACTTCGTGGCCCAAGAAGCTACAGATTATGTTAGATGAGAATGGATTTGGCTGGGTGTGGGGACCACAGGTGTACTAGGCAGTTGCCATTATAGCATGATTTCAAAAGCTGGATGAGGCCCTTCTGTCCCAAATATGACCTGCAGTATGCCTCAAATTCCTACTCTTAGAATTCCCTTTAGGCTAAAGAAATGCCAAAAAAAGTCCCATAGTGATATAAGTTACATGATATAAGTTCAGCCATTAACCACACCTTATTTCCCAAACTTCAATCTACCTTCAAAAGCCAGGGCAGTATGCATAGTCATTAAAGACTCGGCGTTGGAGTCACGCAGTTCAAAGCTAGGCTCTGCGGTTTACTTAGGCAAGTTATTGAACATCCCTGAATCTCAGTGTTCTCAATTGTAAGTGGCTAATAATGTGTACTTCTTGGTGTTACTATGGAGATAATGTACATGAAACTCTTTGCATACATCATTCATACTCCGCGATTATTGGAGTGATTATTATTAACATGATTTGTCTCCCATTGAAGATGTTCATAGAAACATTGTTATGAATTGAATGTTTTGACCCCCTAAAATGTATATGTTGCCCCCCACATTTGTATGTTGAAGCCCTAATTCCCAATGTGGTGGTATTAGGAGGCAGGGTCATTGAGAGGTAATTAGCTATAGATGAAGTTATGAGGGTAGAACACCCGTAATGGAATTAGTGCCCTTACAAAAAGAAAGAAAAACTCTACCTTTCTTCCTGCTGGAGAAAAGTGTCTCCTGTACTGTTTGCAGTTACCTTGCTCATTAGGTGAGTCCTGGAAGAGGAGGTGAAAGAAATGCCCTAGCTACTGACAGTTTCCCAAGGAGCCCCCAGCATCCAGGAAGGAAAAGTTCTTCCACTGTGAGTCCGGAGGGGCAAAAGTGATAGCAACACTCACCCCACTTAGGTCCCCATGGAAGTTTAAGTCCAGACTGAGGAGAACACACTGCTGACCCTCACACTGGGAAAGAGCAGTTCCTGGCCTCGTCACAGTGACCTGTCATATTCCTTTGTCCGTGAGCTCAGCTGGTTTTTCGTGGTTGGGCCTGGGTGATGAACTGAAAAATAGTAATAACAAAAATAAAAGTAAATATCACTTTCTTAAAAATTTAAAACAAATAAAAATAAAGAGAGGAAGAGGCCAGAGCTCTCTCTCTCTCTCCATTATGTGTGGACACAGTGCGAAGGTGGCCATCTACAAACAAGGAAGACAACCCTCACCAAGAACCCAACCATGCTGGCATCCTAATCTCAGCCTTGGATCTTCCAGAGCTGTGAGAAACACATGCCTGTTGTTTGTCACTCAGTCTGTGGTATTTTGTTATAGCAGCCCAAGTTGATACAAACATGAAAGGCCATTGTCAAAGATTGCCAATAATATTTAGTGCGAGACCAGCATTATTGAAACAAGTGTCAGCTCCCTTAAAAACCACTTTGAAGGATAGCCCTCATCTTCACGTAGCCCCTTTTTCACTTTACAGAATCAGTGTACCCTTGACTGGTCCACACTAGACGTGAAAGCTGCTGGAATGCACAGAGGATTAGGGAAGGTCGATTGAAAGAGGGAGTCTTTAAATGGGGTTCAGAGAGATTAATAGGATGAAATGGGAAATGGGGAAGGAGAAGAGATCATTCCTGCTCCCTTGTGACAGTCACCATTTTCATGAGGCCCTGGCTTCCTGTCTCCCCCTTCTCTCCCTCCCCACCTTGCTCCCCATCTTCCACCCCCACCTTGTGCTAAAGGGAGTCAAAGAAAGAGATTTCTCCCTTCCTTCAGAAACCTTTGTAGCTCCGGAAGCTGTGAGGTTGCTCAGTACATCTTGTTGTTGAATCCAGAGTTAGTCACCTCCCCTGGGAGATGCCAAGTCTCAAGGAAGAAGTACCAAGCTAGAGAACCAAAGAGCTCATGAATTTTAGTCTTTTGCTCATTGTAGAGATTATTTTTCTTTTGACTAGACCCTTGCCTTGCCTCTTTGCCCCAAGATGGAATCAGGGATTCCACAAGGTCTGCATATCCAAATATTCCACCTGCACTTTTCCACTGGGGAAGGTGGGAGTCAGAGAGGAGTGGAGAAGGAAACACACACAAAACAACTAAATGCAGTACCATAGTTGGGTTGCAGCAAGAAAAGGGTTAAATGGAGATTTTCTTCTCATATCTTATTGAGATCATTTTATGGCTCCAATCTCAAGGGAAAACGAGCAGTTTGCACATTTACTGTTTCCTATCAGTCAACCATCTGTAGACACCACCTTTCACAAGGAGTTTATACATTAACTGGTCACTTTATCATCGTAATATATTCGAAAAATCAAAAACCAGCTGTTACAAAGCTATAAACTGGAAACTTTATTCCATATTGTTTATCATTACTTTAGTATTTGGAGATTCATAATGCACGGACATGGAGATCTATCTGTATTGCCAAGGAGGCCGAAGTTTATTTCCCTAATAATATGTAAATGGGGCCTTTATACTAGATAATGAATAATCACTTTAGATTAAAGGCTGAATTTTCTTTTAGTGGTACTGGCAGTGCAGCCTTTTGCATGCAGTTAATAATTAATTTAAAGAATTACCACTTCAGTGAGCCCGGCTTACATTATTTATTAAGTGTAATTAAAGTATTTATTAGTCAAGTAATAAATGAGGGACAACCCCCAGCACCTTAACAGTGTTGTAAAATAATCACAGACTATGTTTGTCTGCAAAGCAAGACTGAGTGTGGCTCAAGTGTGTTAATAGATTATTCATGATCATTCAGAGTGTTAGCAGTGTACTTCAACAATGGGTAGAGTTTTGGCATGCCCACCTGCTCCCATCACTTGGTTTATTCTACAGAAAATTAGTGCCTCGGCTTATTCATATTGTTTGTTTGTGTTTGTTGACTTAGAAGCAAAATAAAGAGGATTTCTTGGTTCAAGCTAACCCCTTCTGTCTGCCATGTTGCTTGCAGCTCAAAATGGCTGATCCGCTAGTGCCATCTTGGAATTTTTTGGAAGGACTGCTGAAAGCATTACCTATAATTAAGATGCAATTCATTGTTCAAACCAGGACAATTTTGAAAACAAAGGAGGATGTTATTAATAATAATATGTAAATTGAGAGGGTTCTAGGCCAGGTAGGACAGAATCTCCAGAAATTAGCACGGGCTTTGTCCATCTAGTTGAGTTGCTTTTACCAAGCTGTGAATATGAGAATCTGCTTCTACTCCTGACTGCCACTCACCATATAAGCTTGTACATAAAACCCTGGCCCTCTTCCTTCAGTTTCAGGAAAACTTTCCTGGATCCTCCAATCACAAATGATCGCACTCTCCTCTAACTCCCCCATTGCTTACACCTCTGTTGATGCATATCTCAGTGGCTTGCAGCATCTTCATTTATGCATTTATTTTTAGATCTTCTCCATGAAGAGAATGTGAACTCTCTGAGGAAAGAGACAGACTGTACTTGTAGATTTTCGGTTCTCCCAATATTCTTGTCTTGGTGCCTCACTAAAAGTAGGTACATAGTAAACATTTACCAAGTAGATTTTATAGTTGGGAAACCCCCATCCCTTGTCTTTCTCATCAGCAGGAGGGAAAAATGACACTGACCAGAATCCATAACTGAGCAGATGGGGCTGTGGAATGGACATCAGCAGAGGAAGGTGTGGCCGGCAGGTCACTATTCCAAGAGACACTCAGGTCTGCCATGGAAATCACTTGAGAGTGGGATTACTTACAAATGAACGAACAAGTCTCAAGGTCCACTCTCGTCAGACCAGGGCTTTATTGGCCCTCAACCATCATGCTCAGCCTCTATTCTCTGAGTCCTTTATCTGGAAAGTTCTCCATCCTACACTCTAAGAACAAGGGAAGAAAACCTACCAAAATGTATACAGGTTAAAAGATTTTCCTCAGGTTGCCCAGATGATTGGTGCATCTCTGCAAATCCCGCCTCTTCCTCCATGTGGATGCCACCTACCTCATGGTCTACCTCTTCTCTGAAGACTTCCGCCCACCTCTCTGACCATTTCAAAGTTCACATTGTCCATACCTCTCATTTTGACCCTTTACATCCTTGGGTTACACTGCTCCATATACACTAACCTCTGGCTCTCCAGGAAAGGGTGACACAGTCTCCTTTGCCTACATTTCCTCCACTGTGCTGGGCACACAGTAAGTGCTCCGCAAGTGAAGAAAAGAGAACCAGATCTCACCCAGTTTTCCCTTAACCCTTCCCTCTCCTGTCTGCCTGCCTCCGCCCTCACTCACTTCCTAGAATCCCACTGAAAGGGTATTGTCACTCATCAAAAGATATGACCATATTTGAAAGGAGAGGAAGTGATGTGAGGTCAAAGTAAAGGGGTTGAGTGGCATTTCAAAAAGCAAACCCAAAGAATCAAACTTTATGTTTAATAATAGTCAGCATGACTGGGCCCAAACTTGTGGGCTTATAAATGGATTTGTCTTCGGGCCTCTTGACAGAGCTGTTTCTAGGCGACCGGCAGGTCGGCTGTATATCATGTGTGCTCTGGCCTCGTGCTGCGGCAGCCTGCTCCTGACCTCTTAATCAAGCCGAGTGCTGGGGCACAGAGAGGAGATATGTGATCACTTATGGAAACACCCAGCTGGCGTCGGTCCCACAAACCATCTGCCTGTCTCGCTATGGTCAGACTGACTGTCTGCTAATGCCCCCTTCTCCTGTGAGCCATTTATATATTTCCCCAGTCTTTTCTTTCTTTCTTTCTTTCTTTCTTTCTTTCTTTCTTTCTTTCTTTCTTTCTTTCTTTCTTTCTTTCTTTCTTTCTCTCTCTCTCTCTCTCTCTCTCTCTCTCTCTCTCTCTTTCTTTCTTTCTTTCTCTTTCTTCCTTTCTCTCTTTCTTTTTTTAAGTAGAAAACAAATAGCATTATTGGATGTACTCTGCTTGGCTGCAGCTGTGATTCACAAAGTTGGAAATCACTCCAAGACAGAGTCAGACAGTACATGCTCTGCTTGGTTGGGGAGAGGTCCAAACTGCTGATTTAGCCTCATTTGATCTTTGATATTTTATTTATCTATAAATTTGACATGGCCCTGTTAGGAAACATCTTGCTCTTGTGCATTTTCCCATCCTTTTTGTATTTCCAAAGGGAAGAGGCCTTTGCTTTAGTTGAAACCCAGGGTCAACATTTCTGCTTGGCCTTGTCAGGAGGTAATCAGTGTGAAGACAATACAACTCGAGAATTATATGCAGCTGGTAGCAGCAAGGTGGGAGAGGGGTATTGCAGGTTTGACATAATTCTGCTTGGCTCTTCCGTGCTTACCAAAGCCAGTAATGGATCACAAATACAAAGTAGCAAACAGAACCAGATGATGTAGAGGTGGGACCCATGCCTATCGTCATTGTTCCATGCAACGAGGATTGGATGAGTACCACTGGGGAGGCCAGCATCATGCTCTCTGAACAGAAAATGCAGAATCCCTATATCTGCAAGTTAACACTCGGACAGTTGGTTCAGCGGTCAATCAACAAGTCAATATTGACTGTACCCTCTATGCCATCTTAGTTTGAGTCCCCCCAGAATCCGCCCCTGAGATAAGGATGTGAGTGCAAACCATTTACTTGGGAATTACAGGTACAGCAGGAGAGAAGTAGGGCAAGTAATACATGGAAGAAAACGCAGTGACTAAAGTGTGCATCACTTATTTAGCCAGCTGCTGCTGTGGACCAGTGGAGACTAATGCTCAAGGAAACTCTAGGAAATGGTATAAAACACATGGCTCAGAACCATTTCAAGGGGTGAGGGAGCTGGTGTGCTTATATACCCACTTCCAAGAGTCATAGGCTTGAGGGCTACTGCTAGGGGGTGATCATTCTTTGAAACTCTGGCCTGCCGTATACGCAAAGAACAAGTTTTCCACTACTGAGAGTGAAGGAGGGGGAACCTTCAAGCACAGAGATACAGAACTGGCTGTTGTAAATTCACTGGAGACCACTGAAGGGTCCAAGGAACATGGGCAAGTCCCTGAAAGCACTTGCTACAAAGCCAATCCCTAAGTAAAAGGGTTCTGGGGAAGCATGAAGTTGAAAATATACTTTCTGTATACATGTAATCAGTTTCGAAGGACAGAGTTAATAGAAAGCAATCAAATAATCAAGCACTAAGTACCATGGTGAAGACTGAGAAAAATAGTTCTGGGGAAGGCACAATAACTATCCAACCATTGGGAGAATTCCATGAAAAAAGTTAGGATTAAACTAGGACTTGAAAAGTGAATAGGATTTGGATTATGGAAAGGAAGGGAAGAAGGGTTGGAATATATAAAATTGATTTATTCCCCAAAACGGGTTAAAAAGTCACCTGGAAAAATAAATAAATAATCAAATTGAGGCCAATGAATTCTTCCTTCCTATTCATGTTGATATAATCATCTTGGAGATAGTTTACGAATAAACCATTTTTGTTTAAGTTTCTTGGCTTCTCAATTCAACAGTCAAAGAGATTTAGATCAAATGACTTCTAAGCTTCTTCCTTATCAGAGATTTTTTTTAAAAATCATAGGTCATCAATAAACTATTCAAGGGGTCAAATGCAATCTATTTTAAAAGATCATCTTGCTGGTTACATGAGTAATTACCTCCTGATTTATCTGTTTGCCCATTAAACAACTCAAACCTCAGTTAACCAGAATACTTTAGGATTTGGGTAGGGGAGTGTACTCATGTATATAAAGGGAGGGCACTGCAGAGATGTCTGCTCATTTGTCCCTTTGACAGAGGACTGGACACATGCGTAAGAGATGCCTTTGGCTGCCAGTTGACCCTCAATGGGAGGCAAGACAGTTCTTGGGTTTAGCTGAGAGCTCAGACTCAGTGACCTGGGTTTGAATCCCAGGTCTGCCGTTTACCAACTTTGTGACTTCACACAATTTGACTCTTGTAGGACTCAGTTTGTTCATCTTTAAAATGGAGTTAATATCATCTACTGTTAGAGCTGTTGTAGGGATAAAGTTAAAAGGGACAGTGCCTGTAAAGTGTGTAGCCCAGGGTCTGAGACACTAACAATCCAATGGATGATGATGATGATGAAAAACAAATGCGTTTTTTAAAAAAGACACCAAATACATTTTTTGCAATCATCAAAGGGTACATGCCCCTCTGGTTTCAACACTTCTTATTACTTGAGTTTATATACTATGTACTAAATTCATTGCATTAGTTTACACCATGTGTGAATGATATGGGACTTTGGTATGTCTGTCTGGGTACCTTGCATAATACATTTTAAGCTAGGACAAATAATGCAACAGAAAAGGAATTGAAGTTTAAGCTAATACTATGGAAATAAAGGGTTTTTTTTAAATTGACATTAATTTCTTGTACTGATTATTTTTCTTATCATTTACATTTTTCTCTCTAAGACCACAAACTAGAAAAACACCATGTTTCTTTGTGAGAGTTTCTCCCCAACAGCTACTCCGTAGTGCTGGCAGCCAGTCACAAGTCAAGGCCAAGAGGGGCTGAGAGGCTGACAAGACAAGGGCAAGGTCAGCCATGTTAAAAATGGCTACCGAGCAAGGGGTCAAAGTTATGAAGCTAGCAAAGGTCCGAGATGGGTCTGAGGAATTCTTCCGGCAGCATCAGGCATCATCAGAGATCAGGTCTCAAATGAAGGGCAGCATCTTTCTCCTTTGTAGTGGTTGAGAGAGGCCCTCTGCAGCAATTGCTTGGAGGGCAGCCTGACCCAAGGTCACCATACACTTATGGGTCAACCCAGGACAGTTCAGAAAGCAAGCAGAGGAATGATTAATCACTGCTCTGAGACAACTGGTGCAACCAGGACTGGCCCAGGCAAACCAGGACCTGCAGTCTCCCAGCCCTATGGGTTCTTTTTCCTTTTCACTTAGAATCAGACCCCTCTACTCAGCTCCTTTCTGCCTGGGAAGCCCAGCCCTCTATTCTAAGTTCCCACGAGCTGTCCCAAAAGCTCCCTGTCACCCTGTTTCTCTCCCTTAGGGATAGATGTCAGGAGATTTTCTCTGCCTCTAGATACTCCCATTGCTCTCCAGTACCCCCAACTCTGGGCCAGACCTAGGGTGGGGAGACCTAGGGACGGGAGCAGCAACCTCAGTCCCAAAATTGAAGGAGGTGATGAAAAGCTCAGAAATCAAGGCAAATCACAGTTCGATACACTGTTTTTAATAATCAAAATTAGTGCAAAAAAATTTAGAAAGGAACAAAATTACTAAGTTTTTGAATAAAGAAAGGATCGGTAGCAGTGCTGTGCCAAGCCATGTTGGAGCCTGAAGCAAAAGGAAAAACCAGTAACGCTGATCTTGTCTTTAGTTTAAGATCTTGATGTTTCACTCACTATGGATTTTGCATTAATTTTCACTTTTTTTTTAAATATTGCATTACAATAATAGTTATCTTGATAACCAAGTTTTTTGGCACCTCCTTCAATTTTGTGCCTGTGACTCGGGCCTCACTTGCCTCACCCTAATCCTAGCCCTGAATTCTGTGTCTATAATAATCACTGTCATTCGCTGGGCCCTTGGGGGGAACGTAGCCTTGGGCTAAGCGCTTTGCTTGTTTAGCTTGTACACTATCTGCATGAAGCAGAGACTCTATCATCCACCTTTGCCTTCACCATGCTCCCTTAGGTAAACTTGCCCTCTTAGTCATCCAAAATTCCCAAGTCAAGTTCCACTTTTTTATAGGATAAAAAAAAGCTTAAAGTTGAAACGACCTACGGAAACATTTTCATCCTCAGCTTTCTTTTTTTACATGAGAATCCTAATGTCTGTCAGAGTGGTTCAGTGACAGGCTCAGGGTCACACAGCTGCTTGGGACTGGCATCCATTCATTCCTTAACTCACCAAAGGTTTATTGAGCATCTACTTTATCCTCTGTTGTAGGCACTGAGAATAGAGTGAGAAACGAGATAATGTCCCTGCTCTCGTGGAGCTTATATTCTAGTGGGGGAAGGCAGTTAATAAACAAACACAGAAACACACATATGTATATCAGATAAGGATGAGAACTATGAAAAAAAATGAAGCAAGGTGAGGGAGAAACAGAGTGATGGAGTGAGATATGGTGTTTTTATTGGGTATAAGATGGTCATGAAGGGATTTCTGATAAGGCGGCTTTGAGCAAATAACTAAATAAAGGGAAGGAAAGAGGAAGTTATGTGGATGGGATAGGGGTGGTGAGAGCTAGTTCTAGGGCAAGCTTTCCGCACTCTGACACTATGGACATTTGGGGCTGGATAATTCTTTATTGTGTGTGTTGGGGGTGGGGCGGGTTAACTTGTGCACTGTAGGATGTTTAGCAGCTTCCTGGCCTCTGTTTTCTTAGTACCAGTAGTACCCCCTTCCAAGCTATAACAACCAAACATGTCCCCAAACATTGCCAAGTGCCCCATGGGGGTAAAATGGTCCCCAGTTAGAACATTGGGTGTAAGTACAGTAAGAGACAAAGGCAAAGGCTTTGAGTAAGTCGGGCTTCCCACAGCTCAGAGCAGCACCGTCGGCAGCGCGTCAGTGCCAGCCAGCCCTGAGCACTCAGCAGAGGCAGCGACCTCAGACACACTGCTTGTCTCTGATTCATTCCATCCGAGTCCTTGGCCCTCTTTCACCTTCAAGACTGAAAGCTCCCTGAGGGCAGGTGCTCAGCCTTCACTCCCCTGTGCCCTGCAAAGGACTGGGTTCCATGTACAGTGGCAGTGTGTCTGCACACTCCTGTCTGCCACTCCGTGGTGGAAATGCTGTCCACAGACTCAGGGCCTGGGACCACTGTGTCTCCAAGCCATAGTCCCGCCCATTCTCCCATGAGTCACCCTCTCCGCATATTTAAAGGTGTGCAGCTTTCACAAAGGGACAGCATGTGACAAAAGTTCACCTTCCACTCAATTAACCTTGAGAGAGAAGGGCTGTTGTTTTTTTTGTTGTTTTTTTCTTTTCCTTCCCCAAGAGACTTTTTTTTTTGATGACCTTTTTGAAGCATCTTATTTTCTGGGCAAAAAGCCAAATGATACACTCTCTTCCCAGCTGCAGGGCTGTTGCAGATTTTCAAAGCTGAGGTAAAGACAGCCTTGAAATAAATGCAAGGTGGGCAGTGGGGTTGGAGAAACGTGAGGAAATGCCTTATTATTTCAACCAAGATGTGCCTGCAGGAATGAAGTCTTCATGGAGCACGAGGCTGCAGGACCCATGCAATGCAGGAGCCTGGACACAGGGCTGCCAGGCACTCCCCCCCAATTAGGGAGTGCACATGAATACAAATTTTAAAACATCAATTCTACTTTGGGTGAAGGTTGAATATTAATAAGTCATAACAAAGCCCATTTTGCACAGTACTTTGCAATAACCGAAGAGGTGTGTTTTTTCCCCACACATTCAATCCCTTTGAGTCTCGGATTCAACTATCAAATAAGATTGGATCTCATTTAAGACTGGAGCAGTAGAGAAGAATAAATAGCAATAGTCCTTTTCCAATGGATTTGTTGGACAATGGTACCCAAAAGCCTCCATACGTCATCCTAGATGTGCAGTAGATTTAGAGAGGCACAGCTCATGCCTCCTTTCCCACCTCCCCCAGGCAGGGTCTCCAAAGTCAGCTGTGTATATGTGCAGAGTGGAAAATAAGAGAAAGCACTCAAGCCAGTTCAGTTTCCTCATGGGGCTTCACCGTTGGCAGCTCTGGTGGCAAAGGGAGTTTCATGAAAGTGGCCCAGTTTGTTTCACTTCGCAGTTTTGCCCCCATCTTTCTGAGGAGGCCCAGAGGCAGTTGGGAAACTTCTAGAACCCTACAAGCGTTGTGTGGAAGCAGCAGGCTAGAGAGTCACTGGCTGGTGGCTTCCTTCCAAGGACCAGGGAGTTGTGACTGGGAGTCAGGAAGGTTGTGAAAGTGAAAAAGGCAGAAGAGCCTTATGGTCAAATGCACAGCCTCAGGAACTGGACTGCCTGGGTTCCAGCTCTGGCTTTGACATTTACCATCTGCAAGGCCTTGACCAAGTGAACTTACTTCACTGTGCCTCCATTTTCCTATCTGTAAAATGGTAAGATGATGAGAGTAGCTGCCTTCTAGGGGTGGGAGGAGAAGGGGTGTCCTGGGTTCAGATGTTCTTCAATAGGGAGCTGAGGATTAAAAATCAGGAGTTGCTGAGAGATGTGGTGGGGAAGCAGAGGACGTGCCTGCACCAGGTGTCCTGGGAGAACGGTGTTGAGAGAAGTGTCGAGGAGCTGATAGGACATGGGGGCTTTGCTCTGGATGTGAAGGAATTAGGAAGAGCCTACAATGGGGATTTCGGGCTTCAAGAGATGCCTGCCTGGGGGAGGCACTGCTGACTAACATCTGCCCTCCTGCAGCCCCCAGGGTGAGGCCCTCAGGCTGGGAACTGAGCAGCACAAAACTACTTTCTGGAACAAGTTAGCGGCAATGCGAACTAATGTAAAGGCATCTCTTAAGTCCCCGTTCCTATCATTAGTCTCCATTTGCTGTCACAGGATGAAGGACCAGTGATTTGTGTTCCATGAAATGTTCTTCCCGGAACATTAGGAAAGGGGAATTGACATCATAGCAAAACCCAGGGTAGCCCCGCGGCTTCTGGGCCGGGAACCGCACTCTGTGGGTGACACTAAGGAAGAGAAGCCCTTCTCTTTGAGCTGTGGGGGCTCCACACCCCCAAATTTCTTCATCCCCCTCCCCCCAGCAGAAGAGTCATCTTTTCTTCCTGACATTGTGCTTGAAATGATCAACTAGCCATGCATTGATTTCAACAACACTTCTGCTGGCCCATCAGCCCTTCCCACATCTGTGAATTCAGTTAGACTGGGAAGAAAGCTTAGAATATTTCTAGTCCAGCCTCCTCTTTTTGCAGAATAAGAAGCTGTGACCCAGAGAGATTTTTAACTTACCCAAGAGCACATTTATTAGCCAAGGGACAGCCTCTGAGCCCCAATGTCCTCATAGGCTTGTGAAGCTGTGACAGCAGAGTCGGGGTAATGTCATGTCACCCCAAAGTCTGGGTGGTATGTGAAGTGACACTGCCTCATGATCTTTCACGGTTCTGGTAAAGTTAAAAAAATCTTCAAAACATTTGGTGCGAGTGAATTTACTGATGTATAGGAAACTATACCTTGGGGTACAAAGGACAGTAAAATAGAACATTTATTCCTAGGTGCTCCCTATATAGTGGGTGAGGGTCCAAGATGGGAGGACCACGTGCAGCCAGGGGTTTTGGGTGCAGGTTGACTTTTGGAGAGCCCTCAGTTTTTCAGTGCAGCACATCTGCTGTCTGATCCTCTAAGAGCAATTGTCAAATCCCCACTCCTTCCAGCAGTGAAAAGAGCAGCAGCTCAGGTAGGAGAAGCTAACCTGCCATTCAATTCCCCAGGGTGCCCTCTCCCAAGCTCCAAGCAAATGAGAGTCTTTGGGTGGATAGTAAAAGAGCCATCTTGTCAGCTCCAAAGCCAGTAGCTGCCAGTGACTGGGCATTCTCTGGACTTCACCTTCACAGGACTTCAGTGTATTTGACCTCTAAATGCTCGAGAGGATAAACACTCTGTCCTCATGATGTCGTCACCTCCCTTCTCCAGAGAAACTTGTTTCCCTTTCAGAGAGCTTCCCATTTGACCACACTGAGGGCTATCTTGTGATGACCAGTGTGTCTCCTCTGCCTCAAACAAGCTGTGTGACTTGAGTGTGTCACCTCCCAGCAGGGCCGCACATCCCTCAACTGTGAAAAGAGGGAGGTGAGGGGCTGGACTAAAAGTACACGGAGGTCCAGGACTGCAACTTGCAACCGTCTATTCCCAGGACTGACTGCACCCCGTGTCTGGTACATGAGGCAGATCAGAAAACGTTCAGAAATCCAGGAAATATATGGCCCCTTCCAGTTCTGACATTTGGAGACTGGATTTGAAAGGCAGGTAGAAGCTCTCACGCTGTGACCACTCTCATTGCAGTGGATGGCTTTCATCGTGGCTTTGCAGGAGGCGCTCCCCATTAGAAAAACCTATAAATGTGTGGTGAAGACCTATGCAGACCCAGCCTTAAGATAACTGAACTTGAAGAACTCAGCAGAGGCCTGGAGGCGGCTGCATTCAGCCCCCGGCAACTTCAGCCTCTTTTACTGCGTCCCCTTCCTCTCTCCCTGAGCTGTTTCCTACCAGGCACCCAGTGCCCTCATATGCTCCTACCCAAGTCCACCCTCTTTGGTCAGTAATTCTGGCTCCTATGTTCTTCCAAATTCCTTTAATACTCAACACTGCTCTCTAAGACAGAACCACTGGGTTCTAAAGGCTTGGGAGGCCATTTTCATGAAGATATGAGGACTCTTATTACCTTCTTAAGCATATTCTTATCTGACAGGAAACAATGCTGCCTTAAACCACTGATGGTTCCAGCATGGCGCATTTCAGGCAGCCATGTTCAAAAGTCCAGTAGGAAAGAAAAGGTAGACACTGAGGATATCACTGAGGGCACTTCACAAATCGCATGCTAACGTTTTGCCTGTTTTTCCCATCACCGCCTCTGTGCTGTACCCTCCTATTAAAGTCTTCCTGTTGGGGTGCTATCCCCACCTGTAAACACTGGGGTTGCCCACTCTACCTTGAAGTAGAGCCAGCCCAGATTTTGTGATTCAGGAAAACTTCCTGACTCTTTCTGAAAGCCCTCTGTGATAGGAGAATTTTCCTTTGGCGAGCATTCCAACTTAGGGGAAAATAAGACTGGAAAGTCTAGGCTGTGACAAAGCTAAGAAAGCCCTAAGGAAGATGCCTCAGACCAACACCAGAGATTATATACTGAATAAAGAAAATATCAATAACATTTCACATATCTTAAATTAGTAATAATGGGTACTAAGGAGTTCTGTGCTATTAATTCCATTTACCATCCCTCCCTCCCTAGAAACTTTTCATAGTCTCCCTCCCCTGCAGCTTTAATGAGATACTTGTAAATTCATTTTGCTTTGTTGCAGAAAATATCACCCTAAGAAGCATTTGGAATGTGTGGGCCTGGTCCTTGGGTGTCTTTAAGATTTTATTGGCTCCTGCCTCCTGGGTCTTGCTGTGTGACTTGGAAGACGGAAAGAGAAAAGGCTTTGGCTCGCCTTCATTTCACTTATTTGGAGGCCAAATGGATAGCTCTCAAACCCTTTCTCAATACCCAGTGTTGTAGGTCCTGAGTACCTGCCCCAATCGTTCCTACCGGAGTTCACCTCCCACCTTCCTCACAAAGGCTGTCTGAGATCAACCTTACTTTCCCTAATTTGTCTTTACTGCCCCACAAAACCCTTCCCTCTCTTTCATCCACTTGGCCCTTATTTTCTATTGCCTACTCTACCCTTCCCACATTCTTCTGTTTCTTATTATTCCTGACACTGGCAACCTGCTGGTCCCAGGGACTCTTGGTTGCTGAGCAGACATGCAGAGAGAAATCAGAGTTTGCTAGAAGTTTTTATTGCATTGGGGGAACTTGCACAGTGGAGGGCATTATTGTGGTCACTTCTCAGAGAAGCTCCTTTGCATTAAGGGACATTGGAGAAAGTGAGAGTGAATCTGAGTGACAGGGTCATCTCCAGGAGTCACCTACCTTGGGTGTAATTGAGCAATTTATAACGAGAATTGCATTTCTCTTTCTTCCGCCCCTGCTAAGAGCAGCATTTTTAGCCATACTTCGTTAGCACCAGTCTACTCTTTTATTTTTTAAGATCTAGCCTAATGTATTTTTGGCCCTAGAACCTATCCCTCAACTCTGCTAGGAAGCCTCATACAGATATTTGAGATTGAAATGTCTCATATAATTTTGGCTCTGTAAAGACAGAGCTCTGAGGCAAAGTCTATGTTTGTAGTCAGAGCCAGCCTCACGTTTAGGCAGAATCCCCCACTGCCTGTGATACAACAAGAAGGACAATGAAAAGACCTTCGAATTTCACCCAAACTCATCTCTCTCACAAGTGCCTGAAATTATGTCATTTGAGAGTAAGAATATACTTGGCTAGGTAATATTTACTCACCTCCAGTGTTTTTTAAAAGACAAAAATCTGAAAGGAATTGTGATCCATCAGTTCTTCGTAATTGCTATGAATTAATGTTAGACTGCTCCCCTCCTTGGGATGGTCTGCAGAGACAGGGGACACTGGGATCATTGCAGGTGGGAATTACAAAGGGAACACGGAGTGGGAGGAATGCAGAGGGTGGAAGAGAAAGTGCACCAAACGGACGTCCCAGTGTCCCCAGGCACCTGTCTTACCTGCAAGAAACGTGGCCCTCTCAAAGCACCCAAAAGCATGGCGTTATCATTAAAAGAGTGACAAATCCCAAGCAAAACAAATCAATGTTTCTGTGTTCATAAATCCGTAGAAAACATTTCTTTTTTCCCTCTTCAGCAGTTTCAAACACGGGCAAATACGTTCACACGATTCCATAAATCTGGAGTCTGTTGAACTATAGGGAATTTCCTCTTCAACTGTCCCCCATAACAACACCGAAAGAAAAAATAAAACCTGAGCACCAAAGGCATAGACTTTTAGAACCAGCAGACTCTCTGAAAGGGGTCCTGGTTTCCATGGAGTCAGTCCTTGGCAGGCCGCGTCCTGCATTCTGAGCAGACGAGGGTCTAGCACGGCCAGTAAATCCCCCAGTTTTCGGGCGCCCTTGTGAAGCTGCCACGCAGAAGGTATATATTGTCCACCAGAGCCTGAGGGTTCCCAGATAGAGGATTGGAAACTGAACCGCGGAAGAGCACAGTCAGGGACCTTGTTCTGCCTCAGTGACTGGTCCAGGTAATGGAAACGTATCCCTTTAATAAGGAAGGGGAGCATTCTGGAGTTTTAATTATTTAGTAGGAAAGCTTTCAGAATGGTAGTGTGTACTTCCTTGAGAGCAGTATCGTGGAAAAGATTTGGAAGCAGGTGGCTTAACATTTGAATCCCAGTCCTACACTTACAATGTGAATAAATCTGCAGAGGTTTTGTGGGGCGTTTTCTTTGTGGTTCACATCTTTGGACTTTCATTTTCCTCACCTGCAAAGTGGGATAATACCTAATTCGCAGATTTTTGTGAAATATCAATGGAAGCACATTGCAAACTGCTTGTCACCGACTAACTACGCAATCTATGCCCTCCCTTATTATAGTTGACAGCATTATGATTATTTCTCCCCTTTTAAAACAAAACATGCTGAACATGCATCAACTTTTTGTTTCTCTCAGGGTGATTATATTTGATAAACGTTTATTTTTATAATGTGCTGCGATGCATAGTGCCCTTGGGAGCCCAGGTAGGACACAGGCAGATTCAACCCCCACCCTCCCGCATAAGCAGTCCCATCTGCCACTACTTACATAAAAACTCTGCTGTCTCTTCCTTCCCGTGAGACATGGATCCTGAATTCACTGCAGAAAGTCTCTAATCTGGGTTCCCTGTAAGTTGGGCAAACGAGAAGGCAGGCAGGTAGACTGGTGAAGAACAGGGATGAGCCTTGTGGTTAGAAAGCCTGAATTCAGCCCCTGCTCCCTCACTTGACAGCTGTGTGGCCTTGGCGTCCCTAAGCCTCAGTGAGGGAAACAGAGGGCAATGGTGGCCCTGACTTCGCAGGGTGGCAGTGAGGATTAAGGGAAACGATGCATGCAAAGACTCCAACAGCATCTGGTACCATGGAGATGCGCAATCAATGACAGCTTTCATCATTAAACAGGAAATGTATTCTTAAAGGCCACAGGAAACAGCCAAGGCCATTCAATCTGCCACTTTACACTTGACCCCATAGTGAGGCACGGTTTGGTCATAGCCAGGTTTGGAAGGTGTTCCATAGCCCTTCAGTTATCCTGCTTGCCTACTTCCATTTCCTCTTGGGGTTTTCTGTATGTTGAGTGAGGCAGCACCGCAGTGCATACAGGTAAAATCCTACTGTCACTAAGCCCCCTGAGAACGCAGGTCTTCGAGGAAGAGCATGTGGCACACAGCACCATGTACACACTCGGTACGGGGTAGCCTGCTGGGTAATGAACCTATGACAAATGGCCAGCCCTCAGCCAAAGGCTGGTTGAATGTGAGTAAGCACGTTATGACAGAGTTTTGCTTCAGTATTGATTTTAAAAGCCTCCATGCTCAGAAGCAGCTGAAAAGGCTCAAATGAGCCCAAGGTGATAGGCCTGGCCTGCCCTTTTCTCAATATGTCTGATTTCCAGGATGTTTCATGAGGCTAATAGACTGGTTGGAAGGATATATTTTTAAATAAATAAGATATGGGAAGACGTTGGAACTCTAGCATCTAATAACCAAGTGACCTGGGCAGAAAAATCATGTGTCCTCCTGAAAGATGAGTTTCCTCCCTTATTAAAGGACAATAACTCTACCATGCCTTCCTAGCAGGGGCATTGGGGTATACTTTATCAGCTCCTGAAAACCTGAGTGCCTGTCTGGCCTTTCCTACCAACTAGCTGGCTGACTCCCAGTAACTTTCTCAGCTACTCTGGACTGCAGATTCCCAGCTCCAAAATGAGGAGCTTGGCACGAGTACCTCCCAAGTCCCTGTGAGCTCCGAAATCCCATTGGCTTCTGAGAGAGAGTCAGGTCATAGCTGTGTCTCAGTTTACCAAGCTGCACAGCATCCTATAAACATAAGGTCAGTTTCCAGCCGGGTGGTACGAGGCACACTGCCAACTTTCAGTGAAGTCGTGTGGATGAGTCAGTTATAATATTTCAAATAAGGCAGATTTCAAATGCTACCCTTTAAAAAGAAACAAAAGAAGTTAAAAATTGAGATATGTGCAATGTTGAAGAGAGAGAGAGTGTGTGTGTGTGTGTGTGTGTGTGTGTGTGTGTGTGTGTGTTGGGGGTGCTCTGTGCAATTTACAATTTCCATTTTTTGATGCTCATACCTCACCTCTGTGAAATGCTAGAAAGACTGGGGTGGGGGACATTTGCAAACCTGCCCAATGTCAGTTCCACTCGTAGAGCAGTCCATCTTCTTTGGAGTGTGTGTGACCTTTACAGGTTGTCACATCCTGGGCATGGCACCAAGCAGTCCTCCAAGGGGGCTGGCGTGGCGGAGCAGGCCCTGAGCCACGGGGCGGTGCAAGCAGCAGTTTCTGGGCCCCGTGCCAACCTCCAGATAATTGCCAGCAGCGGGAGAGCGGTGGTTGAGGTTGGCAGAGCCTGTCTCTGACAGATAGATGGTCCCCTTTTCACGAGTGCAGCATCATGGCAGCGAGAAGGAACGCTGGGGAGCCAAAAGGCATAAGAAGAAAGAAGGCAGGAGGAGAGAAGAGAGAGTCAGAATGAGAGCAACAGACAGAAACAGACAATGAAGGGATAGCTAGAGACATGACAGAAAAGAAAGAGATGGGGATCATAGAGCTATCAGCTAAAGAGAGAGAAAAAAAAACAGATACGTAGAATGAGACAGATGGAGGTAAGCCCGAGACAGAGAGAGAAATGTGGAAACAAAAGGAGAGGAAGAGAACACCCTCTCTGTCTTAGAGCTTTGGCCCATTGTAAGCCTCTGGAGCTATTTAGGGGTTCAGTAAGAGAAGCAGCACCTCCAGAGTCAACTGCATATATGTGCAGAAGGGAGAATAGAAAAAAGCACCCAAACCAGCTCCATTTCCTCATGGAGGCTCATTGTTGGCAGCTCAGGTGGCAAAGGGAGTTTCATCAAAGCAGCCGGGCTCGCTTTACATCCTGGTTTTGTCCCACCTGTCCCAGTCCCAGGCAGGGCAGTGAATGGGAGGCAAGTTCACGGTGGGGCTGACCTTTTCGTCCCTTCCCTCCTCCTCTGGCCCAGGAGATGGGGCAGCTGTGGTATGGGGTGGACTCCAACAGCTGCTTGGCTGGCTGCGGTGGAAGGAGGCCATACAGCAAAGACCCTTGAAGAGGGTAGATGTGTGGGAGGCCACATGCCAGGTATGAAATAGAGGTAATTGTCAGGCTGTAAATATCTGAGGCTTCACTGGACGGGAAATAGAAAAAAAAAGTAATGTCCTCTTGGCTTTGTAGGTACCTGTGACCTATCGATAACATCCACCACCCACATCTATTAAGCACCTAATTTTGTGCCAAGCGTTGGGCTAAGCACTTTGCATAAGCCATGTATTTTATCAGCCATTCCCCGATGAAGCCTGTAGTTTTATTAGCCGCCTTTGCAGAGAAGACATGCAGCCTGATTCCGTGGGCTTTTCCCAGTTGGGCCAGAGTTTACCATTTTATACCGATGTGTACAGATTCAGTCATGTATGATAATAGTCATCAGATAGCCATTTCATGTGAGACTGTGCTCGGACCTGGTTGGCGGGAAAGTGTGGTAGTAGGTGGCAGAGAAGAGTGGGGCAGATGGAAAAGATGAGGGACCAAGGCACAGAGAGACAGGAGCACTGCACCCAAGGAGGCTGGAGTCCACTGGGGGAGAGGAGTGTGCGTCTGCAGCTCTTATCTATATGGTGGCTGAAGGTGAAGGCTGAGGTTTGTGATGAGGGTCCATGAGAACATGCCACTCTTTCTCAATGGGACCAACCACATAGTGTGAGTTCCATCTGAGCCAGGCCTTGAGGCATGAGTTCAAAATGTGAGATTGTAAAGTTCAGAGAGAGGTGACTTTCAGATGGATGGAACTGCCCAAGCAAAGGCACTGGGGCTGCAGAAATATAAGTAGGCCACAGTCAAGTTAACTTATCTCCTACTTCCCATTAGAAGGAGCTTTGAACAGGTAGGGAGTAATGAGGGACAGAGCTAGACAAGTAGGTTGAGGTGAGACGGAGAGGGTTAAATTCAGGATGCAGTGGGCAGTGACTGAAGAGGTCTGAGCAAAAGACGTCTCAGCCCTCGCATGGCCCTGTGAATGAATGAATGGCCACCATTCACTGATTCTTTTATTCAGTCAATATTTATCGTGCACCCCCTGTGTGCCTGGCCCTGGCCAGACAGACGGGCGTGTCAGTGAACAAAGCAGGCAGAGTTCCCTGCCTTGTGGAGCTATAATTCTTGCAGGCACGCTTGCATTTTATGCCTTACCTACCAATGATGAGACAGTATCCAAAGGGTCGGGACTTTCAGAGTTCACAAGTAAGCAGGAATCAACCCCCTAGGGGCGCTCAGTGTTGCTGGGCAGCCAAGGGACAGCACCAGGGCGTCTGGCACCTGTGATGGGAGAAGTCACAGACCAAAAGGTCATATTATTAGCCAGAATGCTCTTGGTTGCAATTAACAAATTAAACTGGCTTAAGTAGTGAAATGTGATTTATGGGTTCATGTAGCCAAACTCCTGAAAAAACGGGGATAGGATCTGGCCTTATGAATAACTAGAACTGGGAGTTTTAATGTCATCCATCCCTCAGTCTTCATTTATGTTTCTCCGGATGTTATGTCATTTCCTTAAATTGGCTGTTTTGAGGATTTGCCATCGGCCCCCACAGTGTCATATCCTGACAGTTCAATAGCCACACGGGAAAGTTGGCCTCCTCTGTCCAGCTCCTCTTTGCAACCTCTAGGGAAGGACTCTGGCTGGCCTAGCTTGGGTCACATGCCCACCCTTCAGGCCAATCTGATAGCCAAGGAAATGAGTTTCTTTTTTTTTTTTTTTTTAACTTTTTTTTTATTAGTTTCAGGTGCACAAAACAATGTAATTGTTAGACATTTATCACTTATATCCCTCACACAGTGACAACTCCCCTACCCCATCCACTACCCCTCTGACATCGCACAGAGCCATTACATTTCCACTGTCTCTATTCCTAATGCTGTACTCCGCTTCTTGTAACTATATACATATATATAATTTCTATGATGTACCCCAGGTGGGTTACCTGTTCCAGTTTATGGCTAGGAGAGACAGAGGGAGAACAAAAATAATAGATATCTGAAACTAGGATTGTGACAACTTAAAACCCACTTTACTTAATGGACAATTATGCTGAGTGGTGCCCCCAGCATTTCTCCAAAATGCATAATAAAAGGTCACTCCTATTCAATTATGCCTGGGGCATAGATATTACTCTCCCCACTCCACCCCCACAGATGATACAAAATGATACCATTGAACATTTTAGACAAAGAAAAAAGTAGTATGATGGAGTTCTCCTAAGAGGAAGGTAAAGTAGATTATTTTAAAGATACAGTGGTAGGGGTGTGGGGCGAGTGGGGGTCATTTAAAAACAAAACCAGGTACCAGCAAGTCCCAGAACTCACCAGAGTGGCATTGGCAGAGCCTCCT
The DNA here is from genome assembly GCF_036562045.2 of Rhinolophus sinicus. Classification (NCBI taxonomy): domain Eukaryota; kingdom Metazoa; phylum Chordata; class Mammalia; order Chiroptera; family Rhinolophidae; genus Rhinolophus; species Rhinolophus sinicus. Next base: position 22,671,691 of record NC_133758.1, on the reverse strand, counting down.
CCGGTCTGGGATCCCAGAGTATCAAAGCAGGACCGCCATTTCCTCTGCCAGCCACCACCCCCACCTCCCAGCAGGATTGGGAAACTTGGTCAGGAACAGTGCCTTCAGCTAGAGGCTCTTCATTAGCTGAGAAGCCCAGCCCTGCAGGAAATCCCTAGCGAGGAACAAGAACAATTTGAAAGGATGCAGGAGGCATTAAGCCAGAATGGTTCTCCAGGGGGTGGCGGAGCTAAGTGGAAACTCAAGCGAAGAGAACCGAAGGGGGACCAAGTGGGGCCATCATTCAGGAAAGAAAAAGAATGCTTACCATCAGGGGAGAGGGCAGCGTCTTCACTAGGAAGGGGAAATCAAAAGCAAAATAAAGAGAAATTTTAACAGAAATCAATGTTTTAAAAACACACATTCTTACTTCCTGAGAAAAGTTCTGAAAACTTAGAGAAGAGACAGAACTCACTCTGATGTAAAGAATATTGGACAAGAACCAGAAGCTGGAGGTCTGGCCTCCTTTAAACCAGTGATGCACTGACTTTGTTTCCCCATTTGTAAAACGAGCTGACAATTCCTGTCTTGTATACAACACAGTAGCATGTGAGAGTCCACTGAGATTATGAATAGAAAGACAGTTTTTAAAACATTAAGCAACACTATTGTGATTAATTAGGTTAGGTGAATAATTAGAAAATGACAGAAATTGGGTCACTATAACGCTGGAAGGCAGGAGGCAGTGAAAGAGACCACTTAAGGCTTAGGACTCAGGTGAGCTGGCATCCTGCTCAGTGACATGAATGGAAGCAAAAGACTCTATGTTTTTTGAAAAGCATATATGATGGCTGGGCACCTACTATATTCTCAGTCCCTTGCGAGGTGCCAAGGATAATGTAGAAGAAACACAAGGTAGCATTCCTAAGGCTTACTGTCTATCAAATGAGATAAGCATGCACCAATAAGTGCATGAATTATAATAAAAGCAAGGCTGGGATGTTGATAATAAAAGTTAAAAGAGCTCAGAGTACAGCTCCATGGGCTGGTGGACCAGGGAGGGGTGCTCCTGCAGTTGCTCTTGAAGCAGGATTGGGCTAGGGAAGCAGAGAAAAGGGGAGAGAGAGAACACGAGGAACATAATTGAGTACAGGTCCGGACGGCCGTAGTGAAGCGTGTGTGTATGACGTGGTGGGAGGGATTGCCAGTCTGGATAGAACAGTGTAAGATGGGAGTGAGGGACGATTATTTTGGAAAGGGCATTATGTCCAGTTACAAAAAGTCTTAACATTAGGTGAAGGGATTGATCACAAAGGAAAGGGAGCCCACCGGAGACCTTGGAGCAAAGGAGCTGGCTTGGCCAAGTGGTGCTTTGGGAAGGTGGCTTGCAGTCACTGGGTGCTGAATCAACAGGAGAAGATGAGACTAGTGGCAAAATACTCAGTTTTCTTTTGATGAGCTCAGGAATGCAGGGGACGACAGTCAGGTGGTTGCAGAGGGATTGAGAAATACTAGGAGAAGAGATGGCAGGACTTAGTATCTAATTTCATGTGGGGAGTGAAGGATGATCTGGAGTAAAGAACTGGCTTAGCTACAGGGAGATGTAAGCATGTACTAACTGTGTCCTGTGACTGGCGGGGTTAGAGGCAAAGGAGGCTTCCCAGAAAAGTGGCATGTTCATGAAGTCTCAAAGGTTACGTCCACCTGCTGTCAGAGGGAGTAAGGAACATCCAAAGAGAAGAAACAGCATTAGACAAGACAAAGGCAAGAAGGTGTGGAAAAGAGACACCACCACCCCACCCCACCCCCAGTGGTGCAGAAGTCTCTGAACACACGTAGAGAGGGAGAAGGCTGGAGAACTAGGCAGGGGCCAGGTCACGCAGGAACTTGAACTTCATGCAGCAGGAATGGGAAGCTATAGAAGGTTTTATAGCAAGGAAGAGACACTGTCAGATTTTCATGTAGCTGATTATGCAAATAGAGAGAGTTGAAACATATTGATACTCCCAAAATGAAGTGTAATGTGATTCTGAAAGCATTCTCTGATTACTTCGAACTGAGGAAATTGTGTTAGTCTCTTACCATTCCTACGTCTCTGCCTTTATTTTTGTACGTACTGCCTTTTAGCTTAATAAATGTTACTGCTATATTTTTTGGTGCATAAATGCTCATATTTAGAGCATCGTTGTAGTTTGCAATCAAGTTCCCATCTTGGCATCATTTACTGTTTTGTGCCCTGAATTCAACCTTGTCTGTTACGTGTGTGATAGTCAAGTTTTCGCTTTTATTTTTGTTTTGTTTGCTTGTTTGCTTTTGCTGATTAGGTCTTTGCCCATCTGTTTCATTTTCAACTTTCCAGTCATTTTGTTTTGGGCCTCCTGCACATAGCACTGGTTTTTCTGCTTGAGAACTTAAATTGAAAATCTATTTCTTTTGACTAATACATTTTTCCTTTTATATTTTTAATATGATAGATATGCTTATCATATTTGGTCTTCTCATATGCTTTCTGCTTTGATTTCACTTTAGGGTCTATGATTTTTTTGTTTTGTTAATTTGGTGTATGTGTGGGTTCATAGTGATAGTTTAGAAAACTCTAAAATTATTCATTCTTTAAGTGGTTACCTTCATCATATTAAATATAGTATATTTAATCCTCTATATCCTTAGTAGCTGTGGACTGTCAGCTCTGCAAGATGATAAAATTTACACACTTCTCCCACCTCTCATTTTCTTATTTTACCCATTTTTAGTTGATGGCGATGATAGTGATAGGGTGATAATAATTCTGCTAATCTTAACTTTATAATTTTTAATATACATTTTTTTGCTATTACTTGGTGCATTAGCCCTAAGTAGTAACTTTTGACTCTTGGCTACCTGTCACCTTCTCTCTCCCCTCACCTTCCAAATTTGGTTAGTTTCAGTGTTTTTCATGTTATTATAGTTGATTACAATTTACATTATGTCCTCTAACCATAATTGCAACAGGTTTTGTTTTTTTAATTAGTCCTAAAACAAATTGTTAAAAAAATTTCTGCCACCCTTTCTCTATTCTCTACTTGTTGGTTAAAGTTCAGCCTCTAGTTTAGTCCAGACAAGAGCCTGGTTTGTTGTGTAACCACAACTTCTGGGTTATTAGATGTTTAGCACAGCATTTGTATTTGAACAAATGTTTGAGTATAAGATTTTTTAAATGTTTTCTATTTAATTCTTAATGAAGTTTTTAGCATGACATGGTGCTGCAGAAAACTCTGACGCCAACCAAATTTTTCCTCCTTAGAAGAGAAACTTTGGTTTGGCTTGGTTTTATATTATCTGTTTCGTGTTTTTGTTTAGATGGTAAAAGAGTCTTTCTTTACCTTTTGGACTGATAGTTCCGTATCAACTTATTCTGAGACCATTTATGTTTTGGTTTGGTTTGGTGTGGTGTTGCTTTAAATGTAGATTTAAATATCTTATTTCTGAAAAATGTTTTGTAATTATATTTTTCCAAATACATTTTCTATTCTATTTTTTTCAATACTCTTCATCAAGTACTGCCCAGTCTATTTATGCATATGTACAGGTCTACAGGGCCTATTTTATCTTCCATAGCTATCATGTTCTTTTTCTAATAATTTCTAACTGTTCATTTTCATTTTGTTTTGCTCACTTTATCAATCCTGTTCTTAAGCCCACTGTTTGATTTTGAGCAGTGTCTGTTTACCTTTTCGTTGCCTCTGATGGCTCCCTAATTTTTGTGATGACGTTATGTTTCTCCCCCACTTCTCTCCTGAGCTCTGCTAGCTTTTTTTTTTTTTTTTTTCGTCTCTTTCAGTTGTCTTGACATTTCTTCCTTGAGCTCTTATTTTGTATAAGTGATCTTTTTCATTAAGGTTCTGTTGTTGTTGTTGTTTGTCTATGCACATTTGCTTGGCAGTTTCCTTTAGCTCTATGGCAACACAATCTGGTTACATGTTCTTTGTCAATTTGTTTTCTCTAATCATTACCTTCTTTTCTTGCAGCATCTTTGCAGAGCTCTTCTGTTGGTTTCTTTTTTATTCTGACTCATATTTGACTGAGATAAGCTTGTCCTTAACCAGCTTTTTTTGCAAAACATTTATGGGGTTGGGGCCAGGACATGATTCCATCCAGCAGAGAATCTCTTTCATTTACCGAGATGCATCTTAGGACACACATGCATTTGTGTACATATTGATTTAGCCTTGTCTTCTCCCCCAGAAGAAAGAAGAGGTAGGCAGTTGCAAGACTGATTAGTATTGAAACTATCTTCTCCAATCTGCCTCCTCAATAGACTACTTACTGCAGAGATGACATGCCTAGGTGTTTTCTTGTTTATACCACCTCTTCTGCTTCTAGTGAAGCCAGGCAGAGTCCAAGAATGTTCTCACAGACAATCCATTCACTGTAGACCAGTTCTTCCCCGAAAGATGGCATTGGTTCTGCTTTCTTTGATGAACTCTATACTCTGCAGATTTGTTTGAGATATGTGGCAACAGACATCTTTTAATATCTACCTGCCTCTGGTTAGAACTTCATTGCATTTGGCAGTCTTTCCTCAACAAACATGATGTTTGCATTTCTGGTTTTCATTTCTCTTGTTGTTTTGGAATGAATTCAGAAAGAAGGGAGCAGGGTTGTCTTAACACTGCTGTCTTAAAAGTAGAAGTTCCTTTTAGAAGGCTGTAAACCCCTGTCTTGCTTCCTATGTATCTCCAGCACTTAATACTATATCTGGGAAAAAGAAGATGCTCAATAAATACTTGTTAAATAAAATGAATAAATAAAAGAATGAACAATTCTCAAATGTAATAGTTGAGACATAGCTGCATTTAAGGCCTCTCTTCAAAAGAACTTCAGCAACTAATTCTTCTGGTTCCTCCTTGAAACAGCGTAACAAGGCACATTTCCCAGGCTGTTTCTCGTGTTTCAGAGATCTCCTACTAGCTGTTCTCCCATCTTTCATTATAGTTTCTTAGCATATCCTGCTGTCACTCAGTATCTCAGCCAAGTCAGAGAACCTAGTACACATGAAGCAGGTAATGCTACAGAAACACCTTACATGGTGGGGGCAGGGAGTGGGGGTTTCTTTCTAGTCTGGTGTGTAGCTTCAGTTTTCATGGATGCATTTTGAATTTGTTTCTCCTTGGCTTACTTCTGAAATCGGAAAAGCTCTGCATTTTCTTTACCATAAATCTTCAGAAAACTAAAGGCAGAACGGAATCATTCTGTTTGGGTAAGGAATAGAGATCATTGCTCACATTTCCCATAGCAACGGGTTCCCAGGTCCCACAATGGTCAGGACTCCATCCAGATGCAGCCAGGAGGAAGGATTCTTTGAGAATTGGAACCCCACAAGACATGGCTACTCTATTCAGCCCTTGTGAATTTCCTGGGGATCTTCAGGGTGGCTATGATCCAAGAAAAGTTCAGCCTGGCTCGTCATTAGAGATACTGAGTCCAGATTTCTTTCTGGTTTCCCTTTCAAAAGAGAGGAACCTTTGACTCAAGGAATGTACTTCTGAAGTCCCTGAGAACAAGAAGTATGACACAGACTATTCTTATGCCTTGCATGTGAAGCATAATGGGCACTTGAAAAGTATATGTATTAATTTTGATTTTCCTTAGGCAGGTAAAACCAAAAACTGTCCTACTCACTCAAAACACTTCAGTGACTAAGCCCAGACAAAATGCCTCATTCCTTTTAGAGCTCATCAGTGGATGATTTCCGTGATTTTTTTCCTTCGTCTCGAGTCTCTCAGACACCTCCAACTTGCTCATGCTCTGTACACTTCTCCCTGCTGAGCTGACTGCAATTACTTGCCCACACCGCCCATGTCAATAGACATGGAGTCCACAGATGTGCTGACTGCCCATGAGTGTTCATGCCAGCCTGCAAGACTAAGATGGATAGGACCGCAGGAAAGAGAGGGCCTAAGAGACACACTACAGCCCATGTTAGTATTCCTAACATAAGCACGATGACCAGCCATCTCTGCCCATAGCCAGGAGTACCAATGCTTTCTCAAGACATCCATCGGTATGACCCCTAGAGCCCACATTACCAAAGCAGAACTCCTTCTTACCTGCCTAAAAACCCATGTCTCCCACCCAGCCCTGCCCTGGGGACCTGGATGGGATTTCAGTGGGGGCACCAAGCATCTTGGTCTGTCTGAAACAGTCCCAATTTATGTCTAGTGCCCTGTCCAATTAGGCATTTGTCCCAATCAAAAGTGATTTTTGTATGATAAATTATATGCTTTACCTCGTTTAACTTATTGCTTAATGTTCAAAATACCGGTAGTGTGAGTCGGAATGCTCCTGGTTATAAGAAACGTTCTTCTCTTCTTCCTACCTTTGTAGAAGAAGAGTAGGACTCACCAAGGGAATGAGGTAGACAGGGATCTGAAGTCCAGGCACACAAATGACCTAGAGCAGGTGAGTGGGAAAAAGTTGACACTACCAGGGTGGCCAGACAGGCTCAGAGAAATTTGCGCGAGGCTTGCGGGGGTGGGGGGACACTTATCCCAGAGATTGGGGGCTGGACTCCAGGCTCAGGGGAGATATTCTGTAATACAATCTCCAGGTAAAAAAGACAAGCATTTATGGAGGATAGGCATTTTGTCGGGCCCCCTTTCCTCCCTCTTTGTGTCTGCACATTTCAGCCAATAATGCACCAGCAATTCCCCTCTGTTATTTCATTTATGGCAATAACTTCGGGTCTTGTATCTGGCCATAATGGTGATCTATGTATGCCATCTACAGTGGGCATGGATAATGAATCCTATTTTATTTCTTAATTAAGAATTTGAAAGTACCGCAAATTACTGCAATTAACATGGATTTTCTTCCTCATTTATTTACTTATTTAGATGCCTGAAATTGTAGCCTTAGCTTAAACCAACTACAGGGTTCAGAGCCTGTTAAAATATATAGCATTCATTAAAATATTTATTTTTCCCCAACAGTGAAGCTGCAATTTGGAAATGCTGGCGGTATCTATATATGCAAAATGCTTCCCCAAAAATATATCTATTGAATTCAGTCCATCCATCTTGGTAATTTAAAAAGTTGAATCTATTGACAATTCTTTGTGACTGAAATAAGCTAAGATTTTCAAAATAGCCTGTTGTTATTTTGACTTTAACCAGTATTGTTTCCCTTTTCAAAGTCCTTGGGGATATGAGCATTAGCATATTTTCAGAAGTTCAATGCTCACTAAAAGATAATAGCAAGTTGAGGGTGGCTGAAGTCATCTCACTGATTTCAAAACAATAGTACTTTGAATAAACTGTTCAGCATCAAATTATCTAGTAGTTTTGAACATTCAACCTTAGTCTTCATTCTTGGGTTTTCGTATTTGTATTTGGTTTTGTTTGTAACTGGTTTGCATGGAGACACAGCTCAAGACAGAGTAGTTGAAATTAACCAAAAATATGTTTCAGAAACACAGACCCTTTTGTGTGGGCCAGTAGCCACTGGAAACTACAGTCAGCAGGGTTGCAAATGTGTACAATCCTACCAGAAAGCAACTGGGAAATGGCATCTCAAAGGCCTTCAAAGATGCAAACCCTTTGAAATCCAGCTATTCCATTTCAAGGAATTTATCCTTAGGAAAGAATGAAGGATGTGTACCAATATTTAGCTACAATAGCATTCATGGCAGCCCTGTTTATAACAGCAAAACAAATAAAATGAAACACCAAAATGTACCGCTATAGCAGATTGAGTAAATTATGGTACAACCTTACATTGGAATGATAAACAGCTATTAAAAACTGTGTGGTTATCTATGGCTATGTTACCCCAAAACTTAGCATCTTAAAACAACAAACATGTTATCTCAGAGTCAGGAGTCTGTGGGCGTGGCTGAGCTTGGACCTCTGACTCAGGGCCTCTCATAGGCTATAGTCAAGGTGATTGAATCATCTCAAGGCTTATCTTGGAGAGGATTTGCTTTCAGGCTCATTTAAGTGGTTGTTGGTGGGATTCAGTCCTCCTGGGACTATTGGTTGGAGACCTCCTTCAGTTTCTTGCCTCAGTTCCACTGCCCTCCTTTCTCTAGGGTTCCTCATAGCATAGCAGTTGACTTCATCACAGAAAGCAAGTCAGAGAGCAGAAGAGGTTGATCGAGAGAGCCACCAGACTCTTTTTGTAACCCAGTCTCAGGACTGACAGCTCATCTCCCTTGCCATATACTATTGGTTAGAAGTCAGGGGTCCAGCCCACATCCCAGGAGAGTGAATTACACCATGATGAGGACACGAGAAGGCAGGGATCCTTGGGAACCATCTTAGAAGCCATCTACCACACAGTTGAAGTTTGACAAAAGATATTCATAATGTCTTATTCAATGAAAGAAAAGCAGGTCACAAAAAGTATGTGCAGTATGATCCCAGTTTTGTTAACTAAAAACAGAAAAATATACATCCATATATACATAAATATTCATGAAACAATCTGTAAGGATTACATGGGTTAACAGTGGTTATACCTGGATGGTGGAATGACAGATGAATTTTATGTCTTACTTCCTAATCCTGTATTTTCTATTTTTTCTAAAATGAACATGCATTGTTTACCATTTTAAAAACCAGTAAATGTTATTAAATTTTAAAAAGCAAATTAAATCTTCTAGATTTCTTATTTCTGACCTCCATTGTCTATCTTTACAGGACTACTTCTTGCTTACTACTTGAAGTCGACTAATAGAAGTTCACAACGCCTTTTATAGAATCCCTCGATCCCACTCTGACCAAGGAAATCGTAAGTAAGTTCTAGAACTGGTCACTGTGTTTGTGTCTTCTAAAACAACTATTATCACCAAAAATGCTACCACAGAAAACTAACATTATTTTTCCTTCAGCGATTGCTAGGACCACATGGGAACTATGATTGACCTGAGAGAACTGGGTCCCATGATAATATTTTTCCCCTTGAGCCAGTGTCTTCCCAGCTCAATTCTGGTTGTTTGCAGACCACAAGCTAGCACGATCACGTGGCCAACTTCTCTGCAAAATTCCAAAGGGATAGGTTCTATTTATTTGTCAAAAATAGATGAACAGATCTGACACTGCTGAATATATTTGAAAGTTTGAAAAAGGAGAGGGACTGGAGAGTGAGAAGATAAAGTCATTAATAATCCCCACACTTCATTAGCTTTCCTGCCTCATGCTATCAGGAGGGTCTGAATTGGGATGTCGCTGGTTCAGGGATGAAATAACTTCGCCAGCAATGTAAATGTTATCTTAAGGTCACTTACTGATGAAAACTACTGTTTTGCCAAACATAGATTTTTGGTTGTTTGACAAGCAGACAGCTGCTCTGGCCAATATAGAGCATGATGGAAGCTGCTTAGGATGGATGAGCTGGTATTCATGGGGTTTCCAAGATTGCAGGGAATTAGAATGAGGGAAGGGATTAGAAACCATATTCAATCGTTTCCAAGATGGCAGGGGATTAGAACCAGGTCTGAAATACTGGTGGTCTCTTTCCATTGACATCTATAGTGCAATAGCTCGTGTAAGAGATAACATTCAAGTCTTGATGGTTTAATGTTACCAAACCAAAAAGTGTCCACCCACTTCATGTTCAGCAGAGCCAAACACTAAACACCAAGTTTTGCAGTGGAGAAATTAAAAGAATTTTTTGGAAGGGCACCAAGACAGGAGAACAGCAAGCTAGCCCTCAAAATCTAAACTCCCAGATGGTTTTTAATCAAAGGTTTTTAAAGAAAGAGATTGAAGGTCAAGGGTTAGGTGTCAAGGGTTAGTTCTGGTATAAGCTTCGGTGGTTTTCTTTAGTCTGATTAATTCACTTCCCGATGTCATCTTGTCTGGTGTTTTCGTCAGTATGGTGGGGTGATCTAACCAGGTTGAGGAACCAAGATTCTGCAAAATATCTCATAATTGTGCGTCAGTGATGTCATCTTTAAAGCAAAAGGCAGAAACTAAACATCTAGTGACCTTTGTTATTGTTTAAGGTATCATTATTTTGTGTTTAACTAGCTACATTTTTCTGTTATCTCAAGCAAAATGTACTTTTAAAATTTTTTTTATGGAACTTGCTTTATAGGCAGGTTTCTAGGACATGACTAACATACTTTCTTAATATTTGACTATAAGCTATGTGACAACCAAAGCAACTGAAACATTTAGTTAAAGACTGTACCTATATCTCTGGACTCTGTGATCTCATACCTAAACATATTTCCTGTTAGCTGCCAGTTTATTAACAGTAGATCACTTTTCTCTCATATAAGGCCCAAACGGGTGTTTGTCTAAATGGTGATTCAGAAGTCTAGGTGCTTCCTATCTGTGGCTTCGCCATCTTATAGGGCCTCTGAGTTTTATGCTGAATTTTCTGCATCCACTTGGTTGACAAGGAACGAGAAAGTGAAGATGGCACACCCACTTCCTCTCCACCATGGCCTACCATTGACACACATCACATCCCATTGGAGAGAACTGGTAACATGGGGCCTTGCCTTGATGAAAGAGGCCTTGCGTTAGTCCCTGTCTGGCAGTCACTTCCCCAACAAGGCCACTCTGTGCTGGGGGAAAATATATCATGGGCTTAGTAAAGAAAAATCATAGTGTTAGAAAGTTCTTGCTCAGGAAATTCTTAGTGGGCATTTAGACATCGATCAAAGAGCAAGACTTAATGGACTTATCAATGACTGAGTAATGAATCATTCTGTCCTATTTGAAGACACTTCTAATATTAACCTTCTCGTGGTTAAGGCAACAAGCCACTGATAACAAGGCATTAAAGGCTCAGTGCTGTTCTATACTGGAAGTGCTAGGCGTGCCTGCCAATGCTGAAAATCCACAAAACCCACTGGAATTTCAAGATACCAACCTTCAAACACCTTTCTCCCCCCCTCCCCTGGCCCACCCCACCTCCTCCCACCCCCACCCCCTTAGTTTCTTATTGAGTAAAATAACAAGAATAGAATCTACCTCTTAGGGTTGGTGTACCCAAAGAAATACTCCCAATACACATTATCGCACCACATGAGTGACTTCTCCAGAAGTATCCACATATGATGAATAATCTCAGAAATGCCTTACCAGTAGTACCACAATCTCCGATTCTTGTAATATCATTGTTACTATTAGGCTACAGTGATGATAATTAGCGCTACCACCACTAATAAAATCATAACGCCTTTTCCCTACAGCACTTTACATTTAGGTATTTGACTCTCATGACACCCTTATAAAGTGGAAAGGAGACTCACTATTATCACACCCATTTCATAGGTGAGAGAACTGAGCCTCATGAAGGCTAAGGGACGATATTATAGCCCAGTCAGAGTCGCCACTTGACTCTCAAATCCAGGTCTTTGAACTCGAAATGATACTACTCCACCAAATGTAAAATGAGATCTCATTGGAAGAACTGGAATCAGTGAGCAGACTTAGTCTCACCCTGTCATTGTCCAGATGAGTTAGGGATGCCTTTGAGGATTGTTCCTTTTTATACCACTGGCCTCAGTTTCTGTTATCTCGTTCAAGGTTAGTCAATCTAATTGCACCTGGGTCAGGCCATGGGGAGAAGGGCAAGTAGTGTTGGTGATACCATTTTACAGAGGCCATAGTATACGGGGTTCCTGGAAATTGCTCCAAGGAACACGAGTGGAGCCCCACGAAGGAGGAAAAGGGGACAATTTTTCTCCACTTTGGCACATTTTAGGACATCACTGGTCAGCATCACCAAACTTAGTGAGCGGAGTGACAGACAGGAATCCACGTCTAGGGTTTTCTTTGACCTCCATTCAACTCTTTATCCTCTTTCAGGCCAAATTTAATGACTAATTCTTTAGTGACTTTATCCTTTCTACTGATAGCAAAAAAAAGAACTGTTTCCGGTAGCCTCAGGTTTGCAGTATGAAGTCTTTGGAGACCATATTTGACTCTGCCTTGGCTGACCCCAACTGCCAGTAGCAGTGAACTACAGTGGACATAGATCTCCACGTAGAAAGCAGCCCCCAGACCCAGACCTGCTGCTGACTCTCGTGTTGACACGAGGGTCATTTAGATCCTTTAGATTACAATGCCCTCATCTGTCAAATCAGGTGGATGATGCCCACCCTCTCTACCTCCCCCACTTTCTTATGGAAATCCTGAGACCTTGGGGCTCCAACAAGTCAGTAGACAGAAAGTGCTTTGAGAAGCATAACATGCTGCATGAATGTAGCAGAGAGTCATCATTATCACTGTGCTATTGCCATTATTATTTTGTGGTCAGCTCAGCTTTTCTTAACACAGAGCAGTTAATGAAGTGGCAACTGTATTGGTTTCTCACTAGGAGGGAGAAGGGGCCAAATGAGGCTCTATTTTTATCTCATTTTAGTGTCCAATTTCTTTTCTTTTTTTTTCACAACAGCTATGACTAGTGGGTTTATAAGTATTTTAATTACAGTGGCATTTCATTATACTTAGCCCTAACAAAAATCAGGCTAAGGACAATTTTTTTTAAAATCCTAAAAATGGTGGATTTCCCTAAAGGCTGAATTAACTTTCACGAGCTGCCAGAATATTGCTACCTTTGATCTCACTTCTAAGCTTGGTACCTACAACTTTTAACAAATTATTTTCTGCGTAACCAAAAAAAAAATTTTTTTTAATTGTACCTGCAGGTCTACTCGTAGAGAAAAAAAAAAAGAATGTCAAAATCTATTAGTCATCAGGCTTTGGCTCATAAATTGTCCACCAGCTGAGATGCATTTTTCCTGGGGCCATGAGGACTTATGGGAATAGGAAATTTAGAAATCGACATAAAGACAGACCAGAAGAACCAGGCAGATAAATAGAAAGAATGTCACTCCTGACCCTGGTACATGGCCAATTTATTGCTTCCTGCAGAATTTCAGATAGGTTTGCTTCAGTATAATCATCAAAAAGACAAGGGAACACCTGTCTCATTAGAAGGAAAAGTGAATGTTGCAAAGTAAAGAGTCTAGTCAAGTTGGAAGAGGTTTAGTAAGCATGTGGCCCAAAATAACCATTTTACAGGTAAGGAAACTAAGGCTCACACAAGTGAAGGGAACATCCATGGTTATACAAATGAACCAATATTAAGGTAACCCCTAAGGAGAGTATATTAGTTTTCTATTGTTGTAACAAATTACCACAGTTTTAGTGCCTTAAAGCAACACATCTATTGTCTTACCTTTCTGTAGGTCAGAGGTCTTACATGGCTCTCATTGGGCTAATATCAAAGTGTTGGTGATGCTGCATTCTTTTCTAGAGACTCTGGGAGAATCCATTTCCTTGCCCTTCCCAGCTTCTAGAAGCTGCCTGCATTCCTTAGCTTATGGCTCTTTCCTCCATCTTCAAAGCCAGCAATACAGCATCTCTCTGATCTTTTGTTCTGTAGTCACATCTTTGACCACAGCCAGGAAAGGTTTTCTGCTTTGAAGTACCAATGTGATTAGATGTTGTCTACTTGAATAATCCAGGATAATCTCCCTATCTCGAAGTCAATAACCTTAATCACATCTGCAAAGTCTCTTTAACCATTATTGGTAACAGATTCACCAGTTCTGGGAGATTAGGGAGTGGACATCTTTGGATAGGATGGCATTATTCTGCCTACCACAGGGAAGAGGAATTTACAGAGAAAGAAGATGCTGAGTCAATATAGAGTTGATTGGTTGGGATACCTGTTGCAGGTTAGGGTCTCCAGGAATCTGGCTCTAGACAGACTTGTGTGTTGGAAGTAAGCGTGTTCTCAGGATCAACTCCTGCAGGGGAAGGGAAGGAGGTTGGAATGGGCAGAGGGAAGAGCTGGCCTACTGGATTGTCACAAAGCCTCAGCTGAATGGGACTGGCCCATCAGAGTTGTCATGAGGGGCTGGGCCTTTAAACTTGTTTCCCTCTAATTGTTACGACCACATAAGCAGTCACAGGATGTGGGCTGCCTCAAGGAGGGGTTGTGACCTGAGGCAAGTCAGCTCTCTTCTGACAAGGACAACTCCAGTAGCAGGAGAATGTTTCCTTCACTCATGAAGGAGGATCTAAATACATAAAGCTTCTACTAGAATACTACCTTTCCCTAAGTTTCATGTCCACATTTGAAAAAATAATAACAAAGTTAGCTGTAGTCTGTTTGGAATGATACCTGACTGACAAATTTCACAAAGGGGTCCTAGACTCACAACTTACAAGTTAGAAGGAAAAGAGTCATGTACTTTATCAACAGTGTAAAGGTAGACAAGACAAGGTCTGTAAGGAGAGTCAGACCTTTGATGTTGCATGAACATGGGAGCAAGAGCAGGCAAGGGTCACGTGGAGATAAGAGACTGAGTCAGACATAGCATTGACCCTAGAGGAAAAAACAGGCAGATCATGGGTTCTGGGGACTAAGATGCAATCCCAGGTCAAAAATCCAGGACTCTATGCAAACCACAGCTAAAAACGAACATTGGCAGAGGCTATGGGCAGGGGTGGTAATGCTGCTCTTGGCTTAGAAGGATTCCAGCAACTTCTAGCAGAGACTGGTGGTCAAAACAGTAGAGCCCATCATCCGTTGCGGAGGTAGCTAGAGAACAGATAAGAAATCCTGTTTCAATAGAACTGAGGAAAGGGCAAGAACCTAATTACCAAGGAAAAGGGCAGGCTCTATTAGTTTATGCAGGTGGGCTACAGTCTCGTGTCATCTGGCCCATGACTGTCATTTGGCCCAAACCCAAGTCTGATTTTGGCACAGGAGTAAAAGATGCTCCAGTCACCTGAGTAGTGCGAGGTTATTCCATATGCTCACTCCAAGGGAAGCCCTTTCACAGAACGTCAGGGCTGACCTTAATGTTCATTTTAATGGCATGGTGTCTGTGAGGAGGGTACAAAGGATGATTTGTTCCTAACCTTGAACCCCTGACGCTCTCAGTCTCTCCAGTCAGTGCTGAGCCCAGCCGCTGCACCAGAGCTGCTCTGCTAGTTGTCCAGACAGACATCATGGATTCCCAACCACCTCCATTTCACACATCCAGCTGCAAAGTCTAAAGGAAATGGTGTTTCAGAAAGGGACTTCTTACATCTTCTAGAAGGCTGTGTAGACACTATACTGAGTCAACCGTACTTACAGACAAAAATGGATTTGATTCTCCTACATGCCTTGATTCAAGTGGAGAGAACAAAGCATTTCAACACAGTAAACATCACTGCCTTCCTGAAGGTCCTTTCTCGTATGTAAATATCAGCAGGAATACTAATAATAACACCTTCTGACTCTTATAAGGCTTCACATTTTACCAAGCACTTCCGTCTACATTACTTCTGGTGAATAAGGTAGTACTACTCGAGGGTGGGGGATTATTATGCCTGCTGTACAGATAAATAAATTGAGATTCAAAGAGTCTGAGTGACTTACCTTAAGTCACAAAGTTAGAGTCTGAAATTGGACCCAGGCCTATGAATCCAAGTTGCTTCTAATACATTATCATGAAAAGTCTACCCTAGTAGAAGACCTTTGTGTTTTACACCCCCTGGAAGTTTGGGAGAAAAGAGAATCAAGAAGCCTAGAGAAAGCAGAAAGCTGAGAAAAAAAATAGTCTGACTTGCACATTTTATCTTAGGTCAGTCCTCAGATTATTGCTTTTAAGTCATTTTTTCACTTTGCCTCAGTGTTTTTAACTCACCAGAGCATTCTCACACCCTTATCCCATTTGATCAGCCCAGAAACCCTGTGAGGCAGACAAAGCACGTCTGACAGAGGAGGACACTAGAGAGAGGTTAGATGACTCACCCAGGAACAGACAACCACTTGGTGGTAGCGTTGGAGCTGGAACCCAAATCTTTGGAATAAGAATGGGGAGGGAGAAAAGTACCTGCTGAAAGGGATAGGAAGGAAGCATTAGAAGTTTAATCAAAAATTATATACATTTCACAATAATATGTAAATCAAACCATAATGCTGTACACGTAAACTTATAGAGTGACATGTGGCTATTATAGCTCAATAAAACTGGGCAAAAATAAATTACCACAGATATCAAAACAGTGTGATAGAGGTATAAGAATACAGAGACCAATGGAATAAACTAGAAAGTCCGGGGAAAAACCCGTGCATTTTTTGGAAATTTGGTACATGACAGGGGTAATTAAAAATAAAGAGGCAAAGCACAGACTATTGGATATGTAGTGCCATAACAATTGACTCTCCATATTGGAAGATTAACGTTAGAGCTCTGTCTTATACACAAAGCAACACAAAATATTGCAAATAAACTCCAGATGGATTTAAGGCTAAAAGCTAAAAAAAATAAAATAAAATAAACTTTTAAAATATTAGAAGAAAATTCAGGAAGATATTTTTATATCTAATCAGGAAAGAAGTCCTTAAGATTCAAAAAAAGCACCAAAGAAAAAGATGAATTAGATTACATTAAAATTGAAGACATCTATATGACCAACAATACAATGAACAAAGCAAAAAGAGCAGTGAGAGATTTGCAGGAGGATTTGACCAACAAAGGATTAATATCTAAAATATGTGGGGAGGGAAGAACTACAAAAGCCAACAGCCCAATGACAAAACAGGCAAAACATAAAAATAGACAGTTCACAGAAATGTAAATCAAAATAGTCTATAATAATACGAAAGTTGTCCTACCTCATTAATAATCAAGGAAATGCCAATTAAAGCAAAAAGATACCATTTCACACCCAACGAATTGTCAAAAACAAAATGGTTCGATAATGCCAAGTTTTTTGTGTGAAAGGGACATTGCCATTCTGGAAGGAGAACAAATTGTTTTAGCCCCTTTAGAGAGCAATTGGGAAATATCTTATACATGTGAAGAAATGTTTCACAACTAGTTTTACATCTAGATGTATGCCCTAGAAAAACTCACTCCTATGTATAATATGACACGTAAAAGGATGTCTATTATTGCATTCTTTGCAATATTGAAATTTTGGAAACAATCTAAATGCTTATCAACAGGGCAATGGAAAAGCAATGCACAATTCAGAGCAGTGAGCCTCGGTGAGCCAGATGCATGTATCGAGAAGGATGATTTTGGAAAATCCAAGCTGAGTGAAAAGAATCAAATCATATTAACATACCATTTACATGCACATTTAAAACATACAAAACAATATTGTCTGTCACTTTTGGATTCAAACATATGTGTGGTAAAATCATAAAAACACAGATCCTGCAAGCACAGGAGAATGAATTCTCAGAGGAAGAAGTAGAATGGGATCGACGACAGCTCAAACGGGGTTGAACTGAACCTAAAATGTTTTATTTCTTTAATTAAAAAACTAACACAAATTTAGCAAGATGTTAACATTATAACATTTTGTGCTGTGGATATTGGGTGTTTGATATAATAAACAATTCAGGAAAGAAAAAGTTATTCACCAGCAACCTCTATCCTCAGTGGAAACGAGAAGGCAGTGGGGAGCATGAGTCTGCAGGACACAGAGCTAATGGCTTTGAAAATTATTTTGGCTTTGGATTCCAGCTCATGCACACCCACCGAGACAGTTCCACACATGGGACCAGAGGGATCATGAAAGAAGCACTGCCAAGCAAGATAGTCAAGGCACACAGGGGGTCCCGGCCAGCCCCAGCTCTGCCAGAGCATCAAAAACAGCATTCTGTGGCTAGGAATAAGGCCCACGAATAACAAAAACATAAATACAATAGGAGGGTACTTCTCCCAACTTAAAAGAATTCAGAGTAAGCCAGTCCGGAGCTAATATGGTGGCTAAACGATGTCTCTAGGATTCAGGATCTTTCCATCTTTCTGCTCTACTGTCCCTAGTATGTGAGTTCCATCAACAAGATCACTTCATTATCTGAGATGGTCACTGCAGCTCCAAGCCATCCAGGTGGCCAGCAGGAAGAAGTAGGGGAGGAAGAGCAAAATGGTTCCTATCAGCTCTCTATACTCCTCTGATATTATTTTTTTTTTCCTGGAAGTCCTTAACTCACATGGACATTTTATTGGCTGTTCCTAACCCCAAGGGAGGCTAGGAAATGTTTTCTTTAATTCATTCGGCCCAGCGAAAAAGTTGGGAGTCCTACTGCTAAGGAAGAAGGGGGAATGGCTCACTCGTGAACAGCTAGCAGTGGTTGCCACAGCCAGTAGTAATTCATCATGTACTTATGAAGATGTTGCCTTCCTAGCCACTCAAGAAGGAGTCTAGACTAGATGATGGTTTCCTTATTGGAGCCAATCATCTTTGCTGTTCATCACTTCACACTTTGGTCAAACTTCTACTTGAGACAGTTATACTTGAAGCCCCTGTCTGCCCATTTGCCTCCCACCACCCCAGGGATAGGTCTGAATTGAGCTGTTAACCTTTTTCTCCCTCCATAGTTCTGGTTCTTCGTTTATGCTTTACCCTCCCTACTCGTGAGGCATTGCTATTTATCTTCCACGTTCACCAACTGCTAGAAACACCCAAATTTACCTTTCTAACTTACCTCTTCCAAGGACCCCTTCCTGGTTTGTGGCTTCCTTCTCTGAGACCATCATATTGTCCATTGTCAATAGTATATCTTTCACTCAGAGAATCAGATATTTTTATCGAGGATAGGCCTTAGATTATCGGGCCCAATGATTCGCAACTTTTTTTTTCAGAGCCCCTTCTTCAAGTAAACATTTATGTGAAACCCCATGATAATGTATAAAATGAATAAAATGGTGGGGCGGGGAGAGGAACCTCAAGCCTTTTCAGAAAGAACATAATCTGAAAAGAGGATATCTTGAATCAAGACATTGTTACCCGAGGACAGAATTGAATTGTCCCTGGTCATATAGCTCATAACAACAACAGTAATAATAACCGCATCAGCTAACACTTACCTTCCATGCCAAGCACCAGTCTGAGGGCTTTACACAAATTAATTCAACGTGCAATAACTCAAAGTCATTCAGGTAGTCAAGGGCAGAGCCAGGATTTGAGCTAGGTGCCCTGACTGCAGAGGCTGTACTTGGAACCATTACGTTATAAGCAGTAAACCACAGAGTCTAAATAAGAATTCTAGCCTTCTGATTCCTAGGCCAAATTCTCTTTGAATTGCTTTATACTAGTTTATTAGTTATAGATTCTGGGTGTATCTTCTTACCTTTGCTTTTCTCTGTACCTCATACCTATTTTCCCCCTGCATACATTAGGCATTTGACGAGGACTTTTGACAAAATATCTAGGCTCAGTGAATAGAGTCCAGGTGGTCTTGACAGGAGAAGTTGATGGGATTTTTGACTTAGCCCAGTAAGGCCATTGCCTAAGAACTAAATGGAAACATCAAGACACATCCTTGGTCACCTGAATAGAAAGCCATGTTTCCACCAAATTATGTCTCCAGAGAGAAAAAGAGAGAAACTCAGGCAAATGTTCTGTGCATCTTTTGAGTCAAGCTCTGGCAAGGCAGAAAGTGGGTATATTTTGTCATTGTCCTGTACTTCTTTCTGTAGAGTGGTGGTATTGGATGTCCATCCAGGGACTAGAAAGGACAGAGCTGGGCCCGGCCATATCCACTCTTCCATCTGGGAAGTTGAACTCTGCGGGAGAAAGCACTCACTCCCCAAGTCAGTGCCGCTGTACATTCATGCTCCCACCCTCATGGCTGGCTGTGCTTCCTCAGATTCATAGGCACTCATCATCAACCCTGCCAGAGGGAACGGACTGCTCCTTCCTCTTCTTTCAGATACCAGCATCATCTACCCATTTGACCAAGCCAAAATTTGGGGGTCATCTCTGACTCCTCTTTCTCCCTCCCTACCCTCATTGATACTGTCACTAAGTCTTATTGTTGCTCTTCCCTTCATATTTCTCCAATCTGTCCACTGCCCTCATTCCATCTTGGCTTTAATTTGTTTCCAAGCTAACACTCTCCAATCCCTACTTGGCATAACAAAGCCAGAGCTTTCAAAAACCAGAATTGGGTCATGTCACACACATATCCTTTTTTAATGGTTCTCTATAAACTTTGGGATAAAGTCAAAACTCCTAAAGTAAAAAGCCAGGTCCTTCAATATCTGGCCACTGCTTTTCTCCCAACTGTACCTTTTATACCTTGGATTGCATATTCCAGGCACCCTCAAATCCTGGATATCACAAAATGCATCATGAGCTCCCTAAGTTGTGAGCCTTTGCATGTGCTGCTTCCTCTGTCTGATGCCCTCCCTGTCCCCACCTCTCCATCACTATTTGTCAAATACATGAGGGAGTTTGGGTGTAGGGAGATCCAGAAAAAATGAAGGACAGTCAAAGGAAAGAGGGATAAAAATGATAAAAAGAGAAGCCAGGAACGTGGAAAGAGGAAGAAAGTTTGACCAAAGTAGGAAAAAATTTTTTTTTTCCAAAGGCAGAGGTCTAAGAGCGTTGTTTCTAAGACCTCAGTTTCTATTTTAAACAAAACTGGAGGGTATGAACTTCACTTAACTGACCCCCAGTATAGAACTATAGAACTCAAAATGCCACCTAGTCACCTGGTGACTTACAGAACAGAGCAAGGACTTGAAGCCTTGAGGACAGGTCAGAGGAGCAGTAATTAAAGTCAAGGCTGAGTCTGGGCTCCACCTTGGGATTCCATAGATGTGCCTTTCTGCTGGGACAGAGACTACCTTGCTGTCTTACTGAAGTGAGTCACATTTCCACTTCCCTGGTCCTCTCCACAAGACCTAGGGAAAGACACACTCATTAATAAGTTGTCTCCGGCTCTTGAGGGATTTTGATCACTTATGCATGATGACTCATAAGAGATGCCAATCAAATTCAGGACTGAACTGATAGAATAACTAATATCTTTCATGTAGCAGCCGAGAGCCCAGAGAAAAGAAAGGAAAGGACATGCAACGCCTACAATGTGAGACCAAGCGTCATTCTCCCAGAACCCGAGGAAGCTCTAGCTCACAAGTATGATCATGCTCAGATCTTGAAGGCCACCCAAAGGCATTTCGGCAACTGATACGAGCAAAGGCTGGGTGAAGCCCTGTGTGGCAACACCAGTTTCTGGAGGGCCAGTGCTTCATGCCCATTACTGTAATGATCCATTTCCAAACCAGACAGTTGAAGTAGGAAAGGTGAATGATCAGAGACCATTCCCATCCTCAAGGCCAACCTGACCCCTAATAGTAGCAGTAGATGCGAACAAACCCAGTTCTTCACACATATACTTTATTCGGTGCTCACAACCCTCTTTGAGAGGAGAAGTATTACCCTTATTATTCAAAAAAGGTTGGAAATTCAAAAAAGTTAAGTTACATTCCCAAGGTCATCAATATGGGGGCAGAGCCTGAACATAAACCCACCATGAATATCAGCAAAGCCCATATCCTCTCCTACACTTCTCTTCCTTTCAAAAATCAAAGTTTTCAGCATCGTAATGGCTTCAGGGGCTAGCTCACCTTAGAGGTGGTAGAAGTGAGGCATATGGTGGATGATGATAGCGGCAGAAGGCGAACCTGAATTTCTTGGCTCCCAGTTCGCCTCTTTCTTCACTATAATTCACTGCTTCCTGGACTTTAGCAAGTAGCGACCTAATTGCCACATTCATTCAACAATTTATTTTACAAATATATAGTGAGCCCTTACCAAGGGCCAGGCACTGTGTGAAGCCAGTGGGATACACCAGGTTAAAAACAGACACATCTCTGTTCCCGTGGAGGTCACATTCAACTGAAAAGACAAACATATACAAAATAATTCATCGGGGTGGGGCGGGGGGGTGATAAAACAGGGTGAAGGTGGCAGAGAGCAGTGGTCCAGAGAAGAGGATATTATTTTTTAAAGGATGGTCAAGGAAGGCTTCTCTGTTGACACTTTGAGCTTCCCCGGCAAAATCCTTTCCAACCTAACCTACATCTTACTCGTGCCCAAAGCATGGCATTGAGCTGACAATGAGCAGGTGAGACACACAGAAGAGTAGACAAGGGGTCCCCAGGTAAGAAGGGGAGTTTAAAAGTAAGCCCCAGCACTGCCACAGCCCTGCCATGGGGCAGTCCTCACAAGTAGGGAGGACAGCCACCATCTAGCTTGGGGAGCAGTATCCCAGAGCAAATGGCCCAATGACTCAACAACATAAGGAATATATTATATCCTGACAATCTGATAATAGCCAGCCTTCAAACACCTTCTGAACACCCTCCTCTTACTAGAAAGGGAAGTTGGAGGTAAATATAATACCTGGAGAATTTTAGTGGGGGGAAACAGGCCTTTAGGTATGCTTCAGCGTCTCATTGAAAATGCTTCCCTCAGAGACTCGGGAGGTTATATCTCCAGGAAAGGCACTAAAAGTAAAATAAGCAGACTCTGATTGCACCTGAGGAACAATATGCTAGTCTGTGCCTGTCCAAGGCCCAGAGAAAAAGCTTTAAACAGAAATTGCCAAGTACAATCTATTTTATAACTATAGAGTGATATATCTATACACTGTGTAGTGCAAGTTTTCTAAAAAGGTTTAGCAATCAAATGAATCAACAACAAAGAAAACCAAATACATTACCCCAATATATTTCTGTATTTTACTACTGAAATCACCCCCAGGAGAAATCTGTGAAGCTGGGGACTCGAGGGAGGCCACAGAGAACGGCTGGCTGTAGAAGCCGCGGGACAGGTCTAGTGCTAGATGCTAGGAAATGGAGAGAATTAGAACAAGTTAGGAAGGGCAGTGAGAAGCTGCCAGATGCCAAGAGCCAAGAGGCCTGGTGCCTGCAGGTGACAGGAACAGCCCGACAGGGTGGCATAGTTTGCTGCTTGTTGTAAGTGCCGTAAGTCATGCTGTAGATGAACTTGGCAGGAAATGTGCGAGAAGCTAACACGTTCTGTGTATCCTCATCTCTCCCGCCCATCACCACTCCTGCTTCAGGAGAGTCTCAAATGTATTTTAAAGTTAACCCTCCGTCTCAGCTGAGTATTCATCCCGGACTATCTCCTAATTAGGCCCTTCGTTCTCATCTGGTCTCTCCCCTTCAATTAGAGTCTTCCTCAACAAACACATCATCTTCCATTTTTAAGGGGAATGAAAAAAGGGAGAGAGAACTTTCCTTGGTCCTGCTTTCCCCCTAAACTTGTATTCCGTCTCTCCACTTTCCTGAATTGCCACACGTTAAAGAAGTACTTCCATACTCATGGTCTTCCCTTCCTCATCTCTATCTTCTTTAATACCTCCCAGTCTTCTTTCTCGTCCCATAATTCCACAAAAACTTTTCTAACTGTCAGAAACACTAACTTATCCAGCCCTTTAGTCTTGGCAGCATTTGTCTCTGTGTAACTGTTGCCTGGACCCAACGTCTTAAAACGTTCTCCTCCTTTGGCTTACATGACCCTGTTCCCCTGGTCTCCCCCAAAGCCTTTTCACCTCCTTCCAAGTCCCAAGACCCCCATCACCACCTTAGTCCCTCATTGGGGAGAAGAGACCAGAATCATCTAACCTACTACATGTTTTGAGGTCACATACTCTTTAGAAAATCTGATAGAAGTTTTAAAGTCTCTCCCCAAAATATGGTTTATATATACATATGCCTGCATGTACCTATATAAACATTATGTCAGGGGAGGCTCACAGATTCCCTAAATTAAGAGCCTCTGTCCCAGAGAATAGCCTTTTGTACAAAATGTAATTATGATATCACGTGGCTTTTCCCTGCTGCTTTTAAACCACAGGTTTCTCGTAAGTTCTTAGCTGTAATAGAGCAAAGCCCTTTATCAGAAGGCAGGAGTCCAGAGTTCTCATCCCAATTTCCACACCTTTAAGACTTGAACAAGTCACCTCTCTAACCCAAAGTTAGTTCCTCTGTAAAAATGGGCATTATAATTTCTTCTCTGCCACATAGTGTTGTTGTACAGATCCAAGGAGATCAGAAATTTGGAAATGTTTTGTAAATTTCAAAGCACTACAAAAATGACTACCATTAAAATCATTGGTTAATCTCCTTAGAGGTGGATTTGAATCCTATTTTGGGCACCGTGTACTTGACTAGGGTTTGTTTCCCAGTTTGTAAACTGGAGTTGATAATGGCTATTCTAGCTACCTCATAGAGCTCGTGTATCAAAGCAAATGACAAATGTGGAGCGATTTTGCAACTCAGCAAGACTGAGCTGCCTGCCATCTCTCGTCCTCTCCTTTGTCTCTCTCCATGTGCATTAATCGAGCTCCGTGAGCCCAACAGAGTGAAGTCGCCCTCAAGAGTCCCACCGTGCCCAATGATGGAGAATTCTTACGAAATGGCTCTAGAATCAAATTATACTCCAGTGAATTAATCATGGCTAATGTAATTATAAGAAGCAGCAAATAAATTGACAATCATTGGCTCCATATTATTTTTAAAAGGGGGCATGGAGAGAAAGAATAGAGTATGTGAGAAAGATTATCCTTTGTAGCAATAATCATGCCTCCTGGCCACTTGGCCTATACTTGAACCCATCCCAAAGAACGCTAGAGTCTCTTTGGTATACTGAGTTGCCATGAAATACTTTCGGACCTGAAATCCTGCCTTACCCTGATGCATGAGTGTTCGTAGCCTCTAGTACGTGTGCATAGGTTTCCAGTTCCCCTTGAAGGACCTTGGCTACTGGAACCATTGTGCCTTCCTTGTTCCCAGGCCTTTCTTCTGTGCTCCACTGTGCCCTGCTCACATCCAGAGAGGCAGGGGTCAGGGATAGATGCAGACAAACTATCAAGCTTAATGTGGATCCATCTCTTCCTTTTCACCAGGTTCTATCTGCTTTCAGAAAGAGATGGGATTCCCATGGTGCTGTGGGAAGGGAGAGGTTAGCTATTATCTGGTGAGGACAAGCCAGTTTGCTGTCAGAATCAGATAACACAGCAAGAAGCATTTCTCAACAGTCTAGACCTAAAAGGGATAGAACTGGCCCTTCATTGCAGAAGTGAGAAGGGATGAGTATCTTGGGCTCCATGTGCAGAAGAATAAGGAAATGAAACGGAGGATAACATTTATTGAGCCAAGGCCATTATCGACGTTACTTCATTCAATTTACTCAACATTACCCTCTGGCACAGATTTAGTGTCCCATTGTTATCAACAAGGAACCTTGAGGTCAGAAAGGCTAAAACTTGCTCAAGATCGCACAGAGTAAAGAACAGAGGGACCCCACATGCTAGGCTATTTTCGTTGTAGAAAACTGGCTCACCAAAGGCAACAGAGGTCATTCCAAAGACTGGACACACCCAGAAAAAGACAAAGAGTGACTCTCCAGTTGTGTCCTGTCCACAGACATCCCTCTTGAGAAAGGACCTTTGATTATGGTGTGATAGACATATACTATAGGTGAGTAAAGAGACTGCAGCCTGATACTTGGGTCTGCCATTCACCAGTTTTATAAATGTAACTCAGTCCCTTAAACTTATCTATAAAATAAACATAATATTATCTCTCTGAGAAATGTGTAAGTTGTGTAGTTCTAATGCAATGATATTTGTGAACATGCTTTGTCTTCTGCTGTGTCCTCACCAGGTAGAAAAGGTGGCATTGCCTTCATTCACAGGACTGCTAGGAAAGACTACATGCTTGGCATAGACATAAAAAGGGCTGTAGAGGTCCCAGGACACTGGATAAGGATGAAGCAGGAGCCCAGAATGCTGCTGAGGTCTGATAATTAGTTACAAGGTCAGAGCAGAACTGGCAGTGACAAGGGTCCTCACATGGGCTGCTTAACACCTTCCTAGGATCAGAGGGTTCCTAGAGTCTTGGCCAATGCTAAGTCTATCTATGGTGGGTCAAGTGGTTTCTGCCCTGGGGAGAGGAGAGTCACAGGGAAGCAAGCTGGCAGGTCATTGCAGCAGGCTAGAGCAAGAATATCAGGAGGGATGATCTCCTACTCTGCTCTCCCCTTAGCCCTGGATATGATGTCTTGGTTTTATGGCTCTAGAGAAAAGTATAGGCTATAAAATGCTAGAGGGAATGGATTCTATCTTATAGGTTATTGGATTTCCCATAGAACCTAGACAAGCATGGAGCTCAGATAAGTGGTCCATAAAGATAGGATGCTGTGCCATCCTTCTGTGAGTTCCCACAGCTAACTTTTCCCATAATGAACTTTTGAGTCAGGCAGAGGACCCTGGAAAGCTTATTAAACAGGCAGATTCCCAAGTTTCAATCCTTGAGATTCATATTCATGAGGCAAAGGTGGGGCAGGAAGATGCCTATAACAAACTCCCCAGGTGTTCCAGTGCAGATGAGCCTGGGGAGAAAACCTTTGAGAAACCCTCTGATAGTCTGTTGTTTCACATACCATATTGTACTGAAATGATCCGTTTATGGGTCTAACTTCCCCCACCAGATCATGAGCTTCTCTAGGACAGGGCCTATGCCTTCTTATCCTTCTGCCCCAGAGTCTAGCAGATCACCTGGCACACAGGAGGTGTTCGGTTGGGCTCACCAGATCTGGAAGCTGACCCATAACATATATCCCATTCCCATAGGAATAGTTTCATGTCTGGGGTGTGTGTTGTTGACAAGAGTCACTGAATCCCCATATCTCATAAATATGAGCAATAATACTGAATCATGGAAGGGATGCTAGAGTGATGGAGCTGAAAAGTACCCAAATGCATTCTGCAACATCCATAAGGCAAGGACACAGCTCTGGATCTCGGCAGTCCCTCAGATATGTAAGGCTATGCTCAGAAACATTTGCTTAAAGATGATCTCACCAATGTCATAACAGTGTACTTCACACTCATTTTGTAGATGAGGCCTAAGACTCTCGAGGTTGCCCCAGGAATCAGAGTGAGACCCAGAACTCAGGCCCAGGTCTCTGGGTTTCCAATGCAGTACTTCCTTAAACCCACAAGATTCTGAGAAGGACCTGGGTTTTGGTTTTTTAACGAATGATCAATAAAACCTTTTCCTTTTTTAATGCCTTCATGCTTGCTACAGGGACATTTACCACAAGGAGCCGAAGGCATGGTTTTAAAGTTCCTTGGATGGCTTTTACCCGGGAGCTAGGCCATGGAAAGCCTTCCCCAAAGCTCCTCAAAATTCTAAGAAGAAACAAAATTAGAGCCAATTAAATGTGTAATCACTGCTGATTGTGGCAAGCGTGCTTCTTTTAGGTCATAATTATGACGCAGGGGTGTGGTAGTGTTTGGGACATACGATAGTGTTGTATATGTTTTTAGGATATTGGGACCTTTGTCTTGGCCTGGGATTATTACTTATGCCTATAACCTATAAGTTTTATAGGATTGGAGGATGGGCTGCAGTGGATTTCAGGAAACAAGCTCTATGAGGGGTGTCTCCATATTACACACATTAACCAATATGAGATTACCTTGTGCTCTGTACTCACTAAGGGACTTCCTTCTACAGGGCCACATTTCTTCCCAGACAAATGCTTAGCAAATCACATTCATGTAACTAACTCAATGTCTGGTTCTTGTGTATCCTCCATCCCTTTTCCGTTCCTTGTATTTTTGGGTTGTTTGTCCCTGTAACCCTCCTGTTTTAATGTTCTTCTGACTCCCTAGGTATTCCTGCTACTATGTTAAGTTCCCTGTGAGATGCATTCCCCTTAGTTCTCAATTTCATCTCCACTTTTTCTGTTACACAAAGTCCCATACACTTCTTCTTGGCAACTCGAGGTAAAATGCTAAATTATAGCACTGGGCAGGCAGAACCCATTGGTAGTAGATCCAATGAGAGAGGTTGTGCCCCTTTCTTCCTGGCCCACTTGTGCTAATGATTTGAAAATAAATTTCTCTTATAGCTCACCTGATAATCTGATGCAGTGTAATCAGCCTCATGTATTCAGAATAATCCATGGATTTCCCCATCAAAAACCCTTCTCTCATGATGCTCCACATACCACTGGGAAATGGGTAACACAGGAGAGGACCGTGTCCATTTTGCAGGGTTCTGAAGTGAAGGATCGAGGATCAAGCACTTACCCAAAGTTAGTAACACAGTTCTGTGAGAACCACAGCTTCCTGCATCCTGGTCTAATGATGGTTAGTGTTTATTTCTCTCCGATCACGCTCTTGCTGTAACTAAAATGTACTCACAGGTTGGCTGATGTGTCCTCAGTAGGATGGAAGGGAAGGAGGAGGAAATCTTTGTTTTTATGTCCTGGAATGTTCCAATGGTTCCAGCTGTGGCTACAGTTCATGACTGCGGGGATTTTTTTGCTTGTTTATTTTCTTTTGAAAGATTCTATCTTGATTCCAGCAAACTTTCCAGCAAACAGTACTTTGAGGCAGCTGGGAAAGGGAGGGCTGTTCCTGCCCTGTCATATGTCTTTAAAATAACACAACGGGAGAGGCAAGCCCTCAGGGTCCTCTTGAAGTATCAAGGATAGCATAATGAATTGGCTAATCGTAAACCATCCACTCCTGAGTTCTAAGCGATATGGTAATGAATTGCCAACGAGCCGCTCACCAGACTGCAGCCATATGGTGAGGGATACATACCATGGCACATTGTAGCCATACTGTGGGTTGGTCTGCGTAATTGTTTCCATCCAGGACCTTCCCATCTCTATGGCTGCTAATTAACGTCCTGTTTAAGCTGCTGTTTTCAAAACTAATCATTTGTTTGTTTTATGTGAATAGGCCTTTCTCTTATCTGGCTAGTACGAGTGACCATTAAGAAATGAAAATGTGTTTGCATTCACATAAAAATATTTGAGTTTCACATCTTGCCCTACCCAGTGGGTACCCAGGCTTAGCAGCACTGGCCTATAGTATCAACTAGATGCAGGAGATTATTCAACCCAACAAATGATCACCTTTCCCTACAGAAGGTGCGAATGAGGATTCAGTGCGTTCATTTCTCTATTGTTCTTCCGTCTGTGGACATTACCCTAGTTGGACCTTGAGCTATAAAATGTGGCTTTTCTAAGAATAGTGATGATAATAAAAATAATTAGAAGGAGACTTCATGTTTTAGAGTAAGGTACCCTTTCAAACATATACTCCCTGTTGGCTCAAGGAAATGGTGACATTTTGGAAAAAAAGAATGTTTGTTTCCTTCCTGTTCTCTGCTGTTTCCTTGCCTCTTTCATTGGTTTCCTTAGTTGTTACCCAGTTGAGGCTAGAAAGTGTTTGGAGAAAAACAAAACAAAACAGAGCTACTCTGGGAAGACAGGGGAATGAGAACCACTGCCAGTCAACAGGAAAGGCAATTAGAAAGGAATAATTTTATTAAGGATTTAGGAGAGCAGTGGGCTGGGGGAAGCTACCACCCATGTGTTCCTTGCCTACTTCAGGGTGTGTCCAGTGTCGTAAGACCCCCCACCATCATCACTAAGGCACAGGAGGGAGAGTGACCATTTTGTTCCCCTATGTACATCCTTCTGGCAGCCTTTTCCCCACTAAGATTTCCTGTTACTCCTGTAAACTGATAGCCTTTTATAACAACATTGAAGAATCCCAGGAAATGGAGGCAAAGAGAAAAGAAAAATGGAGGCGAGGATGCATACAGGGTGATACTCCCTGAGACTGCTCCTGGGTCCCTCGCTTTCTTACAGGACACAGTGGGAATAATCACTCTGTCTCACAACTCCCTGATTTTTCCCTACATCCACATACAGCACCCCAGAAACAGCCAACGTGTTAATTGCAAGGTCAGGGCAGTGTCTTACGTGGCATCTGGGACGTGGTATAATGCAAACAGATTTCCATATGTGGTCCCTTCCAGTAGTCCTCGGCCCCCAGCACCCACACCATGTGAGAACGCGGCTTCTTGGGAGATGCTGACATTTTAATTGGAAGCATCTGTTGCCTTTTCTGTTATTTTTGGCCAGGTTTGGTTTATTTGTATGAGCCGATGTTTATGTACAGATCCACCTACGTGTTTCACAGGAGGCGGGATGCAAAGCCTAGCTTTGCCTCTTCTCTCATTTTCTTCTCAAGGAGCCAACTGGCCTGTGTGACAGGGCCACTTGCCTTCACCCCAGTCAGTTCTCTGCTGGGTTTCTCTCAGCCGAATTGGGGGTGGGGAGGGCCAAACAGAGAACAGAAAAATCACCTTCTTGGGAAAATAGAGGGAGACACACCCACCTCCTCCAACTCCCAACAAAGGAAGGTCTGTCAGCCTTCCAGCAGGGCCTCAGACTGTGGCAGAACCTCTCCCACCCCTGGGCCCTGCTGTGTTCTCCTCCCAGCTCTGACTCATATACTAGCTGAGGCCATCGGCTTCAAGTCTCCCACAAGCCTTGTTCCCATCAGCCTCCGCTACCCTGCCCTTCACTTTCTGCTCACTCAGAAAGCCACCCTTCTTCTCTCCATCAAAACCCCAATGGCCTCCACAGAGCCTTCCTACGGCTGGCAAACTGGCCTATTCATACACCCAGCAGTGCTACTCTCAGTCAGGAATCAGTGTGTACTATGGTTTTGCTTTATTCCAAGCTGTAGTGGGTTAAATAGTGGCATGAAAATCAAGGTTTAAAAGAAGAGGAAAAGATATTTACAGGAAAGCCAAGAGAAGATTGTGACTGCATTTCAGGTCATCGAGGGGACAGAAAAGGAAAAAAAAAAAAAAATTAGAATGGAAAAGTTAAGACTACGAAGGCCAGGTCCCCTTGTATTGTCAATCTGTTTCTCTGTGGGTCCTCACCCCGCCTCCTTAGATTGTTCGCAAAGGAGTTGTCAAGGCCCAAAACCTTTGAGAAGTTCTGTTGAGATAAATTCTCTTTGTAGAGCTGTCTGACTTGGGAACCCGTGCAGTTGCTTCTCCTGGAATACAGAGAATTGTGGGTCATGGGCTGGGCTCTGCTGTACAGAGAAATGAGTGATGCTCCTTTAATAGCAGAACTGGAGGAGGCCTTACAGAGGACCAGACCTGTCCTCTACTTAACAGAGACGTAACCGAAAGCCTGAGAGGCGAGGTTGTCCAAAATCCCACAGCTGGTTCAGGGTAGAGCTGAGCCCAGAGCATTTCTCCCTCACTTCCTGGTTATACTTCCTAAGTTCCCACCTTACTCCTGTCTTTGATGGGTGGCTCTGGTGAGACTTAACCGTTCTGAGCCGCAGGGTTCTTTTCTGTAAAATTGGGGTGCATGGAAGATAACATTTTTGAAGGCTTCTTATAGAATATCAAGTGTTGATTACAATTACTCTCACCTTTAAAGCTGACACATTCTGCAGTTTACGGTAGTTGTTAAAATTCCCATGTTAGAGGGGAGAGAAAGAAGTCTCTGTGAGATTAAGTAAATTCCTTAAAATCATGAAGAGCATAGCGTTGGAATTTGAATCCTGATCCCAACAGTTTTTCCAGTCCCCCGCAGCTGTCCTTAGAGGAAAATGAGTGGAACTTGTGACCAAGCTCACCCACAATCCCAGGCCCCTTCATGCTGCTCCTGCCAGTGGAGGCAGGGAGCTGCCCCCTCCCCCAAGACCTGGGCACCAATGGAGTGCAGAAGCAGGTTGCCATGCCCACAAGAGAGCAGCCTAGCCCCCTCTTTCATAGAATCTCACAACAGCCTGCCGGTCAAGGTCCTGGCTCCAAGAGGGAGCCAGAGCAGGGCTCCAACCAGCTGCAGAATGAAGGAGCATTTAGCCACACTCCCCACACTCAGATGTCTGCCCCTCTAAGAAAGAGGCATCAAGATGCCTAAAGCCCCTCTCAAAACAGCCAAAGGACGCCCCAAAGTCGAAAGAGAAACTTATTTACAGAGCTGACAGCTCGCTAGCTTGTTCTCATCCTTCTTGCGCAGCAAGGCAGCCTTTCCACTGGCATTTGCAAAGGCCGTTCCCCCCATTTTGGATTCAGGACACTTCCCCACCAGCCCATGCTCAGAGCTAACTGCCCTTTCAGACATTTCTTTGGACACACGCTCACTCACACACATGTACACAAAGTCTGTTATTTTTAATAAGACTTTTTTCCCCTGTTCTCTCCTGGAAATGCAGTAGAGTCCTCTGCAGGGCAGAGGCCAAGAAGACAGCCACCACACTGTATGATTTTACAGACAGTAGCATGGCCCCTATTCCTACTTCATGTATTAACTTCCCTTCAATCATTTACTGGGTCATTCGCTCGTTTTCTGGCCTTCACGGGGAGCGTTACTTGGGCCATTTTGGCACTTGACACATCGTTGGCACTTGTTTATATCCAGAGTAGCACTTTATAATGTATAGCCTTATGTTCTTGGTTAACTGTTTATTGTGTGAGGAACTTTTCTCAATTAGGATGTAGCTTCTATGGGACAGAAACTGTATTTGGGGCAGTGGATCTCTGAAACTCTGGGATTTATATGGCAATTTAAAAACTCTTTTCAGACTCTCATCTATCACTCACAGCGGTGGATCCTTTCACGGTAACTTTACCCTGGAAGACCTTTGTGCACCAAGTCAATTCTTATCCCTCTTTTAAGGTCCACTTCAAATATTTTCTTTACAATATCCTGGTGCCATGCCCTATTCCAAGGAGAATCAGTAACCCCCTTCCTGGGTTCGCTCTCACGGCCCATCTTACACATCTTTATTATTGCCCGATCACAGTGGTTCATGTTTCTCTGTTAAATATCTGTACGTCTCTCCATCCAAAAGGTGAGCACCAGAAAAGGTAGGTAAGTGCCAAAACTAGGAAGAGCTTCCAGGACAATCAGGCACCTCAGTTATATGTCCTTGAGGAGAAGGAAGTTGGAAGTAGGTAGGAAAGGAAGGGAAGACTAATCCAAGTGTCCCAACTTCTTCCCGTAAAAATTCTTCCATTTGTGTCAATTCCTGCCCCCAGGAAGGGATCTCTTATAAAAAACACTGCCTTGGAAGAAGACTGTAGATTTCAAGAGGTGTGACGCGATCACACAGGGGTCAGACCTCTGTCTGAATATCAGAGTGTTGAGTTTGGTAGGCAGAGCACCACTGTGGGAAATGCCCAGGGGATGCCCAGTGTTTGAAGACAGGTAGGTTGTGGCATGAAGGCACTGAGTCGTCAGTTTGCTCATAGGAAGAGGGAGGTAGAAAAATGGGCTCTCAGCTCTCAGGGGGAGAGCTTAGCAAAAGCCCAGTCAAGCAGACTAAAGTTTCAGATGCTGTTCCAACTCCAAAGGGGCATTAGGAGGCTGGGTAGGTAAACCAAGGCAAGAGCCCAGATGTATGTAAGGAGCACAGTTCAGGGGAAAGAGAAATTCTTGGAGACTATGTACCAGTGCCCATGGACTGTTCCTGGGCACCAGATTAATTCCACTTTTATCAGATAATGAAGGCAAGTTTCCCATATGCGTTCTTGCCTCGTCAGGTATAGCTCGGGAATTGGGGTGAACTGGACCACTATGGAGAGAGCGGGGAAGAGGGAAGCAAAGCCAGATGGGGAGATTCCCCAGTCAGGGGGAAGGGTCCTTTCTTATTTTATACCCCCCACTCTGAGCAAACTGCCTGATCCTTACCAGTCAAGGGAAATTTGTTGGAGTGCAGTTTAGGAGTGAGAGAGGTTTCCAGACACCTTTCCATCATTTTGGCAGGTAACTTCGAGCTTTCCTGGCCAGGCCCTGCTTACTGGAACCCTTTGTCCAGTGCCACGGAGAAAATGCAATTCCCCCTCTGCACTATTGCTCATTACCAAGAAAAATGACGGCTTGATAGTCTTCCAGCAAGAGAGAACAATCTATTTCATTTGGAAGTTTGGTAATTGATTAGGGCAATAGATTTTCTTCAGGGCAGCCTCTCTGGGAGAGTCTGGCTCGGGCACAAGATTTACATACATCAGGCTCACTCTGCCTTCAAAATTTGTCTCAAAGGATGAGATCACAAGGCCATTACTGGAGCGAGTGGAGGGCTGGAAGGGTGGGGTGGCAGAATGGAATTCCCAGACATCATTTCTCAACATTGAGGGCCAATGTCTCGTTCAGAATGCTTTCAAGTACTTTTCTGACAGTAACTTTTGGGTAAATCCATTGCCAAGGGCCTGTGTACTCTGGGCTGTGATCAGAGCCTGTGCTTCTTTGAAGGCCTCTGCTGACCAAGCTTCAGTGTAGATAAGTCCTGGGGACACCATTAGCCTGCGTGCCCCACTGGAGAGGTGCCCAGTGATGGCTACGCTAGTCTATGGCTGCACAGTAAAGTGATATCCTGAGAGTATATAGTTAGTCTTCCCTTAACATCATTGATAGTTTCTGCAACTTGAAGCGAAATCTTGCCATAGGCTAATTGATATAAACAAGAGTTAAGTACCTATAGTATTTCATCAATGTAATAATGAAATACTGTTGAACGAAATGTTATTCAAGGGCCTGCTGAAGCCATTGTAGAGGTTAGTGGCCCAGCTCTTCGTGAACACATGGTCCCTATCTGAAGCTCGTCCTGATCTTATATACCACCCCTCTCCCAATCTTTACTTCTAACTTTCTCTGTGTGTCTCTGCGTCCAAACCTGCTCTAGGAAAAACTTTCAGACCTGTCATTTCCTCCCCCCCCACCCCCAGTGGAAACATAAATCATTATGTTCTTTTTCCCAGAAGAATCTTCACTTTAAGCCTTAATCACTAACAGTCTGATAAAGAAATTTCCAGCATCATTGTTTTGATAAGCTAAAGGGGCATAGGGGGGAATGCACACCACAGACAACGCATATTTTATAATACCATTGTGTAATGATACAGCCTTTCTTTGCATCACACCACCATCCTCTAGATTAGTTAGGGCCCATAGTCAACTTTGTATTTGAGTGCTATACAAAATTTAAATACATTTAATTATAATAACAGCACTTTGAGTTTAGCCCCAAATATAAAGATTGAAGGGTAAAAGTGTTTAGATCTTACTTACATATATGTAGAGAATTGATGGGTGCCTTGGGCCTGGATTGCCTGGCCCCAGATGGCTGAGCATTCTCAACGAGTCATATGTGTACAGTGAGGACAGACACAAAGGCATCTCTCTGGGGTGGTCTGAGAGCATGAGACACTCATCTGGTCTGTGCCACTCTCACTATACCTACTCAGACCCAGGATGCAAGAAGTTCCTCTCTTGAATAGCTGAGGGTGGGCCCAATTTCCATGGGGACCCTATAGACTAAGAGAAGATCTCCACCCCGTTCTCTACCCAACACACCCAGTGGTCTGCCTGGAATGGCGAAAAACTGTAACCCTTTGTGTCGCTTGTTGGATAAGCATTCTACTTCTTCTACCCTACAGCAACTAGTTTCAGCTCTACAATTTAAAAAGTTGGTTCTAATCAGACTAATAGCATCAGCCACAGGTGGAAAAAACAATTTTCCCCAAAGATGATACCAGGGAGGTAAATATCTATATTGATAAAATGTAAATCTGGCCTTGTTGCTGAACTCGCCATGTTAGCAAAGTGCTTTGGGGAGAGGCCTAAGGTGAACATTCCTATATTATTTGTTGAGCAAATGGTAATGCTGGGAGGTGTTACTGGTAAATCAGCAGGTGTTACTGCAAAATGTTATTGCACATCTATGACGTACAAGGATAGATTCTATGAGAAATATAAAGATGAATAAAGTCCAACCCATGACCTCGAGATTAGGTGGGAACCCACCCATGAAATAACTATTGCAAACACCCTATTGCTTACATAGCACTGGGGTGGCTACTAATATCTCCACTAATATCCATTAAAATATTCATTGATATATTAATCAATGCATTTATTCTACCCATTATGACTACCTTCTTTCCTCTGTTCCCCAATTTATTAAAAATAGACATTCAAGCATCAGATTCAGTGATTCCCTTGAAACCCAATGAGAAAACAATAAGAACCCCATTAAGCGTCATGGCAGCTTTCACCCAGGATAGGTTGAGGGGGGCCTGTTGGCTGAACAAGATTAGCACTCCATTCACAGCTGTGTTAAAGTACCTGTGCTGTGTGCCCACCACCACAACAGTGCCTGGCACTAAGCAATTTGTCAATAAACATTTGTTTGATGAGTGAATGATTGATTGAAAATGGAAGAATTTTCAAGTACTCTTGATACAACTACAGATTCTGGATATTATGATTTTAAAAGTAACTGCCTCATCATCCTAACTGTAGCATCACTGAGTCAAAATCAATTTTAAGGAGCGATTAGGGAGAGTGTGGACAGAGTATATATTTGGTATCCAAAGACCTGGGTATGAAGCTTGATGAATACTAACTAGCCAGGTTGGCCTTGGGAGGTTCCTTTCTTCTTTCTGAGCCTCTGTTGCCTTATGAAGTAGACTGGGAGATGGAGTAGAAACCAAATCCAGAGGGAGAACAGAGGAAGAGATGAAGCAAGAACATCCCAGGCAACACTCAGGTGCTCTCCACAGCTCCACCCCCACCCCAGCCCCCATGGATGGCACACACATGGGGCTTGTGAGGGCCAGGCCTGGGCAAAGCCACAAGCAGGGGAGGTCATGAGGGCAGAAACACTGCACGTCACAGGAAATGGGACCCAGAGAAAGAAGGACTTCAGACAGACTGTTCTTGGAAATAAAGCCGGGCGTGTTCTGCATTCCTCTCCTGTAAGGTAATCTAAGAATGAGCAGCCTCACACACCCACACCGCCCTGGTAACTGTAGGAATTCCTCATTATCAAAAGTCAAAGCTGATAGGGAGTGTGAGATCTTAACATAAGTAATTGAGTTAACCACTGATATTTCCCCCTAAATCCCCTTTCGGAAGATTGTCTTTATGAAACTTAATACTTGGACTTTTGGGGCATGGGAGGTCTACTATACCAGGTAGAAGGCTGTGTTGATGCTGGGATCAGAGAGAACATTAAATTAAACTCATCCATTAGTAGTGAATTTCCATTTTTTTCTTTGTTTCCTTTCCCTCTGTCCACTATTTTCCTTCCTTCCTTCCTTCTTTCTTTTCTTTCTTTCAGCCGAAAGCCAGGCAATATTTAAAACTGGAAAGGTCACTGGGGCAATACTTTGGAAACCTTAACCTTCATTCTCCTCCCAAGTTTGCCACTAAAATAAGTGTGATCCTGGCAAGGTCACTTTATTTCTCTGGCCCTCGGTGTCCTCATTTGTAAATGAAGGCTCTGAACAGATCAGTGATTTTCAAAGACTACCTCAGGGTGCAGAGTTGGGGGGAGAAAGATCAGAGACAGGATTTCCAACCCTCTCTATGCTCCTCAATTGAGGAAGCTCGTTTCTTATCTCTTTCACACGGGTTGGGGGGTGGGGGAAGACTCCATAATAGTTCATTTCAAAAGCACAAATTGTTCCCTTTGCTTTTAAACATGAAATATTAGAAACCTGCTGAGCTAGTTAATCTTGAAGGTCCTTTCCTACTTTAGGGTTATAGGTTTCTGCTATTTATTGAGTTTCTGTCGTGTGAAAGACCTTGTGCTCAATGCTGCAAAGTACAGACAGGAGAAATGTAAGACAGAGTCCGTGGCTCTGGGAGCTCCAAGATGAATCATGGAGGTTAAATTAGTGTTGGGGGCACCAAGGGACATGGGGCTCTGAAAAGAAAGAGATCATGGAGGGCTGTAGTGAGCAGAGAAAGCTTCACAGAGGGGTGCATGGAACTTGAGTCAAGCCTTGAAACATGGGGGTATCTAGAAGAGAAGGGGGAGTACATTGCAGACTGGGAGGCTGTCCTCTCTCTCCACTGTCCTCACGGCATGTCATCTATGATCTGGCAGAGGGGCACGGAGGTGAGCAAGACAGGCAGAGTTCCTGCTCTCTTGGAACTTATCATTTGGGGAGAAGCAGACAGCTCACCACAGGACAGAGTGGGCTCAGAGACCAGCTCTATTTGATGGACTTGATGGTGATGACAGAGCCTTTCCCATGAATTCGTCTGATTCTAGTTAGCTTGGGGCAGGCCGCCTGAGTCAGCAGCAGGGTGGACCAAATGACCTCCCCAAGTAACTTCTCATGAGACACAGCCCTGGCTGATTTGGTTTGGCTGGGATTCCGAGACATTCCAATATCTGCCCAGAGGGCAGGCCCTTGCCCCAATCAGACTGACCTCAGCCTTGCCTCTCCCAATAGATAATTAGGCCTTCAGGTCTCCGAAGCAGCTGCGTGTGGGTAACCCTTGTGTGGGGAACCCCTGGAAGTGGCATGCCATTTTCTGATGGGAATTAAAGGGTCTGGGGAGCCAAAAGACTTCTCAGCAGGAAAGTTTATTATTCTTTTAATTGTGGCATTAAACCTCAGACTAACATTACATGAACATTCATGCTGCTGTCCAACATGTGGAATGAGCTTCTTCTAATGGGCTTTGTCATGTCCAGGGTCAGTCTGACCCAGAGGTGAGGAAGGCCACCAGTTCTTGGCTAGGCATGGTAAATCCTGGAACTCGAGGAACTCCATATCTTGACCTTCCTCCTGGAGCTTTCTCGCCTGTTGACTGATACCTGACATTCTACCTTTGGGATTTGGGGCAGTTTACTGAAGTCTTTAATCCCTCTTTTCCCTGGAGGGGAATATTAGTCAGGTTCATAGGGGTGCAAAAAAATGGAAGTTCACTGGTTGCAGAGAACAGTTAGAAAACAAGCAGCTTGCTCAACAGGACAGCTGCTGTAAGAATAATATGCTTCACTGCAACTGTTGTAAAAGATCATTATACTGGAATATCCAAATTCATACTGTATCTTAACTGGCATCTTCAGTTAGAGTTCTTAACTCTAAAATAATAATAATTATTATTAATAATAAGCACAACATCTAGATTCAATCTGCTTTCTACTCTAGCATGTAGAATAAGGAATAAGATGCGTAATATATTTCCCCAATTGCAATCCCATGCTTTAAAAGAGCTCTTACCTGCCAAAGCATAGATCACAGCTCTGGTTTAGTACAGCATTTCTGAGACATCTTTGAGAGATTCCATCTCATTTCATAGCTGATACAAATTGGATTCTGTTCACCATGTGCTATACACTTTAGCTTTCATACTTTATTAAATACTGTGATTTTTTTTAAAAAAGATACTATTTATTGTAAAAGATTACACCTCCATTATATGCATGTACCTATTGTTAAATGCCAGTATAACTCCACTATGACAGCATTTGTATTTGTTCATTTGTTCATTTATTCAATCTATTTAGCAACTGTCAAGTATAGTTCTAGACTACCAATCACTGGTAAGAAGAAAAGGTCCCAGCCCACACTTACAGTCTGAAGGTAAAATAGGCATATTAGTAAGTACAACAGCACTTTAACTGCTGGGATCCAGTAATGACAGAGAGAACCCAGAGGAAACGACTCTAACTTCCTGGGGCCCCAGGAAGAGCTTCGAGGAATAGTTCTGAACTCAGCCACTGAGAGCCAAGGGATTAAGACATTGTGACCAGAGCTCACCTTCCTCTGTGTTTTCACAACAAGATGGATAGTCTAGGGGACGAGAGTTGAAATAATTTTCTAGTCCTTTTCTTAGGAGAATAAAACAGGCGGATCTCAGGTTTTTAGGCACCTCTTCAATAGAGTGCCACCTTACCTCCTTCTCCCTGGAGAGCAAAGCCAAGGGCAGGCAAGCTGCACAGGTGTCAGGGAAATGAGATATGTCCACCATGCTTCTGGTAAGCTAAGAGCCCCAGCTTGGCAGGGGGCCAACCCAGTGGCATGCAAGCAGTATAATACACAATCTAAATGCAAATTTGGGGACTGTTTGGGGAATCAATTAACAATAAGCATATACATCCATTTACAAAATAGCAGTGTGCGAGAGTATCCCCACATTGTAATTGGAAACTACAATAATACCAGGAGGAATAATTGTTAAAAAGTCTTCTCCAAAAAGCTAAGAATAATATAAAAAATGTCGTCCATCTACAGAGTTATATCCTTAGGGAAGCACAGCAGAACACGCTAACAAGCAACTGAATCCATGTATAAATGAAATGAAATCCACCAAGTCAAGAAAGGGGCACAGACTAAAAAAATCTCCCTTGCAGATGAGCTACCCCTGAACCAGGCAGAGTTCCATTTGATCACTTCTTGTGGTAGATGGAATGGTCTGAGGCTGGGCACGACCCTCAGGGGAAATTATCTGCCCATTCACAGAGTCCCCAGTGTTATTTTGATCTTGGATCATCCTCTCCCACGTCCACACCCCCATGCCCACACGTGAGCACGTGAGAGCACACATACACATACCTTACTCGCTCATCCTCCAGGGGGAATCCCAGACACATCACTCACTGTGAGCTGTTAGCTGGAGAACAGTTCCTGGCAGAGAACTAATTGGAATAAGAGGACAGAGGTCAAGACAAAGGAGGTGAAGAGAGTTTATAAACCACAACCTGAGCACTTGACATTCGAAAAGGTGCCAAGCCAAGTATCTTCTGGCTAATGACTCTAAGAAATTAATCTAAAGATTCAGAGAGCTCCGACCACACCCTTGCTCTGGGACCTGGGGCGCTGAGAGCACTTTGGGTTCTCCTCTAAGGTGAGGCCTCTGAGTAAAGCCCCAGTCAGATGGAGTCCTGAGCTAGGAACTAACAGGCTGCTGCTGCCAGGCACCTGGCAGTAGCATCAAGCTACTCGCCCAGCTCCTCTGGGCTTTAGCAGACTTTTGCATACATGGATAGGAGGTAGCAGCTATTGCTACCTTCACGCACAGGAAACCACACCTATGGATGCTCAGAGCTCTGTGGGTCAAAGGACATGCTTTGTGTATGCCTCTTCGTTTAATTTCCCAGAGGGTAGGAACCATATTTCCTATGTCAATGGAGACGAAAACAGTGCTTTTAAACGTAATCTTGGAATAAGCCATTCAATCCTGCTGGACTCTGCTCAGCACTACTTCCTCCACTTGTGTGGATAATTGAGACATGGTGGTTGCAGAAGTAAAGCCCATCCATTACCAGATAGGCATTGAGTCCCTACCAGCTGTAAAGCTCGAAATAAAACCTCAAAACTCCCTCCAAAAATATGAGCATTCTACATGTGATTGTTGACAGATCACCTGGTAGAGAACTGGGGCTCCGGGTCAGTGGGCGTGCCTTGAACATACGCTTCGTATCCATCACAGTGCCTGGAACAATACTTCTACATAGTGATTTAGGAGATTTTCTGTGAGTGCCGGGATGGTGTCTCGTGAAACCCAAAAATGGAAGCACAGACCAAGGAGAGGCGAGGAGTTGTAAAAGAAGAGGGAGGAGGTTCCCGAATGGGATGCCCCACATGGGACAAAAAGGCTCTTATTTTTATATCTTTCTTTGCCTGTTTGGAGAAGGGAACCTGCGCCTTCTAATGGAATTCGTCTGCCAGGTTTGTTCTGTTTGCCCACCCTAAAGGGATTAAGAAACCCATTCTTACGTATCAGATCTGTTCCATTTGTCAGGCAAAAGGAATTTTACAAGATAATTTATTAACCTCAAGGTGCTGTTACATTTTGTCCTGGAATGGAGTTATTTCAGAACCTGAAATTTCAGGAAATGGCTATCTTTTGTTTATTTTACCGGGGACCTTCCTGTCTACCTAACAACCTGTTAACTAACCTGTCTCAATAGTACTAAGAACGACATTAACACCATTTGAATGACTGATTTAAGAATTTAAAATTGCATTTCTTTCTGGTTTACTATTAAAATTTAGGAAATAACTTTACATGTAAAATGAGTTAGATCTTTCTGGAAAAGTGTTTCTCTGGGAGTTTATATCCTAAAAGAGGTGTGGCCCATGGATGAGAAGCAGAGTGGTGTCTTGGGGAGAGCATGAAATTTCAGCATCAGGAACCTTGGCTTCTAACACATCTAGTTGAGTGACCTGGGGCAATTCATTTACCCTCTGGCAACTTCCGTTTCCTCACTCCTCAGTAAGCCTAGAGGTAACAATTTACCTAATTTGCAGGAGATTGTGAAAAGATCAGGGGAAAGGCTTACTACATGGCGAAGCCCTGAGCAAATATAAACTGTTATTATCATGATTATTACTACTGTAGTTAGGCCTGCATTCCATTCCTTTGAATGACACAGATGCTTTTCCTAAGCCAGCAATGAGCAGGGACTTTGTGTTGAGCCCTTCCTCCAGCAGTACAGGGGGTTGTGTGCACACCTCCTTTCCACCTCCTCTGACACCCTCTGGCATCTGAACCACTGAGCCAGGCAAGTGTGATGTCTGAGACCCACAGGACCCCCACCCTGCACCTCCCATCACCCCAGCTCTTGATCAGTGATCCGTCAACAATCACGTTTAGTGCACCTATATTTTTGAGTCCCCATATTTATTTTATTGACATATAACATTATTTTATTTTCAGGTGTACAGCATTATGATTTGATGTTCGTGTATATTGTGAAATGATCACCACAGGAAGTCTAGCTGACATCCATTCACAGGCTATAGTTACGTAATTTTCTTTCTTGTGATGAAGACTTTTAAGATCTACTCTCTTAGCAACTTTCAAATATATAATACAGTATTATTAATTCTCACCGTACTGTACATTACATCCCCAAGACATCAATTTTATAACTGGAAGTTTGTACCTTTGATCCCTTTCACCTATTTCACCCACCACCCCGCCTCTGCCTCTGGCAACCACCAATCTGTTCTCTATATCAATGAGCTTGAGGTGTTTTTGTTTTGTTTTGTTTTTATTAGTTTCAGGTGTACAAAACAATGTAATAGTTAGACATTTATCTTTTATACCCCTCACAAAGTGATAATATCTCCAGAGCTTCAGGTGTTTTTTTATTTTGTTTGTTTGTTTGTTTGTTTGTTTAGATGCCACACACTGTAAGTGAGATTATATGGTATTTGCCTTTCTCTGTCTGACTTACTTTACTTAGCATAATGCCCTCAAGGTCCATCCATGTTGTCACAAACGGCAAGATTTCCTTCTTTTTATGGATAAGTATTGTTCTAGTAGATTAGATAGATAGAGGGATAGATGGATAGATGGATAGATGGATGGACAATAAAAGAAAAGAAAGAAAAAGAGAAAGAAAGAAAGAAAAGAAAAGAAAAGAAAGAAAATAGATACACCTTCTTTATTCATGTATCAATAGACACTTAGGTTATCTTCGCTATTGTAAACAATGCTGCAATGAACATAGGTGTGCATATGGCTTTTTAAATGTTTGTTTTGTTTCCTTCAGGTAAATACCCAGACGCAGAATTGCTAGGTTATAAGGTAGTTCCATTTTTAATTTTTTGAGGAACCTCCAAACTGTTTTTCACAGCGGCTGAACTAATTTACAATCCCACCAATGGTGCACAAGGTTTCCCTTTTCTCCACATCCTCACCAACATTTGTTATTTCTAAGTCCCCATATTTTTTAAGGGAGTTTTGAGATTTTCAATGGGGCGTTACCCCTGGTAGGGACTCAATGCCTATTTGATGATGGGCTATGTATCTGCAATGATGGAGTCTGGATTTTCCACACTGAGGGGAGGAGTAGAGCTAGACAGAATCCAGCAGTTAAGTGGCTCATTCTGAGATGACTGTAAAGGCATCTTTTACCATCTTTGTCCCCAGCATTGTGCCAAGTACACTTGGGGATTCAGAAGACTCGCCCATAGAGAGTACCCAGGGTAGGGACAGAGAAGCACAACAGCCGACCCACAGTGACAAGGTAGCGTTGTATGTATGATGCAGCTCAGGGACCAGAAAGTAGCCCAGGGAGAGGGTCAGAGAAACTTGGAAGGTTGGGAGAAGCAGGAAACAGAGGGAACATTTAACACAAGAATAGGTGAGTACAGAAGAGGAAGATGATTTTTTTTTTCTTTTCTGTTTCTTCCTTTTAATTTATCTTTCAAGGGGAACAGATTTACAGATGAGATTATGTCTGGCTCAAGTGATCTTCAGAATTCACTGTATTCCCTAAACCAGCAAGTTGCAAAATTTAATGTGCACCAGAACCAGTGGGTGTGTTCAAACTGTAGATTCCTACAGAATCAGAATCTCTGGGGTTGGCACCCGAAATCTACATTTGTACCAAAAAGCCAGGCGACTCGGGATTGAGGGAGGCAGGAGTGGGCGTGAGCACGCTGAGGATG
This sequence comes from Rhinolophus sinicus, assembly GCF_036562045.2. Taxonomy (NCBI): domain Eukaryota; kingdom Metazoa; phylum Chordata; class Mammalia; order Chiroptera; family Rhinolophidae; genus Rhinolophus; species Rhinolophus sinicus. The sequence continues at coordinate 22,627,881 of NC_133758.1, read as the reverse complement.
AGGGGGTGGGAGCGTCACCAGGAGGCAAGAGCATTTACTCAGAGCCCTATGGGGAAACGGACCTTAAGTTTACTCATTCAGTAGGCGTCTTATTTGGGGGCAACTCGTTATGAAGGAAAGAGTGCTAGACTGGGAGTCAAGAGACGCAGTTTCCAATCCTGCCTCGACTATTTGCCCTCTGAATTATGTAAAAACAGTGCTGTACCTCAGCCGACCCTCAGTTTGCACCTCTTTATCACTGAAGGTAACAATCCCCCTCACTGGGAGTGTGTTTTAGTCACTGAGGTTCCTCACTGTGAAATACAACCCGCCATCCTCCGTTGTGGATTTCAAGTGGGAGCATCAATACTAAAGCACCTGCAGAAATATAAAGTGCCATAGAAACACTGGCATCGTGGTATGGATATGTGGTGTTCTGAAAGGGAAGCATTGCTTAGCTTTCACCTTGTTATCCAAAGCAGCTAAGCCCTAGAAGCGTAAACACTAAGAGCCCAGGAGAAAATGTCTAGCCTGCAGGGATAAAGGCGAGGAGGAGCCCGGGTTCGCTTGCCCTTCACATTTCAGACCAGGGTACGTGTCAGACCTGCCCGTGTCAGGCGCAGCTTCCCAGCAGCATCCCTCAGCCTCTGTCTCTCATGGCGATGGCCCCCAGCTCCAGGCAGGAACCATCCTACATAACTCATTCCCCGGAGTGACAAAGGCCACCAAGCACACTGAATTCCCCACCGACAGTTCCCAGGAAACAAACCTCATTCTCCATCATCCTCTAAAAGAAGCTGATGGTTTTGGGAATAGGACTTTCTTCAGGAAATTTCATTCGTATACTCATTCATTCATTCTCGATCACAAATATTCTTTTTATTTTTCATTGGACTTATTGCTACTGCTGTTGGTGTAGTTTGCTGCTTGATGATATTGTTTCCTTGCTTGCTTGCTTTCTTCAGGCTTTCATCTGATTTCTCAATTCTGATTGACATGTGGGTCAGTGGAAAATCATATTACCCAACAGCTACACCCCATTACCTTGGGCAACAGAAGTCACAGGACATTTTTAAGGACACCTGGTTTAGACAATCTGAATTGCTTGGGGTTCCCCATTGCTGCTAAATTCCAATGCAGAGCTTGCCACAACTTTGTATATGTGTTGTGGAAAATCTGGTCTATTTAGGGTTCAAGCCTGGAACATTCCAGGTATCTTACCAGGACTCCATAGATGTCTGCAACAGGTTGTGGTCTACACAGACCACTAAGGTAATGGGAACTCAGGGGTCCCCACTTTCTAAGCTGGGGAGGATTATAGCTAATACTCAGTTTAAGAAAGGGATTAAATAAATAAAGAGGGTAAATGCCAAGAAAGTCCCTCCAAGCTCCCTTACTATGCTGGGTCCTGGGTTGGGGTATCCCAGCCCAGACACCCAACAGTGTAGGTAAACATCAAGAAGACAGGTCACTCAGGGCAGCCAGAACCCCTTGGTGGCCACCATTCTCTTCCCTCACCAAATCCTCCCTGTCTTTAGAAACCCTGTTCAAATGATGCAACCTGCCTGTGTGACCCACTTTAACCCACATCAGCCTCTGTCCTGCCATGGCAGCTTGCCCGGACCTTTGTGGATGTTGTTCCACTTTTCCTGGAGCATCTGGGCCTCTAGTCACATCGGTCAAGCACTTACCCAACTCTAGGCCCTTTGTGCAGATTTTATTACTTAATCCTTACATCTATCCAATGATAAAGGTTTTGTTATCCGCATTTTGCCGATGAGAGATGCATAGATGTTAAGTACCTTGCCCAAAGAGACACAATCTGTAGGGGGGAAGTTGGAATTTAGCCTCCAGATTGATTACAAAACTGGAGCTTTTTATAATACACTGGGCTGCACCTAACACCTGTCTTTCCTGGCCTTGGGAAGATTGGCAGTAACAAATACAAAGTGCCTGGGATGCAGTCTGGTAATTTGTAGGTGCTCAATAAATGATTCTTATCGTAAATGCTCTCAGCCTTGGACGGTGGGTCTCCATTGTTTACAAATCTGTCTTCCTCTTGAACCTTAACAGAGAGTATGTTTTATTCACTTAGTGTCCTCAACACTCCCAGAAAGTGCCTTGTATTCATGAGGTCCTCAATAAATTTCTGTTGAATCACATTGCCTTGTATTGAACTCAGCTGGGCCTTGAAGACCTGGCAGGGTTTGAATAGGGTGGGAAGAAGAGACGACAAAGGCAGTAAGCGGGATGTGCCCTTGACCCAGTGTGGGACCAGTGCAGCTGGAACCAAAGATGACAAGTTGGACAAGACCTCGAGGAAGCTCAGAGCAGCCTGATCACTCGGGGCAGGCAAAGGACACTGACCTCAGCCCCTCTTCCACCCACCGGCGGTCAGCAGGCAGCATATGTATATGAAACTTTCTTCTTCGCCTTAGTTCAGGGCTCATTTAGTAGAGTAAACGAGGGACATTTTGGTCACAAGAACAAAGACCCAGAAATAAAAACATGCAAACATAGACCTAACTCTCCTAAGCCCTTGAATGACTCACCTGCCTTCTCTGGCCTCAGTCGCCCCATCTGTAAACAGACGTCAGAACCATGGCCCTGCCAGCCGCTGCATTCTGTGTCTCTGTGACTAAATGAAGCTTAAAACTCAGAGCACCTTTCCTTACAACTCTGTACAATCTTTGCTCTACAATTGGACCAATTTGCATTCCGTCAGGTGGTAACAAACACCTACCCTGCCCAGATGGGTGTCAGTCAAGAGGAAGAGAAAATACAAGCCCCTGCCCTCAAGGAATCTAAATAGAGTATGGAAACTTGAAGAACGCTCCTGAAACCACTGGGGAAGAGCAAGGCCATGGGCACGCAATGTTCATTTGCAGGCTCCAAGTTTAGCTGTCCCCAGTTGCAGCTGGACGGCCCCAGCAGCACTTTCCTCTGAACCCTGGACAGCATGTGAGGTTGGAGAGAGGCATGCCAGATGGGGCCCCAGCCAGGGTCTCACACAGGGGCTGCCAGGGCTTGACCCAGGTTATGACAGGTGAGGGTAGCGGGCTCACAGGCCAAGAGAACAAATGGCCCCGGTGGTTCTCTCTGAAGGCATTCTCCCTGTTCCCGGTCCTTCCTACACTGGAAGGTACGCATCCAATTGGCTTTCTAGCTGGTTCTCCAGGATGGCAAAGGCATTCCCTGCCCAGAGTCATCAAGAAGGCGTTTCAAAGACAGGAGGGGTGACCCTTGGCTTCCACATCCATGGTCAGTCTGTCTTCAGTCTTACCTACTGAAATGTTCTTGGGAATGCACAGGCTAGTTCTGAGAGTCCATGGGAAATACCTGAGTCTGGACATTTTGTCTGCTCCTGGACACCTCTTCAGATGCTTCCTGACTCTCTAGTCTGCAACTCTACTCTCCTCCCCTACCTTGCATGCTATGCTTCTTCTAGATAACAACTCCCTCCAGTTCTGCTTCTTCTCTGAGAGTCCCTGTCATATCCCCTGTGATGACGTACCACTCCTCTATCTACCTCTGCAACCCCAGTTCAGCAGGCTACCTGGCCATTGGCAGCACTCAGTAAATATTTGTTTAATCAACAAATGAGTGAATGAATGTAGAACACTCAACATAGATGGAACAGATGACTGAGAAGCTCAGGGGCTATGTCCAGCTTTGCCCTAATTATCAGAGAGCTCTGGTTCGTCTCTGTCTCACCCTCGTCCCTCCCCACCAGGTCCAGACTTCATATACTTAAGTCAAGACACCAACCAGCTCCTCTTACGTTAGGACAACTTTTCATACTTCCAGGCAACGGCCACAGCCATTATCCCATTTGAGGCTGCAGTGTACAGTGAAAATAGCACAAGACTTGGGCTGGAATCCTAGCTCCTGCCACTTACCCAGCCGTATGCCTTGAGCAAGTTACTTAACCTCTTTGAAGTCTAGTCCCTCATATATAAAACAGAGATAATATTTACTTCAAAGTGCAGTTGTCAGGATCAAATGAGAGAAAGTGTTCAAGTGCCTGCCCCAGATATGGGTGCCTACGGGTCCCTATGCCTTCCCTGGGAGCCAGAGGGTGGGCACAATCACCCCACCCCATCGTCACTACCAATTAACAGATTGAGAATCCGAAGCCGAGAGAGCCAGGGAATGCCTTGCCCAAATATGCAGCAGAACCGGGAAAATCACCTGACCTCAGATTCTGTCTGTTTACCCCATCTGGTTTCCCAGAAACTCCCAGCACCAGCACATGCCACGGGGTCATGCCGTCTGGCTTGGAGCAGCGCAGAGCATCAAAGAAACAGTTTCTGGTGCAAGGACTGCCACCCATGGGGTGTATTTGGGCAAACCACCTGACTCATTTATCTGAACTTCAGAATTTTTTGTGTTTCAAACTGAGAGCCGGGGACCTAGACCTAGTACACAGGATGTTTTCAGTGACGCAGTGAGAAGATACGTGTAAAATGTTTGAAGTAATGTGAGTTACCAGAAGGCTGCAGCATGGTGAATATCATTTCTCCTCCTCCGAAAGTTGGAAGTCTTTTCCCCGTAGGTACCTTGTCCCACCCCTTAGCCCAACCTTGAGAGGAGAGGTCTCTGCCCTTTCCCCTGACCTTGACACTGGGGAGGTTTCTGGTAGGACTAACTCAGGAGATTTACAGCATCTTCTGACCGCATGTAATCACTAAAGATAATTTGGAAATTCCAAGACAGACAATTGTGTGTGTGTGTGTGTGTGTGTGTGTGTGTGTGGACTTATTATCAGGTGAAATGCCATAAAGTATCCTCACTTCGATCCTTGCACATATTTTACACTCTCTCTCCGACCTACCTGCAAGTTCTTTAAATGTGGTTTCTATTGGTAATGAAGCAAACAGAATAACTTGCAGTTAATCAAAGAAATGAAACAAGGACCTCATGGGATCAACCCTTGCATCTCACCTCCTCGTCTCTCTCTCCCAGGGTCAGGTGGATTGTGCTTGCAATGAATGACCGATTATAGTATCATTGGTACAGTCTACCATGCATGTCTTGAGAAATATTCCTTCTACCACTTCCAAGCTCCCTACGGATACACAGCTTAGATATTCCTTGGCTCCATTTCCCTTTATTACTGGCCATTAACTCCTTTGACTTGGACTGAACATGTGCCAAAGCCCTTGGCCCAGACACAGAAATAGCTTTTATTAAACACTACTGATGAAAATATGCTTATATCACCCATGATAATTTCAAAATACTCACAAACTTAACCGACCTATTTGCTGTGCATTCCAATTAGTGTTTTATAAATCTGCTCAAGAATTATTTTTACATGTAGATAAGACTCCTAAGACCAGGAGTATATATTCTGATGGTGTACTAGATGAACTATGGCCCATGAAAACAGCCAGTGCAGCAGTTACTCTAAATTTCCAATTGTACAAATTCAAATTAATGACAGATGTACCATTTTTAGCACAATTGGTGGCAGCCATTTTGCATCTATATGTTTGCTGAAACACGATGGACTTCAAGGTGCATCTCGGGACTCTTTGATCTTGCAAAAGCCTCATCAAAATCAACTCACTAGTTCAAAGGATATTTGTAAGCAAAAAGGGGTAAATGTTAAAAATGTTACGTGGTCAATAAAAGCATCATTTTATGTTGTTAAATAAAGAAAGAAGGCATAAGGTATTGAAATGTTCTTCTCCATATGAGAAACAGTTTCAGAAAAAATGAACTGATATTGCAGCTGTAAGTGTTTGGGTTGTGCAGGGAGGGTCTTCACTGTAGCATATCTTAGCCTGCACAACCATTCTCTTCCCAACAGTGACCTCTCATGGTTTACAGTCACTGGGATTTCCTGTCCAGTTGAAGGGAATAAAAAATCCTTTCTGCTGGCGTAATCTGACAGAACGGTGTGTGACAAGGCCAGTAGTCACTGTCAGAGTGCTTTGACACTGCAACAAAATATTAATTCCTAATTCTGGTGCCTAATTGGGAGGCGGTTTCTTCTAACCAACAGGTTCAGACTGTCAGATATCCCTTCCAATCAGTAGACCCAGACTAACTATGCTTGGCACTGTGGGGACAACAGGAAAAAGAATCACTTGATATTTGAGTTGAGTAGATTGTAATTTACTTGGAAAGATAAAGAAACTAACCAGAAAATCCAGTAAATGGAAAGCACTAGGGCTAAACTAGCGCTTCAGATAAGAAGCCATGTTGGAGTGAACTTAAGAGGTCAGCAAAGAGTCATAGAGTGATAATATTAGAGAATTGTGCTGAAAGAGGCGGGGACGGGGGTAGAATATCTGATTTAGTTGTAACAGAAAGTTCATGAAGAAGAGGAAGGGGAAATAAACACATTGTGGACAGGCAGAATGGAGTGAAATTGCAAAGGTGTTATAGGCCAGGCTAAGGGGGTGGGGTTTTACCTTTCTCAATCTTTTATGATAATCTGGAGCAGGGACTTTATAGGCAAGGAGGGAACTGCTGCGAAATTCACCACGACCCCACACAGAACACAAATAGAAGATATGTAATCAAAGGAGGAGGAATTGGGCAGGAAGAAGGTTCTTAAAATCAGAATAATAGATGCTGGGTGGATAACAATGGAAAGTTATAAACATAAAATGCCAGAGCGCAAGGATCTCGGGATAATCTACCAAAACCTTCATTTTAGAGATGAGGAAACTAAGGCCCAGAGAGGGGCATGTCTTCCCCAAGGCCACACAGCTCGTAAATGACAGAGCTCAGATTTTCTAGTATCTGTTCACAAGAATCCTCAGGAAGACAAAGCTGTCCTGGGGTGGCAGATCTATTGATGTTCTAATAGGCAATAGCATCCTGAGTCCTTAGATGGGCACCTCTCAGCTAATGAGACAACTCGGGCAAATCCAAGACTTGAGATGATTAAGAATACAGTCATCTTTACGATCCCATTTTTCATATGTAACGTTTTGACATCACACACCCCCTTCGATGTCTTATTTGTTGTAGATGATTTGGTCAAAAATAGCTTAAGAGGAAAACATGACGACAAGGTCCCCCCATAAAACTAGTGGTAGCACCAGAATTACATAAATTACCCAATTCATACTTTAATCTGGTCGATTGTTTTGCTAGAAGAAAGACAACCTTTAGAAAAAATATATATAAATCTACATATTTCTTACAGTTGCATGAGACCATCTGCCCTAATATAAAAATGTCATTCTATTGCTGTATTTTCACCTAGTTGGACCTAGACTTTTATTTTTCCATCTCACACTGTCAGCTTTATTACTTCCTAATGCCAGTAGCTGTCATAACCCTCTTTTAGTTCTGATTCTCCATATCTAGTCTTCTATAGGTCTTGGCAATCATCTATGATTAACGTGTTGGAACTACGTGCCCCAACACATAGACAATAAAGACAACAAGAGACATTAAACTGCTGCATGAGAGCCTAAGGAGAAAGAAAGGTACATGGACTTTACTTATAACAAAAATCCTCTGGGGAGCTGTTTCAGTTGTTCAGATGGTTTTTGTACTTGCACGTGGGGTCCAAGGTCCAAGTTGCTACTAGTGTGGCCTCTGAATAAATGAGCTACTGATATATCATTTTGATGTTATTCTTGGTAAGATACAGCATTCAGGTTAACTGCAGCCAAAGAAGCCCCAAGAACCCTACTACATAAAAGTTTCTACAAAACTATAACAATTTCAAGTTCCATTGTGTCCTTTGAAAACTGGGGCCCTACTCATTTTATGTGATCAATTTCAAAGCCTGTGTGAACGAATGCATTTGATTATTGCATCATTCCTGGTGGGAGAGAGCTCACTAGAAATCGCACTCCTTTTGTTTAGAGACCAAGGTAGAGACTGGTTTTCAGGAGAGGTCAAATGACGCCAACTGGTGAGCTGGAGCACTGAATAATCTCACCCAGGGGTTTGCGTTTGAGCCCTACTTTTTCTAATGACTAAATCTGGCTCAGCAGTTTATAAAACCAAACATGCCAGACTAAGAATCCAAATCAGGAAGAAGGTAGAAAAAGAAGAAACACCGTTGTTTAGGATTGTGAGCTATCATGGACTTTGGGGCTTCACATCTAGGGAAGAGAGAGGTGTAGTGAAATTGTGGTATTGCTCAGGGAGGCACGTTGAGTCTTAGCAAGCAAAGCTGCATCATTGGAGCTGGGAGAGACCTTAAGAGTTCGTCTTGCTTGCACTCCCTCTACAAATTCCACTCTCCACCCCTCCTCACTACAGATTATTTCCTTACAAAGTCTCACTGAAGTTGGAGGGGTGACAAGTCTTAGGAATACGGAGCTAGACGAGGCCCAAAGACTAACTAGTTCAATGTCCTGGAGAGTTCTGCTGACTTGCCCGGATGGCAAAGCTAGTTAGCAGCTGGGTCATAACTAAAACTAGAGCCCAGAGGTTTTTCCATCATACTGTGTGTTTTAGTCAGTATGCCAGCATGGTTGAGTTCCTGGTGAAAGCCCTCTTCCTCTTGTGCCCTCACATAGCAGAGAGACAAATATCTCTCTTGTGTCTCTTCTTATAAAGGCACGAATCTCAATCATGGGGGCTCCCCCTCATGTCCTAAAAGCCTCACCTCCTAATATTATCACATTGGGGGTTAGGATTTCAGCATACAAATTTTAGGGACACACAAACCTTTATAACACCACGTAATATGGCTTTAAGAGCTTCTTCACTTTATTTCACCACAAACACTTAAGATGAAGGTTTTGTAAATTTAGTCCTTTAAATAATAATAATAATAATAATAATAATAATAATAATAATAATAATGTGTACCCTTAAAATAATAGTATGTCAAGTCTCAAAGGAGCTTTAGAGTTTATCTGGTCCAACACTCACATTTTATAGCTACTTGTTCAAGGTCAAGCAAGGGATAAGTTAAGCCTTCATGGAGGCTGTGAGACCTGGGCAAAGTGTTGAAAATGGAGCAGGAGTATATAAAATGATAGATTTAGGAACCTCAGAGATCATTATTCCTACCTTGCATGAGATGAAGGCTGACTCTGAAATTAGACAAAGGAACTGGCTAGTTAATGGTAGAGCTGGCTCCTAAACCCTGGCACCATTATTCTCGGCCTTATATGCTGTTCACTGCATCACAGGACATCTTTGCAGCCATTGATGGAAAGAAAAAATATATCTTGCAATCATTAGCATATGGTAAAATCTGAGTTCACTGGGATTCTCAGGAAATGAGGCATTCTGGTTAAATGAATTAGCTCGTTAATGAGACCCAAGGTCTGTTCCGTGTCTGTAATTCTTGCCCACTTTCCCACCTGCTATGATATCTGATCCCTCACAAAGAGGCAACCAGAAAGCTCTTCCTGTTTCTGCTCTGATTTTTGGAAATCTTTCCAAAATGTCAGATTCCCATTTTCTTCTTACATTCAGTCCAGTCTAGGAAGCATCACTGGGCCTTTGTTTGCGGATGAAGGATCTCACTAGCAGTATGTAACACTTGCTATTTATGACAAGGCTGAAATTATTTTATACACTTCTACTATTTCTGACAACTTTTCCAACTTGCACTGAATGTGACAAACAGACAAAGATGTTGTTGAAAATAGAATTTGTTTCTACCTTTTTCTAGTCTGAAGTATCCTCGTATGTACTAGGAATAAAAGTTAACAAATTAAGGTTCCTAGAGTTCCCACGGCACACAGGCTCAGTTCCTTAGTGACATTCTCATTGAATCCTCCTCACCACTCAGAAGATCTTCCATCTTCATTTTTCAGATGAAGACTCTGAGCCTTGGGGAGATTAAATAACTGACCCAAGATTGTACAAATAAAGAGTGTTGGGGCTCTGAGTCCTTGGTTAGCAATAACTGTGCAAGGAACTGGGGGGGTCTCTTTCTAACTGTTTGATGTTGAACAGAAACCTCAAGGTTAACAGTTCTATATGGGTGCAAAATGCAAATGTTTGATGGTTCTTTATCTTTTGGGGGGTCGCTCTTCCTGCCTGGGTTCAGTTTCCTCATCTGTAAAATAGGAAAAAGAAAGAAGTGAGCCAGGTCTCCCGCACCCCCATTTACTAAACAGTTCTTATCCACCAGCTTGAGTACCTTTTCTTTACCATAGTTGGACTTGGAACTATAGGCAATGAAGGAGATAGATCTGTTTCTTGTCATCAGAGGACGTTTAATCAGAGAGACAACATGGCAATTGCTGAGCAAGTTAAGAACAAATGGATAAGAGGGACTATCTACATTTTCTGAAGCCAATAGATTACATATTAAATGCGAGTAAAGAAGCCTGGTGTTCCAGACTTTAACCTTCAAATACAGGAGTGCTAAGAGCATTGACGTCCTTCCTCTTAAGCTGTCCAAAAGGGCTTCTTAGAAGACATGAGATTCATTTATTATGTGTGAGAGAGAAAACACCCTGGAGAGAACCAAAGGTGATGTGTCCTAATAGTCTGTTAGTGCTAAGAGAAGCCTCTGGGGCAAGAGTGAGATGGGCTTGAAGAAGGCATGAAGTGTGTGTTATTAGGTTGGTGCCAAAGTAATTGTGGTTTAAAGGTTAAAAATAATTGCAAAAGCCGCAATTACTTTTGCACCAACCTAATTGTTTTCTGGGGCAGCCATAACAAAATACCACAAACTAAGTATCTGAAAACAACGGAAATTTATTCTTTCAGAGTTTTGTAAGCTAAACACCTGAAATCAAGGTGTCGACAGGGTTGCATTCTTCTAAGGGCTCTGAGAGAATCTGTTCCATGCCTTTCTCCTACCTTCTGGTAATGACTAGCAATCCTTGGCATTCCTTGACTTGTAGACATATCACTTCAATCTCTGCCTCTGTCCTCACATGGTGTTTCTCCCTGTGTGTCTCTGTCTTCTTCTTAAGAGGACAATCAGTATGACCTCATCTTAATTACATTTACCACAATCCTATTTCCAAATAAGGTTACATTCGAAGGTACTAAGTGGTTGAGACTTTAACATATTTTTTGGGAGGACACAATTCAACACCACGACAAAGTGAGAAAAGCAGAGAGGCTAGATATCAATAGCAGCAGAAGACCAAGGAAGTAAAACTATCCAGGTTTGCTGGATATTTGGGCTTCCTGGATGGGCATAGGCAGATCAATTAAATATATTCCCTGAGGCCTGGTCTCATCAGTGGATTCTGTGGGTAGGACATCCTCTCACGCCATCAAGGACCTTACAGTCTAGATCTTACAAGGAGAGGAGCAATTCAGACCTTAATACAAGGGCTCTCATAGGGTGGTCCTTCCTTCCTCCCTTCACTACCACTGTTCTGCCCTCCGGCCATCTAACCCTCCCTACCACCCTCTCTCCTTTCCTTCTATCATTCCTTCCTTCATGTCTTCCTTTTTTCAACAAATATTTATTGATTATCACTATGTGACAGGCACATAGTTCTAGGTGCTCTGCCCTAAGTGGTGGAGATACCACAATAAATAAAATAGAAAACAGCAACAAAAATATTCCTGCTCTCATGGCGCTTGCACAGTAGGAGAGCTGGACAATAAGCAGTAAGCATAATGAATAAGTTGCATAATACAGTTGAAGGTTTTCAGTGCCTTGTAAAAGGGGATGGGGGAGCAGAGTAGCAAGGCCTGGGCGATCAGGGGCTTTGAGCTGCAAATTTTTTTCAGAGCATCATGATCTGACTTATATTTGAGTGGGATCGCTGGCTGCTGGGTAGAGAATAGACTGCAGTGTGTTGGCCATCTGTATGTCCTCTTGGGAGAAATGTCTGTTCAGCTCTTCTGCTCATCTTTTGACTATGCTCTACACCTGAAACGAATGTAATACTGAATGTCAACTTTAATTGAAAAATAAAAATAAATAAATTTTTAAAAAATGAATAGACTGCAATGGCCATGGGAAGGGACAGAAAGCAGATAGGAGGCCATAGCTTACATCCAGGTTAGAGTTTCCACAACTGGGACGGGGAGGGCTGTGGAGGAAGCAGATTGAGAGAATGATCAGGAGTTTGGTTTGGAATGTAGGTCTGAGGTGTAAAGGAGACAGTTGGATATGCAATTCTGGAGTTCAGCAGAGAGGTCTGAGCTGGGAATTTGATGCCACCAACATATAAATGGCATTTGTGTTAATTATCTGTCACTGTGTAACACATTATTCCAAAACTTAGCAACCTAAAATAACTTTCATTTACCCACTCAGTTTTTGAGGTCAGGAATCTGGGAGAAGCTTGCAGTAAGATTGCAGTCGCACTGTTGGCCAGGGCTGCAGTTCTTGCTAGGTTCAACTGGGTCCGAGACTGTCACCTAATTGTTGTCAGCTTTCAGTTCCCTGGTCTGTGGGCCTCCCTGCAGGGCTGCTCTCACAGCATGGCAGCTGGCTTCCCCAGGAGCAAGTAATTCAGGAGAAAATGAGAGGGGAGAAAAGACAGAAGCTGCAGTCTTCTTTATAACCTAATCTCGGAAGTGACATACCTCACTTCTGCCTTTTGCTATTAGTCGCAAATACCAACCCTGGTACAATGTGGAAGGTAGAGGATATGAATACCAGAAGGTGGTGATTATTGGGGTTCATCTCAGAGACTGGTCCCCTTATTATTTAAGACCATGAGACAGGAGGAGATCACCAAAGATCCCCCTTCCTTCCTTTCTTCCTTCTTTCCTTTTGTCCTGTTTTCCTTTCCTTCCTGTTCTCTTTTTTATCCTCCGTCTCCCCCTTCCTGCCACGTTGTTGTGACCATCTATGGGACAGGCCTATGTAAGGCCACTGGGGTCAGAGACAGCTTAAACGTAGGCTTTGTTCCTGAGGCGCTCTTGGGGATGGTGAGGCAGCCAGGTAAACAAATAACCATACTCAGTGCCATTGTGTTTCAAAGCTAGATAGGCAAGGTGCTCTGGGAGCCCAGAGGAAGAAGCAATGGACTATAGGAAGATGTGCAGATTCAAGGCAACTTCACTGCAGAATATAGGAGCTGCTCAAGCATAACCATTAGGGTCTAGAAAAACCCAAAACAGGTTCAGGGAGATAGTTAGGTACCAGGAATAAGAGAACCATTGTACTTATGGGGAAGGTGAAACTAAGGACTCTCCTCCTCCACCCCTGCTGCATCCTGGCTTGGGCTCTGTCTGTAAGGAGAGGTTACTCTCTGGTTCTAGAAACCCTCCGGCCAAGGCATGGATGCAGACTGCCTATCAGAGCTGGCCCCTTGGCAGGCCTGGCTGAAGGACTGTCTGAGGCCAAGCGCTAGGTGCACCTCACACAGGTGGGAACTGCAATGGCATGGTCTCAGAGCTGAGGATGAGATCAAATCCAGACCCTGCCTCTATCCCCAGGCAGCGAGCCCTGCTGGAGCCCAGCCAGGCAGCCCCATCGATCCCAGTCCATGCAGGAGAGCCTTTGAAATACGGCTGCCTCTTCCTGGGCCTGCTCCCCATGCCCCCATGGTGTCATTTCCAAATCCATTACATTCCAATGGCTTTGGGATCTTTTAATTACATGTGACGAAGCTTTGCCATTGCTGGAATTAGACGGCCTGTGTTGACGATTTATAGGCCTCAGCTTTCACGCAAGCAGGGTCATAAATAACATGAAATGGGCCCTTCAGTATTAAAAACTTCAGAGCTACCCACTAAGCCATGACAGAAAGAAAAAAAAATGAAAGGGTAAAAAAAAATAAAATAAAAACAGTAATGTCTGTGTCTCATGTGTTTAAAATACTGTATGTGAAACAGGGAATGTCAAAAATACGGGGTGCTGAGCAATAGGCAACTCATAAAATTTTATCTCTGGTATGAGGATTTCCAACCATATAATGAGGGTTTTCCTTTTTTTTTTTCCTCCCTTTTTTTTTTTTCTTTTTTAATCCTGGGCAATTCATGCCTGATGAGGTGACTGAGAGGGCAGGTGGGCTGGCTCACCTATTTTGCTTCCCCAGATTTAATGGCAGGGCAAGAACTGCAGGATGAAGTAACCACAGCCCCCGGCAGTCCCGGACCCTCCTCTTGGGCCCCTTGACCAGCCTTCTTCCCTTCCTCAGACTTTTGCTCATCCTGGTCTCTATAACTGGGATGACCGCCCCACTTTCCAACCACATTTTCTGACCTACCCCAATGCCCAGAGGCCTCCTTGGACCTCACATGGCACCTGCGCCAAACATACTGCAATCAGATCAGTCAAATGCTGGCTTGGGTTGTTACCAAGCCTAGTGGTGCTCACAGGCCTTCTCTGTCGTGGCCAAGTGGAGGCTCCCTGAGGGCCATGGCTGCATGTCTTTCTTCCTTTCTTTTCTAGCTTAGCACCTGGCACAGAGCTGAGCAGGCAGCAGAAACTTCACAAAGACTTGCCCTTGAGATTAAGCAGCCAAGAATCAGGAATTCAATTGGGTTCCAATCCCGAAAGGCATGTGAGAGAGGATGACGAGAGGAAGGGCTGTCTCCCTTGGATTGGGAGGAACACGAGCTCAGGATACCTCAAGCGCAGTGAGGCTTCCTCACAGCACAACAATACAAATGGGGCGCTAAGAGCATTGGGATCCAAGGCGTTCTGGAGGCAGGGATGTTTTGTGCCCGCAGCAGCAGGAGTGTTTGGTCTTCTTGCCAGGGTTCTGCCTTTCCCATGATTCATCTGTGTGTATGTGTCCCTAGCTGCTCCCACTACCGACCAGCCTGATGACCCCTATTCTGAGATCAGATTGGCCCACTAAGGTTACACTGCCCCTCTAGGCAAATCTCTCAAACCAGGACCCTCTGATGGGTACCTGATCAGCCTACAAATAAATTACCCCTGGCTAAGGTACCCACTGTGGTCTAATCATCCATCTGTAACGGAAAGGCTTACAGGCGCTAGCTTAACTGCTCAGATAAAGGAATGGACAGAACTCGTGCCCAGCAGGATGCTGAGGAAGGACAAGCTTTCTTGGGGCTTCAAATACAGAATCGTTTATAGAAGAGTTTTAACTTGATTTGAGCCTTAAAAGTTGGTCCAAGTGTAAGTAGGTAGAGGTAATTCTAGCACTGAGAGAGTCTCAGAGCCAGACCTAGCACTGTCTAATGGCCATTGGACAACAAAGCCTTATGGATAAGATAAGATCTAGATTTGTCAAATCTGAAAGAAGGGAGAGAATTGGCAGAGGGCACTGAGGTAGATGAGACTGTGTGGGTTCACTGGGTTATCTACTTGCCTATGTCTGAGGATTCTTCATTTAACAAAATCTCTATATGGACCGAATCACGGATGCCACATTTACTGCTGTGTTCCCAGCTTACCACACGGTCTACACAACATAGGTACTTATTTGTTCAATGGATTAATAATGTGGAAAGACAGAGACCTCTCCCAACAGCAAGTTAATTTCTTTGACAGACTTTATGAGGTCCATCTATGCTAGGGACTTGTTAGATGAAAGAGAAAACGGTCTTTAGTTTTGGGTCCCTCAGGTATCAACAGTCACAAAGCCTAGGTCTCTTGCCTGAAATAGCCTTCAGGATTATTACAAAAGTATTTCCCTGCTTAAGAATAACTTTCTAGTCTCTGTAGGATTAAATTCACACAGGTCATGGCTGAGAACTGCAGTTAGTGGCTTTGCAAATCCTAATAGATCCCAGAGTGATGGGCAGGGTCAAAATATTGTCATCGCGGGCTGCCTCTTCTGAAGGATGGGCAAGGAGAAAGCAGAGAACCAGGCTAACCCAGCAAGGCCAATGTCTCAAGTGCAAATAGTATTAGAACGGAATTTGGGGCAACAATGAAGAAATGGGGAAGTTCAACTTAAGATGCAGGAAGTCATGTGTATCAGGAAGCTCCTGGGTGACTTGTGTATTGTCTTTCCTTCCTGGACTTTCTATAGGAGATAAACAATAACAGAATCCATCAAGATGCATCTAATTTCATACAAGCATTCTTGAAATATGAAATGAAAACGGAATTCCTTTTTCCCACTGACTTATATTACTAGATCTCATAGAATCAGTGAGGTGCTGTCTAGTAGATCTGAAGATACGTTAGAGGTTTAGGTCAAATCCCTTACTTTATAGATGAAGTATATGAACCTGGGAGAGTCCATAATGAGAGCAAAAATGTGATAATGAGATTTCTGTATTAGAGGGAGGGTGGGCTAATCAGCATCAGTCACTTGCCCTCTGGGACTAGACATGACCTTGGACCCCTAGGCTTAGTTATTTAATATTCAATGTTATTTCATATTTCTATTTAATATTTAATTATTTTACATTTATTTATTATTTAATATTTTTCTTTAAATTTACCCACTTTTTAAAAAAAATTAGCCTGACCCTGATAATATCCATAGTATCAGGATTTTACAAAGATGATAGATAGATAGATAGATTTCGATACACACGTGTATATATAATATCTATATTATAAAATATCATTATATTATTATTCATTTTATATTATACATAACTGAAAATAAAAATAAATTTATAAACATTAAAATATGAAATATTCATCCATAGATGGCCTAAAATCCTTTTGCATATCACTAGTGGTATATGTTAGCCCTTCAGAAAGTACTAGACTAAATGACTTTTATAACATTTTAAGATTCTCTGATTTCTGAAAAGAAGTTTAGTTTTGTGAATATTGCCCTACCTGGAATAGTTTCCCTTTTTCTCTCTACTGTCCTAAATCATGGCACTGCTCAAATCTCACCTGCCCCATAAAGGCTTCTGTGCAGGAAAGAGCTAACGTAGCAGGCCTGAGATTGCCATCTTCAGGAAGGTTAGCCTTCGGCTGGTGCCTGGGAACTCAGATTTTTGTAATGTCCCCACCGTGTCCTAACTGATAAGCATGGCTCCCTACGCCTAAACTGTGTGCACAAACAATGCCATTTATGCTGAACAACTGCTTCCTTCTGGGAGTCTGCTAGGCAGAGGGGGCCTATGTGACCAGCCCCCAGTAAAAGCCCTGGGTCTTGCGTCTCTAATGAGCGTCCCTGGTAGACAATACTTCACATATGTTGTCACAATTCAGTGCTGGAGGAATTAAGCACGTCCTGCGTGACTCCACGTAGAGAGGATTCTTGGAAATGTGTTTCCGGTTTCTTCCAGACTACCCCGTATGCCTGTTCCTTTTGCTGCTTTTGCTTTGTGTCCTTTCGCTGTAATAACTTTTAGCCATGAGTACAACTATATGCTCAGTCCTGAACCACATGACCACTGAACCCCACTGAACCCCTTCTTCCATGACCATTCCATCCTACAATTCTCTTCCTATTTTGAGTCCCTTAAGGAAGTTGGATATAAACATAATCATGCAACTCTGCCCCTTGGTTTGTCAATTAATATATCACTAGTAATATATGGTGTCTCTCTTCCCCCTCATTAATAAGCTGCTATAAAATCAAGGATCATTTCTTATATGACTTTGACTTGTATTTGTGCCTAATAATGTCCTATTCACTGGCATTGTTATAAGTTTCTTTTTTTAAAAGAACACAAAACAAATTAAAAACTGATACAATATGTGGTTATTATAAACATAACTTAGAAAATACAGAGAAGCAAGAAAAAAAAATTAAAATAATCTATAATGCCCTACCCAGAAATAACCATTTTAACCACTTGGTTATAGATCCTTTAGTTCTCTTGCTATCCACAAGTAGCTTTTTTAAAAGTATGTGGTGTTTGTTACCTTTTTTCACTTACTGTATCATGAACATGTGTCCATGTGATTACATGTTTATCAATACTGTCATTTTAGTAGTTACATAATAATAACTCATTACGTGTCTCAGACTGGTGACTCTCAAGCAAAACACCACCTATAGACGTGCTTTTTGTGTGTGTGCAGCATAGTATTGACCTAGCCAATATTTATAAATAATATGTTAGAATTAGTTGCTAGCAACTGTATATTGGGAGACTTCACATAAAAGGCGATTATTTTCTGCTTTTCTTTAAAAAATGGTAACACTACAATCCCATTGGGCCACACGGATGGAGCTGAGTGGAAGCTGCCCTCTCTGAATGGAGTTTGTGCTCTCTCTTTGCCTCAGTCCCCACCATGCCCTATGGATTCCCTAAAACTGAGGCTGAGGATCGGTCACTATTTATCGTGCTCTTGAGCTGATTTTGCTACAATCAAAAGAGAAGTGAAATATGTCTTGTACTCTTCCATCTATCAAAAGCTAGACCAAATGAGACAAAGTTTGTTTCAACAAAATGGTAGAGAACATACTTCTGCAGTCCCCAAACTGTGTGCCAAACTCCAGTACACCACAGAGAATCCACAAGAGCACTGAGGATATTTGTAATGATCAAGGCATTAGCAATTATCACACTATGATACTCAGTACTGTCAAATATTGCACAAACCACCAGCTGAGGGAGTTCAAAATTTCAACATTAGATCATACTACATATGATATTGTCATATTTTTGCAAAGCTGGGTTTTCATTAGTTTCTGTGTTAAGCAGAAAGTACCATACAAAAATCAACATAGAACAGGAAATGAGGGTGAACATATCCAATCTGATTCCAAGGTTTGACTAGGGGTCCAGTGCCCAACAGGTGCACACTTCCCGTTAGTAAATAATTATGATTATTTAAGAATGAAACGTAAATATTAGTTTTTCTTTCCATGTATGTGTTATATTTTTTCAAACAGCTACTAAGTTGTTAGGACATAAATACTTATTAGTGTACTGGGACCTACATACTTACACCTAACTCTGAGGCATTTATTTTGGCCTACGGGTGCTGTAAAAAAAAATATTACTGAAACAAAGTTTGACAACCTTCGGTATATTCTTTGTGGAGCTAACGATACTGTGCGGACTGGTTTCACTCTTGCCTGACTAGTCTCAGTTCATACAGAAACGTCCGTGGAGCTGGTCCTCCTGTATTAGGCACATCTGACACCTGCCCCTCTTCCTCAGGTGTTTAGATTGCTTTTTACTGTGTAATAAACAAAGAGGAGCATTTTCATAGCAAATGTTCTCATGTAGTCAAGATTATGTCGTTAGAATAAGCTTCTAGAAGAATTGCTCAGACAACATTCATTAAACTTTTAAGGTTTCAAAGATCACTTGGATTGACTTGACTCCACTGGAGACTCCTCAAGACACAGAAAACTGCCTCACACACAAGTAGTACTGAATACACGGGAACTGAGTTGAATCGAGTCGAATCGCATCAAAGAGAATCAAGTCAAGTTGAATATCTAAAAGCACTGGGCTAAGCTTTCCCTTTTGTTGCCTAAAGTTGCCTCCCCCTCTGGCACAGGCTCTGGAAGCAGCAGTCACCATCACTGGGACAGGAGAGCCCTTGCTATGGAAAGGAAGCTTGTGGACAGGTTCTTCCACAAAAGAATCTTCTCTGAACTCTGAAACACCAAACAGCTGAAGAGTTAAGTCCAGCGTTGATGCCAGACTAATTTCAAATCTACCACTGACTAATTGTTGACTTTGTGCACATAAACTTCTGTGCCTCAGTTTCCTCATCTGTATAATGACAATAATAATAGAACCTGCAGGTTGTGATGGAGAAAAAAATGAGATAATCTATGTACATTCTTTGCATAGTGTCTGACACCTATTAAGCTCTCAAGGATAGTCAATTTCATTTGTTCTCTTGGATGCATTTAGATGTCCTCAAAGCAAGATCCACCTAGATTTCCACTCCTTCCTGCAGGCTGGCTGCTCTTGCTGATAGCTGACAGCCTCGGGAAGACATACCAGACCATCCCCAGCCTTCTCAACCCAGGAACTAATCCATTTCCCATCTCGATCTCTGAACCCTTTTGAGCCAACCTGAGCAGGAGGCACTAACACCTTTCTGATTAGGACACAGGCCAGGAGATCCAGGGCTCCTTTCTGACCTTGGTGGAGGCTGCTACCAAAACAACCAGTTCTTAGTAGTTACAAAACCATGAATACTGCCATCTGAGCATAGCAAAAGCAAAAAAAAAAAGAAAAAAAGGACAATCTTTGTTGATTTGGGTTTAAGGAGCAGGAAGGATTTCTTTCTGAGCTCCGTCATGTTTAGACACCCAGCTTTGAAAACGCGAAGGCCAGATCACCCACCTTTAACATGTTCTCCTCCCAGGGAGGATTTCCTCAGAGACATTAAAGTCCTGACTTTGTGTCCCTGAAATTCCCCAGGCCCAGGCCCAATGCCCCTTCCCTCCAATCCCCTCCTAGTCTGTCTCATCCTCCAGCGACTCCTCCCCTGATTCCTCGGGTATCTTCAGAATAAAGAATAAACGAAGCCCCCACAGATGCTTGAGTTGCACAGCCTGTGTTGTAACTGAGAGAGCACTTAGCATGGAACCCAATAGCTGCCTTTGCGTCCTTCTCCTGCCCCTTTGTGGGCCTTCTGGTGACAGACTTGACCCTCCGATTACTCACCTTTAAAGTGGGAATGATGACGTCTACGAGATGATAAAGGGAGATAACCTCCATGAAAATGCCTTGGAAAATACATCTATAACAGTGAGGGATATTAATCAAGAAAAAATGTTGAAGCCTACTGTGTGTCGACTGGGCCTGGGAAGACTTTCTGTCGAAGAGGGATTTTGGAGACCAGCCGGCTGCATAGCAGATGGTTAATGGGAGAGTCTGTGAGGGCCAGAGGGCCAGGATAAGGAGGAAGAACGAGGGCTGTCCTAGGGCAGACAGAGGAGGCTAAGACTGAAAGGTGGACAGGGTAGGGTAGGATTCAAATAAGACTTTGTAACCCAGAAAAGAGGGTCTTTTGCAACGGATCAGTTATTCAAAATATTGTTATGGAGAGCCTTCCAAGGGGTCTCAGCCTGGGGCCAACTTGATTTCAGGTGTCAGGGAACTCTCCCATCTGTGGGAGACAGGGTCACCAAAGTAAAAACAAGCCGAGAATGATCTAAGACAGCAGTGGATGCAGGGACAGCTGTCCAGGGAGAGCTCCAAGGAGAAGTAGGCCTGACATGAGCTGTCATCCTGGACTCAAGGCTAAGGATGGGGGTGGGAGGGTGGGGCCTGAGGCTGCCAGAAGGGCTTTGTGCCACACCCCCACCACTGCATTAGCTTTTCCCAGTAGCATATGAACAAGATTTCCTTCGGTGAGGGACAAGACCCTAAAGGAAATGACCACAGAAAAAAATGATTTTTGACCAGGGAGAAGAGTAGTAGAGGAAGCAGGTAAAGAACCACAAACGTGAGAGCTAGATGGGGTCAGTTCACTTCCATTGCAGAGCCCATACTGTACGGAAGCTGAAGCGTAGATGGCTGATGGCATTTAACCTAGAAGTGGACAGCAGATCTCCAGCCTCATCATTTAGTGATCTTTTGGATTCTTGATGGTGACCTAGATGGAGGCAGGGCATAGGATGCCAGGCTACGGGGACAGGCCTGGAGGCCATGCTGGGACATTTGCCATGGGTACTATAAAGACGCTACATACCTAAACTAAAGTGAAAAGGGACACAAGACAGTAGAAAGAGAGCAGCACTCTTGATTGTCCCACAGTAGTGCCATAGTTTGGCCTCTGCCCGTCTTCCCGCCCGTGCTACCAATTGCCTCTGCTTCATGCCAGGATTTGGGATATGTGTTGCTGCTTGAGTGAAGTAAAGGACCAACAGCTGGAAATGTGACCACAATGGGCTCCTTCACCATCCTTAGATCAGGGTAGTTAAAAAATATATATATATAGGTCCGTTTGTTGCTCTGCCCTCAATGGATATCTGGAACCAATAAACTTGAGTGTCTATCATGAAGGGCTAGGATGTGCTGGGTTCACAATTTATTCAAATAACTGATATTCAGATGTTCTACACGCATGGCAAGGCCAGAGCCAGCCAAGCTATGGGAAGCATTTGGGGACAAGGCTGGAGTAGCTGCCTTCGCAAACCCCACACACCACCTCCACGTGGCCTCGCCTCTGTTTTCCCCAGACAGGAGACAGCTTGTTCTGGAGACACTTGTGAACATGAAAAGGGAGAGGGAAGGAAGCAGAGGGGAAGAAATCTCTTCTACCTCACAGCTTTCCATCTATACCCCAGTGGCGCGTGGGTAATTTGTTATGCCTAATGAGCAAGCACCGCCTTATGTGAAGGCAAAAATGCCAGTGGGATGAGAAGGCAAGTTGCTATGGGAGACCAAGGGACCCCACTGAAGTTTGTACAGCCTGGCGAGGGAGTTTTTGCAAAAGGAAGGAGCAGCTGTCTCTTTCCATCAGGGTAATTTGCCCTTGCATTTGTGCTGAGTGCATTTTCTATGTTTCGAGGCTCTTTTTCAATGTATTGTTATAGTTGAGCTTTATGGCCACCCAATGAAGTAGGTGAGACTGGTGTTATTTTCCCAGTTTTTCAGATGAAAAGACTGAGGCTCCAAATGTTAAAGAAATTGTGCAAAGTCATGTAGGTAAGAGATGGATATATCTCCAGATGCCTAGCTTCCAAATATTTTTCCATGTATGTCTTGTATTTTAAAAGGGACACATCACTGGACTGACAGTAAGAAGGGGAGCTTGAGGGATATTAGCTACATCAAACCCTATAGAAAGATGGCAATGAACAACATAAGGTGAATCAAGGGAAGTTCCGCTTCCTAGAGGAAGACAAACTCATAGACCTCATTATCAAAGAGAAGTTTAGAAAAATGCATGGATTGCCATTGGAACAAATGACCAAGGAAACCTGGAAGGGGAGGCCTCAAGCCAAGCTGAGTGGGGCCCGCTCCCTGTCCTCTCTACCTTTCCCTGCTGACCTCTCAGCACTGCCCACTTCTCCTACCCCCCAGCCACACAGAATCATGGCTGCTCCCTGAATGCACCAGACTCTTCCCACTTCTGTGCCTTTGTGCCTCAGAACTTCAAATCCAAATATCAAACATTTTAAATGCTGTAATGAGTTTATTGCTCCTTCCTCTGAAATCACACTGAAATGCTGGCATGTCCCCCCATCTATCTCTTCCCACTAGATTGTTAGCTTTCTGAAGGTAGATTCTGATTTACTTATCACTCGATCACCAAAACTTGCCAAACGGCCTGGCACTTATTAGGATTCTAGCAGATGCTTATTAATTGAATGGTTCCTTCATCAAAACCATCTTAATTTCAATCAAAATCATTCACTGAGTATCTCCTTGAGCTGGTCATTACACAGGCAATGGGGTGTGAGTTACTATTCCTACACTCTAGAGCTCGTGAAACCCTTTGACAAAGCAGAAAGAATGTGTGCACTATTTGAATTTGGACAATTGAATTGGCATTATAGGAGTTCAATTGTGGAGAAAATCTCAGCTGTTTTAGGATCTGAGGAGCCTTGAAGGCAGAAAAGGGGGTAGAGGACATTCCAAGACTTCATTGAGAGCCCTTCAAGGCTGGGTTTCATGGCAGCTGCAAGATCAGTGACACAGTCCCAGTTCACAGAGGTACAAAGCCAACACACTAAGGCAAACAGAAGGACGTGTAAGACTGTGTGCTAAGAAGGTGTCCAATTCTGCCATGGAGAGGTCAGAAAAGTGGGGGCTCGAGTAATCAGGAAGGCTTTGTGGATGAAATGACAGGCACTGAGCTTTGGGTTATAGTTAGATATAGAAAGACAGACATTCCTAGAATAAGGAACAATCATGGGCATAGAACGAATAATTAATCAATGTAGCTTAGAACAAGCAACAAGTAGTTCTAAATCTATCCTCTACCCCTAGGACAGCTTCCACCGTAGGCAAAAAAGGCATGAAGACATGACACCTTTCTTTGCACCAAGACACTGATTTTTTTTTTTTTTTAATATGGAGAATTTACAAAAAGAAGAAGAAGAACTCCAGATGGATTTTAAACACAGTGGGGAATTGGGCGGTGTGACGGCAGATGGCTATTTCAGCTGTACATGGGTAAAAATAATTTCAACTCCCCAATACCCAGGACTGCTCTGAACTTGTGAAAACCTCTGAAGGAAAAACTGCAGTGTGATGCTCAAAGCACAGAGCTGCAGCAGATGGGGTCCAAGGGCTTGGAGCTTACCAACGAGAAAATATCTACCACTGTTGGAACAACAGTGCCCAGACCATTTGGAGAAGGCACCCTTCCCACCAGATTCTGTCAGGGCTAACTCTCCATTGCAGCCCAGGCTGAAGAAAGTTCTCTGGCATTTCTTTCTCTATGTTGGGAGGGAGAGAAAAGGAGGTGAGTTAATGTGGGGGCTGGTGTGAGGGCTGTGAGTTGAAGACATGGCGGAAGCAGAAACTATCCAGAGGAGATAGTGGTGAGTGTGTGCCCGTGAGAGGAAAGGTGGCCGCCAGTGGGGCTAGTGATGACTGTGAAAGCTGACACTTCTGGGTGTCTGATGGCTGCAGATGTTGCCAGACTGGCTTTACTGTGGCAGGCTGGGTTTTCCCACATTTACTGTCATCTAAACTACACTCCAGAGATGGAAGAGGGGACCTACATGGAAGTTCACTTTGTCCATCGACCTGCTGCCTTCTGGAACATTGATCTTTGTCACACTCCCCTATAGAAGATACAACAATGACCACAGGAGTGAGGGAGTCAGCAGCACGGTGAATCAAGCATCTGGGAAGTCTGGTGCCCAAGAGCAGACAGGGATAAGTAGGGAATGACCAGGAGGGACATGTGTCTACATCCCCTAGGAGATTAAATTCCAGAGGAATCATGTAGACCAAGACGGTGACAGGAGCTGTTGGCTAGTTGGTCTCTGGTCCAAGGTCTAGCAGGTAAAAGGTGCAGGTGGGAGACCCTGAGTGAGTTCTGACCCTAAGCAGAGGCAGTGCTTTCTGCTCGTCCAAAAGGTCCTAGTGGTTACAGACCACATTCATTTTAGACCCTATGGATTTGTCTGGGCAGCATGCTGAGTGCCCTTTAGCTAGAGAATGACATACGTCACAAAAACACACCAGAAGGATGGGGACACACTGTGACATCAGGACAAACAGAGTTCTGGAAAGGAATGATATACTCGTATCCCATCCAGTTTGGCCTCCTTACTTAAGGGTGGCAGGATGAGGAGAGCGGGGCCAGGGGTTTATATACAGACGTGATTCTCAATGACAAACACAACAGAACCGTCTCTCCAAATGGATTAAATGGACCCCAGGCTCAGAACCAATTCCAGGGAGAAGCAAGTGACAGAATCTAGTTTAGAGCCTGGACTATGGACTGGACTAAGGCTCAGAAAAGAAAAGCAAGAGTGTGGTTTTCTTCACAATCAGGGCAAGGGCGAGAAACAGTGACAAAGGATACTTTTGCTTTATTGGTTGAGAAAGATATTCGAATAGCTAATTTTGTTTACCTGTGTGGGAGAAAGGATGTTGGGGACCTGAGGTGAGGGTGACTGCCTACCACGCCAGCTCCCAAGTGACCAGGGTCTGTGTCCAGTTCATTCTCATCAACCACCTCAGTCCTGCTCTTCCTCTCATCATCCTTCTCTGTCACGTCCGGTTGGACCTAACTCCTCCAGGGAGTCTCCTGTGATCACTCGGCCGCTTGTCAATCTCATTTCTTCATTCCGTCCCCATGGCAACTACAGACGCTTTCCCATTGATGCCTTCTCTCCTCGATTTCCCCGCCTTTGGTCAGGCGATCAACCACCAACAGGAGGCAGTGCCTTCTGCCCCCAAATGGCAGCTACGAGGATGACTGGGGACAGAGGAGGCTATCAGGTGAATGAGGAGAAACTCAGCGGTAAAGTGGGTTGTGGGGTCAGCTGCCTCCTAAGGCCAAGAATGGGCAGAACTGAAGCCATCCAACACGGGAAGTCAGGAAAGAGGCAGCAGGGGTGGCTGGGGCTTCCAGGCCAGCTCTGGAGGGGAAGCAGGGCCTTACATGACCTGTGCACAAAAGTTGGGGTGGGGGGGCTTCAAATAGGTGAGGAAAGGGGATCACGGTCTCAAATGTGAAAATTGTGATTTTTCTCAAGGACCCCTGAGATTACAGTAAGTATTACGTAGTATTCTTATAAGGGTTTGACGTTAATTTGCATCTCACATCTCTTTTCATAACAGAATCAAACACTTAAATTTCGAGATTTTTCTAGACAAATTCCTTCATTGTGTAGATTTGAAAACAAGACCAAGGGAAGGGAAATAATTTGTTAGCTACAGATCTGAGACCTGTGGAGGGCTCCCAATACCAGGCTCTTGTCCATATATGCCCTTCATTATTAGCCCATCCCTTCCTTGGGCTTGAAAGATGCAACAGAGGAGAGTGAAATGGACCCAAGCAAACGCTCCATGCAACTCCATCATGCCAGAAAGGCCAGGGACACCCTCTCCATGTTACAAATGAGCCATTGATTCTGGCACCCTTACCACAAGGCAGGGAAGGGAGTGAAGATGGGCTCCTCCCAGCGTATGTGTGGTTCCCCCGCTCCTTTCTTAGTCCCCATGTGCCCATCACACACTCTGGATTCAGCAGTGGACACCCCAGACAAAGTTCCGATTCTCAAGGAACTGATATTCTGGTGGGGAGACACAGACAAATACAAATCAACATGAAGTTAGGTGATTTTGGATGCTGTGGGGTAAATAAAGCAGGGAAGGGGGATCAGGAGTGCTGGGGACAGATGGTAACTGTGTTAGAGGAGGTGGGGAGGGAAGGTGGCTTAGATGAGGTGACATGTGAGCACCAGTCTGGAAGGAGGAAGGAGACGAGCCATCAGCACACCAGAGACAGGTGCATTAGCAGCAGAAGGGAGCAGTAAGTGCAAAAGATGTGAGGGGGTAGCTTGCCTAGCATGTCTGAGAAGCAGCTGGGGGCTGGGGGCTGTGGTGAAATGAGCAAAGGGGAGAATAACAGCAGATGAGGCCAATGAGGGAGCCATGGCAGGGAGTTGGCTTTGTCTTGGAGCAAGATGACAACCATGGGAGGGTTTAAGCTTAGGAGGAACTGACATCCTAAAAGGGCCACCTAGCTGCAGTGTTGGGGAAGGGACATAGGGAAAAGCAAGAAGAGTGCTCAGGCTATAGCAGTATTGGGGTGAAAGGTGATGATCGAAGGAGAAGGCCAGGGGCTCCCAAACTCCTCAGCTCAAGACCCCATTTTTGTATTAAATAACCTCCCCGCATGATAAGTTACCATTTTAGTACCTTTTGATTGAGCAAACACTTAATGTCTCTATTGCCCAAAGAATCCACAGTGTTTACATTGCAACAGAATTTACATATATTTGAAAAACAGACATGGATGCATGCAAGTTGCATTGTGTATTAGGTCTGCAGACCGTACATTCAGTGATTAGGTGGTTTTCAGTCCCCCTCCCCCACTGTGGCCCATAAATAGGCAACCAAAACTTTGCATCTGTCACCTTTCCCATTACATTGGCCAGCCTAAGCCCTGTTTCCTCAGACCTCTCTGCTAGAAGGCTCTAAGAAACTCGTGTGGGCTAGTGTGTCAACGGGCAATGATGGTAACTGAGCAGGGATTCGTAACTTGGAATTGACCCATGCTGGGATTTGAAAGATCCAAGAACAGCCCAAAACTGTAGGAGAAATTTATGTGAGTGTATGCAATATGAGGTCAACTTTCATTAGATTCTCAAGGGGCCCTGACTACGAAAAAGAAAGAGAGAGGGACTCATACGTTTAATGAATTATCCCCCCCAGATACTATATATGTTTTAACAAGGACTTTCAATGCTTGACCCCAAACAGTGAGCACCAGATGGGGAGTGACTGGGGGAAGACAGACATTTTGAATCCATCAGGCTTGATTTCACTCCAAGCGGAAAGACCCACACAATCTATAGACAAAAAAGTAACATCTCTGATTCCAGAAAGACAGCTGTCTTTCCCTCCTAAAGTAGGTCTTGGACCCTGCCTCTGATATGCTCATTAAAAATTTGTGGAATGAAAAAAAAAAAAATGAAAACAAAAACAAAACGCTATACAAGTGTCCAATCTGAGAAATAACAGAAGGGCAAGGCCATTCCAAAGGAACACATTTATTGGGAGAAATAAATAAATAAATAATCCAAAGCCTATATGCTGCCTTCGGATAAATCATGCTTGATTTGAAGGTCAAGAGCATTACAATGCCCCGCTTCACCGAGGTGCATGAAGGCTGAGGCTTGTGGTCTGGTAGAAGAATTTGCAGGGTGTAATTATGCACCCCTTCGACGTCCCACCGCCTTCCACATGATGTGAAACAATGTGTCACAGTCCGGAACAGTCAAAGCAGTAATTTACAAGAGTCAGCAATTCTGCAGGGCAGGTAGGCCGTATTTCAAAACGGGAAAAGGAGTTGGGGGGGACAATGGGGGGGGGGACTAGCTGATCAATTTACAAAGATCCTGTTTCTCTGCCACTCTGTTGACCTTTCAGGCAAGACCTAATGCCAATTAGCTCAGTTATAAAGTCCATAATTCTTGTGGGGCAGGCCGTGTGTAGCACATGATCATTTTACAACGTTTGCCCTAATTTGCAGCCCCCAAACATGGACTCCTGGGGCTGCAAGGTGGGGGTAGGGAGAGTTTGCTGGCAAGCATTGGGAGCAGCTGGAAGGGATCACAGAGCACAATTACTGTCTGCGCATGGCCACATCTGGAAAACAGCTCCGTGCTGGCTTTAAAACAGTATTAATGAAGAATGGAACCTTGTGCTGGGAAAGACGGGGTTGGGGGGGAGGGGGGTGATGGGAGGAAATAAGAGTGGGGCACCCTTCTGCCCAACTTGGTGGGGATGAAAAGACAACAAAGAGAACAGCAGGCAGGGTATAAGGCCAAATCCAGGGAGAAGAGGGTGTTGACAAGAGAGAGGCCCCAGAGAGATGCAGTTCCTTTAGCAAGAGGTCTCTGCACCTCCTCCTTTTGCCATCTTCAAAGCTGGGCGCCCATGCAGGATGGGCCCTCGTTGCAATGCTTGAACAGAAATTTGTCTATGGTGTGAGATTTTAGTGGTATCTGGAAGATTCCCAACTAAAAGAATATACCCCACCATTACCTAAATTCTACCACTAAACATTCAGTCCTTTTTTCAAGGGGTCCCTTTCTCCTGAGATGGATTTAACGTACAGATGCACCTGCTATTCCTTTTGGATACTAGGTACATAGTAGTTGCTCAATAAACATTTGTTGGCAAGAAGTGAATAAGTCATTTTTTAACTATGGCAAGGAGTTGAATAAGTCATTTTGTAACAATGACCATATGAATTCATATCTCCTATTTCTTAGCTGTAAGTGTGACACAAGACCAGTGACTCTCCACTGTGAGGGCAGAGGGACAGGGTGCCATGTCTTTCCAAGGGGAGCATCAGATTCAGAGGAGAAGGTAGTATTCGTGGTTGGAGAAAGAATATTCAATAGTACAATATAATTTTATATTTGGAAAACCAAAGAGTCTGCCCCTAATACAAAAGACTTCCCTAACACAATCTACAGAAATAAATGCTCAACAGAATCTTCCTGGCTGGTGAGGATTCATACACTGACCTTCGAATTCAGAATGGGCACTTCCCATCCCACCAAAAATCAGAGCATCTCTAGACCTCCCAAGGAGGGAGGGGAATTTATTTTTTCACGAGTGGGAGAAGGCTGAGAAACTCTGAGTAGATGGATTGGAGGCCTCGAGCTCCAGTGTTCTCCATTTGTCAGTTTAATGTTCCAGCTGCTCTGGTCCCCAAGGACTAGGTACCCTTAAAGGGACAGCAAGGACAAACTACTGAGAAAACAGGAAGTCAGGGAGGTATAAACACACTTCCCCACTTTGCTGTATGCCTATTTCTCTGCCTGCCCAGCATCGTGTCTTTGGCATTGCTTAGTGGTGTGGAGGGTATGGCCCACCTGAGCATGTTTTAGTGTTTGCCTAAAAACCCTGGAGACTGTAGACCTATAGCGGTGGAGAGTCTTCTCCAGTGTCTCTGACAGAGTACCCTTCAGCCTCTGTTTAGCTATCTCCCACAGAGCAAAGAAACTAAGCCCATCAAGTAGACCTGGGTTCAAGTCCTGCCTCAGCCATCTACCCACGAAGCGTCTTGTGGCGATTTACTTAATCTTTCTATGTCTTGGTATCCTTTTCTGCCAAACGAAGATAATGGTGTCCACCGCATGGGATTATCATGAGGCTTAAATGAGATAATACACATTGCTATGATTTCCCGGCTGCTTGAAATTCTAAATGTCTGTTTATGCAACACAGTTTATATTTATTTACATATGACCTTATATGGAACTCATGTATAGCGAGATTCAGGATGGGCTGAGCATGCGTGCCAAAAGTGATGTAGGCAGTTGTTTCTGCTAGGAGTTGAGCCCTCACGTGAAGCACCCATAGAGGGGATGTTTGTGTCACTTTCCCTTCTTCTGAGAGCACACTGCTCTCACACACTATTGCCAATATTAAGTATAAAAAGTTTACGCATATAAGAATTCTTTAGCATACTCGTACCAAAAGAAAGCATTCCCAACATGTTTGAAATAAACTCAAATAATGTATCTACAAGCCTGAGGACAGCCAGCTTTCTGCTACAAAGCAAGAAAGCATCAGGTAAAATGCATGGTAAACGCTCTGGAAATAGTAGGAAATACTAGTACTGGCAGCTCCTTTGCTTGTGGTACAGTCCTCAAGTGTTAGGAAACCATATCCTCTAAAGTCTTAGCCCCCGTGGAAGCACTACCCACAGAGCTGAACCCCTCACCCAGATGACAATTCATCACGTATTTGACAACTCCTCTTTTGTACCGGCAAAATTCCTATTTTATATCACTCTCACCCTCTATCACTTTCCCCATGCTCCTCATTTCCC
Source organism: Rhinolophus sinicus (assembly GCF_036562045.2). Taxonomy (NCBI): domain Eukaryota; kingdom Metazoa; phylum Chordata; class Mammalia; order Chiroptera; family Rhinolophidae; genus Rhinolophus; species Rhinolophus sinicus. Next base: position 22,597,238 of record NC_133758.1, on the reverse strand, counting down.
CTTCCCTAACAGTTCCTATAGTAGGTCCCCTCTAGCCCCTGCCACCCTGGTCTGGACATGCCAGTGTCTCTCTTAAAAAGTGGGTGAGGGCCGGCCCAGTGGCTCAGGTGGTTGGAGCGCCTTGCTCCTAATGCCGAGGTCGCCAGTTCGATTCCCACATAGGCCAGTGAGCTGCACCCTCTACAGCTAAGATTGTGAACAACAGCTCTCCCTGGAACTGGGCTGCTGTGAGCAGCCAGAGGTTGGTGTGAGCAGCCGACCAACGACTGGTGACTGACTGCCTCAGCAGGGGGGAGCGCAAGGCTCATAATACCAGCATGGGTCAGGGAGCTGTGTCCTACAAAACTAGACTGAGAAACAATGGCTTGAACTAGAGTGGAGGGGTGGGAGGGCAGAAGAAGGGGAGGAAAAAAAGGGGGGGGTGAATGCTCAGGCCAGGGTGCCCAGCCCCATGCATGTGTCTAAATTTGCATTTACTTTCCTGCCAGCGCTGTCACGTTGCGGGCTCAGGTACTATGGTGATGCACTCCTGAACTTCCCAAGGAAAAGGCATTTGAAAATAAGCTGGAGCAGCAGGGTTTGATTCAAACTCTCCTCTCATCACCCTCCTCCCCGCCCCAAATGTCCCCAACATGATTTCTCAGGGTCCCAAGTCCCTGCTTCTGTAGACTTTGATTATGGTCAGGGGAAGTTCTTGCCTTCATAAGACACATCAGAGATCCGACATATCGGGCTTGGGTGTACGATGAGCATCCCCTCCAGGACGGCTTCGTCCCCAACTTTTGTCTGTTCTGTCTGGAGGGCTTTCTCTCTTTCTCTCTGAAGAGAAGGGAGCCTAGCAGTAGCTTTTTGCCCTCTTAATTAATCTTGCCTAGAGGCTCTTCACACTCCTAAGGCAGGTTAGGCACGTAAGAGAGACCATCCCTAGACCCACATGAGTGTGGACTCGTGAGGACGCCCTCCCCCACAACTCCCTGTAAATGAATAGATTCACCCCATGCCCGAGGATTTGGGTATTGCCATAAGTGACACAGGCATGGGACATTCTGATTGTCCCTGACCCAGCACAAAGTGGATACTCATAGATACTCAGAAACGCTTCAGGTATGAGGATTTGCGTCATTACGGATAATTCCCACTCTTGGCCCCATCTCATACAATCCCTCCTTTCCAGCTACTATGTGAATTCAATTTTCCCCAGCACTCTTGCCCTCTTTCTTCCGTATCTCTCCTTTTCCTTTGCCAGTCCCAATCCTGGCTGTCCTCAAAGCTCAGTTCCAGTGCCACCTCCTCTGTGAATTGCTGAGGACCTTCCCCAGAAGCGAACTCACACTCTCAGAACAGCCATGCGCTGTGTCACGAGTCTGCCCCTGCCTGTGAACCTCATCTATCCCACCCCACCGCAATGGAATGGCAGGCGCTTGAGTCCCAGGCACAATGCAGAGAAGGTGGATGTGAGAAAGGAATGGTGCTGAGGAAGACAGTCTCTGGGAGACCACACTGGGCTGTGGGTTTGTTTCTCAGGAGTGGAAGGGACGTGGTTAGGGACTGAGGTGTAGAGCAGAGAAGAAACCACAAAAACAGCATCACCACGGCAGGATCGCTCAGGAGCTGCATCTGCAATAGGGACTAATAATAATTCTAGCCTCACTGGGGTGGGCTGGGGGGAAATATGAAGGTAGGAGCTGAAGCCAGGTGGCAGTCACCTGTTAATGCTTATACCTTGGCGAGCATGACAAGTTTTAATTCCCCACAAGTGTCCATTTGGCCACAGATACCAAGGGACAAGGTGTTACTTGGTTAATCTTCCCAACCAGCCATCAAATATTTTTGGGTTCCCTATGTTCCTTATGTGTCCAGCACTGTTCTCAGTGGACTAAGGGACACAAAGAAACATAATTAGTGCCTTCAGAGAGCTTACAGTGTAAAAGAAAAGGTGAGACACTGAAACAGCCACAATGCCAGGCAGGGAATGCCAAGTCAGAGGGGGGGCGTAAGGTAGAGGCACTGACCATTCTTCACAAGGTTAGGAATGAAGAGTGGTAAAGACCAAAATGTCTAGTTGAAGTTGAAACACTTAATCCAGTGGAAAGATAAATAAACTTTGAGTGGGGCCCTGAGGAAAGCACCGAGCGTGCTAAAAAGAGAAAAGAAATAAGATGGCATGATGAAATAGGTTCGTATGTTCACCTCCGCTCAGCAGAGAGGAGGTTCATGCAAGGCAGCCAAAGTGGGAGAAAACACCGGGGAGACCACGTGGCCAGTTTGTGGAAAGCTTCAGTGTCTAAAGAGGATATTCAGGTTTTATTTTCCAGGGAAGTAGGAAGGTGGGCATGTCAAATAGATAAAGCTCTCTGGTATAAAACACGGATGGTCCTTACATTCTCCTCCAATGTATTCATTTCCATTCTGGATTTGTATCAGGTTCTTCCCTAATCACCTTTACAATTATCTCTTTATCTTCTAAACATGTGGTTAGAGAACTCTGTGTGCCATTTGACCAGATTACTAACAGCCGAGGGCCTGCTTTGTTCCCCATGCCCTCCTTGGAGTGGACTCAATTTGGAGCTGTGATTGGGGTGCTAGAATCCGCAGGACCCTCCATTAGCCACAAGTACCAGGTATCAGCCCAAGGGCTCTCCCCTGGAGAATTGGGTGAGGCTTCAGGCAATCAGGGATCAATCATATCAAGGCCGTAGAGCAGAGGCCTCCTGGCTGTGGCCCCAAGTCCCCACTCGGTGTCTTTTTCTAGATACCGCCTCTGCCCACAAGTCCACAGGCTGGGCCTCTGGACCACCAGTGAGCATATGCCCCCTTCCCAGCTCATTTCTTCGTCCATTCACTCACTCATTCATTTGCCTATTCATTCCAACTGGCCTATATTACTTTAGCCACAGTGACGGCATATATTTGTATAACAGTCAGGGGTTGATAAACCCTTTTACACTCATTTAAACCTCAGCAGCCCAGCAAAGTTATAGCATTCCTTTTCTAAAAATAAGGAACCTAAGTCTCAGGGAGACTTAATGGCTTTGTCCAAAGCCAAAAGGTTCATACCCGGCCATTGCTACACCATAGACTTCCTCCCATCCTTGCCCCCAGGACCTTCTCTCCATCCTGGGCTCCCCCACTATCAGCTCCTTTCCACCCATAGACCTCAGGGTTTAGCTCAGTTACCTCTTCTACCCCATTATGGCCTCCAATTCTCCCTCCTGAGACTTCTCCTCCCCTAGGACTGGCTGAGAAATGGGGTGCAGATCCCTGATGGTCCCACCCCCACCCCCACCTTCCTGGCTGCCTCTGAAATAATCGACACCCTTGGGATCTTAACCAGAGGCCTTACAGAGGAAGCAGAAGTGAAACAAACAATGTTAAGAAACCCTGGCTGGAGTTAACCTTGATCTTCTCTGGAATGAGAATGAAACTCAGCCTCGGGTTTTGAGCCCTCTTCTCCAATATCTTCTTGTAGGGAGCCTCCACGCTCTGCTCTGTCTTTCAGACCTGGGGGTGCATTCCTGCTTGCTTGCCCCGTCCCTCTCCAGGAAGGCTCTTTTTTACCCCAGCTCTGGAAATTCTGAGCAATGTATTGTAAGCCATCAGACTCACGGATAGACTCTGCTATTCTCATCCTCCAGTGTAACACAGAAAAAGTCATCTTAGGTCCATCCTGGACAGATACAAAAATAAAGCATTGTCCTCGTCACCAAGATATAACCCACAGTGTGCAGTTAAAGCCAAAACAAGCAATACCGATAAGAGGATTGCAGGGGGAGTAGGAAGTGAGGCTAGAATGGGGAGTCACAGCGGTGGTGGCCTGGGCCAGGCACAAGGGTTACACGATGGACTGTGGGCTGGAAAAGCAGAGCTGCTCGTGGGCATCCCAGGTGGGGAGCAGATCAGGAATCGGCAAAGTGTGTTCTGGGGCAGTGAGGAGTCTGGCCGAGATGAAGCAAAGGGCAAGGTTCCTGTGTGGGGACTTCACTTCCATCCTACACACAGCAGAAAGCCCCTGGACTTGGCTCAGCACTCACACTTTCCTTCTCCTATTCCTACAGTCCAGCTTAGTCTGGGGACGCTCCCTGGGGAGAGCAACAGCAAAACTGATGGCTGGTTTGTCTACTTTTAGGGCCGCTGGCTCAGGCCAGGTATTCCAGGGGCCAGGCCTAGAGGTCATATCTATCACTCCCACCCACCTGCCCACTTCCCCGGCCAGACTGAGGCCACATGGCTGCACCTCACTGCTGGGGAGGCTGGGAAATGGGGTCCAGGGGTGGGCCAGGAGGAGGGGCAGCCCACTGGGTGGGCATCCTGCCAATCTCCACCTCACGGACACTCATGTATCCACCAAGCAGAATTAGCAAATGTTTACATTCTCTTGTTTGCTTCAGATTTTTATTATGAGAAGAAAAAAATATACAGAAGAAATTAAAGAGTTTTATGTCCCATTCCCCCTTCCTTTTACTCTTTCTCCAGAGGCAACCCCTGGCAAGAACTGCATGTATTTATTTCTCACCCTGTTTCACACATGGATATATTCCTGTGGATCCATAAAACACTAGGTAGCATTGGTTTATGTGGCATTGAATCTTCATAAATTGTATCTTAACAAACAGCATTTCTGTTTTGGGAATCTATACATATTGATAATTCACTTCCATTTCCTTTATTTAACATGCTCTCGAGCATGCCATCATATTCCATACTCTCTTTATCCATTCCCCACTGATGGACATTCAGCTCACATCTTTATTTATTTATTTATTTGTTTGTTTGTTTATTTATTTATTAATCTATTGGTTCTATGCAAACTATGCTGCACTGAAATCCGTGTCCTTATTTCCTAAAGCGCACATTCTCTTGTTGTGGAGATAATGGTGAGACTCTCCATTCCAATCCGAATACAATTATTAAGCCTCTATCGCATGCAGAACACCAAACTAAATACAATGAATAATGCAAAAAAATACATCCGGAGGCTGTCCTGCCTTGGAGGAGCTTGCAGTCTAGACAGGGATAAGCCTGTTAGAAGCCTGCATGTTATAAGCTTACGACAGTGCCTAGACAGCCCATTGCAATGAAGAGATAACGTGCAGTTCACTCAAAACATAGGAGTTGAGGGCAGTGAGATTGAATGGAAAATGTACATGGATATGGATTTTTATCAAGAAAGCTTTCTTAAAAGAACTTGATCTTGATAGGGGCCTCAAAGTGAAATATAAGATTTAAGTGCTTAGTGGGAAGTGTTTGATGAGCAGGAAAGAGGGCATTCCTGGCAAGGGAACAGCAGAACTAAGCGTGGAATGTGCGATGTCTAATCTGGCTGGAGCGCCTGACTGAGATGAGCTGGGAGCCATTCTTCCATTTTCAAATTTGAGCTCAGCCCCACTTTCAGGACGATGTCCACGTGGCCTGTTGCCCTGGGCAGCTAGCCCAGTGGTATTTTTCCATTACCCTGAGCAGAGAAGAAGTTCACTCACTTGTTGATAGCAATGTGACCATTCAAGGAGAAAACAATTAGGCATGCTGACCTCTGGCCCCTCTAGAGGAGGGAGGGAAGGAAAATATTCTCCCCAGGGGGAAGGGGCCGGGTGGGAAACATCCAAGAGGGTAATTGGTAAATATTATTGTTTCATTCCATGTTCGCCTGCTCTGCTCGGGTCTCTCTGCAAGTGGTACGTTTAAATCACACTGTCTGACTTTGGCAGGTTTAATTGAGTCGCCACTGAAAAAGAAATTATCCCTGTGCTATTAATTTTTATAGTTCCTCGGGGCTTTTAAAAAGTGTTTGGATTTTCTAGGTCTTTGAAAATGAAAACATTAAATTTTATTAAAAGGAAATGCAGGAGGACTGGCAGGGCCCAGCCAGGCCCTGACGAGACACTTGGTGGAAAGGTTTGGGCCCTCACAAGCAGCGTGACAAACGTTTGGCCCTTTGTGGAATTAGAGTCAGGTGGTCTCCAAGAAAGCTTGATGTCAGCCAGGCCCACAGTCCACACTGGTTCATGGCAAGCGCCCTTTTCAGCCACCCTGACCCTGTGCCCACATCCAAACCCTCTGCTGGCAGCCACAGGCTAAGGGAGCTCCTTGCAGGGCCCAGGGCTACACAGGGCAGACTCAGCTTGTGGGAGCCGGAAGCTTTCACAATTTAGGGGCCTTCTTAAAGAAAAAGAATTCCAAATACAAAATTATGTTTGAAAGTGCACTAGTATTTAGAAAGAGAAATTACAACTAATTATAAATTTTAAAAAGCTGACAAATTCCACAGGCACCACAAAATTTAGAATAACTATCTGACACTCATCCAATAGTACTTTTCATATATATATATACATGCATATATATATTTGGCTACAAACTCTTTGCTCATCTCTTTAAAAGACTACCATTTTTTCAATGTCACTTTCATAAAGAGAATATGAAGGTAATTCAATCTTTCCTCTAATAAGTTGATCTAATTTTGTATTTTATTATTCACAATTTGAAAAAGTTTCTTTCCATCTCACAATTCATCACCGGTAATGCCATGTGAATTTTCAGGATTGCTATCAACCTTGGGAAAACCTCTGTCAAGTATCTTTCATATATGAGCTATGAGATTTCAGGGCATTTCAACCTCTCTTTTACAGTGACAAATCTAAAATACTCTTCGAATTTATGAAACTTACTAACCAGATTGTCATCGATGTCCTCATTGTAGTGGCGGATAATGAGTTTTATGTTATCTCTGTCAATGTCAGTATTTCCTGTCAAATCAGCAAGACATTTAAACATGGGGATTCTGATAAATTCTATGTCGGTAATTCCCATCAAAAAGGAAACAAAATGAAAGGCGCATTTATAATTGCATTACTTTGCATGATCGAGTATATTCCTGACAAGAGAGAACTTTCATTTCTGACTAGGCGGTGATGAGAACAGAATCCTCTATTTAGAATTTCACATACCTGATGTGGAGGAATTCCCCACCAACTAGCCTCTGGCTCTGTACATTTTACACCTTATTTCTCTTTCACTCTCCTTCTGCTTCCAGTGTTGGGCACCGTAGAACATGTTTGTTCCGGTCGCCGTACAACTTCTGGTGGCCCTTTATGGCACGACGTGGAGGGCATCTGTACAGGGGGCAGCAGTGCAGCCTTTGCGACACCGTGACAGCTAACAATAAGTGAATTTCACAGGGATGTAACTAAACACCATGTAAATACGGGTACATCCCACTAAACCTAAACCAAACACATACACCCCATTCAACTACCCCTTAGTTCGTTTCCAAAGTGGCCATTCTGATGCACACTATGAAAGATCTGGGGAAAGGGCCTGGAACTTGGAGCTGTCAGGGAATTAACTATGTCTGCGGAGACATAGAAACAGCACAGAACTGCATGCAACCCAAACATGAGAAGGAAATTGAAGGGAGATGTTGTGTGGGGCTGCCATTGAGGTTCAGACAAGCAAGCCATCAGGGTGAGACGGGAAGGCCCAGGAAAGCAGGAGATGGAACTTGAACTGAGTGTGATTCAGATGGCTGGAGGGAGCATACCTGAGTTCATGTGTGTGTATGTATGTGCATGTGTCGTGTGCATGTATGTGTGAGCACGTGTAGGGAGGAAGTAAAGGGATCAGCATATAGTCTGCAGGAGAAATGGCCTAGCATAATGGTAGACATCATGGTGACCAATGAGGCGGACACTGAGTCCCAGAAAGATGAGACAACTAGCGCTAAGTTCCACAGTTGGTCACTGGCAGAACACAGCCATCCCCAAGTCTCCTGACACTATGACCAAGATGAGGTCCACCACATCACAAACAACCTTCCATTTCTTTCCAGGGCTGTATCAGTGCACCCTGACCGGCTTCTCCACGGGTGGAGCACCCTTCTAGGAGCAGGAAGGAATGCCAATGAACCTGATGTCATCCTCCTTCCTCCTCTGGGGGTCACTCTGTTGCTATAAATCACCCAGCCAGTGCTGACTCAGGAGAGAAAGAAGTCGCCTCTCACCTTGATGCCTCAGCTCCAACACTGTCCCCATTTAAACCCACAAGGCCCTGGGCGTCAGGCAGGGAGATGAATTCAGGGGAGTTGTATCTTTTGCTTTAATGGCAGAGTTATGGCAGTTTGCTCAGTGCTTCCTCAAGGAAAAAAAGTAGGATGGGTCATTTCTGTCCCAGAAGTAAGAATTCTAGATGGTTTATGCATTATATCAGGCAAGATAATAAGAATGTGGAATAGCCCAAACATCAGTTCAGGTAGAAAACCAAGGAATAATAATAGTAACTTTGGATTTCTTACCCTGTGCTCAGCACTCAGTAGTCTCACTTTTATAACGGCAATTTTCTTATCATGCCCATTTTACAGATAAGGAAACTGAGGCTTAGAGAAGTTAAGGAGTTTGCCCAAGTCACACAGGTAGAAGTAGCAACGCCAAATTTTAGATTAAGAAAGTCTGACTTCCGAGCTTGTGTCTTAAGTTGTAACCACTGTGATCTACTGCCTTTAATGGAAGAAAGTGGGATCATTCTCCCATACACACAGAACCTTAACCAGATACCCTAAAACATGGGACCATTTAAAAACTCTGTAAATAGAAAGCTGAGGGCAGCCCTCTCTCTGCTGTCACCCCCAACACACACACACACCCCACACATACACGTCCACATTGCTGCCTTCCTGACCTGGGCCACACTTCCTTCCTTGTGACTGTCCCCTCACCAACAATTAAGGCTTCAGCCAGTTAGTTGCTGATCTTTGACTCCTGTTTCATCTCCACGTGGACCTTCAAGACTTACAACTTTTGCCTCTGAATATTTCAGTGCATTAAAGGAGGAGTCTCGGGGGTGTGAGATTGTATCTTTATTAACAGATAACTGCAGGGCGGTATAGGCTGAAAAATGCTTCCAGCTTTGCTCAGTAGGTCAGGTTTATGAGAGGTGCTGAGGAGGCCTGCAGGATAAGGTGAAAGGTTTTAAAAATGTGTGTGTGCACGTGTGTTGTGTGTATGTGTTTAAGATATGTCCAAGTGAAAACTAAAGTTGCAGCCTTATGTGGTCAATGAGAGTCTGGTAATTTATTTGGGTTGAGTATTTGAGGAAATCTAGAAGCAAACCATTCCATCATTCTGTCTCATTTTATAGCGGAGTGGTGCACATAGCGTGTGTGTGCGTGTGTGTGTATGCACACGCAACTCACAAGGAGAGAAAAGACCAGACAGTTAGCCTAACAATAGGCTGAAGGGTACCAGTTCCAAATTTTCTTCCTACTCTGTTTACCATTGTTCATGCCAAGAAGTAAAAGCCAATGCCCCCTCCCAGACTGAAGTCATAAATCTCAGGCTTGTGGGAACAGGGCCCACCCTTCCCCAGCAGAGACACACAGAGTGTGGAAACTTCCACTGGCCTGTGGTTGACCTCCCTACCTCCAAGTTCTTGCATCTTAAAGGGACCCCAGCTGGCCAAGAGAGAGCAAACTGACTAGAAATCCCAGATCTGACGGCCAGTTTTGAACCATTGTCTTTGAACACAGGGAAGTTTCACTGTCTTATTCGATACCGAGGAGGCCTTACAACTTGGTGTGGAGTCAGAGTGTTTCTTAAATCCCGAAGCCTAAGGTTATTTTCACTCTCATTCTGAAAGAGCTAACGTCTGCCTGGGGATCAGCTGAGCGAGTGTGTGACCTGTGGGGAAATGTGAGGGAGGCAGACTCCTGGGCATCAGCTACCCTGCCGTAAGCAAGCCGCCCGCCTCTCTGAGCCTCCACCTTTGCTGACCACGTCACTGGAGCGTTGTTGGGGTCAAAGTCAAAATGGCTAGTTGCCTCAACAAAGGGCCCATAAAAAGAAGATTTACAAGAACAGGCAAATGCAATCAATGTTATGAATAACACACCCACCACAGGATGTTCAGGAGATGACCACGAAGGTGTGGAGAAGGGCAGCCATGATCTCTCAGAACCTGCTCCTTAATATCACAGGGCTCGGCATAGGTTGGTCTTTCCCATGTTCTTACGCTCGATTCACTGCAACGGAACCTTCATGGGTGCTGAGCTGTCCTTATCCCCTCATCCACACATTCATGGAAGTGCCCAGTATTGGAGGGACTGAACCACTCAAGATGGCAGCTTCTGTGTCCTGGTCATTACAAGCAGTCTCCTTTCTGTGTCTTACTCTTTGTTCCTCACTTCCCTGTGACCCTTCAGTTTCACTGCCGCCTCCAGCAGTGCCTTGCTCCTTCACCCACTCCCTGCCTGGTCTGCGCCATGAGCTTTGTGGCCTGTGGCTGTGGAACTGGGCTAACTGGGGAGCCCTATGGGTGCAGCCAGCACGTGGCTATCTCATGGCTGGTACTGCAGCTGCCCCATATGGCACCTCTGCCAGAGAAGGAGGAGGCTCAGTTTGGCCTTGCCTTCAGAGACCGAGCTGTCTGACTGGCAGAGCATGGTTGTCATTATTCATTGGGTACATGTCTATAGTCCTTCCTCATTCAAGGCACGTGGTAAGACTACACTTCCTGCTCATTGTGGTAAATGAGCATGCGAATGATTCTGGCCAATGAGTTGTGAGCAAAAGTGTCATGTCACTTCCAAGCCAGGCCATCTAATTGCTGAGTCAAGGCTTCTCAAAGCATTCTTTTATCTTTGGCATGAGGACCCACTGCTGCTTCAAGAAGGCAGCTCCTTTGTCAGCTGGCGTCCCTGAAGGACCATGTAGCGCAGAGCCCAACCCCAGCCCCACTGACCACGTCAGACATTTAGTATGAGCAAGAAATAAACCTACGTTGTCTTAATCCACGAAGATTTGAGGGTTGTTACTGCAGCACAAGCTAACCTACCCTGACTGATACACAGACACAGAGCATATCAGTCTTGGACAAGTTGAGAATAATACAGGGCTATGGATGGTCACGTTCTGAATGTTATGAAATTGGTGGTGAACACTGCAGGATGCAGTAAAAGAGGAATCTATTGTAAGCTAACACGGTCTACAAGAACTTCTAGGAATCTGAGTAGGATTTAAATTATGTTGGTGGGAGTGGGAGGAAATGTCCACTTCTCCCATTTCTCCCTAAACATTAGATCCTGATTCCAGCCTAAATTGCACTTTCAGCATCTTATTAGTTAGGAGGGCATCAGACTTCAGTTGTACCCCTCAGGATCCCCTCCCCTCATCCCAACTGCCTCTCAACACACTCCTTCAATCTTCTATTTATTTCTATCTTCACTCACACTTACCTCAAGTCTGAGAAAATACAGTGCCCTCTTCTTATCCAAATCCAATCCAGTCCACCACTGTCAGAGACCTCACTCCCTCAGTGATTCACCTTTCCCCTTTGGTGGTTATACCTTCTTCTCCACTGGTTCCTTTCCAACAGCCTGTAAATGCTCTCAAATGCCTCCCTTTTGAAATAAAAATCATCTCCTAACCTGAAACCAAACTCTTTAGTCTAAATGATTCATTAATATGCCAATTCTATACTTCCTCCTTACAAAATAAAATTACAGATTTAGGGATCAGATGCTATAAAAAGCAACTCAGGGTATATTTAATCCAGATTTCAGATCTCACCCCTGGCTAGTGTTAGCCATCTTACAACATAGTATCTAGGAAATCAATATTCTATGAAATAGCAATTTCAAGAGGAAAGTTCACCCTGGCTGACTGCATATGGGCAATTAGGTATACTATAGTGACAGTGGACCTGATTTACTGTGAAATGCTCATGCCATTATGGTAAAATAATTTGGCTCATTAAGTAACGTATCTGCCACAAGTGCTGGTCCACACCAATGATAGTGAAAGACAGAGCCCTGGGATGGAAGGCAGGAGTCCTGGGTCCCCATCCCAGCTGTCAATTAACCAGTTGTACGACCTGGAGCCAGTTACAGTCTTTCTTCAGGCTTCAGTTTGCAGCCCACCCACCTCCACCCTTAGTCAAAAGAGTTTGACTGAAAGCCCTGCAATGGCCTTTAAAACTGCAACATTAGTTGTTTCCCTCTCATCATTCTTTTCTGTGCTAAAGTATAGTGTTGTCAAGAATGAAGAAAGAATTGGAACTGTATCAATTTTTTCCAGATAAGCAGGGGAAAAGTATCTTTCATCCTATAGCAAACATGTGCCATTGAGGGCGACCAGCTGATGAGGGATTAATATGGGCTGCTGTGTGGTTAGCATCTCTTAACAGAGAGGAAGTACAGAAAGAGCACAGCCCTCTGTCCTCATCCCAGCAACACCCCTTATTAGCTCTGGGATCTTGAACCTGTCATTTAACCACGCTAGGATACTCTTTGGCTCTAAAATTCCATGATATCTTACATAGTCTTGAAGACCAAATTGGCAGTCTATGTAAACCTTCACCCCACCCTTACCTTGAAATGAAGTTCTTGTTGTATCATATGGTTGACACTTAACCCAAATGGTGGATTTTAAGGCACCATGGTCCTTTAAAAAAGGTCCAGAGGTCCTGTCTCACATCACCCAAAGCAGACTACCTGGGCAACCTCCTGTTCTAAGACTGTCCCTTCCTACATGTACCCAAATGCTGGGGTCTAAGAGCAACCTGACAGGCAGACAACCGGTTAGAGAATCCATCACTTGCAGGCACTGAGTCCACTGTTTCCTGACACACAGTACATTACTAACTTGGAATTATAAAATTCTTGAAAATTGTAGCCATCATTTACGGTGACACAATAGGTTGAAGTCTTCAAGCAGTGTGACTTGCATCGTTTTCTCTGATCCTCACAATACTCTCACTCTCAGTTCTTGCATCTGGGCCCATGTGTCTTTGGCAGTTACCTCGGCAGGGCAGGGGCCTGGACCAGGCACCACCTCTTGGAGCACAAAGTAAAGCTAAGAGTGTGAGGCAGGGGCAGAGAGGGTGTTAAGGAATTTGAAGTTGTAAGTAATGTTTATTTGTTTATGTTTAACAACCACAGATAAATTACGGAGTTTATTGTGTCTTCCTCACTAGAATAAAAACAACATGAAACTGGAATCTTTTTATTGTTTTTGTTGCTTGTTGAGTTCCAAATGCCTGGAGTAATGCCATCCACACAGTAGATACTCAGTAAAATTTTATGGGTCAATGAATACACATCATGTATGAATTTTTAAGCTAAAATTTGAGAGTTGGGGGAAATGATGTCATCTAAGGCATGTCACTGTATAATCCTAGACTTCTTAAAAGTTTATCAGTTTATTTGCCCATGCCTTTGGGACACTTCCTGAAGACTGGAAATTAAGATATGATTTACCCCACTTCACAGAGGAGGAAGCAGAGCTGTAGATAAATAAAGAACATACTCAAGAATACACAACCCAAAATAATGGAGGTCAGGACTAGAACCCATGTCCATTTGACAATCAGTTCTTTAATAAGTTCTATGTGTTGGGTATTGGGTTAATTGTACTTTTAAACACAATGGAGCCAGAGAGGACTTTTGCTCCCAGCTGGCTTTCTTCCTGGCAGCCCTGCTCTCTTTTTTCTTGAAAGCTGTCCATACCCTAGCCTGGCCCTGGCTGTTCCTTTCCTTCAAGATACTGTGCCACAAAGCCCTCCATTTTCCTTTCAGGCGCTGACATCAAGCTTGTTGTGTTCTTTTTCAATCCCACTGATTTTACTGGTAGTTTCTATAGGGCTACAGAGGGGAGTATAAAAACATAAACATGTGACCGGTTATAAAGTCTAAGAAATCAGACAGTGTGTTTACAGTTATGTTCCTGATCTGTAGTTTCTGACTCCTTCCTGGGCATTATGCAGAAGTCTTCAGATGCTTGCGCTCAGCGTCCTTTCCACTGCTCCACCAGACCTTATGTTTTCTTTTCTGTGTCCATATTTTTTAACATGCCCTCCAAGACCACTCATGTACACCAGAGTCCCCAGCCTGCCAAGACCATGGCAATCTGCTTCATTATTTGAAGATCCACAAAACTCAGACACAACTGATGTGTGAAACAACAGAAACATTTCCTCATTGAGCATAATATGTTACAAGTTGTTGGGGTTAGTTGCAAATTATCTGAGATCTATAGTGATATCTTCTGGACACTCTGGGGCAGGCGTTCACAACCCTGGCTACACATCAGAATCATCAGGGGAGGTTTTAAAACGTAACGGCACACGGGCCCCACCCTGGAACAATTAAATCAAAATCTCCAAAGGAGGGTCCAGATATGGATTTTTTAAAGCTCCCCAGTGATTCTAATATGTAGCCAGGATTGAGTACTGCTATGATGAGCTTGCTTCCTTTCCTCTGGGGTACTGAAACCTCATGTCAGGCTAGTCTTTAAAGCTATTAGGAGTTAATTAATACATAGGCATTTAGACTGGCTTCATTGAATCAGCCAAGGCAGTTCCCAAGATAGGTTTCAAGGGTTCCACCCTCAGACTTCTGTCTTCTTTCCTGAAAACATGTGATCAGATGCCTCCACACACAGCACCAAGTGAATATCCCACTGACTTTGGAGAAATCTAAACCAGTGACCTCTTATGCTAGTTTTCTCACTCGGAATTTCCAAAGTCCTTTGCCTACTATCAAGACCCTCAACACCTGGTCCAACACCCTTTTCAAACTTCCTTCCACGATATCCCTCAACACACAGCCAGCTGCTGGTAGTTGCTCACTGTCCCCCTCTGCAACCCCATTTTAGTCTGCATATTGAATCCCGGCATTCACCTACCTCGGCTGACCACAAATGCCCTTCCCCTCTGTCATCTATCGTCTCTCGTAGCCTATCTTTAAGTCTCAACTCAAAACCCATCTTGGATATGCTTCTCTGTGTAACCACTCCAGCTCTCAGAGGCTGCTTCTTCTTCTGAGTTTATTGTTCACTGCACGGACCATTTATTCAGACAGTTTGAATATACTCTCTGGACAAGTGTGTGTGTGCGTTCCCCCCATGGACTGTAACACCTGTGGTAGAAACCAAGTTTTCCTTATTGTGTGATCCATCGTAAAATAATGAGAATCCTGGGCTCCCTTGAGCATCCTGAGAGGTTCAAACAAGAATCCTGCGAGGGTGTGCATGCAATGAATTATTTGATCTTTAGAACAACCGTATGAAGTGTCATTGTTATTTTCAGTGTCACCAGTTGAAAGAAACTAAAAGGAGACCAGTTCAACTTTCTCCCCAAAGATGCCAAGGCAGACAGAAAAACTGGAACGAGGAAAGTAAGACTCAGAGTGAGTCATATTGCTTTTTAATAATAGAGCCAGAGCTAAAATTCAGGGTCTACACTGCCAGCTCAGTATTCTTTCAACCCACAGAGTGATTCTCAAACTTTAGCGTCATCAGAGTCACCTACAGGGCTTGTTCAGATAGTAGATCTGTCCAGGCCCTGATAATTGCATTGCTAACAAATTCCACATAGTGCTGGAGAGGCCCAGTACCAGCAGTACACCCTGTGGGCCTTTCGAGGGCCACTGTTCTCATACAAGTTGTGCCCTAAAAGAAGAAAGATAGAAACAGTGATCTCAGGCCTATTCGAAGAGCTGTTAGAAAAACAAACCAAAGTCATATGGAAATAATAAGAAATAATAAATGACTAAACCTATTTATTTCAACATATGCTTGTCTATAAGAGTAATTTGTTATAAATTACAAATAAAAACTCAAATATGTAATAAAGAAATCATTCTTGTTAAGACTTCAAGCCAAAATATCAATATGTTCAAAGGGGTTGAAATAAATTCAAGCATGATAGATGCATAACAGATTAGAAATAATCCAATGGAATGATAAAAAAAAAAAAAAAAAAAAGGCAGGAGAGCATGGAAGCCAGACCACCAGAGCTCTTTGCAAATTCCTTTACGTGGGACGGCGGTTGGCAGTAAATCAATTGATCCCTCCACCCATTTGCCTATTACTTAATCAATGGGTCTTTGCTGCATATCAACTTTATACCATTAAACACTGCTGGCCAATGAACAGAATATAAAAGTGGCACAACAGAGGGTTCATGCTCACAAGAAATAAATCATCTAGTTTCAAATACACAATCTACAACGAAGAACATTTGGAAAGCAATGTTGCCATTTTGTTAAAATTTAGTAGTAATGATAGTATAGGACATAGAAATTAGGAAACTCAAGATCAGTGTGAGTTGGGGTAGGAAAAACATCTATCTTCATAACCCAGGAATTGGTACATGCCAGGGTTTCATTGAATGGTACATGCCAGATTAGTCACTGAATCAATGAATAAACAAAGTTTAAGAAGTTCAACTTGAACTAGAGCTTTAAAAGTGCGTAGGATTTGGATGGATGGAGAGCAAGAGGAATGGTACTGGAGACAGAATAAGTGTCATGAGCAAATTGAGAGGGCGGAAACTGCTCAGTGTGTGCGTGTGTGTGTGTGTGTGTGCGTGTGTGTGTGTGTGTGTGTGTGTGTGTGTGTGTGCAGTGGAGGGGGGTAGGGAGGAGCAGTGAAGAGGTTCATGTTCACATACAGAAGGTTCATGGAGGAGAAGAGGATAGTGGCGAGAGGTTTAGGATAGTAGATTGGGTCCAGCATGCCCCACAGATATTCGGGATTCTTCTAATAAAGGAGAGTAGCTATTGCTGACTCTTGAGCTGAGAAGGTTTGTAAGAGACATTAAAGTTAAAAGCAATACCATCCTACAAATAGTATCCCACCCTCAAGGAAGAAGGCTGGAAAAAGGCTGAGCTCACTGCAGCTGATACAACAGACCAAAGGCAGACTCTGCCTCTGCCCCCTACACAGACCCTCTCCTGACATTTGCAGGCCCAGGGTAAGGGTCCATATGGAGGCCCATATGTGCTTTATGGCTACATATGCAAGAGTTATAAACCAAGATAGCAAATGTCAAATACAGTATGTTCCCTCTTGCTCCATTGACAGATATACTTTTATATCAACTGGAAAACCAAGTTTGAATTTAGAATTCTCAAAATTCTCAGCTTTCTATACTGAAGCTGGAGGCTGGGATGTATAAGTTCCAGCCTCTGGCCCACACCTCTCTTCTCTTCCCACCCTTAGCTCCACCCCACGTTTAAGGGCCTTCTGCTCATGCATGTGAACGTCCCAGACCACGTGTCCCAGCAACTCCACAGCCTCCTGTAAATGGCCACCACGGGGCCACTCCTCAAGTTTTGGGTTGTGCTCAGCACCAGTGTGGTCCATCCTCAAAAGGATGAACCAAGAAAGAGGCATATGCAACCCCTAGAAGTGGGTTTGGAGCCATTTGGTCAGGGAATTATAGATCCCAGGTACCCAGGTGATGTGTAGAAGAGGACAATGGGCTCCGAGTGACCACGTCTTCTTGGTCCCATGAGTGTCTTGCCCATGTGGAAGGTGTGGCTAGAGGAGGGTCAGAGTAGGTCGCCAGGGTCAGGGGCTGCTCTCACCTGGGTCTAAAGGTGATTCAGCCTCTGAACCACTGTGAGTCTGGATTCTACTATGACAACCCACAGCAGTCTCTCCCTTCACACTCCTGTCATTCTCCCCAGGTGAGAAGTTTCTCCCTTTCACCTCGTGATGGAAGGGTCACTAAATCAAAATGCCAGCCTGTGCTCTGAGATCCCTTTGATGGAGAGCTCAGTCTATGGGGAGCCCTGCCAAGCAAAGCATTCTGCAGGGGTCTCCCCCGCAGAGACTGTAGTGCATCCTTCACGAGCTCCCCTCCCCCCCTGCACCGCCAGGGCTGCGAAGGAGGGCTTCAGGAGCACATCTCATCACTTCCTTTTTAATCTCCACGTTAGCACTTGTGCCTTTCTTCAAGTGCTCCAAGGTAATTTTAAAGAATACTTCATTTTGCTTTCATTTCGCTCTGGCCTGGCCTTCCTATAAATCAGGGCTGAGGCAGAACTTGAGAGGATTGGGCTAATCACGGCTTCAATCTCGAGAAATGTTTAAATATAAATCAAAATAGTTGAAGCCTCTCCAGATCTTCAATTTTCTTTGAAAGGCTAGTTTGTCTTGTTTTCTTCCCCCCCCCCCCCTTCTTTTTTTTTTTCTGATTGGCCTTGCTGAGCTCTGAGTTTTATCTTGGTGCCCTAGGAATATTTCTAAGTAGTTTTAGATGTTTTCTTCGAGGCACTGCACCAAGCCATACAAGAGGGATATTACTGGTGTGGGGTGGGGGCCATCTGCCGCATTCTGCTAGCACTGGAGAAATTTCCAATTTCAAAAATTAAATGATCCTAAAAAGGCATAAGCAGTGATTTGGCAGTCAAAGGGAAGAGGAAAATCAGCAGAAGTGTAATTTTGATCTCCCCTCCTCTTTCAGACACCCATGACTCTGTAACAAGCCATCCTAACAGTGCTGCAACACCACAGTCATTGAATATGATGCTCGCTCATGGTTTTGGGGGGTTGACTGGCAGTTCTTGCTTGGGGTCTTTCATGAGGTTGCAGGCAGAAGGTCGCTGGAGCAGGGGTCTTCTTGAAGGCTTGCTCACGTAGCTGGTACCTGGGCTGAGAGGTTGCAACAGCCACGGTTCCTTGGGTATCTGCCTCCTTCTCTATGTCATCTCTCCCTGTGGTGCCTCCAGCATGGTGACATGATGGGTTCAGGGTACCCAGACATCTTATATGGTGCTTTCAGATGTAGGTTTTATTATTGTGCAGGTGTGGTGAGGCCAGTGGATCAGGAGACAATTGTCATTGAAAAGATAGATTGTTGTACTCACAGAACCCAAGAGGAGGGGAAGGCTATGCAAAAGAGTGCTTGGGGAAGTACCAACATTGATCAGGGAGCGGGGAGGAGGGGAATGTAGAGAAGAGTCTTCATTGAATTTCTGTGGGAAGGGACAGGTGAGGCAGAGTACACAACCTTAGGACTGGCTAGATTGGAAAATTGCAGTGGGCTCTGGGGCTTAGGGCTGTCCTTAGGTGCCTGGTATGAGCAGGTGGAGAGTGGCCTGGATGTGAGAGCACAATGACGGAGGCAGTTGAGGGTGTGGCTCTGTATTGGTTAGATTGCATATGAACGATGCATTCCCTAAGGAGACTTTTTGCTATCTCCAGGAATTAGCTAGTTCTGGGAGGGGCAATCCCTCCAGAGTCAGCAAGGCCCCAGATGTCAAAGCATCAAAATACAGAAAATAAAAAAACATGGTTTTTGTTCACATAATTCACATGGTGGCTCAAGGCTCCAAAGGCACGTGTCCAAAGCTACAGAGCCAGGCAGAAACTGTTATTGCCTTTTATGAGCTAGCTCCAGAAGTCATGCAGTATCACTTGTCTCTTTTTATTTGTGAGAAGCAGTCACTAAATCCAGCCCATAATTAAGAGCAAGGGAATCACACTCAGCCTTTTGATGGAAGGAGTGGCAAAGAATTTGGGAACATGTTTTAAAACCAGCACCCCACCCACAATAGTCTCCACAACCAGTCACTAATGACTTATGGGCCTCTTTCCCCACCCCTTATAATCCAGAAGCTTTAGACTCGGAAAGCTGCTAAATCCAGTTGCTCTTCTATTAGGACCATGTTTCTCCAGCTAAAATCCTAGACACGGGGGTGAGGTCAAAATAATCCTCAGGACTTTCTTAAATGGCAGGGGCTGAGTGGAAGAATCGTGATCCCAATACTGTGCATTATAGAAACCTGCCAGTGAAGCTCGTCACTTGGTCAGTGTACATGTGCCAGAAACTCCCAGTAGACGTCCAACTTCAAGGATGACGTAGAGAAAGGAGGAAACCAGTTCTGCCCTCCAGGAACATCACTCTAGTGGGAGAGAAAAGTCACGAGACACTTAATGCAAGACACGGAATTCAGAGAAATGATAAACTGGTCTTTGGGAAGGAATGAGGGCTGGCTTCACGGAGGACGTGGACCTTAAAGGATTCCTTCTGACATTGTCCCAAGTGGAGGCACTTTCATGGTTAACTCACTGTCTTTCCCAGATCTGGAAGTCTCTTTAGCCATGTGGACCAAACCTCCAGATTTGTCCCCCCAACACACAAATGCTCTTCCCTTCCCCTGAGCCATATCACCCTCCTCCCTAGAAAGCTGTTCCCTTTCTCCTTCACCCAATAAAGTCTTGCCCTGCTTTTCACTCCACTTTCTCCATGACCACTTTTCTGACGCCTCCCAATTGACCAACTCCAGCTCTAGCACACCCTTAGGACCTAGAACTTCTACCACATAACTCATCATTTACACGTCACCATGTACCTGTCACCATTTTTATGCTGTTTGTTTTATGTTCTTTCAAACTGGGTGATCTGTTTTTCCCTCAGTAGACTGAGGTTATTGTAGACCATAAACCACACATTCTGCTTGCCCTGAATGCTGGAGATTGTCTCAAGACCAAGTCTACGTGCACATTAGCTACTCCATGTATATTTTGGGAGCATGTGAGTGATGGTATAAGTGTAGTGGTCATCAAACTGTGTTCCTCGAAGGGTTCCCTCAGAAGCTATGCTATTCAGAGAAGAGCCAACGAGGAAGAAAGGTACAGAGCTCTAGGGCCCTGTGCCAGCTTCTTGTGACTGGTTTTCCATATTGGAATTTCATATAATTTTGCTTGAAGAAAAGACTCTGTGACCAACCAACTATTGAAAACCACTGTTGTTATGAAAATGGCATTGACTTAGGAAATGAAGCTTTGATTCATCAAGCCTCTGATTCCTCACTTAAAAAATGGGAATCACTGCCATTCCTGGCCTACTTCTCTCATAGGGAGTGTATCAGTTAGCTAGTGCTACATAATAAACCGCCCAAACTTAGAGGCTTAAAAAAAGTTGTGTTTAGCTCATGAACTGAACATTGGCTGGAGGCTGGCTAGTCTAGGATGGCCTTGCTCATGTCTCTTTTGGCATCTGGAAGGTTAACTATGGTTGGCTTTGCTAAGCTTGCTCACACATCAGACATCTTGACTGGGATGAATCAGCTGACTCAGCTGTGTACCTGGGGTCTCCCATCCTCCAGGAGACTGGCTTAGACTTATTCACAAGCAGTCACAGGGCTCAAGCAGAGAGAGCAGAGGCTGCAAGTTCTTTGGAGCTTCTATAACTTGCACAATGTCACATGTTCTACTGGTCAAAGCAATTCAGGAGGCCAGCCCAGATCCAAGGGAAATACATTTCACTTCTTGGTGGGAATAGCTCTTTGTAAAGGGCACAGACACATAGAGAGCTGAAAAATCATGGCCAATTTTGCAATCTACACAGGAGGCTCATGAAGATCAAATGAGATCACACGTGTAGAGGTCTTTGAAAAAATATACAACATAATGCAAGGAATAAATATTATCGGGGGAGGGGTTCTTTTTCTCATCAATAAGATTGGGGTGGTAGTGATTCTCTAAGATCCATTCAGGTGTTGATGTTAACAGGGCTGTATGGAGAATGGATAACTTGCTTTCCCTTCCTTAAATTGTTTTGTAAGTTATAGTTATTCTGAAATGTTTTTAGATTATGTTTCCTTCTAAAAGAAAGGGAAGAAACCTGCTTTCATAGTTTAATGCTCTATCGTTTGTCGGCATGTCATTGTCATGCATTAAGTTTCCATGTCAGCAGCCTGGGAGCCCTGAGTCTTTCACTAGGGATGGGCTGATTACTAGTTCGGCACCAGACCTACAACAGTCACTAAGGCTGCAATGACAAAAATAAAAGACCCATTCTTGCCCTCGAGCTGCTCATAGATTAGTGGGGGGAACACAGGGCAAAGTACTGGAGGTATGAACTGACACCTGTAGGAAACACAAAGAGGGCATCTGGTTTTGTTGAGGAAATCAGAAAAGCCTTCACAGCAAAAGTAAACTGAGTGCTAGAGAAAAAGAGAGTGTATGCACCATGCAGAGAATCAAGAGGAAGGTATACCAGATGGAGAGAACGGCAGGTGCCGAAGCACAGAGTTGTGAAAGGGAATGGGAGGCTGAGGTGTGCCTTGAAACCAGAGTAGGTGAGGAGAATGACAGAGGGAGCGTTAGGATATTGATGTTGGAGAAATAGATTTGGGCAGACTGTGTAAAGAGGCTGCAATAGTTCAACCCACAGTCATGTGATCAAACCTGGAAGAAACAAGACAACATGTACTGGAACCATAGCAGGGCCAGTGGGGATGCCAAGGAAGTACCATGTGCAGAAGATAGTTAAAGGGAGATGCAATAAACGTGGTGGTTTGAAAGTGTAAAGGATCTGTCTCATTTCTAATCTGAGAGACACAATGGCTAGAAAGCCACCATTTGCTGAGACTGGGAGAACAAGAGGAAGAGACACAAAGTTCCACTTGGAGTTTGTTGACCTTGGAGCACCTGTAGTGGAGATGCCCCATAGGCAGTTAAGAGTACGAGTTTAGATCTCTCAGGGAACTCTCCAGGGGAGGTAATGACTAAGTCCATGGGGGGAAGAGTGCAAAGAAGGTCATCATAGCAACAGACTGGAAAAAGCCCAGATGGCTCACGAGGAATTGGCTTAATACATCACGGTACAGCATACAACGGAGTACTACGCAGCCCTTAAGATAGTGACAGAGATCTGCATGTATTATTTTAAGCACATAGAAACATATACATATATTATACATCACATAAACACACACAGAAAGAAGACTGAGAGGATCTTACCAGAGGTATAGACAGTTGGTGTCTCTGGTGGTGGGGTTATGAATGATTTACACTTATTTTCTCTTTCCTTATCCATTCTATGCAATTTTTTGATGATGAACATGGATTGCTTCTGTAATAAAAGTGCCAGAATTTGAAAAGAAGAAATATGAGCATTGTCAGCAAATCTATCTCAGTTAAAGTCACTGGAGTAGAGAACACTGGGGAAGAATAGGCAGACAGATGGAGGTGAGGAAGGCAGAGAGCACACCAGCCTCTAAGGAAAGTATGGGAAGGATGCAGATACTACAGAGGACCCTTAGAAGGCTCAGCCTTATGGGACAGGTTAGCCTGGAAGGAAATGATGCCTCAGCGCCCCCAGAGAAAACAGTCTGATAGAGAAGGAAAGAGAATCATTACATCTAATTCTCACTGAGGGCTCACCATGAGCCAGCCCCGTTCTAATTGTTTTGTATGTATTAACTCCTCTAATCCTCACAGCAGCCTTAGATTGCCAGTAGTGTTATGAGCCCCCTTTCACAGATGAGAAAACTGGGGCACAGGGAGGTTGTATAACTTGCTCAAGGTCACAAAACTAGTAAGAGGCAAAGCCAAGATTCACACTGAGACTCTCAGGAGAGGCCATGTCTCGGCACTGAGCTGTGTGAACTCCCACGATGAAGGACATGGCCCATGGGGCTGGGAGCAGAAAATAGACCTGCGGTCGGGCCGTGCAGACACAGGACAGCCTGGGACCACACAGAGACAGATGTCTGAGAGTGAAGCATTGGGGACTGAGGAAGCGGTGACCAAGAGAGCAGAGGCCTCCTTCAAAAGTGGTGGTGGAAGGAAAGAGAGAGAAGACTGTAATTTCAGGGGAACAATGGGCAAGTTACTGACCTTTAGGATAAGAGAAGCAGGGTCAATGGAGGTCAAGAGAAGGGCTAACGGCAGAAGAGGGGATACTCAGGCACTACCAGGCTGGGAAGGAGGCAGGAGGCTGGGCTGTTCTGCAGGGCAGATGGAAAGAGGGAAGCCTTGGAAAGCAGAGAGGCAGGGAGGCCAGGGCAAAAGACAGAATCCATGGCCCTGGGGAGGGAAAGGGAAATGAGAGTGCCCTGCTTCTCCTTGCAGTGCCATCCTGCACTGTGCAGGGAGGGTGGAATTGGTGTGGGGGTGCGGCATGAAAAGAGCAGTGAGTGTTCAGAATGGGCACATGGGAACTAAGGGAGTGGGGAACAGAGGGCAGAAGGGCTGCGGCCCAGCAGGGTGGGCATGGGCTAGCCTCCCCCATGGAACTCAGCACCCCAGGGCAGGGCTTCAGGGCCAAAGGACAGGCATGGGATGACATAGGAGCAAAGGGTCCAGGGTCCTAAAGAGAGGTGCTCTGGGATGACCAGCCTCAGGATCCAAACTAAGTACGGAGGCCATAGAGCGGAAAGAGGCCAGAGCCCTGGGGGGACAAGAGAGGGAGCTGAGAAGTAGCACCGCTAAAGAGCAGGCCTCCTAAGAGGAAGGGAGAGCCAGAGGTTGAAGGAGAAGAGAGCATTACCAAGCTCATTGAGTGGTGGCCAAAAGCAACACCAACATCAAAGGCTCTGAGTCAGAGAGACCGGGTTTCAATATTGCCTCTGCCATATACCTAGGGTAAGTGTATGTTCTCTCAGCCTCAATTTTCTCCCCTACAAAATGGACAACATCATAACAGGCACATACGCAGTCAGTGTTGGCCATTTAGTTGTTTCTAAGCAGCCTTTGAGTCCTGAGCAAGCCTAGGGGACCGTCATTCAGTCTAGTCTCCCAGCAACACAAAGACAACCGTGTTCTCAGCTGTTTCTAGTCCCCCAGAGAAGCTGCCCTCATTTCCCCACCTTGTGATCAGCCTGGGAAATGAGACTTCCTATCCGCAACCCCCCAGGGTTTTCAGACACCTCCAAGGTTCCTCTGCCTCCCACAGCCGCGAGGCCCGTGGGACAGTGCTACTTATCAGAAATGCCTTTCCTCCCTAAGACATCTGCCTCCTTCTGAGTATCTACAGCCTCCTTCCACCCTCCAGCTCCAAGCAGAGTAAGTCAACCATTTGGCCACCTGACAGCCCTTCAAGTGTTTGTAAACATCTATCACCGCATCTACCCACTACCCCAGTCTTTCCTTCCTTTTTATTTTTAACTAAACATGCTCAGTTCCAAACAGACCCATGTCCAATTTTTCCTGCTTATGTGTTTGTTAGAGAAATAGCTTGAGGGGAACATCACTGGAACTACCACAGGGACACTTTATCCATTAACAAGTGCTCACCGAATGCAAGACCTGTGGGACACCTCACCTACTCCACGGTTGTTTACTAAGCCCAATAGGTAACTCCTGTTATCTGTTGTCTATTTTGATCCTCCAAAACCCTGTGAAGGAGGATAGGTAATGCTCGTCCCATCTTATAGACAAAGCAGGTGAGGCTGCCAGAGAGCTGAAATAATGCTTCCAGTGTCATGCAGTCCATTCATTGGAGGGCAGCCGTCCAGTTCTGCTCCTCCACCTATGGGACCCTTGCACTGCCAGTCTTGGAAGATTATACTGCCTGTCTTGGAAGACAAGATGCTAACAAGAGGGAACAAGAGAGGCCTCACAGCAAGTGTTTGTAGACACTCAGGGCATGTGCGGGCTAGAGACTCCAGGGAAATTTCACAAAGAAGAGAGAATTGCCAGAGTCTTGAAGGAATTGAGGGGCAGAAAGGAACCTGGAGGTGTCTCTGGAGCTATGGTGAGAGCAGGTGATCAAACCATCAAAGTGAGGTGAAGGGAGGTCTTGGGGGCAGCCTGCAGGGTAGACAGAGAAAAGTGAAGCTGGAAAAATGAAGCTGAGGCCAGCTCAGGAGAGCCTCACTCACCCAGAAAGCACAACCCTCTGTCGGCCTTAAGAAGCCACTGGTAGCTCTAGGGCAGAGGGGGAAAAAAGAAAAAGAAAGAAAAGAAAAGAAAGACAAAAGCTGTCATTTAGAAGCACTTTCTGGCAGAGGTGGGCAGAGTGACCCAAAGAGTCAGCTACAGATGAAAATGGAAACCATCAAAAAGAACATGCAAGACACCATCCGGTTCAAAAAACCTTTGCTGTTGACACACTGGTTTCTGAAGCAGCAAGAACCCCCAGCCACAGGAAGAGGATGAAAGGAAGGGCTCACCTTGGGTACCTGGTCCACGCAGCTGAGCGTCCACCTCTGGCATCGAAACTGTATAATCTCTGATCTCAGAATGGTGAGACGGCCCCTAACAAATTAGGAAGGAAATGATATTGGACCAGAGATGCTAGGAAAATGTGTAAACCCTTATGCCTCTGGGTTAGGAATTCCCTAACTCATGTCTTAGTATTGTCAGTTACATCAAAGCAAAGGGATAAAGTACAGAGGTGAGAAAGCTTTTTATTTTCCGTTATGCTCTACTGACCGTTGTGATATTGACCAAAGCCACATCAACAAAAATAAATGCATTTAGGGTTTATGAGAACTATTCTAGTCACGTTAAAAACTTAAGAAGAGAAAACATGAAATAATTAACAAATGTCATGAACATTGAAACACAAAATTTAGTCCCATTTGCTCATTTTCGAGATGAGGAAACTGAGGTCCAGAGACGGGATGATTTTCCCAGGTCACACAGCCAACCTCTGGTCACGTGCTCTTTCCACCACCTTTGTTGTAGAGTCACTGTACCACTCCCACTCTGCCGCTGGCACCAATGGCAGAGATTTTATTTCATCCCCACTCTGCATCTCCAATGAAACACATCTCTGGAAATGCCAAAGCTACCCACCCCCTTAGAAACATTCCAAATGATGAAATGGAGCCCCCCAGCCTCCACACATGGAGTTTCTGAATCCATCTCCCTCCTGGCCCTTCTGGGGTCCAGTCTGATCTCCTCAACACCCACCTGTGTCTGGTATTGAAAGCCTTGCCTTCTGCATGGTATCCCTGACCCCTGGGAGGTGAGGCTTTGATGGTTAAATGCTCGACATTCCAATTTTCATCATTAGGAAGAGACGTTGGGGGGAGGGGAGAAGAAGGAGAAAATGTGCATGAGGCTGTTTAGTACGTTATACAGACTTCCTGTTTGTATTCCAAAATCCTCTTTCAGTCTCAGCTAACATTACTACCCCTCCCAGTCTCCAGTGCTGTGGCAATGCCATTCCACCTGGAGTGACCTTTCCCAGAGTCTCTCCTGACAAACTTCAATTCATCCTTAAAGGCCCAGTTCCAATAGCCTCTCTGAAGCCTTTCCTGCTCCTGCTTCTCTCCCCTGTCCAGGCACTGCACGCTGACTTAGTCAGTGGACCCCACCTTCACCACTGCCACAGGAATTTACCCCAACTTCTGTTCACACAGCTGTCATTCCCACTAGATCTTGAGTGCTCCAAGAGCTGAGTTGTGATTAGTCATATTCATTGTAGATCTCCATGGTCTAAAATAGGATCTCCTATTGCAGTACTTATTCAACGGCTGTGGGTGAATGAAATAATACAGGCCCTAGACGAAAGAGACACAGAAAAGCACAAAAAACTCCCACACTCAACCTGCACACCCAGAAAAGAAATTGGGGGAAGCACAATTTCTAGAGTAGAACTGAGAAATTTAATGTGAAGAGTGGGGTATTGGTAAACCAGCTCTTTTAAAAAAAAAAAATCCCACTTTGTAGCACTTGCCCAATTTCCATGGTGCAGAAACTTCCTCCATGGCTGATTTCAAGCTACCAACATGACCTCACTAAACACAGAATTGGAACGAAGGGTACCCACTTGGCTCTCATGAGCTGGTATAGGCAAGGCCTAGCACACCACTGAATACAAGCCACACATGTAATTTTAAATTTTCTAGTAGTCCCATTTGTAAAAAGAAACAGTCAGCATTAATCTTAACATTTTAGTTCAGCAATGCAAAATAATACTTCGACATCTAATCTTTACAAAAGATTATGAATGAGATGTTTTGCGTTCTTAGATTCATAGTAAGTCTTTGAAAGGCCAGTGTGCATTTTATAGGGCAGCACAGCTCCATTTTGGACTAGCTGCGTATAGCTAGTAGCTACCGATATTGGACAGCACAGATCTAGAATCAGAATCAAAGCCACACAGAGACAGAATGATGTGGCCATCCTGTCATTTCTAGGATTTTGTCAATGATGACAATTTTTAAAATGGTGGTGCCTTCTTACAATTTCAGGCAGCAACAATGCTTGTCCCCTGGGCTAGATTAATTTAAGAGGAAGCCAGATCTGTTACACCTTCCCAGGACCTCATGTCTGTCATAAGCCCGCTCCATTAGGATCACAGATTCTTTCCAGCTTTCATGTATGAGATGGAAGGCAGCAAATACACACCCAGCTACACTTTTCCCCCCATCCCACATGCCAGTTTAGCCACAGGAATTGCCCCCTTCCCAGATTGGCTCCTCCCGTCCTGTGACTGCTGGAGGGTATATGGGAACACAGATAATGAAGCTTGATGTTGCAACAGCTGGATGTGAATGGAAGGTGTTCAAAAATGTACCTGTTGCTGGGAGAATTGGATAGCCACCAAATGCAAAAGAATGAAACTGGACTGCTATCTGTCCCCATGTACCAAAATTAATTCAAAATGGATCAAAGACTTAAGCATAAGGCCTGACACAATAAACTGCATAGAAGAAAACATAGGTACTAAACTTATGGACCTTGGATTCAAAGAGCATTTTATGAATTTGACTCCAAAGGCAATGGAAGTAAAAGCTAAAATAAACGAATGGGACTATATGAAACTTAAAAGCTTCTGCACAGCAAAAGAAACCATTGACAAAATAAAGAGGCAACCAACTGAATGGGAGAAGATTTTTGCAAACAGTGCCTCTGATAAGGGGCTAATATCCAAAATATACAAGGAACTCATGAAACTCAACAACAAAAAACAAACAACCCAATTGAAAAATGGGCAGAGGACCTGAAGAGACATTTCTCCAAAGAGGACATACAAATGGCAAATAGACATATGAAAAAATGCTCAACATCACTAATCATCAGAGAAATGCAAATAAAAACCACAATGAGATATCACCTCACCCCAGTCAGAATGGCTATCATCAACAAGACAAATAATAACAAATGTTGGAGAGGCTGTGGAGAAAAAGGAACCCTCATACACTGTTGGTGGGAATGCAGACTGGTGCAGCCGTTATGGAAGTCAATGTGGAGGTTCCTCAAAAAAATTACGAATAGAATTACCTTATGACCCAGCAATTCCTCTCCTGGGTATCTACCCAAAGAATCTGAAAACATTTATACATAAAGACACGTGTTCTCCAATGTTCATTGCAGCTTTGTTTACGGTGGCCAAGACAAGGAAACAACCAAAATGTCCTTCGATAGATGAATGGATAAAGAAGTTGTGGTATATATACACAATGGAATACTATTCGGTGGTAAGAAAAGATGATATAGGAACATTTGTGACAACATGGATGGATCTTGAGAGTATGATGCTAAGCGAAAGAAGTCAGACAGAAAAAGCAGACAACCATATGATTTCATTGATATGTGGTATATAAACCAAAAACAACAAAAGAACAAGACAAACAAATGAGAAACAAAAACTCATAGACACAGACAATAGTTTAGTGGTTACCAGAGGGTAAGGGGGGAGCCGGGTGGGAGATGAGGGTAAGGGGATCAAATATATGGTGATGGAAGGAGAACTGACTCTGGGTGGTGAACACACAATGGGATTTATAGATGATGTAATACAGAATTGTACACCTGAAATCTATGTAATTTTACTAACAATTGTCACCCCAATAAATTTTTTAAAAAATTAAAAAAAAAAAAAAAAAGAAATGTACCTGTTGACTAGCCATGGAGATGGGCTGCCACACAAGCCTCGGAGTGGAGAATGGAAGGCCTCTGTTTTTGAAAGGAGGGTTGTGCCACCCCACAGTAGTGGCGCAGGCATTGCAAGTCATGGGTTCCAGCTGTGTGACCTTCAGAAAAATTCCTAATCTATGTAAGTTGATGTATGCTTCCATAATCTGACGTTGAGGATCTGGCAGTAGGCTTCTGAATATAGGACAAAATTATGTTTATGAAAATGTATTTTTATGGGAAAAATGTTAAGTGCTGGACTATTGAGATGCACAGACTGGAAAAAGGAAGACCTGGGTTCTTTTCTTGGCTCTATCAGATGTAGGCTATGGACAAGTCATTTAACCTCTCTGGGCCTTTTCCTGGTGTAAGTTAGAGCATATCATCCTCTATTCACACTCGCCCATGGCTTCCCATCTCCCCCAGCACCAAACCAACCCCACCCCTCCCTGACACCATCTCCTTCCCTTTTCGCTTGCTCTAGACTTCGGCCATTCCAACCTTTTTGTGGTTCTACTTCTCACCCAAATGACACCTTTCAGTCGGGCATTTCCTGACTTTCCTATTTAAACTGTAACCTCCTCCCCTTACTTACTTTTTTCATAGTAATTCTCACCTCCTAGCATAATATAGGTGGTAGGCTCCCAATTCCTGGGAGGGCTGGGGCTCAGGCTAGAAGTCAACCACTCAGGGGGGCTGCTCAGGGGACTGCAGCTCTTTAGGGCAGTTGGCCTGGATGGCTTCTGAAGTTCCTTCTAAGCCTGATATTCAACAATTTTACGCACAGGGAACTTGGCATTGGGTTCCCTCCCTTGGAAACCAGAAAGAGTTTCTCCTGACCATGTGGCTGGAGGCATTCTCCCCAATGATGTCTTCTCAAACGAGGATATCTAAAAGTCTTTCACCCCCCACGGATGGAATGAAGAGAAATTGCTTTAAATCATCTGACCTGCATAGGACCTGTGAAAGGCTGTCTACATTGTGAGTTTGGAGGTGAAGTTCAGTTGCCAGAGGGTGTTCTAGAAACTTCTCTCTAGGTGATCCCTAAGGAGAAGGTGGCTACCCATAGACCTCCGTGCTGCAGATAAAGCAGTGTGGAGGCAGGGGGATGGACTTCATGACCTCTCCAAGTTCCCGCCAGTCCATTCTAGCTATAATTCTATGATAAAATCATTAGAAGGCCCCGAGGTGATTTAGCCTCATTTCTCCCACTCTGGTGATTGAACACGTTTTTTTAAACCCTATAAACCCTAAACCATAATTCTTTTACAGCAGAGGGAAAGACAGGACAGTCATGCACGGTTTGGAGCAAGGGAGTTGTGGGGAGAGGTTAAAGAGAGAAGAAGGTTTGTTTAGATTGTGGTTGTCTTTTTTCATTTGGGGTTGTTGGGGGGTGGTTATTAAATGTGAAGTTTGATGACTGAACAAAAGCAGAGCGAAGGAGAAAAAGAATGTGGAAAAATTCAAACCTGCAGTTTTCTGATACACAGAAGGGAAACCCAAACTCTGCTCATTACGGCACATATTTATGGCCGATCATAACATGAAATTACAACTCCACAGCCTCGGCCAGGACTGTAGAGTTCTTCCCATGTGCTTCCAATTAAGAGCGTTTGAAGTTGCCCTGGATATTTATTTGTAGGGGATTTACTGCACAGAACGATTAAAGTTTGTTCTTGTTAGGAGTTTGGGGCTAGTTTTGGGGGTGGGGAGATGGAAAGGAGGAGAGTTAGCTGGAGAGAGAGAGAAAGGGGGGCTGCCAAGGTGTCCTGAGTGAATACCTGTGTATGTTTGAAAGTGCATGCAAACACACACACAAGGACCCTTTGTTTTCAACATGGTGAGGGTCCAACATCTCTGACTGTGATTTTGTTTATAGGAAATCCTTTATAATGCACGTTTAGTGTTTCCATATGGAAATCTCCTAGGACATTTCCCCCGCCACCACCCTCCACCCTCCCCTCTTTTTATTTGGATAAGGCAAGAGAATAGGGACTGTACATTCCAAAGATTCATAGTCATTCCGGATCAAATTCAATGGATTTTGGCAAGAGTTGAAAAACCCAGATGCAGGGCTTCAGCCTCCCGCTGAGCCGCCTCCAGCTGCGAGTGTCTGGTGGAGGCACTTTGTAAAATCATGAAAACCCTATTAAATTCATGAAATATGATATACTGTTGTTTCAGACTAACTTTCCATTGAACTATCCATGAAGAGAGAATTTGGTTAACTTGCTAAAGAAGAGGGAAGTGGCATGGCTGGGGCAGGGTGTTGAGGCGGGAGGCGCTATTGAGGAAAGAAGTGCTGGGAATTCTTAAGAGGTTGTAAATTTCTGTGTCTGGGTATGAGGGCTCCTGCAGACCCCAACAGCACCAGGCTTTCTCAAGGTCTGACTCTTCTTAAGAAAGGAGGTGGTCACCATGATTCTTCTCCCTATCAATCTACTGAAGATTCAACAGTGACCAGTTAGCTGCTAGTGTGATTTGTTTGAGAGCACAAGAGACCCCGGCAATCCCGAAGGATATTTAGGGTCCACCCCTTGTTTCATAGCTGAGGGTCCAAGGGCAGAGGGAGAAAGAGAATGACTCATGGAAGGTCCAGGAAGTTGGAAAACCCAGAGCTCCTGAATCCCAGTTTAGTCTTTCCACCAAAGCATGCTACTTCCCTGGATACACAAGGCAGACCCCTTCACTGGGCACTGGTGCTCTCTACCTCAGATCAGAGCTGCTGACGACCCTGTTTGTTGCAGGAGCTCACAGGCCCAGATGGCCCCCCAGCTATGAAGTGGTCCACCCTGAAGAAGCTGGACACTCTGAGTTAATTTCCTATTGGACTATAATTCAGATCATAAAATGATTGCATGTTTATTTTCAAACAGAACAGGGTGAGGACTCCCTGGAGATAAATTGGTTTTGTTCTCTGGAAACCGCCACAGGACCTGAGCAATTGGAGGAGCTCAGGTGTGTGTGTGTGCCGAGTCTGCCTCACAGGCAGCCAAGTGGGGTGCTCTGTCCCCATACTCTTGGCATTCTAGGAATCCAAAGTGCAGACTCCTGGAATGGAAAGGCACACAGAACGTAGTGACCCACCTGTCATCCATGCAGTGGTCCCTGAAACAGGAAGGGCACACTCTGCAAGCAGCAACACCTCTGACCCAGCTGCCAGGGGCAGCTTCCCACATGGAAAATGATTGGAATAAAAGCTGACGTTGATTGAGTGCTTACAGTGTGCTGAGGCACTGTTCTAAGGGTTTGACATGAATTAAATCATTTAATCCTAACAACACTATGATGTAGTCATCCTATTTTCCCCCTTTGCAGATGAGAAAACTGAGGCAAGTTGCCCAAGGTCTCATAATCAATTAAGATCACATAACTGACATAAATGACTGAGCCAGTATTTGATCCTCTGCAGCCAGACTCCAGCGTCTGAGCTCTCACACTGTCCACTGTCCCCCCACCCCCCAGCCATCCCACTTCACACAGACCTAAATACCAATTGCAGACACTGAGGTCTTTAACTCTCCTGATTCTCACTCCCCTTGGAGGTGTACTCTTTAAATTAAACATTCCACATTCTCTCCTTACCCTTTTGATATGCAAATACCCCTAAATGTGGTAATGCATTAAGTCACTAATACTCTAAGCCAGGGTTTCTCAAGGGGAAATGGGCATATAAATTCCCTACCTATCTTGTTGAAACACAGCCTCATTCAGTAGGTCAGTGGAGGACGCTGAGATTCTGCCTTTCTAATGAGCTCTCAGGTACTGCTGGGCGATGGAGCACACCTTGAGTAGCAAGCATCTAGGCTGTTTACCTGATTGCTTTCCTCCACCGAACGAGGCACTTACAAAAAGGCACACGTACAAGAAGGCAGCTGGGAGAGCCAAAGACATTTCATCCATTTCACAGCAGTGGCACAGACTAGCCTTCCTGCTGCCCAGCAGTAGAACCACTAGATTTCCAAGCTGCAAGGCTCAGGCACTGGGAGACCTGGGGAAGGTGCAGAGTCTTTGGGACCATGAGAAGCCCTTTGATTCAAATCTTTGTAGCCAGGCACCACAGCAATAGAGAGTCCAGTACCTCTACCTCCCTGGCATGGACAGTAATGAGCAATCACTAGGTCAGGAACTGTCAACACCAATGCTTCTCTCACATCCTGAGGGGAGGAACCTGCTAACCCAGAGGAACTGGCCCATTGTGACAGTTTCTCCCTCTTGTTGGCGAGTTTGGGCAGAACTTCCTGATTCCATCTGACATGTAAAACGAGAGGGTTGCACTAGATAATCTTTCAATCCCTCCTCTCCTTCCCATCCTAATCTATGAGCCTATAAATGCCTGTCCAGTAAATAAAAATTCAGCCCATCATCTGCATGTCTAAATATCCTGATGTCCTATTGCCAACACCACACATCAGGATATCAGATAGAAGCAGTTTCCTCTCCAGCTGGAGGCTGAGCACCATAAACAGCTCTCACATGACCCTGGGCGCCCCATGCCCAGTCTGCATCTTGGGGAGCAGATGCGGGAGGTTGATCCCCTGCAGTCACCAAGAATGCTGCCCAAGAGCCGAGACTAGAAGGCGGGAGCCTTGTCCCCAGGGCTGCGCTCACAGCCAAAACACACCATCTCGTGCTCCTCCTCGCTCTGAAGGCCTTGCACAGCCAAGAGAAACAGGCACTTGAGAACAGGAAGGGGCAGGGCAGCACTTGACCCCCGACCTCTTCCGTCTGGCTTTCTCTGGCAAGGGAGGCAAAGCACTGTGGAAGGGGCGCCCCGTAGACAGCTGGTCCAACAGAGCTGGGCTTACATCCTAGATCCCCCAGATCTGGGTTAGACTCTCAACTTCTGTGGTCCCTAACGTTACTGCGAGCGTCATTCCTTGAAAGGGCTAAGCACAGAGCGCGTGCGCAATAAGGTGACGCTGTTCCTCGGAGGGGATGGTTGGTATTAATCAGATGCTCCCCCATCTGTGTTCTGATCTGACGGAGTCCAAGGGGACCCTTGGAACATGCATTGCCCAACAACGAAAGATCCAGGGTTCTAGAACAGCACTGTCCAACAGAAATATAACGCTAGCCATCAGTATGTGTCACTTGTGTCATTTTTTAGTTAAAAAAAAAAAAGCTTTAAAAAATGTGAGTGTATTACATTTAAAACATTAAAAGTAACAGGCCCTATTAATTGTAATCATTTATTTAATTTAGCCTAATAAATCCAAAATAGTATCATTTCAACAGGTAATCAGCATTAAGATCAGTAATGATATATTTTACATTCTTTTTTTTGCACTAAGTCTTTGAAATTCAGTGTGCGTTTTACATTAAGAGCACATCTCCGTTTGGACCAGCCATATCTCAAGTGCTCAGTGACCACGTGTGGCTAGTGACAACGGTACCAAAAAGTGCAGTGATAGAACAGAAGACACCAGTGGGCAACACGCCCGTAGTGGCAACAAGAGCTGGCTGGGGGGGTGGGTAGGGTTTAGTCCTTCTGTCATCTCCAACGCCTCCCCTGCCCAGCCATCCCTAATAATACTATTAATCACACCAAAATCCCAAGAATAATGTTCTTAGGTGTGATGACGAGGCACTTCCTTAATCTTATGTAAAGGGTATTCTGTATTGTTTTTACTGATCGTTAGTGTCTGAGCTAGGTAAAGACTGTGGGCTTGCTATGCACACACAACTTTAAGACATTAACGCCACCCCCTTCCAGCTGGACTGTTGCCCCTAAGCTCCTTCGATAAACAAATTTGGGGAACTCTGACTGATCGATGGAGAAGGCATTGGGCAGCAGCAAAAGCACCTGCAGGAGGAGCTCCAACAAACAAGTGTTCAGGGCTGTTTATTTTAAAAATGTGATTTAAATGAGGACCTGGGCTCCCAGAGCATAGGGTGCGGGTAGGAAGGCTGCGTGGGTGATGGGTTGAGAACGCAGAGTGGGGGCCTCACGGGGCAGAGGGGAGGGTTAACGCATAAGACGTGGCATATTTGCTGCTGGAGGAGAGCTTTGGAAAGCACCGCGGTACAAACCACAGATGACTCAGGCACGGGGTACCAGGGAGAGGGCGCAAGGACGCAGGATGTTGGGAGCTGTGCTATAGCAATGGGGAGTTTAAGTGTAAGACCTGTCACAGAGTATTGGACATTCCATTCAAGGTTCAAGGGAACCAGCGCATGGGGTGAAGGAAAAGCAGCATTTGAACAATTTGTGGCCCCCTCCAGGCAGAGAATGGCACTGCAGGTTTTTACCACAAGCTTCATGACTTGCCTTGTTTATCACCAGGATTGCAAGGTCCCACTTGTCCCTCTCTTCCTTCCTGACACTCTCCTCTCCCCCTTCTCCTGGACCTATTGTTGCCTCTGTTCACAGAAGCTGTCAGGACACAGGGGCAGACCAAGGGACATAGCAGGCCTATCACAACTCTTGGCACCTTATGAGTCTCTTCCTTATAAAATTTGGGATAATATTTACTAGGCTGATAGACTGAAGTCTGAACCAGATGTCTTCTAGCTCTCAATTCTGTAATTCTAGGAAACAAGCCAAGAACTCTACAGCCGAACTCTCACTACCCAAGTAAAACTCTCACACATGGACTGCATGGCTCACCACTCACTCTGACTCCACTACCCTCAGCGGTGGTCGCACCCCATCAGAACAGGCTCCTTCTAGGCAACCGTCCATCATCCATCCCCATGCCCCCCACACACAAACACACATGTGTACACAGAGATACACAAGCATAGACACACAAAGACACACACAGAGATACACGCAGGCCGATGTACACACACAGGCATGCACACACAGATACACACACACACACAAAAAAAAACTTTCTCCCACCTTTTTGAGACCTTACCCCCCTCCAGAAATGAATGCTTTTTCCCCCAAAACCCTACCTCTTTTCAAACCCTACCCAGACTTGTCGTCTTCCATGAAACCTTTCTTCATTAATCACCCCAAAATCTGACCACTTCATTTGTTCAACCATATCAACAGTTTTACCTACTTGCACAACCACCTTTTAGAACTATTTATTTCCTTGCATAATGAAAATAATAGTATGCTATACACCCTTTCAATGCGCTTGCATATCTATTATAGAACCGTGTTTCCCCGAAAACAAGACCTAGCCGGACAATCAGCTCTAATGCATCTTTTGGTGCGAAAATTAATATAAGACCCAGTTATATTATATTATATTATATTATATTATATTATATTATATTATATTATATTATATTATATTATATTATATTATATTATATTATATTATATTATATTATATTATATAAGACCTGGTCTTATTTTACCATTAAATTTTTGCTCCAAAAGACGCATTAGAGTTGATTGTCCAGCTAGGTCTTATTTTAGGGGAAAGATGGTACCAAGTATAATGTTATGCAAAAAGCAGGAGCTCATTAAATATGAACTGAAAAAATCAACTCCACAATGTCTCTATGAGGCATTAATGAGTTAACATTTATTTAGCATTTGACAATGTGGCCAGCACTGTGATAAGCACTTTATATGCAATATCTCATTGCATCAATAACCCTATAAGGTAGGTATTATAGGTTTAAAAAAAAAAAAAAAAGCTGTGGCATAGAAGGTGCTAGAACCTAAGGCAGTCTGATTTAAAACCCCCACACTTTTGCCACTGTACCAAATTATCTTTCCATTTAACCACTAACTAAATTAAAGCACTCAAGCGTTAAGTGAATTCCCTGAAGTCATGTGGTTGAGATTAGAAACCGGGGTACTCTCAACTGAGCCTCACTGCCTCTTTCAAGCTTTACCGTTGGGTTGTCCCTTCCAGGTAAGAGACAAAGAGTATAAAGCCAGGCAGAGCCTCAGTTTCCCCGTCTGCAAAAAGAAAGTAGTAGTAATTACCTAGCAGGGTTGCTGTGAGGCTAAGGACCAAGAAAGACTCTCACATGGCCCAGCATGGCACTACGGGTTCCATGTATTCAGTGAGTGACAGCCTCCAGCCTCTTCTCTTCCTTCCAGCCTCCCTGCCTCCCACACTCTGCAGCCTTGCAGGCAGCATCCTTGTTCCATTCACCTGACTCCGTCCTTAGGAGCCAGCGTCAGCCTGAGCAGGCTGCCCCACCGTACTCATAAAGGAGGTTTTTGCCCCCGACACTCATGAAGACAGTGCAGAAATGGGATCACGGGCCTGTGTTGCTCACGCTTTGTGGAGGCCTCCTGCTGAGCAGTGCAGATTTCATCCAAGAAAAAGAAAACCACTACTGTGGATGGGAGGAAAGCATCTGCTCTGGGAGGAGCCCCCCCACCCCTGCCGACCCTGGTTCACAAGGCCCCTCTCCTCTCCAGCGCCCCTTTAAACTCTCCCTATGCACCCCAGCTGCACTCTCCTGCCTCACCACGGTGGCATGAGGCTAAATTAATTAATGTGGGTAAACCATGTAGAAATGTGTGGCTTGCCAAGTGCTCTCGATAAGTTTGAAATAGTATTGGAAGCATTGGAATTTGGCACAGCTATCTGGAACAAAATTGATCTCACCCACAGGACTTCTGAGATTGATTTTGGTTAATGGAGGCAAGTGCAGATAGAGCAGCATCTTCATTTAAAAATATAGTGGCTATATTTCAAACCCTTACTGGGGAGTAGGGAGATATTAGAATTAAAAGGGAAAGAAAGATGCCAGAATGGGCCTTCTCCCTTGATGTGTCAAA
This sequence comes from Rhinolophus sinicus, assembly GCF_036562045.2. Classification (NCBI taxonomy): domain Eukaryota; kingdom Metazoa; phylum Chordata; class Mammalia; order Chiroptera; family Rhinolophidae; genus Rhinolophus; species Rhinolophus sinicus. The sequence continues at coordinate 22,559,159 of NC_133758.1, read as the reverse complement.
CCCAAAGGGAATTGTCCGGGAGTTGGAAAAGAGAAAGACCTCACTTATAAAGTGAGGCACGCTGGGCAGATTAGTTTGGGTCTCTCAGGGAGGCAGGGATCAGTCCTACTGTTGCAGCTGTGTGTGTTTGCATGTGTGTACACAAGGTGAACAGGCATGCTCTTCCCTTCGTCTTTGCTACCTGCTACCCCACAAGTCTCCTGACAAAGGAGGCAGGGGAAGAGGCATTGTCATCTACGGAGTGACGCGGCTGGAGGAAACCAAGAGGCCTGTTCCAGGCAAGGGTTTGGGCTTGCTTCCCTTCATAGCTGGTGTATCCGTCAGGGGTCAACCAGAAAAGTAGGAGAGATAGACAGATTATAGGTAGATGCTAGATAGAGAGACAGACAGACAGACAGACAGATAGATATAGAGATATACATAGATTGATTTATTACAAGGACTTGGCTTATGTGATTGTGGAGGCTGACTTGGCAAACCCAAAATCCGTAGAGAATTTTCGCACATGAACTGAAGCTACTGCCCACAGGTAGAATTTCATTATTCTCAGGAAAGCCTTAGCTCTGCTTTTTAAAGCCTTTCAACTGATTAAATCAGGCCCACCCAAGGTCATATAGGATACTCTCTCTTTCTTAAAGTTAATTGATTATGGACCTTAATCACATCTACAAAGTACCTTCACACTTAGATTATTGTTTGATTGCATAATGGGGGCCTGTGGCCCAGCCAAGCTGACGCATTAAACAGACCATCACAGCTGCTCCGCTCTCCCTGCCACTCAGCCCCCACCTCCTCCACTGTCAGACCCATCTAGCACCTTCTGAAGTCTCCCCTCCTCAAGTGGCTCTCTAGTGTCCCTGTCCCCAGGAATGGCCTGCCAACCAATCCCATCTAGAATTCAAACAGGTCTTTGAGATAGATTGTATGTCTTTTCACTATTCATCGCTTCTCAAGCGATTTCCTGAAGTGGCCTCCTTGCTTCCTTCCCTGCCTTCAAATCCACACTGCCAAGAGGGTGTACATATTCCTAAGCTCTGCAGCTAGGTGAACCTTTTCAGGGCTAAGATGGTTGCCCACAGGCTACCTGGTGAACTGTGCACTCCTCACCTGCTGATCTTACCCTCTCACCTGTCATCTTACCCTCTTTGCTGCAACCATCCTAGCACTGGCCCCACTGGCTCAGTCCTCAGCTCCAAGGCCCATGCTCTCCACTGACCCTCGCCCATGTCTTGCCTCACCACCTCTTCCTCCCCATTGAACACTAGCTTGTAGCTTGTAGCATGCTGCTGTTCAGGTGTGGGAAGCCCTTTCTCTGGGCTCTCTCAGCACCCCGGCTTCCCTCCATTGGAACACTCATCACTCTGCGGCATAACTACCTGGCTACTTTCTGTCCCCACCACAAACTGAAGAGCATCTCTGTGCCCCCCCACCCCAGTACCCATCCCAACATCCATCTGGCTCACAATGTGTATTCTACAAATGTTGGCTGAATCAATGGACAAGATGTTGGCTGGTAGCAGTATCCTGGCTCCTCCATTGCATCTCCAGGTCTTTGAGCAGTGCTTCTCACTTTCTTCCTCTTCCCATAGTGCCATCTGAAATTTATTGGGGTGAGGAGTGATTTTTTTCTTCTCCCTCTGCCTCCCCTGTCAATTTGAGAACTGTTTTGAGCAATAATAGTGCCACAATAATTTATGGTATACAAAAGCTATGGCCTGAGAGAGTAGGGCCAGTTTCAGGAACTGAAAAAGTACAGATGGCTTCAGCCAGGAGGGTAAAGTTGGGGTGGGGGGGTGAAAAGGGAGGCTGGATACCGGTCTGAGTAGCACCATCCACCTTGAAGGCTGCAGGGAGCCTCCACAGGATTCTCAGCAGGGGAGGAACAGGTTCCAGTTATATCCTAGAAATATCTTCCCTTGGCAGCATGAGGACAGGTGGGGAGACCAGCTACATGGGTATTTCCGGAAAGCACTTGAGAAAAAGCTGAGAGATAGAATTAGGCTGGGCCCCCCATGAGACAAGGAGGAATCAACAGAGTTTGAGGATGAAAATAAAAAACCTGCCCATACAAGCAGATGTTCAGACATTTTTAAAGAATAAATTCTTTTACAGTCCCCACTTTTTATCCATTTATGCAACAAATATTATTTGAACATGTGATTTGCTATAGGCCTAGAAATAAAACAGTGAATGAGATGCGGTCCCTGCCCTGGGGGGCTTCATCTCTGTGGGAAGGATGGACAGGAAACAAATGGAACATGTTAGAGTGTCTGCTGGTGGTGATTGTGCCGAGGAAAGTTGGGGTAGGGATGTGACAGTAGAGAGGTGGCTGGAGAATGCTTTTCTGAGAAGGAGCCATGACTAACCAATGGAGGATGTTGTAAGCAGAGGGGATGTCATGTGCAAAGGTCCTGGAGCAGGAGTGGGTTTGACATGCTCAAGGCAAGGGAGGAATTGAGGGGGCGGAGGTGACATCAGAGAAGCAGCCAGAGGCCTACAGAAGAAGCCAGATCATGGAGGCCAAGTAAGTGACAGAAGGGCTTTGGCTTGTGTCTGAGTGAGCTGGGCAGTCACTGGAGGGGTCTTGAACAGGGGAGGAACTTGTGCTATGTATTCAAAAGACCACTCAGGCTGCTCAGGCTAGGCTGAAGGCAGGCACAGCAGGAATCAGAGAGGCTGGTCTTGGTCCAGAGGCTACTCACATAACCCAGGAGAGATGATGGTGCCTGAGGCTCGACTACCTAGCAGTGAAGGTGATGAGAAAAGCCAATTCCAGATGTAATTTAGAAGTGGAACTAACAGGAATTGCGCGTGCGTTGGGGGTGTGGAGTGGAAGAGAAAGAGGGGCCTGAGTACCTGGGTGTCTTAGTCAGTTCAGGCTGCTATACCATAGACTGGGTGGCTTGTAAACAACAAACATTTAGTTCTGACAGCTTTGGAGGCCAGAAGTCCAAGATCATGGCGCCATCAGCTTCAGTGTCTGGTGAGAACCCACTTCCTGGTTCATAGACGGCCATCTTTACGATGTGTCCTCACCAGGCAGTAGGGCCAATGGACCTTTCTAGGGTCTCTTTTAGAAGAGCACTGATCCCAGTCTGAGGGGTCCACCTTCATGACCAAATCACCTCCCACAGGCTCCACCTTCAGATACCATCACATTAGGGATTAGGATCTCAACGTATGAATTTGGAGGGTGGGGGGACACAAACATTCAGTCTACAGCAGAAAGTGACAGTCTCTTTTACTGAGATTGGGGAGACTTGTAGGTTGATCAGGTTTGGGGAGGTACAAGCCAATCAATACACACCCACCCAGAGATACCCCACACAGCTGGCATTTTACAAAATGGAACCTTCTATAAACAGGCCACCCACACATTTACGTAGCAACTGTGACTCAGGCACCTCATGGAGACTCTGCGGCCTGGAACATCCTCAAGTGCCTTCTGATCAAAACTCAGTCCACAGGGGTTTACTGTTCAGGGTGGAGTTGTCCACCGAGTTGATCTCTGTCACTCCTTACCCATCACAACATTTTACTCAGAACCCCCTCTTCCCTGTTTGAAATGATCTCTCTGCAAAGTGATAGACAAAAAGACATTTGAGACACTGGATCTTAAAAGGGGGTGGGGAAGAAGAGGGGGTGAAGCCTCAGCATCATCATTGGGTAGGGCTGACTCAGGGGGCTGCCCACCTCACCCTCACGTTTCTCCCATGGCTCTCTTGCGTGATCTGTATTGGCAGGGCCACATTATGACTTGTGGGGGCCCCTGGCACTTGATTTTCATAGGTCCCTTCCTCCATAAAAAAATATTAAAAATGATATTTTATGACTGCATTGGTATCTAGATGAATATAATGCAGGCTGGATTATATGCAATTTTTTCTTCTGATTTTAAAAGAAATTAAAGCACCTTTGTGGGCCCTTAAAAGCATCATGGGCACTAGGTGCTTTGCCCACTATGCCCAATGGAAAGTCGCCCTGTGTATATAGGAAGGAGAAGAAGGTGGGTCTGGAATAGCAATGGCTATCAGTAAACCCGGGCCCTTGTCCTGACCTCTGAACATTATCCATGAGACCTGCGGTCAGTCTCTCCACCTCTCAAGATCTCTGCCTCTTCCTCTTTTCAAGGAGGGGCGCGGCTAGACCATCTCTCAGCTACCTTCCAGCAATAACTCCCCAAGATTCTACCTGATGCATGCAGACCTCAAGCTTCATTTTTAACTCTCCTACCCCAAGGGAAGTCTCTTCCCCCAACTACAATATTAAACTTGTTTTCTTTTTCTGGATCTCCTTCTCTCATCAAATCATGCGCTGGTGTGTGCAGCCACTGACTTCCAAAAAGCGGCCATAAAACCGTAATGAGTACAGAGATACCAACGTGAAAATGACAGAGAGAAAGCCATAAACACTCAAATAAATATATAAATATAAACGAGTCCATAAACCAAAAACCCTGGAGGTATTTTAAATGCATAATGTAGCATTTATATCTCTTACTTTGCACAGCAGAACTTTCAAAGGAAATTCATTTAATTCTATTGCTCACACCCTTAACCGCCATCCAGGAGTATCGCTAATAACCAGCCTCCCTCCTGATCGAGAGTTCATTTCAGAAGCTCGTTCTTGAATTCATTATCATGCTGGAAATGAGCTGAATCGCAGCAGATGTGACCACATGACATCCCCCTGCTCCCTTCCACTTGGGTTCAGCGAGATGCCTGCCACAGCTCAGGCCCTGCCCTGCCCTGCTCTGATTATTGCAAAAGTCGTTACCTCTCAATACCTGGCCCGAGTTTAAGAAGCATGTAAGGAGTTAGCTAGAGAGCAGATTATTCTCTTTGTTGTTCTGGGCTTGATGGGCAGAGGAACACCCCACCCACATGGAGCGTGACTGTGGCCCTCCCTCTCCTAAGAGCCCATGTGGACGAGAGTACACTCGGTGTTGGCTAACACCAGGCCCTGTTCTGAGCACTTGCTTACTCATTGAATCCTCATCAGAGCCCTGAAACAAATTCAGAGCCAGCTACAGAATTTGTTGGCCCAGTGCAAAATGAAAATGGGGGGCCCTTGTTCAAAAAGCAGGGGGAAAGTACAGTTAAAGTTACTAAATTATAAGACTTTTTAAGTTTCTTTGGGTGGTTTTTTTCCTCTCCCTCTCCTGGTGCCCCCCCCCACAACCCCCCCCCCCACACACACACACACACACACACTCTCACTTCCTTGACTTGCCATGGTGTTTTTATCTGCTATTTAGTGTTGAACTTTCTGGGGCACAAGGATACCTGCCAGGTGAGTGTAGATAGATCCTCACAGGTACCCACTGAGCCCACCCTGAGACTTAGTGCACTCACAAAAGACCCACTGGCTGCCAGGTTCCCCTCCCATCAGCCATCAGACAGACTCCCCGTGCCCCAACCAGAGTGGAGGAGTTGAGCCAGGCATCACCCCTTCTGCCCCAACCAGCTTTGTATAGATGACCATCAAGGGGTTGCAACCTCTGCTCCAGGGTGCACTTGGTAACCAGAGTGGACCAAGATGCTGCTGGGTGCTTCGCCCAACCCTGACCTTCCCCATACCTGTGCACAGGCACCTGGGCATACCTGAGCACAGACGGTAGCAGCAGTGTCAGGTGAGGGGCTTGGAGGGAGAGGCTGGGCAGGGCCATGGGCACCAATAGGGAGTGAGTAGGTCAAGAACAGGGAGAGGCAGTGGGGTGCAGAACTGAGTGTGAGCCAAGGATCCCAGACTTCCTCATTCATGATCCATTGTCCTATCAGAACTCACTGAATAATTAAAGATATTGGAATTGTTAAGAACTTCAAGATGGCAATTGTAGAGCACTAAACCCCAAGCCTGGATCCCTTTTAAGCACAGGCCATATGCAATTGCACTGGTCTATTGCCCGTGAAGCTCACCCTGGGTAGATTTTACCACCATCTTCACTTTGTAGATGGGAGACCTCAGGCCCAATAATTTGCCCAAGGTCATGATGCTGGGAAGTGGAGGAAGGGGTGGGGGACATTAAGACTCAAACTCAGTCACCTGGCTCCAGAGTCTCCTTTATCGCTTCATGTGTACCTTATTCCACCAAACCTGACTGTCTCCCCTCAGAGATGTCAGCATAAGACCATGTGGTCTGATGGAAAAGGCAGAAGAGAGTATAGTATACACCCCAACCTGCCCCATCCTGCTGACTCAGCCACCAACTGGCTGTGTGACCTTGGGCAAGTCACTTCGTTTCCTGAGCTTTAGCCCAATATACCACATGGAGGCACTGTGACGAAAATACAAAACATGGGGTCATAAATGTACATTCATATAGAAGCACCAGTGTCACCTAACATATAGAAGATGCGTAGAAAAGCCATCTCCTCCTTTTCCAGGCTTTTCCCCACCTCTCTCTAGGCAACTGATCTTGGCCCGAAATGAAAGGTTGGTCTTTCCTTGAGACTCTCAGGTCCTTTCAAGAGATCAGAAGACACAAAAAAATCACTCAGATTCTGCCAAAGAATTCTCCTTTAGGATCAGCTTTTTGTTTCTTGAGGCCAGACAGCGTGTACTTCCTTGTTGTAAAATGCAGACACTCGAGTGCTTTCTCCAGAGCAAAAATTGGTTGACACTCCCCATTGATGGATTCAAACATTTTGACTGATCTCGTTCAAGTGCCCGTCAGTTTAGTCAATTGATGTCATATCAAATATCTGCCAGCACAACCAGCCAACTCAATTAGACACCTGGCCTTTTTAGTTTGCTACACTTGTTATTTCCGAAAACAAAAATAAAAAATAAAAATCAAGATAAAAATAACCTATCCATTTAGTTAGCAACTGACTAATAACTTCTATCAAAAAAAGTACATTTTCGTCAAACGACTGATTTTTTTTCACTGGATCTACTAAATCACTCCGTTGTGTGTTGGGAGGCGGCTATTGAACAAATGTGTCAGCTTGCTGAACAAGCAAGGAGGTGAATGTCAGAAAAAAAAATCATCAAAAAGATTACATCAAATGGCCACTGCTCCATCATCTACAATAACAAGGAGCAATGGAATTTTGTAAAATGTACAACCAGTAATCCCTAATCACAACAGTTCAGTGTGTCGAAGAGCATTTTTCTCTTCTTTCTAGAAATTCGCCTTCCTGTCTCTTGTTTGTTCATAATTGATAAGACAATGGGTGTGATTATCCAGAGAGTGCTGTGATTTGTATCCCAGATCGCCTATCCCCAAGCCGATGGCAGGGTCCCTGAAAACTGAGGGCTGACTGTATCGGGGTCCTTTGAATGTTGTATTATACTGATTAATTCTGAAAGGTGTGATTTCTACCCAAGTCGAAGATCATGATAAATTTAGGTCTATGTTAGACCTGAGCGACAAGGTTAAGATCAGGTTCTTTCTTTGTTAAAAGTAGAACTATTAAAGCTGGCCTTTGGTATTCTCCTCCTCTGCCTTCACTCTTTGCCCAAGCCTCAGCAGCAGACCACCTCCTCTTCCACCCCCTCCCAGGATGCCCAGACCCCTAACACTGTCCCAGAACTCTCCCCACAGGTGGAACCATTTAATAAACCAAGTCCCACGAAGGGATCTTTGACTCAATGTGCTAACTCTTTCCAGCGGTGCTTGTTTTTCAAAAGAGAATACAGGAAGAAGTCTGTGTTTAGCTCCAAGGGGTGAATCACTAATGGTATAATTTCAGATGCCAGGTAACTGGAGAGTGTCCAAGAGTCAGCAGATGTGGTTTTCACAAAATCAGGTACTATGACGAGCCATCGTGCTTAGAGCATCAGAACATACCCACTCTTGAATATATTCCTCTAGAACTAAGTGGCCCACTTGTGTCCGATTCAAATTTTCCACTGGTCAGATTTTCTCCTGGTCACAGGCATTTCTGCAACGGGATTAGCGAATTATTTATTGCTAGTCACTCACCACCTACAATTCACTTTTCCAGTTTCCCTCTGTTGCCTACACAGTGCCCCTTTGTCAATCCCTGCCATTTATCGACTGTGTTCTGATGGCCGGGGTAAGCAAATTACTTCCAGAATGACTCTGGCGCACAAAGGGCATTGCTTGCTGGGTTCTAAATGATGGAACTGGTGTGTGATCCAATTGGTCCTAATGTCAGGGGGGCAATTCACCATCATGGGGTAGCAGGTTGCCACAATCCATCCTATCGGTGACATAAGTTTCTATGGTACATAATACTTACCTTTTTTCTTTTATTCTGAGTAAAGATCAAAGCATTAAATGATTTTGATAAATATCCAGATCAAATGATTTTGCAGATAAAATACTCTGAATTTTAAAAACTGCTTCTTTAAAGCCCACTGAAAACATACTGCAAAGTAACAGTCCTGCTTCATAAATGTATTAGAAGCATCAATAACCAAGGAGTCCACCTTCTTGCATTAGGGCCAGAGGACATATACTGGCTCTAGGGCAAGTCCTTGCACAGTCTAGACCCAAGTCTATGCCTAGTTTAGTGGTCTCCAAATTCCATTATTGTGTGATTCTACCTGAAAAATATTTTTGAGCAGGCACCCCAATATGTTTGTTTTGTTACAAATTACATAATGTACTTACAACAGCCAATATGTCAAAGCACAATACACATTAGATGCAGGTTATCTTCACCGACAGCGAATGTAAATTTTTTTGAAAATAGACTTCATAACTTTGACTGTTTTTTTGGCTTAAACTTCACTATGCTAATTAGGTCGTCATTGTCTTTACTTCCTAATGCAGCTGGTGATGAGCTCATCATCAGAACTGAGGAAGTGATAGCCCCACCACTTTCTTGGGATTCAGCTGGGCTTATATTAGTCAACCTTTCTTTATAATCTGAAGCCTCTTTGCAGGAGTCTTATTAATCCACTTGTCCATTTTGTACAACTGCTTTTGCACCATGGGAGTTGCACTCTTTGCCAGAACGATAGCAGTAATAATATTAAAACAATACAAAAAAAAAGAAGAAGACACTTATCCAGGAAGTCTGGCTCCAGAGCCTGCACAGGCAGCCACCAACCTCTTCACCTCGTCATACTGACCCTCACACAGTACACAAGGTCCATACGTGACATGTGACAACTTGAAAGGTGATCTGAGCCAAGACATCTTGTGTTAAATGGTGGCAAAGCTTGACTTCCTTCTTAATTTTTAGAGAAAAATATACATAGAAGTTCTAATACTTTCTACCCTCACCCCAGTGGACTGTCTTATGTACCCCTCAGGATGATTACTGCATTTTGGGAACCACTGGTTCTCGTTCACCTTAAAATACAGCCTCTTCTGGAGAGGAGGGTAAAGAGGCCCACTGAGACCAAATCAGGCTTAATCTCCTGCCCAGGAGTTTTGACATCCTGGGGGCACTGGAAAGCATTACAGAGTCTGAAAGTAGAGATGATAAGACCTGATTTGCATTCTCACAGGATTCTGGATGCATCAAGGGAACACTCACAGTTACACAGGAGAAGTGACAAGGGTCTGACTGAGTTAAGGTTGCAGCCTTTACAGTGGACAGAAGTGGGCAGAAGATTCACAAGATAGTAAAGATTTGGTTATTAATTAAACTTGCCCAAGGTTAAACAGCTGGTAGGCAGCAGAGCTAAATTTAGATCCCAGGTCTCCTCACTCCCAACATAGTGATTTTTCTTCTGATTTGCCATGTCAGAGAACACCTGGTCCCTCTGTTTTATGCTCCCCCAGGGAGATTGGTGATCAGGAGCTGAGCCCAGACAGCAGCCTGCAGTTTCCAGCTGGGTGATGAAGGAAGGCAACAGGAAAGGAAAAGCACTGCCTTCTCCAGATGTATTTATCTTTGCGGGATCCATGAGGGGCTCCATGAGAATCTGTTTTCTGGATATTGAATCCCATATTGAAATAACACACTTCCCAGTGACAACAAACAGACACTCCAAGTAACTATTCATTCCAGTCCAGGCCTTAATAAAAACCATAATCCATCCAGCTGAAGGGCAGACAGTTGGTAGGAAGGTACCAACTTGGGGAAAAGACAAACAGGTTTTTGTAATCACTCCCACGAGGGAGCCTGCATCTTTCCTCTGGGCTGTTTGAAATCCTTCTTCCTTTATGCTAAAAAGTTACCTCCCCCCAAAATTCCTTTCTAATTACCCCTTCCCTCTTTTTTCCCCTGTCCCAATCTCCTAACACTGGTTCCTTTCTTACAGCACCTATTGTCCAGGGTTCAGTATAGAAAACAGAAACCATTACAGGTATTTTAACCAGAAAAGGATTTAATACAGAGATTTAGGGGCTTACAAACTTTGGGGCAGAGTTGTAGGAGGGAGCGCTCTAGGTCGGAGCAGAAATGAACCCTGGAACCCTACAAAACTGATCTGCCATAGGAGCCATGTTTCTGAGGCCATCCCTGAAACTACTCAGTTCAAGAACCCACCACTGTACTCCAGGACGCAGGAAGCCAGAATCAAGAAGTCACTGTAGCGACTGCCTCTCAAATCCCACAAAGCTGGTGGCTGAGCTTTGAATGACAGAAAACATCATATGTTCATGACTTTATTCTCATGAGAAAACAGCTGAAAAAGCAAGACTTCTGCTTCACTTCCACCTTCTCAATTTAGCCTAAAAGCCTGAAGTGGACAAAGCCTGATTTTCTTCTAAAATCTTACCTGTGAGGGAAGCTGAGAAATTTGACTTTTCACTTTCCAGCCTCTTGGGTATAGCAAGGTCCCCTTACTATAGAAGGAGGATTGCGCAAGCCAAGCTACAGGTTCCACCATGGGAGTTTTCCAAATAATGCATCCTACATTGTTTTTATGTATCTAACCCTCCCTCAGTTCCTGGAGGACAGGGATCATGTATTTCACATCCTTCAGGCTGCAAGCCTTGCAGATGAGAGATCCTTGCTAAGGACAGTCAAATAATGCAATGATGGAGCACCTTAACTCTTTCAGTACTTGCTTACTTTACTTTCTGATTCTGTTCCTGCATTTAAGTGTCGTCTCCACAGTAAACCTCCTTGAAGGTTTATTGGTTAGTACTTCTCAGTACTAACAGTTTATTGGTTAGCAATATTGGTTAGTATTTCTCAGGGATGTCCCCACAGAGTGAGCCACAGGGCTGGGTACATACATTCCTCAGGTAGTGGGTTGTATTTCAAAACTGATCCCCAGTCAGAGGTTTTGCCCCAAGAGATATTTCTGCCCCACGAAGCTCAACCAATAGGAAACTAATTTCCTGAAAAAGTGGGAGGTCACTGGATCTTCCTTATGTGCCCTGTCATCCCATTTTGGCAGCAGACTATCTCCAAATTGGTAAGCCAGTGCCTGTACACTGTTCTACGTGGTTTCTATGAAGATTAAATAAGATAACATACGTAGATAACAGTACCTACCACATAATAAGCATTCAATAAATATTGGTTTCTATTTTCCCCGCCCCCAAAGAATCTTTTCCTCCCTCCATAAAAAAAAAAAAAAAAAAAAAAAAAAATGTGCCTTTCTGGATTCCTGCTAAGAGACTGGCCAATCAGATCCTTGAAGAGATATTAATGGCTAATGCATTAATAACCCATTGAAGGTTAACAAATTGCTCCAAATTTAACAGTTTAAAACAACAATAAACTTTTATTTTCCTTACATTGTCTTTGGCCAGGAATCCAGGAGCAGCATAACTGGGTCATTCTGGCTTAGGGTCTCTAATGAGATAGCAATCAAGATGTCAGCCGGGGCTGCTGTCATCTGAAGGTCTGACTGGGGCTGCAGGATCCGGTCTCAACATGGCTCACTCATACAGCCGACACGTTCATGCTGGTTGTTGGCAAGAGGTCTCAGTTCCTCTCCAGGAGGAACTCCTAAGCCTGCTTCAGGGTCATCATGACACGGCAGCAGTTTCCCCCAGAGCCGGTGACCCAATAGTTCAAGGTTGAAGTGGCAGTGTCTTTGATAACCTAGCCTTAGAAGTTGCAGGCCATCATTTCTCCAACGCCCTCCTGATTTCACAGGTCAGCTCTGTGAGGACCAGGAGGCAAGGATCACGGAGGGCCACTTTGGAGGCTGGCTGCCACTCCTAATATAGTAGCTCTTCCGGCGACTGTCATAGTGATTTGGGAGAGATTTTGAATGTCTCAGTGCAAATGTGTGAGGTATCCTTCAAGATGCTTTAGTCTTTGTCAACATTTAGCTCTGGGGTGCATTCGTTAGACACTCAGGAAATATGTGAAGAATGAATAAGTTCACCCTTTGAGCAATATGTAAGCATTCCCAAACATGGAGCAACTCAGGGGATCTTGGGCCCTTGCTTTTAGGTATATATATATATGAATTGCGTGTATGTGTGTGTGTGATAAAATGTCACCCACAAAATGAAGTGCAATAAAGAACTTAGGAATGTATATGCTATGATTTAAAGTAGTGATGATTACTGAATTCCTTTATATGTAGAATATATATCATACGAGTATATAAATATATGTTCTACATATAAATATTCTTTGTTCTCTCGATATAGAAAAACATGATAACTGTGAATTACAATTAAATAGAATGAAATGATATAAACTTTAACAAACCAAAAATAAAGTAATAATAACATTAATAAAATTGACAAAAGTATAAGAAAACCAATTTCCTATTTTTCTTAGTGAGGAGGCAATCAATACTACCTAAATATGAAACCTGGAATTTTTAAAAAGTACTAAGTTCTTCATTTTTTTCCAAATAACTTTTTGGTTTTCTTAGCCTCAAAGGATTATAGAAACTAGAAATATTTCCCATGATGAATAACCATTTATCTGAAGATTAGTGGTTTCTTTAGTGTCACTTTAATTCATTTTTCTTTTGTTAAAGTCATGTAAAATTAAATCCAGTACTTTTAATTTAAAAATAATTGCTCATAAGGCATGATCCTGTTTTTAGAAAATTCTTTTTGTCTGTGCATTTCTCCTGCTGCTTGTGGATACGTATGAGCAGAAAGGACAGTTCTCCAATGTGTATGATGGCCATTTCTGCATTTGGAAACAGTAATAAGTGTATGTTCCCTTCCTATACTTTTCAGTAGTTAAGGTTTTCACAATGAATATATACACTCTTATGAACATGATAATGAGGGACTTAAAATACAAAGAATATTACTACTTGGGGGGCTACATTGTCATTTCTTTTTTTCAGCATATCCTCCCCATACTTAAATCTCACAGCCTCAGAAGTCCTTGAAGATGTTATAGATGGGTCCTCAGTTTGTAGAGGTGCACTTTCCATGCTTCTTATCCCAGTGGTCAGATTGTAGATTAATGCAGCAAAGAAAACGGGTTCAGGTCCCCAAATGAGCTATTTGTCTTCTCCCAAATCTGGGACCCCTGTCTCCACACCTAACCAGAGCTGGACCTCTTGCAGAAACAAATCACTGCTCAAATCACTGATCAGGCTTCCCTCCAGGAATTTTGATCAAATCCCACTTTTTGGTTCATAGTTGTGTGCAACAGTCTTGTGCATGAATTAGGAACATTACCAGAAAAAAAAAAAAAGCAACACAATTGATGTGACAGGACAGGCCCCAGGAGAAGAGGGATGTACTTAATCTGAAAAGCAGAAACAGGACAGGGGAACTTTTAACCACCGACTCAAAGATCTCTTAAAATTTGATCTTGGGAAAGTGATGATAGTAAAAATCTTTCTACCGAGAGGCAAGTTTTTGGTTTTCATGACTTGTTTCATCCTTGGTCTATGAGGGTTTTTCACTGAGTGCTCTGAGTGGGACAATCCCTTGTCATATAGACTTGTCCTACATATTGCAGGATATTTAGTCTCCCTGACCTTCATCCAATAAATACTAGTGGTGCCCCTCAGACCTTGGGGCAACCAAAAGAGTCTCCCCTCATTTCCACCTCCATTCCATTCACTCCTCCCCCACAATGGGAACCAGGGAAGTTCCATCCTTGGGCACTTATAGTTTGCCTTCTGGTTTCCATTAAGACAAAAAGAGCTTTTTCTTGCTCACTGTTGAATCTCCAGTGACTGGCACATAGTAGGTGCTCAACAAACACTTTTGACTGAATGAACACTATATAATACAGTATTTGTTATGGAGATGAAGCTATTGGTGTTTTAGGAAGATTAATACTTTTAAATATTTACATCATAAAAATCCACTCTCATTAAATCCCTGGTAGCTGGAGCCTTTAGAGTTTGTGAACAACCCCAGAAAAGACAGGACAGAGACACAAGTGGACACTTGTTGACATCCAGAACACTAGGCCTTCTGCATGTGGCCTTATGAGGTAGTGATCACCATCCTGCTTCACAGATGGGGAGGAATCTGTGCCCAGCGTGGCACTATGGTAAATGGCAGAGCTGGGATTTGGCTGGATTCCCAAGTCCAGAATGTCTGTGTTCCACTCTCTGTGACCATCCCAGTGGGGGTTGCTCATCAACACTCACCCTCATTTCAGATGCTCTCGAGGAAACATCTTCAGAGATTTCATAACAAGCTTAATTTATTTTCTAGGGCTATCCAGACAAATTCCATCTCTTCCGAGTCTTGGCTGTGTATACATCCATACACATATATACATAGCCTACTTATCTCTCCCATTACCTCAGTCAAGCCGCAGGGGTCAGAGGGCAGCCATCTTGGCAAATGCCTTTAGCCATTTCCAAAATCCATACATTCCTTAATACTCAAGAGATGAACCCCAAGTGGTACTGGGGGATCTGAAGAAAGCTCATTTTGCAGATCTGGTTAGGTGTGAGGGAGGAGACAGGCATGATAGAGCTGGTACTGTTAAATTCCCGTCCCCACACCCTGGTTTCCTTCTCAGATGGCTGGTCCAGGGGCCGACTGTCTCTAAGTCCAGCTGATGTGCAGGAGCCACACACAGGGCAATGAGGAAGCGTCCCAGCTCTTCTCAGGGAAAATTGTTGCTCCGTCCGTCCCAGGTTTCCCGGAAGAGGGAGCAGGAGGGGGAAGCCTTCCCAGGAATCTGTTGCCCCTTCAGAGCAGGGACAATGATTCAGAAGTCATCTGTCTCCCCGGCTCCATCGCCTCTTCACCTGGGTTTGCTTCCCTCTCAGCACATCTTACCACCAGCACTTCAACTTCTCCTACTGTGCTGAGTCTTTGTTTTCTCTTCTCTTCTCATTTATTGCTTTTCTCCTGATTCTTCCTCCATCTTCCTGTGTCCTATATATATAATTCCCCAACCCTTCCACTTTTTCTTTCGTTTCTGCAAATCCCAACTCAATTTCTCTCCTCAAATCCTTCACAAAATGTCCCTTTCTACTCCCGGCAGGGCTTTGTCTGTTCTCTCCTCTGATAGTGCCCAAACGTATCGTTAGATTACTGGTGGTTTTTACTAGTGCTCTCCATTCCTGCGTTTCCCCCACCCCCACCCCCAGCATTTCCCACTGAAGTTCATAGCAAGTCTGCATGAGGGCGCCACAACCCAGGCTTCCTAACTTTGACTCACTCCAACATGGGTCCATGTGGCCTGTCCTCCGGGGGCTGGGAAATTGCCCACCCATCTAGCTCCTCTTTATGGTCGTGTATGAGCTTACAAGGAAGGCAAAGGTGAGCATTTGACTTAGATTTCAACAGCTGAATGAGCCTCCATTTCCATAGATGGTGCTTTTTAGTTTTGAAATTGTGCATACCCTACAACTAGCTTCCTCCGGAGCATGCCATTGCTACGACCTTGAGCTGGGTGTGTGGGAAGCAGTGATTTAGATTTGACAGACGGAGACATGCTGGAAAAGACTGGAGTGTTTGCCACCTCCTTTCATCTGGAGGTAGAGGATGTAAACGGTATTTAATTAAAGTCATAAATCTAGCTTTTGTTTCATTTTGGTTTTGCTGTTTCCTAAATCTAATCTGGTCTTGCTTGTTTACTGAATGCTTTGACCACTAAGTAAAAGTTCTGAAATGAATGAAGATTATTTCCAGCCCTTCTCCCACCATGCCCCCCTCCTTTCTTGTAGCTCTGCATACCCACAGCCCACCTCTCAGCAACAGCACTGCCCAGTTAGACCCCTATTGCTGGGCTTCTCAGACCTTCATGGGCAGAGGAACCACCATGGGGTCTTGTCAAATGCAGATTCTACTTCTGGGGGTGGGGCCAACACCTGGTATTTAGAAATGTAGCTGATCTGCCCCTTGAATTGCAAGGGAGTAAACTGGATGTGGCAGGAACTGATAGACAAAGATCTAGGCCAGTCTGGGCCACACGTTAGCCTCACTGGGGAGCTTTTAACAATGCAATGACCTGGTTGTACCCCAGACCACTTCTGTCAAAACCTCTGGAGGAGGAGCCAGGCATCAGCGTTTTTTAAGGCTCCCTAGATACCGACGACTGTGTGCTGTCAGGGTGGAGGATCCCTGCTCTCTGGTTCAAAGGCAGGAGCATCCACATCCGGCTGAAGGGAAAGAGGAAAGTGCTCTGGAAACATTACTGGCCCAGTCAGCTTTCCACCAAGTCAGGCCAAAAGAGTGGCTCGGGTTTCATCATGTGCAGAAAATGGATTATAGGAGGCCAGCGTTAAGACAAGGTGACTTGGGGAAAGCCAATGTCTGTGGTGACCCCTGAGCACGTGACAGCACACTGAGAAGCGCCATCTAAAGGCCCGGAAGGTGGGACAAGTGAAATGCTACGGAGGAGAACCCAGCCCTGGTGGCTCCTGGGCTGATGCTTAAGAAAGACCTGAGATTTAACGCCAGCCCATTAAGTACCTCCCATGACCCCCATCCAACACCACCCTCATCCCCTCTAAACATCCCACTATTCTGCAGAAGCCCTTTAGTAGAGTTTTACCTCAATAAGAGACTCCAGGGACAGTGACTGCTAGGATCTGTCCCAGTGTCCGCACCCTCCCATGGACAACCCTGCCTCCCCACTCTAATCAGTGTCGCTTTTAGAAAATAAACTTCTGTGCAGAGGAAAAAAAATTATCAAGGTTTTGTTGACAAAAAAGAAGGTAGCTCAAGAGCCTAAAGGACGTGCCAAGCTAAGTCCTCGGAGAGAGGTCAAGTGCAAAACAACTACATCCCTGCCAAAGGAAGGATGGGGACACATGCCAGCCCAGGTGACACACCAGAAGCCCAGCTTTTTACCACAGTCCAGTTCCCGAAAGGAGGCATGTGTTAGTACACACGAAATCCAAAGACCAAAAACCTAAATTACATAAAGCCAGGCCCCAGGGAGAATCAAACACCTGCCAGCCCCTGGGCTCTGCATGAGAGGAAGGACAGCCTTAGGGAAGAATCCAGGACCCATAGCTGTTGGGGAAAGAGCCCAAGTCTGAGTATTAGGAGGTTGAGTTAGTCCCAGCTGCTGTGTCAACTCCCTGGGTGACTTCACGCAGGTACCCTCACTTGCCTAGGCCTATGATACAAGAAGAATAGCATCCCCCGATCTCCCTCCCCCATGATGGGATTGTTCTAGGAAACAAATGCAATTATAGAAAGGAAAGTGCTTTGTAAAGTATGAAACATTAGGTACATGAAGGTTCAAAGTAGTGCACAATTTGCAGAGTTCACAGTGTGTGTGTCTGTGCGTGAGAATGCATGTGTCTGTGAGTGTGTGTGCATGAGTGTGAGTGTGTGTGCATGTATGAATGTGTGCACGAGTGCATATGTGTGAGTGTGTGGATGATGCATGTGCATGCACGTGTGTGTGTGTGACTACTGTACTGTGAGATAGATCCTAACCACCACACAGGCCAAAGGCCAGGTAAGAGTGCCCTGGGTGGTCAGGCAGGCGCCGTGATGACAGGGCTGGGCATGAGGGCAGCATTAACGTAGATAATAGAGAACAACATACATGGAAGCCAAACCGAGCCTGAGGTAGCTGTGGGGCCGGTGGAGGCTGCCTGCCCAGAATAAGCTCACATGCGCCAGAGAACCTAGAAATCAGTTTAGGCACAGGTGGAGTCCCCCAACCCCAGGGGCAGAACCATGGGAGAGCAAGAACAGTGGCTACCTCCAGTGCTGTTTAACTTTCCTGCCCAAGCAGCCCCCGTTTATGGGGAGACTGGACACATTGTCCCCAGGTGGCATGGGGACACACCTGAAGCAGCTGCCTACAGACTCAAAATGTCTTCCCAGAAATGTTGGTTTTAAAAGAAAAAGGTTTGCATTCTACTCTTTTATAAGCCCTGTTTACTTCAATATACAACTAGTATTCTATATTTTCTCCCTATCAGGTGCAATTAGCATTCCAGAATGCTGGGTGTCACCACGCTCTGGGCCTGGGCCACCTTCAGGGGTAGCATGCCCAGTTCCAGCCCAAGCCACTCAGACATGGACACTTCGGAAGCTTTCTGAGCCGTGGCATGACCAAGTAGTGATTTAAGATAATTTGTCCATCACCAGTGGTGAGGTAGAGAGGAACTGGGGAGCCTGAAGTTGGGGAGACCAGCTGGGAGCTGGCCTGGACAGGGGAGGGCCTGACCCAGAGGGAGAAAATAGATGGATCCTGAGAGAGGTCCTGAAGGCAGATCTAATGGGTTAGTAAGTGCTGTTGTTGGGAGGTGGTGAGGCAGGGGCTCACTATATGGCACCTCAAAGGCTCATCCCAATTTAAAAGTGTCAGCAGAGAAGGGTGTGTCGCCCCCTCCAAATGTCCCTCCAAACACAAGCTAATAGCTAAGGAGGAGATCACAGGAGGTCTGGCCTCTATCCCCACCCCACTAGGCTTCCAAGCTGAGGGACAGAGCTCCCCTGCCGGGCCTGGTTAGGTTTCCAGCTGGCCCTGAGGAGAACCCAGAAACATACAGTCCCGGGCGTGCTGGCCACCAGCCATCTCGAACCCGACAGCCTGCAGATGGCCCAGGGGAGGTTGTGCTTCCTCCTGACTCCCGTCACACCCGGCCTGACCCTCTGACCCCAGTGAATCAGGCTCCTCTCAGGCCACATCAGACTCATTGTCTGGAGTTGCCAAGAAAAGCTCTTAGCCACCACTCACAAGAGACAGCACTCAGCCAACCTCTTACACAACCCAGCCCTGAGAGGGCACCTCTCACCTTAGCCCAGCTGCCAGCCAGGCCCCCTTCCTCTGTGCCCTTGCCCTATCTGTCTAGTGACCAGGCCTCTCCTGGCTTCAGCCCCTCCCTGTCCTCCCTGGGGTGTGATCCACCAGCCCATGAGCCTACTCTGTCCCCATTCCAGCACTCACTTAGCCCTGCACCATGGATCTCTCCCTTTCAGCAGCTGTCCATCCGGCTCAGGGACCAGCAGAGCCCCTGGCCCAGGGACGCAGCCTACTCAGCAAGGTTCTGTGGGGTGACATCTCTGCCTTTGATCCTGCTGTCACCATGATCCAGTAGCAGGATGGCAGACAGTCTGGGGGCTTTGTCTGGTGAGCCAAAGTGAAGGGAAATCGCGAAGTCTGCCCAAGAGAAAGGAAGGCTTAGTGAAGATCAATCTCTGAACTGCTCTCAGGTGGAGAAGGGCGTCCGTAGGTCCTGTGCTGATATGGGCAGAACTGGAAACAGCCACGGGAACAAGTCCCAGGGACTTGATGTCAGCTCCACAGATCCAAGGCTTTCTTGTTATCAGAGCTGTTCACAATGAGAACAGCCTACCCATCGGGTCATGGGCCTCCAGTCAACAGTCAGAAGCATGAAAGATGGATTCCGTCCCTGTTTGAAAGAGGACAAAGAACGTCCCTGTTGGTCCTTAGGTTGCAGAAATGTTTGGAAACTCTCCTTTTCTATCATTGCATCAGTTGCAAAGTCCTGGGTAAAATTAACCAATTCAACAAATATTTTGGAGAACCTCCTGGTCACTTTTCCTTCCACCGAGCTGCTGTGGCCTCAATAACTCAGCTGATTGGAAGATGACATCAGTTAGACCCTTTTAGATTCCCCTCCAGATGACAAGTTTGCTGGTATACTTCAACCCAATAAGCTATCGGGAGGGACAGAGCTTTGACTCTGCACTAATTCACAGCAACAACTCCAGAAACCCCTCTAATCACAGCGCCTTTCCACCCATGACAGCAGGAACGTGCCACCCAGGGCAGTCTCCCCACGTTGGCATGGGCACATTGTTTCAGGAACAGATAGTCTTTTAGAGAAAAGAGCCAGAAGAAGCGTTTAAAAATTACTGCAATAGCGTCAGAGCCATGTTTTCTAAACATTGGAAGAAGAGTTGGGGTCCAACTACAGGAACTGAGAACTCTTCACTGTCTGGCTTCAGATGCCCTAGCTTTGTTTTTTATTGCCTGCTGACACCCCTCTCCACACTCCAGCAGGGTCCACAACTGGGATTTCCTGGCACAAACCGTGTATTTTCTCAGGCATTTCCTTGGCCTGGAGTGTGCTCTCCCCCCAACCCCACCCTCTTCCTGACATGAAAGCCGGGGTCCTGTCTCTCCAACCTGGGAGGTTAGGCTGCTCTGTGCTGCTGTAGCTGCCCCTTGCTTCCCCTTGGCCATTGCATTTCCCCTCTGCTCTGAATGTCTGTTCACACCTCCCTCCCTGCCACTCTCTGCGGGCAGGGCCTGGGCCTCTCAGTTCTGCTCCTTTTGGGGTAGACCAAGGGCACACAGTAGGTACTCAACACAGTATTCTTACAAGAAGGCTGGAGGAGCCAGTTGTTTTGGGAGTCCCCTTGCAGGAACTTCTAAAGCCTGGCCTTTTGGAGAGATGTGGGGCTGATCCAAACAGCCCTTTCTGTCCACATTTCTGAGAGAGACGAGGAGGTGTGGGCAGCCAAGGAGAGCATGAGCACGCCAAGCAGATAATTATGTGTTCTTGGAAGGGGGTTTAATGGACTGGCTCAGAGCTGAGCTGGGAAGGGACTCTGAGGCCTGCTGCCTTCAGACGGGACGTGGCTCGGGCAGGGATTTCACCGTCCAGTTCTAACAAGTGGCTGACGCCTTATGGAAACTTTGGAAAAGCGTTCTGTTTGGGACCAGCCAGCTTGTACTTCATCTGGTTGCTCTAGCCATCTTTCCTTTCAATTTGGGAGCACAAGAAGAGGGGAAGCTAAAAATCACTGAGCTCCAACTATGTGCCAAGAACCAAGTCAGCAATTTCACCGTCCCAAGAATCCTACATTGCCCTATAAAAGGGGGGGAACGGAAGCCCATGCAGTCCCTACTGGCAGAGAAAAGGGTGAGGCTGGGCATCTGAGCTTCCACAGCCTGTGCTCTTTCCAGACACAGCAACCTTCTCTTTACAAGGCCATTTTCGCCGCACGTCTTAGCCCTCCCCCCAAAGCCAAAATTCCCCCGTTTGAACAGGATAAACATTCCCATGGCAAAGGAACGCTGTGTTCCCCAGAGGAGATGCAATCACGTTGTTCGTGCCGAGGCTGCGCAGGCTTATGAAACAGAACACTGGGCTGAGGGCCTGGACCCAGCTCAAGGCAGACATCCCTCCCCTGCTCCCCCCAGCTGTACCCCACAAGGCAGCTGGAGTAACAGAAGGAGAGCAGGGAGGGAAGTGGGTTTAATCTCGACTCTGCAGCAAGCCACCAATTTTTCTGGGTCTCTGCTTCCTTGTCCATCACAAGGTGGAGAGCTTGCTTCAGAACGTGTGGAAAGTGTGAGAAACAATGCTTGTTTTGCTTTCCTGCACCTTGATTTCTCCATCTGTAGTTGGGAATATTGTCTGCATACAGGAGGGAATCAAAGGTGGAAAAGGAAATACCTTTTTGGAAGGGACTTTGGAGGGTACGTTCTTTGTGTAATGATTCATCCTTTCTGTAATAAGTTAAACATATATTAAAGGCTTGTTATAAGTCAGTCTTTCTGCTGGGCTGTGCAAATACAGAAATCAACAAGGTAATAGGCCCTGTTCTTAAAGGGCTCATAACGTTTACACGTTTCATCAAGAGAAATCTAAAAATGTTTGAAATTTCATGGTTAGAAAATAATTCCTATAGATACCCATCCTCAACTGCCACCTATCACTAAATAAATAAATAAATAAATAAATAAATAAATAAATAAATAAATAAATAAAACAAAAAACAAACAAAAAAAACCACCATTTTTCCTTGATTTGATAATATACGTTGTTTTTATATTTTCACATTTCTGAAATCAGGATGCATCCTACAATTTTGATTGGCAGCATTTTCTTCTTTCTTGGTGATACACAAAATAATGATACATCTTACAGTTGATAACATCTTAGATTCAGTGAAATACATTTGGTAAAACGTTATCATTTTTCAGGACTTTTAATGAATTTCTCAGCCACTGAATTTAACACAAGGTATTTCCAGAACACTTTAGTTCATCCAGACGTATGGTGTCATGCAGATCATGTGTCTAGGTATCTCATTGCTCCTCGCTTTTCATCTCAGTGTCTTGGAAGGGATCTTCTACAAAGATCCAGCATGCTGTTTCACCTCTTGGCCACCAGAGGGAGAGAGTGCATGGAGAGGGACAGGTTTTCAGGCTCCTCGGCTTTTGCTCTCTCAAACCTTTCCTGCATGCCCCCTCTAGAGCAGTCTGAAACTCACTGGAACTCCACCTGCAGGGTCAGAATAGAGGAAAAGGCCCCTTCCAGAACAATGGCAGCCTCATTATGATGTTTGCAGACCCACGCTAAAAATCAGCTGTGGTTTAAATGAGCTCCTTCTGGGAATCAGGAGAGGTGCTAGACGTGGTAGAGTTCTGCCTCCAAAATGCAGGGCTTGTGGGCAGCCCCACACTGTTCTTAAACCACTCAAGACTCATGAGACCCCCGTGATTCGTAAAGCTCTCCAGTGAAGTGTTCCCACTCTAGCAGTTACCTGTAGCTTTCTGCCATTCCTTCCATCTACCTTCCCTCTTTTGTTCCTTTCTTCCCTCCTTCCTTCCCTCATTTAACTCTTTATTTATCGAACACCTACGATGTGCGAAGAGCTGAAAATTCAGCAGTAAACAGAGCATAGAAAGTCACTGTCCTCATGCATCTTAAGTTCCGGGGTGAGGGGTGGAGGGTAGATACTATTCAAATAAATATACAGATAAATAAATCATTGCATAGTGCAAAAAAAAAATGCTATAAGGAAAAATACTGGGTCCCCTGAGAGCATGTGACAAGAGAACACAGTGGGTGCTGGAGGGGGCATCTGGGAAGGTTTCTCTGAGACAAAGCCTGAAGGAAGAGTAGGAGTTCCCAGGTAAAGAGCGAGGGAGAGGCCTTCCAGGCAGATGAACCAGCTTTTGCAGAGGCCCTGAGATGCAAAAGCACTCAACACCTTCTAGGCACTAAAAAGAGGCCAGTGTGGAGCCCAGAGACGAGAGCCAAGAGAGACACAGGATGGACTAAAGCGTAACGGGAGCTCGCTGATGCAGACCCTAGCACATCATGTTAAAGCCATATTTTTTCATCTGTGGTCACTGAAGATATTTAAGCAAGGAACTGACGTAAGTGGATTTGAGTGTTAATATGACAACTCTGGTCTCCCTGTAAGCATGGCTTAGAGAAGAAATCTGAGAAGAAATGAGGTGTCTAATGGGGCGTTACCAGAGAAGTGGTAAGAGGTGAGGGCAGTTAAATGGTAACATTGGACGTAGAGGTGTATTTTCGAGATAGAATTACTGGATTTGGAGAATGGAGGAGAAGGGAATACTAAGTTTGACTCCTGAGATTTCTGAAGGAGCAGCTTGGAAAGTGGCGAGGACTCGTCCTGGGATGTGCCCCTTGGAGGGAAGAAGACGGGACCTGGGAAGGGAGTTACGAGTTGCTTCAGTCTATTCATTTTAAGCTACTCCTGGAATATCCACTTGCAAGGGTAAAGCAGAGAGTTAAGTCTGAGTCCAGTTCTCAAAACTGGGATGGAAATATTAGATTTTGGTGTCACAGGCATACAGATGGAAGCACAAAATCATGGCAAGAGCTGAGTTCCCCTGGGTAGGAGCATCAACGAAAAGAAAATGGCCCAGAACAAAGCTCTGCAGAAAGCACATATTACAGGAGGAGCCAGACAAGGGGAGTGTGAAGGAGCAGCCAGAGAGAGGCTTGAGTACAAAAGCTGAAGGGAGGACAGTGTGTCTAGCGGGTTGCTCACTCCAAGAAACTCCAACGAGCAGTCTAGTGACGTGGGGACTGAAGCATGTTCGGATTCACCAACATGGAGGTCTTACAAGAAGGGCAGTAGTGGTGGGAACCAGAAAAATGCCAAGCGTTAATTTGAGGATGGCAAGCATACGTTTAAAGTGAAAGTAGCCTACCCAGTTATGCACTATTTCTCTAGCAATGTTCAGTTGCTTGATGAAAGCATGGGAAAGATGGAGAGTTGGGTTACCTTGGCTGGGATTTAAATACACAATAATGAGGGAGAGAGTGAGGAGTGAGCGAGTTGAAAGAAGGAAAATGACATGAAATGGAAGTCGGTTAAGGAGGGAAGGAGAGCTAGGGACCTGGTGAAGCTAAGGGGTTGGAGGAGTCCAGATGACAGGGCTGTGTCAAAGCACGTCCTTGAGCAGCTGAGCCGGAAGTACAGGAGGTGGTGACCAGAGGAGAGAATCAGACTTTTGAGACTTCACAGTTTGTATGATAGCAAGTCCATGTGGTGATTATAGAAATGTGTGGCTAAAAAGAAGAGGTAGGTTGAGTCACTGGCGATGAGGCAAACAATGATCTGCCAAGTCAGAGAAGAGTAATGAGTTAACGTCAATGAGGTCGTCAACGCCAGGACGTGGAAGTTGCTGAAAATTATTGGAGTGGAGGTGAAGATAACTATTAGGAGCCCCTAAAATCTCACTGAATGGGAGAGTGGCCAGAAGTCAGCAGCACAGCAACAAGCAGTTAGAAAGGTGGTATACACCTCAAAGAAGAGGGGTGTCTACACAGGCAAGGTACATGGTGGTCCGGAAGCAACAGCAAGGAACAAGAATTCCTCTCATTGGGAGCAGAAGAGGAAATAGCCCAGGGAAATGGTACTGATGCAGGTATAGAAAGAGGGACATCATCCCCTCTGGACAAGAACTCTGCAATCCTTTAGCAATGTCTGCAATTGTGAGTATAAGTAGTGCTAGCACCCATGCTAGGGCTCTGCAATCACTGTCCTAAGATGTACTGTCCTGCAACTTGGGGAGGCAGCATGGAGCGATGGGCAATCCTCTAGATCCTATTGAGAGGAGGTTGTGTACAGGTCCAAAGCCACCTCTCCACAAAACAATAAAGTAAATGAAGACATAACTGATCCGGAGGAGGCTAAAGAAGAATGGCTAAGATAGATGACTGAATGGGAAGGAGAACAGTATAGCACTACCATGGGGCAGCCAGAATAAACCAGGAAACTGAGGACTTGGGCAGAAGTTGCTCCAAAAACAAACCATGGCATAAGACCTGGCCCTAGTGCTTGAGGGAAAATGAGTCCCACACAGAGCGGGAAGGATGCCAGACTTGTGCACGTGGATTCCAATAGATTATACTAGAGCTTCTTACTAGTCCTGGGGAAGGAAAAAAGAGAAGGAGCTGGAAAGAGCCCTAAGGGCAGAAGATAGAGAAGGGAGACTAGAGGTCAACTGTAAGAAATATAGGCTCCATAGCAGTTAAGAAAACAAGTTTCTCGTAGATCTCCACTCAGTTGGAAAACCCAGATCAGATCTATGTGTATGTACCAAGGGGAAAATATATGTACAGCTAACTACCACAATAAGATAGGAAAAGGAACAATATGAAAGGTAGAAAGATTATTTCAGTGATCAGAAAGAAAAGAGCGACATCTATTCTAACTGGATGGTCAGGAAAATCTTCACAGTGGAAATGGACTGTCTTCTGTACTTGGAAGAATGGGGGGATTTTGAAAAATAAAGGTCACATGGGTGGAGGAGTGGCCCCAGGCCTTTCTGGCAGCACAAGCTACTGGGACAGTAAGTCTCAGGTGTGACAGGACAGACCTTGTGCCTCCTGAGGCCTCTATCCCACCTCAGCCAAGTCCCTCTGGGTCCGATCCTGACTCAGCTGTTCTTTCCCTTTCCTTTCACCAGTTGCATGAGCAATGAGCAGCCACCCCCTGAAGGAGATGTCTGATACTCACAGCAGCCCTCTCCTGCCAGAGCCTCTTTCCAGCAGATACAAACTCTACGAGTCAGAGTTTACCAGCCCTAGCTGGCCCTCCAGCCCCCAGGATACACACCCGGCCCTGCCCCTCCTGGAAATGCCTGAAGAAAAGGTGAGGAATGTCCATCCATCCCAGGGTGTTTCCTAGGTGTGTGTGTGTTGGTGGAAGTGGGGGAGGCGAGGGGGTGAAAGATGCAGCTTTCTCAACTATGCAGAGCATGTCTTATTTACTGCCTGGAAGGGCCACTGCCCAAGAAGATTCTGCCCCTCGTCAATACATGGTCACACCGCTGATCAGTCCTCCTTGGCCTAAGAAAGAAAATATGGCTGAGTGTGCAACATGATTTTAAGGACAAATAGCGAATGTACATACTCATCATACACCAGTCTTCCAATCAGTCTCCAGAACCTTTCCCCTTAGACTTGCCTCCTTGAATTACCTGTTGTTTCCAAAAAGAAGCCCTTCAATCAAATGTCGATCTTTAGCACGCCCTGAACACAGTGGCCCAGAGGAAACCTGGCTATAGCTACTGATACAGTGAGAGGGATACAAGCTAACAACAACAAACCCTGCGGACAGGGGAGAATCTGATTTCCAGAATTGTCACAGTATATTATTTAAAACATCCAGTTTTCAACAAACAATTATGGCACATGTTAAGAAACAAGAAAGCATGGAATGAGGGAAATAAAGCAGTCAATATAAACTGTCCCTGAGGAAGCCCAGACATTGGACTTACTAGAAGAAGACTTATTTACACCTTAAATATGATCAAGGAACAACAGCAGCGAAACATGTCTACAGAACTAAAGCAAAGTATGAGAAGGATGAGGGCAATTTCTCACCAAATGGAGAATATCGATAAGGAGGACATTATAAAAAAGAAACAAGTGGAAATTCTGAAGTTAAAAAGTATAATAATAGAAATGAAAAAAAATTTTTTAGAGGAGCTCAACAGCAGATTGGAGCAGTCAGAAGAAAGAATCAGAAAGTGTAACTACAAGTCAATTGCTGGCTTGTTTTTTGTCTGATGGCTTTTCTGAACTAATTCCGGAAAGTCTGTATTCTTTGTCATTTGTAGCCACAAATGTCTCTGCTTGGTTAGCCTCATGGTCCACTAATGATTAGACACAGATTTTCTTAGATGCCTGGAGTCAATAAGCCTCCCATTCTTTATTGAAGGGATCTGTGTGCATGTTAGGGTATATCTTCAACAACGGCCCTGGTAGTATTCAACTCCACCCTAGCCTTCACTTCCTGCTTGCGTAGAGACTCAAACTCAGCCAGGTGAGAGGTTAAGATCTTGTCAGTTCTCTCTGGAGCATGCACACTGGCCTGGGCATGTGCCTGCCTTACAAATGCATGAGGCCTCCTACAGTCCCAGGAATCTGTCCAAGCTTTGTAAAACCCCTTTTGACCATCTCTTTCCCCAGTTTTCCCTTTTACGCTTTTTGATTAGCCTATTGCTTCTCCAACCACCTTAGGCACAATTTTTTTCCAGTGTTCTCACTGCTTTTATGGAGGAGAGAATTTGTGGAGGTCTTTACTCCACCGTTTTCACTGATATCCTCAAGACATTTAAGATTTGACACAGGAAGGAGGTTGGAGAAATCTGT
Source organism: Rhinolophus sinicus (assembly GCF_036562045.2). Classification (NCBI taxonomy): domain Eukaryota; kingdom Metazoa; phylum Chordata; class Mammalia; order Chiroptera; family Rhinolophidae; genus Rhinolophus; species Rhinolophus sinicus. Next base: position 22,531,562 of record NC_133758.1, on the reverse strand, counting down.
ATACCATCGATGTACAATAAAAATATAATGGGAGCCACATATGTACGTTTCAATGTGTATGAACCACAGTTTTAAAAAGTAAAAAGAAGTAAGTGAAACTGATTTTAACAATATATTTTATTTAGCCTAATTTATATCAATATACATTATTATTTCAATATATAATCAATATAAAGTATCATTGAGATAGTTTACACATTCTTTTTTTATACCATGTCTTTAAAATTCACTTAGAGCACATCTCAATTCAGACTAGCCCCATTTCAAGTGCTCAATAGCTACACGTCCCATTGGCTTCCATGCTGGACGGCAGAACTTTAGAGCAAGGAGTCCTGACTAAGCAGTCCACAGATAGAATTGAGGTCAGTGTGACCTTAGATGAGTAGGATAATTTATCTTTATTTTCACTAACCTCCAGTGAACTTTAGCTTTTACTTCAGTTATAAATATAGTCAATGAAAAGCAGTTATATTAGTAGTACCTGGATTTTTGTCATTGTCACAGGTTGGGTCCCCCTAGGAAGCTGACTTGAAGATGGAAATTTGCATGTAAGAAGTTTACTGGGGAACGCCATTGAGACCAATAGTTGTAGAGAAGTAAGGCAACAGGATTAGGCCGAGAAAGTTGAGCGGTGATACAATCGCAATAAAGACCTCAGCTGATCCTATGGTGAGCCATGGAGGTGGGATGGCTCCACAGAACCGTCCTGAGTTGGAGTGAAGAGGCTCCATATATTCACTCATCACTACTTTGAAATTGTAGTAGCTGTTGGCTCTATCGCACCTATACGTGCATTGCCATCTTTTTAGATACTGTGATCATTGCATTTCAATATAATGGGTTTTCTTTGTAATCCTATTTATTTTATTCATTTACAAACAGTATTCTGGAAAGAAGTCCATAGGCTTTCCAAACTGCCAAAAAGGGATCCATGGCACAAAGGGTTAAGAAACCCTGCTGTGAAGGATGGATAATAATCCTGGGAAGAGCAGGCACTCTAGGTAGCATTAGACAATGGATATGTGTCAGGATGGTTTATATCAAAAAAAACTGACAACCTTCTTTATCCCCAAATGTCCCTGCTCTCAAAAATCTATATTATTTGATATTTTGTCATGGCTTCTCCTGAAAGGATCTCCGGTCATCCAATGAAGAGAGCCACATTGTGAAAATTGAAAAACCCAATGAAAAGAGTAAAAGAAGAGAAAGCGGAGCAGCCCACCGGGGCTCTGCAGGCCAGGGCGGCATCAGTCTCTTCCAAGCCGTGGGCTACCTCACGGGCGAGATGAAGGAGTGCAGGAGCTGGCTGAAAGGTAGGCAAAGGCCCTCGGGGAAGAAGCAGCCAGGCCAGGCCAGGGAGATAGCCCGCCTTCGGCCATGGACTGAGAAAGCTACCCGTTCACTCACCCATGGTGAGGGTTCCCACAGTTGGGGTGCTCCAGCCCTGAGTTGACTTTGGGTGGGCATGATATACCCTACTAACCTGGAATTCCCATAGTTTCAGAATCAGATGCATCTCTCTAAGTTTAGTTCTTTGCAGATTCTTCATTTCTATGTGGAATAGATATAGGACAACCATTTAGCAAAATATAAACCACTTTCCAAACAAGTTGAATGGTCATTCCTTCACTTTTCCATAACCATTTATTATGTGCCAAGAAAACATTGGCATCACCCTCCCCAATGTTCCAGGGTTCTTTCCTTAGTCTTCCTTCTCCTCATTTCCCTAAACTAAAGGCTCCAACAAACGCCCCTCACCTCCCTGTCCCCACTTGCCCCTACCTGTGCAGGCTGTCCTGGAAACCGAAGCAGAGAATGACACAGAATGCTATGTCCCCTCTTCTACATCTTGCTAACCCCTGAGTCCTGACTCAATACTGTTGTTCACAGCTGGGCTAAAATGATTTCTGTCCCAGCTTCATTTCTCCAGACTACTGTCTTTGCTGCTCAGATACCAGCCCTCAACTGGGTAATACAGCACTACACAAAAAGAGTTTCCTTCCCGCTCCACCCTTTCCCTTGGACCAATAAAGTTTCCCTTGGAATGGTCCTGGGGCTTCCTTGCCAGCCAAGCTAATGGTTGGGATGGCATTAAGTTGGTCTCAGCACAGTGCCTCAGTCTGTAAGGCAAAACTAACACCTACTGCAGACTGATGGCTGGGCCACTCAGAGACGGGCTGGGTGCCAGGCCAAATGAGGGAAAATATCCTGGCTCATGCATCCCTGTCTTTGTTGCCACGCCAAGCAGGGGTCCCGCAGGGAAGCACCGGATGGACCCTGCTGATGGCTCTGCCTGTCTTTTCAGATAAGCCGCTGGCCCTCCAGTTCACAGACTGGGTCCTGAGGGGGACTGCTCAGGTAATGTTTGTCAACAACCCTCTCAGCGGATTCATCATCTTCATAGGACTTCTGATCCAGAATCCCTGGTGGACGATTGCTGGGGGCCTGGGGACAGTAGTCTCGACCTTAACTGCCCTCGCCTTGAGCCAGGACAGGTGGGTCTCTCTCTATGTTGGTCTTGTGTCTTGGGGCAGACCAGTTTAGAGGTGTTTACTCAAGTGGTCAGCCAACCTTCTCCTATCAGCCAGCCCAAGGTCTCCTGAGTATCAACTTTGGACAGGTCCATGGAGGTCCTTACAGAATTAAACTACTATGCTCACAGCAAATGAAAGTACCAGGCTCCATTTGACTATGGAGCCTTCTAGAAACACTCCCTCAAAGGCAGGTGCAGAGGAACACTTAAGCAATTCTTCCCTCATGGAGCTTACAATATCGCTGAGAGGGATAAGACTAACAGGCAAGAAATGTCTCTGAATAATTCAAGACAGTACGTAATGGAGAGTTCGGAGACGGCAGACATCACTAAGTGTTGGGAAGATTACAGAGGGCTGTCTTTGAACTAGAAACAGTGGATATGGGAGAGAAGAAGGAGGCCAGAGGAGGGGTGGGGAGCAGTGCTGAGGTGGCACAGAGGAAGGGGAACAAGCAGGAACTCTGGGAGGCATGGAGGCAGGCTTGGGGGAGGGCCAGCCCTGCATTGGTGGCTGGCTACAAAGTCCAGTAACAATAACTAACATTTTATAGAACTGGACTATTTCCTCTGACTTTACCATATGTTATTCCAGTAATTCCCAAACTTTCTTGACAGCCAGAATCAATCACTGGGGTAATTGTCAAGGAAAGTAACTTCTCAGTCCCACCCACTGCCCCTCCCCACAGAGATATTGTGATGCAGTGGATGTAGAAGGGCATGTTTTAAATAAGATCCTTCTGGGCGCCTCTAAAGGTCAGAGAAGTTTGGGAATGCCCATATTCTTAGTGTTTTGTTTTGTTGTTTTGTTTTCCATTTGGGAGTCACCAACCCAACTGTGGATCATAAACTAATTGTCAACATCATTTAAAAAAATTAACATAATAGAATAGAAACATTAAAGTAATCCATATGGAGTACACATAAATATTATGTTGTGAAATTTCTGTTTCATTTGTGTTGGTGCGTGTGTATGTGTGATTCTTACCACCACCTCACAAGGCAGACAGTGAAGGTAAGACGGTAAGAGGGTGCACATTTTGCATGTGAGAAAAAGGAGACTGGGAGGGTAAGTTGGTCACCTAAGGTGCCACAGCCAGTGGGTGGCAGGGCTTGAGCTTAGACGTGTGGCCTGCATATTCTAGGCTGGCAGTCAGTGCTCTGTCAAGTGGAAAGATAGGCAACATAGCCAGTTGTCCCATGGTAAACCGAGAGTAACGAGAGTTATCAAAGTTAGTTGTGTTGCAAACAACATCGCACTCCTCCAGGTCCACCTGACATTCTGGATTCCACCGAGGCGAATGCATGGGTCAGCTTGTCTCCATGGAAAGCTGCTCATGTATCTCTAAGGTGGCCTTGGGTGACCACTCTGATTCTAGCTAGCTGGGCGGCCATCAGTGGTCGGAAAAATGAGAAGCTGAATTGTTCTGGGTGCAGGTCTGGTGGGATGAGATTTTGTATCGCTGTTTCCTTCAGTGGGTTCCCAGTTCCTTGCTCCCACTTGCTTATAATTGTCTGGGCAGCTGGCATAGAATTGGCCCCCTGACAGGATCAACTCTTGTCTTACTGCCTCATAAACATTTGCTAAAACTTACCGGGCGTAAACTCTGTCCAGCCCATGCCTCCTTATCTTTCTGACCTCGAGCAGGCACTTCCCCTCTCTACCCTATTGTCCTCATCTATAAGATCCATCCATGGTTCACCTTTTAAGAGCCCACGTCACTTCCTGCTCTGACAATCTGATTCTCTGATTTTCCTCCTGACCATAAGCTACTGATAAACGCACTAAGCCATTCAAACAGTCACTTCACAGACTACAGTATTATCAGGGGAGACAAGTGCCAACCCTGCCTAATCCTTAGAAAGATATTGATTAACAACTTAAGACAAATTCGCATCAGATAAAGACCCAACCCCTCAACTTGGTTTCCACAGCCTTCTCTGATGGATCCCCCCTACCTACCACTCAACATCCCACTCGTTCCCCGTTGAGCACTTGTGCTTCTGTCCATCTAATCCTATCATTCCTTCAAATCCCTCCTCCTCTAGAGCGCCAACCCCAATTGCCCCAGTGTACTCTGATCCTTTCTCTCTAAACAACCACAGAACATGCTCCATTACTAGACTGAACTGTGTTCTAATCACTTTCTGAGTCTTCTCTCCCTGGCTGTTTTACACATGTTCAGGACGAGAAGTCCAGTGCAAATGTTCCATATTCCACTCTAGTGCCTACAAAAGATTTGAGCTTCATTGCTGGTAGGTCAGTACCATGTTCTATACCACTGGCTCAAAGCTGTAGGCACCCTGCTCTACATCCATACACACACAGCCTTCCAAAGAGCCATGACTTCACTCTCCGCCATGAACCACTGACACAGCTGCATATCCTAGTCAAAACTCCCCCACCGCACCGCCACCCCCTCCTCCAGCACTCCAAGCCCACTACCCCTCCCCCACTAGTCTGGAGACTGTACTTGCCAGATAGTAGCTCAAGGTCAGTGACACTGATGTGGCAGTGTCCTGATGGAATGTGATCCTAATGAAGATCTTTTTCACATAGGGTTTGAGCCTAATTTTATATTTTTGATGGTCAGAGCAGGGACACAAATGGGAAAATACAGAGAAAAAGCAAACACACTTTTAAAAAAAAAAAATGATTTTCTCAAAACCCGGGTGTCTGCTCCTCGGGTAGTTACTCTGGTCCCAAGGGGATTCCTTCCCAGGCCCCTGCCTGTCTGCAGCTGCCCAATATCTTCCTGGCCTCCATCCCCACCCAGCCCCATCTCTGACACACACACACACACACACACACACACATACACAGACGTGCATACTCGTGTGCACACACAACTTCCCGGTGTCATACCTCAGGTTTCCGTTAGATTTCCCTCTAGACGTAGCAATCTGAAACTCCTGTAAGAAGCAAAGCGGAGCTTAGACACAGAGAAGACAAAAGTGCATAATTTAATTCTGGATGAACACAGGTAATTAAGGTGTGTGTGTGTGTGTGTGTGATCTAGGAAGGTGTTGGAAGCTATGTGATTGCCCAACATTCACCGAATAAACTGACTTGTTCTTGTGAGTAGCAGGAGGGAGGGACCACGAAATTCAGATCCAGAGTAACTCTGTCTCCCCCCAGGTCGGCCATTGCCTCAGGCCTCCATGGCTACAACGGGATGCTGGTGGGATTGCTGATGGCCGTGTTCTCCGAGAAGTTAGACTACTACTGGTGGCTTCTGTTTCCTGTGACCTTCACAGCCATGGCCTGGTGAGACCTCCTTTCTGCTCACAGACCCACAGGGTTCCAACATGATGATGGCTTACACCGGGTGGGGACATGCCCTGTCCTGGGGCCCAGTGTCTTCATAGGCAGACTAGTTTGTCTCAAAAGACACGGTGGAAGTCCATGAGATCAGCTGCAACCCAAGGGGATTGCTTTTGAATTCAGAATGGCAGGGACCCTTTAAAGCAGCAAAGCACCACATGTTTTTTATTGTGCTGATATTCTTCCTTGAAGGATAGGCTTCGTAAGAAAGACTAACATTTATGGAATATTTCCTACATGCACAGTGCTAAGTAAGCTAGGGCTACCGTGTTTCCCCGAAAATAAGACCTAGCAGGACCATCAGCTCTACTGCGTCTTTTGGAGCAAAAACTAATGTAAGACCCGGTCTTATTTTGCTATAATATAAGACCCATTATTATATTATAGTAAAATAAGACCGGGTCTTACATTAATTTTTGCTCCAAAAGACGCTTTAGAGCTGATGGCACGGCTAGGATTTCTTTTTAGGGAAACACGATATTATTGGCGCCAATTTATAGAAGGGAAGACTGAGGCATGCAGAGGTTAATAACTTGTCCCCTGGTCATACTCTGTAAAAGTCCTTGATGCTGCCATTCTGGACTCAGAACCTGCACTATTAAACTCCAGGCTATATGGGAACCATCGATCCTGTGGCCCAACCAAGATCCAAAAGCTGAAACCTGGCTTGTGAGAGAGGCAGAGAGCTTTCTTGGAACAGAACATCTATATCTAAAGCAGAGAGTCTTTGAGAAGCATCAGTTGAGATGTTGTTGTGCAATCACCTCATTTTGCAGAAGGAATAAAAAAGCAAGATGGAAGGATCGTAAGAACAAATGTTCACTGAGTGAAGGGTGTGCCAGGCCTTTTACTCATATGAGCCTTAGCTCACTTGAATTTGTAGCAGGTCTGTCGTGTCTGAGGGGTACCTGTGGCATGGCCATGTCACACAGTGACAGGAAGCCGAGGCCCTCATCCCTTGTGCTCACCTCCCCTCAGACATGCTGAGTGGTTTTTAACATCTCTAAGAAGTAAATGTCTTTCTTTGGTTTCGAAGTCTGGAGTTATTAAAAGCAGTTAGTTTAATTTAGTTTAAGTATTATTCCATTACTTTTTACTAGTACCTGCAAATAAATTACTACATTAAGCATTCTGGGCAATTTATGTTTCTTCTTAGGCTTTCTTTCTTTCTTTATCTGTCAGGACAAACAGCTAAAACAGTCATTTCTGTGGAGATTTCCTTAATGTCCCCCACACCCACCACCCACCCCCTATGCGAGGAGTAGGAGAACGTGTCTTCATTTGCATACATGTGGTTTATAACTACATAGATGAAGCCCGAGGCACAGCTCCTCAGCTGCAATGCACTGGGTGATGGTTTGTCTCCAGCACTCCCACCCCCACCCACTTCCCAATTTTAAAGACTAAACACCACGGAGCACCCTATTCTGGGCTGAGCTGTGTCCTACAACGTTAATTGTTCATGAATCTCATGTAGTCCTTGAAATCCAACCCACAGGGTAAGTATTGATAGTGGTTTTTTCCAGGTTTATCCAACAAACAAATATTTGCTGAGTGCCTGCTATGTGCAGGGAATATTCAGAATGCTGGGGGGTCATTGTGAACAAGCGAAGGTCTCTATCCCCTTAGAGCTTACATTCTTCTTGGCAAAGATAGATCATTTCACGATGTGATAAGTACTTTGAGGAAAGAAAAATGGGGCAAATGGGACAGGGAGTGATTCCAGACATGGGTGGTCAGGAAGGTCACTTTGCAGAGGGGATATTTGACCTAGGTTATATATAAGAAGGCATCTGCCATCTGAAGATCTGGGTGAAGGAAAAAGACCCCACCTGGAGAAGTGTGATGTGTTCAGGAAATAAGACCAGTGGGGCACAAGCCCTGAATGGAGGAGGAGTGGCAGGAAGTGAGGGCAGAAGTGGACAAGGGCCAGACCCTGTACACCTTGTAGATCCAATAAGCCTCTTGATTTTGATTACAACTCTAATGAGAAGCAGTGAAAGGGTTTTAAGCAGAGGAGTGATAAGATATGGTTTAAATTTAAATAAAGCACTCCGCTTGCAGTGTAGAGAGTGGATTTTAACTGGAGCAAGAGTGGAAGCTGGCGGCACAGTAAGGAGGGTGCTGCAATAACCCACGAGGGATGCGAGTGGTTTGGACTAGGGTGATATCCAGGAAGGTGGTGAGAAAGGGTTGGGCTTGCATATATTGTAAGGAAGGTAGAGGCAACAGGACTTCCTGAGAGGCTGTGAAATGGGATAGGGGTGAGGAAAGAAGACACAGATACTCCCTCCTATAATTTGCCTGAGCTCCTGGATTGATAGAGAAGACCAAAAAAAAAAGAAAAAAATTTAAAACAAAGAACAGGTTGGTGGCAGGAGACAGGATGCAAATTGAGGGTTCTGTTTGGACATATTACACTTCAGAATTCCAAGCAGAGATGTTGAGTAGGTTACTGTATGTGCAAATCTGGAATTTAGTGATAGCATCAAGATTTGAAGGCAGAAGCATATAGAAGATATTTTTTGTCCATGAGACTAAAGATACTACCCAGAAAGAGAAGATTAAAAAGAGAGAGAGAGAGAGCAAGAACCCAAGAGAGAGCCATAGGATCTTCTAATATTTAGATGTCTGGCAGAAGAGGGGAAGAACCACTGAACGAGAGTTGAGAAGTAGCAGCTGGAGAAGCAGAAAGGAAACTAAGAATGTGCAGTGGTGTGGCAGCCCAGACAGAAGGCTCCAATGTCAAATGAAGGAGGCAGGGAGTGACCATGGCTTTGGCAAAATAGATGTCATTGATGAACTGGACAAGAGCCATCTCCATGGCATGGGGAGAACACATACCTGATTAGAGTGGGTTTAGGAAAGAATGAGAGTAGAATGCTGGGCACTAGCAAAGTTAGACAATACCTTTGAGGAGCATTGCTGTGAAGGGAAGCAGAGAAATGGGGCAACAGCAGGAGCAGACATCGGATTAAAGGAGGAGCATTTTTAAAGGTAGAAGATCCTAGAATATGTTTGTATACTTATGAGAATGGCCCAGAGAAAAAGGAGAGATTGAAGCTGCAGGAGAGAGGGAAGAGAATTGCAGGAGTGACATCCTTAAGACAGATTGAGTCCCAAAGCACAGGGAAAATAACTGACCTGATAAAGGAACAGGGATACTTCCATTATATGAAAAAGGCAGACAGACAGAGTACGTGGGAACAAGGTAGTCAGAGTACGGATCTGACAGTTGGAAAAATGAAGTAGTTTTCATCTTGTCATTTCTATTTTCTTGAAGTAAAGCAAAGAGGTTAGCTGACACTAAAAGGGACACCGACGTGAAGATTTAAGGAGAAAGGAGAAAAGGTGAAATAGTTGTCTCAACAAGTTAGAGTTAACTTGCTAGGGATGTGTAGTAGGGTTTTCAGGCAGTCTTAAATGCCCAGTTGAAATTCGTGGTCATTAATAAAAGTAGACCAATCAACCAGATCATGTGATTTCATGTTTTGTCCTTCAGCTCACTGAGTATGGAAAAAGTAGGGTATTAGGTGTCTAGGGTGTTTGATCCCTTCAGAAGAAAACCAGCTAAGAAAGATGAATTACCTACTATTGCTCACTCAGCCTGTAAGCGTAAGCGTTAGGATTTGCACCCAGCTCCATCTGTCTCCAGAATTTGTGCTCTTCCCAAAGAAAAGGTCCAGGAGAAAGAGAACACACACAACTCAAGGTTTCATTTTCACACGGTGCTTCTCCGAGTAGCTCAAAGTACTTTGGCTGAATCCAAGCTTGCGTATTACCAGCTGCCGCCTCCTAAAAGGTCAGATTTCTAAAATCTGATATTGATATGTGACATTTTGTAAGAATTACATTTTGTTTCGTTTTCTTGGTTTAAGAAACAAGGAAATATTTCAATTATTTTATAAAGTTGCTATTCAAAACCAGTTATAATGATTTGAAAATGTGTTTCTCGAAGGTACAGACTTAAACACCTTATTCCCAATCCCAGATCAATGGATCACAGAGTTCAGCAGAGCCAAGGAGAGGGGATGTTGGATGGCACAAAGCTGGTGAGACTGTGTAGACCTAAGAATGATCACAGTAATAAACCCTTTGTCTCTTCCATCTTCAGCCCAGTTCTCTCTAGTGCCTTGAATTCCATCTTCAGCAAGTGGGACCTCCCAGTCTTCACGCTGCCCTTCAACATCGCGGTGACCCTGTACCTGGCAGCCACGGGCCACTACAACCTCTTCTTCCCCACGACACTGGTGGAGCCCGTGTCTTCAGTGCCCAACATCACCTGGACAGAGATTGAAGTGCCCTTGGTAAGTTACCCAATGGCAGATGAGTTGGGACCCCCTGATCCTACCGTGGGCATCTCGCTAACAGGTGCATTACCCAGGTTCTCAGGTTCTCTAGATGCATCTCCATCAGATGATGGGTCTTAGTGGAGAAGAGGACAGGAAAGGGTGGCTGCCACCGCCATGTGTTCTTTCAACAAACCTTTAGTGAAGACCTACTATGTGCCAAGCATTGTATCAGACACTGGGAATATATGGGGACAACCACTCCCCTGCTTTCATGAGGCTTACCCTCTACACAGAAAAATATATAATAAATAAGAGTAGAGGTAAGTGTTAAGTTGACAATACAGAATGGTGGGATTGAGAGGAAAATATTGCATAAAATGGATAGTTGAATGAAGGGGCAAGACACTAAAATAAAAATTTTAAATTAGGGTTTTAAAAATTTTATCAATAGAAGATTGGGTGAATTTTCATGTGCTTTCCATGTCAATGGTTCTCAAGCGGGGGTGCTTCTGCCCTCCCGGGGATAATATCTGCAGATATATTTCAGTTGTCATGACTGGAGTGTGGGAGTGCCACTGGCATCTATTGAGTAGATGCCAGGGGTGCTGCTAAAGATTCTACAATGTACAGGGCAGGCCCCTCCCCATAACAAAGAACTGTCCACTCTAAAATGTCAGGAACACCAAACTTGAGAAACCCTGCTTTATATCCTACTATCACAAATGTATTTATTCATTTATTCTACTGATCTCTAGACATCAGAGATAAAGGGATATCATACAAATTGAATGTAAGATTCAATATATAGAACTGTAAAACTTTGGTCATGTTAACGAACCTAGAGATAGCTAACAGCTAACACGAAAGCAAGTTTAATACGTATCAGATGCTGTTCCAAGACCTTAACTTATTAGCTCATTTAACGCTCATAATAGCTCCATATTGTAAGTACTATCATTATCCCCATTTTAGAGATGAGAAAACCAAGGCACAGAGAAGGGTACTTGCCCAAGGTCAAACTGCAGCTTGTGCCTGAGCTTAAAACCCAGGCAGCCTGACGCAACACCCAAGCTTTGAACCACCACCCCCTTAGTCCATGGCAGGACCTGCACCCCATTATTAGGTACCTTTACATGTTGGAATGTTCTTTACATTCCTCAGAATGAGCCCTTTATTTTTCACCCATTGGTTCTAGCTGTCCTTTTTAGCATGATTCAGAATACTATTTCCATGATCTCCTTTTGAATATTTGACAACCTAACCTAAGTCCTCAAATATCGTTCATGCAATCTGATTTCCGAGCCCAGCCCTCACCTCTCAGCCATGCCCGTTGTCTAGATGCGCTTACACCTCAGTGTGGCCCTGCTGCTGGGTGCTCAGTCCCAGGGCCACTGCTCTGGAGTGGGGTGGACAGCGCATGTCCTCCAGGGAGAGGCACACTGTAAACCTAAACCTATCAGAAAAGGAAAGTCTCCCCTGCTCCTAATGGCAAACGCTATTGCCAATAGCACAAACACTTTTTACGTTTTTTGTCTTTTTAAAGTTTTGTCTGGGGCTGATGCTGCAGTGGGATTGGAGACAGGGCGAGAGTCTAAATACAAGAAAATAGAGAAGACAGAGCCCTGCATTGAAGGGAAAGCACACGCTCTCCACTGGAAGATGGCTGGGTAGGAGCAAGGATAAAACTCTGACTTTGATAAAATAGTCCGTGATCAGCCATCTGGAAATTAAGCACACACTGCCTTTGGGGCACAGACCCTTTGTCGCTGATCCCTACCCGTGAGACATGGTCTGAATGACAGCGGCAGTGACAGATGGCATTGCCAGAGAGACAGGCACCCCAGCCATCCTGCTCTGTGGGGCTGTCCAGTCCAGCCCTGAGGGGACCAGAGTGGAGAGGGCCACAGAGAAGAGGTATCTCTTGCTCATTTTCAAAATCAACAAGTAGTAAGTGGTAGGACCCAAATCTGCACCCCCTGAGGCCCAAGCTCCCCCTCTGGACCCCCCACCCCACCACCACTCTGACAACAGGCTCCTTCTCTTCCACAATATCCAGATCTGAGTGTTGAAGAATCAAGGCCATTTCCCTCTTTCTCTTTAACACCATGAGGGGAGTGACGTCCTTTTTGTTGAACCCTCCTATTGTTCCTTGAGGATTATCCAGAGTGTGAGGAGGCTGGTACTCAGTAAATTTCCACTGCACACCTGGCTGCCTTCACTCTGGGGTGTCGGCCGTGGCCCAGAGAGCAGTGTGGAGGGGGAGGGCAAGCCGCCCCAGAGCCACACTTCATCAGGCTAAAATATGGATCCCTGTGGAGGAAGCTTCATTCTAAACCCAGGCTCCATTCCAAGGCAGCTTGTTCCCTCATTCCTCTCATTCTTGACTGCTTGGGCTTAAAACCCTGTGTTCCCAGATGGGAAGGTGGGAGCTGGATTCCCCTCAGCGGCCTGCATTCCTCAGACTTTGGGAAGTTGTGGAATATTTATTGAGTAGATTTCCAGCCTGTTCCCCACACTTAAGCTGAGTTCCCTAGATTGGTGCAAAGTATTTTCTGGGTTCCTTTAAATGAGACAGAGCCCCCACCCTGCCATTCCTTGTATTAATTTATTGGCTCTGGCCCCAATAGTGCTTGGTTAGTAACAGGCCTCCCATTCGGAGACAAGAGTGGACAAAGCTTAAAATCTCTCTGGCACGCCTCAGACAAAGAAAGCATATTAATTTCAGAGTCCAATCAAGGTAGAAAGTACAAAAGTTCATCAAAGAGAAGGGCAGTTAACTCCCAATATCTAGATTATTTCTAACTAATCTATCAGTCCCCAAACTCTGTTGCGCATTAGAATCCCCTGGGGCATCAGTCATGATCCCTACCAGTTAAATCAGAGTGTCTGGGCATCAACATTTTTTTTTTTATAGCTCTTCAGATGATTCCAGTGTATACAAAGTTTGGAAACCACTGAGCTAATCAATACCTAGTTATGAAGCACCTATTATGTGCCCCGTCATAAAGAAGCCATGTCCTCAAAAAGGTCGTATGACCTGGTAATAGAAAAAAGAGTTTGCAGAGTTTTAACGCTGCTAGAGCATCAGCCTCCTCATGTTACAGAGGAGAGCATCAGAGTCCAGCATGAGGAGGTGACACGCCTATGGACACACAAGGACCTTGTGCAGAGCCCCCCTGAAAGCTGGAACCCTTGGCCCTCAGGCCAGGGCTGTCCCTACCCTGCCAATCTTCCTCCTTCACTTTTTGCCCCCAAGGACAGCCAAAATGTGGATAATTCAGCTTGAGCAGAAAAAGGCCATCTGACATCACTGCCAATTAATCATCTCCAATTCCAACATGACCAAATACTGTTCAGGCTCAGGCACGGTTGGGCTCCATGCTTTTCTCCAGCCGTTCTTCACATTACCTTTCTTCAATGCTAAGCACTCCTTGAAGCCGAGCAAGTGCCTCCTCTCCTTCCTGGAGTCCCGTAACCCCCAGGACAGCACTGCATGTGCAGCAGCCACCAACAGACCAGGGGTTCAAGCTCAGAGGCCGTAGCCTGAGCTTAGCCACCAACAAGATGGGTGACCTTCGGTCAATCATCCATAAGAATGGCCTAGAATATTTCCAATATTCCTGGAATATTTCTAGGATTTCAGAAGGTCTAGAGGAGTCCCCTAGTGCCTTGAAACCCCCCAATGGCAGTCTAGACAGGAGGTGTCCCCTCAAAGCAGAAGCCACATGTCACTCATAAGCTCCCTGCCGGGCCTCTGTGTTGGGGGGCCCTGCTTGGCTTTGCATGAGGGATGCCCAGATGCCTGCCAGGTGGTGAAGTGAGGAGCTATTTGTTCCAGCTCATGCCCTCCCGTCTTCTCGCACACGCTGGAGGGCACAGCCACCCCCCTGTTCCACTCCATTACCTGCCCCACCACCCCAGGCATGGCTCAGTGCTGGCCCTGAGGCCTGGTCTCTGCATGATCAGCCCACACCCCAGTAACCTGGATTTTGTTGATTTTGTAGCTGCTACAAGCCATCCCTGTCGGGGTCGGCCAGGTGTACGGCTGTGACAATCCCTGGACGGGCGGTGTGTTCCTGGTGGCTCTGTTCATCTGCTCACCACTCATCTGCTTGCACGCAGCCATTGGCTCCATCGTGGGGATGCTGGCAGGTAGGACAGGGCCCCTCTCAGCGAGGACAATTTTCCTGAGGTCAGTCTCCCCCGCACACAGCAAATATTCCAGACTTACTGTCTTCACTGGAATTTTTAAGCACTATCAGGGTTAGGGACTTACTTTTCCCTTTCTTGACTCTCCAAAGGCAGCAGATTTTAGTAGCAGGACGTGTGGAGAGATGCAAGGGAGATGAAGACAGGTTGGCCTGCAAACTGAGCCCCTAGGAACTGAGGGGGGTGGGAGAAGGGGGTGAGGGACAGTAGCAGACCAGGCTGGGGCATAAGTGACCCGACACTTTGAAATTTAGAGTAAGCTAGAAGAAAAAAATTTCTGCAAAAATTGGATTGCCATTTGACAAATGTGATTTAATATTTCTGCATATATGTAGATGTATGTACACACATTTATATAGGCATATGAGAATACAGAGTAAGAAATTAGAGTTGGGGGAATTGGGAACAGGAGCCTGTTGACTTATTTCAGTATTTTTCAAAAATGTCTTGGAATCAGAACTTTAAAAAAAAATTATTTGGAAATAATTTCAAACATCAAAAAAAATTACAAAAATGAAGGTAGCACAAGAGGCCCCCATAAATTCTTTACCCAGATTCACCTATTGTTCACATCCTACCCCATTTGTTGGATCATTTCTCTATCTCCATATACCTACATGTGTACAGACATGCTTTTTCTCCACCTATTTGAAGCAGAATGTTTTCAATTGACATCTTTCTTGCTAAAAATGCTGCTGCTCTGGCCTGTGGAGTTGGGAGGGGCTGGAGTCCCCCCAGCCTGGCCTCCCATCACCCGGGAAGTACTCATAGCTCTGTAAAATCTTTGAAAAACAGTTTGGAAACCACCGCTGTCTTCCCACTGGTGGTTTCCTAAGACCAGACACCATTGGTAGAGGCTCCTTTGATGGGTAGGGTAGTGGGTGTGAGGGGAACGGCCGGAGTGAGGCCACCATGAGTCCTGGCACCAGCCAAGAGGTGGCCTTTGGGCCGTAGCTCAGAACCAGCCAGAAACACCACACCTTGTCCCACAGCCCTGACCGTGGCCACGCCCTTTGAGACGATCTACATGGGCCTCTGCAGCTACAACTGCGTCCTCTCCTGCATCGCCATCGGGGGCATGTTCTACGCGCTCACCTGGCAGACCCACCTGCTGGCCCTCATCTGTGGTGGGTATTTGAGGAAGCTGACAACCAAGTCACTCTGCTATTCTTTCCTCCCCTCCAACCTTGGTGACGTGAAACTCATGGTGACCACTCATCAGAACTGAGCAGCCGTCATAACAGGACCGGCGGCCTGGGTCTTTAACAGCTGGGGGACTTGAGTTTCCTCCTCTGTCTTATGGAGTCATAGCCACTATTACGGTTATTATATTCACACCGTGTTGGAAAATTTACGCAGAGGTCACACATGCACTTCCTCGTATGCTAGTGGCAGCATTCCTGCTCTCAGTAACCCCTCATTCAACAACTATTAATATCTGTAGGGCACCACTAAGTGCCATTTCCTAGGCAAGGCATGAACCGTACAGTGGTGACCACATCCTCATGAAGACATGGTCTAATGGAAGAGAAACCATGGCACAGTTATTGAGGTTGTGATGTCTAAAAAGACCGTTGGGAAGATCTAGTGAGATGGTGTATCTG
This sequence comes from Rhinolophus sinicus, assembly GCF_036562045.2. NCBI lineage: Eukaryota > Metazoa > Chordata > Mammalia > Chiroptera > Rhinolophidae > Rhinolophus > Rhinolophus sinicus. The sequence continues at coordinate 22,515,602 of NC_133758.1, read as the reverse complement.
GGAGCACTGAAATCTAAGAAAATTATAACGTAGCTCTATTTCCATAGAGTCAATAGAGGATGCTGTGTCCAAAGAGAAATTGGTCACAGGCTTTATTGTACCTGCACCCAGCCCCACATCCTGTGCTTGTAAACATACGAGCTCACTCAATCCTCCCAAGATGACTACCAGGCAGAGATTGTCAGCCCCACTTTAGAGATGAGGAAATGAGACCCAGAGGGGTTAACCAAACTGCCCTAGAGCATAGCTATGAATGGCAGAAGCGAGATTCAAAACCCCACTCCCATCTTTCCACCAGCCTTCCTGTCTTAGAGTTGCTCACATTCTCTGGAAATAGCAAGACCTTAATACGCAAACTAGAGACAAGTAAAAGGCAGAATAGCATCCAGAAGAGCTTTTCTTTTGGTTTTTTTTCCCCCATTTAAGTGCAGAAACTCAAAGTAACTTCCATGCCTCTTGTATCCCCTTCAGCAGCCAGCACAAGGGTGAACAGGGAGACAGTGCGCTCCATAAATATTTGTTAAGTTCAAAGTGCCAGGTATTTTGAAGTTGAGACTGTAACTGCTTTCAGCCTTCAAAGAAGCGCCAGATTCCTGTGGCTAGAACCATCTGAGAAGGCTTCAGAGGGAGGCTGGGGTTCATCTCAACACTTTCAGGGTGGGATTGGATAGGCAAAGAGAGAAAGAAGGTGTTCTGAACAGAAAAGCAGAAAGCGTGAATGAGCCGGGACAGAAGGAGCTTATCCAGAGGCACCAGGGGTGTGGCAGAGCTCCCCTAACTTTCCTGAGGGCCTCCATCCTGTGCTGGAACCCAGACACCTGGCTCATAGGGATGAGCTCAGGGACCCAATAAAGTCCAGCTCTAATGGGACTTGGTGAGGGTCCAACAGTATCACAGTCACTCAGAATCTTGGACAGGAGGGACCTTATCTGGAGCCCATCTAGTCTGACTCCTCACCCTCCAGAAAGGTAATCATCCAGCCATTCAGTCTATTCTAGAGCATCCCCAAGGTCAATGTGGACAAGCGAAATATGCTTTGTGACCCCTGACTCTATGTAAGGCCACCAAGGAAGTAGGAGGAGAAAAAAGGATATATAAGCTTTACTCTCTGCCCTCAGAGAATGCACAGTCTGGCGGGAGACGGGCCACTCCTACCTGCAAAGATAACTGATAATGTCAGGCACGCAGGCCTGATGTCAGGATGCAGTGTAGACACTGAGGCTGATGGAGACAGGGTGGGACCCCCGCTGGTGGGGAAGGGTGGGGGCGGGCCCTGGGAAGCTGACTCGATGGTCCTTGTTCCTCCACAGCCCTGTTCTGTGCATACATGGGAGCAGCCCTCTCCAACATAATGGCGGTGGTAAGTTTGGATTCTCCTGAAGACCACGCCTTTCCCAGCCAGGCCTTCAGCACGTGTGGGAGAATCCTGAGAGGGTTATGGTAGCTGGTGCTCGACACAATACCTTTGTCAGGGTTTATACAGGGTTTGTGCAGAAAAGGACTGGCAATTATACATGTGCCTCTGAAGTGTGAGTGGTGTGTGTGTGTGTGTGTGTGTGTGTGTGTGTGTGTGTGTGAAAGAGGGAGTGATGCAACCAGCAGTGGAGAACTTGGATGGACAGAGAGAAGTACTCGTGTTTGGCTGAATATGGGAGATCATCCATTCCTGGGTCAATTTTCAGCCCCATCAATTAAGAGATTCTGATCGTGTGCAAAGGTGACAGCACCTCAAATTCCTAGACCAACGACTCGGAGGTTATGCGTCCAGACACCAATGCCGTCACTAGGGGAGGACCTCCATCCTCAACCCCTACCATGTCCTTCTTCCCCCGGGTCCCTGGAGCCTGGGAACATTTTCAGACCCCGGTGCTTTTGTTTCCAGGTTGGTGTGCCACCAGGCACCTGGGCCTTCTGCCTCTCCACCCTCATCTTCCTGCTCCTGACAACCAACAACCCCGCCATCTACAGGCTCCCCCTCAGCAAAGTCACCTACCCAGAGGCCAACCGCATCTACTACCTGACAGTGAAAAGCAGTGAAGAAGAGAAGGCCCCCAGCGGTGACTAGCCAAGTTCCAGGCAGAAATGTTCTTTGCCTGGAACTAATGTCTGCTCCCTGTACTTTCAGTTCTGGGTCAATCAGCTGCAGTGTTTACCTTGGCCTCTCCTTGCACCGTGTGGGTCCAAACACACCTGGAACTCTCTTTCCTGGTGGTGGTTTTCTCTCCATCCCCAAATCACCATAACTATCTATCGTGTAACATTAGAGGAAGTTGGGAATGAGCTTGCTGGAATTGGAAGTAAAGCATGTGTGTTAAATGCCATCGACTTCAAACAGAAACGTTATTTGTATTTTAGTCTTTGGGGAAGGTGGTTAAGAGATCATCTTCTCGGCATGCTTAACTAAATAATAGACGCTGTAAAAATGAACTTGCTGAGTGGTGCATAGGCAGACCAGAGTGGGTGAAAATTCAGGGGACACGTGCAAAGAATTGAAGGTGGCATAGTGCACAGAGCTAATGGCCGATGGGCACATCCAGCTTTATATAAAAGAGAAGAATTTCACGGTGATAGTCAAAACAGGGACAACTAGGGCACTGAACGTGTCTAAATAGGGAGACTCAAGTATTCAGAGTAAAGGGCAAGATGCTATTCCATAGCAGGAAGGAAATCAATCCTATATATGACTTTCATCATGAAGGATAAGCATTTCTCAGTGTAGCTCAAACCAGCAAATTTGAGCAGAAGTTTCAGTTGAGGAAAGTACCTGAGCTCGGTGTGTGGAAAGCTGGGGAAATTGACTTCGTTGTCCTAGTTGCTTGTGGGCGTTGGAGGCTCTATGCGGTCTATGCTACTTAAATGATTAGCCTTGTCTGTAGAAGGACAAACAATTATCCATGAATTTCATAATTTGGCTTCCCGATTAGTATAGTCATTAGCTTGCGTTCAGTCTTTAGTTATATATAGATCAGGGGTTGACAAACTTTTTCAGAAAGGGTAAAATATTTTCGGCTCCAGAGGCCATAGTCTCTTTTGCAATTGTAGCAGAAAACACCCTTACACAATATGTAAATGAATGAACGTGGTTGTGTTCCAATAAGACTTCATTAAACAGGCAGCAAGCTAGATTTGGCCTCCAAGCAATAGTTTGCCAGAGCCTATTATGCATAATAACCGTAGTAATAATTAGGAGCTGATGGGCAGTGGGCAGGCCCCGAGGACACTACCGGCTTCTTTACGACAGACATAGCCACAAAGGCATTGAAATGCTGGGTGATAGTGTGAAGTTTCTTAGGATATGGAGGGGACTCAAATAAGATGAATATAACCAGAGTCAGGAAGATCTGCCCTGAGGTTCTCAGAAAATTGATACACCCAGTGATGTGCACTCGGGGTGCAGTTTTAAACAGTCCCTCCTTCTACGTAAAAGTCTAGGGACAACCCCTAAGGCTCACCATCCTCAACCCCCTCACTCTGATTTTGAAGAAGAAAAAACTATGACCTTCAGGGCAGGAGTTTCCAGCAGGAAGAGCAGGGAGGCTTATAGCATCTCAGCCTTGGAAGGGAGTGTGAAGGCCAGGTGGTCCCCCTAACCTACGATGCACGAATGCCTCTATAGGGGAGATGGGGACTTCAGTTCCCACCCGGAGTCCAGATGGAGCTCCATTACCCAAAATGGAGGGGAGACCCCCAAGGTATTCTAACGAGAGATACTAGAACCAGAGGTAACTCTGCAAATTGCCCTAGGAGATCCTCTCTCCTCTCCATCAAGCCCTCTCTTGAGAAGCTCCGCCCAAGAATTATTTCTGATGGCAACTGTCTTTTGCTGGATTTCCAGGAGAGGAAAACGAGTTGGATATGAAAATTTTCAGCTCACTTGGATATCGTTATCTTTCCCCTTCTCTTCCCACCCCACTTCATAGTTTGTCATTTACAAGGTACCACCTTGGTCACAAGGATCTGGTTTTTGGGTATTTTTTCTCTGAACTTCCCACTTTAACCCCCCTAAGAATTAAAAGTTAACTGTATTGTAAGCTGCCAAACTAATTTGAAGACAAATGGATAAAAGCTAAGTAGTCGGGAAAAGGAAAAAATACGTCCTGCAATTCTGGAAAAGCCACAGGGCCCCCGAAATTCTATAAAACACTATGATCAACATAGCCAGATATTTATGTAGAAATAGAAAAACAAATTAGCAACTAGTTTGATAATAAGAAATGCCTGGATGAAGTATTATTAATCACTGAATTAATTTGCTGAAAGAAGTCATACAGGAGTGATAATTGCTTTTAAAACCATCTCTTCGGGCTAAGATGCAAAAAATTGATGGTATTTCCCAAATGTAGTTAAGCAAGCTCCTTCTGGAGGCAGAACAAATCTCATTAAGCCAGGCTGGTGGGCAGATGCTGTGTCTCTCTCGTGGACATGGATAAGTGTGGGGCAGAAGTGGAAAACCCCACCCCTCTAAGAAAAGTCTGCCCAGTGCAATTTACCCTGTCCACAGGCCATGGACAGATACCCACATGTCCTCGGAAGTAGCCAAATAGTCTAATGGGACAGGACAGATTTCCCAAGTGATCTTATCCCGCCTTCACTAGCACTTCCCCATCTCACTGACCCTAAATGAGTAGCAGGAAAGCCCTAAACTTACAGATTCTTACCACCAACATAAGGTTGCATAAGAGCAGGCCACCAGGAAGGAAAGAGAAGGGTTTTAGGGCCCACATCCCAGCTTTTTCCACTATCACCCCAACTACTAGCAGTAGCTTTTGGTTGTATAAATGGTAGTTGAACATACGTATTTATGGATAAACATTAATAATCAATCATTAAAGAGAATAGGAATGTGAGTGTGGGTTTGGGGAGAAGGCGGCTTTAGCGGCGACACTGTCTTAACTCTCTTTTTCTATCATATACACCCCTCTCTACTGTCCCATCCCCAAATCTTCTCATCTCTTCTCCCTTTGGTCTCACCATTCCCCCTCTTTTCATCTTCTCTCCTACACTAAAGAGTTCCACTGTCAGCATGAAACAGAGCTGTCTTGCTGCAATTTTAAATGATCAACCTCGAGTTACCTTTCCAATTTCTTCCATGATAATCGACATAGTCAAGTTTTCTACTTCTTCTTAGTCAAACTTGAGAGTTTGTTTCCTGGGAAATAATCCATTGTCTTTAGTTTTACATTTTTTGTTGCCATAGAGTTACTCATAATGTTCTCACAATAATTTCAGTCTCTTCTGCGTTCGTGGCTTTGTCTCCTGTGTAATTTCTCATCTTACGTAATTTTGCTCTCTCTTTTCCTTAATCAGGTTTGTGAGAGGTTCATCTATTTTATTGGCTTGGTCAAAGAAGCAGTTTGAAATTTATTTGTCCTTTCTATTATACTTGTTTTGTTTTGTTTTCTCTTTTACTGGTTCTTTTGTTCTGTTTTCTTGTGGTTCAAATGTTCTTCTTTTCCTGTTTTAAAATTGACGTAGTTTCTTCATTTTAGATCTCTCTTCTTTAGCAACAAAGGCATTTAAGACTATTATTTTTCCTGAGTACAGCTTTAGCTGTGTACTGTAGGTTTTGGAATGAAGTATTCTACTTGCATCAGTTTTTAAATAGTTTGTAATTTTAGTCTTAATTTCTCTTTGATCCAAGAATTCTTTAAGAATGTATTTCTTAATTTCTAACAGTTAGGATCTTTTGATATTTTTTAACTTTCTATATCTAGTTTAATTGGATTATAAGCAAAGAATATGGCCTGTAAAATCTCTATTCTAAAACTTTATAAATTTTTCTTTGTAGCCAAGTACTTGATTGATTTTGGACACATAAAATGCAAAATTTTTATTTGAAGAAAATGCATACTAAATTGATTGATTAATTACATCATTCAATTCTTCTATGTGCTTATTTTTTGTCAATGGGATCTTAATTCTGAAAAGGGTTTATTAAAATTCAACTATAATTGTATGTATAGTTTTATTAAACTCTTTGTATTTCTAAAACTTTTGTCTCATACGTAGCTGCTATATTTTTTGATGCCTATTGACTTCATAAATTTTATCTTTCACTGTTACAAACTACCATTTTTATCCTTGTTAGTGCTTTTAACCTCACTCCAACATATCTGACATTAATGTTGCCACACCTACTTCCAGTATTTTCTTGTCCCTTTGTTTTAACTTTTATGATTTTCTGTTAACTTTATCATTCTGATTTAACTATAGTTCTTTAAAATAACATAGAACAATGTTTTAGTTTCATAAGATAATCCAACCTCTTCATATTTTATGTAACAGTCAATAAATACGCTTGTTTTATTTCTTCCACTTTATTGTTTACTATTTATTTTTCGTTACTGCTTTTGCTTTTTCACTTTCTTCATTTTGCACTTTTAATCATGTTACTATCTTTTTCTTTCTTCCCTTTGCTTATTTGGAAGGTTTGTTATGCTTTTCCATTCCACTAGTCGTTCCTACCTCTTTCCCAATACTCATAATCAAAAGTATATTTCTCTATTATTATATAAAAACAAGATGCCAAATAGTTTAGCCTGGCAAGATACCCCATTTCTCCAGTGCTCCTTCCTCACACTGAGGAATGAAAACCTTTATAATACTTTCACAATTCTCCTTCCCAGTCCCACACCCCGTCCCTAACACATTTTTACTTCTCCAGGGTCACCCACCCTCGGATTTTGCTAAGATCATTTATCATTTTTAATTTTTTTCCCTTGCAATAACCCTTTTTTCCCCCCAAGAATTCTTCTTAACCCCTATATCACACATTCCCAGTAATACTATCATTGTCCATTTGGAGTTTACTATTTATATTGGACCTTACTTACCTTATATCACTGTTTCCTATATTCTTCACCTTCCCCTGTTTTGTGATCTTTGTTCTGATTCATTAATTACCTGTGTAGGACTCTTTCTTGACTATTCAAATAATATATGAAAGAATACAGGTGACATGTTCTCTGACTGTTTGCATGTCCACTGTTTCTTTCTCCTAGTGAATAAATGACATTTTAGCTCAGGATGGGGTCTGTGGGCTGCAACCTTTCTCTTCAGTTGTCTGTAGCTGTTGTGCTTCCATTTTCTGGCTTCCAAGTGTTTCTGGCTTCTCATGTTTTTCCCTTTGTAAACAACCTGTTCTTTCTTTCTAGAAGGTTGTATGATTTTCCCCTATCCATATGTCAGGTCTGCTTGATCTCTGATCCAAGTTGTCCATCTTTTTCACAATTTTTACCATTTGTATTTTTGCTCTGCTTTGAGATATTTCCTCCATTTTATCTTCTAGACCACTGATTCACACCCCAACAGTAACATTTCTTTCCTTCACGTCAACAGATAAATTGAATTTTTTAATTCATAAGTAATGTGTTTCATTTCAGAATATCTTTAGCATGGGGGCCAAAATTTAATCTCCACGTGTCTTTAAATTATTTTTTCATTGTTGTCTATCTCCTCTTGCTCCAGAAATCAAATATAGCTTCTGGTAACTTGTGTTCCCAAATTTCTGCCTCTTCCCCTTGTTCCATGACTGATGAGCCCCTGTATTGGTTGGTTGCTTAGGGACACTTGCCAGCTTTCATGAGCCAAGCCCCTAGGACACTCTGCCTTGTGGCGTGACCTCATTCACTCATTCATCCAGAAGACATTGTATGAGGAACTATTAATATGTTACTCAGGCCCCCGTTTGACAACAAACCAGGAAAGAATCAGACCAGTTCCTGCCTTCAAGGAATTCATTTTATGGGGACTTGCCTGGCCAGGGGAATAGTCTCACCTGAGGTGAAAATGAGGCTCACACCACAGATTCTCTGGGCCACATAAGTTCGCAGCATCAGTTTCATTGCTTTGCATGAACTATCCGCTTGGGTTGGTCGTCTGTTAAGGAAAAGTGTCAAGCAGGATTTTAAGAGATCCAGGAAATTGCTGTGCCTCTCCTCCTTTATCTTACCATTACCTCCCACCCAAACATTCCCGGCCATCTCTTCAGTTTTAGGCTTTGAACCTGTTAAAATATGAACAGTCCTGGGAAGGTAACACAGTAAGCATGATTAATCATTTGTATCTTAGGTTGAAGGAATCATTTCTGAGAATTGGTTGAAAGAAAAAGGAAGGGAAAAGTACAAAGAAAACAAATGGGTAGCATATTTTAAGAGAGTCTTCGGCGTGCTGGGATGAGGCCAAGCTGGGTGAATAAGGTCTGGAGCCCCCTCGTCTCGTCAGGAATGATAATAAAGGCCTGTATTTGGCTTAGAGAAAAGAAGAAATGGCTGGGACCGTGACTGTCTGCAGTATGACGCAGCCCATGGGGGAGAAGAAGTCAACTTCCTCAACATTACGTCAGCGCATAGAACAAGGACCACTACGAGGGAGTGATTAGCAGGCAGAGTTTGCATCAGTGGAGAGGGGTGCTTTTTAACAATGAAAGTTGCCTAAGAAATGGCTGTTCTGTGCAACCCTGAGTTCCCTGGTCGGGCAGTGCAGGAGTGGGAACTGAAAGCCTGTTGGGGATGCTTGCTTTAGGTGGGGGTAGACCAGATGACCACTGTAAACTTTCTCTTCCAACTCCAAGTTTCTGTGATTCTGTGGCCCCAAGTGCACGCAGAGGAATGAGGAGGAGGAGGTATCACTGAGGTGGCAAAAAGTTAAGAACATAAAGGTCAAATGTACCAAAAATATACAATTGTTGCCTTTTACAGCTTTCCCTGGAGCTTAACCAGTTAGCTATTTGGTCGGTTTACCAAAATGATCAACATGGTTGCTGTGTGGATGCAAGCTAAGGGACGGACATCACCCAACTGTACCCTGTGCTGGCCCTTCTGCTCCCTATCACGCTCCCCTCTCAGGGGGGTCTTCCCCTGGCCAATCCTCTAAGATCTGCCCATCGGGGAACTTGATCTTCCTGGCCTGTGTCTATGGCTACATCAAAGCCATGTGCTTCAATTTGTTTGTGCTTCCTGTAGGAAAGGACAAACAAATTGAAGCACATGGCTTTGTTTTCTCGGGTCATAAAGGTGGTGAGAGCCTGGGGACAGCTATAATCTAAAACCAGGTAGGGGTTGGTAGTTTCAGTGTGGCTATGATTTCTACTCAATAAAACACAGTCTCATTTGGCAACTTTAAAGGCCTTCACTTTTTATGGGAGATTTTTTAACTTGCTTGGCTTTTTCTGACTCTTGCCATTCAGAGAAGATAGATGAATTCATAGGGAATCCTTCTGTTCCTAATGGAACTAGATTTCCGAGGTCCCAAAGAGGGAGGTCGGGAGATTGCCAAAAAAGTCCCTAAACTCTGTGAATTGATAACTAGGAGTCCCTAGCCTCCTCCTACAGCTGCACAGGCTGCTGGAACAGAACGAAGTAAAGGAAGTATTAATAGCTCTTTGGAGAATTTTTAGCTCTGCTTACATTTATTCCTCATGAACTCTGGCCTTTTCCTCTGGAGGCATCTGAATTCTCCACGTTTAGTGGTCAATGCAGCCTCCTCTCTCTATGAGGTTGAAAATGTCGAGTTGAAGAGAGGAGCCATAAGCTTTGTGAAGACAACTTAGTTCTGAAGTGAATTCTGATTGACGGAGCCTTCAAGGAAATAACCTGTAGGTATAGACAGATGTCCTAGGAGCTGTTGGTATCTGAGCTGCCATCTTCAATAAGACCTAGCAGAGACAAGGTTCCATTTTGCTCTTCTACTTTCCAGGAGGGCACTTAATTGCCCCAGCCTGTGTCTAGTGTGTGTGACTGATACTCACTACACTGTGAGGCACCACGGTTCCACTTGGCTCCTGGAAGAACATGTGAACTGCCTGGATGGCTCCTCAGGAGTAGTCATTTTCTGTCTTTTCAAACTGGTGACATATTATACATAGGTAGTATCATCCCCCTGTTACTTTTGGCACGGATGCTTAGGGGACTGGAGTGAGGGAACTGCAAGAAGTTCAGGAGCCCTCAGGAGAGGCTAGAGCAAGAGGGCAATGGATGGGCATCCAGGGCTGAGCCAAGAGACCAGCCAGATGGGAGACAAGGAACAATGTCATCAGCAGACAGCCATGAGTTTCGAATTTGTAACATCAAGGGAAGTTCCCCTGTGCAGGGAATTGGTCTGCAGTCAGTTCCCCACCTGTCCCTGGTATTTGGGGCCTGCCAGTTTCCTCTCCCCCCAACCCCTTACCCACACCCCCCACTTTTGTTTGCTTTCCTTCTTATGAAGGCCCTGCGTGATCAGGGTCCCTCTTTGGCAGTTTCAAAACACCTGGCACAGTGCTTAGGGGGGCTTTGACGTCAGCGGGGAGTTTGTCTATTCAGGTGTAGCTAATTTCCTCAGTGTGGGGTTCTGTTTCTGGACCTGGGTAAGCCACCTCACACCCTGTCACAGAATGGAGGCGGCGGGGGGAGGAGAGAAGGGTACACAAGCCCAGGAGGGGGTGATGCTTGACCCATTATACCACAAAACCAAACAAAACATGTTTGGATTGGGCCCCCTTCCCCAAACTCCAGCCTGCCAGACACCATGGCCTCATGGGACTTGGGAGGGCTGGCTTCCCTGCTATAAAGAGTTCAGCGTCATTTCTGGCGTTGGGGGTTAGGTCATACCCTTCTTGCTCTGAGAGGGTCCCATGGTGAGTCCCCAGAACATCAGATAGTAGAAGTTAGAAGAAGGAAAGGTCTGAAAATTTCCACTGAACCAGAAAGACGGCATCTCGTATTGGGCTGCACAGAAATTTCCATCAAGATGCGGATGGCAATACTGTTCCCCAGCCTGTGCCCTGCCTGTAAGGGGAACTGAGTGAGTGTATTGAGGTTGAAAGGCAAATTGACCCCCTGAGGAGACAACACTTAGATGATTGCTTTAAAGGCAAATACTGAATCGAGAATTCTAATGAGAGGCATAACTGGATGATAATGCCTGAAGGAGGACAGGAAAGCTACTGCTAGACAGTCCCCAGCTCTGCCCCTTTAAAGAAAACCTGCCTGTTCAAACCAGGTCAGGGAACCATGGTAGCCGGAGCCAGGATTCCCCAGGGAATTTAGGAAGTAATCTTTTGTCAGGAAGGCCAGAGTGAGCGAGGGGAAACTACAGAAAGAGCATTTGTCTTTCCTCTCCCTCCTCCTCCGTGGTACCCTTCCTCACCCGGAAGACATGTGCCATCCTTAGAGTAAGGAAATGAAAAGGGAATTTACAGAAAGCCAGCAAGAGGATGGGCTGGAGGGCTCCAGGAAGTGAAGGAGTTTGGGTTTAGGGAGAAGTCTAACGCCTGAAGTTGAGGACCAGAGACACCTCCCAATCAGAAAGAAGCTTCTTCCCAAATCCCAACGGTCTAGAGTCCTGCACAGGACATCAAGAAGAGTCCAGGTAAGAGGTCCTGGGGGAGAGAACTGGGTCAGGCAGACCCCCTCGTCAACAGGGCCATCTGACTTTTCAAAGGAAGAGAAAAAAGAAACGCTGATCTTTTCCTGTTCCTTTCTTGTGTTGAGCTGTCGTATCTGGGGAAGGCCAGTCCTGGTCTGGGGAGCTTTACTAACAACTCCAAAGAGAGTTTAGATTCTGGAAGCTTCAAACTGGAGGAGCTCTTTTTTTATCGTTCAAACCCCTCAGTTTATAGATGAGGAAACCACAGAGTGTCCAGGTGATAAAAGAGCCTGGACAAATGCCCAGGTGTCCTAACTCACAGCCCTGAGCTCTTCTTGCTCACCTGGTGATGGGTCAGGTTAACCCATCATCCCTCAGATCCCTTTACCACCATTCCTGCCCTCTGGAGGAGCCTTCCTATTGTTTGCCATCCTTTCCACAATTCTGTAACCCACAGCTATAACATTAGTATGGTTCCTACGGCAGCACCTGTTGAGCTGTGGGATGCTAATGAGGTAAATTTGAAAACCTTCTCCCAGGAGTCTGCTGCTTCCAGGATGGTGGCACTAATCCAGGCATTTTCACCTCTCTGCTCAGGTCTTGACCCCTTCTACAGACATGCTGATAGAACTAGACCATCTCGGTATCCACAAACATCTTAACATCCCAGCTTAACAGCCTGTCTTCTTGCTGCCCCTTTCTTACAAGGTCATCTTAGATTACTGTAGACATATTCTGTGTAGCTACAGAGAGTAGATGTTTCTGGAAGACAGATAGCTCTACCGTAAGGAACAACATTCCAGGATATTGACGTTATCTGATCAGAGAATGGATAACCTTGGAAGGTATGTGATCTCCTCCAAAACTGGCACCAAACAATATGAGTCTTGGTGACCTTGCTGAGGGAAGACTATGCTGTGAGACTTGGAAGGACCTGTGGCCAGTCTTTTGCCTGCTATCAACACCCTGGCCTTGGTATACCCCTCCTCTCGAGCTTGTGCAGCATCCACACCTTCCTTTAAGGTTAGTGGGGGGGAAATAAGTTTACTCTCAAGTGCCAGCTCTGACTAATTGGCATTGATTTCTGGAGCATTGTGTTAAGAAGGATTCTGAGGCTGAATTGAAACTTACTGGGAAAATGCTATAATCAATTAGCTATGTTTGCCATAGAGAGGGGTGGTGAGCAACAGAATGTAGAGAAAGGGAGTATGGAAATGTTGCCACAAGAGAAGAAGCTGGTGTACCATGGCCCAGAACTTTCCTTAGCCTTTCATTGGGTGTCACAGATGTAATAATATACAGGTGGACTTTTGCTTTTTTTGGTTTTGGTAACTTTTGTTACTCCTTTTAGGATATGAAATAATTCATAATTTTTTTAAAATAATAAATGTCACAAGTCCATTGATATCATTTGGGAAAGCTCCAACCATCCATAAAACATTTACGTTGCAGGAGTAAAGAATCAAAACCTGGCTCCATAACTGACCAGATGTGTGGCCTCAGGTAAGCCACTTCTCTCTGGGCCTCAGTTTCCTTCTGTGAATGCCGAGACTCAAAGGTCACTTGGTCAAGGATTGATCATTCCGAGTAGTTTTACTGGATGGGAAAGGATTTAGTCACTTTTCATGTGTATGGTAACTATCAATCTAAAACTTCACCAGGGCCCTAACTTCGAAAGATATAGTCTAGAGTCTTCTGCAAATGCAATGGGAATTCAAAGCATGGAATGATTCAGATGGACAAATAGCCAAGAATGGCTTCCTGGAAGAGGTAGAATATAAACCGGAACTTGATGGGTGGGTAGAAATTAGGCGAGAAGAGGAAGAAAGCACAGAGGGCCAGTGATAAGGCCAGAGTGCCAAGGCAGGAAGTTAGCCATCTAGAGAAATATCTGGAAAGCCAGGTTTAGGAGTTTGACCGTTATATTCTGGGCAATAGAGAGCCATGTTAGATTATTGACTAAGAGTCACATAATGAGATGGTCTAGTGGTTGAAAGACAGAATGGCTTGAAAGTGGGGAGATCAAAATCAGGGAGATTGACAATATAGACATGCAGTTCTGAGGGTGTGGGCTGGGGTGGGAACAGGGGAAACAGAGGGCAAAGCCTTTCTGGCGCCCGATCAGACAGGCATTATCCCGGTTACAGAGAGTCTACTCTGACCGTTGCACTCTTTTTGATCACGAGGTATCTTGAGGTTAAATGAGGTACCAACTCATTCATGCTTATTAATGTCTTCTCCATGGAGTGAACCAAAAACAAAGCAAAGCAGCACAAAACAAAATGTAGGCGAGTCCATTGACCAACTACCAGTAGTCAATTGTGTGGAGAGGAAGAGAGTTTAAAGCATTTACTATGAGGATGAAGTCTTGCTTATCAGGATTACAGTGACTCATACCTTCTCTACAAATTGACTAATGAAAAAATTGGGAATTCCCAATAATTTATCTCAAGTGTTCCAATGAAACTGGCCTTCATTTTTACACTGTGCATCCCCCTCACAACTCACCTCCCCAGTGCAGATATATTAGGAAGGCTCAGGAAGACTTTAGGGTTTTTCTTGAATCCCCCAAAGGAAAGAGGAATGGATTTTAGAGTACCTCATTAGGCTATTACATTCAAAAGCTGAGTCGAATTGACAGACCAAAAATAAATCCCTAATGAGAAGGAAAGTTTAAGGAAATAAATCTTAGACTGTAAGGGAAGAGGCAGGATAGATTTGTGTACTAGTTACTCCTGGCTCTGCCAATATCTGTCTGAACTCCACTAAGTCATTTCATTTCTCTAGGCCTCAGTTTTCCCATCTGTAAAATGAGAGAGCTAGACTGGATAATCTCAAAAGCCTTTCCAATTCTAACAGTCAATGCCTCTGATAGTTTAGAGAATGATCTTTGAAAATGTCAATGAAACACAACTTCACAGAAAAAGATACCATCCCATTTACCACCCATAGGCATTCATATCACACACACACACACACACACACACACACACACACACACACAGAGTAGCCCTGGAAATGACAAGTCATAGTGCAAAGCTCAACTTCTGCATGGAGAAACATAGGCCCAAATTGTGGCCAGTGTAATCATGTAGATAGAACTGGATATAGAAAAAAAATCAAATCATATACAATGTATCACTTCGAAAAAAGTCATGCTGGCATAGTAGCTAGGAAATTGCCTTGTGATGTGTGGGTGTGTCCACAAACAGTAGGCTGGAGGAATATGAGACCCAGTGATCTGGGAAGGGATGACAAATGGGTCTTAATGGTAGGTCCCAGATGTTCCATATGTTGTGATATATAGACAACATTGATCCACCTCCAGGAGACAGTGAAACCTATACAAAACTTGAGAAAGAACTTGTGGAAAGTATATAGGCATGAACCTGTTTGAGTAAAGATTGATTTTCAGGAAGAGTGACTAAATCATTTTTCCTCTTCTGAGAGATGTCATATATGATTTGGGTTTGTTTTTGTTCCCCTCGAAATGGCAGTAAGCTTCAAAATTGTATTTGACAGGTGGGCTCTTCTACAAAAATTTTTTTACTACGGATATCTGAACGGTTGGCATTTCTGTATGTTAGAAGTCAGTAGAGGTGTGGGATACTAACTCTCCAGAAAAAGCTCTTCCAGACAAATCATGATGGCTCATAACTATTTTTTCCTTCTCTGAGTCAATGGAAGAAAAGCATCGTTGGACACTTGCCTATTAAAACATGGGTGGTGGCAATCCTCGAGGGCAGGGACCATGCCCCTGAAATGGTCCTGAACGGCCCCCAGTGTGAAGCTACATACACTGGGACACTTAAAAGGCTTGTTAGAGTAGGAGAGGGCAGGAGGTTTTACACCACGCAGGCATGCCAAGGAGTTACTCAACTCTGATGTTTACCCACAGGTTATCGAGGACTTTGTTAAACTATAAAAGATTCTCACCTTTATTTGAATATTAATCAAGCATTTAACATTTATGATGAGATTTATTATCTTTTAAAAATAGTTCAATACCCTGAAATACTCAATGATTATTCGTTATACCATGCAGAAATTAAAATGTGTAGTATAATTATCCCTCATTAATTTATTCAACAAATGCTTCTGAATGCCGACAGCATACCAGGCTCATGCTAGGTGCTCCAAGTGCCAAGGCAAACTGGTACAACCCTGGCGGTCAACGACCTTCACAATGACCTGTGAAGGTGACAGACAACAGCACATAATTGATACTTGGTAAGGGAAGAGTCAATGCTGGGAAATGTAAAATGCCAGGCATGCACTGAGATAAGGAGCCATCGTGCTTGGAGCAGAGGGGCATGCGCCATCCAAGAGAAGTGGCCTCCCTGAGCAGGTACACCATGTGTAAGCACTGCAAAGTTATTGTCCAGAGCATTTTGCAAGCATTATCTCATCTTCATAACAACATGAGAAAGAAATGACAGGTATCCCTTCGAAATATCTGTCATCATTCCATAGGTTGGGTTTGCAAAGTCAGCCCTGCGGGGTCTGTGTATTTCTTTCTGGGAGCCATGCCTGCAAGGAAGGAAACTGTCAATGCATAAAGAATTACATGACTTGGAAAACGCCGTGCAAAAATGAGTGACTTCCGGTTCCCAGCCAGGGTGATTGTGTCTGTCTCCTTTCCCCACATCAATGCACCATCTGATGGATGTGCTCATGATATTCTTGAAATTGCCTTTATCTTTTATGAAAGTTGTGACAGTTGGTCCCAAAGGTGGCACTAAATTGTTATTACCTTAGCTTTAAGTTTTTTCACAGCCTCGGGAAATGTGTTACTTTATCTCTGACCTTCTTAGTGGCATCTTCTCCCACCGGTCATTTTCAACCCCTGGCCAGCATATCTTGAGGAGCTTTTGCCCAACCTGCGTGGTCCGCAGCCCGGCATTCCATTATTAGCTACATGATGCCCAGACCTGACACCATGTCAGACCGTATTTGGTGCCACTTCCCAACTGACCCCAAACACGGACAAAAAATGTTTGCAAAGGAAAGAGAGATGCCCTTTGTTTTTGTCTTTTGTGACTGGGACATCAGCTCTAGGAACTCATAGTAATATGGGCCTGCACAGCTAGCACGTGAATGGTGAGCCAGGCCTTCTGCAGCCACGTATAGAGCGGTGAATTGGGAGTCAGGAGACCTGGCTGCATTTCCCGGCTATGCCATGATTAATGAGCTGCGTGGTTTGGGCAGTTGGTTTCTCTGGATATAGGAGGTATGATCTTGAAGCTCCATACAGTTCTGAGTCTATGATGCTAAGATCAAAATATTGCTCTGTCCAGGGGGTGTCTGGGGCAGCCCACACTTGGCATATGAAGTACAAGGAGCAACGGGAAATTGCTCCTGGGAGAGGTGCCCTTCCAGCCAGGTAGCCATGCACTGGGGATGAGTGCTATGGGAAAACGCCCCTCTTTGTCAGGTGATGCGATGATCCCCCTTCGGTCCTTGTCCCCCTGCATGAACCCCATCTGCAGAGGTGTCCCAGGGTGGAATGATATTCCAGGTGTCTCTGAAGCACATGGTCAAGAGGTCTTCTCCAGCCTAAGGAGTTATGGTGACCCCCAGACAGGATGCTGAAACAGGAGCTTCTCCCCATCCTGAGCCTGGGGAGAAGGGACACGGTCACATGTTTTACCTTCCAATCTGAGGGTGTAGACGAACCCCTGTCCTTGTTCATGCACGTCCCATACACGCTCAGGTTGTCGGCCGTAATATATTCTGGGCTTTGCTCAAGTCATTTCTACACGAGCTGTGCAATCTAGACCAGTGCTTTCAAACTTTGATGTGCACACAAGTCAGCTGGGGAATCTTGTTAAAAAACAGATTCCAGTTTGGTCGGTCTGGGATGGGGCCTGAGAGTCTGCATTTTGAACAAGCCCCCTGTAAAGTCAGTGAAACTGGTCTACAAACAAGACTCTTGGCAGCAAAGATGCAGAAAAAGGATGGAGGGCTGAGGGTCACGTGGCTTGCTGTTGAGAGGCTGCCTCAGAAATCATTCAGAGCCCTCGCTTCCCATCTTTTGGAGATAATGCCTACCCTATCCGTTTCTTTTTTATTTTTAAGATAAGAATTCATTTTATTTATTTTTTAGTGGTATTCAACTACCTTAGTACATTAACTCATGTAATGAGCTTAAAACTAAAGATAATGATGCTTGAACAGTACCTCTAGCGATACTGACTTAATTGGTCTGCCTATCCTATCAGTTTGAAGCTATTATTAAAAGGGCTGAGTGAGTTAACTTAGAAAGTGTGCGACACGGTGTGAGTATTCGCCACTGTTCCAGGCAACCACTAGACCACCTAACTGTAATGTGTGCCGGAACCCCAAGCAGAAAATGTTAAAACTGCATACCTCGGGACCAACAAATATTCTAACGGCCTTGGGGTGGGCATGGCAGCATGCATTTTAACAAGTCTCCAAGGTGGTTTGGTTCTGTCGGTTCTCAGACCACACTTTGAGAAACCCTGTCCCAAGTGAGAAGTGCTCTGCTCTCCCCATGTGTGGAAATTTAAAATAATAAGGTATGCACAGCAGAGGGTTTCTTGTAGCTGATCACAGATTCAGGACTCTGCCCACCCCATCAATTGGTGCTCGTCAAACTTTAATGTGCACAGAAATGACTCAGAGCACCTGATGAAATACGGATTCTGATTCCATTAATTGGGTGGAAACTGAGATTCTGCATGTCTAACAAGCTCCCAGATGATGCTGGTCTGGGAACCACACTTGGAGTAGCAAGAACGTAGATCAGGGTTCTCAGCTCAAGTTGTACATTAAAGCCATCTTTTCAATGCTGTGGGCGTTAAAAAAAAAACAACACTTTAATATTTTAATTTGGTCTGGGGTGAGGTTTGGCATTTTTTAAGCAGCCAGGTGATTCTAATGTGCAGCCAGCTTTGAGGCCCCCCCTCCACACACACACACACACACACACACACACACACACACACACACACTCCCTGGCACAGATGGAGGCCAGGGCGCTGGCTGAGGAACAGGAATAGGCAGTCAGCGAGGGTCCACCAGCCATACCAGTCCAAAGTCCGGTTAAGTGGGTCTTAGAGTAGTTCCTTGCTGGAGAAATATGGCCGACGGGCTCATCTGTCTCTTGATACTGATAGGTGCATGTGTGTTATGGTTTCTGTGGGGAAAGGAATTGGAAGTTTTAGCAGAAAGAAAGGAGAAGCTGGATGTTTTACACAGACGCTGAGACAATTATTATTGCAGCTTTGGACTATACCGCTTTCTTTTCCAGCTTCTGCATGTGATTTTTTCCCTCGCTCTCTGCGTGGCTCACACGGGGTGGGGACAAGCGTGGGACACTGACCTGTCTCGTTTTCCCTATCTAGGTGGTGGTGGGGCGCAACCAGCTGCGACGAGCCCCAAGGCCGATGAGGGCTCAGAGGCCGTGCTCCCCAAGCCCAGGAGCGTGTTCCACATCGAGTGGTCGTCCATTCGGAGGAGGAGCAAAGGTGTGCATTTCCTTCCCCTCACTCTCGGGTCCTTGATTTACTCATCTCTAAAATGGGGAGAATGGCAGTACCTACTTCACAGGGTGCCGGGGAGAGCCACTCTTATGGATCAGGCTTGTTCTTATTACAGCTGATCTCTGACCACAGCCACAGGTCCCAGCGTCCAGACTCTCCCTGGATGGGAGCCTGGAGCTGGGACAGGCAGGAGGCGCTGTAAGTCTAGGCCGGGAGGTCTCACAGTTGGCTGTCCATTAGAATCACCTGCATTCCATCCCAGGAGACTCTAATTCTGGGGAGAGGCCTGGGTGGGCTTAAAGATCTTTAAAAGCTCTCCATGAGATTCCATTTGCTGCCAAGATACAAACCACTGATCTAGAAGGATAGAGATGAAACGTTCTCGCCTACAGCAGTGGTGGAAATGTCAAGACCAAGGGAACAGGTAGAGAGGCATGGAGGGGAGGGAGCTCCCAAAGCCCAAGACAGGGGTGGAGGGAGGGGGGTCTAATAGGCAGTCAAAGCTGAGCAGGTCGGGGAGCCAGAAACTTGGATTTAAAAGCTGAGGACATGTTGTAGCAAACAGGGAGGAGTGGGGCAGGGGCGTGGGGGGGGGGGTCTCCCCAACAAACTGCAAGGTTGGAGCAGCCTCATGGAGAGCCAGGGCAGAGGGGCAATCTAATTTCCCCCCCAAACCCCACAGAGGAGAGTCAACTTGCCCAACTTGCCCAGCTGGCGAAGGGCACTGCAGGAGATAAAACTGATTCCCGGGTTAGTGTCCTTTTCACAACACCACGTGCTTCCCAGACGATGCATTAGTGACTTTCTAGCTCCAATTTATCTGAGTTTCATCGTTTCATATGCAAAGTAGCCAACCAGAGAAATGGACCTGGAGTGATACAGAAAAACATCATACAAGGTTGAGAGGGCATCAAGATATCTCAAGGGCCCCTCTAGCCCAGGAGTTTGTGTGTCAGGTGCCCCGGGCATGGTGTGGAAGAGAGCATGGTTTACCTCAAAAGGTTAACAATCTCCCTCCAAACATCCTCCTAAGATAACAGTTTGGGGCTGGGGTAGGGGGAGGCCTGGCAGACAGCCCCGTGCAAAGGAGCCAGAGATGGAGGTTGGTGGCAATTGCTGAAGAGATGGCAGGGAAAGGGGAGCTTCAGACAGAAACAGCAAGTCCATTGGTATATCGCACACACTGGCCTCTAAGTCTACAGCATTCCTCTTTGCTTCCTACTCTTCCTTTCAAAGCTTCCAAAATTAATTGTTTTTCCTGCATAGTGTAACTTCCCAACCACCCTGGTGCTTTCAGTCCCTGCTCCCTCAAAAGTGGGAACACGGTGACTTTAATGCATTTCTTCTAGAGCTTAGTTACCCTGAAGACTCATGTAGAAGACTGGGGAACAGCCAATTCAGTCTGAATACTATACCGGGCATTCCAGAGCCCAGCCTGCCATTCTCACGTTTGACCACGAGAGGGAACCAGAGCATCAAGACCAAAACTTCCAAGGGCCATAACTTCTTTCAGGGTGTATAAAAATCCTACTAAAATTGATTATCTTTCAAAATAAATTATCTGGTAATGATTAAAAATATGTTTAGAGCCACTTTGCAAGAGTTTTCTAGAATTACAAGGACATGCCAAAATCAATTTCAAATAATGACATGGATATCACTTGTCAATCCAACCAGGCGTTGCTACTAAAATACCTAAAATTCCTAGACACTCAACTAAAAAAGAGACCCCAACAGCCCAAGGTCCTCCAGTTGGGAAGAATCATAGTGAAATGCAAACAGATCCAGCATGGCTCAACATCTTAATGCTTTATGAGCAATAGTATCCAAGTTCCTTTCTTTGCACACCTACGCATCCTTCCTGTGGTGTAGGAGAAAGAATCCTGGATTTGGGATCATGGGCAACTCACTGTTTCCTCATCTAAAAAATATAGGGGTTGAGATAAATCAGCTTGTTAACGAAAAGTAAGTTGAGCTTTTGGACTCCCTAAATTCTGTAAAATGTCCTGTTTACATGAGGACGTGCATTTTTTCCCAAAGGGAGAGCCCAAATTGGTTCAGAACCAGTAAAAGAAAAAAGGGTCCTTCCAGCTGCAAGATGCAATGGTTCTGGGCTTTCTCAAATGGAACAAGGAGCACAGATATTCCAACACCACCCTTGCAAGAGATTTGCAGCTAGGTGCCAGGGGAGAGGTGTCCTAACTGATGTTCTTTCCTTCCAACTCCAGTGTTTGGAAAAACCGAACAGCAGGAGAGACAAACCAAGGACCCTTTTCCTTATCAATACCGGAAGCCCACGGTCGAGTTGCTTGTGAGTAATGAGTGGCCCAAACTAACGGCAGAACCCCACAGTCGCAGAGCCTGTGCAGATTGGGGACCTGAGGTCTGGAAAAGGCGTTCTCTACTTTAAGCAAACTTTTCTTGACTTCCTATTTCTAGAAACATAATTACCTGGGATAAAAATGTCTATTTTTCACAGTTTACTTTATAAAGTTTTGTATCCCTTTTATTTGAATTCTTTATTATCCATCTTCCTTTAAACCCGGCATTTAAGCATTTAGATAACAAACCAGTGCCAATTTTCAAAAAATGGAATCTTTACATGTTTAATTTTATGGACAGTTACATTTTAAAGACTAGACATGCTGGACAAGGGAGAAATAATTTATTCTGGAAAGAGTGTGGTGTAGTGGAAGTAATAGTTTGGAAAAAAAAAAAAAAAAAAAAGAATCTAAAGCTCTGTGGTGAAATCCCAATTCTACTGTTTGACTTTGACCTCTAGAAATGAGAACATGTCCGTGGCTGAGCCCTCATCTACAGAGCGAGAATAAAGATATTGTCTTGTTGTATTTCAAGGTCATTGCTCATATGAACTGAGGTAACATGATAAACAAAGCAAAAGATAGTCTAGTCTATGGAAACATAGAGATGATTAAATAGAAATGTCACTAAATATCAAATGAAAATCTTACCTTGCTCCCCAAATGAGCACAAACACCACTTTTCAGTGTCAGAAGCACAGCACGTGGGAACTTCTTTCCTCTCTCTTGTCCGCGGACAGGATCTGGACACCATGGAGGAGAGCTCTGAGATAAAGGTAGATACGAGCATCTCCAAGACTTCCTGGATTCAGAGTTACATGGCGGCCAGTGGGAAAAGGATCAGCAAAGCCCTCAGTTACATCACAGGAGAGATGAAGGAGTGTGGAGAGGGGCTTAAAGGTAAAGGTTCTGTAAGAGCAGCGTCTGACCCTACCCCTAGAAAGGTCACCTGCGGTCATCCCCTGGGAAACTCTTGGCCACGGTTTCCCATAGACTACATTGAGTTCTGTTTCTATGATCTTTCAAAGAGGGGAGTTTTTCTGTTAGGACAGACATACAGTCTCTTGGGACGTAGATGCAATACATGTAAGTATGTGGGCTCTCACTGCTGAACATAACAGTCATGCTTTCTCAAGTATCCCATCAGAGTGTTGCAGTCAGGTATTTTAGCACTGGATTCTAGAGCTGGCATGCTAGAAAAACATGCCTGCCTATAGATGACTCCCAGGACAATTATGTCTACTATTCCAGTAGTTTCTCTTTAGCAATCACCCCAGAGCTCAGGCCATGAGGGTTTGACACCCTCTATGCAGCAAGAGAGTTTTCTTTCCGGATCCATCTTCTCAAAAATTCATGCCACTCTCATGGGGGCACAGATAGCTCAGGGTATGCATCTGCTGGAAAAACAATCTAAAGACCACAACCAGCTGGCAGCAGATCTGAAGAGTTTTCTAGGCAGTCAAATGCCCTCTTGGTTTCTTGATTTACCCTCTTCTGTGGCAGATCACAGTGGGGGCTGGCTCCCTGTGAACGCTTTTGGGGTGCACGGCTTCCCTCCTGCCCTCCCCCTGCCCACTGGGGCCTGGTCCAGGGCTGTCACACCTGAGCACTGACTGGCTGCCTCCCGGTTCCATTTCAGACAAGTCCCCAGTGTTCCAGTTCCTCGACTGGGTCCTCCGGGGCATGTCTCAGGTGATGTTTGTGAACAATCCCATCAGTGGCATCCTCATCGTCTTCGGCCTCTTTATCCAGAACCCCTGGTGGGCCATCTCAGGCTGCTTGGGTACTATTGTGTCCACTCTGACAGCCCTCCTCCTGAGTCAGGACAAGTAAGTTCCAGGAGACCAAGGTCCAAGCAAGAGGCCAGAGGTCACTCCCAGGGGGCACCATTCACCATCTCCCCATCCCTTCATTGCTTGAGTCCCAGCTCAGAAACCCCTCAGAATAGGGACACTTATCATGAAAAACAGCAATTCCTTGATTGTTTTGTCACAATGACACATTGTCTGGGGGAATGTGACATGGGGCCATCTGTTTGAAGGTGTGTGTTATCAGGTCCCAGTTGAGAAAAATCGAACTCAGAAGGCAAATCAAGAAGGCAGCGCCCCTACATTGGGCCTGAGGGAGACCCTACTTCCCCAACCCTCCTCTCTCCCCCCAGGTTGGCCATCGCGGCAGGGCTTCACGGCTACAACGGGGTGCTCGTGGGGCTACTGATGGCCGTGTTCTCGGACAAAGGTGACTACTACTGGTGGCTTTTGCTCCCTGTCATCATTATGTCCATGGCTTGGTAAGTTTGCTTCTGACGCAGTGGGTGCACAGCGGGGCTGCCCGCCTTTCCATCCCAATTCCATGACGGTCTGTCTAAACTCGATTTTAAAGTGGCATTTACTTAGCTTGCACATCAGAAACTTCCACTGGAAATCATTACGAATGTCATCCAGTGTCAGCACCATGTTAGGTGACCCATAGACAGTATCTCATTACCCATAATCCTTTACTTCTCTTTTTTTTTTAAGACCTAATGGGTTTCTGGTCCTGCCCAACCAGAATATAGGGAAAGGAGCTAAAGTGCACATAGGTTAAGAGCCGCACCACAGGGTCCTGTCAGTTTCTGGAAACTTGCACATTCTTCCTGCTGCCACCCTTCCATACACTTTTCTCCATCCCTGGGATCCCTGACCAAACTGGGACAACTTCCCAATGTAGGCTGAAGGCCCGGGCACTGGGCAGAGCCCTCAGAGTGCCAGGCCTCAGCTCCTTCACCTCCAGAAACTGCAGGGCACTCTAGCCAGGAGGCTACTCAGCAAACATTTGTTGAATAAATGACTGATTTCCCTCCCTGTCACCACCACCCCCTGTCTCCCCCGCCCTCCTGCCCCAGCATGACTTTTTAAGTAAGTTCTGTGAGTCCTTGCCTCGGGACTTCCCCAGAAAGCCCTCCTTCTGAAGCTGAGTCTGGGCCTTGCCACTGTACCAGGCACAGGGAGGAGACCCAGGGAAAGAGCCTCTCGGGGCCAATTGGGGTCAGAGAGGGTTCCCATCAGGCTGATGGTCTCCAGGAAGACACAGAGAGCGTCCTACTGCCGCTCAGTCTGGTGTTAGGGTCAGAGGTTTGTTTAACAGAGCCTCTTGTGCTTCTGCCATCAGCCCCATCCTCTCCAGTGCCCTGGGCACCATCTTCAGCAAGTGGGACCTCCCAGTCTTCACGCTGCCCTTCAACATCACGGTGACCCTGTACCTGGCAGCCACGGGCCACTACAACCTCTTCTTCCCCACGACGCTGCTGCAGCCTGCATCCTCCGTGCCCAACATCACCTGGTCGGAGGTCCAAGTGCCCTTGGTAGGTATTGTGGAAGGTGGAAGGACAGCGTTTACTTATTTTGCCCATCAGAAACATCCACAGGTAATAACTCCTGTTAACAGTTTGATAATGCAAGGCACGCCACATACAGTGTGTCATTAGCCACCATTCCTTTCTTCTCTCTGAGAGCTATAAGGGCCATTTCTGATGCCACCCAGTCCCAGTACAGAGGAAGAAACTGAGGTCAAATTGAGACACTAATTAGTGAAGAGCAAAGTCAAGACCAGAACTCTGGCCTCCTGTCTGCTAAACCTTTCTTTTTTTCCTTTTTTCTTTTTTTAAAGTTTTTTCGATGCTTGATTCCAGTTTTAATCTAGCGTATGGTGTGTATGTTCTTTCATCCTGTCTCATTGAATCATTAACGATGTACACATCACACTACCATCTATTGGCTTAGGGCGTTTCTGATCCAGCCTCCGGAGTTGACACCATTCACTCTGAGGCATGCGCACAATGTCAAGCACAGGTGTGCCTCCATTAAGAAATGTATGTCTAACAGGGCTTTTCAAGTTCTTACAAGGACTCTGTATATCATGCTGGCCTCTGGCAGTCTGCCAAGATAATTAATAAGAAGCTACACTGAAAGCATTTAATCAGCATGGAGAAACGTGCCCATTCGTCTCCTTATCTGAGTGGACACGTTTTCTCGGAGCCCCCGCCTCTTTCCGTTACACTGAACAACCCCACAGGTCGGGCTCACTCTGAAACTTCGTTATTGGCAATTCATCATCTAACCACAAAGCCACTTGTATTTGTTGAAAGAACTTTCAGAAATAATGTTGCCTAGTTTCTCTGAGCATTTCCTAGTTTGCAACAGCATGGCATAGTGGAGAGAGCCCTGCCTTTGCACTAAAAGGCATCATTGTTTAGGAAGAGAAATATTCGTGTTAGCTCCATTTGTGTGTGTGTGTGTGTGTGTGTGTGTGTGTGTGTGTGTGTGTGTGTGTGTGTCTGTGTACACCTTCATGAGCCAGGGGAGAGAAAGTGTGCCATGTTGGCAATTCACTCCTGAGGCGTCCCTTCCAGGGTATTTACCCCATCAATAGCTTTGGAAGGCAAAATCGCTCTAGTTGGTATGCTGTGGAGTGAAGATGTTAGAAATGATAAGTTTAAGATATTTTGCCTTCTCCATGCCATTTTTAATGGAAAAGATATGTAGGAATTTTTGCGGAAATTGAAAAATATTGGGGACTCCTGTACAAATACTTCGGAACCCCGAAGTCCCAAGAAAGAAAAATTCAATTTTCGGTGGTTGTTCTTTAAGAAATAACTTTCTGGTCAATTGAATGGATTATGGTAACGATGAATATGTTTTGTCTTCTGACCATTATAATTAGAGCCCGGGGTTTTGGGAAAACAAGTGGTAAATGTCAGGAGAGGATCTAAAACTCCCAATAATATTGAGGCCCCATGAGTTCCTCTGCCCTTATGGCCACTGGAGAGCCCCCTGGAAGGGGGGACCACCAAGGGACTAAACTGCCCAGCACTACTGACTCTCTGTAAAACTTTCTCATCTGTCCCCTTCCCCCCCGCCCACATGGCAATGCCAAAGCCGCTTCTGTTCCTGGGGTCACAGGAGACTGAGCCAGGAGGGTTGGCCGAGTAGGGCCACCCGCGGGCTCCTGCAGTGTCCTCCTGTCTCTGCACACCCCCAAGGGGCAGGTTCCTCTCAGAGGACATGGGCTGAGAAAAGAACTGTCTCATCATAATATATACACATGCCAGCCCCAGGACTCTGCTTCTCCTTAGCTTACTGCCCAAGGGATGAGATGAACCCCAGTGTATCCCAGCATGGCCCAGAGCCTCCTCCCTTAAGCACTTTTCCAGCTCAAGGGCCAGTGGTCAAAATTCCCAAACTGGGGAAGCCTACATGCCCAGGAGCCTTTTCCCAAATTCCAGAGCATGTGCGCAAGTGCCCACAGGCCCTGGATCCTGGTCTCATCAAACCCTTTGTCCTGCACAGGAGACCCTCCCACCTCTCAGATACATAGAGGCCTGATGCAAGTGGGGTGCTCACCTGTCAGTCACCATTTGATGGTTTGTCAATCAAAAGAGTAGCTGCAACGATACTACTTTTGTAGGGCGCTTGTGTGAATATCGGTGCGTCGATTACACACACCGGACTAACGTGATCACAGCCCACACATGTTGTTCTTGGAAACACAGATGACCACTGTCCCATCTCCTACTTAGCCTTTTAGTCATCCTTTTAGCTTAAAAAAAAAGTTACAAGAGAATTTTGAAGCCCCAACTTTGATCAGACATTTATTACTTTTCTAATGAAGAGTACCCTCATTTGAAAGGTTTTCCGTTTCTCTTGACTAGGAGTTTAGTGGCTTACACTCATGTTTCTGAATCAAGGAAACTTAATATCCTAACCCCTCACTGTTCTAAGAACTCAAGACTGAAACAATAAAACTCGTGTCCCTTTTAGAGGTAACCTATTCAAATAAAAATATCTTGGAAACCTGTTGCAAAATGTTTGTGGGGACGGCTTGGCACCAAATCTTTTCCAGCCAATTAAAGTCTTTATTTTTTAATTTTTTGTATGTTTCTCTTCATAATTCCTTGTGATCCCGTTGCACCGACAGCTTTTGAGAGCCATCCCTGTTGGAATCGGCCAAGTGTACGGCTGCGATAACCCCTGGACGGGAGGCATTTTCCTCGTAGCTTTGTTCATATCTTCACCTCTTATTTGTTTGCACGCTGCGATTGGATCCACCATGGGGATGCTAGCAGGTCAGTGTTTCTCTTCTCCTTCATTAATGGGCCATAAGGATGTTAGTGCCTGGGGCCAGCTTCAAAGAAAATGGTGACATGTGTCTTCAGTGCTCTACCTGCGTATTTCTATAAACGTCCCCTCCTTCCGTTGTTCGTACTATGTTTTTTTCTATTTTGAGTGCCAGTGCCCTCATGCTCCCATGAGCAAAAGCTGCCCTCAAGAAAGGCTTCGGTGTTCATCATTTACACCTTAGTATAAATTTAAAGTTTGGGAGGGGTTTCTTCTAGGCATGTTTATATTTTAAGTCTTGTATATCTAATGGTGATAAGAAGGAAGTGTTCTCTGTTAGAGAACATTAAGATATCAATGAAAAGGGAAGTCCTTTTTTATGGCCAGGGTAGGACCATCTCTGGACTGGTTAAATCAGACTTCGGAGTTCTTACTCAAAGGGTCTCTTCTACCCAGAAGAGCTTCACCACTAATATTCACGTGGCTCTATGGCCATTTGTATCCTTTAGATGTTTTTTAACTGAATAAAATCATAAGTCCTTGTTTATAAATGCCTAAGGGAAAAACTCGTCTGGGCGTTGCGGACCATGGTGGGTTTCAGGGCTGGCAGGGGAGCCCCAGGAGACCCCACACCCAGTACCCGTGTCTGCCTTCTCTCACAGCGCTCACTATCGCAACGCCCTTTGACTCCATCTACTTCGGCTTGTGTGGGTTCAACAGCACACTCGCCTGCATCGCAATTGGGGGCATGTTCTACGTCATCACCTGGCAGACACACCTCCTCGCCATCACGTGCGGTAGGTACCGCC
This sequence comes from Rhinolophus sinicus, assembly GCF_036562045.2. Taxonomy (NCBI): domain Eukaryota; kingdom Metazoa; phylum Chordata; class Mammalia; order Chiroptera; family Rhinolophidae; genus Rhinolophus; species Rhinolophus sinicus. The sequence goes on along the minus strand of NC_133758.1, from coordinate 22,487,526 downwards.
AGGGGAATTCCCTTTCCACCAAAAAAGATGGCTGTGTCTATCCCCACAAGGAAAACCACCCTGTGAAAACTCTACTGATCCTTCAACGATAAATGACAGGATTGTTTGCTTTATGAAAGGACTTTTATTCAAAACTGGTTTTGAATGGTTGTTTAGTGATGAATACATTAAAAACTATTTTCACTGGATGCAAAGTGTTCAGCCACAGGCAGACATATTTTTTTAAGATGGTGGTTGTTTGGTAGTTGTTCGTGGGCTGTGATTGCTACTTCTTGGCTGGTGATTGGAACTAAATGACTGAGCAACTCTTTTGCAAATTAATCTTTAGGTCTGGAGTTGGGTGATTTATGACAGACACAGCAATTAATCTTAAGCCCCCCAAAATTGACTATGGACCTTCAAATAGTGCTCACGTCGTAGGATGTGGTTGGGATTACTACCAGCTGGGCACTCAGTAACTCTCTAATAAAGGTTGGCTCTGTTAACTTCCTAGGGACAATTGGGATGCATTTAGTCAAGAAATTAAAGGTTCAGAAGCAAAGCCCTATTACGCTGGCCCATTTTCGCAGGCCCTCACCTCTCGCTGGCACTTGGCTTTTCCCAATAGACAGGCCTGGTCATACCTTCCCCTTGCAGAGCCTAGAAGATGAGGCAGTGGGTGTATTTGGTCTTCCTCAAGCTTACAGAATGCTGTTCCTCCCTGAAAACCCATATTATGTTCATAACTTGTGATGAAATATACCAACAGGGAGTTCTGGGATTCACTTGCCTTGGCTGTATAGTAAAATTTTCATTTATGGTTTGTGCTGCTAAATATTCCTTTGCTAGAATGCAAAGTGGTGGCACCCAAGAGAATAGTAACAGCTCAATTTTGGCCCTTTTTAACCAAGTTCATCTGCTGTTTTAGCTGTACAGGCATTTGCGTGGAATTTAACACTTTTCTAAGCTGCCAAGCAATGGAAACAGAACTTTTTTTTTTTTTTTTTTTTAACCTGAGAGATAGCATTTGTGGCATAAAATTTACGGGGAGAGAATAAATAGACGAAGCTTAAAGTACTGTTAGTCACTTGACTATTTCTTGGTTCTTTTCCAGCGCTGTTTGCAGCCTACCTGGGTGCTGCCCTGGCTAACATGTTATCTGTGGTGAGTCCACGTGGGCTGAGAACGTGCCACAACACCCTTTCTGGTGTTCTCTTAGTTCCCCAAAGTCAACACAGAACCCCTCCTCCAGGAAGCCTTCCCCAGTTCATCCCTCTCGTCTCAAATCACACTCATCGCCCCAGTGCGTGCTCGACAAAAGGAGCTGGGCCTCAAAAGTTTAAATGTCAAGTGTTGGTCAATCAGATCCCATCGTCAGTGGGCCAGCAGAGCTCCTTGTAGAAGGGACAATTGGAAGAGAATTATCTTATACATCAAACTCCTTTCTGATTGAACTCCAGTTCTATCATCCTCTACAACTAGTCTTAAGTCTTTATTCTTTAATTTTTTTTATGTTTATAAATCCTCTGCCCAACTAGCTTGTGGGCCAATGTACATCTTCGTTTGTCTCAAAGCAATTAGCACAGAGAGAGGAGGTCATGATAGAAGGCTTCAGGGAAAACAGGCAACCAAGCCTGAAAGAAGCCAGAGCTGGTGGGTATGGGCATATGCAGCAGTCTGAGAACCCCTCTTCTGTCTGAACCCCAGTGTAGGCTGGTGTGTGAGGTCAGCAGGCATCATGTGGCCCGCCCCAGCCCCCTCATACACTGAAAGGGTCCCAGGCCCCAAGCTCAGGGCTCAGTCTGCAGTCAGTGCCTCCCCTTTTGGATAAGGGTTCAAGGGCACATCTCACATTCGCAATCAGGAAAAGTCCTGTTGGTCTTGCGGGTGGAGATGGAGGTAGGCATTCTACTCACACCTGTCTAAATCCCTCATTAGTGAAACTGGGCGGTTTGAACTTAGCATGGGAAGAAATTTTCTAAGCAATAGAATTGGCCTTCCGTGATCCCATCCCACGTCCCTCAATGGACTAAGTCACTTCTCTGAGCCCCATCAAATCTTGTACACACCTCTCCTCCAACGCGTGACATCCAGTACACGATGACTGCAATACACAGCGGGCCTCTTGCACGTTCAGCTTGCACGTTCCTTCAGAACAGGGACCTAGTCACATTCTTATCTTTATGTCTAGTACCTATTACAGCACCCAGCATGTGGCACATGCTCAAGAAATGCTGAATGAATGAAATCCTAAGGTAGTGAGCCCCATCGTGAGGAACATGAGAGCTGGCACTGAACAGCCAACCATCAGAAACACTGACAGGGGAAAGAGGATGGAGTATAGCCTCTGAGGGTCCTATGTCCTTTTGGGCTTTCCCATCTCTTCTTTTCCCATCCATTCACCCAACCATCCACCCAGTAAACACATGTCATGTGCCTTCCTTAGACACAGTCCTGGGAGAGATGCCAAACAGGAGGCTTTGGTTCTTGATCCCAGGCCTTTGCAGGGTGACTGGTTCTTTCCTCTGTTGCAGAGAAGTTAAAGGTTATGCCACTCAATTTAAACATTGTCCAAAACAAAATCAAGTGCAGTGTCTGTGTGCCTACTATGTGTAAGACACCATGCTGACCACTCTCAGAGATATAAAAACGTGCAGGCTATTAACTCACTCTGGAGGAACTTCCAGTCTCCTTGAGGAGACACAAATGTTGAGTGACATTTATGAGATCATCCAAGACCTCCATAGAAGACAGCACTTGGGAGCTGCCCTTGCTTGCTTTCTAACTGACCCACATCTGTGCGGTACCGTGTCTACAACGATGTCTCCCTCTGCTTGACAATAGTAACCACGAACTGAGGACCATGTATTAAGTACTCAGTATGCTCTGGGCATCAACTCTCTGAGTAGAAATTTTTATCCGCATTTTACTAAATTGAGGAACTAAGTCTTGGAAAGATGAAAGGATTGCAACAAGGTGATCAGAGCTGAGATTGGGGTCTGGGTCTGTGGAGCCCCCAGCCCACTTCCTTCCCACTGTAGGACTCGAAGGGGAGGGTTCCCAAAACACCTTGTGCAGTCTTAGCAGGGCTTGGGGAAGACTCGCTGAGTGGAGTTCATCATGGGTATTCCTTACGGCCGCAGTGCTGGCACGAGGTGGTCATTGTTCTTCCCCACGTGCCATCCAGCAGCACCATCTTTGAACACACACGTGACTGGCATTCTTACCCCCATGCTATTACCCGAGGCTTTTACTGGTTATACTAAAATGACGTTTAGGAGAGAGGGGCCATGATTTGATCTGCCTCACAGCTGAATTTGCAGGCTCTGTGTTAGCAAGCTATCCATTCAAGTTATCTCAAAGGAAGAGTGGTAAGGGGTATCTAAAATAAAAAACAGGTCAACATTATGAAAAAAGGAGCTGAGAGTGGGAGGGCCCTTGAGAAGAGAGATGGCCACTCTCCAACTTCAGTCCCTGGGACTAGGATGTCACATCTCTTCCTCTCTCCATATGTCTGTGTCTCTCTGTGATGGGTTTCTGCTGCTGCACACAGCCCCCAATGGGCCACCCAGCATTGACTGGCTCTCTAGTCCTTTCAGATCAAGAGCCTGTGGACACGGTCTCTGTGTCTCTGAGGCCAAATTCTCAAGAGAGGGATTCTATTCCCAGATCACCTGCCTATGGGAAGCTGCATTTGATTCAGGTGCTTGCCTCCCGTCCAATCAGCTATAACCAAAGAGAAAAGGCCTTAAATTACAAAATGACTGCCAAAGCTATTCCTTCAACAGGGGCTATGGGACATGGATCGCCATAGTTCCTTGAGCTGAAGGTATAGGCTGGCCAGATGACCAAAACAAAACGTGTCTCCTCCATAAAGGCATATTATAATAGGATTCCAATGGCTGCATTTTAAAGCATGTGTGTTCACCCGTTACACTGTAGACTGACAACCCCTGAGATGACTTTATTTATATGTGTTATAAATTATTATTATTCTCAATGCCCATGAAGAATTCCCTTCTCTACTCAGGGCTGGAGGTGTTTGGTAAGGGCCAATGAAACAGGCACAAGCAGCTGATGTAACCAAGGCTTCTCTTGTGTTCCACCTTTCCCCCCAGTTTGGATTACCACCCTGTACCTGGCCCTTCTGCCTCACAGCGCTGACCTTCCTGCTCCTGACAACCAACAACCCCGCCATCTATAAGCTTCCACTCAGCAAAGTCACCTACCCAGAAGCCAACCGTATCTATTACCTGTCCCAGGAGAAAAACAGAAGACCATCAACCATAACAAAGTACCAAGCCTACGATGTCTCCTAAGTTTTCCTTTCCAAAACGTGTCACTGTAAATTCAGCCTCCGGCAGGCTGTGCACGTCCCCAGGCTGAAGGCCACTTAAGCTCGCCTCCTGCCTGTTCTATGATTCTCACCCAAGCAAGCCTACACCTTAGTTATTCTCAATCACAGGGAAATACGTATGTAGTCACCATTCAGGAACCTCTCTGTTCTAAGATGCACGACAGTTATCAAGGATATGATTAGTTTAGACTTTGCACAGCTCACTCCACAGGAGTTTCCGTTGAGAGGAATGTTCCCTCTTCTGCAAAATAAGCCACATCCCTAAAGAGAATTCACCAAGAAGGGGACAGACTTTGGTAACATGATCACCCAACTCAGTCATTTAATGTAGTAATGCACGGTGTCAGGGAATATACATTAGAAGGCAAAAGGGCTGATTCTGGCCCAGCTGTGACACTAATTAGCTTCTGCCATCCTGGGTGTCATTGTTTTCATGACAGGGAAGGGACTCTCTAGTCCCTTCTACCTCAGAAGTATTGATTCATCTCTCTCTCCTGTAAACTGACGAAATCAGCATGACCAACAAGTAATTACTTTGAGTTAAGTAAGAGATGGAAGGGTTGCCTGGAGAAGAGGCAGAACAATTTTAATGATCTATGGAGATTTATTCTTCAGTCATGAGAAGACGTTCTCTAGGCATGGGGTTAGGAACCTAATTCACTGGAAATGCCAACGTGCCTTCCTTTATGTAACAGAAATATTTCCGGAAATGTCATAAGATGAAAACTGATCTTTTTCAACATTCAAATCATATTTTAAACAAGTGTGTCTTCCTTTTGTAATAATCATAAGCATAGTCTCATTAAACTGTTAAGTTTGCAACTTGGTATCAGTGTTTTCTTAAAATGGAGCTCACCTCTATTGTTCACACATTGACCACTTGAGGGGTTTTCCCCAGACAACCGTGTGTCCAAAAAGAGATGAAGATGGATTGAAAATTCTCAGAAGAGGGTTTACAAAGGTGATTATACAAAAATGACAGAGGTTGTTTTCTGCTTGAGTTAAAGTGCAGGTTGTCAAGAAGTCATCTCACTTTTTAGGAAATAGTATTTTATTCTCGCAATCCAAAATTACAAAGCCAGCTCCTTTTGTTATTTAATTACTCAGGGTATAGCATTAAGCTCATAAATCACAGGACCGCTTTATGGGAAGCTATGTGGCTCAGCCTTCCCACCTGTCCCCCAGAGGACGGTTGATGAACCTCTTATAGCACCTCCATGGGACCTCTTATAGCCCCTCCCATCTCATATACTTCTAATTTAGCATCATGGAGTGACGACAAAATATGGGGATATAGAAAGGAGGCAAGGGGGAGGGGACAGACTCTCTGTAAATACAGCTTTAAGGAAAGAATTACATTTGACCAAAATCCATCATATAGAAAAAGGTGGTTTCTACTTTTTTTTTTTTTTCTCTGTCTCTCCTGAGATCCAGGTTATGTCTGCCAGCCCAGACCACTGGGCTGCCTATTTCTCTTCCAGATCATATCTAGCCAGTTATGACTTCTCCAGGAAAACGGAACACTTCTCGCTGGAAACAAATTCCGCACGTAGGAAAGGGGAGCGAGTCACACTCCTGAGGCTACCTCTGAGTCTGTGGTCACACCTTGAGGCCAAGAAGGTCTCAGACTGTATTTTAATGATGATGGAGTTACGGCCCTCTGAGGATTAAGCATCCAGGAATTTCACCAGAAGGCTGTTTATGCTCACAGCTCACTCAGCTGCCCCAGAACCTCTAAGTGATGACATAGAACTATTAAAATACCACTTTTCATGCATTTTCCATCAAAGTGTTATAATCTGGTTTCATTAAGAGCAGGAACCCCTCCTCATGTGTGCCTTTCTGACTAGTGACCATTAACATATCCCTTTAGCTCTTCTAAGTATTTCAATATCCTCACCTACAAAGCAAATTGAGTTGGCCAGGTATAACAAGCAAGATGGAAATAGATGGGACGAAAGAATTTGAAGTATGAAAATGTCCAATGTCCACAGGAATCTATTCCAGCATTTCCGTTATCAGAAGAAAGAGAGAGCCAGCTCGTACCAGCTTCTGAGAGATGATTGTGCACATGAGCACATCTCTCCCAAGGTCACGTTCAGTGATATCACATGGATAGTTTGAAATTGGCTGTTGTGGGAGTATTTACGCCACAGAAATGGGCAAACTACGGATCTGGGCTTTTTTTCCCCCAGACAGCCAGCTTACCAGCATACCACTGCTCAGTCAATTTGGTGGGAAGAAAAGAGGACATTTGCACAGAGTCTCAGAGACTAGGGCCAAAATATTCGGTCCAGCAATCCTACATGGATGCCATTGCACATACAAAAGGCACTTGTAAGAAAAACAAAAATGTTCTCAGGTATAAAAGGACCTCTGAAGATTTACACACAGAGCCCTACACTGAAAACACTCTAAGTGGAAATATCCAAACAAGAAGAAAAATTATCTAAAAAAATACTACAAGGGATACAAAAATACCATAGGAGGATCAAATACCTTAATAATGTTTATTGTTTATTAGGACCCAGGCGGAGGGAGTAGAAGAAATACACCTATGACAACCAAGAACTGGAATATTAAATGATGATGGAGATGAGGGGGGTGGGCAAAAGAGGCGGAAAAGCTTTTTAAAGTACTTAGCTTGTACAAGAATTGATAAGTCTTGAAAAACCACAGGGAGAAATAAACGTGGGGGATAAGGACAACCACCATGAGAACAAAATTAGAAATATAAATTTTGAACCAGATGAAAATTCTCTTTCCGATGGAAAACAGAAAAAGAGATAATTATTCTAGGAAGTCACCAAAAAAAGTAAGTACAAAAAAAAAACAGAAGGCAGAAATTAGTCATAATATGATAGTAACTGACCAAAACATACTAACTATTAAGTTTACCACTAGAAGACAGAGATGCATGGGGTTGTACTTTTTCAAAAAGAGCTAACAATTTGCTGTTTACAAGAAACACATTTAAAGCAGAAAGACAAAATGTTTAAATACAAGGATGCAATTAGATATATTAAACAAATATATGCACCAAAAGAAAGCTAGTGTGTCAACTATAATACCCCGAAAAATAAAATTTAAGGCAAAAAAGATTAAGAACAAATAATGATGTAAATGGAACAATAGTAAAAGAATACATAATCATCATATACACACATTTGTACTGAACCATCAGCCTCAAAATACATCAAACAACAACTGACTGGACTTCAGGAAAAAAATAAACAAATCAATCATCGTAGCTAAGATTTTATCAAAACCTCAGAAACCTGATACATCAAGAGAACAAAAAATGATCAGAGATATCGGGGATCTAAACAAAGAATTAACAAGTGTGAACTATTATATACATTTAGGATTCTAAACACTCCAACTAAATACTACCCACCCCCCTCAAAAAAAAAACAAAAAACAGAACACACATTCTTTTTTTTTTCTTTAAAGTTCATTGGGCGACAATTGTTAGTAAAATTACACAGATTTCGGGTGTACGGTTCTGTAATACACTATCTCTCTCTCACATTGTGTGTTCACCACCCAGGATCAGTTCCCTTTCCATCACCATATATTAGACCCCATTTACCCTCTTTTACAGCAACACACATTCTTTTTAAGCACCATAGAACATTTACAAAATAGACCATGTATTATGCCAGCGAGCACGCTTGGGGTCCCCATGCAATGCTGGTGGAAAGTTGACTGGTACAGTCGTTTGGAGAACAGGTCCTCCGTATTTAGTCACGATAAATATAAACACCCCCTGCGACCCAGAAATTTCCTTTCAGACTATACGTATCCCCTGAGCCCGTGGGGCCACCAGGAAGGCTGTAGACCACAGCATGCAGAGAGCTGGAGGAGAACACAGAAGCCCAGTGGGTAGGACACACCGTAGAATCCTACCCACCAGGTAGACACTCAGTACTACACGTATAGCAATGTGGCTAGATCTTAAAAACCTCGTGCTGGGGTGAAAATAAAGTGACTTTTATAATCAATCCATTTGCATGAATTAAAAATGCAATTACACAAAACAGCAATACATATTTTGCAAGCACACAAACAAAAAAGTTTGGAATCCCTCCAGCATTCCACACCTTGGAATGCTGGAGGGAAAAGAGAGTCTAAAAATGAAAAGATAGACACACCTTCATACATTCAAGAGAGGGGCCTTTCATAGAGCAAAAAAAGATAATACGCAGAGACCAAACCACGTGATTAACTCAACTGTCTGTCAAAAAAAAAAAAAAAATGTATAATGGGAGGGCATAGTGTATGCCCTGCTCAGCCCCTTCAGAGCCTCTTGCTGTCCCTGTCACGGATTGGGGCAGGATCCATCTGCAAAACCCCTGCTGGATTCTGCCTCCAGGAACATTTGTAAGCATTCTGGCCACACTACAAAGTGTTACATACATACTTTTACATAAAGGTTCCGTACTCTGTCTCCAAATTGGATGACCATTTTAATCCCTAGAGTAACATAGTGGTGAATACATGTATTTATGGTGCTTTAGAATGTTTTAAAATCTCTGATGAAATGTGGAAATAAGGAGACATTTGTTATTGAGATTGCAGAAAGGTGGGAAAGAAAAGACTTTCCTGAACATAAAAGATGCAGAAATTGAGGCTATAAACTGAGCTCAGAAAGAGCAGGGACCTGAGACAAACATAAGTTCACATAACCTCCTAACAGTCATCAAACCTATGAGGCTGGTGCAAAAGTAATTGTGGTTTAAAGGTTAAAAATAATTGCAAAAGCCACAATTACTTTTTTTTTACCACAATTACTTTTGCACCAACCTAATAATTGGTGAGTCAAACAGGGGTAGTGTGGAAAGGTCCCAGCTTTGAAGCCAGATGAACCCGGTGGAATCCAGCCCTTCTCTGTTACTTACTGGCTGCGGCCTTGATCTCTCAGAACTTACATCTTATCATCTACAAAATGAGGGTCATACCCACCTGGGAGCAGTGTTGCTGTGCAGACTAAACAGGAACCCCAGGAACATAACTAGCACATACCAGGGCCCATCGGCGTTGGAGCGATGGAGAAGTGCACGCTCTGCCCACAATTCCCACGCAGTCCCAGTGACCAGAAACACCCAGGAGAGCCTGGGCACCGTCTCTTGGGTTTTCTTTAAAATGTGGGTATCCTGGATCCAAGGGGCCAGAGTAGAACCTTTTTTAGGTTTCAGATATTCAGGAAAGAACTCGCTGGCTGTCCAAGTGGGGATACACTAAGACTGCCCCTCATTTCACCATTTGACCTGTCCCCCTTCCTTCCTCTTCATGCTTCACCAGAGCAGAGCGCCAACTGTTTTAGGAAGCTTCCTCAAAATGAACTCCCCGAGGGCCCCTGGCCTCTCAATCCCTAAAGTCATTACCATGGAGTGTCCTGCACAATTGTTCTCTATTTCAGTGATGTGGGTCTTTCTCTCCAATTAGATCGCAAACCCTGTGCAGACAGTGGTTGTAATATACACAGCCACACGTACACATACATCCCCATACACATGCATACATACATACACATACATACACACATGCTATATAGTACACAGGAGTCTGTGCATGTACATGCAGATAGACACATATCTGTGTACACATGCATTTACACATTCATACATATGTATAGATACACTACATATATCCACACGTATAAGTACATCTACACAGACACACAGTTGTTTTTGTCTCTTTCCTTCATAGAACTAGGTCACTGATGGGCACATAGTAGCCCTGGGAAATGACTGATTGAGTAATAGAAACACTCTCCCATCCCCACTGTCTCCCTCTACAGAGCCCGTTCACTCATCCTGGCTGGAACTTGAGACCCGGTTCACACACACAACCACACACAACCCATAATAGACACACACTCTCAGGCAGGCCAGCTAACTGAGTCTTGCCTCCCAAACTCCTGCCTGTAGCCTCCTCCCAACACATGTTCCCGGAATAGTGTTCCGGGAACGAACTCTTCAGAAAGGACACAGCATCTAACCCTAAGCATTTCATCCTTTTTATGGATAATAACTTCGCGTCTCTACATGTGTCCTTGGTCACCATCCTTTCCTTGGTTGATGACCAAGAACCTCCATGGTTGGGACCCAAATCGCGTAATGGTCTCAGGTGAGGCAGGTAGATGGTAGAACAGTAATTCTCAAACTTGAGCATGTATCAGAATCACCTAGAAAGCTTGTTAAACAGATCTGCTGGGCCCCATGCCCAGAGTTTCTGATTCGGGAGGCGTGGCGAAGGGCCTGAGAACTTGCGTTTCTCACACGTTCCCAGGTGATGTTGATGCTGGGGGTCCAGGGAACACACTTTGAGAACCGCTGGTACAAACGCAGCCGCGAGATGCTGCTTCCAGTCATCCCTTCCCCTTCTTTGCACGTTGGAATGCACTGGTTTGCAAATTCTTGTGCATAGAAAAACCATCTGTAGTGCTGACTGAAACACAGATCCCTGGGGCTCAACTTCAAAGATTTTTATGTGGTTGCTGTGGGTAGAGCCAAGAATCTGAGCTCCTAATGAACTCTTAGATTACATGGCTGCTGCTGGATCAAGCTCCAGACCATGAGATCCTTGCATAGTGGCGCTTAGTCCTGGCTCGATTAGAATCAACTGATTCTAATACCCAGGCTCTATCCCAGGTCAATTAAGTCAGCACTGGGCCTGGGAACAGGGATTTTTTTTAAGCACCAGGTGTGATTCCAAGGGACAGCCAGGGTAGAAAACAACTACAATGTCTGTTTTCTGGGCCCCAACCTGTCTCCAATCAAGGTCACGCTTACAGACTGTTAAACCCTTGTCCCCAGATGAATTTTGACAAGGAGCAGTGGGCCTGACATGGGTACAATGAGAGGCACCGGGCGTCTGGAGGCAGGAGGCACAGAGAACCCTCAAAAGTAAAATGTGCCTCTTTCTCAGTGTTGGGCCCCAGTCCTCCACCCCAAAGGAGACTTGATCAAGAAAAATAAAACCACTAACAGGAAACATCTGGCTTAGGAGGCTGAGCAGATGAGCGAGGCTTCTCATTGGACCCGGAAGTCTACTGATTGGGCAGCCTTGGCCCTAGAGAGGAAGACTAAAGCAATGGGGCTGTGAGCAGCTCCTCCGCCCAAGCTGCTTTCAGTCTGGAGTTTGTCTCCCTGGCCCTGTGGGCACAGGCAGCGCTGGCCTGGTGGAGAGACGTGGCTGCAGGTAAGAAGCTGCATGTGTGCTATGTGCGCAGGTACAGGATGGGGAATAAAGGCTGCCCCAGTGCGGGGACACAGAGTGGAAGGGGTGGGGAGGCAGTGACAGCAGGTGGACAGGCAGGTAGGCAGGTGGTGCAAATAGAAAGGGAACCCCATCAAGACTTACAGGCAGAAAGCCCTGACCAGGTAGACATCTAAGAGGTAAAGGAGATGGAGAAAAGCAGCATGCAGAGTAGCACACAGAGCAAGTGCTGGGAGGTCCTCTAACTGGAAGAGAGCAAACAACACGTGGGTTTTGGTGGTGAGACAAGGCTCCACCCCTCTGTGAACCGCCTGGCGGGGCCAGGATTGGACAGGGACCGGTGGTGGTTCTCACTCCTCTCCTCACCACTTGCTTCTTGAGGATTCATTCTGAGTCAGGAGGACCCACCAGAATGTCGGAGAGAAACTGTCATCTACAGTGTGGCCTGAGCAGACGTGGCAAGAAGGGTGTGCACATTCCTTCCTCGTTATCACAGCAGTCACCCCAATGGCTCAGAGAGCAGCCTGTGGGGGCCACTGTTTCTTGAAGAAAACTGTAGTTTTAACGTAAAAGGTGATGTGGACCGTACAATTTAACACCATTTTATATTGTCTGGTATGATTTGTTTCATCTTTGTGGGTCTTATTTCCTAAATGAGGTGGCGATTTCTGAGGCCAGGGACCTCATCTTATAATTATGTGGACACAACATACTCTTGGACCCAAGCACATTGCTGAGCACAGGCTGTCCTTGCTGCTTGATTCAGTGAAGGCTGGGACGCTTAGGCCTGTTATCTGACGAAGGAAAGGGGGTGCCGGGGGCGCTTCCATGGGGAGAAGGAAATAGTGACTAAGTGTTAAGTGGCTAGAGTTGGGGATGTCACAGAGCCAATTCCAGTCCCAGCTCTTAGCCTGGCTGTTTCCACTCCTTGACTTTGCATCACGTCTATTTCCTCATCTATGAAATGGGAGTAATAATAGCAACTGACTCATGGGTTCGTTGGGAGGATCAAATGAACTAAACTGTGATGCTTCCCACACTTGAACGTGCACAGAGATCTCCCGAGAATCTTGTATTCTGGGTCAGTTGGTCCCAGGTGAGGCTTGAGGTGCTGCAATTTACAAGTTCTCAAGTGACCATCAGGTCGCTGGTCTCCAGGCCACCGTTTATGGAGACGATGAGTGGTCCCCAGGCCAGCGGCATCAGCATCACCTAGCAACTTGTTAGACACGCAATTTCTCTGGCCAAACCCAGATCTACTGAACCAGAGACCCTGGGGGTGGGGCTGAGCCACCTGTTACAACAAGCCCTCCAGGGAATTCTGATGCAGGTGGAGTTGGAGAACTACTAAGCTCAGCACAGTACTTTCTTTTCAATCATACAAGTACTGACTTAATCTCCTGTGGGGTGTCTAAATCTGTGCTAAGAAGTGGGGTGGGAGCCAAGGCCCTGTCATGCCTCGTAGCCTCAAGAAGCTTGGAATTTAGTTCAAGGAGTCCCAGCTACTGTGTATATAAGGGGTACGGAGCATGTAGGGGGTACTGCTTATTTTAAAAATGTAGATTTATGGTTTTCTGCCACTACCACCCCTAAGGGACTTTGACTCAGTAAGCCTGGATTTTTACAGCAGAAGTCCAGCTTTTTATGACCCTTCTTCTATGATCTAGGACTACACTCTGACAAACAGTGATTTAGAAGGTGAGAGATGACTAAGACCAGAAAACTCACTGGAAAATAACCAGGTGCCAAATTGTATGATGCAGACCCTTGTGTGCTCTACACAGCTTTTGGAAGGGGGAGAAGTTTCTAAGACATGGCAAGCTAAGCAGAGTCCCTTAGGTCGCATGCAGTGTCAAGGTGTACGATCAGGTGAGATGGATACAGCCATAGCAGGCGATCTATCTCCATTAAATCACACAAATCCTACAGAGCTGATCATCTCATTCCCATGTTACAGATCAAATGCCCAAGGATCTAGTAAGTTAGGTGACATATTCACAGATCCCAGCTCGTAAACCTCATAGCCAGAATTTATACCCAAACCCCATGGCTGTCCCTGGAAGTTCTTGAGCAAGGGTGGGACTTGAGGACAGTGACAATTCGGGAATATTACTTCATTAAAGACAGGCAATACAAGTTGGAGACTGAAGTGAGTAACCAGCCTGGACTAGTGACGTCTGGCCAAGGGAATTAAACAAGAGAGGCCAGAACTATTGAACATCATTAAGCGACATGGAGATCTGCAGGGGACAATCATGACAAGGGCAGGAAACCACCGTGGCGTAAACAAAGTGTCAGACGTAAAGTCCAAAGATCTCAATCCACGTGCCATTTCTTTCTAATAGTGACTCTGAGCACAATGTTTTCTGTGCTTGAACCTGTCCTACCATACAAGGTCGGAAAATTAAGTTTGCAAACTCATCCTAGGAAAAGTGCTACATACCTCACTGCTGAATATCACTACAGTCACCTTCAACGTACTCCCCTTGGGAAGCTATGCACTGATGCCAGCACCTAATCCACCCTTCAAAGCAATTTTGGACTCTTTTTCTGGAATGGCCATCAGAGCTGTCATCATATGACTCTTGGTGTCCTGAATGTCATCCAAATGTCTTCCTTTCAATACTGCCTTTATCGTTGGGTAAAGAAAGAAGTCACTGGGGGCCAGATCAGGTGAGTAGGGAGGGTGTTCCAATACAGCTATTTGTTTACTGTCTAAAAACTCTCTCACAGACAGTGCCATGTGAGCTGGTGCATTGTCGTGATGCAAGAGCCATGAATTGTTGGTAAAAAGTTCAGGTCGTCTAACTTTTTCACGCGGCCTTTTCAGCACTTCCAAATAGTAATAGTAAACTTGGTTAATGGTTTTTTCAGTTCGTACAAATTCATAATGAATAATCCCTCTGATAGCAAAAAAGGTTAGCAACATCATTGCAACAAGTTTGAGAACTTAATTGTCTGATCTCTTAAAATGGAGATTATCATTCTCACTCTGCCTTCCTCGGAGCTTGCCGTGAGAATCACATGTGTTTAAATGTTCTGAAAACTGTAAAATGAGATCGTGTTCATACTCTCAGCTAAGCTGCCTTAAATGTTATTGGACACATTAGTAGACTTAGTCCCAAGAAAATGTTTTCCCAGTCTTTTCACCAGGAATGTATTTTTATGTCCTTATCACCATTTCAGCTCAGACAGCCTGCAGCTCTTCCTTTAGTCTGAAAACTCAATTTAAAAATAAAGGTGCTTTTTAATACATAATTCTCAAGATCTTTCCACTGGCTCTATGGAGGAAGGAACTTTTAGGATTTTTTTTTTTTTGTAATACCTTTATTGAGGTATAACTCACATACCATATAATTTACTCACTTAAAGTATACAATACATGGTTTTTAGAATATCCACAAAATTGTGTAAGCGTCACCACCATCGATTTTAGAACATTTTCGTCACTCCAAAAAGAAACCCTGTACCTACTGGCTGTCACTCCCTACTTCTCCCCAACCCATCCAGCCCTAGGTAAATCTACTTTCTTTCTCTATAGATTTGCCTATTCTGGATATTTCATATATATGGAACTATATAATACGTGATCTTTTGTGACTAGCTTCTTTTACTTAGCATAATATTTTCAAGGTTCACCATGCTGTAGCATGGATTAATATTTCATTTTTTATTGCTGAATAATATTCCATTGTATTGTGATACCACGTTTTCTTTATCCATCAGTGAATGGATATTTGGATTGTTTCCACTTTAGGGCTATGGTGAATAATAGTACTATGAACATAAATATATAAGTTTTTGTGTGTTTTATTAATTTCACTTGGATCTACATATAGGAGTGGAATGACTGAGCTTTATGGTAACTATATGTTTAACTTTTGGGAGGGACTGTCAGACTGTTTTCCGAAATGGTTGCACCATTTTACATTGCCACCAGCAGGAATGTATGAGAGCCTTAATTTTCTCCACTTGTGCATCAACAGTTATAGTATCCATCTTCTTTAATTCTAGCTCATCTAGTGGGTATACAGTGGTATCCCATTATGATTTGGGTTTTCATTTTCTTGACAGCTAACGATGTTGAGCATCTTTTCATGTTTGTATTGGCCATGTGTACATATATCTTCTTTGGAGACACATTTATTCATATATTTTGCCCATTTTTTTAAATTAGGTTGTTTGTCTTTTTATTATTGTGTTGTAAGAGTATTTTACATATACTGAATACAAGTTCTTTATCAGATATATAATGTGAAAATATTTTCTATCATTCTATGGGTTGTCTTTTCACTTTCTCGACGATGTCCTCTGAAACATAGAAGTTTTTAATTTTGATTTATCCTTTTTTTTCTTTTGTTGATTGTGCTTTTGTGTCATATCTAAGAAACCATTGCCTAATCCAAGGTAACAAAAACTCTTCTAAGAGTTCTTAGCCCTCAAGAGTTTTAATCCTTATATTTAGGTCTTTGATTTATTTTGAGTTAGTTTTTGTGTGCAGTGTGAGGTAAGATCCTCAGTCTTTTGCATGTGAATATCCAGTTGTCCCAGGACCATTTATTGAAAAGACTATTTTTCCCACTTACAGGGAAACTTTTTTCAGAACCCAGAAAAAATGTAATTTACATTCCTATTGTTCTAAGGTAATACTTCCCAAACTGCTCTATCACGAACCTTAATAAACGTGTAACTGGAAAAAAAGAAAAAGAAAAAAGTCACATGATTAACAAGATCCAGGTACATTAAGTTACATAAAGTTAAACATCTTTCTTTACTGTAGAGTTTTCCAAAGACGTTAGTGCCAAGGTGCTTTAATGAATCTCTCATTCTTACTTTATCAGAGAAGGCTCTTTATGCTGGCAACAAAGCAGCATCTCTAGATGCACATTTCCAAGGAACTTGGGTTTTGAATTCGCTCTTTTAAAGGGATGAACTCATTCATTTGAATTCTGTTAAGATGTTTTAAGTTTGCTCTTTGAGAATTAAGCCATCATCATGGTTGGAGTCTGTGTGTTTTACAGAGTTGCATCTTTTATCGTTAACCAGGTCAGAGCAGAAATGACAATAGCCTGTGAATTCCTCTGGATTCCTGTTGACAACTGGTTTTGGACCCACATTTTTAGTTTACTGTTGAAGCACCCATTTTTTTAAAGTTAAATATTAATATTAAACAGTATTGTTTTTTGAAAGTGTGGTCCAAGAACCACCTGCAAACAAACCACTTGGATGTGGTTTTAAAATGCAGGTCCCTGGGGCCCCTTCACATCTAATCATCAGAAACCCTGAAGCTGGAACCCAGATGCTGCACTTTCAAGTTCCCCCGTGATTCCGTGCACACTCAAGGTTGCGAATTGCTATTTATCCTACAATGAAGGGAGAGAGCCAAGTTGTTTGTAGAGATATGGGGGTCAGAGGCTAACAGGTACCTAGGATGGATCTGCCTTTTCCTGTACCTTGTTTCCTTTCCTTTCTTTCCCATCTCCACTGTCTACTTCTGTGCCGTTTTGCATGGTGACACATCCTGAGCATAAGATCGCCAAATTTAGGCAGACCAGTGCTTTGGGGCTTATGATACCTACATATTATCACTAGAGGGCGCCAAAGTATCTCCAAAAGCTTGAGCAAATCTCCTTTTCTGTCCTTTTCCACCGCAAGCGCTCTGCACAGGCCTGTCCCCCACCCCACCGACGCTCAAAAAGACATCAGGCCACATGGGAGGGCATAGCTACTAAGAAAAGCACTTAGTTGTGAGGCCTGGGAATTTGCTCAATGGCTCTGAGCCCAAGTTTCTCATCCTAACAAAGAAATAACACAAATATGTTAGTGTAGTTCTTTTAATGGTTAAGTGAGATAATAAAGGTAAAGCTGCTTGATTAGCTCTTAGCTACTATATTATTTTACCATAAGGCAGTGATTTGCATTGCTAGGAAACCAGAAACCTTGAATTGCAAATATAAATTAAAAATTTTTTTATTAATAAATTGTTAACAAATTTAAGTTCAGTCTTGGTTGTCTGTCCTCTATATCCTTAGAAACCTTTTCATCTCCTCTATAATATTTTTATCTAAACCTTGTAATTTTTGCCTGCAGCACAGTTCATGACACCTGTCGTGAGCAGAAGAGAGCAGGTTAGCTTAGGCGAGCCTTCCTCCTACAAAGCAGCTCAGCTCCAAGCTCACACTCACTGCGTTTCTTCCCTCAGACTGTGCTAGGTCGTAAAAGATAGGTGTCATTCAGATGTTGTCTCCTAATTAATTGTGCTGTAATTAGCATAATAACTCCTTCTGTGGAGACAATTATTGTGATAGAGGAGGTAGTGGTGGAAGAGGTGGAGACAGTGGCCAAGCTGGGAGCAGTAGAGGTGATGGAAGTGGTGAACTTGATGGTAGAGGTGGGGGTGGAAGTGAAACAGGTGGTTGTGAAGCTGGTGAGGGGGGAGGGTTGAAGGAGGTAGGGAGGTGGTGGTGGTGATGGTAGAGGTGCACATGGAAGTGGTGGTGAAGGTGGTGGGGGGAGTGGTAAAGGAGGTGGGGACATGGTGGTAGTCTCTTAGCATCAGCAGAGAGTCCACCTGCCTAAAGGATAAATCCCAAACTCCTGAGCTTGACAAAGCGATTCATGATCCAGCTGCTGCTTACTTCTTTCGCTTCAGTTTTCATGAGCCACGCACACATCCTCACACATACTCAGACACACACACACGATCACTAACCTCTTCCACATTAGAATACCTGCTGAGCCTCAGACCCAATGCACCTTACTTTTGTTCTGTCTTTGTTCATACTATTCTTGTCATCACTTGCGTCCATTTTCCACCAGAAACACTCCTAGTCAGTCTTCACTACCCAGTTGAAATGTCACTAGCGTCTTTTGTGAGGGCGTCTCTGATTCTCAAGGCAAAGTCAAGTTTCCTTTCTCTACACTTCTGTGGTATTTTGTGCATACCTGAACTCGAACACTTTTAATCTAGCTTATAACAGGCTGATGGGCACTCCAAGGATCCCTTTACACTTAACCAAGAACTCGGGTCCAATGCCCTCAAGCCAGCAGTCACTCCATTACAGTCTTGAATGCCTACTATGAGGTCGAGTGGCAGAGCTCAGACAGCCTGAAACAAAGCTATTTTTAACGTATGCCCAGAAAAGTGAAAAAAATCATAAGTGAATTTCCAATAAATAAACATACTCACGTGACCATCACCCAGATCAGGAAACAGAATATGACCAGCATCCAGAAGCCCCACACAATTGTATTTAAAAATGCTTTATAACGATTTAAACTTAGGATTTTTAAAATGAGCTATCAAATTTCAAATATGTGACTAGTTACTAGCTTTTCAAAGACATTTGAGAAGTTACAGAAGCCAAATGCCCCCTGAGGAAGTCACTCTGAGGTTCTGGAGACACTGTGTTCTATTCCTGAGCAAAACTGATGCCCTCAGCTCACCCTGGCCCCACACTCGGCACGTCGGAGCCTCGGAGCTGAGCCAGAATCTGGCGAGGCAGGTACGCAGTCTAATTGAGTGAAACCACTACTGATGTTCGGAGAACAAGGTCATGGTGACTATAGGCACATTCCAGGCAGGAGTTAATAAAAGTGAGATGGAGAACGACTATTATTTGTTCCTTCTAACTCTGTGCTGGTCTCTTTGGTGGGGACTTCTCGTATGCTATCCCAATGGGGTCATCTCTATCTTAAAAAAGAGGAAGCTGAGGAAAGCTAACAGGACTTGGACAACAACATCTACATATTATGATGCTTGGAAGCCCGAGAACCAGGATTTCAATCCCTATGGCTCCCAAGAACATCTTTCTAGAAGGAACAGCATAGACAAAGGCCCTGGAGTGGTAATAAGGACAGTTTGTCCTGGGCGCTTCTTCTCTGGGGGAACTGACACACCCATGTAACGTCCTCTTGAGGAGCAATGAGAGTTAAATATGGAAGGGGAGGGTAGCTCCTTATTACAGAGGGAAGGTCCTAAACACAGGTGGAGGAGCTTTAATGGGACGCTTCTTCCATTGGTCCCAACCAGCTGCTTTGCCCCTCCTCCCCTTCCATATCTTCCATCTGTGATGGTTAAGAATTCGTGGTGGGGATTTGGTGCATGCATGTGTGATATCTTGATATCTATTTTTCTTCTGCATTTATGCAGATGCCTTGATGTTTTGTGTGGGTGTGTTTGGTAGTCCCTGCTGCCCTAGTATTTTTCATTAGAGAGCATATACTTGCTCTATTATTAACGTATCACCTGGGCCCCCAGTATCACACATTTGGGATGGCACCCTAACCTTGTGACCTAATGTGCTTACAGGAGAAGCACAAGCCCAGCAGCCCACATGAGGTGACAGGGCAAAAAGCCGACGTGTATGTACACAGATTCTAGTACATTCCTCCTTTATCTTGAGAGCTCCCTCTGTTCCAGGAAAGAGTACTGGGCAGCACGTTTCCTACCACCCCCTCAGGCTGACCGTCAAGTCCCTTCCCGAGGGCCTGCCCAGGTGCCTCAATGCCCTCTGCTGTTAGCAGCTGTAGTGTCAAAGGCACCACGTGCCCTGGAGGCAGTTGGCTGGGCTGGTGCCTCACGCTGCCACTCACCAGCCTGGGAGAGTTCACCTCGCCAACTCTCTGCATCTTCAGATTTTAAAGGAAAGATGATGCCACCTGAAGGGACTGAGGAGCATCTGCCCTCCACCCCCCAAGAGACAAATCATGGCTGGCAGAGCCCCATGGAGGGTTCTAGTGCAGGCACTGCTGACTAGACTTCTGAGGAGTGCCTCTGCTCACCCCTCCTCCTCCTCCTGCCTTCTAACAGGGACCAAAGCTGCTTCTAATTGCTCCCCTACCGTCCCAGAAGACACGCCCATGCTCTTATCTTCCCTGTCACTTCTGGGTAAACAGTCCCCAAATTCAGTGTCTCCAGCCCTGAATCCTTGCCCAGACAGGAGTCCTTCATCTCCAAATGTGTCCTGGGCATTTCCATCTGCCCATCCAGACACCTCAAATACAGTGTCACAAAATTACCTCCATTACCTTTATTCTACTTCATATTGTCATTTCATAATTTTTAGTGAAGTGTACTTATTATAAGTATACAGCCTAGTGAATTTTCACAAATGAACACAACTCAGGTTACCAGTACGCATCCAGGTCAAGACACAGAACATTACCAACACCCCAGAAGTTCCCTTGGTGCCCCCTTCCAATGGTGATTCATATCCCGATTTCTCTCAGTTTAGCCTGTTTTTGAACTTTGTATAAATGAAATATTGTGTCTGGCTTCTTTAGCTCAACATTGTAATTTGCATTCATACTATTGCATGGCGTTGTAGGTCATTCGTTCTCTTGTGGTGCCAATAAATAATTTTTTATCCACTCTACTGTTGATAGGTGGTTAGATTTCCCATTTAGGGCTGTTACGAATAGCCCTGAATCGAATGCTGTGATGTATGTCTTTTGGTGTGATTGTATATATGCATTTCTTTTGCATAAATCCTTAGGACAGCACTGCTGGGCTGTAGCGTGTGCCGATGTCACTCTCGTAGATACTGCCAGACAGTTTTGTGAAGTGGGCATCTCCACGTCCATTTCCACCAGCAGTGTACGTGAGTTCTGGTTGCTCCACCTCCTCACCAACACTTGGTGCCCTTTTTGATTCTCCCGTCCTTCACCCCTTGCCTAAAGGGGTCTCTTTTTCCTCCCCAACACTCTCATACTTGCAGCTTTTCCCCTTGGGACTGCCCTGCTCTGGGCACCGTGAGCGGCCCTCCCTGCTTTGGCCTTCAAACCACCCCATGAACCACTCTCAGATAATCTCCCTAAATGCTGCTGTCGTCGTCACACTGCTCTATCCACAGAATTTCAATTGCTCCTGATCACCAATGACTTTCGCGCTCTAGCTGTTTATTTATCTGGCTTGTTGACACACTGCAAACCTAATCAGTGGTCTGCCATCCTCATCTTTTCTTCAGGTCTCAGTGCTGCCTTTCTAGTTCCCACATGTCGTTTTCCAATGCCTCATCCCTCTTCCTGTAAGTCTCGGACATCAACTTGTTTGGCAAGAAAACTGTCTCCTTTGTTAGCAGAGCTATAAGAAGCCCCCAAGCTGGGCAGAGCCTTCAGAGTCTTCCTAACACTCTCACTTCCAGAGAAGCTCCAAGTTATTGAGAACTTCCAAAAAAATACTAGTGACTTGCCAAGTGTCTCATGACTTTCCTAAAGGGACAACAATCGCTTCTTATTTGCTGGTAGCATTTATTGGATCTGACAGCAGGCAGAGCTTTGGATTTTAACTGGATGGAGAGAAGAGGGGGTAACAAACAGAAATTTCAAGTTGGCTCTGCTTTTCAACCTGCTTTTTAGTGAGAGAAGCATCCTCCGCAGCTGTAGGTTTCAAGCATCTGCCACATTTAAGGAGGTTTTGACTAGTGGACATTTTTTGAAACCTCCTATCATTGCAGAAAAATAGACACATGGGAAATAGAAAACAAGTAAATTTTGCTTACTCCTTTCAAATATTAGAAGGTAAGTAAAACTTGTGTTTAATGTTTGCTTGCAGTTCATTATAGTTATTATTTGAATGTATGTATACTTTATCCAAGGGACCCCAATACACTCTACTTCATATTGTCCATATTTAAAGCTGAGAGCATAATTTTGCGATTTTTAAATGGTCATAGAGGTTCGTAGTTCCATCTTTTCTTTTATATTATAGTATCTTTCTTCCCTATACTTTCTTTAATGCTGTTTTTGGTAGAGGCACAATGCCTGGTTGGTGTACCGTATCACAAGGAAGCAAAATCAGAGGGTTGTCAATTGAGATGTCTTATGCATACATGAAGAAGCATTTCTTTCCTTGGGAACCCAAGTGGGGGCTGGAGTGATGGCCCATGACTCACAACACACACCCTCCAGCGCAATCACAAAGCTGTTCACAGCCCACAAACATACCATGCTTCTCTCTGCTGACACTAACGTTTCTTCCTGAAATGCTGTTCCCTCTTTTCCTGCCTTCACTACATGCTATTCAAATGTTAACGAAGGGCCTTACGATGCCCATTTCTTCAGTAAAGCCTCCTCTGCCTACTCCAGATACCACTGATAGTACCCAAACACTTTTAGCACTAAATTGTGTGGGCTATAGAAAGTACAGTTCCACCCAGGGTGTTTTAGCTTTGGGCCAAAGGAGTTGTATACCAGGGTGGGGTGGGGGGAATCATTGCAGGGGTCCTAGGGTCAAAAGGCCAAGGAATCCGTGATGGAGAACCAAGGGGTGGAGCTCACCCAGGAAAGCACTTAGGAGAATCCCTGAGACCCTGGTGCGGGAGTTGCTCTTGCAATACAGGGAGTGTCAGTCCTGTGGGTGGGCAGGAGGCAGAGGCCTCTGACTAGATCATAGGAGCCACTGCCAGACTCCCTGGGCAGGAGGAGGCCTGCCCCTGTACGTGCAAGCATCAGCCTTTCGTGATCTGCGATAATCTGTCCTGATGACTGAGGGCTGTCAGGCACCACCAAGCCTACGTGATGCCATCAGCTCTGTGCTGAGGGTGGGACCCGCTGGGGTTGCTTGATGGAGTCTAATGGGATGAGGAAGCTTTGCCTAGAGCACCGCCACTGGCCAATGTGTGACAGTGTGCTCCACGCTGCCAATTGGAATGCAATTATGACTCACTCGGATTCACCATGGTGTCTCCAACCAAGACACTGGAATTTGTACGCTGTCACCACTCCAAGGGCATGAATCCATCCCTTTTCACTAAGTCTCAAGGACAGGAATTCTTAAGAGTACTGCTTTTCAAATTTTAATGTGCATGCAAACCACCCCCCACCCCCCACCCCGGCCGGGGATCTGGTTTAAATGCCATTTATGGTTATGAAGGTCGAGGATGTGAATGGTGCACCCTTAGAGTACATTTGTGCAGGGCACGACCTGCACACCTTCAGGTTGTGGGCACCAGAAACCTACATGATGGGCCTTACCCTGTCGTGCATTTAATTTAAAGGCTGGAAAGAACGTGATGCATGTGGTCATCTGATAAAAGTCAGAGGTAGGGATGGAGTTTCCCTCGCCCTTCTGCCATGTGCAAGAGAACCACCAGCTATTAAATAGAGTTGAACAATTGCACAACTGCATTTAAGAGCTAAAAATGGAGGCACTGTAGTGCCTCCTGGCATCACCTAGCTCCATGGTGCCCTGGCAAGGGCAGGCGGTGGAGGTTTGAGAGAGACGTTTGAGAAAGAGATTTGTGTGCCTGCTTGCCTCTTGGCTCCACGGCTAGGGAATTCCTACTACAAAGGGTATCCCCTTCCATCCCCCCCTCACCCACCACCGAGTGGCTTTCTGGGTCAGTGGGAGTTTGGATTGTCATCTGGTGCCTTTTTGTCTGACTACCAAACTAAACGTTGTGGGCTCAGAACACACTGCCGAGGAACATTCTGTTCCAGACTCGCTGTCTTTGCTTCTGTCGTTATGGGGGTTCAGAGGATAGAAAGAGAAGAATGAGAATGTTTTTTCTTTAGCACATTCTCTTCCATTTAGAAAAGGGCTGCTCAGGATGCAGGATGCAGAAGAGCCCTCTGCAGCAGTTCTCGCCTGTAGAATCCCTGAGTGAGGGCCCTACCCAGCTGCGCTTGGGGCACAAACGATTCGTAAAGTGAAACTGCCTATAGCTAGGTCACTATCAAGCAGCCACCAGAGTGAAATAGAGTTGGGATGATTTCTGAGTCAAACAATACATAGTTAGAGAGATCGAAAGGTGCAAGACATTGTAGAAAATATTAAAATCATGTCATTATCCGTAGTTTTGTTCTCCCTTCTTCCCCTTTTCTTCCCTGACTTTTTATCTCCTCTTACAAATATTTTGTGAACTTCCTCAAAACCTCTCTGGAAAGAAAGAGATCTGTTATGAATATAGAGGCATATTAGAGCCTGACTTTGTCATCCAGGATCTTCCAGCCTAGGTGGGCCTTTGCAAAAAAAAAAAAAAAAAAAAAAATTTAATAATAGATAATACCAGAATTGTTGCAGTCCCCATCTTCAATGAGGAATATAGACATAAATTGCTTTCAGCTCCCAGGAGTGCAAGCATGGATAGGAGTCAGCTGGGAAAGCCAAATAGAGGAGGAACGAAAGCTGGGTGTGAATGTGGAGAGAGTGGGTAGGGAGAGAGGAGAGAGAACTTTCTAGGGGCCAAAAATTTATGGAGAAGCTCCAAAAGGAGGAAAGCTCTACGTATGTTCTCTTGTGATTGAGCCAGACAGCGGGGTGGAAGATGAGTTCAGAGAATAAGGAGAGTGGAGAGACACACAAGGAGAAGCACTGGAAAACACTCAGGGGAGACGGAACGGAAAACAGCGTCAGGGATTAAACACTAGGGAAATGATACTCTGTAAATGATACCAGGAGGTGCTGGAGAAAGAACTGAGAAAAAGTCATTGAATTGTGCAATTAGGACTGTTTTAAAATACAGTATGCACACTTTATTGGGTGAATACTGTATTTTAAGACATTTCCCTAGTGTTTAATCGTCCCTCTGATCTCCAGCTTGGGAGCTCTTTCCAAAGCCACAGCAACTCTGCAACCGCAGACCCTGGCATCTTGGGATCTTGCAGTATGAGAACTTGGTGAGTTTGATCAGCCAACTACCTCGTTCAGGGTTCTCGCCAAATACTTGTCTCCAGGCTCATAACTATACGCCTTCTGATGTCAGAGCCAGAAAAAAAGCTCTTCCCCTGGCTCAAGCTGGGAGGAGGGACCCTTACAGGAATCCTCAAGGACAAACCAACCCTGACTGAGAGATGCAGATGTCAAAACGTGCACCTCTTTTGTCAAGTCCAGAGCTTTACATGCCTCAGTGCCAGACTTCACCATGACCTTGTAAAGGAAGTAAACTTACCCCACTTCACACTGCGGAATCTAATATTCAGAGAGGGTGAGTAACATACCTAACGTGAGCTTAGGCAAGGGACACAGGTAGTAAGGAACAAAGCTTGGTTTCAAACTCAGGTCTGTCTAACTCAGAATCCCACCTACTTCACATTGCCTTGTGAATACCACGTACAAGGCTGTATTTTGTGAGCAGCACATAAGGTTTGATGAGGTGTGGCTTCACAGGGACCAGGAGAGGCCAGGGAGGAAGGGTGGAGGAGGAGATTGTTCTGCCAAGAAAACTTGAGACTTACTACATACCCTCAGCCCCTGACCAGGGCCACTGAAGCAGAAGGTTTCATGGGTGTTGAGGTGGCTTCAGGACAAGGTCTATAAATATATGTTGGTGGTTGGTTTGTGCTGGTTTCAGCTTATCAATAACCCGTGTTGTGGCTAGACCCTTGTGGTTGTTATAACAGTTGCAAGACACCCTTCAACAATAACCGTGAGGAAACTTTGATAAATATTTATTACTCACAGGGCCTGGAAATTACACAGCCTACCTGGGGACGTTGTGGGTAGAGAGACAGAATGCACATTTGCATGGGTCTGGAGTTCTGCTTTTATTGGGGTTTAGGGTGGGGACCTAGGTTATCTTGAGCTTTCTCTTTTTGACTTTGAAAAGGAATATACCTGTCAAAAAAGACTCCTTGTGGTTAACTGCACCCAAATTTATAATCAGAGTTAGCAGCCATTGTTTACAGGGGGCCTCTCTCACACATGCAGTGTTTCAGGGAAAACACTGCATGTGTGACGGGGCTTGACAAGGCTCCTGCACTGTGTTGCTGCCGGCTGAGCCAACCCTTATAAAGGAGTTTTTTGAATCATTTTTGGACCAATGGGCTGAGACCTGTCCCATCCAAGCAGAGCTGTGCAACTATAGCCTCATTTGCATCTTTACCAACCAATCAGGATGTGGAATTCCAACCCATCAGGACGATGCTATGTGGGCCAATCAAACTGTGCAAATTTGGATTTCTCATTTGCACAGAGTGAATGATCAACCATTTGTGCAATTCTATTCATTGAATTACTATCATTATGATTATTATTACTATGAAGGAGTGTAGCCCACTGGCATAAGCAACTTACGGAAACAGTCATGTGATTCCTTTCATTCCTATACTAGGCCTTCAAATAATCCTCTTGTGATTCATTTTTCTCTTTCAGGGTAACCCTAGGAGTTTCTTTTCTCCTTACTTTCCTAGAAAAAAAAAAATGTTGGAGGGAGATATGGCTGAATCTCAAAATTCTAATCATGGTTTCGCTCTCAGGCCCCAGACACACACACACACACACACACACACACACACACACACACACACACACACACACACACACACACACGGCACCTGGAGGCAAGGAGTCCCCAAGAAGCAAGAAACCCTTTGGTTTGGCGAGTGTCCAGGGGGTGGAGCCAGAGAGTTGCCAGCGCTTTGCTGACCACTGACAAGGGCTTTCAACTCATCCAGGTGGGCAGGAGGCCAGAGGAACGACTGATGACATCTGCACAGCTTTCTGTGGGTTTGGGGTTATTTTCTTCCTTAATCCTGTGTTCATGGAAGTGCACCTGAGTTAGAGTTCTACCATAACAGAACATGCCACAATACTGACAGGAAGAATGAGGAAGAAATGGATTTTTCACTTGAATTTTACATTCCTCTGCTATGGAATGTTTGCCTCTGGACTTTTAAAAGGCAGCAGAATTTGTCCTGGGGTTCTCATGTAGATGGAAGGACATTCCAGGGAAACACTTATATTAATATTTTTGTTTTCTTCTCACTGGGGGAAAAGGTAGCTTGGTTCCCAGAAAACAAATTGTCTATCTCTTGTTCTCCTCACCCTCGCACCACACCCCTTGGGACCTTGCTGGATTCTTACATCTGTGCAGAAGCTGTGTCAAGTCTAAGAGAAAAAAATCCCCCGGGAACAGCCACTTAGCTCCAGAGTCTATTGCATAGCAACCTGCCCGTTGGTTTTTTATTTGTTTTTCATTTTTATGGTTCCAATCATTGGGGTTTTTTTTTTTCCCGCCTTTTTTTCTTTTCCCCTTAGTTTCAGGTGTACAAAACAATGTAATAGTGACACTTACGCCCCTTGGTTTTTAAAGTGACACTCTGTTGATCCTTTTCAGTTACAACTCTTCCAAAAAATATTTCAGGGTGAGGGTAGGAGCTGCAGCAAACAGCATAAACAAGAAAAAGATGAATCTGAGGAGGATTATCACTGGGCAAAGACCTCGGAACAACATGAAAAGGATGGAAAGCTGTTGGCACCGAATCAGGAACAGAGAGAAAGAAAGAGACATCAGGTAGAGGACAGGGGACCAGTTTCTCAGCAATGCTTTGGCACTGGTGCCTGAAGTGGGAGGAGAGAGCCAAGTGCACGGATATGCAGAGTGGGGTTCTGAGTATAAAACTGTTAGGTGCCTCCCTCGCAGCACTGCCTCCTCCTAAACACCCTCCCTTTCAGCAGAGCCCAGCCGGCCTTTATCAGCCAGTGCCTTCTGCCGCCAGGAAGCCAGCTGCAGTGTGAGTACCCTCCTCATTTCTCTTCATTTCCAACTGTTCATGGTTGGGGGCTTGTCTTCTCAGTCTGCTTTAAGTTTTGCTCTTTTTCCCTTTTTTTTTGTTTGTTTTTGTTTTAATGGAGAAATGTTTCAGATGGTCGGAACTAAGCAGAAGCAGCAAAGTCAGCGTTCTGGGAGATTAGAAAGCAATTTCCCAAAAAGCCACAGGCTTCTTCCTGGAAGCTTGAAAGCAATGTCTTTGTTTATGATTTCTGAGGCAGGGTGGGAGCAGCACCTGAGCTCTGTGTGGAAGAGAGTTTTCAACAAGGTGTCTACTGGACGTGCTAAATGACTCTGAGTTCTCCAACACTGTACAGAAGTTTCAGGTTGTGTTCTTTAAATTATTAAGTAAACCTGGAGACATATCAATATGACTCCAAAAACAGGGGGGTACTGTCCATGGCCCTCTCCTACTGTGGTTTTGTGGATCTTTCTGTGTGTGCTGTCGTGCTGAAGGGAGTGTGCTGACCCATCAGGAGAACTCATCAGGCACACTGGCGGCGCAAATTTGCCAGGTTCTTTGTAGCTGCACTTTCTAATGTGGAATTCAGACCTCAAGGCTTCTAGGAGTGGTGTGTTCCGAGGAGAGAGGTATTTTAATCAGGAGACGAGAATAACTGACAGCATTTTGTTTCTGATTACAACTTTAAAGAAAACTGAACACTTCCCACTACTTAAAACAAAAACTACCTAAAATAAAGATTGGCGTAAGTACCAATTAAATGTCAGGCTCAAAAGTGTCTTTAATAGGATGGAGCATGAATGTTTAAATGCTTTCTTCTATATCCATGTCCAAAACTTTACATTATTTTTTAAAGTGATACAGAAATACCTCATTTTATTGCACTTTGCTTTATTGTATATTGTGGGATTTTTTTTATTTTTTTTTTACAAAGTGAAGGTAAAACCCTCCACCAGAAAATAGATTAAATAAACTCGCCAAAGGCTCAGATCATTGTTAGCATTTTTAGCAATAAAATATTTTTAATCAAGGTGTGTAGTTTGTTTTTAGACGTAATGCTATTGCACATTTAATAGACTACAGTATAATAGAAACATAACTTCTGTATGCCCTAGGAACCCAAAAATTCATGTGACTTGCTTTATTGTGATAATCATTTTATTGCAGTGGTCTGGAGCTAAACCCACAGTATCTATGAGGTACTTCTAGAGGTATCTATATACTTGAGACGTAGAAAATTGAAGACTTTCAGGTCTCTCCAATTGTACTAATTTCTAATACTTGCTGACAGTACAATGGGTTTTATTTTGTGCAATAAATGTTGGTTTAATTGACATTTTGATATTGCCTTGTATTAGAATGCTGGGCATTGTTTTGTTTCAATAGTGATCTGGGCAATTAAAAGTATTGTCTGACTCCTGCCAAAAAGCAGCTTCCAGAATAATCTAGGGATGTTAAGTTCAGCATACACAGGCCTGGTTGTGGATGTGTCAGTAATACGGGAAAATGAGGCTTACTTTGAGACACAGGAAAATGTTTATTTGGCAGAGCAGTCACTGCTTCCAGAAAGGGCATGGGGTGAAACTGGGGATGGCCGAATCCTTTGTCGTACGCGTAGGTCAACCCCCATCTCAGACTTCTTTCAAGGCAACCATGGAGACAGCCTGTGTTCACTGTATCACTGAGCCCTAGGACCTACTGCAGACTGCATTCAGAAGCTGCTCATACTCTGTTGACTTGACTAGAATCTTGGGCAGCATTTAATGTGCTCCTGACTGGAAGACAGAACCACCAGGGCTTACCAATTCCATCGGGCTGACTGCTGAGGGAACTTGCAAAGTTCCCACTCTGAACCTCAGTTTTCTATAAAATGAAGGCTTGAACTATGGGCTCCCTCACACGCCACCTAGCTCTCAGCTTTTTCTGTCTCTAAGAAAATACGGATGTTAAGTTCAAGGATGTGGTTCTCCCAGATGTGTGTGATTTTGGGGAAAGGCAAGAACCATGCAGGAGCAGACGCGGTAAACATACACTCTGAGAAAATGTGACAGTCCTGCTTGTCTCTTTCTTCTTTCATCCTCTTTTCTGTCTTTCTTTTCTTTTTTAACTGTGTATGAGATGACAGTCTAACCATTGGGCTTCTTAATGTTGTTCTTTATCAAACAAAAATATAGATGTACCATAACCCACAGACACATCATTTTTGTACTTACCGAGCCAGATAGTTTAACCACAGATACATACACATACACAATTTTTTCTAAGACATGACAGTAATATTTTCCACAATTGTGGATTGTTCTGAGTCACTCTAGTAAAGTATAAGTTCTCAGGTTTCAAACCATGCCAGTAGAAAAAAGTAAAAATTAAATAAAAGGGGGAGAAAAGAAGGAATACCACACATACAACTTTTCTGGAATTTCTGAAGGAAGAATTATATCTTTGGATGCAATGGAAGTTTTAAAAACTTGGTCCAGAAAATCACATGGCACACATCTTGGTTTAGATGCTGGACAGTCGAACTGCAGAGTTTTGATAACCATGAAAAAAGCTAGGAAAAAGTAGTCTGGGGTTTTTTACTTATCCTGCTTCTCTTTCATTAGGGTTTCATTCTTTTGTTTTCTTGTCCTGTTTTTCTGGTTGATATTAAATGGCCTGCTTCATTGGACTTGAGAAGTTTGAGCATCAGTAGAAGGTCCCCAATCCTTTACTTTGTATCACCCTCCCGATTAGGATGTGTGGGTTCTTAAAGTTCCCTAAAGAAATGCATCCACCCATCCCAATATGTGGATACTAGAGAGACAAATGGCAATGAGGTTGGGCTAGGGACTCAAACCAAAAAAGTTCAGTCTTTATTTAACTTTGGGTAGCTCCACAGGGAACTCAGGTCATTCAAGTTTCCAGTCACGTCAGGCCAGTTATAATATCAGGTTTTGTATCTGTATCTCCAAAATCTCTGAGGTGACGGTATATTTAAATCCCTCTAAAATAAATAAATATAGGCTGGAAATTTTGAGAACATGAATTTGTTCATCCTGGAACAACCCATATACCTAGTTATCTCTTTACTTAATGGAAAATGCCACTTTAAAGTTTTCATTCAATGCTGCCTCTGTAGAAGCTGATTTGCTCACTTATTGCAACTCTAGGCAGGTTGTACCTGAGCTTGTCATTCTGGGCTGAAGCCTGATGATTCTGATACGTTGGCATGGCTTTGAAAATGAGTCACTATAGCTGAGGAAGGAGTTAATCAACCAACATTTCAGTTATGAGATTTAAAGAGGGAGATAGTTGAAAAATAAATGAAAGCTACCATCTAGATTATGAAATAAAAGGCAATTTTTTCATAATTATTTAATAATTCAGTTTTACATGTTTAACTATGGGGCCCGTGAGCTCCATAGAGACTTAGCGTTGGCTCCTGACCGCCAGCAGTTTTCAATTTAAGAATGTCTTAATGCAGAGGTGCAGGAGGAGTCTCATAAATGCTAACGTCTAACACTATTTTGCCAAGACAAAATGAGCTTAGTGTAGAATGTGTTCCATAAATATCTTCTACTTGGTGTCACGATGAAAGGTTCCCCATTGTTTAAAAGCAAGGCAGTTAGTTAGGCAGTAAAATAAAACAATTAAAGTGCAATTGTTACTTAATAAAAAGTCAGTTACTCCCATTGATTTCCATACTACAATTAATAGAAGGCAGAACTAAATGTAGGATTGAAAAAAAAAAAAAAGGTTTAGCTTTAAGTTAGCTTTATTATCCAATACTAGCTATTTGTTGGTTATGGTGAATGGACGATGGTGGGGCCAAAAATAGCTATGAAAACCTCTTATTCACAGTTACTGACAGCATGGCCGTAGTGAGGTAAGCTGGGTTTTTGTGCAGGGACTTGGGGTATTTCCCTGGTCCTTTCTTATGTGCCTGTGGCTTCCACATTCCAGTTATGCATTCTAGGGTCTGATGGTTTTGGCGTTCCCCTACTTCACAATCACCTGGCGGTGCTCTTGGCTTTTCTTGCATGCTCAGTGTGCTATTGTCTTTCTCCCTTTGCCTACCTCTGGGATGATATCATTAGTGTTCTTCTTTTGTGTCTACCATGGTCACCATGAGACCATTTTTGTCTACAGAGTACCCTACTGGTGATGCTGGTGCTATCCTGTTACACAATTATGAGCAGTGAAGAGTCTCATAGTAAAGACAAGTCATGGTTATGTAGTTAGTGTTTTCCTGAAGTGTGTTTACTACAATCATGCCCTCGACATTCTTATATTGTACAATTCTTAGATTACAACTCTTTGGTTTTCAACAGCTTGATCCACTTCCACCTTTCCCAGTTTCTATACCTATGTGTAATGTTATTCTTGCCTATTTAAAAAACATTTAAATAACGAATTCCAGAAATAAAAAGACCTGAGGGGACCCTGGAAGTGGCTGGCAGGGCACGCATGGGCGGGGCACCAACATTCATCATTTCGCGTGGAAGGGAGGGAGCGCGCGCCCAGCGCAGTGGAGCCTCCAGTGGACCCAGAGCCAGCTGGAGGTGAGCATGGCACAGCAGGAACCCACAGCTGAGCAGCTGGCGCAGACGGCAGCCGACAACGAGGAGGGTCAGCCCCCGGCCCAGAAGACCGTCCAGGAGACCCAGGAGCTGAACAAGGACAACGCGAGCTTGCGCAAGTTCACGGAGGCCCTGCTGGGCCAGGCGGCAGTCTCAGCCGCCCCCAGCGTCCCCAGCGGTGTTGTGACCCGCCTGACCCAGGTGTGTAGCTAGACCCGACAGGAGACCGGGAGAGCTTCAAGAAGCGGTCATTTGTGCTGAAGGAGGGTGTGGAGTACCGATAAAGATCTCTTTCCCGGTGAACAGAGAGGTCGCGTCCAGCAGGACGTGCATCCAACACACGTACCGGAAAGGCGTCAAGACCGACTACATGGAGGGAGCTATGGGCCTCGGGCGGAGGAATACGAGTTGCTGACCCCCATGGAGGAGGCACCCAAGGGCATGCTGGCTCGTGGCCGCCACAACATCAAGGCCTGCTTCACAGACACCGACAAAACTGACCACCTGCCCTGGGAGGGAACCTCACCATCATAAAAGGAGTGGAAGGACTGAGCCCGGCCTGGGAGGCAGGCAGGAGGAGCGATGGATGGAGGGATGTACGCGCCCCACCCAACGCCATACCAAAGTCCTGACGGAGCCCGTTGCCCACGCTGCTGTGTTTCCCCCTGGGCTGCCTCCTGGCCCTTCCTGGCACGTAGGCCCCAGCCTCTGGGGTGGTCTAGTGTCATTGCTGCTTCAGCCTGTGCTGTGGGGCAGGGAGGCCGCAGCCCAGGCCTCCGCCTCCCCTTTGGTCCCTCTAGGTCCCCCGTGCCCCCACCTGTTCTAATCCTATCTGAGGCCCTGGCTTTTCCAAGGGAGTGGGGCATTGAATGGTGTCTCTGGAGTGCTTAGGTCCCCCAAGGCCTTTTCTGTTGCCCTCATTCTCCTCATCTCCCCCTGTGGGGTCGGGGTAGGGTGCACAATGCAGGGCCTCGTGGGCAGGTCATCCTCCAGCTGTCACCCCTCCCTGGTCAGTTCATCCGTCGCTGTCCCTGTCTAACCGTGATGCCTTAACATGCAGAGTGTGTTTTGGGGCGTCACCAACCTCTGACCCTGTGACTGCACGAGCATGTGGTCTCCCCAGTCCCTGCCACACCCGCAGTCCCCAGGGCCCAGGGTAGTGGGACGCTGCTGCTGCTGTTGCTTCCTGGCCTGCCAGGCTTCCTGGCCTGCCAGGGCCTGGCCAGCTCCCTCCCCCTTCCCTAGCCAGGGCTGCGGGGACAGCTCCAGGGGCTTGGAGGTAGCCAAAATGCCAAAACTCAAGTTGCCTCCAGTCCCATCTGGGAGGCTGGGAGTCCTCACGCCTCTGCCTTGTCTGTCCCAGTGAGCAACACCCAGACCCAGAGCCCATGGCCCCAACAGAGAGCTCTTGGCAGACAAAGCCAGCAGCCGAGCCTTACTTGTCCCACCTGGGCGCACCAGCCTGGAGTGGCATGCCTGGCCTCCACATGTGCCATCCTCTGAGCCCACTGGCTTGCCGTCTCTGCCCATAGGCTTGGTGTCACCATCCCCAGCAGACCTTCCCCAGACCCAGCCAGGACAACCCTGCGACCAAGCGTGCACAGTCAGAGCTGTCCCCTCCCATCCCGGTCGGGCCTGGGCTGGACCGTACAGGAGCCTGTCCCTGCTTCTCCTTTTCTGACCAGGAAGTAAACTTCCCTGAAGGGGAAAAAAAGAAAGAATATCTGAGGCAGTTGCCTGATACTGTGTTTCCCCGAAAATAAGACATAGCTGGACCATCAGCACTGATGCATCTTTTGGAGCAAAAATTAGTATAAGACCTGGTCTGATATTATATTATATTATATTATATTATATTATATTATATTATATTATATTATATTATATTATATTATATTATATTATATTATTATAATGTTATATTATATTATTATAAGACCGGGTCTGACATTAATTTTTGCTCCAAAAGATGGATTAGAGCTGATGGTGCAGCTACGTCTTATTTTCGGGGAAACACGGTATGAGGACGTATGCAAGCAATCTGCCTTGGAGAGTGTGTATAAAGGGCGCTTAGACTGTGTTAACACACACAAACTGTTTTTTAAATTTTTCTTCCCTTTCAAACTTTTAAAAAACATAAAACCTTGTTTTGTAAAACCTAATTTAAAAGCCTGCTTATCTTGGAAAGTAGCCAATCAATCTGCATTAGTGCCATTTTGTAAATTGACAGCATAAAGCTTAATCATGCGATGTTAGAGCTTTCTGAAGTATCATTTGACCCACTGTGTTGAAATGAACTGTTTTTCCATTTTTTCCACTAGGCTGAGTGAGATCTCTGAGTGCAGGTGCTCGTAAATGTGTGTTGAATTAGAAACTGAAGTTTATGAAATTAAAACCCAGCACCTTCTCGGGGTAGCATTCATGATAGTCATGGCAAAAGTAGCGTGGAATTTGGGTTTGGATCATAAGTTCCATGACAATATTTCAAGAGGAAAAAGGTGCTTTCTTAGTACCGTGGGATGTTATGGTCCAGAGGAAGTGCCTTTAAACTCATCCTCTGTAGCTACTGTGACCAGGCCCGATGCGGGACAGTCTGGAATATTAGGGTATTCATGAGCTCTGGTATTTCCTCAAGGTGCCAGAGGAAGAGTTAGACATGGAGGATAGCCCCACTATCGTTAAAGTGGACCGGGGTGAAAACCAGATTTCACCGTGTCGAGGGAGAAGGTGCCTCCCCAAGGCACTTGGCTATATCACCGGTGATATGAGAGAATATACCAACTGGATTAAAGGTATTTATACTTCCATTCTTTGGAGACGTGGGACAAATGGCTTTGGGAGAAACTCTTTGCTGGTTCTTCCACTCATAGCTTTAGTTATATTCACCTACTTTCTATCTCTTTCCTCTCCATTTCTCAACTTTTTATCTTCTAACTTGGAAGCCTCTTCAAACGTTTTTTTAATGAAAATTTTATTGGGGAATATTGGGGAACAGTGTGTTTCTCCAGGGCCCATCAGCTCCAAGTCATTGTGTCCTTCAATTTAGTTGTGGAGGGTGCAGCTCAGCTCCAAGTCCGGTCACTGTTTTCAATCTTTAGTCGCAGGGGGTGCAGCCCACCATCCTGTGTGGGAATTGAACTGGCAACCTTGTTGTTGAGAGTTCGCGTTCTAACCAACTGAGCCATCTGGCCACCCCTCTGGAAGCTCAGCAGCAGCTCGTTGTCTTCAATCTAGTTGTGGAGGGTGCAGCTCACTGGCCCATGTGGGACTCGAACCGGCAACCCTGTTATTCAATGCTCACACTCTAACCAACTGAGCCATCAGGCTGCCCGTCAAATTTTTTTATGGAGACAGTGCTCTGAGCCAGGGCCCTGCTCATATCAGAGGAAGGCAACTGGCTCCATCTTATAGTTTCAGTACTTAAAATCTGAAATTTTACTATTGCTGATTCATTTATTTGGCTTAAGAGTGTGTCCTTCTAAGCATGGTAAATAAGTACATTTGAGGCTTTTCCAGAACTGAGGTTCTAGTAGGGACAATATGGGTTGAGCATAAAGAAACTGGATGCTTTTAAGGATCTGGATGCCACTAATGGGAAAAAAGTTTAGAGAAAAAAAACTTCAAAGAATATCAAAAAACAAATTTTGCTTTCATCAGAGGGAATTTTGATGGTTTTGTTCAAGGGGGCCCTAAACTTGGGAAGGGGCACCATTTACCTTGCCACTTCCTTAGCTCTGCCTGTCTCGTCTCTTCCAGACAAACCCCCGGTGCTCCAGTTCATCGACTGGGTTCTTCGTGGCATATCCCAAGTGGTGTTTGTTAATAACCCCATCAGTGGAATCCTGATTCTGGTGGGACTCCTGGTCCAGAGCCCCTGGTTGGCTCTCAATGGCTATGTGGCAACAGTGGTCTCCACCATGACAGCCCTGTTGCTCAGTCAGGACAGGTAAGCATGTCCATCCAAGCCTGCTCTTCTCATTTCTAAGAACACAGGAGCCAACCAATGGCTTGGAGCAGTACTAATAAAACCCCACCCTTCCCAGAGAAACAACCTTTATTCCACAGAACATTTTATATTTGCTTTTAGTGAAAGGTCAGCATATCATTTATAACCTCTTATTCATGGTACCTGAATAAGTGGCTGGTCTGAATAATGCCAGACTCTCGTGGCAGTGTATGAGCTGCCAGTTACCTTAGCTCAGGTAACTAGAGCTAAGCTGTAAATTATTCCCAGGAGTCGTTCTAAAGGGATCTTTAATAATGATCAGTTATTTATCATCAGCATTTTGTTTGAGCAAAAATGTGTGAGTTCATGAAAATTCTTATTGGCTTACCAATCCCCATTATATATTGTTTCCGTGATTTGTTTAGTAAATTCATTCTTCATAGACAGTATAAAGGTTAGTTCAGCTTCTAGAGAGATTAATAACCACAAATTCCAAGTTAGCGAGCTCTGACTTAAGTAGTGTTAGTCTATCTTCTGAACTATGGTGTTAGGTTAGAAATAGCGTGTACTTTATAAACTGGTCTGTCATTGAAGAAGTGATGAGCTGACTCCCACCAGGGACATAGAAGGCTTCTGACTAACCAGTTCCTTCAGGGAGGCTGCCAGTCTTCCAAGAGTGCAGGAACAATGCATAATCCCCAGTGGATTGTCGTTACAGAATTAAGCTCTCATAACTCTTACTGTGTATTGCCTAAGGAGATTCATCTGGGGAGAGTCAGCACTGCTGTGTTCCCTTCAGGTCGGAGGAGCCTAATTTGTTATCTGTAGAGAGTGCTTGTTTATCTTAGGTTAAGCCCTATTCCAGTGCACGTCAAGAAATGGTCATTCCACTTTGGAGATGTAGTCCAGCACTGTGCCATACCAAATATTCCTTCATTGCTTTGCTCCAGTGAAAGTTGACCCATTTTCCTTATCAGGTGAAAGACAAGCCATATTCACATGTGCTCATTTTCAAATCTCGTTTTATTTTCCTCAGTCCTAAGACTGCATTAAAATAGCAATCCTCAGGGGGTGGGAGATGAGGGTAAGGGGGATCGAATATATGGTGATGGAAGGAGAACTGACTCTGGGTGATGAACACACAATGGGATTTATAGATGATGTAATACAGAATTGTACACCTGAAATCTATGTAATTTTACTAACAATTGTCACCCCAATAAATTTAATTAAAAAAAATAGCAATCCTCTGTTTTAAGTGAATACACATCTTCTTGTTGCTTTCATCATGGCATTCCATAACTTGTAGACATTGCCATTAAATGTGTTGATCAAACGCAAGCATTAATTCTGAAAGTCAGTTGTTGAGAGGATAAGTCTTTGCGTTAGCTCTCCACTGGCATCATGTATAGTCCCAGTTTCTGAAGGGCATTGTCACTTGCTGGTTAAACCAGTACAAATTGCATCACAACCCACTTAGCCCGAAGTATTATTTAGGGTAGACAAAGGACTTTTAACCAGGGAGTCCCACCTCTAATGTTCTCGCCACGAAGTGACCTCATCTTGCTGTTGCACTGATGCCTCCTGCTCCAGTTAAAAACAAGCCAAGAAGAAGCTCTCATGCCACCCTCTACCCTGTAGTGTGGCTCACTGGCTGCATCACCTCCCCCTCAGGCCCTGCATTCAACCTCACCCACTCACTTCATCATTTTCACACCCATGGCCCCTGCGGACTTTGACCTTAAATGCCGGGCCCTTCATTGTGCCAGATGTTGCCAACCCTCAGAGCTCTTAGGAGCCTGGCTTGTCAACCTTTCGGCTCATTCTATGAAAATCGTTCCATTTCTCACTTGGTGCTTCTCATTCCCAATTATGTCATGGGAACTATTTTGACCAGGAGTAGAAACTTATCCATAAGACAACTTTTAGAAGTGAGGTTAAATGCTGAGAAGCAAAAAAAGAACCCAAGAAAAAACTGGGTGCTAAATATGCACCTAATTAAATGGAGTGCCTTGCCAAATAAAAAATAAGAAATTGTTTTTCTTTATAATATCTTGGAAATATATATTTGGAGACCACAAAATGGAAGCACAGGAAGATGAAAATATATGCTAAGTTGAAAGATGAATGTTTATAAGACCAAAGACACTATGAAAGTGAATTTACATTTCAAGAATCTTACATCTCTTACCAAGAAAATCACACTTCGGAAACAGTTTCATCTGAAAGCTCTATTCAAGTCAGAGGCCGTTAACGATTTAAAAGAAACAATAACTTCCCAAAGGAAAGGCTAAAAGGAAGCAGAACCAGTTGCCTTGCTGGTTTTCCTTTCTCTCCTAGATGCTGGAATTATATCTTTAGCTATGATGCCCCTGTAGGGGGTTGTTCTATATGCATGTTTGTATTTTTCTTATGTATATTCTATTTTTTCATGTTTTTATTAGTATTTGGCATCTGTAGACTTTGAAATAAATTTCTATATATAATCTCATTTTCTAATGTGACTATGATCTGGAATTTACACGTACAAGTGTCACGTATGTGCAAGTCCAGCCAGTGTCCGCCCGGGAAATGTCCACGCTATGTGCCTCTCGCCCACAGGTCGGCAATTGCAGCGGGGCTCCACGGCTACAACGCCACACTGGTGGGAATACTCATGGCTGTGTTTTCACAGAAGGGAGACTATTTCTGGTGGCTCTTATTCCCCGTATCTGTTATGTCCATGACTTGGTAAGTTGGACCTGATTTTCAAAATGCCTTTTAAAAATGTACGGGGGGAGGAGGGAACAGGGAGTTACTGTTTAATGGGTACAGAGTTTCCGTTTTGCAAGGTGAAACATGTTCCATGAATGGATGGTGGTAGTGGTTGTACAATGACATGAATGAACTGTA
The DNA here is from genome assembly GCF_036562045.2 of Rhinolophus sinicus. Lineage (NCBI taxonomy): Eukaryota > Metazoa > Chordata > Mammalia > Chiroptera > Rhinolophidae > Rhinolophus > Rhinolophus sinicus. The sequence goes on along the minus strand of NC_133758.1, from coordinate 22,448,114 downwards.
AACTCATTGCCACTGAACTGCACACTTTAAAATGGTTAAGTGGTCAACTTTATTTATGTTTATAACACTCCTGTTAGAAAAATTATTTTCTAAAATTTAGATTCGGGTTATGTCTATTGGAAACAGGAAGTATTAAAACACACTGATGCATCTGGCCCTCCATACACACCTTCCCCCTGCCCCCAAGATTCTGGTCTAATTGGTCTTGGTTAGGGGTGTTGCCTGGCCATTGGGAGATTTAAAGGCTCCCACGGGGTTCTAAAGTACAACCAAAGTTAGAACCACTCACTAACTGCATCAGTTGGTCTTTAACCTGCAGGTTGAAACACAGACTGCTGCTCCCTTCCCCAGGATTTCTGATTCAGTCCATCTTTGGTGGAATCTGAGAATTTGCATTTCTAACAAGTTCCCAAGTAATGCTGAGATGGCTGACCCAGGGATCCCACTTTGAGAACCACTGTGCCTCTGTGAACAACCCTACCCCACCCCCTTTGAAAAAATTCTTTACTAAGGAATGACATCAGCATCATGGCAGAGTGACAAAAAAATTCTTTACTGAATTCAAAATTTTTTTAAACCTGAATCCTCCAAACTAGTTTCTATTTGACAGTGTCTTAAATCATTTTTTGGAAGCAAACATTTCCTTCTTATTATAGCATATTTAGAATATAAAATACTAATATCCACACAAGTGAGAAGTATAGCTCACTATGGACAGTGTCTGCAGGAAGGCCGCCCACCCTGGCTGCACCCACAGGTGTGTGGAAGAGAACCTGTCAGCAGTGCCAACCTGCCCAGGAGGTAACTTACGACCTGCTCTAAAGAACAGGCTCAAGGACAGGAGGTGTTGCCTGTGGATGCTCACCCCCCCGCCCCCCACAATCCAAGAAATTCAGAATTCTGATCTTAAAGTCATGGCTCTTTGAATGAGTCGACAAAAGAGCATGCAAAAGAGGCCCAGAGACCAACTACTCTGATTCCCTAGCTCACGGACTAGGAAATAGGAATAGTGCCGTGCCCAAGCTCACACAGTCCATCCGTTGCTCCAGGACTTAAAACTCTGCCCCACTGAGTTTAAGACCTTTTTCCTCCAGCCATCACCACCTGCATCCTCCCTTGGACAATTGTTTCTCTTTTACAAAAATAGATATACTACAGACCGGTGGAAATGACAGACAAGTTGAAGACCATGGTTGCCTCTGGTGGGGAGGGCGGGACATGCGAGTAAGACAAGCGCATTACACAGGGGGCTTTAGCTGCGTAGACAGTGTTTTATTTCAAATGTCTTAAATACTTCCAAAATGTTTTAGAAACCCAGATTTATAGCTCACTGTGAGCAACCCCAGAGTATAATTTTTCAAACATCAAATAGGCTACGAGTTAATTTTTGACTTGATGTAAGAATTATTCTCTCTATGACAGGATTTATCCCAAGTGTGTTTGGATTTTGGAGAGTTGCGTGTTTATGAGCTGGTTCATTTTTTTATTGTTTTTTTCTGTGAAAAGTTTTTCATCACAGCACTTCAGGGACGTACTTGGGAAATCTCCATAGTATGTACAGAGATTTGGTTTGTCAACATGGCCTGTCACGTGCATATTCTTCCATTCTGATCTGCTGTTGTTTTTAGTCCACTTTTCACAAGTGCATTGAACTCCATATTCTGCAAATGGGACCTCCCTGTCTTCACCCTGCCTTTCAACATGGTGTTGTCCATGTACCTTTCGGCCACGGGATGTTACAGTCCATTCTTCCCAAGCAAAATCATCAAACCTGTAAGCTCCGTTCCCAATGTCACCTGGCCCGAACTCAGTGGCCTACAGGTAAGGCACACTGTCTCCTCACATTCCCCCCAGGCTCTGGAAGACACCCAGTGTCCTCCTGAGCATCAGAGCCTTACAGAGACTCAGCTCTAGGGAGGCCTTGCTGTCTTTGTCTTGTCAGCTAAAGCATTATTTCTACTCCAAAGCTTTGGGCTCTAAGGGAGTTTTTTAAATGACTATTTGGTCAGAGCTAACTGTTCCCCCTCTTCTCCTAAGATCTGCAGTGCTAACTCCAAAGTATAGCTCCACTGGAAGTCAGAACTGCTACTGCAGAATTGGCCGTTGATGGGTGGCTGGTTAGGTCAGTTGGTTGGAGTGTGGTGCTGCTAACACCAAGGTTTTCGGTTCAATCCCTGCATGGGCCACTGTGAGCTACACCCTCTTTAAAAGGGTCAACTACGTCATTATAGCATGAAAGTAATATGTAACCAATGACCATGGCTGTTTCCCAATTAAAAAAAAAAGTTACTAAATAAGAGATGATTAAAAAAAAATGGCCCTTGTTGGGGTGGGTGTGATGGGGTGCAGCCATTGAGGTAGGGGCCTCCAGCCTAGGGCTAAATCCTCCATGACCCGCTTCCTCCAATCCAAAGAACTTGCTGCTTATTGTTATATCTCAGCATAGAACCCCTCTGTTTTGCTTTTGCTTGTGGTCAATCTCACAGAATATGTAAAATAATTCAGGGTTCTCAAGCTTTGGTAGGCATCAGAAACATAGTTTATAAAATGCCAATACGAGCACATGTCATAATCTCTGGGGCTGTGGTCTGGGAATCTATATTAACAAGCTCCCCCAGTAATTGCAAGGTGGCCCAGAGTTTGAGAACTGCTATCATAGGCTGTATCCTATGTATCTCTTTACAGATGTCCATAGAGAGAATGCCATTTTTAAAAACCTGGTGAACCCAAGTCCAGTTCCAGCTCTTCCCATTGTTTTTAATAATCAAGAAACCAAATTAAGGTTTCTTGCTTATTAAAAACAAGATAACACTTGAAACCAGAAGAAAACCAAAGAAACTTTACCTTTTCTAATGTGCAAAAGACTGGTTTCCCCACTATTAGGTTATAAAATACCTCCTGCTATCCTCTTTGCTGAGAGATCAAAACATGTCAGGAGCTCAAGTAGTCTTCTCTTTACCTTCTTGCCCAGAAAATGAGTGGGAGTATTTGGGAATAACTCAGAAGGAAAATCAAAAATTTATTATAACTCCCCATGAAAAATATTATAAAATAGTATTCATTGATCTGTCTAAAACTGTACTGTCCAATACAGTAGCTATTAGCTCCCATGTGACTATTTTAATTTAAATGCAAAATTAATTTAAATTAATATTTACACTTTCGTTCCTTAGCCTCACTAGCCACATTTCAGGTGCTCAATAGCCATATGTATTGGACAGCACAGATACAGAATATTCCATCACCAAAAGCTCTATTGGACAGTGTTGATCTGGGCAAGTGAGGATCTTGTCTTTCTCCTCCTTCTGAACTACCACCCCAACATTAGCACTCTTCTTTCCCATCTCACCCAACTCCCCACCTCCCCGGCGACCTGAAAGAGAGTTCGGCTGGACGTGCCATGTCCAATTCCCTAGTCTAGAAGAAACAGGAAATGGTCGTGTGTAAATATGATGATCCAGAATGGCTGGAAGAACGTAGGGCCCATCTGAGGGTAGACTCAAACTCACAGGATGGTCCTATGCACTGAGCAAGGACCAAGCCAGCATCTGGAAGCCAGCATTAGATCCAGCCGAATGCATGAAGGGAGAGGACCCTTCCTCGTGCCAAAGCGGGGCCTCCCTTTATCAGAGTCACTGCCTCCCAAAGGTCCTTGCCAAAAAGGTCCACATATGACCTGGAGAAGGTAGAAGGAGCAAGATAGGAGGTGGGAAGGCATCTTTCAGTAAATGCTGTTGGTCAAAAAGGAACTAACATGGCTAACTGTGCCTATCCTGACCCTACCAGAAGTATTGTTATAAAGAATTATCGTTTTTTTTTCGCTCGAATGAAACCTTGTGCCTTCCTGAGAGCTGCCATTCTGTGAACACATTAGCTGACTTCAGGTCTCAGCCAGAAAGTAGAATTGTGACATTTACATGTATTCTTGTGTTTTGAGGACTGACTGTTGTTGATAACTGTAATAAGCTAAGGTTTAACTTGGTTTAAATTAATACATGTTCTCATTAACAACGGAAGTGTAAATAGGGTCCTAATTCTCAAACTTGCCGATAATTGCTCCTGAATAGAGGCTAAGACAACCTGACTTCCGGTCTCTGGCCCTAGCCTTAGCCACCAAATTACATGGGAGTGATCATATCTCTCTGGGCTGTAGAGATGCTTGGATGGATTGCACCCGGCACTGATGGACAGTTGAAAGCAATAGACGTGTAAGCTGTGGTCCTTGCCATCCTTACTGGGAAGTGTGGCAGATCATCACAGTGGGGGCAGTGATGCCACACTGGGACCTTATCAGCTACCAAGGCCAAGTGTCAGCACAAAGAGGAGAGCCAGTGAGTAAGGGGGAGTTTGGAGAAGGCAGGCTCCACGTGCACCAGCAATGGGCTGGTGTATCTCTGGGGATAAAGCAGAAAAATGACCGAGATTTTTCTGGAAAGAGAGAGAGAATTTTTTAAATTAGTAACACTGATCGTGAAAGATAAGATATGTTAAAGAGTATCACTTTGTATATGTTTGCGGGTATCCTATAGGCTTCTGTCTAATTGTTTTAATGTCTTTATTTCCTAAATCATTTTTGCAGTTATTGAAATCCCTGCCTGTGGGTGTTGGTCAGATATATGGCTGTCACAATCCGTGGACAGGGGGCATTTTCCTGTGCGCCATCCTACTCTCCTCCCCCCTCATGTGTCTGCACGCTGCCATCGGATCGTTGCTGGGGATGGTAGCAGGTAAGCAGAAGATGGGTTACCAAGTATTGAGCACCTCCTCCACCCCATGCATTGTCTCAAGCATCTTCTAGACTCCAGACTTTTTCTGGAGGTCCCCGCTTCCCTAAATGGTCCCCAAAGGGACCATCAGGAATTCTCTGATGCTTCTACCACCCCCAGGCTCCTTTTGTCCACGGCTCTGACTCCTCCTGTCTTACCTCACAGCTCTCAGTATTTCGGTTCCATTTGAGGACATCTACTTTGGACTCTGGGGTTTCAACAGCTCTCTGGCCTGCATTGCAGTTGGAGGGATGTTCATGGCACTCACCTGGCAAACCCACCTCCTGGCACTCGCCTGCGGTGAGTATCCAGGCATCTGTGGGAAGGTAGCTTGTGACCCCGGGATCAAAATCCAGGACAAACAGTAAGAGAGGACTGTGGGAGAACCTAGGGCCAGGTTTCAAGTTCAGGGCCCCTGCTCTCTAAGCATGTGACCAGGAGAAGTGACATCCCCTCTCTGCGAGTATTCAAGTCGGCTCTGCCTATCTCAGTGGTTATGGTGACAACAGGGGAACCTGGGGCATTGTTACCCATTTTACAATACATATATGTTAGGGGATAGGAACTCAACTTGTCCTGTGTCCTTCATGCTAATCATTTGATCCAAGAAACTCCAAGAAAATAGCCCAAGCTAAATACAGAGCCATTTCCCCTGGTGAATCAGGTAGGATGCCATGTGGTCCTTTGAGAATCACATTAATCCAACTGTCCTCAGACTTGAGTGTACATCAAATTACCTGGAAGGCTTGTTAAAATGCAGATTGCGGGGCCCATCTCCACACCCTGATTCACTGTTAGCGGTGGAGGAAGGAGTTTGCATTTCTAACCAAATGCCAAGTAGGGCTGGTGCTATTGCCCTGGGGATGGCATTTTGAGAATTGTTGTAGAAATACTTCTGACTCCAGTATTCTAGTGCCGACCCAGCCTGTTGGCACTAGAGGGGGTTCTGGAGATCTCCACTCCAATCTTCTCATTTTACTGTCGGGGTACTAAGTCTAGGAAGATAAAGTGGTGTGCTGAAAAGCATGCAGTCAATTAGCGGTAAATGTAAACGCAGAATCTAACATCCTCCAGAGTTATGCACAGTACACTACTCTACTTCCCTTTAGTAGCTTTCATGCATTAGGTACAAACACACCTCAAGTGACTTGGATTTGAAGAGCTAATGGATTGCTCAAGTCATTGTAAGGGATGCTTATTTTCCCATAGCCTCTGTGTCCCTAATTCAATACAAGTAAGAACATTTAACATAATGTGCTAGAGTGAAGGAAATGACACTCCCTGAGTGACAAAGGAGTGGAAGGATAGTGAAATGTGCAGAAATTACTTCCAATCTAATGGAAATATTTGTCTAGAGTCAGTTTATCACAGATTAATTAATCCATGGTATCTAAACCATTATTAAAATGGTGGACCATGTATCAGACAGGATTTAGAATGGATCCTTACATTGGGCAAGAGGTGGGATGGGACCACGGATTTCTAAGGCCTCATTCAATTTTGATTTTCCAATGCTGTAGCAAGATTAACAAAACTCAAGTTACTGTGGTTTTGCCACTTATATGTCATTTTGCCAATTTCTTTGTAGTTCACGGCTATTTCACCTAATAGCCCTGTCAAAACGTTTTGCTCATTTTCCCATATTTGCTCACAAGCTTAGGGCAAAAGAGAAAGCTACAGACAGATTATATGGCCACCTGAGCTCAGCTGGGTTAGAATCTTTATTCTGAGGTTAGTTTGAGGTTTCACACCTTCATTTGGCGCGCATATCTTTGTTTTTCTGGGTTGGCAGTAGCAGCAAATACATATTAAACACTCATGATACAACCCAGATAGTACTGGAAAGAGTTAGTGATTTAGAAGCTTTATATCCCAGGTAGTGCCTGCACACAGAGTATTATAGTCAAGGGCAGAAGCTGAGAGAGAGAGAGAGAGAGAGAGAGAGAACCCAAGGGAGACTATACAGTGTTTATAGCAGAACAAGGAGACATCTACAGTACAAGATTCTTTGGTGAACGTTACAGTTCAGAATCACCAAGAAGCACCTCTAGAGAAGGTGACATTTCTCTAAGTCCTAAAAGCTAAGAGGAGGACGTCTAGTTGTTGGGGAGGATGGTGTGGACCAGCATGGGGACAGCCTGAGCACATCCTTAAAGCTCAAGCAGAATGTTTTGGTCACAAGAGTTGTTGATGAGGTCTTGACAGACCATGGAAAGGGAAAAAGCCAAAGGCATTTGCAGATGTATTTCCCCAAAGTGGGAATATCTTCATTATTTTTTTTATTATAGAAGTAGTACAGCCTTATTGTACAAGAAAAAAAATTCAATCAGTATGGAATAGTATAAAGCAGATGGTGATAACCCTCCATCCTACTCTCTGGATAGAACTTTTTTGCCTCCCTCTAATAAGGACTCTGTGATTACATTGGGCCCACTTGAATAATCCAGGATAATCTCCCCATCTCAAGATTTTTAACTTAATCTCCTCTACAAAGTCCCTTCTGCCATGTAAGGTAACATATTCACAGGTTCTGGGAATTAAGACGTGGACATCTTTGGGGACCTTTATTCTGGGGACCACTTGGAGACTATGCCAACCTTTCTTTGGGTAGATCAGATTTTGTTTACTAATTTAGTATAATCGTTAAGGCAATATATTGAATCAGTCAAGAGCCCAGACCCTGGGGCCAAAATCCAAGCTCTGCCAATTTTAATTTCAGTAGATGCCAAATTCACCCCACAAAGGCCATACTAGTGTCCCCTGCCACCGACAGCATGTCAGAGTGCCCATTTCATCCACACTGAGTCCTATAAGTGTTTTTCATCTTTGGACGTAAAGTTTTAAGACAGACCTCCAACCCCTATTCTTAAGCAAATCTCACGGGTAAAATGCCACAACAAGTTTCAGCTTGCCCACGTCACCTTGATACTGCCAAACTGAAAACCAACCACGTCAGCCAAGGTAAATAAATGACGGATGTTTATTACAGAGGTACTCTTTTATTGGTTCATGTGGCTTTATCAGGAAGAAAACTGGGGAAACTGTGGTAGAACTTGGCAATGCTGCCTTCTCTGCCTCTGAACCAGAAACTGCTTAGGACAAGGAATTGCTCCCTTTCATCATGTTACAAGGGCAAACTGTAAACACATTTTCGTATCTCTTTCTCATGATTGGGTCATCATAGTAGTACTCACCCATGGTGGTCTGTTGGGAGAGACACTGTCTGTGGTGAGTGGAAATCCAGTCTTCCCTTCAGCACTCCAGGGGCTTTTTGTCTCCCTCGGCTACCCAGAGCCCTGTCAGGGTCATTACCTTCAAACCATGGTGTGCAGGATTTCACCTCTGATGAAGGCTTTTCCAGTCCGACTCAGCAAGTCTTGTTGATGGGCAGCTACCATTAGATAGTCTGACACTCTTACTGTGGAGGGAAAATCTGTGTGAAGTTGGAGATCCGTTTGAAACAGCATAACAAACAGTATGAGACTTGAGTGCCAAGATTATGCCTTGGAAGGTATTTATAGGAGAGAAATAGCAATAAGGTCTCAGGTGCTCAGAGGAAGTGTCATGGAAGAGATAGTACTCAAGAGAGCAGGGGCAGTGTCCCCAGTGCTTAGACGAGGGCCTGTGAATATTTGTTGAATGAACGAGTGAACGAACGAACGAATGAATGAATGAATGAATGAATGCATGGAAGAAATAGGGGGGGAAAAAGAATGAAATTATTGAAACCAAGCACAGAAACTCTTCCACTGCAAGCTGTAACACGTTTCTGCTCAGAGCTGTATATCTTAATCCCATGGTGACAGGGGTGAGTTTACAGCTATTGTTTGTGGAAATACATGATTTCATTTGAGATACATCACCTCCCTGTAAAGTATGTCTCCAAGTTGCCCTTTTATAGATGGTGAAGCTAGATTCTGAGAAGTTCAGTGATTTTTCTGTACAACAAACAAAATGGCAGAGCTGGAATTTGAAGCCCAGTTTCCAAAAACAAGCTTTTCCCACTAGTGTGAGACAATGGAGATGTGAAAGAATTAGGTCTCCTGTTGAGCAAAAATACACCAGGATAGAAAGACAAAATACTGACAAAGGGATGGGAAAGAGGGCTCACAGAGTCCTCCCACCATTTCCTGCCCCGCCCCCTAAGGTAGCCAATAAGATTTCTCACTGCACAGGAGGACTAGATAGTGAGTAAGTCTAACAGTGAGTGCTGGTGGCCCAAGTGCCGTGTGAAGGTCATTCTTCAGGCTGTCTCCTTGAGGCCCCTCTGCAACCAAAATTGAGGAATTGGTGAGCCCCTACATGAGATCTTTGTTTTTGTTGTTTTACATTGGAAGTCACACATACACTCAAATTACCTACTCTAAGATTCATGCTCACTCAAAGTAAATTTTAAAGTAGCATGTTTATTCATTGGCGACCTGTATGCCAGCATTAATGGGATTTGGAAAAATGTTATTCTGGGAGGAATCCTAAGTTAGTATTCAGTTTCTGCTGATTTCTGAGTAACTTCCTTCTTATCTTTTAATACCATGATTGTTTTGTAACTGAATTCTAACGTGTATATGAGAATCCCAGATGCAGTGAAATAGTATAGAAGCCATGCTATCTCAAGAAACATTCATAAGTTTCCTTTTAATTCAACTACGCTTGGATAAAATAATAGAGAACTTTATTAGCCATGGAAGACCTTTTCCTTAAGTATCAGCGATAGCAACAACAAAATAGTAACCGCAGAAGAGTAATTACTTCATTGAGTAATTACTGTGTGCTAAACCCAAGCATTATCTTCTTTCATGCTCACACCAGCTCGTGAGAGAAGTAACCCTATTACCTCCTTTGTACAAGCGAGGAAATGGAGGCTTAGAACAGAGGCCACCAAGCTCCTAAGTGGTGGAGTCTGGATTCAAACCCAGAGCTGCTGACTCTAAGCTCATACTTGTAACTAGGGTGCTGGGCTAGCTGACGAAATGCGGAAGTTTGCATTCCAAGGGATTTATACATTTCATTTCCTGTAATGAAATGAAACCTACCAAGCATTGTTCTTTCTTCTTTTTTTGTAGCCCTGCTCACTGCCTACCTGGGAGGCAGCATGGCACACCTGATGGCTGTGGTGAGTTTGCTATGATCTTGCTTTGTCATCAGCATGATTGATCCGTTTTCATGATATGGAAACTGAAGCCCACATGGGTGGTGTCCCATGGCAGGATCCATGACTGCGACACCACCACTTGCCCTTTCTCCTGCACCTGCTGTCCTCACCCACCTTCCAGCATCACAGTAAACTTTGTTTCAAACTACAATCACCAAACTACAATCACCAACTTAGGTTGTACAACATATTATAAGTTCATACTCCAAACCTGAGTGTCAAGAAGTTGACTTTAGGATGTCTTTTACTTGAACAGAAAGCCAGGACTGTGTAGTAGTTGAGAAAGCAGGAAAGGGACGAAAAGGATAACTAGCTAAAGACCCAGATTTTTTTTAACCAAATCAATAGTTTTTCAAATCCCTTCTCTTTATTTAAATCTCCCATCAGTCATCAGTAAGACTTATTCAGACACATGTCCTGGCTGACTTATTTAACAGATAAAATCATTACCCATTAAGTACCTCCTGTCAGTCTCTCTTTCCTTTTCAGCACTGTCCTGCCCTTTGACCTTCTTTTTCCCACCCCCCTGAGGAGCCCAGTATCCTCTGACTGTTCCAGGACCCCTACCTCCCGGTACCCCAAATATTTTTCTCTCTTCAACACCCACCATTTCAAATGATGCAGGGCCAGTTTCTGACAGCTCAATCCATGTGGACGTGGTCATGGCTACTAATGGGTCAAGATAGTACCTAGCCCTCTCCACAGCAACCTAGAAAGTTTATCTGGGAGCATCCTCTGGGGACAGTAGCTTTCTGGTGGAAAGTCAAAGTGACATTACAGGCATGACAGGGAGTACATTAGAGCATTGTGGGGCCCTTCGCATCCCAACAAAGATTCACAGACATCAGTCCATGGACCAGAATTGGGCAGGCTACACAAGAGTCAGCTAGGGAGACTTTGAAGAACACAGATCCTTAGGCCCCGTTCTTTGGCATATCTGATACAGTGGATCTGGAATGGAATGTGGGCATCTGTGTTTTTTAATCCTCCCATCAGATGAGTCTGACGTACAGTCAAGTTTAGGTACCGTCACACTCAGGGTGTCCATACATAGAGCCAGACCTTACCACGTGCATGGTGTATGCTCAGAGTTACATGAGTTTCCAGAGATAGCACAGAAGAAAGACTTACCCACAAGGAGCTTAGAGTCTATTTGGGAAACCGAGTGAGAAAAAGTAAAGCAAGTGAAGTCCAAGACCTAGTGTGGGTAGAAGTCAAGTAGGGAGAAGTCACCGTGGGCTGAACTAATCAAAGAAGGCCTTGTGAGTGTGATGAGTGGTCAAGAGCCATTGGTAGTTTGCTAAGTATCATCTCTGTGTGCCAAGTACCATCTTTGCAAATCTGGTGTAAGAAATCTGAATGTACGAGTGAGGGGAAGGGAAATATATATACGGTAGAAACAAAACTGGCCACCCTAAAGAATGGATGATGACATTTCAGTTGCTAAATGCCCTGAGATCTTAGCCTCAGTCTCTGTGGGCATAAGCAGAGCCCAGAGCAACAGCCCCAGTGGGTCATCCCCCTGGGCAGAGTGAGAATAGAGTGAAGGGTAATGCTCTGTGCAGCTTAGCTTTCCAACAGGATCTCAGAAATGAGTGTGGCTTGTCTCTTCTCCTTCAGGTGGGATTACCAGCTTGTACCTGGCCCTTCTGTTTGGCCACACTGCTCTTCCTCTTGGTGACCACGCAAAACCCCAACATCTACAGAATGCCCCTCAGTAAAGTCACTTATCCTGAAGAAAACCGCATCTTCTACCTGCAAGCCAGGAAAAGGATGGTTGAAAGCCCTCTGTGAGAGCAGCCCCCACCACAGCCATGGTCACACGGCATTTCTGACTACCTGCTCCGGTTGATTTCCAAGGTCTCGGCACACTGTTGTTTTTCACTAGCAACCACTTTCCTACTGACCCACCAGCAATGTGTTCTTATGCTCATTTCGTAGTTTCCTTTTAAACTTCAGGAATATCCCTCAACATGAGACAGACACATCCAGACGATGTGCTCTGGCTATGGAATTGTAACCCCTCATGGGGCGTTGGCACTGTAATATATTTATAAAGCCAAAATGCTCCCGCAGAAAGAGGAAGTGAGACTGGAGCTAATTATTTGTATTTATTGATATTTTGGGTATTTTGTTGGTTCAATGACGTTAACAGTATTAAAAATTAAGCTCTATAAATCAACTAAGCCTTAAGGGAATGGAATTCACGATCACCAAATCGGAGTCAACCCAGAATTCTCAGATAAGCAGTTTGGCCTGTGAAAATCAATGCAAGTCACACGTCACAGCTGTGATCCACACTGCAGGGGTGCAGGCTGATCACTGAGCTTGTTCCTGTCCCCTCAGCAGGATGGGCTCAATGCTGTCATCGTGTGGGTGACATTTACTTACAGGAGATAGCTGGATTTTTTCAAGCTGTCAGAGCTGCATTAGGAGAAAGGATTTTTGTTGGTCCGAGTTATTCTGTATTGTTACTGCTCTTGGAGATTGCAAAGGATTTTTTAGGTAGAGGTTATTATCTTGTTCTTATGAGAATGGATTTGTCTTCAATGAGATAAAATAAGAGAAGTTCCTGGCTTAACCAGGTCCTAGATATTAAAGAAAATTTGCATTTTTAAAAAATACTCAGCACAGCTATTTTTACTTTAATCCCTAAATTGATTTTGTATATGCCACAAATGCATAGAGTGAAGTCAACATCCTAGGGCCCTTTAAATTTACCTTTTCAATTCATTTGATGATGCCTTATATGTTGTAAAGACTAAAAGTTAAGGTCAGATTGCTTCTGGGTGTTTAGAAGTTTTTGAATTGCTGACTTTAAAAAAATCATTATTTTCTGAACACGCACAATATTCTCACTCAGAAACCAATGGTATTTGAACCACCAAAAAATAATATAAAGGATTTTCTTTTGTTTTTAATTTAAATTTATCAGTTCTATAAGGATTCTATAACCAAATGTGCTGAAGATGCCAATGGAAAATTCTGCCCATCACCTTCCACCTCAGTATGTATCGATTCAATATTCTGGAGGATGCAAAAAGTAAAACTGTGGAATCCAAAGGTTTTTTCCTCTTTGGGTTTGCAGGGTTCAGTGCAGAATATACAGTTTACTGAGTGAATAAACTTAAAAAGGGACGTAAACTTACAAATATTTTAGGAAGAAGCTCACTTCTTCCTTTTCTCAGGAGAATAAACTTTGTTCCAATTTTAAAACCCTATGACCAAAGCCTTTTGAAACCATGAACTTGCAGCTGTCATAGAGGCATGTGTATATTCCTGTGGAAAAACTAAATCTTCAGTGTTTGAACTGAAATCTCCCTTGTTAGATAATTTGTGAAATAAGATTTGGTGGAAAACTAAAAAGCAAGCATAACCAAAGATAACCAGGCATGAAGAACCTGGGCGGTGGTTGGGTGAACCAGAGGCCTCTGAAATGTCTCCAAGTTGTTCTTCAGAATGAAGTTCTGTGTAGTGTGCTAATTACATGCCTTCTCCCCTGTGCTCAGACAGACTTGTAAATAGGAACATTTTAAAGCCTTGTACATTGTTTAATTTAAATGGTATTAATTTTCTCAAGCTATTTTTGTTACTAAGCATTGTCCTAAAATTGAGTATTTTATAAGTTTTCTTAGGGAGCACTTAATGTTTTTTTCTATTGTCTGTATAACACATTTCTACATAAGAATACAAATAAATTATTCTCACAGCAGAGTTTTGTGTAAATTTTGTTTAGAAGTTATATATGGCTTTTATGGCTATTGTGTATATTAATAATCACATGCATGAGTATGTATTGCTTGTATCTCGAGGTGCTACCATGTTTCCCTGAAAATAAGACCTAGCCAGACAAGCAGCTGTAATGCGTCTTTTGGAGCAAAAACTAATGTAAGACCTGGTATTATATTATTATATTATGTTATATTTATTATATTATAATTATATCATAATTATATTGTATTATATTATTATTATATTATATTACATTATATTATATTATACCCGGTTTTGCGCCAAAAGACACATTAGAGCTGATGGTCAGGCTAGTCTTATTTTCAAGGAAACACCGTAGAATCCTATTCCTTTCTTACACTTGGTAATAGTACCAGATGTATTTGAGCAAAGCCTGTTCAATTTCAGATTTATGGGTCCATCCCCTGGGAAAACCTCTCAACTATCATTGTTCTCCTCACTCAGGTATGAAAATGGATTACTGAGGACAGCTATAGATGTTAAGGGCATGCTCCTAACACTAGAGATGAATATCCTGAAAGTCAGATTCTATGCATTTCCAGACAGGTCCTGGGCACCCCATCAGGGTTGACACTGGGCCATGGCACGCCTCAGGGGTCAGCTCTCTAGGACAAGCCACATGGCCGGTGCTTGTCTCTGCCACCCAAGCACTTCTCTTTCACTTCCTTTCATCCATGGTTAGAGCACTTGAAAGAAAACATGGTAAGAATGGAAATTTACTCCAAGTTTCAAAAGCAGACCAAACCGGAAACAAAAGGAGGCCCCAATGGATTGGTCCCATTGTATTGCCCTCTGTCAAAACAAAGCCTCTCCTACCTATTGTTTCAAGATAATAAATTTACAAGAATGATCTCATCATTAAACATCCCCTTTGGTCTGAGGCAGAAAACAGAGAATGTTTTGATGCTCTTCTGCTAAAGACTCCAGACACTGTACCCCTCTAGGAGTTACAGGTGCCAATTTGCTTGTTTCCCATGACACCTGATTAGTATGGAATACATTGAGATAGAAGGTTAAGTTCCATGGAAGATGAAGACTTTCTAAGGGGGCTTCTTACAGACAATCTTGCAAGAATATTTGTGTGGTGGTTAAGAATAGAACTAGGTTTTGTGCATATGAGTGTTTCAGCCTTTCCCCCTTAGCTAACAACTTCCTTCCAAAAGATTCCAAAATCCTTAGAGTTAAATCACCTTCTTGGACCTGCACTGACAACCCCACAAACCATCAGAAGGTTTGTAGCTTCCAGGCTACAGAGTGGTATTTGCTCCAACAATCAGCAATGCAGATCCTGAAGGAATCTAAACAAATACAGTGAATAACAGATTTTCAAAGAAGTGAATATAAGTCCTATAAGAGTCTGCTTTCATAGCTCTTAAAATTGAACTATAAAATACATACAATAGATCAAAGAGATCCGTGCAAAAGAAAAGATTGTTCCCAGGTGTGACCTTAACCTTATTAAGTATTAACCAGGTTGATGTTAACATACTCGTACAAGAAGCAAGTGTTAGGTCTGACGTGGTAGCAAATTAACCACTGAAGCTTAGGATTTGGGAGCAAACATTGGTGGCGGGTGTTCAGCACTGGGGTGGTGGCCTAGGAACAGGTGTCAGGGGAGATCTCTGTAGTGGAAACGAGCGTGCTGGGCAATAAGGTGGGTGATGCTACTCAATGAATGGGAGCACTGAAGAGTCATTTCTCATGTTACACGTTCTTCCTGGCCAATTCCATTTTTCTCAAGCTCCAATCCACACCCTGTGTTCAACTGTCTACAGGGACTATTCAAAAAGCACCTCCTCAATTTTAACACATCCAGGACAAATTTCATCTTCAATTATTCTGTTGTCCCTCTCATGTTGACTCATGAGGAAGGGTCGCACCCTCTGACCAACCACATAAGCCAGAAATAGTGTGCCATCATTGACTTCATTCTCTCGCCTCTAGGCAATAGTCCCATTCTAGGGATTCTACCTCCTTGATAGTCCCCATGCATTCATTAATTAGCAAACATTTGTTGAATGACTATTTATTACATGACGGGAACTGGGACTGCAATAGTGAACCAGAAGTCAGGGACCTTGCTCTCACCAAAACTGTATGAGGTGAACTGACAAGTAAAGGAGTAAATGGGGTCGTGTGGTGACGAGGATGAGTAAGAGGCAGCCAGGCGACAAGACTGAAGGAAGAGTATTCCAGTGACTTCTTCCTTCTAAGAAACTCATCTCCCAGAATACTTTCATTTATGTCTTTTCAGCAGAACTGGGTCACCTGGCCCTTCCTGGCTGCAAAGGAGTCTAGGAAAGCATGCGTCTGGTATTGTCAGCCTCTATTGTAGCAGGTGAGTCTGCCATATTGCAGCAAAAGCAGGATAAATGGCTATTGAACAAGCAGCCAACACGTTTGCACAGTGGTATATAGTACCACTATACGGTCCTTATGTGCCCAGGCCACAATGGACAGAGCCATGTAGTGACAGACAAGACTGTCTATTGTGAGATTCACAAAGAAGGTTGGGACAGAGACCTAGACCAAGACCTTTTACACAGAAATACTTTGTGGAGTACTTGCTGGACTATCCCCAGAGTGCTTTAGAATACCCCAGCCTCATACAAGGTTTTGTAGTCTCTGACTAACAAGATTCTGAGCAAAGGGTGAGACAGCCAGTGATAATGATCAGAGCAAGGAAAGCTTAGGGTCAATTCATGTTCTAATTAGTCCTCTTGATCTAATACTTGAAGCCTCTAAATCATTCCATGTTGGAAGGCCCCAGTGAAAATAGTTGAGTTTCAATTTAGTTCCAGCTCAGTGAAGCAGTAAAAACAAGTGTCCAACACTTTCTGCTTCATGGTTCCAAATAAACAACGAGAAAGCCAGTTTCCTGTTTGGGTTGGGTCCATTGGATTCTAGCCCATAAAGGTTTTGAATTATCTCACAGTGACATGCAAGGACTTGAAAGAGGTGAAATGAAGCACAGAGGAAAGCTGGCACAGTGCCAGGAAACCTGGCTAAAGTTAAGTTCCTCAGACTACAAGAAACAATGGCAGCTAGGACATGAGTCAGTGACCCACGACCAAGCATATCTTGGGACAAGAGCACACACAGGCAGGCCACAGGAGTAGCCAATCCAACAGAGAGGTACATGCTTCTCCTGGGGACCTCTTGCAGTTTCTACAGCTGTCCCATTTGTCCCACCTCTGACTTTCACATTCCTCATGAACAGTCTCCTGTCAACTGCAGTCCTGTCCCTCACAGCCCATCACAGAGCCCTCAAAGGCTCCAAGACGCAGGCCCCTGGTGGCCTGAGGAGCCCCTTCCTCAGCATCCTGGACCTGCTTGGTCAGCACCCTTGCCAGATCAATTGTTAAAGTTTTAGAATGTCCCCCTGGTATACTTTTGGTGAAACGATCCAATGCAGACACACTTTGCATGCCTAAAGCTGGTTGTAATTTAATGCAAAGCATTATTTCTTTCCAGATTGCAAGGTAGGGTCTCAGGACCCAGGACACAGTGTTAGGTATAGGAGGGGTTTGCATGCACCTGGCTTTAGGATCGGCCCAGTCACACCTGGATCAGACCAGGCCAATGACACCTGCACAACCTGAGAGGTACCAAGGCCCTGAGATGCCTTCACCAACAGCCCCCATAGAACCTACAATTTCTCCTTTGAATTCCCAGTAAAAGCACATTATGCAACGACAGCAGCAACTCATTAAGATCTCAGATATTAAAACCCTGGTGGAACTAGTTTACCTGGTCTCTTCCCATCTGACAGTTGGCAAGAGCAAATCCCATAGGAAAGGGGTTCTAGAAAGATTACTGTTTATGGGCAAATCCAAAGAAGGCAGTCATCCAGAACTAGGGCAGTGGTCATGCAAAGGGCAGGAAAGAGGAGGAGGAAGGACATACAAGAGGAAACCAAGCACAATGCCTGATTAAAACACATTTCCTGCCGAGCACATCACAGTGGAGAGAGAATCCAGGAGACATGAATGAAAGGGTCCAATCAGGTATGTGCCTGTGCCAACAGGGCAGTCTGTGGGTCTCTGTGGGTTAAGCAGCAGCTTCCCTCCTTCATTTAGAATGTGGTTACTTCCTCTTCCCATAATCTTGACAATCCAGCTTGCCTGCCCTAATGGCCACTTGGTTTTTGTTTTATCTTTCCAACATACTTCCCACCTTCTTCTGGTAACAGCACATCACTTTCCTTAAGGGATCTGCCCCTTCCCCAACCACGGGGTTCTCTTGGGGCTACCAGCCTCAATGCCTACTCCCAGGCACAGCAGAGTCAAGTGGCCAATCACAGTACTCCAATTCCCTGGCCACAGGGATTGGCCCAAGGAATACCCACACTGAGCCAATCAGATTCTGCCCTGCAGGAATTTGACATCTGAGCAGACATCCCAGGATAGAAAGAAACTGGAGCTGGGTCTGACAACAGTGATCTGGAGGAAGGCCATGAACACTCAAAGCCTTCCTTCCTTCTCCCACCTCTCCACCCCCTATTACTTTCATGTAGTGAACTATCCCCATATCTTTCCTATAAACTCAACTGGTATTTAAATGAGTCAGAATCTGTCTGTTGCAACCAATAACCAAAACTTATACAGAGTATTGCAAGTGACATACATAGAATAGGCTGAGTCAAGATGAGGTGGGGAGCTAATGGAGGACCCCACCTTGCCGGGCTGGGAATCTGATAGTGCTTGCTACATGGGGTTAAAATATTAACTGTTAACTGCTGTACATTACGCTCCAACCCATGTATCCCATGGCTAAAGCTTTAGAAAAGACTTGGCAGGAAAATGTCAGAATATTGGAATACTCTGGCTAATTTTTTTTGCTTACATTAAAGCAGGATGTATGTTGAGATTCTCTTTCTGCCTGTGGCAAAGGCAACAGACACCTGGGGGTTGAATAACTGTGCACTCTGCCTGTGCAGTGAAGCTATTGTCTCCCGGCACCAAATGTGCTTTACTCTGCTCCACGATGCTGGGCTGAGACTCTACAACCCATATTTCTCCTTTGCTTGTTGGCTACTGCTAACGGTGGGCAAGCGGGAGCTGAGAGGCAAGATGAGAGAAAAAGGATTTGCTGCTTTCGGCAGTTTCTTGTCAGTTTCCCCTAACCTGACCCATCACTGTCCCTCAGAGGTCGCTTCCTCAGATGAGTTCTGTCCCTGCATTAAAATTAATTCCCTGACTAAGCAGCAGCTACCTGGGAGGATGAAGAGAAATGGGAAAGTCTGATCCCCAGGCCTTTCCCAGACACATTCTATTATAAATTCACTCCTTGCCAAAAAAGGTTAGCAACTCCTGGCCATGATTCTGTGTCACTTACTGGGGAACAGCCCAGGATGGAGGCAGTACTGGCTTTTAACCCAGGCAAGAAGGGCCCTGCCCTGTGCCCCAATGCTTTAAAACGTCCTGATCTACCTCCCTGTGGCCATGCCTTCCCCATGGGATAAGGAGCCCTGGGGCCCAGAGGAAATGCCCACCTAAAGCCTGGGACCCCATTCTAAACAATGCTTTGAACACCCAAGATCCCAGAATGCCCTGCCCAAATGTCCCAGAGCCTGCTTTCTAAGGGAGGACCCCGAATCACTGTTCCGGGCGGATGCAGGGCTTCAGGTCCCACTCCATGGTGCTGCTAAGAGATGGCTGATGGCGGTGAGGGTGAGCAAACTTCACCCACTGAACGTGCCATGAGTTGTCCACATGTGTATATGAGGCCCCACTATGAGGACAGAGCCCAGTGGGAAGAAAAAGAGGAGGACAGACCAGGGACCTCTTTGTGCTCTTGCCTCCGCCCCCTAAATGTTAAAGGAGGGCCTGACAGGAAGCAAATCAGCTCTGGTCCCTGGATGTAAGACGAAGGCCAGAAAAAGCCATTAAGCTGAGATCTGGGGACATGAGCTAAGAGATAGAACTGCAAGTCTAGAGTCCAGATTTAAACATCATGGCTTACTGGGCAATAAAGCTCCCTGAAATGTAATCAGTGAGAGTTTTATTAAGCTTTATTGCCAAAGACGCTTTAGGCTGGACAAGCACGAGCTTCTGATTGTCAACTCCAAGGTAAACCCAGGCCCCAGAGCCCATGCCAGGAGGGAGTGGACCTCAAGGCCCAGCCCCAACAACAAAATCCTGCCCCGTGGCCCTCCGGTGAGGCTCCAGCAAGCAGAGCACAGGGATGCCACAGTAGCTGACAGTGGACCCACCCATGGATGAACAGTGAATCGACAAACATGTCTGCCTGCTTACTCACTGCTCCTGACCAGCAGGATATGCCATCCTTTGGGCTAGTAGCTGTCATGTCCGGTTCCCTTTCCTCTTTTTTAAATAGCAATTTTTGTTGTTATCCTGACCTTCCCCAACAATGGTTATGCATTAGGTGTGTTGGGGTGGCACAATTATCCCTTTCAAGGTTATGAGGAGCACAACAAGATCTAAGGGGGAGGGGCATGCGATAGACTTCTGCTTATCTCCCAAGCAGATGGAGTTATGAGCTATGTGGTTTTATCTTAAACAGGGACATTTTTGAAATTGTGTATATAGTTGTGTATGTGGGAGAGGGTGTGTGAGCTGGGCAGCAAAGTGACTGTTGTCTTTGTCCAGTCTGTGTCCACCTCCCACCCCTCACAATCCTTGAACATCTGACTGCAGAGGGAGGCCCATGAGCCAGGTTAGAACAACCACTGCACTTTACCACAGTGATTGATTCAGGAAGTTCACGGGACAGCAGCTGGCAATCTCAAGTCGTCTTGCTGGAGTTGCTGGGAAAGAACTCGTTTCTTTCTTGGTGACACAAGAAAATGTGAATCCAAGGCTGTCGGTGGCCCTGTTCCCCACTGTGTAGGGAAAGACCATCCAGAATAAGAGAGTGCGAGGCAATTGGGAAAAACAGAGAGTGTTCTAAAAGGCAGAGTCTCTGGTTCCAGGACCTGTGGTCCCCGAAAATTTTCTGATTCCTGTGTGTCTTCACCTGTCAATATTGTTAGCTTCCTCACCCTTCTTTTTAAGCTAGTATAGAAAGTGTAGAGGTCTCTTGCACCTACGAATCCCCCAACTAATCAACCAACCTCGGACATTTGAGTTGAAAGCTCTTAAATCATGGCTCTTCACAATACTTCCTCATTCTGTTTGTATGTCCTTGCCAACCACATCAATTCTATTGAGGGTTATTTTCAATAGTTTGTATTTCGAAAGAAAAATAGAAAATGGAATCAATTTAAATAAAATATGACTACAAGTCAATAAAATGATCCAGGAGAGCATACGAAAAGAGAACAAGATGAACAGGGGATCCTGGAGAAAATCAGCCTCTAAATAGCAATAGAATAAAAAGTCTGAGATGAAGTAGTCAGAGAGGTGGGAGGAAAACCAAGAGCGTGGGTACCACGGAACGCAAAGGAAGAATGAATTTCGAGAAGAAAGGAGTGCTCAAAGTGGTTACTGCTTCCGAAAAGTTGCCTATGAGATTCCGCAACAAGGAGGTCCCTGATAATGTTGGGAGGCAGAGCTTGGTGTGATGGGAGAAAAGCTGGAGAGTCTTGGATTTAGGAGAGAATGGGAGGTAGGAAGTGGAGGCGGTGAATTGGAAAACATTTGCTAATATGTAAAGAGTTAAATAAATAAATACATTTTTTTAAAAAAAGAGGGCAGCAACCAGAGCTGGATGGAGATGGGAGGTGATTACTTTAAAGATGGGAAATACTGGAAATAATTGAAATGCCTTAGCTTTTATTGACTACTCATGTGTGATCTCATTTGAACCTTATACTAGGATGGTACAAAAGTCATTGCGGTTTTAAAGGTCAAAAAATTTGCAAAAAACGCAATAACTTGTGCACCAACCTAATAATAACCTCATGAGAAAGTTTTCCCTTTCTAGAGATGAGAAAACTGGAGCTGGAGCTAAGTGACCATTAGAAGTACAGGGGGAATAGTTGCTAGGGTTTGGAAGAGGAGACACAGCCCTTCCTCTCTCCCTATACTCCCACTCCATAATCCTAGAAGCGAGAGACAGGGAGGAGTGGAGAGAAAGAAGGAATAAAGGACTGGGAAGGAAGACTCATGCTCCCTAAATCTCTGGGCGGCGAGGAACTGTAGACAATTTATGTACTTTATCTCCTTTAATCAAACCCACCAACCCTCTAAGACAGGCACTGTTAGAGTTTCATTGTCCTGATCGCAAAGGAACCAAGGTTGAGAAAGGTTATAACTTCACCAGTTCACACAGGCACTAAGTGACAGCATCTGGATTTGAACTTGGGTCTGCAGATGTTGAGGGGTCTATTCTCGCCACTTCCTGTGAGCCTTCATCTCAGACTCCTGGACCCTCTCCTCCAGCAACTGCTACCTGGTCCCCTCCACACCCCCGCATCAGGCTGCTATGAGCATTGCTTTCATTCCCGTCTATGCACTCTCAAACCCCAAGACCCCCATGTCTCACACCAGGGGCAGCAGGGGGAGGAGATATGCCTGGAGGAAGGAAGGATAACACACCAGGTCCTTCCCTTTTACTCAAGGAGAAGTCATTTAAAGGATAACACACCAGGTCCTTCCCTTTTACTCAAGGAGAAGTCATTTAAAGGGGATTTTTATATTAAAAATAAACATGGAAACATTGTTGAGTGGAACACAAAAAATCACATGAATTTCTGAGATAAAACAAGAGACTTCCACGAAATGTCTTGCTTGCGGTTGCCCCTTTAAATTCCAACCAGCTCATGTTTAGAATATATCAGAAGAAAACTATTTAAAACAACTGGCAAATAGGATAAAAGGCTTAGGATGGAATTTCAGAAATTCCCGTCTGTCCCACTCACCTTCCAGGCCTAGCAAACCCTCTGCCCCACAAAAGCCTTACTTGATACCGCCTGTAATGCAGGGACTCAGCTCCCGCTCCCCGCACAAGAACGCAGGACATGGAGAGGCCAAAAAGGAACACCCAGGGAGCCATAGATAGGGGAGCCATAACTTGCTGGTGGCTGGGTTGGAGACACAGGAAGCAGGATCCACACGATCCGCCATTTGCCCTCCTCTGTCCCCTTCTCTATCAACCAACCAACCCCTTGCTAACAGCAATCCTCATTTGTTAGCTCAGCCATGGCAGTTATATCAGTAGCCAATGGCTAACTGGTTACAGCTGATGGTCAATGAGTCACAGCTGATGACCATCTACTACCAGAGCCAGCACCCCTCCACGTGAGGCCGAGAGCCTGGAAACTGCTCTCTGGGACTCTGTCCCCACCCCCCTGCTACATCCCTTCAGTTTCCTCCCTCGTCTCATTTGCTTTCCGTGCACCATGGAATGTCCTCTTCTTCTACTTATCCATCTGAAACATGCTCACCTTGCAAAGTCTGCTAGGATCGCAGTACCTCCACTCTGCTAAGCTCCTGTACTAAGCCTGCCCTTGTCACAGCTACCCTGCATTGTTCTATTCTCCATCTGTGGTGTAGGGCTTTTCTCACGAAGCTGCTTGAGAATAGGGAATACATCTGCTCCATCTTTGTGCCTCCACACATAGAGCAAATTATCTTCCTAAATGGAGATCAGGCGGTGCTTCTGTGAAAATCCGTTCTTAACTCATTTGCTGCGACATTTAGATATTCATATCCAAATATTCACATCCAAATGAATATTTCCATCCCCTGACCGTGGCATTCAAGTTTACCCCACGAGCTCAAAAAAACTTTTCCCTCTACTGTGGAGTTCCAGTATATATGCATAAAATAGTCAAAATATCAACTTTTTGTTTTTGTGGAATTTTGACACATTTAAAAAAAAAAAAAAAACTTGAAATCAACACAGTGAAAGGGTTAGAGATGCATTCTCTTGGGTTGAAATGTTGCCTTCTTTAGGAACCTTCTTTAAAATGAATTTTAGTATAAATTTGGGGCATTCAATTTCTTCCTTTTATAGACGGCTGAAAGCAGGACACTGAGAGGGTAGGGTTCTTGAGGGAGAGGTCACAAAAAGCATCACCTAATGTGCCTCTACCAGAGGCAGAAGTCGGATATGTGCTCTGGGTAGACATGGGATCAGAACTTTGAACAGTGGAGGGACATGAGCAGGAAAATTCATCAGAAAGTGCTGTACAGATTGTTTGAGGGCGCTGTTGCAGAGGTCAGTGAGAGGTAAGAACAGGAGGAAAACATTCTTTTTATTGATTTTCTCCCCTTGTTCCAGTCAGCATAAAGGATCAAAGAAGTTATTGGGTTAATGCCCAAATCGGTACTTCTAATCCTAGTTAAACCCATGGGATTTCAAAAACAGGCAGCATTGTCTAACTTACTTAATTGCTTCCTTGTTGGGGAGCCTTCCATGGCAAGTGCAAAATCTGCCAAGAGGAAAGTAAAACCTAAGCCACAGAGAGATTAACCCCCCTCCAGGAAACATTGTCCCTGCTTTCAGAGACACACCCCCAGGCCATGCTGAGGCAGTGTGTGAACTCAGGGACCCGAGGCTGCCCGGCTGAGGGAGAAGCTGCAGTCAATCAAGGTCCTGGACCCTGCGTGTGGCCTCTGGCTGCCTGCCCTCCTGGGAAAAAGGTTGCTGAATAGGGATGGGGCAGAGGCTGCTGCTTGGCAAACATGGCGTCTATCCTGCACCTCCTTTCCCCTTGTCCTGTCCCCTATAGAGCCTAGAACAGCTCAATCCTCACTTTCCCAATCTCCTTTCCTCTTAGAGGGTCTTATGGTACAGTTCTGGCCAGTGAGACATAATGAGAAGTTTGGTGAGAGGGTACTGGAAAAGCTTTTTCCCTGATGAAGGAGATAGGTGGGGCTGGCCCTGATTCCAGATGTGAATGTGAGTGTGTTGCCTGGGGTTGGAGCAGCCATTTTGTGGAGACAGGCAGGAGGGAAAGGACCCGAAAAATCTCTGACACTGACCCTGACATAGCTGTCTTCTTAGGTGAAGAAAATAGACCACTATTTGTGATGGCGTTTTCTATAATTTGTAAATGAAACACTCTTAACCAATGTAGGGAGATTTTAAATGCCAGGACCCAGCCTCAGAGCAAAATCATCTCTGGCTTTAGAATAAAAACATGATCAAATTCCCAATGTTAATCAAAACTAGCCCAGCAGTCAGCTAGTTGGCACTGTGGGAATCACCAAGGTAGCAGGCATCAAAAGCACTCAAACCTAACTGAGAGATACGATTAATACAAATAAAATCTGATTATCAAACGTTAGAAAAGTCTTTAAAATAATCTACTCATTTTTGACATTTTTTCCTCCATGGGACCCTCCCAACACAACACCATACAGAAATGAAATTCAATGTATAAAACATAAAACCTGCTTCATTTTCAGAAGAATTGGAACCTAAAAACCTGCCCGATTGGTATCTTCCATATCTTTTATGGTACATGGTTGAAAATTTCTGATCTAGCACCACATTTGATTTGACAACTGAGGAAACTGGGGTCTCCCTGGCAGAATGGAAGCAGCGTGTTCTCAGGAATGTAATAGGTTTGCCATGGTGCCTGAACGAAGTCCACGTCACCAGGACCATTTTCAGGACCATCTTCTCATAGAGGTCAAATGCGGGCAGTAGAAGACTGAATGATAAATCACACTGTGGCAGCAGTGATTAGTACAGGGGACCAAAGAAAGCAGAAACCGATATGAGCAGAAGTAGCCAAGGCAAGCTTCACAGAGGAAGTGGGGCTTGAGTGAGGTTGTGAAATATGGATAAAGTCAAAATAGACTGGTGGTTCCATTGCCCCCTAAGGGACATTTGGCAATGTTTTGGGATGTCACAGCTCAGAGGTAGCATCTCATGGGTAGAAGTGAAGGGTGCTGCTAAAAGTTCTACAAGGCACAGGACAGTCCCCCAGAAGAAAGGGTTATCCAGCCCAAAATGTCAACCGTGTTAAAGCTGAGAAACCCTGGAAGAGATGGAAAGAATGGGGAGAAAGTCCAGGCAGAGGGAATGGTGTGAGCAAATGCACAGAGGTAGAAAGGAACAATGAGGTCCTTGAGAACAGAGACAGTCTTCTTCTCTGTATCCCCAACACACATCAATCGCTGCCAGAGGGGTGAGTGAATGAACAGTAGCCGCCCTTGAATTCTACTCTGGCTCTGTGACAGCAAAGTCCTCTGCTCAGATTATAGAGAGAAGTCAGCCCCGTTGATACTTCTTTTCCTGATTTGTCCTGCCCCCTCTTCTTCCTCATCCCAAATCTTCAGAGAAAGTAGCTTTTCCCTTATCCAATTACTCATTCTTCTAAATTCCCTTACGTTCTTACACCCAGAATGCTCTCAATATTCACCAAACTTGCCATATGGTATCATCGTGCAGAATCTCAGGAATTAGAGATTGTGCTGGCCCTCACCCTCCCTGAGCAGGCAGGTGTAGATGCTGTCAGCCCTTCAGCTCAATAAACAACACATTCAGGAACCAGCAAAGGATTAAATAACCATCAGAGCATCCAAAGCCAGGACACTGTCACAGCCTGTCCTCTTCTTGATTTTTCCCACTCCCACTCCTTTTTCAGGCCTCACTGCCTACAAGATCTCTCTGTCTCTCTTGTTTCTTTACTCTTTATCAAAACGCTTTCTGGGTGGCCAGATGGCTCAGTCGGTTAGAGAGTGAGCTCTTACCAACAAAGTTGCCGGTTCAATTCCCACATGGGATGGTGGGCTGCGTCCCTTGCAACTAAAGATTGAAAACGGCAACTGGACTTGGAGCTGAGCTGCGCCCTCCACAACTAGATTGAAGGACAATGACTTGGAGCTGATGGGCCCTGGAGAAACACACTGTTCCCCAATATCCCCCAATAAAATTTTAAAAAAGAATGCTTTCATAAGTCCTGCTATCAGTCACTGAACCCTCAGCCTAGACTAGCTCCAAGGAATAGCTCCAAGGGCCTACAATCTCTTATCTCTGATTCCAGAAGAAAACAAGTAAAAATTTGTCCTCTACAAAATTTATTTCAGTCTCTAGGGCACAGGAGAGGTTGGAATGTTTATGATGGGGTGTGGTTGTGGGGGGTTCCTCCCTGGAATTCCTGAGATAACTGAGTGTTATCACCTCATCATAGAAGCCCAGCTCTGACTCTATCAGATCAACATATCCCCACTTCTCAAATGAGCAATAACAGATCCAAAAGGCCAAGTAACTTGTTCAGGGTCACATAATTAAGTGCCAAAAACAGTATTTAAATACAGATCTGTTCCACCCAAAAGACTGTGACCATAACACTCCTAAGCCAGAGGAGTGGGAAGTAGCACCAAAGAGTATAAAAGTGTGCGTCTAGAAATCTATTCAGCTGAGTAGACCTGGCATGTCAGTGAGAGTTAAATGGAGCTCATGCTAGAAGTACATACACAGCCAGATCGAAGGCCTGGAATTCCTTCCCCTACGAGACATCATAAACCCAGAGGCAGCAAGCTGGGTGGTGGGGATGAGGGAGGTGCCTCCAGAAGAATTCACATTCTGCTAAAATCAGAGTACCTGGCAATGTATTGCCTGGCCTCTCTGGCGATTTTAAGTTAGAAAAGAGTGGGAAACAGTACGGAGGATTCTCAAAAAGTTAAAAATAGGACTATCACGTGATCCACGATAGTTCTAGTTCTACTTCTGGGAATATATCCAAAGGAAATGAAACACTACCCGCAAAGGATATCTGCACCCCCAGGTTCGTTGCAACATTATTTACAAGACATGGAAACAACTTAGATGGATGAATGGATAAAGAATGGATAACTATTCCATTGTACATATATACAATGGCATATTATTCAACCATGGAAAATGAGGAAATCCTACCATTTGTGACAACATGAATGGACCCTGAAGGCATTATGCTACATGAAGGAAGTGAGACAGTGAAAGACAAGTATTGTAGAATCTCCCTTACAAGTATATGTGGAATCTAAAGAAAAAAAGAAAAAAAAAACTCAGACTTATATACCAGATTTATGGTTAATATAGGTAGAGGTTTGGGGAGGGAGGATTGGAGGTAGATGGTCAAAAGGTACAAACTTCCAGTTATAAGATAACAAAGTACTAAGGATGTAATGTATAGTATGGTGACTGTAGTTAACACTACTGTCATACGATATATAGGAAAGTTGTTCAGAGAGTAGATCCTAAGAGTTCTCATCACAAAGAGAATTTTTTTCTTTTTATTGTATCTATATAGGATGATGGAAGTAAATCTGTGGTAATCATTTCACTATATATGTAAATCAAAGATGTTGTGCATCTTAAACATACACAGTGAAGTGTGTCAATTATTTATCAATAGAACTGGAAGGAAAAAAAAGTAAGAAAAGGAGAGGAAGGGAGGAAGGGAAGGGGAGAGGGAGGGAGAGAGAGAGAGAGAGAGAGAGAGAGAGAGAGAGAGAGAGAGAGATTGAAAGAGAGAGAGATTGAAAGAGAGAGAAAGGAAGGAAGGAAGGAAGGAAGGAAGGAAGGAAGGAAGGAAGGAAGGAAGGAAGGAAGGAAGGAAGGCAATAACAAGAGGAAGTTATATCTAAGCAGAATGAAAGAACTAGCAGAGCCATGAAAACGACAGGAATCTTGGGAGGCAGTTAAAGAGGTTTTCAAATATTTTAAAATACCATGGATATATGTATAATGTGTATGATATATATATATATATATATATATATATATATATATATATATACAAAAATATTAACAACATTTTTTCTTTGGATGCAGGAATTTATTATTTTTCTCTTTTGACCATTTCTGGATTTTTATGTTTTTTTTATATTAAATATACAACATTTTTATAAACACATATACATGTAATTATATATATATGTATAAATTAATGATCATAAATCCCAAAAATGGAAGGAGGGAATTTAAAAATTTAGACTGAAATTCTGTGAGTAGTGTAAATATATCCAAAATCCAGAAAGAACAAGATTTATAAAAACTGCTAAGGACTCTAGATGGTTGGGGAAAGCAGAAAAGCAAGGAAAGGAAGGCACATGGCCTGGAGACGGGGCTGCGATGTTAAGAACTAAGAGAGAAAGCAGAATTCATCAACACCTATTTTTGTATACATTTTCTCCACCAAAAAAAATTATCCTCAAGTTGGAAAAGGCCAAATAGACACCACAAATAAGGAATTCAAACCTAACATGGTCTATTAATGAGGACTCTGGATGCGAGTGACATAAATTCAACTCAGGTCAGATGATAAAGAGGAGGGAGGAGATGGTGGGGAGGGTGGTTGATGCTAGAAGGAAAGCTGACGCTGGTCTCAGAGTCAAAAGAATCACAGGACGTGGGACTCCTGGCCTGGAATGATAGAGCGATCATGAAACGCACAGGAAGCTACAAAAAAGTAATTTGGGGAAGCAATAAAAAGTTTCCTGGATATTATTAATAAAAATATAATTGTAGGGCCAGCCCGGTGGCTCAGGCTGTTGGAAAGTCTGCTCCCAATGCCAAGGTCACCAGTTCGATTCCCACATGGGCCAGGGAGCTGCGCCCTCTACAGCTAAGATTGTGAACAACGGCTTTCCTTGGAGCTGGGCTGCCAGGAGCAGCTGAAGGTTGGCGTGAGCTGCCATGGGCTACCCTGTGATGCCATGAGCATCACAGTAGGGTACCCTGTGATACCCTGTGATGCCTGGTGACCAGCGTGAGTGGCCGGCAGCCAGTGTGAGTGGCTGGCAGCCACTGTGAGCTGCCAGCAGCAGTTGAGAGTTGCGGTGAGCTGCCGTGAGCGGCCCACCAATGATGGGTGACTGACTACCTCAGCTGGGAGGAGGGCAAGGCTCATAATACCAGCATGGGCCAGGGAGCTGTGTCCTACACAACTAGACTGAGAAACAATGGCTTGAATCGGAGTGAGGAGTGGGGGGAGGCAGAAGAAAGGGGTAAAATATGATTGTAGAACTGAAAATTTGAATATGAAATTTGGGAGATACTGTTGAAGAACTCTCCCAGAAAGTAAAGCAAAATGACAAAGATAGAAAACAAAAGAGAAAAATAATAAAATAAAAAGATGAGCTTAGGAAGTCCAGCATGTATTACAGGAATTCTAGAACAAGAAAACAGAAAGTTATCAATGAAATAATTCAAGAAAATTTCCCAGAATTGAAGGATATAGTTTCCAGACTGAATGGGCCTACCAAACACTCAAAGTAATACATAATAATCAATCCACAATAGGGCACAAAATTCAGGACACTGAGGACAAAGAGAAGACACATGGGATGGGGGTGGGAAGGTGTGAAACAGGTTACTCACAAAGTGCCAACAATCAAAATGGCGTCAGGATTCTCAGTTAGAAGCTGGAAGATAATGGAGGAATGCCTTCATCATTATGGAAAAAAAAAAAGACTAGAATTCTCTTTTCAGTTATATTATTAACTAAGTGTGAAGGTAAACATATTTCCATATGCGAAATTTTAAAATAATTTACCCTTTGTGCACCCTTTCTCCAATAGTTACTGAGAGATGTAAACCAAGAGCACAAAGGATTGAAGCAAAAAAGAAGAAGACGTGGAAGCCAGGAAACTGGTGAAGGGAAACTGCTGGATAATTGGGAAGGGAGCTATCAAGATAACAGCCGTAGACCAAGCTAGGCGAGCCATCAGTTCCAAACCAAAAAAGAAAAAAGGGGAAAACTACACACAGACAAACATGTATATATATATGGTGCCAAAAAAATGTATACACATTTTAAGAAAGGAAAACTGTATTAAAATTGTAATACTTAATATATACTGATAACAAAAAATGAATACAAGTCACATTTGACTTCTGCAATTATAAGAGGTGATCAAAGCGGTTACCATCAGCATCCAGACATTTCTGATTACAGCGAACTACTGCTTGAGCAACGTTGACCAAAGTGGCCACTTGTATGCATTGTTTTTGGCACCCCTGGTATATATACATGTAGATAGATAGATAGATAGATAGATAGATAGATAGATAGATAGATAGATAGATATATAGATATCTATAGATAGATAGATATAGACACATGTATATGTGTCTATATATGTATATAATCATATTTTTGCAGCTGTTAATATGTGTTTGCAGGAGATTCTATGTTCAAGGATATTCAATTAAAAGTGGTTTATTCAAGGCAGTAGAGCAGTTGCATTATCTCCATTCAGGGAAATCCTATCCCCAGGGCCGTACAGCCTGGACCTTGGAGTTGGGACAGAAGCAGTAGTTTTGGAAAGTCTCTGCCTACATAAAAATTATGACAAAGTATGGCAAATCAAAACCACAGTGAGATGTCACTTCAAACCTGTTAGAACAGCTGGTATCTAAAAAACAATGATAGCTAGTGTTGCTGAGAAGGTGAAGCAAAGAGGACCTTTTTGCATTGTTGGTGGGAATGGAAAACAATTTGGAGTTTCCTCAAAAAATTAAAACTAGAGCTACCATTTGATTCTGCAATTCCACTTTTGGGTATATATGGAAAAGAAATTAAATTACTACCTTGAAGAGATCCCTACTCCCATGTCCTCTGCAGCGTTATCCACCATCGTCAAGACATGGAAACAACCTAAGTGTCCACTGATAAATGAATGGATATATAGATACAGACATACATAGATTAGATATAGATATAGACGATGTAGATCTAGATAGAGATAGATGATAGATAGATAGAGATAGAGATATACCAAGGGGGCCAAAAAATGTACTCATTTTAAGAAATGTGATCTATGCATTACTTTTCAAAGTTGAATTGAATTACGGTAGCAATGTGTAGTATGATGTTCGCTCAAAAGATGGTGTTAATCAGATGAATGCTAGCGTCATTCGTTGTATTACAATTTTAATACAGTTTTTCCTTTCTTAAAATGTGTATACATTTTTTGGCATCGTCTGTAGATAGATAGATGACATAGAGATAGATATAGATATACATATAGATAAGATATAGGTGATATAGATACAGACAGACATATATTCAGCCATAAAAACATAAGGAAATCCTACTATTTGTGACAATACAGATGGACCTCGAGTACATTATGCTAAGTGACATAAGTCAGAGAACAAACACTGTATGGTCTCACTTATATATGGAATCTAAAAAAATAAAAATAAACTCATAGAAACAGAGAACAGATTGGTGGCCGCTGAGAGGGAGAGGTGGGGGTTGGGGAAAGTGGGTGAAGACGATCAAAGGGTATAAACTTCAGTTATAAGATAAATAAGTCCTAGGGACATAATGACCAGCCTGGTGATTATAGTTAACAATACTGTACTGTATATTTGAATGTTGCTAAGAGAGTAGATTTTAAAAGTTCTTACCACACACACAAAAATTGTAACTATGGAAGGGGATGGATGTGTTAACTAACATTACTGTTGGAATCATTTTGTAATATGTACATATATAAAATCACTACATTGTACACCTCAAACTTACATAGTGTTATATGTAAATTATATCTTAAATTATATCTAGAAAATAAAGAATTATGACAAGATCTGTCCTTGCAGAGATACAGACTTGAGCAAACACCCTTCAGCCACCTGTTGGCCACCATCCCAGTGGCAGGTGACCCAGGCAATGAGGCAAAACCACAACCAAAACCAAAATTGAAGCAACCCCACCACGTGCTCAGCCCTGACTCCCAAACCCCTAGGAAGCAGTCAGCCGCAAGTTCTCTCCCCTGTTCTGGGATGTCCTGTGGTATGTGGCAAGAGCATGGGTATGACAGGACAGACAACCTGTGTCTACACCTCCCTCTGCCTCTCCGCACCTGTGTGCCCTCAGGCAAATTCCGTATCTTCTCTGAGCCTCTGTTTCTTTGTCCATAAAATGGGAATGTTGCCATCTCAGGGATATTGTGAGGATTAGATTAGCGTACATATGAAACACTCACAACAAAGTTGGCCCTTACTAAAGAATTGTTGATTCTCCTGTGATCATTAAAATGATCATCATTTTTGGGACAGCCTCCAGGATTGGCCTTAATGGGTGGAACAGGAAGTGTAACTTTCCTTGCGACGAAAGCAACATCAGGGTTTTTCCAGCTTGCAAAGAACCTCTCAAAATAACCTGGATTTCTATCAAGTGCTGATGGGAATATAAACTGGTTCAAACTCTGGGGAAGTCAAGAGGTGGAACATAGAAACTGACTTAAGAATGGGCCTGAAGCTCACATAATGGGACAAAAGGAATGGAGGCTGGGAAAGGCTCAGCCTGCCTAGGATGAAGGGAAACCAGTCCATCTAGTCGTCCCACTCCTGGGAATCCGAGCTAAAGGACTTGTGTACCAACACGTTCATTTCAGATTTATTTACAATAACTTAAAAGTGGAAACACTTCAAATATCCAAAAAAATAGGCCCATTTGTTGAGTAAAATAGACATACTTTAGATACATTGTTTTGCAGCCATTTAAAATGATGCTCACAGAGTTTTCATGTCATAGAAAAATCCTATGGGTGTAGGATTAAGCTTTAAAAGCAGTTTAGAAAAGAGTATATACAATTTGGTCTCAACTATATAAGGAAAAATGGATGTGAAAAGAAAGGATGGAAAGATAATTTGCCAAAACGTTACCAGTAGGTAGTAAGTATATGGATGATTTCCTTTGATCACTTTTTCATTTTCTCTATGTTCCACATTTTTACAATGGGCATGCTGTACCATGATGACTCGAGAGAAATAGTAAAACATTTTTAAAAAATGCTAGTAAGATATTTCATTGAGCAGCAGCTGCATGTTTTTGGTTGGAGGTCCTATCTCTTGACAAATGTGCAAGCCCTCTCACCCTCTGATCTTGGCAATCCATCCTTCTGCATTGCCTTTTCTGCCTGGGGGAAAGACACATCCATCTTCCAGGAATCAGGCAAAGACCCCTGACATCCCAAAGCAAGGAGCTCCTTGGCTGCAAACAGGAGCAGCTTCAAGCTGAGGCCAAACACCTTCAGAGAATCCACTGCTCTGGTCAGGGAAAGCCTCTTAGAGATAGTGTTAATAGCTGTTTGGAAGGAGGGGAATTGAATTGGGAGAAAATCAGATAGGTGAACATTTTTTTTAAGGGAGTGAAATGACTCCAAAGCATCATTCTCTTGCATTTTAAAGTTCGATAGAAGGTGCTGGTGAGCATAAACTTGACAGTTAATAAATAGGAGACCACAAGCAGAGGACCTATACAAACATGGAGAGAAGGATGCTTCAGGCAAAAAGGGGTCACCAATGAGCTGAGTGAAATCTGTAACATGCTATGTAACTTTACTAACAATTGTCACCCCAATAAACTTTAATTTAAAAAAAAAGAAGAAGAAAGAAAAGGGACAAGATTGCACAAAATGAATACCAGACATCTACAATGTTCAAAATAAATAATTCACAATTGTTAAAAAAAAAAAAATCTGTAACATGGAACTGACAACATTTGTCCTAAACACCCTCTACCATCCCTGTTAGTTTGATTCCCTTGCTTTAACTCTTCCCCTCTCCCACTGCTTTAATTCACCTAAAGTCCCTCCTCTGGTGAATGCTGATAAGGTAGAGAGGTACTTCCTTGAAGATTCATGGAACCAGAAGTGTCTTTCAATTGCATCTTATCCATGACCATAGTTTCATAGAGAAGAAAAGGATGGTTATTTTATGGAGCCCTTCCAACTGTCCCCAAAGCTCTTAAGTCACAGAGGACCAAAGCTATAACAAATGCTGGCATTGGTCTTTGAGATTCACGTCCTTCCCAGCTACTCCCAAACATCTCACCCACCCCAGTGCCCATGAAAGGGAGGAGGAGGTAACTAAGCAGAACCCAGTAGCTCGTGATGCCTCTAACATTTCCCCATGTGTCCTAGCAACTCCCCTCACCTTCTACCCCAATCCCGCTCTGCGTGACTAAATGACTTAATACAAGTTGCATTTATTTGTTCATTTCTAATCACATCCTAGGATCTTATGCCCTCTTGATGGTAAATAAAAAGGAACAGAAGATACCTCCTACTGACCTGGAAAATCAAGTTTATACCTTTCCCAAATCAGAATCAATTTGCTCTAAATCTAGTCATGTCAGAACCATGCATTAGTAGAGGACCTGCCCACTTGGCCATTTCCCCCAGTCTCGTAAAGCATGGTGAGTCACTCTGAAGGGCAGGGTTAGCCCATGATGAGTCAGCATCTCCTGTTTATATACATAATCATTACTTTGTCTTCAGAAAAAAAGAATCCTGTCTATAGATAGACTAAACATTGCAATTTGAAAAGCTTTAACAAAAATTCTCTTTCTCAAAAGACATCACCAGGCTTTTGTAGTGTCTAAAAACCCATCATTTGAGAAATTTCTGAGCAATGACGTTTTACAGAGCATTTGATGAGGACAGAATAGTATTTTACTAAATGACAGTCAGTACATCTCAGTGGTGAAGAAGCCAGTTTCTGGATTGAGTTCTACTTCTGGTAAGATAAGAAAGCTCTTACTATATCAACCTTCCTAAAGATAACAACTATAAACTCTGGACCAAAAACCTACCCGAAGGCCCTGGAGAGTGTACCAAAAGCAGACCAATACTAAGGGTAGATACTTGGAAGAAGGGAATAGTTTGGGGTAAGCCTCCTGTTTTTATGACTTCTAGCCTGAGGGCAAACTGTAATCAGGTAGCTAAAACTGATAGAAAACCTACTATCTTTCTGACCTGAAGAAGCAGGGGACAGACTTTGGGGCAATCATGTAGGAGAGAGACAGAGCAAGTTCGAGCTTTCACGTGTAAACTCTGCCCAAATTTCTGCCTGACCCCTAACCATACATATGCAGGACAGGTTTTAAGGATGAGACAACTAAGAATAAGACAAATGAACTGAAATTTGCAATTAAGACAAACCAAGGTAATTATTTGCTAAGGCAAAAATTCATAACTCTTTGAAGGAATACAACAAATCCAGTCTTCACAACATAACAAACATAATATCTGGGGTGCAATCCAGAATTTCCCAACATATGAAGAAATGGGAAAATGTGACCCATTCTCAATAGAAAAGGCATTCAACAAAAGCCAAGCTCAAAATGACACAGATATTGAAATTAGCAGAAAATGATTTTAAAGCAGCAATTCTGACTATGATGAATGATGTAAAGGAAAATGTGCTTATAATGATGAAAATATAGTAAATCTCAGCAGATAAATAAAAACTATTTCTAAAAAAAGGATCAATGGAAATTCTATAACTGAAAAACACAATATCTAAAAGCTTTAAATTAATTGGATGAACTTAACAACTGAAAGGAGAAAACACAGGAAAGAGGCAGTGACTCTAAAAAGAGATCAACATAAAATATCCAATCTGAAGAACAGAGACAAAAATGATATAGCCTGTGGATAATATCAGAAATTCTAACATTCATGCAGTTGGTGTTTCGAAGAGAAGAGTGGAAATGGGATAGGAAAAAATTATTTGAAAAAATAAAAACCCAAAAAATACCCAAATTTGATGAAAGACGTAAATTTACAGACCTAAGAATCTCAGCAAATCTCAAGCAGGTTACATAAAAGAAAACCATACTTAGGCACATTAAAGTGAAACTGGCAAAAAACAATGATAAAGAGAATATCTTGAAAGCACGCAGAGAAAAGCAACACATTACAAAGAGGGCAATAATGATTCAAAAGACTGCTGTTTCCTCCAATGGAGGACAGAAAATAGTGGTGTTAGTGGGGGGGGGGGGAGACCTATCAGCCCAGAATTCTATACCCAACAAAAAATATCCATCAAGAATGATGGCAAAATAAAGATGTTTCAGATACATGAAAACTAAAAGAATTTGTCACCAGCAGACCTGCAAGAAGAAGTTCATTAGTCTGAAGAGAAATGATACCAGATGAAAACATAGATATTTAGGAAAAAATAAGGAACATCAAAAATGGTAAATATCTGTTAAATATAAAAGACTTCTTCCATCTTAATTTTATTCAAACATATATGATTATTCAGCGCAAAAAGTATTATAACACTGCCTTGTATTTATAACATGTAGATGTCATTTGTCATATACAGGAAATGTTATATGTCAGATGTCATATAAAGGAAATGGGGAAATAATTGGACCTATATGATTGCAAGGTTTCTATATTTATGTGAGGTGGGTTGACATTAACTCTAATTAGACTGTGACAAATTAAGAATGTACACCATAATCGTTAGAGCAGCACCTGGGGGGAGAATACAATAATATATAGCAAAAATAGGAACATATAAACTAAAACGGAATTCTAAAATAATGTTCAAATAATAATTTTTAAAAGGCACTAAATGCAACGTGG
Organism: Rhinolophus sinicus; assembly: GCF_036562045.2. NCBI lineage: Eukaryota > Metazoa > Chordata > Mammalia > Chiroptera > Rhinolophidae > Rhinolophus > Rhinolophus sinicus. The sequence goes on along the minus strand of NC_133758.1, from coordinate 22,411,203 downwards.
TATCCTGGGTTGACTCCTGCAAAAGAATAAAGGATATTTGTGCAGAAACAAGTGAAATCCAAATAAAGTCTGGTGCTTAGTTAATAGTAATGTACAAGGCTGTCTTAGTTTTGACAAATATGTCATGATAATGAAAGATGCTAACATTAGAGGGATTTTTGGGTGAGGGATATACAGGAACTCTCTGTATTATCTTTGCAAGTTTTTTGTAAGTCTAAACTTATTCAAAAATAAAGCGCTTATTTTTTTAATATAGGAAAGAAGAAAACAGAAGAATAAAAATCAGAGGGGGCAAACAAAAAACAAATAATAAAATGATACGTCTAAATACAACTATATCAATAATTACACTAAATGTTAATCAACAAAACACTCCAATAAAAAGGCGGATATTGCTAGAATTGATTAAAAACAAAAGTAAGACCTATATATTCTGTGAATAAGAGACACACTTTAAATATAAAGATACAGATTGGTTGAAAGTTAATAGAAGCAGAAGTATATTCCATGTAAAACAATATTTTTTTAATCAGAGAATTCAAGACAAGAGGTGGCCAGAGATAAAGAGAGGCATTTTATGGTGTTAAAGTGTCACTGAGGGAAACATTCAATCCAATATGTGTACACAGCTAATAACAGAGCTTCAGAATACATGAAGCAACATTGATAGAACTAAAAAAGGAAGCAGACAACTCTACAACCATAGATTACTATAGAGTTTTGGAAATTTTAGCACCTTTCTCAGCATTTGTTAGAAAAGTTAAGACCAAAATTCAGAAGACATAGATGATCTGAACAACACGATCAACTACCTTTTTCATCTATAAAACGGAAATAATAATGAACCCACTGTTCAGAGCTGCTGCAAGGATTAAACAAATAAATCGGCCCAGTCCAGGTACATAGTAAATCCTAAATAGTTATTAGTGAGTATTAACTGCTTATCTGGGCAGGGAAAACGTAATAGCTCAAATGAGTCCAATTGGCATGAATTATTTTGCCAAATTGCTTAGCATTGGTTTAGTGGACAGTGGACCCTTAAAGTGATGAATATTCAGGAAATTTTATTTTGATCATGAAATTCATTTATCCAAATGGTGGGAAAATGTAAACAGTACAGAAAAGTAAAAAAATTAAATTTAAGTCTCCTTCCTTTTCTTTCCTCTACCATCACTTCTCCTTCTGTATTAGTTATCTGTGACGACATTATGAATTACACAGGACGTAATGGCTTAACTGAACAAACATTTATTTTATAGCTTCTATGAGTCAGGAATTCAGGAGTGGCTTAGCTGAGGGGTTCGGGCTCTGCATCTTTCATGAGACTGCTGCTAAGATTTACCCAGTGTCGCAGTCACCTGAAGGCATGACTGGGGCTAAAGGCTTCTGAGTTGTTTTGCTCACATGGCTCTTGGCAGGAGCCTTGGGTTGTCACTGGCTGGTAGCAAGTGGGCTCAGTTCTTTGCCACATGCACCTTTCCATAGTGCTACTTGAGTGTCCTCAAACCAGGCAGCTATGGGAGACAGGGGGTGCTGTCTGAGCAGCTGGGAAGGGAGAGCAGGAGGAGGGGTGAGGATTTGGGGAGCATTGAGCATGCAGAAAAGAGATAGATGTCTAAAATACACAATGGTATTTCTACAAGCAATTGTGTTGTTTCCCAAACAACTAAAACTAATAATGAACACTTATCCAGGTCCTCAGAGGACCCATTTTAATTAACAGAAGATGTGTTTATTAATTGGCTCACCAAATGTTTTTAAAGTGCTTGAAATTGTTTTGACCTCTCATAGGTATCTATTTTCTGCTATTACTTTCTGTCCAATTCTTGAACTCATACTGGCTTTTAATCAGAATCCGAATCTGGGTGTATTCCCCACAAGTGAGACCCTCAAAATAAAAAGATGATGCCGCACCTTTCTGAAGACCATTGTATTCTTACTAGTTGCCGGGCACTGGCCCTTATCCCTTGTAAGCCTCGCCCTGTTGTCCTTGCAGCAACAGCATGAGGAGGCCATTATTACCCACATTTTACACGTGATCACTAGGGTGGAGGTGGGGAAATGACACAGAAAGCTACAAATAGCTGGGTTTCTCAGAGAAGAGGAAATGGAAAGAAGTCCTGGAAAGGAATGACTAGCCGGCCACCTTCATTCAGAACTAGCAAGATGTGGCCTCACTGACCCTGATGGAACGACTTAGGACACCCAAGCTTCCTGTCCCTCTTCCCAGCCTAGGTGTAGTGCAAGCTGGTGTCCCACTGGCCCACCCCATGCGGGAGCCCCTCCTGTCCTGTGTCAGGGAATGCCCTGGAAGCCTCTAGGCAGAGACACGAGTCGACCTCCCTGGCTTCCTGGTCACACAAACCTTGGGCCTCTTGAATTGGGGCATCACCTTACCCAGCTGGGGGTAGGCAGGACATCAGCAGGGGCTAAGGAACAAGCAAATCATATCAGCCTATAACCCTGTACCCTCTAACTGGAAATTCCCACAGGTTCCTTCTGCCATTACTCCTTGCTGCTCCATTTCTGCCCACTGCTGCGCCTAGGGTTTACAGCGTGGTTCCACTGACCTAGGCCAGCTGTGGGGGGAGGGGGTTCAGTTTCACCAGATTAAACCTGACTACGAGTGTGAGGTGGCAGACAGGGGCTGTCGTGTGGGGCAGCCGGCGGGGTCTCTGCTCCCGCTCCCCACAAGAGAATGCAGGATATGGTGAGGCCAAAAAGGAAAACCCACGGAGCCATAAGTAGGGGAGTCATATCACTATATTCTCGCTGGCGGCATCCGCCTCTCTGCAATCCGCTCTTGCCAGCTCAGCCACCATCTTCTTGCTAGCCCCCATTTTTTTTGCTAGCGTAGCCACAGCAGTTATATTAGTGGCCAATGGCTCACTGGTTACAGCTGACGGCCAACTAGCCACAGCTGATGGCCATCCAATCACAGTTGATGGCCATTTACTACCTGAGCCAGCACCTTTCTATGTGAGGCTGAGAGCCTGGAAACTGCTTTCTGGGGCTCTGTCCCCACAGGGGCCCTAAAGCTCACCAGAAACAATCCTGGTTTCATGTTCCAACCCCTCTTCACCTTCCCCCAGACATTCACACAAGGCGAGTGCATACAGTCGTGCAGGTTGTATGGTGGATAAACTTACCGAGTATAAGGAGCACAGTGGCCCCCGATTTGCATACTCTCGTTGTGTCCTCAGCCATGATGATGCCAGCATCAACCTACAGCTCACCCTCAGAGACCTGTGCACATACAGCCTAATCCTTTTAGCAACTCCCGAGTAAACCAAGGTCAAGGAACTCGGAAGGAAAGGACCAAATCCTGCCTGCTATAACTGGGACTACCAAGGCGTTCGCCAATCCTCCACTGACCCATTCCCCAGCTTCCTCGAGAACATCAGAATGTCAGAGATGGAGAGAACTAGCGATCACGAGCCAATGGTTCTCAACTACGGGCAGCCTCCCTCCCAGAAAAGCCGTGGGACTTTTTGATGGGCACTAGACTGGGGGTCCTATAGGCATTTGCTGGGCAGGGGCCAAGTGGGCTAAGCATCGTGCATTGCACACAACCACCAACTGTCCCTTCCAAAATGCCAATCGCTTCCTCCCCGGTGACCAAAGATCCTGAGGTCACACTGAGTTGGTGGCAGAGATGAGAGCAGAATCCAAGCCTCTGGATTTCAGCGTCTGTGCTCTGCCTTCATGCTGCTCCCTTCTCTCCCCCACACACGATGGTGTGAGGGAACAGCCCTCCAGGGGACCCCCTCAGAGCAGCAATGAAAAGATGAGGATACAGAAGGGACACCACGGCAGCCAAGGGGCAGAAGATCCACCTTCCAAGGCTTTCCATCCCCATCACCACCTGCCCAGGCCCAGGCCTCAAGCAGCATCCCAGGTTGGCCTTCCAAACCAAGGCTGCAGAATCCCAAAGTTCAACATCCTTGGAACTCAGATTTGGAGCAAGAATCTGTGCACTGAAGGGCACCTCAGAGACAGACAAAGCAAACGAGGTCCAGAAGGAAGCGACTTGGCCAAGTCACTGTCACTTAAGGTCAGTTCGGGAAGGCTCGAGTTTCCTGGCTCCCAGGGGTAAACTTCGGGAAACGGGCTCTCACCTGCTATTGGAGAAACTATAAACCATTACCACTGCCCTCTCTTAGGAGCATAATCAGAGCGTAATAATTAAAATGCCAAATGTGCATACCCTATGACCCAGAGATCCCACTTCTGGGAGTTATCTGATGAACATGTAAGTACTAGAGACAAAGACACGTTGTGTCCAGATTCCTCCTGCAGCTTCGCTTGTAATTCCAACAGCCATGAACAGGATGATTAAATACATTATGCTGCATTAAAAAAATATGCTGTGGGATACTGTGGAGCTATTTGAAAGAATGGGATAAGTCCGCAACTAATGGAAGGATGTCCGGATTCAACGCTTGGAGGAAAGAAGCAAGTTGCAGTTGAGTGTGTGCCATGTGACAGGGTCCCAGGCAGCTGGAGCTGAGCTGGCACCCTGCTCGGGCACCCAGCTGGGAGCTGGGGAAGTACTCCAGCCAAGAACAGAAGACCCTTCCTTTTTCTCTGAGGATTCTGGGACCCCAGGGCCTGACCTGCCTCTTCTCCAATGTGGCCAGGCCACCAGAGAGAACCCTTCTTGGGGCAAGTCCCAGGGAGGGCACAGCCTCCTAAGTGGGGCGGGGCCGGCTTGCCCACCTCTGAGAATCTGAGAGGGAACGAGGGGATGCAGGTGACGGGGAAGGCAGGAACTGGACTTGGCCGCCAGCATTCCCTCCGCCGTCTAGATAGGAAGAACGACATTGCTAAGGTTACCTCTGCATGTGGCAAAGGGGCTCATGTCCAGTGCATTAACAAGGGGTCTGACCAGCAGACAGTTCAAATCCAATGCGGTCCAGAAGGCAGAGCAAACAGCCCTCTAGTCCAAGTGTCAGTCCCACTAAGGTTCCAGGAGTCGCCCCTTGTCCTCCGCCAGGGTCCTGACTTCCATCCACTATTCCACCAGCACCCCCAGGACAGGGGTGGGGGTTCTTAGCTGCCACCGCTACAGGTGTGGGTCAGGGATGAGCAGCAGCTCTGGGTCAGAAGCCCCCTGTTAACAAGACTCCCCAGGTGATTCTTAATGGTCATCAGAGTCCGAGAGTGCATTTCTAGGGCCCCAGGCCTTCTGGGGGGCTCTGGTCATGACGGTGAAGCCTCTGTAGACAAGTCTTTTCCTTGCAAGTATTGACAACTTTCCACAGCCACACTACAAAGAATTATTATGTTGGCAGGCTCCTCCCCTCTCTCTCTTTCACCAATTTGTCACAACCCTTCTCCAGAAAGGAGTGGAAAAGGGGAGAAAAGAAGCGGGTGTGCCATCCCGGCACACCAAAATTGTAGGAAGGTAAAGAGGAAGGGAAGGGAAGAGGGATGGAGGGAAGGAGGGAAAGAGGAAGGGAGAGAGAAAGGGAGGGAAGGAGGGAAGGAGGGAGGAAGGGCAGCGTAAGAACAGCAAGCAGTTTGTTCAAAGGGACTAGTGGCCACAGGAAAGGGTCCTGCTCTTCCCCATCCACTTCTCTGTTTCCTGTCCAGAAAATCATCCAAGTGGTTCCCCTCTTGGTTTTCCACATGACTAAACCCCACGGGTCTCTAATCATACCTCGGGCTTCCTGGCTGCCTCTCCCCAGTTACTTCAGCGCCTGCAGAGCCCGGCAGGGGTGCAGACCTGGGCACACCACCCACCCCTTCCCACCTTCCTTCCCCCCACACCCACGCTAAGGAGGGCTCTCACTGGTGGCCTGGCTGAATGTGGGGGCTAGCCAGGCACTCACAACATGGAAGGGTCCGTCCGACTCCTGGCCTGCTTGGTGTGCGTCATCCCGATGGGTGAGTCTCCCACTCTTCTCTCTGGCCCGTGCTTAGAACAGAATAGATGCTCACAAAACCCTAGGTCATCTTCTCTTCTTGAACTTGGAGCAGCCAGGTTTTTCCAGACCCTCCAAGACTATGGAGGAGGAAGAGCTGCACTTTGGGAGTCTGAAGTTCAAGTCTGGTCTTCCCCTTAGGCTCCCAGGGATTGAGGCAGCCCCCTACCTTCTCTGGGCCTCTGTGTCCCATCTGTAGAAAAGCCACCTGCACCATGTACTTCTATAAGGATCCAGGGAGATCATAGGCAAGGTGAGAAGACAATCCAGGCTCTGAATAGACTGGGTGCTGCTGTCATCCAGGTATTTTTGTCTTGATGTGTGGGCACAGACCCGAGGAGAAGGGAAGAGAGCACACGGTGGTTTGGGGTAAGGGTGGGGATGATTTCACATGGGGAGTAGGGCAAGTGACAGAAGGTATCCTGACTACCCAGCAGGAACCCCAAAGCGTGAGTGGGAACCCTTTGTGGCAGGCTGAAGTAACAATAGCCTTGGTCACTTAGCTCAGTGAGTTAACGTCTCTGGGAACAGTGTGTCTCAAGGGATGGTCACCATCCATCAGAATCCCAGGGGAGGGGACACTTGTTAAAATGCAGCTCCTTTGGCTCCACCCTAGACCTGCGGAGTCACAATGTCAGGCAGCAGAGCCCAGGAATCTGCATTTGCAACCATTGTCCTGGGTGATTCTGATGGTTGGTGCAGTTGAGGGTAACAGGAGAAAGGACAGAGACCGTCCTCTGAGCCCCAGCCTCTGTGTGGCCTCAGTCTCTTCCTCGACCCCAGCCTGAGATGTCCCTCCCGTGACTGCTCCTGGACTCAGCCTCCATGCACACAGCCACTGGCTGTCACGTGCAGCCTGATGACATCCCACGCTGCAAAAGTCAACATTCCTTCCACAGGTGCCTGTCTCCACGACTGGATAATAAACTCCCACTCCTTTGGTTCCTTTCCTTCCTCTCTAGCGTTCACACAGAGCCGAGTCCAGTCAGAGTCTGGGTTGGATAGTAACAGGAAGTGCCCACTAGCTCTTACAAAGTGCTGACACTTCAATTAGTAACTCACGTGGGCCTCAGAACCCGTGAGAAATGAACTGTTCTACCCCCTTTTCACAGATGAGGAAACTGAGGCACAGAGAGGTTCAGAGTGGTGCAGGGTGGAGATGAGGTTTGAACCCAGGTGTGTGTGGCCCTAGACGGGACTCCCCCCTCACAGTCTGCTGTCCTGTGCACAGAGTCCTGTGGTGGGGGCTGATGGGGAAGGGGCTTTCTTCTCCCAAGTTGACCTAACTCAGCCATCTTTCTGTGGTCATTTAGGGTCGGGTCCCACTTAGAGGGTAGAGGCTGGAGGAGGTGACCCTGCCCAGACCTGAGGCAGCTAGGAAAGCATTTCCAGACATGAGTTTACATCAGACATGGCTTTGAATCCTGGCTCTGCTATTTCCTAGCTGTGTGGCCCTGGGAAGGTTGCCTAACTTCTCTGAGCCTCTGTAAAGTGGGGTCCCTGCCACCTCGTGGTGGTGTTGTGAAAAATAATTAGATCATGGATGAAAGGCCCCCAGCACAGTTCCTGGCGCTCAGTGGCTGTGCAATAAATGGCAGGGAAATGCTGAAGTCGCACAGCTTCAGGAGAAGCGAGATATGGGGCGTCTTTGTTTCGTTTTTCTTTTCTTTTTCTTCCTCCTGCTGAGGGTCAGCTGCTATGAATCAATTAAAGACAAAAAGATTTAGAGGAAGCATGAGCAGTCACATGTTCAAGAACAAAACCTTCACCACACAAATGCTCCAACTGTGTGTTGGGATTACCCAGAAGGCCCAGGCACATGTGTGAGCCCGTTTGTGGCAGAGACCTTTTCATACTGGCGGCTGCTTCACTGCTAAAACCCAGACGTCTGTCACTAGGGTGAGCAGGGTCCCACTTTCTTAAACCCCTCTTGTGCGGCTCACCTGTGAGCCTCTCCATCGGGCAGAAGGACTGGGCAGGAGGTCCCTGACCTGGGCAGGAGGAATTTGTCCTGGGAAACCCTCCTTTCACTTACTGTGCCCTCCTCCTTCAAACTGGTATCCCCCACCTCCAGCACCCAGTGTTCTGAGCAGCCCCTCATCCCCTGGCGTCTCCATACACTCTTCCTTGTCTTTCCCCTCTGCCTCCCTCTAAATCTGCTTTTAGAAAGCAGGAGGTGCCAGGGAACATAGCAGGTGGGCAAAACAGGGGTCTGGGAGCTCTGGTCATATGAGTGACCTTGGGAAAGTCCTCCATCTGTCCACAAATCTCTGATAAGCAGGGGTAGCCATCACAGTAGCTGTGATCCCCGAGGACTTCTGTGTCAGGCCTTTGACGAGCAGTTCATTTACTCTTCACCATAACCTGAAGAGTGAGGACACTTGTCCCTGTTTCAGGGAGGGCAAGTGACTTTCTGAGATGTCGCAGCCTGGATGTGAACTGGTGTCTTCTCAATGCAGCCCACCCTTTACACCACCTACATGCAGTGGTGGTGAGCCTGGGGTGCTCAGAGGAATTGACTTGACTAGCTCTGAACCACTGCAGAAAAAGAAACCTAAAAGGCCAGACAAATCGTGGCAGTCACCCGAGGGCGTGGAGGTACAGAGAAAAAGGAGAAAAAAGTCCGGGAGGAGGTAGTCTGCTGTCATGGGTCCAGAGGAAATGGGAGGGTTTAATGAGCCAGAACACTCATGGTGGCTTAGACCAAGAAGTCCTACGCAGGGGGCAGGAGGAGTGAAGCGGGGCAGGGTCCCGTGAGGAGGCCAGGGGAGCATGGGCAGGGACAGGCTAAATCGGAACTCAAGGGCAGTGCCCTGTGGCGACACTGCCCCAGGATAGGGTCTCCCTGTGGCTCCGCTTCTCTGTCAGCTCAGGTGAGCCAGTCCACTTTCACGTGGCCAGAGAGGCGAGGGTTAAAGGGAAGCTGGCAGCGTCCTGGAGGCAGAAGGAGATGAGCAGGCCCTGCACTCACACATCCCTGACCTCACCTCTTCCCAGAACCTTCTAGACGTGGTTCACACTGACGGATGGGATTTCCGTTTCCCCTCCCTCCTCTCCCCTCTGGGCTCCACCCCTTTCTCATCTTTTCTCCACTGATAACCTATCGGGACAGAAAGAAGAACTTCCAGGAGCAAACTGAGGGGCAGGAGGGAATTGGAAGGAATGCAAAGTTCCCCAGCTCAGCCCACACACCTCACTGCTGAGATTTGGTGGCCAAGACAAGCATATCTCCATGCCCCCCAAATGCCCTCTCCTGACCTCCCAGGTGCCACCCTGCCTGAAAGGCCACCACTGGAGTCACTCGCTGAGGACACCTGTTAACATGCCCATTGTTCCCCAGGAGGGTAGCCCCCTGTCATAGTTGGCTCATCAGGTTGGCTGCCTGTCAACTGGTAACGTCAGCCATCATGGCAGCAGCCCTGCAGACCTGGGGGGGGGGGGTACCCAGCTCTGAGTGCCCTGAGGTTATCCCTCCAGAGATCCACGGGGACTGCCCACCTGGCATCATCCTTCCCCCCCAACAAAGTCCCTAACGAGTTTCCTCCAGAAAACTGCCCCATCAAGCCCACCCAGCTGTGTAATCCTGTGAACGTGGGCACTGTGAGGGAACCCCCACTGGCCCCTGTCCCACCACGACCGCCTTTGGGTCATTTTCCTGTGTCTGTGATCCACGGACAGCGACTGACCCACATTCTGTGATGAGACCGATAAACAGTTTTCTCTATCATCAACATCAGCACCGTTAGCACAGAACACACTGCAAGTGACCTACAGGGAGGCTCCCAGGCATATTTCCGCTTTCCTCCTCACCAAGGAACTGGCACCTCTTCTCTCGGCTTCTGCCAAACCAAGGTTTCTATTTCTGATCCATCCAGATGCTGCTTCTGTCCATGCAGGTTCTGCAGACAGGCTTCTGTCTCCCACGAATTCTTCTCCCTCCCTGGCACCACTGGCTCGGGGCTCTGGGATAATACGTCCGGGAGAGTCAACTACACCTTAGCTGAGTCGTGAGCATGACGACACAGAAGCTGGTGCCCAGGGCTGCGGCCCCCGCCCTTCCCTGCTGAGCACCAGTCACCGAGGGGTAGTGAGGAGAGTTTGGTAAATGGCTGCATGGGACCATCAAGGTACGGATGCATCTTTCCCAGGAGCTGAGTTTTCTGGATAGTTAATGGCTTTTTTAAGTACCTGGAAGACTTTTAATTTAGATAGACTTATTTCTAAAATGTTTTATGGACTTCCTTGCTATTTGTATCCAAATATCATTTTCAGAATAGACTTTTAGACTGAAAAGTGACCTTAGTAAACATCTAGAGACAGCATTTCATGGATGAGCCCACTGAGGCTAGAGAGCTAAGGGGATTATCTTAAGTCCCAAAGTCAGGGTCAGTCCAGCCAGGGCTAGAGCCCCAGATAGACCCCTGATCCTTCATCTGGGGCCCATGCCTCCCACAGCAATGAAACTTTCCAAGGCAGCTTGGGTCGTGGCTGTGAGCTTCTGTTCTACCCACCTGCTGCAGCAGTGTTGTGATGTCTGAAGACCCTCTGCCCTTTATCCTTCTATAAGTGCTGCCTTTTGTACTGTACTTTTCTCATTTCTATCCAGAACTGTCTTTTCATTAATTGTACTGGACCCTTCCTCCCTGTCAGTTGTCATTTCTGGCTGCTTTCCGTGAGCTTACAAACAGCATCCACTTTCCAGCTTTTCACTTTGTATTTCCCCAGCTGAGAAGCTAATCAAACAAATTCATTGAACTGTGGATAGATAAAAAGCAAACAGTAGCTGAGCAATGACCAGACTGTAAACATAGCAAGGAGGGCCACTACATGTCACTGTGATTGTATCCCCAGTACTCTGCACGATATCTAGCAAACAATAGACCCTCAATAACTATCTATTGAGTGACTATATACGTAAATAAATGACCAGGTATCAGGTGAGTGAAGGGCAGGGACTGGGCTATTTATTGTGTCTCACATGGTCTAAGATGCCAAATCGAGCTGCAAAAGGTGCCAGCTTAGGGTAGCAATGTCTTAACCTGCTGTAGCATCACCCTGGTTATACGCCCAGAGCACTTCTCTGCCACCCATCAGCACTCCCTGCCCTACCCCCCACCTCCGTCCATTCCACTTCCTCTGCACGGCTAGTGAAAGAAGGGAAGCAACAGGCATTAGGCATTGAGCCTCTGCTGGGTGTCAGGTACTGTGATCTACATATGTGATTTCATTCAATCGTCAATCCTATGAGGAAGGTATTATGGTCCCCTTTTAGCCACAGAGGAACCTGAGACCTGGGACATTAAGTAAGAAACTTGTCCAAACATCTCCCAGTAAGTGAATGAGCCGAAAAGAGTGCCAGACACACATTGGGTGCTCAGTACCACTCTGATGAAAGAAATGACCTCCAGTGTAAATGTCCCCCAGATCCAGCTGTGCCAAACCTGGAATACTTTCCACCATGCCCTGTGGCCCACCATTGAGAGGAGGTATTTCAGCCTCCGAATATGGGCCTCCTGTTGACCCCAGGAGTTTGACTGACCTGAGACAAGGAGATTAGAGACCCTACAAAAAGGGGCTGTGGTTCCCATTCAGAAGTTGTCCCTCCCCATCCTGAGAAAGGTGCGGCCAGAAGGAAAGGTAAATGTTACAGGATGCTGAGAGCTTGGATTCCTGCCAAAGCAAATGCATTTGCTCCCTGTATAATCCCTGCTGACCTTGAGTGTCTGAGGCGAGGGGGGTGGGGGGTTAGAGACTCATTCAAAAAAAGTCTCTGTGTGAGAGGGAGTCTGTTCTGCAGGTAAACAGGAAACAGTTTCCCACCCCCCACTCTGCAAAGAGCCAAGATGGTGACACTTGGTGAAAGGGCCTCTGTGTGCCTGCTGCACTCTTACAGCAAAACCCCCAGGGAAGGAGGGGCCCTGGCCTACCACCTGTATCGCACTTCAGGATGATTCCAAACGAGGCTAACAACCTCGGGCACATAGCGTAGGGGACAAGGGAAGGATGTGAACCACCGAGGGTCAAGCCTTGGCTCTGCTTCCAGTTGGTCAAATGATCTGGGCAAGTCATTTGTGCTCCCTGAGCTCCAGGTCCCCCTTCTCTAAAAAGGGGATAATGACAATCCCTCCTGGGGTTCTCGTGCATATGAAAGGAGATGTGGTAGACCCCTAAGGAGCCCCCAAAGCACTGTGGACTCTGTCCCCCTGCAACCTCTCTGCTAATGTCCCCACCTCCCGATGTTGCCTTGCTGTCCCTTTGCCTAGAATGCCTTCAGTACACCTCAAGGTTTAGAAACATCCCACTTCTTTGTCAAGGCGCTGCTGAAACGGTGTCTCCTCTCTCGTGGGTCCTCCCCTCTCTGCCTGCAGGATGCCTCTTGCCCCACCCCACCAGCCACCCAGGTCACCCTCCCTTCTGCTCTGTCCTAGCAATTCTATTCAGCATTCCTTACTATGTGGCTGGGCAATAACTACACAAATATGACTCCACGAAGGTGGCCCCTGCCCTCCCAGAGCTTCTGGGTGCCTGAGTGACACACAGTTCACAGGTAATGCCCATCAGAAGGAAGTACCTCTGCCAGCCCTGGGGCACAGGGGTGTGGCACCAGGCCCAGGCTTGGGGCCCCAGGAAGGCCTTCCACTGCAGGCAGGCTCAGAGGAGACCTGGGGACAGCAAGGAGGAAGCTGCTGAGTGAAACGGGCCAAGAACCTTGTTCAGACAGAGGGAACATTGTATCCCTCATTAGAGCACCTGGCCAGCCAGAGTGTAATTATGTGTTCCAGACCCGTTTCCCTTTCTGAGCTGTGAGGCCCAGCAGGCTGGTAAAGTTACTCTGTTGATCTTTATAACCCCTGCTGGTACCTTCCAGTCTGATAAATGTTTGCTAATTGATGAACGCACAATAGCAAACAATACCTAGGGAATCTGGATTCTGTGAGATGCAAGAGGCCAGAGGAGGCTGAGGTTACAGAAGGTGGGAAGTGCAGGGAAACAGGCAGGGAGGAAGCCTCAAGAGCATGGAGGTGCTTTCTGCCACTGGGAGTGCTGACTGAACCAGCAAAACCTTCAGAAAGCGTTTCGCAAATTTGAAACGAGGCCTTTTGATTATTAACGATTGAGCAAACAATACCTTTACTAGGGATAAATATCAAGTCCTCCATTTGGGTTCAAAAGCGTAATTCCACTTGTCTGGAAGAAAAGAGATTTGGATTAGAAGCAGATTGTGTGAAAAAAGAACTTGCGGTTTTACTTCAATGCAAGCTCAGTACAAAACGAGGTTGTACCCGAGGCACAGATCATACAACCCGATTCGTCCCCCACTCTGTCGGTCCAGCACACCTGGAGCTCCGGGTCAGGACGCGACACCGCATAGAAAGGACAGAGCAGGCGGTGAGGCTGGGGCGGGGCAGGGACTTCCCCTTCTCGGGGACTGGGACTTCCGCCAGAGAAGGGGAGACTTAATGGGTCCGGGATGGCCATGATGGGATACTGGAAGTGCCACCACGGGTAGGCGATGCACATGCTCCAAAGAGCAGTGGTGGTCATGTGGGGGATGGTTGACGTCAGTTCTGTGCAGGAGGAATGTCCTGACCTGTAGATTATTCATAGATGGAATGGGCTCCCTGGAGGATGGTCTGCCAGCTGCGGGCTGAGAGGACACCTGCCCAGGGCATGAGTCCGGATATCCCAAAGAGCAAAGAGCACTAGACTTGGAGTCAAAAAAGCTGGGTTTCTCCCAACTTCTGCCTGTGACTCTGGGCTTTCATTTTGCTCATCTGTAACATTATCTGCCCTGCTTTTCTCCCCTGGGTGTTTTGAAGGTCATGTGACATGATATACGTGAACGATGTAAATGGCAACGCCCTTTGGAAACACAAGGAATGCTACATGATTCCCTCTAAATGTCCTTTTCATGCACTGCACCTGGGCACTAGCTGGTAAGCCTGCCCTCCCTCCTTGGGGAGGCACCACCCCTGGCCTGATCCTCTAAGGACCAGCACTGACACCCATCCACCCACCAGACTCAACCCTCCCTCGACTACTTGGGGTTAGTGATTCACCAGCCCTCTGTAAGCTGGAGGCAGAGCGCAGGTGTGGGAGCTTAGCTCAACTATACTTCAGAGGCTCACAACACAGGAGGTGAGGAAACTGAGTCCAGAGGTGCTTGCACAGAGCAAGGAGGCAAGATAATGACCCACCACACTTGGCCTCTCAGCTCCCTATCTGGGCAGTAACCTAACGGGAAGCCCACTTGGGTTGACTTGGATTCTAGAGGAATTTCATCCATCAACTCAACACATTAACTTCAAAACATACCATTCCCTCCAGAGTCTATTTTCCCTCTATGAATGAGAGTGTTGGTTTCCAGGCCTTTAGTGAACTGGAGTGCCAGCTCTGGAATCAGGCTGTCCTGAGTATGAATGCCATCTTTGTTTCATCCTACCTGTTCCTAGCTGTGTGATCTCAAGCAATTACTCAACCTTCCTGTGCCTCAGTTTCTTAACATGTAACCCGGGGAAAACTATGTTTACCTCTAGGATCATGTGTGAGAACTAAAAGAGATACTACCAGGAACCTGCTCAACACAGAGGTGCACAGTAAGTGCTTTTATTATTCTCACCATCTTGGAGGTCTTGGGATCGTACTGTCACCACGGGATCCCAGGACTTTTCTGCAACAGGACAGGTGATAGAGTCACTGGGCCTGTAAGTGAGGTGGGACCACCCAGACAGAGGCAAATAGTCCCAGGAAGATGGGGGAAGGTCCAGGTACCTGGTCGGTCTTGGGAGTCAGGGTCCCGGGAAATGCCTCTCGAGTCACGGGGTGGGTGTCCAGGCCCCCACGGAGGGTCCCTGCGGAGTCCTGGGCCTGCGGCCAGGACACTGCTCAGGTAAGGCTGACGCGCCCCGCTCTCCTGCCTGCAGGTGCCCCGACGCAGCGCTGGTCCATGCAGCTGCCCGCAGAGGTGAGCGCGACGGCGGGTGAGGCGGCGGTGCTGCCCTGCACCTTCACGCACCCTCACCGCCACTACGACGGGCCGCTGACGGCCATCTGGCGTGCGGGCGAGCCCTACGCGGGCCCGCAGGTGTTCCGGTGCGCGGCGGCGCGGGGCAGCGAGTTCTGCCAGACGGCGCTGAACCTGCACGGCCGCTTCGGCCTGCTGGGCAACCCGCGCCGCAACGACCTCTCGCTGCGCGTCGAGCGCCTCGCCCTAGCAGACAACGGCCGCTACTTCTGCCGCGTCGAGTTCGCGGGAGATATCCACGACCGCTACGAGAGTCGCCATGGCGTCTGGCTCCGCGTGACGGGTGAGAGCGGCGGGGCCCGCGGCTGCCGGGGCGGCGCAGCACCTTTGCTCTCTCCCGCCTTCAGGCCCCTCTCAGGACTATTAGGTGCCCGACACAGGCCGCCGCTGGGATCCCAAGTGGACCAATACACACACCCCTTTCTCTAGAGCGGGGGCAGGGGCTGGTGGGTATCACACCTGGCGGTAGTTATGAGCCACCTGGGAACTTGTCAGAAATGCAGACTCCTGGCCCTGGGAAGGGCTGGTTAGTTGGAGCCCAGGAATGGGTATTGTAATGAAGCGCCTAGAGAGTGCCAGTGCCCAGTGGCTCGCAGTCCAGAGAAGAGATAAACGAACGAATAATAACCTAAATACGGCACGGGCTGCAAGGGCGAGTCCTGTGTGCACGGAAAGCCGGCCGTGGCGGTGCACAGGGAGCCAGTCAAGTGCCCAACACTTTGCTAAGCCCTGAGGTGTAAAGATAGGGGAACCGGGACCTCCGTCCCAAAAGTAGTGGTTCTCAGTCCTGGCTGTGCATTGGAAATCACTTGTAGAGCTTTTTAAAATCCTGAATTCCCTGCTATGGGTGGGCCCAGGAGTTCTCGGTTGGAGTCTGGCTCCGCCAAGAATTTGCCATGTGCCCTGAGGCCGGTTAGACTGTCAGCCTGAGTGCATTTCAGTTTCTTCCCAGGGTCGGCACCTCCCTAATACAGGCCCAGGGATTCAGTGAATCAGGCTCAATTCTGCTTGTGGGAGGTGCCAGTAAATCACACCAGCAGACGGCCCCCAACCCTGCAATACCACAATAATAACGACCGCGTAGTGAGCATTTGCTATGGGCCAAGCCGTAGCCCAAGCACCCCACACCTATTAGCTGGCCAAATCTTCTCACCAACCCGATAAGGTGAGTGATCCCCATTTTACACATGGAGAAACGGGCACAGAACAGCAGAGTAATTTACCCAAGACCACACCTGTATTGGGATCCAGGCAAGCTGGCAGGAGAGCCCACTCCCTTCTTTCCGGAGACCGACCCCCCAACCTCTCCCAACTTGCTCGGCGACTAAAGGGGACAGGGAGGGGTACCCTTTGTCCTTGCCGGTCGCACGCGCACTCTCAGACTGCAGTTCCTTTTCTCCCCCCCCCCCCCCGCCCCCACTGACCGCGGCCCGCAGCTGCCCCGCGGATCGTCAATATCTCGGTGCTGCCTGGCCCAGCGCATGCCTTCCGCGCACTCTGCACGGCCGAAGGGGAGCCGCCGCCCGCCCTCGCCTGGTCCGGCCCGGCCCTGCGCAACGGCTCGGCAGCCGTGCCGGGCCCGGGGCAGGGTTACGGCCAGAAGGTGACAGCAGAGCTGCCCGCGCTGGCCCACGATGGCCGCTACACGTGTACTGCCTCAAACAGCCTGGGCCGCGCCGAGGCCAGCGTCTACTTGTTCCGTTTCCACGGTGCCTCCGGGGCCTCGGCCAACGCCGTCCTGCTCGGCGCAATTGGCCTCAAGGCGCTGCTGTTGCTGGGCGTGCTGGCCGCCCTCGCCTCCCGCCGCCGCCTAGGTGGGTGCGCCCCCGGCCAGGGGAGGGGCGAGTGGAGGGGTGGGGCTCGGGCTCTCCTTTTAGGTAAGGCTTTCTGGTCGACCACCTGGCATGCCACAAGCAAAGCATCCATTTTGTGCCTATGCATCATCTCCCTGCATCAAGCCCAGAAAGTGGGAACCAGCTAGAGCCCATTTTACAATCAGGAAGCTGAGGACAGCGAGGTTACGGAACTTACCTGTAGCCTAAAATCACCGAGATAGATAATCTGCCCCTGGAGCCTGCCCCTTTGCCACCACCCCGGAAAGGACTCCCCATGATCTGTGACCACACACAGGCTTTCCCAGATGGCACCATTCCATTAGTTACAACACACATCTTGAGGACCTACTACATGCTGTGTAGGTGCTAGGAATACAGAGATGAATAAGACATGGTTCTCTCCCCCTGAACGGGATACTGAGGAGTAAGCAGATAATTGCAGTGTGCAGAAGTGCTATCCTAGTGCCTGGGTACTGAGAAAGCCCAAGGTATGTATGCCTCAGTCTGCTGGGCATATAAACAGGGGCCCACCCTGTCCGTATAAAGGGAAGGCTTTACACAAGTAAGGTGAGAGTGAAATGAAAAACTGTAAGTAGGTAGGAGCTAAGAAAACAAGGAGCTAGTGGTACTACCAGCAGACGGAACAGCATGTACAGAAGTGTGGAAGCGTCAACCAGCAGAATGTCTCCAGAGAGCTGCTGTGTGCCCCACACTACTCTCTCTGGGCTAGATGGGAAACTTGTTCTATGCCCTAGAGAGGGGGCTTCCCAGAGTCTCTCAGACCACCCAAATCAGTAGCACACTCTCAGAATGAAATCCAAAATTTTTCACAAATTGCCCTGGCTGCCACCGTTGCCAGTATGAGACAGACAGTAAATGCTGGGAGTGGGGTGAAGAGGGCAGGTCAGCGTGGCCTGCTCTGGCCCGAGAAGGGTGTGGTGGACTGGATGGAGGGGGGCTTTGAAAGGCTCCCCTCCCAGGTCTGGGAGGGCCTACACCTGGCTACCTCTCTTGCTGGTTCTTCAGACTCACCATGCATTCTGTGTGCGGGATCCTCTGATGGACCGCTCTTCACTCCACCCTTCTCCTGGGTAACTCCCGGCATCGTTCAGGCCATTTCTTCATATCCTGGTAGTTTGCTGTTTGCTGCACGTTCCCTTCAGACCACTCTCCACAGTGGGTTGGGGTGGAAAGCTGGGACTGGAGCATGGAGGCTACCATGGAGATTCATATTCTCTCTCTCTCTCTCTCTCTCTCTCTCTCTCTCTTTCCCTCTCTCTCTCTTCCTCGCTCCCTCCCTCCCTCACACAGAGCACCCAGTCACCCAGGACAACCCACCACGGTAAGTGAGCTGCCTCAACCCCATCTCACGCCACCCAGCTCTAGTCCCGGGGCTGGTGGCACGAGGAGAAAGAATAAGCAAAGGGCCAGTACTGGGGTCCCAGCCTTGACCAGGGCCTAGGCCCTCCCTGCAGCCTCCCAAAGGCCCGCTCCTTCAGTCCACCAAGCCCTTCTTGGGCCAGACCAGCCATGATGACCTGATCTCTCCACCCCCCCACCCCCCCACCCCTCCCCCAGGATTTTATGTCTGGGCCTCACACTGACATCTCTCCCAGACCTGCCTGGTATCCTGGTGCTGAAGGGTCATTTTCTGTGTGTCTGTCTTATCCCAGCACCTAGATGTGTTTCTTCTTATAGTGCCCAGTGTTCTAGACACACACAAGTCACCTCAAGACCTACATTGTTCCAGACACCCTGCGGAAGGCTTTGCAAAAAAAGTCATTAGAGGTTCTTAAGTCTTAGATGGGGGGCTCAGGGACCCTGCTAGAAAGTCATTGACCATCCCATCCATGTCGCCCTCCTCTCAGTGTCTGTCCAAATGAAGCCCGTGTTGAAGAAGAAAGAATCCAATTTAGACCCTGGGCAGTTTGTCCAGGATGCTTGTGGGTAGGGAGACGGGACAGGAAGAGCACAGCCTTCCAAGGCCCATTACACAAGCCCAGCTCGGCTCCCATAACTCCGCTCCACCTGTGTCCCGAGGGGTGGAAAAGCCATGCTGCCAGCCCAGGTTATCCCCTACATTCCCAAATACCTGTGCAATGTTTCTTTTCTTTGCTAATTTACTACCTCATCAAGGCACTAAGTCAGAAACTTGACTGTTCAAATAGTTATTGAGTACCTACTATGTACCAGGCACATATATTTTGGATACTAAAGATATAGCAAAAATACCCGACCTCAAGAACTCACATTTCAGTATGGAGAATTTTAATAAAACATAAAATCGTCTTAGATTCTAAAATAAGAGCTGTGAAGGAAATGGCCAAGGCGATGAAGTAGAGCTCCAGGGTAGGGAGGTGGCCGCTGGGCTGTGGCTACTTTAGATCAGGACGTCCTCTCTGAGGACACCACATTGAGGAGACCTGCGGCTGGAGCTCAGAGGGGCTGGCAAGGGTAGTGGAGGTGATCCAGGAGGAAAAGGCAAGTTGAAAGGCTCAAGGGAGACCCGGAAAGCGGGCAGCGAGAGCTGGCAGGCTGCAGGATTCATTTTGAGTGCAATGGGAAGTCACTGCCTGGTTGTAAGCAGACAAGTGGCCCCATCCAAACAAGAGCGGGGAACAGAAGACTTGTGAGAAAGCTGTTGGCCAAGGCTGAGGCTGTCATGGCTGCCTGGATAAAGGTGGCAGGAGTGGAGGCAAGGAGATGGGGTAGACAGAAAGCAGGGCTGGCCAGAGGACTGGGTGGGCAGCGTGAGCAAGGGAGGGAGCCAGGACGCCCAGGTTTGGAGCTAGAATCCTGGGTGATCCTTACCGAGATGAAGCTGAGGAGAGAAGGCAGGGGAGGTGGTGAGGATCATAACACATTTAGGTGTCAGATGCCCGTTCAGATGTCCCCAAAGTGAGGAGAGCAGTTGGAGCCCAGGAGGCCAGGTCTGGGAATATGGGTCTGGAGGTCAGGGACACAGAGGTGGTTTTTGAAGCCACAGACGAGATCCTTTTGAGAAGATAGAGAGACTCTGCAATCTGGGATGCTGTCACAAGTTCCACAAGTTCTGCCACTGCCCTGCCTCCAACCTTCCATTAGTCTCCAGCCCCTTTTGGATCTAGGTCCCAATGCCCATCTCATCTCTCCTTCCTGCCCCTTGCTGGGCCGTGGTTTGGGCAATCGGGGGACCCCCTCCTGAATTGGGTGGTCAGCCAACTTTCTCCCGTCCGCAGGCCCCAGGCTCAGGAGTCCAATTATGAAAATTTGAACCAGATGAGCCCCAGAACCCACCGGCAACCACACGTTCGCCATGAGGACCCCCTCAGCCAGCAGCATCCACTTGTCCACCACGAGGAGAGAAGGCCGTGAGGCTTGGCTGAGACAGCCCTTCCTGGATCCCAGGCACCTTGGCAGCCCCAGCTGGGCCACCCCTGGGGGCCAGGACACCACTCACAGGGGCTCAGTGGTCTCCTACATGAACACATGTCTTGGAGACCCAGTGACATTATGTCGATAGGGCTGGCCAGCATTTTGAAAGAGTGTATATTATGTGTGTGCCCACGCCAGTGTGAAACTCCCGGAAAAGCCCCTCTCATGTTTTCTTACGTAGAACACCATAGTAAAGCAGGCAGGACACTGGTAGGGTCTCGAGGCCCAGGCTCCGTCGTGGCTCAGTCACTGATTTGTTGTGTGAACCAAGACCTTTTTTGTCACTTCTCTAGGTCATAGTGCGTCCACTGCTGAACATGGACAATAACGTTCTTCCCGCCAGGCTGGTAGGACTATCACGATCTGGGGACGAAGGGACCTCGGGAAGTACAAAGCCATCTACAGACGTGAGGGGCATTGCAGGCTTCTCCTTGCACAGCGACCTTGGGATGCACAGAGAGTGCTTGCACAAGTGTGGCACCCACACCAGCCTCACTAAGAATGAAGGTTTGAAAACACACATGGGGCTGGGGCTTGGGGCTACAGCTGTGCAAACCTGTCGTCTCAGAAACTTCAAATCAGCAGTGGCCGTGTCCCCTGGGGTATCCTCTGTGACTGTCCCACAGTCTGCCCACCTCTGACCCCATCAGCTGCTCTACACACTGCCTGGCTTATGGCTTCCTGGAAACAGAAGCGGCACCCCTGGGAAAAGGAAACAAAACACCCATCATCTCAAAGCATCTGGAATCCACTCTCCTCAAGGCTGGGAAACTTCAGGGGAAGTCTGGGCTGCAGCGTCCCCAGGGATAAAGCAGCTGCAGCTCTGACCTCTCTCTCTATGACCTGCATTCTCCTAGGATGTGCGAAGTCCAAAAACTCGGGCAGTTTCACCCCGTTTCCCTGCCAGGCTGACTACAGAGTGGTTCCTTTCGTATTTGCACCTCAGTGTGAACTTGCTGGTTATTTTAGCTCCTGCAGTGTGTGGGGGCAGGAAGGGGAGCGGGAGGTGTGCCTGGAAGCCTGCAAGCTGGCAAGAGGAAAAAGGCAGAGATAGGAGGTAGGACTGAAGAGGCAATGGGGATGAACTTTCTTTCCTTCAGAACCTTCCAAAAGCTAGAATGGTAACCTAGAGTAGGCACAGGGTCCTCTCTGATGCTTTCCTCGGGAGATGTCCTGAAGATGGAGCGACCGTTACAAGTTAATAAGCAAGGCAGTGGGTTAAGAGCCTTTACCAAACTAGCGCCTTTACCAAACCAAGTGGGTGCTGGTGGCTCATGGTTAACTGGGAATCCATCCAGGAGCCTGTCTGAACTGTTAAAAGGTCAGAGGAGTTGGCATTTGTACCTCCTTGTAGGGAATACTCTGGAGCACCTCCAGGGAGAGTCCTGTATCATCAGAGAAGTAGCAAAGGACACAGGGTGATGTGTCTTGGAAGCTCTGCCTGGTCTTGGAGGCCAGTTTCACGGCCAAGAGCAACAGTGATCAGAATTATTTCTTATGTATGTTTGATGCTAGGAGTTGGGTCAAGTGTTTGGGAATGCAAAAACTGAGTAAGGCGTGCGAATCAGTCAGGCTGGGCTAGGTTACGCTGCAATAACAAACAAACCCCAACACTGCAATGGCTGGAACTATTAGGGTTTATTCTGGTCAAAGAAACGTGCCCATCACAGATTGGCAGGGGGGCTTGGTTCATTGTACTTACTCAGGGATCCACCATCTCTAATGTTGTGGATTGCTGGGTTGGAGATAAAAAGAAAGCTCTAGAGGGTCTCCCATTTGTGATCTTAGTTCATTGGCCAGAACCAGCCACATGCCCCACTCACCCTCAAGGAGCTGGGCAGTGCAACCCTACATTGTACCTCGAAGGAGGAAAGCCAAAAGCATTTGGCAACAGCCCTGAGGACTCCACCGTAAGACCAGTAAGTGGAAAATCATGTAAGGACAACAGTATGCTGGGGGTGCTATGGGAGCACATAAAAAGGGGTGACTGACCCAGTCTTGGGAAGGTTTCCTAGAGCAGGAGACATGGAGATGGTACATGTTGGCCATGCAAATGGGGGAAAATGGAGGGTGGGAGGTAGGAAAGAAGGGTAAGCAGAAATGACAGTCTGAGCAAAGGCCAGGGGCTCAGACACATGGTGATGTTTAAGTAACTGAAAGTTCTGGAGCATGTGGGTAGCAGCAAGATGTGGCCAGAGCTGAGGACGCAGCGGTCAGAGGCTCCTGCACGGTGGAGAGAGCTGCCCCCACAGCCAGGAGAGTAGCAGAGGGGAGTCGGGGCACCCGACAGGCTGAGCATGGGGCCGGCTCCTATACTGCCCAGCATGGCTACGCTCACCCGTCTGACCACTGCACCTGCTCCAGCCCCACAATGCTCTTTGGCTGGGTTTCCACCTTGGAACCCTGGGCTCTCCGAGGTGCATCAGGAATACCTGGGGAGCTTGCTCACATCCCCATTCTGGGCGCTACCTGGACCTCCTGAATCACAGGCTTTGAGGGAGGGGCTGGGATTTTCAACGAATTCTCCAGGTGATTTTTGCCCCTAACTTGATAGTTAGGATCATTTTCAAACACACAGGCACACAGAGCTGAAAAGCCAGATGATCACTCAGATACCCACCACCTACATTCAACAGTTACTAACGTTTTGCCAGATTTGCTTAATGAATGTGTGTGTGTGTGTGTGTGTGTGTGTGTGTGTGTGTGTGTGTCTGTGTGTGTGTGTGTGTGTGTGTGTGTGTGTGTGTGTGTGTGTGTATTTGGCTGAACCATTTGCGAATAAGCTTCAGACATCACAGTACTTTACCCCTAAATACCTGGGTCACCTGAGAACACGAGCATTCTCCGCCATAACCTGAATGCCATTATCACATCTGAGAATACTAACAGTTCATTTTACAGCCCGCATTCATACTTCCCCAGGGGTGCCCCTTCCTGTGCTATTTGCACTTGACATTAGGGCTTCCTGGAAACAGAAGCAGCAGCATTCCTCTGATGGAGGGGTCCCAGACACGTGATGGGCCACAGGGAGCATGCTGAGGAGCACAGCAGAGGGTCCCTCTGGCACTCCCTCTGACAAACTGTTCACAGTGCACAGGCGGCCTCCTGCTTGGTCTCCAGATAAAGCAGCTGCTCTAGGGGCAGAAGCAGAGGGGACTGCTCTTGACCATCACCAGACCCCTAGGCTGGCCGTGAAGCCTGGCACTCTCACTAAGCAGTTGGGATGGAGCAGAGCCCCCGTCCTCCTTAACTGACACTCAAAGCACTCAGGCTCTATAGGTGGCAAGCTGGGGTCAGAGCCATGGGCAACAGGATCAGTCAGCACAGTGTCCTGGGGCCCTGGAGTCATGGAGAGAAGTGACCTTGGAGACCTGGTGTTTTCCAGACAGGACTTCCCAGTGTGGCACAGGGTGCAAAGCCACAGCCTTCTCTTACTGGTGGCACAGTGATCTGTGAACACGAGCCTGATTGTTCATCCCCAGAGGGGCTTCTGAAAACCCACAGGCTTCCCTCCACTCTCGGTTGCCCACCGGCCTGCTGGAGGTGGGTAGCAAGAGGAAGAGGCAACAACTGCCCAGGTGCATGCCCAGATCCACCAAGAGCCCAACACACTTTCCCGGCGCTCCAGGAGCTAATGTAAGGGCGAAACTAACACGGTAACACTAATAAGCTCTGTTTTAAATCAAGATGTCACTACATGAAAAGACGCTGTCCAAGAGATAATCTACACTGAAGGTAGGCCCTGCCCTGGGATGGAAATGGCACTCAGTGGAGCTGTTTTCACACATACCTCCTTCCCAGACTGGATGACAAGGTCCCTACATTCCAGCCAGAGGGACCTTAGAGACCAAGAGTTAGGGGACCTGGGCCTGCTCCACCTCCAGCCCTGGCTACATAGGACCAGCCCCTCCACAATAACCGCTCCTCACATTCCTGGGGCCCCTTGTGATCCTCAAAGCACCTTCCCCTCCGTGATCTCAGGCAGTTCTCACTGAAAACTCGGGCGACAGATAAGGCTTCAATTATCCTCATTTTTAAATGAGGGAAAAGTCTCAGGGAGGAAAGTGATCTGGCGAGCTTCACACGTTTTGACACTCCCACCATACTTTGGCCCACTCAAGATGTATCTTAACAAATGTTAATGGAAATGAACACTAAGGAAGAACTCCTTAGTATTCCAATGGTGAGGTGATCTCCAGAGCAGACCAAGGCCCAGCTCAGGTTACACTGCCCTCCTGACAGCTCTGCCCGCCCAGAGGCGCCCTACTCCCACCCAGGAACTCCTGGGGTGGGAGCCTTTGTGCAGTTTCACGTCCCTCCTACCAAGGTCACAACCACATTCAGACCCTCAGGACTCACCTGAGCCCTCTGGGATCACCAGGTGGCCTCTTGTCTATGCTAACTCTTAAACCCCCACGTTTTAAATTCTCTTTGAAACTCAAGGCCTTGCCCATTGTGGTGAAGTGTCACAGAATATAAATTCTACCCATTACAAGCTTTCTGATCTCACATTTTTCTTAGTGTGATTTCTGGTTCAAAAGACCTGCCAACCAACGTGACAAAAACGAGACATGTCCATGGCGTCTCCATTAAACTTGAATCTAGTTTACTTGCAGACGTTTACTTACCCCATTCTCATTTCCCTCTGTTTCTTGTCATTATATAAAAACTTGTCCTTTGTAGAAGCATGTAAAATGCTAAACAGTGAATAAGAAGTGAACATGGCAAATTTAACAACCAAAATAAGTTGTGGTTTTTAAAGGCCACGCTAGACATGTGGGAAGGTAAAGAGTGGAACGCACTTAAGAAGTATAATATTTGGTGGTACGTAAGAGTTTTTAAGCCATGGAAAGAAAAATAAGTCCTAAACCTCAGTGCTTCATGAGATATTCCATCTGCACATTAAAAAAATAAAAGTTAAATGACATTCCTTAGTGATTTCATTATCCCAAAACAGGATCAGTTGTTTAATTTCATTTTTTTCAAGTTATTATCATCAGAAATCAGGAACCTGTTCAGACTGGAGGAAATTTCAACGATAGCTTCTACAGGACGCATGATGCTTCCAGAAGGTGTGAGTTTCACCATGGACCAGAATGAGGTCAATATTAGGGCTGGCTGTAAGCCAACAACGTCACCCAGCTTGACCTAGATGCAAACGGAAGATCACAGCAGAGAGTACTGTATTTTTTTTAAGCAACACGCTTATTTCCAACATTATACTCTCCATTTTGCTTCGTAAGACAACTGAGCAGAAAACATCCAGCTACTACCTCAAAATAAGCTGTCAAGTTGGTCCAAAATGAAGAGCAAGCATTTTAAAAGAAGTGCAAAGCGCCTCATTGTTACACCCGTCACGCAGATAGGTGAGACCAGTCTGGCAGCCACAGCTGTTAAACCGGGGTCTGGAGTTGGCACTAACTGAAATGCAGCTCCCGGCCACAGCTGCTGAGGGCCGATGCCACCCGACGCCAGGGAAGCAAACTTCACTGCTCAGCTCACACTAGTGTGACCAACCCTTGGCAGGGCAGGGACCAGGTTGAGGGCACACTCTCAGAATCTGCGGGTGACACCTTAAATTTGTGCCTTCAGTGCCTTGTCTGTCTCACCTGAGCCCTGGCCCCGCTAATCCCAGGCACAGCCCTCCTTGAATAACGGGCTATTTTGGGCACTTTTCCTGAAGTGCAGCCGTTAGATGCAGGGGGTGAGGCAGAGGGGCTGAGGACTAACTAAAGGCACTGGGCACTTCGCAGAAAGAGGACTGAGGAGGGCAGGCGGCGAGGTCAGAGGTATGATGAGGGCTGAGTGTCTGGAGGTCTGTCGGGACGGCGAGGAGAGCAGCCGCAGCCTGGCCCGCTCCAGGAGAGCCATGACCTATGTTTCCAGGAGGCCAGTTTGGGCTTAGCATAAAGCAAACTGCAAACTGAGCTGGCCGATGGCCACCTGGGCTGTCCAGCAGGGGCGGGCCAACCTGCCACAGGAAAGGGAAGGGGAGAGGCTGGGAGGCTGGGGCCGAGGATCCCTGCAGAGTGAGGGGGGGAAGGGGAGGCTGGCATGAGATGAGCTTTACTGCCCCTGCTGACGTGAAGTCCTCATTCCATGACACCTGCTTCCTGATCCAGAAGGAATCATTCATTTTCAGATTAAAAATCCCATGGAAAACTGTGTGTCACCTTCATTCAAAAGAAAGGGCGTGAACTTGAACAATGTGGACACTGATTTTGGTGACCAACTGGAGGGAACGGGGTTGCACTTGGTTAAAGTGAGGGGAGGCTGCTCTGGGGGGTTTCATTTTCCGGACTGGGCTTCTCCCACCTCAGAGAACTGAGAGCCAGGCCAACCCCGAGGAGGCAGACACGACTGGACCAACAAACTGATCACCAAACTGGGAAATGACTCATGCCTGGGAGTGAAGGTCCACTGCACGCCCAGAAGCTTCGGGAACGTGTACGGCTGGGTCCTGGTGTCCCTGTCAGGCTGAGCAGACCCATCAGCAGGCCCTCCCCCCTGCCCCCCGCAGCGTCTGTACCTCCCAGCTTTCCACTGCATCCACTTGTTAGAGTTAGGAGGTGAAGCCGGGAGATGGATGCGGGGAGAGGTCAAGTGTGCCTCTGTGACAGTCCTGTGTACGCAGCGTGGGGAGGGACGAGTGGAGAAGCAGAAGAGGTGCTTTTCACGGAGACCAGGGAGATGCTCGACAGCCCCATTTGAACTGGATGCCACTGCTGGCCACGCGTGGGGAAAGTCTGCACGAGCTCACCTTCAACACTGCTCAGCAGGGGTGGCCTTGGTCTGCTGGATCCCCGCGTCTACGAAGCACCTGTGGCCCTGTGCTCTCCGGAGGCCGACGACTGTTGTCAGCAAAGGCTCGGCATTCCTGAAAGCCAACGGTCATGCTGGTCTCTTCATTCCCAGGAAGCTACAGCAGCATTGCCACCTTCTGAACTCTGAACTGTGTCTTTAAAGCACTATTTTAGCCCAGAGCCTCTCCGAGGAACCTATGCAGTGAGTAAACCTCCTGTTGTTAAGCACGAGGAACCTAAAGAGGAAGTGCTATGACCAACCATCTCTGATAATCAAGACACACAATCAAATAATGTAGATGACATCAGGCATAAAAGTCTGCGTCAATTTTAACAACTGAAAAACCTTACACGATAGTGTGACACCCCTAAAAATTGGTTCTCACCAGCTATAACCGAAGATTGATTTTATTTATCATTTTTTACAGACCAAATACATTATAAATATTACAAACCTTCAAAAATTAACAGATTAATCATAATTTCCTTTAAAATGTACATACTGTCACTCAAAATTTTCACATTCTAGGATATCAATAATTACATCCTCTTCAAAGAGAACAGCACACAAAATATTTCCTGTCATAAAAATCTTTGCTAGCAAATCAGCCTTTAAACTGTCCGCAGCTTCTAGAATTTTCTTATACACAGCACGGGGAAGATGAGTGATTTTGAAAATGGAGAGAAGCAAAAACAAGGACAGCTTTGAAATGTGCCTGCCTGAGATGAGATGGCCACTGTGTGGCCCACAGAACTTGGAGGCTGACCAAGGATGATCTTTATCAGACCATGTCTGTGAGGCAGACTTGTTCTGTCCAACTAAGAAGTTCAAAATTAAGAACAGCTCCTACACACTTCCAAATGTCCAGGGAAGCATCCAAAGGATGTCTGAAAAGAGATTACCATTCCCTTAACCTGTATCCCCACCCCTGCTAAAAATTCTCAGTGCCTGTCCAGACATTTTTAGGTAAATACCCTTGGGCTATAGATAACCCATAAACAAAAGACTCATTATGCAAGCTGGACAAACAAAATCAAGTTTAAGCCAACAGAATTATGAGTATGATGACAGAAGTCAACTTGCTAATTCCTGGAGGAAGTGACAAGAGCAAGAAGATGGCAATAGAATAAGGCAATGTTACAGACAGGCTTTGGTAACGAATGAACTGTTAACAGAAGGCACATGGCTATTGAAAAAAAGCCAAACTTCAGTGAAGTCTCCTGACCTGACCTAGTTTCCACGGACCAGTGTTTCAGCAGGTTTGCTAGCTTCATCTGAGTTTGAAAATGGAGTGAAGAAACAAACAAGAAACAGAGAACCAAGTTCATTCGTTCTCTCCCTCTCCCGCTCCTCCCCCCCCCCTCTCTCTCGCTCTCTCTCTCTCTCTATATATATATATCTCCAGCAGGGCCTTCAGTTAGATAACTGGTATCTATCAAGAGTTGCAAACTTACATGTCTACAGAGGCCAAGTAAGTAATACGAATGAGGGAACAGGCTGGGACAGGACAAAAGGGAATGTATGTCTGTACTGCACCAGCGAGAGCAAGCCCTATTCACACTATCCACCCCTGTGGACCACACGAAACACATGTGCACAGTGTGCTCAGCATAGACTGTCAGCGTGCCCCCCTCCATCTTAGACTGACGGCTTCTTATCCACAAGGACGGAAACGGATTTGTCACCATCTCTGCTGTCCACTATAACCAGGATCAAGGGGTCACATTTTAGACAGTGACTCACTTAAATTCAGCATTCTTACCTCTCTCCTGAGAGAAACAACACAATACTTGTAAGCTGATGATTTTCCACATTTGAAAAATGCAGAAATTTTCAAAGCTCATTTTACTTTGATCCTTCAAAGTAAATGGGGTTCAAAAGTAAGGGTTCTACATGATTCCAAAAGTAGTTAGGTACGGAACAGGAGTCTTGACATTGAAATAAAACAGAAGACAGAAGTGGAGACGTACAAAGAACCCCATCGTGGGGTCTTGTAAGATGACTGGGATATTCAGCAACTGTCAACAGCTCGTCCCCAAGTGGAACTTTTTAAATTTCTCTTGTTGGAGGGACAAAAAAACTGAAAAGTCCCCAGAAAGTTTTAAGAGCTAAGAAAACATACACAAACACACCCACATACACATGTGCACATGCCCAACAGAATTATCTAGTGTCTCTGGCGTGCGTCTCAGTCAACTACCTCATTGGCCAAACTGAGCTCCGCAGTGAAACTGAGCAGTTACCTGTGCAACAGCAAAGTTAAATGTAAACATAAATAGCAACGGGTTTTTCAAAAGGCTCGGTGTTACTATCGTATGTTGTCCAAATAATGCACTTCTGGATAGAGACGGTTAACAAGAAGGGCCAGGAAGCTCTTCCCATCTTGTAGACAATGGCCAGGAAGGTTTATAAACTGCATGGCTTGCGATATCTGATCCTGGTATTCAACATACTGCTTACTTGTTGTCAAGGATTCAAGCGCATTCAGAGCCTAAAAGACATGGAAGGAAAGGGTTAACCACCTAGCTGCATGGACTGTGATGCCAGCAGGTGTAGCACAGTGACTGTTATCATCTGGTACAAGCGCGATCCCCAGGGGAAGCCTACAGAACTGGAATTAGAAGTCTCAAAGGCAGGACTGACTAACCACAAGCAGGAGGCCAGCAATCCATGCATGTGGGGCTTTCGCCACCTTCTCCACCCAGCCTTCCCGCTTCCTGGCCTGGGCTACTTCCCAGCCCTTCCCCACAGACGGCCACTGATGTGGCCAGGCTGGCCTGACTGTCCCCAGGGCCCGCAGTGGAGCATCTGCTGCCTCTCTTCTTGGCCCGAACAGGAAGCCACAGGCACCAGCTGCCTGTGAGGCCTGTTTGATTTACTGTTGGGTTTATTCTTAGGTTACATGATAACGTCATATTAAACTGTCTGACCAAATGAAATTCAAAAGAAACCAGTGAGTGGCTAAGCGCTGATGAGGGTAAGCAATAAGGTCGTTCTATCAGCCAACAAGCATTAAGTAGAGATCAAGCTCCTGCAGCTTCTGCCCAACAGAAACGACAATGACATTCCCATGCCTCTCTTCAAGAATAAATAAACAAAACACTTTTAACGCTATAATTCAGAATGGGGGAAGAAAAGAGAAAAGAGTGTAATGAGAAATCAAATCAAAAAATTGGAACAATGGTTCTTGGGGGTGGGGAGTTTTATTTTCCAACTATGCAAGACCACCTACCCCCAGAATTCTGAATGTGAGCTGTGAAGTACCCCAGTCCTGCCCGTCATTTATTGTGACCACTGAACTACACAATATGGATTACAAGATGGAATTTGCTTGGCTCAGTGAACAAGGAGGGAGAAGACTTTTTTGAAGACGGTGAACTGGCAGCTTAAAAATAAATTACCAGGGAGTTGAAGACAGAAGTCTTAGGGTTGAAAATGTTTAAACAAGTAAAGGGATTTTGGTACCAGGCTAACTGCTGTGTGAACAGAGTTCACGCTAAGAACAAGAATCGATGGGGACAAGCCCTCCCATTAACCATAGTGTGTGTGTACGTGTGTGTGTGTGTGTGTGTGTGTGTGTGTGTGTGTGTCTGCGCGCCGTGTTTCCCTGATGTAGCCGGACAATCAGCTCTAATGCACCTTTTGGAGCAAAAATATAAAACCCGATCTTATTTTACTGTAAGACCCGGTCTTATATGATATAATATAAAACCGGGTCTTATATTAATTTTTGCTCCAAAAGATGCATTAGAGCTGACTGTCCGGCTACATCTTATTTTCAGGGAAACAGGATGTATATATATCTATACATACACATAACACGAAGGCACGATTGAAAGTTAATACAT
Source organism: Rhinolophus sinicus (assembly GCF_036562045.2). Lineage (NCBI taxonomy): Eukaryota > Metazoa > Chordata > Mammalia > Chiroptera > Rhinolophidae > Rhinolophus > Rhinolophus sinicus. The sequence continues at coordinate 22,380,350 of NC_133758.1, read as the reverse complement.
CAGCTTGTGTGAGCGTGCCAACGGTTAGAAGACGAAATGTGTCTCTAATTGCAGCAATAAACATTCAGGGAATGGTGTGGCAGAAGTAATTGCACGTTCTACGGTTATTTCAAATATTTTTTGTGAATTTCTTCAGAGATTATTGCAGAAATTGGATGAAGACAATCTGGAGGAAGTGGGGTTTGTTTTGGACAATGTCAGCCTCCACAAAACCCAGGAAGTACGTGATCTTGTTGGTTAGACAAGACACACTTTATTATTTCTACCACCATACTCTCCAATGATGAACCTCATTGAAAAAGTTTTTTCAAAAATTAAGTTCTGTGCAAGAAACGATTTGGCAGATCCGTCAAACTGTGAACACTTAGTAGATGTTATTAATCATTCTGTTGCAACTATTACTCCTACAGATTGTCATAATTATTTTATGAATATGTATGTATATGAAATTACCATGAGCAGTGGCAGGAGAACTGTTATACATGAAGCTATAAGTAAATAAGTATTTCTGATGGTAAATAAGTATTTTATGTTTATTATTAATTAGATGCAATGAAATGTTTAATTTTAACAATAACTTAATATTGGATTTATTTTTATTACAAAGATTAAGAAAACATTTTTGTGGAAAAATTTGATGTGTAAAAGGATGAACTTGATTTGCAAAAAGGTGAATTTGATTTGCAAAAGGGTGAATTTGGAGTGCAAAACCTGTACTGCTTGACCTTTGACCTTAATAACCAAGATATCACCCTGTAGATGGCTGGCTGAGACATTATAAAGCTGCAATAAAAGAAGAGCTAAGGGGCCTAAGCGTTTACCATTTGCAGAGAGCACTGCAGAACGGTAGGAGCGTGAAGCTCAGAGCCAGACTGGCCAAGTGAATCCTGGATTCCAGCCCCAGCACTTATTAGCTGTTTAATTTGGGACAAATCTTTGTCTCCATTTCCTCATCCATAAAACCAACATAATAAAAGTTCCTTTGTTATGAGGATTAAATGAGTTAAAACTTTAACTCATCAGCACCAAGCGAGTTAAAATTTGGAACAGTGCCTAGGCACGTAGTAAGCACGCAAGAACACCAGCTCTCATTGTATATTTGGTACACCTTTGTCTCTGGACAGCCTGTTTACAGGTGAAAATAGTTACAGGAATGGAAGCACGTGGACTTCTGCGTTTTTAGAACACACTGTAATTTCTCACAGCTACCATTTTGTTCACGTTAGGTTATTCCAACATCACCTAACAGCAGTCAACCTCCAGACTCACAAGAACCATTTCCTTGGTTTCTAATTAAAACTGAGCTAACCACCATTATTTGCAACCGTGGCCTCATCTTCTGTGCCAGTCCCCAGCTCCCAGCATATGGCAGGTCAGCGCATAGTCACATTCAGCAGAACCAAATTCTATCCCAGACCGGCTTGCCTATGGCCTCACTTCTACAATGGCAGTAATAGTGCTGTAGGTAAGTACCTTTACACGACATGGTTTAAAATCTGAGGCGGGCACAGGCATCACCCATTTTCCAGGTAGTGCCACACTAAAGGACACGCTACGCTACTGCAGATCATCGTGGCATCAGGTGTAGACCAGCTGCCACCTCCCCACGCCCAGGGAGGGCCTGGTGGGAAACTGCTACCCCTTCATTGTAAAGCTGTTTGTACTGACCTGCTGAGCTTTGGGGGTGAGATATAACTCAGAGCCAGGCTTCAAACGGATCTGGTCCTCGGCTGGAACCTGAACTGAAAGGAAGGCAGCCATGCTTCGGGCAATCACTCGGAACCTTGGGAGGTGTTAGAGGGAGGTCAGAAGAAGGAAATGACTATTAAAGTAAGCATTTTAAAGTAAATACCACATTTTCTGTGAAAAAAGACCAACACATTCCCAGACCTACTGTTGTTTTCAGCCTCTTCGGGAAAATCTTGTATAGCATGAAGTAGGAGCCTCAATTTTCCCCTCCAATATTAATGCCCAAACAATACGAGCATCATTCAGACTCATGAATGAAAGTGTTGGCAAAGATGTAGAATAACTGGAACTCTCAGACAATGCTGGTGTGAATGTAAAAAACGGTGCAGGTGCTGTGAAAACGGTTCGCAGGTCCTCAGTAAGTTAAACAGAGTAACGATATGACCCTGCAATCCCACTCCTGCATATATACACAAGAGCACTGAATAGAGGTGTTCTAATAAGAACTTGTAAATGAATTTCATAGCAGTACTACTCATGATAGCCAAAAGATTGAAAAAAACACCCAAATACCTATCAACTGACGAGCAGATAAACAAAACATGGTATATCCACACCATGGATAAAATATGGATAAGCCTTGAAACTTTATGCCATGGGAGAGAAGTCAGATACGAAGAGGCCACATATTATATGATTCCATTTATATGAAATACCCAGAAGAGGATACACACAGTCAGAAAGTCAATTAGTGGTTGCCAGAGACCTGAGGGGGGAGGAAGGTGGGGAGTGACTGCTTAATATGGGGTTTCTTTTTGGGGTGATGAAATGTTCTGGAACTAGATAGTAGTGATGGCTGCAACAACACTGCGAATGTGCTAAATGCCGCTGAATTGTATGTCTTAAAATGCTTACCATGACACATTTTATGTTATGTGTATTTTACCCCAATTTACGTGAATCAGAATCACATAGTCCTGATAAATTCGACCATAAGCAAACAAACATGATGTTAACTGGTCAGAACGAGGTGGCTCCCAAAGTTGCAACAACAGGATGGGCTATTCCACAAGGATGATGCCATCAGAATGGTAGGAAAACTCTTTTCAACACTGGTAAGGGCTTTAAACGAAAACCAGGATGCAAATAAATATTACAAGGTAAAATGGGAAGCTGATGGCAAATTCTTTCATGCCTTGGAATTTCTAGCAACAAAAATCTAGACTTGTTTCTCATTGCTTATCCTTCTTACCAATTCACTTTAACTCATCTTGACTTCACGGTTCTAGGAGGCTGAGTCCCCCCTGGCACCTGACAGCCTGACAGAGCACAGGCAGTGGGGGAAGCTGACTGGGGTATTTCGGCCTCACCCTGCACACCACCACTGGCTCCAAGGCAAAAAGTAATCAGCAGTGTGGCCAGGTTACCAAGTCAAAATACAACAAGAGATACTACTCAAAACACATTCTTCGAACACAAAGACAAAGTTGTTTTAAAATGAGAAAAAATAAACATGTTTTTTAAAATATAAAGAAGTGATCAGGCTCTGTTTTGTTTTTTTGGTTTTTTTTCCCTTAATCTTTGGGGGTAACCCTAGCCCATGTCAAAAACCTACTGAAGTATCACAATACCAAGGTAGGTGCAGACACTGAGGCCCATTTAGAAGAGTGGTGGCAGCTGCTTCCTTACCTGTTAGACAGGGGCGATTTCCGGCCAAACCCAATCGCCCCCAGAATCCCGGAGCTGAGCCGCTCCTCAGCCAGCAGGCTCTGTCTGCTCTGAAGCATGAGCAGAATTCGAATGACAGATTCTGTCAAGACCGAGTCATTCTGCTCCGTCTGAATCAGGGACAGCTGCAGGACTTGGTGCCACCACAAAAACAGCTTTGCCTCTTCCTGCACAGACCTGGGTGGGGGGAGGCCCAGGAGGAAAATAAAATTAGAAGTGGGGTTTTTTTCTATTCCCATTTAACTGAAAGTCCACATTTGAGTTTTAAGTACAAGGGGCATTTAGTGCTTTTAAAGCTTAGGCTAACAGGTAACAATTTATTGAACTCTTATTACATGCCAGACACTGTCACGTAGCTTCCTGTTCTGTCACTTAGTCCTCTTAACAACCCTGCAAATATTGTTACGGCTGCTGAACTGATAACGTGCTTCAAAATGCCTGTTTTAGGAAATAAAAAACCTGCTCAGAAAATTAGCCCACGCTAGTCAAAATCTTTCTAAAGCAAGTGTCACTGCACCTCACAGCCTTGTTTGTTCCTCTGTGTCCCTTGGTTCTGTGTACTTCAGTGAACGCTGACTTCAGCCCTACATTCCCCTCTTTCCAAACCCAGTGGGTCTGACACGGCAGCCAGGGGGCCAACACACCTTGGATACACTTGTTCCAGCCACTTGCTTAAGAGGAGCAGAACTTTCATTTCGTTCCTTAGCGTCTGTTCGCTGTTTAAACACTGCAGCAAGTAGACATAAAGAGTCAAGTAACTGCCAAGGGACAGGCACTCCTGCAGAAATTCTTCTATGGTGAGCTCAGGGACTTGAAGGGACACGAGGATCGGGCCCCATCCTAAATTCTGATTGAGGGAGCCTAAGGGAAAAAAACACCAAAAGGAGACAGCAAAGTAAAAACCAGGTTCAAATGATTTAACTGGTCTAATGAATCTCTTCACTTTACACTGCCTGTCAAGGAAACATTGCCCTTGTTGGCTCCAGACGCCCCAGAAGTGAAATGTGCCTCGCAGCTTAGACTGGAAAGCCCTCAGGCTAAATGCCTGTGCCCTGCTAGCCACGTAGACGGTTAAGAAATCAGGACTAAGTGCTGCAGTTTTGTCAATCACCTTTGTCATTATATTATGATCATGAAATCACATGTAGACACTCCCTGTCCCAGTCATCTAAAAGTTTTAGCTTTAATGCCATTTATAAGTATGTTATGAATACTTGGTGCTTTTCCAAGAGACATTATTATTACTCTATCCATTTCACAAACTGAATAACACGATGTTGATTTCAGTAACATTACAAACATTTAGAGCATATCCCAGTGGTTCTCACTTCTTCGGGGGAACGAGGGTGGGTGACATGGTGACATGCACAGCACCTCCCATATGGATTCATGGATTGTCAAGGGCAGAACCCAGACGCTTCCTGGCGTTCTCACTAACCCCCTTCTTCCTCTCCTGCTGTGTGCGCTATGACGTGTGTCTGCATGTCATGGTTGAGAAGTGTCTTCTGAGCAACTCTTCTTGACAAGCCAGGTTGTTTCCAGAATGTGAGAGTTCAGAGATAGAGAACTCTAAGGAAGGTCGGGGTGGTGGGGTGTGTGTGTGTGGGGGGTTGTTGTCGAGGGAGCTTGACCTCTTCGTAATAGTTTAAAAGATGTGACAAGAAGTAATAAAAAGACTGCAAACTCAATTGAACAAGTGACAAAAAACAGAGGAAATGAATATGGTGGGTCATTACTCTATAGACTCTGGCTTACAGCCTTTATTTTAGGAACTATGACATGATTTGCCATCATAAAATGGTTGGTCTATACTCCAAAACCAGTGTCCAGTGAACGAGACGTTCCCTCCCTTGAACTGTGATTGTACCAACAGACACGGGTCACAGGCTCTCATGCTAATGGCAGACCCTTATGAAAATGACAGGCTACGTTCCTGAAACAACAGCATCTAGAGAGCATGAGCTGACCGTCCCCTTACCTTCTTTGAAGTAGGCCGTGATGCAGGCTTCCGTGGCCTCCGCCATGTGGCGGACGGAGGCCAGGCTCTGGCAGGCAGCCGTGAGGAGCGGCAGCACCGCCAGCCCCTGCACTTTCTGCTCGACCCAGGCCCGCACGCTGCCCCAGAGGAACTCTGCCGTGGGCACGGTCGCGTTATTCATCATCATCAGGACTTCCATAAAGAGGCTGCTGAGGGCCATGTGGCGGGTCTGGCTGTCCATGTCTGCAGGGGACAGACACACACGTGTGACGGGGTGCCGGAATGGCGATAGGCATGGGATCAAGGGAACAACAGGGCTTTAGTCCTAGCTGCTCTCCGGGCCCATTTTACAATTCTGTGCCTGATCTCAAGGGCCCAGAAGGAAGACTCTGGATGGTACGCAGCTTTTCAGGACAGGATGTGGCACCTAAGTCCTTTGTAAGAGCAAAGTAGGAACGATTGCAAGATCCCTGGTTACAGTAGGGTGGCTGAGCAATATTTTAATAAACAGGCAGATCAAGCTGGCATGAAAGAGTGACTTATTTATCAGAACATGCTTAATTATTCATTATTGCCCAACCTTTGCTCATTTGGAAAACCAAATACACAGATCTCAGTTGTCATTTCGTAAACTAATTAGACACAATACCTCCACCCCCACCACTGCCAAAGCTGCCAATTCTAGAACGATTTACACAGAACAGTTGTTGTTTAAAATGAAATATAAAAAGGAGGAGGAAAAACCTTTTTAAAGGCTCCTAAGAGCAGCTTTTATTTTTTTTAAATAAGAAAAACAGACACCAAGTAATATAAATGGGTCTTTCCAAAACATTAAAATGTGAAAAGAGGATACTACACAAGAATAAAAGCCAATTCATTTTACAGGAAAAGTGCAAATGAGTTGGTTACTAAGGTAGATTCTTTTACATTCAAAAACAGAAAATCCATTTCACTGCGAGTGTGTGGAGAAGCTATTCAACAGGTATTAGGTTGGTGCAAAAGTAATTGCAGTTCTTGTAATTATATTTAACCTTTTAAACCGCAATTACTTTTGCACAAACCTAACATAATTTTTCCCAACTATTTCTAGCTCTCCGAGTTGGGTGCTTTTTTTTTTTTTAATGGAATAGTGTGTGGCTTTGTCACACCAAGGCTTCAGTATTTGGCAATGAAGGTAGGGAGGTCTTATTACTCATCACACCCATGAGACCAAATTCACCCACTTGTACGGCATTAAATCACCCCTAACTCAATGTCATTAGAAGACCTACTTATTATCAAGCAAGGACTTCAAAGGCTTATCTCCGAATTTCAGATGAATAGTAATTTAAACTTTAATATTACTTTTAATTGTGACTCATAGGAACAAAAAATGACTACAAAAGCCTCCTAACAGATTTCAGCTTCTCCCCTTCCTATTAATCACAACACAGCCAACAAATGTTTCTTAAAAAAGAGATCTGATCCCATCATTCTGATTAAGACCTTTCTAGAACACCCGTTTCTCCTTTGCCTGGTCAGCTGTTACTCAACCTTCATGGCCCAATCACATGATCAACTCTACGTTTCTCCAGGATTGCCTGTAATTTTTCTTTCTTTTTTTTTTAAAACATTCACTGAGTATTGTGACTTGCCAAGTTGATGCTACATCTTAGGTCCATTATCTCATTGCGTACTTACAATGTCTACATGAAACAGGTACGTCATTCTCCACGTGCCCATTACATCCAGCTGTGCTGTTCAGACCTCCTACGGGCGTACTGATTTTCTGTCTACTTGATCTACCAATTACTGTTTGACACGTGTGTCAAAATCTCTCACTGTAGTGAATTTGACATTTCTCTTCCTAGTTCTTTATGCATTTGCTACTGTTATTAGGTACAAAAAACTGAGAATGATTATATCCACCTGGTGACCTGAACCTTTTATCAATTTCCAAAGACTCTCTTTTATCTTTACTAATGTGTCTTATTTCTTATTTATTTTTGTCATGCAACTTCAGGGAAGGAAACACACTAGAGATCATTTGGCTCTGTAATACTTTCTGCCTTATAGTCCTATCTGTCTAATATTAGTATAGCTATGCCAGCTTTCTATTTTAATATTTGCCTGATATGGTTGCCTTATGGAAAGCTTTCTACAACCTATGTTTTAGATGTACTTCTTACAAATAACTTAAAGAAGGATGATGATGTTTATTAACCCAGTATCACAATCTCTATCTTTTAACCTGAACATAGGTCCATTTACAGTTACTGATATATTTGAATTTTACCATCATATTTTGGTTGGTTTCTCACCTTCCCACACTTTTCATGCCATCTTTGGATTAAACAAATTTTAGCCATTCCTTTTTATCTGCCTATACTACCTGAGAAATTATATATCTTATTTCTATTCTTTTTATTTATTTTTTTTAAATTAAATTTATTGGGGTGACAATTGTTAGTAAAATTACATAGATTTCAGGTGTACAATTCTGTATTACATCATCTATAAATCCCATTGTGTGTTCATCACCCAGAGTCAGTTCTCCATCCATCACCATATATTATTTCTATTCTTTTGGTGAATTTCTTAGAATTTTTTTAACATTCACATTTTATCAAGGTGTAAAGTTAATCAATTTCTTGACCCTCTCAAACAATACTAAAACCTTAGAATGTTTTTAACTCAACCTCTTTCCTAACATACATACTGTGCTCATATAATTTAATTTTAGCTTTGCTTTTTAAACCCCTAAATGTATGATTATTGTAGTTTTATATGGGCATTTTTTGTTTACACTTTTCCACTTTCTCTGCTTATTATTTTTTCTTGCAATTCAAGCTTTATACTTGGGATCACTCTACTTCTACCTAAAGAACATGCTTTAGTATTTCCTCCAGTGATGTCTACTGAGACAAACACCCTCTGTTTCAATGAAAATCTTTACTTCATCCTCTTCCTTAGAAGATGGTTTTTCGTTTACCATTCTGGGTTATCAGTCATTTCCCCACAGCATTGTGTTGTTACTGAGAAATAGGCGCTCAGCATAAATGTTGTTCCTCTGTAGGTAACCTGTCTCCTTCCTGGATGCAGAAGTTGTTTCTCTGTCCCCAGTGCTTCCGTAGTCTCACTATGTGTGTATAGTGTGCGTTTCTTTCTATTTATCCTGCTTCGGATTTGCTGGGTTTACTGAATCTAAGGACTGTTGTCTTCCTCAGCCCTAGAAAGTTCTCGGCCTTGCTGTCTCTTCAGTTACTGCCTCTCCCTAAATCTGTATCTCCTCTCCTTCTGGAATTCTGATGAGATGAGTAGCTGTGCGTTAAATCTTCTGTCTATCCTCTACGCCCCTTAAACTCTCTTTTATACTTTTCCTCTGTCTGTTCCACATTCTGGGTATTTCCTTCAGATTTATTTTCCAGTTTACAAGTTTTCTCTTCAGATAGGTTGAATCTGCTGTTAAACTTTTCCATTAAATTTTTATTACAATTTTTATATTTTATAGAAATTTTCTATTTTTCATTTCATATCTGATTATCTCTCATAGCTGCTTATTTCTACAATCCCTTTTTCCTTAAAGATATTTTTCAAACCTCTTATTTCATCAAATACAGTGGTACCTCGGTTTTCGAACGTAAGCTGTTCCAGAAGACCGTTCGAGTTCTGAAATGTTCGAAAACAGCCAACAGCTAGGCCTCAGGATCTTGTATTCCGCTGAAGCCGCGTGACATGTTCGACTTCCGAGGCGTGTTCGAAAACCGAAGCATTTACTTCTGAGTTTATGGTGTTCGTAAACCAAAAGGTTCGTCAATGGTGACGTTCAAAAACCAAGGTACTACTGTATATTAAAATGTTTTTTTGTTTACTGTTAATTATGCCAATATCTAAAGTCTTTATATGTCTGACTCTGTTGACTGTTGTTCTTTGCTGACTCACTCGTGGAGCCTTATTTCCTCGCATGTTTTATGACTTTTTTCTTTTTTTTTTAATTGTGAGTTAAGATTCCTTGGAACTCTGAGAACTGAGTTGAAGATGGGTTTCTCCAAAAAGGATCTGTGGCTGCTTTCTGCCGGACACCTGGCGGCACAGCCAACGCAGAACTACTTTAATTTCTCAGGTTGAGGGATGGGGGCGGCAATCTAGGTAGTATGAGTTCTTACTGCAAACCCACATGAGGACCAGCTTGTACTTACTAATTTTCAAAAGAGGTGTCTTTGTCACCACCACACAGACTTCTGATCCAACAGCAAGGTCAAACAGAAAATTGTCTTTGTTTTCCTCCCTGAGGGGCAGGTTTACTTCTAGCTCTTCCTTACACTGAAGATGCCATCCTGTGGGATTATCAGTCGTCTAACTCAGCCCTCAATCCAGTTAACCTCACACCAGCATCTGATAGCATCAACCCGTCCTCAGGTTCTTAATGCTCATGCCTCCCCCCAGTGCTGCGATAACACAGCGTCCGTAGGGTCCAGTCATCTCTCTGACCACTGCTTCTCTGTAAACAGGAATGACTGACTGTGTCACAACCATCTTCCCAGTGTCACGACCATGTCTTACACACAGCAGAAGTTCATTTACAGAATAAACACATGACCTTCCAGTGGTCACTTACCGTGCGGGTTAAAGACAATGATATCATCTAAGAGCTTAGACATTTCCTGTTCTAGGGCTGCTAAGGTGATTTTTCCATTTTGTTCCAGGGAACTGAGGAATTGAACCATCTGATGAATGAAGGCTCGGCATTTTGGAACTGCATCCTGACAATAAAAAAAGGATCATTCAAACCAATCCATGCAAGCAGTGTTAACTGAGGATTCCCTAGGAGCACGGCACTGACTGCTTCGGTGGGGAGTGGAGAGGACAGAGCAGGAAGCCACACGAAGGAGTATCAAAGGGCCTGTCTCTAGGGATCTGCGGATCTGCGGTAACACTTAGACTAGAACCTATGTTCCCTGAAATTCCGGTAGAACACACTTCCTTTTTTACCACATTAATAACAACATTAACCACACACTAATTACTTGCCAAGAACATTTCCAAAAACTTTTACGTTCATTATCTACTTTAATCCTCACAACACCACTTTGAGGCAAGGTATAGTTTCAGATCAGAAAACCAGGCCAGAATGGCAGTGAGTTGGGGACCTGAGTTTTTCAGACCTCAAACTCATTCATGCTCCTAACTTCCCTGCCATTCTGGTGCCAATGGCATTCAGATCACTAAACCCAACAGCCCACTGATGGCCCGTAATCCTTTTGGCCTCCTGTTAGCATGTGACACTGCTAGTAAATAAAGGCTTACTAGCGATAAATAGAACTAAAAGATCCTAGCAGCCAAAATACAAGTACACGTGACAGACCTCCTCCCACTTTCTCAGTAGCACTTATGCCATCACCAGTCCTGAAGAACACTCTCTGCCTTCTAAAGCACTCACTCAACTTACAAGATGCTTCTGGCTGTCCGTAGGAACGGAAAGGCCTGCAGTCACTTTTAGGAGCTTCACGATTAATTCAGCAGAAGATTCCTTTGCCAGGAGGATGGATGGCTGATAATGGCTGCTGAAATAACTTAGCACGCTCTGATATGACACAATATCCACAAGATGCCATGAAAGTGAGCTTGTCTGGCCGAGGAGACTAAGTAGAGGTGAATCCTAAGAACGAAACACATGTTCCTTTAGTTCCAAAGCTGCCGTTTTTCCAGAAATACGTGTCTCTAATTCATCTACAAAGTGAACTGTGATAAGCATAGAATAGTTAAGATGTCAAATAAATATATCTACTCAAGTTAGGAGTACCAGTGAAAGTAATAAGCAAAGTCTTGGCAAACACACATTAAAATTTGTAAGTATTCAGAACCCAATTTTCAAAGGAACTTTCTGATCTGGTGTTACAACTAGCAATTCATGAGATATAAAATAAACCTGATTTTTATATTCTGACTCAGTGTGGTTTCCTTCATAATCTGCAATTTGATTATGACCTACCCAAGAAAATCAGGCATCTAGTTAAAAAGACACATCCCACATGCCAAGAATATATTCGCACTCCTAGAGACGTTAGAGAGACAACTAACAAATGACAACTTCATACACAGTGAGGCTCCGGGGAACCTTGCCAAGCTTTATCACAGGCTCTCCACACTTACTGTTTGGTCTACCAGTTGGTCTTCCTTTGCCAATAAAATCATCATGAAAAGGAGGCAGACAATCATGCTCCGGGTCTCTGGGTGGGGACTGGGACTCCAGGCATCGGAGAGGACACTGACCCAATTGACTTCACAGAGGACAGACCCCAAAAACAAGAAGCAGCTCTTGGGGCTTCCTCGTTCCACCTACAAGGAAACAAATTAAAGCCAGCGTTTTGCTTTAAGCTGTCTATGTATCTTGAAAACATACATAAATCCATGTTTACTACATTACAGTTTTAAAAATCCACTTTTTCCCCCAGATTATAAAAGAATCATCCATAATCCTAGCCCCCAGAGGTTTAGACTTAACATTTATAATATCTTTCCTTCCATGCTCAGTGCACGTGTACATTTTTCAGCTTGTTTGGAGTTCATTGCTTATTCCACTAATTCTTAGCAGGAGAGAAATGAGCTTGCCTGGCTCCAAACAGGGTGGTAAATCCCTGCCACAGTTAGTCTCACTGGTGCTGAAGGACGCGTATCACAGTCCTGAGATGTGCTGGGACAGGACAAAGGTGGAGATCGACTAGTCAGTAGTTCCCAAAGCTGAGCGTGTATCAGAACCATCTGGAAGACTTACTAAAACGCAGCTTGTGGGGTATCGCCCCTAAAATTTTTCAATTCCTGCATCTACAGTGGGTGCAGAAACGTGCATTTCTAACAAGTCCCCAGGTGGTAAGGATGCTGCTGGCCCTGGAATCATACTTTGAGACCCACTCTATTAGTATATATACTTTTACACTGCCTTTCTAGTGCAATGTTATGTTATAAAAAATATCTCCGTATCTTCATAATTTCTGATAACTACATAATATTTAACTAAATTCTATTTTAAATTATTAGGGATTGGGGGTGTGGCATATGTATTATAAAGTGTATGATCAATGTCAAAGTTATCTTTTATAAGCTTATTTCAAGTCTGTTTAAATGAAAACACGGCCAGCTATAAAGTTTTCCTTTCAAAATGAAGGTTAAAAAGCTCTACTCCACTGACAACATCACAATCAGGAATTTGGTGACTCGTGTCCTCCCATTACTAACACCATTATACCATGCTAACTACTTATTCATTTTCCTTTCAGAAAACGATTCTTAATCATCCTTTGTCATCTGTTCTCTATGCTCACCCTCAACACCCTCAAAAGATGTACCTTAGTATGCCAACAAGACACATAGAACTACAGGTTCCAGCTCCTGGGCAGCTCAGGGTCGTCTAGCATGAGACTGAAACTCCTAGAAACACAGTCTACACATCCCTTTAGAGACACTGCACTGTGCATCATATTGGGAAGGCTGCTCTCTTCCTTAAATGCTGTCTTAGAGCTCTTCAAACAAACATTCCCTTCCATACTCATACTAGTGATGAATATCTACTTAGTGCCTGTCTCCTGGACCAAAGCTCGCTACAAAATCACGCTTAACCTTGGATTTCGCTAAGACAACTGTCCTCAGCTTTCCTTAGAGCTCCAGAGGAGTGGCTGACAAGGGCGGCCCTGGGTGGAGTCTCCATTTAAAGCACCAAAAATCTACAGTACCTTTTACTACTTGTCATAAATATTGTGTGTCTGTAGTAATTAAAGCACTTAAGGTGCCTCAATAATAAACGTGACATTAAGAGGAAACACAAAAGAACTGATAACCATGAACAAATAAACTGAAACAATCATATAAAGCTAAGATTACATAGGGTTTTGTTTTTTTAAATAGAAAGTTAATAAGAACAACAAAAATGCCTGACTGGTATGTGACATTACTGTGCCTGATTTTTTTGCAACAGTTGCTTCTACTACAAAGACTCTTTACACACTTAGTGGCACTTCCCAAGCCATCTCAGGTCTTTACACGACTATGATGCATCAGACTGTTACACACACTTGTGTCTCCTACGATCTCATGACTCCCTTGCACAATGGCTTAAAGAAACTAACGGCTTGAGCACCAATTCACGTTTTGCTTTAACAGAACATTCAACAAGAAGTAGTTCTAATGATACTATCCAAGAAAAACATGTAGACACAGAAACACCGAGAAGAGCATAACAAAGTCATTAAACCCTGTCCTCACAGGACAGTGTTACTCAAGTCTAAGGAACGGCTGCCATATTAGAGACAAAGCCTTTCTCTGGGTTTTAACTACGATCAATGTTTTCCAGTCACCTACCAACACCAGGAAATGATTTCCACAGGATGCTGCTTTACACAAACACCATGTGGGCAACACAGAGTGTGGGCACAGTGCACACACAGCAACTGTGCCTAAAACCGCCAGTGCCGGGAGCACAGGCTGCTCCCCGAAGCCAAATCTCTCCAGGCTAAGGAGAGTGGACGGCTTACTCTAAAGAAGGCCTCCATGAGCGTCTGGTCAGGATGGAGGTCCGCCCACGGGAGTTTCCGGTAGGCACTATGGAAAGCGTACAGAATGAACTCGGGCATTTTGGGTGCGGTACATGCTTCACAGTAATACATCAGCTGTAAGCGAAGGGCTCCTTCGTCACCTGGCAACAGCTTATCTGAAATTGAAAAAGAGAATACAGCTCAAGACCTTTTGGGTTATCTTTAACCATAATAATAATAATAATAATAATAATAATAATAATAACACAAAACACAAATTTGAACTGAAAGTCTAAAACCTAAGGTTCGCAATAGTTAGTATACAATTTCAAAGCTTTTCACATGCCAGGAGCGGGCGGGGCTGATGATGGCAGATTAATAAGAAAAAATGGCACTTTTCTCACTGGGGTAACTAGAATGAGCAGCTGGTGTGTAGGAGATAGCGGGGTAATCAGCTTTTCTTCAAGACTTCTAAATATCTGGCTTTTTAATTCATACACTTCCACAACCGCAACCCATTTTAGGCATCCCTTTAGTCCGCAACCAGGATCACTCGGCATTATCCTCACAATAATCAACTGCTTTGCGGCCTCAAGAGCGAATGGCAATAGAAGAGGTTTGGTCTAAGACAAATCATTTCAGCCTTTCCGGTTCTACGCAAAGGAATGGAGCACAGTCAAAGAAGAGAGCACCACACACAGCAACAGAAGCCCGACGGTGTTTCTCACATTCACTTTTCCAAAATGACCAATGAGCACCAGCACATGGTACCAGTCAATTTATCATTTCTAACGTTCCTGTGTCCTCGATGGCCAGTACTTACTTTATCCTACAGCATGAACCATCAACACATGCTTTTAACAACCTTGTAAGAGCAGGCTGAAGGGTAGCACTCGTTTAAATACGGACAAATTATACGTTTGTTTAGCTGAGGATGGATATGTGGGTAGACGATGTCCAGGTAATCCCTGAGAACAAGACTGAGCTTCCAGTCCCAGTCCAGGCACAAACAAATTCTGTGACCTCCAATAAATTCATTTTGCTTTTCAGGTCCTCGTTTTTTACCTCAATAAAAGGAAAGTTGGATCAATGTTCTCACTAAAAGGCTACAATTTAATACTTCTTCATCTTGTTTTGCATAATTCTTGCTTCCTCTCTCTGATATTATATCCTCCAGTTCCTAAGCCACCTTCTTATTTTATAAACACAGGCAAGAGCCTGTGAGAGGGCTTGCCCCTTATCCTATGAAATTAAACATATAGCCTTTGTGAGTACAATTTGATACTCCAATATTTTTCTTACCAATAAATATATTTTGGATGGTAAAAAGCAGCTAGAAGAAACTGCCTTCTAAAAAAAGAGAGAGTATTATTAGGATTTCATGTGTTACTCACTGAACCAATATTTATCAAACAGATACTGAGAATAAGGCACTGATAACGTATCAGTAGGTTTATCGACTGTAACAAGTGTACCACTGGTGGGGGAGGTGGGCGTGGGGGAGGTTGTGCACGGGGGGAAGGCAGAGGGTATATGAACTTTGTGCGTTCTGCTCAATTCTGTCTAAAACTGCTCTAAAAAAACTAAAGACATACATACATACATACATATATATATATATTTACATGTGTATATACATATATATTATCAGGAGTGTCAAAAAAGTGTATATACATTTTAAGAGATGTTATCTATGCT
The DNA here is from genome assembly GCF_036562045.2 of Rhinolophus sinicus. Classification (NCBI taxonomy): domain Eukaryota; kingdom Metazoa; phylum Chordata; class Mammalia; order Chiroptera; family Rhinolophidae; genus Rhinolophus; species Rhinolophus sinicus. The sequence continues at coordinate 22,364,750 of NC_133758.1, read as the reverse complement.
CAAGCATTAGTTCACCATCATCAGAAGTGTCTGGATGCTGATGGTAACCACTCTGAGCACCTCTTGTAATTGCAGAAGTCAAACGTGACTTGTATTCATCTTCTGTTATCGGTATATATTCAGTATTACAATTTTAATATAGAACATTTAATATAAGAAAGTTTTCCTCTTAAAACGTGTGTCCATTTTTTGGCATCCTCTGTATACATGCACACACACAAACATACCAGTTACGTACACATGTCACATCTATGCCTAAGCCCCACACGAGCACGTGGCAGCTATGGAGGTGCTCACTCAGGTCTCCCTTTCAGGGGAACTTGCTGATCCAGCTGCAGCATCTGCAGGGAAGCCTGCAGTGCCTGAGTCAAGGCCACACACTGTCCCAGGCAGCCCTCGGCCAACAAGTGCACACAGCCCAGGACACTTCTGCCCAACGCGACGCCCCTCAGTGAGGAATCTGCACTGGAACCCCCTGTTGGGCTGGCCATTACTTTCTCACAACTGGACCACAGGCTGAGGCTCTTCTTTCCCATTCTCCTTTCACAGGTATCACACCTGTGCGGGGCTCTGAACACGTTCCTTGCCGACTGCTGCTCATCTCCCTCTTACTGAACGGCACATGGAGACGGAAGACAAGAACCTCTAAGGGCCACGCTCTCTCTGAAAGGGCAGATTAGTGGGGAAAAGAAAACTTCACCTGGACTCGGAGTTGGGGAGGGGAGAAAGTTTACTGTGATAACTGAGGGCTGCCTGCAAGCTGAGCTTGGACTTTGATTTCATATGTAAGTGTGTGGTGTGAGAAACCCCAAGGCAAGAAATTATGTGGTTCCAATTGGCAGCAAATGCAGATTTTCTCTGGAGATACACACCCTCATCCTAATCTTTACAGAATTTGTCTAGATAATGTCTCTCTAAATGTGGGCTCAGACTACAAAACTACAAAGTACACAGGAAACAAGCTTCTAGGAATAAGAGTCCAAAGGAATATCTATCAGCAGCATAAGCCACTCCCCAACGGAAACTTCAGATAATGGAATTATTGCATATAGATCATAAAAGAAAGTAAGCGTGTTTAAACATTTTAAAGAAATAAAAACTGGAATTTAAACAAGAGGAAGAAGTAAGATGCTATCAAAAAGGATCAGGGTAGATTTTAAAACAAAAATAACTTCCAGAAATTAAAATGGGAAATTCAGTGGATATTTTTTAAAGCAGATTAGACATAGCTATGGATAGAGAGACTGAGTAAACTGGAAAACAGGCCTCAATAATTGACCCAAAAGGAAGCACAAAAAGATAGAAAACATGAAAAAGAAGCCAGAGTCATAGAAGACAGAATGAGGTTCCACATGGGGGACAGACAATATCTGAAAGAGAAAGGCTGCATATTTTCCATAACCAATGAAACTCCAAACTACCTCACAAATAAGTAACAAACTTTACACTAAATAATTGCATGAGTGGTTTTCCTTTGGTCAAAGATGACTGCCTGCCAACAAAAATTAAATTAAATAAAGTGGGAAAGCAAAGGCGAAACTGAATGACTTAGGGAAAACGTGAGAACCAACTGGAGACATGATGTAACAGCTTCCTACCTTTAAAGCTCTCATGCAGTGAGGCGATGCAGTCAGTGAACAGCTGCACCGTGCTCGAGGCCGCCACAGCATCGCTCTCCAGCCAGGGGTAATGCCGTTGGCTGCTTGAAATACATGAAACATGCGCTCAGAAGTGAAAGTACCATGATTCAACTACTCCAGGTCCCAGAGTCTAGGGCTGGCCAGAGTCATAGCAAACTGCGTGATGCAGCCAGCACACATATTTAGACCACTGTAAATTCCTGGAGGTGAATTATAGCTTGCAATATCAACCACATAGTTTCATTTACTTTCCTTCCTAACCTTTATTCCAACACGAGTAAGTTTCAGAAGCGTGCTACCTAAACTATCAAACTAACATCTTTTCACATCCAATTTATACCCTTGAACCCATCCCTTGTGCATCTTGGTTATATTCCAAATGCCTTAGAAATATACCATCAGGTAGCTTCAACAGTAAGAAGGGCAGGGAAGGAGGGAGAGGGGTAGAGGGAAAGGGAGGGGGAAGAGAAAGGAGAGGGGAAGTGGGAGAGGGAGGGGAGGGAAGGAAGAAAATGTCTTGTAACCAAAAGATGCCCAAAAATGAATGGCTAGGAAATAACCAAAGAATAAACTCTTTATATGAAAATTTTAATTCCTGAATCTGGTCCATAAAGTTCAATATCAAAATAAACTCCATTAATTCTTCCTAGAAATTAAAAGGCAGACTGCCTTATGGTCAGTAGTCAAACAGTCACTACAAAATCCTGAAGCTTGCAGATTGTTTAAGAATAGCCCTCTAGCAAAAGCAAAGATCCAGAACCTTTTCTATTTTCTTCAAGAAGCTCCTGAAGCAGCATGGGTTAACGCAAAGAGTCCTGACAAGGGAGTTAAAAGCCCTAGGAGTGAAAACACCTTAAATACAGTGATGTCTAGCACTATTGTCATTTTTTAAAAATTCTCATTAAGTTCACCTGGCTTTTATTTATATGCTTTTGGAGGCAACAAGACTCATAAGGAGTCATTCGGACAGCCCCACCTCTGGTCTAAATGCTCCTGAAATAATGCTTTCATTTAATTGCGGAGTCCATGTTAAAAGGGTAATTCCCACCACTAATCTGGAAGCCAACTTAACTCCAAACAGTAAGTGAGATACTGGGTAAGATCAAGTTAGTCTCATATTTTTAGTGTCATATTATTCAAACCTAATTAAGGAGAGCGGTATCCATCTTTCTGAAATTAAGTACCAAAACTCATTCAACTTCTTTATTGTAGAAAACTGGAAACGAGTGTCCAGTTTTGTTTTAAAATTAGTATCAAGATAATAGCTCTGATAAGCCAGACTAACAATTCCACAAACAGAAAATGTCTTCAGTTTCTTTCGTAAAGGAGTATTTTCTAAATTTAAATATGGCCTTACACTTATAAAAATTAAACCTGTGAATGCATCACTTGTACCAAAACACCATGAGAATTTTAAGTCTATAAATTTCAAAAGAATTTGAATATCTGAAAAGTGATTTACCTTTCATTGTCCTCTAAAACCAGGATCCATGGCTTAAAGAGTTGGATAATGACTGAATGTAGGGATCTCAGCACTAAAAGAAAGTAAAATTTTTAGAGATGAGAAACAAGTGTATCCTTTGTCAATACCACTGATAACATTATATTAGAAAATCTACTAATTGTCTATATACCCATAAACTATGTTGATATAAAAACATTTATTTAAAGAGAGAGAGAGAGAGAGAGAGAGAGTCCAAGATGGCAGATTAGAAGCCAGACCCAAAAGAATTAAAAAAAAAAAAAAAAAAAAGTTTAATGTAAGTATGTTTATGTTTTCATTTGCCACAATGGAATGTCTTGAATTGAAAAATGTCATTACAAAATACCATAGATAATTTTATAATGTACATTTTTTTAAAGATAAACGCTTAAATATTCAGGACACTTTCCTTAGCAAGATAAATAATAGGACGAAAGAAGTGGAGATTGAAACCTATCTCTGTATTCCGCCCTACAAAGGAGGGGCAGAGACAAGCTGAAGCAAGCATCCGTTGTCTAAATGAACACACGTATGGGTTCACACCTATGCCATATATTTTCCATTTCCTCTGCGTGACACTCAGATATATCATTTTATCGCAAAGATCTAAATCTCTTAATGTGTGTATTCAAGTCACTTCTGAGGGAATGTCAGAACACCCAGCTCCGTGTGGCACGAAAGGCGTATTACCTGTTTTGCTGTTGGCAGATGGGTCTTGGGCCAAGCAGGTCATTTCTGAGTCAAGCATCCTTTTCACAAGATAGCCCAAGAGTGTCTTCACACCATCCATGTAAGGACTCCATTTTGAGAATAAACCAAAACTTCTAAAGTCCAACGTGGATAACCGAAGCTTATAAAAAAAGTTTGAGAGCCACTGTATAGTCTCCATTACCTAGAAGAGAATGACGGGTTAGAAAATCCTTACTGAAAGTCTCCGTTCAGTAGTGTTCGTACACTGTGAGGGAAGGATTTGACTCTGCAAGAGTTGCAAAGATATACAGCATGTGAAAAGTAAACCAACAGACTTAGTTCTGAAGCAGAGGAACCATTTTTTCAAATAAATTTTCACGTGGACCCACGTTGAACCCTAACCAAAGGGCCAGTGATATAAGGTTAAGGAGCAGGTGAGTTAAGGTGTGGAAGGCGTAGGCCCAGGCTGCTCTTGAAGAGATGAGCAACAATCAGACTGAGGTGTGAGAGAAAGGCAATCCAGACAAAAGGGGAGTAGGAGAGAAGTGACTGACAAAAACTAACACGGGGCTCTTAAAGATCATGCACAAAAAAGCAGCTTTTAAGATATAAAGTTTACGTGTGTTCCAACTGTTTAAATAAAAAGGAAATTGAAAAGGAAATGCAGAGACAAAAACGTCAGACACCAAAAGCTACACACCTGCTTGTCTGACAAGAGAACATCCGTGGAGCTTTGAAGCGCCGTGCTCTCGGCAGAAGGTGCCCCCTGCTGGCAGTTTGGGGCATAGCAGCCCAGGGCTCTCAGCGTGGCTTTCCAACACTCAGGGCTCAGCAGCTGCTCAGCAGAGCCTTACAGCAGGGACAGAGGACAGAAAGTCAGCATCTCTTACAAACTAAAAATTTTAACTTGAATCAAAGAACATATGTATTTTACAAAGGAATGAATATTAAATAAAAATCCCAAACAAATTCATCTATGAGGAAACCAAAGTAAAGAGAACTTATTAAAAGAACTATCTACCCAAACGCCTGACTTTCCTTGTTCCTGTTAACCCTGCTTTGCTTGGAGTGAACACAGCTGGAGCCATGTGAGCTGGAATCTGGGAGGGAAATCCCACCCATCAGACCTTTACTGGGGAATGAACGGTAAGGAGCCATTTTCCTGGCTGGATGACGTGAGAGAAATAATGGTGACAAGATAAGGGAGGCTGGGTGCAGACGCAGTGACAGCATGTAGGTCTCTTCAGAAGTTGTTTTATACTTACCCCTAAAACGCCATTCCTACAATGGCTAAAGCAACACAGACACAGCGTGCAAAACTAGAGACTACCAGCCAGCCAGCACTCTGCTACTTACAAACTTCATATCCCAGAGGACAGGAATAATATCTCTTAGGTTCTTTCCACCCAGAGGTGGCCTGAGGATCAAACAGGGTAACAGAGGCTCATAGGAGCAGGTCTGAGGGGAAGGATGACGAGGTCAGCTGCACTATACCGAGTATGAGATGTTCAGGGGACAGGGGAGGGCCGGTGTCCAACTGCTACTGTGGTCTGGTTATCAGGGCAGAGGTCTGGGATCAAGCTACAGGTGTGGGAGTTGTGCCCACCTAGAAGATGGCAGTGAAGACAGGGCAAACGACAGGCTCACCCAGGGCGAATGGAGAGAGCAGAGGAGCAAGAGATGGACCACTGGGAACACCAAATTGGTGGCCAGAGAGGGGTGCGAAACCAGGAGGCTGGAGGCCATGGACTCTGACAGAGGTGGGACTGTTATTGTTATGCCTTTAACTGAATTACTTCTCCTGAGAAGTACAAATTTCCTGCTCCGTGCAAGTCAATGGTTGCCTACACAAACAGTTTATAATTTCTTTAAAAGATTTCAGGGGGAAAAACACAACAATATATACTTGATCATATTTTGAAAATTTAGAACAAAAATCAGCTATGCAAATGTGCATCAAAAATTATACAAATACATTTCCCTATCACTGTTCTCCACCTACCCTGCAATATCCCTCTGTAGGAGGAAACAGTGAAAGGTTGAGGTGCTTTGAAAATGAGACCACCCACTTCCGTACAAGTATTCTTAAAGTAGTCCAATACAGAAGATCATTACCTTATGCATTAAACAATTTCTATTAAATAACACAAAGATTTGGCATAAAGTAAAATTTAGCTTTCCATTACATCTATAAACAGTATCAAGTTTTCATGAAAAAGTAAATTCGATCTCGTTTTTCAAGTTTTGAGAAAATCCCTGCCTAGTGAAATTCCGAAAATAAGAAAGCCTACATCCTTTATTTCTCCTCTGATCTCCACACTCCAATGGAAAATTACAGGAGGGGAACAGAAACGGTGGGAATGTGGAAAATACTGTAATGCTGTTCTTTCCCTTGGCAAATATAAATACAGTCAAAAATATTAGGGGGAAAATAGAACAAAATGTACCCTCTATTTGGAACGACGCATAGAAGAAGCAACTTATTTCTCTTACTAAATCTGTAGTTGGCAGAGGAAGCAGGCTCACTTCCATCCCACCCCATTCAAGACAGCTGCTAAGTCAAGGGAAAGAGATGGGCGCATACTTGTGGCCTCCAACACGAGTGCCCATTCTAGCATTTAGGACAATAAATGACCATTTTTACAGGTAGGAACCTTTGAGGGACTGTTCATGGAGTACTTCAGGTGAAAATCAGTCACCCTAAACTCCGGCACGCTTGTATTATTTTTACATGTTTGGATGATATCTGTAGAATGGTACGTGTGATACGAAAATTCACTGCGATCTAATCAGTCACAATTAAAAGACACTCACTTTGCATCAGCAGCCTGAGGATGTCACTGTACTGGTCAGGGAACTGGTAGAGAAGAAGGTAAGTCCAGTGCTTACAGAAAAGATTAAACGGCATCAAAATATCTTCATCCGGTTCAAGGCCCCAGGCAGTAAGTGCCAAATGAATGGACTCCAGGAGTCTGGTGCGATCAGACAGAGGAGGCTTAGTGGCATTTAACCATTGCTTAAGATCGAACTAAAAAGGAAAGAAACGAGAAGCAGTTTTATTGACACTAGAAAATTAACTGAAGGAGAGCAAAGTCTGTGCAAATTTAGTTTAAAAGTCATAGATAACCTAGCCTTTAAATTTTCATAAAGATTTAAACTACAGTTTGTAAACAAGTACCTAAAAGAATCTGGGGAGCTCAGTAATTGATGGGAGCCATTATGCCTCCATCAATTCTTCACTCTCAGACAGTAAAGTTTTCTAAGCTCCGCACGCTTCTTTGCAATTTAAAAATCTTGTTGGTAAGTTTTCCCTAAAAGACAAGGCTCAGAACGTTGCAGTTCTCTTTCACTGGTCACAGTGCCACACACAAGCTGGCACTTCACAAAACTGTCTCCATCTAACGGCCACGTTTCTGAGTCTGCATCAGTCACCTCAGTGAATACAAATTCAGGGGGTTGATAACACCTTCCAGAACCCCTATAAGACATGTTCTCCCCCGTTACAGACTGAGATCAGTCTCTAGGCACTAAAAAATTACCAGGTTTTATGACTCATAGATGCTCAGAGAAATACAATTGAAGGCGAAAGAGCTACAGCTCCCAAATTCTCAACCGGTTAAGTAAATTCACTGCCTTGGTCTGAGTTAACATTCTACTTGGAATGACAACAAAGGCAATTTGCTTAGATCTGGCTTTTTCTAAATATGAGAGACTTGGACATATTGTATCTCATTTATCAAATACAACTTAGGCATAAATTCAGGATAAATTCAAAAGAAGGATGTACTAAATTACTATTATGAATATTTCAGAACTGTACTTAGTCTTTAAAGAGCGTTTGGGAGCTAGGTCCTTGTTATAGTGGAATAAAACTGTCCCTCACAACCCAACCGACACATCCACAAGAGGAAGCTGTGGGATCAGGATGCTTAAAGAGCATGAAAAATGTGCAAGGGTCCTGTGAGCCTGCAGTCTGCCTGGAAACAGAACCCCAGAGAGCCTTTCCTTTCTATGGCGTGGGCCACAGCCAACGTTTCTGCATTTCAATGGTAACATCAGGACTGGGTCATATCTCACCTTGGTCAGCAGCATGAAAATTATGTCACTGTTGTCCTCACTTAGAAGCTTCACCACCTTTTCATAGAGCTGTATGAACTCTGCGGGGGCAGCATTGGGAGTGAAGAAAGGAGACAAAAGAGAGCAGAGTCTTCTGTTCTTCAGAATGGTCTCGAGGACCTTTCTGCATTCTGATTTAGTGCCGCTGATGAACACCTTGAAAGAATAAAAGGGGAAAATGTCACCAAATTCTCCACTCCCCAACCTTTACTTAAGCAACCACGTTTTAAGGGGTGGTAATATGAGGCAAATAGAATTTTTTCTAAATGAAAACACGAAACAATCACAAGAAATCTAAAATCAACATAGATAAACCTATTATTTCCATTGTAGATGATATTAAAAATTATGGATAATCCGGGGAGCATTTGAGATCTTTCTCCCCAGCAAATGTCATCAGTTTGGCTCAAATAAACTTATAAAAATTCTCAAAAAAAAATTATGGATAACCCATTAATTTAATTTGGACAGCCCATATGTAGAAAATTCTCAACTATACTACAAAACTTTTAAAAGATTAAAATATTGGGGTAATTTGAATCCAGAAATTTGCAATGTACCTACCATAATTACTAAGTACCCTAAGTGATTCTGCATTCTGTCAAGAAAACAAAACTTCTAGGTTATAGATTTTATTGAAATGTGCTTTTGATACGTTTTGAAAGTTAAATTTAACTAATATATAGTCAGGAAAACTTCACATTTGTTTTAACTTGGTTCTAATGTTTAAAAGTACTAGAATATAAGTGAAATATTTTTTTAAAATCTTAGGGTCAGGAAGGCTTTGATAAACTTGACCACAGGCAGAAACAATAAAGGACAAGACTGACAGATTTAAATTGATAAAAATTTTAACTTCTATAAGGCAAAAAGCATCATAAAATTAAAGAAAAATAACAAAGTAGAAAAATTGTTACACATTCCAGATACCAGGTTAATAGTCTGAGGAGCTCTTTCAAAACAATAAAAAAAAACCAAGAAACTCTCCCACAGAAAATGTAACAGGACAATAAGCAGCCAATCACACACACACAAACACATAAATGGCCAAAACCTGTGAAAAGTCATTCAACTTAACAAATACTAAAAGAAATACAACCTAAAATAATAATAAAGTACCATTTCCCCTATTAGATTAGCAAGACTTAAAAAGAATGATCATTCGTACTGTAGGTTACGATATGGAAAATAATAAACTCAAACCCTGCAATGACAGTGTAAATAGGTACAAACTTTCCAGGAGGGCAGTGTGACAATACACATCAGCTGCTAGTCCCTTTGACATTGCAATCATACTTCTAAGAAATTATCCTAGGAAAAAAAGAGTCCAACAAGTTCACGAAGCTGTGTAAGATTATTTAGCTATGGCTTACTGTAGCAAACAAACACCTAAATACCCATTCAGAGGGCATTACAATGTATCTGTACCACTGAACACTACATATTAAATACCATGATACAGGTCTGTATTTATTAACACGGAGTAATGTCTAAAAGATGTGTTTGAATGAAAAAAATCAGGTTACAAAATAACATATCCCCGTTTTTGAGTGTGTATCTATGTCTATCGATCTAGTTATCTGTATGTAGGGATGATACATCAATTTCACATGTACACGCATACATTAATACACATCCATACATGAGACAAACCATAATGAAATGCTAGCTGCATAACCAGTCTCCAGGTAGTTAGGATTCTAAGAAATGTTTCTTTATACTTTCTGTACTGTCCACATTGCTTATAAGTACCCATCAATTTTATAATCAGAAAAAAACTATTTTAAAAAATATATTTTAATATCTGCTCCACATCACCTTATAAACATCCAATAAATAAGTACTCAGTCAATTGAATTTGGGTGAGAGGACATGGTTAATTAGGGTTTACATATTTACCAACAAGTGGCTTTCCTTTCCCAATCTGCAGGGATACACTGCCCTTGCTCTTGGTAAATATCTATATTTATTTTAACAATGAGTCAAATAAAGTTAGGGAGAATGGCAACTGGGAGGCAGCAGTGGGAGGTGGAGCGAGCGCTGAACGCTGAGTCAGAAGACCCGGGACCCAGTCTCAGCTCCAGCACTCAACAGCTGCAATTCTTTAGGCAAGTCACTCAATCTTTGAGAGCCCAGTTTTCTCATCTTTAAGATGAGAATGATATCACAGAGTCGCTATGAGAATAAAAAATAAAATAATGAATCGGAAAGCATTTTATAAGCGATAAAGAGCTTCAATGATGGCGTTGCTAACATCACCAACAGCATATGATAGAATCTGATGTCTCCCCAGAGGCTTTCAAATATGAGTAATTTATTATTGCTTCTAGGAGAAGCAAAATCCTATGCCAACAATTCTAATCGCATCTTCAGAAGCCAGTAATTCAAAGGGGCTTCTGACTTAGGTAATACTCTGAACCTACAATATAAGTCTGAAGTCAACCCAAACTATATCTAATGAGGACACTGTAGGGACTCATTATATCGGAAAAAGACAACCAGCACAGAATAACCTTACCTGTCCCAAAATCTCAATGCATGACGTAAAGAACTGCCTTGTGGGAGGATGACGCTGGGTCTCATCGCTGACGTAATCCACAACAGTAAAGAAGAGGCTAATGCCAACCTTCTGAACCCCAGGGGTGGGCTGCAACTTGTAGGCATTCACTAAGGCCCTGCAGGAAAATGCAGGTAAAGACTATTGGTTCACAGTATGAGAATCCAGACCCGTGAATGTTTCTCTGATACTCTACATTTCTCAGGCAATATTCTTTAGAGTCCTCGGTGCCCCATACAAATGTCACGTTAGAAATATTGCATGGGGTATCTTCCAACTTGACCCAACACCTTATTTTCAATACATAAAAATGATTTTATTCCCTCCTGGGGGAAAAAAAAGAAAATCAGGTGTCTTATAAGGGCTAATTAACATTCTCATCTTATTAAAATTTTTCACATTTCATATGTAATTCATAATTTATTATTTAACTTCATGTATTCCTTATATAATATAACTTTTCAAAAACAAGCATCCTGATTTCTCTAAATTTTAAAATCCAAAACAGTGACTTAAGTTGAGGATAAAGATTTCTGTATAGAATAAGATCCTAGAATAAAGGAATCTCTTCTAATTCTCATATTTTTTTGAGTTCCTTTACTAGCAAAAGAAACATCAACCCCTTGTTCACCTTATCTCCTCCTCCTTCCCAGCCCACCCCCATCCCACCCACAGGACTCAGTGACCCCTCCACACCACCACCCCAATCCACTGGAGGATTAGCTGCTGTTACTAGAATGTGGAGTCATCTTAAAGTAAAAGGCAGAAGCCACCTGCCCTCTCCCAAGTCATGTCCTGTTGGCTTTGGGAAGAAAGAGGATGATGCGAGTAAGCCAGGAGCTCCAAAAGAAAATCACAATGGCCAAACGCAAGTTGGCAATGATACCTGAGAGCCCTAATGCCCCTGAGCGAGTCCACTGCAAACTTTGCCAATAATCTAAGTTGACAATGATGACTTCCTAGGTAAACGTGACTTTGATATAAAACTTAAGCACCAAATCTCTCCATGACTGAATTTCAATGTACTATATCATCTCGTGATTCAGGGGTGTGCAAACTTATTCTATAGAGTCAGATAATAAATATTTTATGCTTTACGGGCCATAAATTGTTACAACTACTCAGTTCTGCCATTGCAACATGAAAGTCATAGACATTAATAAATGGGCACAGCTGTGTTCCGATAAAACTTTACTTATAAAAATGGGTGACAGGGCAGATGTGCACCCCCCAATGGCCAGTGTGCCGATTCCTATGCTAACTTAATTAGTGGGTGTCTGGAGGGTGTGGTAGCATGTATGATTACTATCAATAATAACAAGAGTATTTTCAAGTATAATGCCCTTCAAAACTTACGTAATCAAATTTTCTGCATGCACAGCAGCTTCCACAATATTAAGTGGTGGTGGTTTAGCAGCTTCTGCTTGCAACTGCTTCACTTCTTTTCTCAAAGCATGAAGCTGTTGGCTTACTGCTTCATTCTTATGCATACCTTCAAACTAACAAAAATGAAAGTGGTCAAAGATGTTTTTTGTCCCTACATGCTTCTAAAGCAGATATTTTATTACATATACAGTGGGCATATGATAAACAGACTATTATTACAATTAATATTATAACTCAAAACTCTCAATTGAACCTGCCAGGGATGGGGAAAAATTATCAAAAAACTATTCAAGAATCTCAGGTTTTTCATAAAGAATCAAACTTGAACTCGTGTATTGTTGGTTCAGACTTTTGAAGGCTATGCTCTATGTCACTTACATTTCAACGCCCCAATCCTCAAGGTCTTCCCACAGGCCTTTCCTACAGCACATCAAGCCCCTCCTCTGTTGATCACCCCTCCCCAGAGCCTTAAAACCCCCTGTCGTCCCAACCCACAGCACGTGTGATTCAGTCAACTCGAAACACTCAGGCTGCACATTGTATGGATGCCCAGCATTAAAAAAATGAGGACGCAGATGCTATTAATAAAACATTTGCCACTTTGAAAGGAAAAAAAGGCATATAAAGCAAACAACAAAATAAGATAAAATATGGGAAATGCCCAATCAATTGCATGCCTGGGACAGAGCCATTGATCAATACAGTGGTGCCTGAAAGCTGGTCTTTGATAAAATTTTTATTGGTTCTCAGTAAAGATGTGAAAAATAAGGAGAATTTATTGAGCTTTTCAAAACAAAACAAAAAAAACCCCTAAATTTATTTCAATTTAAAAGATTATGTCTTTCCTACTTGAGGGGGTTGTTAACATTCCTTTCTCTAATTAATTGATGTCAAATGACCTATATAGCTGCTTTGTTTGTGTGTATTTAATGTCCTTTTTTGGATGTGGAAGGATGCAGAGAATATCCTAGGCCCAGACTGCAACACAAAGACAGAACCGATGTGGTCGGTGTGGGGACAGGAAGATAGAGGGACAGAGACTAGGAGCCTGGCCAAGATGATGGGGGGTGGGGAAGTTGGGGCTGAAGAGCGGAGTGCAATCAGAGAGGGGAGCAGGGGGTCCAGTCTTGGACAGGCCTTTCAAGCAGACTAGAGGACCTACACGTACCTTGCGGGCATGGCAGAGAATGCTGAATAGACCAGCACATTTAGAGGGCAGGAGTTTGAAATCCTACCATCTCCTTAGATGGTTCCACATCACGTGGGTGGGCAACGTTTTCCTTTGTATGCACCTGCCTAAACCTAGTCTTCAGCCACCACTGCAATGATTACGGAATCCTTTCTTTGTAAATCATGTAAACATTTAATTCACAAACTTACTTAACCAAGGTGTTTAGGTCCCTGTCAAGGTCATCATCATAAATTCCAAATCAAAAGCTCCTGAAGGGCAACAGTCCTATTTGTTTTGCTCTACACCGCGCCCTAGCGCAGCACGGCTCTGACAGACACTGAGCACCTACTTTTTATGATCATAATGATAACTTTCTTCTATAAAAGGAACCATGGTTGTTCCTTTTAAAAAAAAATCTTTATAAAGCTTCTTGTTTTAAAGAAAAAAATAGGGGGCAGCCAGATGGCTCAGTTGGTTAGAGCACAAGCTCTCAACAACAAGGTTGCCGGTTCAATTCCCACATGGGATGGTGGGCTGCGCTCCCTGCAACTAGATTGAAAATGGCGACTGGACTTGGAGCTGAGCTGCTCCCTCCACAACTAGACTGAAGGACAATGACTTGGAGCTGATGGGACCTGGAGAAACACACTGTTCCCCAATATTCCCCAATAAAAAATAATAAAACATTTTTTTAAAGAAAAAAATACGCTGTTCGTATGAATCAAAAGCCATGAAAGTGACTAGCCAAGAATATATGTTAACAATAATTGTTTAATTTTTACTCGTGGAGAAATGAAAGATAAAAAATTACTTCCATTAAACCACATACGGAATCAATACAAATATTAGACTTCAAATCTTCCAAATAACAGACCAATGTTTAAGAGCCTAAAATGTAATTAGGAGTATGTGCAGTCAGTTTTTTTGCCCATATGTCACCAACTACAACTAGACTGGGTCTTTGAGGGTCACAGCCCTTGGCTGTCCTGGAGAGAAACACCCAAACAGAGAGTCAAAGAAAGAATCTGAGAGAAGGAGGGAAGACAGCGAGAATGAAGGGAAGTGCAAAGACAGAGAAGAGAGAAAGGACAAGGTTCACCTGACTGGGAAATGCAGAGAGGAGATCAAAACCACTTTGCAACTTGAACTTTAAAACTGCCACCCCATGTTGTAGAAACTACTAAATGCTGAGAATAAAAGAAAACCAACTAGTGTAGGAAAGTTTGGACATTCACCAAAAACATCCTCAAATTCTCATTATTTCCTAATCTCCTTATTTTTGTTCATTTTTCCCACCAGTGTTCAAAGTGTTCTTATCTTACTAGCACGGGGGTGGGAGAGACTGAATGGCTCAGAGCATAATGACAAGAAGTGGCAGACAATAGAACAAAGCAGCGTGGTGGAAGCCCCTCCACTTGAGTCACTGCAAGTAGACAAAGATGTAAAAGCTGGACACAGCAGGTCCTTCAGCGAGTTTTTACAATAATGGGAGGCCCTCAGTGGGTCTTTTCCATCTCTCATTTCTAGGAATGAACACATTTTTCACATGACAATAAATCAATTCTGGGTCCAGCAAACATGCCCCACAATACCGAAATACAACACAAGGAACCCTATTATAAATCACCCCATTTCCTCAGGGAATATCACAGAATTATTGAAGGCTTCTACTAGGAGAGGCAACCACAGAAGAAGCACGTCTCAATTCTCATAGAATATATTTGGCTTTTGTATACTCCAAACAAGCTATACATAGTTCAAACACTTGCAGATGGTTGGAAATTTCCAGGGCTTTCCCTCCCAGAAAAATTCTAGTAAACAATAAAATATTTCCATGATATAATTTGAAATCTTCATAAATGAGCCATTAAAATCATATTAAAACACATTTGTGTACTTTAATTTTAAAATTTATATTTAAAATATAAAATCATTTCCCATGAAGTTGATCTTAAAAATTCCATGAATTCTCTAATCACTGATCACTTCCAGATCAAATTTCTTAACTTTAGATGCATATAAGTGTTATTTTATCAAAATAAATTTTAAAGATAATGACAAATACAAATATAAAAGTATTTCTGAGAAGACATTTTAGAGAAAACAGTGTCCTAAGGAGATTAATGGAGAATATATTGGAACTGTTAAAGTGTGGGTTAGCACAAAATGAAGAGAAATGTTTGAAAGACAACCAAGAGTCAGTAAAATAAATTTTTTCCAATTTCTCAAAGCTAACAAAAAAGAGGAACTATTTTTGTACAAATGTAGTCAGGCAGCAGGTAGCGCCGGCCCGTCTCTAAGGGTTTCTTTCCAGGCTCAGGGAATCCTGAATTCACGTGCAGCAGGAGTGAGGTGCAGTGATTCAGGGGCATGGGCTCTGTCGCCAGACTGCCCAGGCCTTCCTGGTTTTGCCACTCACTGGCTGCGTCGCCCTGGGTATGTAACTTAACCTCTTTATGCCTCTATTGCTTCACCTGGGAAAGGCAGATAACAAAAACCTTATAGGGTTATGGTGAGAATAAAACGAGTTCTGCCAAGTGTTCAGACAAGTGCCCGGCATAAAGGACGTGCTATGACGTGTGCCTAAGGCTGAACTTCCATTCTGAAGTCCTTACGAAGTCACAGATCCAACTTCACTCTATCTTTCGAACTCAAGGAAGTGATGCTAGAGGCAGCTGAATTTTCACTCATATTGTTGCACGTCTCTCCTTTTGCCTGTTGGCAGGCTCCACTCAACTGATCTGCTTTCCACAGGTCCTGTTTGTCTTCAGGGGCTCCCCGCTGTCCGCAACACACAGCCCGAGCTCCCAAGTGATCGGCCGTTGCACGTGACAGCCAACCTTCCAGTGTGGATTCCCACCACCACTTCCAAAAACAACTTGAAACAAACTGATCTAGCCACGACCCCTAGAAGAAGTCCTGGTCACGCCATTCTCACATTCCTTCTAACTGAATCGAAGCTATAAAGATCGATCAGGTTAAGGCCCTCTCCCTAAGAATCTTCTCAATGATTCTGAATTTTTTTAAATCTCTATCTGTTTTCTAGGACTCATCAGCGCTTATGGAAATATGTGATTAGTGTGTGTCTTCATCCCCTAAAAAACCTATTAAATGCTTCAGGACATCATCATCTGCTATATGCTTCTTTCAGTCTTTCTCGATGACATGCCAATTACTAGGGACTCAGTTAAAATTCTCGGAACGATGAGGAAACGTAAACATTCTTACCTGAACTGTTACGACTGCCGCTCCTTGGCATTTCTTACCACTACAGCCTCTGCACTCCAGATGCAGTGTGGTCTGTTCTTCTCGGTTAACATACTGTTTGGGCATTGTATCCAACAGCTCACCATCCAGGGCAACCTGTTGAGATTCCCGAAGAGCAGCAGTTCTGAAAAACATCATCAGGAGGTAAAAGAATGTCTTAGGAAAGGTTTCACGATAAGTGAAATCTGCCTGCATTAGAGCACAGTGAGACACAAATATTCACAGTAACAAGACCAAAGGTATGTGTGCCAAGACTTACCCAAATCCTCTCCCTGGCAGCCAGGCTAACCAGAAAGTTAAGGAAGGAAGGAAAAGTGGGACAACTTTTTAGCCAGAAATAAAGCTCCATTTAGAATCTATGTGATACCAACAACGGTTTTTAAATGGACACTTGAATATACAAGAACAAATGAGAATTTCATCCTAATTTAACTACCTGAAGGGGTGCCTTATTATAAGTGCCATTGATTTCTTAGGTATTAGTAACTCCAACTGAATTGTCAAAAATAGAGAAAACTAATTGTTTACATGGGTCTCGATATTGTTCTAATTGTAGTTATTATTTTGTTGACGTGCAGGTGAACATGTGTATGTGTATGCGTTATGTGTATGCGTTGTGTGCACACACAACACACACACAATAAATGCCTAGACTAAAACAGCCAAGGAAATAAAGGCCAGTAAGAGATTCTTCTTTTACTTTATAAAACAGACTTCCTCCACACACGCTCCTTCTCACAAGATGGCAAGCTCGAATCAAACCGTTAAACATTTCAACAGTTGATCGTTCTGTATCTCTTGTGAACTCAGGACACTAACTGCCTCTCCTGCACTTGGCTCAAGTGCCTGTGCCCATTTTTAAAAGACTATGAAGAGTTAGAAAACAAAGCAGTGACTAAAGGATATAAACCTCATTTCATACCCTTTAAACACTATCTCTCCATTATTAGAGGGTCTTCTCAGAAGCATAATAAACAGTTAGCAGGCACTGCTGATGCTCAGAAATGCCACCATAGGAAACATGCAAAATGTATAGTCCATGGAAGCACCATATATAATCCCAACGTGAAATTAAAAGACTTGTTACAACTTGGTAAATGACAATAACCGTCTGGGCCAGTCTCGTCAAATCACCCTCCTGGTGAGAAAGCTGATGTGGAAGGCCTCTCAGGTACTAAATCACCTCAGCTGTCTAGGCAGCAAGCACGGAAGCACGATCCCGATGGTCTCATGGCCTTACCTGGCCTGCTGTTGCAACAGATGCAGGTCCGTGCGCACCAGCTGGGTGGTGCCCTTCTGACTCAGGAGCACGGCAGAGGAAATAACTGGCACAGGAGGCTTCACGGGGTGCAGGACAAGGGGAGGATGGGGAGCCTCGTGCTTCCGTAAGTTACTTAAAACCCTCTCTTTGGCTAAAAGAAAATAAAGTCATATTTACTAAGTAATGGCTACTACTACGGAGTAACATACTAAAGTGGGTGCAACGCCCTGGCCTGTTACTTTCATAAAGAATGTTGGAAAGCTATAGAATAGTTACTTAAACCACCAGAGGCCTAAACAAATAAAATTAATATCTTTTATGGCTTGTAAGTTTTGAGGGAGCACCTATAGGCCCAATAATATTCTACCAGAAGCTGGGAAATCAGGAACATGTAATGTGATTAACTATCATTAAGACTTTTTGAGGATAGGAATTCTATTTAAAGATCTTAAATTATTACCCTAGGTAGCCTTGCATGATATATGAAGGTGTTTGGACTTATACTGGTACAAAGGGGGTCTAGTGAACAGCTCTAAGCTAGCTTGAGAAAGGTGGCAGCTATCACCAGGCAATGGGTTGGGGGAATGGGGCAGATAGCCCAGTTAAGTTTAATGCAATCACCCAGATAAACTTCATAGGAACAGGAGAAAGAGGAATGAGCAGAATGGAACACAGGTGAGTGAAAAATTTTAAATGAGGCCAAGGTTAAAACAGCAGGGCTGAGAGGAGTAGAGTTAAAATGAATAAAGACATGGGCACAAATTCCTATAGAACTTATGTTTATGTAGTCATATAATCACTCATTCCTTCATTTACTTATTCATTCACTCAATAAATGATTTATGGAGTCCAAATAAGAAATCAGGAGCCATATAAGAAAAATTAAGGTAAATCTGTCCCATCCAACTTTGCACTAGATTGCATTTGGTCTCATATTGGTCAATCCAAGTTAAATGTTTATATTTCTATACCTAGTACAGAACTGAATACCTACTTCCATTAAACGCCCATCTTCCTCTCTCTTTACTGCACTATACACATACCACAAGGCAGGCAGGGGCTGAAGAACAAGGAAAAAGCTGCCACACACCTGATTCTTTTCAACAAAAAGATAACAGGGCATGAGAGAGGTCAAGGGAATTTCAAGTCAATAAGTCAAGTCAACAAATACTTAAGGGACTACTATGAATTTCCGATTTCATTCCAGGTGTGGCATTTAATTTTCTATTCTTGTTAAGAAAAAGTAAAGAAGGTTTCATAGCCATGACTTGACTTGGCAAATGGAGACTTGTATTGTCTGCACCTCAAACAGATGGAATTTAACATTCAAAACAGGTCAAGTACAGGACCATCCGTTATGCTGGGGTTTTTCCACTAGAACTACCACTCTTTGCACAGAATGTAACAAAGTCAGGCATTCATCACTGGATAAGACTCCCGATGATGTCCAGCTTTCTTTCAAGCAACAGTTTAGGCCCTGACTCTGAAGGAAAACTGAAGGCTCTTTTTCAAATTCAGTAACACTTATGTTGAAAGAAAAACCACAGATAATATTTTAAACACAAAATAAAAATTCAAAGCATATTTAACTGTAATCACCACTCTGGAGCACAAGTGACAAAAATTACGAAGCCAACAAAACAAATTTAATTCAAGAAAAAGAAGGTGGTGTCACAATGACCTGTGAAGTACTGCTAAAATTTTTCCTACAATCACAAGTTCCATTGTTTGATGTAATCATCGTCTAACCTGCTATCTTCTGAGAAAAACCTGAAACTTGTTATTTAAAAATCTAGGTTTTAATTTTATTTAGAATGGCAACCTGTACTGATCACCAGAAACGAGATAAAATAATAAGTGATGAAGAGCAGGGTCCCCAGAGCCAGGTGGCTCTGCCACATATCAGCTTTGTGACTTGGGCAAGTTACCCCACCACCTTACAACTCAGGTTCTTTATCTGCTCAATGGGGATAAGCCTCCTACGGTTGTTGGGAGGACAGAGTTAATGCACGTCAAGTATTGGGACAGGGCTTGGACCCAACTAAAGGCTTAATAAATTACCAGCCTAACTCCAGAGAAAACAATCAGCCTTTTGGGGCAGTGCTGAGGCAATGTGAAAGCACTACAGATGGGAAGACATGAACAGAGACGCGTTCAACAGCTTCCAGATCTATAAACATATTTCTTCTCATTTAAAAAAGGTTTCAGGAACAGAAAAAGGGAATCAACATGGTTGGGTTGAGGACAACTTTTGTATCTTCCCCTATACACCTTTCTATATTGTTTAAATTTTTTTTCAATGAGCATATATAACTTCTATAATTGGTGGGGGGGAAAACTGTTATTATTTCAAAGGAAAAAGCAAGGAGAAAGGTGTTGGAGGGAAAAAAGTCTTTGGTGAGACTGTCCAGCACCTTCATTTCACAGATGAGTGAATTAAAGCCGAGAGGTTCCTATTTTTCTCAGATTGCACAGCTAACTAGCTGGTTAGTGGCAGAGCTGGAACAAGAAGGTATTCTTGCTGTGGGGACAGAGTCCCAGAGAGCAGTTTCCAGGCTCTGGGCCTCACATGGAAAGGTGCTGGCTCGGGTAGTAAATGGCTGTCGGCTGTGGCTAATTGAACCTCAGCTATAACCAGTTAGCCAATTAGCCACTGATATAACTGCCGCGGCTGCGCTGGTTGGTGAGTCAAGCGTCAAGTCAGTGAGTCGGTTGGCTGGCAGGCAGAGAAGCGGACAGCAGGTTGCAGGTCGTGTGACTCCCCAGCCTCCAGTGAGACTATGATGGTATGACTCCCCTACCTATGGCTCCGTGGGTGTTCCTTTTTGGCCTCACCATATCCTGCGTTCTTATGTGGGGAACGGGACTAGAGGCCTCGCAGGCCACCTGCACGACAAATGGCGCAGCGAGCAGGGTCTCCCACATGACACTTGCCTTTCTCTGAATCACTTCCGTGCTCTATTACTCTGCATAGTATTACATGTTCGATGCTTATATTTACAATTTTATTATGTGTCCTACTACATTTAAAAAATATATTTAGTAATTTAAACTAGTAAGTGACCCCAAATATTGTTTTCTGTTATTTTTTGTTGTAAAATATGTCACCAACTTTCTAGGTTAAACAAGTTTTTGTGGCCTGGCACAGAAAACTAACTGATAATTTATAAAACTGTTTCTCTAGAAAAATGCCCTGTGAGAAACAACCAACTTAGAAACATTGGGAATATGATCCATTTGTATATATAGTAAGAGTTCCAGATACAGGGAAAAAGAGTTTATAAAAGAAAAAGACTTCTGAATTTTAAAACTGCAAATCCGAAAGTTGCACTTTACACATTGTAAGTTAACTGAAATGTCTTTTTAAAGCAGCACAGAGAACATGAACCACAAACATAATCAGTCACTTTCCAGTCTCCTTTCCAGAGAGGTAGAACCATCTGTCTCAGTTTGGGCAAATGAGATGTAACTGCAAAGTGTGTGAGTAGCTTCTTCAAAGAGTCCAGGAGAGGGAGGTTCCCCTTCCTGCTGAGTGAAATGTGAATATGACAACGTAAGCTTAAGCAGCCACCTTGGGCCATAAGTGAATGTCACGAGTGAGAACAGTGGGGCAGCAAGATAGGATCAGGGGTCCTCGAAGGCTTTCAGGTCATGTAGCTACTGCTATGAAATGCCTGCCTCCAGACTGCTTTTATATGACAAAATAGAAATTTTTTATTTAAACTATTACTACTGTGGAGTTTTCTCTCACTCATAACCTAGCCTAACCCTAAGTGGCAGATAAGTTAATTGATGAACTCCTAAAAAAGCACTTCTCACTGAAGGAATACACTATGCATACCTTCACCCTCAAAGGCTCTGATTCACTCATTCATTCATTCATTCAAAGGGGCCGATGCTCATGTGACTCACCCAACAAAGGATCAGTAAAGTCCAGCTGCACTGACAAACTACAGGGTGTGGAATGAGACTCAAGCTTGGCCTGCAGCCACAGACCAACAGATTCCTGAAACTCGTAATGTATGCGCTCCATGTTCAAATACTCCATCCACAGATCCTACAATAGAACCACAGGATTAACTTTCAGAGATGAATCATATATTTGCATATAAAACCATATATTTAACTATAAAGTGAAGGAGTAAGTTTCAACATGAAACTTCAAGTTCGCCAGCATAAGAATGAATCACATTCAAAATGGATACTCTGTCTTAGCCCAAGTCTCATATGTGCCATGATCAGAAAAAATAATTTTAACAGCCCCACTAAATGTATATTTATAAATTATATACACATACTACTGAGCTAAAAAATTTGTAAGACAGGCAAGTAACAGAAATTTTAAAGAGATAAAAAAATAAATGTAATGAATAATTGAATCTCAATTACATCAAGCCTTAGGTCCCAAAAACAATTTAAAGAAAACACAGGGCACAGAAAAACATATCAAACTACACCACAAAGACAGCAAAATCAAGACTGTGGGGAAACTACAAACAAACTACTAGTTTCTTCAAAAAATAAACTGCAAGGGAAAAAAGGATAAGGGGAAGACCTAGATAAAATAGATTTATAAGAGCTATCAACCAATCACAAAATGTGGATCCTGACTCATTGTAATTAAGTAAAAACAAAACTTTTATGACATTTATAAGACAATTGGAAATTTGAATACTGAATAGCTATTGGATATTAAGAAACTACTGTTCATGTTTTTCAGATGTAAATGCTGCTGGATTACGTTATTTTTTTAATCATCATCTTTTAAAATCATATATCAAATGCTCTCTAGAATTAGTTCCAAGATAATATGGTGGAAGGCGTGGATGGACTATACATGAAACTAGACACGTGGTATATGGGGGGAGGGGGAAAGCAGCATGTCCATTATATTATTCTATTTTCTATATGATTGAATTTTTCATGGTAAAAGGTGAAATAAGTAAATAAAGTGAGAAAAATAGAACTTCTAGTATTCTCTTCCCACACTCCAGTAAGCTCACCTGCATGTTCTGACTATGTACTTCACTTTGGTGATCATTACATATTAGAATGGTGGACCGACTTTAACGAAAAAAAAAAAGTCTGCACTGTACACCTGAAGCTGAAACTGAACAACAATGAATGTTAACTATAATTTTATATATTTATATTTACAAGAAGCGGAGTACAGCGTTAGGAATAGAGACAGTAGAAATGTAATGGCTCTGTGCGCTGTCAGAGGGGTAGCAGATGGGGGAGGGGGGTTATCACTGTGTGAGGGATATAAATGATAAGTGTCTAAAACAAAATGTCAACCATCAATGAATACTACAAACTACTTCAAACAGTAATAGATGATCCAATGTAGACTATGGTTTTCCTTTTTTCTCATTTTTAAGTGTGCTAAAGAATTCTTCTAAATCTAAAAATCAATTAGTACACTGCCATGAAGTCCTAAATCATTATTTCCAAACTAACCATGGCATAAAGCATTCCAGACTCAGGAGGAACTCCAAATTCATCCTGATCACAAGCCTGAATCCCAGATGCACCAAACTGTTGAAGATGCTATACCAGACCCTCCCATGTGTGTTGACAGAGGCTAACAATGAGAGAAGAATACTGAGATTAACGATGGGTAAGTAGAAATGTCTCAGAAACCATAAAAGGACAACTCTGAGACTGAATTACAGATCTAAATTAGGAGCTATAAAATCAAATGGCAAGCAAAGACTTAAAAGAAAAAGCAATTAATTCTGTAGATGCTGGGTAGCCAAGATAAATAGCAAAGAACCAAGAAAGCTATGATTAATTTTTTTAAAAACTCGCAAAGTACCTACTCCATGAAAAACCTTGGATAAGGCCTTGGTGTGTGAAACATAAAGAAGAGATGAGAATGGAACAGCAAAGGATCTCAGGACACCATGATCACTTCTTTATTTTTCTTATTTCTCTGTCCCTACACACTCAACCTATTTCTCTATACCTTAAATGTTGTCATTCCTCAGGTTTCCACCTTCTTAATCTAAATATTCTGTTACCCAAACCCCCATTTCCTACACTGCCTCATTCCTGAATGCTAGACCTGTGTATCCCCTCCCCACCAACTCTGACAGAGGGTTCTCTTGGAAGCCCCTTGGCACTTCCTCTTCCAGGATTTCCTATTTTTGTAAACAGCATCTCTAGCTGCCCAAGCTGGAAATTTGGGAGTCCTTGTGTATCTAATCAGTCCTCCTACCGTATCAATCCTAATGCATATCTAAAAATCTTATTGATCTTGATTCTTCCTCAATATATTTTTAATTCATCCATTTATTTAACCACACCTGCTATTTCAACAGCTCTCCAAAGACTTCAGAACAAAATTCAAATGTTTTACAAAGGTATATATGGTCCTTAGAGATCTGACCCTTGGTCCCCTCTCTGGTTTCATTGGCCCTCTTTGGTAGCTATGTCCTCACCAGCACCTTTCTGAACATGCCGTCCCCTCTCACCTGCCATATCTTTGTACACGCTGGTCTTCCCGCTGGTAACGTCCTCTCTGCTACTCTCCATCACCATGCCTTTCCTTTCAACCTGACCAATGCCCGCCCATTTGTCCTTCAGGGCTTAGCTCAAAGGTTGCCACTCCAGACCCAGTGTGAATCAAGGGTTGTTCCTCTACATTCCCACAGCACCCTGTGCATTCTACGCTCACAGTCCATCACCAGATTCATCATTGTTTAGCGCCCCCATTTGAGAGTAAACTTCTTGAAGGCAGAGGCCTTGTCAGGCTTCTTTTTGTATCTTTGGCATACAATACCTGACACCTTAAAGGCATTTAATAAATACTTATGGAAGGAAGAAAAGGAAAGAAGAAAGAAAGAACAGAGAAAGGAAAGAAAGGAACAAAATAGAAGAAAATCGGGCCGGCCTGGTGGCTTAGGCGGTTGGAGCTTCGTGCTCCTAACGCCAAAGGCTGCAGATTCGATTCCCACATGGGCCAGTGGGTTCTCAACCACAAGGTTGCCAGTTCAACTACTCGAGTCCTGCAAGGGATGGTGGGCTGTGCCCTCTGCAACTAGCAATGGCAACTGGACCTGTAGCTGAGCTGCACCCTCCACAACTAAGATTGAAAGGACAACTTGACTTGGAAAAGTCCTGGAAGTACACACTGTTCCCCAATAAAGTCCTGTTCCCCTTCCCCAAAAAAATCTTTAAAAAAAAAAAAAAAAGAAGAAAATCAAAGACACCTATTGGAGATGATATACTACATCTAATGTGGAAACAGGTAGGTTTAAAGATCCAAATTGGGTGTCTGGTTAGCTCCGTTGGCTGGAGCGCATTGCTACTAACACCAAGGTTGCTGGTTTGATCCCCCACATGGGCCACTTTGAGCTGTGCCCTCTTTAAAAAAAAAAATCCAAATTAAACTCCCGCGTGTTAGAGGTTCCTGAATCCTACCCATGTTGGGGTCAATGCCCAGTCGAGTTCAGCCCCCAGAAAAAAGGAATTGGAATAGGAGACAGATACAGATGCTCGTGCGCACACACGCTTACAGAAAACTTGGAAGTTCTGGCCTAAACACAGACTACAGACATCTTTGGTTGTCAGCTTAGACTGTGTGAAGATTAGAATTGAGGATCTCCAGAAGAGTAACCAAAACTGTGAGATCGACATCACAGTTCCGTAGGTCATCTCCAAAGCCAAACAAAGGTGAGCTTCTTATCTACTTCATGCAGTTAACTTTCTATATAACGTAGGGATGCTAATAAATTCTTACACCGTACTTTTTATGGGAGTAGAGATGACTACTTAGAGGTGTTCAGCTTCTAACAATTTAAAATAAGAAAGAATACAAAAAGTCTGAGGAAGGTTATGTTTACGAGGTTGAACAAAGCCTTAGGGCTGAGTTCCAAGCCTTCAGGTGAGACCACAGTGGGACTGGAGATTCAAAAGGGAGTAACTCTGTTTAATCACTTATATACTGACAAAATCCAGAAAAATGACCATTCAAGGGAGCCCATTTCCATATCGACAAGTGGTTTTTACCATTAGATTATGAGAGTGACCAATTCAAATCACAGTCAGACATACTAAAAGAGACAGTGCCATAGTTTCACCTGCTGATTCTGCATCACTTTGGCTAGCCTGTGAATGTCATAATGCTTTGGTAGAGAAGGGATATAGGTATCTCCTTTTTGAAAAGTCTCATCTTCTAGCCATAATATATATACATTGAAGAGCCTAAAAGAAAGAAAAAACAGAATTGTATAAAACATAAAAAGATGTGCAGGCAACTGAAGTTTCTTAATCTCTAGGAACACTGGCACCACTACATGAAAGTAAAGAAAGCACATAATACAGAAATAGTTTCCAACCACCACCACCCTCCAGAGAAGCTCATGGGCCAGCAGGGGAGAAAGACAGGTCACAAGTAATTACACTATGATGCAATGATTGTTAAAACAAAAGGTGTGAAAAAAAGGGCTCTGAGAATTTACTATTAAAGCAGGCTTAAGGACAATAAACAGGAAAAAAAAAAAAAAAAAACTGAAGAAGGTTATTTTAACACAGACCCAGGGAATGAATTTGGAGCCATTCTTTCCTGAGCAATCCAGTCACAGTGAGCCTTAGTGCTTTGAAAAGTTTAAGTAACATTCAAATAAACTTATTTTATATCTTTCAGAGAAAACATTAAAAGTCATTTTCAACCTATGCCCTGGAAGAACCTGCCAGCTTTAGGCTCAATGACAATCTCCTCCCTCAAAGGGTCACGAATGTGGGCACCCTATTTTCGGTAAGAAGGAACAGAACCAAACCAGGTTTAAAAAAAAAACCTCAATTTTCCAGTAAAAACTTAAAAAGTTTTTATGTTTCCTTTGTTCTTATTTTGTTTTGTTTTTACAAGAAACACAGTCCATTTGGCTAAGATCACTTTTATTTTAAGCAGCTGTTTGCAGCACCAGGTGCTGGATGGAGTAGGCTACAGCCACACAAATGACTTGGGTGGAGGTGGCATGACTTGGCTTTGCTCAATGAAGTGGAAAATTACCTCCTTCACCTCCGGGGTAGTTGGTGCAGGAAGAGAGACAGGGAGAGGGTTCTGTGGCTCCTAAAGGGAAGAGGCTGTAATGGATCTCTCTTCGAGCTTCTGATTCAATTAGGTGGCCACTTTACCAACACACCCAGAGGGAGGGGGATTTAAGAGAGGCAGAAAGGAACAGCAAAGATTTTCTTG
The DNA here is from genome assembly GCF_036562045.2 of Rhinolophus sinicus. Lineage (NCBI taxonomy): Eukaryota > Metazoa > Chordata > Mammalia > Chiroptera > Rhinolophidae > Rhinolophus > Rhinolophus sinicus. The sequence goes on along the minus strand of NC_133758.1, from coordinate 22,337,977 downwards.
GCTGCGCTAAAGGTTCAAAGACAAAGCCTTCCCCCCTGGTTAAGCCTAGTTAAAAATAAGTTTTCCTTCAAGCAAGCAAGACAAGGAGGAAAGTCCTGCTGGAGGCTGAGACAGAACCTAAGGGCTTGGAGGTCAGGCCCAAAGCTTCAGTGCAGGCTCAACACACTGGGTGTCCTCACCAAGACATTTTGCATTCAGGGCTAATTATGAAGAGCCAGTTTTATTAAGTCTTATTTATAAGACTAATATCTGGTTTATAGCAAGCTTATAAATGAAAGTTGAAGGACTAGTGTGAAAAGGACCCAAACTTACTTTAGAGTTCTCAATCTTTTGGGGATCCCAGTATTGTGCCTGATTTTAGAAGCAGTTTTGGGAGACTCCTAAATCCTACCCTAACCCAGGTGGATCCTAGAATCCCCTAGAGGCTCTATGAACCCCCCCTTTAAGAACCCTGCCTTGGTCATTTGTTTCTTGTAGAGAACTATCCTACAAGGCTTTACCCGTTTACATGCTCTAACCGATTGTTTGCGTTTGTTTCTGTTTTTACATGAAAGAGGACATCAGCCCTCCGGTTTAAAATCTTTCACTCAGACTCCAGGTACTCAACAGAGGTATATCCATATTGCTGATTCATTTCTCACGAGGAACATAAAAGAGAAACGTTACAAGATGTAAACATATAGTCAAAACTGCTGCCATATTCAATCTAACAACAAAAAAATAACAGCTAAGCAGTTTATAACACAAATAACTGCTCCAGCACAGTACCTGTGCTGCAAACAACAATGTAAATGAGTAAACAACCACGTGTCACCTCACAAGCTCCGCATGCAGCTCTGGGGAAGTCAGGTAACCAGCGGTGCCAGCCGGGCTCACTGGCAGCCCTTCGCTGCCCTCTGCTGGCACACAGAGGGCCTTGCTGGCAGCGTGGTGGAAGTCAGCCACCTCAGTCAGGCGTCTCTTCATTTCTTTCAACAAATGGGTATGAGCAGGGCTATGGAAAAACCTTCTTCCAATACAACCATCTATAGGTAACCTTAAAAAATACAAGCACAGATCACAAGAAGATCAACACAAGACAGTCTTCCTATATGACACAAACCAGCAATGAAGTCAATTTACTGTAGTTGTGCATATACCCCATGAAATGAATTCATATTATTTCTGTCTCAGTGGTTACTGTGAGGCTTCAACAAGATGGTATACATGAAAGCAGTTTTTAAAAAAATGGAATGCTATGAAAATTCAAGATAGTATCGCCATTTAGAGGTACATAATAGAGTCTCTGCTCTTGAACAACTTGCATCTGGTAGAAAACAGAAGTGACAAAGAATTAACAAATTGACATCTATGTTTCAAGGGAGTGAGTTAAGGGAGTGAGGGTGAGCTAGGAATTGAGCTGGAGCTAGAGCTCAATAGTCAGTAACAATGGACAGTTCCAGCTGGCCAGAGGCCCTTCAGACCCAAGGAAAATGTTGGACGCCACCTGGTACAGCCCAAGGGCTGCGAGACACAGCATGGCCTTTGCCCACTCCTGCTCGATCCATCACAAGTCCTCGAACAAGCCTCATGATGGTCACACAAGCAGCCTGTCTGGGGCGGTTCTCTCCCTTTGCATCTCCAGAGGCTCTATGCTAAGCCTTGCTGGGTTCCAGGGTGTTCTGTTCACGATGCTGCATATGGCGAATGGTAAAAGAGAGAGTTGCCACAAGATACCCTGAACTCAAGAGTTCTAGTCTAAGAAACGTGAAACAAGGAGGGAGGGAGACTCCTAGCTGGAGAAGGATTCTGACACACACCACAGTGAGAAAACATGGAGCAGCGGAGCAGTGAGACGGCGGGAGTGGATTCGGAAACTTACGACACTGGGTACCATACCCATATTGCGGTCCAGGCCGATGAAGATACAGGAGGAAGAACTTCTGCCAAATGAGCGGCAGAAGAGGGTGATCAGAAGGCGTGACGAGAGCCTGGTGGGCCCAACGATAAATCAGCAGCCTCTGGAGAGACGGGACGATGGGGAGCTTCAGCTGGGCCTGGGCTTTCTACAAAAGGCAGGGAGGGGGGCGCTTTGAGCAACCAGGAAATGAACAAGTTGCAAACAGTTTGCTCTTTCTAAATGATCCAAATGAAATGCCGAGCATTTTTCAATTCAGTAAGAAAAAAAGTCCAATACAACTTACTTCTTCAACCCACTAGCTAACACTTTAACCTCCTTGGCAATAAGACATATGGGGTAGCTTTTCTTCTGTCAAAACATTTCACAGACCCCAGAATTGGAATGGACCGTAAGTGTCACCTAGTCTAATCTCATTCCCATGCCTCTGCATGTAAAACACTACAATGCAAGAAAGTAGAATGATATGAAAGCCAAAAGCAGAGATTACTGTCAAATTTTACCACTCTTTTGAAAATTTTAGATTTTAAAAGGGATTTTAAGAATTATAAATCCCTTGATAAGCTCTGAAACCCAAAGCAAAGCCTATATTATGGGGTCCTAAAAGAGAAGCTCTTTAATTCTAAAGCCTTATTCCAGTCTTTCTCACACTTAACTGAGCCTAAGGATCAGTTAGGGAGTTTTTAAAAATAAATTCCTGGTGCCACTCCAGACTCAGAAGAAACTCAGAATCTCAGAAGTCAGGGTCCAAGAATCTGATTTTTAAGCAGCTCTCCAGGGGGTTCTGATGCACCTGGGACACACTGGAAATTGCTTTAAAACAACAGCAATCCCCGTCACACATGCAATGAACACAGCCTTCAGCGATGAGGTGTTAAATGAACCTTGGGAAGGGAGCATGCATTTCATTGACACTATTTTCATCGTTGGTTTTGTTACTGTGCTTTCCAAACATTCACAACAAAAGAAAACACAGGAGCTCAAAAGCTACAGGTGAACCTTTCAGCATCAAAGCATAAACCACTTTCTCCCACTCAAATGCAGAACTGCTATTTGCACCTTCAGAGCTTGGTCAGGGGTGAAAGCAGAGTTTATAACCAATTCCCCTTCAACAACTCTTCGGAGCTGAGAGTCTTCTTCAAAGATAGATTCCATGTTCAGGACTGTCCATGCAAACCAGACCTAAAAGGACACCAAGTGAAGGTGAGGAGAGTGAGTGCTCACACAGGCAAAATACATCCTGATATTCCACAAACTATCATCTCTCCTATCACAGCTCTCAGTTGACAAACATTTACAGTTTCTAAAATTAACACATAGTTTTCATACCTGTCTATATTCTTATCACAGTTATAAATTTAGATACATAGATCACTGAAAAAGGTTAAATTCCTTTGGAAAGGCTACTTTAGTAAAAGGCTGCTTGTTCATGCAACAATATTTAGTGGGTAGTTTCTGCATGCATGAGGGCCACAAACGAGGGCCAGACACGACCTGTGCCCTTAAGAAGTTTTCCATCTATTAGAAGAGACAAGACTAACACAGGGGGTGCCAAAAAAAATGTATACAAGTGGACACTTTGGTCAACATTGCTCAAGCAGTAGTTCGCCATAATCAGAAGTGTCTGGATGCTGATGGTAACCACTTTGAGCACCTCTTGTAATTGCAGAAGTCACAGGTGACTTGTATTCATCTTTTGTTATCGGTATATATTGAGCATTACAATTTTAATAGTTTTCCTTTCTTAAAATGTGTATACTTTTTTTTTGCACCCTCTGTACATAAGTAACCAAAATGTGGAGTCAGAAGTGGTGACTACTGAATCAGGGGTAAAGTGCTATGGGAAGCCAGAGGACGGAGGGCAGGACCAGAGAAGGCAGGTGTATCTGAGAAGGCGCCACATAGAAACTGGAGGTGAAGGCATGCCTGGCAGGAGAATCAGCTAGGCAAACACAAAGATATGTGTCGTGACAGCAAGGAGTTGGCTTCAGCTGGATCACAAGAGGTAAAGGCAGGAGTGAGACCGTGATACAAGTTTGAAGGATGCTACTGTTGGTTTAAGTGATGAAACAGGGACGTAATTCAACACCAAGTCTGAGAGGTGGAAACAGTGACGAAAATAACGCTGCTGATGATCAGGATGGAAACAATAACAGCCAACACCTAGGGAGCCCCGATTCTGTGCTAAGTGCTGTTCTGATGCTTTATATATCGGTACCATTGTTATTCCCTCTGACAGAAGAGGAAACTGAGGACCGATTGGTAAGCAAGCTGCCCAAGGCACAGCACCAGCAAATGGCAGAACTGAGTGGACTCTGGCTTCAGCATCCCCTTCCTAACCACTCTGCCAGGGGGCTGGGCAGGCCGTGCAGTCCGGCAGCCTGGGTCTGACCACGAGCTGTCTGACCCTGAGCCAGCCACTCACTCCAGTAAACCTCAGTTAGCCTCTCTGTGAAACAGGAATAGCAACAGCGCAACCGCAGCAGAGGGCTGCTGTGAGGGCGAAATGAAACAGCATTCTGCTCCGTAGTGAGTGCTACATAAATGCCAGTTGTTTTAGGCCATTAATAATATACCAGAAAGGGTGACAGCAATATCCAGGTTCACGAAGGTAACAAAGGGTCCTGAGAGGGTTTCCTACCTGAGTGGAAGTGGCTGAGCCCTCCACGAAGGAAGGAGTGACGTTGCCTGCCACGATCCAGCTCACCAAGGAAGAGAGCAGACTCCGGTCACAGTGGTAACCCAAAGCGTTCTACACCGGGGAGAGGGTGTGGAGCAGAGAGAGCAGGCTTTAAAAAAAGCTTATCAATGACCTTTTCAAGAATATCAGCCATTATCTTACTATACACTAAAAGATTCTGGTTAAGACACGGGTTTCAATAATTAGTCCACCAGCAGTGCCATTCCCCGGCAGCGTATTACAGCGAAATGTAACGAGCAGCTCCTCCTGGGTGTGTGTGTGTGTGGGGGGGGGGGGGGGCTGGTATCATCTCCTTTGACTTTATGGGAATCTACACTATCGGACTATGGGGATCTGCTCTAGCAGACTATGGTTACTGAAATAAAACAAGACACCGTTAAGGCATAGTGTTTTGTTTGATTTTTTTAAAGTGTACTCGGTGACCGCCGAGAAGTACTGAGAACTGTGCTTTGGGGGGACTTTTTAGAAGGCTACTATCTAGCCACTGACTGCAAGGTAACTCCTCTAACAGGCTTACCTTGTGTTGCTGGTAGAGTAATTTCTGCACACAATCTTCCTGCATCAGTTGAAAAGCTGTCTTACACAAGTGATCCATGAGGAAGAGGATGGGCTCTTCTCGGTACCAAAGATGTTGGCTTATTAGAGCCTGAACCCAGAACTCCAGTACGGCCACGGGGCCCACTTCATTGGGCTGCGTGCTTACAGACACGTGGGCCTATGGAAAAAGGGCTCAGGTGAGGGGAAAGGTAACAACAGCCTCCCATTTTGAAAACACTAAGAAAATAATACCTACTGCATGACAAAACCCAAATCTGGGGACTTTCTTAGCCAAACGCACAGTGCCAAGCACTCTGAAATGACCAACACACCAATGTGCTGGCACCAGGGGTGTTTGACTGGAAAGGTGGGTTACAGTGTATTTAGGGGCTTACGAGGGCCCTGACCTGGATCATGCTGTTGAGAAGCTTCACGTTGTCCCCATGGCTGGCTCCAGTCAGGTGCTGTGTCACCTTGTGGGTGACCTGCTGTGTGACACCCTGAGGGACGCCACTGTCCAAGTGCAGGAACAGGAGGAGGTAGGACAAAAACCTGTCAAGCAGACAGGACGACACACTTTATCTTCTAATCAAAGCCAACAGAGTTTCCAACAGCTAATTACTTAGGAGAAAACAGAAAAACGTAAAGTGGGCCCATTTTTAGACCAAAGCTCTGTTTTATTTAGGGATTCGGATAAATCTTCAGGAATTTCAGGAGAATGAAGTTTTCCAATTTCATGTGGGTTCTGAGGAATTCTGTCTACCTGGGGAAGTATAGTGAACAGACCCAAGGCAGACAAACACATGAAAGTTAAAGAGCACTGGAGAAAAAGCTGTCCTGACATCAGAGAAAAGGCTGTCCCCACAAAGGGGCCTGACATCCCCTCTACACTCCCAACTTATGCACACAAAAGCAGAGATATTTATAAAATATTCCGCAATCTTTTCTTGGGTGCCAACTTCACGAGGTGGCATATAAGGCACCAAGGGGGACATCAGAGAATGAAGTCATGGCCGTGCCCTCAGTTCCCTGGGCACACCGGGCTCCCTCCTGTCTCAGGGCCTTGCGTATGTGCGTTTCCTGCCTGAAACACTCCCCCACACCTAACCTGGCACACTCCTACTCATCCCTCGGATGCCTTCTGCAATGTCTCTTCCTCGGAGAATACTTCCTGACCCCCCTCCCGCCACCTAAAATACATCTAACCCATTAACCTCTCTCACAGCACCCCACTGCTTTCCCTCATGGTCCCTCACACTGGTAACTGCCTCCTGAGGACGTGATCACGTCCTAGGTGTCTGAGGGCGCCGCCCACCAGGCCTGCTTTGCTCACCCCTGTACAGACGGTGGCAGCACACAATGGGAATCAATAAGCGGTGGTTACTGGTGAGTGAAGGCACTTCCCACTTCCCAGGAGAAACAACACAGGCCAAACCCCACGCTAATATAAAGGAAAAGATGACAGAAAAGGTACCAATGAAGTGCTGTAAGAGTGCAGAGGACAGAGCTAGAGCCGGCGTTAGAGGGAGGTGGGGGAGGTGCAGAGGGGGAGCATTTGAAACAGTGCCTAGAAAGACTCGTCATTACTCAAAATCTAGTAATCAGAGGAACAAGACATAGACAATTCAATCTAATTTTAAAATATCTTTTAAAAGTCATGAAAATCTAAAGAGAATTTATTAAAATTGTGCCAGGCACAGTACTGTATATTACTTAATCCTTACATCTGGCATGGGAGATATTATCCCATGATACAAATGAAAAAAATGGAGGTTCTGCAGAGTTAAGGAATTCATTTGTGTCCACACATGAGTAGAGTGAGAGTGGGGACATAAACTCCTACCTGAAAACCATGTGCTAACCAAAACACAAGTGTTCCCAGACTTGCCTGGCGCCCAGAGTGCTGATTTAAAAAAAATACAGGGGGCACTAGGCTCGATCCCATTCCTACTAAAGTAGACTCGCCCAGAGAAGAGCCTGGGAGGCCATATTTACCGTGTTTCCCTGAAAATAAGCCCTAGCCGGACCACCAGGTCTAATGTGTCTTTTGTAGCAAAAATTAATATAAGACCCGGTCTTATATTATATAAGAGCTGGTGTTATGTTATATTATATTATATTATATTATATTATATTATATTATATTATATTATATTATATTATATTATATTATATTATATATTACCCAGTCTTATAGTAAAATAAGACCGAGTCTTATGTTAATTTTTGCTCCAAAAGACACATTAGAGCTGATGGTCCGGCTAGGTCTTATTTTCGGGGAAACAGGTAATAAGCTCTCCTGGGTGATTCTCATCACCAGGCAAGTTGGAGAGACACTCTTTGAAGTGACACACACTGGGAAAACTGGCATGTCCCCTCGTGCCCTTGAACAGTGTACGTCGGGCTCATCTCCCCTCATCACTCCTGGCGAGGCCCCAGCCAGATGCTCTCCTCCCTGCTCCCCGCACAGGTAGTTCTCCTCTCACCTCGAGGCCCTCACTTATGCTCTTCCCCAGCCTGGCCACCTCCTCTCAACTCCCTACCGATATTGAAAAAGCCTGCCTTGCCCTGTCCTCTCCACTGGCCCACGGCCTACATGCACCTCAAAGCTCAATTAGAAACCCACCTCTCCCATAAAGGCATGTTCTTGGGCCATCTGTTGCTTCTGTCCACAGAGCATCCTCTCTCTCCCTTCTGCTAACTGTACATCCTCTCATGAATGGAACTGTCCTTCCTCCACACCATAGAGTTCTGGGAAGGAAGGACTCTCAATACAGAACTCTTATACACCTCTTCTCAGGGCTGGACATTCCCAGAGGACGCAGTCATAGGCTCAGGGAGAGCAGATGACTAAGTCAGACTAATCGGGAATCATTATAAGGAACAACAATGAAGAAAAACATTTGCCTTTCCCATGGGAAACTAGGATGATGCCTAGTTCTCTTGATGGCTATGGACTTTTGTTTCCCTCAAAAAAGTACACCTGCAGAAAGGCCTGAAAAAGAGACAGGGTCAAGGGATCTTGGAGGGAGAATAAACAAAGAGAAAGAGAAATACTAACCCAGGGTCTGTCAACTTTGGCAATACTGACATTTTGGTCTGGCTAATTCTTTACTGTGGGGGCTCCCCTGTGCACTGTAGGATGTTTAGCACTATCCCTGACTTCTGCCCGCTAGATGTCAGTAGCGACCTCCTCCAACCCCAGCCCCTAAACCACCACCTTCCTCTCACCCTGCCAGGGTGTGACAACCAAAATCTTCTCCACACATCACCAAATATTCCTCACAGTCAAAATCACCCCTGGTGGAGAACCACCACTTTAGACTGACCTGATGTTATCTTGAGCCTTTTTTTCCCCCAATCACAGGAGCCAATACATTCCCCTTGGTGAAACGAGTGTGCACTAAGTTTTCATCATGTGCAATTTAAGCACCTTGATTAATATTCCATCATCCTTAATTCTTTTCCTCCCCAAGCAGCTATTTCTTTTATCATAAATTCCATATACTTTTACCACATAATTAATGCAAGTGCAATCTATATACCACAGCATAGCGTGGCCAATATTTTGCTTCATTATTTTGTAATTACTTCAAAAGTCTTATTCTCCCAAGATTAAAAATGCCTCATGTGATGAACACCTCTCTGTGTATCTTATCTGCGTGTAACATTTGCAGATCTGCACACTCATTTGCTGCTCGATGTCAGAAGCACTGTTCCCCAAGTTTCATGGAAACAACTGCTCTTTCAAATACTAATAAGCTGTAAGCAATCCAAAATTAAATTTAAGAGGAAGAGAAATATCTTCATAATAATAAAACTAGAAATCATTACTAGAATCATTTTCCTCCACCTGCATTCTAAACTGGGCAGGAAATTTTCTGCCTCATAAAAAATACACTACCGAAATATCATTCCCTATTTTCCTTGAGAAACCAGAAGACGTCGTCATGTGTACTCACTGAGCTGTTCTCTACTTACTGCTCGTTCTTCAGAAGGTAATACTGGCAAGGGTAGAACAAAGGCAGAATCTTATCCAGGACATGGACCACTGTTCTCAAATGCCTCGACTGGACCAGAATTCCCAACAGTGGGATGCCTTCTGCACAGAACTTCTCAATGCTGTGGAAAAAAGAAAAAGACAGTCAGCATACAAGGGAGCCAGTTCATAAAATGATGTTCTTCCAATGAGCTGTCAGCCTACATGCTACCAGGATTATCTTAGGTCTCCAAAACATTTTTGCATACCCAACCTTCCTGCAGAAACATTAGATCACAACTCTGGAAGTACAAAGGAACTTAACAGTTCATCGTTATTTTCATTTCACAGATGGTAAAGGTGAAGTATCATGCCCAAATTCATATAATTTCCTAGTGTGGAGTCCAAATGAGAACCCAGGTTTGCAAAATTCTAGTCCAGAGCGCTTGCCACCACCCCATTTTGTTCCTCTAATGCTGCTTCTTCTAAGAGTCGAAGTGTTCTCACTGTCTGCTAGTCCCACAAGGTATTACAGCAAAGAGAAGATCCAAAAGGGAGCTCAATCTGACAGTACAAATTGGCAAAAAGTCTTCTGAAACCAGTGTGGCATAAACATTTACTTATTTTTTTACTCCAGAGAATCTATCCTCAGGAAATAATCTCTATTACAGAAAAAAAATATGTAAACATGCACTTTTGGGGAATTATTTATAATTAATTGCAAACTCTGAGACAGAAATGACTTACATAAATTTTGAGAAAATCCATTCAATGAGAATATTATTACATGGTTTTAAAATAATGCATATGATGGCCAAGGGCAACATGGAAAAATACTTCTGCTATAATAATACTGGGGAAAAAAAACATAAAATTTTATACTTCTGACTACAACTAGTAGTAAAGAAGATTTATATGGGGGGTGGGAAATACACAGGGATGATGTCACACCAAAATGCTCATTGTGTTGCAGTGGTATTAGCGAGTGGCTTTTTCTCCATTTTCCAAATTCTATAATTTAGTGATATTGCTATAATTCTAGGGGGAAAAAATCATTTCAAAAAATAAAAGTAACAATGCAAAGATTATGACATAAGGGAAACGTTTACAATATTAAAAGTGAAAAACAGGGCTGGTCCAGTAGCTCCGGTGGTTGGCAAGCCATGCTCCTAACCGAGGTTGCCAGTTCGATTCCCACATGGGCCAGTGAGCTGTGCCCTCTACAGCTAAAATTGTGAACAACAGTGCTTCCTGGAGCTGGGCTGCTGTGAGCAACTGGAGGTTGGTTGGCATGAGCTGCCGCGCGGGCTGCTGTGTGCTGCCATGAGCAGCCGGTAGCAAGCGTGAGTGGCCGGCAGCCAGCGAGAGCTGCCATGAGCTGCTGTGAGCAGCCAACCAGACCGACAATCGGTGACCGACTGCCTCAGCCGGGAGGAGCGCAAGGCTCATAATACCATCATGGGCCAGGGAGCTGTGTCCTACACAACTAGACTGAGAAACAACGGCTTTAACTGGAGTGTGTGTGTGTGTACGGAGGGGGCGCGGGGGAACATGGAAGAAGGAGGGGAAAAAAAGTGAAAAACAAAGGATATATAAAATTATACATATATTATAATTCTAAAAAAGATCAAAGGAAAAATTACACAAAAATAACCACACACAAAAAAATGTTGTATTAGGGTGGAAAAATTCTGAGTAATATTTTTGACTACTGTCCTCTGAATTATCTGTGATGTTATATTCATGTACAACTTATGTTACTGCATACTCTATCCCAAACCTGAAGAGCATTCATAAAATTGCCTTAAGCCAGTTCTAGTATATATATATACCAGATGTTCACAGTGGAGTTTTTACTCTCGAGTTCAGCCCTGAAGAGAAACCTTTATCCTCACCCTCACTCCCGTTCAGGATACAGTAATTAGTGCTAAAGAAGTATTTATCTTTAGAGAGGACCTGGAGCATGTCAGTGAATACAGAGCTGCAGGCTCAAAACGGATACAAGAAATTAGAGAAATCATGAAACAAGTTCAGAGCACTACATTCAAAGAATCCACAGACACTGTTCTAAGCATGTTTATGTATTATAACTCACTAGAGCTTCAAAAGGCCAATACTATTATTATTTCCATCTTAAAGATGAGGGACCTGAGACACAGGAAACAGTAAATGACACTAGAACTACTGGAGACAATGTAGAGTGCCTTCCGAAAGGCCTATATAACATTTCTCCTCTTCCTAGTGGATCAACTCTAGCCTTTCACTTGGCCTTCAAATGTGTCCATAACTTGGCCCTACTGACCTGGCTGATTACCGCCATTCACCAACATGAATCACGGGATTCAGTCGGGAGTGTTTCTTCCACCTCTCCTCCTACCCCCTCAGACACCTGGTGCTCCTTCCCACTCTCATTCAATCCAATACCTACTAAGCACAAGTTCGGGTGACACAAAGATAAAAAATGAGGCAGTGCCCCTCCTGGAAGGAGCACGCAGTACCCAAGGAGAGGGGGAGACAAACTGACACTACAGTACAGTGAGGGTGCTGCTCAGAATACACACACAGTGCGGGGGCGGGGCGGGGGCCCTTAGGCCGACTCTCCAACAGTGGGCACTGATCACCTGGAGAAGTGAGTGCCACCACTCTGCACCTGAGCCGAGGACGCCTGCTCTAACACTCCTCTGCAAAGCTCAGCTCCTCCATGGAGGTAACCTGCTCTAATGATGCTCCGTCCTTTAAATTCTTCCTGCGCCTACTGAGCGGTTCTCAGTCTAGGCTGTACATTAGATCACCTGGAGAACTGGCCCCGGGCCAAGGAGATCGGGATTAAAGCAATTCCCTCTTCCCTGAACTGATATTTTTAGAATCACTCCGAAAGCGACTTACACAGCAGCAGGGTTGAGAGCCACTGCTCTGTACACACACATCAACCAGCCCTGGAGTGGATCTTTGGTGCCACCAATTATTTTATGTCCACCATCTCCACTAAGCTTTCAGCAACCTGAAGGCAACTACCTAACACCTCCACGTCTCTCCTACTCGGTAGCACAAAGCTGAACACTAACGGCTGATCGGATAACTGGCATCCCACTGAAAAGATGCTTAATGTGGAACAAGTTACTGAAATCAAGATGCTGGAAAGGTGGTACAGTGGGTCTAAAACACAAGAATCAGAAAGCATAGGTCAAAGAGGTTTTTATAAAAAAAAATGGATAGGCTAGAAAAAAATAGTATATCAGAGGAAGACAATCTTAAGGAAAAAGACTTTTAACCACCTAAGAATTATTCCGTCCTTCCGTTACTTATTGCACCAGATACAGTGTTCACCTCTAAGGCTAAAGTGGTAACACAAACACAGTTCTGGGTCGTAACCTCAGAGAAGATCCCTACAGACAACTCCAATACAGTGTGATAAATACTCCAGTGGAAAAAACACAGGCAGCTATGGGCTCATGCCAGAGAGGCATGTGGCCTCATCAGGCATTTCATTCCCCTGGGCAGGTTGGCCTTCAGCTGAGGAAGTGGAGTTAGGCTGCCATCATTTTAAAATTCAGTACACGTGACCACTTACATTGATCATTAATCTGAGGAAGAAAGCATATCTACTGCTGACATGAGCATTCCACTCTGGGTGACACATATAACGCTACTCATTATGTAACAAAGTGATTCTTCTGGTAAAATCTGTCTTATATGAATTTGGGCAGCACTTCCCCTTGGTCAGCTATTCATCAGGCTTATGATTTGGCCCTGATTCCCCCTAGCCAGGTTCGATGGAGGCCTCAGACCTTGGCATGTGACAGATGAGATTCTACCATCACTGACTACAGGATTCAGCGACCCTAGAGGTTCGGCTCCAACAATGTACCTGTGGCCCAGGGCCGTCATAGCTAAGGCCAGGTAACAGCCAATGGGCATGCCTGCCTTAACAGCCTTCAGGAGAGGATGAAACGTGGGTGACTCTGTCATGTCAGGCACAGTGCTGGAGAAGGGGACAGTTGGGCGATTCTGCTGCATTCCGTAGTCGTTTTTGTGCAGTTTCAACCTCAAGATCAAGTTCCAGGCCCACTGGTTAAATGAGGTCTCAGGTGTCTCTCCGTATCGAACAATACTGGCCAAATATGAAACCTAAGACAATTATTTATTTTAAACCACATTAGTCACATACACATTAAGTCAGCAGGCTCACCCGTCCATCTCCTTTTGTGATCAACAATGCCCTCAAAAGTGAGAACACGTTACTCAGTGGCACTCGGTGTTTGTGACACTAAGTTAAAAAGTCATTTCTCACACTGACTACTTCAGCTTACTTGCTAGTCAAGCTGAGTCAGCTCAACCAAGAGTCATAATATAAAAGTTGCTACACAACAATGGTGTGCTGGTAAATAAATTTAATAACTAACTGGAGTGCAGGGAGCTCATTTATAATGTTTGCCAATTTTGGTGGCACAAAAAACTCCCACCATGGTCAAGTTCAACCTACTAACAGGCTAACAACACGGCTGCAAAGTTTCTGACATTTTCCTGGGCCAGTGTTAAGCCAGCGCCAGCACACCACTGTAGCTCAACTCTAATTCCACAATATTAAAATGGTCACATGTAGGCTGCTTCTTAAAGAAAAATCTTTATCCAACCATAGAACTGAATTTCAATATATTAAATTGCCAGAAATGTTATTAGGAAACCTGAGGGTAAACACTGTAACTTTATCCACCCAAGCCATTTATAATAAAGACATACGTCCTCAATATGCAAGAGAAGGCAATACCTGCTTCATACTTTCAGAAAGAAGCCCAGCATATGGCTTCTGTGAAAGGTATTTCTGGTATGCTTCGAGAATCATTAAAGCCACTTCAGCATGGACTGCTTGATCCAGATGAAGGGTATCCTATTAAAGAGAAAAATAACCACAAAGATGCCATCTTGAGATATATGTATATCTGAACCAAAAGACTAGGCAGAATAGTAAAAAGAGATCTTGGATACAGAAGCTAAATTTTCCAAAAATCACATCCCCTAACAATGAAGTTTTAAAATGACAATAAGAAAAGAAACTGGCCGGCCCGGTGGCTCAGGCGGTTAGAGCTCCATTCTCCTAACTCTGAAGGCTGCCAGTTCGATTCCCACATGGGCCTGTGGGCTCTCAACCACAAGGTTGCCAGTTCAATTGCTCGAGTCCCGCAAGGGATGGTGGGCTCTGCCCCCTGCAACTAAGATTGAACACGGCACCTTGAGTTGAGATGTTGCTGAGCTCCCGGATGGCTCAGTTGGTTGGAGCGCGTCCTCTCAACCACAAGGTTGCCAGTTCAATTCCTCGACTCCCGCAAGGGATGGTGAGCTGTGCCCCCTGCAACTAGCAATGGCAACTGCACCTGGAGCTGAGCTGCGCCCTCCACAACTAAGACTGAAAGGACAACAACTTGACTTGGAAAAAAGTCCTGGAAATACACATTGTTCCCCAATAAAGTCCTGTTCCCCTTCCCCAATAAAATCTTTAAAAAAAAAAAAAACTGATAACTTAAAGAACCATTTCACTGCACCTAGATAGGTATAGACCTGAGTCATCCCAGACCCAAGCCATAAAATGTATCCTTGAAGGTAACCCCCTTCCCCACTCTAGAATCTCTTCAAGACTTTGGGTTATAAGTTTAAGGACACTGCCACAAAAGAGGAAGATGTTTAATTATTATAAAACAGGAAGATACTTAATATTTAAGTCTATAGTCCCTTTCTTGTTCTACCATCATTGAAAACATAAAAAAATGTTTTCATTTACCTCAACAACACAGGTAAAAATATTCCTTCAGGAACCTGAAGTGCTGTCAAATTTCCTACCCAGTCTTCCTCTGAAGAAGTGCATTCCTATCCGTCTCATAGAAGATAACTTTTCTAACTTTAACAAAGGAGCAAGGAGACTCCCACAGCGGAGTCTTCATGCAGCTCTCTGGGAGAGAGGCGCCTGGGGTTCTGTTCACAAGCAGAGACTGTGAAGGTGGAGAACAGCTCCTGTAGCACTCACCCACCAGCATGTGAGAGAGAGAAGTCCCACATGGTCAGGGACACCCTGGGGGAAAAGCTCCCTGGCTTCAGTTTCCTTCTCTGTACAGGGGCCATGGCCATGCAAACCACACACGATGGCTGCCTGGCCGCAATGACTTGCTCAGAACAAAAGCTGGCACACAGTTGAAGAGGACTGAGTTCTCTCTCATTTTCCCTTTAAAATCTTTAAATATTTTGATCAAGGAGCCAACTAAAGCCTAGGGTAAAGAGGCAGGAATGGTTTAACAGTCAAAATCACTTGACCTGACATCTTTAGAGACATGACAGGTAGCAAGCCCTTAATAATAATAAACTATTAAAGAAACTATCACCACTCAGTACTTCACATGTGCCAAAAACTTCACATGTGTCTTAACTTGTTGAATCCTTACAACAACCCTATGAAGCAAGCTCATTAATACTGATGCTTACAGATGAGCAACTGAGGCCCAGAGAGTTCAGGAAGCTTGCTCAGAGTCACACAGCCAGCAGGTGACAGAGCTGGGATCCGAACCCAGGCAGGCTGGCTCAGAGCTCAGGCTCTTAACCAATGCACAGTGCTTCAGAAGACAAATCTGGCAATGACATGCAAGACAAAACCCAGAAGAAGGACCAGAAGCAGGAGAGGCAATTAAGAGGAACTGCAGTAAAGAGCCAGAGATAAAACAACAGATCTATAAAGAAATCATCTATAAAGAAAAAGTGAAGAACTCTGAGTGTGGAACAATTTACCTTCCTTTAGAAGATGCTCACTCTGCAAAACAGAATTAAAGAGAAGATCCGAAACTCTGACACAGCTAAAAGAATTTGCAGACTTTGCAAATGATACTCAAAAATGTTGATGTTTTGAGAAAACGTTCTTTGAAACTGACGGATGTAGAACCACCAGTCTCTAGGGAATGGTTTTAACACATACCTGTTCACCAAATCCCCAATTCAGTCCTTCTAGAATAACACAGGCCAATTTGTTCTTCACCATTGTCAGGTTATAATTCAACAGCCAATCCCGAATCACAGCTATCTCAGAGGCAGAAGGTCGCCAAAGATACAAAGGCAATTCTTTAAACAGGTATAAAGAGACCTTATTAAAAAGAAAATGATAATAATTAAAATCAAAACTTAGGGACAACCCTATATTACTACAATATTACATTATTAAACTGCTTGCAAAACTTTTTCTCCAAAAAAAGGTGGAGTTTTGTTTGATTTTTAGACAAATGAAATGGACAACCAAATCAAATGAATACTGAAACTAATGATACACCAAAAGCACATTTTGCAATACTTTATAAAGGTCAATCTTTTTTCAACATGTACATTGGTATACTTCTGTTTAGGAAAACCACCATACTAAGATCCAAATTTAAAGTCATGACAAATCAGGGGGAGGTAATTCATTTTACAAAAAGAGCACTTTAAATAATTATTTCTTCTATGGTATTTAAAAAGATATTTCTATTAACTTCAAAACACTCTAGGGAGGAGGAGCAAGGAGTGGATGGAGATCAAAATGAAACAAGATCAACCATGAGCTGGTAATTGTTGAAACTGGATGTCAGATACACAGCAATTGACCATATTTCTCTACTTTTCTATCTATATGATTCTATAATAAATTTAAAATCCTGTTCACAAGAATTCTATAGTGCCACTTTTTAAATAACATATCCATGTATGCAAATTAAGATAACACAGTTTGCTTTAAGGGAGACTGATCAGAAGAGCTATTCATTTATAATCTCTAGAGAAGTACTATGGAATGGAAATACAATGCAAGTCACAAAAGTAATTTTAATTTTTGTAATAGTCACATATTTTAAAAGTCAAAAGAAACAAGTAAAATTAATTTAATAATATATTTTAATTCAATATGTCCAAAATATTATTTCAACATGTAACCATTAGAAAAATTATTGGTATGTTACATTTTTTGTTCACACTAAGTCTTCAAAACCCAATGAGTATTTTATACTTATAATGATTCTCAATTTGGGCTCGCTACATTGCAGGGGCTCTACAGTTACATGTATTGGACAACACAGGTCTAGAACATACATACCAGCATTTTTCAGGTTCCTACATGGGACACAAAACAAAATTTGAAAGAACAGTAGAAAGAATGAATTTTAAAGAGATCTTTCCTTTTCTTTGTGTGTGTATATTTGTATGTATATTTAGTTAAGTTTTCATGAGGATTTATTAATAAAAGTCTTGAATATTCTGAATAAAATAGTAAAATAGTTATATTTAAATTAAAAAAAAATCCTACTTTATCTGGTATCTGACAGAAAGAGCAAAATGATGGTACTAAATCAATGAGTATAGTAATGAGATCTGGAGAGAAAAGTACCTACCCCAACTACATAAAATAATGGTATAGCATGTATCTGCCCACCAAGAATGAAAGGAGGCTTTCAGGAAAGACCCCATGTACATTAAAAGGCTAACAAGGGAATATTACCAACAACTCTGTGCCAATAAATTCAACTAGTTAGGAAAAATTCCTTTGGGCCAGCCCGGTGGCTCAGGCGGTTAGAGCTCCATTCTCCTAACTCCGAAGGTTGCCGGTTTGATTCCCACATGGGCCAGTGGGCTCTCAACCACAAGGTTGCCAGGTCGATTCCTCGACTCCCGCAAGGGATGGTGGGCTGTGCTCCCTGCAACTAGAAAAATGGCAACTGGACGTGAAGCTGAGCTGCACCCTCCACAACTAAGACTGAAAGGACAACAATTTGAAGCTGAACGGCACCCTCCACAACTAAGATTGAAAGGACAACAACTTGACTTGGAAAAAAAGGCCTGGAAGTACACACTGTTCCCCAATAAAGTCCGGTTCCCCTTCCCCAATAAAATCTTTAAAAAAAAATTCCTTTAAAGATCTAAATTACCAAAACTGACTCAGGAAAAATAAAAATCTGAAGAGTTTTCTATTTAAAAATTTCAAGACTATCCACAAAGAAAACTCTAGACCTAGATGATTTCACTGGTAAACTCTATAAAACATTAAAGAAAGAATGCATAACAATCGTACAAAAACTCTTATAAAAAATAGAAAAGAGAATATTTCCTAACTCATGGTATATAGTAAATATAACCTTAAAATCAACAAAGACAAAGACACAAGAAAATAAAATTATAGATTAATATCCCTCATGAATATGCATATGTAAAAATCCTCAACAAACATTATTGTCACACTGAATCTAGCAATACACACACACACACAAAAAAAACTATACACCATGATTACATGGTCTTTATTCCAGGAAATAATGATGGTTCAACATTTGAAGACCAATGTAATTTACCACAACAAAAACAGATAAAAATCATAAGATCATTTCAATCGAATGCAGGAAAAGCAACTGAACAACCATTCATGAAAAAACTCAGCAAACTGGAAAAGGAAACTTTCTCAGCCTAATACAGAGCATCAATGAAAAACCTATAGCTAACATTATACTTAATGGTGAACTTTCAAGCCTTTTCCACTATGATAGGGAACAAGGCAAGGATGTCCACGCTCACTACATCAATTCAATATTATAATAAAGAACACAGTCAATGCAATAAGACAACAAAAACAAATTAAAGGTCTAACACTTGGAAAAAAGAATCCTAATAAGAACTCTCAACAAAACAGAATATAAAAAAAAAAGTACCCTGTAATTTTCCAAGTGACTATAAGATGCAAGGGCCCTTTGTAAATATAGAGCCACAGAAAAATACTATCACTTTAAACATTCCTCTTAAAAGTTATGACACATGACTATCTGCCATTAGAAAAACACACTACAGCCTTATTACATACAATGAGGAAAATCTTCATTAAATGTATGGTTTTTTTCACATGGTACATCCATACAACGGGATACTATTTGGTCATAAAAAAGAATGAAGTACATGCTACATACAATATGGATGAACCTGAAAAACATGCTAATGAAAGAAGCCAGTCACAAAGGACCACATATTGCATGCTTCCATTTACATGAAATGTGCAGAATAGTCAAATCTATAAAGACAGAAAGTAGGTTAGCGGTTGCTTAGGGCGAGCCGGGAGGGCAGGACAGAGTGTGATGACTAAAGGGTATGTGGTCTCTTTCTGAGATGATAAAAATGTTCTAAAATTGATGATGGTGATGGTTGTACATATCTGCGAATGTACTAAAAAATCATTGACTTGTACACTCTAAATAGATAATTGTATGATATATGAATTATATCTCAATAAAGCTATTACTAAAAACTACATAAAGATTACAAAAGTGATAGTGACAAATGACGGAAGTAATCTATATCCGTCTTGCTCGACTTAAATTACTGCTTTTAATTTTGCTTTTGACTGATTTAAAAGTGCCTTGTTTCTTAATCAACGTTGTTTCTTCCAAGTATAAAATATAAGAATTATGAAAGCCAAACAAAATTAGGAAATAAAAACGGTTAATAAATGGTAGGCTTTGTAGTGAATTATTTAAAGGAAAAACCTGTTATTGGAGGAGGCAGAAAGGTCACTTGGAGGAGATTAAAGAACAGCAATCACAGCTTTTTATAAGTACCAGCTAATCCCAAGTAGGCACAGTGAATGGCACAGAGCCTGGGACACAATAAATGTTCTCTTCATCCTGTTGTGCCGATGACTCACTCACTCCCAACATCCTTGTTTTTTTTCCTATTGCTCCATTACTCCGGGATTTAAATGGAAAAAAAGGCAAAACAAACAAACAAATAAACAAAATCAGTGCTCTTACCATTCCAACCTGGTCAATGGTGTCTTGAACTCTATCCAAAAGGACAGAAATTATCTCGGGGTGAACAGCTGTGATGGCCCCTAAAAGCTCTCGACCAACCTTTGAAAAAGTCTCTCTCGTGGACAGGGTGACATAAGATACCTAAAAGTGGGAGACAGTGGCGAGAGAGCACTTTTAATACCAATTACCAGTCAAAATTCATTTCCATAATTTATTTAGGACGTTTTCAAGTAAAGCAGAAAGAATCTCACATTGAGTCTCAGTTCACACCGGGTTCAGAAAGATGTCAGAACTTCAGAGAACAAAGTGTCTACCCTGAGGCTGGAAGGTGGGAGGAGAAGGAACCGAAGGGAAAGGCAACTACTATGTAACAATGACTTCAAGTGCTAGATTCGGAGAGTACATCCCAAGGTAGCAATAAAATAATCCCTTCTGTGTCAAAACTTTCCTAATTTGAGAAAATCACTAAAATGATGAGAATCAGGATGCATTTCATGGAAATACCTGTTTACTCCTACAAAATAAGATCCCCAACTACGAGAGCATCTAAAATATCAGCGTTTACCAGCTCCTCTTGAACAATGTCTTCCAAGCTACAGGCTACAATCCATTGATGCCAATGCCCAGCATTTTTTAATACAATGGAATAGAACAGAAAAATAACAGTAAAGTAAAATAGAATAGAAAATGTGAGTGCGTCCCGTAAGATTAAGTATTGCTTCAATTCACGCATGTGCTTACACATGTACACACACAGTATCAGAAGGTAACACAGAATGTAATTTTTACTATGAATACTGGTCAGAATACTTGAAACAGTATTCAAGAGCATAAATATTACTTTAGCAATGGATCCGGAGAATGCCAAGATCCATCGTAAAAGAAATGCAGTTTTATCTATGTGAAAATATACCTTCTTTCCCCCTCAATTTTTTCACACCATGAAGACAGTCTGAAATTCCAGATCCATCCAGGCTTTAACCTCATGCATGGTTACAAAGTAGAAGTATCAGAACAGCTTCATAGAGTATTTGATCATGGAAAAGAACTCATCCAGTTCTGTCGTGCTCAAACTGGAGTACTGGGTAAAGGATAATAAGCTCTGAGAATCTTCTTCAAACATAATTTTACCTGAGTTTACTTGACTATTTGGGAGGAAACATTTTTTATGAAGACAAATAGATAAATGACAGCCTAAATTGAAAATGGGCATGTTTTTTTTGTAATATACACAAAACTAAAATGAATGTTTTGGCAACCATTTTGGGTTATGTCCCTAGACACCCACGGGTCCAAAATGTACTCTCCTCCACTGCTAAGGGACGGCTCAGCGGAAAAGGATCTCATCCCAGCCTGTCATTTTAGAGATGAGGAGACTGAGGCCCAGAGTGCGAAGGCATCTTTTCTGATGTGAGATGGGCAATTAATAGCAGATTTAAAACAAACCCAGGCCTTCTAACTCTAGATTCAGTATTCTTTCCTGATGGAAAGAATATTCCATCCTGATGGAAAGAATACTGTTTCATTTAAACATTTCACATGACTGGCAGGGTCGGAGGGGGAAGGCGGAGACAAGAACAGACAGTATAAAAACTGAGTGTCAGGCTGTGCCAGACTGTCTATTTCTTACCAAAACTCAGGTATCAAATGTGAAGAGATAGGAGGGGGAAATGGAATGGGTATGATTCGTATTTTCAATACTCCTTATAGCGAAATCATGTTCCTCTCATTCTCTCTCTCCTCCCGTGCGTGGAGTCACGTTTTTTTTAAAAAAAGCAGTCCCCAAAGAATCGATAGGTGGACAATCCAAAAAAAAATGTTTAGCTGACTTCTAAAACTTCATATTCTAACCTCATATATCTCCAGAACAATAATTTTTATGAAGGCTTCATCCACATCGGTTCTCCTGGCCTGAGCCATCTGAGCAAATGTCGTCAGAAGGCAAATCTCTTCCGAGCTATTCATGGAGGAAAGGCACTTCGCAAAGTTCACAAAATGTTCGGGATCTGTAAGAAAATTAAAATGGGGAAAGAATAAATATACATCACTTTACTCTTCCAGAGAAAAAGACGATATAAAATTAAAAGACATTTAGACAGTGTTCCTGGGTCTTTCCCGTGTATGCAGGAGATACGCATTATTAAACTTTAACTTCTTTCCTGCTAAAAGAAAAAAGAAAAAAAAAAAGACTCTTTCTGTGTTCCAGAATGGATTTCTACAAGCATCAGGAAGAAGGCTGGGGCAGATAAAACTGCAGCTCTAAATATAATGTAGCCTCAGAGGCGACATTTAACATCTCCAAGCCACAGTTTCCTCATCTGTCTCAAAAGGATATTTAAGATTAAATGACATGTCATTGGTGAAGTGCTTTGTCAACTGCAAAGCACTACTACTGTCACTGGGGAGACATCTTCCAAGGCACACTTGAAGCTACTTGGCAATTGTCAGGCACATGAGTGACAACCTATTGACGAAAACTGGTAAGACTGGCAAACTATCAGCACAAACACGGCATTTCGAACAAGAGACAGTTGACTATAAAATTTAGGGCAAAAATTTAATTATAACCATGAATGAAATACTGATGAATGGGACACACAGGATATATGTTTTGCCAGTTTCTCAGAGGATACCATATGACATTTTGTTACTAGGGGACAGTACTGACAAACAGCTTTGCAACACGTGCCAGAAAACTAAATACTGCAAAGGCAAGTTGTATGGAGGGAGAAAAAGAAAGTCTGTTTAGAAAATATATTTTCTCATGGAACTTTTCACAGCAAGAAGGCAACAAGCCAACAATTCTTTTCCTGTGTGTATGAACTTGAGAAATCAAAGGCAGTGAAGCAAATTTCCTGTATTGTCAGAATAACTCTATGGGGCACTGACCAAGCCAACTTTCATTTCCCATCCCCAGACTGTGTTTATAATAGGAATGACTATCCAAAGGATAACAAAAATTGGAATTATCATTCTAATAAGTCAAAAACCACAAATGTGTTTTATCGAATTTCAAAACGATTCCACGAGTATCCAGAGTAAAACCATCCTCTCTTAGTCCTTCTAAAAGTAAAGAGAAGAAAGCACTGACGACAACAGACATGCAGGTAAGCAAAGATGGACGCTGCCTGGTTCGGCACGGCTGTACCTTGAAGATGCTTCTTGCACTCAGCGGGCGGGAGGGCAGTGCAGAGCTTCCCCAGATCCCCGCTCTCCGCCTGGTGCATGAGGTAGAAGAGCTTCCAGAGCATCTGGACCGACAGCGTCCCAAAGGGCATTTCCGACATAAACAGCCAAATGCCAAGTCTGCGTGATTTAAAAAAGCAGGAATCATTTTACGTCCGTCAACTTCACCACATTAAGAAAGCAGACAAACTTCAGCTCTAACAGGAAAGAAAAACAATTCTTAAATCCCACTACAGCAATTTTTCTAACACGCTTCAGGCATAAACACCTTGAGGATGGATAACGACAAGAGGAATGCGCATACAGCCCTGGGTCTGTGCCAGGTACTGTTCTAATCACCACGCCATGTATATGGCATCTCATCCCAGCCTCACGAAAACCAAGGCCAGTACGATTATCGATATTACCCCCAGTTCATATGTGAGGCTAAGGCACAGAGGGTGGTAGTAAGAGGCAGAGCTGGTTTTTGAACCAAAGAGCCTTTTATGACATGGGTGGCAGAGAGGCTGCATGGCTGTGGGTGTAAGGGCCTGCGCCCGCATACAGCTGCACAAATAGGAGGTGGGAGGGGACTTGAACGCCCTCCAGGGACTCCTCAGTCATCACCGAGTGAAATTCAAGCTCCTCAGCCCTGCGTTCAAAGGCCTCCATAATCTAGCTCAGACCCGTGTGACCAACCAGAGCCCTCTGTGCATTCAGAACGAGGCCAGTCCTGGACAAGCCTGGACAGAACCGCCGACCTCCAAGCCCCGTCACTCCACTTGTGAAGCCCTCCTCCGACTGCCTCCTCAGCACTATTATAGAATCCCACCCACGCCCGACTCGGGCATTATCATTCTTATATCAGTGGTTCTCACACAGCAATAGGCCGCAGAAAAATCACCTGCAGACTTCGTAGGAAATGCAGGTTCTTACACTCTGAAAGCCTGCCTACCAAGATCCTGGTTTTGTAGGTCACAGCTGGGGCCCAAGGATGTGCACTTTTTACAGTCACCCAAGGCAACTCAGGCCCAAGTGGTCCTCAAACCACACAATGAGAAACACCTCAGGGTACTGTGATTTATGTACACATGCTAACCACAACAATTTGAGAGCAGAAACCAGGTTCTGTTCACCTTTGTATAGTGCAGTATGTAACCCAGAGTCCCATATATTAATTATCCGGTATTTAAACCAGTATCTCGAAAACCGTCAACACTCAAATGCGGGTTAAATTTTTATGCTATGTGAATTTATCTCAAAAAAACCTAAATAAAACAGGGAGGCATGCAAAAATTGTTGCTATATTTCAGGCAAAACTACAAATTGGCCAATTACAAATAAATAAAGCTTATTAAGAGAAAAAGACAAAGAAGTAGTGCTTGCCTAACCCATGTCTATGAGCCATCAGGCCACTTACGGTCCGAACCACCAGCTAAACTCCTAAGCAAAAGTTGAAGAAACTTCTCTAAGTTTAGGTGAGCCAGGCTTCTATCTTAATAAATAATTATTGTAACATCTCACATGTGGCCTGACACTCTGGTATAACGGATCCCAAAACAATCAGGGAAAATTGTAGAGGTCTTAAAAGTAATGTCGCAAGCAAGTGTTTCTGTTGGGCTATGAAATTCCCTATATGGCAGACACGCAGTAAGAATGGCTTAGGTTTCTGCTATCTCTCATTTGGTTTTGGTTTGTTTTCTTTTAGGTTGGGAGGATAGTTACTGTCAGAAATTTCCATTGGAGTGCCAAATAAATTTAAATTTCATGGCCTGAAATACATAACTTCTCATATAATTTCTTCCCTAAAATAAATTTCCTAAAATAAATTATATTCAAGAACAATAGTTCTCAATATTTTAAAGTTTAAAACAGTTATTATCTTTGTTAATTACAAATATGTTGTTACAGGATGGTTCACAGCTCAGAATACAAAAGACAGTAAGTAACCAAGGTGAGAGCTTTGCCTCCGCTAAAAAGCACAAAAACCAGTGACAGGAGCTGGGAGCTGGGAGACTCTTCCCCAGGAGCAGGCCAGCTTCAGGGGGTGGGTGCTCCTGCACTGACCCCCGGGCAGGATCCTGAACAGGGTTTAGTGCACCTCGTAAGACTTCCAAATTTATGGACAGTATAGAATGTGTAACAAATGTCATCTAAAGATAAATTCCTAAGCCCAAGTTCTATTTGTCTTAGATCCATGCCTTTGGAGTACTTAACACGTTGTATACGGCAGGGTTTAAATCCCTCGTGAAGATTCTCGTGATCCATACGCAACGTGTTAAAAGTGGTTAAGACCTAGTCAAGGAGTCCTCATCTCGCATTAAGGAAGCAGTTATTCTGCTCTGTCTGAAACCACAAAAGAATCACCATTTACATGTGAAAAGTCCTTTATGGTTTAAAAAGTATTTCCACATATTACCACATTTGATCCTTGTAACACATTCAGAGGTCAATGAATAGCTAGTATCACGCTCATCATTTCCACTTTATAAATGAAGAAAGTGGGGCCACAAATATTAGGTGACTTGCCCAAGGTAACAGTACATGGCAGACCAAGACCCCAAGCCACTGCACGACATACAATCGATAAGGGGCTAAGGCTAAGAGGCAAAGGCGTACAGAAAGCTCAGACGGGAAAGGTGAGGGACAGCTGTCAGTTCATGAGTGGAGCTGAGTGGGGTAGGAGGCGGGCCCTCATCTCCTAGCAGAGGGTACATGCTTCGGCAGAACCCGCTCCTACACTTGAACAGAAGCTCGGAGTGCAGGGCGCGCTGCTGGGCCCGCCTCTGCCGCAGATGTAACCTAGGCGTAGGAAGCAGCAAAGCGCATGACCAGAATACAGCATTTGTGTAGCCAAGACGGGGGACCAAGACCCATGACCGTCCTGGCCCTGGAAACCCTCGCAGTAGCACAACTTGAACAATCCAGTCAGCAAATCATTTGTACCGTGCACTGAGCACCTATTCTGCCTCACTGGAGGCACCAGAGATGGGTATGAAACAGAATTCATCCTCTGCTCAAGGCTACCCCCAAAAGTTCAGGGGTGACAAAACTGAGATATCAGAATCCAGCTGTTTAAAGATTAAAAGAAACCTGAAAGAATCATTTCAGTCAACACTACAGTTAAGGAAACTAAAAGCCCATGAATTTGCCAAAGATAAGGAATAGATGAAATACACGAAGACATTATACAAGAGCTCTTCTTCAGTCAATACTGTCACGTCAATCTTTCTCACTAGCCAGAGAGCCATTTCTCAACAATTATCATCATACCGCTTACCTTTTGGCTTTCAGCACATGTAGGACAGCTCTCAAAAACAGCTCATCAAACTCAACCTGTAGTTTCTCCACGGAGTAGGGCTCCAGGGCCAAGGCCAAGCCTCGGTTGTGGCTCACATACTGTGCCCAGTGGTCACTCACATAACCAAGGGTCATCCTGAGCGTGAGGAAACACAACACAGCACTCTTCATTAACGAGCTCAGTATCGGCAGCTCTGTATTGTATTTGAAGCACGAATTTATTCAACACATAGTTATTAAACACCTACTATCTTCTAGGTTCTGAAGGAAACTCATTGGAGCGGAGGGAACCCTACCTACCCTCATGGAGCTTACTTACATTTAGTGGAGGGCAAACAGACAATAAAGAAAATAAAGTAAAATATATAATCTGTCATGTGGCTGTATGTGACATTGAGAAAAGTAAGTAGAAGAGGGGAATAACGTTTTTCTGGAGGGGGATGGGTTGGGAGCAGGGAAAGTCCTCGCTGAAGAGGTACATGTGCGTAAAGACGGGAAGAAGTCACAGGGGTATCTAAGTGAAGATCATCCTGGTGGAAGAAACACCAGTGTGAAAGCTCCAAGGTGTGTTCGGCATGTTGGAAAAGCAGCAAGGCAGCTCGTGTGCTAAAGCCAAATGCGTGAGAGGGAGACTGGCTGGAGAGGAAATGAGAAAAGTACCAGGAAACCAGACCATAAAGGGCCCTGGAGGCCACTAATGGACTTTGGCCTTTACTCTGCATGCGACTGGGGGCGGAGCGACATGAGCTGACTCACCACTCACAGTGAACACTGGCTGTTGTGAGAATAAGCTGGGAGAGGAGTAAAGGGCGAACAAGGGCAAAAGCAGGAAGATAAGTAAGGAGGCTACCGTGATACTCAGAGAAAAATAACTGAGAACGAACTAGGGTGGTCGCAGTGAAGATGGTGAGAAGCTGGGTTCTGGAAACAGCATGTTTCACTGATTCAAAAGGACACACATCTTTCACACTTTAATCTCTGCAACTGGAACAGATGTTAAAATTGATGGCATGCTGTAATGTGGCAGCATTTCTTCTTTCTTAGTGGCACATAACATACATCTTCAGATTGGTAGTACCTGAGTTTTGATAAAAGATGGTGTTTTGAAGGTAAAGAGGGGAGGTCGGTGGCTCAGTTGGTTAGAGCATGAGCTCTGGGCAACAGGGCTGCCAGTTCGATTCCCACATGGGCCAGAGAGCTGTGCCCCCTGCAACTAGAATGTAGACAACGAGCTGCCACTGAGCTCCCGGGCGGCTGGATGGCTCAGTTGGTTGGAGTGCGTGCTCTAAACCACAAGGTTGCCTGTTCGACTCCTGCAAGGGAGGGTGGGCTGCGCCCCCTGCAACTAAGACTGAACGACGGCGACTGGACTTGGAGCTGAGCTGCGCCCTCCACAACTAGACTGAAGGACAACGACTTGGAGCTGATGGGTCCTGGGAAAAACACACTGTTCCCCAATAAAGTCCTGTTCTCCTTCCCCAATTAGATATTTTTAAAAAAAGAAGAAGGTAGAGAGATGATAGAATTAGCTATTAGATGGGATGTGGGGTTTTAAAAAAGAAAAGTCAGGGATGACAGCAGATGTTTTGGACTGAGCAACCAGAAGAATAAAAGTTGCCACTTAGTGAAATTGGGAAGACTGTGTAAGGAGCAGGTTGGGAGGTGAAAAGAGTGAGTTCGCTTTGGGAATATTAAATTTCGATGTTCACGAGTCATCCAAGTGGAGGTGCTAAGTTGGCAGCTAGATATACAAGCTTATGAGACAGGTATGGGCTGGAAATATAAATCTGAGAATTGCAACAGTGCTCATATGATATTTAAAGACATGAGAATAGACGACATCCCAAGAAGCAATTTTGGATAAAGAGAGGAGATCTAGGGACTGAGCCCTGAAGCCTTCTAACATTAAGAAGTTTGGGAGGTGAGCATGAAATGACCAAGGAAGCAGAAAAATGAACCACCAGTCAAATGGAGGAGAAACCAGGAGACTGTGGTCTCCTGGAAACCAAGCAAAGAAAATGTTTTAAGGAGAAAGTAATCAATCACGAGAAAGGCTGCTGTGTGAACTATGTGAGAAACACAAAACAGGATGCAGACTTAGAATTGGCCATGGGATTAGCAGCACAAAGTTCATTAGTAACCTTCATTCTTCAGAGATGTTTGGGTAATGTTGGGGGGAAAGCCTGATTGTGGAGAGTTCTAGCGAGAATGGAGGGAAAACACTGGAAGCAACAGCTGACCTGAGGAGAGGGACCTTGTGGAAAACTGTCCTACAACTGGAAGCTATGAGAAGAATCTGTGATAAAGAAAAGTAAGCAGATGGAAAACAAAGAAAGAATAATCATAATATACCACAATAACTAGCTGCAAATATTTACATAGAAATAACAAGGTAAAGAGTGAATATTGATCTTAAAACAATAATAACAATGTCTTTCCTACAGAGTTATTATAAGAATAAAATGAGAAGGCATAGTGCTGGCACATATAAGCACTTAATCCACACAAACACCATGCGTGCCAGCCCAAGGAGCGATTTTACCTTACTTACCTAGCAGAATCAGAAAATGAATATCGGGACTTCTGATAATAAATAGAGGCTTTTAGCTCTTAAAAAATTACTCTCCAAGTCACCAACCCTCCATCTCATTTCCATTACGCTCTACTGAAGGCCTTCTCTAGACCTTGAAAGTGACCCCCCGCCTTTCAGGGCATACTATAATCATTTACCTGGCGTTGTAAAGCTGATGGATACAAATCTAAAGTAAATTAATTAAAATCAACTTTATTTTAGAAAAAAAAATGGGGAGAACTTTTATATTTTTTTGGAGGGAAGAGAGGTTGGAAGAAATAATAATGTATTTATATACTGTAGGGAATAACCTAGCAAGATAAAAAATAAAAAAAAACTTGATGAAGCAAAGAGGATATAAAATTAATTTGATGAAAAGCAGTCTCAAAAATTTATATTTAATAATAAAAGCATAAAGCCATTTTTCACTCAAATAAATGATAACGCTTTCCCAATTTCAATACAGTAGTCGTTGATGAAATCTTTGCAACTTTCCTTAAAAGGCATCTAACAGAAACTGGAAAAAGAATGAGAGAAAAAAACAGGGAAATAATGACACAAAATAGCTATTGCTGATTTCCCATAGCTATGTGACAATCCCTAGGAACAAGCTAGGAGGTAGAAGAAAAGAGAGAGTGAAGGAAGTGGGGAGAGGCTGCATTTTCCTTGACCAAGTTCAGTTTGTCTGGCTAAGTTCAACCCAGCAGCTGCTCTGAGGATCTTGATTCCAGGACCAATTATCTAGCAAACCAGTTAAATTTGAGATAATTAAATATTCTGACTGGAAGCATTTACAGAATTCCCATCAGGTAACTGACGAAAAAAAAAATTCTTACTTTTATGATAAAGAAGACCAGAAGTATACACCTCAATGCCCATCATCCCAATTATGCAGTAACTGTGTCTGACCAGGGTGAAAGCAAATAGAAACGATGCACCAACAGCAGTATTACCTGATCATATAACCAATTCGCTTCACAAACTGCCTATAGCGTGCTCTATTAAAGGTTTCTAACCCCACAGCCAGAAGTTCCACTAATGAGTTAGCAAAGGCAAAAATTTTCATCATCTCTTGAGGTCTTGTTGTTTCAGGTAAATAATCACCTGGAAGTTAAAATCAGAGAAAAGGAAAAAA
The DNA here is from genome assembly GCF_036562045.2 of Rhinolophus sinicus. Lineage (NCBI taxonomy): Eukaryota > Metazoa > Chordata > Mammalia > Chiroptera > Rhinolophidae > Rhinolophus > Rhinolophus sinicus. The sequence goes on along the minus strand of NC_133758.1, from coordinate 22,307,901 downwards.
TTATAATTACTAAGGAAAAACAACAAAGGATACAGTAGAGATCCCTCAATGAAGAAACAAAGCCAAGATGGAGAAGAATTAACAATCCCCTCTGGCTCCTATGTCAATGTGAATTGGGAAACCTGAGACAAAGTACAAAATTAAAAGTTCATTCAAGCTGGGCCATGTGCTAGCTAGTCACCCTTTTTGCACCGAAGCACTAAGTAGGAAATCACAAGCACAAGAGAAAGGAAGGAAGCCTCATCAAAGTGTGATGCAGTTAGCTCTGGAGGTTATGGCCAGGCAAAGGGGAACCTGAACCAGGAGCCCACACAAGGTGTAAGACTTGATGCTGAGTTCCTGTATTTGAGCTTGCCACTAACGCGTTTTACATATGACAAAAGATACTAAGTCTACCTTTTGCCTTAAACCCAAGAAGATGTTGAAAGAGTTCATGAAATGGGAACTGTGATAAAAGGATAACCAAGTCATCTTCATTAAGGAGAATCCAACTGGTCTCAGGGTCTTCATCCTAAAGAGAAAGATGCGAAAGCACGTCAGCTGATTTGATCACATCACAAATTGGACTAGTTACAGGAGCCAAATTATCACAGGTCTCACTCATACATATGTGGTGTTCTCGTGAGTCTTCCAGGACTTGAACATTTAAGACCCAGGACAGAGGTTTACAATACCAGTTCCAGAGACGGGCTGCAAATCCCCTGAAACTGCGATTACAGTTTTACGTGTACCTAGGTCATGTCCGTTCTTCAATGGCTAAAACCGGTCTTACTAAATTTCCATCCCAAAGATGTTTTAAAAAATTCCTCTAGAGTGGGGATCTTATTATAAAGCTCAATGCTTTGACAACATCAGTGAAAGCATCATTACTAGAGTCCAAGTTATTTTAGCTACAAGTCTCTGGCTCTCAAACCCAGGTCTACTGCTGTACTCAACAGATTTATCTAGAAGCAATTAGCATTTGCTTCGGATGACTGACGTTCTGTCACCAATCAGTGCTGTTAAAAGCAGAATAAAAACAACAGTCGTCATACACGGGGATTAGACAGGGGGACCTTTGGGGGGTTTCGTTTGCTACACAGCACTAAAGTCTCCTCAAAAACCAAGGTGACATCACAGCCTAAGATATCCTACATTCAAAAGAAAATGCAGTCATTATTACTAATGAAATTGTATAGATCAATACCCTGATACTCAGAAAAGTTAAGACCGAGGTCTCCCAGGTGAGTGTCAGAGGAGTTTCAAACCCTGGAGCTTCCATTATTAACCATGACATTCTGGACCAGCACTGCCCAAAAAAATCTCTGAAATGACAGAAATGCTCTATGTCCAAAATGCTAGCTGCTGGCCACATGTGACCATTGAGTTCTTGAAATGTGTGTGACCAAGGAATTGAAATTTTAATTTTATTTCATTTTAATTTAAGTAGCCACAGGGAGCGAGTGGCTCCCATATTGGACAGTGGAACCCTGGAGACTCTTACTTACTTGTTCCTTTGTTAATGTCTGTCTCCCACTCAAGGAGGGAACTTCTCTGTGCCTCAGATTCCTTATCTTATAGCTTATAGAGAGGGAAATACCACATAGGGCTGTTGTGAGGATGTAAGGAGTGTGTGTGTGTGTGTGTGTGTGTGTGTGTGTGTGTGTGTGTGAGGGCTTTGAACATAGCCTGGCACACAGTGAATTCTCAACGCTTGTTAATTATCACCCTCATCATCACCGCCATCACTGCCACTGCTACTATCGTTATGAGGCTCCAGAAGACTAAGGACTTTGTTGTTCACTGGTGAATCCCCATTCCCTAGAACATCCTTGGCACATAGGAGGTGCTCAATAAATATTTGTTGAATGGAAAAAAAAAAAAAGAAAATGCAGTAAAAAGATCCAGAGAGCCTGAAGAATTTGTCACCTCAATTTCAACAAGAGACTAAAGTAATTCATTCATAATTTCCTAAGTCATTCATTTTACCCTCTTATGTGGCCTAAATGGCTAACAAACAAGAGCCTCAGAAACTCTTAGAGCAGTAGTTCTGAAATCCGGCTGTACATTACAATCACCAGGCAGGATTTTAAACATTTGGATGTCTGGGTGTGGGCTAGGATTTTAAGTGGCCAAAGGTGGTTCTAATAGACAGCCAGTGTCAAGAAACCACTGATGTGGGTAACCCAGAGTACCTTCCTCCCCATAGCCTCTTCTGGGTCAACAGCAATCCTGATATTCTCATCTACTCCCCAAGTTCCTGAGTTCACTCAACATTCAGTGAGTCCTAACAAGGAGCCAGGCACCACTGCAGGTCCTTCATCATTATCTGTCTCTGGGATTAAATGCAGGAAGCCTGCTAGAAAAAAAGACTCTCTCTCAGGAGAGACCATGCTTAGAATTTTTAAAAAAGCAACAACAAACTGCTCCACCATAATCTTTATAAGACAAATTTGCACCAGCTCCCAAGAAGCTCTCTTCAGGACGGCTTCTCAGAATCTAAGCAAGCTGTCTGCGGCCACATTGTGGACCACATGTCACCACTTCCTGGAAGCCCCAGGAAGAAGGAAACGATCGTGCAGGCGTTCCCCAGTCCTCATGAACACTTGGGTAATTACACAGATGTGAGCCCCACAGCTGCCGTGGCTGTCTTTCCACCCTTTCTGCAGACTTTCAACTCCTTTTAAAGAGAAGTTTGAGTAAATCCAGCCCCTGGCCATGCTGGACAAGCACATCTAATGAGGATTTGGACCATAAAAGCACGAGGGCCCATAACTAGCTGGAGGGAAAATTCCTTACAAATACACTAACATGCGCACAGTTCAAAGGACGGATGTTATCTTGAGAAATTGGATTTTGATCATTAAATTCTCAGTAAAAACGAGAACCATGTTCTACCTTTCAAATGAGAAGATCTGGATAAGTTTGTAAGCGTTAAGGCAGAACCTTGGTAAGCTCCAGCTCTTTATTATACAGACTCGGGTAATCTGTAGGTGAGATCTCAAGCCCAGAAAATTAGGATGACATAAAAGACAATCCTAATATAAAAGTTACATAATATGTAAATATTTCCAGGTTCCAAATTCTTCTACCTGAACAAGGAGATATTCTGGAAAAGAGTGAAAGCATAGCACACGGCTTAGAACACAGGTTCTAGAGTCTCCAGCATTTAATGACTATGTGATTTGGAACAAATTCCTTCACCCCTATACCTCAGCTTCCTCATCTGTAAAATGGGATCACAACAGTATCCCATTGCCTCATTGGATTGTTGAGAGAATTAAATGAGATGATACGTGGAGTGCTTGGAACAATACTTGGCACATAATAAAAAGAGCTCAAAAATGATTAATCAAAATAACACAGGCATGACGAGTTACCTCTTCTCCTCCCTCATCAACTAGTGTCCACGACCCAGACGCAGGCCCCGGGGAGGATGGCTTCCATTCACTGGGCTTCATGTGGCACAGGAACTCCGCTCGATTTCTAAAGGACAAGCGAAATCACTCCAATCACAAACACAGAAAGTCCACACATGTGCGTTCTGGATCATCTACTCACCCTGAAGAAGAGTCAGACATCGACCCAATCTTCAAATGGTTTAAATTAGCAAACAAGAAATAAGAACTGACTAAAACTCAAGGAGACCAAAATGTCACTAATTTTAGTACAGAGACCACGACCATTCTGAATTAGTAATGGTGAGTAATTGCAGAACAGTAGCTACGCTAGCACCGCTCCTGCACACAGGGGGACCTCAGTACATATGAACTGCTGCAGTACATTAACTCTAACCAGGCTTACAGAATGTTGCCAGGTAGGTGCTTTACTGCATAAAAAAGGATAGTCCGCAGGTAATACAGAAGCTTGTTTAGGGCAAAAAAGTACATATAAACGCAAAAAAAAAAATTTTAAGTCATGTCGTATCTATCTACCCTGTATCCAGGCGGTGAGAGAGGAATCCGGAATTCCTGCCAGACAGTCTTTCACAAAGGGCTGGCTGAACCTGATGAGTAGGTGTAACGAGAAGCTTCTTCTCTTAGATCACAACTCAGTTCTCAGTCCTCTGTTCCTTCCTCTTTAGTCTGACCCTGAAAATTCATCGATTCCTCCCTTTAACCAGGAACTTTCTTCCAGGACTTCTGGCTCTGCAGCTCTTGTGCTGCCTTTTCAACGGAAGGAGCTCCAATTCTTAAGCTCTAAATGTGTCCAACTGTATGCCTCGATGACTGCAAATTTTCCTCCTTACAAAACAGCTCCCTTCTGTCTTTTCTGTCTCCTAGGGCTGCCTATACCTTCTGGGTTACTCAGACTCAGAAGTCTATAAAGTTATGTCCGAACCACTCCTTTCCCACATTTGCTTTATTTAGTCAACTGCTTAATCCTTTCCTGGGAAGATGACCTTTACGGTCCCCTCTTTGTCTTTCTCATTACCATGACCCCAACTCGGCGTGGAGGCAGACAGGCTTCCTGGGACGGAAAGCCAGTGGTGGTAACTGTTCAGGTCACCCAGACAGAGACTCTGCCTCCTCCCCATTAAGGATGTGCCCTCCTGATGATGGGCTGGGTCCCAGTCAGGAGAGCCAGATGTCTGTAATCATAATTAAGCAGAAGCACACACTGTGCCTCTAGTTAAGCCAAAACTTCCTTAAAAACAACTTTTAACCTTATTCAAAAACCCTCAGTTGCTCAAAGGCCAGAGCATATAAAATCTAGATCCCTGTGTCTTAACGCCAAGGCCTTCTATAACCCAACTCCACTAGTTATTCAACTTTACTACCATCTCCCACACACCCTTCACTCCAGCCAAGCTGACCACCTACCTGTCCCCTGGACAGCGGTCCTTACCAATACTTTGGGCCACTGCTCACTGTTCTCCCCACCTACAGTACCTCTACGCCTTCTTATTGCAATCCGTTCCATCCTTCTACTTGGAAACCTCTCTGATGACTCCCCTCTACTTTCTTTATTCTCCTCACTGCATCAATCATACCGTGTTTCCCTGAAAATAAGATGATGCTGGACCATCAGCTCTAATGCATCTTTTGGAGCAAAAATTAATGTAAGACCCGGTCCTATTTTACTTTAATATAAGACCGGGTCTTATCTAACATAATATAAGACTGGGTCCTATATTAATTTTTGCTCCAAAAGACACATTAGAGCCGATGGTCCGGCTAGGTCTCATTTTCAGGGAAACACGGTAGTTTCACAATTTAGTATTTAAATCTCAGTGGCTTTTTGTTTTGTTTTGTTTTTCATATGCCACTAAATCTGTTCCTCTCAGGAACTCAGGAACAGGTAATTTTTTTTTGTCTCCCCACAGCACCTTTCACAATGACATATGTGACAGGAGAGGCAAAACCACTAAAAGTGGGAGCCAAAAAGGTTAATATATAAGCAGTTAATAGGGTCACTTTGGGACAAAGGATATGAAACCCAAAGAAAATCTGCAATATTCTGTAATGCTCACACTTCCCTTAGCAGCACTTTGGATCTGGGGAACTTAGGAAGCCAATAATTGTTCTATAGAGAGAAGCATTTCAATTTCTATTTCAAAAAGCTCTTCCACACTTACTTGACAGGAGACATTAGCAGGGCAAGAGACTGCATAAAATGAAAGACCCCTGATGGGTTATTCAACACTTTGATCTGAAATCAGAAAAGGAAAATGCATACTGTAGAAAGCCAACAACCCAGTATCCATAATCTTAGTTCACCAGCATTCTGACAAAGGGAGCTATTAAGAAAACAAAGATGGAACCGAACCAGCACCTAATCCACAAGAGAACACAGCTCCTGGGTTACCTGGCAGTACTGATTCAGCTGTACTCTAAGGGCAGAGGTAGCTGAGCAGTTTACATCAACTACCTGTAACAATATGAGACACGGGGCAATAGCACTATTTTAGTCCAAAAATAGTTAGAAAAAAAAAAAAAAGGTAATGTGGAAAAGTTGTACTTGGCATACAGTTGGGTTCTCCCCATCTGAGTGGTTGCAATGAATGACAAAACAACCCAAGGCAAACAGCAGAGAGCAGAATCTATAAACTATATAACCAACACCTAAATTGATTATATGAGAGTTGATCACACAGACCTGAATTTCTGCTGAATTAAAGAACATTAAGGTGCTGGTCGTTTCTATTTCACCTGTACCAACTGTGGTGTGAGGTGGATTAATTTCAAGAAGTTATGTTGGGTATTACAGAAAAAAGTCCTGCGAGCCTTCCCACACATAAATTTTACAGAATTAAATACTACTGAACCTACCAAGCCAGCTACAACTGAACTTTTGCAATTCTATGTTAATTTCAACAATTATGGGTAGCCCACGAAGTTTCAGCATAAAACTCCTACAGATACATACTGGGTATATTTTTAAGAGTCTTATTTTAAATATCAATATTTTTAAGTAGCTTTTTTTTTTTTAAAGCAATTTCTTCAGGAAAACTGTTCAACAAAATCTCCCTCTCATCTATCCCTCAAAACCTGAAGGCCATTCATCATACCTGGATGAAAGGAACAGCCCATTTACTAACACCAGCTGGGCATCGAAGAATATGGTTTAGAAGGAAGAAGTGATCTCCAGGACAGCCAACTCTTTGTAACACTGCCACCTGGAAAACAAAGGACATACAATTTCACTATTTAAAAAGAAGAATGTATCTAGAGGTTTAGTGAAATCACTTATCCAATGTTTAAATATATGTGATCTTTCAAAAGAGTAACCAAACATAAAACATACTACTGACTGTTGAGTTTCTACCATAGACGTACACAGAGGCCTATGAATCTATGAGTAATATGATAACAGACATCTTCAGTAGTTTCTCTGCACACCCAGTTTTCACATCTGGCCAACTACAAATCACTAACATTCCTGGCCGTACATGAATAAGATAGAATTCAAGTAATCTAGTCTCAGTTTGCAATTGTTTCTCAAGTACAAATAAGTATGCTTAGAATGTCACCTCATATTTAAGAACTCCAGTATGAATCTAAAAAACGGCATACAAGACAGCCGCACTGAGAAACATAACCAACAAATAACCCATCCCTGTAACATACCTCTTTCCTACTTTTCTGATACCTTTCTTTTTCGCCTTAAAAAAATTTTTTAAGTATGACTAAGTGCAACATTAAACCTAAGATGACAAAAAGAAATCATGTGGGAAAATTTCAGCTCAGATACTTATATTCTGAATATGCATCTAGTCTTAAATTTAGCATGCTTCCACATTTCCATTTCCTCCTATGTTGAAGCCAGAGATCATTCAACATAAAGTCTATCGGAAAGTCCTTTGTGCTTAATAATGCACTAGGTAAATGTAATTTATTACATGATCCAAGACAATGTCACTAACTCATTAAATGCAATTGTTGAAGAAACACAATAAGAAGAATTCTTAAGTTACCAGGGAAATAAAAGAAAGCCTGCCATGTCTATTTCTGTTCCCTTACCAATTTCTGCAGCCAGAGAAGAATATCGTCCTGGAACTGGGTATCTTCATGAACTCTCCTGGTGAACAGGAACAGCACACTGATGCACTCCTTTAGCTGACACAGATCAGAGGGAATGCTTTCTGCCTGTTTAGAAGCTGTACATTAAAGAGAGAGTTAAATGAATCCCACATAAATGGTGCTTGGGGGTGGGGAGGGAATATTTATTATCTTCACTTTAAAAAAAACTTCATAATATTTATTTTAGATAAAAGCCCAAGGAGAAAAGTTGCATCAAATTATTTGAATTTCTACTAGATATGTAAACCAAAAGAGTATTTAACTTTGTGAAGTATTTCAAAGCAAGGGAAAATTAACTTCATCAGACTTTTTATTTAAAAATCAGCAGATCTCTGGCCCAGCCCCAGCTCTTTGATTAGTTATGAAAACAGTGGGGGGCGGGGGAAAGATATTTTTACTTTAAACAACCCTAGTCTCTCTCCCAGAAATAAAAAGTACTTGATTCAATTATAATAGCATAATATTTTACACATAATACAGTAAGCCTTACTTTCTTAAAACCCAAAATAAAATGAAAAATTCCGAACATGATAGATCCTCTGGTGAAAATTAAGTACAATAAAAACAGCCTAACTGGACAAGCAAAAATAAAGTACAAGAGACAGAGGATGAAAAACTTTTCTGATGATCAGTTCTACAATCAAAAACCGTCTGGACTCGACTTGGTAACAAGCCCATAACTTAGGACAGTAAGGGACATTAGTGACGAAGAGCGAGCTCTTTTGGCTTCCTAGAGAAGCAGAGAATGACAGCCATGGGGAAGGCAGATCTGGCAGTAGAAACCTCTAGAAAGGTTGTTAAGGCAGGTCTCAATCCTATACTAGGGAGGTCAGGTACAACAGCCAGCACACATGGTACCTTGTAATACCGGGCAGTGTACAATCAATTCAACTAGATGGTACCCCTCAATTCTTTCTGCGTTTCAGATGACAAGAAAGAGTGAGGCTTTCATTACTTACGCACCTTGGCCTTGCCGTTGAATTGCTAAAGATCTCAGAACAGCCGAACTATTGAGCAACGCATAGATGTAAGACTCCACTTGCAACCTTGAGAGCACAGAAGTGTAAGAGTGCAGAGCCAGCGTTTGGTGGAGGTGCTCAGATTTGGCATCAAACAGCTTCTTTAGCTCCCCCAGCACATTTTCACTCATCTCTACTCTTTGGTAGCGATGACAGCCTGAAACTTTCACTTGATCTGCACAGATACCCTAGCAGTGGAAAATATGAAACCAGTTACTCTTTGCGTTTGAAATGATCCGGCAGCAGGTATATGACACACCGGCTTCTGTACCATCTTCAACCACTTATAAATCACGGTGAGGGGACAACAGTACCACGAAGAGAACAATAAAGCAAATATATAATCAGGTGCCAAGGAGTATACTGCCAATCACCAATGCATCACAAGTTCAGAGAAGAAAAACCCTAAGAAGTAGGTGAGGAAAGGTACAAGGAAATAATAGAGCTTGACCCTAAGACTCATGATGGATGATCTTACCTTCTACTTGACAATCAATGCGATATCCCCTCAACTGGAAGGGACCTCAAAATATCTCTGTACCTACCCTCATCATTCTGTGATTCTGCTCAAAAGAAAGAACCCCCCCTTCCAATACTAACACTGCCAGTTGTGTTCTCGATTCTAGCCTCTCTTTTTCAGTATCTCCAAATGTTTCCCTCTCCACAGACTCCTTTCTATCTACAAAGAGAAATACACATCTCCCAATGAAAGAGGATTAGAGCTGGGGAAAATCACGTGTTTCTTCCTGCTACCTCCCCAGCTTTCCTTCAATACCAAGGTTGCCGAGGGTGGCCTTCTCTTCCCTGCCATCCCGCCCAGGCCACTATGAAATGGCTTTCCTGATGGTCACCGAGGTCTCCACAGGGTCACACCTAATTGCCTTCCCTGTTTCCTCATCTCCCCTTGACCTTGCTCCATGGATCATCCTCTCCTTGACACTCTCTACCCACTGGATGGATGTTCCTGCCATTATGCCCAAGGTCACAAACAGAAAGGTCCACGGGCTGAATCTGACCTGAAGACATGACTTCTTGGCCTCTACTGTGTGTATGTGTGGAATTAGTTGCCAGCACTTATAGCTCAAGACCCCGCACAGGAAAACCCAGATTTCTAGCTTCTCTTGTAAACTCCTGAGATGTGGCAATGTTGGACCAACACAACCTCACAACAATAATCAGCTAGGACTCAAGAGCAGCGGCCCCCACTGGACCAGGCACGAGCTTCCCCAGAGACCACCGTCCCACTCAGCCTGCTTCACTTCTCCAGTTACCAGCGTGGCCCCTGCAGGCACCAGATTTTGATTCCTACACTGTACTACTCTGAGCTAAGACAGGGTCCGAGTGGGTATAAGGAGCAGACCCCAGACTTGGACGGCATCACGGGAACAGCAGCTCCCCAGGCTCCTGGGAGCTTTACAGAACACTAGTCAAAATACCTGTACAGACAACTGTTCCTCCTTGAAGTGCCACAGTCGACTTTTAGCATTTTGGCAATCAGACGTCAGAGCAAGAAGCTCAGCTTCAGCCAGAAGCAGCTGCTTCCTACACCGTGAGTAGTTCAAAAGCAACTCATAGAATTCATGCCTGTCCTGATGAGCCAGGCTGTCAAATTCCTCTAAGTATGACTCAACATTTTCCAGCCATGAACCAGGCTCAAAGATCTTGAGCTGTTCTTTAGTAAATGGTACTGGCTCCGGCTGAGATGGGAGCTCCGGGTAGAGTCGCTCATTTCGCAGCAAGGGCTTCACTGCCACCAAAGCTGGCACTTCTCCAGCAATTTCCGCTGGCAAGGGGGGATACAGTTTTTTCACTTTAGGTGGCTGAAAAATGTCCGTGGCCTCACAAGAACTCCACAAGCCAACATTTTGTAGCACCTCTGAAGACAGACCCAAGGCTTGTCTGTCTTCTTTGCTAAGCTGAGCTTCTCTGACCTGTACGTTTTCCACTTCCTGCTGAGTATAAGAAAAACTAGATTGCAATGTGCTTCCAGAAGGTCCGCATTGCGCCGATTTACTTTCCTCCACTTCTGTCAAGTTCTTGAGGGTTTCTCCTTTGGTTCCAACATTGTCTCCAGGGTCAAACTTCAGCTTGACGGCATCGCCCTCAGCACTGGCTCTGACCTCCTCCCCTTCCTTTAGGGTCTCTGTGTCACAGGTCAGGGACCCTTCATTATTTATAGTTAGGGAGGTGAGTGATATATCAAACATTTCACTCTCGTTTTGTCCACTGGCATCATTCTGGAGCTGGGAATCAGTTAACGCCTGCAGATGGTCTCCTCTGAATTCACAAGCTGGAGTAGGGATTTCCAGTTCTCTGGAGGGTTTTGGAAGGGAGACTTCATCAGCCTCTTCGCTCTGAAGATTTTCATATTTCTTCTTTTCCTAAAAACAAGATTTATACTGTGAAATAACTTACAGCAATAACCAAAATTCAATGAGGAATTTAAAAATTGTATATAAAAATCTAACTTTTCTCATTTAACAAAGGGAATCTATATTCACTTCATAAATAACGTGTCATATTTCGTGTTATTCAATTTTAAGAATGTTGAATTTGGAGATTCACTAGTCTAATCCCAACAGAGAAAGACACCATAATAAGCAGCAAATTATGATTCAAGAATGGAAAAGACAAGTCTTCATTAGGTCATTCTCCATTCTGCTAGAGGTTAAGTGCAAACAAAGTCTCCAAGTATCTTAGACGTCAATAGGTTTGTCTTCCTTATCTTGACAAACAAATTTACTTCAAAACTTAGGCAGAGAAAGAACAACTTGAGCAATAAAATAAATAACTATATGGTAGTACCGCATTATAACCCACAGCATAAAATAAATACCCACAAGCCCATACTGACATAAATAACTAAATCAACAAATGAACAAATAAATGAACTTTTAAAATGGGTGAGAAGTGGCAACTCTTCCTTACAGAGGAATTCCAATTAATAAATGTAGAAAGAATGAGGAAAACAGAAATATCACCAGTAGAACACCACAGTAATGACTGCCACATGCAAGATCTACTGATCGATGCTCAAGAGTAAATGTAAATTTAAGCAAAAACAGGATATTTGCATAGTCTCTAGATATTCTAAATATTTGCCTTAGTATCTTCTAAATATCTCTAAATATCTTCTAAATATTCAATAATTACACAGGGTAAGTTTCAGTGGGGAATCCTGGCACACAATACCTTACTTAGCCAAGTGACAAAGGTTACTATCACCAGTAATACATCCCCATACGACATTCTGAGAAGGCCTATTACCACTTCAGTATTATTTGCAATAATGTATAACCTCAATCTAATCATGAGAAAACACCAGGACAAAGCCCAAATTAAGAGACAGTCTACAATAACTTAAGTGTTGTGGTCATGGAAAAAAAAGACTAAGGAGTCCAAATTTATGTCCAAAAAAACAAAGACAAAATAAAAGTTAACTATTAAAAAATAAAATAAAATAATGGTTTAAAAAAAAAAAAAAAATATATATATATATATATATATATATATATATATATGGTATTAACACAAACTAGATACATAGGAAAATAAGATGAATAAAAAAGAAAAAACTACAGAAAAATTACTTAAAATTGTTACATTAAAAAAAACTAAGAAAATGGCTGAAATCACTCAAATGCTTCCTTTTCACTATGAAATTTTAAGGAAAGCAAACGTAACAGTTACACATGTTATTAGTGATTTTGGATTATGCTGCCAGCAAATATTCAGGAAAAAGAAAAAAGAGTTGACAAATAGTCAAAAGGGTAGGGCATTTATATGTACGTAATATTAGGAAGATTAATGATTTTGAAATGGACTCTGTGGCCAGCTTGTTGGTAATGAACGTGGTTACCAAACATTTGCAAGTGGTAGTGATTCAAGAAGCAATGTGCCCCTCCAAAATTACTTTAATCCACCCTGTGACCTGTGGATGTCAAATTCAGAGATTAGCCACATAATTCATACAAACCAGTTTCTCAAACTGCTTAAAATCATGAATAACAGGAAAGCATTATATGAGTGTTTACAAGAAAATGAAAAAGTAGGTCCAATTACACTATAATGATGTTTAGCACACTTGCTATAATAAATAGGTTTCTCAGATTGGAAGGTTAGAAAGAAAATTCTGAAAGGCCAATGGTTACCACAGTGAGAGAAATGCTGGTATATTGGTCAGGGCTGAGGCCAAATTTTAGTGAGTTGAAAAATAATAAAATGAAATTAAGAAAACAATTTCATTTATAATAGCACAAAAATAAAAATATGAATACTTAGAGATAAATTTAACAAAAGAAGTATAAAACTTGTAACTTTGAAAATTACAAAAAATTACTAAAAGAAATTAAAGACTTAATAAACAGAAAGACATACCATGTTCATGGATCAGATCACAATATTGTTAAGATGGCAATACTCCTCACATTGATCTACAAATTCAACACAATCCTTACCAAAATCCTAGCTGACTTTTTTGCAGAAATTGGTGTGTTGATAACAAAAACACAAGGACCCAGAATAGACAAAATAATCTTGAAAAAGAAGAACAAAGTTGGAGAACTCAGTTTCAAATTCAATTTCAAAACTTACTACAACAGTACTACTGCACTAATGAATACAGTGTGGTTCTAGTATATGAATAGACAAATAGATCAATGGAACAGATTTGAGAATCCAGAAATAAACCCTTCTTTTTAAGGTGAACTGATTTTTAACAAGAGTGCCAAGATAATTCAAACAGAGAAAGAATAGTCTTCAAAAAATGGTGCTGAACAACTGGATATCCAAAGAATGAACCTCTACTTGATGTCATATACAAAAATTAATTTAAGAAAGGTCATACATCTAATGTAATAGATAAAATGTTAAAACTCTTAAAACAAAGAAGTCTTGATAAAGATGAACTGGGACTTTAAGGAAACTGATCAAGCTGGGAGGTCTGTGGGTGGAGCTGGGATCTTTGAGCTCTATGGTCCTAACCTTCTTTTTATAAAACTCTATGCAGCCAGTTGGCTCAGTTGGTTAGAGCACAGAGCTCACAACACCAAGGTTGCCGGTTCTATCCCCACATGGGCCAGTGAGCTGCACCCTCCACAACTAGATTGAAAACAACTTGACTTGGAGCTGATGGGTCCTGGAAAAACACACTGTTGCCCAATATTCCCCAATAAAAATTAAAGTATATAACTTAAAAAACAAAAACTATGGTTCTAACTTCCTGTCTCCCTGCCTATACATATATCATCCATCTTGGCATATGGTCAAAATGTGTACTGGCTTGTCAAGTCTGCAGATTCTCATGCTGCTGCAGTACTTTTTCCATTTCCCGAATAAATCCTTTTGGTGATGGACTACCTAGTCAGTGTTATTGTTCAGTCAACAGTCTTCATGATCTTGGGTTAGGCAAAGCCTTCCTAAGACACGACACAAAAAGCACAAAAAGCACACGTGACAAATATACAGACAGATAGATAAAATAAACTTTATAACCAAGACTTCATAACTAACCTAGTTGCAGTTTCAGGCTCTCCCAGGAGAATTTTAAACCAATCTGTCTGGAATTTCCTCAACAATAGTGAGATAATCTGCCTGATAAGACCCCAGCCTTCCCCGAAGGAAGGTGTTCTTGCCTCAAATAATCCACACTTAATTTCATAGTCCCACCCTCTTTCTGCCTATAAAACTTTCCATTCTGTACAATGGGTCAGAAGACCCTTCTAGTTGCTAGATGAAACACTGCTCGATTCATTAATTGCTTAATAAAGCCTATTAGATCTTCAAATTTACTGAGTTAAGCTTTGTTTTTTAACAGAACTCTTCTAACTCAATAATAGAGATAAATAAGTAAACCTAAAAACAGGCAAAGGAACTGAATAGACATTTCTCAAAGAAGATATATAGGGCCCGCCTGGTGGCTCAGGCGGTTGGAGCGCTGTGCTCCTAACACTGGGTCGCCAGTTCGATTCCCACATGGGCCAGTGAGCTGCACCCTCTACGGCTAAGATTGTGAACAACAGCTCTCCCAGGAGCTGGGCTGCCATGAGCAGCCGGAAGTCGGCATGGGCTACCATGAGCGGCCAGCATGAGCGGCCGGCAGACGAGCAGCGACCAACTGCCTCAATCAGGTGGAGCGCAAGGCACATAACACCAACATGGGCCAGGGAGCTGTGTCCTACATAACTAGACTGAGAAGCAATGGCTTGAACCGGAGTGGAGTGGGGGAAGGTGGATGAAAGGGGGGGAAAATGACACATAACAAGATGCTCAACATCATTAGCCATTAGAGAAGTGGTGGCAAGGATGTAGAGAAATTAGAACCCTCATACACTGCTCCTGGGAATGTAACATGATGCAGCCACTATGGAAAACAGCTTGACCAATACTAAAAACCACTGAATTATACACTTTAAATAGATGAATAGTAATAGTGTGTGGATTATATCTCAATAAAGCTGTTAAAAACAAAAATGAGAGATTTAAAAAACTTGGTGAGCTGAGAAATAAAGAACAGTAAGGAAGTAGAGACTAGAATGTGGAATAGAAGAAAATTTAGTTCTCTTTTCTGAAACTCTAAGAGACTCCTGGGGGCGCTAAATGCTCACTAGAAGACAGCTGGAAACAGGCACGTGATGGGCCACGTGATCAAGGGCACAGCAAACAACCACATCTCTGCCACCCCACGGGCCACTCCCTGCCACTCCCTGCTTCCTCTCCAGCCCGTCCCTCAGGCAGTTTTTAAACTCTCTTTGTCCCATCTCAACCCACTGCTATCACACCTCACCACTTCCTCTCTCCCCACTGCAGGATTGTCCTTGCAATTTCAAATTCCCCAGCCTCTGCTAAACAAAATGAAGTCTCCAGCTGCTACTCCCAACCTGCAGACCCACTTTCAGTACATCTACCTTCCTAGGAATAGTAATAACCATAATAGCAAGATAATGTGGTTAATCAATTAAAGAATTTTTTAAACCTTCCAGCCCCACCAGGGAAGAATATGTAAGCCTCTGGGCTTTTATTTCCCCTGGGGAAAGTACTCCATGCTTTCCCATGGTTTCAAAAGTAGAACGAAAGAAAACTGTCTACCAGTGCAGTTAGGGAAGTTAGGGAAGTTAGGAAGAGGAATTAACCTGGAGTTGCCCCAGGGAAGAAGGTGGGGGAAAAGGAAAGAGAAGCTGGTGGTTTGATTCCTAGAATGGACTAGCCAGATCAGGGAAAGCCAGAGGGAGGGGAGCTGGACAACTGTTTGAGCAGGTGACAAAGGCCTCACCCTGCCCACTCACAGATCCCTAGATGGGGACAGGATTTCTGGACTTCTGGGATTCCTATAAGGAGGGAAAGGGGGCTTGCTGTGACCTTCAGCAAGGTCATGGTCTCACGAGCAGTGGGCACCTCCCAATGGCTCACTTCACTTTTCCGAAGCACAGAACAGGGGAGCAGGTCCTGAATGTTTCCAAGCCTCCAGCCTCTGCCCCACCACCTGTTCATGCCGTCCATTATAAGATTGGTCGCCCTAAAACACTGCTCTGAACACCATAAAAACAGTCTCAGCAGTCTCGGTTCTCCACTTAATGAAAGCCTGACTCTTAACTTGGGCATTCTGTGCCTTTGTTAACTCAGTTATGACCCAGCCTCAAGACAAAATCTTCAACCACCACACCAACTCTTCCGCATATGCTTTACGCTGAACTCCAGCAATATGGACTTGTCATCCGGCTTTGGTCACATGCTACCACGTATGATTACTTATCTTTATGTTCTGTCCCCCCTAAACAGACCATATTTTGCGGCCCTATTTGGATCTAATCTGCCTCTGATTTCTGACACTGTGTTCAATAAGTACTTCTTGAGACAACAGTGATGACTTATAATTCACAAGAATTGAGTACCAACTGCATGCTAAGGTTTGTCCTAGGTACTGGAACCCTAAAATGAAGAGATTATTGAATTTTCCAAGAAATATTTATACTTACCATATGTTCCAGCACATTTAGAAGTTTCTTTGTATATGCCTCTCAGAAACCAGAAGGAATATGCAATGAATTCAGAGGAAACTGAACTTTTATGCCAAAATCTAAATCTATTCTTAAAATACAAAATCACATTTAAAAAGAAAAAAGCCAGCTTCCAATTACTTTACCTACTTGAGTTAGAGATAAAGATATAGAACATATTGTATACATAATAATCATTACAGATCACAAAATAAAATTGAAACAGAACTCCATGCATATCAAATCCCATGCAAAAATTAGTACTTACAAACTATTTTAGGCAAAAGACATGTTTCTTACAACTAAAAATGGCCAAGAAATTAAGAAGAATCTATATGTCTTTATTTTTTATCCCCACATAACTTACAAACAGGTAGAGAACCAATTTTTAAATAATTCAATCAGAGAAAAAAAAACAAAGTAATTATATAGATATAAGAGTTAATACACATAGAAAAACATACTTAACTATTCATTACAGTAAATATGCCCTGAGGTGTTGGGACATGCGTGGGGAAAAAACCTGAAGCATACACAACAAACTGCTACCAACAGCTCCAGAAGATGGAGTTCAGAGGATTTCATTTCTGGGTTGTACATTTCTGTGCGTGTATACGCTCAATACAGACTTACTTTTTTAAAGCAACAAGCACTTTTGTAATCAGAAAAAAATAAGAATTTTTTTTTTTTTTAAGTTCTGGAAAACAAATGGGAACTTTCCATTCATCACTCACAGTTCTTTCTCTTGAAACTGTATTGTGAAAAAATTACAACTCTTCTTACTTAAAAATAATGGTGAGCTGCTTCTTCATGAATGATGAAGGTCGTTTTACACATTCTGTAGAATACTTTCATGGGATTATTTTAATTAACAGTTTCTAGAAATGTAGACATCCTCCTCTTCCAGGTACAGGGAGAGAAACACCCTTACAAAGTGGATGCCCCTTACAAATGGAAATGTCCTTTTACAAAGGGTAACTTCTACTTTGTTTTCAGAGCTTCTCCAATGCCTGCTGTTTCTTAAAATTAACCATAAAACTAAAAATAATCAGTATCTCAAAGAGGTATGTTTTGGGACGGCAAAGTCGGTTCCCCTTAAATATCTAAGACTTTTTTTCAAAATTAGCGTATCCAAAACTGAAACTGCCCCCCAAAGCCTGTCCCACCTACCAGTTTCTCTACCTCAGAGTCACCTGGACCATTTTCGCTCACAGTCCACATCCAAATCATCAGCAATTCCTGGTTCTGTCTTACTCCCCAGACTTCTAACACTTCTTACCACCTTTGCTCCTACAACTCTGGTCCAAGCCACTGTGGACCAAAAAAAGGGGGCGGGGGGTGTTCTAAGGAAAGTAATCTCACAGAATGGTCTGATCGCTAACTTCCTAACTGGGCAGATTAAGGTGGGTGGTCATGCCCCAGGCATGTAACTTTTTAATGAAAGGTTTCTCTTTGCCTTAAACCAGCCCTGTCCACTGTTTCAGTGCATGTAGATTAACACACCTTTGAAATAAACCCTAACCACTCTCTGTGCGTGTACTCTTCCTTACCATCCCCTACTTAAGTTCAAATGCATAAAAGAAGCTGCAACACTGTTATTCTCCGGAGCATGTCATCAGTTTGGCTCAAGTAAACTCCTATAAAAATTCTCTACAGGTCTGGACGTTTCTTACGTCGACACCGCCATCACCTCTTGCGTGGGTCACTGCAATAGTCTCCTAGATGGTCTCTCTGCTTCTACTCTTGCCCCTTTAGTCTATTCTCAGCAAAGCTCACACAGCGATCCTTTAAAGCATAACTCAGATCACGTCAGTCTTCTGCTCAAAACTCTGAGTTGATTCCACATTTCACTCAGACTAAAAGTCCTTACAATGGTCCACAAGGCCGCTGACCTGGGCCAGCGTTCCCTGACTTTATCCCAACCACTCCCCTCCCTCGCTCCACCCTAGTCACACTGCCTCCTAGCAGTTCCTAGGACGGGCATGCGACTGCCTTAGGGCATTTGCCCCAGGTGTTCCCTCAGCCTGGAACACGTCTCCCCAATAGCCACAGGTCCAACATCTCTTTCATGTCTTTACATAAACGGCACCTTCCCTGACTACCTGGACCACCTATTTAAAATTGCAACCCATCCTAAGTATCTCACCAGTACTCCCCACTCCTTACCGTTTTGTTTTTTCCATAACACTTACCATCTTCTAACATGATACAGTTTATTTATTTTTATGGGTTTTTTTGTTTTTTTGTCTTCTCCCTCTAGAATGTAAGCTCCATGAAGGACAGGTTCTTTGTTTATTCCTCTGCTACTTCCCAAGTGCCTAAAACAGTTTCTGGGACATAGTAGGTGATCAAGGAGTGTTTTTTCAAAAATGAATGCATCTTAGAAGGCACAAAAGGAGCTAAGTAATAATATACACATCCCCCAATTTCACTCCTATAACCAACCACCCAGGGTAGGTGTAGAAATCACCTAGGCAACGGAGCAGCAGGGGATGGAGATTTAAGGATCCTTCTGTTATCAGCTTTCTGGGCCATATCTCAGTCTACCTTTAGCAATTACCACATGCTCTCACTATTGAGTTGCTGGCATGCAGAACTAATATTAACCATAAAAATACTTTCCAAGACTATAAAACACACCTTCGACAGAGTAAGTCCAATCTGAAAATCGACTGTTCTTAACCCATAATCTACCAAGATCAATAAAGTCAGGATCCTCTGAGTTGGGAAATATTTTAACAAAAGAGGACATTAAACAAATGAACATGTTATTAGGATTACCTCTTAGGTATCAGGTGACAACCACAACCTAACAATGTGAGGTCGTCTACCAGATGATTAACACTGAAGAATGTAGGTCAGCTGCTGGGTAAAATCCACAAGCTGCTCAAACCATCCAAAGGCCACTGCATGTGACACTACTCACTTCCTGAACTGAGCCTTGGAACTACTTCGTGGCTTTGTAAATAGTTGCCAAATTATACCACAGATGATAAAGGTCTCATTAATGTAAGGCTTTGCAATCAATGCCAAACCATAGCCAGCACTAAGAAATAAACTTATTTACTCTAAAAGAATGAATGTTCTAAGTTGAAAAGGACGAGGGCCTTGCAGGTACTGTGGACTTCTTCCATTTGTTTTCTCATACGACTCAGAGGAAATTTACCAGAGTAAATTCTTCTGAGGGACAAAGCCTGGAAATATTCTTCAATACTGATCTTTACTCCTTCGTTCAACAATTACTATCAAGTGCCTCCAAGGACTGTGAAAGGTACTGGAAACAAGACAGGTCCCTCTACTGAGTTCAGTTTAAGGGAGAAGCTGACAAAGTCACTCCAAGTGAGATGAGTGACACAGAAGTGCAGAGTGCCACTGCCTGGGGGGGACAGGGGATGGGGGTTGACCTGAGGTTGAGG
This sequence comes from Rhinolophus sinicus, assembly GCF_036562045.2. Classification (NCBI taxonomy): domain Eukaryota; kingdom Metazoa; phylum Chordata; class Mammalia; order Chiroptera; family Rhinolophidae; genus Rhinolophus; species Rhinolophus sinicus. Next base: position 22,287,970 of record NC_133758.1, on the reverse strand, counting down.
AGAAAGAAGCCAGATCACTGAGGGCCCTGAGTCCATGCTAAGGACTTTATAGACTCTAGCCTCTGGGCTATGGGAAACTTGTAAGGTTTTAAGGAGAGTAGTAAGTTTTTTGTTTTTAAAACTATCAATTCAGATTTAAGTTTATCGAATGAGCAGCAAGAATGAATTTGGAGAGACCAATTTAGCAAGAAATCTTCCTTGAAGGATGGTGGTGGTAGTTAGGAAGGAGAGAAATGGGTAGTTAGGATGGAGAGAAATAATCAAGAGAATATTTAGTAAATATTATTGGCAAGAGTTAGTGGCTGATTAGATTTAGAGGGTGAGAAAAAGTGTATGTTAAGGATTTCTGGTTTGACCAAAGACTTCTAAAATAAAGGCCTCTTCGTAAATTTTAATAGCTAAAAAATAAATGAAGGTATGCTTATGTAGGAAAGTTGCCTGAAATGTCAATAAAATGAGCAATTGGTTTTTCACGATGATTCAAAAGTTTAAGGGTTTAACTTTATTTTAGAAATTCTGTTCTAAACAAAATAACTTGACTGAGAATCCTCTTGATTTTAAGTACTTATAACATTCTATCTATAGATAGATACATATATATGAAACAATTATTAAGCAACTAAATTGAGAATTCAAATTTTGAGCTTTAACGAATTCTCTCACTAACTGCATGACTTTAGGCTAATCGTGTAACTTAAGGCTTTAGTTTCATCGTGTATTTGAAAAAAACTCGAGATTAAGAATTAAGCTTCTGCTTTCTACAGACTGATGCTTACATGTTGGGCATTATTGCATTCCAGGTTCAGGGGCCTTAGGCATGGCTGACCAGTGGCTTTTTCCTTCCTCCTCTGTCTTGATAGTTCTTCACCAGGCCAAAACAATGCAAAAGTATTTCTCTTACAAATGTTTCTGAAATTAGGTAGCAAAAGGACTTTCTCCCCAAAGAGTAACACCTCAAAGACACAGATACACATAACTCCACTAGAGCTTTTGTAAAAGGCATAGTGAAAAGGATTCACCTAAGTCACTTACAGCTTATTATACATATACGACCTTTGAACACTGGTCCCTGTTAAAGCCTTGTTCCCATGAGAAAATCAGATTTGGGTGTCATTTTTAAGTTACACCTGCTCTGGAACATTACCCACTTGTAGGAATGGAAATTTCCTGTACTTGTAATGCCATCCTCACAATTTCCTTAATGTAAGTTCAGTTTCAGGTAAGCCAAAATTATCTAGGTCCAGACATCCAAGGGTAGCATTTAATCTGTTCACCGTAAAATAAATGTCATTACAGAAAATATACAAAATAAAAACACAGACTGCACCTAAAAAAACAAAAATCAACCTAAAAACACACCAACATCACATGTCAGTCTAATCCAGGAAACCCAGAAAAGTCAAGTCTGTCCCAATTGTGAGTCGCCCTGGTTTAACTTCTGGATATTCCTGCCCTCATGGTGAACAACCAGGATAATAAGAAATAAGTAGCCACCACCAGTATCACCTTGAATTTTAAAAGTGAAGAGATACATCACCTACAGTCTACTTTCTGCCTGTCGCTATCCATAAGGCTCTGCCAAAGGATACATTCTCCGCGTGAAGGAGAGGTTCCTACCCTCTTCATGCACGAAAGGGAATAAAAATGTTCCCAGATTATAAAGGGGGAAAGAGACAGAGTCAAAGATGAGGCTGGAAAAAGTTGCTTCACGGCAGGAATCCAGACCCAGGAGAGGAAAGTCAAGATGGGAAGAGCCCAGCGAGGTCAAAGATGGAAAATAAAAACAAGGGATCCTGACAAAGTCTGGGGAATGTGCAGGAGAAATAGAGAACAGGGCTGGAGTCTATGGGTGGTGGGAACAAACACGGGGGGTAGGGGCAGAGGACGCGGAGGGCTCGGGGGATGGTAGAGTTGGCTGCAGAGGCCCAAGAGAGAAAAAGGGAGACAGCGCACCCTCCAGGGTCTCGGGGAGAAGGGTGTCGGAGGGGGGCGGCATCCTCACCTTGGTTTTAGTCCGGCTGGCCTTGGCCTTGGCCCGGCGAGTGGGTCTCACCGCCTCAGCCATAGACCCTACGGCGTCACCGTCGCCGTTTGTTTTTGTCAAAACCTTGCACTCCCCACCTGTCCAGTTCTTCCCTCCGGGCTGTCACATGACCGAACCTCCACCACTCCCGGAGAGGAGGCGGCAGCTTGGAGCTTCTACGGGCTGCAGCGTAGGACAAACCACTCCGCGAAGCCTTTTCACTGGAAGGTGGTGGCCCCGCCCCTTCCGTTCAGGCCCCGCCCCCTGGCCGGGGCGCGCTGGGCTTCCCCGACTCCGCCCCGGAGGCCAATTCCACCTGGCTGTAAGTGCCTGGGCAGCGGCACTCCCGGCTGACAGGTCGCGTCAAGCTCCCCTGCTCTGCTGAGCCGCATGCGCTGTCACACCTCACCCACGTTGGCTTAAAGGAGTCCGAGGAGAGGTGTTCGTCAATCAGTCTTGTTTTAACTTTTAGATAACCAGATCCCGTTAGCCTGATTCTCTGCGCTCAAGGAAAGAACCTTGATGTTCATCGAGATGTCACATCAGTTTGCTTTTCTGTAAAGAGGGATAATGATGCTGCCTCTTTTCGGATGTAATGAAGATTAAATAGGCTAATCGTGAAAGGTGCCTGGTAGCCGCAGGCATGTCAGTAAGTGGTAGTTACTGTCATTACTGTACAAATGTCCAGGCAGGAAAGAGACATCTGCCCCAAAGAAGAGAGAGGGGAAAAGCAGTAAGACAAAATCCGTAGAAAATACTCTTAGTATAGATTTTACACACCTTCATTGAAAAATTCCAGATGTGAAAAACTTGGCACCATTTCCGTTCCTCAGCTCTACAATTTCTTTACTTCCAGAGCCCTTAGTACCTCTTAAAATAGTACTAATTTGTTTTTGTGTTTGCGTCTGTCCATCTGGCTAGAATATAAAATCCTCAAGGGCAAGGATCTTTGTTTTGTTCCTTGAGGCATCCCAAGGGCCTCTAGGACACTGGCCAACACATAGTAGATGCTCAATAAATACTTGATGAATCGAATGAATGAATGTGAGTTGTTTTGTCTGATGGTGGGGTGAGATATTGATGGAGTACATGGGAGGACAAAAATAGATTATGCACCCGCTGGTAGCAAACCCCAGAATGAAAAATCGAGGAATGTGCCATGAGAAATGAAAAGCACTTCAGAGATGCAGCCTGCATAGTGTCTTGGTGAAGAGCTCATTAAACATATAAAATAGTTTCATGTATTTTGCTAGTATTTCCTCTGGTCTGGAAAACTCTCTGACCTCTACCAATTCAAATCCCTTTGGCCTTCAAAGTTATTTAAGTGCTAGTCACTGCTTACAAAACAGAACTGGCCCTACCTTCACTTCCCGTGCTTTACAGCTTAGTTGGGAAGCAGACACAATGCATAGATAAATTGCAATAAATATATCACATGCTATAGGGAAAAGGAGGCATACTTTATAAACTGAATTTGTTAGACCTTAGTAGAATAGTGTAAGTACTTAGGTTTATTGATCAGTCAGTTCAGGCAATAGAAGAAATCAAAATACATTCAATACTGAAGTTTTAAATGCTTGAAGAGGGCCTGCCTGGTGGCTCAGGTGGTTGGAGTGCTGTGCTCCTAACACCAAGGTTGCAGGTTCGAATTCCCACATGGGCTGGTGACCTGCGCCCTCTACAGCTAAGATTGTAAACAAGGGCTCTCTCTGGAGCTGGACTGCTGACTGTGACCAATATTAAAAATTATTTTTAAAAAAATGCTTGAAGAAATTTAAGTCATAAATGGGACTGGTTGTTTATCAAAGTTTGGTTTATTGATTTTAAGTTGACCAAATGTTACAGTTCCCCCTTGAAAGTGGTTATTCAAATGTATAAAATTTATAAATAGAATGTTGAAATTTATGAAAATAACTTGAAGACTTAAATTTTAAAATGTGTATAACTTGAATAAATTGAAGCTTTTTTTAAATAATTAATTCAAAAGATTAACTTTAAAAAGCAATGACAAATGTCTTTATATAAACGTTTTCTGCAGTAACTCTAAAAAAAATTCACATTGACAGCAAGCAGGGTTAATTACTGACCTAATTAGCAGTGAGTAGTTTGCTAGTACTTATCCCTGGGTAGTAATAATCACCATTTCCTGAGCTCTGACTATCAGCCAGAAACTGTTCTGAGTACTTTTCACTATTAACTCATTTGATTCTCATAACAACCCTACATAGTCAATAATTTTATTGTTCTCATTTTTCAGGTTCGGACTAAGACTCAGAGAGGTTGAATTATTTGCCTAAGGTCACACAGCTAGTAGTGGAGCTAGGATTTGATCCAATGTAGTTGTATAGTATAAATGGACTTTTAAGGTAGGAAGCGAGGCCTAGTCTCTCCATGTTTACAATACTCTAAACTTATACACTAGGGCCAAGATGAATATATCAGAAATATTTTATTTAGAAGATACTTGATTATTCACGATAGTCACAATGTTGACTATTGGATATTAGGTTCATTTTTTTCCTTCAAAAATTCTATAATTCTATTTAAATTATAATATTTTTAAATGTTTCTGCAAACATAGAAGTACATATGATAAAAAGTTAACACTCCTCTCCCTAGAGTTAACCATTATTAACTGTGCAATGTGATCCTTTCATATTTTTTTCTACCCGTATACAAATATCACACTCTGAAATACTCAGTGTCTATGTATTGTATTACCTGTGGTCTTTTAATTCATAAATCTATTTCCTTGTAAGGATACATAGCTCTACTTCATTTTGAACTTAATTAATTAAATATTCCCTAACTTTATTTAAACAGACTTCTAATAGCCATTAAGTCATTTCCAGTTTTTCCATTAATAAAAACAATGCTTACAAGTAACTATACTTCTATATTTTTGTGCAGGTGTACTTCTATGAGATAGATGTCTAGATGTGAAATTGCTAATCAGAGAGACATTATCATTTTCAATTTTAGTGAATAGTTACCAAATTTTCCTCCAATGGGTTATATTGATTTTCACTGCAGCTTTAAGAATTTAAAACAATTTTTAATTTCAGAAAAATCTCAATCAATTAAAAACAAGAACAAGGCTTTCATGATAGGAGTATAATTCACATATTACATTATGACATTCCAAAATGTAATATGATCATAAGTCAGCCAGCATCTGAAACAATGCTTGTCATAACCGGTTCAATGAAAGCTGCTGAATTCAAGAAGGAGCTCAGGGTGGACCTTTGTTAAACTTGCTCACAAAAATAGATTCCAGAGTCTCTGTTGCCATCTGGTGGCAACTCCCCTTTGGTGAAACCTCCTCTGACAGGATTTCCAAGGTCTTCCTTCTACATTTCATTACTTCCTGTACATGATTCTGTACGAGGCATTAATTATTTCATCATTCATAATTACCAAATGTATTTTTAAATTATAAAACAATCATGTTACTTCTCAATTATTTCAGTTTCTTGAGACAATTAGCTGGCTGTGCAAGTAATTATTTACCAAAAATATCCAGCCTATATTTTTAAAAGACTCATGTATAGACGGGGTCTCTTCTATTAATAGACTTTTGCTTCCACAGGAAGCAAACATATAAAACTTGTCTTTTTTCTATTATTTCTCCTCTCATAATCTTCCCCACTAAAAGAAAAAAAGATTAAATGAGTCATAGAAACAGTTATTGGCACCCCCAGAGCATCAGACACTGCGGGTGTCCCACTCATATCCCGTGGGTACTTATGTCTGAGTATGCAGACCCAAATCCTAATGACTAGCACCTCTTAGCCTCAAGCTCTCTTTAGCCACGTGTATGACAGGCTGAAAATGCCAAGGAAAGAATTCACTGTCCTGAACTAAACAGCAACCAGTGACAGATGGAAGTTGGCATATAAATATAGTTATGGGTTGAATTGTACCCCCCAAAATTTATATGTTGAACTCCTACCCCCCAGTACTTCAGAAGGGGACGTTATTTGGAAATAGGGTCTTTACTGAGGCAATTAAATCAAAATAAGGTCATAAGGGTGGGCTCTCATCTAGTATGACTGGTGTCCTTATAAAAGGGAAATCCCGCTTTTACACAGAAACACACCCAGAGGAAGACAGTCATCCACAAGGCAAGGAGAGACGTCTAGAACAGATCCTTCCTCCACATCTCCCAGAGGGAACCAACACTGCCAACCCCTGGAGTTGGACTTCTTGCCTTCACAACTGTGAGACAATAAATTTCTATTATTTAAGCCACCCAGTGTGTGGTACCTGGTGGCTTAATTAATTAGCTTTAGCGAAGTAATACAAATACCCAGCTCCCTCACCTGCTGGGTGGAAGACTCTGAGATATGCGTTCTGTGCTATTTCCCAGAGGCCCTAGTGGGATTTATCTTCTTTCCCGCAGTGGCAATTTGCTTAATAACACACCCTTTATTCACTTCCTTCTCTTCCCGTGTTCTTTCCCATTTTACTACTGGTGTCCACCAGATTCGTCTCCTAAATAAACTACTTCATCTCAAATCCTTATCTCTGGGCCTCCTTCTGGGGTAACGCAAACTAAGACAGTATCAGAAATGCTACTCAGATATCAGGATGGGGTTCTGGAATTAGATGCCTTCCCAGACACATGGTAACAAGTGTCTCACTGCTTATGGAAGTGGAATGGTGAGGAACTCTGAGGTAAAGCATACAATTATTGGAGGCCTCATCTATGGTGAATTAGGGTAAGATTCAGGGGGGAGGGCTTATGCAGCACCACTAGCATTTGAAAGAAATGGAGTCAATGATGGTTGCTATTGACACACCGAAGAAAACTACAAGCTCAGGTCACTAGGGACTAACAAAACCAGAAAGCTTCTATGGCAGCATTTAAAGAGATAAGCTTTGTGATATTATAAAGGAAACATGAACATGAAATAATGTTGCTGCTAAACTATTTTAGCTTTCTGCAGACGCACTGAGTCAGGCCAGCACATCAGCAATCCATCAAACGAGACAATGAAAATAGTACATTCTGGATCAGGTGGGGCAAATCCAGAAAACCAAATGCATTACGCACAAAAGCAATGCAAACACCTCCATCACCTTCCTTTGTTACACTTATACCTCTCCTTCAGCTCATGTTTGTGGCCTCATAGTAGGTTTCCTTCAACCCAACTGATGGAGAAGAGCAAACAAACTCAGGCTTGGTTCAAGAAGAGGTCAACTCTGTATGTTAATTGTAGTTAGTCTGTGGACAGTTGGCACACTACAGCCCCACTTAGGAGTGACTGCGAAAAAACGTGGAGAAGAAAAATATCCCCAGTGGGTAGTGCACCAATTAACACAGCTGGTCATCCACCTGGGGAGAAGGGAGGAGTAGCCCAAGGTAAGTATACGCATAGACTCCTGGGCACATGACTTGATTGGTTGATCAGGGAACAATATTAGAAGACTGAAGAGCGACAAGGGCAAAGAAAGGAGCAACTAGCCTGGCGGGAGTAGGCGTTTACCATGACGAACAGCAAATGAACAGGCAACAAATATTCAAATCTTAACATCTCATATCAGTGCCCACAAGACAGTGGGCAAACTCAGAAGGTGCAGAACAACCAGGTGGTTAGGATGACTCATCCAATGGAGTCCAGCCAGCCTCTGTCCTTGGCCATCCCAGTGCATGATCCTCAGTGGGCTCATGAACAGAGTAGCCGTGGTGGCAGGGATGAAAGAAACTCTGCAGGGGCCCCCACTCACCAGACCTGATCTCGTGGCAACCGCTAGATGTCTGCCCAATTCGCCCCAGAGGTTGAAGCTGAGCCCTAAATACATATGTTACTATCCCTCAAGGAGACCCACGAGCTACTTGGTGGCAAATTGATTCCATCAAACTCCTTCCACTCTGGAAGAGGCAGAGATTCATCTCTACTGAGACTGACTCCAAGAATAGATTTTCCTTTTCTGCTGGAAGTGCCTTGGCCAGCAACACTATCCAAAGGCTAATAGAATGATGTGTCATTATGAAATTTCATATAACATTACCTTAGACCAGTGTTTATCGAATTGCTTTTCATTACCACTCCTCTAAGGAGCCATTTATTTACCTATTTACCTATTTATTTATTTTTCAGTTACAGTTGACATTCAATATGATTTTATGTTAGTTTCAGGTGTACAGGCATACAGCATAGAGGTTAGACATTTATGTTTTACGAAGCAATTCCCTCCATTAATCTAGTACCCACTTGGCACCACATACATAGTTATTACAATATTATTAACTATATTCCCTATGCCGTACTTTACATCCTCATGACTATTTTGTAACTACCAATCTGTTCTTCTTAATCCCTTCACCTTTTTCACCCCACCCCCCGAACCCCCTTCCCATCTGGCAACCCTGTTTGTTCTCTGTATCTAGGAGTCTGTTTTGTTTGTTCATTTATTTTGTTCTTTAGATTCCACATATAAGTGAAATCATATGGTATTTGTCTTCCTCTGACTTATTTCACTTAGCATAATATCCTCTAGCTCCCCCCATGTTGTCACAAATAGTAAGATTTCATTCTTTTTTATGGCTGAGTAATATTCCGTTGTATATATGTACTTAGATTGATGGGACCGTAGATTGCTACCATATCTTGGCTGTTGTAAATAATGCTGCAGTGAACATATGGATGCACATATCTTTCAAATTCATGTTTTGGATTTCTTTGGATAAAAAACCCAGAAGTGGAATTGCTGGGTCATAAGGTAATTCTATTTTTAATTTTTTGAGGAACCTCCATACTGTTTTCCACAGTGGCTACACCAATTTGCAATCCCAGCAGTGCACAAGGGTTTCCTTTTCTCCATACACATTTATCCAAAGAAATGAATATCAATGATGAACTCATCTGTAGCAACAGGGACTATAGCTTGTCCTACTACACTTCCTGGGGTGTGTGTGTGTGTGTGTGTGTGTGTGTGTGTGTGTGTGTGTGTGTGTGTGTGTGTGTGTTGGAAAGTGGGACTTGAAGAAGTAGTGACAGGATGGAGTAAAATTCATATGGGCACAGGGGAATCGGAGCCAGGCAGGTGTCAGCACTGTCAGTGTCCCATCCAAATCCCCTTAGTATCTATCATTTCTTTTACACACCAGCCTAGCTTCCAACTGTCAGGAAGTGCGTCTGCCTGAAGACCATCGGAGGCTACTGGGACCCAATCTGCCAGCGTTCACAGCAGGCCAGAATTAATGCCTCCTAGGAGCAGCCCTCAACCAGTGACTAATAGGAGTTGGTGAATGACTATCCCAGCCCCTCGCCTCAGGTGAGATACCACCAAGATGCGAGTCCCACACTATCTCCCACAAATCCCCAAAAGGCTTAGGTTCCAGTTGCCCACTGTGGTAACTTGCTTGATCATGCACGCTTTTTTGTTTTCCTTCTCTTCCCTGGCTTACTTCCCCACTTCCATCCTGGTGCTTTCTGGGATCACCCCCCAGAAAAAGTACCAGCACTCAAATCCTTATCTCAGGGTCTGCTTATGGTGGAACCCAAATTAAGACACCAACAGTCACAGAGGAGCTCATATTTACTAAATTTAACATGTATACTTATTTGACTGGCTTTGCTTCCTTTACACTCCTTAGTTCTCTCTCAACTGGTTCTTTCTCTAACTGAGTTCTCTTCTAGGTTACTGATTCTTTTATGTTTATTACTATGTGTCAGGTGATAGGGCGACTGCAGGAAAAAAGAGAAGGTCCCTGTTCTCATGGAGGTTACAGTCTAGGAGGGAAGACAGACCTTGAACAACTAATTTCAAGAGTGAATCATGTAATAACAAGGAAAATGTGGGAGGGGTGAAGGATACAGCAGTGGGATCCAACCTAGTCTGGAGGAAGGGAAGGTGTGTCCTTGAGGAATTGACCTTGCAGCTGGCAGCAGAAGGAAGTGGCATGGCACCCGACTCTGCTTGGCTTCCCTCACCAGCAGTGTGTCCTTCTGTAGTCTAACAAAAGCTAATGTGACAAGGGGTCAAATAGCACTTGGGAGAGAGACATGGTTAACACCAAAATGCAAAATAAATCCCACATCACCAAGAACCTTTATTTCATATCAAACTGCAAGAGCAATAAAATAAAAATATTTTCAATTCATAAAACACTTTTATATCAATCACACTAACAGAGAGAAAAGTGACATCCCTGAGAAATTGCTGACAATAAATAAAGTACTTAAAAATAGAATGTTCTGAGTTTGAAGCCTATTCAATTTGGGGAAGTCAATGGCCCTTTGCAAACTTCAGTTTCTCAAAAGGATGTCCAACTGATGCAATTTTCCTGTCCTGACAAGAAGCTGTCACGTTCAGTAGTGCCTTACATTAAAAGAGGGCAAATAATTGATCTTCTTTCAATCAACTTGTCCATAGTTCTGGGAAAGTTAATGCACAGAGCAGAAGAGGAAAATATCTGCTCTTTGTGTTAACAGAATTTTACAACATAAGTACCAGTGTTATTTTATTTTACACGCATTTTATTATTTTATTTTATTTTGTGACAGTGCTATTTTAACTTACCATGAACTACAATGAACCCTTTTCTCACAGCGTGTGAATGTTGTACAAAAAGTACATAATCTCCCTGTTCTTTGTGGGTGACCAAAGGAAGACCTCAATTTTTGTGAAAGGGTAAGATCGATACTTTAAAGATTCCAGGATCCAGCAAGATTCTCTGAGACCCAGGACTGAGAACTGGCTTTGTAACTCTAAGTTTCTCTTCAGGAATAGAGTCAAAATATTTCAAAAAACAGAGTCACATTTCATTGATTCTAGGAGATATATATGTTTTTTTTTTTTGGGGGGGCACACTTTAGCATCTCAAATTTAAATGGGCATGGCCATTAACTGTCACAAGTTAATTGTCAACTCTCCCCCACCCAATTTCCTTAGTGGTGTAGAAAATAATGGCGATTTTACAATCAATGTTTCTTAGATTAAATTAAACATGGTGCTCTGTAGTTCAGTACACAGAGTGAGCCATATAAAAATAAATCTGACATTTAAACCCTGGTAATTTTCCCAATTGAGTAGATGCCAGCAAAAACATGTGGCAGCTTAAATTTCAACATGAGCATCACAGCCTCAGGGAAGGTTAGAAGAATTGTGATGTCGGATACACTAGCAGTCTCTTCTGGTTCTGTACCCAATCAGCTGAGACAACAGTAAGGAAATTGATTTCACACCTCTGGGCCTCATTTCCTCATCTGTAAAATGAGCAAGTACAATCAGATGGCCTCTAAGTCTTCCAGCCAAAAAGGAAGGTAATTTTAAATCTTGCACCACTGAGAGTATGTGCTGCTATGGAAAATCCATAGCACGCTGCCCCAAAGCCAAAGGAGCTTCTTCTGCAGGTCGATGGCTCAGACTCCCTTGCAGCCATCCCTGCCCCCCACGCCCCGAGTCAAGGCTCCAAATCCAGAGACTGTCCTGGATCAAGAAGAAAACACGGTTCGTTCACAACTTTAGTAACCTATTAGGAAAGGATCATTCTTCAATCTGGGGCAATTTTTAAACTTGTTTTAGAAACTGCAGAGTTCAACTAGCTTAAGTTAAACTAAATGTCTACCATAAATTTAAAATATCAAAAAATTACAGCAAGGGTTCACTTCAAAGTCTTCATGATTGACATAATTTCTACAGATTCTGCTGTTCTGAGTGCCTCCTTCCACACCATAGAAGCACCAGCCAGAAAAAGATTTGTTTTCTGAAAGAAAATAACAAAGAAATTTCATTTGAATTAATCATTCATGTCAGCAGCCAGCTCCAACATTGAGATTTTATTCAATGAGGATAAGTGTGTTTGGCCAAGGAAAACACAGGGTGAGAAATGGGTATTCCAAGTGATGGAAAGTGGAATAGATGAGAATAGCATTGCTCTCTGGTAAATAATACATGGATTTATATTTTTCGATACACATATTTTTAAATTCAAAAGTTGTAATCTGTCTCTACCTAAGTATGTTAGAATGAAGAACAGAAACAGCAGCTAAAATCAACAACTGCAGAACAAATCGCAAATTCCTAAACCTTCCCATTTAAATTCAATTCCAAATGTTCATTCAAACTATTTTAAATGCTGTGATAAGCTGCTTCACTAAGTTACTAAGGTAGACTCCCTTCTTTAAAATTCTCTTAAATTCAGTCAATTATACCAGTATATGTTGAAGTCCTATCGTTGCGCGGGTGCAGATACTAATGAACACCGATGAAATGACATAACTTGACTAAATGGGTTGGTCTTAGCATCTTGCATTCAAACAGCAGATTTCTGGGCTCTGAGGAACTAGAGTTGCTGGTTCAAATGCAATTATTGAGCCACTCGAATATATGCTGTATGCAAACTGGTGAGGGCATTAAAGAAAGATGTAAAAAATAAAAAACAAAATAAAACCTCTTGGAGCCGCCAGTGCTCTAGCCATAGCCATCATCTACACGGTGTTCCAGAGGGTGGTTTCACCTTTGAATCCCACGTCACTGATTCCCAGGTTCTGCTCTACATCTAATATGGGCCTTGTCTCTTTCCATGAGAAAGATGGAGGCTTATGAAATGAAGAAGAAATGATGACGGGTGGTAAAGGCCACTGTGCATCGGAAAGTTAGATATAGTTCAAGTATGGGGTAGGTAATGTCTTCAATTGTCCATTATCTTTTACAGCAAATTTCCTTAAATAGTAAACACACTTCTTAAGCAATGTAAAGACTTAAGTTTAAATCTAAATAATACTAGCTGATTACTTCTATCTAATCAAGACACTATGACTCCCCTCCTCGTTAGCTAATTGGCTATAAGTCACAAAGCAGGTGTTTTCAGAGGGCGGAAGACAAGCAATGCTTGATGTCCTCACTTCTAAGCACTTTTCAGTTGTATAGAACCCTGAAGGAAAAGCACATGCACATCACAGCCTCAGGAAAGGTTAGAAGAGCCCTGGTAAAACCTGTTTCGTTTCATAAGTGACAGCAAATGTCACAAACACCAGACCAGGAAGGGTAGGAGAGAGGCCGTCCTGCATCCCACCCACCTCTCCGATCGCCCCCAGGAAAACACTAAGGTCAGAAATATGCAACAGGATCAACTCTTTAAAAACAGTTTTTAATTAAAGAATAAATGTGTATTGCAGGCAAATTAGAACATGTGGTCAAACAAAAAGAAAAACAATTAACCTGTTTGGGATTATATCTTTTCGGACCTTTCCTTTGCTCATATATGCATATAGCATCATACCCCAAGTAGGCCCATTTGGGTTAAAAGAATTGTACTTTATGAGGAGTTTCATTTAGCATTGCTATTTGTGGCTTCAGAATTATTCCTAAGCATTAGTGAAGACTGATACTGACTTGGAGCATGTTGCAAGCCCTGGAATGCCAAAGAGTAAGAGTCATCTTTGCAGCCACGGTTGGCTTAGTAGCTCTGTTCTAGGAATCCTTGTGGTTTGCTACTTCAGAACAGTAATAATCCAGTGCAGGATTACCATGCGATGCCTTTGTACGTTTGGTGACTATAGTAGCATTTGCCTTATTTTTATTGACTTGCTTTTACTTGACTTTTCCTCTTTTGGAAATGAAGGAGTAAGAATGAGGTGTATTTCATTTGTGAGCATTGCTTTACATGTAGATGAGTAATAGCCATGAAACAACTTAATGAGAGCAAGATAAAGAGTGGTAGAATAACTAATGAAGGGAAAATACCCTCATTCAGATACAGAGACCACTGGAGTGGTCTCCAGTCTCCTTTCAGTAGTGGGATCCAGAGAAGACCTCCTGCAAGAACACCACATCTACCAGTGAGGGTGCCAGCCTGCTACCAGACATTACTTTCAGTGGTGTTATAAAGAGGAGTCAAAGACTTCAAAACTACAATCACCAATCTAAATGCAACTTAGATAACATGAAAATTAAAGGCTCTTACCACTGTTACTGGTAGATCAAACTGTAGTTATCAACCAAAGAATAATCTGGGTCATCTGCAAAGGGCAGAACACAGAGCAACATGAAGCCAACGTTCTCCCATGATAAGATCTTAGCCCTTTCAAATCAAGGCATTCCACTCAAAGAGTCTAGTGACTTCCCTTTTGTAAGAAGGAACTATACCTGGCAACAAAACCTACACATGGTAGTCCTAATTATAACTCAGAATATTCTGGAATTCACTATGGTGATTTCTTTGCCCTTTTTTATCCCCGCCCAGAGAGCACCACCCACAGCAAAATCATCTTCAAAAATGGACAAAAATAAGTCCCACATTATCAAGTGGCAATTATAAGGCAACAAGAAAAAACGGTCATTTAAATCCTTATATTGCTCAAAGATATAATTTCAGCCACTAAATTGTTTTTCAGTCACTAAATTGTTGCCAAGCTGCTAAACGCATTAGTTGTTTCTTCCCTCTTTCCCTTGATAGGTATATCTTTCTTTTATTCAAATAATAGATATTTGCTGAGCACCTACTATGTGCTCAGTACTGTGTTAGGAATTGTGAGGGATACAGGAAAAAACCAAGTGCCTGCCCTCAAGAATCTCATAATTATCCAAGGAATATAACTAACAACAACAACAAAAAAATGCTAAAATTTGTGGTTCTCCCAGAGGTATGGGAGTTCAGAGAAAAAAGAGACCAGTTATTAGTGAAAGATCCAATTATGGGCCATGTACAAAACATATAATATTAAGTTACATGGTTCTAGACATTTGTGCCTCCTATAAATTATATGTCTGTGCAATCCAAAGGAAACCATATCTCAGCTCTGCTGTTCTTATGGCCCAAGTTGAAATAATCTCTTAAGTAACACTGCCTTCTCAGAAGTTTGTTTTGGTACTCCAGGAAATAAATTCTCTTGGATAAGCTATAAAATAGACCACCAATTACCAAATTGCACTCTGTGACACATAGGATTATAGTAAGATTCTAATATAGGCTTGTTCTCTCGGGAATTTGATTCTATTTATTCCTCTCTTTCCCTTTATTTCAAAATTCTAGCTACTCAACCTTAAAGAAAACCTGACATAAGAATTTCCAAAAGTCTTTCTTGGTGACCTACCTGGTATACTTTTAGGAACTGGGAGAGGTCCCCTCCTGTAAGAAATGAACACCAAAGTTTTTCAGAGACGTTCTGGTTTTTCCTAAGTTTCTACTTCACACACCAAACATATTACACTCTAATCAGTTCTGGTGAATTTTATGTCATTTTCACATGTCACAAAATAGTATCCTTTCCATTTGTTATTCAACCATTAAAAAATGTAAAAACTATTCTTAACTCGCAGGCCCTACCAAAGCAGGCAGGTCAAATTTGACTCATGGGGCAGGGCAGAATTTGCTGACTCCTGCTCTGTACAGGCTGTAAGAAAGGTATAGGATTCATGCATGAAGAAAAATAATCACAGCCAAGTATGATATTGTCCTCCTTGAACTATGACTAGTAAAATCCATTACACATTTATCCTAAAAATGCTTTCTCCAAAACTCTAGCAACCTCACTAAGCAAATGCAGTGGTAGACATGATCCACTTCTAATGTCTTATGACACTAATGATAAAAAAAAGTTTATTAAAAATATTTTTTTGTGAAAGGAAGCTGGTCATTACCTTGCCAAGTTAGGCCCTGTAGCCTTTCCAGGTGGGGCTGCATTCTTCTGGGGGCAGTAGAAATTCTCATACATGATGGGTGCTACAGAAACCATCAAGAAACAATACATGAGGAGGTAGGTGCCTTCCTTTCTCAATGATATGTGCCAAGAAAGACTAATAAAATTGCTTAAATAAACCCCCAAGCCCACTGTTCTATTCACCTGGTGGAGTCTGTCCAGTTTTTCGTTGATTCACAAAGTACTCAATGTCCTTCTCAATGCTGCACATTTCTAAACTCTTACGGACTTGTTCATACATCTAACAAAAAGAAAATTTATCAAGGTAGAGGGATGTCCATCAAAATTATGACATGGCTTACCATGTTTCCCCAAAAATAAGACCAAGCCCGACCATCAGCTCTAATGCGTCTTTTGGAGCAAAAATTAATATAAGACCCAGTAATTTATATTATATTATATTATATTATATTATATTATATTATATTATATTATATTATATTATTATATTATTCAAGACCCAGTCTTATATTATATAAGACCCAGCCTCATATTATATCAAAATAAGACCAGGTCTTATATTAAGTTTTGCTCCAAAAGACACATTAGAGCTGATGTTCCAGTTAGGACTTATTTTCAGGGAAACATAGTATTAAAACAGGAGGCTTGATGAATGGCTGACTCATTTCCAAATTTTGTTTTGAAAAGATTTCTTTTTAAATACTGATGGAACAAAGAATATAGATAACAAGTCCCATGACACAAGAACAATGCCACACACAAATGCAAAGATACTTATTTAACTTGGAGGAAAGTTCTTCCATTCAGTGCTACAGGTCTTCTGCATATTTAATTGCTCTTCTAAAGTAAATGTCTCATCTAAGTGAGGGTGGCTATTTCTTAGCAACGAAGGTTGTGATAACTTGATTCTGGTCCCTCTGAGATCTGGGATGCCCATAAGGATTGCTGTGCACAAGTTAAACCAGGATAATGGTCCTGGAAATGCCACTAAAGTAAATCCTGAGCCCTGGCGCGACCATTAGCCTGGGCACAGGTCAGTCTGCTAGTATTTGGTGCTGACCTGGAGTGACCTTCTGGGATTCACATTCATGCTGTGACACCTCTGTCTTTCATAAATTAAACTGTAATTGGATCTCCCTTCTCCGCTCTCCTGCCCTAACTCTGAATTTCTTTAAGAGAAAATCATGGCAACAAAGTGGACCAAGAGTCAGGCAGGTTAGATGTTTATCTGGATCCTTCTATCAACTCACAGTATGGCCCTGGGCAAGTCACTGTACCTCTCTAGGCCTCAGATGAGGGGGCTGAACTAATTAAGGTCTACAGTTCTTTCCACTCTACTGAATAGTGCATGGATGTCTCTGACTTACGTCATCGCTTGTGACACATTGTTTTGACAGCTGATTCACGTGTAACCACAAGGCATTCCGAAAGAAGTTTATTCGTGCATATTCTTGAGCCTCAAACACCTGCAGAAACACAACTACATGTACATACATATACAGAGAAAACGGCCATTTGTCTAGACTGGCTATGACTTAAGAAACAGCGTCAACCCTCAATTATCTGTAAGCTTATTGTCCCATTTAGGGTAATAAACTCATCACCAAGAAAACTCATAAACTCTCGGAGCAGGCAAAGAATGCAAATGAATTCTAATATAGTATTAACACAAACTGGATTCATTATAACACAAACTGGATTCATTATAATTCTGAAGGTAAGAGGCTATGATGAACCCAGACACCCATGTAAGGGGGGAGCCTGAATTCCAGCTCACATTTCCAGCTGCTTAAGATGTGTCTCCACTGGGCAGCCTTCCGGAGCCTCAGATTCAAAATTTGCCCCCTATACACATATCAACGAATGAATTCAATTGGCATGATGGTCATATTTGTTGATGCTAGTTGAAGAGTACATGGGAGTCCTTGCACTTGTCTTCTATTTTTGTGTATGTTTGAAATTTTCCTTAATAAAAAAGTTGTTTTTTTAAAGTCACTACCAAAACAATATTTCTTGAAATATAAACAAATATCAACTTTTGGAAAACCAAGTTATTCTATAAAATAGATACTACACTATTCAACAGTGAATGGTATATATTAATGTATTTTTAAAATATTGAATACAACACTATTACAGTTTAAAACTTTTTATAATGTAAAACTTCAAACATATACAAGAGTAGACAGAAGAGTATAATGTACCTCTCACCAGTATAAACATTTATCAACTCACAACCAAATCTGTTTTACCGACATCCCTACCAACTGACCTACTTCCTGGAGTATTTTGAAACAAATACATTATTTCACCTGTAAATATTTTACTATTTATATAGAATTATATTTTAGTATTTATATATTTATTTATAGAATATAAATACTAAAATTTACATTATTTTTATTATAGAATATTTCACACAGAATCATGAGAGCAATAAATTCCATGTACCAACAACCTAGCTTTGTCAAAAATTTTGGCCATATTTGTTTCAGCTTCTGTTAAAGCCCCTGCGTGCTTTTCCCAATCTGCATCACTTTCCTCCTTTCCATAGATAACCATTATCCTAAGTTTTATCATTCTCATGCAGGTTTTTATAATACCATGTTTCCCCGAAAATAAGACCTAGCCGGACCATCAGCTCTAATGCGTCTTTTGGAGCAAAAATTGATATAAGACACAGTCTTATTTTAATATAATATAAGACTGGGTGTAATATAATATGATACCTGGTCTTATTTTAATATAAGACCGGGTCTTTATAATAATACAATATAATATAATATAATTTAATATAATAATATAATACCGGGTCTTATAGTAATTTTTGCTCCAAAAATACATTAGAGCTAATGGTCTGGCTAGGTCTTATTTTCGGGGAAACACAGCATGTACATATCCATTAGATGTATACAGTGTTGCTTTGCATGTTCTTAAACCTAATAAAAATGGCTTTATTCCAGGCTTTTCCATGAGAATGTAAAGTTAAGGAAGTAAAGCAGAAAGGAGGGTTTTATGTAGAAGGGGGAGAGTGAACCACAGTATCAGATGGTAAACACTGGTCAAATAAGAGTAGAAACTGCCGAGGCCCGATGGACCTCACACCAAAGGCGTCACTGGGTCCTCTCAGAGGCCGCTGCAGAGACGCAAACCCAAGACACAGCAGGCTGGGACAGGCAGGAGCAATGAGGATGTGGAGACAGCTCCTTCAAGAAGCCTGGCCAGGAAGACAGGAGAGGGTAGCAGCCGGGAAGCAACAGACTGCTGCGGGTAGGTTTTAAAGCCAGGAAGGAGCTGAGTTTGTGTAAATAATAGAAGTTCACATGAAAGGGAGCTATGCACAAGCCAGCTGGATGGGATATCCTGTCCCCAGGGAGAAGATCTCAATAGGATGGGAACAGCCCTTTTTCTACTATAACAGGAGAAAAGGTGAGGAGTGGAATGTGTAGGTCAGTGGTTCTCATGCTTTAATTCGCAGCAGTCACCTGGAGGGCTTATTAAGACAGGTTACTGGGCCCACTCGCAGAGTTTCAGATTCAATAGGTCTGGAGTTGGTGTGAGACTGTGAATCTCTAAGGGGTTCCCAGGCAATGCTGATGCTACACAGGTCCTGGGACCTCACTTTGAGAACCAGTGGTAAGAAAACATGTAGACAGAGTGACCGAAACTTCAGGAAATTTCCAGCTTATGTCTTATTTTCTCTGGGAAATTATAAGTGAGGTCATGGGCTGAATATGAATGGAGGCAATGGTGAAAGCATAGGTGCGAGAAGGGTAAAAAATTCTAAAGCCTGCTCACCTTCTGTCTGATTTTCCTTATCACATACTAAGTACATGTGAGGTTCTCGAAAGGTACTTACTTAACCATTAATTGATTCATTTGTTTCGTGCTTGCTAGCCAAACAAGAGCGGAAGGCCTTGAAAAGAGTTGGGAAGCATGGTCAGAGTGGGGTGGAGGCAGAAGATGAGGTTTGGGGGGGAACATTCCAGTTCCTGCCTTCCTACATTTAAATTCCTGATTTCTAATCTGCCCTCAAGCAATTCTGTCAGAACTGAGGGGTATCATAAACCGGGCAAAACATCTCTACAAAAGTAGACTCTACAACTTCCAGGAGGCAGACCCGCCCCCTCCTGGGCAGTTTCTGGTTCCGGTTACCTCGCAGGCCTTGATGTGCTCGCTCTGCCACTCTTCTCGGATCTTATCCAGCGTATTGATATGCTGCATGTACGCCTTGTCTGCAATGCAGGGGAGGGGCCTGGGTTCAGAAACCCGACAGGAGAGCAGCTCGCAGACCCACCCCTCAGGCTCAGGCCAATGGCGGTGAGCTCACAAGGCTCCACGGAGCTCTGATTACATCTCTCACCCTTATCAGGTCTTTGTGAAATAGGCACTGAACCAAGCAATTAGCAAGAAATGATCCAAGAACGGAGAAGAGAAAGCATACAAGGGACCTCAACCAGCGTTTTCTTTGTCTAATTCGGCCTCAAAAGCTTCCGTCCCTTTCCGTTTTCAGGAAAATTATCCAATGAAGGAAGGATGCAGAGAAGAGAACTACCTTGAGCCCTAAAGAGGCACCAAGTTACTTTAGTTTTGGGCTTAGAGACTTCTTAAGTAACCACAGTGAAGACAGGCTTATTTCCTAGAGGATACTCTGGATTAGAAACCTTTGTATACACCTGGTTTGGATCTTATATTTTGATGATGACAAGGCCTCACCAATGGCTGTTTCTTTCACAGCAGATAAGCGGTATCAGGGCTGCAATTGGCTTTTAAGGCAGATGTTCCAATAAATCAGAGTCAGCATCCACCCGATTGGTTACATAGCAGCTGTCACATGACCCCACCACCACCACCACCACCACTAGGCAATTACATGTAAGGCAGCCAGACTAAGCAGGCAGTGGCCAGAAACTGCTGCCTCCTTTGCTTCCTCCCAGTTTCCCTTCCCTCCCTCCTTCTTTTCCTCCTTTTCTCCCTGATTCTCCCTTCTGATAGCTTGTTAATCCTGCTGTATATCCATCTATTCTTTACTGGAAGTTGTATGAAACTACCTTTCTCAGACAGATTTAGGATCATGTAAACCCCACCACAATCCTCCCCTATCTCTGAGAGCAGCCCGCTCACCCGAGTCTTCTGCTGCTGTCTTGGAAGTTGCCAGTTTCACAAAAAGCTGTGGGGAGAAAACAGAACAAGAGATCAGGAATGCTGGGCCAGGATTCTATAGGCAGAAGAGACCTGAAAGCAATTACTATGAAGAGACAAGTGCTAGTCCAAGACTTCCCTATGTTTCACTCGTGAGCAAATCATTCAACTTGCTCTCTAATCTTATTGCCATAGGAAAGTATCCATTAAGCAGCTTACCCTATGTCTTTCTAAAGACATACCCCTGCCCTCTGGTTGCTGGCAATCTTATATCCAGATTTTATAAAATTAAATTTCTAACATACCCAAGCAGGAGGCAGCCTGACTACAAAGAATACATAAGTTGAGTTTTCAAGAGGAAAAAAAAAAATCAGAACCCCTCCCCCACTTCTTATCACCCCTCTCCCTCCCCTATGGCCTCCTTTCTCTAGCTCTTCCAGAACCCCAAAATTGTGACAAGGGTTTCTCTGGTTCGGAAGATCCTAATAGCCTAACGGAAGACATTGCCAGGAGCTTAGGGCGCAGACCCATTTATAATTAAGATTATTAATTGGCTTTAGCTCGATGTAGCAAATCTCAGATTTTTCAGGCAGTCAGCCCTCCCATGTACCTTTTCTTGTTGCTTTGAGTTTACCATGTTGGCACTTCGGTGGACAGCCTGCTCTGCATCATCTTTGTCTCGGCATTTCTGCTCATAGTTCTTCTTTGCCTTAGTGGTTATGAGCCAAAAGAGGACCACACCAGGTGAGCATAACATAACCCTGAAAAACAGCCACCCTAGCCCGCCACGCCCAGCCAAAAACAGGGCACCCTGAATAGGGCTGTGATCACCCCTAGAATGTGACCACTCAGAGGGCAGATGCTCTTTCTTATCTATCTTTGGAAGATCTGTCCAGCCCTTTTCCAAATTATGTATGTAGTGGCAACCTGATCAAGGGAATAATGACTCCTATTTGGTAAACAAAGTCTATAAGCTTTAAAAACTGACTAGAACAAAAGATGGAATTTCAGATGGGTAAAATCAAAATACATGTGTAATATAAAATATGTAATCCAACACTTATACACCATTCATAACCTTCAAAACTTAGATGCAATCACTTGGTCACGGTACTTATAATTATGCTTCAATATTCTAATGTGCCTCACATAACATGTGGCAGTGGTATCAACCCCATCATGTCTGCTGTTTAAAGATGGTCATGTTCCTTTTTTATTTAAGATATTCTGTTTTAGCTAGTTTAAAAGTAGGTCAGAGTCTATCCTGTACTACTATTACCTACCAGTGGTAGGGAAACAATTGACACAGTATAGGTAGTGAATCAAATAATTTTCTGTTTCAACTATTGAAGCAAACATTTAATTTGCTTAAACAAAGCAAAGCTATGAGTCAGTTAGCTAATAAGTAAAAACGGTGACCAAAAGAAAGTGCTTCACTAAGAATGAAGACTCTCTTGCAGAAATGGTTTGTGCTCGTCAAATATTTCATATGCTACACTACATTTCTCAGTATCCCCTGTAGTTCAGATAGGGTTAACCTTTCAGTAAACAATCTTATAATCACACACAGAAATAAAAGTTTGTAATTTTTTTCCCCCTTCTTTGGCCTCCCCCCACCCCCTACTCCAGTTCAAGCTGTTGTTTCCTCAGTCTAGTTGTGCAGGACACAGCTCCCTGGCCCATGCTGGTATTATGAGCCTTGCGCTCCCGCCAGCTGATGCAGTCGGTCGCCAGTAAGCTACCAGCCACTCACATTGGCCACCGGCCGCTCCTGGCAGCCCAGGGCAGCCCATGCCAACCTGAGGCTGCTCACCGCAGCCCAGTTCCAGGGAGAGCTGTTGTTCACAGTCTTAGCTGTAGAGGGCGCAGCTCACTGGCCCATGTGGGAATCGAACTGGTGACCTTGGCGTTAGGAGCACAGTGCTCCAACCACCTGAGCCACCAGACCGGCCCAGTAATTTTTCATTATTACAAGCATATAAGATAGTCATGCCACAAGTCTTTTCTTTTGCAACAATATTTTATAGACATTTGTCTGAATCAAGCATGTTCTCTGTAGCTGAACACTTTTAAGGGTTCATGCCATAATTTTCTTAACCAACTCTATGGTGGACATTTATTTTGGTTCCCATTTTTTATAACGAAAATACTCAGATTTTATTTTGGGTAGCGTAAAGTTATCTATATGTGTCAAATTCCTAGAAGTGTAATTATTTGATAAAAGAATATGTACACATCAGACTTCCTTCCAAAATGGCTGTGCCAATTTATACTCCTTACAAAAGTATCTGTTTCCTCACACTCTCACCAATACCAAATATGGTAATATTTTTAAACTTTTCTAATACTAGAGGTGAGAATGTTAGAATACTGTTATTTTATTTGCATTTATTTCATTCCTATTAAGGTGGTATGTCCTTTCCACATCATGTCTTTCACCTACTTTTTTGTTGGAGCATTCTCTATTTTAATTAGTTTGTAAGAGCTCAGTCTATACTAGGAACACTAACTGGCTGTAAGTCATATAAGTTATGAATATTTTCCCTCATTTGTCATATGTTTTGAAACCATGTAAAAGATGATGTTTTTCTTTTGCTCTAAAGAAGTCTTAAATGCTAATGTTGTCAGTGATCAAGGTTTCTCTATCCTGCATTATTTTCATATATAACATATTACGCATTTTTCCTCTGTTGCTACATCATCCTCATAATCATGTTTTAAAGGTTACAAAATGTATTTACTCTTTCTCCATTATTTGGTCACTAAATCATTTATATTTTTCATTATAAATAGTGTACAAGTTCATGCTTTTATTTCTCTTATTTTGAATGATTTCCTACAGATAGAGCCTTGGATTCTTAGTGTAAGATTAATGGGATATAATCCTATTTGTGGCTCTAAACACATATGGCAAAATACTTCTTTGAAAGGTTATGTGGGCTTCTGGGAAGAGGGAGCAAATGTACTTTTACCTCTTCCTTCATACAAGTATAATTAAAAACCCAGGACGTTATGTATAAAACAAACATAAGAATACTGAAAGATGGAGGGAAGAAGGCACACTGACAAGTGACCTTGGTCTCAGAAGAGTGACCTAGAAGTTACTCCTTGGGTATTCTTTTTGCCTCAGATATCACAGACTGAGGGCCAAAGAAGCAGGCAACCAAGAAAGGCTAATGGGCACAGACCAAAAAAAAAAAGCCCAACAAAAACTAGCTCTCTCTGCCCAAAACACCAGAAAAGGGGCAGCCTAGCAAGACAGAAACCTTTAGAAAATAACCATTCTACTTCAGCTAAATACCACACATCCAGCAAAGGCCATCTAGGGAGTCCAGACCTCCACCCTCACCAAGCTGTAAGGAGGTGCCCAGCTCCCATGCCCAGGGGGTATCAGAGAAGGACAAAGAGGAAACTGGGACTTCCGTTTGCACCAGGAAGTAACAAAGCCCCACACACAGTGCCAGTGGAAATCATGTGGGAAACTTGGACTTCTACCCCTACCTGGCAATAATGAGGCACACCCCCTCCCTGCTGGAGTGGTGTCAGCGGAGGTCTAGAACATTAACTACTTCCCAGTGGTAACAAAGCCACACATACCCTGTGGCGTCAGCAGAGGCCAAGGGTGGAACCTGGACTTTTTCCCCCTAAAAGGTTTAAATAAGAGGGTTTAAATAAGATCCAGAGTCTTGTGACATAATACCGAAATGTCCAAAATCAATCAAATATCATTTATCATACCATGAACCAGGAAGATCTCAATGTAGATGAAAAAGACCATCAGTAGGTGCCAACATCAAGATAACAGATATGTTAGAAATACCTGACAGATTTTAAACCAGTCATCATAAAAATATTCAATGAGCAATTATAAACACACTTGAAAAAAATGAACAAAAAATAGCGTCTTGTCAAATAAATAGAAAAGGTCAGAAATGAAATAGAATATATAAAGAACCAAATGAAAATTTTAGAACTGAAAAACATACCTGAAATAAACTCAATGGATGGGCTTAAGAAGAGAATGGAAGAGAGAGAAGAAAGAATTCGTGAACTGGAAGATAGAACAATATAAATTACCTAATATGAACAACAAAGAGAAAATAGGTGGGAAAAAAGCAAACAGAGCCACAGGAACCTTTGACATTATAAAAAAAGATCTAACACTCACATCCTTGGAATCCTAGGAGAGGAGGTTGGGCTGAAAAAGTACTCAAAGCAGTAATTTCCAAAATTTCTTTCCAAATTTGGCAAAAGATAGATTAAAAAGCTGATTCAAACTCCAAACAAGATAAACTCGACAAATCCATAACAAGAACCATGCGTGGTGAACTTTTGAAAACTAAAAACAAAGGGGAAAAAAATCAATTTGAATGATGGCAGATTTCTTATCAGAAACTATGGAGGGTCATGAGGAAGTGCACATCATTTTTCAAATACTGAAAGAACTGTCAACACACAATTCTATATCTAGTGAAAATATCCTTTAAGAATGACGGGGAAATCAAGACATTCTTACATGAAGAAAAACTAGGAGTATTTGTCACTAGCAGTCCTATACTGAAGAACATCTAAAGGAAGTTATCAAAAAAAAAGGAAATTAGGGTTTCCTTTTTTGGAACATTAGAAGGAACATTAGAAAGAACCTTGGAACATTAGAAGGAAAAAAGAACATAGTAAGCAAAATATGGGTAAGCACAATAGTCTTTTTCTTCTTAAGTTTTCTAAATTATTTTTGACAGTTGAAGCAAAATTGTAATGCTTATATAGCTCTAAATGATCAAGAGTAAATAGTTAAGAAAATTATATTTCAATAAGGCTTTCTCTTTAATTGAGAGAAAACTTTCCTCAGATTGTTCAAAACATAAAAGGTCTGGGAAGTGAAGTGAAACTAAAAAAAATAAGTTAAAAAAAAAAAAGTAGAGTACATTATCCATATTGAAAAAAAAGGTCTGGGAACAATCATATATCAACCAATACTATTTCTGCATTACACTGATAGTATTCCCTGTTTATCAATTGCTTTTGAGGTGATCTACATCAGAGGAAAAAAAATGATACAGAAAAGACTGTGAATTGCCATCAACATTGGTGACATTTTCTTGTTTTGACTAGGTTACCAAATATGTCATAATCAGAATATCATGATGACACTTCTGTACAAAGATGGAGTCACAGATGTTCCAATAATTCCTCTTCACTCTATCCAGAGTTAACAGATTCATGAAAAGGTAGGGTGAGAGCCCTAGCAAACTGCCTTAGTTCGGTCTTGGTAAGAATTTTTTTTAAATAAATTACTTAAAGGAAAGAAGGCTTTTACAACTAGCAGTTATCTTAAAAGAGAAAGGGGTCACTCAATAAAATGGGTTAAGAAATCAAGATTCAGAATACTCACAGGAGGAAAGCTCAAATCCCACAAGATAAATGGTATCATACGATATATACTCGTATAATTTTGTGTCTTGGCCTGAAATATTTAAATTGACTTGCTATACTTTCCCAGGTTACCAGATAAATAACAGCATTGTATTTCCACTATCTAGTTTCATCCTCAATATTTCCAAGGCCTTAAAAAGAAGGAAAGTCAAACCACTAAAAAAAAAAAATCACTGCACTAATAAATAACATTGTAGAAATGTTATTTAAGGAGGAATATACTCATACAGCACAGGATTTCAGAAAAAGGCAATAAAGTGAAACTCACATCCATGGTTTTCTTGAATTGTAAGCTCTTTTGTTTATGGACAGCATCCATTACAAGCTCTGTCTGTGAAGAGAGCACAGGTGTTATTAATAATAAAAACAGAAATTATTGTTAATACCAGCTTATCTTGAGGGCTAAGTGTTCCAGATGGATTGTCTCATTTAGTCCTCACACAACCCAGAAGACAGGTGAACAGTTTATTATTCCAATTTCACAAATGAAACTGCAGCAAAGAGAAGCTGAACAATTTGCTCAAAGTTTTATGGCTAGTTAATGGTGGGGTCCACCTTTGAACTTGGGCAGCCACTATTGAGAATTACTGATCACCTTAGAACAGTCTCTTCAGCAAATCTCTTATCAATGAACTTTGGTTTCAAAAATGGATTTTTAAAATTTTGTTAAAATGCCATTTAGATTTTAAAGTGGGTCTTTATTCTGTAAGCTTAGGTCAACACAGTTAAATTAGGGACTTACAGATATTCACTTCTGTAGCATCCATCAGTGGTACACCCTTAAACAGCAAGGAGCCCAGGCAGTATGAAGGGAATAAATGTTTGTAGGACAGCTAAAATTAGAAGCTGTTTTCCTACTCTTTACTCCATCTAATCCAGGAAATGTAAGCTACTCTGTCAAGTTCATTCGGGAGCAATTTCTTTGTTGTGGCTGTGACATTAATACATTTATTAGTCAAGGTAATAGAGCTAATAACAAAAATGTACCTCTCAGACATAAAAATCCTCGTTCCCATTTATCAAGCATTATTATGTACTAAGCAGTTGTCATCCATCATAACAACTGTTAACTATTTTCTTGACCCTAAACTGAGGTGGATTAATCTACCAAAGTTAACACGCAGCAATTAGTAGAGTTGGGATTTGAGCCCAGGAACCCGATTTTGATGCCCTTGTTCCTAATCATTACCCTAAACTACCACAATCCTCATTGTGGCTCTATAAAAGCAAATGGGTACATAAAAGGCCAAGAGATGCAATAATTCAAAATAAGCAAGGACATTACATTGCTCTTGTGCAAAATGATATAATGCAAAATAATAATACTGAAGATGACATTCAAATGTGGCTTCTCTTTTGGAAAATTAAGTTTCTGTCTGTTACTATAACACACAAATATAGATTTTCAAAATATCTGGATAGGATCATTGGAATGGTTTCACTTTGAAGAAGAGCTTTGTGGAATATGTGAAATTCCCTTGGGGAGCCCCAAGGGGCCCTCGGAGAACTGAGGAGTCATCTTCCAGCCCAGCTGAAAGTGAGGGACCAGGAAGTAGCCATGCACCTACTAATGGGAAAACACCATTGACCTAGAGAACAGACAGGGCTCCAACACCCTTGCCATCGCAGACAGGGAGCTGTGTGGTGCACATGAGCCCATGTGCCTCTGCCAGTAGAAGGAGCTGGGTTTATTTATTTAATAATGGTTCTTGATTTTCCCAGGCTCCCTGGAGCAGATCAGTTAGCAATGTTGGTCTGGTCCATGGTCCTTTCTAGTCCAAACAGACACACTGCCATTCTTCCAGTTTGGGAGCTGCTACTATTTTATAGTTTCCGGCCCAAGCCAGACCTGCTTATCCCTGAGCTCTACGTAACACCTGCTTCAAACACCTCTCTGATGGCTACAAAGTTCTCCTATGAGCCAACCCTTTCCACTTCATGTCATTCCTCTCTCTGGCATCTGTAGAATTCCTGGCATCTGTAGGTGGGCAGGATCCTAGAGAGCAGCAGTCTACGCTCTAACCTGACAGGCGTGACCCCTGGGTCCCAAGAGGTGATGGTTATAGCCTCTGCTCAAGGCCACTCAGCGACACCAAGTCCTGCTCTGTCTGCTACACCACCTCGATTTAAGTCTCCTCATGTCCATGTTCACTTATTGGGTGACCCCACTCATGGTGGCCCCAGTAAGTCAAGGGTTCTCTTTCAGGTGTCCTTGGGGAAATCCTTCTTTTAGGACTCAGACTTTCTGCCCAGACCAAATCCAATGAAAATTTGATTGTTTTGTTATTGACAACTCACAGTAACGCAAAACACAATCATCTCTGCTATAGGGTGGGGAGAAGAGAAAAGGTAAAAAGGAAGAAGAAATGTATAAATGACCAAAATGACCCTGCAGTAAATTACTGAAATAGCTGCTTAGTGGTCTGTCTACCCACACTCAGACTTTATTCTGAAAACTAGAAGCATTGCTCTGTAACAAAGCAGGTGCCTCTACACAGGCAGGACAAAGTTCTGCCTGATCATCCCAATCTTAGCGGAGACGGTAAAACCATACGGGCATCAGAGGAGAGAGAAACTGACCCTGTGCTGTCCCTGTCAGACTTAGGCCTGGGCTGGGGAAGAAAGACGTCAAGCCTCCCGGGAAGGGCTCCACAGACTCTCCCTCCCTGCCAACCCCCAGCAGTGACAGCCTCTTCTCTCACAGCCCCCACCTACACTGCCTTTCACCTTAGCTTCAAGATCACTTCCTCCAGGAGACCTCCTTAGACCCATAGATTAGGTTAGGTGTCCCCACTGTATGTTCAGGTGGCACCTTCACCTCCCCTACCATTTAAGACTCATCATTTGTCATGATGGCCATGTCACGTCCGTCTCTCTTGCTACGCTCTATACTCAGTGAGGGAAGGATGCCCCCATCTCTATTGTTCCCCACTCTCAGATAGTGTTAGTTGTATAAGAGAGTACACCACAGACTTCTGTCTGACCAGCCTTTCTACCCACGTCTCCCTGCCCCCATTTACTAAACAAAACCAACTTGATGGCTTTCCTTAATACATGGAAGTGGCTTCATTTCCAAGAAGCGAAAGACCAAGAAAGGCATGCAGGGTTTGACCACTGAAAATGAGAAGTTAGCATTGACACATTTTCCTCCAAAGTTCGAATGTTTTTTTTAAGAAAAAAGCATGTACATACGGAAGTGGTACAATCCAGAGTTCATTGTGACACAGGTAATTACAAATATATTAATAAACTTCGCAAAAGCCAAGAAGGCATTTTCCTGCCGTTGAGAGCACAGTATGTAGGGTGGATAGGATGGCAGTGGTGGGTTGAGCACAGGCTGCTCTATTGCCTAACAGAACTCAGAACACCTTCCTCTCGCTATGAAAATTTGCTCTTTGCAACTTGTTGGGAAGGGAAGTTTGTGCAGCCTTGCAACATTAACAAAACGCTCTCTGAAATGACGAGGGCTACCGAGGTCACTTGAATACGTGAGGAAATGACCTTCCTCTCCTCTTAGTGGAAATTGTGTATGCACAGATCCTGGTTGTCCAAGGCATTTGGCTTCAAAAATTGTGATTCCTCTAAAGAGTTGGGCAGGGCTGGCACAGTCAGCCAAAAATAGTTTGACCGTCCAATGAGTGGGTGTAATATACATATTATTTTTGCTCTGAAAAACACTTTGGGCCAGATGGATCCCTCAGACCTGGTACATGAAGGTTGAATTTATGTGAAAGCGATTGACTGGTATTCCTTAAATGTTAGTTTCCACTCTTCCATCCTAGTTAAGAGGCACAGCTATAAGAGCTTTTCATGAAATGACAACAGAGGTCAGGCAGTCAGGATCTTAAGACTCTGCCACTCACTCCAAATGCCAAGTGGCCACCAAGAGCTAGAAGAACCACAGGTAAAGTTGCACTTGGTCACCAACATTTATTGAAACTGTCCCTGCGTGAAGCATTGGCCTAGCTACCAAGACCAAGGCTACACTAAAGTATTGGTAGCATCAACCTTAACAGCTGGCTGTTTATTGGCTCCACACACTAAAAACAACGACCTTGGGACAATACAAAGTCAGGATGAAGAACAGTTTCGAAAAAGTCCATGCAGAGCTGTCTGTGGAGACCTGAGTGGAAATCTTTGGATACCAGATAGGGAAGAGCTTGTCCCCCATGTGAAACTGAGTTCCAACCTTGGAGACAAAATAAAACAAAAACTCTGGGAGGGTCCTACTCGGCTGCCAGGCCACCCTGAATATATAAGTCTTTTAGGAACAAAATAGCAGGGAGTCAGAATAGCGGCTGGTCTCGTCACAGTAACACTTGATCCTTCTAACTTCTCAAATGTTCGCCAGTTTTATTAACTTGCTCACTCCCATCTCCTTCCACGTAGTTGGCCAGAGTAAATCCCATCAGTGAAAAAAGAACCTATGCACATCTGCTTAGAGCACAAAAAGAACTTGGTTTCTCAGGGCCTCATTTTCCCTATTTGTAAAATATGCAGGTTGGAGTACATTATAGTTTCGAAAGAGAATGTGAGCCTCCTCCACTTCTTACCCCTCCCTTCGTGCCTTGTCCAGAAGGAGTGTGGTCTGGGAGCCCACCAGCTTGGATGTGCTAGATTCTATTGAAGAAAGAGGGATTCCCCTTTCGGTCAGTTTCAATAGTGGCAGCAGATATGAAAAGAAGAGGAAAGCAGGCTGGACCCCTGAATCCTGCCAGAATTCAAATAGAACTTGCCTGGGGTGTGAGTGGGCACAGAGGCATAACGGTCTAGACTGAGTCCCCTGATAAATGGTTCCTACATGGTTCCCTGATAAATGATCTCATAGGTTCAAAGAAGAGCATGGTTGCATGAAGGCGGGAGCCGAGACAAGGAGTTTAATGAAAAAGCAAGCCTGGAGTTTTCTGCCAGAAGGAAAGCAACATCTTAACACATATGCAAACCCCACCTTTTTCCGTTGTATCTTTTGCTTTTCCCTGAATTCTTCTATCTTCCTGGCCTCTTCTCTTAGAGTCTGTGCAAGCTGAATATGACATTGGGCCACATTGTCTACTTCTGCAAAAAGAATTTAAAAAGAAACAATAAACAAGAGCTACATATCTGAATTCAAATACACAAAACTGTACACAATTTAAATATATATAAATAATATGGAGCAAATGGTTAAATTAACTGACTGCATTTGGTCACCAACATATTTTGAGACTGTCCGTGTGCCCTAGCTACCAGGATCAAGGCTAGCAAATCTTTAGCTTAACCTCCTGCCACTAATTGTTACTAACCTAGTGTATGCCCAGGGTCAGCAAGAAGCTCATGGAGTTTACATGCTAAGAGACATTAGTAAACATGCTCCAATTGAAAATTTGACCTTATTTCTTATTAGATGGCCACGAAAGATCTCTCACATCTCATATGCCTGAACATTTTTAAGAAAGTCATACCCCAAAATTTTGGCTACCAATAGTTATCTCTGGATAGAAAGATTATTATTGACTTTTTCCCCTTAGTTTCTAAGATCTTTGCAATGAGCAAAGTACCTCTATAATAGAAAAACTAAAAATTTTATCTTATTTGTTCTGAAAAAATAAATTAAAGTATGGCATTAAAGCTAGAAAGATTAATAGATCTGAGCTAAGAAAAATTTTAAGCTTGTGTGTGTCAAGATAACCTGAGCAAGGTTAGAAGATACATGACAAATTGGAAAATATTTGCAATTTATATAATAAAGAGTAAATAGCTATATTAAAAGAGTTTCCACAAAGCAAATCTATCTATCTATCTATCTATCTATCTATCTATCTATCTATCTAAAACAATATTAAAAAGTTGGTTAGAAAACATAAAATTTTTAAAAGATTGCTAAATGGCCAATAAAGATTTGAAAATATATTCAGCCTTAAACTATTGAAAAATGCGAAACTTTAAAACTCAGAAATAGATCATTTTTTACCTTTCAGTTTGGCAAAATTTTAAAGTATGAAAATTTGTGGTATTAGCAAGCCTGTGGGAAAACAGCACTGTTGATGGGGGGGAAATCCATATAACCTTTCTGGAAGTAACTTGGCATTTTGTAAAATCAAATATTTTAAATCTAAAAGAATGAGGTAGATCCATATGAACTGAAATGGAAAGATGTCTCTGCTACATTTTTAAATGAAAAAGCAAATTATAGAGAGGTATAATCTCATTTATATAAAACCTCACTCATGTCTGTACATGTGTGTATGTCTGCAGAGAGAGAGAGAGAGAGAGAGAAAGAGACTGAGAATTGTAAACGCATAGAAAAAGGTCTTGAAAGATACATACCAAATTGCTAGCATGATTAGAAATTGACATGTTTCATTTTAAAAACATATGCCCCAATGGATAGATTCTGAAGCACTGCCATGTTATAATCATATTCATTTATATGAATAGATACACACGTGTGTATGTGTGTGTTGTGTAAAAACATTGGAGGCATATTCACCAATAACTGCTCAGCAGTAAGAAGTGAAAATTCAGGTATGTACTATCTTCTTCATAGTCAGTTGTCTCACTTGAATTTTTAATACAAATATTTATTATTTTAATAAAAAAATGAAACCACTTGTTGGGAAAAAAGAAAACAAGTAATGGCAAATAGGTATGCTTAGGAGACCCAGCCTATGCTGAAGTCCCACTGGGCCACCATGGTTGGCCTTGCAGTGCACAAAAGAAACATGAAAAGATACTGTGCATATACCTTGAGAAGTGTATTCATTGATGAGTTAAAGAGGGAAGAGGACACCTTCGATGGAAAAGTTAAGATGAATATTTATTTAGCTAACCTTTACAAAGGTCTAGAACCACTCAATTGACTACAGAAACACTGTAAGCACATGTACATACTATGCCTTGGTAAAATCCTTAGTTTGGAAGCAGCAAGTATTCTGAAGAATCGAAAATCCTAAAGGCAGTTTCTCAGTAACAGGCCTGGGGAATATTAGAACTGGGCAGGATCCCCTGAAGACCAAAGTGCCAGGGTCTCACCCTAGACTTCAAGTGTGAGAACTACTGCTCTAAGGAAGGCAAATGCACGTCCTGATACGCAGGTGTGGAGGATTCTCCGGCTCATTTCAACTCTGCAGAGCTATTTCTCATCTTAGGAGTGGCTTTAACTTTTTTTCACCCAATATGAGATTGGCTGAAATTAAAACCCATCTTCGGTGACAGACACAGAGCTTAACAAGGACAGCATATACATTGTTAGAGTCACTTACGCTGCTTGAAGACGTCAAGGGCCCGCTTCAGGGTGCTAAAAAACAAGCACATGTATAATTTCAGTTCTGGAAACTGGCTGTACAATCTTATTATGCCATTGCATGCTTCTCTCTGCCCACATCTTAACTTAGAGCCTGTGGACTCATCTTTGCCCGTGAGCTTGAGAAGACAGCAAAAGATCAAGGCTTATCCAGTCCAGTCTCCTCTTTCTTACTCTCTCAACTATCTGGGTCCATCTGGGTAGATGCCAAAATTCTTCATGCTTCATTTTCCCAATGGTGAATACAGGACTTATAGTCCCTTTCTAATAAGAAGACCAGTCATTCTCTAAAGTATGGTCATTAGAA
Organism: Rhinolophus sinicus; assembly: GCF_036562045.2. NCBI lineage: Eukaryota > Metazoa > Chordata > Mammalia > Chiroptera > Rhinolophidae > Rhinolophus > Rhinolophus sinicus. The sequence goes on along the minus strand of NC_133758.1, from coordinate 22,254,170 downwards.
ATACGGAGACAAGCTCATAAAGGAAGGGTTCAAACTCTGGCTCCTGATCACCTGTTTTTACATCCATTCATCAAGCATCACATACTTATTGAGCATCAACTATGGGCCAGACATTGTGTTAGATGCTGGTGAGTCAATGGTACCAGACACACCTCAGAGTCTAATGGAGGAGACAGACACGAAACACATTGTATTAGGGTTCTATTGCTGAATAACAAACTACCACAAAGTGAGCAACTTAAAACAACACACATTTATTATCCCACAGTTTCTGTGGAGGCCATGACTCATTCTTCATACCTTCTCTCAATCTTCCCCTTCCCCTCTCTTACTACCCACGGTTCTTCCTCCTGTAGACTTCCCCCTTGGCCATGGTTTTAGTTCTCTCCCATCCTTCCTTAATTAAACCTCTTTCTGATGTGAATTGGCCCTGGGAATCTATTTTTTAATTAAATGTATTGCAGTCACAATGGTTAGTAAAATTACATAGGTTTCAAATGTACAATTCTGTATTACATCACCTATAAATCCCATTGTGTGTTCCCCACCCAGAGTCAGTTCTCCTTCCATCACCATACATTTCACCTCCTTTACCCTCTTCTACTATCCCCCCACCTCCCTTACACTCTGGTAACCACTAAACTTCTGTTTGTGTCTCTGAGCTTTTGTTTCTTTGTTTGTCATGTTCCTTTGTTGCTTTCAGTTTTCTATCCCACATGTGAGTGAAGTCATATGGTTCTCGACTTTTTCTGTCTGCCTTATTTCACTTAGCATAATAATTTCAAGATCCATCCATGTTGTCGCAAACGGCGGTATTTCATCTTTTCTTATGGCAGAGTAGTATTCCAGTGTGTATATACGAGTATACCACATCTTCTTTATCCAATCATCTATCGAAGGACACTTTGGTTGTTTCCATATGTTGGCCACTGGCCAACAGATATACGAAAAAATGCCCTCGGAATTTTCTTGCTCATTGCTGCCTTCATGGAAGCAAATCTCCCTCGACTCACTCCAGCCACTCAAGTAGGAATGGGACTTTGTGAATTGATGCTCCCCTAGCCACAAGAACATAGGATCATGGATCATTTTCTGTATTTATGTGGCAAGTTCTGATATTTTGCAAAGTAAAAACCTTTCTGTTTTCCAATTGGCCCCTTCTTTTAGCTATTTCACTATTTTTTAAGGATTTGAGTCAGTTTAATATAGCTGAAAATGGGTAATGCCATCTTTAAAATAATGATTCCTAGAACATCATTGCAAACATTAACATTACAGGAATTTGGGAATTGGATAGAGTAAAATGCTGTCCCTGATTCTGGTTCCTAACTTAGCCTGAAAATTTTTGTCCTCCGGATTACTTTCACATAAAAATTGCATTCACATAAAAATGCTTTTAGCAAATCTACATAAAGATGAAGTCCTACAGTGTTTCCCTAAAGTTCACGTGGACTAATTTATTAGTCACTTCCTTGGTATCTTCAGCATAATTCAATGGAAAATTGTTTTTCATTAGAATTTAATATTAAAATATGCTGATTACTTGTAGGGAAATTTATATTTTATCAGATAGCTATTTCACTTTTCCCACTTTGTCTATTTATTCCTAAACAAAGGGTTCTTATTTCTCCCTGCCTTTTCTCACACAAACATTTCCAATTATTACAAATATATCAAGCAGAAAAACGTAACTGCGCATTTTCCATACACTTTACCCATTTTAGGATACAAATTTTCAAGGAACACAGTTCACTGGAAAAGTGTCCACATCCAAACAAATGCATCAATGGTCCAGAAAGATGAATGAGCATCACTGAAGAGCGGACTTATTACTGGAATTAGTAAGAAACAAAGGTGGATACGGCAGCAGATACAACTGGAAATCTGGCCCTATTGTGAGTCATGGAGTTGAAATCCAGGCTTACAGATAAATAGTCTGTTCAGGGTCTTAAATTTTTCTCCCATTTTAAGTGACTGAATGATGGGCCACTACCGGAGTAGCCCCAATATCCCTTTAGTTTGTCATTAGCTTTGTTGTCTCACATCATCACTTAATAGTTATTGCCCATGTTCAGGACATGATGACCATCAGGGGATAGAATCTAAGCTTTGCGGTTGGTAGCAGCAACCTCCACCTCCTCTTCTGCCTGGTGTTCTCCTTTACTGTGCAAAAAACAATAGTCTATCACCCTTTTAATAAGCACTTTGTCCTTAAACCCTAACAAGACCCCTCAGAGGCCAGAGTCTCTCAATGTGGCTAATGAGGTGAAAACTCCTACCTAGCCCATGGTTAAGCAGTCATGCACTCTCATCTAAGGCACCTTCCTAAAGATCATCCTGGAGATGACAAAAACAGAAGTCACCTGTTTCACTTCACCCTTGATAATGAAGTCCCCAGGTCTCATATCCTGTTCTGTCTTCTGCTCTGAGGTATACTCTTAGAAGGAAAACGGACTGGCTTTTATCACAGAAAAGAAGCGAACGGTGCGGGAGTCTCTCTATGAATTTACTAAGTTACAATTCAAATGTGTAAGAATATAAGAAATACCATCTTGGATCAGACTCATTCTGCTAAACAGCTTTTCCAAGAAGTGCTTTGTGAGAGAATATGGGTCTTTCCATCATCTCCCTCAAAAATGTTTGGATATTTTCCCAAACGGCTTATGCTTTTTTTTAATGAAGAATAAGAGTTGGGTGGGGTTTTTTGTTTGTTGGTTTGTTTTTAATCAGCTGACCCACTAATCTTCCTTGAAATTTTCTAAACCCTCCTGGAATGACAGTGCAACTTATTCAAGTCTGGACAGTTTTGACCAGTGAACATGTAAATGTTTTACATATTCAAAAAATAAAACTAAATCAAACAGGGAAAAGAAAACCATCCTTAAATTTTAAAACAAACTGAAATGAACTTAAACTAGTATGAAATGGGCTACCTAATCAGGCAGAGAAAATAAATATTTTAAGTGACATTAGAACTCAGTGTTCTCATGTGAACAATAAGAGCAAAAGGAACTGCAAAGAAACGTTAAACTTCATTCAGAAGTTTTATTGTTACTAGCAATATTGATATTATTATTTTAAAACATTTTAATATATAGTATATAAAGCAAATAATTATGCTAATATTGTCAGAAAGCAAGATTTTCAGCGCAAAAGGAAATAAGTATAAAATTAAAGAAGCTAAGTAAAATCCTGTAAAGTTAAATTGAAATTGGAAATATCAATATGAACTCATGCTTTTAAAATGTATCCCCTGAAAGGATCTAGAAACAGGAACATCTCCATGACAATGACCCAGGCTAGAACTTAAGAGTTTCATCTCTAAATACAGTTAATCACTAAAAGGAACCAAGAATACTTGGAGAAAGTCTCCAAATTACATTAAGAAAATATGGCAAAGGTGAATAATCATTAAATTTAGGTGATGGGTTCTTTGTGGTTGTCTTTTTACACTTCAGTGTATTTTAAATTTTTTCATTCACAGCATCGAAAGTAAGATATGATCAATAAATCAATCAATAAATTCTCCTCGGACCAATGTTCTAGGTCTGAGGATAATACATTTTCAGGCTTATGTACCCATTAGTATTTTAAATATCTTCCAACGTTTCCTCCTTTTCAATAATCCAGTATTTTGCAGTCTGGGAGGCGCATGCCCGTGAGTGTGTGCGTACACGGGTGCAGGTTACAAGGGAAGAGGACGGGCAATGTCATGTCTGCCCCCATTCTCACCTCTGAGAGGACACCGACCTCAGGGCACCTAGGCCGCTGTCGACAGCACAGCCAAAGCAGTATGCACGTCACTATGGGATGTGATTGCATCTCCAGTGGCCTGCAAAGGTCTGCCTGAACTTTCTCCCAAGCCTCCCTCAACACGTTTGTTGTGGAGAAGGAAAGTCCACTGCAAAATGAAACTGCGGGACCCCTTGTTTATAAATGATTAAGAATTTCAAAATGGTGACGGTGAAGAGCATTAAACAAATTATGAAGGCTAAGGGTAGGTTCCTGTCTGACTGTCCATGAAGCCAGGAATGATGGAAGAATAAATAATTGTGATACAGAAATCTCACATAGGTGGGAAGAACTATAAAATAGCGTGAAAGACAGTCTCTCATGGTTATTACAAACTATATATGGGTGTGTGTGTGTGTGTGTGTGTGTGTGTGTGTGTGTGTGTGTGTTTAGAAGTCCCTCTATTAAATTTCTAATATAAAATTATATACAATATAATCCTACTATGAAAAAATATACATAGAAAAGGACTTCAAGGAAAATTTAGAAAATATTAATAATGGGTTGTGGCTTCAAAGTTTGTTTTAACCTTCTTTCTATTTTCCTATATTTGTCACAACTGGAAATAAGAAAAAACATTAAAAACTGTTTTCACCCAACACTCTTTACCCACTGGCCAGCTCTGTCCGCTGAAGTGGTAGGGGCTCCAGGCAGTATCAGCCAACCTGGAAACCAGAAAGAAACGTGGCACCTACTTGATCTCAGACTGTCCACATGGCTTCTTCCTAGACAGGTTGAGCAGATCTTTGCCATATTTCTCTTCAATTGATGCTCTAGGGGAACAGAAGAGAGGGCTATGAGTCCTTCTCAGGGCTGACACTCAGTGAAGACACACGGCACTCCCCTTGCAGACAAAATTGCAGCTTTCACAGTAGACGCTCAGATATAACACCAGTCTCTAAAATGCAAAACTCCCTCTACATAACAGGGAAGAATTGTAAAAAGACCAGTGGCCTTCATCTCTAAGGTGGTCTTCTCTAGGTAGTAGTCCCTAGGATGACATTACAGCAAAACCAAGCACGGCCCCCTGACCAGCACAGGCTACTACGTTACAGACTAAATTTGCAAAACTGATCCAAGGATATATATATCCATCTTTCTCCAAAAGTAAGACCAGGTCTTGTATTAGTTTTTGCTCCAAAAGATGCATTAAGGCTTATGTTCAGGGGATGTCATCCTGAAAAATCATGCTAGGGCTTATTTTCCCATTAGGTCTTATTTTCGGAGAAACACAGTACATATAATATATATAATATACATATATACAAATTATATATATGTGTATAATATATATATATATATATATATATATATATATATATATATATATATATATATATATATAATATGTGTGTATGTGTGTTTCTTTAGTGAAGGGAGAGTTCCATCAAATGCACTCAGACCCACCCCTCCTCCCATCTTCTCTGAGAGTACCCTTTCATACAGTTTGGGGAATATAATCAATAATATTGTAAAGATTTTGAGGGGGTCAGATGGGCATTTGTCTTATTAGGGAGAACACTTCATGGACTGTGTATTTGTCTGACTACTGCACTGTACACCTAAAGCTGAATATTATGGAATGTCATCTATAATTAAATATATATATGAATACATATATTCATATATATGTGTATATGGTCACGGGATATGGAGTACAGCATAGAGACAAGAGTCAATGGAATTGTAACAGCTATATACGTTATCAGAGGGGTAGTAAATTGAGGGAGGAGGGTTATCACTTTGTGAGGAGTATACATGTCTAACAATTATATTGTTTTGTACACCTGAAACTAATCATAAAAAGAAGTACCCTTTCACCATCCTATAGAGTTCCTCATTCACAGTCAATTCAAATACATAACTGAATTGTACCAAAGAGGGGAATTTCAGAATATAAACTCTGCAGTCAGTGTGTCTCAAGAAGGCAACTGATCGTTATTTGGTGTAGTAGCATGAATAAGTCTGTTGACACACTGAATATAACCCTTTCATCCCCCCTTTTCCCTGTCCCCTTTGCCGTTCGTCACCATCTCCACTGTGTCCCGGCCCCAGCCTTATCTAAACCGTTCTATCAGGTGACGGGGTTTTAGTCATGTCTACCCCACTTTCTTCAAATTAAAAAAAAATACACAAGTAATAAATGAATACATTCTCACTGCAAGAGATTCAAACAATAGGAAATTGCATGGACTAAAACATGAAAGTCTCCCTTCATGCTCTTGCCCAACCCGACCTGTCCCCAGGGGTAGCCACTGTTAAGCTTAATACGGATCTTGCCAGTGCTTTCTCTCTGCATTTACATGTCTTTATCTCACATATACATAACTTTTTAGGATTACATAATTGAGATCATTCCATTCTTTGCTGTTCTGTTTTCCACCTATTAACATATCATATAGTACTTTCCTTATCAGTAATACAAAACCATGTTCATAACACGGAGTTTTCATAGTTCAGGGTCCCCCTGTTTGATTCAGTTTTTATTACCAAAATAAAGGTAAAGCAACATCCTTGGACAGATATCCATGGAGATCTCTGAGAGTGTTTCTCCAAGACTGAACTTCTGAGAAAGTGGGTTTTACTGAAAAAGAGGGCTATGCATTTTAAATTTTGGAAAATAGTGTCAAATGGCCCTCCAATAAAGCCCTTTCAATTTATACTTCCACAAATATGTAAGAGTTTCCATTCCCAGAAACCCTCACCCACACTGGATATCAACAATCTTTTTAAATTGTTACCAGTCTGGGGAAAGAGGTAAAAAAAAGAAAAGAAAAGAAAAGAAAAAGAAAAAAAAGGACCTCATTTTAATTTGCGTGTCCTTGATTTCTAGGGTGGTTGTGCATCATTTTCTGTTTATTGGGCATCTGTAGCTCTTCTCTAAGTTACATGCCCATATCATCCCGATTTTTAAATTGTGTTTTGCATTTTTCCTATTATTTGGTATTAGTTCTTTATGTGATGAATATTAACACTTATTCTTACATATGTTACAAAGTTTCTCCCATTCTGTCATTTGTCTTTTCTAAATAATGACTTTATCCATTTTATTAAGATAATATGTGCTCATTATTTTAAATAACTAGCTCAAAAGAAAACTATAAAAAAACAAAGGAACCAACTGTCCCAAATTCCACAAACTAAAAATAATTAGTATTCGGAACTTTCACATGGCTCACCATGTTTGCAGGATACTGGGTTGCAATCCTTTCCCCACCTCCCCAGTAAATACCTTTTGGTAATGAAAAAATACAAATAAATAATTAGTATTAACATTTGGTGATGATTGTATTGTACATTTCTTTATGCAGTTTTGCAGATAAGATGGACAGATAAGTAAGGCATAACTCATTGTAAAAGAATGAGACCATACTCTACGTGTTTTGTTTTTTTAAATAGACTATTAAACTCGATTTTACTTGAATTTCATAGAAGAAAAGGAAACTGAAGTGAAACTGAAGGAATTACTGAATTTCAAGTAATTGTTTCTTTGCCACAGGAATAATTAACTCCTAAAAGATCCTTCTGAAATTAAAAAAAAAAAGTTTACGAAAGTAAGAGGATTGAGACATTAAGATATTTAACTACTTCTTTCAGTTTTAGCCAGTGTTGGATGTGTGACAGAACACTGCGAAAGGATCAGATGGTGAGCACTGTTGTAGTTCCACTTCCTCTACGTAGTTTTTTACATTTTTACTTCATTTGTATTTATAACACATTCTGTTCTCCAATCATAATTCCTCCTGGTTGCTTAGTCTTAACTATTTATTTAAATGGGTTTGATGTTCACCACCAGTTCCATTACTATTGCTTATCCAACTCTAAGATTTGTGTTTTGGTTCATTTCTTGGTTGAGTGAATTTCATCACTTTGTGTGTGGTCTTTTGCCAAAATGGCTCTGGGGCAGGAGGGAGGGGTCAGTATTTCCTGAATTCTTTCATATGTGAGACCATTTATCTGTAGCCTTGATATCTGAGTGACAACCTTCCTGGTGTAATGAATGTTCTTAAACTTTCTCTCAGAACTCTGCTGAGGTTGTTCCACTAGTATCTGTTATTGTAGAGAAGCTGGGGCCATGCTGGTTCCCCACTGCCCATTCCTGTATAGGCCCCTTGTGTTGTGTTTTGTTTTTCCTTCCTGGATACTTCAAGAGTTCTTCCTTCAATTCAATACAATAACTTAACCAGGCTGTATGTTAATGTTGATTCTTATGTAATCATAATCAATATTGATTACTCTCTATCAAGGTTTCCTAGTTTATGGTGTGTCCTTCAGAGCTTTGTAGTTTTTCATTTCATAAAAATTTTCCTGGATTATACCTCTGAATATTTTTACTGTTTCCTTTGGTAAATCTTATAGTTGGGATCAGTTACCCAGATGTTGGACTGGTTTTGTCTATCTGTTCTTGTGTTATGAGCCGTGGTTCTTTGGCTCTCTTTGACTTCATATTTCCTCCTTCCCCTCCCCTCCCCCCTTTTTTCCTCCCTCTCTGCCACCCTCCCTTTTGTTGGTCAAGGTACTTTTGCATGGTTGTGGTGTCATTTGGGTTCATCTTGCTCTGGGTACCATGGGCAACCTTATCTATTTGCGCTGAGACTATGAAAGTGCATTCTCCTTCATGCCCTTCTGATCTGATATCATACTTCCCTTCACTACCTTCACTACTACAGTTTGAGCAAGAATCCTGTTTTTTGTGTGTGTTTTTTTGTTTTGTTTTTTAGAATCCTGTTTTTTCTTGAGCCTTTACTCTTGGATTCTATTTCTAAAATTTTTGCCAGTTCCTAGTAATGTAAAGTGAAATGCACCTGAAAGTGACTCTAATTGTAAGAAAAGATGCAGTTTAACTCCCTAGAAACTACAGTATTTCTACCTTTCTGAATCTCTGTTCACAATACAGTAGTCTCCTCCTTCTCCCCAGGGATCTCCGAGATCCCCAGTGGATGCTTGAAACCATGGATAATATCAAATCCTATATACAATGTTTTTTCTTATATATACATATCTTTTCACTTAAAGGAAGCACTTTATGGCTTCTTTCTGGCATATTTGAATTGCCACCATCACTACTCTTGCACTTTGGGGCCATTATTAAGTAAAAACACAGTTACTTGAACACAAACACTGTGGTGCCATAATAGTCAATCTGATAACCAAGATGGTTACTAAGCAACTAACAGGCAGGGAATGTATACAGGCTGGATATGCTGGACAAAGGGATAATTCATGTCCCAGGCTCCTGGGATGGAGCAGGACAGTGTGAGACTTCATCACTCTACTCAGAACAGCGTGCAATATAAAATTTATGAACTGTTTATTTCTGGAATTTTCTATATCATATTTTTGGACTGTGGTTGACCATGGGTAAACGAAACCGCAGAAAGCATAAGGGGGAACCACAGATAAGGGGGAACTGGATTAGCATATCTACATAAAAATTTATGACACTCTACAATGAACATTTAATATTTTTACATGTAAAAAGATGTTAAGGCCATTTTCACTAAAATATACATATGAGTATATTTAAAATGTGCATGTATTTTCTCCTTTCAGGATTATATTCATTAAGACTTCTCGGGCCGGCCGGATGGCTCAGTTGGTTAGAGCGCAAGCTCTCAACAACAAGGTTGCTGGTTCAACTGCCGCATGGGATGGTGGGCTGCGCCCCCTGCACCTAAAGGTTGAAAACGGCGACTGGACTTGGAGCTGAGCTGCGCCCTCCACAACTAGATTGAAGGACAACGACTTGGAGCTGATGGGCCCTGGAGAAACACACTGTTCCCCAATGTTCCCCAACAAAGAAAAAGTCTCCTTGGAGTGGAGGGTGGCTGGGTGGAGCGGAAGGAAGAAGGATTAAGCAAGTAAATAAATAAAAACGATTAAAAAAAATAAAAGACTTCTCAATAATCTTTTGTGGTTTCCAGGAAGAGAAATTACTGAATCCCTTTCTTATGAGATGAAGGTACCATGAATCGAAACACACCATAGACAGCATCTCAGCCCCATGGAAAGTCCTAGAACCTGGGGAGTAATGAGTCCCAGTAAGCACAATGGTACGCTCTTTGGAGAAAGCAGGGGCTTTAATGGAGGTGAAACTACATGTCATCCTCATAAAATCAGGGGAACAACCACGAAATTGAGAAGATATTTCCCCAGCAATTGGAAAGTAGTGGAGTCTAGGGACCTATAGCCAATGAAGGAATCTAGGACTTCACAAAAATTACCCTAGAAGAGGTAAGCCTTTACCTAGATCGCCCTCCTACCATCTATCCAAATTTTCCCTCTCATCTGTTCATCAATTTGTCATTTATTAAACATCGACTATGTGCCAGGCATCTTATTAGGAGAATATAGAGATGACTGAAACACGAGAGCTGCCTAGAGGAGCTCATACTCCAGTGAGGGGAGAGATGTAAACCAATACTTTCATTCACCACCAGGTAACGAGGGCCATGATGAAAATGTACAAAGCAGTAGAGGAAACAGAAGAGGGAGTACTATTCCTCTAAGCATTTAGCTGCCTACACTTCCTTCACAAAGCCCTCCCCGAAAACTCCAGCTCACATTGACCCCTCCCCTATTCAAACTCCCACACCAGGCATAATCCATGTGCCATTTCCCCTTCAGTGACGCACAGCAAACGCTGTCAGATCTGGCCGTTTCCATCGGGTCTGCATTCCCTCAGGCTGATCCTCAACCCAGGGCTGCAGGCAACCCCAAGGTCAGAGTGGGTGTGTAAGAGGAAATCCTTTTGCTATAAAACCTGACACTTAGGTGTCTTGCTCATCTTTGCTGTATATACCAAGCACAGTCCCTTGCCGGAATTATCAATGTTAAAGTCCTTACCCCCAGTATTTCAGAATATGACTTTATTTGGAAATTGGATCATTGCAGATGTCATTAGTTGAGCTTACACTGGAGTAGGTTGGACCTTTAATCCAATACGGCTGGTGTCCTTAGAAGAATACGGCAGGAAGACACAAAAGAAAAATGTCATGTGACGATGGAAGAAGAGATTGGAGTTAGCAGCTGCAAACCAAAGAGCACCCAGGATTTCCAGCAACACTCGAAACGAAGAAAAAGACATGGAACAGACTCTCTCCTAGAGCTTTCGTGAGAGCATAATCTTACAGACATCTTGATTTTGGCTTTCTGGCCTCTAGATTGAGAGAATAAGTTTGTGTTGTTTTAAGCCACCCAGATTGTGGCAATTTATTAGGACAGCCCTTGGACACTCATGCAGGACACAATGGCTTGACTGTAACTTGTCCACAGGATGCTAATGTCTAAGCAAATCTGTCCTTCCCACCCTGGCAATCTGTCCTTCTTAAGCCCATCCTGAGAGATTGCTGACCCATTGTGAGAATCCCAGCATGAGAGCTGTAGCCAGGGCAAGCTGACCTCACCCTAAAAAGGAACCCTGGGATGTACAGGAGCTCACGGGAAGAGCACAGAGTCCCAAGGCACTGGGGTTGGGGATCCCCCAGTCTGTGGGTATAGCTGCTAACCTACAAACGGTGCAGAATTCCAGGCATAAAAGTTCTACAACATGCTTCCCTCCTCCCTACTCAGGACTGTGTTGCAACACACTATTAAGAAAGCTGACCTGGCCACCAAGTTCCCGGAGAAACCCCCTTTCAGAGAATATACCCAGTCATCTTAGGAGACCATTAAGTAAAGTGGGAAAAACCATTAGACATGGGGTTAATGGAAGTCCTGGCTCCATTACTTATGGCTTTTGTAATCTTGGTAAGTCATTGAAACCCCTACTAAACCTCACATTTCTTATCTGTAAAATGGAGCTAATGATATATTCCCTACCTACCTTCTAGGGTCAATGTAACAATATTAGCAATGGGGACCTTTTACGCACCACTTATTGTGTACCAGGTAGGGTCTGAGGCATACTGGAGTGGTTAACCGCACAGATCCAGGGGCCAGTTTTCCTAAGTTTGAAACCAGATCCATCCCTGATTACCTGTCCGACCTTAGGCAAGTCACGTCACCTCTCTGAACCTCAGTTTCTTCAATTGTAAAATAGGGACGATAAAACTTGCCATACAGGGTTTTTACGAGAATTAAATGAGCTATAATAGATGCAAAATACATAGTAGCTTGCTTGTATCTAGCACACCTTCAATAAATGGCAACTGTGAATAAATCACACTTAATCACCCCCCAGCTACCCTCTGCAGTATGATTATCCTCATTTTCATATTTCTCATTCACTGCTCCTAGCAAGAGCTCAGTATGTAATGTCTGGCCCCACCTGAGGCTTGGGCTACCAGGGACAAGATAGGTTCATTTTAATTGTTACCCTGTGGATGACCTCAGACTGGAGTGTTTGGTAGACTGCTTCCTTTAAAGAAAAAAAGAGGAAAATTTGACCTGGACTTTATTTATTTATTTACTTTTTAAGGAGGGTGCAGCTCACAGTGGCCCATGCGGGGATCGAACTGGCAACCTTGGTGCTACCAGCACCACGCTCTAACCAACTGAGCTAACCAGGCACCCCGACCTGGACTTTAAAGGATGAGGAGAATTTACTTAGGCATCGAGGACGAAGGACATTCCAGGTGGAGAAATAATGGAGTAAAGATGTAGACGCAGAGACACGCAAAGTATGCTTCCTAATAAACCAGTCTGGCCGGAACAGAGAGAGTAGTGTAATGAGTGAGGATGTACGAAACCGAAGAAAAGGGAGAGGGAGAGAAGGTCTCTGTGCTGGAAACAAACCCATCCTATCCTTCGGCCCAGAGTTGATGAGTCATAAATACAGGGTCTGAGTGAGTGAATGAGACCTTTGGAGCTGTTCTAGAGTTTGTCACTTTCTAGGTTCCCAGATAAATGACTTATCCAACCTCATTTAAAAAGCTACAGTTCCATGCAAAGACAATGGAAATAATAATACCTCATGCAGTTGATGTGCGTCAAAGGGGAATATTTCAAAGGAGTGTATAAACCTCAATATTACAGTAATGGAGGTACTGAGACAAAGCTCCTAGCACTGCACATAGCAAATGCTGTTTTTATGTAGCTGTTATGTAACAAATATGTGGCTGTTATTATGTAGCTACTCAGATGTTGATACGATTGTCATCATCTTTCTCATCATGCCTCTCCAGCTGGTAGAAGGGTAAACTAGGCAAATTTGCAATTTGCTGATGGATTGTTTGTTACTCTGTTCTGTTACTTACTCGCTGTGTTACAATAAGTCATGCAGGACTTACTGGGGACTGATCAGCTACAGAGCATGTGCTAAGACATGGCCCAGGTATCAGCAACACAGATGAAAGATGAGGAGCATTCCTGCCCACTCCAGAGCAGCATCCGACACTACACCTTGCATTGTGGTGATTGTTCTGTCCATCCTCAAATGAGTGTAAATGGATTGACTGCAATCTATCAGGGTATAAGCCAGGCAAAGGATACTTCCTAGTTTCCATAATGGAGGTAAAATGTGGCATGGAGGGTCATAGTCCTGGATTCCATCCAGGGGACAGTCACAGAGGGAGTTCACCCTGAAGGTGCAGTATCTGTCCCTTCCCTTTGTTGTTCCCGGGCAGGTTAAGTTACCAGAAATTCTAGAGAGGTCCATGGTAGGACTTTGACTCTTTGGGTGGGGATGTCCCAAAACTAGAATATAAGGCATATTTAGCCACATAATATAAAATTTTTATAACTGTATGTGTATCACACTTGATGAACTCAAAATAATAAACAATTATGACAGACAGCTGTTATCTTGGCCCATGTTTGTATGTGGTTTGCCTCTAGCCCATATGAATATGCCAGGGTTCCACATGAAATTTACCGCAGTTCAGTAAAATAATGCTCAAGACCCAAGGAGGACATTTCAGCAACATCAGACTATGGCCCAGACTCAACAGACCAAGTTTCAGGTCCCACAAACACCCCACTCTCATCAGAGCAAGAGGAAAGGCTGGACCCCCCAAAATCTGAAGAGGACAGTACTTCTTCACATGAATCACCCCTGAACAGAACATAGTGGGGGAATGCATACTCTCTCCTCAGTGGCAGCAGCCTCCTTCAGGCAAGCACACTGCCAGGAAAGGAAAACCAAAGACCAGGCAGGCTACTTGCTCAGGTGCCTCAAATACCCACACTCAGGGCATACATACATATCTGACTCTCTGACCTGATGCCAGCAGATTCTTCCTCAAAATCAGAGCACATGGGATTGGTTTCTTTTACTCTGAAACTCCTGGAGAAAAATGACCACATACTAGAAATACAGTATAAATATGTAATCCTTTTTAATGTACATGTATTTTTTTCCTCTTTCCCATATATTTTTGTGAAACATTGTAAAAGTGAGGTCTTAGCCTTTGGGTTCTATTAGGACTTGCGTTTTTCAAACTGTGGGTCATAACCTACTTGGGAACTATAAGTCAATTCAATGGGTCATGACTAGCACTTTTTAATTAAAGAGAACTGCATAAATTATAGGGTAGTAATGTTTTATTAAACTTTTGTTTTATGCATGTGTGTACTGGGTGACAGTGTAAAATTTCTTTCTTTTTCTTTTTTTCACTTTTTCCCCCCTTCTTCCGCCTCCCCCCCAACTCCAGTTCAAGCCGTTGTTTCTCAGTCTAGTTGTATAGGACACAGCTCCTTGACCCATGCTAGTATTATGAGCCTTGCGCTGCCCCTGGCTGAGGCAGTCGGTCACTGGTCGCCCACTCACAGCAGCTCATGGCAGCTCTCACCAGCTGCCGGCCACTCACGCTAGCTGCTGCCCACTCACGCTGCCCACTCATGGCAGCACACAGCAGCCCACGCCGACCTCCAGCTGCTCATGGCAGCCCAGCTCCAGGGAGGGCGTTGTTCATAATCTTAGCTATAGAGGGCGCAACTCACTGGCCCATGTGGGACTCGAACTGATGACCTCAGCGTTAGGGGCACCGCGCTCCAATCACCTGAGCCACCGGGCCGGCCCCTACTTTTTTGTTTTAATTAAAGTTCATTGGGGTGACAATGGTTAGTAAAGTTACATAGGTTTCATGTGGTAAAATGTATTTCTACTGAGGGTTACATTAAAAAAAAATGTGAACACTGCTGATTTATACCACCATCCCATTGTGCCAGGGGACCCTTGGATGGTCCTGCCTGGGTAGTGGAAGCTTCGGCCATTAACCAACACCTCTTTTATGGATGCATGGCAAGGGGCATTCCCAGGAGGAAATGTATAAAAGCCCTAATAAAAGCCCTAACTGGAGGAACACAAAAGCAAGGGGTGTCCTGTGTCTCTATCTCCTGCCTAGTCATGGACCACTTGATTGCTTGCTACTTTGACAGAGCTCTGTTGAAAAAAGGAGGAAGCCTGCCTCCAGTGCCCACCAAGAGAAAGGAAAGTTGTAACTTGATGTCACCACCTTCAACCATCTTGAGTAGAAGAGAGAGGCTGGTCCCTCAGGGGAGGAGGTACAGTGACCAGCTCCATGGAGCCTGACAGTGGATAGTCCTCTTTCTGTCCACGCCTCCTAAGATGCAGAGTGGCCTTCGAATCAGTTCAAGGAGAGAGGCCACACCATCCAAGGGCAACTACCCGTGTGAGCTCACTGTGACCTAATGTTCTCTTGAGTAGAAAATAAGGAGACTTGACTGAAAACACTGTGATGTCTGCATCTCCAAAATATGACTCTCTCACTCACTGCCTGACAAATAGGACTGTTAATTATTTTGGGACCCACCAACGGAGTGCATCTTTGGCCAAAAATTCCCCTAAAGCAACTCCTTTATCCAGAATCACTGGGAAATGGAGTATTCTGGATAAACAAGATTTCCACAAAATGAACTCACCCCATTAAGTATAGAATTTAAAAAAAAAATACATCTTATCCATTAAAAAATAAATAAAAGGGGAAAAAAATCCTCTGAACCAAGCCAGCTTTCCCTACCACCAAGCTCTGCTTCCCTCTGGAGTGCTATGATGTGTCCTGTATCTTTGTCACTGCTCCCTGGCCCCCTGTGGTCTCTGAGGCAGGCTCTGCCCCACCCCCCTCTGCCACATGGGTCATTCTCATTCTCATCTCCAAGTTTGCTGTTCCCCCACAGATATCTGGATACCTCCACCTGTCAAATCCACCTCACCCACCAAGGGCCACCTCAAGGATCTCCTCCTCCATGAAGCCCACCCCACCCCGTTTTGGCCAGTACTCCACAATCTCCCTCTCCCGTGAGGTCCTTCAGGGCCCTGGGTATCACACAACTTAATGTTTTGTTATATTTTGTTTGCTGCTTCATTTATACATCTTATCTCTCCAACTGGTTTCTAAGAACTTTAGGGCAAAGATACCATTTATTGCTTGGGGATTGTTCCATAACGTACAGCAAAGGGTCTTGTGAACCATTAAACACAAACAAGAAACAGTGACTTGTTCCTTGTTTGTATGGGAGCATTTTGTCCTCCCCTCTGTCTTCGGAGAGGAAACAGCATGTACCTTTCTTTTAAAAAGTCTTCAAACTCTTTGCAGTTCTTGCGGCCATTGTTCAGGTGCTGGATGATGCTGTCATAGCCAATGGTGCTGAGGATGTCCGGACTCTGGTGAAAAAAAACGACAATGTGTCAGACCAGGCACAGTGCAGACAGAATCCCCGAGGCCTGAAGCGATGGGGGAAGCTGGCAATGGGAAGTTCCTAAAACGCGTCATTACCTCCAAGACATGTGTGGCCAAAACGAACAAAATAGAAGAAGTAAGAATGCAAAGAGCTGTGGAAGAGTTTCTAAAATTATGAAACTGAAGGACCACAAAACAGGAAGGAAGTGACAGAGGATTGAGAGGCACATGGATGAGGGAGCTGACCTGGCTCAGGCCCCAGTCTGGGCCCCCACCTGGGCCCTACGTCAGTCCAGGACTGAGAACAGGAATTGGGCACGCACTCCAGCCTTCTGCAGAGTGCTCCTTCATCCTGCTGTGTGGGAACTCACTCACACTACAGGCCCATTTTAACC
The DNA here is from genome assembly GCF_036562045.2 of Rhinolophus sinicus. Taxonomy (NCBI): domain Eukaryota; kingdom Metazoa; phylum Chordata; class Mammalia; order Chiroptera; family Rhinolophidae; genus Rhinolophus; species Rhinolophus sinicus. Next base: position 22,237,402 of record NC_133758.1, on the reverse strand, counting down.
AGGAGCTATACAACGTTCGCTTTGTCCTTAAACATGTCACAAAACTTGGCCATGACGTCTCTTCCCATAGCCAATAAGCCCCATCTGAGGGTGGAAGGTATGGCTGCAAAGGCCAAGCAGCCTTGAGCCAGGAGCCAGGCCCCAGGAGTGGGAGAGGGAAGCTGGCTTTCCAAGGGGAAGCACAGAGGGGAGCCCACCAGCCAGCATGCTCTGCATAGGTCACTGGGCCCAATTTGTGGAAAAGGAATTTTGTTTTTTTTAATTTTAAATTAGCAGTGTGTTCCTATTTTATTCTACTATGTGCTCTGAGGTTGGAGGAAGTTGCCTAAGTCTCTCAAAGCAGTAGATCCAGATGCAATACGTTTTAAAAACCAAAGTAACAGGGCTGGCCCGGTGGCCCAGGTGGTTGGAGCACCGTGTTCCTAACACCCAGGTCACCGGTTCGATTCCCACATGGGCCAGTGAGCTGTGCCCTCTACAGCTAATATAGAACAACGGGTCTACTGTGAGCTGCCATGAGCAGACAACTGACTGCCGACAGACTGCCTGGGGGGGGCGGGGGGGGCACGAGGCTCATAATACCAGCATGGGCCAGGGAGCTGTGTCCTACACAACCAGACTGAGAAACAACAGCTTGAACTGCAGTGAGTGTAGGGGCGGGGAGGAGTCCCCTCAGCTCCCCAAACCAACAGCTCAGGGGTACTAAAGAACACTCCCTAAAGTGTGCCCTAATGAATCTGGTTTCCTGGTTTCTATAGTACAATAAGTTGCCTGATTCAGATTCCAGTCCCTCGGGGGTGGGGGGGGGGGGGTTAGGCTGCCTCTGAAAGTGCCCTGTTCTGGGAGATCTGAGCTACCCCGCTCCCAACCCAGCCCAGGCAGACCATCCCTTCCCAGCCCCCAGTCTGCAGAGGGAGGAGTGGCTGTTGAGTAGTGGTGGGGGACACCAGAAGGTACCTCTCTACCAGAAAAAGCAGGATTCCTCTCTTCCCTATATTGCCACTTGTCATGACCTGGCTGAGCAGACAGTGGTCCCAAAAAAACCAGCAGGACCAAGGTCTGAGCCCGATTTCAACATGGCATTCGTTAACTAAACTGGCTGTAACTCACTGCATTTTTAAAAATATATTATTATAATAAATTTTACACGTGGGCACATAGATAAATCGAAGTAAAAAATACACTTAATTCCATGGGTTCTGGCTGTGGTTTGAGCATAGATGAAAGCCTTGGGAAGCCTAAAGAAATAGCGCCCACCAAAGCTTCACTTCCCCACGCACCCCCTCCATACACACTCTTCTGTCCCAGCAGGTAGGCTGCTTACTGCCCCCCCCCCAAATGCAGTGCTCAGTGACAACTCTAAGACGACGTTTATAATACCCCCTCCAAATCCAGCCCCGCCAACCCCAAGTTTTCCGGAAGTCTTCTCCGAGTAGCCCCAATGCTCCCTCCTCTGGGCTCTCCAAATGCTCAGCTCCTGAATTTGCCGTTTGGTGTCCGCCACGTGAGTAGCCTTGCTGTCCCAGGCCTACTTCAATTGACTGTGGCTTCTTCCATGTCTTGGACCACTCCTGCACACGTACCCCCCAAAAAAATTCGGCTTAACTACAGTAAACTTCTCTAGGATAGAAATGCCCAGGGTGTTCTCAGCCAGATGTGTTAGAGAGAACAATGAAAACAAAGACTCCTGCGTGAATGAATAGGTCCAGAGGGTCAATATCAATGATGGTTTGTAGAAAGAAGTGCTTTGCTATTCCCAGAAGAAGACACTTGGGTTCTTAGTTTTATGATACTTATTTAGAAAAGGTGGTTTCCTTTTTCATAATTTAGGGTGCAGACATTCTTCGAGCTAGACAGGGAGGGTGGAGCTAGACCAAGTTTTCCTAGAAACAAACCAAATCACCCGCCTCCTGGCTGCCAGCCTTAAAAAATCAGAATTGCTGCTTCAGAGAATTGACGGCTACAGAGGCAACAAAGACAAGAAATCCCCAAGAGAAAACAAAGAGTGCCCAAGGCCAAGTTCGAAGTTGTGGAGGACTTGGCCTGGAAACTCCTTCCTATGTTACTCACAGAGCATGGGTGGTAACCTCTGACTGGGAGAAGTCAAAACAGGAGGGCCAAGTAGGAAAGAACGCTACGTGAGCACCAAGATGTCATTATAGATCTGCCATCACAAGTGAGTATGCCAAACCATAAACCCAGTATCTTTGGCTTGGTAATCAGAGCCCTCTCTCTACACCTTATATCTTACTTCTCTTCCTCAGCTTTTTTCTTCCCTGTCCTCCAAATAAGCAGTGTACATTTCTACTCCAGGACCTTTGCACAGGCTTTTCCCTCCGACAATGGGAACGGCATCTCCTCTTCACGTCAATCTCACCTCTGTTCAGGGCCAGTTCAAATCCCATTTCGTCTCTGAAGTCTTCCTCAAATAATTCACCCTATATTCTCTTCTCCTTCTTCTGAATGCCTGGAATGTTTTATGCCTGCTCCTGTCACTTGGCTCTTATTATTCACTATCTTGTGTCATTAGTGAACATTTTTTAAAAAATCAGTTAACTTCTTAAAGAGTATCTGGATTATACCCAACCTTTATCACCCACAGTAATTTCCACCTTAATGGTGCTTGAGAAATGTCTGTTAACTGTATACCAACTACAGACAAGGAACTGAAAAGGTTGCAGAGCCAGCATAAGATAGAGTTCTTGCAACCAGGGAGCCTATTACTCATTTGGGATTCAGTAAAAAATAGGTACATAAAACAAAGGTGTATGCACAAGGAAAATTAGAGACTAAAACAGTATATAAGATATAACAAATGAAGTAGAAAACAGAGAATGAGCTAGGGTCATCAGAAAAGAAAAGAAATAAGATTTAAATTGAGTCTTTTAAAATGACTGGGATTCACCCAAGAAATCAGAAAATATTTCAAACCAATTGATAGTGAAGAAAACAACACATCAAAATCGGTGAGATGCAGCAAAACAGTGCTTATGCCATATGGAATTTTATAGCTCTACATGCTTACATTAGAAAAGAAAAAAGGTTTTAAAAATAGTGACTTTATACAGCTGGAAAAGGAAAACAAATTAAACCTATTGTACGTAGAAGGGAGGAAATAAAAATAGAGAAACACAATAAAATAGAAATGGACACACAATAGAGAAAATAAATGGGGAAAAAAGTTGGTCATTTGAAAAGATTAATAAAATGGATAAACCCATATCCAAGTTGATCAAAAAACAAGAGAGTGAGGAAAAAGAAAACACAAAATACCAATGTCCTCAATCTGACAAAAGGCATCTACAAAAACCTACAGCTACCAATCTACTTAAAGGTGAAAGACTGAACACTTTCCTCCTAATAAGGAAGAAATAGGCAAGAAATAAGGCGAGAAAAAGAAATAAAGGGCCTATACTGGAGGTGCCAAAAAAAATGTATATACATGACTTGTATTTATCTTTTGTTATCGGTATATATCGAGTATTAAATTTTAATACAGGTTTTTCCTTTTTTAAAATGTGTGTACATTTTTTTGGCACCCTCTGTATATTGGAAAGAAAAAAGTAAAACTGCCTTTACTTGCAGACAGCATAATGTAAACATAGAAAATCTTAGGGAATTTACCACAAAAAATTACTAAAACTAATAAATAAATTTTACAAGGTCCACATACAAAAATCAATTGTATTTCTACATACCAGTAGCAAAATAATAATAATAATCATTAAACATCATTTACAATGGCATAAAATATACAAAATATTCAGGAATAAATACTTAAGAGGTTATACAAGAGTCCTTCACTGAAAATTACAAAGCATTGCAGAAAGAAATGAAAGACCTCATAAAGGTAGATATATACCATGTTTGTGGATTGAAAGAGTAAATATTATTAAAATGTTGATTTTCTTCAAATTGATCTATAGATTCAACACAATGCCACCCAAATCCCAAAAGTCTTTTCTGTAGAAATTTGCAAGTTAGCCTAAAATTTATGTGGAGTTACAAAGAACCTAGAATAGGCAAAACGATTTTTTAAAGAGAACAAACCTGGAGTATTCACACCACCTGACTTCAAAATTTTCTATGAAGTTACAGTAATCAAAACAGTATGGTACTAACCTCAAGATTGATAAATACACCAATGGCACAGAACAGAAACCAGAAATAGACTCACTTATCAATACTTTCAACAAAGATGTCAAAACAATTCAATGGGAAAATGATTATAGTCTTTTCAGCAAATGGTCCTGGAACAACTACATAAACCTTTGGGAGAAAAGAGCTTCCACTCATTCTTCACACTATACACAAAAATTAATTTGAGACGAATCACAGACTCAAATGTAAAACTAAAATACACAAACTTATCAGAAGAAAAAATAAGAAAATACCTTTGAGAATCTGAGGTATTTCTAGGATACCAAAAATATGAACTCCAAAGAAAACTTAAAAATTAGACTTCATCAAAATTAAAAACCCCTGCTCATCAAAAGAGATTGTTAAGAAAATGAAATGTCAAGCCACAGGCAGGGAGAAAATATTAATAATACATATATCTGTCAAAGGACTTGTATCCAGAATATTTAAATAACTCCAACAAATTAGGAATAAAAATATAAGCAACCCAATAAAACTGAGAATAATACTTGAACTTCATCAACACTTTATAAAAAGACACTTCATAAAAGATATTCCTTTGACCAAAAAGTTCATGAACAGTCACTTAACAAGACAGGAAAGTCATAATGATATCATCTACTTCATGCCCACTAGAACAGCCAAAATTAAAAAGTCAATATTGAATGTAGGTGAGGAGGTTGAACTATCAGAACTCACGCACTACTGATGGGAGTATAAAACTGGGACCGTCATTTTGAAAAATGGCGATTTCTCAAAAAGTGAAACACACACATACCCCAAGTTCTATTACTAAGCATTTTTTTTTTTTTACCCAGTGAAATGGAAACATAAGTCCACAAAAAGATTTGTATAAGAATGTTCCTAGGAGTTTTATTCACTGTAGCCAAAAACTGGAAACAATCCAAATTTCTAACCATTGATGAACGATAAACAATTTGTGGTATATTCACACAATGGGACGCTAATCAGCAATAAAAAAATAAAGAACTACTGATATATGAAAAAACATGGATGAATCTCAGAAAGATGCTAGACACAAAAAGTATTTACTGTATGATCCCATTTATATGAAGTTCTAGAATAGGCAAGCAGTTCTAGGACAAATTTTTATGGTAAAAAAAAAAAATCATAAGAACAGTGGTTGCCTGAGTCAGGGAGACACTGAGCGTGGATTGGAAGGGGCCATGAGTGCACTTCCTAAAATACAGAAATGCAGACACCCATGTGACCTACTTTCCTATCAAAATCTTTCTATAAAGGTGTGGACTGTACAGATGTATGCAGTTTTCAAAACTCATTGATCTGTGTGTTTTATTTTATACAAATTATACCCCCCAAAAAATTAAGAGGGTAAAAAAAGCTGAGGATTCAGAGGAATAATGAATGGGAGGGAGGCCATCACTAGAAGGAATAAGAGAAGCTAAGACATGGAAATGGATCTAGTCTTGGAGTCCTGGGTGAGGCGGGAAATGAAAAAAGCATGAGCTGATCCAAGCCCCTACCTAGCAAACCTCCCAAAGACCCCGTATGTAAGGTTTAAAAATGCTTCAATTATAAAGAGGAGGTTAAATAAAGAGCATTCACGTTTGAATCAATGGATTTGTACTTTAACCGTTAAGCCACTTACATTTTTCAAGACCAAAAAAAAGGGGGGGGGGGGCAGATCCAGTCGTGAGCACATCTGTGACACACCCGGCAGATGTGTGAGCCAAAGAATAATAAAAAATGGTCTTGTCTTGGGCACGCCCGTGGGCAGCTCAGACCAGGTGGGGTGTGGGCTCAGAGAAGGAGAAGTGTATGTGAGCTGCCTGCCAGCTTCCTCACCCTAGCTCTAATGCTCGAGGCGCGTTTCACACCCTCAATCAAAGCACACAGACCCCTCTTTCCTGCCCAGCCCGGAGCCCTGGGTCCCCTGCTGAAGAAGTCCCTGAGAACTTGTTTCCAGGATCCCTTTCCACCACACGGCCTCTGGCAGAAGGTGTAGAGGCAGAGGGGAAGCACCGTACCTGCAGCCTCCATTGGAATTACAGGTGCTGCCACCAGAGCATCCCCACATCTGCTTCTGTGCTGCATCTCACTCCCACCCCATCACTGATGTGTGATACATAGAGTTTCTCCAGACATGGGCTCCCAGGACCACCTATGCCAGAATCACCTTGGTGAACATGCAGACCCTCTAGATCCCACCCAGACCTGCTGATTCTGAACCTGGGGTGGAGAAATCTCCGCTTTTTACACTCCTTCCAAGTGACCATAATACCATTTGAGAACTGCTGCCACAGAAATTACGTGGTTCCTGCCTAGAGGAGCCGGGTGCAGGAAGAAAGCAGGATACATGCACATGGAACTAGAGAACACAGCAGAATGGGCCAGTGAGGGAATGACTGCTAGGAAAGGGCAAGAGAGAAGAGGGCAGAGAAGACTCTCCATGATTTGCATTGAGTTTTTTAATCTCTAATTCTGAGTAAAAAATGCAAATTTTCATTGATGCCTTTTGGAAGCACAGAGAGCCCCACTAGAACGGGGACGAGGATGCGCTGACTTTGCATATTATATACAAAGCTTGTGTTTGACTCCTGGGCATAGGATGCATACGTGTGTTGCATTTTGCATTAAAGGACCATAAAATGTCCCATAAACACAGTGAGACAAGAGCAATTTCCATGTTTCACAGCTAGAGAAAAATAAGATACTAAAAAGAGATGGTCTCCTTATTACTGCTTCCAACCACAGTGAAAGAACTCCACTCTCAACCAATAATGCTATGCAAATCTCTGTTATTTATGAAAAGCTATATGGCAACAGTAGACTTGGGATAAAGACCGAGGACTTCATTTTACCTCCCTATGCTCTCAACCTTGATCTTTCTTTCCTACCTCTTTCACCCAGAGAGGTAAAACCAAATGGATCAAACTCACCTTGTCTGCAAATTAATTATTGTTCATTAATATTAACAATTAGGTCTAATACACATCCAGATTGCCGGTTCGATCCCCATATAGGCCACTGTGAGCTGCGCCCTCCACAACTAGATAGAAACAACTACTTGACTTGGAGCTGATGGGTTCTAGAAAAACACACTTAACATAAATAAAAGTTTTATTTTACAGAAAAAATGGCACACACCTAGGATTTAAGCCAGACTACGTTTGAGTCCTAATTCTGCCATACCCAAGCTATGCGACTTAGAGTTAATAGTGCAATCTCTCTTAATGCTAACTAACTAGATTGTAAAATGGGGATTACTGGGAGGATAAAATGAGATCACGTGCTTTGAGTTGGTGAAATGCTTCAAAAACTAAAGGAATTAAGGAAGACACATTTGAAATTTTCAAGACGAGGCCACAAAAGCAAAAAGTCCTATGTGTTTAGACCATGGGAATCTCTTCATTGAAAGCAGACAACAGTGAAATAAATGTAGCCTGTTAGCTACTCAAAAAATATGCATGTTGTCATCTGTGGAAGCAGCTGGAAATGTGTCAAAGATACCTCAGCAACGGATAAGGAAACTGCCAGCAGTGTTTTCAGCCATGTTCACCTAAGCCTAAAGTCAAACTCACTACAATGGTTGTGTCCTTAAGCCTTCTCTGTGGATTGTGAAGGCAAGAATGAAACCCCACCGCAGGTGCCACTCCAGCCTGTTCTACCAGCCCAGTGTGCCTTCTCACCTACTATAGCCCTCACTCAGACACCACGGCTCTGTCTAGCCTGGATCCACATTTGACATTTTCACATGTCTAAATGTCCCTCCTGCCAAGTCAGCAGGTAAACTAAAAAGGCAACTCTACTCCACTGAAAATACATTAAGTGAAAGTCAAACCTGAGAAAGTAACTGTAATTCAATACTCTGTTAGGAAAAAAAACAATGACTAGAAGGATATGCACCAAAATGATGAAAGCAATTCTCTTCTTAGAATGTTTCTATGTTTTCTAAATATTCTATAATACACTTATATTCCTTTTATAATCTGACGTCTTTCTCCCTACCTCCATCCTTTAAAGATAGCAAATTGAAGTATTTTCTTTCTCCCTCATTTGTGCCCAGGCCCCACTAAAATAACAAAAGACCCATAGAAACCACAGAAAATAGGGATGGGTCCAATGAAGAAGCTGGAGATTTGTAGGCATTTCTGTAACAGAAAAAGCAGATGGGACTAGAGGGACAGAGGTTGGAAGCCAGTATTTCAACCCACGTGAAACAGAAGAAATTCCACAATCTTTCCCAACAAAGTCCTAGAAAACATTGAGCTCAAATCAGCAAGGTCTGAAACTGAAGCAGTCATGGAGACATGGGGAGGGTGTTTGTAGGACACCGGGAACTCGGCCAGTGCCTTGCCCCACTCCGGGTGGAAACAGAGCTGCTGATTCTGACATTTGTGCCAAAGCCACAGTTGCTGAGGACTCCACCCTGCAGCAGGCCCCTGGCCAGAACATGAAGACCAGAACTGTCCCTAGGCACCGCCAAAGCTTCCACAGTGAAAACTGGAAGAAAAAAACAGTTCTGCCCAGTTCTAAAGTCCTGTACATGCCGTTCACTTCCAGGATAACACCTTTCCCATTTTCTCACTTCAAACAGAGGCAAAAGATCAGAAATTGTCATTATTTCTCGAAGACACCAGTATCTACTTAGGAAACCAGAGATATCAAATAAAAAGCTAGGAAGTTAATTAATTTTTTTTAAGTAATAGCTTTCTTATATGTCAATAACCATTAAAAGTGCAATTTAAAAGACAAAGTCCTATTCACAGTGCCAACAAAACTTATAAAATACCTAGGAATAAGCCTTTTTGAAAGAAAACGATCAAATATACGGTGATGGAAGGAGAACTGACTCTGGGTGGTGAACACACAATGTGATATATAGATGATGTATTACAGAATTGTACACCTGAAATCTATGTAACTTTACCAACAATTGTCACCCCAATAAACCTTAATTAAAAAAGGAAAGAAAACTATAAAACATTACCAAAAAACAGTATGATCTCAATACATTTAGAAATATATCCTAATCCAAAATGGGAAAATCCAGTGTTGGAAAGACTCCATTGTCCCCAAATAAATCTATAAACTAAAATTATTTTAATCAAAATCAAAATCCTAATGGGGGATCTTTTTAAATTTAAGTTCATTCTAAAAGCCACCTAGAAAAGTGGGTAAATGAAAGTAACCCATAAAATGTTGAAAAAGTAATTAATGAGTGAGGACTTACTCTACCATACAAAAAACATACAGAGTAACCAAAAATGTTTAAAGTATGCTACTGATATTGACAATTGATAATCAGGTAAATAAAACACAAACAACAGTCCAGAAATGGCCTTATGTACATATGGGGATTTAATACATGATAAAGAAAGCATTCAAAACCAAAATCAAAGGATGGCTCATTCAATAAATCTTATTATGACAATGACTGTCCATTTTGCCAAAAACAAAATATAAAGCCCTTTCTAACATCATAGTCTAAAATAAATCTCTGATTAATTAAAGGTCTAAACACGGAAATCAGAAACATGTAAGATGAAAATATAGAATATATTCTTTACATATATTCTTAATTGAGGTAAGAGATTTTTCTAAGTATGACTCCAAACTTAGAACACAAAAGAAAAGACTAACAGATTAGACTATTCTGAAAAATACATCAAATATCAAAATTAACCCTATTTGAGACAGAAAGCTTAAACAAGCTAATGTTCATAGAAAAAAACAAAGAAAGTATTCAAGGAGCAGAAAAAAACAACAGGACTGGATGTTTTCATAGGACGATGGAATTCTACCAAACCTTCAGGAGAAAAAAGGTGTCCCTGAGGTCCATAAACTGATTGGAAAGGAAAGAAAATGTCCTAAAGCAAGTATAACTCAATACTTAAACTTGATAGAGTATAAAATAGAAAAGTTACAGACCATATCACTTAGGAATATTAATCAAACAGTGCTACATAAAATGTTAGCAAAAAGAATTCAATACCACATTGAGAATACACCATGAGTAAGTGGGATTTATTCCAGGAATGCAAAGTTGGTTCAATATTAGGATATTCATTAACCTAACAAACCATTTTAATAAATCTAAGAAGAAATATCATGATTTTCTCCATGGATGCGTATGGTAGGCTGAATAATGTACCTCAAAAGTATCTAGGTCTTAATTCCTGGACAAAATGAACTTTATCTTATAAGGAAAGAGTCTTTGTAGATACGATTAAGTTAAGAATATTGAAATAGGAGATTACACTGGGTTATCTGGGTGGGCCCTCAATGCAATCACAAATGTGATTAAGGTAAGCAGAGGGAGATTTGACACAGAAGAGGAAAAGGCATGTGACCACGGAGGCAAGACTGGAGTGATGTGGCCACAAGCCAAGAAATGCCAGCAGCCGCCAGAAACTGGAAAAAACAAGGACTAGATTGTCCCCTAGAGTCTCCAGAGGGAGCAAAGTCTGGCTTCCACCTTGATTTCATTCTCATGATAGTGATTTTGGCCTCTAGAACCGTGAGAGACTAAATTTCCTGTACTTTAAGCCACCAAGTTTGTGGCAATTTATTATAGCAACCACAGGAAAGTAATGCAAGGCCAAAAAAAAAAAAACCTTGATAGTATTCAACACCCATTCCGGATTTTAAAAGAAACTCAAGAAAATAGGAATTGATGGTACTTTCTTAAGATGATTAAAATAGACCCAGGGTGCCAAAAAAATGTATACAAGTATACAAGTGGACACTTTGGTCAACGTTGCTCAAGCAGTAGTTCACTGTAATCAGAAGTGTCTGGATGCTGATGGTAAGTAACCACTTTGAGCACCTCTTGTAATTGCAGAAGTCAAACGTGACTTGTATTCATCTTTTATCAGTATATATTGAGTATTACAATTTTAACAGTTTTTTCCTCTCTTAAAATGTGTATACATTTTTTTGGCACCCTCTGTATATATACTTCACGCCTAAAGCAGTATCTTACTTAAAGGAAGAACACGAGAGGCATTTGCAGTAGTTGGGGAACAAGGCAAGAATGTCCTTATCTCTACTACTTTATACTAGAGGTATTAAACAATGCAATTTGAGAAGCTAAATCAATTAGAAGCCTAAGAGTTGGAAAATAAATAAAACCATCTCTACTTGCAGATGATATAATACAAATGGAAAGATATTCTTTATTCTTAGCTAGGATGACTCAATGTCATTGAAATGTCAGTTCTTAGTTAATTTATAAATGTAATGCTATCTCAATAAGAATATCAACAAATTATTTTTTATGTAGCTAAACAAAGTTAAAATGAAAAACATGAAATGCAAAAATAGCAAGGAAAATACTAGAAAGAAAAGTTATGAGAGGAAGGCAGCCCTACCAGACATTTAAATATATTATAATTCCTCCATAATTAAAACAGTGCAGTACTGGTACATAAATTTTCAAACAGACCAGTAGAATAGAATATAAAAGTCCAGAAATGGACCCAAATAGGCATGAAAATTTAATATATACTAAAGGTAGCATCTCACATCACTGGCGGAAAAATGGACTTTTTCTTAAGTGGTACTGGAACAACTGTTAGCCATGTAGAAAATCATAAAAAAAAGATCCAAGCTCCATACCATACACAAGAATAAATCCAATAAATGGATCAGAGAACTAAATGTAAAAACATGAAAGGTGATCGCTTTGTAAGGTAGATAAATGTCTAACTACTATTTTGTACACATGAAACTAACATTGTACATCAACTGCAATTGAAAAATAAATTTTTTAAAAATGTTTTAAAATTTTCAAAAGTAAAAGGTAAAAATCTAAAACAAAACAAAAAATCCTGAAACCATACAAATACTGGAAGTAAATATTCAAAAAAGGCTTTGTAACTATGACTTAAAATCAAAATGCAACACAGGAAAAGAGTCATAAATTTGACCACCTAAGAATAAAAACTTTTTCATAGCAAAAATAGTAACAACACAAAAAGACAACTGACAAAGTAAGAGAAAATACTTGCAACAAACTCACAGCTAATATCCCTAATATATAAATAATGCTTTAAAATTGATGAGAAAGGACCAAAACAGAAAAAGAGGTATGAACAGATGATTGTGTGTATCCGTTCCCTAAATATATAGAAAAATATGCAGCCTCACCCATAAAAAAGAGAAAGGCAAACGAAAACTTAACTGAGATGCCATATCTCACCTGTCAGAATGGCAAAAATAACTATGACAACAGATCTGCTGGCCGACCGTGGGAAGCAGGCCACTCTCCTATATTGCTGGTGACAATGAAAATTGGTTCAAACTTTAGGAGAGGGAATTCAACAGTATCTAACCAAACCACATGTCTTTACTTCCTGGTCCAGTTAATCCCACTTGTAGGAACTTCCCACTTCTTATCCCGAAGATACACCTCCAACAAAACCAAATACATATGCACAGGTTTTGCATGGCAGTACTGTTTGTAGTTGAAAAATTTTGGAAACTACCTAAATACTCATACATAAGGGAGTGTTTGATAAACTATGGCACATTCATACAATGGAGTTCTGTGCAACAATTAAAAAAAAAAATAAGGAAGGATTTCCAGTCAGTATTTTACAGTGGAAAAAAAAGCAAAGGGCAAAGGAGAAATGGCTGTGTGGCCATGAAGTCTGGAAATACAGGCAAATATATACATAATAAATGACTTATTGCTATTTACATTACAAAACATGTTCAATGACGTCATATGATATGTTTAATGTGTTGTCCTTGATTAGCAATGCATAGTTGAATGCATTCAGCAAAACTGCTACAAACATGGCCCAATCATGCATCATTCCCATCAACCCCTGCCCATGCATCTTTGATGCATTGTTCCCAGTGATTCACGTTTTTGCTTTTCATTGAATAAACCTACGTCACTAGTATGCCCCAGAAGTAACCAAAGTTCACTTCTAAAATATAAAACAACAATACACACGTTTTCAGCCTTTGGTCATTCTGTATAGTATAGTATACTACCTTTTGTATAAGACAGAAGAGAAAATACATATTTATCTGCTTACTTGTGCTAAAAGAATAAAGCAGAAAGTAATGAAATCAGTAACTTACAAGGGGTAGGTGGGATCAGAGTGGACACGATAGGAAGTGGAATGGAATGGGGACAGAAGGAATGGGGGACAGTGATGTCTCTCTAGGCACACTTTTTTGAGTTGTTCTAACTTGAAATCATGTTAGTATTTTACATAGTGGAAAATACTAGAAACAAATATGCAAGGGTGGGGGGAACCTCTTTGCATATTTGTGGATATGGAATACAAAATACATGGTGATGGAAAGAGAACTGACTCTGGGTGACAAATGTGATATATAGATGATGTAATACAGAATTGTACACCTGAATTCTATGTAACTTTACTAACAATTGTCACCCCAATAAATTTTAATTTAAAAAAATGGAATACAAACAAAAATGAATGAACCTAACCTCATTGCAAATGAAAATAAATAAATACATAAATAAATAACCACACTGAAGGAGAGGAATGGAGAACTAACCCAAGTCACTTCTGTACACAGTCTTGACTGTATCCTTTCAGCCTAAGGCAAAAAGAAGTACACATATTAAACCCTACTTTGTTTTTCACAATGGTATGGGTTAGCCATTCTGAAACAACTTTCTCTGTATCTTTGGACTGCATAAAGGACTAAATATATTGTGGATAATGGGACTCAGGTTTCTGTTAGAAAAGGGGGAGGGGCAGGCTAGACCCGGCTCATTCCTGTAACTGAGAACCAGTCATTCACATCTCTTCCTAACTCCTCGTTCAGTGATGTCAAGTCAGTGTCTTGAAACCAGCCGGGGAGAGTTTTCACACCATGGAAACTGGCAAATCCTGCAATCAGAGTTTTAAAACCACTGGAGAGCGGTTGTTAAACATTTAGCAGCACAGCACTGGAAGGGATGGGAAAATATAACAAGTGGGAGAAGGGTGGAAGGACGCTGTGTGGTTGGAATGGAATTGGAAGTATCACCACGCGCACGTCTACTTCCTCACTCTGTGAGCGGAGAGACCCTAGAAACAATGACACCCGAGTGGCAATGACCATAGCTAGAGCACAAAGATCGGTTTCTAAATACAAGTCTCTATTGAAAGGAACCAGGGTTCTTTGGAGGAATGGCAGATTCCAGGACTGGGGCAGAGAAATTATCTAGTAAGCCTGTAACATCTTGCGCCAGAAAACAAAGAATGATGGGGATATATCAAAAGGGTAGAGGATCTCAGACACAGGATCCAGTTAAAGGGGCTCCCCCCTGTCCAAATCTAGGACAATTTGAGCATCCAGATGAAAAATGATGGTACCCTTTTATAATCCATTGCATAAGATAAGAATCCATGAGTCCAAACAAAGAGGGGGAGGCTCTCCCTTACAGCAGGATGCCAACTGCGTTATTATATAGGTGGAATTAGAAAATCGCCGTACAAAGACTTGTCCATGAATGTCCATAGCAGCTTTATTTGTAATAGCCAAAAACGTCCATCGACAGGTCAATGGATAAACAATTATCTGTCCATAAAGTGGAATATTATTCAGTAATTAAAAAGAACAAACTGTTAATCAGACAACATAAATGAATCTCAAAATAATTATGATAAATGAAAGAAGCCAGGCCAAAAAAGAAGAGTAAATACTTCCTGTGTTTCAGTTATATAAATGCTAGAAAATGCAGCTGATCTATAGTGATAGAAAACACATCACTGGTTGCCTGGGGAGAGACTGATGAGATAAGAGGGATTTCAAAAGGGCAAGAGGAAACTTTTGGGGTGATGGGTATGTTCGATACCATAATTGTGGTGATGGTTTCATCGGTGATATATGCATGTCAAAACCTATTAAACTGTATACTTTAAACATGGGCAGTTTATTATGTCAATTATTCTTCAATAAAGTTGCTAAAAACTTTTAATCCCAATTTGGCAACCATTCTAGTAGTAACTGATTCAGGCAAGAATCATCAATGGATGTTAAAACTAATGGATGAAAATTTAAGGAGAGCGGTATGTTTACATAGTGTCAAAGTATTTTCCCTTAAATTACCTATTAATCACAAAGAGGAAAGCAGTAATCTTACAGTGGACACACCTAGAAAACACCACTGTGGTATTAGAAACACCACTTAGGTGGTGTTTCTAAAGTGCTAAATACCAGGTGTTTCCTAACACTGTGGCCTAAGCTGAATAATGGCCCCTAAACATGTCCATGACCCAATCCCCGGAACCTGTGAATATGTTTCCCTACATGACAAAAAGATTTTGAAATGGGGAGATTATCTTGGATTATCCAGGATAATCACAGAGTTTCTTATAAGAAGGAAGCAGGAGAGTCAGAGTAGGAAATGTGATGGATAGTAGGATAGTAGGTGGGGGGAGGGAGGGAGAAAGGGAGGGAGAGATGGAGATATATATATATGAAACTAACACAGCCACCTTAACCAAAGGATCAAAATTAACACCACCAGATACAGGGCAAATAAACAGCATGTTGCCCCCCCTGATATTGGGAATAATACAGATCACTTCTGTGAAATTCCTGCCCAAAATGCACAGTCTGAATCTAATCATAAGGAAACAGGTAAGTTCAAATTAAGGGCATTGTACAAAACAACTGTCATGTACTCTGCAAAAACATCAGTCATAAGTACAAAGAAAGACTGAGAAACTCTTTCGATTAAAGGAGACTGACGAGACTTGACAACTAAATGCAACACAGAATCCTAGATCAAAAATGTTTTCTTCTTTTGCTATCAAGGACATTACTGGGGAAATTTAAGTAGAGTCTATATATTTTTTAATAGTTTTTAAATATATGATTATGTAAGAAAATATCCTTATATTTAGGAAATATATAATGAAGTATTTGTGGATAAAGGGAAATCACACCTGCAACTTTACTTTTAATTGGGTCAAAAAATAAATGTGAGATATATATATAAATATATATATAAAACATATATATAAAATATTTATATATATAAAATACATATGTAAATATACATATATAAATATATATAGATATATAAATATTTATAAGATGTCTGTGTTCCAATCCCCACAACCTGTGAATATGTTTCCTAACACAATAAAAAAGGTATTTACAGATATAATAGTGAAACTGTGAAGTTAAGGATCTTGATGGGTGTGTGTGTGTGTGTGTGTAGAGAGAGAGAAAACAAATGCTAACATTTGAGGAATCTAAGTAAAGAGTTATATAGAAATTCTTTGTATTATTTTGTAACTTTTCTGTTAATCTAAAATTACTTTTTTAAGTTAAAAAGATTAAAATTCACCATAACAAGAAACATGCTAAACAAAGTAAAAAGACAAATGACAAACTGAGAAGAGCAGCAATATTTAATCAAGGATTAATGTGCATAACAAACACCTAAAATCAATCACATAAAAATGAACAATCATTTTTTTTCAAATAGGTAAGCAATATAACCAGGCAGTACTCTTTTTTTTTTTAATTTATTGGGGTGACAATTGTTAGTAAAATTACATAGATTTCAGGTGTACAATTCTGTATTACATCATCTATAAATCCCATTGTGTGTTCACCACCCAGAGTCAGTTCTCCTTCCATCACCATCAGACAGTGCTCTTAAAAATGAAAAACAAATGTCCAATGAGCACTTTTACAAGAGAATCAACATTATTAATAACCAAAGAAACGCAATCAAACAAAAGATAATATTTCATGCATCAGATTGGGAAAATTTGAAAATATCTAACATTAGCAAGGAAATAGGGAAATAGTGTCATATTCTATTACAGAACTATACATTGGCACATTTTTAGAGGGCAAATTGGCAATAGCCATTAAAATTTTAAATGTGTATAGTTTTGACTAGTAAGAGCACATCATTGTATAGAAATAACTATACAGCTCTGAAAAGATACACACACAAAGGGAACATAATGACAAAGAATTGGAAACAACAATAAAGATTGCTTAAATAAGTTGTGAAAACTGAAACGATTAGAAAAAAGCAGAATTATGCATAGTAACACAAAATGATACAATATATTTTTTACAAGAAAAAAGGAAGTTGCATAGATGAGTCCATAATAAGTGAGCCCATATTTTTAAGAAAATGAATATATATATAATATATATTACATATTTATAGATATATAAATACGGATAAAGATGTCTATGTCTATATAACCGCAAAGATGGAAGTCTGGATAGGCGCACACTGCACATTTACTAGTGGCAACCTCTATGTCTGAACTGTTTGGATTCCTATAACAAAATTGGACATGCAACTAGAAACAACTTCACATTGTACTAAATAGAGATTAATTTACATTATGTATGGTGAGATCATGGCTTTGTGAAAGATGATCATCCCTGTACACTTAACGTAGAAAGCATAAGACTTAGAACACGGCAATGTTCTCCACGTTGGCTAATGTTCAACATTACCCATCTAACCTGGAACACGATCCAATTCCCTCTCTCTCTGTCTCTCTGTCATTCCCCACCACCACCACCACCACAAACTCAGGGACATGAGAGGTTCGATTTGCAAAGCCGTTGGGAAAGAAAAATCTAAGGATTGAAGTGGGTGTTTTAATTCCCAAGGAACATTAGACCAGCCCTGAGAACAGTGCTAAGACTTTTCCAGTTAATAAAAACAAGCTGAAGGTCCGTAGGTTACTCCTAAGAAGTGCATGACTGTACATTTCACGGGGTAAAAGAGTGATATGTCAATGCCCAGAAATACAGACCCAAACGTCCTCCTCCTGATCCATGGCATCCCCTGGAGCATCCTCCAGACATGCCAAAGACATTTCCCAGGCCTGGAGAGAAAAGCAAGTGCCAGAAAAAGGCTGCACCCAAAACTGGAAGCAGGTCTTCAAATATGGGACCAAGGGAACAAGAGAGTGGACTCCAAACCCAGTGGTCCAGACAGCAAAGCCAAGAAGGCAAGCCAGATCAAGCACCGAACATGGTCACTAGTGTCAAAAGCAAATATAGAATTGGGACCCAGGAACCCCAGGGGAATGTCCAAAGTTACTGCACCAGCTGACTTGTATTCCCTCTCACTCCAGGTGGAAAGTTTGAGCCCAATCCATAAAAACTCCCAGCCGCCTCTGACACCCTCCATGTCACATTCCCACTGGGATACAATTTTGAAGGCCTTTAATCTCTATCTATCCTTCTGGTTGACCCTCTAGGCAAACCAGATACTCAGAGAAGAACAAATCTGGAAATCTCAGGCATATAACTGTGAAGACTCTATAGAGCCACCTCCCTGCAGAAGCAATGGCTAGGACGCATATCAAAGCTGCTAACTGGGAAACCTCAACTTAACTCCTTATGCCATACTCAACTAATTCAGCTATTCAATTGCTAGAATTTTTTATCTGAAGCAAAGGAATTGCAAGTTAATATAAAATAATGGCTGTAAATGAAAATAACTTTTTCTAAGGTAAAATCTGGCCTCATTCATTCCTCTTCAATTTCTTCCATCTTATCTATCTCCATTTGTGAAACCTGAATGTATAATCGGGAGAGTCCTCAAAAAAAAAAATATTCTCTGGACTGAGATTGTCCAAGGTAAAAGTGGACTTATGATTTGTCACAAATTGTGAATCAAAAATGAATCAGGGTTAATTATCAATTGATCAGAAAGTACAATTAATCAAACTATCCCATTCCCGAAACAGTCTATGTAATCAAAGAGTCTATTTACTTTCCTA
Source organism: Rhinolophus sinicus (assembly GCF_036562045.2). Classification (NCBI taxonomy): domain Eukaryota; kingdom Metazoa; phylum Chordata; class Mammalia; order Chiroptera; family Rhinolophidae; genus Rhinolophus; species Rhinolophus sinicus. The sequence continues at coordinate 22,218,524 of NC_133758.1, read as the reverse complement.
CAGTGTTGTAGCCTTGGAATGCTTATATTTTAGAGAACATCTTAGAGCTCAACCATGCAATTAATTTCCATCCTTTAACCAATGAAGAAACTGAGGCCTAAGTTCCAATGTAAACAGTCATTATATTTCTAACAAGAATAAAAATACATAAATGCAAAAAGGGTTACTCCACCAACAACATTCAAAATAAATGCAATAATCTCCAAATTTGCACATCAGGCAGATTAACTTTGATTCTGAGGAATAACACCAACTAATCCATTTTTTATTCCAGGAATTACTCATCCTACATGTCTCAATGATTCAGCCTTCCCTAATCCCTGAAATAGTATGTAACTCCTGTTTCTACTTGTTCCTACTGATTCTTTATAAAACTGACAATTTATGTTGTGTTGAGGGTTTTTTTTCCAAAGTTTAAATTTAGTTAAGTTTTGGATTTAGGTTAGTTTCAGTTTCACCACTGCCATTTCACTGAGGCCAGCCCCAAGTGGGGTTTTCTGGAATTCCTCTCTGATTTTTGGAAATGAGAATGCTTTGATAATCTAATTTCAGACTTATGCATATCTCTAATGTCAGGATTTTATTATTTTTTATTTTTTTATTTTTAAAGATTTTATTGGGGAAGGGGAACAGGACTTTATTGGGGAACACAGTGTATTTCCAGGACTTTTTTCCAAGTCAAGTTGTTGTCCTTTCAATCTTAGCTGTGGAGGGCGCAGCTCAGCTCCAGGTCCAGTTGCTGTTTTTTAGTTGCAGGGGGCGTAGCCCACCATCCCTTGCAGGACTTGAGGAATTGAACTGGCAACCTTGTGGTTGAGAGCCCACACTCCAACCAACTGAGCCATCCAGAAGGCAACTCAGCTCAAGGTGCCGTGTTCAATCTTAGTTGCAGGAGGCGCTGCCCACCATCCCTTGTGGGACTTGAGGAATTGAACTGGCAACCTTGTGGTTGAGAGCCCACTGGCCCATGTGGGAATCGAACCGGCAGCCTTCAGAGTTAGGAGCATGGAGCTCTAACCGCCTGAGCCACCGGGCCGCCCTGGAATGTCAGGATTTTAGATGGCAATAGAAAGTATTTGTCTAGTACATGTTCATCTGGGCCCCGCTGCCTTTACTCCTTCTCTAACTTGCTAATTTCTTACCCAGCTTGACCCAATGAACTTCCTGCAGGGGCGGAGGGGTGGCCGTTTAGCTCAGTTGGTTAGAGTGCATGCTCTTAACAACAAGGTTGCTGGTTCGATTCCTACATGGGCCAGTGAGCTGCGCCCTCCACAACTAAATTGAAGAAAAACGACTTGACTTGGAGCTGATGTGTCCCGGAAGAAACACAGTTACCCAATAAAAATTTGGAAAATAAGAAGCTTTAAAAAAAAACCTTGCATAAATTTTGAGCAGAGTGGATATTCAGGCATCTTAGATGTGAAACACATGTTAAAATGACATTCAACTGAGCTAGATCAATAAATCGGATTCATCAAAACTAAATTGAGTTGAAAACTTATGTCCCCACAAACCTACACATGCGTGTTTTTAGCAGTTTTATTTTCAATTGTCCCTAATTGGAAGCAACAAAGATGTCTTTCAATAGGTAAATGGATAAACTGTGGTATGTATATCCGTAGTAAGGACTATTATTCAGCAATAAGAAGAAATGAACTATCCATTCACAAAAAAAATGGGAGAATCTTAAATACATATTGCTAAATGAAAAAAATCCACCTGAAAAGGCTACGTACTGTATGATTCCAACTATATGACATTCTGGAAAAAGCAAAACTATGGAAACAATATAAAAAGGTCAGTGGTCGCTGGGGGCTCAGGAGGCGGGAAGGATGAATAGTGGATTTTTCAGGTCAGTGAAACTATTTTGTATGATACAGTAATGGTATCCTGTTTCCCCAAAAATAAGACCTAGCTGGACAATCAGCTCTAATGTGTCTTTTGGAGCAAAAATTAATATGACTCGGTTATATTATGTTAGATTAGATTCGATTAGATTAGATTAGATTAGATTAGATTAGATATTAGTCATGCAGGGTCTCTGGTCCCGCACCTCGCACAAGAATGCAGGATACGGTGAGGCCAAAAAGGAACAACCTAGCCATAGATAGGGGAGTCTTACCACTATATTTTTGATGGCAGCTGGTTGAGACACAAAAGCAAACATCTGCCAGTACCCCAACAAGGGGTCTTCCTGCACCCCAGTCTTGCTGGTGGCAGGGCAAGACACAGGAAGTAGGCTCCACACGATCCGCAATCTGCCATCCACACTTGCTAGCCAGAATCCGCCATCCGCTTCTCTGCCAACCAACCAACCCCCTAGCATAGCAATGGCAGTTATATTAGTGGCTAATAGCTTACTGCTTACAGCTGATGGCCATTCGATTACCGAGCCAGCACCCCTCCATGTGAGGCCAAGAGCCTGGAAACTGCTCTCTGGGACTCTGTCCCCACTATTATATTATATTATATTATATTATATTATATTATATTATATTATATTATATTATGTTATGTTATATTATATTATACCCGGTCTTATCTTATAGTAAAATAAGACCTGTTCTTATATTAATTTTTGCTCCAAAAGATGCATTAGAGCTGACTGTCCGGCTAGGTCTTATTTTCGGGGAAACATGGTAGACACATGATATTATGCATTTGTCAAAACCCATAGAAAACAAAGACTCAATCTTAATGTAAAGTATGGGCTTTAGCTAATAATATTGTACCCATATTGGTGCAGTAATTGTAACAAATGTACCACACTAATGCAAGACATTAATAATGGGGGAAACTGAGGCAGGGAGTAATATGGGAATTCTGTACTTTTGTTCAACTTTTCTGTAAACCTAAAACTGCTCTAAATAACAAAACCTATTAATTTTTTTTAATTGTTGAAACTACCATCCATAACACAGCATGCTTTAGCTCTCTAGGTAATTACTATTAATAGAAACAAGTTTTTAGTGACTTGATCATTTTAGCAAATTGGCTTTTGCCAAACTGATTTTCTGCAATTTGGCCTGCCTTCTGCTGAAGCCACATGGGATCTTTCTCTTCCCTTCCCCCAGCCATCTGCAAGCCTAGCTGGATCTTACCCTTCACATCTCAGCTCTCATCGTACATGTGTGTGGAAGGGAGAATAATAACCGCCTCGCGCAAGACGTCCAAGTCATAATCCCTAGAACTTGTGAATATGTTATCTTATATGGTAAAAGGAACTTTGCTGATGTGATTAAAGTAAGGACCTTGAGATGAAGACATTATCCAGCTGGACCCAATGTTAATCACAAGAGTCCTTAAAAGGGAGAAGCAGAGAGATGTGATTGCTGGGTTTGAAGATGAAAGAGGGCCACAGGCCAAGAAATGCAGGCAGCCTCTAGAAGAAAGAAAAGGCAGGGAGTGGATTCTCCTCTTGAACACCCAGAGGGAACACAGCATGCAGACAACCTTGATTTTAGTCCAGTGAGATCTGTAACATCCAGAACTGTAAGATGACAAATTTGTGTTGTTGTAGGCCACTATGTTTGTGGCAATTTGTTACAGCAGCTATAGGAAACTCATACACTCTATTTCCTTCACTAGTCACCAAGTTCCTTAATTGTATGGCATATATCTATTTGGCCACTGTGGATCTCACACACTAGAATATAAGCTCCCCAAATCTGATGTCATCTGTAGCGTAGAGTTGGTACTCAGTGAATACTCGTTAAAGGCAAGACTTCTCACCTCAAACCTGATAGGTATCATTGCCCTAATGTTACAGACGCGGACACAGAGACTCAGAGAGGTTACACCATTAACCCAAAGTCACACAGCAATAATATAGCTGAGCAGGGATTCAAAACCAGGTACATCCAGTGCCAAAGCCTGTGCCCTTAAAAAAGAGGATAATAATTACACGAGGATAATACCATGTAATTAGCATCGTGGCAGAAGCATAGAGATCGCTGTGGGACATGGAGGAGAAGCAGCACTGCCAGTGCTGGTAAGGCAAGGCCTCACAGAAGGGAATATTCTGGAAGCCTTCAGGAGGAATTTTCTAGGTGGAAAAGCAGGATGCAAGTGTTATTTTTGTTCAGATAAATTGAATTTTTTTGTCTATTGAGTGAAAAGTAGGACGTATGGGGATGGGAGTTTAAGGGAAGAGAAAATAAGAGTTTGGAAACCATCAATGGAAGGTAGTTTGGGGTAAGTGGTGCCTAGAACAAGTTCCCTCTGGGTGTAGAGTACTGAGGCAGACGGGCTCTTTGAAGTCGACTTTCCCTTTCTTCCTCTGAACCTTGGTGTATCTGGATGAAATGCCTGAACCTGTGCCTTCAGCTGGCCACTCTGTCATAGGATAAAATCAGTGCTTCACTAGTCCAGAACGATTCCAAACTTTTGGTTAGTATAAATAATGCTGCAATGTACACCTTACTGCATAAGCACTTTTTCCATATTTGGAATATGTCCTTGCCAGAAGAGGTGTTACTATGCCAACGCCTGTGATTATAAAGGCTAATACCGCATGCAGCCAAATCCTTTCCAAAATAACTCTACAGTTTACCCTGTCACAGGCAATGACTCGGAGTGCTCATTTCCCTGTACCTTCTGCAGAGGAAGGCGCTGCACTTATATATATGTATTATACATTTATATATATATATAAAATATTATTGTATATTGTATATAGTATATATTTTTATGTATTACATATATATTTTAACTTGCTAAATTTGATAGGTGAAAATGTAATCTCAGTGCTGTTTTTTTTGTTTTTGTTTTTTTTAACATTTTTTTTTAATTGGGGAAGGGGTACAGGACTTTATTGGGGAACAGGGTGTACTTCCAGGATTTTTTTCCAAGTCAAGTTGTTGTCCTTTCAGTCTTAGTTGTGGAGGGCGCAGATCAGCTCCAGGTCCAGCTGCCGTTGTTAGTTGCAAGGGGGCGCAGCCCACCATCCCTTGCAGGAGTCGAACTGGCAACCACAAGGTCCAGCTGCCGTTGTTAGTTGCAAGGGGGCGCAGCCCACTATCCCTTGCGGGAGTCGAACTGGCAACCTTGTGGTTGAGAGGATGCGCTCCAACCAACTAAGCCATCCGGGAGCTCAGCGGCAGCTCAGCTCAAGGTGCCATGTTCAATCTTAGTTGCAGGGAGCACTGCCCACCATCCCTTGTGGGACTTGAGGAATTGAACTGGCAACCTTGTGGTGGAGAGCCCACTGGCCCATGTGGGAATCGAACCGACAGCCTTCAGAGTTAGGAGCATGGAGCTCTAACCGCCTGAGCCACTGGGCTGGCCCAGTGCTGTTTTAATTTGGATGTTTTAATTATTAGCGAGGTTGAACATTTTCCATATTTTTACAATATTTTCACTTTTAGAATCTCATTTGTGAATTGGAAAGGTCAATTTTTTTTAAAGAGGATAGTTTATTGAAAGCAAAGGGTCAGAGCTCCCCAGCGGGAGGGGGTCCTGAACAGGGGTGCCCAGTGACTGAGGCAAAAGTTCTTACTTTTATACCTTCCCTGGCCTGCTTAGGGAAGGGGGCTGGCTCCTTCTAATGGAATTCATCTATCAGGTTTGTCCTGTTTGCCCACTCTAAAGAGATTAACAAACCCATTCCTATCTATCAGATCTGCTCCTTTGTCTGGCCAAAAGTGATTTATGAGATAATTTATTAACCTCGAGGCGCATTCTAATATCTTTGTCCTGGAGTGAAGGAGACATTCCAGAACCTGGAATTTCAGGATATGGCTGCCTTTTGCTTATTCCACCAGGGACCTTCCTGTCTATCTAACGACATGCTAACTAGCCTGTCTCAATCCCCCCTCTGAAGATGTAACCCTAACTGCCATTAGGGAATAGGGGCAATGACTGCTCTGGCTACTTCAGGCTGAGGAGGGGCGTAGAGAGAGCCCGGCAGCTAGGGCTTGGGAACGATCATTTTTAAAACAATAAGGTGAAAGGTGGAGAAAGCAGGCATAAACAAGTACAAACAAGTTTGTCCGAGAAGGGAAAAGCTGATCTTTTCCGGCTGCTCTCTCTCACTGAATAAGTACCTCCCTGAGCTTTGAGGGGGGCTTCCTCACCAGTGTGGCTGCTCGAGGAGCCCCAGGCACACCTTACTCTCTATCTTCTCTCTCTGCAGCAGAGCTGTGCTTAGTGGTCAGGAACCCCTGTCAACCCAGAGCTCCAGCGGCCCTGGAACAGCTGGGAGGGCGGGACATCCCAAGGCTGTGCTGAGTCCACTTTTTATGCCCAGGTGTTCCCTCAGCAACGGGGGGCCCATAGCTGGTTGGGGCATCTGCAAGGATTTCCTGTGCAAAACAGATCCCCATGTATGTTCCCTCAGCTCCCCTCTCCTGTCTCCCTGCCCACCCAGAGCCCGGGCCTCCCTTCTGCTATGAACCACCCTTCTCCACAGTGCGCAGCATTCCCAAAAGACTCCTTCCTCCAGGGCCAGCACTAAGATGAGGCAAGAAACACAGAGCCATGGAGTGCATGTCTTTCTTTAAAATTTTGTTCATGGGGTGGGGGGGGGGTGCTGCATTAATTTTGATTTTTTAAAAATATTGCACAAAAGTGTTATCTTGATTACTAAAGGTTTTTTTTTCCCCTTGGGCATGCCTCTAAATTTTATCCCCAAACCCAGTGGCTGACTCTAGTCCTGACCCTGCCTTCCTCCCACTCAGCAGAGACCCCTCTCTCCACCAAGAACCCTCTCTCAGTCACATTAGGGTGCAAATGATTTCACCACTACCTTTCTCCCAGAGGCACTTAGAACTTTTTTTTTTTTTTTTTTAATTTACAGAATACCTGATTCTTCTCCTGTGAATACTTCAGCAAAAGAACAACATCAAAATCACCCATAATCGGCCGGCCCGGTGGCTCAGGTGGTTAGAGCTCCGTGCTCCTAACTCCGAAGGCTGCCGGTTCGATTCCCACATGGGCCAGTGGGCTCTCAACCACAAGGTTGCCAGTTCAATTCCTCAAGTCCCACAAGGGATGGTGGGCAGCGCCCCCTGCAACTAGCAAAAGCAACTGGACGTGGAGCTGAGCTGCGCCCTCCACAACGAAGACTGAAAGGACAACAGCTTGAAGCTGAACGGCACCCTCCACAACTAAGATCGAAAGGACAACAACTTGACTTGGAAAAAAGGCCTGGAAGTACACAATGTTCCCCAATAAAGTCCTGTTCCCCTTCCCCAATAAAATCTTTAAAAAAAAAAAAAAATGACCCATATTCTAGAAAACCAAAGATAACTGCCATTCATATGCTTATAAAAAATACAAAAGTGCTGAGGTGGGGGGAGGGGCGGCTCTTGAACCTGCTCTTCCTAACCAGGATCATAAATCTGCTTCCTCAGCTTAGATGGACAAACTGTAGAAGTATGGGTGGGCAGGATCACGTACACCTGGAAAACCCTCTAGACAGTGACTCTGTAATTTACCCCGGGCGGTTGGGATTTGAGGTGCTGAGGCAGAGCCTTTGATGTCATGTGGTTTTTTGCTCTATAAGCGTCTGAATCATATTGCTTATTACACAATGAACATGTGTTACATTCGTGCTTTTTTAAAGTACCAATAAAAATTAAAAACAAATGATCCATTATATCCACAGGTGGTTCTCTCTCCTTACAGGCCTCGCAGGGAGGAGAGGTCACCATGAGTGGGTTGGTCTTGTCCACAGCATATGTGGGAGCTGGGGGAGGGTCTTCCCTGGATTGGAATCTCCCCCCAGCCAGGTGGAGCATCCTAAAGGTAAAGCCTTGGCCTTGGCATAGGGAGATGGCCACATGCCTGTACCACAGCCCCTTCCCTGCAGGTTGGTCTATGTCCCTCTGATGTTGTTACTTTTATTCTAGTCTGAACAGGCATAATTGTTCTTCTTTTAATGATTTAAAAAATAAAACTTTTTTAATTCTTCACTTTTAAAGTTGCACAGATTTTATTGTAGAAAAATTGAAAAGTAAAATAAGCAAAAAAAAAAAAATAGTAATTCTGTTTTTCCTACCACATGAAATCCCAGAGAAAACAATAGCTAACATTTTGCTGTACAATCCCCAGATATTTTCCTAACAATGTATGACTATGGCTTCATATTTTTAAAATAAAAATGAGGTCTTATTTTACAAATTGGTTTGTAACTTTTTAAACCTCATTTATTATAAATGTCTTTCCTGGTGTTTGTTTTAAATCATAATCATAGGGACTAGAAACTATACTTCACTTGTTCTAACAATTCCTTAAAATGTTTAAGGTGATTTCACCTCATCATTTTCATTCATTATCTCAATTTTTAAAATGAATTTAACTGCAATAAAACCTACAATTCTGACATACTAATGCTTTCCTGACAACTCTACCTCCTTAACACAACTGTGGTCAGTTTTATCAGCTAGAAAATGTTACGGTCCTAGGATTGTGCTGCCCAGATATTATTATCCTCATTGCACAACAGGAAGCTCAAGCCCAGAGTCGTTTGCTGTGTGGCTTTGGGCAAGGCACCCACATAGTCTGAGGTGGAGTGGGATATAGACCCCAAGTGATACATACTTGGTCTGACAATTAAGCTCATGAACTCATCCTAGAAAAAGTGCTACATACCTCTCTGCTGACTATCACAGCGGCTGTCTTGTACACTTAGCCTCTCTTGGGTCCCCGGTCTTTCCAGGCTTCTAACTTCCCCATCTGAAACCCCTCCCACAGGACTTTGGTCTAGGGCTTCTAGCTGGCAGAGACCTGGAGGCCTGGGGCCTTTTAGTGTAGTTTCTGCAGAAGGGACCATGTGACTCCCAGGCAGGTGCCATGATCTGCAGCCCACTATTCCCTTTCACTCAGAGCTGAGGACACCTAAGAGGAACACCAGGCTCCCTCATAGGCAGATTCCCCACCCACACTGCCAAGGAAAGGGTAGTACCAGCCTGGGTCAGCCAGGGAGAGCCCTGCCAGCTAAGACAGTGGCCCTGGGCTGAGGCTGGTCGGAATCAGGCCAACCACTCTTCTGTGCAGGAATTATGTGGGAATCCTGATGAAACAGGTAGGTGCTAACATAGGACAGGGCGATGAGGAAGCCTGAGCGGGGCATAGATGGCCCACAGGACTGGTCCACTGTCCAGATGTGGCCAGCAACAGAAGTGCTGACCAAGGCCTGAAGTAAGTACCTGTTATTCCAGAGAACTTAGGTCTTTTTCGACCCCCAGTTCAGGACCTAGATCTTTGGAGATGGAGGAAGCTTAGTGTATACATTTGATAACAACGGATTATATCCTCAGGGCAGATTCCAAAAGGCAGGGCAACCACACCCCAGAGCAGTGTAGGTAGAGACGTAGCCACCTGTATTTTTAGGGATCTCAGACACTTGTGGCCACTTATGAACTCATCACTTCAAGCAACTATTCTTTAAATAGAAAACATAATGTTCCATGAGGAGTAGAGACTCAGCACTGCAGGGTAAGAGCAGAGATGAAAGACCCTGGTGACCATTTTCTCAGTGTGTCACCTTGCATCCATCACTCAACAAAATTCAGTCTGACAGTTAACCAGGTTTCAGCCTCCCAGAGGGCTGCAAAACTATCAACTGTTTTCACTCAAGCAAGGCCTTCTGGTGGGGTTGGGGGTCTCAGTCCCCCTACCCTCAACAGCTTATTAAAGTATTCCTTCCAGTGTCATGCCATGCCATCTCCTCCCTTGAGGTGTTCTAAGCACATAGATTTCCCCCTTATCGCATGCCCAGTGCTATCTTAGCACTTTTTAGAAACTGGTCCCCCACAGCACCTGCCCCAGAATCTTTCTCTCATCTCTCATAATCCTGTCCTTTTAGTGTGAGGAGAGGAGGTTAACCTGTTTCTGATTAGTGTCCTGCACATGTGTTTGCCCCTTAACAAGAGCATAGGCTCTCTGAGGGCAGACGTCAATCTTCTCCTGGCCTTTGAAGGCCACACAGATCTCTGGCTCCACAAACATCAGAACACCTAAGGGCTCGGACACAAAGACAATTAAATAGTGAGTAAAACTCGGACCCTAGAGAAACGCAAAGAAAAACTAATTCAGTGTTTATCAAGCTTTCGGTGCAGGGAGGAGTTTTAAACCTTGGTGTGTAATAGATGAAATCGTAAAAGATGAGCTCAACAAACTTGGCTATATAAAGTGTTTTCAAAATACACACACATATTTAAGTATAATTATCATTTTACAGATGAGGATACGAAGCTCAGGAAGGTTGAGTCATGGAAACAAGGGCACATCCCTCAGTTTGAAAGGAGCAGAGCCAGGATGCCAGAGAACATAGAGAATATAGTCAATAATATTGTAATAACTATCTATGGTGGCAGATGGGTACGAGGCTTATTGGGGGATCACTTCATAAGTACATAAATGTTTGACCACTCGTTAGACATTTATACAGCATACACATATCCTCTGTTCTCAGAACTGCGTCAAGCTCCGGGAACACAGAGGTAAATGAGAAGGAAGTTGACCATAGCCTAATGAGGAAGACAGGCAAGGAAACATGATTACATATAGAGTGATAAGTGCAGTTAGAAATATGCAGCGGACTTTCAGATAAAGTCCCCTAACCCAGACCTAGAGGCAGGAGTAGAGGTCAATGCAAAGGCTTAAGACGTAGGCCAAGGAAACATCCCCCCACCCCCACCCCCAATCCGCTTGGAGTGCAGTGGAGCAAGTAGTTTCATGTAGCTGTAGTTCATAGTGGGAATGTTGAGGGTGAGAGCTATGGGTCAGCCATCCTCTGTCATTACAACTTTTCTTATTCTTTATTCTCATCTTCCTCTCTCTCTCTCTCTCTCTCCCCGCCCTTTCTTCCCTCCCTCTCTCTCCCTCTCCTAAAATATAGTTGTAAAAACAGTGCGATATCAATGAGATAAGTAGAACTTTTAGTCCCATTCTTGGGTGTGTGTTTTTTTTTAATTTAAAAAAAGTTTTTTCTATTACAGTTGACATTCAATATTATATTAGTTTCAGGTGTAAAGCAGAGTGGTTAGATATTCATATAACTTACAAAGTGATTCCCCCCCATAAGTCTAGTACTCTTTTGACACCATACACAGCTATTACAATCTTATTGACTATATTCTCTATGCTGTACTTGACTTCCCCATCATGCGGGGTTATAAAAGCACTTGAAACTGGAATCTACCCCATAAGCAAATAGTAGTATGTTTCAAAAATTAAGAGTCCTCTGTGAAAAAATATTTAAGATCACTGCAGCCTTTGAAAACAAAAGATAGAGTAAATATAGCATTTAAATATCTACAAATAGTCTTTTGTTTTACTTTCACAAATATTTAGCTGTGATAATTCCGTTAAAAAAGAAAGTCTTCAGTTGGTTTTTAATCCACTGGTACAATCCAGTGTGACCTGGGCAATGCTAATGCAACAGTCATCCGTGAACAGTGAGCTCTGACACTCACTGTATAATTGTTCGTTCCTAAAGATAGATAATGATGAATGTTATGGATTTGTGCATTGGGGTTTAAAATTGCCTTGTGCCACCCTTATACATATAAACAGTGTAAAGAGTTTAAGATGAGAACTTTCAGGCTGACGAGAAAACCTTTCCTCTTCTCCTGAACAACAAGCTGGATCAGATATATGGAAGTCTCCTACTTGACCCTTGTCTAACCTTCAGCCCAAAATGCACAAAGCTTCAAAGACAAAGCAAATCCCAAAAAGCAGCCTTAATGAAAGCCAACAGTCTACTGAGTCTTTGAGAAATCTGATTTTCCTACTTTCCTCACACACATGCTACTGGGAAACAAGAAGCCGATGATTCAGAGGCAAGTTACAAGGCCTTGTAGGAGGTGGTACGACTCATATCCAGCTATTCGAACGCAGGTGTCCGGAGTATCTGGTTTCCTGCTGCCTGACTTTTCTGGAGTGAGAGCGTATGGGTCTGCCATCTTCATGGATTTTTAAAATATATTAAGAGTTTTTAAATTCCTGGCAACAATGTCTTAATTAACATCCTCATTTATTTAGGTAGAAATTTTTAACAGTTTGATCTTTTTAAAAATGACAATGGCATTCTATGAAGCTAACCAACAGCGCCTCTAATTTAAAGCTCATTTTTGTTAAAGCTGGAGATTTCTAGTGTAGGCAAGGGAAGAAAAATGTCAGCCATTTCCTACTCAAGATGAACTTTTCATTAATATGAAATTTAGATGATATTTATTTTCCTATAACAAAACATGTACAAAAATGGACATTTTGGTTATATTTAGGAGACAGTAAATGAGAATTATAAAAAATTAATGGCAAAATTATCCACTAGTCCAAATAAAGATATTTTGGGTAATGTATATATTTGGATATAACCAGTATTTTGCTTTGACTGGCTGCTTTCACCAGAAAATCCATAAATTAACATGCATCCGTACATACTTATACCAAGTTTTACACACACCAAAATCTTTTTGACTTTAAAATGAACTTGAACTATATGCATGTATCTATGCTTGTGCTGTGTATATTTTTAGGCCTTTCCATAATCAGTACCTGAGACACCAAACTTTGAACTCTGCACTCACTATGTAGAACCAACCTGTAAATAAACCCTCTTATGTATGAAAAAGAAAAAATTCTCTGATAAAGGTGAATAATATCCCACCCCCCCAAAAAAAATGCAACTAGAACGTCTAGGAAAAACAAGAATGAGGATCTAATCATAATATACTACTTAGCTTTGAAATCAATAATCTTTATATGCTGTGACAACATAAATAGTAATTACATTGTTTTTCATTATAAGTCTTTTGGAAATATTTGGATTTTTAAAGCATATGCTTGTATTGTATTTTAAAGCATATGCTTGTATTTTTTTTTGCTTTTTGCTTTTTTTTCTCGGTCTAGGATTTATTTATTTATTTATTTATTTATTTATTTATTTATTTATATTTTTTTTAATGGAGGGCACATCTCACAGTGGCCCATGCAGGGATCGAGCCGACAGCCTTGGTGTTATTAGCACCACGCTCTAATCCACTGAGCTAACTGGTCACCCCTATTACCTGATTTTTTTTAAAGTTTGTTAATTCTCCTCAGCCAAAAACCCTCTACGCCTTTCTATTTGTTCAGATTTTGTTTTATATATCTCAATAAGAACTTTTTATTTTCCTTAAAAGGTGGGTCCTATGCCTCTCATTAAATTTTTAAGAAGGTAAAACAAGAAAAGAGGATTTTGATCATTATTTTAAAGATAAATCCCACTGGCTGCTCTAGAAAGAATAAATTGGAGAAATAAGTACAATCGCCAATGGTTTTGCCTTTCATTTGCCACCAAAGCCACCATAATATGAGATAGTCCTAGTGGTGTGTTTCTAGGGGTCCGTTTCCAACAGAGAGTATGAAAAAAAGCAACAGCCTAAACATTGTACAAAACAGCACATGGGGTCAGCATGAAGGGTCTGTGTGATAACCTGTTTTCTTCTTTGTTCATTTAAAAAAAAAAAATGGAGGCTCCCACACTGTATAGAGAAAAGTCACAGAGCAAAGCTGGATGCAGCACCAACCAGCTCGAGCTCTGGTAAAGCCCTGAAATGACAAGATTCCAAAATCAGTCAAAGGTTTAGAGCAGAGGGATAGCCCAGGGGGCACTAAGCAAGTTCAGACAGTCCCAAGGCTTCCCCCAGGCAGAGCAGAGAGGCTCTGCTCTTTGCAGGTGCACGGGATAGGGGGTGAGGGGTAGTGCTGGGACCAGGACTAGGAAGCTGGTCTGAACCTAGAGCCTTGAGGATCAGGAAGGCTGGGTCAAAATAGGACCCAGAGGACATACAGGGACAGGTTGCGCTTCACACCCCAGTGAGGAATGTAGGACTCTCCTGGGCGGGAGGACTCTTCTGGAGCAGGTCCTACAGTCACCTGTGCATGTCCACATCTGAAAGACACTTGTGTCTGTCCTGTGTCTGATCACGCTAAAGAGTCATCTTTCCTCTATTGTGGCCCAACCATTTCCCTGGAGCTCTGGAAAGCACTGTCTGTCTGATTCTGACAAGGTACCATCCACATTAACCAACACAAATTCAGCACCACTTAAGCACAGGGCCACAAAAGAGGTGTGCGTAGGGAAGGGGGAAGAGAAACAACACAGAGGTGTGCTTCCTGTCAGGCAAACTCACATTTTGTTTTATATATCTCAGTAAGTTGGGGCTGATCCCAGTTTTAAAGAACACTGTGTATTCTGTTCCCCTCCTCAGACAGATCCACCGAACGGTTCCCTTACATAAGCATTTCCACGTAAGCACTTGAATAAGATTGTTTATGATGTGTGTGCTGATTCATACCCTTTCAGGAACATCTAGCTAATTTGACTATGGGCCGCTCAACTTCCACGGAATGTCCCCTCTCTTGGGCTTGTGGTCATTCTTTTCTATGGTTGTAGTCCTATATCTCTGCCTCTTTCTCTGCCCCCTCTCCTCCTGCCAAAACACAGGCATTCACCGAGAGTGCTTCTTTGGGGCCTTCTTACCCCTTCATTCTTTCTCCTCAATTGAGTGACTGTCACCTACTTCCTTTAATTGTCACCTCTGTGCTGATAACCGCTGACAATCAACAACTGCTTCTTATATGCCAGGCACTGTACTAAGCTCTGATTTCACCCTCACAACAGTCCTGTGGAGTAGACACTGTTATTATCCCCATTTTTATACATGGGAAAAACTGAGGCTTGTGGGATTGAAGCAACTAACTGCCCAGCTAGTAAGGGGCAGACCCAGGATTCGAACCCAGACAGTATACGTCAGAGCCTCTGCTGGTAACTCATGCCACTGCTGTACTTCATGCTGTTCTGCGCACTCCCTCCCCTGGACATCCTTTCCAAAGGGCTGGGGTCATCCACCAGCCCTTCAGACCCAGAATGTTGACCACCGGACATCAGAGAGCACTCACTGACATGTCTGCACTGTTTATTAAAATACTTCCAAGCCCTGCCACCTGTCCCTTCACCAGACATCCATCCAAGACTTTCCCACATCCAGCAACCCAGGCATGGTGCTGGGGGCTTTAGGATACTATGCCTTGGTTCTCACTGGGGCTACCCTTGTGGTAAAATATTGTTACTATCACTTCTGCCTCCTCCCTCTCTCTCCAGATACCAGTTCCTCCTCCTAACTAACTTCCTTATTTCTGGGGCCCATACCTCACTCTCCAGTTTACTTTACAGGAGCCCTCCTTTCCTCTTCCCTACTGCTCACCTTCAATTGGTGGCCTCATGTCGTGGCTTTGAACTCTTATACCCTCTACCATTCCTCCCACCTGTCTCTTCCTTTGCCCTTCCCCATGGTCTCCACCCTGGAACAGACCCCTTTTATCCCCGGCCCAGTTTCTTTGGCCCCTGCTGGACTCTTCCTACCCCCTGCCCCATCTTCCTCCAAATCCTTGAGGCTAGGCATTCAAGACCAAAGCCTCACTTCCTCATGAGAAATCTACCTTCTCAGCAAGGTGGTGGTCTTACTCTGCAAACGCCCCCTCCATTAGAGCTCTTTATACAGAGAAGGTATTTCATGAATATGTATTAAATTCAGTCAACTGATTCCTGCTTATGTTTGCAAAGTTTCCTATCTTATCCTATCACAACGCTTTCATTCTTGAAACATGAAAATCACTGTCATCCCCTCAGTGCTCACAACAACCTTGCCTCCCTACTGCCTGAGAGGGTGAAAGCCTCTCAGGCAGCCCCTGAGATCCCCAACAGTTTCCCTGCTGCTCCTCTTCTCCCAAGTCCTGGCTGACTATCCCATCCACCTGAGTCTTCAGCATCCAATGCAAAGCACTATGGCAGTTGCTGGGAGCTCAGCTGATGGTGACACCCAGGGCCCATCCTCCAGGAGCTCATGGTTGGAGCTGGAGGAGAAAGACATATTTATATGAAGGTCCAGTGGTGACCTACCAACTTCCTGTGGCACTGCCGTGGAAGACAGACATGCAGACAGCTATGCTGGGACACTTACTCAGCACCACCCTCCTGGAGGCACTCACTGAGCATTTGGTCCAAGCAGTCCTGCTCTACTATTTAACAGCTCTAGGACCTCGGCAATGTTGCTTGATCTCTCTGCCACTCAGTTTCCTCATCTATAAAATGGGATAGGGAGTAAGCTGCCTCATGGGGTAGTTGTGAGGTATAAATGAGTGGTGTGTGTAAAGCATTTAGAATGAGCTTTCCACATACTCTGTGCTCAGTAATATTGGCTATTAATTGTTTTTATTATTTGACACAAAATGTCACAGGAAATTAGAGATGGGAGATACCCTTTGCAAACTATCTCAGGATCTCAGATACCTTTTGAAAATATAAGCCCAAAAAGTTCTCACTCTCCAGACCATCACACAACCTCTAAATCCCAACCCAGGCTTCATTTCTGCCCCCTTCCCTATTTCCTGCACACATGTATCAGGAGCAGCTGGGGGCTGCCTGACTGTGGCCTGGGAGCCCCTGAGGATGGAGACTGCAGCTCTCACCCATCACACATCCTATTGGCCTTACAGATCCATGTTACTCATTCAACAACTACTTGCCGAGTCCCCATTATGTGTCGGCCTGTGCAAGGGGCAGTGGCATTGGAAGCCAACACAGTACCTGTCCACAAGGTGCTCACGTGTTTGTAGGTCCCTAAATTCAAAACCATAAACTAACAAATGCTATGAAGGAACTGAAGGTGCGTGAGGTGAGCCGGTGATTGGGGCCTATTTGGCTCAATCAGGAAAGGCTTCCCTGAAGAGGTGACATCTGGGTTGAGAGCTGAAAACTGGGGGTCACACTTTGGGGGTAGGGTAGGGAGGCACGTCTCTCTGCGCTGCTTTTTCCCACAATGTCTGTCATGAGACCCAAAAGTCCTATATTCTACCTGAAGAATTCCCAGGTCTCCTCGCAGGGCTAGCTATGATGTCATTCACTCTCTGTGAATCTCTGCGGCTCTGGATCCTATAGGTGGGCAGTGCCCCAGGAGAACCTCAAAAACTCCAGGAAAGGTGACGTCAAAAGGCAGGGCATAAACTGTCCCTGAGGCCACATTGCGAGGTTTCTCCACCCAGCAGCCCCTGATGGGGGACAGGGACCTGCCAGGCAACTGTGAAGCTAAATGCAGAGCAAGCAGGGTCCCAAGGAAGGAGTTGGAGCCACTTGGCAGCTGTAGGTCAACTCTGAGGAGTGCTGACTTCCTGCTACTGCCTTGAAGGGATGAGGGCAGTTCTTCCAACTCCTGCCTCAGCCGGTCCTACACACATTGGATGCCTCCACCACCCCTAGGGTCTCATATATGTCGGCCTCCGTCTGGGCTGGGGTGAAGGCCTGGGCGGGGGGAGACTCAGGAAACAGGGCTGCCGTGTGAGACAAGCTTTGGCAAGAGAAGCCCTCTAGTGTCTGCAGGGGAAAGTCGGGCGCTAACCCGGCTCTGACAGTCTGTACGTTTCTGCGGACCTGGGAAAAAACCATCCCCGGAGGGTGACTGCCGCTGCCAGCCCTGCGAAGCTCACCCCAGGTTCTCCCAAATGCGCTCACCGCGCAGCCTCTGGGGTCACCGGCTACTCTCCCCGAACGCGTTGCTCCTCCCTTGGGGTCTCGGTTTTCTCATCTGTGAGATGAGGGGTGGACGTGCAGACGCTATAGTGGTCTCGGACGACACTCGTCCGCAGGAGTACGCGCGGCTGGGGTGATGGGCGGCAGAGAGTAGCCTGGGGACCAGACCGGAGGACCTGTGGACTCACCGCGCGCTGGCGGCCGCGGCAGAGAAGGAACTGCGGCCGGGCGTCCGCTGCAGCTCTGCCCCTGAGCAGCGGGACCCGGGTCCCCACCGCCGGCCCAGCCGTCCGAGCCCCAGGCACACGGCGCCGCGCACGATGTCTCCGTGGTGCGCAGCTGGGGCGCCCGCCCGCTCTCGGCGCGGCTCCACCCTGGCCGCCCGCCCCCGTTGGTCCCGAGCCCGGCGATCGGCCGCCCTCCCCACCGACTTACCCAGAAGTTCGTCTTGAACAGTGAGCCCGTCATGGCCGGCGCGTCCGCGGGTGCAGAGGAGAGCGGAGCAGCAGCGGCGCGCTGGGAAGCCTAGCAGTCAAGGCGGTGGTCCCGCTGCCCAACTCCGGAGTTGCGCCGCCGGCCTGGAGGCCCGTCCCCGGGTCCTAAACCACGCCCCACTCCGAAGGCCGCGTGGGTGCGCTCCGCCTCCTTCCCGGCCGGGACTTGGAGTCCCGACCGCCGCTCACATTCCCGAGCCGATTTAAAGCCCCACGGCGTCAGCCAACGACCAGTTAGCGAGCCCTAGGTCCCCCATCCTCTTCAGGAAGCCTCGGAGAATTGGAAGGAAAAGTCGCCGGAATTCGGCTCCGTTCCTGCCCCCAAGCCCTTTCCTCCCTCGACCGAATTCCTCGCAGAGAAATCCAGGCTCAGCGAGGTGATGGAGGGTACCCCCCTGATCAGAAGGTAGTCGCGTGGATTGGGTGTCAGCTCCGTAAAGCCTGAGGACTGACAATACCAGCGGCCACGTGAGGTGTAGACGCTTGAGTGAGCCGCGTGCACGACCCCAGGTGAGCTGGCTTCAGATCAGCCTCGGCCACGTTTTAGTCTAACAGTCATAAACAAGTCATTCATACTTTCCCCCTTGACTCTAAGTCCCTTAGTAGGGTTCTTACAGAGTGTCCAGGAGCTCAGCCCCGAAAGATAGCTTGCCAGCTCTAATTTCCCACTCTCAGAACCCAAAAGCTTTTTTTTACCAATCCCACTCCAGCTGTAGGAGCCCTGAGCTTCCTTCCTCTCCCTCCACTCTCTCGTAACAGTAACACCCTCATAAACATAATCCCAGGGCAAGTTGGACTCATCCCTGCTTTGCAGTAATATGGCACTCTGGGCCCTGAGCCCAAACTGAAGCCCAGAGAGGCTGACTGACTTGCCCAAGATCACAGAGTATTTAAGGGATGAAGAGCTGGTTTAGAGTTCTGCCCTTCTAAACTGGGTCAGTCAGGGCCAAAGACACATCACTCCTAGGGCAGATCTACTCAAGGAGAACAGGATGAAGGTCAAGGGTACCAAGATTGAGTGCTCATGCCCAACTCACATTCCAAGGCATTTGCCTCTTGAGCAGGTTCTAATTCAGTCCAGACATAGAGAAAGATCAATTGTTGGGGGCATTTGAAGGATAACTAAAATATTCTGCCTGGTAATGTCACTCCCAGTCTCACTGTGATGCAATTTCATCTGTGGAGCTGTCCGCAACCACAATGATGGAGCTGTGGCCTCCACCCACTGGGTCACTCCAAGGGCATGCATCCTTTCATCTGGTTGTTCATCTCTTTGGAAAGCAGTGAAGTTAGAAGGAAGACTGACAGCACCATCAGGAGGCAGCAGAGGCCGTGGAGGGCACCAGGACAGGCTAAATGGCAAGAGGCGTAAGAAATAGTGCCAACTGGGGAAATGAGAGAAGCTGAAGGGCCAAAGGCAGGACCACAACTTTTCCTGGACGTTTTGAAGATTTAAAACAAATAATTTAGATACAATTCTAATTGCCTAAGTTTTAATTTTATACATACATATGGATAAAGTCTTAGGAAGTCTTACAAGCTCTCATGCTACATTGTGCTTTCTTTTCCAGGGTCAGGCCCCAAATATACCTGAATTTTAACTCTCTTCCACCACCTGGTGGCAAGATTACAAATTGCAAGTGGTTGATCACGCAGCTGGAAAATATTATTGATCCGTCAAACATTTATTAAACTCATCACCTGGACAGGTGTTGAGTAAAAAGACAAGCAAAATGTGTACTATATCCAAGGGTCTATAACAAAGTTGAGACATTCCACCAACAAAGTTAAATAACACTACTACACCAATTATAAAATAATGAAATTTAATGATCACTACATTTAAGACAACCACTTAATATTTTGGCATAACCTCTTCCAATAATATACATTTGCATGGTTAAGTTCTTAATATACACAAAATTTTGAGTCTTGCTTTTTTAACTTAACAAATTTCAGAAGCATTTTCTAAAGTCCTTATAAATATCTTTCCTAACAGAAAGCTCCATAGCACACAGTACTACTGGCCAGACACTTTTGCATATAAAATTGAAAATCATTGTGAAGAAAAATTTGGCCAAGTCAGTAAAGTTTCAAATGCACCTACCTATCTTTTGACCCAATTATTTCCATGTCAAAGAATTTACCCTCCAAATATATTCTCCCATGTGCAAAGTGAGAGGTTATTCTAGCAAGATTTGAAACTGTATGTCCATCCATGAAGAATTACCTGAATATATTGTGATATATCTATAGAATAAAATCATATTCAAGCATAAAAAATGAGGAAGATCTTTGTTGATATGGAACAATCATATATTATTAAGTGGGGAAAAACCATGTAAAACAAGCTGCCATTTGGGTGAGGAGGAAAAACAATAGATATACACAAATTTTAAATGGTTCCCTCTGAGGAGAGGGTGGGGCTGAGGGACATAGGAGGGAGGGAGACCTAATTTTCACTTCATGCCTTTTTGGGCCTCTGACTTTGTTTGTACTGTGTAAGTTTATTAAAAACTTGGAAAAATTAAAGAAGAAACTTCAGTATCGTTTTTAATTTTTGCATAATTTCCCATCAAGTGGATATAATACTTTCTTAGCATTTCCCTAATGCTTTTAGAAATATTACTATGATAAGTATGTTTTATATAATCTTTGTTAAAATACCTCATAGCTGACATTACAGAAATGGCGGCATAAGTGATGCTTCTTGAAATCTCCCCTGGAAGTTACCACAAATTGAACACCTATAATTCAACAAAGGATTCTCTGCTCATCACACAGTAACAGCTAAGCGATGCACATGACAAATTACCTGAAGGTTTTTGGTAAATACCCTTTTAGCAGGTTAAGGAAGTTCCTTTTTACTGCTGCTTGGCTAAGAGGCTTTAACATGCATGGGTGCCATTTTGGTTGCTTTTTCTGCTTTAATGAGTGTATGGATTTCTCTCCTTTAATCTGGTAAGGTGGTGCACAGAATCTGTAGGTTTTCTAACGTTAAATAAACCATGCAGTCCCATAAAAAAAAAATTTAAAAAAAACACCTCATAGTTGAATTACAGGTCAAAGAATATAAACCTTTTTAAGGTTCTTGAAATACATTGCCAAATTATTTTCCAGAAAAGTTGTATCCATCTATAGTCTCAGCAGTGGAGGAAGGGGAAATTTCCCCAGAGGGAATTAGGGATCTTTGCATTGAAATAGAATAAATGGATGATGGGTGACAAAAATAACAAACGCCTACTACAATCACATTTCCTTTCATGCCTTTGAAAACCTGGTATCTAGGAGTACATCCCTCTACCTCCTCTTTCTTCCCACTGCCAATCCAACCTCAGGTTACTCTTCTTAATCTTTCATCCTTAAAACACTGCTTTCTTGTCTCTCCGCTCCTCACAAAACCAACTTTCCCTATTGCCCATCAGAATCAAGTCCCACGAGCCTCTGCCTGACCTTTCCCATCTCATCGCCCAGCTTCCTCCCCACCCCTCAGTCAGGCTCCTCTGTCCTGCCACCCTATTTTTGCGGGTGCTTTGCAGGCTACCTGGGGCTTTCTTCCTCCTGCTCAAGTTTCACGTCCTCTCCCCTTCTCCACCTTTTCCAGCCCTGTGTCTTCTCACTTCTTGAATTTCTAGAACTTGTCTTTATCACAGCCCTTAACATATGACATATCTTTGTTTTCTATAATTTCTGTTCCCTCTTAGGTATCTTACCTCTCCAACTCCAAAGCACCTTAAGGGTCTTCTCTCATGTACTTTCATGGATGAGACAATGATGGAGCCAGCCAAAGAATTCAGTGAACTCTTTATGATCCTCAACAGAAATACCTATTTTTATTTCAGTTCCCATAGTCTAATCCCTCCCTTCCAGGAAGCAGAAGCAAATCTGGCAGAGGTACTGTCCAAGTATCTAAAGCCAGATAGGATTCCAGAACCAGGACCTGGCCAAGTGGAAGCCATGATCTGGAAAAGGGCAGGAGTAAGCTGTGTTACGAGGTTTGCCAAGTCAACGTCAAAGGTAGAATCTGGATTTTGTCACTGTTAGAAGCTGAGTAGATTAAGGAATGGAGCAGAGAGTCAGGACAGGACAGGAATAGAATATACAGGAAAAACCTTCAGGGGAAGGCGTCAATGCCCAGAGATTAGCTGTGAAGTGGTTGAGGTCTGCCAACTAAGAAGGGTTAGTTGGAGTGGAGACCATCAAAATGTGAATTTTTGTAAGTGAAAGTTAGTCAGGTAAGGGACTCAAAGGATCCATTTCTGGTCAAAGTAGTTTCAAGATGGGGAAACTTGGCTATCTACTGTCACAAAACACAGCCTACTGTATGTGGGGGACTTTTTTTCATCAAAAGCTGTTAAGAGTGAACAGTAAGCCACAGGAGAGGAAATCTGTGATACATTTGTCCTACGCAGGACAAATATATAGAGAACTTGTAAAACAAAACAAAACTGATTGTTTCTAGGGCTCAGGAAGGAAATATATAAAGTAAGCCAGGAACATCTTGTAGTGCCAGAAAGCACACATATATGAGCTGTGATCAAACAATGCGGTGAGTGTTTAAATAAAAAATTATTTGGGGCAGCCAGATGGCTCAGTTGGTTAGAGCGCGAGCTCTTAACAGGGTTGCCGGTTTGATTTTCACAAGGGCCAGCAAGCTGCGCCCTCCACAACTAGATGGAAGGACAATGAGACTTGGAGCTGATAGGCCCTGGAGAAACAGTTCCCCAATATTCCCCAATAAAAATTTAAAAAGTGTATTACAGTAAAAGACATATTGCCATTAATCCCCCTCAAAATACTCCCCCTCGCTTTGAACACACTTAACCCGTCATTCTTGCCACTTTCTGGAGTTCTGGTCATCTTCTTTCATGTCTTTAGTTGCGCTGTCGTAGCTGCCTCATGGCTGCCTCGATGTCCCGAATTATTTTGACTTTGGGGAAGAGCCAGAATTCGAATGATGCCAGATCCGGTGAATAAGGACACCCCGTAATGTTATTAACCAGAAATTGCCATATACCAGAAGTGATGTGTGACATGGAGTGCTGTCATGACTTACGGCACACTTTAAAACACACCTTCTCTCAACCATAGCTCACACCTGACTGTACCGAACACGCTGAAACTTGTCACTGTTACTCAAGTTCCACACGCAGCTCCCCATATTGAAGGTCCCTGCCTTTCTGTCGGATGGCACTTGGCAGCAGCATTCACTGTATTTTGTGATCACAATGGAAATGCTCCATGTCTCACACCACTTCTGATAATGGCATTTTCTGGCAAATAAAAACATTACGGTGTATCCTCATCCACCTTATTCACCAGGTCTGGCACCGTGTGACTTCTGGCTCTTCCCCAAAGTCAAAATGACCACGAAAGGTCACCATTTTGAATTGATTCAGGACATCGGGGCCACGACAATATGACTAGACACTCATGAAAGAGGACTTCCAGAACTGCTTCAGAAAGCGGCAAGAAAGATAGGATGTGTTTGAAGCAAGGGGAGTATTTTGAGGGGGGATTAATGGCAATGTGTCTTTTACTGTAATTTTTAAACTTAAAATTTTTAAACATTCACCATATTTTTATCACACTTCGTGTACACATAACACATTCACTCACGCACACACAAAATTGTAGCACAGGCGCCAACTGAAAGAGCCCCCCATGGCCAAAGCTGGAACAATTTGAACAAAAGCAGTACTATCTGATTTGAGATCTCAAATTCAATTTGTAAGATGTTCTACAGGCCTAGTTGACTCCTCAAAAAATTGCCATGAAAAACAAACAAGACCAATGGGATATCATAAATTGAGATTAAAATAGATTTAAGAATTAAAATAGACAAAGGAAATGTAATATTTAAACTTTGGTTGGATTCTGGTGTTAAAAATTCTATTGTGCAAGATGATAGGGAGCTCTTTGGGGAAATTTCAATGGACTGCCTGCAAGATATTGAATCAATGTTAATTTTCTCACTAACCACTCACCAGTGATAAGCTATACAAAAAACACATTTTGACAGCCATTTGGCTGCCACACAAGAGGGCCATTAGGCAGAGTATATTAGACACGCCTGGTGAGAACAGCCTGTGAGGTCTCCCATCTCACCAATCTGATTAGTAAGAAATAACATTTAAATATCTCAGAATGTTTCTCTTGGTTCGCTGCTGCAATACAATGAGCTGGGCTCTGGCTCAGCAAAACTACCAGGGAAAGGGCCGCACAGGACATAGGTGTCATGGCAGGGTTAAGTGGGGAGGAGCCATTTAATAAATGGAGCTGAAAAGTTGAATATGCATATGGAAAAGGAAAATAGATTTCTGACCTCCACACAAAAACCTAACTTCAGATCGATTGTGATGGTCTTATGTGTCAACTTGGCTAGGCTATGGTATCCAGTTTTTGGTCAAATAGTTTAGACGTTGCTCTGAGGCATTTTTTAGACATGATTAACACCTTAAAATTTTTATCAGTAGACTTTTGAGTAAAGCAGCTTATTCCCCATAACGTCGGTGGGTCCCATCCAGAAAAACCTTGGCAGACCTCAGGTTTTTTCAAGAGAAAAACCCTGAGGTCTACCAAGGAAGAATTCTGCCTCCAGGCCCAACTCTTCCCTGGGTCTCCAAACTGCCCACCTGCCCTTTCTGACTTGTTAGCCCCCACAATCTCTCTCCACATCCTCTGCTATATTTCTCTGGAGAACTCGAATATAACACAGCTTAAGGTCTTAAGACAAAACCAAACCTTTAATATTTAGTATAAAATACGTCTTTCGTCACTAAAGATTTCCTAAATAAGAACGAAAAATACCTTAACAACTGGATTACATTATAATTAAAAGCTGTTTTATGAAGTTATGTTAAACAAGCTACACAGCGATAGGATACTGACAAGCGTGCAGAATTCTATTCATTCTGGTATTTCCTTTCTCCGTTTTTGTCCCAATCTTTCATGCTTCCTTTACTATTTTTTTCATTTCCTTGAAAATTTTAGTTGTCGTATTCTTCTCTTGCTTATAGTACCTCTTTATGCAGATGAGTCTTCTGGGCAGAAGCCAGACACTTCCAACATTATCAAATGTGAACTTTGCCACATACACCCAGCTAACCAGTTTATGAACTTCTTGTTAATCACAAACCACTCCAGAATCCTGCGAAGAACTCAGCGGTGAATTATCTAAGCTCCTGACTGTAGTCAGTCAAGTAAAATAAGCTAAGAAAGAAGCATGTTTACCAATTCCTCAAAATAATCTGGGTGTTTTTTTTTAAAGAATCACTCAAACTACAGAAAATCACCAAGCAATATGGAACCTTTATTTTTAATGTGATTTCTGTACATCTGGAGTATGAGAATAATCCTTTTACAAATGGAACTGATTACTAAAAGAAACAATGACAAAACCAAACTGGTATTTGATGTGAATCCATAGGAGTTTAAGCTTCAAATCCAGCCAAGAAGTTTGTTACAATCTCTTTCAGCTTTGCATCTGACTGTTCTGAGATCTTTCCATCAGCCCTATTTGGAAATGAAAGCAGATCATCAGTTCTGACCCAGACAAAAATTCAACCACTAGCCTAACTACAAAAAGAATTTTAACAAGACTTTGTATCTTAAAACTTACAAAAAAGAAGCCATCAATTGTGTTCATACCTGATAGTGCCCAGCAGGGCTTGGTGTTGGCTGATCACATGAGACAAGAAAGCATTCTCGAACTTTGTGATCTTGCTGGGCTCCAGTTTATCAAGGTAGCCCCTTACACCGGCATAAATAACAGCCACTTGTTCTTCAATAGCCATGGGAGCTGAAAAGAAAGAAAAGAACGCCAAGTGAGTTGTTAAATAAATGCCATGTCACCAAAGTAAGAAACTTACTTTTTCCTCCAGTTAATGACATTTCTCTACATATCCCCTATTCTCACTTTCGTAGTGAGAAACTCCTTCCTACCTCCTTCCCCAGGCAAGTTATTTTCTTGCAAGACCTGAAGTATAGTATTGGGGTATAGTCCATAAGCACTGTTTATCATCTGACAGTGTTTACATTGCTTAGATGTAAATAATTTGCTCAACTTTTACATCGATAAATAAACTAAAGTTCTTCTAAATTTGCCAAATTCCACACTCATGGAAGAGGGAAAGGAGAAGACGGGACATCTAATAGGTCTTAATTACCAAAAGAAAGGTATTAAATATATTTAGTAAGTTTTCCCAGTTTTCAAGTTTGTAGCATTTACATTTAAATGTTTTTAATTAAACTATTTATTTAAATTAAACAAAACAGGCACCAACTGCATTCAAAGGACAGAGCCTCTGATGAAAGAGAAGAGCATTTACAACAGTTTGTAGGGAGCTGTGATAGTCCCAGGCCTAACACACAGTAGGAGCTTGACCAAATGAAAAGAGCAACTCACAGTACTGTCCTTGCTTCAGCAACTCCGTCAGACGCACACCACGACTCAAGAGTTGTTGAGTGGCAGCATCAAGATCAGAACCAAACTGAGCAAAAGCAGCAACCTCACGATACTGAGCCAATTCCAGCTTCATGGTACCTGCCACCTGAAATACAGAAATGGTTAACTCATACAATACAAAAATACTTAACGACACAGCACTATACAAATACACATTGAGTTTAACCTAATGCTACCCCTCCCTGACAAAGTAACGCAAATTACCTGCTTCATGGCCCTGGTTTGGGCAGCAGATCCAACACGGGACACAGACAAACCAACGTTAATGGCAGGGCGGATGCCTTTGTAGAACAATTCTGTTTCCAAGAAGATCTGCAATGTAAGAATATACACGCTGGGAAATGTAAAGAAATCAAGCATTTAAAATTAAGACACTGTGCTTCAAAAAACTGAAGCCTAAAAACTCTGAGGAAGAATGCTAAGTGACTTCTTATGGCAGAGCCCCTCAAATCTTTCACAACCCAAATCAACCTACATGTTCCATTGCTGAGATTAGGATATGTGTGTGACGTGGGGAACAAAATAGGTAACATTTTATTAAAATATATACAGGTAAAGTAATACGACCTCTGGGATTTGCTCAAAATTATCTAGGGGTAAGAACAGTGGTGGGTACAAGTGAAGCCAAGAATGAAGTGCATTATATATACCATGAATTGATAAATGGGTGAGACATGCATGGGGTTTTACTATACTATTCGCCTTTCATACACATTTGAAATGTTCCATAATGAAAAGTAAAAGGCTTTTAACAAATCATTCATAACCACTAGTCTCAAACAATGCCTTGGAATCAACCTAAGCTTTTACACTTATTTTAATCATAAAAATACCTGTCCATCAGTGATAGAAATGACGTTTGTTGGAATGTAAGCAGACACATCACCAGCTTGTGTTTCTATGACTGGTAAAGCAGTCAAGGAGCCACCACCGAAAGAATCGTTCATTTTGGCTGCTCTCTCCAGCAGACGGGAGTGGAGGTAGAACACATCCCCAGGATAGGCCTCACGACCAGGGGGCCGGCGAAGCAGCAGAGACATCTGACGGTAAGCAACAGCCTACAATACAGAAAAGCGTTGTGAAATTCGCCTGTTAGACAGAAGTTATAATACATTTGTCAACTTGCACTGTGGTACAAATGTACAAACAGATCCTAAAAATACATTTCTTTTGACCTGTTTGGATAAGTCGTCATAGATGATCAAAGCATGTTTGCCATTATCCCTGAAATATTCGCCCATAGAACAGCCAGAATAAGGAGCCAGGTACTGCAGTGGGGCAGCATCAGAAGCAGTAGCTGAAACCACAATGGTGTACTTCATGGCATCTGAGAAAAAAACAGATTTTAGGTTTTACAAAGTTGTCAATATGGTTTTTAAATTAGAAGCTACTATAATAAAAATTATGAGTGCTTTACCTCCAAGTGATTTACTATCAAGATTAACCAGAACCTAATATTGTATGTCAACGATAATTGAAAAATAAATTTTTAAAAAGATAAACCAGAACCAAATAGCTTCTATTTGAAAGAAACTGATAAAACCTTAAAATTCATTGTTTTATGCTATTTTTTCTTGTTGTTTTGTTTTACTTGATTGTATTAGTAGAAAGTCCAGTTCATTAGGGAGTAATTAAAATCAGTCTTCATTAAGCGGACGCTATCCTAAGACTGACAGCTATAGGACTCCGACCCATGGAACTGAAGTTCTTTAATACCTGCATCTGTCAGTCTCTTCACCAACTGAGCAACAGTGGATCTCTTCTGACCAATAGCGACATAGATACAGTACAGCTTCTTCTTTTCATCAGTTCCTTCATTGAAACGTTTCTGGTTAATGATTGTGTCAATAGCAATTGATGTTTTGCTTTAAAAAGAAAGTAAACACAAATCTTACTAAATAAACACTTCAAAGGATTTCCCAATTAAAATTTCACTACTATGACTGATCTGTACTTTCACATTCTACTCTCCCATTCCAAGCCTAAAATGTAATCTTTCCATAGAGCCAATTTTAGTTAGAACTTTTAATAAGCTATTGAGTCTTTACCCAGTCTGTCGGTCACCAATAATTAGCTCACGCTGACCACGACCAATTGGCACCAAACTATCCACAGCCTTAATGCCAGTCTGCATTGGTTCCCGCACAGAGATTCTAGGAATGATCCCAGGTGCTTTCAGGCCAACTCGCCTACGCGTCTTGGAACCAATTGGACCCTGTTAATAAAATGGAAGCCAGAACAATCAGCTTTGATGTTTGTTAGAAGCTACAACCACATCTAATAAATGATAAACCCACCTTTCCATCAATGGCATTTCCAAGGGCATCTACTACACGACCCAACAGCTCCTCGCCAACTGGAACGTCCACAATGGCTCCTGTTCGCTTCACAATATCTCCTTCCTTAATTAGTTTATCATTTCCAAACACGACAACACCCACATTGTCGGGTTCCAAGTTCAGAGACATACCCTACATGGAAGACACATTGAACACCAATGAAGCCTGAGGGGCTTTCCTTCCTATATGCTAATACTACATGATATGAAAATAGGGAGAGGAAAAAGCAGTATTGTCCTTTAGGTCTGGGTTTACTCATGTTTCTCCAATAACAATCTTCTTTGGTTAAGACTTTTAAAATAGTAACATGTTCCCTTAAATAATCTTAAGAGTAACATTACAAACCTATCAAGCTCCGTACCAGAGAACTCAAAGCAAAGAAACTGAACAGGTTAAGCTTTTTCCAATCATTTCCTTTGGTTATTACATCTTTTGATCTTTGAGATTCTCCATACACAGTTCAATTATCTAATCAGAATCTCTACTTGTCAGGTGAGTAGAAAGTGAAATTAAAAGCTACCCAAGAAAGAACAAATTTTTACAATATAACAGTACTGGGTCACCTCTCATCATTACAATTGTATTTCAAAATGGTAAGATTTTAGGTCCCTAAATCATGACTAAAACAATAAGGCTATTCCAGATCTGAGTCTGGTCAGTAATGAAAGCTCTGGAGAAGTGCTTAGAATAAACAGAAGACTATAATGGAGTATCATTGGAGGTACATAATCTTTAAAATCTCTGATGTTCAACATTAAGTCACCAACCACATATGGCTTCTTAAATTTCAATTATTCTTTAGTCATGTTTTATAGGCTCAATGGTCTCATACGTATAGTTACCATATTAAACAGGACAGATACAGAATATTTCCATCATTGAAGATAGTTCTATTGGACAGTGTACATCAAGACTCTTAAAAGCTAAAAGGAAATTCAAGAGTTCACCTATTACAGCCTAACCTTCCAAAGATATATAAGATATATACACTGAAGATTAAAAAAAAAAAAAAAAAAAAAGGCTTAAATTTTTAGCCAAGGTTTTACAGATACTGATAGAATTTTTGGCTGTATAATTAGTCTTCCACCTTAAGTGGCTCTTTTTCCATACCACACACTAACAAGACCAAGACGCTCTGTTCCCCTCTCTGTGGGTTTAGCAGATAATCCCGCTGCTCCTGGTCCATCCAGATTATTGGGCTCTGCCTTCCTCAGAGAACCCATGATTCTACAACTTTTGTTTCTCATCCCACTGGCCCACTAGGCGCAACCTAACAAAAAGAAGTGGACTTATATCGCCAGAGAGCTTCTGATAGCGACACCACTAATTCACCTCTCAATAACAGATCTACTCTTACTAGAAATACAAAGTCAGTGACTTTCAGCTTTCCACCAGAAATGAATTTTGTTGAAGTTATCAAATGCTTTTGTATAAGATGATCTTAACAGCTACAAAGAACAGACTCAAACGTCTTAGAATTTGGGTAAAGGTTTACTAAAGTGTATATTTAGGAGCTAGTGGATATAACCTATATGTAAATCAGTCAGTCCCTAGAATAAAAACTTGGTTAACCAAAACCCTTAAATTTATTCTTTTCACAACATATGACAATGACCAAAACCCCCTCCTCCTAAACCACTGAAGCAGATTGAGATTTTAAGTTAAAAAAAAAAAAAAAAAAATTGGACAATCTCTGATTTACTAAATGAATAACTAAATGAAGACGCCAGTCCTAAAACAGCAAAATTTCACTTTATAATTTACCTTTAAGCCTGAAGAAAACTCTACCATTTCTTCTGCTTGAACATTCCTCAGCCCATGTACGCGGGCAATACCGTCACCAATACTTAAGACGCGCCCCGTCTCTTCAAGGTCAACAGAGGTATCAGCTCCAAGAATGCGTTCCTCAAGAATAGAGGACATCTCAGCAGTGCCTATTGAGAGGACAACTCTATTACAAAAATGATCTGGTCCCAAAATCTTTTCAAAACCCATTTCCCCAACTATAAAAACTATAGTTTCGGGATCATAATAATCAAATTACATTCTAAAATGTAATATATATGCTTCTATTCAAAAGCTTGGTACCTACTACTATGACAGTGAACCCAAGTGACTGAAAGAAAACTTCACAAGACAAATGTAAACCAAATAAGCAAATAAAATCAAAATAAATATTTTCTACCTTCTACTCCTTTGGTTCCTATGCTTCCCTCTCTACTTCTCTACCAAATTTGCAAAGTGAAAATTCATAGATTAGCAGCTACTGCCTTTGAAAAACAGAGGTTAAAAAGTGCTCCCTTTTGTCTCGTGTTTTAGAAAAGGGAAAAAAAAAAAAAGAAAATCAAAGATCCGAAGGAGTGCCCACCACCTGACATGTGTACATTCTGTTTGCAGCCAAGGGAACATTATCAGAACAAAGAAGCTGTACTAACATCAAAAGAGAAATATATATAATAAATGTAGTTCATTTCACTAGAACAAGCAAATCTACTGACAGGGCTAACTAGTACATTATAGGTTAAGCATATGACATTCTGTAATAACTAAAATTGAGAAAAAATTAACAAATGGGGAAAAAAACTGTAACAACTATGTAACTTATTTTTCGTTTAATGAGAAGAGAGTAAGTGTGATGTAGACTTAGAAATAATTACTTACCAGTCTTCTGAAGACGAGTGTTGGTGGCATGGAGGTTCCTTGCAGCAATGAAAGATGATCCCAAAGCATGTTTGGAGACCTAGAGCAAGTATATTTTTAAAAATCTGATTTTCAAAACAGACTTTATAAAACTGGCAAGCTTAAATGCAGGCTTAACTGATCAAGTTATCAGTAAAAATATTAATTATATTCAAAATATTTTGCCTAAAATTGGAAGACTATCGCATGAGGAAATACCTTTTGACATATATGAAAGTCTATTACAGTTCCTAATACATTGTAAGTACTCACAACAGTTAACAAGTATCTTTCCCTTTAAACATATCAGGTACTATTAGTTTCACTTTAGATATAATTCAACTGAGTTGTGGAAATTGTCAATAAGATAAACTGTTTCCTAAAAGGGGCAAATCTCACTAGATTTCCTATTTAAAAAAACAAAAACAAAATCCCAAGCAAACAAAAACCTGTAGATGTTGGAATTTGATTAGAAACTAAGAGGTTTGGCATCTGCAACTTGTTTTTTTATACTGCCTTCAACAAAACCTGCAACAATCTGGACCCCTCCTTTGAATTGTAATGCTGTGTCCATTCTGAAGCTTCTATAGGATCTGGATGAAAAGCACTAAAAATGCTTTGATTTGCCAACAGAAATCCAAGATGCTACAAGATGCTACCAGCGGTTGTTATGGCACTAAAAGGATCAGTATGTTAATTTCACCTTTCAAATAGGGACTACTTTTAAGACGGAAAAAAAAAGTAAATGTAAAAGCGTTTACAGAGGACTTAAGGGTTAGGTTCTTCAGTTCAAGGGAGATTAAGTAATGAAGGGCATTAACTTTTCACAAGTATTTTCCAACCTATGTTCTATTTTCCTCGAGTTCGCAATCACGGTCTAACAATTACCCAGGAACGAAGTCTTAAAACACGTCCAACTACCACAAAGCTGTCTTCTGCCAGACCGAGACCATTTAGAAGCCAGCTTCACTGCTGTCAAGGTATCAGTCACATGAAAAGCATATGTGCACCTGTGCGGTGTTTTCACAATCGTTTCAGTATTCAGTATTTCAGCACTAAGAGACTGACTTGCGAAGTATTCAGAAAACCACCTCTATTTGTTGCTTTCCTCTGAACCCCTCGCGGCAGAGGTGAAATGCCGGGGCCTGCTGACCTTCATACAATGTCAGGCTTCCCCAGCTTGCTGTCTCTGACCTTCAGCAAGGGAGTCGCGGAGAATCAGCGGGCCCGAGCATCGCCGTTTCGAAGCAGGCCTCGGACACCTACTAGCGCCCAACCCCTGACCTTCACCCAAGGCCCCTCGCGGGCCGCTCTCAGCAGAAGACAGGAATCCTCCTGAGACCCCATCTCTGGACAGCATCAAGGTCACCGTCTCCCCCCTACCACTCTGCACCATCCCGCACGGATGACGAGCAAAAGGGCTCTTCGGCCGCCAGCCCTGCACCGCCGGCCAGCGGTGCAAGATGGCGGCGCCCGGCACAGCCCCTCACCCTCCTTGCAGGAAAAGCTCCCGATCTAGCGCAGTCACCCACCCGCCTGCACCCCACCGGGCCACCTCCCTCCCGCCGGTTCTCTGCGCTCACCAGCCCGGCCCGCCGAGGGAGGGTGCGGGCCACGGCCGCGGCGACGCGCACGGACAGCATCTTTGCAGCTTCTCTTCGGGTGGTTCCTCTGCAGCCGCAGCCTCCGACTGACTGGGACAAAATGGCCGAGCGGCGAGGAAGGTCAAGGCAGCCTTCCCACCTGACCCGGAAGTACCGCCCCTAGCTTTCACCTCCGGACGCAAATCTCCTTTTTGCGGGGAGTGGGGTGGTTATTTTTTTCTTAAAGAATCATTTTCAGATTTAAACTTCAAAATGACTGATTAGACCTTTGCCAGCTTCAGCCCAGACATTCGTTACACATTTACTTTGGTCTTTCCAGTCGACTTTGAGGTTGCCCAGGGTGACCACGTGGGTAGCGGAAACCCCTGAGAAGCAGTTCCCAGGCTCTATCTGGGGTGTGAGATATTGTTGGTGTCATCCTGTCCCGAGGCCAGGCTGGCGACACTGTGAGGCGGGTTGAAGGTGTCCAGTCCAAGGCTACAGCTGTTGAACATTGGTGCCCGAGCAACGGTAAACAGTTACCTCCCCTCCCCGCGGCCGTGTCTTCCATCCAGCGTTTTCTGCCCAGCGTGTTGACACTCAAATCGCTGGGCCCTACCCCAAACCCTCTGAGTCGAAAATTTGGGGTTATCTGAATTTTGACAAGCACCCATACCGATATGCACTCAAGTGGGAAAATCGCAGTTCTTTTAGAATCGACCTAAAAGAATTCTGTCTGAGAATTAGAGCAAATTGTTTAAAAATTGTAACAGGCACAAAGAGTACAAGTAGAGTGGTTGCCAACCCGACTGAGAAGAATGGTCCAGAACCGGTAGTCTCGAGCCAGAATGTACTAAAGCTTGTTTTCTCTATCAGCAACTAGTTTCATGACAGTAGACTATTTTTCCATTGGGAGTAGAACAGAATGATTAAAATAACGTTCTATGCCTACCCAATAAGATTGGAGCGGGACTTTTTTCTCAGAATTTGGGTGATACTTAGATATGTACAGAATTTGGGGGGATGTTGGGTATTTTGTTATAGTGGAGACTATTAACGTTGCCTTGTAACTTCTGAGAAGCATCTTCCAGCTTCATCCTTCAAATCCTGGTTTATACCCAAAATCTTAAGTGGGGTCATACGACTATCTGGGTTAAAAAGGTCATCTCCTAAAACATAGCTTGCAAATGTATGGTTAGCAATCCCTTTCTTTAATAATCTACTTTTTCAATGTGAGCCATGGGTGAGTAAATATGACAATCCTCCTGGGAAACTGGTGGGAATAGGAAAAAAATTGGTTTACAAAAAGAAAAAAATTGCAGGGATATTTTGTGAAATTTGTAGTGATTATTAAAGTGGACAAGGGGCATAATGATAACTTTTTCCCCCACATTCATGAGCTGTACCAACTTATATGAAATTTGGTTACTAAGCAGAGAGATATTTGAAACAAAAAGAATCAGCTATACAATATGGTATTGGCTAGTTAATAAAATTCCCTTGTAAAGAAAGGTTTAATCATTTAAAATATGCATATGACTTAGAAGAAAATTATTTGGTGCTAAATCTGATCCACAATTTGACATTCAACTACACATCACAACAAATTGAGTACATAGTCCACTTTTTCTAATGCAACAGTACACTACAGCAGGTTGCGGACAACAGAGTGGTATAACCTGAGGAGACTGAAAACCCATTTGGAGCCAGAACACTGTGGTCAGGTTCCAGCTCTACTTCCTTATCTTGGTCAAGTCGTTTAATGTACACGTGTGTCGTTTTAATGTGAAAATAGGTAAAATAATGTGAATCCATCTATTTTTACAGGGTTCCTGTAAGAATGAAACAAAAACAGGAAAACATATGAAAAACGAGACATTGCTGTAGCAATATAAAGAACTTCTCGCAGTATTAACTAGAGTGATGGAGGGAAGAGAGAACTTTAGGGAAGGGAAGAAATGAATGGAAGAATGGCTCAGTGGAAGTGACAGTGCCAGCACTTGGATACTGTCAATCATTTTAAAACAGGCTCCCGCACATTTAGCTCTTTGCTAATAGAAACTAACAGATAAGATTAAGGTTTCCGTAGTTTATATTGCCAGGGTAAACAAACAAACAAAAATTGTTAATGCACTCAGTGTGGAAGAAACAATCTGCTTTCCAAAAAACAAGTTTTGGGTACTTTTTAAGACAAGTGATTCAAGTGAGAAATAAAAATATGAGAAAGAAAACACAGCCTGGTTCTAAGCGGCTCTACTTCTGATCCTGTAGATTATACCATGGAAGGTGGAGGGGGGCCGGCCCAGTGGCTCAGGCAGTTAGAGCTCCATGCTCCTAACTCCAAAGGATGCGGGTTGGATTCACACATGGGCCAGTGGGCTCTCAACCACAAGGTTGCCAGTTCAATTCCTCCAGTCCCACAAGGGATGGTGGGCTGCGCCCCCTGCAACTAGCAACGGCAATGGCAACTGGAGCTGAGCTGTGCCCTCCAGAACTAAGACTGAAAGGACAACAACTTGACTTGGAAAAAAGTACTGGAAGTACACACTGTTCCCCAATAAAGTTCTATTCCCCTTCCCCAATAAAATCTTACCAAAAAAAAGGAAAGAAAGTGAGGGACAGGCCAAGTAGCAAGCAAGGAGAGGCTTGCAGTGCAGAAGACTTGTAACTTTTGTCTAAGGGTTCAGCAGCCTGGAGTCCTAGTAAAAACTACAACTCCCAGAAATCCCGTGCCCCAAGGGGACGGGACCAACGGTGTGTGGGCGGGGCCTTCAGAAAGAGCCGGGCACTTCTCTCGCGAGGAGCTACTCGAGAAGTGGCGGGAGCAGCAGCTATGGAAGCGCTGGAGAAAGACGCACAGGTAGGTGACGGGGCTGGACCAGACGTTTTTCGGCCTCCTAGAAACGGCGTCTTTGCCACACCCGCCCCGCCGGCGGATTTCATGGGCTCACCACATTTACTTTTTGCCTCGCCCTACTCCGCTGGTACATCTTTAGTCCTGCCTTCAGGATCTGCGATCCCCATTCTGCTTAGACTGCTTTGGAAAAGGCGTTTCCGTTCCTTCCTGGGACTTTCCTTGCTTGCACTCGGATTTGGAGAGGTGTGGTGGAGTCCCCTGGTACAAAATCCCTTCTGGCACACTGAAGTAGGTCTTCTGGACCCAAACCTCCCATCCAGCCAAACCTCGCTGTTCACCGCTGATTCCTACTAGAATTTTCACACCTGACCTGCTTCCACGGCCCGCATCCCAACTCTAGGAGCCTCTGCGAGCTTATGACACTTACGGGGCTTATGGTGTGTTGGAGACAACTCTTTTTTTCAGAGCTTGTACGTGTTATAATGCGTTATCATTTGCATATTAACCTTTAAAATTATTTGAGTGTTGCACATTATTAGCTTGTACTGCTTTTGTAGCTTTGGGAAAGGATGGATTATTTTCTTGTAATTTCTTTGTGCTTGATCACTTTTTATTTCGTGACATCTGGTAGCTAGCTCTTTAAAGACAAGTGAGGATGTGAAGTAGGAAGGCAGAATATTCATAGCAAGCATTTTTGTTTGCTTTTGATCACCTTGTTATATTTGCTTCGTGCCGTTACAATAACCAAGGCTTGTAATACTTGTCTTCCTTTTAATGGCTAGGTTGCTGCATGGTTGAAAAAAGTATTTGGAGATCATCCCATTCCAAAATATGAGGTGAATCCACGGACCACAGAGATTTTACATCACCTTTCAGAACGCAACAGGGTCCGGGACAGAGATGTTCACCTGGTAATAGAGGACTTGAAACAGAAAGCAAGTGAATATGAATCAGAAGGTGAGATTAATTCCAGAGTTTTGAATGAGATAATAACTAGAAGTAACCAAATTTTATAACACTAATGTGTACAAGGTTAATTTAGTGTAGACTACTTGTTAGTTTTGCTTTATTTTACCCAGATTTGTCTTTCTGTTGTACTAAATAAATCAATAAATTTCATTATAGTGTATATTTTACCTGTACTGTGATAGTAGAACAGTAAGCCCTGAAACATGAATCTAAACTTATTAGCCTGACATACAAGATGCCTGTGGTTTTTCTTTTTTTCTTTTTTTTAATTTTTTTTATTGGGGAATATTGGGAAACAGTGTGTTTCTCCAGGGCGCATCAGCTCCATGTCATTGGCCTTCAATCTAGTTGTGGAGGGCGCAGCTCAGCTCCAAGTCCAGTTGCTGTTTTCAATCTTAGTTGCAGGGGGCACAGCCCACCACCCCATGCGGGAATTGAACCGGCAACCTTGAGAGTCCGCACTCTAACCAACTGAGCCATCCGGCCGCCCCGTGGTTTTCATTTCTTTATCTTTGCTTTAGTTATAATGAGCCATCAGGATACGTGAGGTGGCAGCCATGAACTGTGAGACTTGAATACATCACTCTATCGCCATGTATTCATGTGATTGCATTAGAATTTTCTGTTGTGCATATGTGGTTTGAAAAAGTGCACTTAAGACACCTATTGTTTTTATAATACAAACCACAACAAAAGAGTGATGAAAATCTTTTTATGGATGGAATATACAAAAGGAAGTAAGACCTACACTTGATTTATGTTTAACCATGTGTATGGCAGGTATTATATACAATATTTTGAAAAATTACAATTGCAATTCTACTGCATATATGCTTTTTTCCCATTTTAAAAATTACCATACATAAAATAGACTTTTTGTTTTGGTGTGCTGTTTTAACACACATGGATTCTGGAATCCACTCCCACAATCAGGATGTCATCCCCCAAAAACTCCCCTGTAATGCTCCTTCGTAGTCATACTCTTCTCTGTGTGCTTTTAAAATTGTTTTATTTTTTAAATGATTTTATTTTTGTAGTTATTAAAATGCAATATGGAGGAAGAAGCTTTGGGTTCAGAAAAACCTTCTAAGAGCTTTCTTTTTGTCTATAATATCCTATAACACAAAAATCTAAAGATTTTCAAAGTAAGATTTCTGTGATCTTAAGTACCTTTTAGGGTGACACATGTTAAATAGCAAATGTTTCTATTAATATATACAAATTTTGACACGATTTTCCATATTTAAGTATCGAGAATGGCCCTGCCTCCATTGATATTTCTTAACATTCCATGGCATGGACTTTAATTATCACTCCTCTGTTCTAGGTTTTCCCTTCTTTTAGACAGTGAAGCTCTCCAGCAGAAAATAGAAAATTTGTGGGACCTTGTAACAAGTCTGGATTCATCTGTACCATTCAGGAGGCCTTGCTTCCCCAATTTGTAACTAAATTCTGAGTAGTGATGCCATATAGCGATTCGGACTTGAAGGACTTTTGAGCTCAAAGTCATTTTTCAGATGCAGTGTTTATTTATATACAGTACAATTCTTTGCAACACCTGAGATTGGAACATTTTAGAAATTATTTTCAGGAATTGAGAGAGGATGTAAAAGTTTTGTATGAAGCCTTTTTAATCATGACCAATACAGATGAAACTATTGAAACGCTTCTTCATGCTGCCATTTTCTTCATTCGAGGAGAAAAACAAAAAGAAATTGCCCCAGCTAGAATCTCCAATAAAAAGTTGAATAGATGTAGCAAGTGTGGACATTCCCTCCCACTCTCAGAGGGAAAGCATCCGGTTTTCACTGTTAATGTTGGCTGTGGGTTTTCATGTAGATGCCCTTTATCAACTTGGGGAAGTTCTCTTCTCTTCCTAGTTTGCTGACTGCCTTTACCATGAAAGGGCTTTGGATTTTGCCAAATGCTTTTTCTGTGTCTATTGAGATGATTGTGTGACTTTTCTTTTTCTGTTATGGTCATGTATTACATTAATTAAATTTCAGATGTTGAACCAA
This sequence comes from Rhinolophus sinicus, assembly GCF_036562045.2. NCBI lineage: Eukaryota > Metazoa > Chordata > Mammalia > Chiroptera > Rhinolophidae > Rhinolophus > Rhinolophus sinicus. The sequence continues at coordinate 22,179,600 of NC_133758.1, read as the reverse complement.
TGTTTATCCTTAAGATAAAACCACATCCTTATAGTGTATAATTTTTTTATAGGTTGCGAGATTCAGTTTGCTAGTATTTTGTGGACATCTTTTGCATTCATATTTATAAGAGGTATTAGTCTATAGTTTTCATTCCTTGTGCTGTCTAAGTCTGGTTTCGGTGTCAGGATAATACTGGCCTCATTGAAAGAATTGAGAAGTTTTCCCGCCATTCTATTTTTGGAAGAGTTGGTGAAGAATTGGTATTAATTCATCTTTGTATATTTGATAGAATTCAGTGGTAACACCATCTGGGCCTGAGCTTTTCTTTGTGGGTAGTTTTTTTAATTAATAATTAAATCTCTTCACTTGTAGGTCTATTCAGATTATCTATTTGTTCTTGGATTAGTTTCAGTAGTTTGTGTCCTTTTTGGAATTTGTCCATTTCATCTAAGTTATCTAAATTGTTGGGTACAGTTGTTCATAGATTTCTTTAGAATCCTTTTTATTAAGTAGGTAACTCAGTGGGATCCTCTCTTTCATTTCTGATTCTAGTAATTTGAGTCTCTCTTTTCTTCTTACTCAATCTAGCTTTTGGTTTCATTGATTTTTCTCTATTGCTTTTTTATTCCCTATTTCACTAATTTTCACTCTAATCTTTATTATTTCCTTTCTTTGGCTTGGTTTAAGTTTAGTCTGCTCTTCTTTTCTTAGTCTTAAGGTGGAATGGTAGGCTGTTGACTTGAAATCTTTCTTCTTTCTTTCCTTTTTTTAAAGACTAAAATTTTTTTTCTCTTTAAACTTTTATTTAAGTGTGTTTTTCCAGGACCCGTCAGTTCCAAGTCAACTAGTTGTTTCAATCTAGTTGTGGAGGGCGCAGCTCACAGTGGGGATCGAACCGGCAACCTTGTTGTTAAGAGCACCGCGCTCTAACCAACTGAGCTAACCGGCCATCCCTCTTTCTTCTTTCTTAATACAGGAACTACAACTAAATTTTCTTCTAAGCACTACTTTTGATGCATCGCATAAGTTTTGGTATGTTGTGTCTTTATTTTCGTTCATTTAAAGTATTTTCTAACTTTCCTTTTGATTTCTTCTTGACCCATTTGGTTATTAGGAATGTGTTGTTTAATTCCACATATTAATTTATCAGTTTTCTAAGTTTTTTTTCTAATTTCATTCCATTGTGATCAGGGAATACTTTGTATTATTTCGATCCTTTTAAATTTATTGAGGTTTTTTTTATAGCCTAGCTTAAAGCTATATCCTGGAGAATGTTCCATATCCACTTGAGAAGAATGTATATATACTGTTGTTGTTGAGTGGAGTGTTTTAAAAGTGTCTGTTATGTTACTTGGTTATATACTGTTTAGGTCTTCTGGTTTATTGTCGATATTCTACCTTGTCCATTTTTATCTGGACGTAACCCCATCATAAGTCAAGGCATATCTGTACTTGAGTATGTCCACAGTGACTGTGGGATGACATTGGTTTTGGTAGGACTGTCTTACTCTTTCACTGACCACACCTAGCTGTAAAATTTTGCTTATTGACAGCTACTTATTTTCAACAATGCCCCAGGGCACAAATTGCTCTACAAGTTAATTCGGTCAAATTCTGGCACCATCAAGGAACAGTTTCTGAAGTCAGTGTTTGATATTTGTTCTGACCGAAGGATGGCTCCTCCTAGATGTCTTATTTTTTGGTCCTTCCATGTGAAGTAGGTGGCCTGCAGTTTAACCTGTATCAAGAACCTTCTTCCAATTGCCTTTTACTACAACTTCCACTGTTTTTTAGGGTGTTCTTAGGCTTGAACTTCTGCACGCTCTGTTGCAAATGGAGTCAGTTCCTTTGAGAAGACATTGGGAGCTATCTGTATTATGGCTTGCTTCTTCCTCTGGAAAATTTCTGAGCCAGGGCTCTGGAGCTGGGGATAGAGACAATGGCAAGCTTTTCTCTGAGTGATACCTCCAATGTAGATACTGAGCGTTTGGTGGAGAGAGAGTACTGCAGGGTAAGGTCCTCTTGGTGTGCCTTTCCTGGTGTGAAACCACCACCTCATGAGCTCGTGTAAGGGCCGTTAGAGCCCCAGTATTCTCTTTGTGCCTCACCCAAGGTAGAGCTATCATTCCAAGAGCAGTGGCTGGAGGGAGTAAGAGAACCCACCCCTCCTAACCACATTCGCCTAGGACTTAGCTCAGCAACAGATAGCTGGTGGCAGGATGAGAAACACTGAAGTCCTGTTCCTCCTGGAAAAAGAGCCAAACTTAAAGCTCAGAAGACAGCATCCTGTATATTTTCATGACCTTGGATTTGGCAGTGGTTTCTTAGCCACGATTCCAAAAGCACAAACAGCAAAATAAAAAGTAGGTAAATTGAACATCATCAAAATTAAAACACTTTTTTTCTCAAGGACACCATTAAGTAAATGAAAAGACAGCCGACAGGATGGGAGAAAATATTTGCAAATCATATGTCTGGTAAGGGATTTGATGTATCTACAACATATAAAGAACTCTCACATCTCAATAATAAAAAGACAAATAACCCAATTAAAAGTGGGTAAGGGATATGAATATACATTTCTTCCAAGAAGATATACAAATGGTCAGTAAGCATGGCATCGTTACCCATTAGGGAAATGCAAATCAAAACCACGATTCCATTTCACACCTACAAGGATGGCTATAATCAAAAAGACTGATATTCAGGTCTTGAGTTATCATTTCATTGATCATCATTCAGTTCTGCGAATGACCACTGTACAAAAAAAAAGACAATCACAACTGTTGGTGAAGATGTGGAGAAATTGGGATCCTTGCACACTTCTGATAGGATTGTAAAATCATACAGTTGTTTTTGGAAGCAGTCTAATTCCTCACACAGTTAAACTATATGACCAGCTGTTCTGCTCCTAGGTATATACCCAAGAGAAAGGAAAACACATGTATATAAAAACCTGTACATGGATGTTTGTAGCAACATTATTAATAATAGCCAAAATGTGGAAGCAACCCAAATGTCCATCAATGAATGAATGGAGAAATAAAATGTGGTAGATTCATCCAATGGAATATTATTCATCCATAAAAAGGAACTAAGTACTGATACCTGCTGTAACATGGATGAGCCTTGAAACCATTCTGCTAAGTAAGAGAAGCCAATCACAAAGGACCACATATTGTATGATATCATTTATATGAAATGTCCATAATAAGCAATGGGTAGAGACAGAATGTAGATTATGGTTGCTAGGGCTTCATGGGTTGGTTAATCGGAAAATGATGACTAAGGAACATGAGGTTTCTTTTTGGGGTGTTGAAATGTTCTAAAATTAGTTGTGTTAATGAGTGTACATGTCTGAATATACTAAAAGCCATTGAATTACATACTTTAGGTAGATGGGTTATATGATATGTGAGAGATTTCAATTAAGCTGTTAAAAGTTAAAATAAAAGCTAAGCAAACATTATAGTCACCATAGAACTCTTATGTCTTTTCAGCCAAGCATCTTCAAGACCTTCTCATGGAGAGTGTGAATTTTTCGCCAGCCAGTCTCTCTAGCACTGGTTCTAGGTATCTGAACACGTTGGTCGACAGTGCAGTGGCCCTTGAAACAAAGGACACCTCGCTGGCTAGGTAATTCTTGTAACCGTTTTAATTCTGCAATCATATGTGCTCTAAGGTCTTGACCCAAAGACTTATTACTCAGGGTAATTCTGCGTAGAAAATGAACAGTAAATGCCGAAACACTGAATTTAGTTAACTCCTTATCTTTGCTGATAGGTATAATTAGTTTAGGTTAACATGGCCTTGGTTAAATTTTGGTGTTTTCTTCTTCCAGGATTAGGTTTGTGAAGACTGGTTCTCATGTATATTTGGAAAGGGATTAGATATCACTTCCATTGTTCCCTGTAAATGGACAATAAGAAAAGCAGCAGGCTAAATCATCTGCTTTAGCACAGTGAATTTTAGTCACATCCCTACCCGATTGGGTAGAGTAGGTTAAGGACCTTTATTCTTCGTGACAGACATTTCACCTGTATGAGGACATTATTCTTCCAACAACCCGAAGAGGAAAGTGTAGCTCAGGAGAGATGTGTTAAATAACTCCTCCGAGCTTAGTAAATGGCAGAGTTGGGATTCAAACCCAGTCTGACTCCGAAGTCCATCTGACTGTCACTGGTGGCTATGTCTTAGCTGGGACGACCACTGTAGTTTACAATCAGAGGACCGTTCAGCTAGTCTGCTTCATTGCCAATTTAAGGGATTAGAATTTTTCTATATGCTCCAGAGTAGTGTTTCAGGTATACGAGGTCGGATAATTAAGTTGGTGAACTTACCCTAGAAAAAGTGCTACACACCTCTTTGCTGAATATCACTACGGTCACCTTAGCAGTGCTCCCCTTGGGAAGTTATATGCTGATGCCAGCACCTAGTCCACCCTTCAAAGCAATTTTGGAACTCTTTCTGGAATGGCCATCAGAGTTGTCATCGTATTACACTTGATATCCTGAATGTCATCAAAATATCTTCATTTCAATATTTCCTTTATCTTCGGGTAAAGAAAGAAGTCATTGGGGGCCAGATCAGGTGAGTAGGGAGGGTGTTCCAATACAGTTATTTGTTTACTGGCTAAAATCTCCCTCACAGACAGTGCCATGCGAGCTGTTGTATTTTCATGATGCAAGAGCCATGAATTGTTGGCGAAAAGTTCAGGTCGTTTAACTTTTTCACGCAGCCTTTTCAGCACTTCCAAATAGTAAACTTGGTTAACTGTTTGTCCGGTTGGTACAAATTCATAATGAATAATCCCTCTGATACCAAAAAAGGTTAGCAACATCTTTGCAACAAGTTCTCGAACTTAATTATCTGACCTGGTAAGAACATGTAGGTTGTATAGCAACAGAAGTCTAGACTTAAGTCAGTTCAGCAGAGAGCAAGTACCAGTTATATGCTAGATGTATACATATTTATATATACATGGCACTGGGGAAGCAGAGATGAATAGGATAACTGCAAGCTAGGACAGTCTCTGCTCATGGCCAAATAAAGGAGGTGGACATGTAAAACTATAACACAGCTGCAATCTACAAGAACGTACAAGCTGTAGCCAGGACGCACAGAGAAACGGAGAGTGAATTCCAGTATGAGTGTAAATCTCATTTGAGTTTTGAAGGACAAATGGAAATTTGCCAGCTGAAGAAGGGTTTGCCAGGCAATGGGAAGCATGTGCAAAATGCATAGAGGTATGAAACAGTGTGGTTATGGAAGAATCCACATAGAGAAAAAATCGTTGTGAGAAATGAGGAATGATTGTAATTGTTGTCCTTAATGACCATGTATGTGACCTGATTCTTTTTTTAGTTTTATCCCTGCAGTGAATGATTTGACTTCTGATCTTTTTCGTACCAAATCTAAGAATGAAGAAATCAAGCTTGAATTGGCAAAACTTGAAAAAAATCTTACTGCAACTTTAGTATTAGAAAAATGTCTACAAGAGTAAGTAATTGAGTTGGAAGAGGTGATAGTTTTTATTATAATGGCAAAAATAAGACATTGTCAGATTTAATTTTAAGTCAATAGATATGATTTAAAACAACACATTAAGAAATGGGGTCCATAAAATGTTTTTTTACGTAGAATATTACTTGGGTGGAAGTGGGGGGGTGGTTAGATATACACTTTCTCACAATTTACTTCATATAATTTCCTACTTTATTTCTTCTTTTCTACAACTAACCTGGGTTTTATAATTTTCAGAATGTAGGTAATTTTTTTTTAACTTATAAACTACAGTGCAACTAAAAGTACATTATATTTTGTTGCCCTTTTTTACTAGAGCTCTGGTATGCCTCTAGATGCTCCAGACCTTCTTTAGGTCCCTGTTGCCCCAGAGATTAGATGCCGTGGGTCAGGATTATGTATAGGCACAAGTAATTTAGTGGGGTATAAATTATTTGACAAATATTAAGTATGTCTATGCAAGGCACTGTGTCACATCATATCTAGGAGGGAGGCCTTTGGGACCTCCATAATTCAAATTGGCTTTAGGATATATTAAATCACTTTTTGAGCAGCAGGGTTACTTTCTCCAAGAATAATTGACATAGATTAATCTTAAAATTATTTAGTATTTCTTAAGAAAAATCCCACCTAACAACATGGAGGGGAAGTTGACCTGGAGGCATGCCTGGTAGCTGCTTTGGTATATAAAATTTATGGTAGAAAATCCAGCAAGTATGTTATCTACTCCTTTTTTTAAAAAAAGAAGGTTTTGGGTTTTTTTTAACTTTGATTTATTTTAAGTGTGTTTTTCCAGGACCCATCAGCTCCAAGTCAAGTAATTGTTTCAATCTAGTTGTGGAGGGCGCAGCTCACAGTGGCCCATGTAGGAATCAAACCGGCAACCCTGTTGTTAAGAACACTGCACTCTAACCAACTGAGCTAATTGGCCACCCCTGTTATCTACTCTTGACTTATCCAGAATTGAATCCAAAAAGTAGTACAGTTTCTTTTTTATAATAATTTCACTGAGGAGAAGAAAATGTTTTCAACTTTACTTTTTAAAGGGATCTCAAGAAGGCAGAAGTTCATCTGAGTACGGAAAGGGCCAGAGTTGATCATCGTCTTCAGAACATGGACTTCCTAAAAGCAAAATCAGAGGAGTTCAGACTTGGAATCAGAGCTGCCGAGGTATGTGTGCAGCACTAAATATAGTTGGCTCTCTTCAGTCTTCTTTTTGGCCTTCATCTTCACAAGGTAGTATTACTGTTCCCTTTGTATAGATAAGGGAACTACAGAGATGGTAGTTAATTTGCCCAAGGTTACATAGCCACTTGGCAGCAGATTTAAACATGGGCAGCCAGGCCCATCTTGTCACAAGTCTGTGACTATGGAAATGATTCACATGCAACACAGAATTACTTAGATGCATGTGTGGTTTTACATCTGTGATTTGTAGCTTCTCTTCACTGGGTTATATGTTGAAAATTTGTCATGATGGTCACTTTGAAAATAATTTTCTTAACTAGACCCACTGTTCTGTAATTGTAGGAGAAACTTTCAGCCAGAGGCATGGATGCTTCTCTGTCTCATCAATCACTGGTAGCACTTTCAGAGGTGAGCTGATTTTGACCCAATTTAACTTTCTTTAAAATCTGCTTTTTCGTTTCTTTTTGTAGAGCTTTATTCACTATTGACCTGATTTTCTTTACTAAACTCTGTACTCTATGTTCACCAGTATTTATATCTGTATTTCTTGTTTAGCTGTATATGTCCTCACATTTATTTAGTTTTTTTAAATGTATTACTATATGCTAGAAACTCTTTGGAGTCAATACATTATTGATTGATTTATTAAATTTATTGAAGGACGATGTACTAACCATTAGGTCTTCCTCGTCCTTCTCTTTCAGTGTACAGTAAAAATGCAGGCCCCCAAACTCCTGTGGCATGCAATTCTGGGTTTTTATGTTGATTAGGGTTTTATCTATTTTGGTGGGAGAGGAAGTAGCATGAGGTTTTGTTTTACTTTATTATTAAGATTTTTTTTTGTACTTTGATTTTGGGAATCTAAAGTTGACAGTTAATAAATATGTATTTGAGACTCTAGTTGTCCCCTTACATTCTGATTTCTCTTAATCGCTTTATTTTGTGTTCCTAGACAGCATACTTAAATCCTATTCTTAATTAGTGGTAGTACAGCTTTCCCATTTTAAGCATCTTATAAGGATTGTTTCCATTGGAAGTGACTTTGTGTATCCGTTTATCTTTGAAGCTCTTTATTTGATACATTATTTTAAATATCCTAATGTGAATGCTTTACCACCTTTCATTTCTGAAATTGGCAGTATTTAGTTGCATTGTGATGTCTCTTATTACTCTGTGACTCTGTGTTTTTTTTCACCCCCAGAAACTGGCAGAACTAAAACGACAGACTGTACCTTTGAAGAAAAAATTGGAGTCCTATTTAGATTTAATGCCGGTAACTATTTTTATGAATTAATAAAATAAAGTCATCTCCTCCAACCTTCTCCAAAGGCCTTAAATGATCATGAAATTAGTGAGTTCATGAAATTAATGAGTTCATGCTTAAGGATTTAAAGTCCAAGCCGAATTTCACTGGATATACTCCTCTGTAATTGTTTTTGCCCTTTGAAAAGCATTGTTGCATTTTTTTCACCTTGATTCCTAATTGAGGCAATATAATCTTTCTTTGTTTTTTTCTTTAAAAGAATCCGTCTCTTGCTCAGGTGAAAATTGAAGAAGCAAAGCGAGAATTAGTAAGTTCCATTTTTTTCTTCAGGTTTTAAAACAAGAAATAAAATAAATGCTGAGATAGCTAAAGCTCCCTTCCTCCTTCTTCTGTCCTTCCTCCTCAGAGGTAAACCTCAGTCCCAAAGTCACTGTGTATTGTTCATATGCATCTTTTAATACTTTTTTTGGCATATGTATTTATTTTTTTCCATAAAAGGTACATAGTGGTCTTTTATGTCTTTTAAAATTTTGTTTAGATTTTCCTGGGTGAAAAGAGGGGAGGGTGGTGAGACAGAATATTCTAGGCTAAAGAAATTTGCAAATGCACAAGAGCTGAAAAATGGAGAACTTTTCCGAGCTTTGGCAAGTGATGAGGTCCAGCTGCCTAGGAGTATGCAATGGGAGATAGAGCTGAAGGTCAATTGGTTTATGATGTAAAGGGCATTTAATATAAAGAGAATGGAGTCTGTAGGGGACCACTGAAAGTTGCTATGTGTTTCCTTGTTTTTTAAGCCGAATAGAAATATGAGTGAAGCTATGCTTTGATCAGGTCAGTTCTTTTGGTAGATGATCCTGTAATCAATGTACAGGGTGAATAGGAGGAGGGAGAAAGAAAATTGTAGCAACCAGTTGACCTATTTAGGACAATGAGAAGTAATGAGGACAGTGGCAATGAGAATGGAATAGAGGCGATACAAGAGATACTATGGAAGTACATTATTTAAGGAGTAAAGGTCAGAAAAATTTACTTGTGTATCATTACACTGAATCATTTCTCTGAAGGGTTTTTCTCCCCGTTAGATGTTTATTAGAATCGAGTCTGAAAACTTTTGGGGTTTGGGAAAAGGGAGAGATGTAAAAGCAAGGGAATGTCTCAAAGCATATTTAATATTTGTAATGGTATTTTTTTAAGTTCTGTTTTAGTATTTTTCTTTTTTGCTTTTTTTATTTTAAATAACATTAGAAATTAGAGCACCTGTTTTATGTCGTTCTTTGTAGTATTTCAGATGTTTCTTTCTTCCTTAGGATACCATTGAAGCTGAACTTACCAGGAAAGTAGACATGCTGGAACTGTGACCAGAACCAAAGTAAATCAAATAAGACTTTACAGAATTATTTCCTCTTGGCATTCCTTAATAACTTAATTTCTGTGTTCTTAGATGAGATAATAGTGTAATTGTTGATAGGATAGTTGTTTCTAATTATGTGTTGCATTTTTGTGCCCGAATACATAGTTTTCATATTAAAAAATGTTAGTTTTCTATATTGCTGGTGGCTAAGTGTCCTTCTGTAGCTCGATTAATTAAATATTCTGACAGTTGTTATGCAGTCACTTGTTAGGTCAGCTAAGTGAAAAGAAAGAAAAGATTCTATAACTCCAGTTATGTTTTTCCCATTCTTCCGTCTCCTGGGATTTGCTTTCGTTCTTTCTGATCAGCTCACCTGCCTACCTCCAGATGGTAATGTATGCAGGAATTTAGTTTATGAAAAAGGTGGCCTTTTAAATCAGTAGTAGAGAAATGGATAATTCAACACATGGTTCTAACTCCATACTTCATACCTTATGTCAGGAGAGTTTCAAAGGTTGAAAGATTTAAATATTTTTTTTCAAGGTAGTACAAGGAGGTGCCAAGGACAACTAGATATCCACATGCAAAAGAGTAGAGTTGGACCTTTACCTCACATTATATGTAAATACTAACTCAGTGACTCAAAGCCCTCAATATAACAGCTAAAACTATAAAACTGTTAGTAGAAAAGATAAAGATAAATCTTCATGACCTTGGATTTGGCAAAGGATTCTTAGATATGACACCAAAAGCACAAGCAGCAAAAGAAAACATAGATAAATTGGATTTCATGAAACTTAAAAATTTTTGTGTTTTAAAGGACACCATAAGAAAATGAGTAGACAGTCCACAGAATGGGAAATATTTACAAATCATATATCTGATAAGGGACTTGTAGCCAGAATCTAAAAACTTTTACAACTCAATAATAAAAGGCAAATAATTTAAAAATGTGTAAGGGATTTGAATAGTCATTTTCCCGATGAAGATACGCAGATGCCCAATAAGCATATGAAAAGATGTTTGACATCATTAGTTATTAGGGAAATAAAAATCAAAACCAGGATGAGATACTACCTCATACCCAGTAAGATAACTAGAATAAAAGAAACAGATAATAGTAAGTGTCGACGAGGATGTGGATAAATTGGAACCCTCATACACTAATAGTAGGAATGTAAAATGGTGCAGTTGCTTTGGAAAACAGTTTGGCAGGCTCTCAAGTGATTAAACATTAGAGTTACCATGTAACCCAGTAATTCAACCACTAGGTATATAATACCCAAGAGAAATGAAAGCACATGTCCACACAAAAACTTATACATGAATGTTTACAGCTGCATTATTCATAACAGCCCAAATGTCTATCAACTGATGAATGAATAAGCAAAATATGGCATATCCACACAGTGGGATATTATTTAGCTATAAAAAGGAATGAAGTACTGATACCTGCTCCAATATGGATGAATTTTGAAATCATTATGCCAAGTGAAAGAAGCCAATCACAAAAGATCATGTATTACAGGATTTCGTTCATATGAAATGTCCAGATGGAAAGCACATTGGTTGGTTACAGCTAGGGGGATGAGGGATCGGGGTGATAGGTGAAGGATACAGAGTTCTCTGAGGTAAGGTTGCACATGTTTGTGAATGTATTGAAAACCATTGAATTATACACTTCAAATGGGTGAATCTTATGGTATGTAAATTATATCAATAAAGCTGTTGAAGAAGAGGTATGCTGATGAACAAGGAATAGGTAGAACTGTTTTTATCAAAAGATGAAGTTACTGGGCCGGCCCAGTGGCTCAGGCGGTTGGAGCTCCATGCTCCTAACTCCGAAAGCTGCCGGTTCGATTCCCCCATGGGCCAGTGGGCTCTCAACCACAAGGTTGACGGTTCAACTCCTCAAGTCCCGCAAGGGATGGTGGGCTCCACCTGCTGCAACTAAAATTGAACACGGCACCTTGAGCTGAGCTGCCGCTGAACTCCCAGATGGCTCAGTTGGTTGGAGCGCATCCTCTCAACCACAAGGTTGCCAGTTCGACTCCCACAAGGGATGGTGGGCTGCGCCCCCTGCAACTAGAAAACGGCAACTGGACCTGGAGCTGAGCTGCGCCCTCCACAACTAAGACTGAAAGGACAACAACTTGAAGCTGAATGGCACCCTCCACAACTGAGATTGAAAGGACAACAACTTGACTTAGAAAAAAGGCCTGGAAGTTAACACACTGTTCCCCAATAAAGTCCTGTTCCCCCTAAAAAAAAAGATGAAGTTACTGAAGTGAGCATCCATCCCAGGAAGTTAGGAAAAGAAGAGCAAAATACGTAAACCCAAAGAAGCAAGCAGGAAGAAATAACGAAGATAAGAGCAAAATTAATGAAACAGAAAATAGATACATTGGAGAGGATCCAGAAAGCCAAAAGTGTTTTTTTTAAAAAAAAACTAGGGAATTTGCCGTGTCATCTGAATTTTTAAATATATAGATAATAGTGTTTTTATTAATATTCTCTAGTCCAGAATCTAAAGTGAATCCCCTTTGGTTATTTGTTCCAACAAAATTTGGGTTTAAAAAAAAAGTTCTGGCCTAGAAAGTGAAAAAACCTGGGTCCAGAGAGCAAAGAGAAGGGGAACAGATTGTGGAGGAGTCGGGCAACAGCTCAGGCTGACTTTCTGTTGGCCTTGATGTGCCAGGAATGGTGTGGAGTGTCTAAACAAACACCTAAGGCAGCTCAGGGTTAAACCTTTTTGCTCTACTACCATTCCTAGGTCTTTAACCTGCATATTTCCTGGAAACATCAAAATATATGCACATGTGAGGGCGGGGTGCGAGGGGCCCTCTCTTTTTGTCTCTAATTCTTACCGTTGCACTTTATGTCTGTCTGCAGAGAACCACTGTTTCGCCCCTAAATACTTCGGCATTTATCGTCTAAGAACAGAGTCTCAGCTGATCGTAATAACATGATCAAATTCAGGAAATTTAACATTGATTAAGTATTATCTAATATATAGTCCATACTCAGATTTCTCCAATTGTCTCATAATGTGCTGCATGACAATTGTGTTTCTAATCCAGGATCAACGTTTTGTGTAGTTGGGTATATGTTAAACCAGCTTCTGATACCTGGTTTTAACCATTTTGTTTTTGCTGTTTCATTAGATCCCCATTTCTAAGTCTATGAAACTTCCCCCCTCTCCCAATTCAACTGTCTGAGCTAGTCCAGCCAGGGAGGCACAAACCTAGGAACGTTTTGAAGTCCAAGCTGTGAAGGGTCACTGTCCTCTGCCCAACATTCTGCCCTGTGAGAAGGGCAGTACTGTCAACAGATTTGCCTTTGTCTGCACTAAGTTAAGACCTCAGGCCCTAGCCAGGGGCTCAGAGTTACCCGCGGAATGGGGTTAGCTTCCACACCCCGGGAAGCATGTGAATGAAGCTGGATACTGGGTAAGAAGTGCAGCATGAATGAAAATACGTTCCTCACCAAAATGCATCGGAAGCTATTTTAAGAGTAGGCTAAAGATTGCATGTGGACGTCCTTGGAGCCTGTTTGGTTGCCAGGGGACCTTTCTCCCGTGCATTATCCCAGGAGCATGTGACAGGTGGCTCACCATAGCTTGTCCGTGACCCTGTGCCTGGGCTGTTTATGTCCCGGCTTTGATGAGACACCACCCACAGAGGCCACTCTGCCAGCTTTATTTAGTACCACGGTGCCCAGACCACTTCTAATCTCAGCACAGCTTCCTCTCACATTGTGCAGGTATATATTTTTCGTTTTATCTTCAGTGCCCAGCTCTCACATTTAGTTTTCTCTAAATTCTGCAGCAGCCGTTGTGGGCTGACAGCCTGCCTCCACTGCACTGGGAGAGAGACTTGCTCTGTCTGCCTCCAGGATCCAGATTTTCTAAAGCACGTTCAGGCACTGAGCATGAAACATAGCTCTTACATTACTTAGCAATATGACTATAAAGCCATCATGTAAACTCGCAGGCGTCAAGTGGCTACCATAGTTGCTCTATCTCCCTTATCACTCATTCATTCATCTACTTACTATTTATTAAATACTGTACGTTAGGTAGTGGGGCCACAAAAATAAATAAGAATTTCCCCTCAATCTCAAAAAGAGTCAGTTTATAAATTTACAGAATATCAGACTGGAAAGGACTGTCCATTCCCATTTTAATTTTATAGGTGAGAAAACCGAGGCCAAAGAAGTAAAACGACTGTCACACAGCCACTAACTGAGTTAGCCTTTAACTGCAGGCTGAGGAGGCCGAAGTTCCTAAAAAAAAAATAATAATAATAAGTCTGTAATCCCCCCCCACCTCCAAAGCTCCAAACTATTTTTAACCACAAAGGTAATACCTGCTTATTGTAAATAATCGCAACAATTCAGAAGTATATAAAATTTGAAAGTCTAAACTCTTTCCTACCCCATTCCCAGTTCTACTCCCCAAGAATAACTAGTGTCATTAGAGTGAATCCTTCTAGACATCTATGCACATTCAACATTTACACATTTTTATATTCTTTTTAATACTGTGGAGTATTTCAATACATAGATATACACATGTTATACTTCATGACCTTCAGATGGTCTCCAAAATATTTTTTAAACATAAAAAATTATCAGATATTCCCACCCCATTAGAGTTGTGAAATTAGTATCCAATGATTGAGAAAACATGCAATAACAAAAAGCTAATACAAATTCAGAAATGAACACCATTTTTATATCAATTTATTCATCCAAACAGCATCTACAAATACTTGAAAATTATCATGTACATGTGAGACATGATACATACTCAGCCAACAGATTTTCTTGTGTGTATATTATATAGGTTCTGGATCCTTCTTGGTAAGTGTCCCTATTTCATCCCCTGTTTCTTTGTTGGGGACCACTGCTCTATTGCTGCTAAGGCTCATTAGCACCAGTTTGTAACACTGAATGCCCTCTACTGGCCAGCAGATCCCTCTGGTCATTGTATCAGTTTTGAACTGCATTTAGCTGCATATGACAAAAACAAAAATGTGGCTTAAACAAAAGAGATGTTTATCTTTGTTTCATATAAAATACCAGAAGCAGGCAGTCCAGAATGGAGATGGGGACCTCCATGGTCATTAGGGATTACAGTTCTTCTTTGTGGTCCACTATGTTTTAGCACTGGTTTCTATCCTCAAGGTCACCTCATAGTCACATGTTGGCTGCTGGCAGCACCAGCTTTCACGTCCATGTCACTTTGGACAACCCCAGCTGCCAGGGGGACTGGAAAATGTAGTATTTTCATGGGTGCGTTGCGCAGAATAGATGTGGGGTTCTGTTAGTTAAGGAAGAATGGAAGGCAGGATTAACAAGTAAGTAACTGGAAGTCCCCACCCCAGTAGAAATCTTTTTACCTTCCAGTCCTGAATTTTCTCTTTTAGCTTCCATTTCTGTCCTTTGTGAAAATAAGATTTTCCTTTTTCTTGAGTATAAATTGGTGTAAGTTTAGATTTTCCTTCTTTTTATTCAGCTTTTGCCACATCTTTCTGCCTTTTTTTTTTTTTATTCTAATAGCTCAGTTTTTCTTTCTCTTCCAATATGAGATGTTGGATTCCCTTCTGGTTGTATTTTTAAAGTAACTTTTTAAAATATTTGCTTCATATTCTAGCATTATGTGTCTCATCATCTCTGGGTTTACAAGTGTATGTTCTTAAGTAATTGTTTTTTTGAAGTAGAGCACACATAGCAAAATCATAAGGGTGTAACGATGCATTTTTGCAAAGTGAACATATGTGATCGTCGCCCAAATTAGGAGGCACAGACACAGATATGGATAGATACGTCTGTATATCAATATCTATAGATCTATATCTATCTATCTCCAAGAGACCACCTTCCATATACCCCCTCCCAGTCATTACGCTCCCAAAAGTAATGAAAATCCCAACTTCTATCCCATAGATTGATTTACCCTACTTTCGCACTTTATTTAGATGAAATCATACAGCGTGTACTTTTATGTGTCTAGCTGTTTTCACACGATATTCATTACCTAATTGAGATTTGTCTACAGTGTGGCATGTAGCAGAAGTTTGTTTACTTTGATTGCTTTGATTGCTTTAGAGCAGTGAGTCTCAACATGGCGGGGTTCAGATTTAAGCCCTCCAGGAGTCATTTAGCAACCTCTGGAGACATTTTTAGCTGACACAGCTAAGGGAGTGCTACTGTCATCTAGTGGTAAAGACCAGAGGTGCTGTTAAATATCTCACAAGTCACAGATCAGCCCTTCACAACAAAGAATTACTTAATCCAAAATGTCAAGTGTGGCCTACTTTAGAATACTTCATTATTTTATTTATCCATTCTACTGTTGGTGGACATTTGTATTGCTTCCATTTGACGTTCTTATGAATAAAGAACCTAATGCTATGTACATTCTCATACATGTCTTTTGGTGCCCATGTGTATTCATTTATGTGAAGTATATACCTAAGACTAAAATTGCTGGTACGTTTAAATTTAGAAAATACTGCCAAAATGTTTTCTAAAACGATTGTATTAATTTACACTCTTTACCAGCTGTGGGTGAAGTTCTAGTTGCTCCACATCTTCATAAATCCCTGGTGTTGTCAATAAAAATATTTTTTAAGTCATTTTGTGGCTGTCAGTAGTATTCCATTGTAGTTTCCATTTGCAGTTTTTTGTTTTTGTTTTTTTTTTTAATTTTATTGGGTAGTGTGTTTTTTCCAGTCAGCTACAAGTCAAATCGTGTGCAGCTCAGCTCCAAGTCCAGTCACCGTTTCCAATCTAGTTGCTGGGGGCGCAGCCCCCCATCCCATAGTGGGAATCGAACCAGCAACCTTGTTGTTAAGAGCACTCGCTCTAACCAACTGAGCCAACCAGCCGCCCTCAATTTGTAGTTTCTTGAAGACTAATGAGATTGAGAACATTTTCACATGCTTGTTAACTATTTGGGTACCTTATTTTGTAAGTTATGTGTTTAGTCTTTTTGTCCATTTTTCTGTTAGGCTGTTTGCCTTTTTCTTGTTGATTTATAAGAGTTCTTTATACAGAGAATGCCAAAAAATGTATACACATTTTAAGAAAGGAAAAAACTGTATAAAAATTGTAATACTCATTATATACCGATAACAAAAGATGAATACAAATCATGTGTATACATGTTTTTGGCACCCCCAGTATATTCTGGTTATGAGGTCTTTATCAGCTATAAGTATTGCAAATTTCTCATTCTATGGCTTGACATTTTATTCTTTTAATAGCATCTTTTGTGAACAGAATTAATGTTAACATCCAATTTATTAATCTTTACCTTTTTGGTTTTCACCTTCATTCTTTTTTTTTAATTATGTTTTTTTCAGGTACAGTTGACATTCAGTATTATTTTATACTAGTTTCAGATGTACAGCATAGTGGTTAGACATTTATGTAATTTTGCAGTGACCCCTCCAATTAGTCTAGTACCCGCTTGGGACTATACACAGTTGTTGCAACATTATTGACTATATTCTGTATGCTTTACTTTACATCCCCATGACTATTTTGTAGCCACCAATTTGTATTTCTTAATCCCTTCACCTTTTTCACCCAGCTCCACCCCCCCGCCCCCCATCTTCATTCTTAAAGCTGTTTTCACTGGGTTTATAGTTATAGGTTGGCAGTTATTTTCTTTTAGCACTTTAAATACAGAATTCAAGTATTTTCTAACTTCCATCCTGTATTAGTTTTCTAGCACTGTGTAACAATAGTACCACAAACTTCACATCTTAGAACAAAACACATTTCTTATCTCACAGTTTCTGTGAGTCAGGCGTCTGGATACAGCCTAGCTGGGTCCTGGACAAGGCTGTAATTAAGGTGTTGGTTGGGACTGAGTTCTCATCTGGGCCTTAACTAGAAAAGGATCTGTCTCCAAGTTCATTTAGTTTGTTGCTGAAATTAGTCCCTTGAGATGGTAGGACTAAGGGCTTCAGTTTCTTGAGAGCTGTCAGCTGACACTGCCCTCAGCTCCCAGTAACCACCTGCAGTCCCCTTGCCAGATGAGATTTCCCAACACAGTCACTCACTTCCCAAAGCCAGCAAGGGAAGTGAGACTCCGGTAAAATGGGCACCATAATCTTATGTAACATAATCATGTAATCTCATAATTCACGTACACACACACACAATCATGTACATGTCGTCACCTTGACCTTATTCTATTGGTTAGAAGCAAGGCACAGGCCCTGCCCAACACTCAAAGGTGGGTCACATAAGGGTGTGAGCACCAGGAGGCAGGGATCATGGGGACCACCCTAAGAATCTGTCCCCAACACATCATTTCTACTGAGAAGTCACCCCTCCATCTTAACACTGTTCATCTGAAAGTAATGTGTATTTTTCCTGTGGCCGCTTTTAAGATTTGCTTTTTAATCCGTGGTTTTCAGCAATTTTATGAGGTTCTAGGTATGTTTTTCTTTGAATTTCTCTTAAGTTCATAAAACTTCTTGTATTAGTGGGTTGATATTTTTCATCTATTTGGGAAAGTTCAGCCATTATAGCTTCAAGTATTGTTTCCGCTCCATTCTCTCCTCCCTTTCCGGTACTCCCAATTACCTAGGCGTTAGACTTTCTCGCTGTGTCCCATATATCTCTTATTTTCTTTTCTGTATTTTCCATCCTTTTTCTCCTTCAATTGTTTTTCCATCTTTTTTCTCTCCTTCAGTCCGTATATTTTTACAGACCTATCTTCCAGATCACTAATCTTGTTCTGGTTAATGTGCTGTTTGTACATCTACTGTATTATATTCTTAAGTTCAGTTATTGTATTTTTTCCATTTATACTTTCCATTTTATATATATACATATGTATACTATATATGTTTATATATGTATATATGTTTATATAACATATATGTGTGTATATATGTATATATATATATACATATATATGTATATATATATATATACGTATACACACTGTCATGCGGGGTGTCATGAGGGGTCTCAGCTCCCGCTCCCCGCATAAGAACGCAGGACATGGTGAGGCCAAAAAGGAACACCCACAGACCCATAGGTAGGGGAGTCATACCACTATATTCTTGCTGGCGGCTGGGTTGGAGACACAGGAAGCAGGAGCCACACTGTCTGTGCTAACTGCAACCACGCTTGCCAGCCACCATCTTCTTGCCAGGGATGGTGGCTGAGTGGCCACCGCAAGTGACTGTAGTATACAGAGGTCCCGATACCGGGATGATTTTGCAGGGAACCTATGTGCTCTCACTATGGCCTATTATGGGGCCCCCTGTTCTGTTACATGTTGAAACTATGCAAGGGACCCCAAGCACTGCCATAAACATCTGGTACCACAAACCGGGAAAGGTGCCAGTGGCAGCGACCCTCCTTTCTCAGGACAAAAAGGTAGCGTGTATCCTCTCAGGTGGAAGGGATTTGCCATTGTTGGTTCCTAAGACTACCGTTTCTTTTCTTGGCCACGTGAGGCCAAGAGCCTGGAAACTGCACTCCTGGCTCTTCCCCACCCCCTCCCCCACCCCCCACCACACACACACAGGTTTATCTCCCCAACACTATGAGAATGCTAGTTTCTGGACTCAGTCCTCTACCTCTTGCCCTGTGCTACTTACAAATGGAAGAGCGCTTTAAGGAGAAAAAAAGAAAAGTCAGGCTGTTGAGTAAGGAGAAAAAGCAATTCAGGCTGTTGAGTTCACTTCTCTGAGCTTCCTGTCTTTCTGGGATCTTGGCATCTCAAGTTCTGACTTGCTTTGATTTCCAAAACTCCGGATTTTTTCTTCCCAGCCCAGTGAGACCACCAAAACTTTGCTCAGATTCCCACTTCTTGGCACCATTTCACTCAGCTTTTCAGCTTCCCTGTCGCACACCACTTATGATTCAGCACATTCCTCGTAGGGGAAAGAGACTCAGCATCTAGAGTTTCCCTTGTCTCTGGAATCTTGGCTCCTCTAGTGCTGCCTGCCTGTGTGACTCTCCGATGCCTTCACACAGAATCTTCTTTTTTCATTTTCCTAGCCTTTCTAGTTGTTCTCAGCAAGAGAAGTAATCCACCCATATAGCCCCACATTTATACTTTATAACACGGTTTTCTCATGTACCACCCCACCTGGTCTGAAGTTTACCACTGCAGTCCACCTCCTTTTATAGGAAGTAAATGTCATCTCACCACCCTGCTTTCCATCAGACAGATATTTATAACTTACAGACCTCAGCAATGCTGTGGTCATATAAAGTGCAAACACTATAATTCATCTTTCATCTCCCCCTCTTATTACTCACGTGGGAAGCAGGCAACAAACACATCCATTCACTTTGACACGAGGTAGATGAAAACCTAGTGGGAAGACCTTTAAACCTTTGGCTCATCCTAATAAAATCATTGTCCAAGAAAGAAATTCTGGAAGGGAACAGCAATATCTATTTGTTATACAATGGCTTTCTCAGGAAAAGTTAGGAAGGGGGGTATGATGGGAGGCCTCTAAGATGGCCCCCAATGACCCCTGCCTTCTAGTGTCCTCTTCTTTGTCTACACCCCTCACCTTCAGTGTGGACTGAGCTTACTGACTTCCTTCTAACAAATAGAACTCATGGGACATAGTTAGACGAAAACTTTTTTTGCTATTTACCTGGAATTCAAATGTAACTGGGCATCTTGTATTTTGTTTGCTAAACTGGCAACCAGTGTGTACTCTTCACTGATGGTGTCTCTAAATGAGAATTCCAATTGCGAGCAGCCATGTTGTGGTTATATCTTCACAAGGGGAGTCACAGCTTTGAGTGGAAACAATGGAAAGAAATTACATTTTTAACCCAGCTGCTTACTGAATTCTGTTATCATTCTAATATGCTTTCGGTTGATTCTCTTGGCATTTCCACGTATGTAATTATTTCACATGCAAAAAAATGATTTATTTCCTCATCAATTTTAGTTCTTCTAATTTTTTCCCCCAAGAGGTATTATCATATTATGGAAATACCCATGTAGGAATGGTGGTAAACAGTAAATATTTTAGTCATTATTGCTGTGCATCAAATTACCCCCAAACAGGCATAAAAGCATCATGGATTTTGTGGGTGAGAAATCTGGACAGGGCACAGGGGACATGACTTACTTTGCTCCTTACTATCTGGTGCCTCAAATTGGGAAGATTTAAAGGCTGGAGAAGATTCAACAGCTGAGAGGTAGAGTTGTCAGGAGATGTCTTCACTCACATGTCAGGCAGTTTTTGCTGGCTGTTGGCTGGAGTCTCTGGCTATTGGCCTCTGCGTAAAACACTTACACGTGACCCCTGAGTGATCACTCCATGATGGCTGGTTTGGGCTTCTTTCTAACATGGTGGCTGGCTTTTAAGAATGAACATCTCAACAGAGCAAGGCAGAAGTGTATAGCATTTTCATGATCTAACCTTAAAAGTCACAAAGCAGGGCCAGCCTGGTGGCTCAGGTGGTTGGAGCTCCGTGCTCCTAACTCGGAAGGCTGCTGGTTCGACTCCCACATGGGCCAGTGGGCTCTCAACCACAAGGTTGCCGGTTCGACTCCTGCAAGGGATGGTGGGCTGCGCCCCCTGCAACTAACAACGGCAACTGGACCTGGAGCTGAATGGCGCCCTCCACAACTATGATTGAAAGGACAACAACTAGACTTGGAATAAATCCTGGAAGTACACACTGTTCCCCAATAAAAGTCCTGTTCCCCTTAAAAAAAAATAAGAAAAAAAAGTCACAAAGCATCTATCACTTCCATCATATCAACTGAAGCAGTCACAAAAGTCTACCCACAGAATCAAGAGAAAGGGACATATTCCCCACCCAGTGGGTGGATTTGGATTGTCAGGATTACATTCTAAGAAGAGCATGTGGGATGGGAGATACCATCTTTGGAAAGGTGGCCACCTTTGGAAAATACAATCTGCCAAAGAAACCCCTTGTTGGGTTCCTGAGTTGAGTGGAAATTCTTCCACTAACAGGGTTTTAAACTTTAAGCCTGGTTTCAGATTTATTACTTTATCGTGTCAAGGAAGTCACTCTACTCCGATTTGACTGAGTTTAA
This sequence comes from Rhinolophus sinicus, assembly GCF_036562045.2. Classification (NCBI taxonomy): domain Eukaryota; kingdom Metazoa; phylum Chordata; class Mammalia; order Chiroptera; family Rhinolophidae; genus Rhinolophus; species Rhinolophus sinicus. Next base: position 22,158,222 of record NC_133758.1, on the reverse strand, counting down.
AAAAAAAAACTAGATGGTGAAATTTTTCAAATGCCTTTTTAGCATGTAGGAAGAGGCAGCAAAATAAGGTAAAAATGAAGGAGGCTGTGGTTGCTCCCTTTGAGGCAAGCCTGCAGTCCATCCATTCATTCACTAAATATTTCGAACACTTACTGTGTGCCAGACAGTCTGCCATGCACTAGGAGAAAACATTGGGCCAAAAGAAGTGGATCCCAGCCCTCATGACGTTTATAGCCAGATTGAGCCAGATCCCGTTAACTACCTAAAGTCTGCTTTTTTGTGCCAAAAAAACTCAGAAAGGAGGTATTACCTCCCACCCTGCCAAACAAACTCGGTAACCTGATCCAGCAACTCTCATTCCTGTGACAAGGAATCACTTGACTGGACCGTGTTTGAAGGGCATGGAGTATTTACATATATAACTTTAGCCACCAGAGGGCGGTCATATTTAAAAAATACTTTCAGAGGGGGGGGAAAAAAAAAAAAAAGGACAAACCCATTCCCGGAAAAGCTATCCCTGGGGTTCTGGGGCCAGAGTCAGATCACCTGGTGGGATTCACTCCACTTGGGGCACAGACTAGTACCCAAACACTCCTACTTCAAGCCTCGGGATTACACCACGTTATCGCGAGCTCTGGTCCTTTGAATGGAGGATGTCACGATGCCTGACTGGGCCATAATGAAATAGATCAGAGGATCCCCCAGACCAAACATTTCAGAGGAAGTTAACTGCACAGGACTCCCTAGAGGTGGTGGAAAGTTCCTCCCACCTTTCAAGTCCTCACTGAAGAGAGTCACTCAGTGAGCATTCAGTGAGCACTGCTTCTATTCAACAACCAGCTCTGCACTGGGCGGGAGGAAACCAGGCTTATTCTGGCTACAAAGAGAGGCTTCACTTGCACAACATGAGAAAGCAGTAAGGACCGCCGCGAGCCAGGACTGCCCTCCGTTTCAGGTGGGCACCTAACTGAGGCCACCTACTGAGGCCACCTAAACTGCAGCTTCGCTAGACGCAGCATGCAGCCACTCCCTATGGGGGCCTGCCAGTGTCAGTGTGTTCCAGGACCCCCATCCCATCTCGCTCCTTTCCCGAGCCTAGGGTGAGGGATCTACTTCCAGTTTTTTATTTTTTTTTGATCTGGTTTTGTTTTGTTTTTTTGCTTGTCCAGCATGTATTGTCAAAGCCCCATACCTCTTTCCCAAGCTGAGGCTTGTGCTGCTTCTGGAACACATAAGCAAGAAAGACTTCCAGGCTCTTTCATTCCCCATCCTCTCCCCCCTCCCCACATCAATGAACGCAGAGCCCACTTGAATGAGAAGAAGGAAAATGATTACTATCTCAAAAATATCCTCCTTCCACTGTGTTGTGAGGATGCCCCAGACCTAGCCCGAGTCTTGTGTAGGGCAAGCACTCAACGAGTGGTAGGCGTTATATGTCCACAGTCCCTTCCTGAAATTTCCAAAGCCCCCAGAGCTCTAAAAAGCCAAAGGTCTTCCATAATTTATTTGGCAAAACCTACTCTGACCTGAATTCATTGGGTGGCAAACCTCATCGGAACCACCATGCAGCTAATAGCTCGGCGTGAGTACTCAAATATATTTCACTGATTACAGGCTGCTGTCCAGACTCCATGGCAGGTGTTGTGAGTCTGTGGTATAAGCACCTGATTGTCTTCTAAATCTGGAACATTCTGAATCCTGAAACATAGCTGGCCACTGGGACCCGTTTCTATAGGAAATCCAAGTTCTATGTCTTATCGCTGCTGTGTGATGTGAGATGTAGTAGACAAACCCTAGAACGGCCCTAGGAGTCATGTCTCCTGCATTATTCGTGTTCCATATAATCCCCTCCCTTGGAGTGTGGGCAGGACCTGTGACTTGCTTCTAACTCACAGAACAAGGCAAAGGTGAAGAGATTTGGCAGATGTAAGTAAGATCTCAAATCAGTTGATTTTTATTTAATCAAAAGGGAGATTATCCTGGGTGGGCCCGACTTAATCAGGGGAAAGCCTTAAAAGAAGGACTGGGCCCTCCCTGAGGTCGAAGATTCTCAACTGTTGGCTTAGAAGTAGTTGCCATGCTGTGAGCAGGCCTGTAGAGAGAATTATTTGGCAAGGAACTGTGTGCAGCCTTTAGTCACTGAGGGCATACCACTAACCACTAGCAAGGAAATTGGGGACATCAGTCCTGCAACCATGAGAATGCGAATTTTGCCAACAGCCTGAGGGAGCTTGGAAGCAGACCTTTCCCTATTTGAGCCTCTGATGAGATGGCAGCCCCAGCTGATATCTTGATTTCAGCCTGGCGAAACCCTGGAACAGGGCACCCAATCAAGCCAAGGTCAGACTCCTGACCTATGAAAACTGAGATAATAAGTGTGTGTTGTTTTAATCCAGCAGACTGTGGTCATTGGTTAAGCAACATTACATAAGAACTAGTACATTACAGACATCCCGTACCCTCCTTGGGCTCCAGTGGCTCATCTGTAAATTGGGGAGACGGTCAGATTAAGTGGCACCTAGGAGTCTTTCCAGCTCTAACTTTTGGAGACTCTGGTTGATTTGGTGTTGAGAGAAGGGAGAATGGTTCTGTAGTGGGTGAGAAGGTGCAGGGCTGGGGGCTGTGCGTGCCGAGGAGATGTACGGTTGAGGCAGCTGGTGCACAGGCAGAGAAAAGTGCAGACAGCTGAAGAGTCACCCTGAGTCCTCGATGACCCATCTGCCAGGCTGGACGCTGACCACAGCTGGCACTGCTCCTGGCTGCAGAGGCGATCAGCTTTCAAAAGCAGGAAAAACAAGCATCCTCTTTTCCCTGCTCTGTAAGGGAGACTGTAAGGAAAGCTCTACCACAGTGGGCACCCGCCCCCATCTCTGCCAGTTTAGGAGGGGGCAAAGGGTCCATTCTCAGCAATCTTAACCTTGAGACACCTAACGCTGGTGACCTCAGGAACTAAGCTGGGAAACTCATGGGAAGCTGAGTCAGGGAGACTATCAGCTTTCCTGTGAGCTCTTGGTAAACTTCTGAAGAGGGTTGTGCTTCTGTGTTCTCCCACCGGGCCGATCTGCCTCTCTCCCTGCTTTCCACAGCCCTGCTGCCTGTCACAGGGGCCTCAGCCCGCCAAGGCTTCCCAGAGATGCAGCATCAGATTGCTGCCTTCCTCCCCCAAATGCTCCCTGAGACACAGCTGACACTCTCATTCTACTGGCTGGAGCAATTGTCCCTTATTAAATTCCTTGGGGGATGATCTCATTAAGTCTTGTTATGGGTCACTTCTATTTCAGGGAGAATAAATTTGTTGGAATCTTTCTATGGGCAGCTAGTTAATTGAAACCTGAAGTAGGGGTTGGGAGGAGGGGTAGGCTTGGGTGGGGTGGTAGAGAAAGTTCAAAAGGGTGGGGTGTAGGTCTGGCTGAATAAGGAGCTGGGAGCTGGTTGAAAGGAGGGGGCGAGGGGTCCATATGAGGGGGGCTGATAAGGAGGAAGACACAGGCTGTGGAGGGGGAGGGGAGTCAAAACAAGTGTCCAACTGCAGCCTGATCTGCTGAGATAGCCTCTAGCTGCGTCCTAGGCCTCCGTGCTCAACCCGGCCAGACACGTGAGTCCAGACCAGCATGAATGATAAGGGTCTAGGCCAAGACGTGGCAACAGAGATGGGAAAGAAGGAGATAGGAAAGAACTTGGAAACAAATTTGATATAGAGGTGGAGGAGAGGAAAGATCCCAACATGACCTTAAAAAGATCCCTGGAGACTAAGGAGAGGTGCCAGAGTACATGGAACCTCTTATCGTACTCCTGTGTTTCCTTGTGGAGGGGGCTGCATTTGAGCCACACTCCAGGAGACTCAGGCCTCTCTCCTGGGAAGAAAGACCTATCTGACTGGAAAGTCTGAGGGAAGGAACTGAGCATGCTCGGCCAAGACCTGCTGGGTATTTGTTATAGGCTGAACTGTGTTCCCCCCAAATTTATATGTTAAAGCCCTCCATACCTGAGAATATGACTGTATTTGGATATAATGGCATTTAGAGAGGTAATGAAGTTAAAATGGGTTGGTGACGGTGGACTCTAATCCCCTATGATTTATAATAGGAGGCTAGGGCGCAGACTACACAGACTGACGGGCGACCGTGTGAAGACACAGTAGGAAGGAGGCCATCTGTAAACCAAGGAGAGAGGCCTCAGAAACCCAATCTGCTGATGCATTGATCTCAGACTTCCAGCCTCCAGAACTGTGAGAACATACCTTTCTGTTGTTTAAGCCACTCTGTCTGTGGTACTTTGTTATGGCAGCCCTAGTGAACCAATACAATTCTCTATTGGGGATTTGAGAACTAATATCATACTCTCTTTAGGACCTGCCTGCCTACAGAGGGGGTACATTCTGGGCTGTTCATCATATAGCAAACCAGCTTTTGGGGGGCAAGCCTGAGGTTGTCCAGGTCTGTTTGCAGCTGGGTGAATGTCTACAGTGGCTGTGACACACTAGAAAGTCCATGGGGACTGCATTTTTGTATTGTGTCCTCCAATCTAGCTTTTATCTACCATGAAGTTGACATTTAAATGTTCACCTGTTTCTTGTGTCTTATTTCTCAATTGGTTTCAAATTTGAGGCAAAGAAGAGAGAGGGTTATTTATTGTACCTCCACTCCCACCCCAGCAAGGAAAAAAGAGAAAACGATCACAGCCCAAGTTACAAATATGTTGTCCTGGGGGATTTGGTTCTTTTTTCTAACCCCCTTTCTCACTGTTGCCCTCACCACTCCCAAATGAGCTGTCTACCTCCAGGCCCACTTGTTCCCTGGAGAGTGGCTTGGCTCTTCGATTCCACTGTGACGTCTCCGTAGAATGCCTTTCCTCTTCTTTTCTATGTTGCAGAATTGTCTTCATTCTCAAAGTCTTAGCTCAGAAGTCTCCTCCTAGGTGAGTATTCTCTGGGGCCCAAGCCAAGTTTGCAGCTTCCTTCTCTCAGCTTCTGTGTCTCTGGGTACATATTTTCATCATGTTGTCATGTAGTCCTGATGTTAGATGATGTCATGTCTGTCTTCCCCAGTAGGACAGACTAGTTTGATCACTGCACCTGGAAGAACTTCCTCTGGTCACATCTGTGTCCCCAGTTCTGGCGTGGAGCTTGGCTCCAAAGTAGGTGTCCATAAAGAGCTGGAGAATGAATGAGTGACAGGATGACGTTTTGACATAATAATTTGTGTGTTTGTCATAGTATTCCACCCACCCCGTCCGTTTCAAATAGACTGCCAGTTTGGTAATTCCTTGTCTCAGGGATTAGGGCTTGATGAAAGGCAGAAGAAGGCTGAGAGGTCAATGACTCCTCCTGTCCTTAGAAAAACTAACTCTAAACTCACTGGGTTTCATGTGTGTTGTGGGGGAAGGAAAGGGAAAGGAGGGGAGATGGTCTTTGAGAGAGAGGAAATCATGAGGTCCTGAAAGGAGAGAGAGGTGCAGGTGCCCTCATCCCTGCACACCATCCATGATGGAGGTGGCCAGTCCACTTTTGTGGGGTCGGAGACTTTTGGGGATCCCAGCCTTGGCAAAAGTTTCGGCTCCCCATACCTGACATGAAAGCAGAATCCAGCTACTGCCCACCACCGGGCTTTGGAAAATGACATGTCTGTGTGGATGGAAGACTAGACCCCCCACCCCCTGCTAACTTTCCAGACACTTGGGTTCTGGGGGTCCTGGGTGGGGAAGGGAAATGAGGCTTCAGCAATGACTGATGTGGACTTTCCTGCTGGGGGTGGGGGTGCTTAGAGTAGACGTTACATTGATTTACAGGACATAAAAAAGTGACATTTCTTGCATACTTGAGTTGGAGGACTTGGTTATCATCCAGTACAAATGAATTCTGGATCCTTTGTTTAGACCCCGAAGCATTGCTCCTCCTCCCCCTCTTCTGTCCCAGAAATTTCGCCGAGGCCTGAACTGACCCAGCACTTACTTCATCCTCCCCTCACCTGGGGCTTAGAATGTGGCAGTTTGGTGTTTTATCATTCTCTAGACTGTGTGGTAATGTGTCCTCACAGTCTCCTGGGATGGCTCCTGAAGGGGAATCCTTCACCTGGTGGGTGTTTCCTGCCAGAGACTAAGGGCCCCAGTAAAGAAAGTTCTATTGTTCCCTCAATGAGGACGAGAGTGGAGCGGCTGCTCAAGGTCAAGTTGTACCTGCTGGAGGGAGAGACACCCTAGGGAGGCTGAAGACAGAGCTACCAGGGAAATGAGTCCAGGGGGGATGGGGAAGTGGGGGAGGGAGGGCTGTGCAGGGATGGGAAAGATCCCTCCAGCCAGAAGCAGGCCTCCCTCCGGAGAATAATGTGCCCACGAAGAACAGGATGTCAATGGATCTCTCTCTCTCAGACCTGACTAGTGTGAGGGTTCAGAACTAGTCACCCCAAGATGTACCAGTCTGGCAGGCAGATTATTCAAGCTGAAAACAAACAAGGCTCAGGAAGAAACTGACCTCTCCCCTTAATGCCTAAAAGAACTTAGACAAAGAACTTGCTACAGGAAGAGAGCTACCATCATAGATAACCAGACTTTATTTAATACGAACTGGGTGTGATCAGTTCACTGGGGAGGAACCTAGCACTGACCCATTTGACCAAAGTGCTCTGTGTATCCCTTGTTTCACCTCCCTGTGAATTGCCTTACTTCCCCCTCCGTGGTTCTGAATGACGTGCACCTATTAAAACTTGATTTTCTCCTGTTAATCTGCTGTTTGTCATTTGAATTATTCAATCAGTCAGAAGAACTAACTGGGGAAAGGGGAAGGTTACCCCATCCCCGGTCCTAGTCACCTGTACCGCAACTAAGACTTCTTAGAAACTGCGAATCTCTTTCTCTCTCCTGTCCTGCTACCCTCCTCTACCTCAATAATGCGGAGAGCAAAGCTCCCAAGAACAGTGTCCTGATGGAATCTCTGACTCCCTCACACTTGGTTCAGCCCGGGGCACACTGTCTCTAAGGTAAATCTGGGAGGAGAATATGTTGAAAGGAGAACAGAGCAGCGATGAGAAGAGGGAAAGCCCAGGGGGGACTGGTGAGGAAAGAAGAGAACTGTGGCTTTAGATTCCCCCCAAAACAGAGTCGGAGACGAGAGCTTGCCCATAGGCAGTCGATTTTGGGGAGTACCCTACGAACAGGAGGGAGGGACTTGGAAGAACCGTTCAAAGAAGGAGGGAGAGCCATTTTCAGGGTGCCTGCGCTACTAAGTTATTCTCCATGGACGCCACCTGGGGCATGGTCCTGATGTTTGCCTCTGAGGAGCCCTGCCGCACAGGCTGCAGACTTGTCCCCCGAGGGACAGAAGGTGGGATGTTTATCTACCAGTCCCCTCCCCACCCCCGATTGGCCAAGAGTCACCCTGGGTGGTGGTCATTTCTCATCTCTTCCGGGTTTGACCGTCAATCCCGTCAATCCCACTGTCCCAGGAGGGAAGCCCCACGGCAGGTGACATCAGCACACAGCTGGAGGGAAAATGTGGACCAAGAAGATGTGAACTGGGGCACAATACAAGAGAGGAACATGAAGAGAAAGATGTAGCAAAAGAAAGGAGAGAGGAAGGAAAATAGGGTGGTGATGGGAAGGGGGAGACAAGACAAATATTAACAGTCCCTGTTTTGGAGAGAGATATGTGTAGGGCAGGGGCAGCCCTTTAGCAGCTGGGGTCCTTCTGCAGAGCTCCTGGGACTGGCTGGGGTGAGCCTTCAGTGTCACAGTCTTTTCTGCCTCTAGATTCTGGCGGCTTACGTGCAGGGACAGGGTAGCCTTGGCAGTGACCAACCCCACCCCCAGTCGCCCGGGGCAATTTCTTTTGGGCCTCTCAGGAAGATAATCTGTCTCTTCAGTGCTCCTGGCTCTTTCATTTCAACAACGTTGACTTGGGGTTTCCAGGCACATGATTATACAAACGAATCATGACCCGCCAGAATGGAAGTGAGCTTTCCTACAGTCCTTGTGGCAATGGGAAAAACATTTGGGCTATGGTTGTCCTCCCCGATCCCCGATGTTGGGTGGATTTGAGAAGACAGGCTTTGAAGCTTCTGAAGTTTAAGTGGAAATCTTGGGAAAAGAAGGACCTTTTGCCCTTCTGGTGACTTGAAGTGCTCATGGCAGAAACCACAAGCAGAATTAAAAGCCAGAGCAGCTCTACTAATCACTTTAAGTGACACATTTCTCCAAAAAGTAAAATTAGTGAAAAGATATCCTTTTTCTGCAAAATAAGAGAATGATCACTAAGGCCTCTTCTTGGCCTGATGGTTACTCATGGTTGCCAGTAAATGACAAGTTCCTCAAGAGGAGGGGAGCCTTTTGGAAGTTGCTTGGGGTCCTGCTATCCCGGGGGCTTACTTGCTTGGCAGGTAGAGGCCCTGCCAGCCTCCTGTCCCCAACACAGTTCTGTAAATCTCTGCTTTGTCTTTCTTCTAGGGGACGCCGTCCTGCTCCCCCAAAGCCTGGTGCCTTTGCACTAACTCCTCCAGAGAGGGGTCACATGAGATGCTCTACTTCCTTTAATTTGAGGTCACTTTTGCTCCTGTCAGTCTACTGAAGTCCTTTGATGAATGCTTGTACTGTTCTCATGCCCAGAGCCTTTTTCAAATGATCAGCACATTATAAAACACAATAACAAGTCCAATTCCCCACCCCCCCAACACACACACATAATGGCATCGCTAAGTTTCCTAGATACCTATGTACAGTAGTGAAAAGACCAGCAGAGCAAGGTCTGGTCCTGACGTTCCCATGTAGTGCTGGTGACCTTGAGCAAGTCATTCATTCATTCATTCATTCACTCATTCATTCATTCAGCATTTATTCCAAATCTCCTTGTGTCATCATATGACCCCTGCAAAATGTTAACAATACCCACCCTCGCTGCTTTTCAGGACTGTTTAGAGGAGCTAATGAAATTATACTGTGAAGGTTCAAGGTGAACTCTATACAAATGTTATGTTGTTATTAATCACCAAAAAGATAAAATTGGAGGGTTGGGAGATGAAGGCCCAAACCATAGCACTTGATGTATCAACTTGTTTGAGAAAAACACCTATTCCAGGCCCTCCTGCTGTGCCCCGCACTCTAGCTGGACTTTGCTCCGATACCTTTCTCTTCTACCTTGTCTTCGGATCCCCTGTTCTTTATCCAAGATGCTGGTCGAAAGCCTCCTCTTCCACAGTCCTTCTTGCTCTTGGAAATTCATTTCTCCCTCTCCCATGTCCCTTTCTCTGTTTTGGAGATTTCCATGTTCCACCTGTGAACTATTGCGATTTATTTCCAGATAGAGCCCTGTTTTGGAAAGCGGGTTCTTGGTTTTCACCACAGGAAGGAATTCAAGGACACACTGAATAAACCAAGCAAGCAGTGAATTTATTAAAAGAAAAGAGGATCATACACTCCCACAATGGTGGGAGCCCGCAGGCCAGAAGAGCAACTGCGCCATAGAACAAAGAGGCTTAGGAATTTACTAGAATGAGGGAACAAAATATTTAAGATTTAGGGGTGACATTATACGTAGTCCCAGGCTGGTCTTTGCTGACCACTCCTTCCTGTGGGGAGCAGGGATTTTAATCCTTATTTGGCTCAGGTCAGAAGTGTCATGGTGGCACAAGGGGTGGAGATTTTCCCTGCCCATAATGCTGATAATATTATAAGCCATTACAATAAACTAAAGTTCACCTTGAGTGACAAGATGGCATCCTGGGTCAGCTCTCAGCCACTGAAATCTAGTTCTGGCCGGTCTGGTAGCTGCACCTTTTCTTAAGAATGACCTCATCTACTCCTTCCTTTGTCTCCCCTTACCTCTTCCTTCCTTTCCTCGCCCTTTTCTCCCCGTGGCCCTAGTCTTTCTGCCTACGGTAACATGGTTCCTAGACAGACAGTAGTGTTCTTGTGAGAGGTGAACGTGTTCTCTTCCAGGAACCCTGCCTCTGCCCCTTTAGCTCATGGGACCTTGGTCAGGTGCGTTGTCTTCTCCAAGCCTCAGTTTCCTCCTCCGTACAACCTGCCTACCCTTGATGACTGTCGTGAAGATAAATGAAATACCACATGTCAAGGGCCTAACACAGCACACCTTGTGGTTAGTGGGCAGGCTTCCAAGAGATGTCTTTTGAATGAAATTGAACGTCATGCATACTTTGTTGGGCCCTTCTAACACGTGGGAGGTGGCCACTTACTATGTGCAAATGAGGAATCTTGGGATGATCCCCACCCCGTAATATTTTCCCCACCCAGAATTTGGTACCTGAAATGTCACCAAGAAAGTTAATTCCTCCTTCCTCCTCAGATGCACTCCTTTATGATTCGGTACCACTGGGAGAGACAAAGCAATCCACTCTACCTTCCAGAGTCCTGGATGATGGCGGCATTCACGGCCAAGGAAAAAGGTGGACATGGTCACAGGGAAGGAGGAGTGTGAAGTGAGATTTGGCCTGGGACTGATCTTAATGTAACATGTATATTTAAATCAAATATAGCGTATTTATTTAAAGCCAAAGTTTTAGGATCCTGTGTGTTGTTTTTTCTCCAGACATCAATTTTCCAACAACTGGGTGTCCAACAATTCAGTTTAATTCTGACACTAACTACTTAGAGGTAGCGGGGACTCCACGGATTGAGGGCTCAGTTTCACAATACTGTCCCACTTCAGATGCCAGACACAGGTGGGGCCCCCCATGCGATCCACACCTATTCTCTGCAGACTATAATTCGGGGGTTCCCGTGATTCCTCCTCAAGTTTGATCATTTGCTAGAATTACTCACAGAACTCAGGTAAGCAATTTACTTATTATTGCTGGTTTGTTAGAAAGGATGCAACTCAGGAACAGTCAAATGGAAGAGAAACATAGGAGAGAGGGAGTAGCACAGAGCTTCTATGCCCTCTCTGGGCGAGCCACTTTCCCAGCATCTCAACGTGTTCACCAACCTGAAAACTCTCCAAACCCCATCATTTAGGGGTTTTTATTGAGGTTTCATTCTGTAGACATGATTAATGAAATCACAGGCCATGCATGATTGAACTCCATCTCCAGTCCCTCTCCCCTTCCCAGAAGGGAGAGTGGGGATGAAAGTTCCAACCCTATCTTATCTTGAGGTTGATTCCTCTGGTGACCACCTTCATCCTGAAGTTATGTACGGGCCCACCAAGCGTCACCTCATTAGCATAAATGTGGGTAGAGTTGAAAGAAGTTTCTTAAGAATAACAAAAGACACTCCAATCACTCAGGAAATGACAAGGGTTTTGGGAGCTCTGTGGCAGGAACAGAGGACAAAGACTCCATATCTATAGCTATAGCTATATATCTGTATCTATATCTATATCTATATCTATAATTATACCACAGATCCTTTGATATTGTTCTTCCTTAAATATCAGTTTTCGGAACTTGAGGGGGGAAGGTGGAGGACAGGGACCTTCTGTATAAAGATGGTGTTTCAGTTGCTCTGAGTCCTTAGAGTCCTTGAGTTGTTGTTTCCAAATCACAGTATGTCTTTGGAATGTGTCCACAAGGAAGGTCTCTAGGGCTGCGGGCCCTTCGCTTCTTTTCTGTGCTTTCCTTTCTTTCTGCTCTTTCAGCAGTCCTTAGTTTTCGTTTTTCCCCTCTCAGAGCTCCACCTGCCTCGTAGTGTGGTCAGCCTAAGGTCAATGCTTTCCTTTCTCCCCAGGTTGTCAGTGGGCCAGGGAGGGACTGCTTTCTGCTGGTCTTGACCACAACACTCAGTAGAACTCTAGGTGAGAACACATCACACCTGCTTCCCTCTTAGTTCTTTAAAAATGAAGGTCAGACTCCTTACACTCCCATTCAGCCCCCCACCTCCCTTCTGGCCTTATCGCTCCTCTGCTGTGCAGCCATAGGCAGCCTTGCTCTTGGGTTGTTCACCCTCCAAACACCCCCAGGGCATTTCCACCTCTTGCCCCTTTTCCCTTCTCTCCAGGTCAGCTTCTCTACACACTTGTTCCTTCAGTCACATCTGTTTGTTGAATGTGTCTTATCTGCCAGGTCTTGTGCTAGACATCAGGAGGGCTAGGAAGAAGGATGGTATGACCGCTGCCTTCAGGGCACTGACTCTTTGCCTCCTTTTGAACAACAGTCAGGCAGGTTCCGGGTCCTGTGAGGCGTTCCCCAATTGCCCTTCTCCCAGCCTCTCACCTATTTGGCACCTGCACCATTTCCTTGTTTTGACATCCTTTCAGGTTTCTGTGTCTCCCCACCTAGATGCTTAGACGGACTTCCTCCATTCACATCCGTGTACCGCAGGGCAGAACAACCCGTGTCCTATGGCCTGGGGTGTCAGATGGATGAGAAAGAAGAATATGCACAACAGGTACTCAGGAGGGCCAATGTCGGGAAGGGAACAAACAATGCTGTGATGGGCTAGTTTAAATGGGGTGTCAGAGGAGCCCCTCACCCCTCCTACCCCGGAGGTCCCCCAAGGTCTGATGCTGTGTCATACAGAGCTATTTTTTTCATTGAAAAATGAAAGACCAATAATACATATTTGTTGAAAAATTTTAAGCTGTCCTTTGCTTTTATTTCTAGTTTTTATTAGAAGTTACAAGCTTTACATAGAGAAGGGGTGTCAGAGGGATCACGTGGCTGGAAAGAACTTGGAGCCCAACATGGAAGAGCTTGGATTATCCATCCCAGAGAATGGAGGGAGCTGAGGGAGGCGTCTCTCGCACTCACCCTTGTTGTGTCGTTGGAACTAACCACTGTTCATTCACAAAAGGTGAAGGAATTCACAGACTCAACCTGAAATGAGGAGAGCAAGGAAAGTTTTACTGAAGGTCGGGCAGACAGAGACTGTCTGTGTTTAAAGAAGACAGCTGTCCCTGGTAGTAAGGAGAGAAACACCAGCGGGGGCTGGAGGAGGGGCTGCAGGGGCAGAGTCTTAGAAAACTGCACCTTACTTTAGGTTAGCTTTTTCTTATATAGGAGAGGGTAGGTAAATTTCCTTACAGCAGGAGATGTGACATATAGACTGAAGTCATTTGATTGGCATATGTTAGTTATATTAGTTTCTTTCTGTGCATGCTCTTACCCATTTCTTACAGAAAAACTCTCAGGGTGCAGAGCAAGCCTTAATGTTCATTTTATTTTCATTGTATTATAATAAGGCTAGAGTTCAAATAACGGACAGGTTCCAGCAGTTTGTGTAGGCATCAAGAACCAGCTTACTCTGGTTAGGGTCTTATCTCTTTTTTCTAAGGGTGTTTGGACATCTTGATTTATTTCTAGGGGATGAGCCTGGGCAGTTCCTGGGGAGGGGATGCAGGCCTGGGCAGTCCTCCTTCAGGCCCACGTTTATTAACCCTTCTTCTGCCTCACCAACCCTCAGCCACCACGTGGCTCCATGTTCATTACATCCTTCTGCCCTGCTCTGTTCTGGTTCCACATGAACTTGTTGCTCTTGAAAAATGACTCAGTTGAGATGGCAGCGCCACTGTACTGACCAGTGTGAGTCTGTGCCTGTTGGAGGTGCTGGCTTGGAGGGTCGCCATCAGAACAGTGGTCCTTTATATTTATAGAGTGTTTTCTAAGCCAAGAGTTGTGCTGAGAGCTTTACACATATGACTCATTTCACCCTCACTCCTCACAAGATCCTACAAGGTAGTGTGGATAAAAAAGGGGCCACATACTAAACATGACAAGCTCAGGGGAGGCCACATGGCAGGCCCTACAAACTCAGAGACTGAAATTAACCACATAGAATGGTGTGAACATAATAATTCCTGACTAAGAGCGGATCATGGTGGAAAGTCATATCCTTGGCCTGTAGCTTCCTTGACAAAGGTCAATGTTTACCTTAAGTCAGACTGTCTATTGTCTTTTTTGCATCTAAGATAGCATGCCCTGGAATGTCAGAGTACTTCCTTTTTCTGGACCCCTGAAGGCACAACCCACCAGCACCAGAGCAGAGAGACTATAGAACCACTCACTGTTATCTTACCCGGAATACCATCTCTAGGTGCTGTAAAGTGTTAATTATTAACTATCCTGTACCCACCAATGTAAAAGAAGTATGCATCTCTCCATTTTACTTTTTATCCAGTCCCGGAGATTTTCCTGCTCTGCTTTCTCCCACCCCTTAACTCTTTTGCTGTGTTAATTGATTTCAAGGTTTTTTTCCCCAAAAAGTGTTAAAAGTCCAAAAATAAACAAAAAGTTGATATTTTGACTATTTTATGCATTTAATAATAACAATTTGAGCTGCTTTGTGTATAAATGACATTATTTTTATGTGTAAAAATTTCGGCTATATTCACTCAGATATATCTGACCATCGTGGCACTTAATCTACCCCCAATGGATTTCATGTAACCCTCCTTATGTCTCCTCCTTTGATTGTAATATATAAAATAAGCTGCAAAACAGCCATTCTCCAGAGCATTTTCTTAATCTGTTGAGATTGTGCTTCCCGGCAATTGTCAGCAGTTTGGCTCACGTAAACTCATTCAAGTTCTCTTCAGGTCTGGACATTTCTTCCGTCAACAGTAGTATCAGGGGTCACCTGTGTTTGACACAGGAGAACGCTGAGGCTCTGCGAGGTTACAGAAGTGAGGCAGAACCAGATCCAAATTCAGATCTGTTGGACTCCAGAGCCCCGGGTCCTGATGACCAGGTCACCTTCTGCTATTTGGAATCCTTAGAATGTTCTGGATGGCCTTGCGTATGGAGACATAATTAAATTCTGTGGAATAACGGATGCTCTGAGGCCAAGCAGGTCATGTTAACTCTGGAAGAGGTGACTTGTCTGCGCATACGTGGCCATCTCAGTGCAGAGGGGTTCATCCATGCCTCCATCCCCAATTCAACTGCCTTATAGTAACCTGCTCCATCGGGAAGGAACAGAGTATACAGAATAGTCAAAGCAGGGGCAACACACTCTGATGCTACTGGTTAGTTCACCACTTCTAATAGCATCTGCTGCAGGCCCAGCCCTATTCCAGGTGCATCAGAAGCAAACAATGATGCCGATGGACTTGGCATTGGCCTGCAGGGCTTAGGACAGAAGTTGAGAGAACCACTGATATGATTCAGTAGTAACACTGCAGAGAGGCCAAGGGGTGGACATGTGTATAGGACAATGTCTGTGAGCAGAGTATTCTTAATAGAAATTTCTGTAGCGGCCATGGGATGGAGGGAGCTGGTAAGGGTGCTGGTGATATGGGTGGTGTCTGGGCTGGGCTGGTTTTATGGAGATGGGATTTCAGGAGTTGGGAGAGCTGAGTATGTGATGCACAGGAGATTCTAGGAGATAAATCTAAGGCAGCAGTAGGATCAACTCCTCAGCCCTTCATGCTCCTATAGAGAGGAAGAAGAAAGCAATTGCCTTACTCGCAATCTAAATATGGCGGTAATAGGGATAATAGTAATTAGGATATCAAATGCTCTAGCCTCCAAAAATATGTAGAGTCCACTCACTGTAGGCAATTGACTTGCTATCAAACAGGAAAGGGAGCCAAGATGGTACCTCAGTAGTCAGGGTCCTACTTCAGTATCTCTACAGTATTGACCAGATAAGACTGTCAAGGAGTTATTTTAAAACTGAATGTAGGGTGGCCGGATGGCTCAGTTGGTTAGAGCGCGACCTCGGAACATCAAGGTTGCCGGTTCAATTCTCCGCATGGGATGGTGGGCTGTGCCCCCTGCAACTAAAGATTGAAAATGGCGACTGGACTTGGAGCTGAGCTGTGCCCTCCACAACTAAATTGAAGGACAACCACTTGGAGCTGAAGAGCCCTAGAGAAAACACACTGTTCCCCAATAAAATTAAAAAACAAAAGCAAACCAAAAACTGAATGTATTAGTCCACATTAATTAATTCATTCCAAGACTGACAGCTATGATCTTAGTAGTTCTTTTCTCTTTTTCTCCTGAAAGAGCTTAGGCTCTTGTCACGATCACACAGGCTCTCAAATTCCTTGAGGACTAAAGTAGCAGGGAAATATATGAATAAGTGAATGAATGAGCGAAATAACCTACATAGACAAAATGTTTAGATGGTATATAGTATGATCTCAGTTAATTTCAAAGAGGCAGTTGGTGGTAGTGGTTGAGAAAGCAGGCTCTAGAGTTGGGCTGTCTGTGTGGTAATCCAGTCTTGCCACTTACTGATGTGTGACCTCGGGCTGGTCACTTTACTACTTTGTGTCTCATTTTCACCTTTGTCATTTGGGGCTAATAATACCACCAAACTCATAGGTTTGTTGAGAGGATTAAATAAATGAATCCATTTAAATGCATAGTACAGTGCCTGGCATATAGTAGGCATTCAGTGAAAGTTAGCTATCACTATAAAATTATTTTATCAATTTATTTATTTAGTCAGGGATGGAAAACTCCCATGCTTGTAGGCAGTCAGCATAAATGAGTGAACTGGGGGGAGCTGAAGGGCCTGATTTAAAAAGGGGAGACTGATTTTAAGGGCTGAGTGGCGCCAGCGCTGTGATTTTCAGAATCTCCTCTTGGGGAGTGTCACCCCAGGTCCCCGCATGGCTCCTGAAAAGGTCAAGATCGTTAACATTTTCTTCCCAAGCCCTTATTTATTTATTTATTTATCTATCTATCAAAACCCTGCTTTTAGGGAGCACAGCCTCTGGGCCAGATCTTGAGCAGTGACGTTTGTTCTCAGCACCTCATCTTCCAGCCTTCGGAAGCCCTGTACCCCACCAAGTGGCGTGTGCCCACCTCACCTTCCCACCGGGTCCTGCGTCCAGCACGTTTCCCCAGACCCTAGGCCTCAAGGAAGGGCCTCGAAAACTCATAGAGTGCAACGGTGTGTCACCCTTCCCAAGGTGAACTGCCAGTCAGGGGAGTGACTCTGCATAGGTGGAATTTGGGGCGTCTGCAACGCGCACAAGGGCGGAGCGGGGTGTCCCTGGCCGACCCCGTCTCACCAGCAGGTGGCGGTCTATCTGCGAGGCCTGCAAGGTTCCATTCCAGAAACTTACGGGATGTTGATGGCATTGCATGAGTTGCACGGCCGAGTCTCCCAGAGCCAAGCGGTGGGCATCCGCGAAAAAGTGAGGGGAGAAGGCTGCGCATCCCTAATGGAGTGACTCAAGCATTCGGACACTACGCGCTTCATTCGGGAAGGCTTCAGGAAGGGTGAGTCCTGAGCAGCGCCCGGGAAAGGGAGCGCCGTCCTTTTCGCAGGGCATTGTCCTTGGCTTGCATTGACTGGCTTTCTGACCCTGGAAAAAGGTATTTCTGGAACGGAGCTGCCTGATCAGTAGGAGGGAGCGCGGGAAAGAAGCCCGGGAAGCCAGCCGGTGCCCGCGCGCCGAGCACCGTGGAGTTGAGAGGAGCGCGGGTTCCCTCCGCCAGAGGGCGCTGTGTGGCTTTCCATCGGCCTCCCTCTCCAGCCCCTAGAGGCTCTCGCCGCAGCGGCCGCTCTAGCTGACTCGGTGCGGGCTCGGTGGTTCCGGGCGGAAGTGAGGCGCCGAGCGGAACGGCCTCTGGTGACATTTTCTCCGGGCGGCGCGGACGAGTGAAGGGACTTGGTGGTGGAGGCTGCGGAGGTGGCGAGATTCCCTTTAGCCTCAGCGGGGCTCTGACCGCGACCCTCTGCTCGCCGCTGGGGCTTGTGCCGAGGAGGAGAAGGCGACGGTGGCCGTCGCGTCCCGAGTGACCGCGGCTAGAAGAGTCCCGGCCCGGGGGTCGGTGCGTGCCCCGACGGGGCGCGCGGAGCCGGCGAGGAGGTGCGGAGCCGCCGCGGAGCGCAGGTGAGGCGGCAAGGGGCGCAGGGCCGCGGCCTGGCTACGGGTCGCTCAGCGGGACCCGGGCTGCGTCTCGGGGAGGGATCGAGCGGAGTCGGAGGGGTGCGGGCCGCGGGGGAGAGCCCTGCGGCGTCCGGGCGCTGGCGTCGTGACGGGCCCGGCTGGCGCTCGCCGGTGTGAGCGCCCGGACTTGGCGGGAGGCGCGGCGCGGCTTGGGGGCCAACGACGGGGGTTGCTCGCACGCACGCCGGTGGCCCTCTGTGCTCCTGGCCCGGCCGCGTTGGCGGGCCGAGGCCCCTCGCCTCCCCCGGATCGCTGGGACCCGGGGCTGAGAGGACGCGGGAGGTGCCGCAGTCTGTGGGGCGCGCGGCGGAGCGGCTTTGCGGCCCTGGAGTTGCCTGCACGCAACTTTCCGGCGCCCGGGCCCGCTGGGGATGCGGCAGCGGCGGCTCCGCCAGCCCCGCGGGTCGGGTCTGGCGCCGACACCTGCCCGGACTCCGGAGAGCCCAGGCGGCCGCACGAGCGCCGCGGCTGCGGTGGCCGAGGGGAGGCAGGAAAGGCTGTCTCGGGCTCGGCGCCGCCTGCCTCTCAGCGCTTCCACCACCTTCGGTCGGCGGTCGCCTCTGGTCACGGGGAGGGATGCGTCCATCCTCAAAATGGACCGCTCCCGGCGAGTTTGTCAACTTTATTCGGAAAACCGGCGAGGATGGAAATGGACGGACCTCCAAGTCCCAGATCGTCGTCTCCTCGGACTCCTCCCCGGGTTCTCTTCTTGTCCCCAGTAGCGCTTCGTACTTGATTTCTCACAGCAGCCACCTCTGTGTGTCGTTGGAGCATTTGCCCCTAACACAACCGCGCGTCATTCATTCGGCCTGTTCAGTCGTGCTCGCCGCTGTCACAGACCAGATGCTGCAGCTGGAAGGCGTGACCCGCTGTGCGTGTTCTCCGAGGTGGAGCCGCTTGAGCAGTTTATCCTTGGATGCGCTTTTCGTCGCGTGCCTGAGTTTTTGCTTTCTGAATCCTTCCATCTAGTAGGATGAAAATCCCGCTGAGCGCTGCTTTGCCAAGGTTGGACCTCTTCGTTACAAATACGTCTGGCAGTTTTGCTTAGGCTACTGTTGTGTGGTGTCGTTGGGCACATGCTAACGGTTTGAATCACTCCTTTTCTTCTCCTGGGATATTTTAAGGATGGAGTCTGTTAACTTTCTAATGTCGTTTTGCTGATCCTGGCAATCTGGATTCCAACAGTAAGCATTGCCTTTTTGGTTTAACAAGCATTTTTAGAGGCCTACAATGGATAGTTATTACCTGATGTCCTGGGGAGTCACAAAGCCAACGGTTTTTTAGTAGGAAGTGTAATATTTTGGTGCAGTAATCTGGCTAATACAATGCCTCGTTGAGTGTTATCTGCTCAGTAAATATAAAATTATGAATTCAATCTGAATTGAAAAAACTAAGATGGAATTTACTGTGATAACCTGTATGCTCCTTTAAAAAGAGCCTCAGTGAAATTTCATGCAGTTCCATGGATTAAATGAGAATTAAAAATGTTCTTAAACATTTCAAAATCAGGTTCCTTCAGACTGTTAAATACCACTTGCAATCTTAACGCTTCAAACCATATCTTTTTTGTAATGTTAAAATATAGGTGTAAACTTCAGATATAGGTATACAATTCGAAAGGCAGGGAGAAACTTCAAGGTAATTACACCTAGGCATCAGCTAAATATGATTTCTTAATGGAAAATTTTTGTTTTCTGGCATCTTTTTGGGAAAAAGGGGAGGGACTAGATTTTGGAGCTACAAACTTTTTCCCTTGTTAGCACCATATTAAGTTCACAGTGTAGACATTCCTCACGAATTCAGTTTATATTATTCTTAAATGCGTTTATGAAAGAGCAAGTGTCATGATACTTTGTTTTATAGTCTTCATGATTTATCCAAGACCCATATATTAAGATAGGTTCCGCTTTAGATTCTAATTTAATGCAGTTCTGTTAGACCTGGGTGCTCAATGTATGTCCTTCAAAGGATTCTATTTTCATTGGTACCTTAAGTCTCCTTACTGTATGATGAGTAACTTTTGGGAGCTTCTGTAGTCACTCATTATTCAAGGGGTTGTTTTGCTGGGATCTTCAATCTTTTGGTTTTGTTTTGGTGTGTGCATGAAGAGACTTGTATGGGTAATAAGGATTTTTTTTTTTAAGTTTGGAACTGTTATGCATTAGAGACCCAAACTCTACCTTTGTAACTTTGGTAAATCATCTTAGACCTTTGTAATTTTTCTGCATGTAACTAGGGACATGTTTACTGAGTTGACAATACTTGAGAAAACCTGTAAAAGATGAAAAATAACTACGATGTGCTTTCTTTTGAACCACACTGATTTCAGTATTCTCTATTATTTTATGAAAGAGTTTGGGGCCAAATGAAGTTTCTTGGGTAGCTGTAATTATAGGGTATAAATGAAATAGATGTATTAGTTAGTAACTGAGTAAAAAGCTATGAGACTATAGAAAGGGGTAAGAGCTATTGAGAAATCTTTGGGAAAATACAGACAACAAAACATTCCGGTGGAACCTCTTTATTTTCACCACACTGATTTATTGATTGCTTACTGTGTGCCAGGAGAGCTCTCGTTGCTAGAGCTGTACTGGTGAGTAAGATTGACAAATTTCCTGATGCCAAAGGAACTTACACATTTAAACCTGAGAGTTGAGGTGGATTTCCAGGTGGGCATTCCAGGCTATTGAACAGCTTATGCAAAGTCATGAGTATCCGTGATCTCAAATGGTTAAGTGTGGCCAGTGCCTTGAGTTTACGGAGAGGATATGTAGGGTGAGATGAAGGTAGGGCCAAGTTGTGAAGATACAGTATCTTAGTCTGCTAATGAGTTAGTTACTTTATTGTTTTTTTGGCGGGGGGCGGGGACCTCAGCTGGAATATAAAAGATGAGATAGGCATTCCTTTGAAAGATTTTTCTTTAGCCTTCAGTTCAGTAACTAGAATTTTATTGGTTTTATTTATTTTGGATTGATTTTTGATCATCAGACTAATTTCACAGTTATTCTTCTTTAGTTGTCAGTTCTAGTCTTAATTTAAATTTGACTGTTGTCATGAAACTTTGAAATCCTTAGCCTTTATCTTTAATTGTACCTACTTTCCTTACTTTTTCAGGACTCATGATTGAATTTAAGGGAAATAAGCAGTATTTTCTGCTTCTGTGTGGGCAGCTTCTCTCAGCAGAAGTGGGGTTGATGTTCAGTCAGTTTTCACACGCAGCCTTCCCGTCCTTGTGGTAAGAGAGGCGCAGGGTGAAACTAAAAAAGCATCTTGCTTGTTTTATTCTCTTCTGTATTCCTAAACTGCTAGGGAGGAAATGTGTATGTTATACATATTTATCATAACAGTAGTAGTAGCTGATAATAGTAAATGTGATTTCTAAGTTCTCTAAAATAACCAGTATGATTCAGATTTGATGGTTGTCTTATTTAGGATTTGTGGCTTTAATTTACAGTGTTTAAATTTTGTTTATTCTCTTTCATGTCTTTATTCAAAACAGGGACCTCATTCCTCTTTGCTCAGATTCTGTCACTTAGTAGCCAATGGACAGATGGTGTAAATCCTGTTATTAACTTGACTTTATTTAATTTTAAAACTACACAGGTGAGTATTTTCTAGTTTAGATTAATCAAAAGTAGAAATCTATCTGCAGAATTATTTGTATGTGGGGTATTAATACCTGGTTAAATAATAAACTCATTTCCTGACCACTTAGGTCCCAGGTGGGGATGGATACGAAGATAAAAGAAATAATTTCTGCTCAGGGATTTCAAATGTAGCGAACCAGATGATTTCTAAGTTTCTTTCCTGTGGAGAAGAAAAGTACACGTAGGAGAAAAGTAGACTGTATAACAAAACAACTATAGTATGGCATTAGTCTTTTCTTTATAAAAATCATTTAAACTAAGGTATTGGACAATAGTATTTTATTAAATGGGTCGTTAAGCTTAAAAGAAATTGATTGGAGTCTTGAATGTTCTTTTTGTACTACCAGTTCATTTACAAAATACTTTTTACTCTGCCTGGAATTCAAGTCCATGTATTAGTAAATTGGTTTTGATTGTTTAAAGAGGAACAAAATTAAATCTGTTAAAATTTATATAAGCCGTTCCCATGAATGCGGATAAACTAGGATTGTGCGTAGGTAATCTAGACATCAGAAGTTTTCATTAATGTGATTAACATTAGGGAAACAAGATACTTACCGAAGGGATCACAAGTTGTTTTTCAGTGAGTTGTCTCGTTTAAACAAACAGCTTTTATGATGTCCAGAGTCAGCATTTTGTTAGGTGCCTTATAATTAGAGAAAGGTATTGTTGGGGAGAGGGAAGTTGGGTGTGGACTAAAACTCTAGGAAAACAGGACTGTTTTCCTTTCTGTATTAAGAACAAAAACCTCATGTGGTTAAGATTTTAAGCAGTATCCTGTCTGCCTTAATTTTAACCTAGATAGAAGCATAGTTTATTCTTAAATCAACATTTCATCATCAAGGGCTTCCCATTTTTCTCCACTGCAATCCACTAAACAATTTGCTGTGAGCCTTAGGCCATGTATAGTAGATAGGTTTTTGGCAATACTGATCTTGGGGACCTTAGGTCCCAGCATGTGGTAACTCTTCTTTATATGTACTGTTTTCTGAAGGAGATAGAAAATAGGAGGTGGCCAGAGCAGAAGTCTTAGAAATCCTTAAATTAATTCTGATTTACACTGATGGCGCTTTTGAGTACCTAGATGGTTTCATTAGCCATGGTGCATTCTTTGCATTGGGTGACTTCCTTGGTTTCTCACTTGACGCTCGTGTATTCCCAGCCCTGGTGCTGGGCCAGCTGCATGTCAGTAGCGGTGGTATCTGCTACATGAAGTGATTTGAGCAGCCATTATCACTCTTGGCCTATTTATAGAGCTTATATCAGTGGGAAAAACGTTGGCTAGCAAGCAAGCACAGCTACTCTCTTCCCGTGCTTGCAATCTCACAATTTATATTTCAGTTCTGGGTAGGCCAAATAGTCAGCTGCATTAATTTTTAGAGTGCCTTTTTGGTATTCCACCCTTTAGCACTCTAGTTTCTTAGTAAACTTCACTTTTGAAGGAAAAAACAAACAAAAACTGAAAAATAGCAGTAATTTCTTAATATCATGATATTTGATGTTCAGATTTCTCTATTATCTCGTAAATGCAGTTATTCAGATCAAGATTCAAATAAGGTCTGCATTGTTTTGTAATCTGTAGGTTCCCCTTCCATTTCTTTTCCCTGGCAAATTATTTGTTAAAGATACAAAAATTTTCCTGCAGTTTGAATTTGCCAGTTACAGTCCTGTGGTGGTTTTAAACATGTTCCTCTGTCCCCTGGGTTTCTTGTTAATTGATATTAGGTTTTAGAGGCTTGATCAGATTCAGTTTCTATGAGGTATGTTCTCTCTTTCTTTGTTTATCTTTTTTTTTTCACTTTGAGCAAAAATGCTTTATAGCTGCTATTGAGTGCTCCCATCAGGAGGCACATAGTGGTTGGTTCTCTGTGATGTCAGCAGCTGTTGATGCTTATTGCTTAGCTCCATGAATTTATCACTCATAATTCCTCATTCTGAATGCCTTTCATCATTCCCAGTTCTGAGTCTTTTATACTGTATCTTGTTTATAGCCTCTTCAGCCTCATCCTTTTGAGAGAGCTAAGTGAAGGGAAAGGAAGGGAAAAGTTGCTGTGGAGAAAAGGGCCATTTCCGCTGTATTGTAATTCTGTAGTATTTTTACTTTAATCGTCGTCATTGGTTCCTGCACTATCCACGTTATCCATGCTACAACTTCTCAGGGGAAAAACTAACCCCAAATCCTGACATAATGGAAAGACGTCCTTAGAAAGCAAAATTTGTTTTGCAGTATTAGTGCTTATTTAAGAGTGAAGTTGTCATTAAATTGTGCTTCTATGTAAAAATTAGAAAAGTGGTTAATTTTTCTATTTCAGAAGATTTGGGAACATCACTGTTAATAGACGTAATGGAATCTCTTCCTAGACCTGAACATCTGGAGAGAGGGGACTTCATTTTCTTTTTTAGTAAGATGCTCTCTACCTCTTTAGTTTTTAGTGTCTGGTTTTTGCTTCTTTATGCAGGAGTATGCCATGATTTTATAATACAGTATTCTAAGTATAAGGAAACAGCTTTACTAGGCTGTTAGCAGTTGTGTCCGTTTTTGCTTATGTATTTATATGGAAAGGTGAAAGGAGAGTTACTCGATCAGAAATCATGTTGATTCTTTATCGTGGAATACATTTTTACATACAAGTCAGTAGTAGTAAGTGTTAAGCAAACAAGGCATTTCATTAGTGGTCTTGGTGATTTTTAAAAATGATTCAGTTAATCAATTCAACAAATATTTATTAAATATTGTGTGTTAGGAACTGAGTGAACTGAAGATGATTAACATAATCCCTGCTTTCAAAGGAGATTGTAATATAATGAGTTTGAGGGGGGTGAGTGAAAACATTTACACAAATAACTGTTTTTTTAATTGTTTTCCTCATAATATGCTATTTCCCTCCTCCCCCATCTGTAAGGCTAACTCTTAATTTCTTGGACTTAAATTTTCTCAGCCATTGCTGTGTGTGTGTGTGTGTGTGTGTGTGTGTGTGTGTGTGTGTTTGCTTTTGTTTGCTTTAAAAATCACCCTCTTACAGCAGTGTATTTGTGTGTCACAGAAAAATCAGGTAGTAATCGTTAGATTCTAATTTTTTTGGATGATTACTAGTATTGTAATAATTCCCTAATGTTAGATTGTCACAATATCTATTCTGATATCCAACTTGTCTAACTGTAGAGTCACTTTATAATTTTTCTGTGACAGTTGCCAATATCAGCAGGAAGTAGACACACAATACTGTTTGAAAGCCCTGCTTCATTCTAGTTTTATCTTCACGGGTTGCAATTTGTCTCTTGGTCCTGGTCTCCTGTTCTTGTTTATATTTAAAAAACAAAGCCAAGCAAAACTTCAAAACACCTTACCTTTTTTTGGGGTTTTTTTTTTAAGTGTCTGGGTATAGAGAGTAGCCAAAGTTTGACAAAGAGTTTAAGAGGGTAGCTTTAAAGACCTACAACTGATTGCCATGGATTTTGTTTTTTTAACCTTGGTCCCAGTGATTTACTTGCCACTTTAGTTAGTTACTACGACTTTTTAAAAAATGAGTTAGCAATAGATGCAAGCTGTAATCTGTTTTATATTATAACTGTCTTGGAGGCAGAAACTTCTAAGGTTAGCTACATTCCTGTTGGTGGTTTCATGACTTTTTTTTTTTTAAGTCCCATCCATATAAGAAGTAACTGTTTTTACAACAATTTAGAAAGAGGCCAGTTGCTTTGATATTTAGTGCTAGGAGAGTGCATCCTTTTTGACTCACAGATTCAGTAATAAACATGCCGAGTTGAATATTTAAACTGTAAGCCAGCTAACAATTTTTGGATTTTGAAGCTAAACCTATTAAAAAAAATAACTTTAAAAAAATGTGTTTATACTAGACTGTTGAGGCTATTTAAACCGCAACTCTCTTACTTATTAATAACTCCTTCCCTTTTTATATGGCATAGTTTTTACTTTCATTGATTGTGCCTTGGGCATAATTTAAAGTAAGCACACTATGGAAAACTATAATCTTCTCCTAATATAAAGATAACAAAGAAATGATGGTTGTGTGGTTTCTATAAAATGGATCAAAACAACGGATGTTTTGTTTTTAGGGAAAATTATCAAAGGAGCAGTCTTGTTCACCTTCTTAAGTGTAAAATGCAAATATGTCTTGATTTATACAAAAAATGTATTCCTGTAGATTGTGGGCAAAATCCAATTTTAAATATCAAACTTCAAATACGTTAGGAAAATTTATTGTAAAGGGGTCTGTTTCAAAATATTATCTTTTAAATGTATAACCTAATTTAACTTTTGTAAAGATCCAGACGTTCAGAACTTTTATTTTGGTTAGAGAAGGCTGCTTGTGTAGCATGATCTAGTCTTAGGTTAAGAAGCAGGTTGGAAATTCAGAAACTGTTCTAAATATATCTGTCTAAATCTATCTAAATATATCTTGGCCACTGACCTACATATTCTTTTCTTAGAAATGGGGATTATACATTTCAGGTTAACTATGAGCAATAATTAATAAAATAATTAAAATGTTCCGAAAACCTAAATAGAGTTGTTTAGATTCGGTGTATCTTTTTAAATGACAGTTTTTTAAAAATCCTACAAATATGTAATAAAAATTCATCAATTAAAAAAAGTCACTAGTGACTAAAGCATTCTTTTAGTGGGTTTTTCAAATGAAATTGCCTATATCTTTTTTGCTTTTTAAAATATCCCTTGAAACTTTCTGAAAACATTGAGGTCTTGGATAATTCATGGTTGGATGTTTATGCTGTGTCTAAAATTGATCAGCAGAGCCGCTTGGAGGCATTAGTTTCCCAGTGCTGGGAAGCAAAGGCCGGGGTAAGGCAGATTGTTTTCATGTTGCCCTTTTCATGAAGTCTACAAGTAGAGCCATTAACTGGAGTGGTTTTCTGTATGCTGTGACCCTGGCTCCTATGAAAATGTTTATGCAGAAGATGACTGTAACATATATACACATATATATAGTAGCTCCATATGCATTTATTAAAAAGAAAAAATGAGATTTAATAGGTTCATTTAACTGTGAGAAGTCCAATGTGCAACTGGCCTGCGGCCTAGTTGGATCTAGGAACTCATATCATCTGGGCATTATTTTTCTTTCTTTGTGTTCTGGCTCTGTACTGCTTTTCTTTGTGGCTTCATTTTCAGCAGGGCTTTCCTCTCATGAGGGCAAAAGTTGGCCCCAAGCAGCTCCAAGTTAACAAGTTTTCTCAGCATTAAAATACTACTACTACTGCTGGACTTTATTTTTTAGAGCAGTTTCAGGTTTGCAGAAACTGAGCAGAAAGTAGAGAGAGTTTCTATATGCACCCCTCAGTTTTCTCCATTAACTTCTTACATTAGTTTGTTACATTTGTTACAATTGATGAGCTAATGTTGCTACAGTACTCAAGTCTAAGTTCACATTAGGGGTCACTTTTTGTGTTGAAAAACAAATACTGTGTTGAATAATACTGAATAACTAACAATTCTGTGGGTTTGACAAATGTTATCCATCATTACACTATCTGACTACATAGTTTCACTGCCCTACTTGACACCTTCCTTTCTTCCCCCCATATTTACTCAGTGATCTCTCAGATTCATTCACATTTCTTTTTTGTCATTACCATCAGTCTAGAGCTACCATAATTTTTTTGCCTTGCCTTCAAATTGTTATACTGACATTTACTCTTGTCTTTTCCAGCCAGTCTCCATTATGCAACCTGGGTGGTCTTTTTGAAGTACAAGTCAGTTTAAATCTATGAGGTGTGATCAAATAATATAGTGAATGTTTAAATTAAAAAAAATTATTACAGTAAAAGACACATTGCCATTAATCCCTCTCAAAATACTCACCCTCGCTTTGAATGCACTTATCCCATCGTTTTTGCCACTTTCTGAAGCAGTTCTGGAAGTCTTCTTTCATGAGTGTCTTTAGTTGTACTGTCATGTCTGCCTCGATGTCCTGAATCATTTTGACTTTGGGGAAGAGCCAGAAGTCACACGGTGCAAGATCCGGTGAATAAAGTGGATGAGGACACACTGTCATGTTTTTATTTGACAGAAATTGCTGTATAGAAGCATATTTTTTTATCACACCTCATTATGTTTCCCTCCTTTATTTGAAACAATGGGTTTCTATTAACTCCTCAGGGCTGCCTTCCTAGACGTCCTAGGCTGTGTTACAGTTTAATTCCTTTCATGGTGCCAACATATGTTCTCTCTACTGGATTTACCACATAAATACATTTTATATTTACTTGTGTGATTATTCAATTGTGTGTTTATTCGATTGTCTCTTACTTAGACTATAAGCTTTGTTGGGAAGGTACAGTATATTTTCCAGTGCCTGGCATAGGTAGCTGATACTAGGTATTCGGTAAGTGTGTGTTAAATGCATGAATGAATCCAGATGACTTTGGTTGTACAGAAGCGACTTGTTAATTCCGTGGTGGGCTTAAAGGGAAGAGGAAGAGGAAAGAATATAAAGATTTAAAAAATACTGTTTCTTTATTTATTTCACTTTGTGCTCATTGTGTATTAGGTGCTTTAAATGTATTACTCATTTCCTCCTACCAACGACTAAAGTTTTACAACGAAGGAAGCCGAGGTTTAGAGAACATCAATAATTAGTGGACCATAGCACTTCAAATTCCCTTTCTTCTCTAGCCTTAGGACTCGTGTTTTGTGAACTTTTGTTTTCATTTTTGAAAGATGTTGGATCACTGTATCTCATGGCTGCCACCGTATTGCATTAGTGCTGAGAGTGGCATCGATGAAAACTGACTCACAGCAGTTTTTGTTTTTGCAGGATTATTGTCTTTGTTAAAATAGACCTTTCATCTAAACCTAATAATCTTTAAGTGATCTCAGATGAAACTTTGAAATCCCTTCTTGGATTTTGAGTCTAGTGCCTCTGACCTTTCTTGTTTCTTTTGATTTTCCTCATGTCTCTCATTATAGAATATAGCTTTGAGATTTGTAGTAGCCCTTTTTTACTCTTGTTTTTATTAATTGCAATTATTCTTACCTTTACAAGCCCAGTTAAATTGTTACCCTCTTTATATAGACACTGTTTTCTAGTTCTGATCTTGTGAATGTCTAGAGTTCTTTATACCTCTGCCGTAGTGCTTACCCATTTCTGTCCTACTTACACTCCTCCAATTCATTTGTGTGAGCTGCTTGCTGTCTTTGACTGCCCTGAAACACTTAAATAGCAGGTCTTCAACAGATACTTGTTTTTGATTGTACTCGAGTGTGAGTACTGTGATTTATTCATTTTTGTAACCACGAACCTAGCATGTTGCCTGACACAATAGCTATTTGATTAAATATCTTCTGTCCTAGTCTGTTTTTAAAAAGTTTTAGTATTTTGAAGAGTTTAACCAGAGGTACAAGATTAGATTTTCATTTTTAAATAAAAACAATTTGGGTTGCAATTGTAGTGATCAGGAGTGGATGTGGGGAGACCACTAATGTTTTAATGTCGTCCAGGCAGTGGGTATTGGTAGCTCGGACTAGGTAGGCAGTAGAGAAATGAAAAGACTTGAATGATATTTGGGTGGCCAGATTGATAGGACGTGGTGATGGAATGGGATTTGGGGCAGTATGGTTTTGGATATGGTAATGATACCAAATTAATTGCGCATTAATTGCTTGCTAGGGGCAGGACAGATTTGGCTATTTATTTTAGCACCTTAAATTGGCAATATCTTTGAGATAATTTAAGTAGAATGTCAGGGAGAGAGCTGATCGTCTGTGTTTGGAGATCTTTGGAAGAGCCTTTGGGATAGAGGTATGAATTTGGGCGCTAGGGATATGGATGATATTACCTAGAAGTAAAATGAAAGAGAGCCTAGGACTGGGCCATGAAGAACTAAATTTAAAGAGACGAGAAGAAAGAGTCAACAAAGGAGATATAAATTGGTTGAATTGGAAAGGAAGGGGGCAAAGCCAGAATAGTGTAATGGTATAGAAGTCCGTGGAAGGGTATTTTCGGGAAGGGGGAGGCATGGTTAACAGTATTCGATACTGCTGAGAGGTAAGGAGTGAGGACTGCAAAACTCGTGGATTTGGTGATATGAAGTAATGTTAGTCTTAGCAAAACTTTAGGTGGAATAATAGGAATAGAAACTAGATTGCATCGGGTTAAGCAGTGGAAGGTAAGGAATTAGAAGTGCTGACAGTTCTTAAAGTTTGGCAGTTGCAGTGAAAGTAGAGCAGGAAAGACGGATGTTTTTTGTTTTTGTCTTTTTTAAAGGAGACACTTGGACATACTTTTTCAACTTTTCATTCTCTTGAACAGTGTCTTTTGCAGAGCTGAAGTGTTTGATTTTAATAAAGTCTACTTACCATTTTTTTCTTTCATGGATCATGCTTTTGGTATTGAATGTGTATATATAAACTCATTGTCATACCTAAGTTCAGCTAAATTTTTATTGTTTTCACCTAGAAGTTTTACAGTTTTTCATTTTACACTTATGTCCATAAGCCACTTTGAGTTAATTTTTGTGAAAGGTGTTAAGTAAGGTATATGTTTAGTTTACTTTTTTTTTCATGTGGATGTCCAATTGTTTCAGCACCATTTGTTGAGGAGACTTTTTCTCCATTGAATTGCTTTTGCTCTTTTGTCAGAGGTCAATTTACTATTTGTGTGGGTCTGTTTCTGGGCTCTCTATTTCAGTTCAGTTGACCTATGTATCTGTTCTTTGCCTCATATTATACTGTCTTGATTACTGTAGCTTTGTAGTAAGTCTTTAAGTTGGGTAGTGTCAAGTCCTCCAAACTTCAGTATTGTGTTGACAATTCTGAACCTTTTGCCTTTCCATATAAACTTTAGGATCCTCATGCCACTATCTACAAAATAGCTTGTTGGGATTTTGCTTGGGAATGTGTTGACTCTGTGGATCAAATTGGGAAGAATTGACATTTCAACAATAATGAGTCTCCCAGGAGTGGCCATATGGCTCAGTTGGTTGGAGTGCGAGCTCTTAACAACTGGTTGCTGGTTTGATTCCCACATGGGCCAGTGAGCTGCGCCCTCCACAACTAGATTGAAGACAACAAGCTGCCAGAGGGGCAGCCAGATGGCTCAGCTGGTTAGAGCGCGAGCTCTCAACAACAAGGTTGCCGGTTCAATTCCCACATGGGATGGCGGGCTGTGCCCCCTGCAACTAAGATTGAAAACGGCGACCAGACTTGGAGCTGAGCTGCGCCCTCCACGGCTAGACTGAAGGACAATGACTTGGAGCTGATGGGCCCTGGAAGAACATACTGTTCCCCATTGTTCCCCAATAAAAATTAAAAAAACAAAAAGCAAAAACAAAGCAATGAGTCTTCCAAACCATGGGGTATAGAATATCCCCTCATTATTTATATCACCTTGAAGGTTAAGAACAGGGAGAATTGGTCTGTGGTGATAAAGGTCAGAATAATGGTTACTTTTGGGGGGGCAGGTAATGACTAGAAGGTGACGTGAAGGCTTTGGATTTGGGGAATGTTTTGTATCTGTGCTCATTACATGGATATGTTCATTTAAACAGTCCATTAAGTTGCACACTAATGATGTGTACACTTCTCTGTGGTACTATTTCAATCAAATCGTCCTTAAAAAAGAATAAAACGTAGAGGATAGAATCTATTTTGATTTGAAGAGCAGAGAATTCAGTACCCAAGTTTGTTTTATAGTGAGTGGTCTAACACCCACTTACTACTACTTTTGAAAATTTGTGGGTATAGATTTTTTGGGCAGGCTAAGGGAAGTGGGTAAAGAATTTAAATATTAAAAATAAGAGCAGACACATGAAAAGTTGATCTTTAGTATGTTTCTTGGGACCGTTTTTATGTTGAATATATATGTTGGTCACAGATAATAGAATATTTAGTATTAACTTTAAATAAAATTAAGGACTACAGTAGACTGAGTATTGGGAAAAAAACTATATCATCAATTCTTTTTGAAACATAGCGTTCTCTCAAGGAAGGTTGGTATAAGCACTATTACTTGGTATTTGAAGCTAGATTAAATAAAACAGAAGACGGTGTCCTATTGGACCATCCTGCATTGCAAGGGAATAGACAGGATTACCTGTAAGTCTTATTTTTTAAACTTAAATTTCTGTGATGGGAAAATATTATAGCCTCTTCTTTAGTGGGAAAAAACATTCTTGTTTTGTTAGCAAAATATTGACCCTCTTTAAAGTTGCTTTTTTGTCTAAATTTGAAGTCATAATTAGTTCAGAATATTGTTTTGTGCAAGAGAGAAAGTTGGAATTCATGAGTTTTCTAATACTGTGGCTTGTACCTGTAAAGAATCAGTGTAAGATAACTGATTCATATAGATCATGTTTGAGGTATTAGCTGCTTGTATTTCTTACAGTTCCAAGGTGGTGATAGGAAATAAACAGATGCAGGAGTGCTAGCAATTAGAATGCCCCATTTTACATGACTGTAGAGCAAAAACTTGCCTAGAAGCAGTTTCATTTAACGGGGCTGTGCTTGTGTCAGCTTGTGGTTTCAACGGAAAAGTGCCTGTAGCAACAGTAAACTTGTAACAGCAAATGACTTCAGTTTGCATTTGTCACATCAGGAAGGACAATACAGTTTCAGTTTATTCATTCATTTTGTGTCAGTTAAAGGATGGTTAATGATAGTTGTTTCTCACAAGGGGTAAAATTGAAAGTCTTAAAAGGCAAGTCTTACTTATGTTGAATGCTTAGTGACTTTCTATGTGCCATGTCAAAACCCTCAGGAGGGCTTCCTGTATGGTTAGTCTTAGCTAAGACTCCATTAGTCATGGTTCTTTCTCACAATTCTAAGTCTATAGGAAGTTGTTAAACATCTAAGAATATATTGCAAGAAGGAAGACTTTCTTCTTGTGTGTGTGTTTTATGGGTATCTTTTTTTTTTCCCTCCAAGAATTATTTCTTACCTACCAGTTTATACACCAAAGAACTGGTTTGCTGCTGCTGCCTTTTTTTTTTTTTTTTTTTTGTAAAGTCTCTTCTCTGTTCACTCTATGCTTTCTCCCTGGATGAACTGATATATTCAGCTGCCACCTCTACTTAATGATGATGTTCAAATCTGAATTTCTTTTCTTTGAGACCTGCGTTCCTATGAGCATTATCTAGTTCATAGCAAAGTTGATTATTTCTCTTTTTACTCTTCCTGTAGTCCACGTCTTAATTGGGGTTACCCTCTATTCAATTGTAGATGCCAGTAACCACCCAAGGAGTGGAGTGGTCTATATATAATTTGTGTGGGTGGAGTTGGTTGATAATGTTCAAATCTTCTATATTCTTGCTGATTTTCAGTCTAGTTTTATTCATTTAGAATAAGGAATTGAAATCGATTAGTGTTGAATTATCTGTCCTTTCCATTCTGTTAGTTTTCCTGATATGTTAACCTTTGTATCATTATGAAGTGTCCCTCTTTGTGTCTAGTAAAATTGTCTGATATTGATATAGACATTTCAGCTCTCCTATAGTTGCTCTTTGCGTAATATATCTTTTTCCTTTCTTTTATTTCAACTTGTATTTCTTCGTTGAATCTAAGGTATGTCTGTTTAAAGTGCCTACCGGTGTATCTTTTTTTTTTTTTTTTTTTTAAAGATTTTATTGGGGAAGGGGAACAGGACTTTATTGGGAAACAGTGTGTACTTCCAGGACTTTTTTCCAAGTCAAGTTGTTGTTTTTTCAATCTTAGTTGTGGAGCACGCAGCTCAGCTCCAGGTCCAGTTGCTGTTTTCTAGTTGGGCAGGGGGCACAGCCCACCATCCCTTGCTGGAGTCGAACTGGCAACCTTGTGGTTGAGAGGACGCGCTCCAACCAACTGAGCCATCCGGGAGCTCAGCGGCAGCTCAGGTCAAGGTGCTGTGTTCAATCTTAGTTGCAGGGGGGCGGAGCCCACCATCCCTTGTGGGACTCGAGGAATTGAACCGGCAACCTTGTGCTTGAGAGCCCACTGGCCCATGTGGGAATCGAACCGGCAGCCTTCGGAGTTAGGAGCATGGAGCTCAAACTGCCTGAGCCACCGGGCCGGCCCCAGGTGTATCTTTTTTATCCAACCTGACAATCTCTGCCTTTTGATTGGAGTATTTAGGCCATTCACATTTAATGTGATTATTACTATGGTTGGATTTACATTCGCCATTTTGTTATTTATTTTCTAACGTTTCTTTTTTGTTATTTCTCTGTATCTCCTTTACTGCCTTGGGTACGGGTTAAACTATATTTTTTGTTATTTTCTTAGTGGTTGCGCTAGGGATTACATCTGTATCTTTACCACAGTCTTTTTAAATTAATACTTCCAATAAAATATAGAAACATTGCTCCAGGATTGGAGAGTTTGCTCTCCTCGCTCACTTTTATGCTATTGTTTTAATATATGTAGCATCTATTTATATTATAAATCTAGCAATACAATTTTATAATTACCATGTTTCCCCTGAAAGTAAGACCTAGCCGGACAATCAGCTCTAAAGCGTCTTTTGGAGTAAAAATTAATATAAGACGCTTACTATAAGACCAGGTTTTCTATGATATATGATATGATACGATATCATATGATATGATACCAGGTCTTATATTAATTTTTGCTCCAAAAGACACATTAGAGCTGATTGTCCGGCTAGGTCTTATTTTCGGGGAGACATGGTAGATGGTCCTTCTGATACTGCCCATTCATTCTGTGAATTTTCCCACAATGATTTCGTTACCCACCCTACCTCAGCCAACTTACTTCCATAGTCATATTCTAACCAAATGCTTCTCAAACTATCTGTTGTGAAGTACCAGTATATTTTTATTTTCAGTGGTAGATTTTCTGGGTAAAATACAGTCAAAATCAATTACTGGGAAATTGAAATGCGGTTTGGTTGTTACAACAATATCAAATTGCTGTAAGTTTCTAATCAATTACTCTTAATTTCTGTACTCTCATTGCAGACAGTCCTTCCAGGAACAACACTTTGCGTAGCACTATGTTAGATCTTGTCAGTTACCAATAACTGCAACCCTCCTCTCATCTCAGTTTCATTTCTAGTGCCCTTGGCTTACCACCTTCTATCTTTCCAGCTCACTCTATGGATATAGTACCGACTGCACTGGGTTGTGCATTCCATTGGTCCTACCACATTTCACTGCCTTGTGCCTTCTTGATGTGACATTAAAATCATTTCCTCGCACACATTCTTGCTTCTTTCTTGCTTTGTTCTCCTTGCTTGGCAAAACTACAGTTCTGGTTAAATCCAATTTCTACCTCCTTTGCCCTGGGACTTACTATGCAGTTGAACTTGAAAGGAGAAAAACGTAACCATGGGTACCAGTCTCACTTTAATTTTAAGTTCATGGCTATAACCCTTTAAGTGGGTCCTTATTATTGTCTGGAAATCATATACTGTACTTCTAGTTTGTTCCCCTTCACACTACTGTTTCACACCTGATCAGCCACACCACCGTCTCATTCATCCTCATTCTTAACTGGTAATGACCTTGCTTGCTACCTCCTCGAGAAGAAACTTGCAGTCAGAAGAAAACTTCCACAGATTCCCATTATGCTTGTCATTGGGCGATGCAAGAGTAGGATGACACCTTTTGTCTCAATAATAATTTTTGCCTTAAGGTACGTTTTGGCCATTAATCATTGTGTTAAATCAGCTTGGGGGGGATTTATATAATTTTATTTTCCTTTGAAGCTTTATCTGTCCTTATGTATGGGGGATTGGCATTAAACAACAGTTACTTAGCTACAATTACACAAAGTGTTGTGAAGGAAAGTAGATGTGTAAAATGTTTATAACCGGGATCTTACTCGTCTTCACAGTTCCAGAGGCTACCCCAGGGAAGTCATATTCATTCTGGTATCAGCAAGAGCACCAGCAAGAGGCAGGCACAAAATGAGTGTGAAAGGTCAAAGATCTGAAAAAAACGGTTTATGTGACATTCTTTGTAGCTGGAGAGAGCTAGGGTGTGAGTGGCCCTTGATGAAATGAGCCGAGGACAGATTTCGGGCAGGGGAGAGCGAGCACAGCCCCTCCTGCTCCTTAAGTTTGTGTCAATGATCCTTCCGGAGTTTGGAAATGGAATGTTGTGAATTGTTCTTTTTGACTCTGTTTAATTCTCCGTCACAAATGTTACAACCCTTTTCCATTTTTCACAAACCCAAACCGTCCTTCCTTTTCACCTTGTATTAAGCTTTGCTGACCAAGAAGGAGGTCTGATATGAAATAAACTCCCTTCTGATTTTCACAGTAGCTTCATTCAGCCTTATACTTTTTATTTCCCTGCCTCCTCAGAGGGGCCAGTATACTACTTCCTTTCCATGGTTTAACTCTTCTACCTGTCCTCATCTTCTGTCTTAATTAGAGTGCAGGACTAATAGAACAAATGTTGCACTTTCATTGTCCAGAATTAACAGCTGGTTTTAAAACTTATTACATATAAACCCTTTTAAAGGGGAGAGAAAAACATCAGATAAAATTCAAGTTGCCTTTAACTTTCCTCTTGGTCACCGCCCTCCCCCCCCATAGGACATTTAAAAAATATTTTCTATATATGTGGAATCTGAAAAAAAATCTTTCTTATATAAACGTGTCATTTGCCTTGTAAAAATATTGTTCTACCTGCTGTATGAAGAATTGGTGGGTTGGTAGGAGCAAGACTAAATACGGAGAGACAGGAGATAATTGTCAATCATTCCATTGAAAAATAAATGGTGGAGATTGTGTTTAGAGTGGTTGACAATAGAGATGAAGAATAGTGGGCAGGCTAGACATGTGAGCAGGGAGGATTGGTAGGAATTAGTGAATGATGGCTGCAGTGAATACAGGATAAGGCATTATCAGAGATAACCCTCAAGGTTTTGACATGAGCAGCAGAGGTCACAGTGACGCTATTTCTGAGCCTGGGGAAAGCAGGAGAAGGAGCAGAGGGGGCAGTTCAGAGATGACTGTGGACATGAAGAGCTCGCGGTGCCCTTGTGAAATCTAAATGGAGGTGACTCGTCCAGAGAAAGTCTGAGATGAGTAACAAACTTACTCATACAGGGATGGTATTGGACTCGGTGTAGAAAAGGTCACTTCGGTGGGTGAGTGAAGGACCCAGCCCTAGGACTAACTGCTGAGATTTGGTAGAGGAAGTTAAACCTGCAAAGTAGCCTGAGAAGGGGCAGCAAGAATAGGAAATCTGGGAGCCAAAGAAACAGTAGTTTAAGGCGGAGAGGGAGTGGTTGGGCCTAGAATGCTGCTTAGACATTAAGTGAGATGAGAGCCAGCTTGTGTCTGTTGGATTTAGAGACATGGGGGTCTTTACTGACCCCGGTAAGGACTGTTCTACTGGTTTAATAGAAGCAGATACTGTGTTTCCCTGAAAATAAGACCGGGTCTCATATTAATTTTTGCTCCAAAAGACGCACTGGGGCTTATGTTCAGGGGATGTCATCCTGAAAAATCATGCTACGGCTTATTTTCCGGTTAGGTCTTATTTTCAGGGAAACACGGTATCCGATGGGACTGGGTTGGAGAGGGAATGTGAGCGGTAAGGAAATAGAGGCAGGCTGTTTAGACAACTCTCTTAATAAGGTTGGCTTCGAAAGAGCGAGTGTGGTACCTGGAGGGGGATATGGGAGGGGGAGGGAGGAGAGGGAGGGAGGAGGCAGAAGGAGAATTTAAAAAAATGAATAAATGGGCGAATGAATGAATGGACGGTCCAGTTGAGTGTGAGATGTTGAGGAGTGCCAAGGAATCGTCAGTAACGTGGGGTTCCAGGGAGCTGAGACGGGATGAGCTGTCGTAGCCACACACAGGAGGATTGCCTGTGGGTTAGAGAGAGGGAAGAAGAGCATGGAGGAAATGCTGTTCTAATAGGATAAATGCTATATTTTGTATGTTTAGTATTTCACTGTACATTCGCTGTGAACAGTAAACCAGAGGGTTGAGAGCCTTTTATCCCATTTATAAGATCGAACTCCCATTTGATAATTTTGTCATTTTCTATTGCTGTCTACTTTGGACTACCTCTACCAGAAAAGTCCACGTCCCCCCTCCCCAAACCAATATATGCAGTAAATAATCTGGTTGTTTGGGAAGATTAATCTGTACATATGACATCTTTTCCCCCTGTGTTGTGGGGACTTCATTTTTATTCCACTTCAGGGTTTTGTCAGAGCTTCTATTTCCACTTCCTGTGGCTTATTTTCCCTTGTGTTTTATGAATTAGAACAAAATTCCACCATAGGGGAAATTCTAGTAATATTCACTTGACCATATTTGACCTAAATAGTGGTTGGTGTCATGAGCAGAAGAAGCACAACTCCTTTTTCTTCATAAGACTTTTCAGTAGACCTCTACGTGAGAGTGGATTTTTAAATATATAATACTTGTATGCAATACAAAATTCAAGAGGTACAAAACCAGGTACAGTAAAAAGTCTTTGATTCCTATTCCCTCATTCACTCTATTTCATTGCCAAGGTAGCTGGTGTTAACGTTTTCTTAAGTATCTTCCTGGAGAGTCTGTGCATCTACAGGCAAACTCATTTATAAATATAATTTTGTTCTTTTTTGACACAAATGGTATAAAGTACCTTTTTTGTTCATGTAACATATATTGAAAATTGCTCCATATTAGTATATAAAGAACTTTTCATTCTTTATGGCCGTTCTTGTGTGGATATACACATGATAAGCTATTTATTTGTGTCCCATTTATGGTTGATGCCAGTATTTGTGATTGATTTGGGCATATATAAGTGGGTTTGACTGCAATACTGGTTGCTTTTGAGGCAGCAGAAGTCATAAATCTCGATAAACACTTAAGTTTAAGGAACTTGAAATGAAAGATAATCGTTTGATTTATGTGTCATATTGAAAGACATTGATATTGTCATGTTTTCTTAGAAGGAAAAACAAGTCAAGATTCATTTGTGCTACCCACACTGTTTACAGAAGAAGCAAGAGTTTTATGGTTATTTTAATAAATTTACTTTTCAACCCAGTGTTATATTATGTGGTTTGAAAGGTCCAGTTCTTCTGCTTTCAGAAGTTAATTTGAGACTGTGGTGCTTGTGCTTTATGGCTGGCATTCATTTCACTTGAGTCTATTTCTCAGGTATTTCAGCTTTAAGAAAAAGCTTTATTCCAGAATATAAACTTTATTCGCTGCAGAAGAATCAACTCTCATTCTTATTCAGTTAGAAAATCTTGGTTTATTCCTCATGCCTGGGGTATGTCCTATCTGCAAATATTTTATTTCCTGTTTGTTTTGCCAGCCTGCTTCGTTTATGACACCAGCAGTTTGATGGTTTCACTTTTACTCCCTCTGTTGGCTTTCAGAGGTGTTACATTCCTTTTGTAATGGTGTTAGGAATAACATTTATGCTTATTTTCGTTTAACTCAAAAATTAGTAATGATGCAAATATGCTTATGAAATAGGCTATATACATGGGATTGTTTACAATTAATAACTGTTTCTAGTGGTTATGAATGTTCTGGTTTTCATGAATGTGATAAGGAAACTTCATCCAAATGTCTGTTTTATCAGCAGCTGAGAACAGGGTCATGAAAAACAAAAAACAGGTATGTAGAAAATTCATATTTATGCTAAGCAAAAAAGTAGGCTTGGCATGATAGATCAATCAAAGGATTTTTGAAAATTTTTTATCGGGGAATATTGGGGAACAGTGTGTTTCTCCAGGGCCCATCAGCTCCAAGTCATTGTCCTTCAATCTAGTTGTGGAGGGTGCAGCTCAGCTCCAAGTCCAGTCGTCGTTTTCAATCTTTAGTCGCAGGGGACGCAGCCCACCATCCCAGGCGGGAATCGAACTGGCAACCTTGTTGTTGAGAGCTCGCACTGTAACCAACGGAGCCA
The DNA here is from genome assembly GCF_036562045.2 of Rhinolophus sinicus. Taxonomy (NCBI): domain Eukaryota; kingdom Metazoa; phylum Chordata; class Mammalia; order Chiroptera; family Rhinolophidae; genus Rhinolophus; species Rhinolophus sinicus. Next base: position 22,118,934 of record NC_133758.1, on the reverse strand, counting down.
TCCGGCCGCCCCCAGAAGCTCAGTGGCATCTTGTTGTCTTCAATCTAGTTGTGGAGGGCGCAGCTCATTGGCCCATGTGGGAATCGAACCGGCAACCCTGTTGTCCAGAGCTCGCGCTCTAACCAGCTGAGCCATCCGGCCACCCCAATCAAAGGATTTTTCAGATATTTTCTAGCTGCTGCCTACCTCATAGTGAACTATCAAGTAGCTCGGAGTGAAGTGATGATGTCTTATTGTACCTGACCGGCATACTGCTTAGCGTAATGTTTATGTCGGTGTGTGACCTGTGGGCCATCATGAGAATTGCCTTCTTTAACTTCCTATGTACAGAGTGAGGTAATAATTGCCCTGCACATTCTTAATATCCTCTTAAAAACTACCAGTTAACGAAGCTTGTACTGTATAAGTCACAACTCTTGTGGTTAAAGATTATGTCCTGTTTCTCCATGATTTAGTGGGATTACAGTACACACAGTGGGGTAGGGCTGTTAAGTCCTAAAGTTAACATCAAGGTGGAAAATGTGTGTAGGGTGTTTTCTCTTAAACCCCTTAAGTCATTCGTTGAATAGAGTGTCCTAGGTTTTCTAAGTTCACAAAATAGTTGCTCTGTATTTAGTAGCTGCTGTTTATGAAATAAAACATACGGTTAAACACTAGATTCACACTCAGCATGATGAGAGGTACGTGGGAACTAGGAAGGCCTGAGGGAATAACAAATTCAGGCCTTTTGTTGTAATGCCCTCTAGAGCAGCTTTTACTGAGAGGAAGAGCAGGCAGGTTTGATGCATGTAATTGCTTTGGTTGCTCATTTGCCAAATACACCTCCTGTAGTTGAAGTTTTGTGTTGTTTTTTTTAAACGTAAAGGTACAGTTGATGCTACTCCACTGTAACTCTCCCCCACGCCCCCTTTCTTAAATGATTTGAGTGTAAAATTAATCATTCCAGTTAACTTGTTTTCTAGAGCACTTTTAAAGCCTTCTTTGTCATTTATATTAAAGTCAAAACGTACATATTACCTATGTCAGAATTTTGAGGATCCATTTCTTAAACACATTAAATTAAGTTTTAAAGTTGAAAACCCTTATTTGGTTGCTTGCTGGCCTTGCAGGTTCAGGAATAGAGGATTAATATTGTGCCATTTTTGGTAGCTGTGTATGCTAGTATTTTGATAGTACTAAGTCTTTTGAATTTGACTGTCAATGAATATATGAAGATACATATATTTTAAAGGCCTGTATGTTAATAACTTTTGCCACCCACTTAGAAAGGTAGGCATATTGTGTTTATGAAAGAATTTGCCATTTCTGTTAATTGATTTTGTGTGTTTTTGTACAGGTTGCTTTCCTGTGGCATCTTTGACATAGTTTCCTAGACTGCTCCATGATTTAACTCGAAAGTCTGAAATGAAGATGGAGGAGGCAGTTGGAAAAGTCGAAGAACTCATTGAGTCGGAAGTTCCACCGAAAACATCCGAACAAGAGACAGCTAAGGAGGAAGACGGATCTGTAGAACTGGAATCTCAAGTTCAGAAAGATGGTGTAGTAGATTCTGCAGTTCTTTCTTCAATGCCCTGCTTATTGATGGAACTGAGAAGGGACTCTTCTGAGTCTCAGTTAGCATCCACAGAGAGTGACAAGCCGACAACTGGCCGAGTTTATGAGAGTGACTCCTCTAATCACTGCATGCTTTCCCCTTCCTCTAGTGGTCACCTGGCTGATTCCGATACGTTGTCTTCTGCAGAAGAGAACGAACCCTCCCAGGCAGAAACTGCGGTAGAAGGAGACCCTTCTGGAGTGTCTGGTGCCACAGTTGGGCGCAAGTCTCGGAGGTCCCGCTCTGAAAGTGAAACATCCACTATGGCTGCCAAGAAAAACCGGCAATCCAGTGATAAACAGAACGGCCGAGTTGCCAAGGTGAAAGGTCACCGGAGCCAAAAGCAGAAGGAGAGAATCAGGCTCCTGAGGCAGAAACGGGAGGCTGCTGCGCGTAAGAAATACAACCTGTTGCAGGACAGTAGTACCAGTGACAGTGACCTGACTTGTGACTCAAGCACGAGCTCGTCAGATGATGATGAAGAGGTTTCAGGGAGCAGCAAGACAATCACTGCAGAGATACCAGGTAGAGGGTGTTTTTTAAACTGACTCTTGAGCACCTGACAGCATTTCTCAGCCGTCAGGCTCAGTTAGATGAGTGACACTTGAAAAAATCCAGGACACCTGCAGCTCTGTAAATTTGAAGACTGCAGTGTATTAACAAGACGTGGCCAATTTAAAAAACCTGTGCTGAGGTTTCCAGTGCACTTTAGCACATCAGCAAAAAGAATATTTAAATGGTTAATGATAGGGACAAGATTATTTTTAAGTAATGGAATTTTCCACACACCTCTTTCTCTGTGACATGTGACCTGACTCCCATCATTGCCTTCTTAGCGCTGCTTAGATTCAGTACTCACTGGCCAGCATTATTACTAAGTACACTATCCTCAGGAATCGGCACCTTGCTTTATTATATAGCCGCTGCACTCGAGCTTCTGGTGTCTGAAATAACATGTTCTATCTTTTGTTAAAGTTTTCTAATAACTGTTCATCCTGAAACAATAGTTTTATGTGTTTTTCCTCGATTCAGTGCATGATAAGCTAGTTATCCTTGGTGCACATTTTTCTACTTAAGTTGTCACTCTCATTGAAAATAATGTTTTTGCAAAATTTCCCCCTTACTCCCAAAGCTTTAGAAAGTTTGATAGAAATCTGCTTGTTCCAGCATTATTAGTATAGGGTTTAATTTATTAAATGTTTGACACTATCTCTTTCTCCGTGTTATCACATCTGGTATTGTGCATGATAAAGGAAGTCTTTGGATTTCATAGTGGAAGAAAGATGAGATCTGAACAGTTCCTAATTGGTGAATTCTCATTATTGAAGAGACTGTTAGGATTAGGAACATTCTGTAAACTAGATTGCACTTAATAGGTCATGACAACATTGTTTATTGCTATATTAAAGAGGGAAGTTTTGGTTTTCAGAGTTTTATGGGTGACTATGTTTTTTCCTCCTAGTTTTCTGAAAGGTTTTTGATTTTACATATGCAGACAGCATATTGCTGACATACAAAGAATATTTCAAGAAAAAGAATATTGGTTAATTAAACCTCTAGCTAATCAAAACTGATATAAACTCAAAACAAGAATGATGGGTTTTAAAGCACTTTATAAGTCTTCAATTTCTAATAATAAAAATCTCATCATATAGTATATTAAATATAAGTTTTTAACAGTCAGAAGAAAGGCTTACTGTTTTAATATCTACTGAATTCTTATGGTAGTTCCTTAAAATTAATGGGGAGGGGGTTTAATTGAAGCTCATCAGTTAAGTGCATGAGAGAAGCAGACTTTGGGGTTGTTCTAAGGCAGGTTCTACATATATTTCAGTTTTACGTTTAATATTTTTAAGAAAACTTATTAATACCTGTAAAATTGTTTGTTTATTCTTATGTTCTGTTCTAATCTTAATCATGATGGATCTCTTGATACAGTGCTTAATTGCACTCACTAAACAGATCTTTATGTAACCACCCCAATACTTTGCCTTTTTATGGGAAGGAAGAAGGTAGGTGAACAAAATTCCCTTTGAAGATAGACCCCATTGTAGAGGTGGCATGAGAAATGTGTTCATGGGCGCTCTTCGTTTGGCTTACATAGTTAGATGTGCTTTGTTTATATTTTCCAAACCTCTTTGCTAATTGACTACCTTGACCAGTGTTTAAAACTTTTAAACCACCAGGAGTCTGTTTCTTGTCTATTCAGAAATGAATACTTACCAAAACACCAAAGTAAATTAGTATCTATAAATTTCAGTTTCTAAAATTTATTTTGTTCATATGATGTAGTAAGTTGTGGCTTTTGAAAATATGTCGAGTTTTCTAAGGTCATCACGGAGAATAAAGTGGTAGGTAAAAGTGCAGGGTCGCTGTATGTGACTGCCTTGGTTGTGCCCTGTATAGTTTTAGGAGGTGCTGTTCACATGAGACAGGTATGAATGGTCTTTCCTGCAGTTATGCAAAGCAGCAAAGATGGAACAGCCTACATTTAAATATCAGGAAGTTCATTTCAACTGTCCATATTGTTACCCTGGAAAAATTGTGACCTTGTGCATTTTAATACAACAGTTATTTGTACCTCAGTTTTCTGAGTCACAGTATCACTATGGAGAAGGGGGATACACTCAACCTTCTATAGCAAGGGCAGTTGTGGAAAGGTGTGGAAATCGTACAGATAGGATAAATTATGAACTGACTTGAGTGCAGCACCATGGACACTCAGGCGAACCTTAGACTGGACGTGCCTAACAGTCTCTGGGATGTTGAAATCTGAGTCCAGCTGTTGACACAGAATGAAACCAACAGGATTCTGCTATACTGAGATTCTTGCTCTATTCTTTCATCAAGGTCATCTAATTTAATAATTCAGAAAATGCTTTGTTTATAAGCTTTTGTTTGGCAACAGCTTCAACATAGAAGGAATCATGCTAAGTGTTCTCTTATGCCAAATAATTTAACAATTAATGCTTTTTCTTTTAAGAGGGAAAATAATGATGCAGACTTACATAGTGCATGATAATGCTTAAGAATTGAGTTTGATATCTAGGCAACAGATTTTTATGAAGCCTTTTTTTTTAGTTAACAGTTAACTGGAAAGCAGCTTAGTATGCATACTAGATCGTTCTGTCCTTGAAGTTTTTGAAAATGTATTACTGTTTTAAGAATCTGTTTGGAGGCATACCAAGATAATTCTAGCAGTTCGTTCATTCTGGGGACTTGGAGATGAGCAAAAATGGAATGTTATAGTGACTATTAATGTGAAAAATACTGTGTGATGGTCTTGAGTATTCAAGGCTCTTATCAGATGTCTCATTTATCTCATAGATGATCTTGCTGTACCGTTAATCACTCTTTGCAGTTTTATGACGGGAGCATTATTTCTCCTGGAGGGGGCGTGTCTCTGTAAAAATCACTTTGAGACTAGCTCTGTAAAGTCGGCTCTTTCAGGGCATTTTGATTTTAGTGAATATGAATAATGGACATCACATTTCATTCAGTTCAAGAAATTCTCTGAACAGACTAACTTACGTGCATCAGTTTACATGGGCAGCGGGGAAGTTTTTTCAGTAAGTGTTGTTTTTCATAAAGATTTAGCCTGGAGTAAACTTTAGGGTAACTGAATCTTGTTTTGGCTAAAATGACCTGCTTTTATGTGGTTTAATAGTCACCATATAAATAAATGCCTATTTAGACAGGTTCCAAAAGTAGTAACCACCTTGGTAGGTAAGGGTCAGTTGTCTTGGCTGATTTGTATTTAGAAAATCTAATTGGTCTATTTTCGAGAATGTCAGGGAGCCTGTTGAGGACAGTGGTGTGAGATCACTGAATTCCCAAACTGTGTGGCCGGAACCGCTTAGCCCCATTCACGCTGGATGTCACCACCCGCTATTCGTCATAACACGTTTATGCACTGAAGTGCATTGTGACATTGCCTCACAATTTTTCTGTGGTAGAGACTTATGCTTGAGATCAATTTACTCTTGCTTGAAAATTTAAAAAACAGAAGTTTTTAAGTAATAAATCCTTTGTAGAAATTTTTGAAAATAGAAAAATGTGAAGTAGATTAAAATCACCCATAATCCTGTTTTATGTTAACATTTGAATATGCTGCCTTCCATAATATATAACAAAATTTATCATACGATGTATATGTACTTCTGTTTTTCTTTTCCTCTTAACATTGCATTTTGAGAATTCAACCAAAACAATATTCTCCGTAAAATTTATTATTTAAAAAAAAATAATTTAGCTAACTGTAAGATAACTTCCCTAACATTGGTCCTTTGGGGCTGTTTTTACTTTTTGCTATTATGGGAAAGGGTGTGAACACTTTCAGCCCTTGACACATACTGCCACATTGCTTTTAAAGAATATATTAAGTTTATTCCACTTAAGAGCTTGAGGGTTTGGTGCACTTTATTCTTGCTGAGTATTTATTTAAAAAAAAAAAATCTGCTGATTCGATGGAAGAATTGTATCTTAGCATTAATTTGCATTTCTTTGCTCACTAGTGAAGTTGAAAAATCATGTTTGTCCATTTGTATTCTTTTGGTAAACAATCTTATGTTCTTTGCACGTTTTCCTCCTGCCACGTTTGTTTTATGATTTGTGAAGGTTCTTAGCCTATTTATTGGGGATTGAATTGCTTGGAAAAAAATTAATATTAACTTAAGCAGTGGGGGACTCATGGTAGAAGACCCCAAACCTACACTGGTAATACCATGACCTTTTTCCTAGACTGAATATGAAGTGGCTAAAAGCCCACATTCCCATTTTAAGCCTTTTATAATCTGGTTGTATTTTAGTAGCTATTTAGAAGACCCAGTAAATACATTGGTAACAAAACACTGAGACAGAGTAATCAGGTGAAAACTGCTTATTTTCAGCTTAGTAAATGCAAACAAGGCAGGTAAAATCCATGCAGTTTTCAATCTGGCTGTATAATAGAATCATTTGGGGAGCAGTTAAGATTTATGATGCCCAGGCACCACTCCAGACCAATTAAATCAGAATCTCTGGGTCTGACCCAGGCACCAGCATTCCCCCACCCCCGAGCTTTTTGGTGATCTAATTGACATACAACATTGTGTAAGTATAAGGTGTAAAACGTGATTACTTGGTGGATATTTGTATTGTGAAATGATTACCACAATAATGTTAGTTAACACATTCATCATTCCACATAGTTACAATTTGTGTGTATTAAGAACTTTTAAGATCTGCTGTCTTAGCAACTTTCATATATATCCAGTATTGTTAACTACAGTCATATATATCCAGTATTGTTAACTACAGTCACCATGCTGTACATTACATCCCCAGAACTTACTCATCTTATAACTGGAAGCTTGTGCCCTTTGATCACCTTCCCCCATCCTTTCCCCCACCCCACCCGCGCCCACCACCAATTTGCTGTTTCTGTGAGTTCAGTTTGATTAGATTCCACATGTAAGTGAAATCATACAGTCTTTGTCTTTTTCTGTCTGACTTATTTCACTGAGCATAAAGGCATCAGCATTTGTAAAGCTCCCCCAATGGTGAGTGAGCAGCCAGAGCTGAGAATTGGCATTTTAAGTCTCCCATAGCTAAACATCGTCATGAAACTGCAGTCTGGTTCAGTTAAGCTGTGTTAGTGCTAGTGGATATCAAGGTCTGAACAGTGGAGTCGAGTTTTTAAAAATCTTATCAATTATAAAAACCACAGTGTAGCTTTATATTAATTAACAAGCATGAGCACTTTTTTCTTTTATTCCATTTAAGTGATTCTTTTAAAAGCACGCGTTGTTTAAATGTGGTTTTCTCTCTGCTACAATGTCTGGATAGTGTTACCTTAAGTTTAGAAGCTTTGATATCTTCCCGATGGCTGTCCTTCTGCAGTCTTGAATGTTGAAGCAACAAGGTATTATTTTCGGCCTGCTTTTCCTAACTTATTTCCTGAAGTTGAGTGCCTATATTAACTTTGTATATGCAAAAGCATAAGCTTTGCTTTCGATACAATTCTTTTTCTCAAAGTAGAATACATCTTAGTATTAATAAAAGAACATATGTGTGTTTAAGGTGAGAATATGGTTCCTGTTTTCTTTTTAATAGACTTTATTTCTTAGAGCAGTTTTCGGTTCACAGCAAAATTGAGCAGAAGGTAGAAAGATTTTCCATATACCTCCTGCCTTCACACATGCGCAGCCTCCCTCACTGTCAGCATCATGCACCAGAGTGGGACATTTGTTACAATCGATGAACCTGCATTGACACATCATTGTCACCCAGAGTCCATAGTTTACATTAGGGTTCACTCTTGGTGTTGAACATCCTATGGGTTTTGACAAATGTCTAATTGGTCCCTGTTTTTAAGATCTCAAAATATCTTGCTTATCAGTGTTTATTGCTGGTAGTCGTCTTTATGAGGCTGAAACTTACCTCACTGTCCCCAGCATAAGTATTTTTATACCATTTTCTGAATTGAGCTTTTAAATACACATTTTTAACTGTTTGTTGAAAAATAAGCAATGCCAGAATCTGAAACAAATCAAAGTAGCCATCTGATTTCCTGTGCTATACCCAGCAGTTCAAACAGGGGAAACTGTGTAAAGAAAGTTTAATATTCTTTAAATTCCATTTAATCTTTCCATAAGCTAAATATACCACACTCTGGGGAAAGGTACTTCCTTCTTGAGGAAGTTTACATATAAACAATTTTTTTTTAAACATGAAGAAAGGCTGGAGTAATCGGGAAAAGTAGTAAGATGAAGTTAGAGGGAAGGTTGGTAACAAACTTCATGACGTTTTTATTTACTAGATAAAATGGTGCTAAAAATTTGTCCCATGCTTTTAGTTATTGAAATGAGGTGGCATAACTGGTTAAACAGTTCTCATTGTCTAGGAGAAACACTTAATACTGGGATCTGGTAAATTTTTCTTTTACATCTTCATAAAAAACCACTATTAAGATAAAGTGAACCATATTTTCAGAAATATCTGGGGTTAATTACAATTGAGCGTTTCATAGGGCTGTTTTTAATAAGACTTCTTAATATATAGGTAGATGGTATAAGGCCAAGATTGATTCCCTCAATCATTCGTTTATTTAGCAAATAGTTGAGCACCTACTATGCAGCATTGGGAATGCAACAGTGAGTGAAAAATCCCTGCCCTCATGGAACTTACTCTTTTTTGAGGAGACTATAAATGAATTACCATATGCTATCGTGTTTCCCCTAAAATAAGACCTTGCTGGACCATCAGCTCTAATGCGTCTTTTGGAGCAAAACTTAACATAAGACCTGGTCTTATTTTAATATAAGACCCGGTCTTTTTTAAATATAATACCCGGTCTTATATTAATTTTTGCTCCAAAAGATGCATTAGAGCTGATGGTCTGGCTAGGTCTTATTTTCGGGGAAACAGTGTCAGCTAGGAATATGCACTATGAATGATAATAAAGCAGGATATAAGAGATGAAGACCAGGGGTGAGATAGAAAAGCCATTTTAGATAGTGTAGTCAAGTGGTCTGAGGAGGCAACATTTTTATTAGCTCCCTGAAAAAATGAAGAGTTCAGTATAATTAGTTTTTTTAGAGACCCAAACTGTATGGGACCCAAACCAAAGATAATCTGGCCTCGTTCAAGGATAAAACAGGATATGTAGGGGAGCATATTCTAAACTGAAATCCCATGAAACCACTGTTCTACTGGATAGTAATAGCTGTACATTATGTGCACATTTAGAAAGTGTTGGATCATGTGGAAACAGGTTTCTTTATTGCAGGACAACTCAGCCATTGATTTGCTCTCCAGAGGGGTGGGTAGCATATCCCAAACTTGTGTATATCCTTTATGTGGTTTCCATAAGGAATTTTTTAAAACTTGAAATGAGTGTTTGGTAAGACTCAGCTGAGAATTATTGTATACTGATTTATTATGGGCCAGCTGCCAAAATGACACTTAGAATTTTAAAGTCAAAGCAATAAAAATATTGGAGGATATAGTGGTTCTTAACCAAGGCTGTACATTCCAATCACCTGGGGAGCTTAAAACAAAACAAAACAAGCTTATAATGCCTTGGAGCCCACCTAGGTTTTGGTATTTGTTACACCACTCCTGGTTTTTATGTGTTAGCTAAGGTTGAAAACCACTGTCATAGATTAATAGTTACTTGTATTGTAACAGAATATGTGTTGCCAGGCAGATATATTGAAGCTATGAAAAATGGTGGTTATGTTAGTTGTTTTATTTTTCTTGGAATTACCTTAGTTTGGTTAGTTAATTTAAGTGCTGCTTCTCACTGCTCTATTTATATGGCTGTTCTTAGTAATGCTTATGCTATTTTCCTGAATAAGCATGTCTTAATAAAAATACAATTTTCTGAATTAATGATGTTTTATCAAATGGCCTGCCTCAATGTCTTTAAAGCTGACTTCAGTCGTGCTGGGGGATCTGAAGGAGCGCCCAGGGAAATTCCAGGATTACTGGACAGGGGTGCTGTGTGTGATAGGAACCACATAGGCAGTGTCCTAGAAGAGGCCATGAGCTGTTTTTCCCAGATGCAGAGGCAGACAGAGGAGACGCTCTGCGTGTGGATGGAAAAGTTAACTCACCTTGACACTGGCGAAGAGAACAATCCGCTGCTGGAACCCAGGGGACTTAAAATGCAGCTAGTTGGCCAAAGCCTTTCCCTTATCACCCAATCAGGTGCTTACATGCAGATGCCTGATTTCCAAGAACTGCCACAGCAGCCCTTTGATTCTTATGTGACTTGCTGGAGTGTTGACAGTACATTAGAATTCCCAAAGACTTGTAACAGTTTTTCAGTTAACTTGGCTGAGAATGGGAATATTTCAGAACAACCTTTGAATCTATCACAAAATTGTGTTAACTATCTGCTTTTTGGATTGTGTAAGAAAGAATTTGTTTTTGCCCATTGTAAGTTTCTTTTGATTTTTAAAAATTATAATAGTAAACAGTTTCTTTTTTAAAAATTAGATATTCAGAACAAAGCGGAATTTGACAAATCTTAGCTTGAGTTTTGTTACATATGGTTGGAATGTAGAACCATATTTATATGATAACTAGAAATGATCCTTATTTTATGTTTTTTTCATGCCAAAAATATAAATAAGGTATAAAATAGGGAATCTTAGTGAATCCAAATAGGTAAGTAGTTAATTCTTTGAGACTCTTTTAGCATTTATTTCCTACAAACACTGTTGACTTGTTTCTGATTCCGGTAGGGGGAATCACGTAATTAATCCCACTCTGAAGATCATGAATGAATGTACTGCATGAACATTTTTATATCATTCTTCCATATGTCATTTAATGAACTAGTTTGTTGCTAGTCTTCCATGAATTATAATATTAAGTAACATTTATATGAAGGAAGAATGAATTAATTTTTGAGCAAATATATACTCTGTACGTACTATGCAAGATACTGTAGGGAAAGCAGATTAGACTGGAGTTTGATATCATGCATGAGAACAATAGTCTTTCATTGTTACATAGATGATCTTGAGCTCTATCTTAAAGTTCAGTGCCTGAGGTAATAGCCTGACAGATATCATCCAGTGAAATTGTCCAGTACCTGATGTAAAGGTACCTGTTGAGGAAACAGATGAAATGATCACTCTATTAAGGGTATGTATTGAATGGGTTTTTAAGTGACTAGTGACTACATGTATTAGCTAATGTACTACCAATTTAATTTTGTTTTCAATCCCTGGACTGAAAATAAATGGTCTTTGGCATGTTAAAGGGCCCATGGAGTATGTCAAAGGGAAGAAAATGTCATAGGATTGAAAGTCTTGCAACATGATATCTGTATGTGTGGCCCAGTATTGGGAGATACTGGTATTTTATCTTTTCTGCATTGGTAGGAATATTGTGAGAAACAGCTAAATTAGGATGAAAGTTTTCAATAGGAATATGTAACTTTGCTAACACTACCTTTTTAAAAAAAATTGTGCTTTGTACAAATAAAAATTTATTAGTCTTTCCCTTCAAATTTATAAGAATTTCTAAACATGAAAAAAGTTAAATATTTTAATATCTGATGAAGTTGCAACTTAGGGAAAATATCTAATTCTGTGTTTTGTAAGATGAAGGATAGGTGGTGTGTTTGGAGTTTCATATATAAACAGTCAAGAACTTTATTTTAATAATTTACCAATAATTTTAGTCAGAAAAACTATCACCACTTTTTTTACTCAGTTCTGTATCCACATACTTGCAACTTGTAAACTAACTGCAATAGACTGAGCCCATTTTTTTTTTTTCTTTTCTAGTTTTGAACTGAAAAAATAACTATGTTATTTGGTGTTTTCTTTTTTAGAACTTGATGTATGAGCATTGGAAGTTAACTTGGGGGGGAAGGCTTGTTAATGTGCTCAGTTCTCATTTAAGAATATATGTATGAATTGATGAAAAAGACCAGAAGTGTCGTCTTTATTGTATAATGACTGTCAGATTTCCTGAACATAATTTGACAAATAGGGCTTGTCACCAGTAAGGTTTGAGCACCAATGCAACTTATGATAAATTTCTTCACATATGCTAAACTCTTACATAATGTTAGTATGACTTTTCACCATAAAATATAGGAATTTATTGTAATTGATGGATTTTTCTCAGAAATAATAGTGCAACACTTGTAAACTACTTCAGCTAATTTTTTTTAAAAATTAAGTTTTGTATCAATGGAAAGAGCATATTGGTTTTGGATGACTGACCAAATTTGAACTAATTCTATAATCCTTACTTGAAGTTGAGATGTTTTCAGGGAAGTTTGTTCTGTCTTCAACTTTTTACTGGGTGCACAGATTTTACTAGACATGGAATTTAGACATAAGAAAATATTAATTTCAGCATGGTAACATGATATTTTTCTATGCATGTATTGAAGCAGTTTTGCTTCAAGCACTTTTTTGTTTCTTGATTTAATATTTGATATATATATAAGCATGTTCTGAAATGCTTTTTATTTTTAAAATAGAAAATAAGAATTCATCTTTTAAGAATAACATAGACAAATAATTCCTAGTATTGACTGGATATATTCTGATTGTTGTTATTAGATAACAGAGTAAGAAGTCTGGAGTTTTTTCTGTTTTGTTTCTATGAAAAATTTAATTGGAATGGAATTATCAAAGGCTTTATTTTATTTTATTGAGGTATTATTGACTTACAGCATTATATTATTTTCAGGTATATAACATAATGATTCAGTATTTGTATGTATTGTGAGCAGTATTTGTATTGTGAGTTGACTACAATAAGTCTAGTTTACATCTGTCACAACACCTAGTTGCAGAATTTTTTGTGTGTGATAAGAACTTTTCAGATTTACTCTCTTAGCAACATTCAAGTATACAGTATGGTATTATTAACTATAATCACCATGCATCCTTACATCCCCATGGCTTAATTTATTTTATAACTGTAAGTTTGTATCTTTTGACTCTCTTCACCCATAAACACTCAACTCCTCACGCCCTGCCGTCTACCTCTGGCAACCGCCAATCTCTGAATTTGGTTTTTGTTTTTTTAGATTTCATAATGGCACTTGTCTTTGTTTTAGCATAATACCCTCAAGATTCATCCATGTTGTTGCAAGAATTCATTTTTTATGGCTGCCATAAAAAAGAATGGAGATATATATATATAGATATATAGATATATCTATATCTATATCTATCTATCTATCTATCTATCTATCTATATATATATATATATATATAAAACTACATTTTCTTTATCCATTAATCCGTTTGGACACTTATTTCCATGCTTTGGCTGTTGTGAATAATGCTGCAGTGAACATGGGGATGTCCTTTCAATTTAATGTTTTCATTTTCTTTGGATAAATACCCAGAAGTTGAATTGCTGGATCACATAGCAGCTCTATTTTTAATTTTTTGAGGAACCGCCATACTGTTTTCTGTAGTGGCTGCAGCGATTTACACAAGGGTTCAAACATAAGTTTTAATAATTGATATTCAGGGTAATAACATTTTGAATATTTAGAAGGTATTAGACACTAATAATTTGGGGAAGCCTTTCTACATAATTTCGGATAAAGATTAGAGGGGTTTTGGTAAAAAGAAAGGGAACACCAGAATATATTGAATTAATTCATAGAATATATGCCAAAATGCTAAAATTTATTTTAAAGTAAAATTTGATATTTTGGGGTTTGGACAGTTTTGTAGCAGAAACATATACAATTTTATCCTGATTTTCAGTTTCTCACAGGGCCTTGAAAATATGTTGCTGTCTTAAAGATTGTTTTGAAAAACAATGTTTTTATGAGTTGTGCTTTAAATGATTACACCTTCTCAGGTTGCATAATTTTAAAATTCCTCTTTTTTTAAAAAAAAAAGTTTGTTTTTGTATTATGGACATGTAAAGAAGCATCAAGTATTTGCAGTAGTTTTAATACTTCTTTTGTTTTTTTTAACTGCTGTTGTGGATTATTGAATGCTTTTACTGAGGCAAAGTCTGTATTCGTAAGATTATAAGTAGTACTTACAAGTACTAATACGAAGAAGTGGGAATTACTTTTTGTATTGTATGGTGACATTTTCATGTAGGTATTGTTTTAGAAGTGCCTACTGGTCTTTCCTCAATTTACCTTGAATTCCCTTAATTTTCCTTGAGTTTTAAAAGGGTGAGGAGTGTATTCTGTTTAGACTCTTGTAGTCTATAAAGGGCTAATGCTGGAAAGAAGCTTCTTTCAACCTATAGCATTATTCAAGACATGGTTGAAATGCTGTTTATTTAAGAATAAAATTCTATATCTGGATTATTGCATTTCTCTAATATATGCACGTAGAATTTAGCTGCTGGTATTTAAAAGAAGGCATCATCGCCTCACTAAAGGTAAACGTGTTTTCTGATAATCTGTCTGTAGACTGCTTTCTGCCTAGTTTGTGTTAATTCAGTGTTCTAGGACATTAGATACCTAATCATTTTAAGCGAATTTAACCGGCAGATTCGACGGATCTGGTTATTTGAGCCGCTTATTAGGTAATACTAATTCATAATTATATTGATGCATATTTGTGTGCATTATTAAAATTAAGTGGAATAAAAGCCCAAATAAAATTTTAATTTAGAACACAACACAGTGAAATTAAAATCTTAAGATTAAAATAAAAAGATTTAATATTTTGCATGAAGTGTTTTTTTCCCCCACTTAGAAGTAGAATAAAGGATTCTGTCATTTTGGATCTTCAAGAGAAAGAAAAGCCTGTTTTTTTGGTTACCAATTCAGAGGAATGAGCTTAGTTTCAAGGGTGTGTGTGTCTGTGTGTACCCACCTTCAGAATTCTGTAATTAATTTTGTATGTTTATTAATGTTATATTTGACAACTGTCTGGAGACAGATAACTGCAATAGTAATCAGGGATTTTACTGGATTCAGGTCATTAATATAATACCCATTCATTGAGTCTTAAATATGTGTAAGAAAAAAATGTTGCCAACAGATAAACCTAGTTACGGTGATTAAATTGGAGGGAAAAAGTCATTTTATTTATTTTTATTGTCGGTGAAAGTTTTTCGACCTCTTGTTTGTTTCACTAGCAGACTGAGTAAAAGAATATACAACAATTTATTTTGCTTCATTTGTTGTTCCCTACTGCTATGCAGATTTAATAGCAAGGATCTCTGAATATAAGTATATCTTAATTTACATAAGATTTATACTTAAAATTTGTATGCAAGTCCAAATATTAGAAATGAAATCATTTAAATCTTCTTGGTAATGAAAGAAGTGATATAGTGAGTCCTTTTGTTGAGCAAACAGAGCACCCCAGGTTGCTATTACTAATGATTTCCACTTTTAATATCAACTGAATTTGCCTAATGGTACAGTTACATGAAAGTTATATAAGAGATGGTATACAGGCTTTGTTGCTATCAACTGTTTAGAATAACAAATTATAGGCAAGTTATCTTATAGAAGGTGACCTTTTAAGTAATTGTACCCGTTCTGTTTTGTTTGGCTTATACTGTTTTCCCTTTCTCCTGTTTGTATTATGTAAATAGCATAGTGAGGGCACAATGAAACTGATTTTGTGGAATGCCACAGGGCAGAAAATGCAGTGTCAAAACAATTTCAGCAAATTTATTAAAATTTACTTATTATTAAATTGTTATATAAAAATTGTTCTCAAAGAAAAATTCTTCTCAAAATCCTCTCCAGAAATGGCATATATGCCCTCAATCATTGTAGAGAGAAGAAATTTGTATTTAAATTTGTCCTCAAGAGTTGTTTGAGTATTATGAGTTGCAAACTAGCTTGAAGAACTTCGGAGTTTCTATGTATACTTTTAATTTTTTCCTTGATTTCTGATTTTAATTCCTCTGAAGTTTAGGAAAGTTAGTGGGGATTGAAACCCAATTGAGTTTACTAGTATTATTGAGTCGATCTTTTCGTATTTAATTATCACAACATATAACAGAATGAAAGAATAATAATTCACGAGGAAGTGTATTCTTTGATAACAAAGTCTTATTCCTATTATAACTAAGATTTGAGAAGAATGTTATTAAATTACTGTGATTTTTATTTTATTGCATTTTTCTTTATATCTTTTATCTGACTGTGCATTTGAAATGTAACAACTGACCTAGATAAATAAAAATTTTAAAAAAGAAATGTTTCTCGTTACTCTGTTGAGGACAGTGTTGTTATATTAGTGATTCCCTACCAGTTAATTCACAGTAAGTGTTCCTGAGTCAAGAAACCTGCTTTTCCATAATGAAATCAGTGGTATTAGCTTGTAGTTGATAAAGCTAATAATAGAATTTACATATTTGTGGATAATTTTCAGTTTTTTGGTAATTGGTATGTCGAAAAAGGAAATAACAGAATACCATATTTAACATACAATGTCAAGATTCTTTTCCTTGATATGTCCTAAATTATCCTGTTAAAAATTGAGGAATATTTTGAAAATAACAAAATTTAGACTGCTTTGAGGAGTAATTAAAAAGCTGGAGTGGATGAATCTTTAGCAGGGTACATAGACATGTTGATGTAGCCAAAATCCTATCCAGTTTTCGTGTTTTTCTTTCGTGTATGTAGTGCAGATATTTGTTTTATTCTCTGTAGATCTGAACCTTCAAAACAGTAGGTCATGGACCTGCCCCTGAAATAGAAAGATAAATTGAAAGATCGTGACCTCTTCCAGTGCCCCGTTTTCTGTATTTTTCTCTCCAACATCCAGATAAATTACGTGAGTCATCTTTTTTGAGTTAACTCCTTGATTCAGTTTTCCCAACTATGTAGTTAGTGGTGATGGGTTAAAATTAAATTGTTTTTCTTGTTTGGGATCAACTTTTTAACCACCCTGATAATCTTAAATATTTGCTGTTACCTCTTCTTAGATCCTTTCATAATTAACTCTTCTTCAGTATCATAGGTAACTTCTGGGTGGAGAAAAAGACCTGTCATTTACCAGTATGACATAAGGACAGATGTAATCCTTAAAACTTTATCCCCCCCTTGGAATCTTCATAACACCTACATTTTTAGTAATTGAGATAGGTATGATGAAACAAGTACAAAGTAGGCATTGATTCAGTTGTATTTTAAAAAAGACTTCCAAACAAAATTTCAGTGCATATTGCCACATTTCATTTCCATTTTAGCCCTATCTTCTCAGACAGTTTTCTTTTTACTAAAACAGTTTTAAGATGTTATTCTGAAGAAAATATACACAATGCAGTTTTTGGTATTTAAAGCTCCTTTTTTTCTAGGTATGGCACTTTTCTACATAGATTTTTGTCTTTTTTGGTTGATGTAATTAATCATCTTTTCTAAGAGATGCTTTCAAAATGACTACTTTCTATTTTTGCAAATTGTTCTATGTATATATTTTTATTATTTGATAGTAATAAAAATACAGCATAAATATTTTTGTATTTTTTCTCATTTGCAAATATAAGTTGTCATCTTGGTAAATATTTTGGTGTGTAATGAAAAAGGTGTTTTTTTCTTGGATAGATTCTCCTAAAATGCAAATTCCCTTCTGCAACTCTTGAGGTTGGCCTTTTCCCTCAATCCCACACCTCATTTAACCACACCTATTCCCCTCACCTGGCCTCCACATGCCTTCTTAGACACTTTGGCTAGTTAAGTGCTAAGAATTCTTTCGGGTATAACTTTTTTTTTTTTGAATCTCACTATCTGGATTGAGGTTGAGTGTGATTTCCACCCTTTCCTCTTTTCTCTTAATGTTGTAGATAAATGGCACTGGGCCTGGACCCCTTAATGACTGGGCTGACAGAGCCTGTATGAGGTTCTTTGGCAGCAACAAGGTAGATTTTTCCTCTCCTAGTGAGGGGTCTTTTGATGTTGGCTGTAGTAGGGAGGAAAGAAGGAATTTTTTCTGAGTTTTATTGTTTATTACTATAACCATAGAAATGGTACTTGAAAGGGCAAATAATGTATTGATTCATTGCCCCACCTTTCCTTGGCCCTAAGGCAGCAAGAGAGGAGTGACGTTTCCAGGTATCTCAGGGATACAAAAGGAATTCCTGTTTCCCGGATCTAGACTTCGGACTGGGAGACTGACAACATTTGTGTTAGTGGAAGGGCTCTGCAGGCAAGGATGATGCTAAATATGAAGTAACCCAAACTGCTCTCTATTTCACTTTGAAATACTTGTATGTGAATGCATCCAAGATGACATTTCAAACAAAAATAAAAACCCAAAAGGCCCATTTGTGATGATCTGGTTAACTCCAGCAACACATTTACTTCAGAAGGTAAATGAATCTATGACCCATATCAGGCACCAGCCCAGGCAGTGTCTCAAAGCTTTCTGCGTACTGCATACAGCAGAGTTTACATGCAAAGATAAGCAAACAAATAGCGAAGTAGGGCAGGTGCTAATTATAATGGAAAGGTGGGGGGACCAATATTTGAATTCCTGTGTTCTGTGTTATGTCTTCTCTAACCCTCACCATATAACCCTGTGGAGAAGCAGTAGGCAGGATTTTAACCCATGTGTTTGCTGCCCAAAATCGGTGTGTACTTGCTGTGCTGCTCCCAGTCTCGCCTGTACATTCCTGTTCCCTCAACAAGGAGAACAACTGTAATCTATTCTCTTTCCACCTAACAAGGACTCAAGTTTCTCATCCATAAAATGATTGTGGTAAATTTTGTAATTACCTTGTATAGTTTCAAAATTTTGTGCTTTTGATTGTCAAATTTGAAAGGAAGGATTTGTCACAGTTAAATGTAGTAAAGGATGTTAGGTTTTGCTTTGTTTTTTTGTTTATGTGATTCAAATTGTTTCCATGAGATTTCTATAGAAGAGAATGTATTTGACTGAAAGAAAACTAATTTATAAAATTAAACATTTGATGACAACAATATAGAAAGTGTAAGTTTGTAAAAGTATAAATCTCATTGTCAGGAATGTGTGATGACATCTACATTTTGGTATTTGAAAGTTAGAACCTATTTATAGGCTAGGAGGTCAGTAAGAGGGTACAAACCTATTTCTAGCATAAAATGGGTGAGTTGATGTTCTTACATACAAAAAGTAGTCTGTTAATTGCTGGACCTTTAAGTTTTCTTGCCTTGTAATTTGTAACAAGCAGCAGAATTTCAAAATGTTCCAATCAGGAGGAGAAATATAGCACTTTGCTTAACCACAGACGAAATCGTTATTAACTAATTGTGTTAAATTTACCTTTATAAGAGTGATACTTTAATTGTAGAAAAGCTAGTGAGTTCATTATTATAAATTTTTGTTTTAAGATTTTAATAGTAATCACAGCAGGTAGGAGAATGTGGAGTTTGGATAACCTTAAATATTGTAAAAATGGAATGTGCTTACATTAATGACCAGATCGTAAATTGGAAATGTTTCCATGTGTAACTTTACTTGAAGTGACTATTTGGATGTTTTTGAAAGTCAGAATAATAGTAGCAGTCCAGTTGTTTAACAGCATAGAGGAATAATCAAATAAGAGGAAGGGCAATATCTGTATGTTTATTCCATCCTGTAATGAATTGACAGAGACATTCTGTCAAGGTGCTGAATTTTTCTGGCTCCTCCTCAGTGGTTTGGTGTTTGTTTGTTTTTTATCTTCAAGAGATACTTCTTTTAAAAGATCGATAATATTACTGCAGGACCTTACCTGTCTCTTAATTCTGCTATGAAGCATGAGTCACATTTTAAAAGAATATTACAAATTGTCACCATCAGTTAGCTAATATTCACTTAATAATTCAAAGTCCAAGCTCTGATGCTAAATGTGTTAAACATATCTTACATAATCTTGGTTTGCTAATGATAAGTGTAAGGTGACCTTGGAATGCAAGGTCCTTAATTGTGGTTTCTTGGAAGACAAAGTTGGAAAGGCAACTATTCCTTTACTTTATTAAAATTTGTGTAGTATTGACTTGTCATCGCTTGAATATACTGGAAATGAAAAATGACAGTGATAATCATTTGTTTTAACTGTTAACTGTAATTAAAATATGAAAATATTACTGTCTTTGTTTATGATGAATACAAAATTTAAGCTAAGCTATAAGGTGTGCTGTTTGGAAATATGGAAGATGCAAGAATGAAGCCAGATAACAAGTTTATGCTTGTATTTCCTACTGATGAAGACTTTCAGACAAGTTATTTCCATGGGTAGGTGCTATCACTCTGCATGTACACATACACTTAATACTTTTTTGCATGACTATACATGTAGGAGTGGTACAATTTTGACTTGACTGTTGACCTGTTACCTCAATTTGGTAGTTGTGGGGGAGGGATGTGGGGCAAGTGGCTGTGAGTGGTATTAGTGATACAATTTAAAAATAAACCACTAATTTTTTGTAAACACAAAACACTTAAAAAAAATAAAGCCCTTTAAAATATAGAACATTTGGTCAAATAGTCAATATTGTACTTGACCTTCATATTTGGGCACAAGTATTTGGACATCACATAGTACCTCAGTTCCATAATAATCATTTTGAACTCTGATGAGAACTCAATAAATGATACAGCTTTCTTTTCTTTTTTTAGAAAAGAAAAACCTCAAACATGAACCAATTTTTTTTTTTTTTTTTTTTTTTTGCCATTTGAACTAAAATCCATTACCAACTGATACCAAGGCCACACTGTTGAATTTTATGAACTCGATTTTACCCTTTTGGGGGAATTAGAAATTGTTTTTAAGTAGTCAACTGAAATTGTCATGATCGTCAGAATTTCATGTTGTGACATGTCTGTTCTTTATACAGTGGCACTTAACAATTCATTTGCCTTTATGTTTGGTCATTTTTTTTTTTAAAAATGTTGCTACATAAGCCTGTGGTTTGGGAACATAGTTTTAATGGATAAATAAATACCCAAGTATGTTCCATGTTTTATTCAGTGACAGTTTACACAATGGATGTTTGTATTAAAACAATAATCTTTCATTGTGTTCTATTTTAATGATTCATTGGCATATGTATTCCTTCATAGTCAAGATTTCCATAAAATAGGTGTGTTTAATGTTAATTTGTTGGATAATATTAAAAAATCTTTATGGAAACAAATAATTTGCCTGCATTTCCTAGTTGTTGGGGGGAGAAACAGCATTCCTTTATTTCTGCTTCTAAATTGGTGGTAGTCGTAAGGGATGTGTTTCATACTTGAATGAAAACTATGCTTTTTGCTGTTATGTTAGAAAAAGATTAGATTAGCATTTTAAAGCATGTATCTGTTCTACAAGCATGAACATTGAGTTATTTTAGCATGAATCACTGCAGTGTAATTACTTTGGAACTCAGCTGCCCTTTTCCAGCTAGTTAGGGGTTTAGAGGTAGAAGGGAGCTCTTATTTTTCCAGTAAGAACTTCAATATCTTCCTCTGAAATAACCCATAAGATAGCGTATCATTTCCTTGAGTCTGAGCTGGTTGTCTTTCTCAGGGAAAAGAAAATATAAATATCCCTCACAAGACATCCAAAGCAAAATCCTGAAGATGGATTTTGTGAGTCTTGTCTTTTTGTAGAATGTTGTAAAATGTATAACATCCCTGATATTATAAAAGAGCTTTACTGGAAATAGTTAAGTCAGTCAAGTAGAGCTCTTAGTGTTAACCTGACTTCTTTAGAAAGTAGGAAAATATATATTTGATTTTCTTCGGAATCTACTGGGGAGGTTTAGTATTAGTTACTAAGAGAAAGAACTAGATTCATTCTCTTAAAAAATACAAATTCAGTTTTAATAATTTGCATCTTTTTTTTCTTTAAAAGATCATTTTCACTTTCTCTGTGGAGTCTTCCCCTTTTTCTTAATCTTTTGCTCTGAGAGTATGACGTCAGTTCAGTGTAACATTGTTCAGTATAGTCTTGTCTTCTGTTCTTCATAACACTCCTTTACCTCCTTCCCAAATGTGTCCCTCATCTTTGTAAGCGTGGGCTATCTTTTCCACTCCCACCCTGTGTACAAAATATTAGATGTATAAAGTGCAGCTTTTCTGATCAGCTAGAGTAAGATAAAGGCAACTGGCGTTTAGAGGGCTCTTAGTTTCAGAAGTGTTTTTCACCCCACACATTAGATACCAGTATACATTTTCTTTCCTCCCTAGATGGACCTCCAGTTGTAGCTCATTATGATATGTCTGACACCAGCTCTGACCCAGAAGTGGTAAATGTGGACACTTTACTGGCGGCTGCAGTAGTTCAAGAGCACAGTAATTCTGTAGGAGGCCAGGACACAGGAGCTACCTGGAGGACCAGCGGGCTTCTAGAGGAGCTGAATGCGGAGGCAGGTTGGTCTCCCTCCCTTTCCCCTTCTCTAATGGTGTCATGTGCATGTGTCCTGGTAGCTTGTTCTTGTAGTGGACCCTGCCGAGCAGAGCAGGCTAACCCAAGGCATCTGGCGCTAGGTGATGGTGACTACCCAGGGTGCCGTGTATGACAAACTGAAAGGAGATTTGGGTGACATGTCATTCATCTTTCCTAATCGGGAGGAGGCAAAAGTGACAATACATAAGACATTAATTATAGGCATAGGTAGATCTCAGTAGGCGTATTTCTTGATGAAAAATGCCTAACGTATGTAAAAACCACCTGGATGACCTAATACTCCTCCCCTTGCCCCAGCCCATCTCCGTTTCTCAGTTGTTTCCCTCAGGTAACTGCACAGCTGCCTTGAAGCTGGGGGAGGGGCTCTTAAACTTGCCCTGTGGGGCTGTTGCTCTGCAGCGCTGCACTTCCTTCCACCTCCCCGTGTGCAGTGTCACTGTTACTTCCCCACCATAGTTCTCACATTTGTCTTTTCTAACCCTTCTCTTTCAGTTTCTGCCTCCGTTACCTCAGGGAAACCTCTCCCTGTCTTGCGTTACTTGGTTCTGTGATGATTCTTAAATGTGATATTTATTCACTAAAAAAACCCATTTGCCACTACCTTTGAAAATCTTGCACAGTGAGTCCGAGTTTCCTTCAATATGTTTCTCAAAACTCTTTCAACATTCTTTCTAATTTAAACCTTTTTCTAAAAGTACTAGTACTGAAGTTTAAAAAAAGAAGGGGAGGAGATTGAGAGACTGCTTATATAGTGTGTATTTTCTTACTTTCGTGTTATGGAAGGATCATGCTTTCCTAGTTAAATTATAAATTGCATTGGCTTTTATGAGTGAATCTAGTAACTTAATCACTACCTAAAATATATTTATGGGAAATGAGTTTCTATTACAAAAATAACAATGGGTTATAGTTTAGAACATTTTATATAGAAATTGTTAGAAAATAAAAAACAACTCCATAGATCATCGTCCTTAATTCTTCCTTTCATAATTTTTGATGGAAGTAAGTAAAACTCTCTTATTTGTTGAACTTCTAATTAATGTATTATGGCTAATTTTGGAGCCCGACCTGAATTTAATTTTAACTATGTTTTGACTGCTAACTGCCTGTTTGACTTTGGATGAGCTGTTTCTCCTCTGAACTTCAATTTTTATATGTATAAATACTTGCTTTGCCCAACAAGGGTCTTTTAAAGATTTATTAATATGTAAAAGTACTTTTAAAAGAAGTAAGTAATAATACTTTGTATCCAAGGGTGGTAGTTTGACCACATTTTGTGTAATATGTGTTTCCAAGTTTTATAATTTGTTATGTATACTGGCTAGTTTATCTTCATTTTTCATCCATTGACAAGTAAGTGATCCATTTTATTTCAATTTTATTTCCCTGTTGCTTTAATCTTGCCATTAAATGTTGACCACTTTATAGTAAATTCTTGAGAAAAACATGAAAAATTAACTTTTTTTTGCTTTTCATATAGCTAATTTTAATATTTGGGCCATATGGAATTGTTAATATCTGACTTCTTGACCTACAACAAACCCAGCAATTTCATATGATTCAACCTAATAATGCCAGGTTTGGGATCTTAAAATATCAATAAGGTTGCCAGCGTTGGAGAAAGCATCACGTTTTCAGATTCAAGTAATTGTTAGCTTGGTTATTTAAAACATCACTAGCACGCGTGGCTTCAACTTTGTTCCTCTTTCTTTTCCCCTTTCTATTCCGAAGCTGTCCTGAATTTGGTATTTGATGTTTAGGATTACTATGTATTTATTTTTTTTACTGCATTTGTTACATATCTGTAAACAAGCATGTTTTAATACTAATTGGTATTAACATTGAAGGTAATCACTTACAAATTGCTTCTTTAGTTCACCAGTTTTTGAGCTATGTTCTTGTTAGTAAGTGTGGTTCTAGTGCATTCATTTTTCACTGCTGTTTAGTATTTCACTGTATGAATGAATATATCACAATTGACCTACCCATTCTTTTGGATATCTAAGGTGCTATTCCAAATGATGCTGCCATTAACGTTTCTTATACATGTCTTTTGGTACATGTGTGTGATAATTTCTCTAGGATATAATAGCGAGAACATATGTGTCTGTCAGACCATAAATTATGTTTAACTTTTTGTATATCATAGGATGTGGTCATAGCTGTGACACTTTTTTACAAAGTCATTTATTGGCTCATTCAAAGGCTTTTTTCCCCTTAAATTTGGCAATGCAGGTATGAGAATCAATAAAACTTAGTATACTCGAGTCCCAATGTAATTGTCATAGTGGGAACTCATCTTGCAAACTCAAAAGTACTTAGTGTTGCAACAAAATGTTAAAAGAATTTATCCTCAATGGTCAGTTTATAGTTTTGAGATGAACTATTATCTATCAATTGGATGATCATTCTTGTGTCTTGAGTTTAAGATAAATGTTCTAAGGGTTAATCTGAGTCTTTCTCTCCCTCCCAACAAAATAAAAACCCAGTCACTAAATAGACTGTTCAGGGGTTAATCAGTAGCAGCTTCTCAGACCAGCTCTGCAGCCCTACTCCATTTAGGATCATGAACATAATCATTGGAGATAGAATGCAAAATAGTTTTTACTGTTTAGTTTTAGTGGTTTTTGGTTGTTATTTATTTTATTTTATTTGAGGAATATTGGGGAACAGTGTGTTTCTCCAGGGCCCATCAGCTCCAAGTCATTGTCCTTCAGTCTAGTTGTGGAGGGCACAGCTCAGCTCCAAGTCCAGTTGCCGTTTTCAATCTTTAGTTGCAGGGGGCGCAGCCCACCACCCCATGTGGGAATTGAACAGGCAACCCTATTGTTGAGAACTCGCCCTCTAACCAACTGAGCCATCTGGCCACCCCTCTGGCAGCTCAGCGGCAGCTCGTTGTCTTCAGTCTAGTTGTGGAGGGCGCAGCTCACTGGCCCATGTGGGAATCAAACCGGCGACTCTGTTCAGAGCTCGCGCTCTACTGAGCCATCTGGCCGCCCCTGTTTAGCTTTAGTTTTAACCAAAGCAAAGAGTTGAAATTAGGAAAGCCCCTGGTCAACAAAAGACCTAAACTTTCCATTTCAACTCTACTATCTGTTCACTTTTTCTTACTTGATGCTGTCATTGAACAGTATAGTAGGTGGCAACAAATGGCCTGGTTTTGAACCAGCAGCCACTTACAAACTGTATGACCTCAGGTAAATTATGTAAAGCCTCAGTTTTCCCTATTTACAAAATTGGGATAAAACAAGTGTCCACCCCAAAAGGTTATTGTTAATCATTAAGTGAAATAACATAATGTGATTGGTACAGGATACAGCACACAGTAGGCCCTCAGGAATGCTAACCAACATTATAGTAATATAGACTGAAATAGACTGAATAAGGAAGTGATTAATGGACCCAGTCAGTGAGGTTCTGATTTACTGTCCTGCCTTGGAATGAGTTGTTCTCACTGCAGTATTTCTTACACTTTGCTGAAGCATGGAAATTACCTGAGGTGCTTACAAAAGTTCAGACTCCTAGGTTTCTCGCTAAAGGTTCTATAAGTAGATCTGAAATGGAGTGTGGGAATCTGATTTTTATGATTACCCCCAGCTAACTATTTCATTGGACATGTTTAGGAAGCTGTACTGGTACATCTGAAAATGGCTTAATTTTTGTCTATTGCTAGTAATAGCTCACTGTAAATGTAGATGAAGCTAAGAGAAGCAGCGGTCTGATGCTTTCTTGGTGTGGAAGGCTTATAATTGTGGTAAACTAAGTTTATTTACAGTTTTTTCCCTCCTGGAAAATTAAAAATTTTGAACAAATGATTTCATTTTTCTGTCAGCCTTCTCGTCAAGAAGGTAGGCTACGAACATTTTCCCATTCTTAAAATAGGGATGGTAATCTTGATTTGTCTGTTACACAAGCTTCGTTATAGTGCAGAGAAACAAACCTTGGGTTTCCTGTTCTTTTAGCATAGTGCTTTTTATAATCGGACCAGCATGGCCATGTTTCTGTGATTAGTACTTTGAAGTCAATATGTCCGTCCTGTGAAGGAGATCAAGTTTGGTCACGTTCTTTTTGTTTACCAGCTTCATATGGACCACAAGATTTTAGATTTCTGAACTGCTTTTCCACTTTTTAAAGTTGTTTTTAACATTCTTGTTAAAAAAAAAACCAGACTAAACACAAGGTAATAATTTGCTTGTTTTAAAGCAAAATGAGTAGGGACTTAAGATATTAACCCGTTTTATAGCTACTACACCACTGTCAGCCAGTATGTAATAATTTCCTTTAATATGCTGCAAATAGACCAGGACTAGCTCTTACGCAGTAGACTTGTGAGTTAAAATGTAGTTACGTTATTTCTTTGGAAGACAAAAGAAAATGTCTGCCATGATACATTAGTTACTACATTTTGTGTGCTTCTTTCTGACTTACATGTTGAAAAGGTTGTAGTGGGAGGACAAAAATTTAGAATTTTCTCATAAAGTAAAGTTATCTTTCCAACGAGCCACACAGGCAAAGACCTACACAGAGATAGCCGGCTGCCATAGAGCTAAATATAAGTCCTCTGATTTATTTCCAATTTAATGTATGATAATTGTGGTATTTACACTTTTCCTGCAGGGCTTATTCTTGTCCTCGAACAGGAATAGATTACAACCACGGACAGTATTTGAAGAACCTCATAGCATCTTTGGCTTACTTTTGCATATTCTTTAGGCAGTGCTCTGCCATTGGATTCCTGTGAGGTCATGGCGAGGGGAGGCGGTGGGAATGGCCCAAAGGCCAGAGAGTGTCAGACTGCACAGGAGCTCCCAAAGGAATGTGTGACATGCTAAAGAGGGTTACATTGCGAGGAAAGGACTCATTGTCCTGGCTTGGAAATAGACAGAAGGGGGATGCTTGCCTGGCTATTGGAGAATGCTTTGGTGTCTCTCAAAGAGTATGGCATCCCATAGATTGGTGTGGGTCAGCTGACTTGTTATCTGAGTGGCACATTTGATCTAATGGCTCTGACAGGAAATGTGGCAAAATTCTCACACCATTGGTCTAGAGTTAATATTCACTAGAAAATTTGTATTTAGCCCCTGTCAGTTAATCTCATGTCCCTGATTTTATCTAGTACTGAGTTTTAGACTAAGTAATAAAGAATATTGGCTGCAAGAGCAGACCCTGATTTTAGAACATTATACAAGTTCTCTATTAAATTCCAGCAGGGTTGGATTACAATATTTGTGGTCAAAGTAGCCTTGCCAAAATGGTTTGGATTGATCTAATAATGTGAAAGCAATGTGCAAAATATTAGTTTCTAGATCCATAATGGATGAATAAAGTTAGAAGAATCTTAAATATGGGTGATGGTTATCTTGCTCTTTTTAAGATATTATAAAATTATGAACAAAAGTAGCATACTTATTTTTTCATTTCTTCCCCCTTATTTTAAAAAAAAGGCAGAGTGATGATGTTTCCAGGTCTAAAAGGAGGCGATGTAGGTGGTAGGCTCAGGATGCCCGGCCTAATCAGTGAAGACGGGTTATTCAGAAATGTTGATGACGGAGACATTTCATAGAACATTCCACAAGTTGCAGTTATAAATTAGAACTATGGAGATAGAGCTGGGCACAGAGATGCTAAGAATTAACTTTGTCATATTCTTGTTGTGTTTTCTTAATCACTGTTGTTTAAAAACATTGAGCAATCAAGGAGGAAGAGTTTGCTTATAACAACCCTGACTCCTACAATCTGCCCGTTCAGTGTAATTCAGTTGTTTCTCTTGAGGACCGTAAGGCCTGAGGCCCTTGCTGAGAGTCTACCACAGGGCGCTTTAAGTGTCTCTTGGGGCTCACTTAGCTCTTTGCTTCTTAGTGAGTAGGCATGGAGAGTTTTGCCGTGGTTGTACATATAAACAGTGAGTATTCATATAATGAGTAATAATGAGAGCGGGACTTAAAGTGGAGAGAGATGGAGGATAGGCTTTCTCAGGAGAGAAACCAAGCCAGATGCCAAAATTTTTCACGAAGGAGTGAAACTGCCCTGGAGTCCATGTCTGAGTGAAAGGGAAGCATCCTGGGAGATGCGGGCTGCTGGTGTCGGTCCAGGAGGATGGCGGACGGTCCGTTACTGAGCAGCCGCTTCAGAGGACTGCAGGGGAGGTGGCATTTCAGGAGAGTCAGGTTTCCACGAGGAGATGAGGAGAAAGAAGTCCCTGCAGTTTTCCGTGGAGCTGGCATTCCCGAGGCCAGTGCAAAAGTTGTAGGAAGGTGAGGAGTGAGCGGCTGTGGCAAACGAGAGTGGTAACACCGAGTGGAGGAGAAGGTGGGAGACAAACCGACAGGTCCAGAGGCTTGTGTTTTGTGGGTGGCCAGGAGGGTGGAAATACAGTGTTTTACGTCTCATAACCAAGTATTTATTGTAGGAACAAATAGATGAAGTCAACTTACACCCGTACAATCCACGGCTGCGCTGGTTTCCTCCTACCTTTTCCTAATGCTTGCTCTTTTTCCACTGGGGGCCTTTCTCTACTCTCCTGCTGTTCCCTCCCCTGCACTGTTCTTTTGCCTCATGGACCCCAGCAGCCGCCCTTCACGGTCCCCTCCAAGCTTCCCTTCTTTCCCCGCCTGGCATCTGTGAGCCCAGCTGTCCTTTGCCAGCCTCCTCCGCTCCTTGTATCGTCGGCGCCCCTGCACACTGGGAGTCTGTATCCACATGGCTCCGCACAGCTGGAGAAAAGCACATGGTGGGGAGTTCAGGGTGACGTAACCCCAATCTGCATCCTCGCCCTGGCGTCAGTGCTGCCCTGTGCCTTTTCTCAGCAGCATTCGTGCCTCACAGTGGCGACTTCACTTTTCTAATCCCCCACCCACACCTGCGCTCTGCAGATGGCCTGGCCACATTCTTCACAGGTCAACCGTTCCTCAGCTTCTGTCATCAAACCTGTTTGTGTTCTCTGCCTTTTTTCTAAATGTGGCCTGGTCTCTCCTGTCTTTAAAAACTGCGGACATACACATCCCCCCACTCAAACCCTTCTTCCGCTCTCAGTACCTCTCTCAGTTCTCCTTTCCCTTTCATTCTTCAGCGTGCTTTGCTGCATTTGCTTCCGCTCCATCACCCCTCCGAAGCTCCTCTTGCTACAGTCACGTATGGTCATTTTGTCACTGATTCTGATGGGCTCTGCTTAGTCCCTCCCCTTATCAGCCTTCTCTGTTGGGCATTGGTAAGCACTTCTTTCTAGAAATGCTCTTTCCCTGGTGTCCTGGCTTCATACCTTTGGGATTCCTTTCTACCTCACTTACCTTGGTGAGCACCCCCTCCTCTGTCCGTCCCTTAATTACTGGCACTTGTCACTGTCCTGTTTTAGGCCCTCTTCACTCCACTGGGTGACCTGCACCTTCCCACCTATTGCTGAGGACTTACTGCATCTCTGTTTCCTCTCTAGACCTCTGACCTGAGATTTAGGACAGTACCTCCAGCTGCCTGTTGGACATCTCAGAGGCATGTCGTTGTCATGGTCTAAGCAACCACCCTCAGCCATTCATTGGTACACTGAATGCCACTGTAACTACCCAGCTTCCTAAATCAGAAACCTAGACGTCACTGTTTACTACTTGTGTTCTTTCCTTTCCTTTGTCTGATTTCCACCATTAGTAACCCTCTGTACATTACACACACACACAGCAGTCCCCATTTTGTTTTCCCTAGTTCAGCCGTAATCATTTCTCACCCACGAAACTACAGCAAACTGTTTTCCTTGCCTGCAGTATTCCTTGCCCCACTGTTAGTTCCATTTCCAAAAGGAAATTTTTCAAAATGGAAACCCAGATCATGGCCCTTCTCTGCTTAAATCCTTCGGTGGCTTTCGACTTCTCGAGGTCAAGTCCGGACTCCTTATGATGATCTGACCTCTGCTGACTTTGCCAGCCTCATTTCTCATTTCTCTTTTTACTACCATTACTCCAAATCTCACTGAACTTGTACACCCTAAAGGGCGTACTCCCATGCTCCTTACGCTGTTTTCCCTCCCTTGTGCCTGCTCTTCTCTGAGAGCTCAGCTGCTTTGATTATCCTGAAGTCTGGGAAAACGGTTCCGATGTGCTTCCGCCCCGTCAGAGCAGTTTTCAAGCCATAGTGCAATGGACTGCTTTTTATCATCCCTGAATATGTTATAAGCTCGTCGAGGGTAGAGACACCTGCCTTGTTCCCCGTAGTGTTCCTAGCACTTAACACAGTGCATATCATAAACAAGTATTTATTGTAGGAACAAATAGGTGAAGTAAACTGTTGGACCCACACAAACCAAGGCTGCTCGAAATACCGAATAGAGACAAAGAGCAGGTTTGAAAAAAGAGAGATCGTCAGTTTGTATTCCTCCCTGGAGTGGCAGCAGCAACACTGCATGACCACAGTGATAACTGCACCACCGAAGTAGAAATTGGGTAAAAGACGTGGCCACAAGCAAGGTATTGGGCTCAGAGCAAGAATCGAGGTTTACCAAATCTAGACTTAACCAAACTCCATGTAAACAGCCCCAGATTTAACAAAACTGGGTTTTGTCTGGTGCATGCCACCTTGTATGCTGGTAGGGTTCAAAGGTGAATGCTCACTGCCAATGCCACATAGAACCCCATCGAGATTATTCTTTGATACAGAGGTTAACAAGCTCATGCAGACTGTAAGACAATCACCAGTTGTATCTAGAAACCATTTTAAGCTTTTTAGTGTTCTGTTTTCTCGTAATTAAAGAAAAAAAGTGAAAATTATATTAAAGAATTGTAAAGAGAGATACATAGTCATACGTATTCAAACTTGATTCCTTTTCACAGCTTTTACCTAGCACCTACGTATTTTTATAGTGTTATGTGTGATACTTATATGTGCATACATTTCCCCAACTTTCTACATAGCACTGTAGTGACTGTCTTTGGACATCGTAACATTTTGCTTATTTAAAGTTCTTTCTCCTTAGACTGAATTGTCAGGGGTGGGATTACAGGGTCAGAGGGTGTAAAAGTTGGAAGGCTTTTGCTTTGGGACTACCTATAACTTTCAAAAGGGTTCCACTAAAAGTTGGCAGGAGAATGAAAGTGCAAGGTTTCTCAATGACCTTGAAGCATTGGAATGAGTGAGGTGAAGGAAGGGAGAGTTCTATGTGTAAAATCTTATTGGTGTTGGTTTAGTTTATGTGGTGTCACAAAAGATTTTTTTTTACTATGAAAAAATTTGTATCAGATGACAATATATTTAAATTAAAATACTCTTTAAATAGTAAATGAAAATTTGCACCTGTTATAACTCTGTTTATACCATGTAAACTCCTAGATATTCTAAAATTCATCCTTTTCAGTCAGAGCATTCATTAGCTTCTCTTGAGATAGAATTCTGTGGAAGCTCATGATTTCTGTGACGTTGAAGAACGTGTTTTATTCTCCCATGTAATAGACGCTTTGTGAAGACCATTGTGAAAAAGTCCTTACATGCCTCTGTGCCACAGCTGTTTTACTCTCCAGAGTTATGTGGTTTGTGTCTGTCTAATGAGAACTGTCAGCAACATACAGGTTATGTTTTAGTTCCTCAGAGCAAAAATTGAGATCTTCTCTTTCACATGTGATTTTGGGTCAGATTTTATCAAATTTAAATTCACATAGAGAAAATTGTTAAATCTTTCATAACGCATCCTGGTATAAATATGATATTAATGACTATTTCTACTATTTATTTCATGTATGCCTTGAGCTTTTTTGGTAGAATTTTGTTCTATTAAAATGATAAGCAGTAGAGAACTCCATTGCTCTCTCAGTGGTGAAAAAACTGTTACGTGGGTAACTTAAAGATTGTAATTGAATGCAAAAAGAATTATGGAATAAAATATAGAGTATTATCACAGTTTTTATACACCTATATTTAGATGCACATACTTACCAAAGTACTCCAGGTTTTTTCTCCTAAGGGATAGGAACAGAGAGTGAGACTTGGAGCTCTTACTTTGATGTACTTCCACATTGTTTGAACATTGTTTTAGCCATGAGCATGTATTCTGTTTATTTTTTTTTAACTTTTTGTTTTTTAATAGAGCACTGTCCTGGCTTATTTGCCATGGGTAACAGTTTCACTGTGGCAGGCTCTCATAAGCCCATTCTGTTTCTGTGATTAAACCTGGATGAGATCTGTCAGTGAGTTGTTTCTGCTGCTTGTAAGACAAAATGTGTTTTTCCCCCCTTCTCTCTCAGGTCATTTGGATCCAGGATTCCTAGCAAGTGAGAAGACATCTGCTGGCAATGCACCCCTCAATGAAGAAATTAATATTGCCTCTTCAGATAGTGAAGTGGAGATTGTGGGAGTTCAGGAACATGCAAGGTAGGATATTAATTGGAATATTCTGATATTTTAAATTGTGAATTTTATTTTATCCAGAAAATACATGAGGAGAAAATGGTAGGCCTCATGGTATGGCTGGCATGAATGGCGGGAGCTATCTCTCAGCTTCCTTTGGCTTAAGAAACACTTGATTAAACATGATATTAGCTACAAGATGTGCTGCATAAATTGTCTCATATCAAGAACATTTCGACCATATGTGTATGTGAACAAGAACTGATGTTTTTCTTGTCTAGATTGCTTGACAGATTTTTCTCTCAGGGCATAAGTATCATATGTTTTCCCTTTTATTCATATTTTCTTGCCTTTCACTTTATCGTGAAATATATTGGGAGCAAACAATTAGGAAATATGCACCTGACATCATAACCTCTTTTGCTTGTTTCCTAGACCATCTCTCCTTATCGTTCATTAAAACTTGTAAGTTACTATAGTCTGTTGCTAACAAAGTATATTTCTATGATGTGCATGTGACTCAGGGATTCTTGTTTCTCCGGGAAAAAGAGAAAAAGCCAAAAGACATCCAATTAGTTTGTAGTATTATGAAATTATTTTATGAGGTTTGGCATTTTTAAGGTAGAGGTCAGCAATCTATAGCCCATTGGCCAAATCTGGCTTGCTGCTGATTTTGTATGGACCTCGAGCTAAGAATGGTTTTTACATTTTTAATTGGTTGAGGGGAAAATCAAAAGAAGAATGATGTTTTATGACATACGAAAATTACATGAAATTCAAATAAAATGTATTCACCCATAACTTCAGTTTTATTGGAACAGAGCCATGCTTGTTCATGTACATAGTCTGTGGCTGGTTTTGCGCTCCAGTGGCAGAGTTGAGAAGTTTCAACACCTTCTAGCCCTCAAAAGCCCAAGATATGTATTGTCTAGTCCTTTGCAGAAAAAATTTACTGACTCTTGCTTTAAGATACGTTCCTAAGAATTGGATGCAGCCCTCTCAGAAGTATTCCTGAGGAACATTTAACACACTCACTTATAGATAGAAAACAAAAATTTAGACTTTGGAAAATCCGTATTCTGTATAGCAGGCAACTTTTCTCCTGTGTCACAAGTCTTAAGTTGTGGTTTCCTGATTTCCCCACTATCTGCATTACCTTGCTCTTAAATCCGATTTTACTCTTTGATTAGTAAGGTAATAAAACATTCACCAGCATTTCTTCTGTTGCTATAAAAGGTAAGACTGTAGGAGTGCAGAGTAGGGGCAAAATACACATGCACTTCAATTGAGGGGCCTTTTCCTAATGAAAACTGATCATGCTGAGAGCACTTCTCCGTTAAACAGCTGGGGCTTGAAGGACGTAGAGTTAAGTCATAGCTCAGCCTCCAGCGGGGCCAGTGCTGTCAGAACTACAATTGTCCTGGCGGTTCGTTCTCTATTTATGCCGTAAACAGGCCTGCGTAACTGCTTCCTTTTCCTCTTTTGTTAATAGTTACTTCCCCTATTCTTGTGGGAAGGAATTTTCATTCTTTAATCTTTTCTTTATTTCATTCTTTTTTCTTCCTTGATCAAAAACTTTTTCCTATTAAGTTCTCTCCCATTTTTCCATCTATTCCCTTCAAGCTGACTTACCTATTAGATGAGGAAGATAGAACTCCTGTTTCTTCCTTTACGTCAGCAAATGCCTGCCCTTAGTTCATTTCACTGTTATTCCTTATAATACAGAAGACATAATTATCCTTTTAAGCCCCATGTCAGGATCTTTCTAGAATAGAATAATAGTACTTTTTATTTTAGGCTCCCTACTATAAAACTCACCCTGCCTATTGACAGATTAACGTGGGTAAATTATCTTCAGTTGTGTCAGGAGCAGATTATCCATTCACCAACCTCCTCCTGAGTTACATTTCACATTTCAATTCACTGTTTCTCATGTGTTCCTACTTAAGTAGGCAAGAGTAGGTAATCACGTGTATTGTTTATGTACTCTCTGACTCTGCTGAGCCGTATCACTTGGTCCAGTTCTTCGTTCTTCACTGTTTCCTTATGCCTAGAAATGTTACAGAGTTTTCAGCTTCTTTGTTCAACTTTTCTTCCATCATTAAATCTTTTGCTTCTTTTTGTACAAATATTATTGGTATCTGGAGTTAAAATTATCATTATAGTTCTATTAAAACTTGGAATTTTAAATTCTGAGTCCCTCCTCACCTCCAACGCACACACGGACACAAATTATATCTCCCGTACACCCTTCTTTGAACTTGTTAGGTTGAACGTACCCAGATTGTCGTTTTACTCTATAGACAGGTTCCACGCTTGTACTAAGTCACGTGACTTGGCTACATTTTAAATGACATGCTGTAACATTACTTTCAAGGACTTTTTCTTACAGGCTCTGAAGCATAAAGATGTGTTTTATTCTGATCCTTTGGTTTGAATCTTGGGGAAATCCTGTCTTGGAGGTGACAGATCCATTCTGAAATCTCAGTGATGGTTAATATTATCCATACAATGAAATGTAGAGATGACAGATACTGTTGGAGTACTTTGAATTGACTCTTGTATCAGTTTGAGGGGATTTTTTATTTTGATCTTTGGGTCTAGGACTGAGTAGAGTCTCACTGGCTCTTCTCTGCCTTTCTGAAAAAATTTCCAGCAGTTTCTTTAGAAGCCTTATAATCTTTCAAACATTGAGATGAAAATGCTGAGAAGCAGGTGGGGGATAGGTTTTCTTAATGGTTGCTTCAGAATTGCCCCTTTGGCTGCCTGTATCTCATCTGGAATTTATTTCTTTTACAGGTCTAGGGTTGCAGTTATGAAGTATTGATGGGCTTCTGGCAGGGTTATCGCTTGGAAAAAGGTTTTAGGTTTTGATCCACATCTTTTTGTTCTAATTTGACTTGCATGCATAGATGTTTTGTTTGGATTTAGCTTTCCTGTTCTTATTTTTTCTTTTAATATTTACCTTGTTGTGGGCTTTCTGGGAGTTTTTAAAAACTCAGACTTGGTCCTTGAGTTCTCTTTGGCATTGTGGTTGCTCTGACTTGCGTTGGGTGCCATTTTTCCATATTTGGAAGCATTTTGGTTGACCTTTGCACTCAATAATTCTAGTTGTGATGTGTCCTTTTTTTGATAAAAGTTTTATTTTTCTTGCATGTTAATATCTTTCCCTGCTCTTTTACTTTAGATTTTGATGTGTTTCTTGTAGCCATGGACTGGAAAGCATGCTTTCTGAACTAATGGTTGATTGCATCTTTAATGGCTGCTTTGTATTGCCGTGATGAACTCCTGACCTAAATGTTGTCATTTCTAGATATGAATTATTAGACAGTCCAGTTTCACAAGATGTCCTTTGCCAGTGAGATGGAGACTTTTCTAACTTCTCCAGTTCTTCCATGTCACTTAATTTTGCCAGAATTTTTCATTTGTGACCTCCATGCCAATATTTTTCTTCGTCTTTGGTCATTTTTCCTTCTCTTCTACCAGCCTCGTTGGTAATTGCCCTGGGAAGATAAATCCATGTAGTGCAGATCTTTCTGTCACAGAACTGTCGGAGCAGCTCCTTCCGTACCTATTCTCTGAAGCTTCTTTGATAACCAGACCCTTCATTTCACTGGAC
The DNA here is from genome assembly GCF_036562045.2 of Rhinolophus sinicus. NCBI lineage: Eukaryota > Metazoa > Chordata > Mammalia > Chiroptera > Rhinolophidae > Rhinolophus > Rhinolophus sinicus. Next base: position 22,082,584 of record NC_133758.1, on the reverse strand, counting down.
TCTTTGGTCCTGTGCTCACTGGTGTTAATGTTGGTTCATCCCTCAGGAAAAGAATTGATGCGGGAAGGCTTTTGCATTTAAGACTTGTTGCTTCCTAGAACCAATTGCTAACGCTAATCCTGAAAAAGCAGGGGAGGCAAACAAGTATTTCCCTAAAGACGCAAGGATTCATTTCATCCTGTTAGGAAAAATAAGTAGGAGTGTTATCTAAGAGGTCACCTTCAGGCTCTGTAAATGAGAGCAAAAATAATTAATTTTTAATGTTGTTTTCTTAGAATAGTAAGTTAACTGTATCAAAAGCTGACCAGCAGAGCCTGCCCTCTTTCTGCTCTGTGTTTTTTTTTTTTCCCCTTGTTTTCCACTGTGAAGTCTCACCTTTATTGGTTTCAGTGTATGGAGAGCAGAACATTATTATATCAAAAGTTATTGTTTTTAAAGTGTTGTGGTTTTTTGGTTTGTTTGTTTGTTTAAGGAAAGTAAGGCCTAAGCATTTTCTTGGTTATAAGACTCAAAATTTGACTCTAGGTTGTGTTTCATACCTATCGTTCTCCTTCATACGCAAATGTGAGAACAAAGCCTGTATCTTCTAGAATTGGATTGGACCAATTGAAAAGTAGCTGCGTATGCTCCCATCCCATATCTTTCATAATGCAGAAAAACAATGTGTGAAAATCTGTGCGTTATGTTAGTTGCCTTACAAAATTTTGAGCCTCTCACATTTTTCTTTATAAGGCATCTCCATAGGGGTTATAACTGTTGTGGTTCCATTTCCTCCTGCATTTCTTTCTTCTCTGGCATAAGTTATTCTGTAATGTACACCGTCTTATAAAATAACTGAAATGTTTCTCTAGCACCCTTTTGTTTACTAGCCTGACCTTTTTTCCCCTGTACTTAAAAAAAAAAAAATGTGTTAAAAGCCTCTTTCTGTTCTCATCCACCTCCTAGCCATCATGCAAGATGGTTCACATCGAGTCATAAAAAAAATTGTGAATGTTTTCTTGGCTTATAATATACACAGAAATGTCATAAATGTACACTTTAAATTTTGCAAACTGTTCATAGTCAAGTAACCACTCAGATAAAAAAATACAACAGAAGTCCCCCTGAACCGCCTCTGGTCACACCCTTCCCCCACCATGGCCCCTGTAACTTACTCTTCTGACTTCTAACAGGGAAGTTTTGCCTGCACTGTTCAAAATCTTAAAGTCACTGATGACCTTAAAGGTCATCTTAGAATCTCCCTTGACAGTCCTGACAGGTGGCCCAGCAATTGCTTGAACGTTTAAAAGGCAGTTCCCTCCATTTTGTAATGGCTGTAGCTGTGTAGTAAGCATCATCCAAAACCTGCCTTTCGGAAACTGATAAATGGTTCGTATTCTGCTCTTGAGAGCGCTGTACAAGGTGGAGTAGCCTTCCCATGGTGATTCTCCCTCCTTTGGGAACTGCCCTTCCAGTGCAGTTAATAGGGGCCTGGAAAGTTTTTGACCAAAGATAGAGCCATCACATTTTCCAGAGAATCTTAACAATTTGAACCAGGTGAAACAGACGGAGAGAGTTGGGGCTTGAGTCAAATGAATGAGGTTGAGTTGTTCCATCATCCTTATGTTCTTTGAGATGCTCCAGTGTCTTTCTAATAAATTCCCCTTGTGCTTAAAGTAGCCCAAGTTGGCTTCTGGTAACTAGAACCATTTGTAACGTAACTACAGAAGTGATCTGATGCAGACAGTTGGAAGAAGTGCCTCACTTCCTTCTTCTTCTTCTGTCTCTTCAACCATTCCTCTGTAGTCACCACTGCCTCTGAACATCTCACTCTCATTCTGGACATTTTCTAGAATCTGTTTTGCCGATTTTTTTGAGTGACCCACGGGGGAGAGGCAGTGCTCTTTACAATCAAACACAGTGTAATCTTCAGGTGTAGTCTGAGGACAGCATAGTTATGTAGTGGAAAATGAACTCCCCAGCAGAGACCAGATTTTGTCCTGGTTCTGTGCTTAACTTGCTTAAGACCCTGGCCAGTTGTCTTTTGACCTTGGTTTTCTCATTTTATTTGAGCAGATTGGCTCAGATCCCTCTTAAAGCAACTATCTGAAGATTCACCTTGTATTGTATGATTACTTAGGAAGCAGTACAGGTTAATAATTGGGACTAAATACCTATTACTTCAGAGCTGTTTCTAGGAATTCTGCCAAAGATGACGTTGAGTCTGTAACCATTCGTTCCGAGGAATTCCTCCTAAATTTTGTAGCCAGCTATACTTCGAGTAGTACTATACAGATAAGGCTTTGAACTGTTGAAGAACTTTATGTATTTTTAAATTGTTAGTCTGGACCTGTCTTTGTGCTCTGCTGACTCTCGCTGTGTGTGCCTAACCTAATTTAATACACAAATTTGTAAAGTGACAGACAACATGACATGGAGCGCGTTGGACCGGAAGCTGGAGTTCCTGGGCCTGCCATTTTCAAGCAGTGTGACCCTAGGCAAATCATGTAACCTCTTTGAATCCTCAGGTTCGCTGTCTGTAGAATAGCTAATAACTTCCACATCTACCCCATAGGTCTGTTGGGAGTGTTAGAGGAGGTAAAACTGCTTAGTAAGCTTAGTATTAACTGCCATCCATCATCAAAACCATTTCTATAAATGTTGAATGGACTCCTTGGCTGGCAGTCTTCTGTGACTGCAGGATTACTTAATCTGAGTGTACTTAATGGGTTGGACAGATTGGATTCGATTTTAGAGTTTATGTCCCGTGATTTCATGCATTTTACTAGCTAATCTTTGAAAATGTGGTAGCCCCTGGGTTAGTAGCTATTGACCCAGGTCTGAACTGGGGACAGGCCTTGGCACTGTAACAAGTCTATATTCTGCCCCTGCTCTGGCCCTGTGGGATCTGTTTCCCAGCACCTGTCTAGGTAAGGGAGTCCTTTTAGCTTTTGTAGGAGCAGGGCCTCTTTCAAGGAGCTTAAGGTCCTTGGAGCAGTTCTTCAACTGAACCTTACCCTTTGTACTCTAATGATCTTTTGAACTTGGTGGTGCAGCTCGCCTTGAATCAAGGCCGGAATTTTCAAGTGACCCAGCATCACTCGTTCTATACAGTTGTCAGAACAGCTGCTCAAGATCCATTGTGCTAGTTTGTGTGACTAGAACCATGCCACTTGTCACTTCTCACACATGCTGCCTAGGGACTGGTCAGCATTTTCAATATGAGGACATACGTAGCAGTGATGGCGTGAGCTGCCTGCCTGCCGCTTGTTTAAATCAAAACTTAGTGGTTCAGCCTGGAGGCCCACAGCCCTGTCATTTGACTGGAACGTGAAATTCAGTATGTCAGCGTTTCTGAAACAATTCTCTTCCAGCAAACTCTTGGTGAGATTGTCAGCAAGGCAGTTCTGTCCCTCTGCTGGAGTACTTTTAGGGACTCGAAACTGAGTAGTCGTTTCTTTTAGAGAATCTCCTCAGCTGAGCGTTGTTCCTTTCACTGAGCTAAAGCAGGAGTGCTTCTGGTGATCCAGCCCAAGGTTTCTGTTGTAACCTTCAGGATGAGGGGAATTGATCCTTATGGATTTTGGAAATCTAATCTGTAAAGGGGTGTTACTATTACTGTCTTTGAAGGTATTATTACCAAATACGGCACAGAGCTCATTTTAAGAACAATTTTCATCTATATTTCTTACTGTTTTCATTTGTTCAGACTAAGATTGGCCATCTTAATTTTGCTCTGGGTTTTTATATGGTGCCCTGCCCTGAAGATAAGAGGTTTGAATGAGTTCAGAGAAACGTCATCTTATCTATTGTCAGTAACAGACCTAGACATAACTCGGTTTCTGAGACAAGATTCTTGGTTGGTCTTTCTTAGGCTAAACTGAGAGGAGGGGGAGACAAGACAGACAGACAGACACGGAGGGAAGAAGGGAGGAAGAAGGATATTGGTTGTGGGTTTCATGAACTTGCATAATAGGTTGAACTTAGAAAAAGTATTGATCAGTACTAGTGAAGTTGTATTGCCTTCTATCTTTCCTATGGTACCATCAGCCGTGTTTTTCTCTTCATCTCACTTGCAGGTGTGTCCATCCTCGAGGAGGTGTGATTCAGAGCGTTTCTTCGTGGAAGCATGGCGCAGGCACGCAGTATGTTAGCAGCCGGCAAGCACAGTCATGGACAGCTGTTACTCCCCAGCAGACGTGGGCTTCCCCCGCCGAAGTTGTTGACCTCACCTTGGATGAGGACAGCAGACGTAAATACCTACTGTAATGCAATGTCACTGTGTTTCCTCTGCACTGCTCCCTTCCACTTCTTCCTCCCCCTTTTTGTGACATGGAAGTTCATTGTCATAGCTTCAGCGTCAGAAGCTGTTTGTGGCATTTGTATAATCAAAACTCATGGAAAATTGCCCCCTCCTTTTTTTTTTTTAATTAAAAGAGGTCACTTAGGAAAATAACTTATCACAGAGAAAAGAATTTCTTCCCTCAGTAGGAATATGAAAATGATGAATTGAGTTAGACAAATTCATTTTACTTGGTGACCTTTAATCTTAGGAAACTCTGCCTTTTAGAATACTATTTTAATTACCAGGTGAAATGAATTTCAGTTTTTGAATCTTGTATTTATTTTGCTGTGTAATAAAATTAATATCTAGACTTGACCACTGTCAGCCTACCCATTGGCACTCCCACCTTAGGGCATTTGCACACATATTAGTCAGGTCTTTATTGGCACCTAGTAGGGCATGTACATTTGGAAACCTGTCCTTAAAAACAGAAGATAGAAGTATTACTTTCCTTTTAGCTTAAGACTTCTGCCTTCTTTCCTGACGTTGCTCCTGTCAGACTTCCCACAACACAGATAATTGACAGGCCCTTTTGTGTTTATAAATACTGCTGAGGTGACTTACCTGGTCTCCTTGTTGCAATAATTCAGAACTCTTTGGAAAATGTCTCCTTTTGGGGCCCGAGGCATTTTGGATACATACCCACCATGAGGTTTTCTGGGCGTGGGAAGAGTACGGAGAGATCACTAGGAAAATCTCTGTCCCTCAACTTTTTTTCCTAGTTAATTCAAATAACGGCAGAACATAGAAAGCTGTTACTTGGGTAGAATATAAACAGTTACGTGGCTTCCAAGGCTGTGGGCACTTGAAAATCTGAGAGGAAAGTGCCTTCTTTCATAGCTCGTTTCTCCATAAAGGATGTTCAACTGTTCAACACTTGAGCTGAAGTTGACTTGATGCTACATTTGGGTATTTTCCTCCTCTACCTTGTAAAAGTGGAAAAACCAAAATAATACCATAAGAAACCAGATGCAAAGCACATTAATGGCACTAGGTTTTACTATCTCAAAGGAATGGCAGAGGGTAACAGGAGCTTCAGGGAATTCAGGAAATGCCAGTGTTGGAGTTTGTGGCATTAGTTACTACCTTTTTTCCTATGATGTGTTGTAGTTACTAGTGAATTATTTTACAAGCAATACTTAGAGTTAGAACACTACATACTGTGCACAAGGAGGGGTGAAGTGATACTGGCCTAGAAGACCTCGCCTTTTGTTTCTTCAACAGTTTTTGTTTGCTTTTGGGGGGCTGGAGGGGTGTCTTGTTTCCCTTTTTATCATACAATGTTGCTAAAGCTCTTTGCCTCCCTCTCCAATGCCTTGGTGGCTCTTCCTTATCGTAAGAGCATGAGAACCACCGTTTTCAGTTTTCATACAGCGGACACACATACACCAAGTGCCTGTTGTGCATCAGGCACTGTGCAGGGTGGGGGCTGTGGGGCCGCTGAAACGAATGACACCCCCTGCGTGCGCATGCATCAGTGTCTGCCTGGCTCCACCTGCCTGGCCTTTTCTTCTGTTGTGGAAAGACTCGTGTATCCCTTTACTGTTCTTCCTGCTGCTTTAGTTCTTCCATACATCTCTTCCATGGGAATGGATTCCAGCATGCGTTCTGTGATCTCTGATAGCATCTCATTTGATCTGGCCTCTGTTCACCAACTTTTAATTTTCTGTCAAGCTACTTTGAATAGATCAGGCTTTTAAAAGACCATGAACCTCCAGTTGTAGCACCTCACATCTCAAGTCTTTCACATGGCCACAGTTTAGACAAAAACCAAAGACCCAGAGGCCAGAGCAAAATAGGACCTTCTGCAGATTCACTACTGGTGTATTCTTGGACCTTCACATTTTACTTTAAGATTAATTTATTGAATTTTACTGTTACATGTTGTTTTTGACTTGAATTAAAATGCCAGACAAAGCAGAAATGTACAATTTCTGGTCTGTGTTTTCCAGGAAAATCATTGGGAAAAGAATAGATTATGTGACTTGAAGTTTTTGCAGCTTATTTTGTCCCCAGTATCAGGGCAGAGCCCCATTTTAGAGAACGTTTTTGTATTACCCACTCTTATGTTAACAGTATGTTTGTCCAGTTCCATATAGCAGGTGATTTCCCATGATGTGTTTTCTTTAGCCCCTAATAGTCATCCTCTAAAGAGAATTCTTCTGGTGTACGGTGTGCACTGTGGATTGGACGCAGAACGAAGTTGTAACCAAGCTCCTTTCTGGCTTTTGCTTTTATATCCGGTTGCACTTTGCCCTCCTCTCTCCCTGTTCTAGCACCCCGAATAGCTGACTTAACCCACCAGAACAGAGATTTAGACATTAAGATGCAAAAAGAGGAGGGGGAGGAACGGAAGAGACACTCAGCTTTTCCCCTACTAGGTTGGAACTTGTCCACCTACTAAGTGTAGAGAGACGGATGTTCCAACTCTTTTCATTGCCGGATCCAGTAGAGCGGTGATGTGGCGTCTGGCAAGGTATGAATGAGAAAATTCTCTGTGGTAAGCAACTCCTGTGACATTGGAAATTTCTTTTAAGGGGATCTTTTTAAACCAAAGTTTTGCATTTGGTAGCGTAAATATTTATGCTTCACAGGACCTCATTTATTCAGAGTAATAATATCTATGCTAAATGGGACCCTTGGGTCCCACATTGGTTTATGGCACTCCTCCCCCCAGTTTGAAACCACAGAGCAGGAACCTAGCTATTGTAGCGTTACAACTGCCCTATAACATGTGATTGCTGCTCGCCAGTAGTTGTCTTCATGTTGATGGAAGAGGCCAGACTGAATGGACTCCATTATTCTTTACAATTGAGCATCCCATAAACTCTTGTTTTTATGAGTATCAATTGTGAATATGAACTGTCTGATTTGCTAATTTAGTCAATTGTTCATTGTTACTTTTAGCAGATGAGCACCATAGGTAACTTAAAAATGAATGTTGCCTGTTTTTTGTACTGTGTCACAAGGTTGTTTGAAAAAGCTGGGGACACCATTTTGTCTTTCAGTTTAAACGTTTTTTTTTTTAAAGGCAAAGAGCCCCTAATCCCTGTTTTCCAGTATGTGTATGATGTGACTTCCATGTATATATAAAAATGATTGCGCCCTAACCAAACTTCCTCAGATTGTGCACTGTTTGTTTAAAATAATCACGTATTTTAGTTCAATGCTGTTGTATTTTTTTCATTTTATTTAAAACACTACGTACTTATTCTTTTAACAAATTTTAAAGGGTAGTGATCTTTTAAAAAATCACTGGATAACTAGGAAATTTTTTTTGTGTTTTTTTTTCTGTGTGTGTGTTTTTTTTTAAAGAGTACAAAGGTCATTGAGCCTTTTGCTCCTCTTACCGTGAAAATGAAATGTTAGCCATTGTATGGCTAGGAACCAATGCACTTGGTGGTTAACAGATCTGCTGTTGCTGGAGTGTGAGCGTGAACTTGATGCAGTGACGACAAATCATTGCTTAGAGTTAATGTTTTAAAATGTGCAACTCTAGTTTTTAAAACAAAATTTGGTTCTTTACATTCATTATTTAGTTTTTGTTTCCATTTAGTATTTAATGGTCTTTGGAGAAAAAAATAATAAAACAGAGTGTTATATATATATTTTTTGGTGCAAGATAAGATTTTCTGTTTTTTGAAATAAGTCTGTAGCATAAAGGTTAAACTATTTTAAGATAAAAATAAAATAGAGTGTATTTAAACAATGATAATTTCTGAGGATTTTTTTTCTATCTGCTTCAGTTAATTAGAGGTGCCTGGAGCAGCTTCCAAGTTAGCTTTTGGATGTGGATTGATTATATTTTGTTAACAGAGCTTATTGTTATAAGATGCCTGATTTTCTCAAGCAATAGCTGTGTCCTACTCCCAAAATGTTTTGCAAATGGCTTTTGGTATGTTAGATCTAGATAAAAATAGCTTTGCAGTAGCTTTCCTGTAGCCCCATCCCCTTTCCGGCTAGGACCAGTGAGTTTTCAAAGAGGGCTGACGTCTCCCTAGTGCTTAGGCCCCTTGTTCCCAGGAACAAAACTCAGCTGACAGTTACTTCCCAGAGGTCAGTGCAGCAGGTAAGATGAAGTGACTGCATACATTTTGCATGTGGTTGAACACTGAAGCACGTGTTTCAAAAATAGCCTGAATAACTTTCCCCTCACTTCGTTCCAGTTTCAGATTTTTCATTTGGTTATCAAAATGATAGGAAATACCATATTAACATCTCGTGACTTCTGTAATTTATCTTCACGTAAAGGACAAGGAGGAACCAGGGAGAGTGCGGCCTATATTCATTAAAACATCCAGTCCTGGATCTGTTAACGTTCCTCAAGAATGTTCAGTTCTACTCACACTGGAAGGAGATCTGTTAACAACTAGGAAGTGTACTGTTAACAATTAGGAAATGTTTTCAGCTTTTTGAAATGCTTCTTCTACACACTATTCTTATATCTGAGACCTAGATGTATTAGTGCAATGTGACACCTCTTTTCTTGGGGTTGAAAAAAATTTTGTTTACCTACTAAGTCCTTGCTTTTCAAGCCTTTTGCCCTTGGATGCTGCTTTTAAAGAATAGACAAAGCATGAATAAGTAAAATAATCTGTGGGTAGTACTTAATCTCATTCTGGCTCCCTCCTTCTCTTCTTTGCTAGCTTTTGGCCTTGCTTTCCCTTATTTGAATGTCTTTTTCACAGTAGATGACAGCTATTTGTAACTTTAGTCCCAACAGAAAAATTATAGATAAATCTTTATGAAATATATAAATACCTCTTCAGCTCTAATTTTGCAACCAATGTGAATTTCTCTGAGGTTTTGTTTTAATCACGTCACTGATCTGTGAAGGAGTGATGCTCCTAGGCCATTGGTAGGTATGAGTTTCTCTGTTTGCCTGACTCCATGTTTGAGAGCACTGACTCACAGAATCAGAGAAGGTCCTGGGCTACCGTGGAGCGTTGGCTGGGAGAACCTGCCTGGAGCAAAGAAGGCAGTGAGCTCAGGAGAAGACGCAGGTGATGACCGTGAGCCTCGTGGAGATGCAGAAAGAGCACCCATTGCTCCAGCAGAGGTTATGGGGCTGTGGGCTCAGTTCAGCTGCCCTTATGCTGCTCTGCAGGCGGCAGACCTTCTAGCTGGAGATGGCTTTAGGCATCAGGGATCCCTTTGTGTGATGAGGAATCGCTGTTTTTCTGTCTGCCGAGCCTTGGGGTCCATTGGTGGGGTGGATGTGAGTGAAGGATGAGAGTGCCGGCTGCAGTGAAGTCCACCCTCTGACAGGAGGTGTGGTGGCAGCAGCTGGTGTGATCTCTCAGATCCTGGCCTGCTCGTTGGCAACGCCCCTTGCTAGTAAATTATATCGAACTAGCTTCTTCTTTGGTGAAGGAAGATATTTGGTACCAACATTTTTCTTTGTACTTCGATAACTGACACCTCAGAGGAATCATTTTAGTTTCTGTCCCATGATTGCTTCATCCTCAGAGTTGGAAGGTAAAGTGTTGTGGCCTGTTGAGACCTCACTCTTGTGGTTGAGTCTAAAGCAAGCAAGTCTGACTTTAGGATGGATCTCGGCACCTGCAGCATGAGGGGGATCACACCAGAGGGTGGGGTGACTAATATATGAAAAGCCTGAACCAGAGGACAGGAGACTCCAGAAAGGTCACCTGACCACTGAGGGATTTGCTTTCTGTACCTGTAAGCTGAAGAATTTCTTAGATTTCTTTTCTGAGACCAAAAGGTAGGACCGTGTGACTTTAGGAGGTAATTCGTTGTTTCACAAATTCATCGGGCTGTGTAGGCAGGAATTCAGGAGAGCTGCTTACTCCAAAACGCTGTTCAAAGAACTACCATTCTCTCACTTCAGCTTTTGGAAGGCATTGGGTGATAACGCCCACAGAGCCTTGAGTTTCTACAAACTCTTTATTTTCAAAGACTTGAAAGAATATTTATTTCAGAATTTCCACATGGGGCAGGGTAAGCAGTGGTACAGATTGGTGTCCTGACTGTGCAGATTGGAAGACTGAGAACAGAAGAACAACAGCTTATCCAGATTTACATAGCTAGACTTCGCAAGGGAAGATTGTGTTCTATGGTTCAAATGAGGGCTTTATGCTCGAAGAAAAACAACACCTCTTTTCTCTACCTGGGTTTTTTGTTGTTCTTTTTGCTGCTGATTCTACTTTGCACTGGCCTGCCTGAGAAGAATTGAAGTCTTCCTGAGAAGGTAATGTTTGAAGGGTTGGTTTCCCGTTTCTCTTCAGCAAGTGGTCACACCTGAGTATGCGTCCCAACTCAGGCTCTGGGATAATCTTGGAAACTTTTTCTGTACTTTTTCTCGTGGATTCCCTCTCTCATAGTTTATGGAGCAGGAAAATACAGATGGCCAATAAACACAGGAAAGATGCTTGGGCCCACTACTAACTGTGGAAATGCGTACTTACATGACAGATGCTGTTTCTTCCAGGCAGAATCTGATAGGAGTACATTTCAATCCAACAAGGAGGCAGGCCAAGGACAACTTCCGTGTCTTGTGTGAGCGTAGTTTGCTACACCTATTTTGGAAAAGGGTGGGATTGTCTAGTAAAGCTGAATATGTTTATACCTCAAGCCACGAACTGAAGGTTTCTGCGTGTGCCCCCCCATTCATATTTTGAAGCTCTACTCCCCAGTGTAATGTTATTTGGAGGTGGGATCCTTGGGAGGCAAAGTTTCAATGAAGTCATAAGGGTGGGGCCCCCGTGATGAGATTAGTGTTCTTACAAGAAGAGAAGTTGAGGTAGGCCTTGTGTGAGCAGGCAGCTGCCTGTAAGACAGGAAGAGGGCTCTCCCTGAATCCAGCCATGTTGGCACCCTGCTCCCAGGCTGCCAGCCTCTAGAACTGTGAGGAAAAAATGTCTTGTTTTAAGCCACCCACTCTATAGTGTTTGGTTATGGCTACCCAAGCTGAGACAGCCCATGACCCCCCAATTTCACTCCTTGGGGTCATACCCTTGAGCAATTTTTAAACTGATGTGTGCTAGTTTATGTGCTCAAAAGTGTTTAGTGTCATTTTCCCAATTTTTGTCTATTTCAACATGGATACCTATCTATAGGATGGATAAATAATGTATTACACAATGTTTAGCCACTCACTGTGGAAATTAATGAACGAGAGCTATATTCATGCGCTTACACCAGGCATACCAACATGGATACATCTTCAACAATGTGGAGTGCAGAAAAGCAAGTTGCAGATTGTGTACTACTACATGATGGGTTTGGATGCAGTTTAAAAAGACAACCCAATACTACATATTGACAAAGAATAGAGAACTACATGAGAACAATAAACAAATTCAGGGTAAAATTTCTTAAGTTGGGTGGTGGGGACACAGACATATTTTTTTCTTGGTACCTTTATGTGTATCTTAAATATTTCATAATAAAATTAAATTTTTTTCTCTGTCTCAAGTAGAAAGAATAAAAGCTCTTTTTGACTTTACAGATTGACATTAGTGGGAATGAATAGGATCCGAAGCTGAGCCCCAGCACTCACTGAATATATCACCAAAAGCACAAACATTAACAAAAAATTAATTCGATAAATTGGACTTCATCAAAATTCATTTTGTGTTTGAAAGGGTGCCATCAAAGTGAAAAGACAACCCACAGAATGGGAGAAAATTTTGGAAATCTTTTATCTGATAAGGGACTTGTATCTAGAACATAAAGAACTCTTACAACTCAACAATAAGAAGACAAAAACCCAATTAAAAAATGGCCAAAGGATCTAAATAGACAAGTCTCCAAGGAAGACAGACAATTTGGTCAAAAACACATGAAAAAATGCTCAACATCATTAGGCATCAAGGAAATGCAAATCAAAACCACAGTGAGGTACCACTTCATATCTACGAGGATAGCTAGAACAAAAACGTGAAATAACAAATGTTGGTGATAGGGTAGAAAAATCAGAACCCTCATGCATTGCTGGTAGGAGTGTAAGATGGTGCAGCCACCTTGGAAAACTGTTTGACTGTTCCTCAAATGGTTAAACGTAGAGTTGTCATGTGTACTCAGCCATTCCACTCCTAGGTACACACCCAAAAGAAACGAAATACGTCCACACAAAAACTTGTACACACATTTTTGTAGTAACATTATTCATGATAGTCATCAAAAGGTGGTAACAACCCAAAAGTCCATCAGCTGATGATTGGATACGCAAAATGTGGTGTAACCGTACAACTGAGTGTTAATTTGTCCATAAATAAGGATGAAGGACTGATACATGCTACACCGTGGATGAACCTTGAAAACATGTTAAATGAAAGAAGGCCTTTACAAAAGGCCACATATTCTTTCATTTATAGGAAATGTCCAGAGTAGAAAAATCTATAGAAACAAAGTAGATTAGTAGATGCCAGGAGCTGGGGGGAGGTGGAAATAGGGAGTGATTGCTAATGGGTAAGAGGTTTCTTTTGGAGGTGAAGAAAATATTCTAAAATTCCATAGGGTGAGGCTACACCACTCGAAATATACTAAAAACCACTGAATTACTTTAAAAGGGTGAATTTTATGGTAAGTGAATTATATATCAATACAGCTGTTATTAAAAAAAAAGCCAGTTACCTTTGGAATTGAGGGTACCATGATGTAAACTGTTAATCTGCGGAAAATGGGTTTAGATAATGGGGGCATAAAGAATAGGAAGTGGCAACCCAGCTGTGAAAGGGGACTCAGGAGACCCAGGTGACAGTAATTGAAGGCGAGAATGAGCAATTTCCTCATTGGGTGCAGGCTGCCCTGACCCTGAGGACCCCTGCCCCTTGAGAAGGGGGCCTACCTTCTGTGGAGATGTGACTTGCTGAGGTTTCCTGGCTGTTCAAACCTGCCACCGGAGGTTCAAGATTATTCAGAAAGAAACCAACCATTGCTCACCGAAATGTGAATGTTTGCCCTCAGGACAAGGTCAGGACCATAGCCTGTGAGCTCCAGGGACCTGCCCCTGGTTCTTGCCCAGAGAGTTTGCAGCCGCCCTGTGGTACAATTTCTCACAGTTGACATCCTGCCAGAGTGGTCCTAACTGCATCGTTTGGGCAGTGAGTCACTGGGGTGGGGGTAGGGGCCATTTCTTACTATACATGCCCCTGTCTCCTGTGAGATACTGCTGTGAGCTGCCGAACGTCTCTCATTTTCTGCGTGTCTCTCAGAGGTGCTGAGGCAGAAAATGTGTTGGGACCTTGGCTGTAGGCAGTGCTGGGGAGTACCTCTTTCATCCATTTAGTAATTTGCCACATGCCAAAGTAGCTGGCTAACTTCTACTGATATGCTCTTTGGGCTTTTAGCAGAGTACATTCATTTGCTGTGACATTAAAAATGTATACCATTAAAAACACGAACTTATCACTCAGCGGTGAAATACTCAAAATCCTTCACAGGCTCTAGCCAGTCAGAACTAGCACTGGAATTGGGGCTGGCACGGGCTCCCGTGGCTGGCGTGGGATAACCCAGTCATGGCTGGGCTGTGGAGCCTGGGGGAGCAACCAGGGTGGTCGGGGAGGCGTGCTAGCAGTTCAGGGCTGGGCTGTTTTGCCAACTGCAATTGAAATATGGCATAATTTTAACAACGGATAGAACCAGAGTAGTGCACCGTCAGAGTATCAGTCTTGCATTCACCTAGGCTCTCTGTGCCTCAGGTTCCTCACCCATACAATGGGGACAGAAATACCCACCTTATAGGACTGTCACAAGGAGTAAATGAAGGGAGGAAGCCAAGTCCATGCCACCAGTCTTGCCAGCCCTACACCAGTCTGGCTAGCTCAGCCGGGAAGCGTGTAGACCAAATAAAATTTGTCTGTAGGCTGCTGACAGTTTCACAGCAGCGAAGTTAAATCCTTACAACATTCTGGAAACAGAAGTGAAGCACTTTGAAGCAAGCACGCAAGCCACAATTTGGGTATGTGGTACCAGGCCTGGGGTGGTGAAAAAAAGTCCCGGGATCTGGGTTTGAGTCCTGCCTTCGTCGCTAACAAGCTGTGTAAGCCACCAAGGTCACTGACCTCTCTGGATCTCAACGCGCTCATCTATGAAGGGAGGACACTTGCGGACTCCCCCGGGTGGGGAAAGGGGGACTCACATAAGGTGATAGGGCAGCATCGGGTGATTCAAACACCTTTCAAAGCAAGGCTGGTGGTAGTGGAAGTAATACATTGGGCCAGACGAGTGTGAAGTGTGGCAAACGACAGAGCTTATGTTTTGTCTACAGGGCAAAGCTGCATCTCTTGCCATCAGAGAGTACAGGCTTGATGTTGCCGGATCTATGGGTTTTTCAAGAGAAAATGGAAATCTGGATTTTAAAAATGTAAATGTGAAATTTCTGATTAGTAGACATTCTTGTGTGGCCATGGTCAGACATGCTGAATATACAGCTTAAACAGACCTGTTGGTACAGGAAGAAAGAAGAATAGAGTAAACCTGGGCAGCTTCTATGTCCCCCACTCTCCACTCCCTGAGTCCTGGCGTGGGATAAAAAGCAGTGAACCCAGGGTGCTTTGGCTCTCCGACCCTCATGCTGTACAGGCTGCTGAGACTTTGGAGCTGTAAGGGGGACAGGCATGCACCCCAGGGAGCTGTGGTCACTTGTATCCACGGTCTGGTGTATTGCCTGAGTACATCTCTGGTTAACTAGACAGTCAGCGAAAGGGAGTGGAGGCCAATTCTATGTCGTTGGTGTCACCAGCCTGTAACCTGAGCAATCCTATTTAGCCTAGCTCATCCAGGAAGTGTGTGGGCCAAGGAAAATTTGTCTGCAGTCCTGATTTAGCATGCAGGCTGCCAGTGTGCTACCTCTGCACCATGCAAATTTCACTGGTTAGCAAACACTTGCTGTGTGCTAGGCACTGAGCCAGACCCCAGGGACACAGGGGACTGGAAGCCAGTCCTCACCCTCAAGTGACTTGCTCGGTCTGGTGTCACAAACCATTGTCACAAAGCCCGACAATCGCTAAGACAGAGCTCAGTGCGGTGAGAACAAACAGAAGGCTCGTGTGGTGGAATGAGCACATGGGAGAAGAGCTCCTGCAGGAGGTGCTGGCTGCGCTAAATTTGCAGGAGGGGGAGGAACTAGGGGGTCAGAGGAGGTAGAGAGGGGAGGGTGTGGGTGGGTGTCATTCCAGGCGCAAAGCTCAGGTAAAGCATGAAGGTGAGAGAGAGCATAGCTCGACAGAGGAACCATTGTTGGGGGAAAGGAGGTGAGTGCTGGGGAGAACATTGGAGATACAGTGGGGAGCCACGCGGCCAAGGGCCTCCCTGGCATCCCACGGACACTCCGGGGATTGGTCTCCACCAATAGAACATGGACGTTAGCCTCCAAAAGCCCACATTTAGCGGCAGAAAATGGAGATCTAAATACATAAATGAAATGATGGGAGCATGAAGGTTTGGAGGGGGCGAGTAAGTAGCTTTTCCTGGGAAGTAAAATGGGAGGTGAATTAGAGGACAATTGAGATTGGAAGTGGGGGATTTGATTAGGAAGCTTCTGCAGGAATTGAACAGATAAATGAAGAAGGCTGAATTAGTGGGGGGAAGGAGAACAGAGGTCAGAGTGAAGAAACAAATGTAAGAGGTCGTATCTTCAGGACTTGGAGGCAGAGTATTGGGGAGCTGGGGGTTGCAGAGCATGGGGGTGAGGAAGAACGAGTCAGGAAGAGAGGCTCCCATGTTTTGCATCCACTGAGCAGGAAATGCAGAAAAAGGATCAGGTTTGGAGAATGGAGCAGAGGCTTTTGATGTCTCATATGTCACACCCCTCCAAGATGAGGACAAGTTACTGCCCTTTGTACCTTCTGCCATTAAGGAGACAGCGCTTGGTGGATCTCTGGCTTTGGGACGCAGTCCATGCCATATTTGGAAATACTGCTCCAGCCCATTCATTGAGTGGCTTGGTGCAAGGAGGGGTTCTGCAGCAAGCGCAGGCTACACTCCAGCTGCCCTGCTGCTGGACCATCTGACCCAGCAAGTTCAGTGATGCTGGAGGAATTTGTGACGGATAGGCTGCAGTGTGGAGTCTCAGACAGGCCCCACTAGGGGAGCTATATCAGGGACCCTATGGGTTTTGGAGCAGAGAACTATTCACTGTTTGAAAAGCAGCTCCCACCATGCTTTCTTGGGCCCTGACCATGAGACATCAATTGACAAAGACATTAGAATGGCTCATCGTTAGCTGGGTTGTGTACCATTCACCTTATAAATCCCAGCAGGCCCAACAGCAGTCCATTCTAAGATGGAAGTGGTACATCTAGGATTGGCATGAGCAGGGCCAGTGGGCCCAAGTCAGTTGTACAAATAGACGGCACGTGCCTGTTCCCCAGCCCTCCAAGGCACAACCCCCCCGTGGCATCGATGACTCTCCCTCAGTTCACACCAAGCATTTCCTTGTGACCAGCTAAGAGTGGAAGAAAGGTCCCGGGCCTAGTTCCATGTGTTGGTGTTAGCCACAAACAGACTGCTGGTTGCCCTGAAGCCCCAGCCAGGGCAGCCTTGAAAGACCGGTTCGTGGAACCTCTGCCAGGGGGCAGAACTTCGAGCTGTGCGCCTGTTTGTCAGTGTGGTCCAGAGGGGGAAGTGTCTCATGAGGATGCGTCCCTTGGGCAGTGGCAAAGGGCTTGGTTGGTTGGTCAGGGACCCGAAAGGAAGAAGAAGCAACGCACAGGAGGCCTGGGGAAGGGGCGTGTGGATGATCCTATGGGAGGGGGCGCAACGTGTGTGGGTCATGAGGTTCATGCTAATACTTGTCAGAGATCACACACCACAGAGGAGGTGCCGGACAGCAGGACGCCCTCTGGAGGTCAGCCTTGACCTCAGCCATCGCAGGGATTGCACGATGAGGGAATAGGGTGGCCATGGTGATGGATGGAGGCTAGGCACGCACTCAACAGCATGGGATCCCTGGCAGGGTTGGGGCCACTGCCACTGCTGACTGATCTGTCAGCACAGAGCCAGGCCTGAGCCCTTGCCCAGCCGGCTACTTGAGGGAAGCTGATTACATCAGGTCCCTTGTACACTGGAAAGAGCAATAAAACCTCTTCCTGGGATTAATACCTACTCTAGCGTTAATCCAAGAGTTTACAGAGAGCCTGATTTATCTACATATGATGCCTCGTAACAACGCCTCAGAAAAAGCGGCTCATTTTATAGCAAAGGAGGTGTGACAATGGGTGAGTGACCAGGGGATCCGTCGGTCTGGTGCAAATTACTGGAAGCGGTGGACCGAATAGAAGGATGGAATGGCTTATACAAATATCAGCGAAGGTCCCAACTCAAAGATTACACTCGAACTGGGTGTTCTCATCCAGAATATCGCTGCTCTGTGGCACTCGATGTATCCCCAATTGCTAGAATATGCAGGCCCAGGAATCAACGGTGGAGGTTGGATTGGTCCCTCTCCCCATCACTCTCAAGGGGCCACTTGTACCAGGTGAGAAAATGTCTGAAACTGAGGAGATTCACTCAGGAATAAGTCTGGAACTCAGGGCTTCCAAGTCTGGTGATATCAGAATAGCTTCTTGGAACAACCATGGCCTGGCAAGGCCATGTCGACTGAGGGCTCAGCCCCCTTAGGAATGTCGGTCCGGGTCACTCCATCAGGCAGGCAACCCAGACCAGCTGATGATCAGGAACATCTAGAAGAGAAGTGGAGAAAGCTAATGATGAGCAGGTTTAGCCTCTAGACCTGCTGCTGCCGTGAGTGGGGTAGTAGCTTCTCCCACTAACTCTCCTGTACAAAGTGTTTTCAAGAGATTATGGCTGGCCACTACCTTGAAGACTCAGCAACTGAATAGACAATGTGGGGCGTAAGGGGATCAGAGTGGTGCCAGGGGCAGACTGGATGGACCACTTTGGATGCCCTTCATCACATCCCCTTTGTCAACCTCTGACTTCAGCGGCAGCCGTGGTAGACAGTCCTTGCTAAGCTTGGGCACATGCCGACAGCACCCCTGATTCAAGCGCACGGAGTGCATCATTCTGATGTCTATTCTAGGGCCTTCTTCAAAAAGCCATGGGAGTCTGTTTGGCTTGCGTGGCTCAAACACAGCCCTGAAGTTAGGGGAGTTAATGACCCTGGGACAACCTTCAACAACAGAGGATGAGAACCAGTGGATAGATGCCCCCTCCTCACATACGCTAGCCAGGGGATAAATGTACATCTTTTGGTCGGACGATTCTTGGAAGCATTCTGCATACTTCTCAAGGGATCTCAGTAGAATTGAGCCCCCACTGCTCACAGCAGTAATTTTCATAATGGACCTTATAGACTTTTCCCCCTTTGCTCTCTCACTCTCTTCCATTCCTCACTCCTATTTCCTGAAACTGCCTCCCAATTAAACCACCTGCACCTGAGTCTGTCTCAGGCTCTGCTTCTGGGAGAATCCTGACTAAGACAGGGAGGAACAGGCTGAGTTCACTCTACGCTTGACGGGTCGAAGAGACCCCGTGGAAATGGGAGGCAGGCAGTGGCCATGTGACTTTTGGAGATACAGACTTATATATTAGCATAAGGTAGCAGATAAAATCTCAGGCCCAAAGAAAACTTACATGTAAGAGGCTAATGAAAGAGGAGCACCCTTCTAAGGCAGAGGTTCTCATCCAGGGGCCATTTGAAACACCTGAAGACATTTTTAATTGTCACAATGTGGGTGGAGGGGGGAGACGGTTGTTGCTACTGACACCTTGTGGGTAGAAGTCAGGGATGCTGCTAAACATCCAACAAAGCACAAGTCAGATCCCCGTAACAAAGAATTATCAACCCAAAATGTCAGTATTACTGAGGTTGAGAAATTCTGTTCTAAGAAGATTGCAAAGGAGCCGTGAGAGTGGTAGGAAGGAAACCAGGAGAGAGTGGTGCTATGAAAACCAGTTTCCCAGAGCCAGAAGGCCACAGGTCATGCTGCAAAGGGCGCAGGGGACGTAAGAGGCAATAACTGTCCATTTAGTTTAGTGACAAGGACCTTTGTTTAAGCAGTTTCATCAGCAACATGGGGCAGAAGTCAGTTTGGAGTCGGGGAAGGCAGTGAAGACAAGTACAGATTCTTTCCAGGAGCTTTGAGGTGACCGAAAGGAAGGGGTGTTAGGATTAGCTAGAAGAAACTACAGACTAGAGGGAGAGTTTAAAAAGATAGTGGGAAGACAAACATACTGTATATGTTGATGGTAATGAGCAGGGATACAGGAAACAGGATGATTGATGGGAGACAGAGCCCAGGGACATCTATGGAACCAAAACCCAGAGCACTAACTTGGTCAGGTGAGGGCAACTTCTTTCTTCTGAAGCTGGAAGGAGGCAAGCGTATGCGTAGTTATACATACAGTAGGGGAGGGAGCGGAGAGTGTTGAGGGGTTTACCTGGGGCCTTTTTGTTCTTTGTGTGTCTCGGAGATGGCTCTCTGTAGGGTGTAAGGGGAGAGTGATAGGGTAAGAGGCTTATGATAATAATTATTTGTGGATTGATTATATATGGTTGTTTATTATATTATGATTTGTATGCTCTGTTCTTCCAAAAGTCTCGTTGGAAAGTTTGTCCTTTTTCTTGGTATATTCCAGAGGTGAGCATAAGGTTATCATGGAAACTCAGGTTTCCCCTGAGACATCAACTGAAATTCCCCTTCTCTGTGGAATGCTTGTAGAAATCCCAAGTTTTCTCCAAGATGTTTATGGACTTGGGGTTTAGGTTTTTGGGGTCACCTCTGCCTCCTGCTTCCTGTGTCTGTACATGCTCTCTCTGTTCTGCCATGGATTTAAACTTGGACATGAAACCTTTGTCATTCCATTATACAAAACAGGGTCTGGGGTCTTGCAGTGCCCACCCGCGTGCCATTTTATGAGCACTTTGTTCTTCCTCTTCCTTTCACTGCTCCTCACCTATTTCCCACAAGTTGCCCTCATCTCCAAACCCTTCTGCTTCTCAGCTCTCCTGAGCGCTTCATCCCCAGGCAGGTTTATCCAAACCATCATGGTGCGCAGGGGACAAGCGTGCACCTTCCTATTAGACAGATTCATCCTCTGCTAGGAGGCAATTAGGGTTAAAAATCGTGAAAATGTGCTTGAAATGCCAGACAACAAATTCAGCAGTTAGGGTTTGGGGAGGGACCTCTAAGATTTATGCCAAAACCCACTGCAGCTCCCCACTGTAAACCAGGAAGGCCCACTCTTCAGGGCCATCATCTCACCTTGTAATAATACCTTGTAATAATACCTTGTAAGGTATATTAGCTCTTTCAGGGACAGTGTAGGGAGAAGTCAGAAGGCAGAGCAAAGCTAGAGGGGAGTTAGCGGCCCAGCTGGGAAAAGGGTCCCAACCGACTCTCCTCCTGCTGGCCTAGAGAAGTCAGAAGACCCAGCTTCTGGAACTTGTTTCTCTACTTGCCAGCCTTGTGGTCTTTGGTATTCTCATCTGCAAAGTGCGGATGCCAAGGGAGGAACAAGGGTTTAATGAAACGGGATCTATGCATGCCTGCCTCACAGTAGCTACTTAATATGTTCCAGACACCACTGTCACCTCTGCATTTGCAACAAGAAAAAGACCCGAGCCTTAACGTTTCTTGCCTGCGTGCTCAAGAATCATTAGCTAAATGTTTGGTGACCTTGGACAACTTCTTTCTTCAGTGCTGGTCAATAAGTCAGCAAGTGAGGGTCAAACACCCACATGGTACCTCACCACCCTGGTTTCGGGTTAAGATACGCAGAACCCAAGTTGCCCTCTAGAGCTTCAGCTCTCCCTGGGGAGATGACATGATTACACAAAGTGAAGACTGAGTGTGGCGCTGATGACCAGGGCCGTGTTTCTTTTGGAAATTAAAATGAATTAACATTTTGTTTTAGATTTTTGTGTGTGTGTGTGTGTGTGTTTTGATTTTGTCCCAAGAGGAAATCGGTACCTGTTCCCCAGACCCACACACCCAGTCAGGGCGGCTGAGGACGCCTGATGCAGTGCTGGCGGCGCCCAGCAGGGGGCGGCCTCGCTCTTCTCTGTCCGGGTCCCGGCGGGAGAACAGCCGCTGCACGGCGATTTGGCGGAGATACTTTCGCCAAGCTAGAGCTTGGCAGACTTTTTTGACCAAGACCCACAGTTGGACCTGCATTTTACATCAGTGTAAGTTTACGCACATGTGTATTTTGCTAAGCGATACTTACCCTTACTACTTGAGTGCACTCTGATCTATTTCTAGTTTGTTCAGTTCAGCCCGAGATTTGACCATTAAAAAATGCTGCTCACACCCGCCAATAGATGGAGACCTGTGCTCCGAAACCCACTGGGCGGCTAAGCTGGGTGAATGGGGTCGGGGAGATTTGGGGTCACCTAGGAAAGGGCCTTCCGCATAGCGGTTAAAAGTGTGGGCTTGGGAGCCTGGCTACGCGTGGAATCCTGTCTCTGCCTTTTTCTCCACCTGTGTCCTGGGCGACTTACTCTACCCCTCTGTGTTCAACACAACACTGGTTCTAACAGCTCCTTTTGCACTTCTCACTTCGAAACCGGATTGCTGCAGAAAGCCAGTCATGGTGGAAGCCTGCCTGGCATCTCGGATTCATTGATCCCACATGTGTTGACACCTGTTACCACAGATAGCAGCAGAAAGCTGCGGGGCTGACTGAGGTGGCCAGGGTGGCCGAGAGGCACACAGTTCCAACAGAGGTGATCAGGGCGAAGTGGTTAGCACTGGACGCCCTGGGAACAGGTGGACACCTGAAGCCTTAGCTCAGCGCTTTAACCCCAAGGTACAGGACCAGAAACCTGGAGGTGGGCCTGGCTGTTGTAAATAAACCATCCATGATGCTGATGCCTGCTCTAATCTGAGAGTGGCTTCCATTCGTACTTTACAGTCACTTTGGGGGGCGGGGGGAGACCCGGAACTAATGTAATCACAATGTCTGGGAGCGGCAGGCAAGCATCAGTAGTTTGGTGTTTTTTTTCCAATTTTTTATTGGGAAATATTGGAGAACAGCATGTTTTTCCAGGGCCCATCAGCTCCAAGTCAAGTCATTGTCTTTCAGTCTAGTTGTGAAGGGCGCAGCTCAGCTCCAAGTACAGTCACCATTTTCAATGTTAGTTGCAGGGAGCGCAGCCCACCATCGCATGCAGGAATCGAACCTGCAACCCTGTGGTTAAGAGCTTGCGCTCTAACCAACTGAGCCATCCGGCTGTCCCCGCATCAGTAGTTTTTAAAGAGATTCTCAGGTGATTCCACTGTGCAGTGAAGTAGGGGGCCCCTGCCCCTACCCAAACCCAGGGTGTAGGCCTTGAGAAAGCTTCCTGGAGGGGGTGTCGTGTAGTCAGAAACCTTAAATGCATTGGGGGCTTGCAAGTGAGCATGGTCTGGAGGGGGAATGTGCAACGGGGAGGGGACTGCTGGTGCCCATAGAGGGTTCAAAGGGCCTATAATCTATTGTTGAAGAATTTGGGCTCTGGAGACAAGCCCTCTGGGTGAGAATCCTGCTGCACCCTTACGAGCCGCTGTGACCACAGGCAGGTCATTTAACTTTTCTGTTCCTCGTCCCTGTGGGGTCCCAATGAGAATTAAGCACATGTAAGAGATGTTAGTTATTACTCTTGGAGTTGTAATTATAAATTGAGCTAAAGACCCAGAGATGAACCAGGAAATCTCAGGAGCTTAGTGTGACAAGAGATGACATTGGAAAGATGGGGACACAACATCACAGAAAGCTTTGTCACCGCACTCTGGACCTAACGGCTCTGGGAAGCTACTGGAGAGTCTCAGGTGTCGGGGAGCCATGTGGAGATACGTGTGGAGAATGTGCTCGAGAGCAGTAGCGCTGGAGGAGAGCGACCAGGGAGGGGGCTCGTCGCCTTGGGACAGTCAGATGTGCTGGTGGCCCGCCTGGCAGAGGGGTGATAGAAGGGTGAAATAGGCAGGAGTTGGAGATGAGGAAATGTTTCATTTCTGGGCTGGACAAACTGGGTGGGCCACGTACTGAGTTGGGGCACTCCCCCTCTACACCCAGCCCCAGCCCCAAGTTTTCTCTTTGTTCTGTAGACCGAGGCCCAGTGATAGGCGTGATGAGAATGGACGTCACCCCCCAACCCCAACCAAATACTGCCCAGGAACTCATTCCTTGGTTGAAGGCAGTGAAGGCCCATCCAGGCGGGTTCACTTCTTGTCACTTCAGTGTGTCGTAGTTTTTCTTCCTTTCTGCAGTCCTTCGCCCATGCCTCTGTCTTTCCTCCTCATCTACCAGAATCCTGCTTTCAGGCTATCCCCCATCTCCACTCCAGAGCTCACGTTTCTGAAGCCCTCCTAACCACAGTGACTATCCTGGGAAGGCCAGCCATCACGGATGTGCCACTCAGTCCTGTCATCAGCCTCACACCTGTGGCAATGGAAATATGAGCCCCAGGAGGCTGAGGAGGGTCTCCACGCCTCTGCCCCTCCCATGCTCCCGGGCCCAGGGGTTTGCCCAGCAGATGTGGGAGTAAGGCCCCCTGACTGGTTTGGAAGGAAAACACAGAATTTAATTACCAGTCAGGAAGGCCTTGTTGAGAATTAGATTATCAGAATCATCAGCTGGGGCCTCAACCCCCAGGGGCTCAGTGGGAGAGAACAGATGGCAGAACATTCGCAGTGTCATCCTCGCTGTGTCTCAGAGGGTTGGGTGTATCCCTTTGGTTTCTGTGATGTGGCCTATCCTTTATGCTGAGGTGAGGGGTGGAGACAGCTGGGCTGGGTCCTCTGTGCACCCTGTCCAGCCCCATCCAAGGCAACTTCTCCCTGGGCCTGGCGGTGGAGATGTCGGATGCAGCCAGCAGCCAGCAAGGCGTGGGACCAGGGGTCATGCTCAAGAAGAGCCACTGAGCTGCGAAGGATCCACTGACTGTATGCCTATGGCCATGTTAAGTGCTACCCGGGAGGTGCCAGAAATGTTAAGATGAAAGCCCCAGAAACAACAGGAGAAGGGCTGGGCTGTGTAACACAGACGCTGGTGCCTGGCGGGTAAGGAAGGTAGTGAGAGGTTGGAATTTGGACCCAGACAGACCCGGGGTTTGTTCCCCTGAGAACAGTGAGCAGTGCAGGAACCTGAGCCTCTGTGAACCTCAGTTTCCTCATATGCTAAACAGGGATGATAATAACACCTGTTTTTCAAGTGCTTAAAACTTTATGTATTCAAAAGTGATTAAGTGAGACGTGATGAAGTCTGTATAGTCATTTAGTGAAGTTTCTGGCACAGAGCAAGCTCTAACAAGTGGGAGCTATTACCATTGCTGCTGTTTTGTTGTGGTTATGTATGATTGTAGGAGATCAGGAAAGGGCGAGGCCACGGAATGGTCCTGAATGAATGACCTGAGGAGACAGCACCTGTAAAATGGGTTAGAGAAGAGACGAAGGACTAATCAGCCAGAGGGAGAAAAATGTCCTGATTCTCAAAAAGAGAATGTGGTTCCTGGGCTGTAAGCTGAATGTCACTCAACAGCATTCTAGAATTAGTCAACAGATGGTCTGGGAGCACTTTACAGAGAACCATGCTTGTTCCAGAATTAATTCATTAAATCATGTCAGACCAAACTCGCAGCGATGTATTACCAAAGGATTTTTTTCCCCATTCACTCAACATATTTGTTGCCAGCATGTTAGGAAGAGCAGAGGCTATCTTGGCAAGGCACTGAACAAAGTTTCCCACACTCTCCGTGTGGACAGGAGAGAGAAACATGAGCAGGGTGATGTGGTTAGATCTGGTGTGTAACAGTATGAACAGTTTCTCCCCAAGAGCTGGACAAGTGGACCAATATCCACCGGGAGACCTGTCCCTGGTGTCAGGCCATGGGGCTCTAGTCCAGTCATTGAAGAGCCAGAGGGAACACATGGTGGAGAGAGATGGCACAATAGAGTAAGTGTTGGCACTTAAGGACTCAGCTAATGAAGGGCCAAAAATAATTAATAGAACAGCAGAGAAGTAATTTTTTCTAACTCGAGTAATATAAGTTCATGGTAAAAAAATTTGGAAAATATGGAAGGTCATAAGGAAGTAATTAAAAGACACCTGTAATTCTCCCTGAATGGTATGGTTTGACCAAGAAAAATGATGGTGAGATTTAAGATGGTGAGGAGTACAGGATTGTTGAACCTCGGAAAGGGTTCATACTACATCAGTCTTGGAAGACTCGGCAGGCTGTTAGGGAAAATGTGAAGGCTCATCCGTACTGTTCACGAGGGCGGAGCTAGAGCACAGAGGCTCCGGAGAGGCCAGTCTCAGCTCCCTGAGAATGAATGAGCTTTCCAGGAAGTAGCTCCGCCCACCCCAGGGCCGGCTGCCTCGGGGAGGCGGGGCTTCCCATTCATTGCGATTATTCAAACAGAAGCTGGTTCTTAGTCACCTTCTTTTCTGACTATTACCGAAGAGCTCCCTCCTTGCTCTGGTTCCTTTCAACTGTAAGATTCACGGATCTAGAGGTGAAGACATGGAGGCAGAAAGAAATGTGTTCAGTTAATGTTACGAGCATGTTGCAAATCGGCGTGCTCTCAATTTTGTTAGAAGCATAGTGAAGTATATATTCATTGAAAAGAGGTGGCAAGAAAATGAATATTAATGCTTGGGCTGTGGAAGATGCTTTTCACCTTTTGGGCAGTTTTGATTTTTTTCAAGTTTTCTGCAACCGACTTATTTTAAAAATCGAATAAATGTCATTTTACAGTAAAGTAAATGTGTCTCCTGCACGTGCGAGGGTACTTTCTTTACCGAACAAGGTAGACTAGGGAAGGGATAGGAGGGAGTGTATTCTAGATAGATACACGGGGTGGGCTTGATTGTAGAGGCTTTGGAAATTAGGCTGAGCTGTTTAGGTTTTGATGGTCACTCCAGTGGCAAAAAGAATGACCTTATTTGCTGAACCAAACTCAGGACAGAGAGTTAGAGTCAAGTGGGATTTATTTATGTGGTTTGTGGTCAGTTCCATGTATAGTTAGCTTATTGCCAGTCGTCCCAGTATAGCAATGGCCGGAGGTTTGTGTCCCAACATGTGTGTGTCCTCTGAGGCAAGACTACAGGACATGTGGGAAGCATAGGAAAAATAAGTTTCAAATGATAGAGCCAGAAGCTAGTCTGGGAAACATTCTTTTGACCATCAAATGCGTAAAATCAAGAACTTTGGTTCTTATCAATCCTTATTCAAAATGGAAATGCAATCCTATGATTGACAAAGATTCTGTCCTTGACCAAACTCTAGTTAGGCTCCTCTGAGCTCTCTTTTCAACGAGGCCGTGACTTTTCGGTCTTCCATGTTCCTCTCTTCACTGTCCCGTTTTAGCAAGAATCCTGCTAAGTCAGTTTAACCAGAATCCCCCACCCTCCATATCTGGTCACCCTCACCTCCTACCTGTCCTTGCGCCCAGATGGCGTCTGATCACCTTGGCGTTCCTTCAGTGAGAAGCCTGTAGGTCCATTGAGCCAGATACCCCCTTATTCCTGATGTTTCCTCTTAGTAATGTTCTACCACTGACCCCCAACCCTGCTCCTTCGCTATGAATTCCCACTTTCCCTTATTGTAGTAAGCCTGATATCTTTCCCCTACTAAAGTCCCCATTGTAGTAGCCCCCCCATAAATTCTTCCTTACCATCTTTAAAAACCAGCATGAATAAGATTTTTATTTTTCATTTTATTTTATTTATTTATTTAATTAGTTTCAGGTGCACAAAACAATGTAATAGTTAGACATTTATCATTTATATCCCTCACACAGTGACAACTCCTCTACCCCACCCACTACCCCTCTGACATCGCACACAGCCATTACATTTCCACTGTCTCTATTCCTAGTGCTGTGCTCCGCTTCTTGGAAATATATATGTACATATATATATAATTAAATAAAAAAATTTTAACATAAGACACACCATACTTTTTTTTTTTTAAGTGGGAATCATGTGAACTAGAATTTATCAGATTTTCTTGTGTTTCAATTCTGGCTGATTTGAATAAGAAAACACGAAATGCCCTAAGTTCCTATAGCCCACATACAAAAGAAACGGATACCGATTTTCCCAAGTTTAGCAACAATCTTAAACATGTCCATGACAAAACCCATACTAATTTGTGAACATGAACATTTTCTAAACTATCCATCATAAAAAACAAATTTAGATCAACCATGTTTGAGGAAAGCCTAGAATATCTTTCTGTTTTCTCTACAGAAAAAATTATGAAATTGTCCCAAGAAGAGGTAAGCAGAGTATGCAACCCCAAAAATATAGAAGAAAAGTATAATGGAGGAGGGCTATAAATTAGTAAAAAAGTTGTTTTTCTGCATTTTTGTAATATTTGGTATTTCTTAGCTTTTTAACATTTGTAATTTGCTATGCTTTCTTTTCTTGTTCTAGGTAAATGCTCATGTTTGTACTAATTTTATATTTGTCATCCTGTATTATTTTTGTTACAGAGGCCTACCCCCACGTCCCCTCACCAAAAAAAAAACCCACCAAAAAACCAAACCACTGCACAAACTTCAGGCCCCTCTGTCCCTGCCCTGCGGATCTGTGACTTGGTCACTGTCTTTCTGCCTCTTTGTGTTTTCTCCCAATCACGATTGGTGCCCTGACCTTGCACCAGACCTTCCTGGGGGGGGGGGGGGATTAAAGAGATGAGCGAGTTAATCTCGCCACCACCTCTCACACCTGCCTGCAGAAGCAAAGCACAGGGCATCCATTACTTCACTCGATCCTTACCAAAAACCATGAGGAAAAAAGCCCCGCTTTTGTGTTATAGAAATGTTCAAATAAATGTATGCAAAATGGGTGGAATAACCACAGCCCTGGCTGCAGGCTAGGCTTGGTGCGGCCCGGTGGCCCTGGGCTAGGCAGTGGAGGAGCCAGAAGTTAAACCTTGGAGTCCGAATTCTCTCTCTGTGCTACCCCCACGTTTCATGGCGCTTGGCAGGTGTGGTTATGTGGTCACATCCGAACCCTTCCACCCAGCTTGGAAATGGGCAGAATCTGACTGGCGGGGCGGGGACAGGAAGACAGCAGCAGCTTTGGGGCTCCTTTGGAACACAAAATGGGACTGAGGCTGTTTCTCCCAGGGGTCTGATGGGCACAGGTCCCCAGACGTCCAGGCCTGGGGGTGGGGGTGGGGGTGGGGCAGCAGCATGATCATTGGGGAACTTTTTCCCATTATGTGCTGTGCACCTCCCCCCCACCACCTATTTTGATACAAGCCGGAATGGGGAGAGGACAGGTGCTTTTTGGAAAATTTCCCAGGCAAATATGATACCCACCCACTTTTGGGATGAGAACCACCACCCAAGGGGCTCATGGGAGTAACTGAGAGCCCAGATCTGCTCACTGCAGAACGGAGCCATCTGTTCCTGGCGGAGGGTGGAGCAGGGGCTGTATATATATAGCCGGCCTGGGGGCTAGACTGCCTGGGTGAATCCCCACCTCACCTCCTCACTAGCCACTTTGCCCTGGCAAGTCACTGGACCCTGGAATCTGCCTGCTTGTCTATAGAATGGAAATAATGGAGCCCCTTATCGCGAATGTGATAATGCACACAAAGCACTTAGCACAGAATTTGACACATGCCACTCCAAAATATTAGCCTCTGCTGTTATTCATCAGCCAAGGGTGAAGAGAAAGGTATATTCTCTTCTCTGAGGCAGCCTCCTTACCCTCAGGAGGCCGGATGCCAAAGGCCAGAGTCTTCTGAAATCCAGCCCAGCCTGTATCTCCTTTCAGTTCAGCTGGGACCACCCTCTTTTGTCAGGCGCTGGGGAGACCAGTTTGGGGAACCAGTCTCTGGTGTCACCCATCCCCACCCCTTCTGCAGGGAACTAGGGGTTGTCCTGCAGACAGTCTTTCCTTTTCAGCAGGAACAGGTGGGAAGCCTGGAACCAGAGAAGGAAGCTGGGGGAAGGGGTGGAGGATGGCGCCTGGCGGGCGTCTTTGGCACCCTGTGAAGAAGACAGTTTTTCTCAGGCTCCCCAGCCTCCCCTTTTCTCTCCTCTCTGGTAGCCCAGGTCCCCAAGGTGCTCAGGCCCGACTCTACCCAAGGGCCGGTTCAGGAGAAAAGGGGTAAATTCACTTTCATGAGGGTGTCGAAGACCGAATGCATTTCAGCTACGACAGGGCAGTGCCTTGTAGTGATTTTGAAATGGCAGCAGAGCTCTTTCAAGTGATCTCACTCAAGTGCTCTGACTGGGGACTGATGGGGGGGGACGGGGGAGAGGGATGGGGGTTTGGTACTCTCCCTGAGGTACCCCTATGGGCCCCTAGGGCTGGGGAGCTGTGTTTGGAGAAGCAAGCTGTTCTACAAGGGAAGGTCTCCCCAGCCACAGGGGGCCCGCTCCCTACCCCACCCTTTCTGAGGCCAGTCAGGGCAGAGTCAGCTCTTGAACTCAGAGCTCCTCCCCCAACTCCTGCCGGGCCCTTAGCAAGTGGGCAGTGGAGACTAAGGAAGGGCCTTCATTGCTGCCCACCTGCAGGCTGGCTCCTGGCCTACAGGGCCCTCCTGGATGCACAGACCCAGGGACAAGCCCACAGTGTCCCAAATCCTGGGGTCCACAGCCCTTCTCTGGAAGTTTCTATTCCCTGTTCCTGGGAGCTGAGGGGAAGGGGACAAAAATGAAGATCTAACTCCAACACTCCTGCCTCCCCTGCCCAGGTATCAGGGATAGACAGGAAGTGCTTTAGAAGTAGCTCCCTAGAGCTCAGACGAGCTGATGAGATGAGCTGCCCCCCACCCCCAGCTGCTGGCCCTACCTTCACGCCCTCCTCTCCCCTGCTGTGCTTGCAGGACATCCCCCAATCGCCCTTGTTCCCACTCCCAACAAAGGCCAACACCTCTGGAATTAATCCAAGTTTAATTGGATGAACATGGACACACAGCAGCCACAGCAGCTGTTTGGTAAGTGTGGCTAAGAAGCTGAGCCCTGCTGGAGATTAGATTAGACAAATCTAATGTTTGAGGGCCTCGGGGCTGAGCTCTTTCAGATAACTCAAACCCCGGACCCTCACAAGTCCTGTGTGCTAGCACCAGCCTCCCTGTTCTGGCCTCAGATCTGTCAGGTGCCCCCCACCCCCCACACACACAGCAGCAGCAGTCAGAAGTAACAGATTTGATGTACAGGCAGCCGAATGGAGGGGCTTAAAACAGAATGGAGAGAAAAACATCAGAGAGTGAGATCCATAACACAACCCATTTACATTAATTAAAGTGATAATGTGGCCCAAACAAGCATGTTTAAAACTATGAATCCTGTTAGGAAGGTGCCTATGGAGAGGAAAGGGAGGGAGAAGGAAGTGGGATCCAAAGGAAATGAGAGAAGAAAGAGGGTGTGGGAGAGAGAGAGTGAGAGGGGGAAGGGAAACAGAGGGAAGAGGGAGAGAGAAAGAAGGAAGAGAAAGAAGAAATGGGGGAAGGACAGGTGGCTCATTTGGTTAGAGCACGAGCTCTAGGCAACAGGGCTGCTGGTTTGATTCCCACATGGGCCAGAGAGCTGCGCCCTCCACAACTACAATGAAGTCAATGAGCTGCTGCTTAGCTCCCAGATGGCTCAGCTGGTTGGAGCATGTCCTCTCAATCACAAGGTTGCTGGTTCGATTCCCTCCAAGGGATGGTGGGCTGCGCCCCCTGCAACTAACAATGGCAACTGGACCTGGAGCTGAGCTGCGCCCTCCACAACTAAGATTGAAAGGACAACAATTTGACTTGGAAAAATCCTGGAAGTACACACTGTTCCTTAATAAAGTCCTGTTCCCCTTCCCCAATAAAATCTTATAAAACTAAAAAGAAGAAATGAAGGAAGGGAGGAGGGAGGGAGGGAAAGAAGGAAGTAAAAGTCTTTACAAACCACCTCTAAATGCTTCTTTTGGAAATAAAGTTTGGATGTACTTTTTTTTCACATAAAACCATAGAGCCTATATAATTTTCAAAAATGGGAAATGTGTTGATTAACAATTTCTTAAGTGTATTGGCATAGAATTGACCCTTGGTCATTCACAGAAGGTGAAGGAATTCATAAGGCTCAGCAAAGTAGGAGCGCAAAGAAAGTTTTTTTGAACGTTGGGCAGAGAGAGCATGCCCATGGCAGTGTGTAAAGAAGCTGGCTGCTGCGGGTTTCTATTTTAAAGAGAAGTACTGGCAAACGGAGTTTGCCAGGGCAGAGTCTGATAGGGACAGCTGCACCTAACTTCCGGTTAGTTTTCTCCTATATAGGAAAGGGAGAGTCAGGCAGGCAGGTCTGAGGGCTGACATCGCTTCCTGGGGTCTGGTCTGGTTTAAGATAATGTTATCTCCGGACTCCAGACTCCCACTCGACCACCACAGCCTGGGGCTTTTGCGTCACCAGTAAAAACTGCAAGGGAGTTGCAAATTGGATTCAGGTGTCTGGGCGCCTGAGGATTAAGAAATTGCCCTTTCCAGGTTGGGATTCTGTTGATTAAATGGATTAATGAGGTATGGGCAGCCTTGAGAAAGGGAACAGAACAGAGTTCTTAAATTAATCGGTGAGGGGAGAAACAAAGAAGAAACAGCTGAATATCAGGATGGATTCAACTACAAACTAGGTGTAACTGCAAGTGGCTAGACAGCGAGCTACGTGGTGAGTTAAACTGCAAACTAGCATTATGTTATTGATTCCCAAATTTCACCCTTACATTAAGGGCATACATTTTTTTTCTTTTGTCCAAAAGCCATTTCAAGGCTTACAGAAAAAAGGACAAAGGACAGATACAATGTTCTTTTTAAAACAGAGTTAAAAACAGAAGTATCTCTGCATGCAAGAAGGGAAAGCAGCGTTGAGGAGCTGACCACAGGTGAGTGACCAGTGGCCACACTAGCCCGCGTCAGTGTCATTTGACTGTGCTATTGTGAGATTCAGACTTTGAACTGGTGAAGGTACAGAACCATTGCACAGTGGGGCCTGAACCATGAGGAAAAAAGAAGAAACGAGAGTGGAGAGTCGTGCACGCTCTGCTCTAGAGAGTCATACTCTAATGAGGGAGAGCATTCCTGGAGCCTAAATGACTGAAACCGTCCATAGATCAAACATGAACCAATTATAGGAGCCCTCATTGAGACTTTGCATGGTAGGTTGTGGTCAGGGGCTGTTAGTCCAGAAGGCTCCCTGGAGATGAGTGCTAGAAGCCAGGGGCACAAAGCCAGAGGCTGACCAGGTTGGGCAGGAGATATTGTCTCCTGGACGGGGAGAACGTGGCTGATTTGGGGCCTTTGATCTTTAGGGGGACAGGTGAGACCATCCATCCAGCACAATCACTTAGTTAGCTTTTCTCAGCACCTTTGAAAGGGCATGAGCCCAAGGGCTGAGGCTGAACCTGGAGCTGGGTGTGGTTCATGCTCTGTGAGGGTGGAACCGCTCCAGAGGCTCCTGTAGGGATGCGTGTTGAGGACAGTCTGGGGCTTCCTGTGGAGCTGGCCAGTCTCCACGGGCAAACGTGCGTACATGTGAGCATGCGCAAATGTGTGCATGTAGGGGGGTGTCAGCATCCAAATTTACCATCGAAGAGAGCCTCAGGTTGCAGTTTTGGTCAATGTGAAACATGAGATCCAGGCCGGCAAACCCCAGACCAGGACACAGGAGAGCAGTCTCGGATTGGCAGAGGCCTTGGTTAGCAGGGGCGGGGCCACGGCTCCGTGACTCCAGCAGGGCCCATTACAGGAAAAGGGCTCAGGGTCCCAAGTACCTGGAGGGATGGCTACCACCTCCTACAGTGTGAGTGGAAATGACATGTATCACTTCTGGGCTGTGGCTTTTAAGGTGTGGGCATGCCTCCTCCAAGTTCTCTTTCCACCAGGCAGTTGCACACAATAAAACCTTGGGTCAGGGATGGTAGGACCACAAAAGGGAATGAGCCTGGGAACCTGCATCACTGCATGGAAGAGAGCTGTCCCCTAACCAGGCTTGGACTGTGCCTTGCACGGGACGTGAGAAAGGGATTTCTATTGTGTTTAAGTCTTTCCATATCTGGGATCCGTTGATCACAGCAGTTTACCTGCCCTCATGATACCCCCACCATTTCCAGGCCTGCAGCAGCATTCTCAACTCCCTAATACCTGTTGGGTCTGTTTCAACTTCCATCTCCATAGCTGCTGTGGACCTTCCTCAATGTGCACACTGCGCTGAGTGCTGGCTCCCTGTCTTTTCCTTGAGTTGCTCATACTTCCCACCACCTCCCCAGCTTCTCTAAACCCCATTCAACTTTCACAGTCTAGTTCTGACCATGTCTGCCTGGAAGCCTTCCCTGACCATTTCAGGCCAGGCCTCTGATAGCTCTGTCCCTCCCTGCCCAGCCATCCATGAGTCCCCTCCCTTTCCTGGTAGAGAGGTGGGGGAGGCAGGAATGTGAATTCTCCAGCCCGGGATGGCGGGAGTCTCAGCTGGCAGAGGGAAGGCAAGAGCTAATTTTAACAACAAACCCACAGGTTGCAGGCATATGGAGGAAACATGACTCTCAGTAATGGATTACATTTCTCTTGGGTGTTCCTGGGCACATACCCCATGCATGCTCACTCTCACTCTCGCTCTCACTCTCACTCTCACTCTCACTCTTGTTCTCTCTCTCTCTCAATCTCTCTCTCTCTCTCTCTCTCTCACACACACACACACACACACACACACACACACACACAGATGTCTTCAGGCCCACAAACAAGACAGCAAGGCCACATGTGCCTGAAACAGCTGAGCAGTTGGGTCTAAAGCAGGAAAATGCCATATCCACTGCTTCACTAGTCTAACCAACTTGGGTAAGTAAAAGTAGCGGTGGCAGCTGGCAGGCCTCGGCTGACCACAGGCCAGGCAGAACTATGACTCTGTGGGAGGACACTGGGACAGCCCAGGAAGCAGGCTCAGTGGGAGGGGTCTGAGCTTGGCCTCCAAGCCTAGGCATCAGAAGGTGCTGGAGAGGGCCCTGGAGCCCAGGCCACCCCCTTCTTTCGCTCGGCCTTTACCCACCTGCTCCTGTTTGCCTTTCTATGTTTTGCAGTTTTGACAGTCAGCTTTCTAAAGGTAACCTCCTCTGTGAAGCCTTCCTGGATTCCATCAGGCAGAGAAGTCTCTCCTACCTTTTTCATGTCTCTATTACAATTCTGAGGATGTTGTGTCAAATTCTTCTCCCTTTCTAAACTTGACCTCCTCAGGTGTAGGATACGTGGTCTCCAATATGGTGGCTGGCACGGTCGTAATAAAATGATATATCTCTAATATATAAAGTATTTAAAAACTGAAGGAAAAAATATTTAAAACTCAGTGGGCAAAGGTATGAACACAGCATTCATACACACAAAAAGATAAAAACAGCCGTTAAACATATAAAAATATGTAGAGAAATGCTAAATAAAACCACACGGAGACGTTTCCCACTCATCAGATTGGCAAAACAGCAGTAGCTTGACAGTCACTTTGTTGGGAGGCTGCGGGGAGATAGCGTCACTTAGGCCCCACTGGTGGGGTGCACAACAGCACAACCCCACAGACAGTTGTCAACAGTTTAGAAAACTACACGTACCCTTCCACCCAGGAAGCCCACTGCAGGAACTTGCCCTGCAGTTACCCCTCAACAATATGGAAATACGTGAGTATGCAGGGTTCCTGGCAGCATGATTTGTGATTGCAACAGACAGGAAATGACCTAAGTGTCAAAGCACAAGAGATTGGTTGAATAAACTAGGGAACACCCACCCAATGGAATACCATGCAGCTGGAAGTGAATGAGGAAGAGCTTTGACTGATCGGAAGTGATTTTCAGGATATACCATAAGTGAAAAAGCAATATGCATGAAAGAGCATGTAGTATTACCTTTTACGTAAGAAAGAAGGGAAAATAAGAAAACATGCCTGTATCTGCCTGTTTTTTCCCAAATATGCACAGGAAGGAAACGACTAAAACTACTGAAATTGGGGATCTACACGGGGCAGGTGGGGGAGGGAGGCTGGAGGAAAGACAAATGAGAACACTTCTCTGAGGGTACCTTTTTATTTGGTTTTAACTTTTGGAATTACGTCAATATTCTATGTAGGAAAAAATGTATTAATTCAACAAGAATGGGGGTACTCTAAAATTGAGTTCAAGTGGAAATAAATGAATCCGACTGTATTTCAAATGAATAAAATAACCACACTGAAAGAAAACAGAAGCAATCCATGTAATTTTTTGAATACAGTACTTTATCCCTCAATATTCAGACTAAAAGAGCCAGAAATAAATCTTGATTGCTTAGAAAGCTTGCCTTTTGCAGTGGTATAAAGAACATTATTGGGGCGATTGACAAATTGGAATATAGATTTTAGATCCGAAAAAATTTTGTCAATATTACAGATGTAAATAATGTTTGCAATGTACCAAATTCCCCAAATTTGATAACTATACTATGATTACGTAAAAGAATATTCTTGTCCTTAGGACATACATACTG
The DNA here is from genome assembly GCF_036562045.2 of Rhinolophus sinicus. Classification (NCBI taxonomy): domain Eukaryota; kingdom Metazoa; phylum Chordata; class Mammalia; order Chiroptera; family Rhinolophidae; genus Rhinolophus; species Rhinolophus sinicus. The sequence continues at coordinate 22,046,861 of NC_133758.1, read as the reverse complement.
AAGTATTCTTGCAACTTTTCCTAAATAAGTTTGAAATGATTTTGAAATAAAAATTGAAAAAAGAAAAACACAAGCCCTCACATTTCGTGCACTTACCATGCAATGGTCGCTGTGCTAAGACTTTTCATTCATTCCCTAATTTAATCCTCAGGACACTGAAATAGGAAGTTTGCTGTTCCCATTCTACAGATGAGGAAACTGGGACTCAGGGAGATCCCATTACTTGCCCAAGGTCATGCTGTCGTTATTTTGGGGATAACTTGAAGCCAAGTCTGCCTGACTCTGCAAACTTTTGTCCTTACCCACCACCTCTCCCAAACATTGAATGAATGAGGGACTGAGTGTTCCAGATAAGACTTTGTCATTCCTCCCTAGCCATACCATGGGGGGCTTTCTCTTCTCAGTGCCTCAGTTTCCACACCTTTAAAATAATTCCCTGCCTCACTGGTGTGTGTGATAGGCTAATGAGGTGACAGCTGCACATGTGGTGTGACAAACAGAAGAACCATTCTCAGCATGTTCTGGGGGTTGTAACTTAGCCGGGGGAGGACACTAGGGACACTGCAGACAGAATGAGGTTTTTCACAAGGATGGTGAGTGGGGCTCACTATTCCCAGTGGATGTTCGCAGTGGGTGAGGAGAGGACCACACCGGAGAAGCGAGTGGGGTTGCTGTTGAGTGGGACGGGGCCACTTCTTACTATAACTCCTGGCCTCCCCTCAGCCCTTCCAGGAGAGAGTCAGCCTTGCTCAGGAAGAGACTGTTTCCATGTGTCCTGTTCATTCCATTTCTTTCTGTTGTCAGAGGAGAGCAGGGATCATTTATCTCATCCTTCAGCAGAATGAAAGAGACAGGTGGCCTGGGCCTAGCTGCTCAGGTACCTTGCTGCTCACCAGTGGGGCTGGGAGGCCAGGTGCAGTGTCTGGGTGGGAGTTGGGAGACACCGGGTATCCATGCCAGGGATGCTCACGTCATGTGTTTGCTGTCAGAGAACCCCTATTGGCTAAATGATAAAGAGGTACTCCGATCACTGCAGGGAGGCTGGACCCCTCCCGCCCCTGCCCCCTAAGGGACCTCTGCTCAGTCTCAGCGCAACATGAAAGCCACTGCCCTGGTGACCTCCATCGTCCCTATTCCCTCCTCCAGGTTCCCTTTAGGGCATGCGGCTGCCCTGCACATTGAATTAGCTTAGTTTCCCCTGGAGTGTGGGAGTAGGGTGTTTGGATGTTCACCTTAGCACTGGCCCCAACTCAGGGACCTCAACCAGACCTGGGACTTCCTTCTGGCATGAGCCAGGAGGGGCCTGGGAAGGAGGGAGCTGCAGAATGGACCAGGACTTACCTGGCTACCTGCTGGGCACAGGAGGATGGAGTGAGATGCTGTGTGTCAACTAGTCTTGGGAGGAGACTGACCCTTGGGCAGTGTCACCAGGGAATTTGTCTTCACACTTCTGAGAGTGAAAGGGGACAGTATTAATAACCCATGGAGTACCTCCCGCTGGCGCAGTGGGAGGAAAGGTAACCTGCCTTTGGAGGATCCATTGGAAATGAAGGTGAGAGGCTCTCAGGGGCCCGTGGGAGCTGGTTGGTGTAGTGGGTACATCCATGGACTAACCTTGGAACTTGTGGATGTGACCTTGTTTGGAAAAAGGGCCTTTGCAGACATAATTAGGTTAAGGATCTTGAGATGAGATTACCCGGATGGGCCCTAATTCCAATGGCAAGGGCCTTGGAGAGACAGAATAAGACAGAAGACATAGGGATCCCAAAGAGAAGACCAGGTGAAGACACAGGCAGCCATTGCAGTGATGCGGCCACAGGAGCACCTGGGGCGACCAGAAGCCGGAAGAGGCAGGAAGGAGTCTCTCCTCGATCCTCTGGAGGGAGTACGCCCTGTTGATGCCTTGATGTTGGACTTAGAACTGTGAGAGAATTAAATTTCTCTTGTTTTAAGCCACGAAGTTTATGTAAGTTATCACAGCAGCCCTAGGAAACATATAGTTGGCCAGGGGGCCTTCATGGACACCTCTCCCACAAGCTCTATCCCTCTCAGGGACTGTTTCCTGAATTGCATTGTTCTCATGCAACAGGTTACCCACCACCTCCCACCTCCTGCATCTCCTTGCGGGGGTCAGTCCTGTGCAGGGAGAAGGTAGGTCTTCAGGCTTGAAAGGGTCCCTCTGGGAGCCCTAAGCCGCTGCTCTGGCCCAGGCCCCATGTAGTGGAGAGAGGCCTAATCTGCTCTGTTTGATGGGGCATTTGGCTGGGAAGCAGGGGCAGCAGGATTGGCCTGGAGCCCTGGGGGGACAGAGTCCCAGAAAGCAGTTTCCAGGCTCTCGGCCTCACATAGAAAGGTGCTGGCTCAGGTAGTAAATGGCCATCAACTGTGATTACATGGCCATCAGCTGTAACCAGTGAGCCATTGGCCACTAATATAACTGCTGTGGCTATGCTAGCAGAAAGAAATGGGGCTAGCAAGAAGATGGTGGCTGGGCCTGCAAGCGGCCGCGCAGTGAGTGTTGTGAACAGTGTGGTTCCTGCTTCCTGTGTCTCCAACCCAGCCGCCAGAGAGAATATAATAGTACGACTCCCCTACCTATGGCTCCGTGGGTGTTCCTTTTTGGCCTCACCATGTCCTGCTTTCTTAGGTGGGGAGCAGGAGCAGAGATCCCGCATGACACCCCGCAGGCCGCCCTGCATGACAACCCCATGGAGTTAGACCATCTCTAACCTCCCCATCTGTGGCCTTGTCTCTCCTCCCGACCACAGCCAGCTGTTTCCCCAGAGGCCCCCGCCCCCCCGGCCCTGTCTCCACTCAGCCTGGCCCCTTTCATCACTTTTAAGAGGTCTAATAAACTTGTTCTTTCCCAGGCTTGATCATAGAGCTTCCTCTCCCGGGGCACTTGTAGTTTTAACTGGGGGAGAGGGAAGGCTGCCTCAAGTTTAGGTGGAATTTCACGTTATGTCCAGTCCCTGGAGACTCATTTTAGGACACAGCCCTCCCACCCCTCCCTACTGCGAGGCGTAGTGTTCCTGCTCCATCACTCTCATCACACTTTCTAACTAATGTCTGAAGTTGCCCCATAAATACGATAGACTCTGTAAAATCCTGCATGGTGGGGGAAAATACTAGTATTCTCCCCACTCATAGTAGCATGCCATTTGGATTAGTACAATTTCTGTAGACCCTCAACCCTCCCTCACATATCAAGCCAGAATATTTCCTATTCCCTGATGCGCTTTACCTTAGATAGACAACAGCCTTGGATGTTTGAGCCACTCTTCCTGGGGGAGGAGGGAGTCACTTATATGCAGCTGAAGCCCTCTTGGTATTGATGAAGAGGATTTGGAAGGTAGAGAGGAGGAGAAAGGGCATTTAGCAGAGGATTGGCGAGCAATGGCTGGAGGACAGCCTGGAGAAAGCCAGGTGTGTTGGGCAGGGATACCTCATCTGTGCCGGGGAATCGTGGAGGTAAAGCTGCGAAGGCTGGTGCGAGCCAGACTGCAAGACGGCTTTAAAGGAACCCGAGTGCCACTAGCCTGCTGGCAACCTTCTGTAAGTTGCTTTCTCCTGGCCAGGGATTTACTTAGATCAGAAGCTTTTAAGAAGGTTGTGGACAGACTTCATGGGGTCCAAGCGCCTCCTGCCAAGTCACATAAGGTGTGCAGCGTCTACGTGTATTTTTCTGGAGAGAGGCTCACGACTTCCGTCAGACTCTCTAACAGGTCTGTGGCTCCTGACGAGTTACAAATCACTGCCCCAGCTGGTTTCAGCAGGAAAGATCTCTCCCTGATGTTAGGTGGGTTCAAAAGAGCCTTTGGTGTTTTGGGGAGCAGGGCAGTAGACACAGCAAAATTAAGGTTTTTGGTACCAGAAAAAAAAAAATTAATTTGGTAACAAACTCCTGTAGAAAATGGGTTTTAAAAAGCTGAAAAGTGCAAAAGAGAAAACGAAAACTTCCCCATAATTATTCCATCCTAGTATCATTATGGTCAATATATATATATGTATATATCTATATACAGTCTTGCGCCACGTACATTTCAGTCAACGACAGACTGCATATACAATCAATGGGGTTCCTATCAGATTATAAAGCAGCTGCAAATTTTTTATCATCTATTGACATTGTAATTGTCTTAACGTAGTCACAGCACAGTGCGTTACTGATGTGTTTGTGGTGATGCTGGTAAACAAACTTACCGCGCTGCTAGTTATATAAAAGTACTGTACTTACATTGTGTTGCAGTTGCCAACAGTATTCCGTACAGCAACGTGCTGTATGGACTTGTAGCCCAGGAGCAATAGGCTCCCCCAGGTAGCCTAGGCGTGTAGTAGGCTAGACCACTTAGGGGGCCTGGTGTACGTGGGCTGGGGGATTTGCTGCAAGTCCCAGCAGAAAAGCCACTGGGAGTTTCTAGCCTGGGTAGGCTTCCCCTTCCCTGTCTTGGGACCTCCTTGTGGGAGGGGGCCCCCAGGCCCACAGCTGCTCTGCTTGCTCTGGTGACAGGTGGCCAACTGGAGAGGGTTGGGCCGGGGGTTGGGGAGAGTCCAGAGCCCTGGATCCCAGGGCACATGAGTGCTGCTCTCTGCCTGGACACCCAAGCCCACTGAGGACCTCAACCAAGCCTTGAGTGTTCAACCTCCCTCCTCTCCTTGCCATCCCTGGCACGGCTTTACAATCTAGTGCAAAGGACTGAGGGGTCCAGGGTTAGCTGACCCTGGCTTTGCAGAGTTTGGGACTGTAGCCCCGCTCCTCCACATCCTGGTTCTGTGACCTCGGGCAAATGACTTCACCTCAGTACCTCAGCGTCCTTATCTGTAAAATACAGCACAGTAACAAAGCTCCCTCGTGAGCTGGAAGAGGGTTCATTGAGTTAATGTGTCAAGTTCTCTGAACAATGCTGGCACATACTAGGTGTGCAGTAAATGTGAGTGATTATTATTGTTTGCCCATTATCCATGGATATAGTGCCTTAGTCCTCAGCCACACTGTGCTAATGGTGGAATTGCTGGCATCCGCCAACAGGGAACATTTTAGGGACAGGTAGTTCTCAGGGCCTCACTCAAGCTCACACATTGCAGATAGTTCCAGCCCTAATCGGAAAGGCTTCTGTTCACATTGTGTCTCTGGCTGGAGAAAGGATTTCTGAGAGCATTGATCTTCCCGTCCCCTCTGTGTCCTGTGACCTCTGGGACACATGGATCAGTTTAGAGCAGGGAGACTGGCCTGGTCTTTTGCCTCAATAAGACTGAGCTCAGTGTACGGCTTGACACATGCAGACTGTCTGGGAATCATGTATCTGCTGACAGCAGGCTTGGGGTGTGTGTGTGTGTGTGTGTGTGTGTGTGTGTGTGTGTGTGTGTGTGAGAGAGAGAGAGAGAGAGAGAGAGAGAGAGAGAGAGAGACAACTTGATGTCCATCAAAACTTTGTGCTTCTGTTTCCTTGGTCTATAGTTGTCACTAGAAATGCCTGTCTAGCTATGGATGACATTTCCAGGCCTCTTTTCTGTCTCCATCTGGGTGGAGCCATGTGACTAGTTCTTGCCAATGGCACTGAGTAGATGTGATGGCTCACTTCCCAGACAAGAAGTGTTGGCCGTTCAGAAGCAGGTGTGCTTTCTCCCTGTTCTCTTTCCTACCTGCCATGGGGAAGTTGGCAGGTTGGCAGGAGTCTGGGTCCCTGAATCACCAGATGGGAAGTGATGCCTGCCTGCTAGCTAGAAACAACTACTGCTGTGGACTGAATAACTGTGTCTCCCCAAATTCATATGTTGAAGTCCTAACCCCAATCTGATGGTGTTAGGAGGTGGGGCCTTTGGGAGGTGATTAGATCATAAGGGTGGAACCCTTGTGAATGAGTTTAGTGCCTTTATATGTAAGAAGAGACATGAAAGAGATGATCTTTCTCTGCCGTGTGAGCACACAGTGAGAAGATGGTTGTCTGTGAACCAGGAAGTGGGCTCTCAGCAGACACCAAATTTGCCATCACTGGATCACAGGATTTCCCAGCTTCCAGAATTGTGAGAAATAGTGTCTGTTGTTTAAGCTGCCCAGTCTGTGGTACTTAGTTATAGCAGCCCAAGCTAAGACCCCCACTATGATAAAGAGGGAAATATTCTGAAACGTTTCAGGTTTATTTGTTACAGCATCTAGCATTACTCTAATGAGGAGGAAGATGGGGGTGAGGGAAGGCTTCACAGAGAAGTTAAAACCTGAGCAAGGTTTGAAAGATAGGTAGAAATTGCAGGGGTGGAATCAGGGTGGGAGAAAGAGGAGGGGAGATTTCAGCTCAATATAGGAAAGAATTGTTGAACGGTGACAGTTGGCCCTAGAAAATCTCTGTGAAGCAATGAGTTCCTTGGTCCTGGGAGCATATAAGCAGATATTGTCAGGAATGTTACCCTGAGTTGCCATCAGCTCCAAGGTCCCTTCCAGATTCCAGAAGGAAAGGGCGGAGTTCTCCACAGTGTTGCCCAGAGTATCCCACACCTTTCTCCAGGGCTCTCTGAGCCTGGAGCGAGAGCCCACTAATAACTACCCACAATGACCACGTTTACTGGGTATGCTGAGAAGCCACCTACAGTTCCCAACGTTATGACCGGGCTGTGTTCCAGAAATCTCCATGTGAGCCAGTTGTTTGGAACTCAGAATGCATTTTCCCATAGAAACCAAGTTATAAACGGTGGTTGGTTTTCCAGTCCAGTCCACAAATTTCTATTTAACTCATAATATTCCTGAAGTTTATCATTAACAGTGCAATGTTAACCACCCTTGGTCAACATCTAAAGTGTGGTTTATATGGGAAAATGCATTTCAGGTTCCAATTTGGAGTTCAGATATGTATCTCGCTTCTAAGTGGCATCAGCGGACTGGGGGCTCCATGGAGAGTCTAGGGGATGGGAAAAGCATTGTGGAGACCAAGAACTCCTACTTGTCCCCCAAGGTGGACTGAAGGCTCCATGACCCAGAAGTTCTGAATTGGGGAACAATGGGTCATGTCTCCAAGGTGAGCCAGGGCAGGGGTAGGAATTCAGACACAAATACCTCTCCCCACCTTGCTGGAGCACATAAGTCATGGAGTCTGCACACACTCAGGGGCCCTGCTCAGGGAAGTCACTGAACCCTGACCGGTCCAGGCAGGTCCCTGTTTGTAATCAGCCTATGTACAGGCCACTTGGTGACCATTTGGCTGGAAGAGCTCTGCCCATCAGGGGTGATGGATGGAGGTGTGGAGAGCCAGTCTATTTGGCTGCCTCCAGGATTTGGACTGTGGAATAGAGAGGGACCAGGTCAGCTGGTAGCCAGGGAGGGCTGGGATGCAGACACACATTCATCAGTCAGGGTTCCAGGATGCAAACAACAGACACTGACTCTGGTTTCACCACAGCCTGTTGAATGGGACAGATCTCTGGCTATAGGGAGCATGCTTGGCTTGCGTGTAGGGCAAACCGGAAGTGCTGGGGAGCTAATGCTTCGGGAAGCAGCTCTCAAACTATGATGGATGGGGAATTGATGAGTAAACACCCCAGCTCTCTGAGGCATGTTCTACAGTGTCTCCCAGAGCTCCCCAGCAGGAGCAAGCTCCAGTTGCCCTGAGTGGTGACTAACTTGATATAATAGTTATTTATTGCTATGGAACAAACCATCCACACATTGTGTGGTGTAAAACCATAATGATTAATTGTTTCTCATGATTCTATGGGTTCACTGGAGGCTCTTCTGCTGTTTCATCTAGGCTCCTTCGTGTAACTATAATACATTCAACTGGAGGTTGGCCAGGACAGGGGGTCTATGAAAGCCTTGAGCACATGTCTGGCAGTTGGCTGGGTGGCTCATTTCCTCTCCATGTGACCCCTCATCCTCCAGCAGGCTAGACCGGCCTCCTTAACAGGAAGCTGCCTCTGGTGGCTTCCCAGTCTGCCCTGGCCTGGTTCAGTTTCAGTCTTCACATTTCCTGACCATCATGTCCACCTTTCTTAAGATGTTTTAGGTGAGTCTTGGTTTCTTTCTACCAAAGGAGACCAACTTTACAAAGCCCAAGCCCCTATGTACACAGGTACCCATGCTGTTGGGGTTAGTTGTCCCTGTGGGTCTGGAATTGGGACCATAACACCTTCTGTAGAGAGGGGCCGTTTCCTGGGTCCCAGCCATCCCTTACGGAGAGGCTGCCTGCTCTTGGGCCCCCATCTTCACCTTGGCTCCTAACAAGTTTAACTTTTAAGTTTAACATTTGCTTAACTTTCTTTATATCTATTGCACATTCTTCTCACAGCAGGCTTTCCTTTTCTTTTTTGAATTTTTGTCATTTGATTGAGCGAAACTGATGACAATTGCCAGTAAGCAAAATCTGAACGAATCAAGAAAACGCTCTCAGTAGGTTTTTCCATAAGGTCAGTCGTAGGAGGTGACCTATTAGTTAACTTTTTTCCTGGAGTTGTCCTTCTGGGAGACCTTCATTTTTCTCTAACCTGGACATGCTGTTCTCTCTAGGCCTGCCATCCAGTTGTCTTCCTGGGACTTCCTTTTGCTGTCATCCTTAAAATTCTCTTTGCCTTTCTTTTGAGTTGTGGGTCTATGTATCCTGGATCTCATGGCTTTCTCTTCCTCAGTTTACTCCCTTGCTTTGGTAAAGCACATTGTCAGGCGAGCAATGTGGCCTGGCAAACAATGGCTGCTCCCGTCTGGACTGACGACTCTCTGGGGCTTCCCTCCGTCATCTTTCATGAAATTCATTTGGCTTTTCACTTGGTTGGATCTCCTGTTTCCTGCATTCCTCTTTCTTGGTTTTAGTGGTGAACACCTTCTAGGAGCTTCCTGAGAAAGGATTGAGAATGGTAGTTTTTAGAGACTTTGCATGACTGAAAAAACAAAAACAAAGACAAAAACACTGTCCTATGTTGTTGATAATTTCCCTGGATAAAGAATTCTGGGGTGGAAAACATGTTCCTTCAGAAGGATGAGGGCCTTGCTTCATCAGCTTCTCTACCATTATGGACGCTGAGAGGTTCAAATCCATTGGGATCTCTGACCCCTCCTATGGCGCCTATGCTGTTCTCCCTGGAAGTCTGCCGGGTGTTCTTCTTGGCCTCAATCTTCTGAAAATTCCTGGTGATGTGCACGGGAATGGCATTGTTTTCAGCCATGATGCTGGAAGTGCAGTGGGCTATGTAGTTTTCATGGTACAGAATTACTAAAAAGACTCTGGGGCGCAACTCTGGGTTGCTTAGACATGAACTAGCTGGGCCTCAGGGTCCCCATCTCCTGGTAGGAGGAACTATACCTACGCTTAGCTTCCTACAGGACCAACAGCTTCCTCTCCCCTATTATTTCCCATTGGGAGCCTGGGGGTACACATAGAAATGCCCAGACTCCAAGGTCACCAGATGCTGGGCAACTGGTATTGCTGGGCATCAGGTCTGCCTGGTGCCCAGTAGACTATTATTACCCTCTTAGCAAGGCTGCTTTCCTCCAGTTGCTTATAAAAGGGAGACCCACAGTGAGAGTGGGGTCCCTCCACTGGAGCCAGACCCACAGTGTGTCCCAGCAGCACCCTGACCCTAACAAACCTCTCTGGAATGATGGGAAATTCAAGAGTTCCCACACCTTTTTTTTCATGTCTCGTCTCACAGACCTTGGCCTTGTGGTGTTTTTCTTATTCCAGTCAAGACTGTTTCTTACCACGTACTGAGGAGATGTGAAATTCTCCTTGAATCCTGGGGCATGTCAGAGGTGAAGACCCAGAAGGACCATGTTTACAACAGCTCTATAACTCACGTTCTTCTGGGTGGGGCACCGTTCCTAAATTATTTCGAGAATGATTTAATCATCTCCATTTTCTCTGTCTCTCCGTCTCTCTCTCTCTCTTATTCTGATGCTAGAGCGCCAGGGTTTTCCTTGCATTTGTGTCTTTGTTCTCCTTTCTGAAAGATTGCCTCAAGTTCATCTTCCAACCCTTCTATTGAGTTTCACATGTCTTCTCTCACGTTTTTGATTTCCAAGAACCTTTTTTTTGTTGTTCTCTAAATGTTCCTTTAAAAAATAACATTCTGTTCTCGATATACAACATCTCGTATTTCTCTGGGGGATGTTAATGATCTTTAATTTTTTTCTTCTTCCTGAATAACATCTGCTGCCTTCAGGTCATTTGGTCTCGGTATTAGAGAAGTTTTTCTAGGAAGTCTGGTAACCTTTGGTTGTCTGCTTACAGTTAAGTGCAGTGGTGGGTGGGGAGGCCCCGAAATGCTGATTGGAAACTCTGAGTAGTGAGGGGGGCACTTTGACTTTGAGCTTCTCTGTACGGTGATCTTGGTGGACCCTTCTCTGGGGAACCTCTGTGTCATGTCTTTATTTTGTGCTTTCCTTTTGAATGGTCAAATGTCCAAAGTTCTTTTCAGATCTTCTGTCTGGAGGGTGAATGTCAGGTGCCAGTGTTGTGGAGGCTGAGTTTGGGAGAAGAACGTGGGGTGAGGGAGCACTAATTAATTCCCTGCTCCAAGACTCTCTGTTTATTTTGCAGAGAATAAGCCTCCAGACCCCTACCCTGATGGAGAAGGGGGCCGATGCCCAGCTGTGGAGTGCTTCTCAAATCTCCTAATTTTCAGCAGCCCCCTTGCTCCCAATTCCAAGGGTACCATTTTGGTCAGCTCTTGAGCCGTTGAGAATTCTGCAGTGGAATTGGATCCTTTCTCAATTTTTCTCCCACTGGCTTAGGGTTCAGCTCCCTTGGGGCTGCCCATTTCCAGTTACCCCTTGTCCATTTCCTTTTCAGCCACCCCCCCCCCCACCCCCCAATTTGTTGCTGCAGTATCCTCTCCTGTCTTTCCTGTCCTTGTAGGTTTATGTCTTAAACACTTTTTTTGTTAATAGTTTTAGTGAATTGTGGAAGGGAGCAAACTCAGGTCTGCGTGTTCAGCCTGCGATCTTTGCCTGCTCTCCCACTAGGCTCTGATTAGTCTACCAAGTGATCAGATCCTTTTACAGGCCTCAGTCCTGCTGACTTCATCTCTCTGTCACCTGGCAGTTAGGCCAGGCCCCCACTGGGCTGCTTCTCGAATTGCTGCAGCTGGGAGGCAGGGACAGGTTCCCTAGGGACAGAGCCCTCCCCCATCCCCCGCCCCCACCCCACTCCAACCACAGGCCTCTCAGAGCCTCAAAGACCTACAGATCCTTCACAGAGAGCTAGGAGGGAGGGAGGCATAGCCTTGGGGTGAGAGGGGTGGAGTCTTGCCAGGCATGGCCGAGGATAACCCAGCCTGGCAGCCTGGGTGGACCCTACAGTTGCCTACGTGTCCAAACTCTGTGGACAGCAGGGAGGAGGGGCCACTGGAAAGGTACTGACAGTGTTCTTTCTGGTCTTTATTCAAATGTTTGCCTTCCGAAGCTTGATCATTTTGGGGCCCAGGCTCCTTCTTTCAGAACTGGGGCTGACTCTTGTTGGTCAGGTTAACCCCTTTCTGACAACAGTACATTAGCAGTTCTTGCTCTGGAGTCTTCAGCCCACGTCTCTCCCTGAGGGGCACTGTCGGTGCTCACCCAACAACCATGGCCTCTCTTCCCACCCAACAGAATATTGATTGGTGCGGCCGGTGTTGGGTCAACCCCAGGGTGGGTCATGAGCAGTCAAAGCCAGTCATAGCAATCCCATTCTCCTGTATCAAAACCAAACCAGAAAGATATAAGAGGCATGAAGCAGAAAGAGACTAAGCAGAATTACTTATGCCGATGCTACCACTGCGTACAAGATATGTACGGGGCATTGCTATGGCCAGCACTGTGTTAAGCAGTTTACATTCAGTCTGCACACCACCCTCTTGTGTAGGTAGTGGTATTATACCCATTATACAGATGAAGAAACTGAGACTCAGAGAACTTCCAAAACTTTTCCATGGTAGCACCACTAGTAAGCATTGGATCCTACACCCACACTTAATCACTTCCCAGGTATACAGATAATGAGAATCCCTTTTCCAGCCAAGAATAAGAGGATTTAATTTGGCAGAGGTAATAGGAAGAAGGTTGTGTTTGTTCAGTCAATCAGTCAACCAGCAGCTAGTCAGTGAGCAAATGAGCAACTGGTCATCTGTCAGTCAATCAAGCATGGATTCATTTCCTCATTTCACCCTGAGCCAAGAGTGCAGTAGGCTTGGGGTGGTGAGACTGGAGAAGACCCTGTCCCTGCCCTCTGGGCACTCACAGCCCAGACACCAGCAAACAGATGACCAGAGGCCAACGTCACAAGGGTTGCATTGTCATACGCACAGGTGCCTTGGAACGCAGAGGATGGCCTGGTTATTTTGACTTAGGAGAAGGGGAGAGAGCTGGAAACTGACACTTCACAGTGGAGGGAATATTTTGTGGATTTAAAAGCAAGACTCAGAAAAACAGTTTGGTGGTTCCTCAAAAAGTTATCATAGAATTGGTATATGACCCAGCAATTCCTCTCCTAGGTATGTACCCCAAAGAATTGAAAACAGGAACTCAAACAGATACTTGATTTCATTGTTACGAATACCAGGACCGGAAAGAACCAAAGCAGCCCTCAGAGAGTTAAGAGGGTCAGCTTTATTACGCCGGCGGGCTCAACGGAATCCTTCCCAAAGACTGAGCCCCTAGCAAGGTTTTGAGCAGGTTTTTATGGGTTGGGGACTTCCTTGAGTTGGGGAAAGGGTAGGTGTCATCTGGTGATTGGCTCGGGGTGCGGCTTGCAGGGGGTTATGCGGAAGTGGGCTGGGGCTTAGGCTGGGGACTTCTCTGTCTGCTGGGGCCACCATTTTAGGTCAGTTTCACATGGCGGGGAACCATTTTAGGTCAGTTTCTCCATCAATTGCAGCATTACTCACAATAGCCAAAAGGAGGAAACAACCCAAATGTCCATTCACAGATGACTAAATAAACAAAATTTTGTCTATCCATACAAAAGAATAATATTCAACCCTAAAAAGGAGGAAAATTTCTGACATATGCTACACAGGGATGAACCTTGCAGATAGTATTATGTTAAGAGAAATAGGCCATCACAAAAGGGCACATATTATCTGATTCCACTTACATAAAGTACCGAGAATAGGCAAGTGCATAGAGACAGAAAGTAGATTAGAAGTGCCCAGGGGCTGGGGAGGGGGGAATGGGGTGCTTAATGGGTACAGAGTTTCTGTATGAGGTGATGAAAAAGTTCGGGAAATAGGGGTGATGGTTACACAATATTGTGAATGCACTTAAGTTAACATGAAAGTACTTACTAGGAATGTATGCTAAAAAGCTCAAAATGGTAAATTTATATTGGACTACAATAAAACAAAACAAAAAAGTGAGGCTCAAATTTTGCCCAGGTTGAGTTGAGAATATTTGTATATTTTGTTAGGAAATGTAGGGAAACACAAATGATACAGACAGGCCTGGGCAGGGAGAAAGCACAACCGATAAAGGGGTTTAAGAACACAAGCAAAATAATAGCCCAGGGCTGGTTTAGCCTTTTGCCAGGGGTGAGGAGAGGGTTAGCTGGGGAGGTGTCAATCTGGGAGGGCATCCTGGCAGAGGGATGAAACAGGAATGGCAAATTCAAAAGCCTTCAGGGGCAGGCAGGTAATGAAATGAGATATTCGAGCCTGGAGAGGGAGTAAAGACCATAGGGAGTGAGGTCTATAGGGGGGAGTGAGGAGATTTGATGTAAAATTCAAACAGCAGGGCTCTGCCGGCTAAACAATCACACACAAAGCCCCACCTCTGCTGCCCTGGTACCTCCTGGGGCAGCTAGATTATGGACAGGAAATGGCTGTGGGTCCTCTGCATTCTCACCTCTGGTGATTTCCAGGTGTCTCACGGTAGCTTGCTCCGGGTCTGCACCCCCACCCCTTCCCCACCCCTAGGCTGTGCAGAGACCTGGGATTCACTCTCACAGCCTTCTTTGGAGCTCCTAGGATGAATATACTGCAGACCCTGGCGAGACACCTCAGGTCTCCCTTCAGCCATGACTCATTTAAGGACAAGTCTGCTGGGTCAGATGCCCAACAGGGCTTAAGAATTCCAGGATCAGAGAGTGTTAGAGCAGGCAGGGACTCTGGAGCACGTCTAGGTGACCCTCTACGTGTACAGATGGGTAGATGGGTCCCAGAAGGACGGACACATGAGGTAAGAGCCCTTTGTCACTTTAAGTATTTTTGCAAAGACTGAGTGACTAGTTGTGAGTGAGGCTACAATGAAGATTTCCTTCCTGAGTCGGGCATGGACTGGGTTTTGTGGACTGTCCCTTCTGGATCTGAGAGTCCCTGATGCAAGGCCCCCCCATGAAGCCATTCTCCCCGTGAATGGCAGCTCATTTCCCTCTTCATTCAGTTTGAACACTCCCCATCTGGCTTTGCTTTGGAGCGGTTATTATTGGTAATCAACCATCAATCCAGCCCTAATGATGTAACCTGAACATATTATTCAGAGAAGCCTGGACCACATCTGCCTTGCAGGGGGATGTCCCCAGGAGGTCTGGCTGGACCTGATCTCTTCCCACCTCCCTCTAAGCCTGTTAAGGGGTAGGGGCCGGGCCTCTGCCCTAAGCCTTCCCCTCCCCCATCCCTATCTCCAGGGCCAGCCTCTGAAGGCATCTGAAATCCAGCCTTCTGCCGGGCCCAAACCTCAAACTCTTGGGAGTCTGACCTAAGGTGCGGAGACTGCCCAGAGAAGCAGGGACAGGAGACCCAGGGGAGGGGAAAGGGAGAAAAAAGGCTCTGGAGATCAATTCAGCTACCGTGGTAAATATGCTAAGGAGGGCTGAGCTTGTGCCTCCTGAGCTGTGGGAAGACTCAGCTTCTAGAGAGTTGACAGGTCAGAGGGAGCCTCTTGCATAAATTTACTGGTTTGTCCCAAGGCCACATTCTAAGCCAGTGAACAAAATGCTTCACTGGTTAAACCATGGAATCCAAAGGAGTGAGGGATGGTGATATTTTAAGGCACTGTGCCTGATTTGGGGAGAAATGTTGAGGGGATGTCGTGGGAATCCTGGGGCCCTCAAGTTCTACTGTTAAGTGAGGCCAGTGCCTCCAGTGAGGTGTGGGGCCAGCCTGGCTTCTGGAGGTTGGGATAGCGAGTCACCTAATGTCTGTGGTGGCGCAACCAGGGCTGGGATGCACGCCTTGGTGTGAATCTTTGCCCTTGACTTGGATAAAGTGACCTAACCTCTCCGAGCCTCAATTCCCTCGCCTGTGAAATGGGGACAAGCACAGTCACCAGTCACTGTGCCCATTCCAGGGAGGGACGAGGAACACCGTGTGAGAAGGACGCCAGTGAGAGGCTCTGTAAATGTGAGGCCTCAGGCCCCACACCCCGCCTCACCTCCGCACCCTGTCTCCTTCCTCAAGGTCTCCTTCCTCAAGGTCTCCTTCCTCAAGGTCTTCGCAGGCCCCGGCTCCAAAAGGATGAATCACCTACTACTAACACAGAGTTCATTGCGGGCTAATGAGACCCTGGCTTGCAAAGTCAGAAAGTCGGCTGAGGATAAAAATGCTGGTCTGAGAATCTGATTTTTTTTTTTTTTTTAAAGAAACTCCTCCATTCCTGTTGGATTAGACATTTCTTTTGTTCTCCCTCAGCAGGCTCAGAGCACAGAGCCAGCAGAAGTGGGAGTGTTTTTAAAGTACTCTCTTGCTCAAGAATGCAGAGCAGCTCCCCTTTGCCAATAGACAGGCATGGAGTAGCCACGGGTCTGGCAGCATGCTGGGTACTGGGCGTCTGATGAAGAGCAAAGCAGATACAGGGCAGGCTGCCCGAGTGGCTGACAGTCTCAATCTCACAGCTGGGTTTTCCTAGATGGCTCCTCGTCATCTGCATGAGATTCACCTGGGACCAGGTGGATCTTACTAAAATGCAGGTTCCTGGGCCCTTGAGTCAGAATCTCACGGGCTGGCTCCTGAGGATCTACCTTTTAAGTGACTTTTCCATATGATTCTTATGTGCACTCAAGTATGAGAACCAGCACCTAAGGATGGTGAATCTAGGGATTCCCCTCTGCTCTCATGTGGATTTCCAGCCCTCACCCACCCCCACCAACCAAAAAGAAAGAATGGGGGACCCAAGGAGCTAAGATAAGGTCAAAATGCCCTCATTGCTTGCAAGGACAAGTGAAGTCTTTCATCTGTCACACCCAATTTGTTTGATCTGCCCTAACATTCCATTGACTACAATTGGGCCACTTCCCCCCTGCTTTCCCCTTCCCCATTGCCTCTTGACATTCATGAAAGTAGTGTCTTTACTTAGGAACTTACAACTGACACATTTCCATAAACCTGAACAAAGCCTTGTATCATAGCCAACATGTCACCTCTGTCTAGTACCCACATAGGCAGGAATCAGTGGTCATATGATCATTTTACACTTGGTTGCCCATAGGAGAAAGTGGGGGAAAGTTGCAAAATAACAATGGTTTCACTGAGAGAAATTAAAAAAAAAAAAAAAGAATGCTGAGAAGCTTAAAAGAAAGAAAGAAATTTAATTCTTTTCTATTTTAAGGAAGTCATGGGGAGGGCATCTGGGGCTGATAGTGTGGCTATGCGAAATCATCTGGTGTCCAGGCTCTCAAATTTGCTTCTCCACCATCTGCATGAGATTTACTATACACTTTCCACTTTATGGTCCTATATGGCTGTTTCAGCTCCGCCCCATACATCTATCTTCCAGTTAGTACAAATGATAAAAGGGAAAAGAAAGGCATACCTCCTCACCTTAAAGAACACTTTTGGGAGTCACACATGAACTTTTGCTTACATCCCATTGGTTAGATCTTTGGCACACAGCTGGCTGCAAAGGAATCTGGGAAATGTAGTCTTTATTCTAGGTGGCCATGTCTAATTAAAAGTCAGAGGTTGTATAATCAAGCAAGAAGGGGAGAACAGAAAACGGGGGCTGCTAGCACTCTGCAGCACCATTGTAGTCTTCCTCAATCTGAGGCATGTTTTCTATGGTGATGCTTACATTTGAGTTGATTTATGAATATCTATGACTGCTTCATGTCTACTAAGAACAAATCAGACAAAATGTGGAAAAGTTAGTAAGAGTTAGAATCAGATCATTACAAAGGGAATGAGAGTAAAACATAACTTTCCAGAGATGAATATAGAGAGTGTGCTAAAAAAAAAAGCATACACATTTTAAGAAAGGAAAAACACTATTAAAATTGTAATACTCAATATATACTGATAAAAGATGAATACAAGTCACGTTTGACGTCTGCAATTACAAGAGATGCTCAAAGTGGTTACCATCAGCGTCCAGACACTTCTGATTATGGCAAACTACTGCTTGAGCAATGTTGTCCAAAGCGTCCACTTGTGTACATCTATTTGGCCCCCCCCCCATATATAATCACTTTGGATGTAGGAGCTATTGGGTGTGGGGACCACCTTTGGAATGTTACATTCTCATGAGGAGAGGAGTGCTCACAGAACATTCTTTTCTCTGGATAAAAATGTTAGCTGTGTCCTCTGTTCCTCCTTCACACCCCTGCCCTCAGGCTCAATGTGCCATTCCTGGTCTGGCTTTCAACCCCACCCCATGAGGTAGCCCCGATTTCCCAGCCCCTATAATCTACCCCCACCCCTGCTCATTTTGTGCATAGATCACTCTTCCTCATCAGTTCACTCCTCTGCTCAGAACATCCAGTGCCCCTCTCTCAGTTTACCAAAACACTCCTAATTTCTTCATCAGGCGTGTGCGCACACACACACACACACACACACACACACGCACAGAGTCTATTCCCATCAAATAAAATCCTTGACTATTTCCTTAACTTACCCTGTGCCTTGGCTTCTGTGGGCTTCTGCGTAAGCGGCTATCACCACCGTGGGCACACGTTAGCAAGTTTCCACTCGCCCCTGTGGGAGAAGAGCATGCCCTGGCTAGCTGAGGAGGATGAGAGACACGTGGAGTACAGCCACCCAGCAACCCACAGATTGGCGTGAGAAGCTGGACGCCCATAGCTGCCTCTGCGCAGGGGTGGGGCTGGCCCCTGCAAGCCGGTGCGAATAAATGCTTATTGCTGTGTGCCGCTGTGATTTTATAACTCTTTCTTATGCAATATTTTTGTAGCAAGAACTAGCCTATCCACCTGAATAGATATACTCTTTCGGCAGCGGTTTAAACAAGGTAGGAGCTTATTTCTCTCTCATAGGAAGGTTGTGAAATAGGTAATTGTCCACAGCAGCAGCCATGGGAGGTGTGCTGGAACAGTCTGTGGTCCAGAGCCCTTTGTGCAGCAGAGTAGAGACAATCCGAGGGGGTGAGTGGGCACTGAAATTCAGCCCGAGCTCCTGACCTGGGGCTCTGAGGCATATGAGGAAGAAGCACCATTTTCTTTTTTTAAAGTGTGTTTTTCCAGGACCCATCAGCTCCAAGTCATGTAGTTGTTTCAATCAAGTTGCAGAGGGCGCAGCTCACGTGGCCCATGTGGGGATCGAACTGGTAACCTTGTTGTTAAGAGCATCGCACTCTAACCAACTGAGCTAACCAGCCACCCCAAGAAGCACCATTTTCTAAGTTGCCCAACCAGAGGAAACATCTTTTTGTGTGCCTGCAGAGGGCAAAAAAATGTGTGCCAACTGTCTTGTAAAAATTTCAAATATAAACTCTATTCGTCAGGATTCTCCAGAGAAACAGGACCACTAGGATATGTATATAAATATGTAGAAGATTTATTATAAGGGATTGGCTCACATGATTAAGGAAACTGAGAAGTCCCACGGTCTGCCGTCTGCAAGCTGGAGAACCAGGACAGCTGAAGGTAGAGTTCTAGTCCAGACCCAAAGGCCTGAGAACCAGGGGAGCCAATGGTGTAAGTCCTAGTCTGAATGTGAAGCCTGAAGAACTAGGAGCAGGATGTCCAAGGGAAGATGAAGATGGATGTCCCAGCTCAAGCAGAGAGAGTGAATTTGCCGCCCCTCTGCCTTTTGTTCTATCCAGGCCCTCAGTAGATTGGATGAGGCCCACCCACAATGGGGACTGATCTTCTTTACTTCGTCTACCAATTCATTTGCTAATCTCTTCCAGAAAACATCCTCACAGATACTGCCAGAAACAATGTTTTACCAGCTCTCTGGGCATCCCTTAGCCCAGTCAAGTTGACACATAAAGTTAACCATCACATAAACTATACAGTAGAGAGAATAAAATAATGTAATGAACCCTTATGTATCCTTCATCTAATTTTAACAATTATCAACACAATGCCAACCTAGTTTCATCTATACTTCTCCCCCGGGGAGAGGTAAGGACCTTCTGTAAAGCATCTGCAAATATAATGATTCTTTGTGTAAACATAACCACAATACCATTATTCCATCTAAAAACCCAACATTTCCTTAATATCATTAACATCTAGTCAGTGTTTGCATTTCCCCAATTATTTTTATAGCTTATTTGTTTTAATCATGTTTCACAAAAGTCTAAATGTTGCATTTGGTTGATAAGTCCCCATGTCTCTATAAGTTCCCCCACCATCTCTTTCCCCCTTATCATTTATTTTTTGAAGAAAATGTTTGTCTCGTACAATCTCTATGATCTGGATTTTGCAAATTGTATCCCAATAGTATCTTCAAATATATTTCTCTGTTTCCTGTGCTTCCTCTTAATTGTGACTTAGAGGTTTGTTTAAGCTCAGGTTCCATTTTCCAGAAAGACTATTTCATAGGTGCTGGTCCATTCTTCTTTCAGGAGCCAAGTCATGTCCCATTGTCTCTCTTTTGGTGATGGCTATTGTCTAGAACTATTATTTCATTAAGATGCTATTCTCATTTTATCATTCCTTCTTCATTTATTAGCCAGTACTTCTCTACGAGAAACTTCCCTTCGCCAAATATTTCATTATCCCTAAATGGAGTTCACAGAAGGAAAGGCAGGACACAGGGCTTGATGGTTCCGATTTACCAGTTACATGTTTTCCTCTGAGACACAAGGCCTTCCCATTTTCTCAGCCTGTTGGAAATGGGCCCACTCTGTAGAGTTCTCGCCCACAGTGCCACTTAGACTTCCGTCTGACTCCCCATCATCCTTGGTTATGGACAACCCCTCTTGAATCCTCCTTATTTTCTTGTGTTTATGCTCTCACTCCCCAGTGACTGTCAGTCCCTGGGGCTGGGCCTCTGTGACTGCAGGCTGCATCGGTCTCCCCCACCATGTTTAGCGCAGGGCTGTTGTGACCCCAGTCACACGGTTCTGAGGATTGAAGTGCAGCTGTTTTGCACAGATTTTCAAAGTGTGGTCTACGTGATGCCAACACAACCTAGAGAAGAGCAGGAATTTTGTCATCAGTCTTGGACAATTTTCGATATCAACATGACTCCTGTGGTAGATTTGTTTCCACTTGTTGATTAAAATGCAACAGTGGTTGTACCCCAGATCTGAGGTTGAGCTCCGAAGGAGTTTTCCAAACATGCTTCTGGGCTCCAGAAACACGATGCTCTTAGACACCTTTCTGCAGGTGGTCAGAGAGGAGACAAAAGAGAGTTAGAAATCAAAGTGTGGGTGGTGGTTCAAGGTGACAGTCCTGTTTTTACTGCTGTAGAGGGTCATGTTTCTCCACTTTGGATCAGGAAATATAGATTGACCTTCACCTTTCATTTTTTTATATTTATTCCTGAGTTTTACAGTGCTAAGCCTGCAAACATGCTCTTGGTATTGGTTTTGGCAGGGAGTGGGAAGAACATACAAAGAAAAAACCCAATGAATGAAATATTTCTACAGATCTTTCTATTCTCAAGAATCTGCTTTATTGTACTTTTGTGGGCTTTAACTAATGGCAGGGGGAGTGGAAAACAGTCATCCCAGCACAATGAAAGAAAATGAGAAGTAGGAGCAATACTGGGCTGTGTGCTAGGAAATATGGATTCTAGTTCTAAGTCAGCCAGGAATGGTTGTGACCTTTTCTCCATTTCTGAGCCTCAGTTTCCTCATCTGTAAAACAAGGAGATGAGCAAGATAATAATCAAGTTTCATTCTTGGAGATCCCACTGTATTTATGCTTCTATAATTTTCTTTATTACTTATGGACTCCATAACTATCTTCTCGATTGAGCTTCACAGTAGACCTTTAAGGAAAATCTGACAGTATTATCTCCATTAGACAGGTCGTGCATTGAGGCTGAGAAATGGTAGGTGTTTGTCCAAAATTTCCTTCAAAATGAAACTCTTCTCCCTAATCCACATGAACTCCTTCTTACCAGGAGGCACATGTCTTGTGTGAATGTTGGTGCATTGGTGAATGTGGGCATCTGTCTGCTGTGTTTCTCTGATGTGTAATTATGAAGGGTACAGTTGGTAGGTAGATTTCTCTAGGTTTATCGCACTGTTCTATTGCTTGATAATTGCTTTTGTCTGATGCATGGTCCTTGTCACGGTATAATTTACACGAAATGCAAACACTAGGCAATCACAAGTAGCAACGGGAGGGCAAAAAGAAGTGGGTAAGGAGGGATGGACAAGCAAAGGGGAAACAACTAAGGCTAATAGCCAGACAGTTTTCTACGAGTATGTGCTCTATAAGTATTAACTTACTTGGTCCTCACATTAATCCTATGAGGAAGGTTGCTATAATCATGCCCATTTTACAGATATTGAAACCAAGACCTAGAGAAGTTAAATAACTTGTCCAAGTGAGTCAGTGGCAGAGCCAGAACGTCAAGCCAGGCAATCTGACTTCAGTTTATTTAATCACTCTATGGTTCAGGTCAGATTGGGTAGTCATAAGCCTTTATGAACTGCTCTTTAACCAAGATTAAAAACAACAACAACAACAACAACAACAAATGCCTACCCAAAGCTAGGAAGGTTGCAGAGGAATCGGCACATCAAGTATTGCTGGTAGCATTGACGAGTGCAATCTTTTTTTTTTTTTTTTTTTTTAATTTATTGGGGTGACAATTGTTAGTAAAATTACATAGATTTCAGGTATACAATTCTGTATTACATCATCTATAAATCCCATTGTGTGTTCACCACCCAGAGTCAGTTCTCCTTCCATCACCATATATTTGATCCCCCTTACCCTTATCTCCCACCCCCCACGCCCCTTACCCTCTGGTAACCACTAGACTATTGTCTGTGTCTATGAGTTTCTGTTTCTCATTTGTTTGTCTTGTTCTTTTGTTGTTTTTGGTTTATATACCACATATCAGTGAAATCACATGGTTCTCTGCTTTTTCTGTCTGCCTTATTTCACTCAGCATTACACTCTCAAGATCCATCCATGTTGTCACAAGTGTTCCTATATCATCTTTTCTTACCGCTGAATAGTATGCCATTGGGTATATATACCACAACTTCTTTATCCATTCATCTATCGAAGGACATTTTGGTTGTTTCCATGTCTTGGCCACCGTAAATAAAGCTGCAATGAACATTGGAGCACACGTGTCTTTATGTATAAATGTTTTCAGATTTTTTGGGCAGATACCCAGGAGAGGGATTGCTGGGTCATATGGTAATTCTATTTGTAATTTTGTGAGGAACCTCCACACTGCCTTCCATAACGGCTGAATGCAACCTTTTAAAAAGCAATACGCGTATGTGGCAAGAACCATAAAGTTTTCCATACTCGTCGATTTAAGAATGCCAGTCCTAGAAATTTGTTCTAAGCTTATACACGCAGTTTAACAAGAGCAACAAGCCATAAGCATGAAGAAGTTCACTGTATGATCTGCAATAATGGAAAACTGGGAGCAAATTAAGTGTGTAAGAATAGAGTATAATTAAGTAATTTCACAGTACATTCACTTGTTGGAATACTATGAAAACATTTAAAATGACAATTATGGAAATTTTGTAAAAGGACGGCAAAATATTAAATTTAAAAAGCAGGATTAAAAATATGTAGACTGTGACCGTGAATCCGATGTATATGCATATTGGCAAAGTCTGACATAGAACAGGACAAAAATTCTAATAGTCAGGGTGTTTGTTAGGTCTTTCCATTGGAAGATTTTTATTAGTGGTGGCATTATGTTTATTTGACAGATAATGGAAAAAGGAAAGATCTGGTGGCAGGAATGGGTTGAAATGATCTTCTAGAGTGAGGTTTGGGACAGTTGGGAGGTCTTTCCTGACTGCCTTCCTCCCTGAGTTCTTTGGGGGCAGCTGGAGGTGTTAATGTGGGGAAGAGGATCCATGTGTTTGGGAGAGAAAACCGTGAACTGGGATCCTACCCTGCCGTCACCACTGAATGTGGTAACTGTCTTGGCAAAGCCAGGCTATGGTTTTCCCTTTGCTGTCTTCTCCTTTGCCTCCTCTCACTTCTGTTCGTCATTCTTCAAGTCTCAGCTTAGAAATCACTTTCTGGAATCAACCCTGACTGCCCTTCCTACCTCCCACCCAGTGGCCTAGGCACCCCTCCTAGGTATCGCCTTCCACCACCCTATGCTGATGCCCTTCTCTGCACCTGGCAGGCTTTCTGATGATTGCGTTTACATTTCCGAGGTGCCCTCTGGGCTGCAAGGGTCGGGGTCTCAGGAGGACCTGCATCACTGTCCTACGCCCTGACACAAGTACAGCATGTATTCAATGAATGGTCCTCCTTTGCCTTATCTCTCCAAGAATGGCAGGTTGGGTTGGATTAGATTCCTTCCAGTTCCACACACTGTGATTTTACCATCTCGTTTTTTACCAAATTCGTTAAATAAAAGAGCCACTGGGTTTTGAAGACAAGTCCCAATGCAGGACATGGCCTCTATCTTTCCTCTTGTAGATGCTCTGTCTCCGCCCTCCTCCCCACCAAGCACAGTCTGAGGGTTGTGCTGAGAGTTTTCATAGCCAGTGGGCTGAGTGTGCAGGCACAATCTTAGCAGTCCACCTGACAACAGGGCTGCAGGGTGAAGGCTCTTTGCTTCTGTCTTGCTTGTACCTGGTAGGCCAGTCACAGGCCACACGTGACAGCGAGGCTGTGCCTCCACGTGTGACTCTAAGGAGCCTGGTAGCCCTGATGTCATATGTGTGCCTGCCTCCTGTGGAAGTGGGCGTGTCTGAACACATGGCTGGTTGTGCTTGTGTCAGAGTGGAACGAATGTTGGTTGAATGACTCTGGGTTTTCTGGGTGTGTCTCTGTATAGAACGTGTGCACATATCTCGGTGGATGAGTGACTTTCAATTCAACAAATAATTATTGCCAATTTTGTGCTCTGCAAGAGCAGCACAGTGGTGCGACAGGCAAGGAGCGTACATATCTGCATTGTGTACATATCTGCATTGTGTGTCCGCTCTGTGTGTCTTTGGGAATGTGTTCTTGGCACACTTCCTGCGTTAACAAGGATTTTGGGGTGTGCATGTCTGTGTGACCGTGCCTGGGTTCTGTGTGCGCCTGTTTGCTCGCTTTCCAGCTTCACTTGTGCCCGCAGTCAGGCTCTGCACGTGCGCCAGCCTCCATGCGCACGTCCCCAAGTGACCCGTGCGCGGTGTGCAAGGACCTCAGGGTCGTGTGCACTTGGTGCGCTCGTGCCTGTCTCTCCGCACGCACGAATGCACTTCCACATGTCTGGGTGCACGTCCCACTCAGTGTGTGCACGTTGCGTGTGCACGCCGCCCGTGTCTGTGTGCAGGGCACTTCACGCGCGTGCGCTCCGGCCTGCGGGCGGCCAAGGATCCGCGCTGGACTCCACGCGTCTCCCGGGGCTGACCCCCGCCCCCCTCACCTCCCGCGCCGGGCCGCGGGCCACTGCGATTGGCTGCCCGATCCCCTTCAGCCGTCACCCCTCCCTCCGCCCTCCCCCCCCACCCGCGCGCCCGCGGTCCCTGCTGTCCCCCGCGGTTTCGGCGAGGCCGCGCCGCGCTGCGCTCCGCTCCCATTGGCTGCGCGCGCCTTTGTGTGGCGGCAGCTGCGGCCCCAGCGCCTTTGAATGTCGAGAGGGGCCGGAAAGGGAGCCTTTCCATGGGCCATCTGTCTCCCCGCCAGCCGCCGCCCCACCACCGCCCGCGCCCCGCGCTCCGCCTCCCGCCCCGGCGGCTCCCGCAGCCCCGCCGCCGCCCGCGCCCGCGCCCCGGAGCCGCGCCACAAAGGGCCCGCGCGCAGCCGCCGCCGCCGCCGCTGCGCGAGGAGCCAGGATGGTCCTGGTCCACGTCGGCTATCTCGTGCTTCCAGTGTTTGGCTCTGTGCGAAACAGAGGTATCGCTTTTTCCTTTCGGGGTCCGCTTCGGAGCGTGGATTGCCGCAGGCACCGGGGCGGGGGCGGGCGCTGCGGGCGACGGGGGGCTCAGGGCACACCCGCGGGGACGCAGGGCGAGCAGTCTCTTCTCCCCTTTCTCTTTTGGGGGCACCCCCGAATGTGGAGGCGGCCGACCTCGTAGGAGCTTTTGCAGTGAAGTTAGGGTTTGGTGAATCCCCAGCCCCATTTTTTATTCTTTGCGGCGGATGCAGTTCCTCCAAATCACAGCCCCTTCCCCTAATACCTAGCCCTGTATGATCGAAAGACGGAGAGAGATACATGACTGTGTGTATCTGTGTGTGTGCGTGCGCGTGCGTGTGTTTGTGTGTGTGGAAACATACTTGGTTTTCTATGATTTGCTGTTTTTGAGGTACATGTGTGTTTTGTGTTATTTGTGTTTGTATTTCATTTTTGGGCCATTGATACCGATGGCTGACGAGCTGGGATCTGGTATCTGCCCCATCCCATGCCCCAGCCCCCACCCCTCGTGGGCACTTGCATGATTTCCAGTCCTCTTTTCTCCCTATAACCCTTTAAGTATGTGTCGCCCGTGTGCTATCCTCTTTAGCCCCCATTGTCTTTGTATGACAGTTGCATTCACGGGTTCAAGATGCGTGTGTGTGTGTGTGTGCAAGAGTGTGCACGCCTCGGAGAGTCAGACGTGTACTGCTGTGCACCCCTGGGCCCAGACGGAGCGGGTTGCCCGGTTCTTGGGTGTTGCTGTGTGTGAGGATGAGGTGGGAAGCTGCCCCATGGTCAGGCCTCTGCCCCGGGCAGGCATTGACCAAGCAGCAGGCCGGCGCAGGCTTTGTTTTTAACTGTGATATATGGGGTGTGTTTGCACGGTCCCCTTCCCCACATCCCTTTTCACATTCTGCTACAATAGCTTGATTTCCCCCTCTTCTCCCCCGCACCCATTTCTTCCATTTCCTTTTAATCAAAAATTCCCACCTCCCAAAGTAAATCCGAGATGCATCTAGATTCATTTTTTTTTCCTTTTTGTATTCTGCGTCTGGACTCACAATTTCTCTTCTTGGAAATGTTTCTTCTTTCCTTTCCCACTCCACGTCTCCTTAAATCCCTGCGGGCTAAAGCCCTCCCCCTCGCCCTCCCTCAGGCACAGAATGATGTCTTCCCCCTGCGACCAGGGCTGCTCCACCAAGTCTGAGTGGGGGGTGGGGTCGCGGGGCCAGCACTTCAGTGCGCCCCAGGGGCCCGATTGGGCGAGAAAATGAAAGCCCAGCCCTCTTTCTTCCATCCCAGCTGTCCCAACCCCACGCCTCTCCCCGGAACCTAAAAGGCAAGGTTGGCCCTCTTAGGCCTGTTTGAACCGCAGTTTTTTTTGTGTGTGATGATAGAATGATGACATTCTGCATTTATCAAATCTTTTTTTTCTTCATTGTGTAGCTCAGTGAATGGTCAACTCGCTGCTGTGTGCGCTGTGACCCTCTGCCTCCGCATTTAGCTGTATTGTGACACCCCTCTTAACCATCTCCTGTCTCCATCTGAGGAAGGCATTGCTATTTAAGCGGCAGTATCCCCTATCTCAGGCCGGCCTAGCACTGGGGGGCGGTGGAGGAATGGGTGTGTGAGGAATAGGAAGGGGGGGGGGGCCTGGATGAGGTCCTCCTTGAAATGCCAATCCCTCCTGCCCCAAATCACAATTATGTCTTATTACTTGGCATTTCCTCTGAAAACGGGTGTGGAACATTACACTAGGCAGAAATTCAAAAATGATTAAGAAGGATGTTGAGCCTGAAAGTATAATTATCCTGATTAAATCATTATCATCCTCATTAATACCACCAATCTCTAAATACCATTGCAGGATGCCGATTCTGTGTTTTGAAATTCAAATTGCTCAGCTGCCTTTACATTTTATTTTTAATACCAACCCCCCACCCCCAAACAAACAAAAAAAAAATCCAACAGAACAAATTCTGCCTGTCAGTCAAAGTTTACTTTCATGGCAAACACGCCCACAGGAAATTCGAGGGCTGATGGTGACTCCGCCTGTGGGTAAAATTTAGCACAATGTGATAAGAATTCATGACCTTCGGATAGAGGATACTAATGCTTAACCCAACAAGGTCCTAAACCACAGTCTTCTTGTAAAACTATTAGATAGCTTGCCAGCTTAAATCTGTTCTTTTTAGTTTCCATTGTAGTAGTGTAGGATGTATGTAGGCCATTTCAGAATAGATGTAGAGAAATAACCATTTTTGTATCTTCATCTTGTTTAGCCGAGTACATTGCACTGTAAATCCCTGTTAAGTGGATTCCTTTTGCCTTGGCTTGGAGGCTGTAACCTCCCCATTTCCCACTTAGCTGGGTGGTCATCAGTTAGCTTCCTGGTAGCACCCAGGCATAAGTGAAGAGATTACATGTAACTGGAGGCAAAAAATAATATATATATGAAAATCTTTGATGAAATGACAGTTGCTGCTACTCCATAGCCTCTGAAAATTTGGTGCAGCAAGGTCCCTGGCTTAAGGGGGAGCCATACCAAAGTGTCTTAATTGTTTAGTCGGACAATGTCAAGAGCATCTTGGGACATTCGCCCTGGCCCTCCGAGCTGCCCCTTTAACAGCCGGCTGCCTTCTGTGGTCTTGTGGGCCAGACCTGCTTGAAACAACAAACAAAACAGAGCAATAATGAAAGAAGAAGGCCCCTAACTTCGAGGGCCCTTCCAAAATAAAGTCCCAAGTGGCCTCCCCAGATTGCCATGTGGCAATCTGAAAGAAAAGGGGCGGGGGGGTGGGGGAAGAAGAAAAAAGAATTCCCAGCAAAATGGTTTTCCATTAAACAGGGATAGCGTGTTCTGCTGTGCTGAATTACTTCCTGTTCTTATTTTGTGGGTAATTTTTTCTGTATCAAATATCCTTTTGGTTGTGTATCTTTTTCACCTTTTCTTGTACTAAAACTAAAGCATGATCTGTATTTTTTTACATTCCCCAGTTGACAATGTACAGCGCTCGGTTAGAGATGTTACCCTGCTGAACCGTACTGTGGTCGTGTAGCCCGGGCCATCTGCTCATTGTACGCTGCTTTTGTTCTGTTGCCCTTCGAAGCATGGTGGGCCCAGCCTTTTTTTTTTTTCTTTCTTTTTTTTTGTATCGTGTGCATGACAACATTGTTACACACAGAATCCACTAATACTAATATACAATCTCTCAATAAAGAACTAGTTTCCTATATTAACCTAGTGTGCTTTTTCTCTTGCTGTTTTCCCATTTATTGTTGTATCCTGCTGTTTAGATATTCCCCCTTGCTTTTCTATCCCCACCCTCACCCACCCACCACTCCCACCTCCCATTGTAAGATTTCGAGTGAATGCCTTTTTCTTTCTTTTTTTTTTTTTTTTTTTTACTTTTTTGTTTTGTTTTGTAGTACAGATATGGTAACCTTAATTTCATCCAGTCCATATCTTTTTATAATAGGTGTCTGGGGTGATGGGAGGGTCAGTTGTCCTGTCACACCCAAACAGCTCAACTGGGTAGAGAGAATCCCTATCTTTGGCCACCTGTGTAGCCAGGAGCCTCCACATTTCATCTTGGTTTCCAAATTACACTGTCACTCGGTTTTATGATGCTGGTGACGAGAAGGGGATATAACACTTAGTTGAGAAAAGGGATACTGTTCTTAACTAGCAATCTTGTAGCATTTCAGACTTGCCTGACAAACCCATTTTTAGTTGTGTTTTAACTTTTACTGTCTCATTGATTGATTGACTGTTCTTCTAAATCATGCTGGGTGACATGTTACATGTAGTTGAAGCCATGATCTGGAATTTTAAAGTACCCTTTTCTGTGTGCATATTTACATTCTTGGGACTGGCAATGTAAGTTTTGCATTCAGATCTTGCATCAGGAAGAGTTTGAAAGAGAAACCAATTCAGACCACCCCCACATTCATCCCAGGGCCAGCAGCCTGACCTGTTAGCGTAGAAATAAGAGGGCCTATGCCCTCTGCAGGCTGGGAGCCAGTTAAAGCTGATTATAGCCTGGGCCCTGACAGCTGCCTTATCTGTGGCCCTAGTGCCTCTCTTTGAGAAAGAAAACCAGAACTCTGCCATTGTCTGAGAGTGTGTGTGTGTGTGTGTGTGTGTTTGGGGAAAGGGAGGGATCAGGAGGGAAGTCAGGACGTATCCCTAAATTGAATTGGAAGAAGAATCCTTAAAATGTATCTTTGTCCCATAATTACATTTGAGAAGCCAGTAGAGAGATATTTTTTTTCCCCCAGAGTGGAACCCAAATTCAAGCATTTGTCAATTACACCTATTCAATTTCAGCCCAGAACAAGCCTTGCTAAATGAGGCATTTTAGACACTGAGGAAATCAGTTGATTAAAGAAATTCACGGTTCTTTCAAAGGGTCATCATTTTGGACCTGCTTTTCCTTGGCTGACATACCTCTCCTCCCCTCCCCTCCCCTGCCCCTCCTCTGGGCTGTCTCCCGGGCTTGCCTCTGCCCCTCTGCCAGGGTTCCTTCCCTGGGCAGGTGCACCCCTGTCTGACCACGGTGCTTCCTTGCCTTCTTTGTGGCTTGGTGCAACTCTCCTCTCCCCCCATGGCTGCCCTTGCTGCTCTAGCCCTTTGTTCTCGCGCTCTCCCCAGCCCGAGTGGGAAAGCGGAGCTGATTTACTGTGACACATGGACACACATGGAAGTCCCCAGGGGAGGCTCATGCTGTAGTTGTACAAGAAGAGATAGGCAGGTCTTCGAGGATTTGGTTTCTTTTTCTTCTCATCCTTCTCTTTTATTTTGGTTTACACGAAACTTTACATGTTGTACCTAGTTTAAGAAATACAATAAACCACTCCCAACCCAACCTCCATAATGAGAAAACCACCTAAGCCAAGTGATCACCCTCACTTTTGCCCTAAGGAGCAGTGGCTCATTAGATCAGTATTAACCAACTCCAAGATTTTATTTTTTCTAAATTAGGATTAATGTATGTCAGAATTATTGGACCAACACATTTCGAGGATGGTTTAATGACCTAGTAATACTATAGAAAGTTACTGGGTTAATGGGAAGTCATGTTTTAGCAACTTATCAAATGCACACTGTATTTGCACACAGATTGTCAGAATAAACACATTCATATGAAGGAGTCTTTTCTTCTGATGGGACAATCCAATCATTACAAAGCCATTGTACTTTATATCTTTTCTCTCAGCCATCTGACACATACCTGTTTTAATAACGTTTTGACTCCAGGATTTTGGACCAGCCAGCGGTTCCATAGATCCGATACCACAGACTTTGTAATAAGATGGAACACAACTCTTGTTTACAGCTCTTCTTTCTGAACTAGAGAATGTCTCTCTTGAAACTACTAGCATCAGATAAGGTCCGCTTAACTGATGAGTTTTCTAAAATAATAGTATCCCATAAACAAGCAAATACTGATCATAGCATTCAAGGTTAGGAGAAAAGCCCACCAAGAATCTCAATGCCTTAGTATGCAAATGACAGCGACTGGGTCACCTCTCTTTTTGCAGTTTGCTCACCTCCTGCCTCCCTACTCCCCACCCCCGACGTCCTTTCCATCTTTAAATAAGCAGGCTGCAGTGTCAACTGGAAAACAATGGTTTTCTGGGCTAGGGAAGCCAACTGCTACGTGCAGGATCCAAGTACAGTGTGGTGGCCCCTTTCCTGCCAGGAGACACAGGCCTTTGCTTCTGATTCAGGGTGCGACATTGATCTCTCAGTCCAACCCAAGCACTGTTCCACAGATGGGCAAGAGATTTGTGCCTTAGTTTTTCTATGGCTCTAAATAGCTCTTTAAGAATTCATGGCTTACCGTAGTCTGCATGTGAATTAGTATTTATTTGTTTCTAGTGTGGTTTAGCAGCAGATGACCAAGAGAATTGGGAGGGAGGGCAGGTAGAGGGGAGGGCTTATCTTAGAGACTCACACTTTTCCGATGACTTAAGAAGTAAAAGCAAACATTCATAACCCCACAGCTGAACTACTCACAAGGCCTGTACCTTCATTTATTCAGTCATTCATTTCTTCGCTTGTTTGTTCATTTAGTTAATGAATGTTTATTGAATACCTACTTGGGGCCATGCAAAGGGGGATACGAAAGCAATGTAGGGTCTGGGTGACTGCCCTCCTGAGACTCGTGCTGGGGAAAACTAAGTGCCCAAATGGATGGCAGGACATCCTGACTGGAGAGGAGGAAAGAGCTTGGAGCCGTCTAGGGTTGAGTCCTAGCCCAGTCTTGACGTGGAAGGGTGAACTTAGGCCACTGCTCTGACCATCCTTTAAACAATAACTGTCATAAATACCGACCTGCTAGGATGTGTCTAGATTATTTGGAGGTATCTGACACACAGCAGGTGGCTAGGTGTGGGAGATGGCTGTCCCCCATCCCCCACAACTGGAGGGGTTTACTGGCCCGAGGGATCAAATAAAATCCAGATGCCCTTGCTGAGGATGTGGGGTTGAGGTGTGCCTCAAAGGAGCAGGAAGGAGGAGAGCTCCAGGTGGGAGGGGGGCAAGGAGGGAGACTGGCCTAGGCCAAGTGGTTCTGCTGATCTGGCAAGAACAGAAAGTGCATCTGAGGAGGGAGAGGGGTGTGTGTGTGTGTGTGTGTGTGCAGGTCTGTTGCCTTGCACAGCTACAGGTGGCACCAGGACCATTGCCCTGCCTTTCAGTGGTTCTCCCTAGAGCACAGCTCCAGGAGTTAAGCAGCAGTTCTGGAGAATGTGGAAGATAAGGCAGGAAGAGATGTGGGAGCCAGGTTCTGAAGGCCGTTGGAGGCTCCAGTAGAGTTTGGACTTGCTCTTTCAGCCATTGGGGCCTCTCTGGGGACAGTGCTGTTTCAACAACTTATTCTAGCCGCTGATGACTCAGGGGTGAGCCTAGGGGGTGGCTGAGGCCAGGGAGGAAGCGGGGGCAGGCTTCCAGGGGTGAGGGAAGCCCAAACGGGGGCGTGCGAAAGACAGCCTCACCCCAGGGGCCTTACTATAAGAGGAAATAAGGAGAACTGAGTCGATGTGGAGGGGCAGGGAAATTTGGGGTGCTTGGGAGAGTATAAGACCACGAAGACAGACAGGGAAGAGGGGAGAAACAGACAGTTTTGGGGAGAGATGAGTTCAGCATGCAAATAACAGACTGAATTTGAGATGCTGAGAGTGACAGCGGGGAGGGGACTGTGGCAGTGCCCTGGACTTGACAACTTCTAATACTTGGTTGGGGTAGGAAATTAACTTCAGTAATAACAATTTCTCCTATTGACATGACATCCCTTCAAAAACCTCTCCATGCTTGAAATCCCCTTCTTTGGTTATGCGTATATATCTTTCTTTACTCAGCAACCTTTCCTACCACACTGACACTCCTGGACCCCTGGACCCCATATCAGTTTGAACAACTTTTATCAAAGTTCGCCTTTCTTGAGAAAAGAGACCCCAAGGCAAGCAAGTGCCAGGATTATTGCCTGCATAGGTTTGTAAAAAGGTGTCGCTACCCATGGGACAAGGAGGAGCTGGTGGGAGTCCCCCTGATAGTAGAGTATGGGGATGCGCTAACTGGGGCAAAGGCAGGGGATGACAGGTGGGGCGCGGGCTCTGATCGCAGGTTTGGTCCTGTCCACAGAGAGCTGATTTTCCCCAATTCAAACCTTTTTCTCTTCTGTTATTTCATTTCCTCCTGGACACAGCTTGTGAGGTGGTAACTGGGGACCAGAGGAGGAAACTGAGGCTGAGGGTGGGGAAAGCCTTTGCCACGCCCCCCCGACCCCCCACCCCAGCTTGTAAATGGCTGAACCAGACGTAGATGCCAGGTGTGTTTCCTGCACTGCCTGCCATGCCCACACGCTGTTAGGAACCCCAGGCAAGAGACCCAGGCAAGAACTGGAAAGGAATCCCCACTTTTCTTCCATGTCTGGGGGGACCAATTCGGAAAGCGAGGCTCCTTGTCTGCATTGGGAGAGGCCTTTGTCCAGCTGAGGGCCGACCAAGCTGTGAGGGGGTCTGAGTTTCCAACACTGAGCCCCAGGCCCCTGAAAGGCGCCTCAGAGAGACAAAGAAGGTGCATGGTGGACCAGAGGACCCCCCCCCCCCCGCCCAAAGTAGGAAATGAACAGGGGGCCAGAACCGGAGTGGTGAGTCCTCTAAACTCAGAGGGAGCCTGGCTGGCTTGATGGGAGGGCAGGGGGGACTCTGCTCTGATTGCCACACAAGTAATCGGGTGGTCTTCTGAGGACTTGGGCT
The DNA here is from genome assembly GCF_036562045.2 of Rhinolophus sinicus. Lineage (NCBI taxonomy): Eukaryota > Metazoa > Chordata > Mammalia > Chiroptera > Rhinolophidae > Rhinolophus > Rhinolophus sinicus. The sequence continues at coordinate 22,013,465 of NC_133758.1, read as the reverse complement.
CCCAAGTTGGAGCACATCTTCCATTTTTTTGTCAGTTCATCTCAGTGCCTTGAGACGTTATATCAGTGTGATGTCACGGAAGTCATATCATCACATTTTGGAAAGTTTAGAAAACAGACCAAAGGAAAAAAAATCTCTTAGGAGTCCATCCTTCTATGATCATGTTAGTGAAAGACTTTCCATGTTTTGGTTCATACATATATATGTAGAACTGTAAACACAGTCATAAACAATTTTGTATTCTCCATTTCTTAACATTTAATCACAAGCCTTTTCATGTTCTGCTACATTGTTTTCACAAGCATCACTTTTAATGGCTGCGTAATATTCCACCTGCATGGTGGCTGTGTACTCAGGCTCAGTGGCTTCTGAGGTACACAAACGGCCCTGGGTTGCAGGGCCACTCCGTGCTGGTCTGTCCACCACCTCTCCTGGGCTGCTGTTCGGGAGGAGGTGGTTAGTGGAACGGGTCTGACAGCACCCACGTCTCTCTGCCCACCATCAGCCCTTTCTATCAATAGGCCCATGTAGGTGGTGGGGAGGGCAGAGAAGAGAGGGCTCAGGGAAGGAAGAAGGTTTGATAAACTATTCTGAGATCTGGGTTCTGGTCTTTGTTCTGCTGCAAACTTCCACTGTGATCTTGAGCAAGTCAACGTCCTCTACCAGGTCTCAGTTTCCCCTCTGTGAAATGGGTACAACAGGCCCATTGTTTCTGCTTCGTAGGACTTGTCACATGAAGGAATACATAGGAAACAAAGGGAGAAGCCAACCAAAGGCAACAGTAACAATGACGACTCACATTATTCACAGTGGTCATCCTCAGACAGGCCACGCTGAACAGTGGGAATAGCCCCGGCTGTGAGTCCCACTCTGTCAGTAACCACCCGTATGACATGTTGGCTGAGTCTGACTGCTCTGCGCCCACACTTCCTATCTGCCAAGGGAGATAATTGGCCTAATTGCCCCCTCCTGCTCTAAAAAGCTGTGATTTCCTCTTGATGAGAAGAACTTACATTTCCATTGCCTTTCTCCGGGGCAGTTTAGCGCTCAGTAGATAGGCATTTGCCCTTCCACTGGCCGAGCTGCTGTGCTGTAGGAGTGAAGGGGAGCAGCAGTTACTTCTGGCTGCTGGTGCCAGGGCAGTGAGCGCAAGCCCCCTGGGGGTCCCGAGCTTAGGGTGGTCCCACTTCCTGGCCCTGCTGCTCTTGTTCGGCCTCGCAGCTAGAAGTTCCTGTACATATCATTGGTTCCTAAGGTTGTCCTGTGCTGCTACTGGGCAGGGGACAGCCCTCCAGGAAGTTACCCCCAAGGTGGCTGTCCCATCACAGGGCTCAGCTCCTCTCCCAAGGTGGCAGTGGCTGTGTAGTGTGGCCTCCAGAGCCTAGGAGAGAAGTGGCGGCTGCTGACTCAGCACCAGCCTGCGGGAGGGGAGGGGGGGAGGAGCTCTCAGAGCTGGGAGGAAGTGAGAATTCAGCCAACACCTGTCTCAAGGAAGGGCAGGAAGCTTTGGAACAGCTGCTGCTCCCCCTCTGGGCTGTGAGCGGGAGGGAAGGGGGTGGAGGCGCTCGCAAGCCATGTCTTTCCCCCAGCCAGTTTGCTTAGCTCTGGCTCTCGTCCTGCAGCTGCCAGCGCCTCCATACCACCTCCCTCCCCCTGACTCAGGGGCCCTGCAGTGCTGCCTGCCCCCCAGGACCACCCCACACCTACAACAATTGCTTCTGCTCCCAAACTCTGTGGGCACTAATGGGTTAATGTGCCCAACCCACTCCAGGGCTGGAGACCCTGGCTTTCCTTAAGCCCAAGTGTGGCCCTTCCTGGGAGAGGTGGGGGGTGGCTCAGCCTCCATGGCATTCCTGGAGGGAGAGCTGGAATGCACTGAGGAGGAGGTCCTATCCTGCCCCCCCCCGCCCCGCCCCCCACACACCTATGAGGCCTGGCCCTGCTGACCACAGCTGAGAAATCTGGGGAAGGTGAGGCGCTGACTGGGGGAGATCTGGGCCCACAGGCCAGTCCCCTTTTTCAAAGCTCCCGGCACTGCCATTCACTCCAAGGCCCAGTAGTATCTGTACCCAACTCGGTACTGAGAGAGGACAGAAGAGGCAGCTGGACAGAGCCTGGTTCGGTCGGCGTTCACCAGAGCCCCTTTTGGACACCAGGATTGGCATGCTCTGACCTTGGTTTCATCTTTGGTGGCCTCATCCTTGGGGGCATAGGTGGAGAGCAGGCCTGAAGAGGGGGCTCAGTCAGCTGTTCTGAGTGAAGCTGGGCCTGGAAGGCAGCTCCGGCCTGTCTTCCTTTGGCTGAGGAGACACTGCGGCTGCTGCAGGCAGGGGTGCCCAGGAGGCAGGGGTGTCATGGCCTATGGCAGTAGGGGAAGGGCAGGGAGAGGCCGCGGGAGGGAGCATGGGCCCCGCCAGGACGGAGGAATCCAGCTCTCTCCCCACCAGCAGGAGTGGGACTCAGGAAGGGGTGGGGGAAGAGAGGTCATGTTGGGTGAAGGGAGCAACAGCCAACCTGCCCTCACCTGGGCAGGTGAACTGGGAGCATGATGGAGAAGGTAGAGGAGAAGCCCAGACATGAACCTGGGATAGCATTTTCATTTTCCTATTCTATCCTCATCCCATCCTGAAGGGTTCCTGACCAGTGCGACGTTCTCCTAGGGGAGAGGTGGAGGAAAGAGGGAACAAGAAGGATGGGGAGGTGGGAGGAGGATGTCAGAGACATGCTCTGTTGTCACCGTCCCCCACCCCTTAGCAGGTACCACTCATCTCATGGGAACTCACTACGTGTGTGCTGGTACGTGCGGAGTCCTGTCTCGTGCTCGTCATGGGTGGGTGGGCCAGGCCTGCCCTCTGGGGGGATCCAGGCTAGAGGGGAGACCGGACAGGTGTGGAACAGTGAGCAGAACTCTCCGCTCAGGGCTATAAAGGGCCTTGCCACGCCACAGGAAAGACTCAGCATGGTTTCCAGTTTTACTGCTAAATGTAGGGAAAAGCAGATTTTTATATTAAACTAAACAAGGAACTCTTCTGTCACCAATGGCACATTTTGCATGAACTTTTGTGCAGAAACATAGAATTCGAGGAACGTAGTTCCTTCGGGTGGCCAGGCCAGGCCCCTGTGGCTGGGGTGCTGGGACGCTGGTGTTGTCTCACAGCCCTCTGATAGCTGGCTGCTTGTGAGGAAGTGTTTCTGGGTGGTGCAATGTCTTCTTCCTACAGAACTAGAAACCCAAGACTGTCTGGTGGCTGGAGTCGCAAAGCCAGCTTCCAAGAGTCCCTTCAGGATTGGGACCCTGTCTGTTGAGGGCCAGTGTCCTTTCGGGGTCTTGACGTAAGGCCAGTTGGAAGCAGTCCGAGTTCCAGCAGTCCCAGCAAGGGACACTTCACGGGCCAGGCTGAAGGCAGCATGGGGGTTAACTGGGCAGAGGGAGAAGGGTGGCATTTCAATATGGTGACCGATCTACACGTGTCTGTCTGGAGAGGCAGGGCCAGGACTGGGAGTGAGGGTCTGAGGCGGGAGGTGGGGGGATGGAGATGAACCTCAAGAACAGGCATGTGAGGGAGGCCTTCCTTTGGGGCACACCCATTGGGGGCTGCCCCTGGTACTCTAAGGACTCTCCCCACCCCCCTGCTTTTTTCACGGTGGTAAAATATATTTAGCATAAAATGTGCCATTTTAGCCGTTTTATACTGTACAATTCAGTGGCAGTAGGGTCCAGTCACAACGCTGTGCCACCAGTGTCATGGGGACGTGAGGATGAAGAGAGTTGTGATGCACTTAGAGTACAAAGCACACAAAAGCCTGGGAGGTACTTAGCAAAAGATGGCCATTCCCAACACTCCCTCCCTCCCTCTGAACACATCCCTGTTTGTTTGGGTCTGGAACAGTTTGAGGTGTCCTAAGGGGGTGCAAAGGGGACAGACAGGAAAGGGCCAGGCATGTTAATTGCATAAGCAATTCCTGAGAATCTATTTTGAGTTGTGGACAACTGAGGCACAGACAGTTTCTGGCTTGCGGCCTAGCTGGAGAGACCCTTGAGCACCCATGAAGTGGGTGGAGAACGCATGGACTGAGCTACAGGCCATGGTCATGCTGGCCAGAAAGTGTGGTCCAGCCTGGAAACAGCTGGCCAGAGGCTTGGATGGGGAGAGGTCACTGAGACCTGCAGAAGTGAGGAGGGCCTGCCTCCCAGAAGAGGCGAAACGAGCTCGAGGAGGGAGACCTGTAGCTCTGTTGCCTGGGAGAAGCTGTCAGCTCAGTCTGCCCCCCTGCCCTGCCCCCTCTCCCATGTAGGCCCAGGTTGGAGCCAAGAGGTGAATGTTCAGAGTCCTGGGGCTGTCACCTTGTCTGATTTTTCTTTTTCTTTTCTGGAGTATGGGGCCTCTCATTTCATTGTCATCCCACCCATTCCAGTCCCCTTCCTCCCTCCCATCCCCCTGGCCCTGGCCATTCCCCCTGGAATTCTCTGTCTCCTCTCCCATCACTCTGCCCAGCCAGACTGCCTGAGGGCTCTCTTGGGTCCATGCACTGTCCCCTGGGAGAGCTGGAAAGATGGTGAGGCTGGCTGAGGGGTTTCGTGACCTCACTCTGAAGTGGACAACCCTCTCGGGTCACTGGTCCTGCTTACTCCAGAATGGGGTACTCCTTACCTGCCAGGCTGCGTGAGGATCAAATGAGCCGGCAGATGTAATGCGCCCACTGTGACGTCTGGCACCGAGTACGGGGCTCCTCTTATTGTACATGGCTCCCTACTGGGGAGTTTCCACATGCAGAACCCCCCACCTGCTCCTACGAGGCACTTTGAATTTGGTAAGGGGAACAAAGGGGATGGGGAAAGACTTCTCTGAGTCTTAGCACTGTCACCTGTAAAATGGGAATAATCCTAGTAAACCCCACAGGGTTATAATGAGCCTCAGATTTGATCATGGATTTGTGTGGCTCATCTCACTGATGGGCACTGAGCATGTGTGCTGGGCCAGGTGCCAGCTGGGCACTAGACACATGGGGATAATGATAACAACAGCAAATGCTCCTGTCACACTTGCTCTGGGCCAGGCACTCTCCTAAGCACATTACCTGCCCTAAAGAGACTCAGTCCGGACGGAAACACATACGTGAACAATCGGAAAGTTTGGTCCAAGGTGTGTGCTGGGTGCTTTCTCAGCCTGCGGGGAGCTGTCCTGGGGAAAGTGATGCCTGGAGGGGCTGATGCTGAGCTGAGTCTTCAAGGATGCGCAGGGCTGACCAGGTGGGGTCGACCAGGTGGGGCCAGGGTGTTGCAGGCAGAGAGGCTGCAAGGACAGGGTGCGTGGAGAAGCAGAGTGCTGCAGAAGGGGCCTGGGGAGGAGGCAGCTGTCCTGGGGGGGGGGGGGGTGGGGCTTTGTCACTGCTCATTGTCCGCATAGCCGTGTTGCCTGTTGATCAGCATTGCTGCTGGCTGATTGGCTTTTGTCAAGAACAAAGTGCACACAATCCACCCAGAGCTTCAAGTGTCCTGAGCTAAGGTCTGGGGTGTGGGTCGGGGGCTGGGCATTGCCCTTGAGGATCTAGAAAACAAGGTTGGGGTCTTGACGGATGCCCACGAGAAGATGATGGGGCATCATCCTCCTCACAACAAGAACAACAATAAGGTTATTATGGCCAGGTGCTGGGGGGGCGGGGAGGCGTTCAGAGGAGGGGGCTGTGGGGCCGGAGAGACCTGGAGAATGGGGGGGGGGGTGCAGCTGACTCTTGAAGTAAGGGCCTGGGGCAGCACTTCCCACACTGTCCGACCAAGCACCAGGACCCCTTGAGCTGTTAAAAATTGTTGGTGCAAATGAATGACATGTTCCACCAACACGGAAAATGCTGCACACTGCACACCTGTCTTGAAGAGCCCCGGTTCACATTAGCACGATAAAGGCTGTGGTAAGTCCCGCAGGAAAGGAAGCCCTTTGCTTCTGCTTCCATAGCATTTTCCCAAACGATCTGAGTGCAGCACCGTGTGTGTGTGTGTGTGTGTGTGTGTGTGTGTGTGTGTGTGTGACTCCTAGAAACATGCCTGGAACGTGGGGCATGGAGCACAGTTTGGGAAATGCTGACAGGAGAACTGGGTCATCTAGCTCAAGACTGGCCCAAAGCACCTCCCTCATTCTGAGGGGAAATGGCAACTGAAAGGAAGGCCATGGAAGGTGGCTCATCAGTTGGTGATTGCCTGTCTTGAAGTCCCCCCACCCCAGTCTTCCTCCCAAGAGCACCATCCTTCCCTACATCAGGGCAAGTCAGAGGTCAGTGGTGAGCCGTTACTCATTCCCAGCGACACCCTTGCTGGCCACCTAGGGGAAGCTCTGCCAGTTGGTCGGGGGCCGAGCCGACCTGGACGGAGCTCTCAGCCACCGAGGGACTGACCTTGTGTCAAAGCCCCACTCTGCTACGGGCTTCCCTCCCGCCTTCTATTCTTGACCTTGTCCAGATTCCTTGGAGGTGGGCTTTCTCCCTGCCCAGCTGGGAGCCTCTGTGGCCTTAACCCACAGCTACGTTTGACACACGGCACCTGGTCCATGTAGCACTCGAGGTTCAGAGAATAGTGTAGATGCTCATCCTTGATGCACAGCCATCCCCACATGACCCCCTGTGATCCACATTTGTGCACAATCCACACTGATTTAGAATGTCAGCATGGACACTCATTAACATCTGTACTAGACGAGAACACAGCATATACACACACACACATTCACAGATGCCCATACATGCATGCACTTACCCACATGCTGCTCACACACATGTGTATACACAGGTACATGCATGGCTCCTACACAACTTTAAGGGGAGGTGCAGAACCTGGGCAATGGCACCCAGTTGTCACCGTCCTCATTTGGGGCCCAGGAGGGGTAGTATCCGCCTGGGCTAATGAGGGAGGCACAGCTGATTTGCCGTGGCCTCTGCTATAGCCAGCCTGGTGATGGATAAAACAAACATCGCGAAGCCCCTTTGGGATGCTGTGTGGTCTGGAGGGCTTCGTGGAGGAGGTGGGTCTCAAGCTGGGATTGAAGACTGAGGTCCATGTCAGTAGGAAGTACAAGAGGGGAGGGCGCTGAGGTGGGGAGGCTGCCCGAGGGGCACAGGGAGGAGTAGCTTGGTTGGTGTCCCCCCAACCCTGAGGACCCTGCAGCAGTTGTGGGGACAGTTTGGGCAGAGGTGTAAGAAGAAGAGGTGGGGGCCAGGGAGTGGCCAGCAGCCCTGCTTGGCTGGGGTTTCCTCCTGCACCCTGAGCCATGGCCCTGACGCCTGGGAGACTCCTCAGCCAGTGCTCAGCCTCTGCACCCAGGTGGCTCGGGGAATTAAAGAGATGGTGCAATATTAATGTTGCTGCCCAGTCTTATAAAGTGTCCTAACAAGCTGGTGAGCCAGGCACACTCAATTTTATTTATGGCTGCTATTATTTCTCCGACATTGAGATTAATTTGACGATAGCTGCTTATAAGCTCTTCTATCATCAGATGGGCCCATTACCTGGGAGGAGAGGAAGGTTGGATTTAATTTGTCAACAGTGTGCTGGGTTTTCCTGCTCCCGGAGTGTGTATGGGAGTCACAGCCATAAATCATGACGGAAGGCAGCAGCGGTGCTGAGACCAGAGACTCGGAGCTCTCCAAGCTGGCAGTGTTGGGGAGACGGATGCTTGGCAGGTGGGCCAGTCTGCACTCCCAGGGAGCTGGGCGGGCACCCACAACCATCCGTGCTGGTAGAGAACCCGGGACATCACCTGGCCAAGGAGCTTCAAACTCTAGAGTCCACACTAAGTAAGAATCATCTGGAAGCTTGTTAACATACAGATTCTTTCAGCCCTATGGAGTCACCACCTCTGAGGAGGGGGCTTGGGGTTTCCCCAGGTCTGTAGTTTTCACAAAGGACACGTGCCCAGTGGTGCACTCTTGCCCCTATGAGTCTCTGCCTATGGAGGGCAGGTAAACAGACCTTAGTGGTTCCCTCCAGGTTCCCCCTGCTCCAAGCATAGGCTTCCCTTCCCTCGATATCTGAAGAGAAAGAGACAAGAGATAGGCTGGCAAAGAATGAGGTTGGGTCTTGACCAAAATGGGAAAGTTAGCAAAGCCTGTCTCCTTCCATCTGTGGAGGACTCACCTGCCCCCTGCCAAGCATTGTCATCCCTCCTGCCAAGCAGGAGAGAAACAGCAGTTCACGACGGCTTTATAGGCGTCAGCTCTCTGTCATTTTATGTTGATCTTTGGGTGACCTTTTAAAAAACATTTTTTTATTGGAGAATATTGGGGAGCAGTGTGTTTCTCCAGGGCCCATCAGCTCCAAGTCGTTGTCCTTCAATCTAGTTGTGGAGGGTGCAGCTCACTGGCCCATGTGGGAATCGAACGGGCAACCTTGTTGTTGAGAGCTCATGCTCCATCCAACTCCTTGTTGAGAGCTCACGCTCCAACCAACAGCCATCTGGCCACCCCTGGGTGACTTTTTAAAAAACCCAATTGAAAGATAAGAAAACCAAGGCATTGTAAGAGGTGGTTTTAAGTTACATGGCCTAGAAACAGAGCTCAGGGTTTAAATCTAGCTCAATGTCACCGAGGTCCCTTCTATGACCTGAGACAGTGTTCACAACCCGGCTGCCGGGCCCCTCTGTGAATCCACATGCAGACATTGCATCCTTCACCTGACAGTAAAACTACTGGTGTGTGTTTGGGATGGGGTCCTCAGGAATTCCACCCACCTCGCAGTCTTTCTCCAAGGGGTGGGTGTAGTTTCCTGGGGGCCTCTGGAGCAGAAGGCAATGGATCCTTCTCCACTGGTGGCGCTGTCACTGCAGGTTAGTGGGGGAGTTGGTTGTAGGGCAGGAGAGACCGACTCACATACATAACCCCCATCAGTGGCCCATGGCAGGTGACCTTGCCCCTTGCCTATCCCTGCATTTCCTGGGTCTGTCCCAGGATGCTAGCTTTATGTTCTTTGCCTCCCAGGCGTTGGCCTTTCCACCATTAGTTCTCCTCTTAGCAGGCTCCACAGGGCTCTGCTGGGCACTTCTGAGACTCCTTCAGGCCAAGCATCCCCAGTCCTTTCTCCTGGATGCCCTGGGTCCCATCTAGGACACTTGCCTTGACGAACTCTGGTTGTTCAAAGCCCATAAGACGGGAAGGAAGCCAATATGAATTCCATCAGATGCCCTCCCCTCACCGAGAATCTACACTTCCATTAATGTAGCCTAAGTTTGCATCAGACGTTTTGGGAATACTTCATCCTGTCTTTGAGCTTAATTCACAGGGACCAGAACTCTCGAATCTGGTAACAGTTGCTATGGAGATGCTATGTCCTTGCCTAGTGGAGCTGGTTTATTGGGTAGGGTGTCCGTTTGGCTCTGGTGACAGAGACTCAAAATAAACGTGGCTTACAGGGGATATCAACTCTCTTGGAACAGCCTAGAATTAGTGGTACTGGGCAGGTTCTTGATGTCAGGGACCCAAGTGCTTCCCCTCTTGTTGCTCCCACCTCCCTAGGGTGTGGTCCTATCCTGCATGGTCCAGGACAGTTCACCTCATGTCTACTTTCCAAGCAGCAGGATGGAGGAAGAAAGGAAAAGGCAGGAAGAACATGACACGCTGCACAAATCATTCCTACTCACATCCCATTGGCCAGAACTAGGTCACATGGCCATGTATAGCTGCAAAGGAGGCTGGGAAATGTAGTCTTTATTCTGGAAGGACATGAGCCCAGCTGAATTCAGGGGTTCTATTATCACAGAAGGAGAGAAGACATATTGGGAGACAACCAGTCGTCTTTGCCTCAGTTGGTTCTTAGGACCCACACCTCAGGCCTTACATTGATCCTAGTTAAAGATTGTCCTGTGTCTGCCCCTCTCAGTTTGGTATCATGGCAGGTGGGGCTACCATGCCCTCCTTGGCTTCACTAACAGGCAAGGACAGAGCCCCAAGGCAGGAAGCGAGAAGCAACCAGCCACTTACAAGTTGGTGTCAAACCACTGACCTGTATTGATGGGATGTGCTCACTCATCTAGTTACAAATTCTCCTCTTGTTCTGGTGACTAGCTCTCTTTTCCCATCTTGTCCATAAGAAGATAGTAGGATGTTAGAGCTAAGAATGAGATCATGAGTGTGAGTGCCCATCCCAGGGTGCGGTGTATAGTAGGCCCTCAACAAAAGCTATGTGTCCTTGGGCAAGGCATTTACCCTCTTGGCGCTTCAGTTTCTCATCTGAGAAATGGGGATGTAATCGTGATCCGCCCCTTGGGTTGTTGGGAAGATTCAGTGAGAGTCCAGAGGCAGCACCCTGTGCAATGTCTGGAGTAGGGACCGGGAGCTGCCACAGAGGCAGGATAGCCTGGGAGTTAAGAGCACAGGCTCTGCGTCAGGCTGCTGGGTGTGCGTGAGGCTCTGTAACATCCTGAGAGGTTGTGAGAATTAAAGGGGGTACAGAGAGGTTTTAGCACAGGTGCCTGGCAAGCAGTGGGCACTCGATGAATACTAGTTTGCTCCCTGTCACCTACCCGCCACCACTGGTAAGGGACATCACCTAAAAATTCCTTAATTCCACACCATCCCTCTACAGATGGTTGGTGAAAGATGGGGAGGACTCTTTTTGGAGGAAGTGATGGGGCCAAGGAGACATGAGCTGCTGGCGGATAGAGGACCAGGACGCTGGCTCCTTAGGCCAGTGTCGTGCCCGCTGCCCCGTGCTCCTGCTGCGGGTCCTCCCTCTGGTGAGGGAAATGTGATGCGCCTCAGAAGTGTGAACCAGACACAGACGTCCCATGTTGAGGGTCCAGAGACCTGGAACTAGGGGCATGGCTCCCAGGGAGTCCTAGTTAGTGGCCTGGCTGGGCGCTGTCCACCAGGACCCCGGTCTCATGGATTCTATGGGACGCATGAATGGCAGGGCTGGAAGGGATCCCAGAGATATCTGGTCCATCACCCAAGCCCTCATTTTATAAAAGGCCCAGAGAGAGGAAAGGGCTTGGCCAAGGGCACTCAGGGGGTGAGGACACAGGGACCCTCCCCTCATTGTCCATTTCACTCCTGCACCAGGAGAGCAGGAGCCACAAAGTCTTCATGCCTGGGAAGGTTAAGGGAGGGGCACGCAGCTTAGCAGAGACTCCTGCAGTGGCTCTGAGACGGCCTTTTTGGGGGGGCAGCTGTGATGGGGAAGACGTTTTGCAGGATGGGCTCAGACGCCAACTTCTAGGCCCACTGGTGTGTGTTGAAGGGCACGAGTGAGCAAAATCACACCTGCCTCCTAGGGCTCGGATGGAGATGAATTAACACAAGTTTGTAAACTCTGAGGGGCCATTCAGATGTGAAGGCTTCTGTCCATTTGGGCTATAAAGATGAATGTCCTCATGCACGAGTCACAGGATGGAGGACGTATGATCAGGGTGTGTAGGGGCCGAAATCCAACAGTGCTATTAGCAACACAGGACCCCCTTACATCTTAGAGGTCAAGCAGGACCTTGAAATCTTGACAAGTCTCAATAGTTTGTTAGAACATCCTGAGGGTCTCTGCCTGATGCTCTGTAGGGTGCTCGTGGTACATAGCACTACTGTGAGCCACAGTACCTGTGAGCTTCTAAGATGCACACACTTTCCCATTTTATGTCTCTGAAACTGGGCTGTGCCTTATATATGCCCATGTGTCCTAGTTTTAATTGTCTTAAAGAAATCTTTCAGTGGCTCATAAAGTGATGGTGCACCATGCGATAGATGGCCGTTTAGGGCTTGTGAAATTGTCATTCTTTTTTTATATACCCTGTTCACAAACTTTTGGGGGCCTTAGATATAAGTCTGTGGACGCCTCCAAGGCAACCTGTGATTCAGAAGATCCAGGTTCTTTCTCACCAGACTCACCTCCTTCATCTTGTTTTTAACATTTCTTGACCCCTCATACCCAAGGATTCTGGAACACATCCAGAAGCCAGTGAATAGGGAGAGGGGAGTCCTGGGACCCCTCTGATGGAGACCAGCCTTGTTAACCTCTCTGGTGGTCTCAGGCTCCCCGCTGGTCCAGTGGGAATAACACCCTCTTTCTGCCTCACTCTCTAGGGGCTGGTGAAGGTTACCAGGGATACTTGCTTTCTAAAAATGTTCAGACATGCCCCAGAGTTAATATCCTCCCTAAATCAGCTATCCAAGCCCCCTTCCTGTGCCGATCTGAGGACCGACAACCTTCCAGACACGCAGGTGACAGTTATGGAATGCCCTCCTTCTGCTCTTCCAACAGCCACGGTTTCCCAGCGCCCTGGGATGTCCCTTCCCAAGGCCTCTGTTGCCCCTGCATTTAATGCTTCCCTGGCCTCCTGGCAGTCCCCATCCTTTCTTCCACCCTTGTGTACCCAGCTGCCCCCCTCAGGACTTTTCCTAACCCCAGCATTGCCCTTGTGATCCAAAGCCTTCCACGGCGCCACTGTACCTGCAGGACTTTGGCACCTGGACACCCAGTACTGTCCCACCACGTGACGTATCTGACTGACACGGATGATGATGACACAGAAGGGTCTCTGTGGGGGGTGCAGGCATGGGCAGCTGCAGGACCAAGGCCCTGGGGGCTCATCCTTGGCAGGGATGCCATGGCCCTTGGCCCTAGGCTAGGATGAGGTTGGCTCAATGCAAGCTCAGGTCTGTATCTCTACTAGTCCTCCCTCATTGTCCCCTTTATTTATACGTAACTATTTATTAATCCCCTACTCTGTGCTAGGAACTATGCAGAGGCTGAAAAAGAGATTGCCTTATCTTCTTTCCTTTCATTCATTCATTCATTCATTCATTCATTCATTCATTCCATAAATGTTGATTGAGTGGCTGACCCTCTTCCAGGCATGTTCTAGACCCTGAGGATGCAGCAGTGAATAAGACACAGGCAGCTGGGGGTTGGGAGAGTTCCTGGGGTCTCGGCACCCCCTTCCAAGGCTCTGCCTCCCCAGGCCCTTCTCAATGGCATTGCCATCTGCCCCTCTCATGGTGTCACCTCTTCTCCCTCTGACTCCCTGCCTCCATTCTAGACCTTGTTCACATCTGGTCATGCTGCAGGTGACAGAGGTTTAACACTCAGAGGAAACTGAGACCCCAAAGGCTTCCATCAGGGACAGATGGTGCTTGGATTGGAAAGGCAGTGTTCTGTGCTTTGAGCTGCAGTGTAGACTTCAGGTAGGACCTGAAGGTATGGCGAGGTCTAGTTGCCATACCTGTCATTAGGGTTACCTGGGGAGCTCGCAAAAACCCGTGTTTCCAGGTCCCACAGCAGAGCTACCTTTCTGGGGTAGGAATCTTTATTTTTATGTATTTGCTAGTTGTTTTGTCATTAAAGAAGACAGACACACGTGGAGAAAATGTAAACAGTATGGAAAACTCATTGCTGAACAGTGGAAGTTTCTCTCTTGCTTCCTCTATCACCTTTGCCCCTCAGGGTCCCTGCCCCCCAGAGGTAATGACTGTTCATACTCATCCTGGGTTAAGTAGCAAGCGCACTGCCGTACATGTTGTGTTAAACAGAACCCGTATGTCTCTGCCCTCATGGAGCTTATAGTTTAGTGACTGGGCGGGAACAAATGACCCACAAATACATATGTAATTGTGAAATGTGACAAGGGTCAGGCATGAGCAGAACAGGGTGTCAGGAGAGAGAACGGCAGGCACCACCTCAGTTTGGTGGGCTGGGCTGGAGGAGGTGGGTGATTTCTAGTCAGCACCCCAGGTGATTCTGAAGGAACACTCGGGGTGGGGGTGGGGTCCCAAGACCCTCTCCGCTTTCTTCTCACTCAGTGTCTGGGGTAGAGAGGGGAGCAAGAACCCTCCTGATGCTTGGGAGTCTCCCTCCAGTTAGGGAGACAGAACATATCCAAAAGGATCGTATTGGTTTCCTACGGCTTCTATGACACAGCACCACAAACTGAGGGGCTTAAAACAATAAATAAAGACTTATTCTCTCACCGTTCTGGAGCCTGGGAACCTGAAGTCAAGGTATTGACAAGGTCATTCTTCCTCTGAAGTCTCTAGGGAAGGATCCTTCCTGCCTATTCTGGCTTCTGGTGGTTGTTGGCAATCCTTGGAGTTCCTTGATTTCTAGCAACCTCACTCAAATCTCCGCTTCTGTCATCACGTGGCATTCTCCGTGTGTCCCTATGTCTCTACATGACTTCCTTGTAAGAACACCAGTTGTTGTACTATGGCCCACTCTAATGCATTCATCCTAACTTGATCACATCAACAAAGACCCTGTTTCCAAATAAGGTCACATTCACAGGTACTGGGAGTTAGGACTTCAAGGTCTCTTTTTTGGGGGGCAGGGGTGGTACAAAACCCACAATAAGGACGAAACATGCAGGCCCAGGAACCGGGACAGTCTGGGAGGGCTGCAAGGATTCAAGGAAGGGGTTATGGTCCCTGCAGGCTGGGGTGGGGAGGGCAAGGCAGGCTTCCAGAAGGGGAAAATCTTGATGGTTTGGGAAGATCCAGGTACATGGGAATGAGGGCAGAGTGCGTGCAAGTGCATGAGTGAAAGATGGCAGAGGCAGGAGTGCAAAAAGCACACACTGCCATGGGGAAGAGGCTCCAGGGACCTCCTCAGACCCCCTTCTAGAATGGTGAGGTCAGTAAAATGAGGCCAGAGTAATTTTGAAGCCTGCAATGCCATCCTAAAAGCAACCCATTGTTCCTCTCCTGAAGGAAGTGATTGGGGGCTGTGTGGTGTTCTCAGCCTTCCTCGGAGACCTTTCCCAACTCCTGTTGGCTGTGGCCTTCAGGTATGGTGACTGTCACCTGGGCTCCTGGGATGAGCTAACATGTGACCCCAAAGGTCACAGCCTCTGACCCTCAAGGACATGCTCCAAACACCCCAAACCATCCCTTCCTCTCCTTCTTATGCCGTCACCAACCAACTTCCTTTTCCACTCCTTCCCTTCTCACACACTCAGGGAGAAACCTGCATGTAGGTGGGATGACACCTGCCTTATTCATCACTGTATGCCCCGTGCCTAGAGAGGGTCTGCTCCTCAGACCTTATCCCTGCAAAGACTCAGATCTCTCAGCCCTTCGTGCTCTGTGTCAGGAGGACCGGACTCAGGTCCCGCCACTGCCACTGAGCTGACATAAAGCTTGGGTGAGGCACTTGCCCTCCCTGGGCCTCAGTTACTCTCTCAGGAAAGTGGAGGGAGTAATATCCCCTTCACAGGGCTTACATGAGAGGGAAATGTCAACAGTTATCAGGAAGCTAGAATGATGGAGTTCAATTGAGCTGACAATCTGAGCTCCTGCTCCACAATCTGAGCCCTGTGGTGTCAGGCCCAGGGGATTCAGGCTGGACAAGACAGGCTGCTCCCTGCCAGCAAGGGTGATGATGGTCTGTCTGCTGGGAAAGCTGGATCGTCCGTAAGGAGTTTACAGAATGATGAGCTGTGCAAAGGAAGAGTTCAGGCAGCTCTGACGGGGTGTGGTTTGGATTTCTGCTGGTTCCAGGGTCAGAGAAAGCCTGCCTGAGGAGGTGGCGCCAAGAGGAGGAATTAGCCAGGCAAACACTGGGAGAAGGGTTCTCAGCAGGAGGAATAGCATTTTGGAGGCTAGAGCTCATGGCCTGCCTAGAATTAGAGAGCAGTCTGGTGTGGCTGGAGCATAGAGAGTTAAGAGGATGTGAGAACTGAGACCAGAGAGCCCAGATAGACTCCATCTGAAAGGCTATTGTATGAGTTAACATTCAATTTGGTTTAAAATCTACAGTGTATTTTTCTCACCTGTTTAGAAGAAGTTGGCAGAACAATCCAGGGTGGGTGTGGTGCCCCATCGTGGCAGGGACTCCGGCTCCTTCTACTAATTGCTCTGTCATCCATGACTTCCATTCCCAAAGTCACTCATGGCCCAAGATGGCTGCTAAAGCTCCAGCCCTCGTGTCTGCACTTCAGCAAATGCAAAGGAGGAAGCGGTGGGGATGCTTTCTCAAATTAAGGCACTTCCTAGAAATTGCATACACCATTTTCATTTAAATCCAACTGGACAGATTTCAGTCACATACGTGGTCACGCTTAGCTTCAAGGGAAGCTGTGAAAGTATCTTTATTGCAGACAACCATGGGCCAACTAAGAATGAGAGATTCTATTACTATGGAAAGGGAGAAAGACGGGTATTGGGGAATAGCTCATGGCTTCCACCATAGTTATCATGTTTAATATTATGGTTGGTGAGGGCACTCTAGGTCAAACATATCATGAACTGCACCATAAGTTCATGAGCTGGCACCACTCAAGGGCTTCCACCTCACTCCTCCAAATAGAACCATCCTCCTCCCATCAACATGGTTCATTTGAGGACTAACCTCCTCTCCCTCATGGAAACCTCACTCCCCACCAAGGTGTTGAGGCTATTGGGGGTTTTCATTCCTGTTGCTAGGATGGCAGGAAGAGGGACAGTGTGTTGACAGCCAGCCATGGAGGAACAGAGGGTGTTTTATAAACAGGGGGCTAAACTGGTGGTCAGGTCCCACTGTAAAAGCAGTCTTCCTGCTTCTGTGGGCTAATCTGGGAACTCAGGGTTACTTAGGAAAATGCAATTGGAATTCCAAACAACTCATTTACAAACAAACCCTCAAGATCCAGGTTGCTTACGACTTTTTCTCAAAGACATTTCCATGGCAACCCCGCTTTCCAACCTGACCCTCCTTTCCTTTCTTTTGGGAAGAGAGCATCAGACAGCACAAGGCAAAGGACCGCTGTGTTAGGAAAGTTGTCTGAGTTTCCCTGGGGGCCAGGAGGTGCGGTGCGATGAGAGAAGCCTGCCCTATCCCCAGGACTGCCTCTCCCAGGTGCAGAAAGTGGGCTGTGGAGTTCTGTCTGGGGTGGTGCCAGCAGAGTCAGGCTGATACCCAGGTGCTCAGGCTGGGAGGGAGCTGAATGGCATCCAGCCTTGGAGTGTTCAAGCTGCTCTTGGGGACACCTGGGGACAGAGCTGTGGAGGAGGGAGGAGCCCAGGGGCAGGGCTTCATTCCGCAGCAGATAACCTCCCATCAGCTTTCCGGTGGGCTTCCACTGGACATTGCATCTGAAGGAAAGGCATGGCAACTAGAAAAAGTTGAAGACTCCAGCGGCCCTCAGTGACAGCTGGTGAGAAACAACCTTGAAGGGGCGAGCCACTTGCCCAGATTTGCCTGGCTAGCTGGAGGCAAAGCTGGGGTGTGAGTGCGTTTTCCTGATAGCCAGTGTAAAGGGTTTCACCACACCACCCACACCGCTGCAGTGCAGTTGGATTAGGTACTAGTTTCTCAATCTCCCGAGAGAGGAGCGCTGGGATGCTTTGAGCTGGCTTCTCCCTGGCTCAGATGGAAAAGCGACAGGAAAAAATGAACTCTCACCCTTGCTCTCCAACATGAAACTTCAACCCAACCCCTGCATCCCTGCTGTTCTAAAACAGAAGAGAAAAATATTAATTGTATGTATTTATAATAATATACAAATCATTATATATTTATTATATATATCTATATCTATAGATATGTACAGAGGGTGCCAAAAAAATGTATACACATTTTAAGAAAGGAAAAAACTATTAAAATTGTAATACTCAATATATACTGACAAAAGATGAATATGTTTGACTTCTGCAATTACGAAAGGTGCTCAAAGTGGTTACCATCAGCGTCCAGACACTTCTGATTATGGTGAACTACTGCTGGAGCAACGTTGACCAATGTGTCTGCTTGTATACCTTTCTTGGGCACCCCTGTTATATAGGGATTACACACACACACACGTATATATACATATACATATATACATATATACATATATACATATACATATACATATACATATACATATATATATATAAATTTGACGGCATTACAGGCACACGATACAGTATCCAAAGGCAGACAGTGTACACACAGTGAAAGCAGGGCCCCTTCCTCTCTTGTGCCCAGCCCCCTGGTGGCCTTCCACAATTTCCTCTGGACCCCATAGAGGATCTTGCTCGTCCCATTTGGGCCTCTTGGTCCCTGTCAATGTTATTCTCAAGGTTGTTACTATATGTACACGATTATGGAAGGACAGTAAAGCAGGCTGACTGGCTGGGGAAGAGCCTGCCTCACAGTTGAGTGGTGGCCTAGGTGTGAAGGCCTGCCCCCTTCTCAGGTGTGAGTGAGGAGGCTCTGGAGGCCTCCATCCCCTGCCTTTGCTGGCTCCTGGGTGAATGAGTCTCCAACCCTCCCCAGACCTTACTCTCCTGCACTAGCAAATGAGGGGGTTGGGTGAGATGCTGTAGAAGATCCCTTTTAGCTCACATTTCCATGATCCTATTATCTACTTCATGCCCTGCTTCCCCACTTAAAGAAATTAAGAAATAGGGCAGCTTTGAAGATAATAGCTCATTTATGTCCCTGAAGGATTTCAAAGGCATTTACAGATTGCAAGCAAAATGCAGCTCAAATTCAGCTGTAGTTGGCCAGCTGAAGGCACTCCCCTCCCACTTGCTCCCTAGTAAAAAGTAAGCACTGTAATGGGGAGGCCCCTGGCTCTAGGCTTGGGAGTAGGTCCAAGGTGATAAAGGGTCAGGAGGCAGTGGCTTTCCCCTTCAAGGCCAGTCTTTTCTCCACCAGGCCGCAAGGTGTACCCCATTGGTCCTTGGGATATATTCTCAAGGAAGTCAGGTTTTCCCTTAAAAGTTTTGTGAGAAAGTTGTTTTCTACCTGAGATTCCTTAAGCCTAAGAGCCAGCTGGGTGAGTCCCTTAGGGCACTCCTAAAAGAAACAACAGATTTTCCCCAAGGTGCTAGCCTTCCAGGAATGGGGGTGGGGCAGGGGGAGGATAATGGAGAGGTCCTTCGGGTGCTAGGAGTTTGGCTCACTTGTCAGCAATACCTGCAGTTCCATCCTGGATGTCCTCCTTGTGGTTCATATTCTGTTCTTGAAAATTCCAAAGAGCAGCACGGAAGATGCCAGAATAGGTGGTGGCACAGCCACGCCTCACTCGTTTGAACCAGTGAAAGCCCTGAAGCTTTGTTACTTACAGACTCAGGATAACTCGACCTTGGCCAACAAAACTTTGGGAACCTGCTTCGTGAACAAATAAGAGGTATCCTGCTTTGTGAACAAATAAGAGGGATCTGTGATAACCACACCAAGTTCAGTTATACTGAAGCAGGTGTGTTCAAAGTACGTGACAAGGTTTCCTTCTCACCAGTCCCCTCGGGTCCTTTTCTTTAAGTCACAGAAGCATGGCGTACTAGAGCGGAAAGCACTTGTGAGCTGTGTCACTCAGCCCCTCCATTTTGCAGAGGTAGATACTGAGTCGCGAAGGGGAAAAATCATGGGAAGATACACTGGCCAAGGGCAAGCCGGACCCTGAAGCTCTCAGGTGGAGCCCACAGAGATCTTTCCATGCCTCAGAAAGAGTCTAGAGTTAAACGGAGACCAGCCTCTATTGTTACCAGAATGGAAGCTGATGAGGGCGTGGGTTTTGCCCAGGTTGTTAATTGCTGAATCCGCAGCGCCTGGCCCGGGGTTGACACAGAGTAAATGCTCTCACTACATAGTAGTTGACCAAATGAAGTTGATCACATTATTGGACCGCATTCTAAATCAGAGGGCTCTGAATAAATGTGGCTTTGCTGTGCCGTCTGCTAAGAAAAGATCTTCTCTGGGCTTCGGGTGTGGCCCTGAAGGTGAGCATTCTTAATTCTTCCACCTCCTTTGGCTCCAGAGGAAGCAAAGGTCAAACCTTCTCTCTTGGCAGAATAGAGGCTCTATTCTAGGTATTAAAAAGATTGAAAGGAACACACCACAGGGCCTCCAGCCAGATCTGCCTTTGTGAAGCTCCAGCTTTCACGGGAGCTGTGCAGCCTGCAAGAGGTGCCTATACCTGGCTTCCCCCCAGGGCTTTGGCTGCTCCTCCACTTGAGGTGCCCAGGAATCAGCATTCACCTTATTCACCCCTGCACACCCCCTCCTGTGTGCTGGTTGATGCCGACTGTGTATGTAGCCTGTCGTGGGCCCAGGGGAGGGGACGTGGGGGAGAGCAGGTAGTTAAGTCACAGCAGAGCCCGTGGGGGCTGATGGGCTCGTTGAGGAGCTATGACTCCTTGTCACAGTGAGCTCACCATGTCCCCCAGCCTGGCTGCAAGCTCCTCGAGGGCAGGGAACATGCCTCTTTGTCTGGGGTCTCCTTGTGGTCACATGAAATAGCTGGGTCCCATCAATGAGAGTGTGATTTCCAGACCCACCTGTCAGAGGGCCTGTCAGGGGCTGCTGCTCCCCAAACCACTTTCCTAAGGACCAGAGGTCTTCTGGGACCTTGTGATCCCCACCCCCTCCCCATGCACTTCCTCCCCAACCAGAAGTTTGCTTAGGTTAAAAAACCCTCAGCAGTTAGCCAAAATATATTGTGGTGTGATGACAAAACTTCAAAGAAAAAGCCCCGAGGACATAGAACACGTACTCTACCTGCAGAGAGGCTCAGTTTATGGGGCCCTACAGGACCCTGAGTGATGCCTGCCTTGCACAAAGGTGAGGTGACCCCCTGGGCATGTGATTTTAGGTCACTCCCCACCCCCCACCTCTCATTGTAAGAAACCCTCCTCCATCTATGGCTCGATGCCTAGATTTTAGGATTGGTATATAATTGAATACTGTGTTCTTCAGCGGTGACCACAAAGAGGCTGGAGGCTCTGTAGTGTCCTTTGGTGGTTTCATAGGGTTTCCCTTAGCCTGCTCTGACAGCCTGTCCTTGCACGCTGGTTGGGAGTGGCTTTTCCTGAGGACCACACATTCCATGGGAGCATTGGTACAACAAGAAAACCAGGCCCCATGGTTTCCTCCAAGCTCCTCTCTGTATTGCAGGCTGGAGGCCTCTGGAAGTGGCTGATGGATTGGCCAGGATTCCTGGAACTTCAGGGTGGTTCAAGTGGTAAAGAGCCCTGGTTTGGGATCCAGGAGAGCTGGGCACAGCTGGCTTCCTCCCAGGTCTCGGGGGTCTGTTTCTCATTCTGTGACAAGAGAAGGTGGTAGGTTAGGGGGTCTCTGGGACTCCCCTTGCTTCTAACGCCTTATGAGTCTGATTCTCTCAGGTGTCTCCTTCCCCTGCTTCTCCAGGCAGCTTCCTGCTTTCTTGTTAGAGGAGGTGGGGTGGAGCTGCTCTTTGGAACCAGACATGGGTGGGAGGAAGGGGACTTGGATGACAGAAGACTAGATGGCAGGTGACCTAAAACCTGGCCTTCAGGCTCCCATGTGGAATCTTCAGAAACCCAAGTCCTGTGTCACCCATCCCACACCCCTGACTCAGGGCCACATAAGGTCAAGGGTCCAGGGGTTCTGTTTTGGGACCCCTGTCTGTCTCTAGAAGTCCCTGGAGGAGCCTTTTCTATGCTGAGTGAACACATGTAGTTATTTCTTCACAAGGATGCTGGCTTTTGATATATAGGGCCCCGAGTGCGAATTCCGACCTGGGCACCTTTTCATTTTGTGACCTTGGACATCTCACTTCACTTCTGAGTTTCCACATCTTCACTCAGTAGCAGGGAGATATAACTTTGTGGTTAGACTTGCCTGAGAGCAGGGTGTGGGCAAAGGACAGGAATGACTCTGAGAGGTGTCCAGCTAGGTGGTCACCCTGAAGGAAGTTAAAATCATCTGCAAAGGAAATGTCATGGCTTGTGAACAAACAATGGAGCCTCAGTACAAGTTGGGGTCTAATTAAGTTAACTCTAGTGATCCAGGCTTAAGCCTTCTGGAAGATTAGGGAGAGATGAGCTGGGAACAGCTGAGAGTGTTCCCCCTCCTCCTCCCCAAGTCTAGCCCAGCCTCAGAGGACATCCTGTTTTTCCCAAATGCCTTACTCATACTCTATAGTTCATTTCATGGTAAGCCCCTGAGAACTTGGTGGAGGGCTCATGGAGTGTTCCTCCCTGTTTTCTGTATGCTCTTAGGAGTGGCCGTGCCCAGCAGTGACTTCTGGGGATCCCAGGAGAACTTCTTGATAGCACAGTGGTTATTATTAAATGCTGGAATCATGACTGAGAGGCATAGTAGGATTTCTGAAAAGCTTCTAAGCTGGGAAAAAGGTGTTTCTTTCTGGAATGACTCAAGTGTAGCTCTGCCTTGAGACTTTTCTCTTTCCTTCTCCGTCTTGAGATTGGTTTGAATTCATTCATTCATTCATTCATTCATTCATTCATTCATTTACTTAACACACACCTTTGGATTGCCCCCTATATGTTAGGCGCTGTGCTAGAGGCTAGGGAAATGAGAGGAAACAAAATAGTCCTGGAGAGTAAAAATGCAAGTCTAGCAAAAGGCCTTCTGTGTCCTGATGAAAAGAATGGATTTTCTGAAACTGGCTTAGGGCCCAGTCCTCCCGTTGGGCTTCTGGGATTCACACCAAAAGGAAATTCATCATATACTTAATTTCCAAGAAAAAGGAAATAAATCACCAAAGCAAAACAACACTGTAGACCTTATAAAGCAAACACAACAGGAAGACACTGGGGTTGGGTGGATGAAAGGCTCCTTCCAGGCTGCCCATCTGTGGGGGATGTGGGATCTCTTCTTACAGACGCCAAGTTTTGGGGATTTTCCAAGGACCTTTTGGGATTTCGCTTCCTATTCAACTGGTTAAACCCTCTCCAGATGTTGGGTAGACCAGATGACCCTCGAGGTCTCCTTCTGCTTTAAAATTCAGCAATTCAGGAATTTTTAGGATCTGAGCTCAAATTGGAAGATTGCATTAATGTTCATCATGAGTGGTAGGGAACAATTTGTCCATAGTTGTGACCCGGAAAGGAAGTGGGATCCTACTTGGAAGAAAAGTGGCTCTCTGCCCCATGCCTTTGTGCCAAAGCCTTGTACTGACTCTTCGTGGCCGGATAGAATTGGTTCTCGAATAACAGATTGCCTGGTGTTCTCATAATCAGGCCGTTTCCATAAAAAGATGGCCCCCAACCTGGGCTTTAACACCCACATTACCTCAAGCGTCCAGTATGTAGCAAGTTGTGTCTGTATAACCTTTGGCAACACGCTCTACAAATTATCCTTGGTTTCCTCACCAGCCGTCTGTGACTTTGTGCTTCAGTCAAGACCAGACTCCAGCCCCCTGAATATCAGATCAGAGGTTTGGTTCTCGAGCCTTCTTAAGCGTCGTCGTCACTTCAATGCCTTAAAAAATTCAGATCACTGGGCTCTACTCCTTGATAGTCACTGCAGCTGGTCTCGGGTGAGGGCAAGCATGTATGTTTTTAACCACATCACTTATCTAATTTTGATGCCTAGTTAGGGTAGAGAACCACATTACCTGAGGCCAATGAGTCTCCAAGTGTGGTCCCCTTTGCCAAGGGAGCTTGGAGAGCTCACCTGGGGAGCTTGTTAAACATGGAGATTCCTGGCCTCCTCCCCAGCGCTACTGAATAAGATTCCATGGGTAATTTTGTGGCCTGTCTGCTCTCCTGGACCTCAATGAGCCCATATGCTTGTACACAGAAATCCCTCCCAGGAGAAGTTGATTGGAAGTTCGCTAAGTGGGTTTACCTTGGAGATGTAGGCTGGGCCTGCCTGATGTTAGCTGCGATTGGCTTGGGGTGTAAGGTCCTGAACGGAAAAATGAAAGATGTTGGTTAAATCATTCACTCTTCCCCCATGTGTCTCCTTTCTCACCCGGACTCCTACCCACATCACCACTCTAACCCCCCAGGGCCATTGGGTGGGAAACCAAGACTCCGGGACCAGGCCTAGTCATGGGATAGAAGAGCAGGAAGCAGCCCAGGAGTGCACCCAGCATCCTGGTAGACCCAGGAGACCCAGGTCACCTTAGTCCAAGTGTGTCATAGGGTGTTGTCCCTATTCTCATTTGCTGTCTAGGAGAAGCCAGCTGGACCTCCTGCTAAGGTAATTTAGTTGTGTAGTTCTGTTCACTTCCGGACCTGGAGTTCAGTCTTCTCAGGTACATAGGGGGTCATGAAGCATTTGCTGTGTGCCAAGGCCTGGCTAGGAATAAAGAAAGGGGCGAGTTGTACAGAAAGTCCAGCATGGCGGTTGGGATTATAGTCTGGAGTGAGAACACTTGGGTTCAAATCCTGCGCTGCCATTTACTAGTGATGTGACCTTTGGCAAGTCACTTAACCTCTGAGAACCTCAATGTCCTCATGTTTATTTGTTCATATCCATTCCACCAACAGCTGTTTACTGAATACTGACTCACAATGAGCTGAGTTTGGCCGCATGTCATTTCTGAGAGCTGGGTACAGGGTCCTGGACAGGCCGTGTCAGGAGGTGTCCTGAGATCAAGGCAGAGTTCCTTCAGGTTAGAACAAAGGGACTGGGATCTACATAGGAATGCACCACGAGGAGTGCTGGTGTGCTTTGTGTTGGCTGGCAGGTCCTCAAAGGCTGGACTATCTGTCACTCTTCAGCAATGCCAAGTTCAGGGACACTCTAGAACCCAGCAGCTCTCACTTGGGGTCCTTCAGAGGGTGCTGACCAAGACCTCTCTCTGGAGAGCGTGTGATTGGAGAATGGAAGAGTTCATTGTACTGCTGACCCTGCCACTCACTTGTGCATCCTTACTCAAGCCACTTTGCTTCTTCCCGCCCTGGGATGCGGAGCCACAAACCAGCCACGACCCCTCCTGGAAGCCCTGTGCACAAGACAGCCTGGAAATAGTTCTCTGTAACATAGGTCATTGTTGTCACTTCTGCCTTCCCCTCTGTGGGGCACCTTAGGCTCACTCTCAGCTCACCCCACATTCTAGCGTGTCTCGGTCTTGCAGGAGAGGGTCACCGTCTGTAGAACTAGCTCATGTTACCCTGGCAACAGGCAGGCATAGTCTTGGGAGTGCTGGCCTGAGGGGGTAGGGGTCCTCCTGTTAGGATGGTGGAGGGGAGGTAGCAAGACTTCTCTTGCTTTGGCCATAGGAACAAAAGGTTCTGTTGCTTCTGGCCAGGCTGTTTTATCTGTACTTGTGAAACCCTGTACGTTTTGAGAGGGACAAAATCCATACGTTCCCTTTATTCTAACCACACTGCACTGCTGTTATGTAAGGGTTGTGTGGTGTCCAGGAAGCCTCCTGGGCCATAGGGAAAATGAGATTTCTCACCCCTGCACCCTTTCACTCTCCCTTCTTTTCCCACAGCCTCCCAGTGGCACCACCAGCCCCACTGAGGGAAGGGAAACTTCCTGCTCTGAAACAGGAAGCCGTGTGTGTGTGTGTGTGTGTGTGTGTGTGTGTGTGTGTGTGTGTAGGAGGATGTAGACTTAAAACTCCAAAGGTAATAAGTGGACAGAGGGCCCTGTCGTTCTTCTCATTACAAACCCCAAGCCTCCTGTCCCTCTTACTTGGCCCCTGCAAGAGTGGGTCCTCTGCAAAAGTGCAAAGCAGTGAGCTTGATAGTGTGGCTCTTGGTCTAGCATGGCCAGTGCTTAGCCTCTGGGGAATGGCAATGCCAGCTGAAGTCCTGGGCTAATCCCAATGCAATTGTCCATAGAGCACCATGCAGGCTTTCTAAGGTCCCATTACTCTTTCATTCCAAAACCACCTGTGGAGATGGCTGGCCTATCAGGCAGATGAGGAAAGTGAGATCAAGGGATGCTGAGGGAGTAAGCTGGAGTGGCCCAGTGAGTGGTGGGCTCTGTCCAGGCCTCCTGACTCCCCAGCGGCCCCCCATGTCCTGCCTGGGAGGACTGGCCTGGTTGATGCATCCCAGAGAGCAGGCCACGCCAATGGTGTGTTTTGCTGCTGTTGACCCACTTGAAAGTGATGTGGTGATACGAGAGCATAGTGTTGAGGACACAGAGGTCTTCGGAAACCTCTGCTGATGCTGAGGATGGGGCCAAGCACCCCCACAGAGGCCCCCTGGGCTTCCAAACAGCCTGCCTGTCACCCCCAGAGCAGACACACGTGCAAATAGCCCCTCCTTGGTTCTTCCCCGGACTGGACCCGCCCCAGCATCTGAGGGACGGGAGGAGTTGTTATCTGCGTCATGCCCTGGGGAAGCTGGGCTCAGAGGGGCTCAGAGTGGGGCCTGCTTATGCGGCCTCGGCCCCCAGCCCCCAGGCCCCAGGCCCAGCCCCGTGCCCTCGAGTGCTCCCGGCAGCTGCCTGCTTTCCCAGAAGCAGATGGACAGTTGCTCCCACAAAGGGGTTGTGTGGCACTCGTGCTGCAGTTCCCATGGCAAACTCAGGCCCCTCATGTTTCTAATTACTCCCGGTGTGCTTTTCTTCCCGGTGTGAGTACCGCCAGGCTGGGGTATTCTTGTCATCCTGGTGCCCCCGCCCCGCCAACCCCCCCAGTGTCCCTGTGTGGAGTCCTTCTCACAATCAGGGAAACGGGGGCCCAGGCAGCTTATGCGCTAGCCAGAGGGCTTTTGTTTTCTTTTAAAATTGTTCTATTTTAATAGATTAATTAACTTTTATTGTAAAAATATACATTAAAAATTTACCATTTTAAGCACACCGTTTTAAAAGCAAATTTTCCATTTTAAGGGTCCAGTGCAGTGGCATTAAGAACATTCACATTGTGGTGCAACCATCACCGTGTCCTTTTCCAGAACTTTTTCATCTTCCCCAACTGCAGCTGTTCCTAATGGACAGTCTCCTGTCCCCCCAGCGCCTGGCAACCTCTATTCTACTTTCTGTCTCTTATGAGTTGTGCTCATCCAGGAACCTCATATAAGCGAAATCATACAAGATTTGTCCTTTTGTGTCTGGCTCATTTCACTTAGAATATTGTCTTCGAGGTTAGTCCATGTTGTACCATGTGTCAGAATTTCCTTCCCCAGCCAAGTAGCTTTATGTCTTCTGTTTTGCTCTAAATCTTTAGTTTTTAAACTTAAAAAAAAAAAGTGATGGAATTCTCTCTCAGTTTTATTCTTCCTCAATAAAATCCTTACCTGGAGGCTCAGTACATGAGGCAGACGGGAGCAGAGGTGCGCTGGCTGCGCTGAGAGAGCTGGGGTTCCCACACTGACTTTGGCATTCCTGGGACCCTTTCCAGGATCTCCTGGGCACACAGCTGGCTGTGCCCCAGGGAGTGGGGACAATTTGATTGACGTTAGGTCTACCTGTTGGCACTGAGGGCCCTGGCCTCCCTCCATTGCTGCACTTCCGTCTTCCTTCCTTTTTTTCCCCCCAAAAAATGTCCTCGTCATGTCCCTGGGCCCCAGCCAGGACCTCCAGACCCATCTAACACAAAGAAAGGTACAAACATCCTTTGCCTGGGGGATTTGGAGTTTCTTCTTGCAAACCCCCTGTCATGCAGGGTGTCATGCGGGGTCTCAGCTCCCGCTCCCCATGTAAGAACGCAGGATATGATGAGGCCAAAAAGGAACACCCACGGAACCATAGGTAGGGGTGTCATACCACTATATTCTCACTGGCAGCTTGGTTGGAGACACAGGAAGCAGGAGCCACACTATCCGTAACCTGCCGGCCACTTCTCTCTGCCAACCCACCTCACTTGCTAGCTGCAATCCGCTCTTGCTAGCTCAGCCACCATCTTCTTGCCAGCCCCCATTTGCTGCTAGCGTAGCCACGACAGTTATATTAGTGGCCAGTGGCTCACTGGTTACAGCTGACGGCCAACTAGCCACAGCTGATGGCTATCCAATCACAGTTGACAGCCATTTACTACCTGAGCCAGCACCTTTCCACGTGAGGCCGAGAGCCTGGAAACTGCACTCCTGGCTCTGTCCCCACACCTCCTCCAGGCTGTATTTATCGGTGTCTGTGTGAGTGTCTTCCAGGACCTGGCAGGAGCCTCTCTCTCCTCCGCTCCATCTCCCATTCACTTTTTCTCCTCCTCACTCTCCCTGCCCTCAGAGCCTTCCAACTCCTCCCAGACGGCCCTGACCACGTTCTGTTCTATTCCCAGTGGCTTTCCCTGTATACTGGCTCTAGACAGTTCCTTTCCCGTTCATAAGAAATTACTCGTCATGAGTTCCATTTCCGTAGTGCCTCGTGGGCGTTAATTGCAGTATTAGTTGCTGCGTGGGTTTAGGCACCTGGGGAACTCTAGGGCCATCAGGTGCCTCCTGACTCCTGGCAGTTTTATGTGAAGGTCCAAAGCACACAGAATTTCAGACCCCGTGACAGGCAAGGTGGGGGTGACATTTTGGAGTGAGAGCAGCAGAGCAGAGTACCTTTTGGGTGTGCCATAAATCCATGACAACCATGGCTCTCCTACTATGAGTTAGGTAGGGCCTCAGTCTCAGGCTATGGAAACAACAAAACAGGCTTAGACCCTGCCCTTGAGGAGACTGTGGAATCTGGGGCAAGTTACTTGACCTCTTTTCACTTTTTTTTGTTATCTGTCAAATGGGTTGATACTGTCTCCCAGGACGAGGATTAAATGAGACAGAGCACGCAGAGGGCTTAGAACAAGCCGCAGTCAATCCCAGCAAGCACTGGCCACTCTGAGTATTACCCTAACCTGGGGCTGAGGGGCCGCAGGCTCCTCTCTGTACCAGCTTTTAGGTCCCCGGCTTTTAAACAGCAAAACTATCACCTGTCCTTCCGGTCCCCTTTAAGTCCTTTCTAAAATCAACATACATCAGGGAGGAAGCCACATTAGGTGGCTGGCTTCTCTGTGGCCAGAATCTCGGTGAGGTAAGTGTTAGCGCAATCATTTTCCAGACAAGGAAACCGAGGTTCAGGGTGGTTAAGGGACATGCCCAAGACAATATGGTTAGGACGGTTAGGACCTGGGCGAAGCCTCAGCCCAGCCCTGGCCAGCCTTGCGTTGAACTTGGCTTCTGATGAGAAAAGAGGGGGAGCAGAAGCATGCAGGAAACACAGGATGCAGCCCCTGGGGGGATGTTTTGGTCAGGGGCCTTTTGAAGCTTCCTGGATGGGAACCCTAGGCCCCACCTGTGCCCTGGAACATTCGACCAGAATTTGTAGGATGTTGCAAAATTACGGCCTGTGACTGGGAAGTTTTTTTTGGGGGGGCCTCTATTCAGTTCATTGAATTTAATTCGGCAAGCATGGTTAAGGATCGTCTGTGTGTAGGGACTGGGAGAGAATCAAAGAGGTAAAACCCAGCCCCTGCCCCTAGGGAGCGAGCAGGCGACTGGGAGAGGCGGCAATGCAGCGGCCTTGTACTGAGCGGTTGACCTAAGGCCACTGCATTTGAGCTCCCAGTCGGCTCAGGGACTGACAAGGGATTATTTTAGAGTGTGAATATATTTCTATGGAAGATCTTCAGAAGGTATAAAATGATCACATTTAATTATATCTTTACTAAACAGCTCTTAATGAAAAGACTCCTGTTTCATAAAACAGAGGCTGGAAGTTCGAGACTTACAGTTAATGTCACCCCCCCTTCCTTCCCTTCTGCGCCCTCCCTCCCTCCCCTTCAACAGGTATTTATTGGCACCTGTTATGTCCTAGACACACACCGAATAAGACGTTTTCAGTGAGGTGAGGGAATATCAAACCAAAACTGCTCTAAAAAAGAAGTCTATTTTTTAAGAGAAAAGCAACATCAACATTGCTCCAAACTGGCTGTGCATGGTGGTGCCACAGGAGCCGCAGGAGGGCATGTCGCTCAGATCTGGAGCCGGGAGTGGCTGGAGGAAGTTTTCTGGGAAGAAGTGATGTGGGAGAGGTGACTAGGACAGCAATATTTTATCAGGGGAAGGGGTGGAGGTTGAGGTGGGTTGCTGGAGAGAGGGTGTCCAGTAGAGAGAAAACCATGTATGAAGATTCTATGAGCCAAATGTATGGCAGGTCGGGGAAGAGTGTAATTAATTTTGCTTGAGGGCAGAGGCACGGGGCCTAGACAGAGGCTTCAGGGAGGGTCTGGTGCTTGACTGGGGCATTGTGGGATGAGTAGGAGTTTGATAAGCAAAGGTGGAGAGTACTCTGGGCAGAAGGAGTGGCATGAGTCACCAAATGCATGGTATATTCAGAATATGATGTTTATTCAGGTCCCCAGGTCCAGGGCAAGGGGTAAAGGAGGTGGGACGTGGCATATCAGGCATCCAGAGGAAGATCTGGGGCAGGAGAACTGCTAGTAGGTGACGGTGGGCTGCATGAGGAAGGTGGTGCAGAAATGGAGAGGCGGGGTGGGTTCATGGGGCATTTAGAAAGAGGATGGTGGGTCTTGGCAGCTGATGAGTTGAAATAGTTGAGAGATGAGGCTGGTGGAAGATGACCCTGGTTTGCATTTTAGCAACTGCCTGCTCTGTGATCCTAGTGCAGACTTAATGCTCCAGGGGACCCCCAGCCATTTATCTGTTTGTATTGGGGGAGTAGCCTGGAGGGCATGGTGTTCCAAAGTGAGATAAGGACCCCACACACGACTTATGGCGGCCAAGTTCTAGCCTGCACAGTAATTCACAATAGTTTCTCCCTTTGCCCATAATACAGATGAGAAAACTGAGGCTGGGTGGTTGCTGAAGGCCACCTAGGAGGTAGGGCCAGCACTGGTGCTAGAAGCCAGGCACCTGAGGCATATCCTCTAGAATATTCATCCGTCTGAACATACTCTGTGGGAGGGACAGGGTGAAAAGTGATGGCCTTTGCACCTGTCTCTATAAATCACCACCCCAATTGGCAAGGCTTCAGGGAGCTTGGTGGGGAGCTCTGAGGTGTCTCCGCAGGGTACGTGTAACCTCCCACACTCCTTGCCCTACCTTTCCCCCAGCACAACTCAGATGGATAAACAGCTGAAACTAACGATATGTCAAGTGGAGGGACCCCAGTGCCCACATGGGGCTTACCTGCTCCTAATTAGGGCTGGAATGGGGAGGGCAGAGGGGAGCCAAAGGGTAGTTGCCAGCGTCTGCTCCCCAGGACTCACAGGTGGAGGCAGGTAGCAAAGGAAGGGGAAGGCTTTGGGGCCTCACTGACCCTGCTAAGAGCCCCCAGCCCCCCCACCACAGCCCCCAACTCTACCCCATGATAAAAGAGAGGAGCTGGGAATGTTATGGTCCTGGCAAGTCACTCAATCAAGGAAAACCCTCTTTACTTTCTATTGGGAGTCATTTAAGCTTGTGGACCCCACTCGTCCCCACTTTGACGACAAACACAGAACACTCTCCTTTAACTGTAATTTGAAATTTAAGAGAACAAATCAATCTCACAGGGCAAAGTGCTGGTTTTGTTTCAGGGCTGATACCTCATCTCTCCAGACTCTGAGAGGAGCCTCCCTCCTGCACCTTCCCCCACCTTCCATTTTACAGAGGAGGGAACGAGCCCAGAGGGGTTGAGTGACCTGCCCAAGGTCACCCAGTGATTTGTCCTGTGGGCCTGGACAAGAGCCCCGGTCCTCATCTCTTTCTCCCGACTCCTTCTTTTCCCACGACAAGCTTCCTCCTTAGACCACCTTTAGGGTTCTTCCCCCAGCCCAGCTAACCCCGAGGTGTGGCCTCTCTAAAGGTGGCCATCATGTAGCCAGCCACCCTGGGGACTGAACGAGCCTTCTGAAGCTAAGGGTGTGATTTCAGGAGCACAGGGAGGGGGTGTGTGAAGCCAGGGATCTGTTTCCCGTCAAGAAGTGCTGCCCTGTGAGTACTTGCTCCTGAACCTGTAACTGCAGGCAGGGTCATCTTGCTTCCAGGCTGGAGGCCTGGCCCTCTGGGAGGTTCCTGCCACCAGCCCTGCTTGCTGACCTCATCTCAAATGGACCTGGAATGTGAGAGAAGAAGAGATGAAGGTCCAAAGGCAAAGGCCCCCCGACCCTGTGACACTTCCTGATTCTTGGTCTCAAATTCTCTCCATCAGTCACCTGTGCTGTTGGGTTAAACTGTTTCCTTGCTAAAGCATCTTAAAAACAGCTCACTCCTTCGCCTACCCACAAGGGACAGATGGAAGAGCCTTGAACCTCTGCCTCCCTCTCCACCACCTGTCTCTGGGCCTCAGTTTCCTCCCCTATAAAATAGGAGGGTGGGGCTGGAGGGTCTTCCCACTGCCTCTCAGCTCAACCATCTTTGACTCTGTGACTCACAGGAAGGGAGAGGGGAAAGGCTACTGATGGGGAGTATGGGAACCGCAAAAGAAACCGGAGTCGTGTGTGCACCGTTGGGAGGGGACACAGGTTCGAGTGGCCAACCTGTCACTGCCCAGGCTGGGGGCCTGGAGGTGGGCCCTGGAGGAACGAACCTAGGGACCTGTCTTCCTTCCTCCCCCGTTGGCTTGAGGTGGGCTGTGCAGGGTATCCACTGGTCTGAAGGAGGCCCAAGGAACTTGTTCCAGGTTTCACTAAGAAGGAAGTAAAGGTGATAAATACGTGGACAGCCAAGCCATCAGGACCAATAGCAGTGGTAATAGTAACAGGGATGCTTTTGTGGCCCGTGCAGTGTGCCAGGCACTGGTCTCAGTGCTTTACCTTTGTGAACTCTGGCCCAGGGACCTGTCTTTCCTCAGGTCCCCAAGCTTCTGAACCTACTGCCTACGGTGACATGGTGCTCACTGCCGGGTGCTGGAGACTCTCAGGTGCGGTGACCTCTGAGGTCTCCGAGCTCCCAGTCTCTGGGATCCTGGAGCTCTGAACCCAGCCCTGGGCAGGATGCTTGTGAGTGGCCCCCCAGATATTAGGAAAGAGAGGTGGGAAGGCAAGGCCTGCTCTCCTGGGTCAGGTCCCATCACACTCTCCCCAGCCCTCCTCGCCAAAGTCTCAGGGGAATCCCAGAGTCAGCCTCGTGATGGAGAAGGAATGAAAGGGACAGAGGGAAACCTACACAGAATGCAACCCCAGACTGGCTTGTGTTTCTTTGTTTCAAAAAGGAATCTGTTATAGAAAACATCTTTCACTTTTGGGTTCCTCTGCCGAGTGTGGGAGTGTGACACAGCCTTGGGCTCTGCACTTTCCTGGGTCTCAGTCTCCCCATCTGTAAAATGGGACAATATTAACACTCTGCCCTCCCCATGGATGGGAAGCAGAGCTGTCCTAAAGCGAGGAGGGACTGCTGTTACAGCCAGCCCAGTTTGGAGAGAAGGCCAGGCACGTCCTCTGTTGTCCACACTGATGCCAGGTTCCATCCACACTTGTGCCCTGTCTCAGGCCACAAAGGCAGGTTCAGCCCCAGGAAGCAGTGACCTGGACCCAGGCGGTGCTGTGCTTCTCGGCACCCCTCCCTCCTTCATTGGCCTTCTCTCCAACAGTCACGTTGCAGGCTGCCCCTTGCTCAGTGTCGCAGAGCTCTCTGCTGCATCGATGTTAGGCCCCTCTTAGTGTGCTATTTCCAGAGAGGCCTCCTGGAGGGGAAAACATCCTTTAAGATTCTCAGGAACAAAACTCCAGGGGTGGGATTTCGGGGACGACCGGTGAGAAGGTATTTTTGGAGAGATGCACTTTTCCCTGGCCCTCTGGCCCAGGACTCAGCTCAGGTGCCCACCACCGAGGTCCCTCAGGCCTCACAGGCAAGGTGCTCCCCAAAGGCCCTGTGGCTGAGCTTCTAGAGGTGCTGGGAGACAGCAGTGTGGCGGGTGCAGGCTCTCCTCGGCTCTGCCTCTGTCTGTACAGTCAGGCAGCTTTGGTTTGTAAGTGAGAGGCAGCGAAGATTTCCGACACAGCAAGTCTTGGCAGCTGAGCAGCCGGCTCCCCGGCAGCACAGATCCCTGGGGCACCATTTCCCGTCCTCCTGAGCAGGGGTGGCCCCAAGGTGGCAGGGGTCCCTAAGATCTACAGCTGGGGAGCAATGGGGGCACTGCAGGAGCCCCCACTGGACTGATGTAGTCAGGGCCCCATCCACAGGCTCTGTCCAGCTTCAGATGGACTGCTGAGCTCAGAGCCCCGGACTGAGCCCCTGCTGGGTTTGGGTTTCTGCAAACTTGTGGTTTTCAGAGATGAGATTTTTTATTTTATTTTAAAGAAGAATCCTTCCTCTTGTATGTCATTGAATGTTTTGCATTAATGCTTTCATGTAGTGCAGCCTCTTATTTTCCCATTGTTTATTTTGCTTAGTCCTGAAGGTGAAACCTTGGCCAACCCATGAATCCCGGCAGGCTCTGTTGACACTTGCGTACCCTAAGTTTCCAGCTTTTCCAGCCATCCTCCATCTATTGTCCATCTCCTTTGCTATGCACCACAGGCTGGGCAGGTGGCACAGGTGTGATTTCCTCTGTGTGCAGGGACAGAAAGGCTCCCGGAGCTTCATTGCCGGCCCGAGGCTTCCTCCTGGTGCTGAGGCAGAGCCTGAAGGGTCTCAGTCTCCTAGTCCCCAGGTCTGGAGCCTCATGCGCACGCCAGCCTGCCAGGCCGGCTTGGCCAGGTCGTGGGATTCACCTCGTGTCCTCCTTCCTCTCCCTGGGCCAGGCCAGGGTCAGGCCGAGGGCCCGGCCAGGCCGGGATGGGAGCTGGCTGGGTGAGATAGACTCACGCTGGACAATGGCTGACCAAGACAGAGACGCAGACACACCCCGCCCACCTGTGTGAGGTGGCCGATGTTGGGGGCTGAAGACAGAGGATGAACCCAAGACAGTGACACATTTTCAGAATGTTAAAAACATAATTCTCCTACAAATATGTAGTGAGCATGAGTTAAAGATTTATTTAAGTCGTGAATGAGGGAACCAGCAGAACGATAGTTGGAAAGAGGAATTAAAAATAAATATGTTTTTATATTTATTTATTATTTTATATTTATATTTATATTATTTTATATTTATTTATATTTATATTTATAACCATACACATTAATGGAGAAAAAAAGAATACTGCAATACGATTGCTAAATTAGATTCAAAGCTAGCTAATGTCCAGCAGGCAATAAAGCCATACCCTTTGGTGTTATACCCTCCACTGGATAAAAGTCATTTGCATGTTATCAATTTTCTTTCTTTCTTTTTTTTTTTTTAACATTTTATTGGGGAAGGGGAACAGTGTGTACCTCCAGGACTTTTTTTCCAAGTCAAGTTGTTGTCTTTTCAGTCTTAGTTGTGGAGGGTGCAGCTCAGCTCCAGGTCCAGTTGCCGTTTCTAGTTGCAGGGGGCAGAGCCCACCATCCCTTGCAGGAGTCGAACCGGAACCTTCTGGTTGAGAGGACGCGCTCCAACGAACTGAGCCACCCGGGAGCTCAGCGGCAGCTCAGCTCAAGGTGCCGTGTTTAATCTTAGTTGCAGGGGGCGCTGCCCACCATCCCTTGCGGGAGTCTAGGAGCATCTTATCAATTTTCTAACGATAGCATCTAACTTTACAGAGACTGGGCTCTACCAACAGTAAGTAGTGAGTCAGACAGAGTTATGTTGGCCTAGAAAGCCAGACGGTTCTTAGGCAGGACTATCAGACGTGTTCTAGTATGACTTTGAAAAGATGCAGTCTTCTTTTTGCCTTATTTCAAAGTTTTGGGTATTTTTTTCTTAACAGCCAGCAGAAGTAGGCAGGAGGTGAAACAGGGATTCCAGCCAGAGAGAGCCCAACACTGACAGGGCACAGCAGGGGGTTCCCAATCCAAGGCCACTGTCCCTCTGAGCTGGTCCTGCCCCTGCACCCCAGCTTGGTCGATCCCTCCCCCCATCTAGAACGTGACTGGTTAATCGAACAACTGGGGCACTTTATGATGGACATGCGTCCCAGAGAGCTAGGGGTGCCCAACACCTCATCTGGGGCTCCCTGTGGGATCTCATCTTCCCAAGAACCTGCAGGCTGGTGTGTATGAGCATGTGTCTGTGAGATTCTACTTCCTTTCATCACAAGAACTCTCTCCTTCAGGGCTCTGCCCGGAGCTGGGGCTCGAGAGCCTCTTCTTTCTTGAAACACCTCTGCCCGTGTTCTCTAGTCTCTCCAAAATCTGTTGCTCTTTCCTTGACTTTTTCCCATGGATATATTACCCACACATAACATCTCCCAGATAAGCAAACCCACACACTCAGGTGCTCCATGAAGAGCACAGTCTCCCCAGCAGAAAGGGGCCATCCCTATCTTCCACTTCTTCCCACTTGGGACCAAGGCTAGCCCATGCCACACCTTTGCCTGAATTAGAAAACGGCTCTCCTTCCCTCTGGCAGAGCACTCGCATGGCTGTTTCAGCCCCACTCACCCCATGCGTGACATCTCTGAGCCTGGCACAGACAGCACATCTATAAATAGGAAAATTCTTCCCTCCCCCTCAGAGATTTTCAGAGTGGTCTCCAGGGCTCCCTTCAACATCTCGGTTGGCAAAACTTTGGTAGTTCCAATGGGAGGTAGTCCAGCCAACACATGTTCTCCAATGTCCTGTTCACCACGCTAGCGCCAGCTCTTGTCTCTTGGGTTGGAGACTAGGGTTGTCTGGATGATGTGATGTCAGAGTCCAGGAGAAGCCCATCCTACTCCAGCAATTACAGAGCTGCTTCCTGGGTCCTAAATCAAATGGCACAGAAATCAGAGTTACTCAAAGAAGGTATGTCCTCTTGGGACACAAGAGTGGTGGTACAGCTTCACATTTGAGTGTAAATGGCTAGTGACAGATTGTCTTGTCTGGAGGCCCTGGGCACTAGGAAGACAGTGAGTGCATGTGTGTGCACGTGTGCCACGCGCGTGTGCAGTGAGGGGTTCTGAAGAGGAAGGTGATTCACAAGGATGTTGATGTTGAGACTGGAGCTTTCCATGTTGCCTCTGCTGACATAGTGGACAGAGAACCGCCTCTGGAGCCTCTAAATTCCCCCAGATTCGGCTCCTCTCCGCTGATGGGTGGAAGGAGGAATAAGCCTTGTTTTAAAATGCACAGAGAGCAAATCTAAATACCAGCCCCTCATCTAAAGGTGTCACCTCTCACCCTCTGGAGTATGAGCTAAGCACCCACCACCTCCTTCCAGAGCTTCGGCACCACCCAACCCCCACCCTTCTTGATCCACCTCTGCAGATGTGGCAGGACCCCCTGGAGGTAATTAATTAATAAATCAGTGTTTGCCTTCTTCTTGGAAGAGTGGTTTTTCCCCCCGTAAGTGTTAAGTATTTCAGCTGAGCCCAGTGAGGTGTCTGTGCTGGAGGAGCTGCTTTATTAACAGGTGCCTGGAGCGCTGGAATGTTGTCTCCATAAAATGAGGGGATGGGGCCAGGTTCCCTGCTGCTGTTTGCCAGCTCTGACACTCTGGCTCCATGGACCCTGTTTCCATAGGAGAAATCTTCCAGGCCATCTGGGCCTCCGTCTCAGTTTTTTGTCTTTATTTTTTTGCCAAAAAAGAAGTATTGGGGTCCACCCACAGCTTCCTGGGGCCTTGGCAGCAAATGCACTTGGCCCATCAGTTCAGAGGGAATAGTCTCATGAGTGAGAAGGGAATGCTGCTGGGTCTCTACTGTACCAGGGTTTATCCCCCTTCTCCTGGCTGCCTCAGAGCCCACATGGTGAGGCAGGCTGAATGAAAGCCTTCCCCACCCATGTACAAGGATCTGTGGACTCTGACACCCCTGGCTACTCTTTAATCATCCATGTCCTCATCCTCAACGTCATCTCTGACGTTTGTACAATCTGATGCTTTGCTAAATGCCACCATATATGTGCTCGTCCTATTTGAGACATGAACCCCCACTCTGATGGAGGTGGGGCAGGAACACCCATCATTGTTTGAGAGGACACAGTGGCTCAGAGGCAATAATACCAGCTTTCTTCTAAGGCCCGTGAGTACTGGAGCCAGAACTAGCACTCAGGTCTCTTTTTATGGTATTCCATGTCTTTACCCCAGGTTCATCCTTCTTTCCTTCATTCCAACAATCCTTCCTTCCTTCCTTCCTTCCTTCCTTCCTTCCTTCCTTCCTTCCTTCCTTCCATCCATCCATCCATCCATCCATGCATCCATGCAACAGATCTAAGAGCCCATTTCATGCCAAGCAGGTAGGTAAGGGGAGAATAGGAAACAAAAATGACCTGTTCCCTGCCTCTAGTTGCTGTCAGTTAAGTGAGGAGTCTCTTCTCAGTAGATAGAAAGAGCCAGGGTATGGATGGGGCCCCAGAGAAGAAGTTCTCAGAGGAACAATTAGTTTCCTTTCCCACCACCTTCTCCTTCCTTCTACACATAGCAGACTGTATTTAGGTCATTTTGGGAGCCCTCCATCTTCTGATTTCTAGAACCTTTGGCATGCTGAGTAGGGTTTGGGTGGCCGAGGAGCAGCTAAATACTAGCAGAAGGGAGGAAGGACACTGACATTTTGGGCCCTGCTGGGTGCTGGCGCCGACCAGGCACTTTGCACCACAACTCATCTGTTCATTCCTCACAGCTTCCCGAGAGTGCAGGTGGTGAGGTGACCCGGGAGAGTGGGCCAGGTCAGGGAAACAGGGACTTCTGGCGGTCTCATGGCAGCGATATCCTGACATGCCTCATAAGCACAGAGACCTGGTCTGGCTAGTGCAGCAGGCACGTTTCTTGATGACCTGTGGTTGTCAACTTCAGTATCCAGCTGAGTCATGTGTGAAAAGGACAGAAAACCAGGCGCCACCTCCAGAAAGGCCCACAGCGGGCATGGGGTGTGGGGATCTGCATTAAAACCAGCCCCCTCCCCAGCCCACGACTGATGCAGAGCCCCAGGGCCCACCCTGAAGTCGGGGAAACAGCTTGTCCTTAGGACAGTGGACGCCTTCGGGAGTGAATCCAGTAGGAAAACAGCACTTAGCTCTGTGGACAGGAAAACTGTACAGAACTTGCCGTATTCCAGGACGTGCAGGGGAAACACTTGTCCAAACTTTGATGCCAAGTCCCCTCAAGGCTGTGCAAATGTCCCCTCCTGCGCTTGCAGTGCCACCTGAGAGTGGGTGTGGAGGGCGGGAAGGGAGGACATCACAAAATTGGAGGCGGTCCAGAGTTGGGCAAGCAAGCCAACGGAGGGGTGCCAGAGCCCACCGAATGGGAACAGACAGAAACCCCAGGCAGCTTCTATTGTGGAGGCAAAGACTGAGGGGGAACGGCTTCTAGCTTCTACCACCCAGGACTTCTGAAACACCACAGTCCTCGCCCAAAAGCAGGCTCTTGAAGCAGAAGATGACTTCAGGGTTAATCTCGTTACAGGTACAGCGTGGGGCACGCAGGCTGCCAGCTCAGCTCTGGGGACAGGGCAGACATACTTAACTGACCACAGCTTGGAGCGCACAGAAGTCATGAGAACTTATCTTGCCCAGCTGGGCTCTGGAGTCTGACAGATCTAGGTACAAAGCCTGTCATGGCTGTGCAGTTACTTAAGCCCTCTGAATCTCGGCTGATGGGAGCCTTAGAAGCAGTAAGGGGCCCACTGTCTGGGGGGGCTCTAGGCAGCTCCCGTGGGGCTGGCTCCGGGCATCGTGAAAAACAGGGAGAGCTCACCTTAGGTGCCCCAACCTTTCTCTTCAGTTTCCTGCTGACCTTAGGCGGGGTGCACACCCTGTGGCAAACCAGGCTTTCACTAATTTCCTTCTTCCAGAAACTTCTCACTCAGGTGCAAGTGTTTAGGGATGGCGAGACACTGGGTGCTCGTACAGTGTGGTGGACTTTAAACAGGGAGAAAACAGAACTGAAAGTAACCAAGTCCACGTCCTGATTTCACCACAAAGGTACCCTTGGGGACACAAGCATGAGCCCAGGCCTGCGTCTCCGGAGTGGTGTCCCAGCCCCTGCCCCAGCTCGCAGTCCAAGCCTGAGACAGCTCCCTCCTTCTAGCCTGCCAGGCGCTCCTGACATTGGATTGTCCACAGGGCCTAGAACCAAAGCTCCGGCATGGCGGGTGGGGCACTCGGGGGCAGGGATCCAGACAGATGGTAGTGCTGGCCTGGCACATCACACCCATGTTGTGAGAGTCCCGGCCATCCAAGGAAGGGCGCGGTGCAGGCCCCCGTCTCCGGAAGCTTCTGAAGTTCTTGGCACCATGTTGGCTGGGTAGATTTTCTGCTGTTTTTGCAACGGGCTCAGTTAACCAAATTCAGCGGGTGTCTGTGCAGCCTGCTGGTTTCCCTTTCCCTTTGAAAGCCTGAGAGCTCTGGAGGGGAAATCTGAGACCGTACTTCAGATGCACCACAATGCTGTCTGTGTAAGGGCGGCCGGGATGGGAGAAGCCCTTCAAAGCACCAGATTCTTAGAAACAGGAAGCTGCCTGCTGCCTTCTGCCAGGAGTCAGCGAGGTTCGCCTCTCCTGGCCAGACCTGGAGTCCAGGCTTCATGTTGGTCGAGGGGGGCCGTGCCAGAAGTGTCCCTTCTTCCTGCCCTCTAGCTTGAAGGAGGAGGGAAGGGGGTCTTAATTAGACATCATTTTCATCTCTCATCTCCCCCTTCTGCCATTCTGAGGGTCAGGAGTAGGGCTTGGGGGTGGGCGGCAAAGTGGATTCCTTCCAGAGAAGGAAATACCAGATAGTGTGCATGGTTTCTCAGTGATGGCTGAGGGCAGGGGTCACTATGTCAGTCACTTAGAGCAAAGCGGAATGAGTGAGTGTGTGTGTGTGTGTGTGTGTGTGTGTGTGTGTGTGTGTTGGGGGGGTATGGGAGGTCATGGAGAAGTGGCAGGGTGGGAGGAAGGAGGTAGGTAGGAGGAAGAGCAGAGACCAGGAGACCAGGTGTTTCACACCAATATGTGTCAGGTGGTCTGAACCCTTGCCAGGAGCTGTGGCAGGTCCAGGAGAAGAAACCTAGCCCCTTGCCCCCAAGGTGCCCAGCGCTGGGGGGAAAATAATTGACCACAGGTGGAATCATGGGCCAGCAATGCCGGACAGTATCCCGTGAATTGTCAGATAGTGTGGCCATAACTGCATGGCTAGAGGAACACACAGTGTCAGGGAAAGCTCGAAGAAGAGGAAAATTTGAGCTTTCCACATGGTTGGTGGGTCTTGAATTGCAGAGGGCCCGGCATGGCCACCTGCTGTTGAACTGAGAGCATGCAGTCCACCCCCCAGGGACCCTATGGAGACCAGTGGCCTTAAAACTGCTGCCATCAAGGGATCGGTCGGGGACAGGAGAGGCCAAATATCCCAAATGCAGTGACCCCTTTCCTCTTCTGCTCAGCGCTCCTCAGTCAGTGTGTTGGGTGCTCACTGTCTTTTTCTCTCCAGGTGATCTGATCTTCAGTCCCCTGGGGTGCTGGGAACTCTGACTTTTAGGGCACCCCCCAAGCTCAGGCTGGGACCCTCACCCCATCTCTTAGCCTTCTTCTGGTTCTGTCTCTCCTGGTTGGATATCCTAGTCTCTCTCTTTAGTGCCAGCCCTGATTTCTAAGAACGGGCTGGATATTTCTGACCCTTGTGCTTTTTCTCCCCTCTATTCTGAGCCTTGTACTTTGGCCACGTGGGCAGTCTCTGGCTGTAGTCTTTGTACTTGGGCTTGGCCAGTGTCTTCATCGAGGGCAGGGACCTGAGTGCTCATTTGTCTGTGTCTTCCAAAGAGGGATTGGGCACCCAGCAGCTCCTCAGTGACTAGATGTGGCTTTATTAAGGGCTCCGATGGCTTTTTCCTGGCCTGTTAGAAGATGCTGTTATGGTCCTCGTCCCCTCTCTGAGTCAGATCAAACAGGGACCCTCAGTCTGTTAATGGGCAGTTTGTAAGATTGTGTGACCTGCCCTGAGTCCATGTTACATGCTTTGGGGGACAGAGAACGAGAAGGAGAGATCGGAAGCAGCATCGCCTATACGATGTCGTTTCCAGGCACTTGGAACGCCCCCCTGTTCTCGTGGGTTTCCAGCTGTTCAGAACATTCTCTGGTGCGTCAGTGAGCTTCAGTGTGTCAGGCCCAAGTCAGACCGTCTGTCAGGGACACTCTGTCGTCTCCCTAGGTCTAAACACAGCCTGAATTGTGCCAGCTTTCCAGCAGCCCTGTCACTGTGTTCCTAATGGCTAAATCCTGCTCCCACTCTGTTTGCATTTTTTTTCCTCCTTGGTCTTCTGTTAGAATGAAATGTTCTGGTAAGGGACTCAGGATGAGGCTCACGGAGGTATTTACAAGTCACCCACTCTGGGTTTATTGGGGAGAACAGGTTTGAGTTGGGCAGGTAGAAAGGGTGGGGGAGGGGATACAGGGCAGCTGAAGCTGCTAAGAGGCAAAGATTGCCAGCATCAAAGCTGAGCCTTGTACTGGAAATGCTGGGAGGCCCGGCCCTCCCACAAGGGAAAGGATGTACTGTGCAGGATGAGAGTTCCAGGGTCACGGGATGTGGGCTGGGAACCTAAGGGGATGCGAGGGCACAGAAACACTGGGTCTGGATCCCCAGCAGTCTGCTTGGTCCTGCTCAGAGGCAAGCCTGCTCCTCCCGGCCCTGCCCGAGAGTGAGGACCGGGGGCCATGGGTCCGTTTCCCAGGGAGCCACTTTTCTGGACACAGCCGCCCAGGCATGGCCCAGGGCCTCCCAGCCACCCATTCGGCTCGAGAGGCCACATCAAACTCAGCAGATCAGCAGACAAAATTCCAGCCGAATCAGAGGGCATCACGCAGCGTTTCAGCTCATCCTCCATCTCTCTAACTAAGAGAAACGTCACTCAGGACATTTTTTTCCTTATTGTGGAATTTTTCAGAACCCTCAGTGTTCAATTAACGAAATCTCCTT
Organism: Rhinolophus sinicus; assembly: GCF_036562045.2. Lineage (NCBI taxonomy): Eukaryota > Metazoa > Chordata > Mammalia > Chiroptera > Rhinolophidae > Rhinolophus > Rhinolophus sinicus. The sequence continues at coordinate 21,971,087 of NC_133758.1, read as the reverse complement.
TCACTTAAATTGTATAATGGATACAAGAAATGAGGGCACAAAAAGATCTGCGTGAACCCCTCGTCCGCTTCTGGACCAGCGAAATGACTGGCCGGTAGTCACCCCGACAGCAAAGGCACACATGAAGGGAGCGGGGTCCCATTCCATCCTGCCCACTTCCCACTAAACCTCCTTAACAAATGTCAGCCACCTTCAGGGCTGCCCCTTAAGGAGTACCCACCATCGCGTCAGCCCTGGTGGGCTCAAACGTCTCTGTGGAGCTTCCTGGAGCCATGGGACCCTAGAGTTGAGCAGACCTTGGAGGTGTCTCTTCTTACAGTCCCCAAACACAGCAGGAAGGCACATCCTGGGTCCAGGAGTCTGGCTGACAACATGCATCTCCTGCCAGAGTGGGGGGCTTTAAACTGTGGAAGGGCCGTCAGCTTTTACCGGCTCTCTATGGTGAGGTTCTTAGTGAGACACAGAAAAGACACTGAGAACCACAAATCTAATGCAAACTCAGAAAACCTCTCCTTGCTATTCCCAGAGGCGTTGGACTGAGCTTTCTCCGGGAGAGGTCTCACGTGTCGTTTGCTCATGAGGGAACCCATTCCTCTCTCCTTTTTAAAAAAGACTTATTGAGGTATAGTTGATGCTCAATAAACTGCACATATTTCAAGTGTACAATTTGATGAGTTTTGACATGTGTACATACCGTGTTTCCCCGAAAATAAGACCTCGCTGGACAATCAGCTGTAATGCATCTTTTGGAGGAAAAACTAATATAAGACCTGGTCTTATTTTACTATAAGACCTGGTATAATATAATGTAATGTAATATAATATAATATAATATAATATAATATAATATAATATAATACCAGGTCTTATATTAATTTTTGCTCCAAAAGACGCAGTAGAACTGATTGTCCGGCTAGGTCTTATTTTCGGGGAAACACAGTATTAGGTTGGTTGGTGCAAAAGTAATTGAGGTTTAGGAGGCTAAAAAATAATTGCAAAAACCGCAATTACTTTTGCACCAACTTAATGCCTGTGAACCTATCTATTCCCTGTTGGTTAATCCTTCTTGACCATTTATTAATTCATCAGAGCAGCTACTTCTGGAGCACATCCTATCTGCAATGGGCAGTTACAATCTTATATTCAGTTAAAACCTGCCGCTAAATTTACTCTCCAACCTCAGCATCGCTAGGGTTGCTGGATAAAACACAGGATGCTCAGTTAAATTAGAATCACAGATACACAATGAATGGATTGTGTGTGTGTGTGTGTGTGTGTGTCCCAAGTATTGTAAGCAACATGTTCATACAAATATTGCATGAGATATTTATACTAAAAATTATTCATTATTTATCTGAAATTCAAATTTAACTGGCATCCTGTATTTTTATTTTCTCGCTGGCAACCCTAAGCTCTACGCTCTTGAGCTGTAGAGAATTCATGTGTTTCCTCTGCCAAGGGACAGCCTTTTTGATGTGTGAAGACCGGTCTCACTGCTCCCACGAGTCGTGAACCTTCCTGGTGTTTCCGGGTGCCGGACAGCACCTGCTCTGGTCTCAATGCCTTACGTTTAATTAACGATGTGAAGGTCACGTTAGCCTTTCTAAGACTTGTCCTGTGGCTCCTGTTGAGCTTGTCACACTCGAAAACCATGGCTCACATTTACGTGGGTGCCGTCAGGCAGGCCTGCCCTTCCGCCCTTAGCAGAGGTATTGAATTAAGCCTTGGCCTCTCCATCTCTGCCGGTGATATTTCTTTCAGCTTGTTGGTTTGTCCATACTTCTAAGACATTGGAATCCCATGGAAGCCAGGGTCTCTCACCTAGCTAAATGCCATCCTTCCCAGATTAGAATATATTTAAATCCGATAAGCCTGACTGCAGATCTTCAGTCAAGTAACTGGTGGAAATGTGGACCAGGCCAAAGCTAAGCACAGCCACCTATGGTGAGCCCTGGAGAGAGCCCTACTCCCTGCTTGCCTCCCTCCCCCCTCCCTTCCCTCTCCCTTCCCCTCCCTCCCTCCCTGCCTGTAGGTTATCATTAGCCAACACTCATTGGGCCAATTTACCTAAGTGTAGTATCTAGTACCCAGACTACATTTCTCATTTTTAGCTACAAAGAATTCATAACAGTCTTCTTCAATTTTCTGCTTCATCCATTTCAGTGAACATTTATTGAACACATCCCTGTGCAATGTGCCAGATGCCTGGTGAAAATCAGATCCATTACCCTCTGGTGTCTTCATCTCCCCAACTAGGTAAAGCGGTCACCAAAGTTCATTCTTTAGGGAACTGTACTGGCCCCGAGTGACTATCAGCGTCCTCTCGCTTCCCCTTCCCACTCTAAGTGACCGCCAACCATTTTAAAATCCATTAAAAATTTGTCAAGGTGTTTTATATTCCAATTTCAAATTTCTGGATTTCATCTTTTTTCCTTATGGGAATATTTCAACAGAATTTACGGTCTGAGAAATCTGCCCTCTGCTGTGCTTCTTGATTCCTCAAAAATTGCTCAGTCGTCCTAAGGTCACATCTGCCTGTTCTCCCCTTGTGCTGCACTGTAATTGAATGTAGCTGGAAAGTGTAGGTTCAGTGAATGTGCTGGACGGCTCCCCTACTCTTTTTAACTTAATCTAATGAATTCTCACTAAGTAATTTGATGCATGTAGGTCAAGGACAGGAAATCAGGTGACAGAGGGAAAGTAACAGGTACGAAGCACTTATTTTGTGTCAGACATGAAATGTACCCAGTCAGTGTTCATTATATCATTTCACCCTCTCCAAACTCCATGGGGGTAGGAATTGTTAGCCTATTTTTGAGTTGGGGAAACTGAGGCTGACATGTTTAGAGAAGTTAAATGAGGTGCTTATGGTCACATAGCTGGTATGGCTATGTGATGTATACAGAACTCACACCCAGCTCTGTTCAGCTTCAAAGTCTGTGTTCTTTCTACTGTACTATGGAGTTGAGCTTAACTTTGTGTGTGTGCAAGTATAACATGGCAAAACCCTTTTTTTTGGGGGGGGGGATGAGGTTCATCATTGAATTCCTTTTTATGTAGGATCTGACTCATAAAATGAGTTTATTATGTTTGAATTCATCTGTTGTGTGCCATGTGGCAGACTGGGTGTTGCTTTCTGGGACTCAGAGAAATTGACTTGTTGAGTATTGCATAGCAGAACTTTTAGCTGACAGTCAGCAAATTCTTCAGCTCTGAGGGCTCCCCAGTAATAGCAGAGCCTGTGGCCAGAGACGTGGACAGCACAGCTTCTGGGAACCATGGAACTCTGTGTGACAATGGGCTGGCACCTGGACGTGCCTGGCTGCAGTGTGTGGGGCAGTGTGGACCACATGGGAGGTGGGGCCGGTGAGGGGGACAGCAGTGGCTCCGGTGGGAACAATGGGTGCCGTAGACTCAGCTGAGGCAGTGGGATGGAGTGGCGGGAGGGTGGGAATGGTTGTGGGAGGCAGTAGAAACAACAAAGGGTGAAGGAGGAGAGCAAGCGGGAAACGCTAGGAAGATTCCTGCCTGAGCCTGGGTCCAGATGAGCTCCGTGCACCCCAGGGTAGGACAGCTGGAGGAGCAGGTGGGAAGGGAAGTAAGTTTGACTCGGATGGGTCGGGTTTGAAGTGTGTGTGGGAGAGCCAGGCAAAGAGCTTCTTAAGGTCTGGGGCTGGTGGGAGAGATTGGAGGTTACTGCTGTGAGAGTAGCCGTTTTCTAGTATTTGTATGTAAGACCTTCCCTGAAATAACCTCCTGCAGAATCAACATTCCCTCTCTCCCACCCAGAATGAGATTCTGCCTGGGCATTTAAACATGTGTGCACCCTTACACACTCACCCACCCACTTGGACACATGCACATGCTCACATACAAACCCCTGCTTGTACACGTGTGTATACCTTTACACACTCACCCCCACCCTCCCCTCAGATACACACATTCACATCTAGAACATTCATACACACATTGTGTAAACCCATACACACTCACCCATATACTCACACTCCTTCACACAAATGCTTACACACTCCCTTAATACACTCTCGCACTTGTACATATTTGCACACTGATAGCAACACGTGTACACTTTAACACACCCACGTACAAAGTCTCCTCATACAGATTCACACACATACCCACCCACACTCTTACACACATGTGTGCACCCTTATCCACACACACGCTCATGCAGCCCATTCACACACTCCCCTTATCCACACACACTCTCAAACTCCCTCACTGTGCACTTTTGTACACTCACTCATTTAAACACACGCCCTCACACACATGTGTCCTCTCACTCACCCACTCCCACTCATCAACTGCTCCTGTTGCATAGTCAGCCCTTCTCAGGTTCCTGGGGGAGCGGCCACTATCAAAGGACTGAGTACCCAGACAGAGTGACAGCTCCACAGTCAGGTGGCCTCACATGGGGTGGCTCCCAACCCCTAATTGTCACCCACCCTTTGGGTGAGCCCTTTGGTCTCAGAGCTTCTCGACTTGCAGCTCTGTCCTAAATTCCAGGCCTCCAGAAAACACAAGACCAGGGTGTCTTTTGAGTAGAGCAAAGCGTTGGAACTAGAAGAATCCATAGCGAGCCTCTCATCTGGTTTGTTGTACAGATGACAGGGGTTGGGTTAGCTAGGGTCACCCTGCCAGGTGATGGCAGGTGAGGGACTAGAGCACTAAGATCTGGAGCAAGGGGAGCAATCACTGCTCTGGCTACAAGTGTGACTCCAGAGGAATCAGAGGTGAGCCTGAGTTTTGAGGGTCAGGCACAGGGCCCCCTTATAGCAATGAGGCCAGATGTTGGGCTGTGGGGCTCCTTCTGCCCCGTCCTGTCCCATACAGAGCTGTGCTCCCTTGGGTGGGGCCTGGATGGCCGCTGGGAGTGGGCTGTGAGGGCAGGTGTCAGGCGGCTCCCGTGCTGGCCCATCTATCCCAGAATCCTAGTGCTGATGGGGACACCCAGCCATAGGGGAAGCCAAAGTGGTTGTCTTTCCTTACGTCACCCTCTTTCTGTCCCCGAATAGCCTAGTTCCCCTTTAAAAATGACTATTTATAGAGCTTTTATTTAAAAGTCATCTAAAACCTTCTTGAACCTGCCTTTTCCCCTGCCTCTACCACCTCTGGGGGGGAAATGACTATAAATTACATCCTACCGAATACAGCTGGACTTGCTTTGACTGGCCTTGAATTCCCTGTGTTTGAGATCTATTTGAAGTACTGGGGTTGGTGACAAGGGCTGCTGCCTCCCTGTCCAGGGCGTGTGCAGCCTGCGCCACACAGCGTGGGAGACCAGCTCTGGTCAGGTGGACAGCTTCAGACCCACCCAGCCCTTCGGAAGACCCAAGTTTTCCTTCCGAGCCAGGCTCTCCAACATCCCACTCAAGCACTGGGGCCAATGACCGGCGTGGGGATTAGCTCTTTCTTGCTTGCTCACATGTACTCGCTCTCGTTGGTACATATTGTCCTGATCATTATTCGATGGCTTTATTTCTTCCCCATTGTAAAACACGTAACAGAAATTTGGAAACTAGCATTCCCGATCGCATCCCTCAATAGGACCACGTTCATCTGTTGGTACTTCCTTCTAAATTTTCTCCCTAGAGAAGATGAGGACTTGTTTAGTTTAAATTTTTTTTTTTTTTTTTTAAAGTTGAAAGTTAATCCCTTCGAACGCAGAGGCTCTTTCCAGACCTGAGTCTCCGGCACAGGATAAATGAATCACAGCTGTTGTTCACAGCTGGATTTTTAAAATTTAGAGCCAGGGATCCCTGGCTGGGAGCTGGCCTTGAGACGGATCAAGTAACTCCTGCCTGGAAGCGGCATACATTCCTGTTGGGGTGACAAGATCCACCCAGGGGAAAAAGTTGGGTGACATCACAGGCATGACATCATTACAGATGTCACAAGGCTGCTTGGAGGAGCCGTACCTATTGAAAAGCACAGGAATCGATGGCTGCTTTAGGAATCCAGGGTGGCAAACATCCAGTTGGGGGTGGTCAGAGAAGTCTTCCTGGGAGAGGTGAGATGGTGGCTGAGCTTTGAAGTCTTTGCAGAGGGATGCAAAGGGGAGGGGATGCATTTCAGACTGGGGAAACAGCCTGGGGACACATATGGAGGCATAAAAAAGCTCAGGTGTGTCTGCAGGTCTGGTAGTAGCTCAGTGAGGTAGGGATGGTGGCCTGGAGTCAGACATGAAGGGTGCTGGCTGACCTGGAGGGAGAGGAGAGCCATGGACGTAGCTGATGCAGGGGACGGTGAGCAGGAGGAAGCTTGGGTCTGCTTTAAGGAACAGGAAGAAGCCACTGAGGACATGGAGGGGGCATCTGCCAGGGAGCAGCTTTTGTCTTGCCATCTCTCGGCCCTACCTCCTGCCTACTCGGAACCATCCCTGGTCTCAGGCTGATATGACTGGTGTCAGCTTGGCTCATGGCAACCAAGATGACAGCCTCAGGCTGCCAAGTATCCACAGAGTGAAACACTCAGCACACAGAGCCAAACTGCCTGGATTTGAATTCCAGGTCTATCCCATTAAAGCCCACCAGCCAAGACCACCAGGGACACACCTGCAGCCAAACACAGGAAGGGAGAGCACACATCATGGAAAACTGTGGGGCACCACCAAGAGGGCTTTAAAGAGGTCCCTTATGGAGTGTGGGGGCTGGTGTTCACTCTAGCATGGTTTTGGTCAGAGTTGGTAAACTAGAGGATTGCTGGAACAGTCAGAAGTCGTCTCTTTAGAACACACAAGTCTACTTGGAATTGCTGTCGGATCAGTTTGTCTGTGGTCTTATCTTGGAACATATGGGTGTGAGTGAGCTAGTGTCAGAAGAATTTGAGCTTAGATAGTCTGCCTGTGCCATTTATCTGTTTTATGAGTCATTGCACAGGCCTTTTTGCAAGTTGTGGTTCTGTTTCAAGTATCAATTCTCTATTCGCTGCCTCGCTGCCTTCAGGGCCATTTCTTTCTTTTTCTTCCTTCCTTCCTTCCTTCCTTCCTTCCTTCCTTCCTTCCTTCCTTCCTTCCTTCCTTCCTTCCAATTTTTATTAAATTTATTGGGGTGACAATGGTAGTAAAGTTAGATAGGTTTCAAGTGTACATTTCTGTACTATATCATCTTATAGATTGTATTGTGTGTTTACCACCCAGAGTCAGTTCTCCTTCCATCACCATGTATTTGACCCCTTTACCCTCATCTACCACCCCCTCCACTTACCCTCTGGTAACCACTAAACTATTGTCTGTGATTTTTTGTTTGTGTGTCTTGTTCGTTTCTTACTTTCAGTTTTATATCCCATATATGAGTGAAGTCATATGGTTCTCGACTTTTTCTGATTTATTTCGTTTAGCATGCTAATCTCAAGATCCATCTATGTTGTCACAAATGGCACTATTTCATTTTTTCTTATGGCTGAGTAGTATTCCATTGTGTATATGTACCATATCTTCTTTATCCAATCATCTATCGAAGGACACTTTAGTTGTTCCCCTTCAGGGCCATTTCTTATTTGAAGTTTGTCCTCTCTGTGCCTTGGTTTCCTCATTGATAAGTGGGGATAAGAACCATAGCTACACCACCAAGTGCTGAGGATTACATGAGATAATGTATATGGAGCATCTAATAGTGCCTGGCATTCAATGGATGCAATATGAATGTCAGCCATCATTATAACTACAAGCCCTAAGATTGAGAGAAAGACTGTTAATGCCTCCACTGCCCCCAAAGAAAGGAGAGTCTACACATTCATTTTCCACTTAAAGAGAATGAAAGAGACACAGCGACATGAGAAAGCTTGACCAGATCTGCGTGGTGTCCTAGGGAGCAGCCACCATGATCTAGAATATGCAAGTTCTGTTTGACTGGTATGATCTTCTGAGATAGAGAGAAGGGAGGGGATCAAAGGATGCTTTGAGGTTTGGGGCACATCTGCAGGTAAAGGGCGGTGACAAACTCTTCCTTAGTTTAGCTAAGGGCAGGGCAGGAGGAAATGGACTAAGGTAATGGCACTCTAAGAGTTTGGGTTTGAAAGAGAACGAGTTGCCTGACTCTGGGTTATTAAGCATTAGGGTGTGGAGGCTAAGGGGCAGCGAGGTGGCTTTGTCATTCCTCACTCTGGGTCTTAGCCTCCCCATTTAAAAAATGAAGGATTCGGAGTAGATGTCCTTGGAGGGCCTTTCAGGTTCCTTGCTTTTTTCTCTTCAAGGCATCTTAAAGATCACGGACATTTCTTTCTCATGACTGCACAATATTCCCTGAATACGCGTTCCCCTATTGATGGCCATTCGGTTGTTTCCAGTGTTTTGCACCTACAAACGACAGTGTACACTTGGTACATATATTTTTATGGAGTTGAATGCACATTTCTGTAGGATGCCAAGAGAAGTTGCCAGTTGACAGGGGTTGTACATTTATGATTTTCATGGCCATTGCCAAATTACTCTCCGTAGAGGCTGTACCACATATAACCCTCCTGCCAAGTTGTGGGCTGAGCTATTTCACTTATGTGGTGAGGGGTGGGAAGTCTTGGCAGTCCCTCTAACACACCTTCTACCTCTGAGGCTACATGATGTCAGGGCCCTGCTCTGCCCCATTTTTATGGTATCAAATGCTTAGCTGGGCTTGGCCTTCTTGCTCCTTTCCTTGCACTTTGCTTTTCTGCTCTCCAGCTAGCCCCAGTGAGAGAGAGAGAGAATGAGAATGAATGAATGAGAGAGAACTCCAGGTGTTCAATGTTTTACCAGTGATGTGCCAACAACTGTCATCATTCTAACTTCTGTGTACACACACCTGGCTTCCCACGGTCGGGATGGAGGAAGAAGAGAAGGAGGCCAGCCAGCTGTGTGTGTTATGGTGAAAGTCAAAACCCCTTGGGCATTGAGACTGAAGGGCAAACTCACGGTTCAGGTTCTCCTGAAGCATCATCACACGTAGCTTACCAAGGCTCCTGATACTTGGTGGCAATTTCACCCCAGGAACATGCTGGTAGGGCCTAGATCTTGGTTGTGCCCTGAAGCCGTGTCTGGAAACATTCAAAGCTATCACCAGTAACCATCCATGGGCGTAGCTGATGGGGAGGGCCTCCAAGACAAATGAACAAATGGAAATCTGTCACAAAGGAAGTGTAGACACCATCCAGCGAATGGAAGTGGTGCTCGGTCCTCCCATTCTCGTCATTGGTATGGCACATGGCGAACTTGCTTCATGCGTCATTTCCTCAGTTGTCCAGGCTAATGAACATGGTCAGCAAATGATCCCTGGATTCTTTACCTGTGTCTTTGTAATGTTTACAGGACCCTACACACACATACATTCATTAATCAAACATTTCCTGGGCACCAGTGTGTTTAGGTGCCGGCTGTGTGTGGCTGGCAGATGACTAAGACCCTGCCTCCACCCCAAGGAAGTGGCTAAGTCAAGCCTCCTTGTGACAAAACGTAGGGTGGAAAGTAACAAGTGTCATAAACAATACAGGCAAAACAGGCCCAATGGATTCAGGTACCCTCTTCCATCCCTTGACCCGCATGACAGCTCTCTTGGTTTGCATTCCCTGAACATCTGATAATTTTTAGCATTTAAGAAAGGGAGAGAACCAGAGTAGCAAGGAGCGGACTGCTGTGTGGAGCAGGTGGGCTGAGGCCTTGCAAAAGTGAGCACTAATTCTAGCATTTGCTGCTTTAACAGGGTCATTGGGAAGTTCCTTTGGGTTGGGCGAGTTTGCTGAAAGAGAACTGCAGTGGCATTGGCTGGAGAAAGGAAAGAGACGAGATTTCCTAGGGGCCGTTGTGCTTGGCCTTTGCTGATGAGATGATGCCATGTGGCCATCATCGATAGGACATGTGCTTCTGGGTCAGTTGATTATGTCTCACCCTTGCTGTTGAGAGGGGGTTGCATGGAGCCATGGGCATCTTCTTGCCAAATCTCCTTTATTCCTGATCCATTCCTCTCAACGCACATTTGGTAAGTGCCTGCTGTGTATCAGCAGTGAGCCAGACAGCAGGGGTCCTGCCTCATGGAGTTGACATTCTGTTGTGTCCCCAACTGAGATCAAGTACCCATCCCAGGGAGGGTCACTTGGATCTTAGTGGTGAATCTTGAACGAGTCTTCACATTCCAGAGGAGTGAAACTACTGGTGGAATCTCAGGCATGGGTCAGATATTCGGGGCTGTTCACCCATGTGAGCAAAAGGGGTGGGGGTGGGGGTGGGGCGGCTGTTCCAGGAAACCAGATTCAGCCAAGTAGCTGGACGTGTCCGAATTATGGCCTGGGGCTGGGCCATGTGTGTGTGATCTTTACGCCCCTTTCTCCTGGACCCTTAGATGTCCACTATGAGAAGAAGGGGCTGGGGTTCCATGGTATCCAGCCCCCTGGAAGGGCACCTAGGATGCCAGGCTCCCTGGGCTAAGAGCCTCTTGTCAGCAGAGTAATTGGATCTGACTTGCAGCGGGCAGGGAGCAGAGGTATTCAAGTCAGTCATACTATTTTTAGCCGCCCTCTCTTCCCCAAGTGCAGATCTCAAGCTCAGTAGGAGAGAATGGCTCATCCCTGAGCCTTGGGAATCCAGAAGCAACCCCCTCCCCGCTGGGGTATAAATCTCCCCACCCCCATCCTTCAAAATCAGATCTCACATTGGACAACTGCCCATGAATCTTGTCACCACCACATGTTCTGGTTTGGGGAGGGCTAGACTCCAGGGACTGTGGGTCGAAGGGACATGTGCTGGTTTGGGCTGGCTGCCCAGCTGGCTGGAGGCGGGCCCACAGCCCTGGTCCCTTGGTTGCCTGGCAGCACCAGAGACTCACCACTAAGCCTGCAGGCAAACATGTCCCTGCCTGTCTGCAGCCTGCCACTGTCTTTGACTCTTGGTAGCAGCTCACAGCTGCCTGTCAGGCTCTGAAGACAGTGGGAGTCAGAGCAGAGAGCAGGCACCTCCTGTCAAACGTCCCTCTGGGAGCTGAGCCCCACGCTGCGTGCAGCCCTGGGTGGTGGGGAGGGCTCCAGGGGGGCCAGGGCTCAGCCACACTGCTGAGGAGGCTGCCTTGTTTGTCTATTTCTTCTCACTTGCTGCCCTTCCTCTTCCCGCGCCCCCGCAGCAGCTGCAGCCTCTGATTGAAGGGCCTCTGAGCTGCAGGTTGGCTATAAAATGTTTCCCCTCCAGGGGACCTAGAGCACATAGGAAGGGCAATTGCTGGTGGTCCTGACTACCCCTACCCCCACTCTTGGAGAAGGACAAGGCCACCTCAGGCTGGAGCTATCGTGGAAATGGAGATGCTATTGGCAGCCAGTACAGAGTGAACACCTCTCGTGCTCCAGATGTCACACCTATGGGCTAGGAATCACTGTGCCTTGTTATCCATGAGGACACAAATGCCCAAAAAGAGCTTCTGGCCAAGGTCACTGGCAATCCTCCGTGACATGACGAAGATCCTCAAAACACCCCAGAATTCTCGAGGCCTTAGATGCAAAGAATGAGGGATGCTTCAACTTCAAACAACACAGTCCCCTCTTGGAGAAGCTGTCCTAGGTGTCCGCCCATCTCAGCCAGGGGGTGCTAGGCTCTGTGGCACTCTGTTAAAGTTTGTTGCTTCGGGTGATAGGTCTTGAACTCACTTTTCAAAATTGTTTGGTTAAAACATTGCGAGCTGGGAACCCTCCCAGGACGTCTTCTTTCTAGAGTGGGATTAGAATGAGGCAGGCTGCCCTGACCCTTTCCAAGGGCACTGATTCTCGACTTCCCTCCCAAAGCAACTTTCATAAAGCAGCATCACGCAAGCCCCGCCTTATCCAGAAGTAGATATGTGGTGACATCTGAAGGGTCCTGGGAAGACCCTCGCCACCCCAAAGTAAGTCTGCTCAAACTGTCCCACAGTACCTGAGCTCACACCACCGCAGGGGCCTCCCTTTGGCTTTCTAAGAAGTTCTGAGTGGGGTCAGAGGACACTCTGGCTTTGGAGTCCTACAGAGCTCTCTGGACTTGAACCCAAGTCCGCCTGTGCAAGCCGGCAGCCTGGACAGGCAACAGCAGATTGTTTACTGTCTTTTCACCTCCGTTTCCTTATCTGCTAACTGGGGAGAGAAGGAGAGTTGAAATTTGGGGAGAGGAGACGGAGACAGTTGTGGGAGGCCCTGCGACCTGGGGTAGAGGAGGTGGGAGAATGAGGAAAGGGGCAGAACTGAAGAGTGACGATATTTTCCATTTTGCGGTACTTATTTTTTAAAGTTATTTTATTTTTTAAAGTGACTCAGTATATTTTAAAAATCACTATAACATATGCACATGGTAAAAAAGGTGTATATATACAGAGAAAACAACATTCCCCTCCCTCCCCTGCCCCCAGCCACCCAGGTTCTGTCCTCAGGGGGAACCACTGTTGTCAGATCTCATGGATCCTTCCAGAAATCCTCTGCGTATTTACTTTTGCTGCACATACACTATAAACCACACACTTTAATTTAAGCTATTGCAGCATCCTCCGATTCCTCTCATATAAATGTTTGTTGTAACATCTTTAATACCAGACCTCATCTGTATAAGTCACATTATAATTTCCAAAGCACCTTACCCTTGTATATCTCATCTGAATCCCTGACAATCCTGGAGGTAGAGAAGGCAATATCCTTATGCTTATTTTGTAGGTCAGGAAGCTGCAGGTCAGAGAGGGTAGGCTACCTGTCAAAGGCCACACAGCAAATGAGTGATTAAGATTGGACTCGAATGCAACTTGCCTGAGACCCCAGGCAGATGTATCCCCCTGCTTCCCTGAGGGAAAATACCTTACTTCCCCTACACAGTGTTGGGTACAGAGCACGTATTTAATGAAAAGTAATCGACCTGGGGAATCAGGACTCTGTATAGGTATCGCCAACAGGCTAGTCTGACTAATCCCAGCAAGTGATGGGACAGGTTATGGATACTAAGTTATGAGTGTGTGCGCGCACACATACGTTCACCTCACACACACGCACACGCACACACATACCCCTCACACTCCAGAAGGGCAAACGCAGCATGTGGAGGCCCTTGCTTCTCATGGCTTCCTTGCCCTAGTGGAGAAGGAGGGTGCAGTGGTAGCTGGGAACGGCCATGTAAGGCCGTATTAGGTTCATCAGGGGCCATTTTGCCCACAATAAATGTCTTAATTTTGTGCACCACAGAATTGCAAAGGGGGAGCATGCACTTCCACCAGGGCTGCAGGAGAATGTGTGAGGGACCAGGGCCTGATATAGCCCACAAGTCCTGTGGGGCCTCTTTAGAACTTGGCAAGACGGACTTTTAGTCGTGGCTCACGGACAGCCCACTGGCTTCAGATGACACCTGGAGCTGAGGAGATGGGGACAGGAGTAGTTTCCGGGCCTGGGAGAGCCCCTGTGTCTCTTCAAAGTGCCCCCTCACCTGGGCCTGGATGACCTTGGCCAGAGTTTAACTGACACCAGTCAGATGCCCATGTAAGACCTAACATGGCAACCTCACCAGTAATTTGTGTAAGAGGCCCCCTCCTCAGTGTGCTCAGCCCTTTATCAAGACTGTTTTGATGGTGCTGACAGGGAAACAAAGATAGGCTTGGCGTCAGAAAACCAGGCTCCAAATCCCTAGCCCTGGGCCAAGTGATGTTAGGTAAGTCTGTCTAACCCTCTAAGTAAGCCTCAGTTTCTTCGTGTCTAAACTGGGAATCGTTTCCATAATTCACTGTGCCGGATGGTTGTGTGGCTGAATTTGGGAATTGTTTTGTAAGAGATGATGTGATACCCTGATACTACTGTCAGCATCAGAGAGGGACCGGAGTGGAGTCCTGGAGGACCTGGAGCACGTGGGTAGAGGAAAGACAAGCAGGAAGGCAGGAAACAGTCCTCCAAGTCCCAGAAATGGACACCAACATGGGATGGGAGAGTCCGGATGACCAGTGCGACACCAGCTGGCTACTCAGGGCGGGGGATTGCCCTCAGACTTTTTGACTTTGCTGCTGGCATTTTCCCTGCTAATTAACGTGTCATGGAGGAGAGAGGAGGAAAAACTCAAAACAATTGATTTGTCTATTTGCCAGCACAGCTGGGAAAAGGCTGGGTGTGGAAGGTCAACACAGGCTAAAAATCAGTGCTTCACGTTCTCAAAGAAACACACGGAACTGTGGGGTTCAATTCTCTGTTGCTATCGCTGATGAAAGCTCTAGGAAATCGAGGTTTAACTGCAAACCCTCCAGGGGGCAACAGGCAGAGAGAAGAGGCGTTTAAAGCTCCCTGGCTTTGTCAGGGGAAAGGTGATTCAGGGACATGGCTTGTGCTTAGAGAGCGAATTAATAAGTCATTCATCCATCCATGTATCCAGCCATCTACCCAGTAAGTGCGCCCTGAGCACCCAGAGTCCATCCAGCCCTTAACCAAGGGTGCTTTGGGTGTTGCAGGGAGAGAAAACAAGCATTTTGCTCTCCAAGCATCTAGACTCACATTCAAAACAATGAGCACATAACTCAAAATTGAGTCTGCGCCTCAATCCATGGCAACACCATTGATTTGGTTAGTTTTTCTGTATAACAACCATTCCAAAGCTTGGCTTTATGACAGCAACCATTTATTCAGCTCACAAGTCAGTGGGTTGATAATTTGGGTCAGGCTCAAAGAACTTAGCTGGGAAGTTCTTTTGGTCTTTTCTGGGCTCACTCATATCTATGGTCCGCTGGGACAAACTGGTCCCGGATGGTCTCATCTAGGACAGTTTATCTCTGCTGCACGTGGTCTCCCATCCTCCAGCAGGTTAGCCTGGGCTTGTCCATAGGATAGAGGCAGGGGTCCAAGAGAACGTGGAAAGGGCAAGGTCTCTGGAGGCCCAGGCTCAGAACCAGCCCGACATCACTTCCACTATATTCTGTTGGCTAAAGTCGGCCATGTGGCCAAGCCCAGATTCAAGGGGTGGGGAAATAGATCCTGCCTCTTGATGGGAGGAGCTGCAAAGTCACTTTGCAAGGAGCGTGCATGCCCACAAGGGAGGAATTGGGGCCACTTTGCAAACCATCAACCACACCACCATCTCGTTGCTCAGGACAAAAGATCTGGAGCCCTTGTGAATAACCGAGATTTCCTAGAGCTTTCATCCGCAACAGCAACAGAGACTTGAAACCCACAGTTCCATGTGTTTCCTTGGGAATGTGAACTGATACAGATGATGTCTCTCACGTCCCACATCCAATCCATCAGCAAATCTGGTCACCACTACCCTTGACATATATTTTAGATCTGATTACCTCTTCCTCCCTCTGTCCAATTCCCACCATGGTCCAAGAAGCCATCGCCTCTCTTGGTCCCTGCTTCTTCAGTTTTATCCCGATAGCCTTTTCTCAACACAGCAGCCAAAGTGAGTCAAATCTTGTCGCTTCTCTGCTCAGATACCCTCCTTCGGCTCCTAATCTCACTCATAGTAAAAGCCAACAACCTATAACATCCCTGAAGTCTTGCATGATCGGTTTCCTTGAATCGCCAGTATCTATCTCACCTAAACTCCTGCCAATGCCCCGTCTCACTCAGCTCCAATCACACCGGTCTCTGATGTTCCTCAAAATGCCCGGCAGGCTGTCACCACAGGGCCATGAAACTTGCAGTTCCATCTGCCTGGAAAGCTCTTCCCCTGATAACTTCATGCTCCTTCAGCTCTTTATGCAGAAGTCACCTTCTCAGGGGAGGCTCTCCTCGCCATCGTCATCCAATCTAAAGACATTCCCCCTACTCATCCCCTTCCCTGCTTCAGTTTGCTCCAGAGCTTTTATCATCATCATCATCACCATCATCAATAAATGACGTATTTTTTAATATATCTACTTATTGTCTAGACCAGTGCCATCTCATAGAAATTTAATGTAAGGCACATATATAATTAAAACATTTCTAGCCGCCACATTAAAAAAGTAAAAAGAAATAGGTGACATTTATTTTAATAATATACATTATTTAGTTCAACATATCCAAAATGTGTCATCTCAACATACAAGTAATTTGCAAAGTTGTTCGTTTTTGTGGGTTTTTTTTTTTTTTTTTTGCATTATTTTGTTATTACTAAGATTTTGAACTCTTGTGACTATTTTATCCTGGCAGCCTATGCCATTTGGACTAGCTACATTTCACATGCTGAACAGTCACGTGGGGTGACTACCCTGGACGGTGCAGAATTTGACCACCGTCCCACGAGGGCAAGGATTTCTGACGGCTATTCGTGGCTGCACCCCTAGCACCTAGAAAAGAGCCTAACACGTAGTAGGCATGCCGTAAATATTTGGTGAGTGGATAAGTCAAGTTCAAAATCAAATGCAGTTGACCAATCAAATGCATGTGACCAGATAGTTTCAGACTCAGAAAAGATGTGTTGTCTGGCTGTCTTCATTCCCAGGGTGCTGGGGCAGCGCTGCGAAGGGGATCAAGTTAGTGTGTCTCTCCCAGCCTTGCCGTTTCACTCAACGTCTCCATGGTTTCCCACTCGCGCTCGATAGACAGAAAGCCTTGCAAGTTCATCCACACTAAATGTTAGGGATTTACTGTGTTGCTCTTTTGGGGGTGTTTGCATCTTAAGCAGGAGAGAGAGAGAGAGAGAGAGAGAGAGAGAGAGAGAGAGAGAGAGAGGAAATGCTTACTCCAAAGCACTGACTCCGTCCTGGAGAATTCTTGGCTCTGGTGGACCTGCTATTACTGCCTCATGAATCCCTCTGGTGCCTGGGTTCATTGGCGGCTCACCAGGTGCTTTGGCAGGAGCCCTGGGGCGGCCTATTGCCGGGTGCCCTGGCTACTCTTCCCCGCCTGGCATTTCACCCCAGACCATGCTTGGGGCTTGATGGGGAGAGAGAAGACTTAGGAGGAGTGGGTGTTACCGGAGCTCCATCTCTGCAGCCAGCACCGGGCAAGGCCCAGGGGACAGTAGAAGCGTTTGTCCTCTGTAAGGCACTTTCACAGGTGTGTTCATAGTGTTCCCCTGCCAGGTGGGCAGGTGACGCACTGTGTGCTCATTTTGCACATCAGAAGGCTGCGGCCAGAGACACGAAGTTGGGGGCCTCAGTTGCTCTCCTGAGGGCTTGCCCAGGGCCAGCCTCCATGGGAGCAGGCACCTGGGGTTCTCAGTCTCGCTGGGGTGACCTGGTTGAAAGGATAATGACCTGGACTGATAACTATACAAGATACAAAGCAATGAGTGGAGTGAACAAGGGCACAGCTGGCCCAAGCCTGCCCAGGGAGGGCCACTCAGGCAGGGGGAGGCAGGCACAGTCACAGGCCACGCCAGGGGCAGGTGAGGAGCTGACAGAGGCACCTGAGGTGACTTGAGGTGGGCCTTTGTTGCTGGGATCTGTCAGTTCTGCAATACCTATAGCCCTGCTTTTCCGGGCATCTCTTCCCTCCCTCCCTCCTCCCCTCCCTTGCTCCCTCCTTCTTTCCCTCTTTCCTTCCTCTCCTCCCTCCCTCCCTCCTCCAATCCTTCCCTCTCTCCTTCCCTCCTCCCCTTCCTCCCACTCTCCCTCTTCCCATCCTTCCCTCCCTCCCTCCCTCCTGCCTCCCTCTCTCTCTCCTTCCCTCCTTTTTCCCCTCCTTTCCTCCCTCCCTCCTTCCTTCCCCCCTCCCTCCCTCCCTCCTCCCTCCCTCTCTCTCCTTCCCTCCTTTTTCCCCTCCTTTCCTCCCTCCCTCCTTTCCATCCCTCCCTCCCTCCTCTCTCTTCCCTCACTCTCTTTTGTTGTCTCCCTTCCTGTTCTCTCTTACAGCCTTCTGTCTCCTGCCTTCCTTTCTCCTCCCTCATATATTTCTTCCAGCAGCCTCCCTCACTCCCTTCTCCTTGTCTTGTCTGTCTCTGACACACACGTGCGCACACACACACACATACACACACACACAACTCCACCCCAGGGTGTTAGATTGAGATGCCCATGAGTAGTAATGGCTGGGAATCTAATTTAATTGCCTCTGGCTCCCTCTGAAAGCCAGTGGATATCTGCCCACTGGTGTAATTTGATTTCAGGGGCATGGCAGGGCCGGGAGCTCCCACAGAGCCCAGACCCACTGGCTGCCGTCTGAAATTCCACCATTAGAGTTTCATGATGCGATCTTGCCAAAACGTAACTGCTCCTGAGAAAAGCCACCGCCTTAACTTTTCTCCATTGTAGTTCAGCGTGAATGGGCGTGAGGGCCAGACTTGGAGCAGGGCAGAGGAACGCAGGAGAACTTGCGGTCAGGAGAACGGGAACTCTCCTGGGAGAAAGGGAGGCAGAGGACTGGTGTTACCCTCAGGCCCGTCCACCGTCCTCACAGGTCCTTGATGTCAGGGGACTGTATGTTCTGCAAACCTCACTAGGGAGAGTCCTAGTTGAAACGGGTTTCTGAACTTGGTCTGCCTGTTTGGGGTACCGGGCAATGCTAATGTGAGTGCGCTACCACTTTGTGAAAGTTGTTGGGGCTTGGGGGCGAATTGCTGTACTAACGTTTACTTGAGTCTTTATCAAGAATATCTGAACTCATCACCTACTAGGAACTATGTTTGATTTACAACCGACACCATTCCTAGGGCAGACTCCTCCTTCCTCCGTCAGGTCAGGCAGGAGGAGGGTTCTTTCTGGGTCAGAAACCACTGCTGGGTTAGTTAGTTGTGATTTGTACTGACTAGCTCGTGTGCTGGGCCACGTGGGTCCATATTGGACTTGCAACTAGGCCCCAATGTTCATGGAAAGAATTCCAGTCTTTTTGTCTGCAGTGTCTCTCAGGTTAGTCTTTCTATTAGGTTGGTAAACATGTAATTGCGGTTTGAAACGTTAAAAATAATTGCAAAAAGCGCAGTTACTTTTGCACCAACCTAATACCTTACACATTAGTTCCTTTAGTTACATGTGTCCCTCTGCCACCATGCAAGCCCACTAAGTGCTAAACGCTGGCAGGCAGCTGTTTTGCACACTGAGGCTTTTAGCAAGAGGCTACTTCCTCATGCTCAACACTTCATCTCCCTGCCTCCCTCCTCCCTCCCTCCCTTCCTTCCTCCCTCTTCTCTTCCCCTCCCTACCCACCCTCCCCCCTCCCTCCCCCCTCCCCTCCCTCCCTCCCTCCCCCCTCCCTCCCTCCCTCCCCACCCTCCCTCCCTCCCTCCCTCCCTCCCTCCCTCCCTCCCTCCCTCCCTTCCTTTAGCAAGTTCTTACTACTATGTATTAGGATCTGTGTCAGACACTAGAGATGGAAGTGACTGAGGTTGAGCCAGGTTCTGCCTTCGTGGAGTGAGGTCTTATGACCATAGATGCCCTCCACAAATGTCCTCCTATGACTACAGCGGGAATGTTTTTTATAAGCCTCTTTGGCATTAGATGGCGTTTGGCATTACTTTATGAGGAAAGGTATCTTCTGGGATGGACGATGCCCAGAAGACTGTACCATTACCCACAGGGGTTCTCTTCTGCAATTGCATCCTGTTTCTAGCCAGACACCCTCCCCAACCCCACCCCCGCCGCTCCCTTCCCTTACTCCTGGTCCCTGACAGCAACTGGAGCCAAATACTGGCCCTTTGCTGCTGCTGGAAGTTTGCTGTTTAATTGTCTCCTGCCCATGGATAAGCAGGCTTCCTTAGGATGGAGAGTCTCCTCCCTTCAGTGTCTTGAGAGCGGGGAATTCAGTTCCTTGGAAGAAGCGGAGCTTTTCATTAGAGATCAAAGACTGGCCCTGGGGAAGCATTCTCAAAGCTGCTGTTGGCTGTAAGGGATCCCTTTGGGCATATCACTTCCTTTCCAGGCCCTGTGTGTTCTCTGTTGGTCAGGGAACCAAACTACGGAGAGGGAGGAAAGGAGACCTCTGGCAGCCAAGGAACCAAGCCAGGGAATAGGCCTCTTGGGGTTGATGAGACTGGAGCAAAAGAGGTTAAACCAATTCACCTGGAGTAGGTAAGAAAGCCAGGAAGGATGGCTCAGGAAGCTGGGTTCTGAGCAAATGGCCATTCTCCATATTCTTTTGATTTGTCTGGTATATTGTCAAGCAGTTAGCTTATGAAGTACACCCCAGACTCCTGGTCCCACCATTCAAAACTCCCCACAATATGTCCCTCCCCCATCTTTCCTGTATTAACTCCCCAAGCATCCTGCCTCTGAATGGATGGATCACAAAGGATGCATTACCTAGTCACATGGAACTTGGATGTGTCCCCGGCTGGCAAAGTCAGTGGGCCGTTGGGAGGCTCAGAAGATGCAGGAAATGAAATTCTGAGCTGTCAGTACAGCAGGCAGAGGAGGCTCCTGGAGTCGGGGATACATTGAGTAGAACAGGGAGTCTGTCTTTGGATACCTGTCTTGACTGGTATCTCCTCCTTGCACCTGGGCTCCGGCCTCCAGGCTTGGGCTCTGAGTACTGAGCCCTCCGCTCTCCTCGCTGCCGTGCTCCTTCCTCTTTCCCCCCATCACCCCAGCCAGCGTTTCTGTGCCTTCATGGACCAGTCTGGCCTAATTATGATCAGGCAGGGGGAGGTGTCACAGTGATTTTGTATCCTGGGGAGCTTAGAATGGGACCTGGATGCATTCCAGGCCATCACCTACTCCAGTGTTCACATTCCTCAGCATGGACACCCTCAATGATGGGGAACTTTAGAGGACAAAGTGACATTCTAAAAAATGTCTTCCTTATGTTGAAGCAAATCTATCAGGAAGACCTTATGCCCTTTGCCTACAGCTATCACCTGACCTCATGTCAGATGACTCGAGTTTCCTCATAAGTCTGGTCCCATCCTCAGAGTCCAGTGTCCATGTTAATATGAGGTGTACCAAATTGGTGCCAGTACCCCAGAAGTTTCTGCCATCTTTTTTCATCACCAAAACCCTGTGAAAGTGGGACCCAAATGAAGCCTTCTGCATGAAGATTTCCAGTGGCCCCATAGGAATTGCCTTGAGACAGAAGCACCCGATGGGCTAGAAACACCTTGGCCTCCCCCATAAAGCTGGGGCTCGCCCTGGGCATTTTCTTAGGCCAGGGAGGAGGCCTGGGGCTACTGGCCAAGGTGGTCTGAGCCTAAGCAATCTTACTCACCATGGCCATTCCATAGCATCTCCCCCAGAAGAGATTCAAAACCGTTCTCCATGGGGACCAGCAGCTCGTCTCTTGCCATTTCATGGTTACTTAGGCAGGAATTGGCTTCCTTCTGGGGAAGCTCAGGAGAGGGATGGGGGTGGGGAGGGAGGTGGGACCACCAGGGCCATGTCATGTCATTCCTGGGCAAGTGGATTTCTCTCTGGGAATACCATGTGTGCACGTATATGGCACACGGGGATCTGGGTGCTGGGAGGGGGGGCTCTGAAATGGCCCGCCAGAGGAGAGCCCACTGCGCCGGGACTTCGGAGACCACAACTCTGGCCCCCACTTGGACATTACCCGAGAGCACTCGGACAGGCCACCTCACACTTCCTGGCCATGGGGTCCTTATCCGGAGAACAAAGGCTGTGTGATCTCTGAGCCGCATTTAGCTCGACTATTTGAGGACCCCATGAAGAACCGTATTTCCTTAGCAGCTGATAATTTGACACTTAACTTTTTCTTTTTAAAGATAATGGAGGAGTTTCTTTCTTTTCCTTCCTTCCTTCCCTCTTCCTCCTTGTCTTCTTGTCACCTTCCTCCCTCTTTCTTTCTCTTTTCCTCTGTCCTCCATTCTCTCATGTTCCTCTCATTCCCCCTCCTTCCCATCTTAGAAAATTCTTCAGCCCCTTCTAAGAACAAAGGGCATTTACTGAATGGTATTTGCCCTGAAAACACTCAACTTCACAGCTTATGATTGGAGATAAAATTTGTCCACAAATAAAATGCCAAGTGTCACAGGCAAATGCCACAAGTCCAATGGATAGAGGAGTCACATCCAGCTGGCAGATTATATCTCAGAGTTAAGATCTGTCCTGGGTAGTCGAGGTTGGACAGGATGGAACTGTCTAGTGAGGTAGGGTAGCTAGAATGGCCATTGTAGGCCCACAGGCAGGCAAGGCCCCCGGGGTCTGGGAGAGAAGAGAGGGAAGGGGGGGAGAGAGGGGGGGAGAGAGAGAGAGAGAGAGAGAGAGAGAGAGAGAGAGAGAGAGAGAGAGAGAGAGAGAGAGAGAGACCCCAGGAGGGGAGTTTGGGCAGGTTACAGAATGTTCCGAATTGGGTATTAGGATAACGTGGCAGCCATTTGGAAGGCGGATTTCAAAGGTCAGCATTGGTCTGCCCTGCTTCTCACTGCTTCCAGCCCACTTCAGTGCTGGACATGGCACCAGAACACTCACACACGTATCTCAATAGGGGGTGGTGGCGAGCGACCAGGGTCTGGGCTGTCCAGCTGTGGGACTCTGGGGCAGTCACAACGTTCAGTTCACAAACGTCTTCCTGGCAGCGAGATGAGAAGCCTGGCTAGAAGATGTCTGTGGCCCCAGCCAGCCGAGAGATTTTAGCAGGTGTGTCAGAGCAGTTGTCGTCATTGCGGGTCACGTGTTAAGAAACTGGGGCCTGAAGTCCAATGTCCCATCAGGTCTGATGGGGAGGGAAGGCACCCTGGCCCCTAGGACTGAGCTCTTATACCAGGTAACTAACTGCCTGGCTCTGAAAGCCTCTTTGGTAGCAGGAAGCCTTCCTTGCTGGCCTCTTGTGGGCATAAAATTGCTTTTCAAAAGACTGGTTTTCTTCGCAACCTGGAAGCAGGATTTTCAGAAAGGAGAACTATGTGACTCTAGCCCTAGCTTCGAAGAAGCACTCAGCAGTGACAAGTGTGAGCCTTCTGGTCCCTGGTCCCTGCCAGCTGGCTGTCCCCTGTCCTCTCCCCCCACACCATCCTGGTGCCTTTAGGAGGGAGTCTCCTTGGCCATCCCAGCACCACTACCCCGCCCCCTTCCGGATGCCTGTTCTGCCCCCAATTGTAAGGGAGAGTGATGCTGGGTCAATGAGCTGAGTGACAGCAGGGAACCTGACACCCTGAGAACTGGCCTGGGGAGGATGGGACGGCCAGGCTGGCTTCCCTGGAGACCTGGAGGGTTTGGTTCCCACCCTACTCTCCCCGGGTTGCGCATCCCTGGGAGCAGCGGGGGCGATGTGGCCCTGGTCTGGTAGGCTGGGGGGTTTGCAACAGAGATGTGGGCCAGTGTGGTGCCGGAGGCGCCCATGGGCAGAAGGTGATAATTCCCAGGGGTGGCCTGGGTGGGGGGCAGGACATCCTGAGATGTCAGCGTCCCACCTTTGTGCTGGTCCCACTACACAGCCTGTT
Organism: Rhinolophus sinicus; assembly: GCF_036562045.2. Classification (NCBI taxonomy): domain Eukaryota; kingdom Metazoa; phylum Chordata; class Mammalia; order Chiroptera; family Rhinolophidae; genus Rhinolophus; species Rhinolophus sinicus. The sequence continues at coordinate 21,947,878 of NC_133758.1, read as the reverse complement.
CTGCCCCTTTTCTCTTAGCTCAAGGAACTGAACGCAATGCTGCTCCACTCTGGAGTCATGAGGCTGAAGGTTACATTAGTCAGGGCGACCATGTTGGTCCAGAGTAGGACGGCGAGGATATTCCTCCGGCTCAGGAGGCTGCCTGCTCTGGAGGAGCCTGTTAGCACTCATGGTTCTGCTTTCTCAGAGTGTCTCTGGCACTCTGACTTCTTGGCCTGGCCCCTCGGGGCTTCTGCCCAGGCTCCTCATCCCCAGTCTGGAGGAAACCACAGATGGGCCCACTGTGTCCTTTGGGTGTCCTGGCCCCGATTCTGCCCCTCTCTCCTCCTTGGGAGGTCCCCTCACTGCCACCTCTGCTTTTTCAAGCGTCTTAGTTCCCTGGTTCTGCACCCGCCCTCCTAGCGAAAACTGGCTTTCAGAAAAGACTGGTAAAATCTCCACTCTGTCATTTGCCACGTGAATGTCAGTGAATCTTCCACACTTACCTCTGTTATCTCCATCCACCTGCCCACAGCCCTAGGCCCCTGAGTCCTCTGCTTCTTCCTTACCTTTCCCTCCCCTGTGGGGCTGTGTGGTTTCTTCCGTCCTCTGATCCACCCACTCCCCAGCTGTCAGCCTGTTCAGGCTCCCTGCCCACGAGGCACGAATCAGCCACCAGTCCCCTGGCACTTGAGCAGCACCTCTTGTGTCCTGTGTGTGCCAGGTGGGCGTCAGGCGAGCCCCACACCAGGGGCTTCCTGTACCCCAGCTGGCAGAGCTAGACCTGGGCCTTCCTCCCCAGCCTGTCCCCCCTCGCTCATGCCCCTGCCCCTTGAAGGAGCTGCTCCCAACCAGCTGTCAGAGGTGCCAACAGTCAGCATGGATTTCCTGAATTCTAAGATGCACATATTTTTTCTTCACGCTTCTGAAACGAATTTGTCTTACAAAAACTCGAGTGGTGCTTTGTTTCTGTGAGACCTGTCCTCCCCACTCCCCCAAAATGTTACTTAGCTCATGATGAATCTTAGTTCATGATGAATGCAATTGATGGCATTTCAGCCCTGGGTAAATATGATAAATGGATAGTGTAATCGGGGACATCTAGAGATCATTTTTTAACCCAACAGAGTAATTCTAGTGGGAAAAATTGTAGGTTGTCTATCGATGGGGGCATTTTGGGATGTAAGTGTTGTTCAGACATCACTAATCATTGGCTTGTCATGGGCCCAGACAGCCCATGCTTAGAACTTCACTCTGGTTTTAGAGACCAAATAGAACAGCTAGTACCTGCTACTTTCACAGACCCCACATGACACAGGGCTGCGGCGAGGTGGGGGTTCCTGAATGAATGGCTCCTGGATTCAATTCCCTTCTGATCAGGGTGATGACACTTAAAACCCTCTGGGGATAGAGATGACAGTGGAGGGGTACAGAGTCTCAAAACGGAGGTCAGAGGACCTTTGCAGGTAGAAATTGTCTGAAATATTAATGGGACAGATACTTTTGTTCACCTTTCTCTTGCTGCCCGTCCTGAGAGAGGGTACCTGCCCTCCAGTGCATCAACTGGAGGGCATAGGTTGCAGGAGAGTGGACACCTCTCCAGGCTAGGGGACTCAGTCAGTCCTCTTCCTACTGGGTCGCCATAGAAACCTCCCCCTCGCAGGTGGGCACCCTTGTGGCAGGAGGGGCTTGTGGGAGGGGTGCCCCTGCTGTTCCTGGCAGGGAGAGGCTCCACCAGTGCCTGAGGGGGAGGACACTGGCTCGCCCCGTCTGACCTGTGCTTGCCAAGCCACAGCTTTAAAACCCAGGGCTTGCCCAAGCCCTCCTTGCACCCTCCTTCCCACTCCGTGTCAAACCAGTCAGATTTCAACCACCCTCATGGCCTCCGTCCCTGTGAGCCACTGGTTTCCCCTCAGTCCCTCCAATAGTCAATCAACCTGGTCTTTACTAAATGCCAACTCCAAGCGAGGTACGTGGGGATCCAGAGACAGTAAGACAGAGCTCAGCCAGCTGGGGGTGGCGAGTGTGAAGAAACAGCTCAAGTTAGCCACTGCCAGGTGCCCCGTGCGTGGTACAGACAGGGCATTCTATAGTAATGCAGAGGAGGATGGCACCCCTGGGGACTGGTGGGCAGGGGAGGCATTTTCAGAAGAGCTGAGAGGTGACCTTTTAAGATGGGGAAGGCAGCCGGTGAGGCGTGAGCAAAGGCCACTTGGTGGGAATGGGCACGGTGTGTCTGGAGATTTGAATAGACTAATGTGGAGGGCCGGGGGAGGGCTTGATGGGTTAGTGGGGATCAGGAGGATGGAGCTTTAAGATCAGGCTAGCGGTGGGCATCTCACCTGCTTGCTCAGGCCACAGTCCCTGGACTCATCGAAGCTTATCCAGAATGCTTGTGGGAATTTACGTTCTAGAGAATTCTTTTCTGGCTCACTTGAGGGCAGTCAGAAATTCTTTTGATTTTCATTTTGTTTTGCAAGTATTTATTTTAAAAACATTTTAAAAAAATCTATCAATGACATCCACATTATTTACAAGGTCAAATAGCACTGATATAAGTCACATTTAGTGACAGAGCAGTTATCTGCCCCTTGCCCTCCCCACCACGGTCCTGCTCCCCAAAGCTCAATATTTCCAACTCTTCTTCGGTATGTACTTCCTGAAATACATCAATTACTAAGTAAATTTCTAAATACATTCTTATAGCTCTTTGTTGCTTTTGCAATTTTGCTATTGGCTATTTTCTTCTTATTATGAGGGAAATGTCCTTTTCTGTTCTAATATAGTTTATTAATGTTTGTTTTATTATTAATAATTAATATTGTTCACTGTTGAACCAAGTATTGCATAATGATTACACTTTCTTGCACAACTTTTTCTCTTCCTGGAGGTAATAATTGCTTCACTGTTTTTGGTTGCCTTGTTTTCTATGACATTTTTACAAATTCTTACCAAATTCTCTATCAAATTGTAAGATTCCTTCAAATACTATTTTCATGTAGCCAAATTTATTGGTTATCCTCTTGTTTCCATCGCCCCCTGCCATACCTTCCCAGAGTGCCTACCCTCCTGCGTCCCTTGAAATGGTTGCTGGAGCCCCTACACAGCTGTGTGCTTGGGAAACCCCACCTCTTTGGGGTATCACCCCCTATTGCCTTGCTCCTCCCTTTGAGTTTCTCTGAGAAAGGGTTCCGAGAAGGTTGATCTTTTGAGACACTGCATGTTTGAAAATGGCTTTAATTCTATTCTCTCACGTGATTAATAGTTTGGCTGGGCATAGAATTCTAGATTGAAAATCTCTTCCCCTATCCCTGCAGTACTTTGAAGGCAGTTGATCTACTGTTTCCAAGCTTCCAATGTTACTCTTGGAAAATCTCATGTGATTCTGAGTCCTGACCCTTTGTGTAGCCCCTGTTTGCTTTCTCTTTGGAAGGTGTTAGAATCATCTCTTTGGCGCCAACTGTTTGGACATTTCATAGTCAGATGCCTTGGTGTGGTGTTTCTCCTCTATCAATTTTGCTGGCACTCAGAGGTCCTTTCTATCCAGAAACTCAGGCCTTCAGTTTTTGTAATTTCTTTTTTCCCCCCATAATTTCCTCTCTGTTGTTTCCTCTGTTCTCTCTTACTAGTCAATGTAGAATCTTCTGACTGGTTCCCTCACTGTTTGTATCCTTTTCCTCCTAGTTCCTATTGCCTTTGGGGGTGGGGGGGTGCTGCTTCCTGGGATATTTCCCCAGTGTTTCTTCCAATGCTTCTGTTGAATTTCAGATTTCGCCTCTTATGTTTTTAATTTCCAAGAGCTCTTTCTTATTTTCTCTTTGCACCTTTTAGAAGAACTGTTGTTTAATGGATCCAACATCTTATTTCTCTGAGGAGATTAATGATAGTATTTTGAAGTTTATTTTTTTCCTGGTTTTTTTTTTTTGCATTACTTCAGTTCCTTTAAGTTATTTCATTTTTCTTTTTTAAAATGTGGTATAGTTTCTCTTTTTTCACTTTGTAATTTTACTCAAGACTGGCCACCATTGGGCTGTCTGTTCATATTGAAGAATAGGTCACTAAATGCTTCCAGAAACCTGTGTGTATGTACTTTTCAACTTATGGGCTTCATTATAGAGTGGCCAGCTGGGGACCCAGCCATTTTATTGGGGTACTTCCAACCAGAAGTATCTGTAAAATTCTTTCTGGGACCAGTTTCCAGCCTGGGGCTGTGGAAGGTGAAGGGAAGGTCCCTTGGGTGATAGTGCTTTCAGAACCAAGTGGCCGAAAGGGGCAGGGGTTTCCAAAGAGCCATGCCTAGATGTTCACTTAAGCCCCCTGTTTCAGTTTGGGCCTGTGTCCTGCTATCCTCTATTGGAGACCCTCTGGTTCAGTTTCCCCATAAGATGCAGTCAGTGTCCCACATGGGAAAGGAGAGGAGACCCAAGCAGAATTGCTCCTCACAGACTTGTAATCAGCCTCCCTGTTCTCAGCTCCTCTCTCTCCTGCTTCTACAGAAGCCACTGCCTCCAACTGCTGACGCTTCCAGCATGGGTGGCAAGATCTGTCCCCTCCTTGTTGACCGTCCCTTCGGTAGGCACTTGGTTTCCGATTTCTCAGCTCTGCTAATTCCTCCATCTGCTTTCCATCTTCCAAAAATCTGTTGACATCTGCTGCCTGCTGATGTCATTTCTGCTGTTCTCTCTGTCTTTGTCTGTTTATCTTCTCTTTATTCCTTTGCTCTCCTATCAGCGGGGTTTGGGAAGAAGCAGATACGTGTTAAACCTGCCACGTTTAGCAGGAAGCCTCTGAAAACCTTCCTGAAGTGCTGAGTTCTCTTCTTTGCCTTACTTACTAAAGGACTCCAGTGCCAAGAGCTGCAGCTTTGCTCCTGGAGCATTTGTAAGGCCTGCTGGTCATCCAGGTCAATTTTATTTAGAAAAGTAGTGGTGACTTGATTAACGCAGCCTGAACCCAGCTTATAACTAAAAATGATTGCTTTTAAATAAGTTATAACAAATTATTTAATTATTATTTAAATAAAAGTTATTTTGCGTGATTAGTTTTTTTGTTTTCTTCTTAAAACTACATGGAAAACAACTTCTGCCTGTTTTCTTTCTGGAAATGAAGGCTCCGTCTGGGCTGGGTCCCGGCTAGCCACGGCTTCAGTGAAGTTCAGAGCTTGGCTAGGCTGGACTCAGGGATCTCCATGTGGCATCTATTAGAAAAGGTTGTAAGGTCAAAGAGGTGGCATGGACGGAGTCTAAGTCAAGAAAGCCAAACTGCCTCGAGACCTTAAAACTCCTTTAACAAGTGTGTTAATTTTGAAAACAGGATGTTTTTATCTATTCATTAAAGAAAGCACCACCCCTCCCTCTCTCCTCCAGCACATAAGGTATAGAGCCTTTACTTGGCAGCATTAAAGATGAACATATGGATATAAAAGTGGTGACACTGCTGCCTTCTTATGAAGGTCTTGAGTTTTACCAGCTGCAGGGGGTCCCCAGGGCGGTGAAGGGGGGGAGGTGTCTGTGGGGAGGGGCGCAGTGCCGGTACCCACGGAGTCTTCTCCCTGTCCTTGCCTCACCAGGTGCCCCCTTTCAAAGGTCTCAGCATCCTCACGCTACCTCCTGCCGCCACTTCCACCTGGGCCCCCCGCAGCCGCAGCAACTCGCGCCGGACTTCCCCCTGGCCCATCCGGTACAGTCCCAGCCGGGCCTCAGCCCCCACATGGCCCAGGCCCACCAGCACAGCGGCGCCCTGCACCAGTCGCTGACCCCGCTGCCCACCCTGCAGTTCCAGGACGTCACAGGTCCCTCCTTCCTACCTCAGGCCCTGCACCAGCAATACCTCCTGCAGCAGCAGCTCCTGGAAGCCCAGCACCGCAGGCTCGTTTCGCATCCCAGGTGGGTGCTTCCTGGGGTGGGGCGAGGGCGGGGCCTGGGTGGGGCCAAGGGCAGGACAGCAGGCTACCCCGCGGGGCTTGGCCGGCAGTTACTATGTGGGTCTGTGCTGGAGGCGGCTTTTGCTCCAGGTTGAGGCATTCACTTCAGGTGGTGAACGCTCTCTTGACTCTACATGGGCTGCCTGCCTCGGTAGCTAGTGTGGTGTCCCTGTCACACTGCCCAGGTGCAGAGACAAGAGCTGGGTAGCTGGTGGTCGATGATGCTTGCAATGAACGTTTGCACATTGTGGGAGATTTGACTATGGGATGCCTCATGTCCCCTCTAGTTTCCTTATCACCTGGTTCTAATAGCCAAGATCCCTAAGGAATACCAAAGACTATGGCTGGTTCAGCCCTGCTCTCAAAGAGTCCTTGGACTTGTTAGAGAGACCAGCTATGAAACAAATGGAGAGTAAGTTGGACCACACTAATCAAAGGGTGTGAAGGAGCTGTGGGACCCTGAGCAAGTCACTTCCCCTCATGAGCTTCAACTGTCAAGAGAAAGACTTGGACTAGATCAGTGGTTCTCTCTTTTTTTCTCAGGAAACTTTACACTCTTAATAGTTACTGAGGATTACAGCAAGCTGTGTTTATGGGTTATGACAATTGATATTTACCATATTAGAAATTAAACCTGAGAAATTTAAGAAATATTTATTAATTCATTTTAAAATAACAATAACAAACTCATTATATGTTAATACCAACAGTACAGTTTTGAAAAATAGCTATGTATAAATGCAGTGAGAAGAATGACTTTTTAAAGACATATTTGCAAATCTCTCTAATGAACTCCACTGTTCGCTTGTGAGGGAATGAGTGTGAAAAAGAAAATAACATCATAGTATTATGATGAAAGTAGTCTTGACCTCACAAACCCTATGGAGGGATTCCCAGTGGTGCTTGGAGCACACTTTGAGAACTGCTGGACTAGGTGATCTCTAAGGCTCTACACATCCATGACTGTAGGTGTTGGGCGCCTAGGACAGAAAGTAAGTATTGTAGGAGGTCAGAGGGAGGAGAGGTCGCCATGACTGGAGTGTTCAGGGAGGCCTTCCTGCAGGAGGCGGCTTTGATCTAAAAACTGGGAAGAGTGTGGAGAAGGATGGAGGAGTAAGAGCATGGCAGGAGCATAGGGTACACAGAGGTGGGAGAGCCTGCACACCTGCCTGTCTTGAAGACAGCCTACTAAGGACCAGGGAAGTAATAGGAGGAGGAGCAGAGACAGAGAGCCTGGGTGGGGCAGGTAACCTGCAGCAGACACAGCCAGGGAGAGGCAGTACAGTAGGTAGCTGAAGATAGCAGGAATGTCTGAGTTAACGGCTGCTGCCCAGGTGGGAAGCTTCCTCGCAAGTTTGGAAAGAGGGACAAAGCTCGCTGCTCCATAAGCTGTGGGCTCAGGTTGGCTGGGCCTCCTCAGATCTCCTGGGGGCTGGGCTGGCCCTGGGCAGCCCTGACTCCATGGGCCCTCCTTCCCTTCTGGTGCAGGCGGAGTCAGGAGCGCGTGTCTGTCCACCCCCACCGCCTCCACCCCAGCTTTGACTTCGGCCACCAACTCCAGACGCCTCAGCCCAGGTATTTGGCTGAGGGCACTGACTGGTGAGTCTTTGGGGTCCCTGGGGAGGAGGAGAAGGGGAGAGGGTCTTGCCTGATCCATGAAGTTCCTGTAGCCTTCACTTAAATAGTGCAGGAGGCCTGGTCCTCAAGCCCCAGCCTTTGCCCCTGGACCTGGTCACACTCAGTGTCAGTTTGTCCCCCGCTGGCCTTGGTTCCAGCAATTAGCTCAGCAATTAGTCCAGCCTGGGGCTCAGTGCTCATGCTCCTGTAGGGGAGGTGGGGACAGAGTTACAAAACATTTCCAAATTCAATGGAGGCTGGGAACCAGTGGTGCTCCCTGGGGAAAGGGCAAAAAGAAGAGTTTCAGGAGCTAGGGTAGTCAGGGAAGGCTTCCTGGAGAAGGTGAGCCTCAAAGGACCCACAGAGAAGAGCCAAGTCAAGCCAGCAAGGCAAAACATAGGCTCATGGAGACAGAGCCAGACAGGTTGGAGGCAAAGACTGGGGAGAGAAGCTGGGAGACAGGATGAGGGCGTTGTGGTGTGTTGTAGGCACGATGCCCCTGTGAAATCTTCCCACAGTGTCCTGCACTTGGGACAGAGGACTTGGCTGCCCTGGGACACAGTGTTGCTTGGTTTTGGATCCTTGGTCCCCAGACTCTGATTCTAGCTCAGGAGAGAGGTGATCTAAACTCGGGTTGGATCCGAACCCCCAAACACTTGAAAAGACGTGCAGTTCACTGAAGTAGTCAGAGGTAAATGGCATCATACCTGTGACTTATTTTTAAATAGTTCAGGAGAAAAATTAATGGAGAAGTATATGTATATGTATGTATGCACGTATGTATGTACGTGAGAGAGAGGTATGGTGGGGGGAATAGAAATGCACTAAAATAGTAAAGCCATTAACATTTGGGGAATCTGGGTAAATACTATTCAGGAATTCTTTGTGCTATTCTTGCAACTTTGAGGTTAAAAACAAATTTTTTTGCTTTTATTTTTGAAGAAGAATGTAGAAATAAAAACCAAAAAAAAAAAACCTCAATGAAAAGGGATGGACTTTTAAAAAGAATAGACGTGCAATTGTGTCATGTCTCAGCCATTTAGTCAGGCAAACGGGCTTAGTCAAAGGTTGCTTTGGAAGCAACCTAGGACTAGACGCCTAGGAATGATTCAAAAGGATAGTTCTGTTGATTGAATGCTAAAGATACTTACAGGTGCAGGAAATAGTTATTTTAATATGTTCCCTTGTCCCCAACCCCTGCTGGTTCTCAGGTACACGCTGTTAAATCCAACACTCCCTTAAAAGATAGATTGCACAGCAGCTGACTTCAGCCCAGACTTTTTCTAATTAGCAGATTCAAATCAGGAAAATTTAATTGCAGTTTAGATTGAATTCTGTCCCTCAGTGTCAAGTCAATTCAGTTTAATTCAATCCAGCTACATGGAGCACTCAGGGCCCTTGCGTTTGGTTGAGCGACCTGAACAAACACACGGGGTCCAATGTGGCAAGTGGGACTGGACAGGTGACACAGGTGAGAGTTTTTCTGGAGAGGTATCTGGAGGAGCAGCGCAGGTGTTTAGCCTTTGCTGCTTTCTTTATTTAGTCTGATTTCCCCGGCCTTCTCACTCATTTCAATCATTGTGTTCCTGACTCCTGCTTGTTCCAAGAAACATAAAGACTGAGGCCCCAGAGTCTGGTTTCTGCCCCATCAGGAGAAGCTGGGAGGACCTCCCGTGAGTCCCTCCTGGGCTCACCCCCTGGGCCCTTTCTGCCTGTCCTGTCCCCACTTCCTAAGTAGGATGCCCTTTCCAGAGGAGGAGGTGACACTTTCTTCTCCCTTATAATTAGCTCTGCTCCAACAAGGACCAGCTTCCTGGTGATGAGGGGCTTTTTGTAATTGTGGTCATGCCAATGGCATCCAGCCCCTCTTTTCTAGGGAGGCCTCTTCTGCCAGGAGATGTGGAGTCTGGAAATTAGATAACAGGAAATGCATTATAGGGGGGTACTCTGACCTGCTGCCAGGAGCCCTGGGAGGAAGGAAGTGGGGACAGTGTATCTTCAATCCTCCCACCTCCTTTTCCTTTTAGAGAATCATCAGAAACCATTGACGTCTGCCCTAGGTCATTCCAGGAATTGGGAAACCCCAGCTGCTATTGTCCAGCCCCATGCCTGAAGCTGTCCTGACCTTTCCCCCTTACTTTAGGATATTTTAATTCTACCCAAGCAGCTGCTTCCAGCTGGGATGTTTTCTTTCTGGCCCAGGCCCAATAACTTGACCCTGACCTTGAGCTACTACTCCAGTGTCTCCATCCTCATCCTCCTCCGTCTCTGACTCAATTCCAGATTTGCAGTTCCAGTTCTGCCCCCCAGGGCAGACTGCACATTACGCTACCACCCAGCTCTCTTCCTGCCTTGGTGGAGGCCTCCAGGCACCTCGGACTTGTGGGGGAGGGTGGGTGGAGGACGAGAACTTTCTATTGTCCTTCGCCTGCAGGCAGCTCTATTTTAGCAAAGCCTGGTCGGGACTCACCTGCAAGTTGGTGAGGCACTTTTGGGGCAAGCTCCCTGTGAAGAGTGGGAGAGTCAGCGTAGCAACCAGACTATTATTCCATGTTTCCAGGCCATTGATAGTGGCAAATAAAGTTCAGTTTGATGTTTAGACACAACTGATAAAAGTTGCTCATTGAGACAATGTCCACGAGAAAGCTCCAGGACACTGTTCTGGGTAACCCTGTGGCTTTAGACCTTTGGGGGATTTCTGTGACCCCTTTCAGTACTTAGTTGCTTTGAAGGGTGGACTAGGCGCTGGCACCAGTGCATCTCAGCCTGGTTCTCACCGGCTGGTGGCAACAGCAGAAAGGAGGCAGATACTGCGTCTCCAGGGGCTGATGTCTCCGTACAGGTGTAGGAAATAGTCTCCTCAGGCAAGTCCTGACTCAGGCTTCTTTAGGGTCCACGCATCATCCCCTGTTCACAGATCCTGGGTTTAGGAAGGAATTTTCTGATGACAGGATAAGAGGTGCATCGCAGACCCTGTGCAGGCCCAACCCAGGCAGCCCGTTCTTCTCCTTTTGCTTCTCTAGTCAGCATTCTTGGAATTGGAATAACTCTAGTCCAAGTTCCTTGGGATTTGCTTTTGGTAGAATTCCCTGAGCGTCTCTTTGCTGCCTTGAATCTGCTGGGCTCCCTGAAACTGCTGGGTAAATGCTAAGAGTCAGAGTTTCTGCCACATGAGGCTGCCCCGTGAACTCCTTTCCCTGAGGCAGATCATGGCATGAGCCCAGGCAAGGGTCAGAAACCCTGGTGGACCTAACTGGCGAGCCAAGGACCAAGGTATTGCCCTTCTTCAGGCCTCAGTTGGACCTGTGGGAACAAGCGGCAGGACTAGTGAATTTTTACGTTTACTTCAAGAGTTTAGCTCATTTCCTAAAGGACAGATTCCCAAAGGACATCAGGAGTTATTCCAGGGATCTGGGCTAATAGATATAGAAAATATAGGCATCTGTACATTATATTTTATATATACATCACAGCTGGAAGCAGAAATTTCTTTAATGCCCCTGTTAACTAAACAATAACACTGACTAGGTAGTCCGTCACCAAAAGGATTTATTCGGGAAAAGGAAAAAGTACTGCAGCAGCAGGAGAATGTGCAGACCCCACGAGCCACGTGCACATTCTGACCATGTGCCAAGATGGCGGATATGTACACGGCAGGGAGACAGGAAGTCAGAACCTTGAGTTTTATGAAAAGGAGATTAGGACCATAGAGTTCAAGGAGCCCAGCTCCGCCCACAGACCTCCCAGCCGGATCACTTTCCTTCAAGTCTCAGTTCATCTTTATCACACCTCATATCTTTTTTTTTTTTCAGTGTTTTTGTTGAAGAAATCGGGCTGTTTTTTCTGTAGTTTCCGCTTATCTAGATTTTGCTGGTCACACCCTGGTGGTATCACAATGTCCCTCAGTTTCCTACCTCCCTATACATTGGCACTTAGACCAAGGCTTGAGCAGATTCAGCTTCAACTCTTATTTTTTGGCAGAAATACTTTAGCGGTGGTGTTGGTTTTTCCAGCAGGAAGCTGGTTGCCTCTCCTTTTGTGATGTGAGTAGCAATGGATGATCTGTGCCTAGCTCCTTTATTTCTTTAGGGGATACGAAAAGGTGACAAATAATTTAATCATTCCTTCTTCATTTATTAGCAAGAAAACTTTTACAAAGAGAAATTTCTGTTCATCAGCTACTTGTTACCCTGAAGTACAGTTAATAAAGGAAAGGCAAGATAGATGCTTGTTCCTGCCCCCCCCCCCCCGCCTCCCCTCCCACTTTATTTACTAGTTTTCAAAATGAGGAGTTGGTTCCCTAGCATCCTTCAAAGGGACCAATTTTCTTTAGCATCATTTCACTCTCATGGATTTATACCTATGTGATGTTTGAATCTGTTGCAATTATACTCATTGACGCGCAAATTGTCCAAACTGGCCAGTGGGAACCTCTTCAGGAGGGTTCCCGAATCCTTTTGACATGACTTTGGTAGTGTTTAATAACTGCCTCGCTTTCAGTTATTACAAGATGTTTCAGTCTCAATTTGCACATTTTCTGCCCCAGGCCTGAAAGTAGCCATTTTCCAAGAAGCTCTGGTACCTTTTCACTTGCATTAGTTGACCAGTTTTTAAGTGAAACGAATTGTCCTATACTTGAGGAGTGGGGTGGGGGCTGCGATTCAGAACAGCTTTTCCTGCCTCACTACTGTTGAGGTCCCTCTTCTATTGTTTTCTCTAAGTGCTAGAAGCATGGTCTCTGCTGCACCCTCTGCTTTCTCCTGACGTTGTCTTTGCTCTGAATCCCTGACCAGCTCAATTTGGGTTCTTTTAGCATTCCTCTTGGGGACGGGCTGTGTCTTGGGCGGGTGCTTTGGTGCACTAATTTCAAGAAGTCGTATGGAGCTTTGACTGTTCTAGCCCCTTCAGACCATGCAGAGCCCTTTCTTTCCCAGGGTCTTGTTTCTATCTCTATAAAGAGAAGGGATGGACCTGGTGAGGTCCAGTCGCTGCAGTTCTGGCAGTTTGTGACTGATGCTACAGCAGCGGCTGGCTATCTGAGGTCGCTTCTGTGACCCCCTGGCTGAGTCCCACTGCCTGTGGCTCACTGTGGCCGTGTCCCTGCAGGGATCTCAGTGTGGACGCCGGCTTGAGTCCTGCTCAGTTCCAGGTGCGGCCCATCCCTCAGCACTATCAGCATTACCTAGCAACGCCTCGAATGCACCACTTTCCCAGAAACTCCTCCTCTACACAGATGGTGAGTGAGGGGCTCTGCTGGCAACTGACTCTTGTTGGGGGCCATGGTGAGCTGGGGCCTGAGGCTCCTCTGTGTCCTGCTCTGTGTCCTGCCCCCCATGTCCTAACCTCCCCCCCCCCCCGTGTCCTGCCCCCACCGTGGCCTGCCTCCCTCATGTCCTACCCCTCCCCCGTCTCCTCCCCTCCTCCCCAAGCCCTCCCCGTGTCCTGCCCCCCATGTCCTCCCCCTCCTCCCCAAGTCCCGCCTCCCTCCCTGTGTCCTGCTCCCTGGCAGGCCCACAGCTCCCCTCCCCTCCCAGCTCCTCTTCCCACTCTGGCTTGAGGGAAAAGAAAAGAAAACTGCTGGACTAGAAGCCAGTGCTGCTGAGAGGACTGTGAGGGTGGAAAGGGGTGGGCATGGCAGGCTGTGGACTGTGGGGAAAAGACTCAGGGTTAAGAGGTGTCTGCACCCTGTATGACCTCATTTAGTTAATGTCTTAGGGTCAGCCCTTTGCTGGGCATATATCTGTGAAATGGGATGAAGATCTCTGCCTGGCCCATCTCACAGGACTGGAGTGAGGAACGAAAGAGGCCCCAAATGGGCCTGGCCTGCTGATCCCGTCTGCTTTCTGCAAGGGGCTGGCCTTCTCATCACTGCCGGTGCCCAGACCGCAGAAGGATCAGGGTGTGTTTGGGCGCCTTCAAGTGTGGAGCTTCACCAGCTTCATGGAAGGAAGGTGGCGATATTCCATTAAAGCAGCGAAAGATTGATTGAAAATCTTATTCCCAGACAGCTTCTTCATGTTGCTGCCCTAAAGCATAATTCCAGCCTTCTACCCTCTGCCTCTGCTTTTCAGCATCAGACAAGTTCTTCCTACACAACGCCTCAGTCTCCCTAGTTGTAAAATGAGAGGCTTGGGCAGGTAGTGTCAGACGTCCTGTCAGCTCTGAGGTTCTGTGGTTCACCATCTATGGAGACACCATCTCCTAAGAATCAAAGCTAACATTTATTGAGCCCCTACTGCATACCAGGCACGGTTCTAAGCATTTTATATGGAGTATCTCATTTAAGCCTCTCAACAACCCCCCACACAAAAGGATAGTATCCCTAGTTTACAAATTGGTAAACTGAGGCACAGAGAAGTTAAGTAATGGACCAGGGTCATGCGGTGAGTAAGATGAGGAGCTAGGCTGGACACCTGCCCCTCTGACTCATACCTGGGTCAATGTGAGGCAGCACCATGCAAGTAGAGGGTCAAATTCTGTCTTTATTTAATAATTTGATATTTTGTTCATTATGGATTTTTTGCATTAATTTTGACTTAAAAAGTATATTGCATTAAAATATTCTTTATCTTGATTACTGAATCTTTTAGTGCCCCCTTAAATTTTGAGCCCTCTCTCACTCTGGTTGGGGTGAGGCAAGAGAGGGCTCAAAATTTAGAGTCAAGGGGAAGAGAATAGACTCTGCCCCTCAATTGCCTGGATTTGAAATCATGGTCCTGCCACTCAATTGCATAACTTGGGCCACTTAATCTGTTTGTGTCTCATTTACCCTGTTAGTAAAATGGGCATAGTAATTGCACTCACATTATAGATCAGATGAGAATATTAAATTTGTTAGTCATTTGAAGGATTTAGAGCAGTGCCTGTCATGAAATAAATGTCCCATCAGGTTAGGCATTACTTTATTGATTTTGCTATTCTTTTCGGGACTGGTCTAACAAAGCTTGGTTCTTGAGGAAGAGAGGGGTACCGAGGAGCAGGAAAGATGGCACTTTTGCCCACAGACTCTCAGGGTGTGCGGATTGGAGGTTACGGGAAGAGGAGTCAAATGCTGGGCTCATGGAGCCTGGAATCTTATCTGAAGCATTTTCTCCCCAACAGGTCGTCCATGAAATCCGAAACTACCCTTACCCTCAGCTTCACTTCCTTGCTCTCCAAGGACTGAACCCCAGCAGACACACCTCTGCGGTGAGGGAGAGCTACGAGGTACACCCACCCCTCTGTCTGGGAATCCTCCTGCCAGCCTGACTCCAGCGGGCTTGGTGGAGAAGCCATTATCATTCATCATTATCATTCATTGTGTCGCCTCTTTATCCCCCCTGCTAGTGGTGGGGCAGGGGTGGGAAGGGGAACCTCTTGAGAGAGAGAAAAAAAGAGAGAACGAGTAGAGACATTGAGATCTTTCAGCATCAGACAAGTTCTTCCCAATGGTTATGTGAGTTCTTCCCGCTAACATTTTTCAGAGCCCCTCTTCCTTATCATGTGTATGTGTGTGCCTTTGCATGCACAGCGCGCACATATCCATTTTTCTCTTTGCAGGAGCTGCTGCAGCTCGAGGACAGGCTGGGAAATGTGACTCGGGGAGCTGTACAGAATACCATTGAGAGGTTCACCTTCCCCCACAAGTATAAGAAGGTGAGTTGGCCAGCAGGCCAACCTGCATAGTTAGCAGGTGGGAGGTATGGATTGTATAGTTGACCTTGACCTGGTTGTCCACAGAGGAGCACAGTCCAAAATTTAGAAGCCTTTGCTCTAGACAGATTCTCTGAAGCAGTGGTACTTTCCCCGGATCTTGTCCCTTGCCTCTACCAGGTGTGACCAGGATGTGAGATGGGCCTCCTATCAGTAAAGAGGAGGTTGGGTATGTGTGTACATGTGGACTTGTTAATGGGTATACTAAGGCGGTGTACAGGGAAATGAATATTTGTATCTGAGTGTGGTGGGCAAAGGGAGCACTTGCACTGAAGGCTAAGACTTGTCTTTAGAAAAGAATTCTAAGTCCAGTCTTACATGTGGACAAATGGGCAACTAAGGCTTTAGAGCTTCCAATTCTCACTGGAAGCTTCCAATTCTCACTGGAAGCTGAGAATCACCTGGGGAGCTTTTAAAGCCACAGATTCACAGGCTTTGCCTATAGGGGTAGACTCTCCAGGGTTATTGCCAGGAATCCGAGATACAATTTTTTAAAAAATTAAATTAAAAAAGTGAAAACAACCAAGATGTCTTTCAATAAGTGAATGGATAAACAAACTGTGGTAACTCCATGTAATGAAATATTATTCCATGATAAAAAGAAATGAGCTATTAAGCCATAAAAAAACACAAAGGAACCTAAAATGCATATTATTAAGTGGAAGAAGCCATCCTGAAAAGGCTGCATATGAAGGACTCCAACTATATAACATTCTGGAAAAGGCAAAACTAGAGACAGTAAAAAGATCCATTGTAAGCAGGGGCTTCAGGGAGGGACAGAAGAATGAATAGGTGAATCACAGGGGATTTTTTTAGGGCAGTGAAACTATTTTGTATGATTCTGTAATGGTGGACACATGACAATACGCATTTGTCAAAACCCATAGGACTGTTCAACACTAAGAGTAAGCCCTAATGTAAACTAACAGACTTTCGCTTATAACGGTGTATTGCTGTCGGTTCATCAGTGGTAACAAATGTGCCACACTAACTGCATGATGTTAATAATAGGGCAAAATGTGTGTGTTGAGGGGGAGAGGGAAATGGGAATGCACTATATTTTCTGCTCTATTTTTATATAAACCAAAACTGCTCTAAAAAATAAAGTCTGCTATGAAAACAAATAATTTTTAGAAATTTAAGAATTAAAAGCTTGACAAGCACTGAGAAACTTAGAGCGTTGTGATCAAGCCAAAGCCCATCTTCACCTCCTCATGAAGCCCTAGGATACAGTATCGTGAGCACTAGGTATTGGAATCAGACAGGGCCAGTTTTGAATTTCAGTTTTACTCTTGTCTTAGTCAGTTTAAGTAGTTGTAAGAAAATGCCATTGACTGGGTGGCTTAAACAACAGACATTTAAGTCCAAGATCAAGGTACCAGTAGACTTGGTTCTTGGTGAGGGCTCTCTTCCTAGCTTGCAGACGGCTGCCTTCTTGCTTTGTCCTCACATGGTAGAGAAAGGAAGCTCTGGAGTCTTTTTCTCTTCTTATAAGGGCCCTAATCCCATCATGGGGCTTCACTTTAGTGACCTGATCGAAACCCAATCACCTATCAAGGGCTCCATCTCCTAATACCATGACATTGGGGGTTGGGGCCTCAACCTATGAATTTGGGTGGGGGGACACAGACATTCAGTGTATAGCTACCACTTATAGCTGTGTAACTCTGGGCAACCTACTTGGCTTTTCTGCCCCCTTCGCTGCCCTTTTGAATGTCAAATGGGAATGATATATTAGTAGCTACCATCTGGGGTGCTCTGAGGATTAAAGACCATGAATCTTGGTCAATGCACCTCCTCAGTGAGGCCCTGGATTTATCCTTAAGTGATCTCAACCAACATTTGAGTTTCTACTATGTGTCAGATATGGATAGTGTACTAATAGAGGAAATGACAATATTTCAGTAGTTAAGAACCTGCATGGGAAAAATGACCATTCTCTGGAGAGCTTCAAGTTATTGGAGAAGAACATGGAAGGGAATGAGGCTTGTTCAGGTACCTGGGAGCAGCTGCTCCTTCCCTGACCAAGGGGTGCTCACTCCTGCAAGGGCCACACACTCCACCTGCCATCATTGCAACAGGTTGTGAGGAAATAAGGACAAGAACAAATACAAAGGATGAAAAGGGGAAGTGGACTCAATCAGTGAGAGGAAGAGTTGAGTTAAAAACTAATGAGAATATTGATACATCTGATAAGGGGTTAATATCCAAAATTTATGAAACACTCATTCAACTCAACCCCCAAAAAACAAACAACCTAATTAAAAACTGGGCAGAGGACATGAAGATACATTTCTTTAAAGAAGACATACAGATGGCCAACAGACATATGAGAAAATGTTCAACTTCACTAATCATTAGAGAAATGAAAATAAAAACCACAATGAGATACCACCTCACTCCGGTCAAAATAGCTATCATCAGTAAATCAACAAACAACAAGTGCTGGTGAGGATGTGGAGAAAAGGGATCCCTCGTGCATTGCTGGTGGGATTGCAGACTGGTGCAGCCTCTATGGAAATCAGTATGGAGGTTCCTCAAAAACCTGGAAATGGAACTACCTTATGGCCCAGCAATTCTACTCCTGGGTATCTATCTAGAGAAATCTAAAACGCTAATTAGAAAAAATGTATGCACCCCTATGTTTATTGCAGTGCTATTCACAACAGCCAAGACGTGGAAAAAACCAAAATGCCCATTCGTAGATGACTGGATTAAGAAACTGTGGTACATTTATACAATGGAGTATTACTTGGCCATAAAGAATGAAATCTTACCATTTGCAACGATATGGATGGACCTAGAGAACATTGTGTTAAGTGAAATAAGTCAGATGGAGAAAGACAAACACCATATGATATCACGTATGTGTGGAATCTGAAGAATAAAATAAATGAACAAACTACTCAGAAACAATCTCAGAAATATAGAGAATAACTGAGGGTTGCTAGATGGGGGTGGGATGGGGATGAGGGAGAAGGTGAAGGGATTAGAAAGCACAAATTGGTAACCACAAGATTGCCACGGGGATACGAAAGACAGTTTGGGGAGCATAACTCAAAATGTTGTAAAGATTTCGTAGGGTATCTGATGGACACGTGTCTCATTAGGGAGACCACCTCAGGGATGGTGTAGATTCCTGATCACTGCACTGTACACCTGAAGCTGAAGCTGAACAATAATGAATGTCAACTATAATTATATATATGGTTACAGGATATGGAGTACAGCGTAGGGAACAGTCAATGGAATTGTAACAGCTATATATGATGTCAGAGGGGTAATAGATTGAGGGTGGAGGGTTATCACTTTGTGAGGTGTGTAAATGTCTATAATATTATTTGTACACCTGAAACTAATTTAAAAAAACTAATGAGAATAAAGGGAGAATTAGGGGAATAAAAATGTTATTAAAAAGGAATAGGAATAATTAAAGATGAGAAAGTTTAGGACCCAAATAAAATGTGGAAAAAAAAAAAACTTAAAAAATTTAAACTGAGAGTAAAATAATATAAAACAAAAAGGATATTTCAAAATAGTAATGATATAAAAATTAAAAGTATGCAAAAATATAATCAAATAGAAAAATATGAAAAGAATAAGAACTAGGAAAAGACATAAAAGACATAAAAACGACATAAAATTAAAATCAATAACATCCAAGTAAATGTTAATGAAATTGAGAAGGTGTGGGCAACAGGGATAAAAACATGTTAAATGCTGAAAAAGGTTAAAGTTAAAATAACAGTTACATAAATGAAAAGAGAAGACAAAAACTACAAGACCTAAAAGATTAAAAATACCAAAGAGGAAATAGGGTAAGATTGGAAAAGAGAATAGTTCCAAGAAATACAGATTAGATATAGTAAAACAAAGTAAGACTATTAAGTTTAAATTATTAACTATAAAAAGGAAATCATGAATAATTGTGGGGAAGTAAACAATACAAAATAGGCAAGTAGTTGATTCTTAATTGTGTCTTTTATCAAACATCCCTTTTCTCACAGGGCCAATGAAAAACAGGCCCCTCCTTCAGGAAACACAGCTGGGCTCTTAGGCAGGCAGATCATCATGGTTCCATTCATACTGAAAAGCCATGACAATTATGTGGGACTATGAATGTCATTCTAATTTTTCTGGATTCTGGATTAGGGAGAAATTTATTGCAGTAGGCTGGAGTGGTTTACAGTGGGGTGTAGGACACAGGTTGGCTAAGAGCAGAAGGTATGGATATTCTTGTATGTTCCAGTGAGGTTACCGACAAATCAGACTAAGGAACTCCAGAGCTTAGGACCAAGGACCAGAGTGAAAAGACCTGGCATCTAGGCCTGACCCCAAGGTCAGGGTGGTCTTCATCTTGTGACTCTCCAGATTTTTCTCTTGGCAAAATGATCTTTAAGTCTGCTTATTCCTGGAGAGGGGACAGAAGGGCTGGTTTTCTTCACATGGGTGTTTCACTGCAGAGTATAGAGATGGAAACACAAAAGATGGGCTGATTTCATTCACTGATTACATTCCTTCCTCCCCAGAATATTTATTAAGGATACTTGGCCAAGTGTGGGGTGATACCTAAAGGAGAGGGGTCCATAGTCCATGCCATCTAAGCACTTGGAACTTTCTGCACAGTGGTTAACTATTTTCAAACAATTAGCATAGAATTTAAAACAGGACAATTAAAGTCAATAAGCATAAAAAGAAGGTCTGCATAATGACTGATCTTATGTTGGAACTAGTGCCTATTTTAAGGAACTTTCTGGACAGGAAGAGAAATCCAACAATATAAAATAGCAGTGTGGTACAAATCGTAGATGTTAATGTCAGATTGAAGAATTTTGCCTTCATCTAGTAATGAATGAATAAACAAACAGACATTAGTGAGTGGAAGGAAGGGAGCGAGAAAAGGAGGAAAGGGAGGGAGGGAGGGAAGGAGGGAGGAAGAAAGGAAGGAAGGAAAGGGATGAATGGATGCATGGATGAATGCTGGACCTAAAAGTGGAGGGAGAAACTGGAGGCAGGGATCTAGGCTGGAAAGGGTGGAAGGAAGAGTGGACAGCATGAGGGGAACAGAAAGGAGGAAGCTGTTTATGCACAGCCATCATTTGGCAAAGGATTGATACATCGGCACACAATTCTTTTCCAAACTCTATGGTCCTAGGACAGTATAAAGTTTATGCCTGGGACATGAATTGCTTAGAACAACAAAATTAAAGTCCATTTGGCCTCTTCTTCACTGGGCTTTAACCTTCTGTACCCTCAGCAAGGAAGAGAGGGCTGGGGAGGGGGCAGGGAAAAGGATCTGGGAAGATCATGGGAAGCCTGGGTATTACTTAGGAGCTTAAAAAGAGACTGGCTTACAGGGGGAAGGAGGTGGGGAAGAGGCTGCAAGGGAGTGGGGGAGGCTGTGGATGAAAGACAGTGACCACCAGGTGAGTCTACTCCAGGTAACAAATGCTCCTCTGCTTCTCATAGCGAAGACCCCAAGATGGCAAGGGCAAGAAAGAAGAGGGAGAGGAGTCAGATACAGATGAGAAATGCACAATTTGTCTGTCTATGCTGGAAGATGGAGAAGATGTGAGGTAGGAGGTCTGCCTTGGACTCCTTCTCTCTTCGTTCTTGGGTCAATCATGCACAGTGTGTCTGGGGTGGGGTTTGCTTGTGCATGTGTAAGTGTGTGTGAGTGTGTGTGTGTGTGTGCTTGTGCCTGCCAACTATGTCATAGTGTGCTTTGTGGTTGTTCTGGGAAGGTGGGGTGTGGAACATTCTAGATATGTGGTGCCTATGGGTGTGGACTCATAGGTACTAAGTTTAAGAGAACAGTGTGATATTTGGCCTGGATGGGTCCTAGACAAAGTCATGGCTTTGTTTGAGGCTAAAATGAAAGAGCTTCATGGAGAAGAGGGCTTTGGGGCTTTCCTTCTTGTCATGACTTCCCATCCCAGCCACAACCTCACTCCATGGCAGGGCTCCCAAGACCCTCTTTGGCCAATCCCCCAGTGGTCCCAGGTGAGAGTCTACTGGTCCCTTGAGTAGCCACTACTCCTCAGTTTCTGGAACAGACCTGGGCCCCTACCCCTCAACCGTTCCTCTGACGCTCCCCTTCTCTTTCAGGCGCCTACCGTGTATGCATCTCTTTCACCAACTGTGTGTGGACCAATGGCTCGCCATGAGCAAGAAGTGCCCCATCTGCCGGGTGGACATTGAGACACAACTGGGAGCCGACAGCTGAGGGAGGAATTAGCCAGTGGATGCCCCATTTTCCTTCACCAGGTCCCCCCACGGCCATAGCCCTTGCAGCCAAACTTTGCCTTCTGAGCCATTTGACGTAGAGGAAAAGCCTGCAAGCACATTTTGTGGAAAGAGGAGTTGGTGGTGTCAGTGTCTGAGGGAAAGGAAGGGTGGCGGGGAGGACCCCTCCATCCAGAATGGTGACTGCCCCCATCCACCTCGCTGCGCGGGAAGGAGGGAGCTGGCCGTGCCCGGAGCAGGGGTGGGAAGGGGGGGCCCACGCTGCTGAGAATCTAGATGTGATCCTGAAGGTCCTAGCCGACAGACCGGCCCCTCAATCCTGTCCTTTGAAGGATTGTATATATACCTCTCGACCACGTAGAAACCATGTAGGGGTCTCTAGCTATTTCTGTGGATGGCAGCCGGAGCATGTTAGCTTAAGAAAAATGTTGTGTGTGGTGCTCTAGTCATCTTGTGGTGGACATGTCGCTATTACCGAATTCGCACCAAATATTTCTCATTGAGTTTCTTGTTTTGGTGCCTGACTGAACCAACCAACGACAGCCCAAATCTTCCCGTCTTTAGGAGAGAAAAGGAAAAAACGGTGAAAAAAAAAAAAAAAAAAGCCAAATCCTGTTTATGATGATAAAGGATTTTTTTTTTTCACCCAGGTTGGGAGGCGGGAGGGGGGGTTCTTGTTTTGTTTTTGGTTTTGTTTTTTTCCTTTGCTTTTGTTTTTCTCATGTTTACAGTGCACGGAGCATAGAAGAGGGGCATGTGGGAAAGGGGAGGACTAGAAAAGGAGCAGATGGGAGTCTTAGGTGGGCTTCTGAGGGGCTGAGCCAGGGTTGGGAAGGTAGAGTTTGAGTAGGTAGGAGAAGAATTCTGTCTTTAAGGAGGGATCTCCAGTTCCAGAGCCTATCTACTTAGCTCCAGCTGTCCCCCAGGCTCCACAATGAACCAGGGAGGGGCCAGCCTTCAACGAAAGCTGGCCCTGGGTTCCTCAGAATCAGGATGTCCCTGCTCATGCCAGATTCTTCCTGTTGGCTGTGCTCATGCCCTGTCACAACGAGGCAATTTGGCCACTGCCTCCTTGTGCAAAAAATGAACCCGAGGATGAAGATAAGCTAGCATAGGTGATGAACACTGGGTCTTGGGCAAAGTGCTCTCAGCTAGCATGCAAGGACTACGGTCAAACACTGTGGACCTTGAGGAGGACACGGAGCTTCCTTTGGGATGTCTCGGACCCTGCTGGAGTCCCTCAGACTTGGCCCTGGCCCTGAGACCACGTTGGCGGGCTTTGGGAGGTGCGTGCCCCTAGCCTCTGGCTCTTTCTCTGACTCTTCGATAACCTTGGGCAAGTCCCTTTCTTTCTCTGTGCCTCAGTTTCCTTCTCCTTAGAGTGGAGAGAAACACCAGTGCATCCCCATTTCCATTTCCTCTATGTCACCCAGATGTTATGAGGATCAATATTACCTGCCCAACACATCCACGCTCTCTCCTGGGAACCTCCTTGGTGTTCCGGGATGGAGGTGGTAGGAGAAACAGACCTGGAAATTCCAGGTGACACTGCACAGTGTGTCTTTCTGCACCACCCCACAATTTTTCTGAACCTCAAACGAGCAGAGAGATGGGAGGACAGAAGCATGGAGATGGGAAAAACCAACAAATTGCACCAAATCCCCCAATCCCAGCCCAACTTTCTTTATCTGGAGGAGGAAAACACCAGCTCAGCTGGAATTCTGCTCTCTTCCTCCTTTACCACCCCCTCCTCCTCTCCCTCGTTTGCACTGCCCTCAAAGCCTCCCTGTGCCCCAGTCTCAATGCCCTTATCACAATAAGAGAAGACTACAGGGCATAGGATACTTACTACATATATGAAGAAATTCCATAAAGTTAAGGAAATCTGAGTCTGCATTGCTGCTACAAAGGATAAAACCAGGACCAACGGGTAACAATGACTGGGAGGCAGATTTTGGCTTGAGGTAGAAGCTTTTCGCACAACCAGAGCTGCAGGTGGAGGGACGACGGCTCTGGACCCCTGCAGGCAGAGAATGAAGGAGGTGGCTCCTTGTGGGAGGGTTCCTTGAGGAACCCTCAGATGAAGGCAGTGATCGCTGCGTGCCCCCTTCATGGGTGCCCGCCAGTGCAGGCACTGGGAGAGACAATAGCAAAGAAGACTATATCCCCGTCTCAAGGAGTATACAGTCCAGCCCAGGAGCTAAGACACAAACAACAGTGCAGAAATGGTGAGGAGCCTGATTCAGGGTTGACGGCGGTGAGCATGACTGTCCCTTCCGTTCAGTGATTCCAGTGTGTGAGCAATGTCTTTAGGGATAAATGGCTGGAGACCTCACCAGCGTGGAAAGTACTTCTGAGTCAGGATTTGGGGGAAAGCTAGTTATTATAATAGTTGCCCTGGCGAGTTGGGAATCCTCCCCAGCCTGCTTCCGTCCAGAGGTAGCCAGGGTGGCCTAGGGGAGGTCCGTCCCCTCTTAGTCTCTTGTTCTTCTCTCCAAGGCCAGTTTGAAAAGCTAGCAGGTAGAGGGAGTCTGTGTAGAACAAGCACAGATGGAATGAGAGCTGGCCTCCTGGGTCCCAGTCTTGGCTCTTTGTGACAAAGTGGGCAGACCTAGAACGCTGCTTGCTTCTCTCTGGGCCTCAGCCGTAACACAAAGAGGTTGGATTGGATGCTTGCGAAATTTCCTTCCAACATTCACATTCTCTGATCCTTCTAACATCAACACATCATTCAAGTACTTAGAGTTGTGTGCTGACTGAGCTGTTGAAATGACTTGCTGTGGGCACCAACATCTGTTTCAGAGCCTGAGAGTGGGGCACGGTCCCCTCCTCAATTATCTGCAGGCTCCTCAGTGCCCCAGGAGAACTTTAGGCACTGACTGGGGTAGGTGGGATGCACCTGGAGGGGAGAGGTCAGCTGCTGGGGGTAGATCCTAAAGCCTCCCTTTTCCTCCACTCTCTGGGGCCCTCTTCCCCTACAGGTGGGCACAGGAGGTGACGTGGACCAAGGCACCTCCCAGCAACCTTAGCCGGGCAGCTGTCAGGGTGAGAAGAGAGGACAGGGGTCTGTGCTTCTGCTCCCTCGAGGCCCCCTCCCCTGTTGTCTGGGAGCCGGGGAAGAGTAGAGAAGAGGCAGGCTCAGGCCTCAGCATCTCACACCTACCACCTCCAGGAGGGGAGACCTCCTGTTTTCCTTCTGCTCAACTCAAGGGACTCAGACCCTTTCCTGACTGAGACGCATGAGTGCCTTCTGGGGCCAGAGCTGCCCCAGGGTCAAGTTGGGCCTCCAAGCCACAGCACAGCCCGGGCCGCAGTGGGTCCACTGAGGACGCCAATCACTGAAACTAATGCCACAAGCCCAGACTGCGCGGGCAGAGGGGGGGGCACAGAGCTCCCCCACTTGCCCGGACCCCCTGGGGCCCTGTAGCCCTTGCCTACCACCTGTGGCAGGACTCGAGCTCCTCTTCTGCAAATGTTCCCAGCCTCCGTGCAAGTATTCTTAACTCTTTACGCCTAATGAACAAGCACAGTTTTTTCAATGGTGAGTAAAAAGCACCAGATTTTCTTTTTTCCCCTGAAAAAATCCTCCAAGCCCCTCGCCTGCCGGCGGGACACACACTCCCCGAGTGGGGCTGTAGCAACGTCTGTCAGGTTTCCCCCTCGTGTTTCATCTCCTGCGCGCGTAGAGCAAATGCTAGAGCGATTTCAGCTGATAGAAAAACAAAAATGAAAAAAAAAAACACAAAAAACAAAAACATGGCACGTTGCTAGTTTACAGGGTTTTGTGAGTTTAAATGCCTTATATTTAACAATCATAATTTATGACTAACTTGTAGATATCGTGGGTTCTTATTTAATTATTTTTATAGTTGTTTTGCATTTTTAATTATAATTTATTTATTTAGAAAGGATACTAATTTTTTTTATTACTCCTATTACCTCATTTTGGCGTTGTTTCTGGGAGTGGAATGCTTTGCATGCATTGGTACGATGACAAACAACTACGAATACAAAAAAAAAAATTTAAATAAAATTCCGCGAACTTTATTTCGTCCAAATTATCAGGGTGTGTGATTGCAAGCTGTCCTACTGTGGTGCTGGCCTCTTTGGATACATTCCATACGAAATGCAAACCTTTGATTCTGTATGCTGTGATCTAGTGAAAAACTCCAATATAGTGACTGTATTTAGCACATATATAAATATAATTTGCACTCGTCAGCAGACTGGGGTAATCCTTTCACTTGCTACCCTTGGCCCTCCAACCCCCACCCCCATCATTACCCTGTTTTTTCCTTCTTCCGTCACCCTTCCCACAACCTCAGCCCACCCTGCCTTCATTCTCTGAGGAAGGTAGTCCGGGGGCTGTAGAGGTCACTCTCTCCACCTGGGGTCCAAATCTCTCTGCTTCCAGAATGTTCCATTCGGACATGACCAGCAGGAGCATCTGAAAGCCAAAAAACCTGATTTATTAGAACAAGCCCTGGACTGGGAGTCAGGAGGCTCCGCTTTTCAGACGACCTTTATTGTGAACTTTCCTGTAACCTTGAGCAAGTCACTGGGCCTCCCTGTGTCTCAGTTTTCTGGGCTGGGGTAAAGGGAGGTGAACTGGAGGGTATCTAGGGAAAGGAAAGAGGAGAGGAAGAGAGTGGACTGAGAATTTAGCCAGCAGATTGGTTCAAAGGAGACTTCTGGAGGTTTCCTGTCCTTTGCAGCATCCTGTGGGTGAGAGGGAGGCAGGCCAGCTGGACACATCCCCAGACATGGGACCTGCTTTCTCACAAGGTTTGGTGGTCACTTGAAGAGTGAGCGGAAATCCATGTCTTGTTAGCTATGGGGATGGGGTAGGCAGAATATAAGCCCAAGTTATGATGTTTGGGACTGGCACCCCATCCTCTCATCTCCCAGAGCCTTTGTTTTTAAGGCATCACCTTTGGCAACCCAAGATGTGGACACAGATTTTAGACTCATGGTCTCTCTTCCTTTACTCTCTGTCACTGCTCCGTGGGAAGAGTGCTAGGGGAGGGTTTGGGGAAACAGTGGCCTCAAAGGCTGGCACAGCAGTGAGCCCAGACGCCTTTGGGCCCAAAGGAGAGAGGAGGTCCATGGCCCCAGGAGAAGACTCTGCGTGGACTCGGACCCTGGCCCGGAGTGCGAGGATCACCCACTCCTGTGCTCTCTGCATGTCTGCCTCCTCCCTCCTTTCCTCCTTCCCTTCTTTTCCAGCCCATCACTCCCTCTTGCCTCTTGACATCACTGCCTTTGCTGGTGGAGAAGTCCAGCCTCCACATGAGGCCCCCTGGGATGGTGCTGATGGGGGAGGAAGTGGAGGCCCAATTCGCCACACTGCCTGGCCAGGCTTGTAAGAGTGGCTGGGCCATGCATGGTCCCTAAGTCCCACCTTTGCTCTGGCCAGACTATGCATCCCGTTCCCTGGGCTTCCTGCCTGCTGCCTGCCCAGCTTCCCTTTCTGCCTCTGCTCTGGGGCCTTGTTCTCTTGCTTTCCCACCGGGGCGTATGACTACCACACTGCCAGGCCTGGCAGACACTGCCCCCTTGGCAAGGCTCCTGGATGAACATGCCTTATGCTGCTCTGCAGGGTCAGAGTGGGAAGGGGCCCTTTCCCTGGCTGGCCTATGCCCCGACCCCTCCCACTCCAGCCTTTCCCTCCCCTAACCCCACCCCTGGCCCTGGCTGTGGCTCATTTCTCAGCTGTGGAGCCAGCCGAACTGGGCCCTCCAGGGGGTAATTTGGTTGCCCCTGGTAAGTGAAAGGATTATCCTCAGTTTTGATTGTCCTTTTTTGTAATCCTCCTGCTGTTCTGTTCTGTTGTGCTGTGCGACATTTTGCTACATAGACTATTTTATAGCAGAAAGCTAGAAGAATATTTATTATGAATATTAAAGCAATAGTGCATCAATGAAAAGGCAGAGACATTAGGAATTGTGTAAATGCTTAGATTCACTTTTGGTGGATTTTTTGTACTTTATTTATAACTAATAAAAATGAACTGCATTGCTAACTACACCTCACTCGTGCAGGGTGCTTATTTCTATGTAGACCCAGGGTATGTCCAGACAAAGCCTCTCACAGATCTCTGTGTCCAGGAACTGAGGTAATAGTAGGTATCTCTTCCTTACCCATTTTCCTCCTCCTCCCTCCTGTCTTTCCTCTCCTTCCTCTCCCCTCCCCTCTTCCTCTTCTTCCTCTGCTTCCTCTTCCTTCTCTCTTATGTATTCTTTTCTTTTACTTCTTTATCTCTCAAAGAATCTGTTCTGTGCTGTGAACCAACCATCTGATTAACCTGCTCCCTAAACTTTAGTTTATGGGTCTTAAAGGGAAAAGTTCCCATTTTTGATCAATTTTCAAGTGTAACCTCTTCTGTTTTGCACAGGAGGGCTCCTCCGTTTCCCTGTAGGAGAGAAGGAATTTGATTTTTGACAGTTGGTGTGTAGTTTGTATTCCTTTGTCAGAGCCCAGGCTCAGACAGTCGGTGTTGTCTGGAACCTGTTCTCAGCGTGTATGTCAGTGAACTGAAAGATGGCTTTTTGTCATAAACTACAAGCAGAACCTATATTAATGAACTTTAAATAAAAAGTCATAGACTTCATTTTTAGGGCAGTTTTCGGTTTACAGGAAAATGAGCAGAAAGTACAGAGAGTTCCCATATATTCTCTGGCCACTGGAACCCAGTTTGTCTGTTATTCACATTTTGCCTCAGTGGGGTACGTTATTAAAATGGATGAGCCAATAGCAATACATTATTATTGACTGAAGTCCATCGTTTACATTGGGTTAATGAATGTTTAAATCCCCAGTTCTTGCTCAAGGGAGATGGTCCCAAATTCTGTCTAGCTTTCCACGTATTTCCATCTATGTCTCTTGATCTACGAACCAGGGCTCTTTAATTCTGGCCTCACCACTAACCAGCGTGTAGATGTGGGAAAGACAATGCCCTTCCCTCGTTTGCCAACTGTAAAAATGTGGATGGTAGACTAGGCTCCTTCCAGTTCCTACCTTCTACAGGTCTCTACTCATAGGTCCCACCTCCCTCTGTTATCCTTGTCTATTTAATTACTGTCTACACAATGGAGTTTGTCCTAGAAGCAAAGGCCTGAGATACTTTTGGAAGTTTTCTTTCCTTGGATTTTGCCCCTCCCCTTCCCCCTCACACACACACACACACACACACACACACACACACACGGAGCAAATGTGCCTGTGGCCTTCCTAACCTCCACCCCTCCCCCACCTCCCTATTGCAGTGCCCAGGAGGAAAGGAACTTTTCAGAAAACATCCAGACTCGTGCTCTGTGTGGGCTCGTGACTCCCAGTCACCATGAAGACCCCCAGGAGGTTAAGAAGGAGCAGAGTCTATCTGTATTCATCAGGACTCTCCAGGGAAAAAGAAGATAGATAGATAATAGATGATAGATAGACAGATAGACGACAGATTTACATGAGGGAGAATTAGCTCACATGATTATGGAAGCTGAGAAGCCCCCCTGATCTGTTGTCTGCAAGCTGGAGCCTCAGGAAAGTTGGTGTATAATTCGGTTTGAGTTCAAAGGCCTGGGGACCAGGTGAGACAGTGGTGTCTCACTAAAAGGGCAGGAGAAGACGAATGTCCAGCTCAAGCAGGCAGGCAGGAAAGAAACAAATTCCTCCTTCCTCCGCCATTTTGTTCTATTCAGGCGCTCAGTGGATTGGATGATGCCCGCCCACACCAGGGAGGGCAATCACTTTGCTGAACACACTGATTCAAATAATGTCATCTGGAAAATGACATACCCGAATAATGTTTAATCTGGACACTCTGTGACCAAATTGACACGTCAAATTAACCGTCACACTTTCCTCACCTCTCCCCCTGGCCACGTTGAAGCTTCTAGGCTGGAGTACAGAACCCATCTTCCCTCCAGCTCATAAACAACACCATCTCTCCCACCATCCAGGTGCCACTACCCAAACTTCCCTGTTAAATTTAGGGCTTAAATGCTCTTTCCTCTCTTAAAAAGTCATTTCCTCTCCAAGTCTGTCTGTCCCAAACCTCCTTCTCTCCTGTGTGCTCCATTTACTTACTTCCTTTGTCTGAGGTCCAGACTCCCCCTCCTGTTCCCTGAAGCCCCTCACTCAGGGTGCCTGCTGGTGGTTGATGCCTGGTGCCTCGCTCTGCTAAGGGGCTGGGAGTAAAGGGGGTGTCTGTCTGTTCAGGAGGGACGCAGCACCAGGGGTCCACAGGGAGTGGGGCAGACGTGGGACTTCCTCTAGTTGACTCCTCATAATCAGAATTCAGAGGGGTGTATCTGAACTGGCTGAGTTTACTTCTGTCAAAATCTTGGACAAAAAGGATTGTTCAGCCAGAGAGGAGAAAATCATATTGGAAGGCTTTTGTTTCACTTACTTAAGAGCAAAATGTTCTTTAGGCTTTGGTGCAACAGTTTGTATGTAAATAGCTTGTGTTAATTGCGAATGAGTTTTATCTTTCCTTTGATGTAGACCCCCCGGAGATACTTATTTGGAAATAAGTTACTCGAAAGCAATATAATTAAGGTTCTTTCCAAATATTTTTTAATGCAGGCTTGTCTCTAAATCAGGTGAGGAAAGAGAGTTGATATAAAACCTCATCATTCAAGAAGCCGTCCTTATAAGGAAGAACTTTATGACAATGGGAGCTGTCAGCACCAGGGGGGTTTGGGGAAGGCACAGCAGCTCTGGCAAAAACTTCAGGGATGGAAGGAAGGTGCTGGGGGAGGAAGAAACCGTTCCTTCCTTTGTTTTCTTCACCCTGAGCTCTAGTGAGGGAACTCTGCCTTGGTGGAAGGAGAGGTAGCATTCCAGCACCACCTGGCCTTGGCCCACCACCCCAGGAATGACCAGGGGCTATGTCAGCAACATGGGCACTGGGGTGAGAGGGGTTGAAGAGGAAACCTTGCAAGAGAAGGGGCTTGTTCACCTTCACCATGGCTGACTGTTGGATCTCAGCCCTGGAATTAGGACTGTTGTGGTACAGAGTTTTGTGGGGGCTTTGGGTAGAAGAATAGCTTTCTGCCAGAGCCAGAACTAGGGGGAGGCAAACGAGTGCCGTGGATGCAACATTTGGGGAGGCCTCCCTGTCAGGTACCAGCCCTGTTTTCACATGAGCCTGAGGTGAACCTGCCATTTTGCAGCCTGGGCTCCTTGCTTACTTCTCCCTAATTCCAGCTTTGCTTTTGGCTTTGTCAAAAGGACAATTCCTGAGATTGCCTGTAAGGAAGAGATGGGAATTGAAAGATAAAGCCCAGACCAAAGGCAGAAGGGGTAAGATTTGGAGGGAGGCCTGCTCCTGGGAGCTTCTCATGGGCATCCTCATTCCTTCCTCAGGGTAGAGGGCAGGCATGTGGGCCGCAGCCAGGTGAGAGCAGAATGCAGCAGGGGTCAGTCTTTCCCCACTTTTCCCCAGACCTTGAAGTGGTTCCCTCCCACCTTCACCTACAGCTTCTGCACAGCCTGGGTGGAGAAAGGACCGTAGGATGTCGAGCAATAGAACTTGCCAGAGCCCCAGCACCTCCCTGCCCCTCCCCCAAGGCTGTACCCATCCCAAAGAGGGCTGTGGAGATGGGACTTGACAGACGTTGAATTCTCCAAGACTCCTGGCTCCTTGCTATCTCCTGTCCACCGCCATGCACATCTGCCCCCATCCCAGACTCCTCCACAGCATGCGAAGGGCGTCAGGTAGCCTAGTTTGAGCCCAGCTTTGTCCCTGTGGGCTGCTGAGTCAGTCAGAGGCCCACTCTGGCCCCACTCTTATAAAACGGGGAGACTAGATGAGCATGGTGGGATGGGAGGGTGGATGGGTGATGGGACTCCCAGCAGAGAGAACAGCTCCAGCAGAGGCAGAGCAGAAAGGACAGTGTCTCATAGCCGGAGGGTAACCTACGGGGCATGGAACTGTGGGCAACTTGCTCACGATGGAAATGGCCCAGGTCCTGGGAACATGGGGACTCAGGTGCGGGGGGTGGTGTCTCAGATCTGAAACGAGACAGAGTGTACAGGGACTGAGAAAGACCCCACTATAAGTGCAAGTGAGAGGAAGGTGCCAAACACCTGCCAGTCCAGAAAGAAAGACACTGACTCCAATAGCAATTGGAGCCAGACATTTAAATTACAGAGTTGAGATGGACTTTGTGCCTTAAGGTGGTTGTTGGACTTTTTATGACCTGAGAATGTCCAGAAGAGTTGTGAGGCTTGCCTCAATTTTCACAGGGACAGAGGAAGAATCAGTTCCACAGAAAAAGATACAGTAAAGCCATTTAACGACTACTTGTCCCGTAGGACAAAACAGCCTCCTAGAGTCTTGATCCGCAGGTGGACATACTCAGCTTTCTACGCAGGTGCTGAGGTAATACTGCCTGCGTATTAACTCATGTGGTCCTCATACTAACCTACGAGAGAGGTGTGATCACTCTCCCTGTTTCACGGGTGACGACCCCGAGGCCTGAGAGAAGAAATAACGTGCCCAAGCTCTCCCAGCGGGTGAGAGGTGGAGCTGGGACTCAGGCCCAGGCAGGCTGCCTCGGAGCCTGTGCCTTCCATCTCGGCCCCTCTCCAAGAGTCTCTGAGGCTTCCTGAAACTTGCCTCAGAGCCATGAAGCCTTGCTAAGAATCTACACCTGTCTGCTGGAGGGCACAGGGTGACAAAGCAGGGCAGGGGAAACCCTTACTGGGGTGCCTCCCTATAGGAAGATTTCGGCCTAATGCACCTTGCCGCTCAGGCCCCCGTGCAGAAAATCAGAGGGGCTCAGCTCAGAGGCTCTCTTCCTGTGCATTACCCTTTGTGACTGTCAGTCAGGGACTGTGCACGTGTATAGGGGGAGGGGGACGCACGTGCACATGTGCACATGAGTGTGTGGTTCTCCTGCTGCCTCTCTGTCAAGGTCATGACCCCTTGTCAGTGCACATTGCCCACAGTGAGCCACGGCCAATAGGTACTAAATGACCCCGATGTCCCCTTCTCCCCTCCCAGCCTGAATGCAGCAGTGACCAGGTATTGTCCCCCCATCACCTTCTGCTTAGGTCTCCACGTCTCAACTGTGTTATCACAGGCTGGGGCAGCAGGTGGGCACTTGGCAATGCGTTCTCTGCAAAGTGATAGAAAGAATCAAGTACCTTTTCACAGGCTCATAAATCCCTCTGGCAAAAACACTTCCTCCTGACGTTTTTCTCCATTTGTGCTGGATTTATTGAAACTGGGAAGAAGAGTGCATTGTTAGTGAGCAGATGCCAAGACGAGTTCTTTGTGGGGTGTGGTTGGTAATAATTTAATTAGCCCAGCTTTTTTGATGGGGGGAGGGGAAGAGTGTTAATTAGTTTTTGCTTAAAATACACCATCTTGATGGCCTCTTCTTTCCTACTCTTTCCCCTGGGTGAAGCCCCAGTTTCCCATTCACACCTGCAGCAAGTCTTAGCCTGGTCACCGCTATTATTGGAAGAGCAAAATGCAAAGAGTTAGTTTTGCGCAGCCATGGCTTATGACACATGCTGACTGATTCCTGTAGGCCCGGGAGAAGGGGTGGGGTGGGGTGCAGTCACCGGCAGTGGCCTTCAAAGGACCGTGAAGTTCTGGTGCACAGTGCCACAGGCCACCTTTTGGTCCCCAGTCCCAGCTCCAGGAGGCTTCAGGAAAAGACTGCTGGAGGCCAGGGTGGGGGTGGGAAGGTGTGGCCAGGAGCAGCTGGGTGAGAGAGTGGCCCCGAGCGGACGGAGCGCCTGCAGCCCCTCAGACAGAAGGGAAGAGTTCTCTCCAGGTGAGCCCGTCCCCGCGCTTCTTGTCCAGCCACCTGCCGCACTTGAAGATGGTGGCCACTCCAGTTCTGGTGTTGGTCACTTCCACCTTATCCACCAGCCAGCCCGAGTAGTAGCCGCTGCTGTCGTGTTCCACGCGCACCTTGCGCAGCTCCCCCAGCTCCAGCGTCTCCAGGAAGAAGTGGTCGGTTTGACCTCGCTCGAACAGGTTGCGCATTTTCTTCTTCAGCTCCCGCTTGCCTGTGTCCCCATTGGACCCAAAGATGGTCACAAAGACGTTGGCGTCAGTGCCCGCCCCTGGCTCAAAGCCTGTTGTCACGATGACCTCGTACTTGACTGGCACCAGGCTCTGGACCTTGCTGGCAAAGCTCTCGGTGGTCTTGGTGACCTCGAATACCTTGAAGTACTTCCTCTTCCTCTTGAGGGGGATGAGGCTGTCGCAGTCAAAGAAGTACCTGGGGTGGGGGAGGGGCGAAGCTGAGTGCTCCCCAGCCAAGGCTCACGCCCTCCCTCAGGACCTCTGGCCCTCCCTCCATAAATGATTCCTTCCCAAGGTGACTGGATATTGGGGCTGGAAATATCTGCATTAAAATGGGAGGAGGGGGTCTTCTTAATCTTCAGATTCACAGTGAGTGGCATCTGCATTCTTCTAGCTGCTTTTTGATTCTCCCTTTCTTTTCCCCCCTCACACACCACAGCTGATTCACCAGCCAGCTCCGATGAGCTGGTCTCTAAAATAGATCCAGAATCAGCTCACCTGGAAAAGTCGGCAGTGGCTTCCTATCTGCCCTGTTGCCCCTCTGGTCCAAGCCACTACCATCTTCCCTCCGGAATAATCAGCCTCCTAACTTGTTTCGCTGCTTCTTGCTTTCTACAGTGAATTCTCTACACAGTAGCCCAGTGACCCTGAGCCCAGGAACGTCATTCATCTGCTGAGAACCCTCCAATGGCTGCCCAGATTATGCACAAATCACCACCTTACGAAGGCCTGCAAGACACTACGTGGTCTGACCCTCTTCCCAGTGTTTACCTTTCCGACCTGTCCCCTGCTCTTCTCCTTGAGGCTCACTCCATGCCAGTCATGCGGATCCCCTGGCTCCCTCAAAGGGACTGATGGATGTTTTTACCTGATATTGTCACTTTCAGAGGCAGCTGTGGGATTCAGAGTGACAATTCCAGGCAAAGCCAAGTATAAACGTGGCTGTGGAATGTGCGCTCCCAAATCCCTCACACTTGGCTGAGTTGAACTATGAGAGAGCGAGAGCGAGAGCAAGAGAGTAAGAGTGAGAGAGAACATGTACATGGACGGCACAGTGCACGAGCTAAGAGACAGTCCTCTACTTAAGAAGCCAGCATAGGGCCGGCCCAGTGGCTCAGGTGGTTGGAGCTCCGGCCGGTTCGATTCCCACATGGGCCAGTGGGCTCTCAACCACAAGGTTGCCGGTTCGATTCCTCGACTCCCGCAAAGGATTGTGGGCTCTGCTCCCTGCAACTAACAACGGCAACTGGACCTGGAGCTGAGCTGCGACCTCCATAACTTTGATTGAAAGGAGAACTTGACTTGGAAAAAATCCCGGAAGTACAACACTGTTCCCCAATAAAGTCCTGTTCTGCTTCCCCAATAAAATCTTAAAAAAAAAGAAAAAAGAAGAAGCCAGCAGAAGCAAGTCCAGGGCCAAGAGAAATGGTCGTGGATCAGAAAGTCCTTTCCCTACCCCCACCCACCCTCAACTTTAGCCTCTGGGTATCAGGGAGAAAGTCAGAGGGCACAGTGGGAAACTCTGCATAGGGTGTACGGGGTCCTGGGGTTTGCCCCAGCCCTGGCACCTGTGTGACCTCGAGTAAGTCACATGCCCTACCTAGACCTTGGTTTTCTCATTGGCAATGCTAATCTTTTACCAGTGTTGGAAATAAGCAGTCCTGGCACTGGCTAATGACTTCAGGAATGCAGCCCTGAAAGGGTGTGCCCAGTGGTGCCAAATCAAATCTTATTCTAGATAAAAATCCAAAACAGCAGAAAGACTCGGTTTTCTGCAAACTTACTAAGTGCCAGGGCTTCGCATTCTTCCATCTCATTAACTCCCACAACAACCCTCAGTTGTAGGTTGCATCCTCCCATTTCACAAAAAGGGAAAGCAAGGCTTGGAGGAGAGAACTTGCTGCTCACGGTGACCCCGAGCTGGAGCCCAGAGCCAGCCTGCCTGGCCACCTGAAGAGCCAGCCATTTAAAGGCACTAGGCAAGAAATCTTTATTCTATTTTGAGATCTCTCTTCCCCCAGTTTATCACTTGGTAAATCTGGGTTGTTACATACCACACTTCTTGGGGGAGGAGGGGTATATACTTCCATTCTTTGCTTTAAATTCTTTTAAAATGTATTTCTTGATGCATAGGCCCACTAATATGCATAATTCTATATAAATGCACAAATCGTGTGAGCACATGCAAGTTTTTTCTAAATTCACTCTTTTCCTTTTCCTTTGTGCTTGGCGCGAGCTCCTTTTTTCTCCCTCATTTCCATTCAGTGTCCCAATGTCACCTCAGATAACCGAGGTAACAACTGCAAGGGTATCTTGCCAAACTTCCCTCCCTTTCACCCAACCTGCACAGACCCACAGAGACACAGACATGTGGGACGTCAGTGTTCCCTTTAGAAAACGGCATCATACAACATGTGTTTTCCCATCTCTTGCTTTTCTCACTCAACCGTCCTTCCTGGGAATTGCTCCAAGTCATCTGGTACCTATTTATTTCATTATTTTTAGTGGCTTGAGAAATATCCCCTGGGGTAGCTATCAGGAAATGTTTTCTAATAGACATAATTATAAGATCACCAAAACGTGGGACCTCCGAGCTTGGTGGAGTCAAGACTCTAGCTGTGGAAGGGACACATGCCAGGCTGTTCCTGCTGGAAATGGGGGCGGGTCATCAGCAAGAGTGAAGGCAAGAGAAGAGCGTAACAAACACAAAAGAAATTGAATATATGAAAAAACATGGAGAATATGATCACACTTCTGTGAACAGTGTGTATGTGAGATGTTAGAAAAATGCCAGAGAGCTTGAGGTCACCAAATGCTCGTGGCGGCCGACTCTGATGGGTAGGGCTTTAGGGAATTTTCACTTTCTTTTGTACGCTTTTTTTTTTTTTTTGGCATTATTTGAAGTTTTATAATTATGTATTGTATATGATATCAGGATAGAACAATGAAGCTGTTTTTGGTCTTAGAAAAAGAAACACACACCTCTCTGTGTGTCCTCCCACTGAAATCCTGAGGACATTAGTGATGAAGAATGGGTCAGAAAGGGAATGCACTTTGCTGGAAAGGAGTCAGAACTGGGAAAGGTTGGAAGATGAAAGCTTGAGATTATTGTGTTTATAAGAACTTGAGATTACATTCATTTGTCATCCATGGAAATCCAAATGTTATGGTTAACATGGTAGTTGGAAAGGAACTGCATACACAGGGTTATGTAGTGGTTTCTATAACGGCAGAATGCCAGCACGTTCTAGCATGGTGACATGTCAATCGCCACAAGGATGAAACACGCATGCATGGTCCTCCTTCTGGATGGAGGTGATATTTCTGGAGGGGACACAGGTTTTCATCCATCAGAAACCACAGGCCTAAGCCCTGCACAGGCAATGGGCTGGAGTAGGACTTCTGAGTCCCCCCCAGGCTGGAACCCCTCCCATCCTTCCCCTACCTCTAAACTCTGGAGAGCATCTAGCTCTCCTCCCAGAAGGAGAGACTGAGGCACAGAGAGGTGATGGGTTATTGCCTGAGGCCACGCAGCTGACTAGGTGACAGCTCTACTATCTGGACCCCCTGTACCCCCCATCCCTTTGGAAAGAACCCTGCCCTGAGGACATCCCTCCCTCCCCCTCCAGCCTGAGGACAAACTGGCCAAAGGCCACACTCCTGAGGGTGTAGAAAAAGATGCTTCACTGGGAGTGGCGGCCTCTTTGTACTGATGAAAAATCCCACAACTCGGGCCCGAAGTTCATGCACTGGGCTGTCACTTCTCCACCTCCTGCTGGAGGTGCCGTGCGATGCTAAGATCTTTGGCTCTCTCCTGCTCACAGCCAACACCGTTGGTTTCAAGTTAACTCAAGGGGTGACTATTTCATTTTATTATTCTATTGTACAGCAGTATTTTGTTTTATTTATTTTGGGGGTTTGCAGAGGAGCAGTATCAGCAGACGCATTCCCTGTAGCTGGGAGGTGCCCAGTTGCAAAAGGGGCTTTGACCTGTCCCTGGTGACTCTGCTGGGCCCTCTGTGTCTTAGCTCTCAAGTCCGCACCAGCATTGCTCCCAGCATCCCTACCCAGTGATTTCTACAGGATCTATTGTACTCTAGCTGGTCTTTCTCTAAAAGAGCAACCAATAACATTGCAGCCCAAGAGGGAAGCTGCTACTGACTGAATTTTGTCCCCCTCAAACTCACACGTTGAAGCCGTAACCCCCCAGTGTGATGGTATTTGGAGATGGGACCTTTGGGAGATAATTAGGTTTAGATGAGGTTATGAGGGTGGGGACACCAAGATGGGATTTGTACCCGTAAAAGAAGAGAAATAGACACCAGGGCGCTCTCTCTCTCTCGCTCTCTCTCTCGCTCTCGCTCTCGCTCTCGCTCTCGCTCTCGCTCTTGCTCTCTCCCACATGAAGACACAGCAAACCAGGAAAAGAGGCCTCATCAGAACCCAACTATGATGGCACCCTGACATCGCACTTCTAAACTTGGAAACTGTGAGAAAAAAATGTCTGTTGTTTGAGCCATCCAGCCTGAGGTACTTGGTTATGGGAGCCCAAGGTGACTAAAACAGTTCAGGAATCACAACTCTTTCCTGCCCAGTTCCCAAAGGGAAAGCTTGGTCAGAGAGAGCCAATTCCAGGGGCCTGCAGGTCTCGGGTTGAGCGTGGACAGACATTGCTTTGAGAAGCTTGGGCTCCTGAAGGCTGGAGCCTACTGCTGAGGGACCCACCTGCGTTGGGTATGCCTGCACCTGGCTGCTACTTCTGTCTGGTCTGCTTATTCTGCAAGGTGTGACCATGGGCAGGGCCAGCCAGGGGAGGCCATGACAGGGGACAGTGAGGGGAGCATGTGTTGTGACCTCTGCTCTCGCTCACGCCTTGGGCCTACCCTCCTGGAGGCAAGCATGCCCTCAGCTTCCCCTTCCTCCTCTTTTCAGGGTCTTTCCTGCCTTTCAGAGCCGCAGGCCCTTTCTGGCTTCCAGTGTGCTTACCAAATGGTTTTAATTAGACAAACTGATTGCTGTGGACTGTTACCCAGGAAACTAAGACCCTTAATCCTCCAGAAATGTCTGAGTCCCCGGAAGGCCCTGGTGGGGGAAAAGCAAAGCTCCTTATCTGGGGTCTTCGGAGGCCACGACATTACCCCGGCTGCCTCTGGTGCCTACCCTGTTCACACAGATGGCAGCCTTTCACTAGGACCGTGGCAGCAGCAGGCTTCAAAGCTGTATTTCTCTGTCATTATACAGCAATAGGACGGGAGAGGAAGAAAAGTCTCGCTGTCTGGCACTGTGTGATGTACTCAACATTCTTCCAAAGCAACCGTGGGTTAAAGGGCTGGAGCACCCAAGGTCATCCGGTCTAGTCCCCTGCCTCGGGGGGTAGGCCTATGGTTCAGGCAGCTCAAACCCGTACAGCTGCCTCTTTCTTCCTGTCCCAGAAGCCTCCTGAATGAGGTGACATCATCCTCAAAGGGGACACCTCCACATGCCCTGCCATGTTGCTCAGGGTGCAGCCTCAGGCTCTCCCTGCTGGGGGAGAGGCAGGAGGCACATACGTACACGTTGCCGTACTCCATCTCGGTGATGGTGATGGTCTTCACGTGCCAGACCAGCTCTCGCTTGGGGATGAACCGGTCGTTCCTGGCAAGGTGGCCCACACACACGGCAGCCAGGTCCCCCAGCCAGACGCTGTCAAACTCAAATGTGTCTGTGGTCCCCCTGCAGGACACAAAGGTGTGGCCACTGAGCGCTGCTCGTGCCCAGTGAAGGAAGGAAGCATTTATTGAGTACCTGCTGTATGTCAGGCACTGGTCTGAGGACCATAGAATGACCAGCAAGATCTGATGCCAGGCCTCCCTGCCTGGAGGGGTTCGGTCTAGTTTTGGAAGAAGACAATCACAACCATTAAAAAGCCTGACCAGCACCTGTGGATGGTAACATCCGAAGGAGTTGGGAGGAGGGTGAGGCCCTGGGCCCTGGGTGGTGGGATCAGAGAGCAGAGGGAGGGGGAGTGTGGGGGCAGAGCCCCAGAAAGTAGTTTCCAGGCTCTCGGCCTCACATAGACAGGTGCTGGCTCAGGTAGTAAATGGCCAACTGTGATTGCATGGCCATCAGCTGTGGCTAGTTGGCCGTCAGCTGTAACCAATGAGCCATTGGCCACAATATAACTGCTGTGGCTAAGCTAGCAGAGAGAGAGAGAAGAGAGGAGGAGAATGGGGGCCAGCAAGAAGATGGCGGCTGGGCTGGCAAGCGTGGATGGCGGTTTGCGGACAGTGTGGATCCAGCCTCCAGTGAGAGTATAGTGGCGCCAGAGAGAATATAGTGGTATGACTCCCCTACCTATGGCTCCGTGGGTGTTCCTTTTTGGCCTCACCATATCCTGCGTTCTTGTATGGGGAGCGGGAGCAGAGACCCCACAGGCCTCCCTGCATGACAAATGGCGCAGCGAGCAGGGTCTCCCGCACGACAGGGAGGAAGGGAAGAGTCCTTGGAGGTGGACCTGACTTGACAAAGCCACAGGATCAGAACAGTGGGGTGTGGAGGCGCAGACATTTCTGGGACGTGTGCTGGTTCGGCTGGAGTTGGGGCTCGGTGGGGGAAACGGTAATGGAAAGGAGGTGGGCTGTGGCAGTCAGCGGTGGTCTGTAAGTGCCAATCGAAGGAGCCCAGACCTCGAACTGATGTAGAAGGAGATTAAATAAAAGGTAGAGTAGGTTATGGGAAGGCGAGACTTTATTTAAGCAATTCTGTGGGGAGAGGGGAGATGAAGTGGGCATCTGAGCAGTTCAGAGGCAGCTCGGATGTGGGGGAGGCGGTGAGATTCTCCAGGTGTGTCTGCCAAGCGGGAGTGGTGAGTGGCGGCGCCTTGATACGAGACCGAATTTTGATTTTCCTGTAAAGCATCTTAGAGGCTCTCTCTTCCCTCCCTCCTTTTAACTAGAACTTAACTCTAAGCTGTTTTATCTGACCCTTTTGCAATTTTATGGGCGAATGTCTTCCTTTTCAACTAGACAGTGAGCTCCTTGTGTGTGTGGACGTGGGATAACGTCTGTAGTGATTTCCACCCTGCTGCATAGTGGCCTCGCTTTAATTAATTTATTGTTGCTGTAGCTTTCCATTAACTTTTTAAAAATTGAAACACAATACTTATAATATTGTGTAAATTTAAAGTGTATAACACGCTAATTTGATAACATATATTGTACTATGATTGCCGGTGTCATGATAATTAGCAGCCCAATCACGCTACATAACTATCCTTTTTTTTTTTTTTTTTTAGTAGTTGGACTAATTAAGTTCTAGACTCTTCTAGTGGGCTCTGTTTAAATGGCGGTCCCCTCTTTGCTTTCCTTTTTATAAATCTCCTGTTGCCTCCCTAGGAGGTCAGCACACAGTAGGTACTCAATAAGTACTTGCAGTTTAGGCCCATAGATATGCTTATGACCACCTACCAAGGGGTTGATCCTTGGGGTCCCTCTCTTACCCACCCCACCCACCATCACTCCCCTGTGGGCACCCCTCTTCTTACTTCTTAAAGACACGCTGTCTACCAGAATTTTCCACGAGAAACTCTTTGGATCGGTTCTTCCTGCCCTCCAGGATGAGCCAGACGTTCTCCCTGGTTTCTCCGCCATTGCCTGTTTCTATGATGATCTCATAGGCTGCAGTGGAGAGGGAGGGAGAGGGTCAGTGGAGGGAAGCGGCATCAGGACAGGAGTGCAATGGCCACTCCCTCCAGGTCTTACATTTGATCTCAGACCACAGCCTGGGCTAGGGGAGCAGGTTCAAATCCTCACTGTTGAGGCACTAGAAATAGACTGGGCACTGATCTGGGGGCCAGGAGGATGTTCCCATTTTATTTATTGTAGCAGTCCTTTTGCCTGGCGAACATGGTAGCTGCTAGGAGTGAAGCACCAGCCACTTCTACTTCCAGAAAGCAGGAAGTTTCCAGGAGATGCTGGGGCCTGATTCTCAGGGATGGATCAGTCCCTGAGATGCAAAGCAAAGGTCATATAAAGAGAAGGGGCCCAGCTACAGAAAGGGACGGGAAAGCCCCAGGCAGCCAAGACTCCAGAAGAGCCTCAACTCTCTAGCAAGAAGTCCCACTCCCAGTCTTGTGTCAGCTTTCACTCTGGTGTCACACTCAGCATCACAGCCGCCTCCCCTGCAGTTCCCTCAAGCATGTCTACATTCATCCATCCATCCGACATTTGTTAAGTGGGTGCCACGTGTCAGGACTAGGCTAGCATCTGGTAACACTAGAACTCGGTGTCTACCCGCAGACACACACACCGACTGGACCAGAAGACGGAATGTGGTAAGCTTGCAACAAAGGGCCAAAGTCAGAGAAGAAGAATCTGGCTCCCTGTTCCCTCCCTCATCTGCTAGTACTTTCTCCGTTACTCACTCCAGCCCTCTGCCTCTGTGCTATTCCTGGAGCACTGAGGCATGCTCCTGCCTCAGAGCTCTGCAGTGACTGACTGTCCCCTCGGCCCCCGATGCTTCCCTCTTTCTCCCCCACACCAACCCATACTGGTTTGACTCACTCTCTCACCTCCTTCTAGTCCTTACTTAAATGTCACTTCCTCACAGAGGTCTGCTCCAACTACCCTAATTAAAATTGCAACCTGATCCTCACTAGGACTCCCAGCCCGTCTTACCTATTGTTTTCTCTTGTCCTTATTGCCCAGTACCTTCTAACATGCTATGTAGTTTACTTATTACGTTATTGTTTATGGTATCCCCCCTCCCACCTGGACGTAAGCTCCATGAGGGCAAGGGTCTTCCCAAGTGCCCAGAACAGTGCTTGGCACAGAAGCACTCAAGAAATATTTGTTGAGTGAGTGAATGAATGACTGGGCTAATCCCAGGAAGCTTCAGAAAGGAGGTATCACTGGACCTTGGGCTTAAAGAGCCATGACGGATCAGCAGAAAATGGAGGAGCGTTCAAGGCGGAGGAAGCAGCACAAGCAGATACTGAGGGAGGTGAGAGGGGCGTGAAGACCACGTGGTCCAGCCCATTCCTCAGGGGCCAGGCCGGGCATAGAGCTAGCACACAGAAGCACACAGAAGCAAGTGTCTGTTTGGAATGCCCCCTATGCATGTAGCTCTTGCTGTAGTAAATGAATCGGGGGGGTTTGGGGTTCTGGATCCAAAGGGATAGCTCTATGTCTGTGCCTTTAGCTCAGAGATTTGATACAAACAATGAAGATAAGGGATGGCCATGCATGCAGCCCAATGTAATGTCAATCCCAGCCGCTCAGCAACGCTTTTGCCTTTGTGACTACTCTCAAGGAGAATCGCTACTACCTGGAAAAGGTAGAATGAATCAGAGCAGAGGCAGGTAGCCA
Organism: Rhinolophus sinicus; assembly: GCF_036562045.2. Lineage (NCBI taxonomy): Eukaryota > Metazoa > Chordata > Mammalia > Chiroptera > Rhinolophidae > Rhinolophus > Rhinolophus sinicus. The sequence continues at coordinate 21,905,034 of NC_133758.1, read as the reverse complement.
ACAACAGGGAAGAGATGTCCAGAAAGTACATGACACCTGGAGGAGGGCGGGGCCTGCAGAGCCGGTGAATGGGAAATGGCTGAGCTACTGTCAGGGACTAGAAGCCATCACAGGATGGAGAGTGGTCCCACGGTGCCCAACTTATTTCCTAACACAGGGTAAGGCATGTTCTGCAAACCAGACACCCATGAATTCAAAATGGATCCTGGGTGTTGCTAAGGAAATGGTTTATCAGCACCAAGGAGAGGAGGCCGGAGCGCTAGGAACCTTCATGGTCACTACGATGAATTCAGGGAGGAGACTCGGGAAACGATGCAGATGAAGGACATATGGACGGTAGCACATTCTTTCCTGAGGGTCCTGAGGGTAAGGGAGAGAAGTAAGGTGTCTAAGCAAGGACAGCTAGGTTGATGAAAAAGAAATGGAAGTGCCACATGGAAGTGCCACAAGGGCAGGGTTTCTGTGTTATTCATTGGTGTGTCCCCAGAACTCAGAATAGGCTGTGGCACTTAGTAGGTATTGAGTACGTATTTGCCAAATGGTCAAATAAAAGTAGCTGAGGGTTGGGATGTTTAGCTCCAGCTGAGTCCTTGGTTCTCCCCAGGATGAACTTCCATCTGAGGACACAGCTGTGGTTGTCTGTCCCCTTAGGAGCAGCATAGGAGGGTGCTGCGCTGCCCTCTGCAGGTTCCTAGTACAGACAGATGGATCCAGGTATCTCCTGGGCTCGATGCCCCTACTCTTCCCTCTCCAGTTCACACGCATCTTTCTGGAACAAACACAGATGCTGCCTCCTCTCTGCAAGCTCTTTGCCAACCCAGGTTCATCAAGCAACATGTAGGGTGCTTGCTTATGTACCTCCACAACAGTATTTCCTTCACTGAGCATCTGATCCCCCCTCCAGCTATAACAGTCTCTTCTCTGGATTTTTAAGCATCATGTCCCACCTCCTTCCTAAGCTAATTCTTGTTTAACACTGGAGATTGAGAGCAGCCATCACAGCTAGGCTGAGCCCACCCATCTCCCCACATACTGGTCTCCTCCAGCTCATCATGGATCTCATTGTTGGCGCAGGCAAAGTCGCGGAGTGTCTGTCCGTCCCCTTCATTCTTGGAGAACCAGCAGTCACACTGGAAGCGGAAGGTCTCATCACGGGAGTTGTCCTTCACATCAATGTAGCTCAGGTGCCAGCCAGGAAATATCCCTGTGGGAACAAGGTCGTGAGGACCGGGAGCTGCATGTGCTCTCCCTCCCCCATCAGACTTCCACTCCCCTGAGCCCCGTGGCTGTGTGCCCCTGGGTAAGTTCTCTGAGCTCTCTTGACCTTGGTCTCCTTGTTGGTGAAAAGAGGGGTTGAGTTAGATGATCTCTGAGGGTTCCTCTAGCCCAGCGCATATAATTATTTTTACAAAACCCTTAACTTGGGGTTCATAAACCCATAGAGGATTTATGTATGAGATTTCAGCAGTCTATGGGCCCTGAGAAATTGTGTTATAATTATACAGGGACATTTCACCAGGGAGAGGGCCTATAGCTTTATAAGATTCGCAATGGGCTCTCTGACCCAGGAAGTAGAACTTGGGGAGTTCACGAAGCTGAAGGATGAATCCTGTGACTTCCTGACACCAGTATCCACCTAGCTCACACCCATTATCCTTCCAGAATCAGTTCAGGCATCACCACCACTGCCCACTCCGCCTGTATCGTATATCCGCCTTGCTCCCATAGCATCCCTCACCTACTTTGGCCACATCTTAACCACCCTGTTCATATGTGTCTCTTTCTCCCAGATCATGAGCCTTTGAAGGCAGGGACCAGTCTTATTTGTTTTTGTTTCCCCAGTGCCTAGCATAGCAACTGGCATGTAGTTGTCACTCAATGAACGCTGAATGAATGTCATGACTTCAAGAACCTTTGCTGTTTGACAGTTACAGGAAGACTCAGAAGCTGCTCTTTCTTTAGGGGACGTTGTTAAACCTGACACATCTTGCCCTAATATTGAACATATAGCTGCTTAGTTGGAATTGGCAGGGCTTCTTTCAGAAGTGTCCCTCCCAAGTCATAGCTATTGCATATGAATTGATATGCATTTGTTGTGACAGCTGCAGGTTATCTGCATCATGCACTGGTTCCGTTATTCTCCACCCTTCAATGTCCTTGATAACTCGGAAAGCCAAGGGGCTCTACGTGGGGGGAAATCCCAGTGGTATGACAGGTTATGGTGATGACCCTTGCTGCTCATAATATGTCCTCAAAGTAACCCCGCCAGGAAGGCATGTATATGCTTTACTCTCACATCTTGCTCTCATGCCACGTCGGGCTGTGGGGGTAGTCCCATTGTTCCTACCAAAAACCTTCTCGCTAGGATCAGACAGTACCCAAAGCCACAATTGTAGATCCTGCTGCTGGTCTCAAAAGTCTTATAAGCACAAAGGGACACACAAAAATGGACACACATTTCCAGTTGCCCAATGGCTTGCCGTCACTCTCAAAATAAAATACAAACTGCTCACCTGATCCCTTTCCACTCCGATTTCATTTCCTACTACTTGCAACTTCACTTACTGTATCCATCTACACTGACTGTTTAGTGCTTTAATATATGAAATCTGGTCTTACCTCGGAAACTTTGCATTTATTTTTATAGCTGCCTGGAACAATACATCCCCAGTGCTGAATGCTCATCCTGTCTCATTACTGAAGTGTCAGATCAAATCTCCTATCTTTGGGAAGGCTTTTGCTAACCATACTATTTGCAGAAGCTTCTTTATCCCCAATTACCTGCCATCACATCACCATATACCCACTCCACAATCTGAAACAATTTTGTTCTTATTTCCTTGCGTATTGTCTGTCTTTCTCCACTAGGTTGCAAGCCCCATGAGAGCAGGAATCTTGCCTGATCTATCCACCACTCTGTCCTAGTGTCTGGAACAGTGCTTGGCACATTATTTAATAAATGTCTGTTGAGTGCGTGAATGTGTACTATTATTGAATAGGGAAGAACAAGGAAGAATGGCCGTGGTGGCCACATTTTATAAAGGAGGGAGTAATTCAAAGCCCCACTAGGGAACATGGGCTGTCCTAGTAGAACTGGTTATTTTATCCCCAATGTTCTAAAGTTTACTGTAGGAAAAATGCTTAAAAACTGAACCAGTGTGGGGCCCCAATTTTTCCAGGCAAGAAATGGCAGACTCTGTATGGGAGTGAGACTGACTGACTCCTGGGTACTCCCTGGGTTTCATCACGCCATCTACTACCTGCAATTCCTCAGTGGTTTTCCACATCTGATGGAATAAAAAGAGAGCAACTCTGTGTTTTAAATACTTAGGACCTGACTCCATTCACCATATTTCTTACGTCCATAAAGAAGAGCCCTTATGTAAATCCTCCATCCCAGTGAGATGGATTTATTAAGCATAATTTTGGCATTTTTTCCCTTTCTCATTAAAGGTCCAAGCTATTCTGAACCTGGCTTAAATTCCTACCTATCCTCTGGACAACTTAGGCCCCACCTCCTCCATGAAGCCCTTCAAAATCCTCAGGCCTACCGCATTCACTGTCCACTCACTTGGCCGTGGGCACAGATGGCTTTGGATATCTTTGCTATTGAGGTCATGATCATGCTTCAACTCTTTTATGGTGATTTTTACGTGTATCTTTAACTTCTCCAGTAAGATGTTAAGATGTGGGAACTATGTCTTATGGCCTCTTGATTGCATCACAGGGATATTGACTCAATAATAAACATAGAATTGATAAATTATATTTAGTATGAACTGTCAGTTTTTTATTCCAGCACAAACCCTTGAAAATATTGTTTGAATAAATAGATAATTTACATCTCCAAACAACTCCCCTAAAAATAACCTTTGGCAAGTTAAGGGTCCAGGTGGGTAAACCAATTTTCTTAAATAAGATTAATGGATTGTTTGAAATGAGATATGGAACCATCACAGAGCCCTAGCCATAAAGGAATACAAGAATCTAGTTATTATCTTTCTGCAAACACTTTCATATACACATCATCAGAGCTAGGACACCAAGGGTGACACTCTTGGATTTGGCAGACCTGGGTTCCATGCTCAGCATACTTACAAATGGCACACATTTTATTTCCATGCTTCAATTTCCTTATTTGAACAATGTGATGGGGATAAAATTGAGTATTTAGGAGGTCCTTTATATTTCTGTGAATTTATACTATTGAAAAGAAAACATGTAAATTCATTTTGTGGTTAAAAAATTCCTCATTTCACAATAGAGTTTTTATTTCAGAGGAAGTAAGAAGAAGAGCAAGATAAATTAGAAAATAAACACAGTTATAATTTGTTCACTATTATAAAAGCTCTCTCAATAACTGGAATTACAGGGAAGAATTAATCACTTATCTTGATTTTCCTCTAAGAACCATACTTCAAATAGCTTGAAGGATTTTTTTTTTTTTTTTTTTTTTACAGAATTCTATCTAATAAGTGGATAAGAAGTGAAAATTAGAAAGTCACCATTCGTAACCCTAATTGGTCACCACTGGATGAAGCCATTATATGAAGAGTTATGGGGGGACTTTACAATGGAATAATCAAGCTGACCACCCCTGGATCCACTATTCTATGTGAGCATCAATTAGAGTGGGACTGCTGTGATGTAATATGAAGTATACACGTACGAGTTCTGACAATTAAGTTCGCGAACTCATCCTAGAAAAAGTGCTACATACCTCATTGCTGAATATCACTATGGTCATTTTCGAAGTACTCCCCTTGGGAAGTTATACACCAATGCCACTGCTTAGTCCACCCTTCAAAGCAATTTTGGAACTCTTTTTCTGGAATGGCCATCTGAGCTGTTGTCATATTACACTTGATGTCCTGAATGTCACAGAATGTCTTCCTTTCAATATTTCCTTTATCTTTGGTAAAAAAAAAAGAAGTCATTGGGGGCCAGATCAGGTGAGTAGGGAGGGTGTTCCAATACGGTTATTTGTTTACTGACTGAAAACTCCCTCACAGACAGTGCCGTGTGAGCTGGTGCATTGTCGTGATGCAAGAGCCATGAATTGTTGGAGAAAAGTTCAGATCGTCTAACTTTTCCATGCAGTCTTTTCAGCACTTCCAAATAGTAAACTTGGTTAACTGTTTGTCCAGTTGGTACAAATTCATAATGAATAATCCCTCTGATATCTAAAAAGGTTAGCAATGTTGTTGCAACAAGTTCACAAACTTAATTGTCAGAACTTCATGTACTACCTTTAAAGTATTTTTGCCAAAGAAAGTTGAACCTGAATCTAATCAAGCCTCGAGAGCTCCTGTGTTTCCCTAGAAATAAGACCTAACTGGAAAATAAGCCCTAATCTGTCTTTTGGAGCAAAAATTAATATAAGACCTGGTATTATTTTCGGGGAAAACGGTACCTCTTGGGTGAGTCAAGCTACCGTATTTCCCTGAAAATAAGTCTGGGTCTTAGATTAATTTTTGCTCCAAAAGATGCATTAGGTCTTAATTTCCGGTTAGGTCTTACTTTTGGGGAAACATGGTAACTTCTAGATAATAGAAAATATGGGGAATAAAGACACAATGATACCATGAAGAAGCAAACAGGTCCAGAATGCGGAAATTCTATAGATCATTGGACTCGGTTCCTTCAACAAGTTAATGGCTTAGAAGAATAAAGGGAGTAGGCCCTGCTCTTCATTAAAAGAGGCGAAGGAGCCATAACAATTAAATGTAGTGTGTAGACCTTGTTTGCATAATGATTCAAACAAAGTCACAAATACCAAGACATTTTTTGTGTTATTAAGGAACTTCGCATATGGAGTAGAAATTGGATGACACAAAGAAATCATTGTAAGTGTGATAATAGCATTGTGATTTCATAAGGAAATGTCCATTTTAAGAGAGCAACATACTATATATCTTTGGGATGAAATGACATGAGGTTTAGGATTTGATTTTATATCTTCCAGCAACCAAAAAGAAATTAAGAAAGAAAACTGAAAAGGGAAAGCAGGTATAACAAATCATAGTTCTTGAATTTATGCGACGGATATGTGGAAGTTCATTATACTTATTATTCTCTTCACTTTTGTGCATGTTTTAAAAATTTCATAAAAAAGAACTATTGGATAAACAAAAAGAGATGGAAAGGGAGATTCAGGGAAAGAGAAGATTGCTATGCTATTAACTAATCATTTGCAACCTGACTTATACAGTCATTTTTCAGGATCTATAACTTTTTGTGGAAGACTCTCAAACAAAATATATTTGTCCTCATAAATTTCTATGCAAAGGAAGCATAATGTAGCTTGAATATTTTTAAGCTGAATATGAAAAAAATGTGGCATAGAGCACTTAAGGACATGTTTAGCTGTCTTAGCTTATTTTAACATTTAAACTTCCATCCCTGGAGGAGAAAGCGACTATAAAGAAAAAATTAGGCACACAACCAGGACTTCCTGTCCCTCTCCCGACCCTAATATCCCAACCACCTGGGTTCAGTGAAGATATAGAAATGTTCCTTTCCCTGCCAATGATATGGTCCTGCTTTCAGATCCAATATCTGATTGAAGGGGAGGAGGCCCATTTCTCTGCCTACAAAGGGAAGAAGATAATATCAGTGACTCAGGATTTCTTTAAGTCCAAGGGCCGTTATGGGCCAAAGCAATCAGCAATCACATAGTCTTAGGCTATCCAAGGGAGGAATCAAACTCTTTGAAGAGCCTGGTCCCTATACCATCCATCTTAGTAGCAACAAATGATGCAGATGGAACTGTGTAGAGCTGTCCATGGTGCTGAACCACTTCTCTGTTCGTTCAGGGTTTTGACAACGATAAGACAGAAAGAATTGACTGTCGGGTTTTTGCATAGAAGAAAAACACATCAAAGCAAACCGAGAAAGTCTAGATATGCACATAATCAGTGTCAGATGTGGGCAGTGGTATTAGAGGGCTTAGTCATGATCACAAAGAGGTCATGGCCAGGACTACATTTTTTAAAATACTAAGACATAAGGAAAAACTCTGATGCTGGAGAAATGTGGGTTCCCTGTGACTGGAGCATGAAAATACAGGGATGGATCTAAGAGACCAAAATAAGGGTATGAATAAATTCTATTAAAATATGTTAAGTCCCTGCTATCACAAGCAGTATGATAGGCATTAGGGAAAGAACCATGAAGAAGACAATGACTTGAGCTGACAGTCAAGTAAAGGAGACAGAATACGTATGTAGTTACAAATATGATGACTGTTCTGGGAGGGGCTTCTAGAAATAGGAAGAACTTTCAGCAAGGAGGTGAGGACATAAGAGAGTGTGTTAATTATAAACAGGGACATGTAATTACGGCAGGGTGTATGGTGGGAGTTAGGTCACGAGGCAGGGGTCCAAATGGCTGGAATTATATGACAAGTCCAGAATCAGAACAGAAGCTAGTTTATGATGATTTTAGCTCTAGATTCTTTCTCTTTTTCTTGCTTAGAGGAATATAGTTGGTTTCTGAGCCCCAATTACCCCTGAACTGCCTGCAAGGGCTATGGAGATCCCAGCTGCCAAAGTTAAGAGCAATGAGTTTGTCACCTTGAGAATGATAACTCTGGACTACCTGGCCTCACTGGACTTCAAGCTGCTGCAGTTAACCCCACTGATATTAGGTTCCCTGATGGTACTGCACTCGGATTTGGTGTGTTTTATCTTGGCCCAGTGGCCTTGAATACTTTTCTGTCTAGAAGCAAATCCCAAGGCAGAGTCTTTGCTGCATGGCCCCTCTGCTCTCAAAAGTACTAATATCATGTCAGTGTGTGTTGGTAGCCAGGCAGAGAGTTGGGAGCTCATGGATACAATACGTTTCTTTGTGATGAGAGCAGGGACATACTTCCTGGGAATATACTTTCTAAACAATGGTTTGCCTCTGGTGTGGATAGTGCAATCGCAAACTGTATGCATGGATGTTAGGGTAGACAGACCCCCACCCCATCTCACTCCTATTAATCTAATCTGTCAAATCCTTCTAATAAGGCTCATGATCACACCATCACAAGTGGGGTACAGTGCTTTTACTGAGCTACTGGTAGCCCAATTAAACACTGAAGTGACTGTCTTGCCCGAGTGATCCATTTGCTGGGTGTCATGGGCAGCAGTTCATCCCGGTCTTATGAACTCTCTGGGGAAGAAGACGGTCTTAATGATTATGACTCTTGTTAGTAAATCAGACTTTCAACTACCAGACAACCTGCTACTAGTCCTAAGACAATCATAACGGATAACGAGAGGGTGGAAAAGAATTCAGGGGTCTTTGTTTTGTTTCCTTCTTAGGAAAGAGGAGTGATTCACTAGGGATATATATATATATATATATATATATATATATATATATATATATATATATATATTTCTATTTATATATACGTATATTTATTTTTATGTATGCATATTCATATCAAGGCCGAAAGGAAATGATAATCCCTATCTCTGGGTATATTAGTCTTCTTGAGCTGCAATAAAAAAATATCATAGATTGGGTGGATTAGCAACAGCAATTTATTTCTCCCAGTTCTGGAAGATGGAAGTCTGAGATCAGGGCCCTGGAAGGGTAGGTGTCTGGTGACAGCTCTCTCTTTGGATTGCAGATGGCCACCTTCTTGTTGTGTCTTCACACGAAGGAGAGCCGTTAGGAATATTTTGAGAATTTCCTACAAATATGTTTCTTTCCATAGACTCATAATGATGACACCTGAATGGACACATAAGGAAGAAATGTCTCCTTCCACAGAAGGCTTTTCTAGATAAGACATCCCCCACCCCACATCCTGATAACAAACATGTATGGGGGAACAGCCAACAGAGATAGAAAAAGCTGCCATCATCTCCTCATCTTTTTTTTTTTTTTTTGTCCACTGGCACAGTGGCTGGGTGAGGGTGCAGCATGGCGATGGCAGGGTGGGCTGGCACCTGGCATGGTGTACCAGGACAGGCATCAGATCTAGCATCAGAAGACCTGGATTTGTTTTAGTGCCATCCCTTCCCTGCTATATGGCACTAAGTGAGATCTTCAGACTTCACAGGGCCTCAATATTTTTTGGTTGTACAAAAAAGAGATAATAAAATGCTGCAGTAATTCACCAAGTTGTTGTAAGGATAAAATGTTTGTATCTTTAGTACCTAAGAGAGCACCAGGCATGTAGTGAACACTGTAATGTTTGCTAAATGAATGACTGAATGGATATGACAATGATATTTGAGAATTGTGGAGTGCTGTGCACATATTTGTTATTGTATTGCTTTGAAGACTATTTTCCCTGTACCGAATATGAATTTATTTCATGTTATGGAAAATATTTAACTGTTTAACCTATGCTAAAGCAAAAGAGTCTAGATTCTCTTTAGGAAGAGAAGTTGTAAACTGCCAAGTTGGGTTTAATCAGTCACCATGACAGATGCATTGGTTTTCAGTGGGGACTTGGAAGGACAAATACAACAGTCAGGACAGCTCTGGACCACTCATGAGGGAGAAAGGCTGGAGAAGGCTTTGAGCAGATGCTAGTTTCACGGGAGGACAAGAGGTCTGAGGTAGAATGGGATGAATTAAGAAGACAGTATGCTTCACAGGAGGTAAAAGTCGGTATTTAACTTCTCTAATTAAATAAAATAGAGCTTAAAGCCCCAATGCCAGAAAAAAAATGGTCAGTGTGGCCTGAAGACAACGAAAGGACAACCAAAGAGACATTGAGAACATGAACTTCATCACAATTACAAATGGGACAACGTCTCCTTAGGGACTTTGAAGTTAAAAATAAATTTCTCACTTGGCTTATATCCTATTCCATCATTTATAAGTGCATTTGACTAATTTTAGACTTGCTATTATAAATAAACAAGCATAACCCTTCATAGAAAATCCCTGGGAAGTGAATTTGGTGAGATAGCCTTTTTCCCCCCTTAATTTTTATGCCTGAACTAGGAAGACTTAATGCTCCAATATCACAGAAAATTAAGAACCACTCATCACGCTGGGAAAAAGCAGGAGGAACGAAGCTTCATCTCTAAAATTTGTCCAGAAATTTTGATGGGAGCATCAAAATGGTGGCAATCAGCTGTTTTCAGTTGCAGGCCACCCTGAAGTAGAAGGGTTGACACGCTGTCAGGGAGAGGGGGAGGGGCTCAGGTGGAGCGCTGAGGCCTGTCCCCCCGACCACCCTGACCTCGAGCGGGAGCTACCTTTATTGTCGTGCCAGACCCTCAGCTTGCAGAGGTGGCCCAGGCTCAGCATGTCGGGAAAGCTGAATGTGTCCGTGTTGTTCCGCTCAAACTTGTTCCAGTTGGGCGACTGCTTCAGGGCCAGCGTCCCACTGTCCCCGTTCTCCCCAAAGATGATGATGAACACATTGGCATCAGTGCCCGCACCTGGGAGTGCACAAAACAAGGGCTGTGGATACTGGCTTCTCCAAAACACAGCCCTCCTGCTCTGGCCTCGGTCCTTGGAGGAGCCAGAAGGGCAGATGGACAAGTTCAGGGTCAACGAGGCCAGGGGTGAGGTCAGAAATGACTGGTTAGTGTTCTGGGACTCTCGGGTCTCCAACTCTACCCTTCATTGTATCTCTGTGCCTTGTATATGCTGGTGCACTAACTGGAGTCCCAGTTAGCAAGTCTGAATGGTTTAGTACAAGAATTCATCTCGTGATGGGGAAATAAACCCACACTTACAAGGCACACCAGGTAGGCTGCCGTTATAGTTTAGAAATGCAGGCTCCCTCTGACACACCATGGGTTCAGAGGAAAGTTCCCCAAATCTACCTCTGGTTGACATTCTACACTAGAGTTCCTATCATTTGCTTAAGCCAAATAGAGATATTGACCCCAGTTAGAAAGAACATACTTCTGAAAGAGGTGACCCTGTGGATCTTTTCTGATACACACCCTGTGGTTACCACTGAATTTATCAATTATTTTCTGAGGGTGCATCATGAGGGGATTGGAGGGGCTTGAAAACATGTGGACACTTGGAACTTAAGCAAAAGGAGTAGAGGCTCCACCGTGAGGAGAAAAGGAAGAAGGGAGGTGCCAAAAACAGATTTTACGAGTTGTGCTGACTCATCACTTCTGCCTGAGATCCTACCATGAGAGCTTCATTTCTTTGGCTGAAGGCTTCTCTGTTGAACATGTAACCTACCAGGGCCAACAAGTGAATCCCTCACTAGCCATTTACAATGAGTGTGAATGAGTTTGCCAGATTCCTTGCAACAGCTCCTAGAGAACAGGCTTGGTGTAGGGAAGGGTCAGCAGGAGGCATTGCCTCTATGATGAGAGTATGTTCCCTCTCAGCTCCAGGCCTTCGCACACACGAGTGCTTTTGCTTGGAAGGCCCTTCCTCCGGTGTCTCGTCTGCCTCAGTAGCATCTGCTTATCTTTCTGGATCAGACTTCAGCACCACCTCTGGGAAGGCCTTCATGACCTGTGTCCCTGAGCCCCAGCTAGGTAAGGGGTCCTCCTCTAGGCTCCCCAGCACCTGTGCTGACAGAACCTCACTGTCGTCGTTTCACGAGAATGTGAGACCCACAAGGGCCGAGGGGCATGTCTCCATCCTAAGGCTTCAGGCCAAAGCTGGCACACAGCAGATGGTTGCCAAGCACCCGGATGTGGGAAGGAACCCCGAGCTGCACGGCACCTGGGTGAACGGCATCAGGAGGCAGCAGGAAGACAGAGGACTCTGAGTCATGCTCCATTTTCAACAGCGCTGAGCATACTGCTTGATAATGTTTCCCCACTTCTCCGAGGTGGGAGGGACAGAGCCAATTCAGTCATTGAGAGGAGATACTTCTGTCCACACAGAAAGTGACACACTGACTAACTTTTGGAAGGCCATCTAAGGAAAAGTGTCCTGACCGGAGCCCAGGGCCTGAGCCAGAACCTGAGGACGGTCAGAGTCGTGGGAGATGGGAGGGACCCTCTGACTCACCCAGGATGTCACTGGTCTTAACTATGATGGTGTAAGAAGTCGTCTCCATCATTTCCTCTCCGTTGATGACGGCGCACATTTCACACACCAGCGTCTTCTTGCCCTTCTGCTGGGACAGCCAGTCTCCATAGTAGAACATGGTGAGGTCTCCATTGTTCATGTTCTTCAGGAGGATCTGGGGGAGAGAAAGCGGCATGGGAACACCTCCCTCACCTCCACAGATCCCCTCCCTGCTAACGCCGCCTCTCAGACCCACGATCCCAGACCTGAGGCGACTTCTTCTGATTAGACCAACGTGTGGCATGGGCCGTCTCCAGGACAAAAACCCTGCCCTGTGTGCCTTGTGCAGGGTCTGAAACCCCCACCATGACTACCCTTGTTTGGGGACTTGGAAATGGGCAATTTGTCCAAACATGTTTCCAAGATTGTGCACAAGAAATGTGCGCTGCATGAATGGCAGAAAATGGACCAACCAAATCACGGTCAGCCATGAACACCTGGGACCAGTGCACCGAACTGGCCAGATCATCCTTGGCACGGGCACTGGCATATGGTTGGCTCAAGAAAAACCTGCTAATAGCTGACCAGGGGAGCAGGAGCCCGAGGGGACTCGGGACGGCCTTTGGTGGAACAGCGGATGAGAGGACTGGGTCAGGGAGCAGTAGAGGTCCAAGATGGAGAAAGAGGTAGAACCTACTTGGGTAATCACAGGGGCCCCAAAAGCCGCCTGGCTGCCCTGCCTGAAGTTCCCACCATTAGAGTCTCTCGCTGTGCCATTCCTTGCTCCTCTCTCACTCCTCCCAACTCACTTCCTCCAAGAAGCCCACGTCTCTGCACACTGCCGTGCATGCTGCATTCTCTGGCAGTTGATTCACTTTTGACTGGACACAAATAAATAAAACTATGTCTTCTGATTAATTCACATCAAAGGGGCCTAACTGGATTATAGAGGGAGGGTTGTGGAATAACCCTTTAAGATGACGTCTGCACTTTATCAAGGTCCGCTGACTACCCAAAAGAGCAGGAAGAAGGGTGGGCCGTGGGTGGAAGGGAAGGCGAGGGTGCGGACATTTTACCCTCTCCAGAAACCATTCAGGCCGGCTGCCCAGGCCGTCGATTCGGATCCGCATCTTGGTGAACGGAGCGATGTCCAGGATCTCCATGAGGAAGGTGTCATTCTGCTCCCGCTCAAATCTGGGGGTGGAGAAAATGGGCATGAGGGAGGAAAGCTGGCCGCATGGAGGGTTCAGCTCATGCCAGAAACCAAATTCAGGGGAAGGAGAAAACAAGCTTTTACTCAGCCTCTCTCTCAGCTCCCAGTGACCCTCTATTAGTCTGTGTCTTGTACGGCAGGTGTGTTCCCAAAATACTGGGTGAAGTGGGTTTGACTGGTAGGAGTAGCCCTGAGTCAAGACCGAATCTCATTCTTCTAGCCACCTATGGACTCCTAGCTCCTCTCTGAGACTTGATTTCCTCATCGTAGTCTGGGGAGAATAACACTAGTCCTGGAATCTCACAAAAGTGTCACAAGGACCAAATACATGTGAAATCAACTTGAAATGTAAAAAAATAAAAATAAAAATTCATACCTGGAAAACTGTACAGGGTCGCCGTGAATGGTGGGGCAGGTTGTGCACTGCACAACTCTAAATGGTGCCATTCACATTTTGAAAATACATAATCTGCACCACTGACTGCAGTGGCCCTCGATTGGGTAATGCTACTAATAACTGCCAAATGGCAGGTGGATAGAAGGTAATGTTGCTTTTGTTGCTATTACAATTTTTCTGCTGAATGAACTCATCATCTCCGAGATGCTCTATCTTTATTCCTTACTGCTCTTCCCACAGGGTGGCACATAAAATGAGAACTTCGATGCTGACTGATCGCTGACTGATTCCAGATGCTGCTGCTGCTGCTGCTAAGCCTCTGGGGGTAATGCAGGTAGCACTGAAGCTATGACACTTCATGACAATCGTCATGCCTTCTTGAATACGAGATATATTTTTAAAAACAGAGGCTACAGCCAGTGGGCCCTGGGACTGCAAATATTACAAACTGAGAACTAATTACTCCTAGTCTTTAAAGCCAAGGGGGAACAGCAGTGCAGTCTAATCTCTTTTGATAACTTGCTCATGTGCATTTTATGAGTATTAGAAGAGAAAATGTTCTCCCTAAAGTCTGCCCGAAATCCCTCCTGCTCTCATTTAAGCCCAGTGCGCCCCTCTGGTCATGTGGATACTGGAAGAAGGAGCTCACAAATTCCCTCGTCAAGCTCATATCACATACAGAGTCTCTCACATAATCTTTCAACTCATTTGATTCCTTATTCTTGCCAGGTGTGCAATGCTGCAGATCAAAGGAACTTGAGAAGTTTGGCTTTGTATTTCTCCTTTATTTTCACCGTTAGCATTTAGCCATGTATCTCCATTTTATGGAGATTTTTATGGTGGGCAAGTGTTCAGAAAGGGAGAAATGAACTTTTCTTCTAGAAGACTGCAGAGTGGATTACTTTGCTGCCTCACCCTTCTTTACAGACTAAACCCCACTACACCTGGATGGACCTCCTCTCCTCAGGGCAGAAGGCCCACATCCAAAGGGAAAGCCCTTCCTTAGCCCTTCATCCCTCTACCACTCACTAGCCGCCTCCTTCTGCTGCCCCAGACCCCCTCACGGCACCTCAGTAGACACGCAGTAGGGCTCCCACATTGTGGGGCTGCTGTTGGAGAAGCGGTCAGTCTTTGATACATGTTTTCTAATGCCTAAAATTCTTCTGAAAAATAGTTGCCTTTTCAACCTAAGGCTTTGGCCCTGGTTAGCCACAGGCTGTCCTCAGTCACAGAGACTCATGTATGAGTGGGTGCTGGGGTGGGCAGTCTTTGATAGGGGGTGGGGAACAGAAGAAAATCAGAGAAGGAAGGGAGTGAGGGACAGTCACAGTCCACACTTCCCAGATGTCACCTCTTCAGCTGCTGAGTAGAAGCTCCTCTAAGGAGATGAGCAGGGCAAACCCTGGAAAAGTTCAGCAGCCTTGTCCTGAGACAGAGGCTCAGGCGATTCCCAACGACACAATGCTATCAACTAATCTACAGACCTTCCAATAAACATTTCCAAGTGATGGAGGAAATAAGGAAGGAAGGAAGGAAGGAAGGAAGGAAGGAAGGAAGGAAGGAAGGAAGGAAGGAACAAAGGAACGAATGAAAGAAGGATAGGTTGGTTATGGGCTGAGGTGATCAAGGAAGCCTTCCTGGAGGAGGTAGACCTTGAAAAAGAAAAACCTTGAGACACAAGAGAGTGGTTGAAGGGCATTTCAGGAGGGAAGAATCACAGGGACAATGACATGAGGGTTGAAAGGCTGCAAGGTATGAGGGGGATGTGAGGGAAGCAGTCTGGTTGAGGGTGGAGGACTGGGTGTGAGGGAAGACAACGGGGAGAGGCTGCCCCTGGATACCTGGCCTTCTTTTTGTCCAGCTGCACTTCCTCTGTGCTGCCATTGATGCCGTAGAGGGTCATAAAGATGTTAGAGTCGGTGCCACCGCCGACCACATCCCCTGTCCACACCGTCATTTCATGGAGCACCTGCCAGGAAAAGGATGTGAGTCCCGAGCCTGGGCCTATTCTCCCCAGGGCAACACAACATGTTCTCCTACCTCCGTGGCTCTGAAAAGAGTGCCCCGCCCCCACCCAATCAACCGTGAATGACTAGAGGGCAAGTCAGGCTTTGTTACTCTGTGTACCCCCACTGTGCTCAGTCCTGTACTAGAGGGGGTTCTGTTTCTGATAGAGAAAACGTGTGCAATAGAAACATGACTGAGAGCCCCAGGGCTCATTGATTTCTTTGTCAACTGAATTCCAACCTAAGTCCTTGTATTCTAGCAGCATATGGTGGCAGGACAGTAGCCTTTGGAGCTTTCCAAAGCGCCATTTGAATTCCAGATTTGCCACTGGCTAGCTGTTGAACCTGGGCAGATGCCCCCTGTTTGCCAGCCTCTGCTTTGTCCACCGAACGGGGAATAAACACTTTACAGAGTTGTGAGAGATACAGACACGGGACTTGTCACATGGTATGGCTTCAAGAAGCAGCAGCAGTTCTGGGTGACTGTCCCGCCGTCATGTTGCAGCCCACACACACCCTGAGCGTCAGTGAGCAAGGAACACTTCAGAGGTGATGCTTAAGGGAGCTCTGCCTCCACTCACCTGGGAAGCGGGACAATCACATATTCTATCTGATTTTCTTTCGCTTTAGTTTGGGATGTTGCCCTTTTACCTGAAGTTTGCCCCAAAGAGTATATATTCCCTTTGTCTGTCTCCACCAGAGGGGGAAGGAGCAGGCTGCCCTTCCCAAGACAGTGGCCTCACTGAAGCCCCTGCCTTGGTTCTTCCTCTGAGAGCCGGCCTCACGGCAAAGGGGGCCATCTTTATCCATGATATGGAGTGCCTTCTGGTCCTGGCTTCTTACACCGCTCCTTTTCACCAGGTGCCTGGGGACTAGCAATTAGGTCCCCAATTCAGCCTGGTATACCAGCCAGACATGCTTTGCCAGGAGCCAGGAGGCTCAAGCCTCTTCTGGTCTGCTAATGTGTGACCTTGGACAAGTCATTTTAGCCTCTCTGGGCCTTGATTTTCTCATATAGCACATGGAAATAATGCTTCCCAAAAGCATTATTAGCAAAATGGTTCAGGAGAGGCTTGCATACGTGGCCAAGAAAATGCCAGGCTAACCATTTCCTTTGTAAATCCCTGACTCTTCCCTTCCCCTGTGGCTGCCACATGGTGTTGTCACCTGTACAGGTGCCTGGTGCCCACTAACCAGAAGCTTTAGAATTCAGAACCCAAGTTATTTACCACATTGTGCCTATTGGGTGCTGGTTGCTTTTCAACCACCAGCTGGAATCTTCGCCATGATATTGCAAGGTTAGAAGTAGTATTTTCAGGCCTGGCTCGGAGGACAGGTTTGCCGAGGCAGTAATTGAAGAGGCTCTTGCTTTACCAGGAAAATCCGCTTAGACCATCTAACAAGGGCCTCTGTGATGGGCGCAGAGCTATTGAGAATGAAAGCAGGAGCCGGATGCTTTTTTTTGCTCTTACCCAGACAGGCATAAAAAATAAAATGATCAAAATGAGTGCTTTCTGGCCCCAAGGAGACTGGCCCCTGAAGGCTGGTGCCTCCAGACTCCTATGTTCTCTGTGTCTACCTTTCTCTCCTTTTATACAGACACATCTCTTTTTATGTCACAGGTGTGTTTCCAGAAAGAGACACAGAAACAGGGCTTTGTAATTCCGGTCTGCTATCAGACGTCCCGGGGAGATGGCCAATGCAAAGAACCCTGCGGTTCTTTGTAAAGTGACAAACCTGTGTTCTTTTGTAACATGAATAACAGGGATGTGAGTCCGGATTTCCATGGACTAAAGAGCTCAGAGGGAGATGCAGCGGCCCTGAGGGGGGTGTGCATGTGTGCTGGGGGGTGGCACACACACAGGCACACACATGCCCACGTGCACACTGGGAACTGGGTCAAGACAGAGGTCCCTGGAGGAATTGTATGCTCGCCCACACAGACCATCTGGCCACAGATGGAGATATCTGGGGAAAGGAGGGGCGGCTGTCTATGTTGTAGAAAGTTCTGCCCTCTGGCTTTCCAGTAGGGGAGGGGCAGGCATCCACTCTCCTGCCTGCCAAGGTTTTCACAGCCCATAACTCAGCCCTTCCTTCTGTTTCAATATATAATACAGGCAGGGCATGCTCAGGTCCAGGGTGATTCCTTCTCACCTTTGTGGGCAGCGTCTGAGCTAAATCTTGTAGCCCATTGGTTTGGATTCAGGGACTGAGATGAGGGCGGGAGTCTTCTTGACCCCACAGCTCTCAGAGAGAAAGAAAACCCTGCAGGGTCACGTGAACCAGAGGCCTCTGGGCTGCCAATGGGCCATGTAGCCTTAGGCTCCAGTTCCCGGCATCCTGTCTCCTGCTCAGCACTGACTTGTAAGTTTCTACAACGTGTCCCAGGTCATTTGGCCAGTTAGAGATGGAGCCAGGACACGAGCACAGAGCTCCTGCCTTCCAGCCTTTTCCACTTAAGAAGGGCCTTGTGCAGACAGGTCTCACTGTACTCTGAGACCCAGAGGCTCACAGAATCCTGAATGCCATCTGTCCCCATCCCCGTCCTACCGGTGTTAATGGAGCATCCTTGGAGAATAATGACTCTGCCCATCTATGTAGAGCTGTAACTTTGCAAAGCTCTTCATGGACTGTTCATGATCTCATTATTTCATAAGATCTTATGTGGAACAGAATGGGAAGCATTATTTCCATGTGCTATATGAGAAGACCAAGGCCCGGAGAGTCAAGATGATTTGTCCAAGGTCACACAGTAGCGGACCAGAAGACTTGAGTCTTCTGGCTCCTAGCAAAGCACATCTGGCTGGTATACCAGGCTAAAGCCTCTGCCAATGCCCCAAGGACAGTCTCCTGCTTCCCTCACTTCCATCTCCTCACTGCTCCACACCCTCAATCTGCAGTGCCCTTGCTGTTCAATGCACACACAGAGGCCCCTTCTATACCTTCACCCCAATGTTCACCACTGTGGCATCTAGAAGGTCGAAGACGCAGGAGGTGAAGCCATCTCCTCGGTCCTTGGCGAGCCAGCAATTGCAGCGCAATGTGTACCTGGTACCTTGGGTGGGCACAGCCAAACACAGCTCATCCACCAGCCAGCAGCTCTCTGGGGAGGCCCCATCATGGCCCAGCTGGAAGGGGACACATGGGTGCCGTGAGGAGTTTGGCACGACTGGAAAGGAAGCCCTGTCTGCTCAGCATCATGCAGCTTCCTCCTTCAGTGCTTTCCTAATGTTCTCTGGACTAACTGACCCAAGTCCTTTCCATGAGGGGAAGTGATTTTGAAGTTATTATTAAGGTCTCTAATTGGATGACTTTGAGTTAATCAAGAGTATTCTGGGTGGGCCTGACCTAATCAGGCAAGCCCTTTAAAAGAGAGTCTAGAGGTCAGAGATGGAAGAAATCAGAGACATGTGAAGCAGAAGACATCTCTTATTGGCCTTCCATACTTCGAAGAGGGATGCATGGCAGTGAATGCAGGCAGCCTCTGGGAACTGGAGGCGTCAGTCCTATAACCACAAGGAAATACTCATAGATATCGCCAATAACCAGTGAGCTTAGAACAGGACCCCAAGCCTCAGGTGAGACTGCAGCCCTGGCCACAACTTGATTTCAGCCCAGTGGCACCTTGGGAGAAAGACCCAGGTAACTCACCTCTGGATTTCTGATCAATGAAATTGTGAGATAATACGTTTGTGTGGTCTTACGTTAGTACGTTTGTGGTCATTGGTTACACAGCAATAGAATACGAGTACACAAGGCGTCCCTATTGGTAGGTGGATAACTGGGACCTGGAGGGGTGAGTGACTCACCCAACATGATGGCAGAGGACAGGAGGTCTTGCCCCGCTACCTGCTCTGAGGCACGTCTCAGGTTGGTTGCTCTGCCCACCCTCTACGTCCCATCCTACCCATGGAGAGGTCAGCTCCTCCCTTCCCTGGGGGTGGTCAACATCCTGAGGCCCCAGGGGCCAGCACCTCTATTTTCTTGATGACGCCCACATCCAAGCCTCCGACGTAGAACTCTTCCACTGAGCCGCAGCTGAAGCCCTTCTTCCCTCGGGGGTGGTCTAGCCAGATTCGATTACTGCACTCGTCATCCTCCCCAGTGAGGATGACGAAGGCCCGGCTGTCGGTGGCTGCATCCTTGTCTTTCCCAGTGGTGACTGAGACATAGTAGGGAATAACTGCAAGAGATCACGGGAGCCCAGCCTCAGAACAGGCCAGGTGAACCAGGGCAGGCTTGGAAATGAAACTCGGAGACTTTGTCTCCCTGCCTCTGAGACAAAGTGCAATGGAGCTTTCCAGACTGGCGAGTTATCTATATTGAGTGTCTACTCTCCAAGGAGTGAGGGAATTGGTAACTCCCCAGTGAAGAGCAAAGAGAGCATCCTTGTCACTTCAGAAAGCCCTGTGACCAATTATCTTAGCTGCACCTAGCACTCCCATGTGAAACTGGGTAAGAACAATAATCTTTCCGCAAGTATAGGGGATGCCTGAAAAGCTTACCGCAAGAGCAAAAATGAGGTCGGCAAAAGCAAGATCTCACAGAAAGTAGAAATTTAGGGAAGAATAATAAAATAGTATTATAGATGTAACGTAGTAAATGAAAGTTCTAGAAGGCATCCATATTCATCCATCAAACTATATTCATCAGCATAGAAACGTGCTCATGTAGCATGTAGTGTAGTATAGAGTTCTAGTTGCCCACCCAGTATTTATTCTCCTTGCAGCTAGGGGTGGTCATGACATATAAGCTGATAAGTTTGGGAAAATTTGTTTTAAAGGGTCTGACTCAACTGGGAGGAGCATCTTTTGGCCCCTTCCCCTTCTAGTCATTCTGTTGGAGTGTGGATGTGATAGCTGGAGTTTCAGCAGTCACCTGGGAACTACGGACAACCTTTAAGATAGAAGCCACTTACGAGGTTGCCAGAGTGATTCAGTTGAAAGAGGCTAGGTCTCTAACTTCACTGGAGCTGCAGCATCAGTATCAACTGCTTACCCTTGAACTTTTATGTGAGAGAAAAGGAAAATCCGTCACTTGTTTAAGTCGCTATCTCCAGGTCTCTGCCACTTGTAGTTACTAATTGATATAAATGGGAAACCCTTCTCCTGGCTCGTGTTCCTCAGTAGCTTGAAAGACACGGCCTTGATGTAATGGGTTATAGGTTATGTCATCTGTGTCTCTGAAAAGTTTCCAAATTAGACCTTCCTGGATGGAATTACCTACATTGTTTTTTTTCTGCGCCTGCCTATGACCTTGATTTAATCTTTATAAGGAGAGTCCCATTGGCCTTGCCACAGTAGATCACAGTGCTTAATTAAGGAGAGGCACGTTCTTGCGGGTCCTGTCATTTATTCACATAGTGAGAAGGTAGAATATATAATGATCCGCTCTCTCTGCTCAACCCCACAGACCCACCATGTGGTCTCCTGGAGGGGAAGAGAGTGGTTGTCATGCTCTATATTTAAAAGAACTGAACAGAAAGGCAGTGCATTTAAATGTCTGATTGACAAATATAGAACTGCCTTAGCTCAAAAGTCTGGTTGGAAAAATGAGCTTGTCAGGAGATTTCAATATTTTTACAAAGGAGGGAAAAATGGAAGCCCAGAGAGTGACTTTCCCAAGGCCTCGTGTATTATAGTCAGAACTAGAAGTGGAACTTAAATCCCCCAAAAGCCAGCTTGTTTACCCCACCCACCACGTCATGCCTTAACTATGCATGGCCAAGGCCTTTGTGTGAAGCTTTACTAACATACAAAGGATTCGCATGGCCGCGGTTGCCTTCTGTCTGATGAGACTTGTTCTAGGTCCTCTCAGCTGAGTCTCTGTCCTGAGAGTCTGGGTAAGGGCAGAGTTTACAGTGCTACCCTCCTGGGGTTGGATCAGCGGATGAAAAGCGTCACCACTCTAACTTCCCTACGCCTTTGTATCCCCATCTATAAAGGGGACGAATCCCTGCCCTCTCACCTTTCAGGGTTGCTGTGGGGATGGAAGCAGGCGATAGGTGTGCAAGCTGTGTGCAAATTGCACGATGTTAGATTTAAGTCAGATGATGGTGGGGCTAACGCATGGCCTGTCCAAGAATAGCTTACATGCACATCCATGTGCCTGTTCCTCCTCTGACGAGCCCTCTGCTTGGCTTACCTGTGCCCTCCTGAACGTAGTTGACCATGATCCCCGTCACTGTGGCGATGTCCACATCCGCCATCTTGGAGCTCAGGGCGATCTCCCAGAAGTCAGCGGGGCTGCTGCAGTTGCTGCTCCGGTCCCCAGTGTACTCCTGTCCGGAAGAGCATGACCTAAGCCCGTTACACCTCTGGCAGCTTCTGCCCCATGTGGCCTCCCTCAGGGATGAGGAGGATGACAGGCCACGGCTGAGCTCAGCCCCGCTGACTTTGACACACCTTCTCATAAAAAAGCCTCTCCAGTAGCCCATCCTCCTTCTTCAGGGAGAGCCAGCGCCCACACAGGAACAGGAACTCGTCCTCGTTGGTGTCGTTCCAGATGTCCACCTTCTCCACGTACCAGTCTGCACACAACTTGGTGTTGTCATGGCGGAGCTTGATCTTGTAGATGACGCCCAGGTCAGCGGCCTCAATGATGAAGGTGTCGGCCTGGGATGTCCAGATGTGGGGACTTGGGGGAGGGACGCTTCCCACCTCTACCCACTTTAACCCTATCCATCCAGTACCTTCCATACCCCTCAACTGTTGAACTCAACAGAACTTCCTAGCTGGGGAGACCTAGGAACCTGTAGGTCTACCCCAGTGCTTAGTATTCCAAGGCCTCACTTCCACCATGGTCCCAGTTTGCAGTCCAGTTCTTCTTGGGATAAGCCCTGTGGATGTTTGGAAGATGGAGTGGGGGTGGGACAGAAGAGGGTGCTCTGCCCAGGCCTGGTGACCGGACATCCTTATTTATGTTGAGTGCTGGCATGAGTTCTGGTGGGAGGCTGGAGGGGAAGAGCTACAGAAGGTGAAATCATTCTGAATGATGGGAGAGGACTTGAAATGTCCGTGGGGAAGCTGGGAGGCAGTCAGAAGAGCCAGCCAGCAAGCTGCAGGAGAGGGGGCAGAGACAGGACAGGCGCTGGCAGAGGCGAGGCTGAGGAGAGGTCAGAGGACAGCATCTTGAATGTGGGCTCATGAAGGTTTGGGGTGGTGGTGACATAAAGCCCTTCTCTGTGTCCCTGATTATCCCTTCAGCAAAGTGACATTACACTCTTGGGTGCTCGGGTTCTTTTGGAATTGTTCAGTAAGATGTGGAATTCTAGGCCTTGGGTGAAGTGGAGTCAAAACACAGGTTGAATGTGGCAGACAGGAGCCTGAGGAGCAGGAGGGACAGGTAGCCCCGAGTGACACCACTCTTCTCCTGAAAGATGTGCTGAGTCACAGTGCTGAGGGCAGGGAGCCCAGAGATTGCGTGATAGGATGTCCTCTGGGACAGTCCAGGGGGAAGGAGCAGACGCCTGTGTCATGACTGAAGGCAGGGCTGGGAGGACTCTTCAGGAAGGGTATGAAGCTGAAGATGGGGGTACTGGGCCCTCCAGGCTGTCAGGGCAGGTCAGTCTGCGGGCTGGGGAATCTGCCAGAGAACGGCGCATGGCTGACGGCAGGTGTGGATCCATGCAGGCCTTGGGGGACTGGCAAGTGACGGCGTTCATTAGAGCACAAACGGGCAACCTTATGACACAGCAATTCCACTGCTTTGCATGTGTCCTGGTGGGACACCTTCATATGTATACAAGGATACTTGCTGCAGGATAATTTTTATCGTGGAAAATTGGGAGCCATTAGGTGTTCACTACTTGGAGAACAGCTAAATAACTATGTCAATACCGTGTGTGGAATGTTATGTGTGTGGTGGTTAAAAAAGACTGAGCCAGCTCCATCTATGCTTGAATACCCTGACATAGAAGATTTTCAAGGTATCCCGTTGCATGCCAAAGGCAAGCTGAAGAAGTATTCCTATAAGACGATGCCTTTAATGTAAAAAATTAAAATCACAGAACAGCATTATGTATTTTCTATGGGCACATGTACGTGGATGCAGGGAAAAGCCTTGGGAAGGTTGGGAGACAGGACAGAGTGTGGGGCATTCTAGAAACTGGGGCCCAGCCATGAAATTTTGTGAATCACATGGAGGGCTCGAGCCAGATCTGGGACGGGTAGAGAGCCCCTGATCGGTTGAAGTGAGGGAGTAACTCCATCACTTTTGAATAGGTTAACTGGGGGAGCCAGAGAATGGGTTGGGTTTCAGGAGCCTGGAGCATAGAGTCAGGCTGTTCCATAAGTGAGATGAGATAAGGGAGGGCTGAACGGAGGTGGAGTTGACAGGGCTCATCTGGGAGCATCTTCAAGACCTGGTGATTGGCTGGATGTGGGTGGGGAGGGGGTGCAGAGAGGAGAGGGGTGTCGAGGACAATTCCTGGATTCTGGAGCTAGTGATTAGAGAAATGGAAGCTTTTCATGCTCAGCAGTGAACTTAAAGTCACACAGATCATCATGACGGAGCCAGCAGCAGCTCCAGCTCCCCCGAGGAGACATCAAAACCCAAGGAAAGGAAGAGAAAGGGACTGGGCAGAATGGAGCGACGATTTTTGTTGTAATGTCACAATTGCTAGGAGAAAAGAAAATCTGACTCTGAACACAGAGGGGAAGGGATTGCATCATCTTCATTTATACTGTCATTCACTTATTCATTCAATAAATATTTCTTGTGCCTACTCTGTGCCAGGCTCAGTGGATATAGCCACAACGAAGACGGATCTACCAGCTGTATGAGGCACACTGCTATTTGACAAGCATTTACCAGGCAGCAGCTCTGGGCATCAGTGACGTCAGGGAAAGGTGGGGTCTCCCAAGCCTTGTCAACACCCAGTACTAATAAAGGGCCAGCTTCAGGCCAGGCATGGTTCTAGGCACTTCATATGTTTTAATTCAGTGAACTTATTTTATGGCAGAGGAAACTGAGGCCCACAGATGCTAAGTAACTTGCCCAAGATCACACAGCTAGTCAGTGTCAGAGCCAGGATCTGAACTTAGGTGATTTGACCCCAGCCACTGGTCTGGGTGCCTGGCCACTGCCTGGCACTGCCACATCCCACAGCAGCCCGTGTGAGTGAGCCTGGTAACCACATCCCTGGCATAGAGTCAGAAACAATCCATGAGTCACTGACCTCTTGGACATTCCATTTTTCCAAAATGGATAGACTTCCTATTAGCTACCTTACACGCTACCTTACAAGGGCAGGGACAGTTCTATCTCATGCGTGTGTGTGTGTGCGCGCGCGCGTCTATGTATGAAATTATTCTTCCCTAATACAAAGTGCTGTTACATCTCTCGTCCTGTTTTTCAGCCCAGGGCTCTAAGTAGCTATCACAGTACTATTTCCACTTCAGAAGCAATAAACCAGAGCTAAAGGGAAATGGTTCATATCGGGATGATGGAGCAAATGAATGGGAGCCCAGGACCTGACCCCACAGGGACCTCATGGCCAGGCTGGGGTGTCTTCCAGGTGGCCTGGCTCATGGAGTCACCAGCCAGCTGCAGATCCAATTAGATGACACCTGCTTTCCTTGTTCCAGAGTTCATTTCCTCCTCATCTGTAGCAAATGTTTGAACACTAAAGGTCCTGCCTGGCTGAGGGTCAGGCTTAGGGAGACCTCAATAAATGCCCGCAGGTCGA
Organism: Rhinolophus sinicus; assembly: GCF_036562045.2. Taxonomy (NCBI): domain Eukaryota; kingdom Metazoa; phylum Chordata; class Mammalia; order Chiroptera; family Rhinolophidae; genus Rhinolophus; species Rhinolophus sinicus. Next base: position 21,879,781 of record NC_133758.1, on the reverse strand, counting down.
TGCACAAAAGGCCCACGTGTTCATGGCCGCAGGCAGGACCACAGATTGGGTGAAGAGCCAATCACCTTGCTCCGATCAGCCTGCTGCTACAGCCTGGCCTATGGGGGTTTCCAGATTTAGGTGAACGGAGAGAAGGGAAAGAGGCTGAGGAGAGAGTAAAGGGGCTTAAGGCAGAAAGGGCACAGGAGAGCGAGGAGCTGGGTTGGGAGAGGAAAGCCGAGCTAGTGGGAAGGGAAATTTGGACAGAGCTGGCGGGGCTTTAGACATCATCTGGTCGCGTGGTGTTCAAGCTTGTTTTGTTTTGACCCACAGAACCCTTTGCTTGGCACCCCAACAGATTGCCCAGGTCAAATGGATCCACGTGTTGGGGGAGTGAATGCCCATCTGCTTACTCCACCCCTCTGTGCTTCCCCAGGGCCTGGGGGCTGCCCAGGGCTCTGCACAATACAGTTTCACTGATTCACATCAGATCCCTTCATTTTAGAGATGAGCAAAGGGAGGCCAGAGAAACTTAACCAGGTGAGGAATTGGTGGCAAAACCAGGCCTCCAGCACCCCAGTTCAAGCCTCTGTCTCTGCAGGCCTGCCACTCTGCGACAAGCGCCTCCACCTCACGACCTGCCCACAGTGGGCCGAGTTTCTGCAGACGGCCCAGTTCCCTATAGCTGGCAACCCGCGGCTCCAATAGGCCTCTTGCTTGCTCAAGCCCCACCCTCACCTCATATGCAGGACCCAGGGCCTGCACAGGCTGAGAGAGGGGACCGGCCCTCTGCAGGGGGAAGGGCAAAGTCCCCAGACAGCCTAGGGGACCAAGAAGAGCCAGCCCCCAGATACCTGGACCTGGGGAGGAGAAGGGAAGGGGGTCAACTTCGTGTGTCCCACTTACCGTTCCTCTCTCGAACTTGTTGGTGCGGTTCTCTGACTTGCCAAGGTACCGTTCCCCGGTGTCCCCCAGGTCCCCGTAGATGGTGATGTAGACCTTGGCATCCGTCCCTGCCCCAGGAATGTTTCCTGTGAAGATCTGTACCGAGTACAGCACAACTGGGCGGGCAGTTGGATAGACAGACAGACAGAGGGACAAAGGGAAGAAAAGGATGGCATCGCTTTAGGTTTGGGGGGAACAGGATTTGCAGGAGGTATTAGGCTTCTAGCCCAGGCCTCAAAGAAGAAGTAGTGTCTTCCTTGTATTTGATCAATCATGTACCTTCTGCTACAAGTCTGTGTGGATTCACCAGCAGGAAGTTCGTCCAGACACAGGACTCCTAAGACCCAGAGGATGGAGACTTCTCCCAGGGCCCTTCAAACCACCCATCCAGCTACCTACAGCTTCTGGGAGAAAGACTCAGGAAACTGCCTGACCTGTGCACGTTGTGGCCACTAAAGCTACTGGCCCTCACACACTGACAAGAATGTCCCTTCTCATTTGCGGGTGACCAGGAGCCACTCCAGGCCCTTCTACACAGTTTACGGGAAAGAGCAAAAGTTTTTGAAAAAATAGTTTCCCCTCAGTGCCCATTTCCTAGTTTTCATTTATTCTTTAACCAACTGCCGTTTGCTACCTGTTCCCAGAGCTCCAGGAAAACCCCTCTCCCCAAAGCCCCAGTGCCTGCCACCCTCCCCTTCATCTCCATGGCCTGTGGGAAGGGCCTGATAAAAATTGGTGTGACAATTATTAAAAATTATTAAGGAACATAAAAATGAATGCTGTCTTGTTTGTGCTTTGCTGCTACGGGCTCATGGAGGAAGAACAAAGTATCTCCTTTCCCAACCTCCACTCTGGGGTGGGAGGGGCAGGGAAGGCAAGTTGTGAGTTTTCATGAAGACTAAGGATTCTTTGTCCCTTCTCCATATTCCTCTGTCCTATGAACTTTTGAGTTTCAGGCCAAGGAAGAGGGGACTTAGCTGGATTATCCCCCAGGGGAGGGAGGGAAGTTGTGGCTTTGAGGTGAAGGGCGGAAGTGGCCCAACTGGGAGGAAAGGTAGCTTTCCCAGCCTGGGAGCAGGTAGGAGTTGGGAGTCTCCATGGGTATCAGCAACTCCTCACCTGCACATAGAGACCCAATAGGGAGACGGCTATGGCTTATCTGGGGAGTTGGAACAAGGAGATCTCAAGGCGGAAGAGAGGATTTTGTGACAAAGCCACGGTCTGTGGAGAAGCACCCAGAGAAACAACACATGCATGTCAGCAGGGAGCCAACAGCAGTGTGTCTGAGCGGCAGGGGCGCACAGGTACAGGTGGTACCCATCCTGGACGAAGGGCCAGACCCCTCCTGGGAGCCTCGGGATTCTTATAAGACCCTAGAAAGGGGGATTTCCCTCCTTTCAGGGACAGCATGGGCTTGCTTACCAACCCTCGCAAGTGGGCTCAGAACTTCATTTAATTAAATTTAGAAAAGGAAGGTGATGGGAGTTGCTCATATCCCTGGTTATGGAGCACATAGACGCCCACCTCTTGGTTCCTATGACTTTCCTCACTTCCCCTTGGATTCCACAGCGTTATTCTCCCCTGCTCTCCTTCTGCTTCTCTGGCTGCTCCTTCTCGAGCAGCTTCATGGGTTTCTGATCTCCTGCCTGCCCCCTGGATGCCACTGTCTCCCAGCCCCATCTACTTCCTTCGGCTCTCACCCTGCATGCCCTGGGTGTTGACTTCCATAAGTTCCCTGTCACCTAGGGGACACGTCCACCTGACTAGACCACAGTCACAACTCAGGTCCGAACCTGAAATCTACGCCCTCCTGCACCCCCTTTGGCAAACCTTCTCCCGTCCCATCCTCCCCGTCCCCGTAGCCCTCCCCAGCACTCTGCTCTCCAAACCTCCAAGTTGCACTGTGAGAATCACTCTCAGAGCCCCGCCTCCCTCAAGGGTGGGAACCAGGGCTACTGACACTGCCCCCTCCACCCACCTCGCTCAGCTCAGTGCAGAATCTGGCCAGCATTTCACATGTTGCATTCCTAAATAAAACCTTCCCTTTGGTGTTGAAAAGAGTCAACATTACCCAAGCCTGTCTGGCTAATACTGACATGAGTAGCATGTGGAGTTTTGTCACAGTGTAGACATAACAGTGGACTGTCTTCCCCGGCGCCCCTACCCCTTGTCCCCCCATTTTTCTCTCCGTCCATTTCCTGGCTGCGCTTCAGCCATGCTCTACACCTGGGCAGGACATTTTCTAGGAGCCCTTGTTCCAGAGTGCGGTGCTGTGTCCCTAGGGGCTGTGATTAAACGGCCTTCCTGCTCCCCCTCTCCCACCTGCCACTGCTTTCTTTAGTCTTTTGGGAATTAGGAAAACTGATTCAGCTTCAGATGCTGAGCAATGCAGCTATGCAGTCAAATCCAGCTATTTCTGGATCCTCCTCCCTCCCCATCCCACCCGGGCCACACAGCGCTCAGTGGAAAGATGTTTCCCTAGAAACATCACCAAGCCCAGTGGGTCTGCAGCATGTTATTAATACAGAGCAGCCCAAAGGTGCCACTGGGACAGCTTTCCAGAACGTCCCGTGGGATCCAAGTACAAAAGGGAATTATCCCCCAGATTTCATAACAAAGAAAATTCAGAGAAAAGGATATGGATAGGGAACGGCATGTTATTGAGGCAACACTTGCTCTTATCTCTAAGCAGTGGCAGCTCAGATGAACAGAAATGTTAGAGCTATTTTATATCCCCTGGCTCCATATGGGGCCTGGAATCTTGGGTTTTATTCCAGTTTTATCCAAGAAGGCAGTGCACCAAATATAAGCTGGATTTCCAAGGTTTCATAGCGTCTCTGATCTTTTATCAAAGCTAAAATACAAAAGTATTCTCTAGTATGTCATCATGGCAGAAAGTCTGTTTGTTTGCAAGTGAATTTGATTTTTGACTTGGCTAAAGCTTATTTAGAGCTGGTAGCTGGTGAATAACGTAGTGGGAGACATGGACATTGGCAGTGCTGGCCAACACAGGGGGGTGACTGTCCATGTGGTCCAGGATGAATTCACGTGTGTGTGTGTGTGACTCATACACTCACATGTGTAAACACACACACAGTAGAAAGAAAGGAGAAGAGAAGGCTGAGGACTGAGCCTGGAATCAATACCACCTGGCACGAGAAAGGAAAACAGCATTCAGTCAGAGAGGTGGGAAGACGACCAGAAAATGGTGGCTCAATAGCAATGAAAAAGTACAGAAGTGTACGGTCAGGCTGACGCAACTCCTGCAGAGGAAACGACATCAGTGAGGAATGGATTACGGTAACTGACTCCAACAGGAAAGAAACCCATGACCTCGGTCACTCCGAAGCTGCACCCAGGCCCTGAGAACAAATAAACCATAGCTCCAGTCATGGATTCATCCAGGATGCTTCTGGATTCATCCTGGGTTGGCACAGCTGAATCCAGAAAGAGCAAAGAGGACCAAGCCCCACAGACTGTAGCCAAAGAAAGCAAGAGAAGGGACAGAATCAGGACCAGGATAATTGGGATGAGGCCCAGGAGAACACATTATCTGGATGTACCATCACACTGTCAGACCAGGAAAGGACTCGAGTACAAACCTTGACTGAGACAGCTGAGACTTTGAAGAATAGCCCTGCCATTTATTAGCTGTGTGAACTTCGGCAGGTTATGTAACCTCTGTGAGCCTCAGTTGTCCCCTCCACGGAATGCAGATAATAATAGACTCTTCCTCCTGGGTACAAAGGCCCCGCCTGGCACAGGGAAGGTGCCTTACAAGGGAGGTGAGGAGGGCGATCACACCACTTACTGTCCAGCGGCTCCTCCACTTCCTTATAGATTTGCCTTAAGGATCCATCGTTCATGTATTTCTCAGTGAAGATGTCGAAAGGGACCAGTTCTCGAATGGTCTTCTTATCATCCTCGGAGGTGGCAAGCCATCGATCACAAGCAAAAGTAAAGGTCTCTGTACCCTGGGGTGAGGAGGCAAGAAAAAAGTTAGTCCTTAATGTGGAAACTGCCACCTTCTGTGGTTTATCAGCATGTCAACACTCATGGGGACCAAGGACAAAGGTCATGGAGCCCCATAGATAATGCAAAAGCCACAGGGAGACCCCCAACAACCCCGCCCCAATTCCAGCTGATCTCGTCTTAAAGACATATACAACCATATCAGGGCTGGCTCTTGAAGGCTGGGGTTTCCAGGGTCACTTAAGAATAGATATCTGGACCCCCATCTCGGAGATGCACACGCAGTGGGCAAGGGGAGGGGCTCTGTATTTTTCAATTTCTCCCAAGTCACTCAGATCCACAGCCATGACTGAAAGCTGCCTCTTAGGTTTGGAATTCTGTGGTGTCAGAATGTTTTCCAAATTGTTCAGGTGGATGTCCTTCTGTATTCACCTCTAAAAGCAGGCAGGGCAGGCTTGGTCACTCTCTAGTGGTATGGCCTTGGGGTGGGGAGCAGGGCATGGCTGCCCAGACCCTCCTCCAGACCCCTAAACTAGGTTCTGCAAGTTTCTGCTTGGAACCAGAGCTAGTTCCCGTATGCTGAGTGCACTGGGAGAATTTGTCTCAGAAGATTTTTTCTCAGCGTAATAAGGCTGTAGGTTCTTATAACGCATCTGCCTTGAATCTCTTCTAGAAAGAGGCACTAGGAACAGCAGGACAGAGCAATCAGAAACTCACATCTTTATCTGGAAGGAGCCTGCGGATTTCCACGTAGGCACAGTGCCACCCAGGATTTATACCCGTATTATCATGGCCAATCCGAATTTTTTCAATGATTTCTCCCACATCTTCTAACTGGAAAGGAGATAATGCACGAGATGTTAGCCGACAGGTCCAAGAAAGTACAACCTGAACAAAAATCTGCCTCCCCAGGGCATCACCCGGAGACCCTTTGAATTTCCAGTGGTCACTTTCTCTCCATTGTCCAGCCAAGCCAGCCCCACACATGCCATGTTCATGCTCCCTCACCCCCTTAAAATCAGCCTCGTTTCCGGAACTCAGTTCAATCAACCTCTGGGAGGTTGTGCCTTCTTTTCACGGCGGAGCCCAGCTCTAGCTCTTCCACGACTTACCCTTGAGCAGCTCATTCCCAGCTTGAGAACTGACGTGAGTACCAGAAGGTGAGTTCTCTCTCTCTGCCTATGCCCTGTCTTGCCAGCTTGATCTTCTCCTTGGTCTTCCAAGAGGCCCCTCCTTCTCCAGCCACTCCTCTTCTATATCCCTCACGTTCCAGTCCCGTGAACTTGACTTTCTCTTGCCATGGAACCCTGGCACATGCTCTCCCTGCCCCTCTCTTCCTCGTTACCTAAACCAGTGTCTGTCTGTTGAACCTCATCATTCAGGTCTCAGCTCAAGGATCCCTTCCTCAGGGAAACCCCCTGAACCATCCGGAAAAAGTCAGATCTCTTCCTGATGGGCTCTTGTAGCATCCTACGACCCCCCGCTCCCCAACACAGAGCACTTCTCACAGTTGGAAGTCCTTTCCTGTGATTCCCTCTCCTCCACCCCTGAAAGCCGCAGGGCAGGCCGCCGAAAGCCCAGAAAACAGCCTGTGACCTAGGTACTGAATACGTATTGACTGAGACCATGAAAGAATGAGTGTTTCCTCATCTGCAAAACGCGAGTGGGAAAGCCGGCCAGCTTCTCTCACATACAATATTGAACCGTAACCAAGCTGGCGCGTGTGAAAGTCCCACTGAACAGAAAAGTGGATCCATGTGGGCCATAGTGAGTCCCTGAAATTCAGAAGCTCTAATCTCTCCTCTCGCCTGCCTGGAGCCTGTGGGGCCGGCGTGTAGGGGAGGGGCTCAGTCAGGAATGACTGATACGTCTCTTGGCGCCCTCTAAGGAAGTAGTGAGCTGGCCAGACACAAGGCAAGGTCATCTAGTCAGCTGGCAGCTGCCTCCCTGGCTGACTTCTGCCAGGCTGCCACTCCAGGGTCTCCAGGGACTCTTGGGCCTCTCCCAATTCTCTTGTGTCACACGCTCCTCTGAAATGGTGCCATACATATGGATCCACACCCTGCCTCATCCCTACGAGCATCTGGGCAATAACAGGACAAAGAAAGAGATGAGGAAATTGGGGCACAAGGACAAGAGGACAGGGAGCATCCAGATGCCCTGGCTCATGGTTGGCTTATGGAACTCATGCTTCAAGATTTGATTTAACGGTTGTGTGTGTGTGTGTGTGTGTGTGTGTGTGTGTGTGTGTAGATTTGAGTTTTCTGCAGGCCCGCTGCAGAGCTGGCTACCTGCCTGCCCTGCTCTACCAACTTCTCAGTGCTACAAGGAGAGGGCATAGTCAGCTCTAGGTGGATGAGAACTCTTGATAAGTGAATGGTGTCTGAATGATTGCGTCATTCATCAAATGTGAAGACTCTGTAACCCCAGATGGAAGTGACCTTTGAATGAACTGCAACAGCCTCCAACCAGGTTTCCTCCCTCCTCACACACCCACCCGCAATAGGCAGCCCAAGGGGAGGCCCCTTAGCACTGCTTGGGGAACCTCCCCCCACTCCCACTCCACCCTCATCCTTCCCAATTGTAGTCTTGGCCCTGCCACCTGTGAGCTATGTGATCTGAGGCAAACCACGTGACCTTCCAGGCTCAACTTCCTCGTCTATAAAATGGGGGAAGAATAATGTCTCACCCAACTGAAGGCAGGGGTGTGGGAAGGGTAAACCCTTGAGGTTACTTCTAGGTCTAAGACCCCAGACTTGGTTCTTTGTGTCAACTATGCTGTCCTTCCGGGTGACTAGCATGGCACCACATTGCTGGAAACTGTGAATTAACATGGGTGCTGCAGATGCCGTTGCTTCTGCTACCCTGCATCCCTCCCCCAACTCCCCACTAGCCAGCTCACCCAGGCTTCATCAGAGAAGTGGAGTGCCCTGCAAGCCCCCAAGGGGCTTTCTGAATCATTAAACAAAGGTCAGAAATTTCAGGCTGATGTTAGTGCTGCGGATATTTTTAACGAGGCCTTATTTTTTCACAGTGGGAGAAACATGGAGGCTATAGGTGAAATCCCTTGGCTCAGAGAATCTCCCCTTGAGGACACTGACCTGCTTGTCAGAACCAGGGAGTGAAGACTCGTCTGCCTCACCCTATGTCCAGGGACTTCTTTTCCTCCTTCCCCATCCCATCTCTGAGGTGTGAGATGTGTGAACCCGGGCTTTGATCGTACTTTTGTAATCTTAACCATCCAGCCATCACGTGGGCTGTGCCAGGGAGGCCATCTTAGCCGTGACCCTCAGAGAGCAAGGAGGGTTTCGGGGAACCGCTGGCCATCGGTGGGGGGCCTCAGGGATGCACTCAGACAATGCCAGAATCAGAAGGGACCCTATTGTTCTTCCAAGAGGTGAAAGAATTAAGCAGGGAAGGCTCTGGACCAGAACTGCTTGAGTCTAGACCTTGGTTCTGCTGTTCAGTAATTATGACACCATGAGCAAGTTGCTTAAACTTACTGTGCCATTTCAGCTGCAAAATGGGATTTAATTACACTATCTAACTCTTGAAATGGTGGTGAGGATTAAAAGAGTTGATACACATCAAGTGCTTACAACAGGGCTGGCACATGGGAAGTGCTCAATAAATATTAGCTATTACTGCAATTTTCCCGGCCAATCCCTGTGTCTTAGGATGAAGACACAGAAAGAAGGTGTAGCTTGTTCACGGTCAGTGCCTGAGCCAGAACCAGAACCCAGGGCTACGGGCTTGCAATCCAATGCTCATCCTCTTACCCGAAGATCAGTCAAAAAAGAGATATGAAGAAAGAGCAAATCTTTTTCATGTGTTTCCAAGTTCTTCTATTCCCCCAACACCCAAATAGATATGAAAAGAGAAAAGGGGAAAAAAAAAAAGCAACAAATAACTAGCAAATGATAGCTGCCTGTTAGTGGGGATTTCATTGATAAAACCCCCCGGAAGTCATGTTGAGGTGTAATCACAGCCCAGCCAGTGAAAGCATCAGGCTGGGATGACTCACTCACCACGACATCTTGGGTGGATGAGAGGTGATTTTGTGTGGATAGATGAATCACTCTTGAATTTTCCTTGCTAACATATTCCACCAAGATGGCAACCTTCCCACAAGTGTTGATTGCTCCCAGGGAAGGTGGGGAGGGAGTAGGGAGTCCCTGGGACAGACACTGGCCAGGGAAGAAGGAAGGTGCTCTGGACTTTGTTTCCCATCAGAAAGCAGGGGCCGCATCTCCAAAGGTCTCCACTACCTGGGGAGTCCAGGCTCCTGAGAATGCCAGCTCTTCTCCTTCAGAGGTGTCCCCTTGAAGTCCTGCTTTATTGGGTCCTCTCCCTTAGTCACGTCCCCCTGGCCGAATCTCAAACCATGTGCTGTGTTTACTTCTACCACGATGGTCCCCTGGCTCAGCAGTCCTCCCCTCCTTGTCCCTTCTTATGATCATCTACAGATCCAGCTCAAAGCCATCATTTCCAGGGAGCTTCTCTCATCTCTGACACCCACAGCAGACTCAGTCAGCCCTGCCATATGCCCTCATCCCCATGGGCTAGTCTACTGTAGGGGCTAAGAGCACATATTCTGAGCCAATCCCCCTGGGTTTGAATCCTGCTTCCCCTACAGTCCAGCTGTGTGATTTTATGTAAGCAACTAAACTCTCTGTGCGTCAGTTTCCCCATCTTCAAACAGGGATAATAATCACAGCCCATGGTTGCTCCGAGGGTTAAGGAAGTTAATACAGGTAAAGCTGTATGACAGCGTCTTCTTACCCACAGGAGCACCCATTGGGATGATTACCAAATTCTCTCATTAACTTTATGTGGAGGTTGGGGGTTCCCTAGCTGGACTGCAAGCCCCTTGCAGTCAGAGTCTGGGTCCTCCCTTTCTCTTGTCTCTCCCACCCAGTCTAACACAGTGGGTGCACAGGGGACGCACAGTGGGTGCACACGGGAGGTACTGAACTGAGGTGTACAGGAGATCAAGGAGCTGTGACCCACATCCATAGCAAACATCAACCAACCAAACCTCTAGGCCAGAGCTGAGGAGGAAGCCAAGGAACAAATGGGCTGTTCTGCATCAGGTTCCTTGGCCATAGCTTGGTGGGTGAGCGGGAGACACAGCTGTGTGATGAGTGAGTCAGGAAGCCAGGCTCTTCCCGTGGAGACATGTCTGCTGTTGGTAGCACTAAAGATGGCCCCAATGGGGGTGGAATTGTGCCTCTGGTTTTCCCAAGCTCTGTCCACTCATTATGATCTTTGACCCTGGCACTAGTTCTGGAGAGACAGGGCAAGACTCACCATCCTCCTGTACTCAGATGTACTGAGGCCCAGAGAGGCCCATCTTCCTCACTCACAGAAGCCCATCCAGGTGACAGACACGTCTGCCTCTGCACACAGGGATCCTTCTTACCCTCCATCTTCTGGGCCCACCTCACCCCCCAAGCCTGGCTCCCTAGCAGCCTGCTGAGCCCACGTACCTCCATAATGAAGCGAGAGGCAGACTTCCTCTCAAAGAACACCTTCTGTTCCCTCTTGTTGCTGCACAACTTCCTCTGCTCAGTGCACAGACCATCGCAACCATAGATGACAATGAAGACGCTGGCGTTTGTCCCAGCGGCAAACACATCGCTCGTGTAGAAGGTGATCTCATAAGGAACAACTGAGGGTAAGGGACAGAGGGTTAAATCAGAGGGGTCATGAGAACAAGAACCAAACACAGGCAAGGTCACGTTCTCCACCAGCACCACCGCCCTGGACCTCTTCCCCAGGAGCTGCTGCCCGGGGACCTTCGTTGGGCCACGTTTACCTAACATAGTGAGCTAAAATTCTTTGTGACGTTTTCGTGTTTTGCATTTGTATATAAATGTGTATACTTACGCTGGGTCACAATAAAAAAGAAAGGAAACCCAGAGATACAACTCAAATGGAAATTAACCTTATCCCGTGATTTTGACCCTCGAAAGGAATCACTTTAGAAGTCACCTTCTCACAGGTGACTCCAACCTTCTCCAGAGGAGGAATTTGCTTTTCATTTATTATGAGTACTTTGCCGTAGAATTGTAGTAATATACTTGCAGTAGTAATAGTTGTTATTCATTGAGTATTTGCTACGTCAGACTTCGTGTTAAGCATGCTGCATTCCTTATCTCATTTAATCTTCACAATAACCCCATGGAGTAGGTATTATTGTACTCCATTTTACAAATGAGAAAACCAAGGCTCAGAGAGGCAAAGTAACTATCCCTAGGTGTGATTCTGACATTCAGGGCTGTACACTGCCTCCCGCCTTCTCCGTGGAGCCTATACGTTCAGACATCACAACATCCCCCTTCCTAATTTATATGCCTCTGCTCTGTGGGCAGCACATTTCAGCCGGTCCGTGCACGGCTTCGTCTGGTTGTGTTCTTCGTGGTTTCACATGTACTGAGAAGCCTTGATGAACCAACTGCCTTGATTCTTTCTAGGCTCCTGATGATGATGGCTGGGCACTGTCCCCCATCATTCCTGGGACTATAGCTCCCCAGTCCCTGGAACTCTCTGGCTTTGGGCCCCCAAGACCTTTACCTATCAGGGAAGTAGGTTCTGAGTAGCACACCCCTCCTCTCTGTGCTCCCGCCTGGGGAGAGCTGCACTTTGAAGCTGCCTCCAAGACTGGTCAGTCTGAAAGTCAAGTCTCTCCGGCACTTTGTTTTCTTTTTGGCAAATGTGAGTGTAAGACAAAGGGCAAGTGGATTAGTTTTAATATCAGACTGGAACTGAATATATTCAAGGTCAGGTTATACAAATTCTTTTTTTTTCTTCTTCCTATAGAGAGCGAGGCCTATCCTATGGCACAAAGGGCAAAACGGGTACTTCTGTCCCTGTTTGGCAAGGCTCCCTGCCAATACTGCTGCCAGCTCTATGTACATCTGTCAGATCAGTATGTCTGTCTTAGAGTACAGTCAGATTCCGGGGGCTGAGGCTGGATCTAGAACTTGCTTTGTATATGCAGGGACTTTACTAGAGGGAAATGTCACTTTATTTGAGGCTTTGCACCAAAAAGTATTTTGATGATCTGGTCATTTCTAGTTTAATTGCTGTAGGCAAAAAAACCCAAAACAAAACAAAACAAAAAAACCACACACAAAAAAACAAAGCAAAATAAAAAAACATTCATCACTGATTCATACTGAGTATGAGTTGTTTGGGGGGGAATCTTCATCACTACTGATTCACACTGTTTAAGTATGAATTATCTGGGGGAAATCTTTTGGGATACTTAATTATTTAGTTAGAAAGAAATTGTATTGTTTGGGTTTGGTTCAGATTTTAGCATATTCAGACAGATTTTTATGGTTTGATTTCAGTTTGAGTCCCACTGTCTAGCATGTACCTACATGTACAAGTATGTAAATATTTAATACATACTTTCTGATGTTGACAGTGGAAGGGAAGTGTCAAAACCTTATCTAATTATTCCCCTTCCTCTTTTCCTTTAGCTGGTAAAGGAATTACATTTAACTTCTTTTCAACTTCTTTTTTTCCCCTCATCAGGATACAATCTTATTGCGGTAATTTCTCTGGTGTGTTAATGAATGGAATGAGGATGGATGATGGCGTTGATAATTATATCTCCCAGTTAGACCTTTATCTTTCTTCCTTTTTGGACCTTACAACCATCCTGTATTCTGATCTCTGTTTTTCAGACAAGGGAACTGAATCCCAGAGAGGTCAGGCTCTCTGCCTGTGGTCACCAGCTAGTTTGGGGTGGAGCTTGGAATGAGTCCCATATTTTCTTTCCCTGGGACCAGGGTTCAGCCCACGGTTTGCATGGGGTCCAGGGAATTTGGGAAAGGAGGGAGAGACCGCAATCTCTAAGGTTGGCCTGGCCCAGAGTGGACACTGGAGGAGGGTTTGGGACCCAGGTAGGGGAGTGGGTGATGGAGCCTGGAAGTAGGGCAGCCTTGTTGTGTATAGTTCCTACATGGTGTGTACAGCCTCGTCTGAAGCTCCACGTGGAAGAGGTCCCTGACGAGGGCTCCGTCGTCTTCATTCTTGGCCAGCCAGCGGCCGCAGGGGAAGGTCATGCTCTTTCCAAGCGATGGGGCATCCACCTCTACCCACTCTAAAAACCAGCCCGGAGCCTTGCCTGGAAGGAGAGGAGACAGAAGCCGTCAAGGACTTCTACAGCGTGGCTTCCTATGGCTAACTTCAGGGATTCCGAACATCCTTCCTACTCAGAGGCTGATGCCCACAGCTTCACCATAAACGTGTCACCCCTTTTGTTTACAGCATTACTAACATGATTCCTGTGAAAACATGTCCCCAGCTGGAGCTGGCTCACACTCCAGGCTGCTGTCAATGAAATTAGCAGGCGCAAAAGAGCATGGGGAAGAGATGACAGGAGGGTAGGGAGTCTGAGGAGAGAAAAGCAAGGACATTGTGCCTGGTGGAAGGCACTCCAAACAGGGAGCCCAGAGATGCTAAAGAGGGCCTATGTTAACAGGACTTTATAATTTCACCCCGTGACAGCAAAAACACTCCCAGACCCCTGGCTTCAGTTTGTGATTCATGAAGGGCAGGGAAATCAGTGAAGGACTGATGGTCCATATTCCCTGCAGAAAGGTGTGTTCAAGCTTAAAGAAGGCAATGGCAGCCAGTCAGGGAACCTCCCTTCCCAGGGGCTGGCAGAAGGGCCGCCTTCTGTAGACTAAGAAAACGTGGTTTGAAGACCAAGAAAACGAGTCTGGCTTTACTTAGAACAAACTTGGATACATCCTTTGTCTTGCTGGCATGTCAATAGGTCTTGGAAAGGACTGGATAGATCAGTGATTCTCAAAGGGGGGGTCCCCAAAACAGCAGCCTCAGCATCACTTGTGAGAAATATAAATTCTTAGGCCCCAGCCCAGATTTACTGAATCAAAGATTCTGGGGATGGGACTTAGAAATCTGTGTTTTAACAAGCCCCACCCCTCCTTCCCCAGATGGTTCTGACGCACACTCAAGTTTGAGAGCCACTGAGCTAGATCAGGGATTCTTAAATCTGGCTGCACATTGAAATCACTAGGGGTGGGGGATGAGGGAAGGCTTTAAAATTCACCAGTGTCCAGGCCCCACCCCAGACCAATTGGTTCAGAATTTCTGTGTGTGGCCAGGGCTCCACTGGGCTGAAGGGATTGAGGATGTTGTATCATTAGGGAAAGCAGGTGACATCCAAGTTGTCCCTAGATGCTTTCCCAGACCCCTACAGGGACCTGTCTGTGGTCTTTCTGTTCTTAGCAGGGAACAGAGGGGAGGGAAGCCAGACCTGTGTTATCGTGGCCAATCCTGATTTTCCATAACTCTCCCAGGTCCAGTGTCTCCACTGTGAAGATTTCGATGCTGTCTCTCTCAAACATGTCGCTGTTGACCTTGGAAGATTCCAGGAAGGTGATTCCTGCCAACCAAATGATCCCAAAATGATTGGCTGGTCCTGAGAACTTTCAAACCTAGTCTGACCACCCCTTTCAGTCTTTCATCATAATGACCAAACTCGTGAATTTTCATCAGTTTTAGACTGTGCAATCGTTATCCATTGGGCACCTTTGGCATATTCTGTGTTGGTGTGCATCTTTTTACTGAGCTTCACAAAAACGCTCTGAGGTATGTATTCTTATTTCCAGTATGTATCTCAAGAAAAGGAGCTACATCTAAAGGCGAAGTGCCTTATCCACAGTCATCCAGGAGAAAGTGGTAGGGCCCTGTCAGTGTCTGCTCTCCTTCCACACCCCTCCCATTTCTCCACATGGGGAGACAGCCAGGGTCAAAGCCCCCCGCCCCATGCTCCCCGGAGAAACAGGGACTCCCATGCAGGCTGGGGCATGTGGGAGTTCTCTGGAGACTCTTCTCTGAATAACACATAAGGGATGGCTTCAAATGCCCCCCACAAGCCACCTCACCTATGTAATCTGTCCTGGGACCTTGGCTGTGACATCAGTCTGAAATTTGAGGTGGTCTCAGTGTCAGTGCCATCCCCCCCTCCTCAGCATGCACTGCGTTTTCCCTGTAGGTCCCAGCTCTGAGCTCACCTCAGGCCGGAAGTCTCCTGATACTCACAGGCCCGTTACAGACTGGTTTAAGTGCACCAAAACCAGACAGACCTTGGTTCGATGCCTGGCTTTCCCATTGAATATCTGGGTGGCTGTGGGCAAATTACTTAATTCTCTGAGACTTGGTTTCCTCAAATGTCAAAAGGGGTGGTCTTGGTGCCTTCCCATAGAGTTGTGAAGATTAAATAAGATGATGACTTTTGAGTGCTCAAGAAGGCACCTAACGCATAGAAATCCCTTGGCAAATAAAAGGGGTTGTTAGAGACCCTCAATTCCATGCCACATTGTTCAGTAACTACCACAATTACATACATTTATAAGTTCTCACCCAATTCATTCATTATACATGATCTAGCCTGTTAAATGATAATATTGAATGTTTACTGAGGGTGATTTTGTCTCCAATATTTTACATATTCAATTTCATTAAATCCACAACTCTGTGAGATATACACTAGTTTAATCTCCATTTTACAAATGGGGGAAACTAAAGTACAGAGAGGTGAAGCAACTTTCCCAAGGTCACACAGACAATAAGTGGTAGAGCAGAAATGTAAATCAATCAGTAAAACTTGAGTCCATGCTCTGCCACCACACCATTGCATTAGCATGTGAGCTAATAGTATAAAACCCCAAGATCATGGATTAGACCACTTTGTCCTTTAGCAAAGCTTAGCACGAGGCTCTGGACCCACATTATCTATTTTGAGCAAATACATGATGGCTATTTGAAGGACTCTCTCTGAACTCACTCTGAATGACTGGACAGGTGGCCAAAGTGCCTGGCTGACTCCACCACTAAGTACCAGCTTTCTGAGTACCTGGGCAGAAGTTCCAGAATGACTCCAAATTCCCTGAGCATCTCATATTGAGAGCACCATGGAATCCATTGGCTGAATCTCACTGGAGGTGGGGAAGAGCCACCATTGTCCTTATTGGGGTGCAGTTAGAGTTAGGGCTACCTCTGCCATTAGAACAGAAGGAGAAAGCTGGCAGAAAACACAGAGAAGAGACCACTTACTGTTTGGATTGGGGAGCCCCTTAAGTATGCTTTTGAAAGGGAAACTGAGTGATGTCTCTAGGAAGGACACAGGAAATGGTAAAAACTTTCAGAAAGGCCTAGAACAAGACTGACCACAGGGTTGGTCACCATTACCTTGGGTGAGGACGCCGAAAGGAAGATGATTCACAGGGCTTCCACACACTTCTAGGGCTGTAGAGGCAGCAATGAAGACAAGAGAGAGGGCAGAGACTCTGTCCCCATAGAGTGCAGTTGGACAGCTTTAGTAAGATTTAGGAAGAATTTCCAAAGGAACCAACATTCACAACCCTTTTCCCTGATAAGGCTAGTTGCATGCAGTTTGTCCAGAGTCAGAGGCACGCAAGAATACTACACAGTGGGAAAAGACAGTCTCTTCCATAAATGGTGCTGGCAAAACTGGATATTCACATGTAAAAGAATTAATTTGGACCCTTATCTTACACCCTACACAAAAATCAACTCAACATGGATTCAAGACTCAAACAGAAGCTCTGAAAACTGTAAACGCCCAAGAAGAAAACATAAGGCAAAACTTCATGACGTTAGCCTTGGCAACGATTTCATGGATGTGACACCAACAGCGCAGACCGCAAAAACGAAAATAAGCAAGTGGGACTACATCAAACTAAAAAGTTTAGGCACAGCAAAAGAAACTATCAACAGAGTGAAAAGGCAACCTGCAGAATAGGAAAAAGCTATTTGCAAACCATATATCTGACAAGGGGTTCATCCCCAAAAGATATAAGGAACGCCTACAACTCAATGAGGGAGACGGAGGAAGGGAGGGAATGAGAGACAGAGAATGGGGCGGGGGGGGGGGTGGCATGACCAGGGTTTCCTTGGAACACGCTGCCAAGTCTTCCAGTCTCCCTGGGGAGAACGTGTGCGACCCTCCATTGCTTTCTTACCAGTGTTATCTTCCGTGCCAAAGAGCGTGATGAAGACCTTGGCATCAGTGCCCGCATTCTTCTTGTCCCCAGTCTTTATGGTCACGGAGAATGTGGTACATTTATCTGCAGGAGAGGAGTGTGGAGAAGTGAGTGGTAGATTGCTCCTCCGATGAAGGAAACAAGAGGAAATGGACTGCGTATGATTCAATGAGTGTGTTGACCATTTCTATGAATAGCTTTCCTTGCAGGATGTGTTGCTCTGCAGTTGCTTTGAGTCTGAGAAGCAGACATGAGGTCTCCCTCACCCCCAGCTCACCCGGGAAGCCCTCAATCAGGAACGTTGTAAGATACATAGGGGAGACTTTGGGTGACGGCAAGGGTCAGAGGCTCATCAGCCAGGAGCCCTGGTTTGGGAAGAATGTCCCAGGTTGGGAAGAATTTAAAGATGCAAGTTTCAAGGAGGAGAGCAGAAGCATCACAGAACTCTTGCAAGTTCATTCTTTCCCTTGACAAAAATGTACTGAGACCCTCTAATACGCCTGGAGGGCAGGACACCAGACTAAGTCAGAACCGGCTATAACCCATTCCATTCCATTCCATTCCATTCCATTCCATTCCATTCCATTCCATTCCATTCCATTCCATTCCATTCCATTCCATTCCAAGCCTTGTACTTTATACCCAGCCTTATGCTGTGGGAATACGTCCCCCCACCCCCCTATTCTTGCTGTGGAGTAATGAGATGGCAGTACACATAGAATGCCAGAGAAAGAAGCAACCAGAGCTCACAGGAGAGAGAGGGAAGATGGAGATCTAGGGTGGGGAGAGAGGGGAGGGGTGCTGGAGGGAAGAAATGATCTCTAGTTGAGGAAACCTTTCTGCTCCAGGCCCAGGTTGTTGTCACCACCCTCGTCCTCGTCTTGCACATAAGACTCATCCACTGGCAACAGCTCCCTGAACAGCTGGCCATCATCTTCATCCACTGCGAGCCAGCGTTGGCACAGAAAATAGTACCTGAGGGGGTGGGAAATGAGGAAAGGTTGGGAATGTCTTCTTGGAAAGATCTTACAAAAGATTAGTCATGGACTGAGAAAGAAGAGGCCCTCGGTAGTGCCAAATACCCCCCTCTCTGCCTCCCCCCCAGCATTGCCCTTCCATCCTATCTAGCCTGCTAATCGTCCCATTAGTGTCACTTGCCTTGACTAGAGAACAAACGTGGGGATGAGTCTGCAGACAACTCAGTGAAAATGGCTGTGTAACACTGCCTGAAATGTAGCAGACCCGCCATCGGGGTCATATTGAAGGTACCTAAAAGACGAGGAACTTCTGGGGACTGTTTCAACCCTTTCTGGAATGAATCTATTAGCCAAAGCTACTTTAGCAGAGGGTTATACATAAAAACTGCTCGATACATAAATGTTGAATTTTAGTGGGATGACCCAATTATGCTTTTGGAAGGTACAAAGAGTGTGGCTAAGGAACTGGCCTCAGACAAGGGGGCATCTGAGGAAGGGAGGCCCAGGTTAGACTTGTCAGTGTAGAGGCCAGGCCTGGGGCAATGGAAGTGCCTGAACGGAAGGGAAAGTAGACCAGGCAAGAGAGAGGCCGCAAAGTGGGATCATTAAAAACTTGCCTCTGGAGCCAGACCGGGTTCAAATCCTAACTCTGCCACTTATAGTCATGTGACCTTGAATTAGCGTTTCCAGAGTTAGCCAAGAAAATCACAGGACTCCCAGTTAAATTTGAGTTTTAGATAATGAATAATGTTTTAGTGTAAGAATGTCCTATTCAATATTTGGGACATACTAAAACATTAGTCATTGCTTATTGGAAAAACGGAGGCTCAGAGGGGTACAATGACTTTCCCAAGGCCACACAAGTCAAGAGTCGGAGAGAAAGGAATTGAACCTAATACATCTGCCCCCTTGACTGCCACAGTTTTCCACTCTTCAAAGGTTGAGTCTGAGCTGGCTGTTTCATCCCCAGCACTTAGCGTTGCATGTGTTCGTTGAATGAATGGATGAATCAATACATCAAATGAAACTTATTTGTTATTTGATTTAATCAGTGTTTATGGTACGCCTAGTGTATGCCATGTACTCTTCTAACTACTGGGGAGGACACAGCAATAAACAAAACAGATGAAGTCATTACCTTATGCACGTACCTTTTATTTCTATTGCAGGGAGAGGAACAATAACTAAATACAACAGTTTATCGGAGGGCAGATGATAAGTGATACGGAGAAAAACAGAGGAAGAAGAATTAAAGTTCTGGGAATTGGAGGTGTGGCCTCCCTGAGCAGGTGACACCTGCACAGAAACCTGCCTAGATTAAGTATGAGCGTGAACCACTGGAGGAAGGAGTGCCAGGGAGAAGGAACCGCACATGTGAGGGCACTGGGGGGGAGGGGTGCATGTCCGTTGGGTTCAAGGCACAGTAAGGAGGGAGCAAGAGGGGGGCCAGGACTGAGAGATAAGCAGGGCATGCGGGGCAGCCACCGGAATCGGAATTGCTCTCTCTGGCTCTTACCCTGAGTGAAATGAGAGCCTCGGCAGGTCGTTGAACAGAAGGGGACGTGACCCTAAAGGCCAGACTGCTGCAGACACTAGGAGAGCCAGGGTGAAGCAGAGGGACCAGTCAGGAGACTTTGATGAGGGGATGGGGAAGATGGGAGATGGGGGCTGACTCATGCTCTTCTGAAGGAAAACGTGGCCCACAGATTAGGGGTGAGGCATGAGAGGCAGAGAGGGCCATGGACATGTAATTTCATGGAGGCGGGCGACTGGGTCCAGGGCAGCTGAGCGATGGAGCCAGTGTTTATTTACCCTTATCCTGAGCTAATCAAGGTCGTGGGAGGCCCCAAGGCACTGTCAGGGAAAGGGGTGCCTCTCCAAGAAAGAGAGCAGATTCATTGCTGTGATTTTTTCCCCTTGAACTTGCATAATTTTATGTCTGTCTCCCAGAGCAGGCTTTGCTCAGAGCTGCTCTCTGAGTTTGCCGATGGTTGGAGCCAGCTCATCGCAGAGCCCAGACTATTGCTTCCATAGCAAGGAAACAAAGACATGTAAATACACAACACCAATATGAAAGGACAGCAAGGGAAGAGGAGATGAGGCAAGTGAGGAATGGAAGCCGGATGGAAAGACAGAAGGGAGGGGAAGAAGAGAGGTGAGTAATGAGAAGGTTCCATTCATAAGAGTGATAAAAATATATAATACTTGGGTGTAAACTTACCAAGAATGTGTCGCAGCGATATGTAGAGAATTGTAAAGCATTACTGAGATACCTAAAGGAACGCTTGGGTAAATGGAAATGTGTACCCGGGTGAGGTATATGCAATTCTCCACACTCGCATTTAATGGCATAGCAATCAAAATTCCAACAGGATTTTTTTTTCAAATGACTTAATGTCTTGATTTGAAAAGGTAAGAATAGCTAGTGTTTTTAAAGAATAATGAAAGAGCACAAGTAGTGACAGATATTAAAATCGATTAAAAAGCTGCAATCATTTAAAAATTGTTAGGCTGGCCCAGAAATGCCAAATCAATGGAAAAGACTTAACTGACCTTAACAGAGATGCAAAGGGAAGGTGGAGACATTCACAGTTTGTCCTTGGCCCTATGTTTTTTTTGTAGCACTTTATCCTTTTCCACTTAAATGCCTTCGATTTTCAAAATACCTTGAGAAGTAAGCTGGGCTGACATCACGAAGCCCATTTATCAGAAGAGCAAATGAAAGCCCACAAAGATGGCGCAACTTATCCAGGGTGACCTGGTGAGTTTCTGGCAGAGGACCTACCCCAGGTCAGGACCCTGGTTCCCAACTATGGGGTTGTAACATCGCCCTCTTGTGCCATCATGATGACCTCATGCAAATCCATGACATCAGGCCCTGTGTGAGCAGTGCCTCAGTGTCCCCATCTGGAGTCATCTCTTGGGGCAGGATGGAGGTGGGAGATGAGGCAAGCCCCATCACCCCCTGCCCTGCACAGAGGGGAGCCCAAGAAGAGGGCATGCCCCAGGAGACACCAGGCTGCAGCCAAGAAGGTTAATTCAACAAATATTCATTTCCTGGGCGCCCACGACATTCCAGGCACTGGACGGCCCTGGGCAGCTCCACAACCAACTCCGGATCTTGCAGGCTTTCCTCTCTGCCTCCCTCCCCAACACCTTACCCCCTACCACATCTCAGGGACTTCTCTCATGTTTATTGCCCCTTGGTGCCTTTTGCACAAGAGTCAATGTAGCCAAATGATGGAAACAGTAGATTCATCATTAATAGTCTGGAGTTCTGGTCTCGGCTCGGGCACAAATTGGCTCTGGGGCTGCAGTTTCACCTCCCTGGGGGAGGGGAGGGTGGTTCCTTCACCTTTTAGGAAGATGGTACCCCCTTCCCAACCTAGCTCATGTGGTAGTTGTGAAACCCCAACAGGGACCAGCAAACTGTGGCCTGTGGGCCAAATCTGTCCACCACCTGCTTATGTACAGCTCACAAACTGAGCACAGATTTCAGATTTTTTATTAATGATTGGGGGAAACCTAAAGCACTATAATATTTTGTGGCATGTGAAAATCACATGAGTTGCAAGCTTCAGTGTCCATAAAGTTTTACTGGAACACAGCCCCATCCATTCATTTAGGTATCATCTATGGCTGCATTCCTGCTGCAAAGGCCAAGAAGAGTAGCTGTGATGGAGCAAAAGGGCCCCAAAGCCTAAAATATTTGCTATCTGCACTTTACAGAAAAGATTTGCTTATCCCCGGTCTGGAACATTAGCATACTGTACTGGAAGTCACTTTATAGGTGGAGAGACTTACGGGTAACTAAGTCTGGGCATAGAGAGTGGGCCAATAAATGTCTGGCAGGGACAGAACACCCGACCTTCTGAGTTAATGGCCCTCAAACAGTGGACTGGACGTTCTACCAGACTGTCACTTGACAGGACAAGCAGCTCTCTAGGGGGCAGCCCAATGAGAGGGAAGGGAGGGAGGCAATGCCCACTCAACCACTACATGGGCCACCCCCCCTACCTTCACCTGCAGGCAGCACAGCCACCCCACCCTCAGCCCTCATTGCTGACTCTTCCTTCCAGTGGCAGGAATGGCCCTCACTCCCTCTCAGCCCCGCTCACGTGGTGTCGTTGTTCACGTCGGTGATGTCTATTCTGTCCAGGAACCAGCTTCCATTCTTGCCTGCGTTGTCGTGACGAACCCGAACTTTGATCAGGGGTCCCAGGTCCATGGCAGTCAGGGTGAAGGTGTCTGTCTGGAAAGAGTCAGGTTAGCACTCAGAGGGGTCACACCCTCCCCACCTTGCCATCAGTTTCACCCTCCCGGGACCTGGGGCAGCCTGAGGCTGCTGTAAGACCCAAACCAGCAAGGAATACCCACATTTGTGTTGTGGGATGTGCGTGCACGTGTGCGTGTGTGTACGTGCATGTGTGTGTGTGTGTGTGTGTGTGTGTGCAGGGCCTGTTGCTTGGGTGTGTGCACACGTGTGCATAATCTCCTTCAACCACAAATTCTGATTAAGCATCTGCTATGAACCAAAGTGTAAATCCAAAGTGATTTACAGAAAACAGAAGACCTGGATTTGCTTGCTACTGAGGTGGGAAGATAAAACGTGTACAAGTGTATGTACAGACACTGGAGGGAGCAGGAAACAGATGATACCAGGACAGGAGAAGGGAATGGCATCTTGTTGGCTGTCACTTTGTAAACTCTCTAATATTGAAAAACATGTCATATCTACAGAAAACTTGCGGAAATACCACAATGAAATTTTGTGTATCCTTCACTTAGATTTCACTATATTTGCGCTCTCTCTCTCTCTCTCTCTCTCTCTCTCTCTCTCTCTCTCTCTCTCGTTTTCTGAATCATTTGAAAATGAATGGTAAGTACTATGACCCTTCGCCCCTAAATTCCTCAGCATAGATTTCCTAAGAACAAGGACATTCTTGTATAATCACAGTACAATGACAAAATTCAGGAAACTTAACATCAACAGTATTATTACCTAACGTAGAGTCTATATTCAGATTTTATCAATTGTACCACCTATGTCTTCTGCAGCAATTTTCTTCCAATTCAGGATCATAGTGGCTATAATTTTTAAAGGAAAGTACTGAAACACAGAAATAAACCCTGATCCTCAAGTAATGGGAAAGGAGCGTGGAAAGAAAAACCAGGACCTCTGAAATACATCAGGTGATGTGCCCAGAAGTACTTTATTGGATTTGGTTTCTTTCTTTCTTCCTTGGTGTTCATGAGGGAACCTGGCTTCGGACAGGGGCAAGAATGGGAAAGGCGAGATGAGGGACAGTCTTCTAGCCAGAGGACATTATACAATGTCTAAGGACAAAGATGACCGTTGTATTTTTCACGCTTTTCCCACTCTATCTGGAAGAGGGAGGTGGGGCCTTTCTTCCCAGTGCTCAAAGCCTCCGTGGCTCCCACTGCCTCAGGATGCAGTTCAGGCTTCTCAGCCTGTCCTTCAAGGCTCTCATCCCCCGTCCCTTTAAGTTGGCCTCATCAGGCTCCCCAGAGGCAGCACCCACCATGGCTCTGTGTTACCCACAGTGCAGCGGGAAGCCTCACTGTCCTCACACTGGCCTCCAGCATGTCCACTCCCACATCTTTGCCATGAGGTCCTATCCTCACAGAACACCTCTCACTGCCATCTTTAGACATCTACAACATACTCATCCACCAAGGTCCAGTTTACCTCTCTTCTTCCTGCCAATTGTCCCCAAAGTGCCATCTTATGGTCAGCACTTCCTCCTTGAACCCCAGCTCCAGTCACTCAGCACCTATGTTATCAATGGCTAGTTCCTGTGGGCTTCATGGAGCTGGACCCCCACCTGTGCCTTTCTTATGGTCCCCACTGGTACTTACAGACGAGGCACTTCCATGACACCTAGTTGGGTTGAACAAAGCTCATTGCTGGACGCAGTGGTCATTGTGGGTGGGAATCACAGAGGACTCTCTCCATTCGAGTCCCAACCACCTGCCCAAGGGCAGAAAGCCCATACCCTACCTGCCCCTGCTTAAACTTGCTGGACTTGTCCGACTTCTTCAGGGGCCGCTCGCCTGTGTCCCCGTACTCCTCACCATAGATGGTCAGGTAGACGTTGGCACTGGTGGCGGCGTTGGACACGTTCCCGGTGATCACCTGGACAGTATAGGTGTTGGCTGGAGACAGAGAAAGACGCAGTGTTGAGGACACCTGGGTCTCAGGGTGGACCTGAGACTCAGCCTCTAGGATCCAGCAGATGGTGGAAACAGGACGGACCTACACCTACCGTCACATCTACACTAACCTGGAACTGAACTTGTCCCTCCTCCCGCCCTAAGGGTTTCCTTTGCCATGAAGCTCCAGAAGTCGTGAGTCATGGGAAAATTCACCCTCAGCAACCCTCCTATCTTATGCCCCCCAACACTGAGTCATATCAGGGCTCCATCTACAGCCATCCAATTCCTCTGAGAGCCGCAGGACAAGAGCAAGGCTAACCCTTGACAGAGAACTGTCCGTGGTGGTGTTTCCGACACAGGTCAGGAGAGCTATTTGGGAACCACGATGGGTACCCATCTATGGGGCCTCCATGTGACGGAAGAGCTAGGCGCCCTCCCCCCTCCCTGGGCCCCTTTTCGGGGCCTGTGTGACCCTCTCAGGCTTACGCTCAGGAGTGGACTGGCCAGCAGGCACCAGCTCCACGAGAACTTCATTGTCCTCTTTGTTCCGGGCCAGCCAGCGGTTGACATCGAACTTGTACTCCTCAACCACCTCCTGCATGCCCGGCCCGAACTCCTCCTCTTCCTCCTCCTCCTCAGTCTCCTCCTCCTCCTCTTCAGACGACGACTCCTCCGACGAGGACTCCTCCTCTTCCCCCTCCTCCTCCTCGTCGCTGCCCTTCTTCATCTTCTTCTTCATCTTCCTCTGCAGCTTGGCCTTCAGCCACTCCTTCTTGAGCACTTGCTGCAGCCTGGCCTTCTCCTTCTCCTGCTGGGCCTCCTCCTCGGGTGTGAGCTCCACCTCCTGCACCAGCAGTTGCCGCAGCCACAGTGTGTCCACGAACCAGCCGGGCGAGAAGCCCTCGTCCGTGTGCCCCAGCCGGATCTTAAAGACCTCTCCCACGTCCACCGCTTCCAGCTGTGCAAAGCGCAGGGCAGTGGCTGGGGTGGCCCCTGTGTCCTGCCCGCCTCCCCTGCAGAGCCGGGCACGGGACTGTGTGCGCAGCTACAGGATGGAGAGGCTCGGGCCCTCTGAGCTCAGAAGCTGCCACCAGCTCTCTCTCCTACACATCCAGCTTGGTTTCTTGGTTCTCCAGGACCTCTTGCTGGCCCCACCTTCCACCCAGACTTATTTCCTTCTAAACCCCTGTGATGGTCAAGATGGTCTTCCTACCCCCTCGCTCTCTCATACACACACACACACACACACACACACACACACACACACACCCCACTATTCCTGTTTCCATATCGTTGCTCATGCAGTCCCTCACCCAGAATGCCTTCATTCCATCCTCTATCCCTAACTAAGGTGTATTCATTCAGATTTCTGAGCTTTATTACTATGATTAGTTTGTGATTTTCTGTGATCTCTTTCCAAAATTGCTTTTCAGCATTAATCATATATAACTTTTATAATAAGTAAAAAAGTGCTGTTATTTTTCAAAAACAAAAATCTCATCCATGCTCCCAGAGGCCCCAGGCTCCTCCCCTACCTAGCACATGGCCTCACCCCTCCTGGAGAGCTCAGAGGGGCCCCAGAGCTTAGCTGAGGGCCTGGCCTGGCCTGGATGCCCTCTTTTTCTGCAGAAGCTGGTCTCTGCCCACTCAGGTGGGAATTCTTAAGAGGAGGAGGGACTGTTCATTCTTGCGTCTTTTCCCTGCTGGGCCTAACACGTGGCTGGCTCTAATGGCAGTGTGGATGGGTTTAGCTTCTCCTCAGAGGATCAGGTCCTCAGCCTCCCATCTGCACTCTGTTCTAAGCCTCACAATGAGGTCTGTGGAGCTCGGGGGGCGGGGCTCACATGGTGTTCCTGTTATGTGGGCCACTCTTAGGGTACCTGTCATGCTAATGGGTCCTCTTCCCGGTGTTTGACACTTTTTAAAGTCCTGTCCCACCAGTTCCCCCACTTATGTGCTGGGAGAAACTGAGGCCCTGGGCTGTCTCATGAGCTGCCCAGTGTCCCATAATAGGAATCCAGACCGACATAAAAATTCAGGTCTTCTGACTCTCTGTTCACAAAGCTATGATGCCACCCAAATCACCTTTGTGAAAGAATTATATGCCAAAATGGAGCCCAGGATCCCTGGGAAAGAGGAGTTTCTTCTCAGCTCCTGAGAGGAAGGGCCCTGAACCTGCTGACTCCCTTCTTTAGCACACTGGATCTCCTGTCCAGCATTTTCCAGGTCACAGCATCCCTGCAATCAACCTCTTCCAGGGAGGGCCATTTGCCATCCCCCTCCCCCATCTGTCTGCCCAGATATGAATGCATCTAAGCCACCTTGCCAGTTAGCATCCAGAAGATGTGCTGCTAAGTGCAATTTCCCAAGCACTTCCCCTGACAATGACTATTTTGATCCTTCCGTGGACTATGCAGCAGGCCAGACAGGTGTTATAAAGCTGGGTGTGAACGGATGAAGAATCTGAGGCTCACAGAAGCACAACGTTGGGGCCATCGCCTCCGCCTCAGTGTAATAAAAGTCAGACTCCATGAGGCCCCCTCCAGCACTAACGTTCTATACACTTGCAACCTTGGCCCAGCTCAGCCAGGCCCTTCCCTGCTGGGCGCTAGGTTAGGACTCTTTGCTGAGGGCCCAGCTGCTTGTGGCACACACACACACAGAGCACCGGCCTGCACACATATATCTGCAGACACACATGCACGCAAGCACACACTCATGTCCCATATAAAACATTCATGTGTCCACCAGTGGGCACCACCCTTGCAGCTTCCTCTCCTGCCAACATGCTCACATTGCCATCTTTTTTTCTCCTGTACTCAAAGGGAAGTTTTGAGGTCCAGGGCCCTCAGAACACAGCCAGGAGACCCCAGAGCTTCCCAGGATTCTGCCTGGGAGGCATAGCCCTGCCCTCAGGCTGACAGAGCCGTAGAATCAGAGGCCACAGGGCTGGCCATATTTTGCTAAATTAGGTTTGTCTACTCTAGTGGTGCTCAGATTTGGCAGCACATTGTATCACTGGTAGAGCTTTTAGAAGCATCCCCAGACAGCATCCCATCCTAGAGGCCCTCATTTAACTGATCCAGGTGTGGACCAGGCAGCACTTTTTTCTTAAAGTTTCCCAGGTGATTCTAATGAGAATCCATAGATGAGAACCATTGATCTAGTCCAATCCCTTCATTTTCAGTCATCCACTGGGCCCGCTGTTGGCACCCCGCTGCCTTACCCCCACACACCTGGAACGTGTCCTTGGAGGCCCGATCAAAAACTTTGGAGCGACTGGAGAGGTAGAGAACTTCTGTCTTGCCTTTCTCGCCATAGATCTGTACGTAGACGCGGGCAGTGGTGCATGCTCCTCCCACATCCCCCGTCCAAATCTCAATCTCATAGTGGACCACTGGGTGGACACATGGGGAGAAATGGCACGTTTAGTAGTAGTACTGATTATAGTCATACTAACAATGAAAGTAATAAAACAAACATTTCCTGAGCTGGTACCATGTATCTGGTGTTTTACAGGTAGTATCTCATCTAATCCTCTCATCAATATGATGAGTAAGTACTATCATTTCCATTTTGCAGGTGGACAAACTGAGGCACAGAGGAAAAGACCAGGGAGTGGAAGTGGCAAACTCAAACAATCAGACTCCAAAACCCAGTCATCCACTGCACCACATGTATCTTCAGGAAGCAGGAATGCAGAGTAGTCAATATGCCAGCCCTAGCACACTAATATAGGTAGGTGGGTACATAGAAATACAAACTGGTATATAGAAAACAATACAAATGAAAAAAATGAGGCTATCGCTAACTCCAGAAAAAATAAAAAGTTGTACAAGAGATGAAATGTGATCGTCATCCAGTAAATAGCTCAGCAGTGAATAATATTTGCATAGTCATAATAATGTGAAAATTGAATACCGATTTAATTTTGTTGAAGGCTGGAAGGAGGGGACATGTGTATGTGCGCAAACACACCCACGCATATGTATGCATGTTGAAAGAGCTAAATCGTTCTCTTCCATAATGGGAAGTCAACAGTTAATGTCCATGACTGAAGAGTCAAGAAATCGATTCACTCACATTGTTAAAAATATGGAGATAAATCTCAGAAGAAAAAAACTAAAGTAATTTACAAGTTGTTACCTCTGAAGAAGGGGAATGGGGTAGGAGGAAGGGAGCTACTGCTCTTTTTATCTTTATCTTGTTAACTAATACCTGTATTACTCTGATGGAAATTAAGTTCTAATTCATAAAAAGAGGGGAGGGGTTGATTCTCCACACTGACAGGTACCGTTACAAAGCATGTGCCTGTGACACAGCCCTCAAGGAACCTGCAGGTTAGTTGGGGAGAGAAAATGCACACACGAAAAGACACAAAGAGCTGTGGAAGAGGAAGAGCTGCGTTGCTATTGGGGTTTTTTCTCAGAAAAGCTACCTGTGCGAGTGGGCCTCGGGCAGTTGATGTCGAGGAAAGTATGGAAGCACAGAGGAGAGAAAAGTGACATTCTCTGTGCCAGGTTTTGGTCCCATGGTCTTCCTAACCCTCTAGACAACCTCTTGTTTCTCTGAGCCCTGCCATATCCATGGTTGTCACATCCTGTGCAATGGGTGGCCAGATCACCTAGAACTTCACCTTTGCCCTGTCCAAAAAGGTCCACCCCCCTCCACACACCCTTGCTAACCTCTCATCCTGCTTCATTTTCTTCATAGCTCTACTTGGCATTGCAGGATGTATTTATTGTTTGTCTCCCTGGTGGAATGTAAAGTCCACAAGGGCAAGGCTTTGCTCTGTTTTGCTCATGGCTGCCTCCACAGAGTTTAGGGCGGTTCTGGCTCAGAGAAACATTTGATACATATTTATTGAAGCAATGAATGAATAAACAGCTTTATCTCCTCAGCCAGTCTTCCCAGAGAAGACAGGAACTCTGTTCTCTTGTACACGGGGCTGAGAATATACATTTCTTAATAAAGTCACTTGCTGTCTGTAGCCCAGCACAAAATGTTTCATCCTTTGAGTCCTCAGTTTCCCCATCTGTACAATGAGCCCTCTTCCCTCCCAGAACCGTGGTACCAGAGGCAGTTGGAAGCCGTCATTTTCTCCCCTCAGCCTCCCCCTTAAGACAAGACCCCATTCACACCACAGCCCCTCCTCCTTCCCCACTACCCCGCCCCACAGGAGAACAATGTTGAGAGTCCCAGCCCTGCCACCTCCATACGTTTCTGAATCTCCACAACCTCGCTGGGATAGAGCTCCACCTGCAGGCGCCCATCGGCCTTGTTCTTGTCCAGCCAGCGGTTCACAGGGAAGGTGTACTGCTTGCCCTGGCGGGGCACGCGGATCTGCATACTGCCCAGGAACCAGCCGGCGCGCTTGCCCAAGCCGTCATGCCCAATCACCAGCCGGTTGATCTGGAAGGAAATCCAGGGGTGTGGGTGAACAAGGAGCGGTGCCTAGAAACCTCCATGCCTCCATCCCCACCTCCCCAAACACCTGCACAAACTGCTCTCCTCAACCCCATCCCAGTTCCTCAGGAGGAAGGTGGGTACCAGTCCTGACCACAATCGGCCAGCTGGAGGGGGTGGGGGGCAGTGCACCACCTCTCCTGCCTGGAGCCTGTTGCCTCCTCTTTAGCCCAGCTCACCTCCTAGGGAAGTTGTGAGAAGCAAGTGAGGGCACAGGTGTGGCATGAACTCTGAAAGTTTCAGCATATGCTTAGTAATGCTCGGCGGTGTATGTAATATGCACTTGGTAATAATGTGGCGGCTTCACAAGAGAGCAAACATTCACCGCGTTAGCCATCTGTGTCTGGTAGCCATGTTATTTTGGGCTGTGTTTTGTTTTAAACAACACACTGTTGTAAGTATTTCTGCATTTCTTCTTTGACACACCCACCCTGTCGTGACAATACACAGCCTCTCAGGGTGCGGCCATCTCTGTGTCCAGTTCCTCCTCACCTTCTCGGACCTGGAGAACATTTTTCTCTTTGTAACATCTTTGCCCACTGGCAACACAGATGGTTGCATAGATGTTCATGTATCATCCTTATATGTACTTGGCTCTTTGATGTTCAAATTACTTTTTTTTTTTTTTGAAAGGCTGTATACTGGGCAATTCCGACATTTGATGGGATTATCAGATGGCCTTCTAGATCCCTTGCAGCCCCTTAGATTCTCTCTGTGATGGTTTCGAGGGGTGATGTCAGCCATGAGTCTGGTGCCAAAACACCAGATTTAGAACATTGTCCGTATGAGCCCTGCTCTCGCTCTCATGAGTACTAAGTGCCTCTTTGCAGCTGGTAACGGAAACGTCATTATAGCTGAATGCACATAGCCAGGTCCCCTGGAATTGTTGGAAGGAAACCAGCTATGTTTACAAACATCGTCTGAGAACACTTTGGGTGCTTGCCAAGGAACATGGGAGAGCTTCATTGTCTTTCTGTGGTACTGGGACTGTGACAGTCTTGAAGAGGAACCATTGACAGAGTAAGGACAGGGACAGGTGTTGTCTACATGATATGACAGGAAGCTCTTTAAGGGCAGGGACTATCTTTTAATTCCACAACACCTGACTTGAACCAGACTTGAAGCAATTGTTCAGTCCATAACAGCTTGCGTTTATTGAGCACTTACTATGTGCATGGGGGTGATACTTAACATAATTAATGGTAATAATAATCCCATTAGGATCCCCTTTTGTCATAAATGAAAACACTGAGGCACACAGAGATTAAGTAAATTACACGTGGCAGGGAAGTGGAATCATCAGACCTCAGACCCAGGCAGTGTTCAGCCAGAGTCCACACTCCCAATTGCTTGGCCACACTGCTTGTCGAGGGGCCTTCCAAAATACAAGAAAGGGCCCAAATGCCCTCCCCCGTCCTTCAGATGTCCAAATTATCTTCTGGCTGCTGCCAGAAATCCTTAGTAAAGGGAACAAGATTTCACTCTACAATTATTAGTTGAACTTAAAATGTGAATACATTTTGATTTAAAAAAAAAGCTTGATTTAAGCTCAATCCCATCAAGATATACATGACCGACATGAGGTCATTCTCTAGAGTGTATTTTGATGGATCATCTGAGATAGGGTGACGTTCCCTGAGAGGGGAAGGGGCAGGAAATGGGAGGTCGCAGGCAGGAAGCTTGTCACCATCTGAAATATCAACAAGCAATACCCTGAGAGGGGCAGGTGTTCACACGAAGCCCAGCTCAGGTACTTCTAGAAACATTTCCAACCTCAAGGTCAGGGAGTTAGACCCGTGCTTCTCCAGATGAAGTGCTCAGACCGCCTGTGGCTGGGCCACCTGGAGCCCTGGTGGAGGGAGACGCTCAGATCCCCTCTTCGAAAGCAGAATTTCTCAGGTGTGGCCTGGCAATGTGTGTGGACACAAGCTTCCTGGGCAGAATGCTGATGCACGTTCAAGTCTGGAATTGGGAATTACATTCAGGCCCTCTTTTCAGTTCTCCCTTTTCCTCCCTGCACACATACCAGGGTCCCCTTCTCTGGTGTCTGAGACCCAGCTACACTGGTCCTGGGTATGGAGGTAAAGAAAATGCTGGGACTACAGCAACTAAAAATACGTATTCCATCCCCAAAGAGACTCTGGAAGCTTAACCACTGTTCACAGATCTTCGGCTGCTCTAAGTCACAGCTGGAAAACAACACCCAAGTGGATATTTTTTCCCCTTCACAATGGGTTCATCCATGTGTAGGTGTGTGTGTGTGTGTGTGTGTGTGTGTGTGTGTGTGTGTGTGTGTGTTGCAGGGCAATGGGAGATGATGTCCTGTGGTTCTGGGAAGGAGACTTACAGTTCCAATGTTCAGGGTCTCGAGGGTGAACTCATCGACCCGGCCACGTTCAAAATAGCTTTTCAGGTTGTTATCAGAGACCAGAAGATCTTGCTGGATCGTGTCCGATTTGTCCCCGTAGAGCTTGATGTAGACTTGGGAATCTGTGCTGGCTCCAGGGACATCCCCCGTCTTCAAGGTGATGTGGTAGCGGAAGTCTGGACGCCCAAGGCAGGGGGCAGGAAGGAAGGAGTTTAATACAGGGCTGTCGGGAAGGAGGGTAGTCTGCAGCCAGGGGTTGGCTCTTGCTCTCTCTAAGTAGCCCTGTGACTTGGAACAGGGCTCTCTCCATCTCTGTGGAGTCCTTTCATCTATAACTTCAAAATCCTAATACCTGCTTGACCTGCCCCACAAGGTGTGACCATGCTGGGAACAGGAAGCCATGCAATACCAAAAGATAAGAGACAAAGGATTTGAAGCCAGCAAACACCTTGTCCAATTTTTCATTTGATGGACAAGGAAACTGGGGCAAATGGAGCATGGACCTTTACAAATAGTGTTTAGTACATCATATACACAGTCTTATTGCTAAGAATTTTGATCTCAGCTTTTTAAATGAGGACTCTGAGCCTCAGATGCCTATGTATGGGGCTCAAGATGTCAACAGTTGGCCAACAGCCAGCTAGGAGTGAAGTCCTACTGTGAACCTTGAGCTCCCTGCTCTTAACTAGGACACCATGCTAATGTTACTGCATTTTATCACTCGGAAAGGTCTGCATCATCTAGGAAACAGAGAATCCCTTTTAGCTAGTATTATTGCTTTTGTTACTCTTATCAGTAGAGGTCCATATGCTTTCAGGGCCCCACACCCAAGGCCACAGAGTCTGTGTGTGCAGAGCAGACAAACAAGAGGTTTCCCTCAAATCCTCTTCCTCTCCCTGCTCCCCAGTGGTGCCTCTGCGGAATGAAGTGAAAAGCACATGGTTTCTCTAAGAGTTTGCTTCTGTGTAGCCCAGGGAGGGTGCCTGTCTTGCCAAGGGAACCCCCATCACCTGGTCACCAGGACAACTTACTCTTGAGTGTCGCATTGCTGTAGCTGGGCAGCAACTCCCGGACCACCTGCCCGTCATCCTTGTTCTTATCCAGCCACCTGGGGGCAAATGACAGGCTATTAGCAAGTTGAGTGGGGCAGGCAGACAACCAACCAGCACACAATTTGTGCAGTCACTAGGGAGGCCAGCGCTTTGAACTCAGCAAAGGAAACCGTTCTGTAGAGCTCAGAACAGGGGATCCCAACCCATACGGCAGAGGGAGGATTGCCCTGAGGAGGTGATATTTGGCTGAAACTAGGAGGGTGACAAGGAATTAACCAGGAGAAGAGGGAGGGGCCCTCCAGAGGGAACAACAGAGGCTGGGATAAGTAGCCTGCAGGCCAGTGTGGAGGGAGTGCAGTGAGCGAAGGGCAGAGATGGCAGGTAAGGATGGAACGGTGGAAGGGTCCTTTGCTGTGGGGCTTTGGCAGTCATGGTAAACAAGTTTGTCCGAAAAGCCATGAAGAGCCATGTCACCATGACCAACAGAAACAACCACCTTTTATTTCTAAGAGCTACCTTGCGAGTGGTACCGTGCTAAAGGCTCTGGGGTGGGGAGAGGCAGAGGAGAGGAACTAGGATGAACAAGACACAGCCCAGCCCTTAGAGGACCCCAGTCTGGTTAGAAGACAGGAAAGACTGGCCGAGGCATTGAAGACCAAGACAAAGATGGCAGATGGATCAGCGTAGGTGCGGCAGGAATGCAGAGAAATAGGAAAGGCTCGTGGTGGACGGGCTTCGATCTGAGTTCTTAAGGACGAGTGAGATTTGCCAGCAAGGAGAAGCTGGTGTGGACCTTGGAGAGCTGTAGGTGGGTAGCTGTCACTCGTCAATCCGTCGCAGTGGGCTGTGGAACCAGCTCTCGGCTGGTCATCTACTAGCAAAGACGAATTCACTTGAAGAGCCCTGTTCCACTGAGCACAGAGACCCAGACTGAGAAATCAGACAATCATACAAGCACAGGTCGCCTCGGCCCCAGTACTCCAGATGGTCTCTGATAGAAGGTAATGGCAGCAGAAGAGACACTTTTGGTGTTCTCCGGGGCAACGGGGAAACCAAGACACTTGCATCTTGACCAAAGTATCTGTATTTTTCGACGCCTTGTTGCTTGTCTTTGCAACACCCATGTATAATCCACCCATGTTATACTCCTGAGAGGGGGGCAATTCCCGGGCCACAGGACTATCAGAGGAAGCCCAGGCACTGCCTCCTCTCCAGCCCTCATACATGGAGCTCAGGCTGCCTACTGGCAGTTCTCTCAGCCAATATACTGCCCCCACCCCGGGGTCAAAGCAGGCAGCACAGTGGTCTCCCCATCCCTTCTCTCCGTCCCTCCCTTCCTCCTTCCCCAAGAACATGATCTTACATTCTGATGGGATCTTGCTGTCAGCTGGCTGTTAGCTAGCATGAAAAGGTGGTGCTGACAACTAAGTTGTTACACTTCCCATGGGCTTGGGTGCTGTGAACCCTGAACACAAAAGGACATTTGCTATTCCCAAACATGAAGACACAATCAGGGAATTCCAGGCATTGATGACAGCACCAAAGGGGAAGGAAGACATATTTGGGAGCAGGGAACTGCGGGCTAGAGCCCCTCAAGTCAACCCGGTAGGAGCCTCCCCCTCTGTCTGTCCTGGCATCTCCCACAGCCATGGAGACTACAGAGGAAAAGGTTGAGAAGCAGCCCTGGCCACACATTCCCAGAGACAGGAAGGATGGAAAATCAGCCAGCCCACAGCCATAGGAAAATCTTACCTGCTCTCTTTTCATTCTTTCCATCACCTATCTGTCCCCAGGCCCTCCCCAGCAGTAAAAGGAAACCATGACTTGTCATTTCAGTTTCCACCTAAATACTTGAAGGATATTAATAGATATTTCCAAATATAGCCTTTTCTTTCAGCTTCAAACTCTTCAGCCCAGTTTCAGAGTGAGATGTTGCTAAACGGCTGAGGCAGTTTGCTGGTGGTTTTATGATTCTTTCCCTGGACTCGCAAGAACATGCAAGTATGCACATGTATGTACACACACACACACACACACACACACACACCTGTCATAGCTAAAATGCTCATCACTCCCTGATCCTGGCAGAGACATTTTGAAAAATAGGCCTGGTTTGTCCCTTTCTCCCAGGGAATTAAAATAATAGTTCAGGTGAAAAAGAAGCAGTGTGTGAGCTCGGGCTCTACCTCCAGGCTCTTCAAAGTTCTCCTGGGTCCTGAGTCAGCAAATGCCATCACCACATGCCTCAGCATGATGTCAGAATCTATTTTCTAAAATTTGCATGAAGTGTTTGGGGGCGGGGTGAGTTCTGGGAGTTTGGGGCCTCAGCTCTCCTCTTCTCCTGCAGTCAGCCTCATTGGCCTTAGGCACCACCTTCAGCAGACTTGGCTCCTTTCAAAGTGGAACCCCATTTCACCCTCACCGTCATCATCATGCTGGTCGGGAATGCACAGAAAACCAGAGAAGTTAAGAGATTTTCCCAAAGTCACACAGCAAGTAGGCAGCGAGACTCCTGGGCCCCAGCTCCCTCTGCACCATGCATGTGGACACTACAACTTCTTCCTCATCCCTTTTCCGGGTTCCCCTCCTCTTCCTGACCTGCCTCAGTGCTTAGCCCTTACTATTTTCTTTATCCATGCTCTTCCTAAAGGATCCCGTCCATTTCCCTGCCTTAAAATTTCACCTCTAAGCTCTCATTTCTTGAATTGATTTTTCAAGGCCGACTCTGCCTACTCAACTCACAGCCATCTCCAATGTAACACGCCCCAACTAGACCTCCAGAATTCAGGCCGTCCCCACCTCAGGCTCCCCATTTCAGCAGAGAGCCTGACACCTACCCACTTACCAAGGGCAGAGACCTGGATCCTCCAATCTCTCTCTCTCTCCCTCTCTCTCTCTCACTGGCTGGTCCAATGAACTCTACCTCCAGGATCCATCTTTGCTGTAGCCCCTTCTCCCCACCTCACTGCCACCACCACGGGCCAAGCTGCCATGTTATGGGTTGAAATGTGTTCCCTCTCCTCCCAAAAACACATTAACGTCTTAACCCCCAGTACCTCAGAATGTGAACTTATTTGGAAATAGTATCTTTACAGAGGTAATCAAGGTAAAATGGGGGGAGGGGATGATCTAACATGACTGGTGTCCTTACAGAAAGGAGAAACTTGGACACAGACACAGATGTGTACAGAGGGAAGACACTGTGAAGAGACACAGGGAGACGATAGCCACCTACGAGCCAAGGAGAACCTGCAGCGACCAGAGGCTGGGAGAGAGGCGTGAGCAGAACCTGCTCAGAGCTCCTTCCAAGAGAGCGCGGCCAGGCCGACACGTGGATTTTGGACGTCTGGCTTCCAGAAGTGTGAGACACTAACTCCGTTGTTTAAACCAATCAATTTGTGGTATGTTGTTACTGCAGCCCTCGTAAACCAATACGCATAGACCCCTCAATGTCTCCTACCAGTCTCCCTGTTTCCTCACTGGACACCCTACAGCCTGTCCTCTACCCAGAAAGCAGAGGAACCTCCTAAAATGGAAGGGCCCCACCAAGCCCTGCCTGACATGGGCCTCTGCCCACCTCTGACCCCACCTGGGGGCCTTCTCCTTTGTGCTTCGTTCTGACTGAAATTCTAGAACCCTCAAGCTCTTTCCTTGACACTCTCCATCCCTCAGGAAGTCAGCCTAGATGTCCCCTCTGCAAACAGACCTTCCCCACCATCTCCCTCTCTAACCCAGCCTGTTTCAGTGCGGCCACATCCCATCAGCCTCTGCCACCATCGGGCACTTCCTTTATCCCATTCCTCAAGAATTTGCAATTACTGCTTTGCTAATTCATTTCCTTATTGTTTAGGTTAGTTTAGTTTATGTTTCAGGCTATAAACTTCAGGAGAATAGGAAGCAAGTGCATAGTAAGTGTTTAATAAGTACTTTTTGAGTGGATGGGAATAAAACAATGATGGCTGTTCCATCCAGCATCCACGTTCACTAGGGGGCAAGTGAGACAGTGATCGATTTGAAGAGAGACCTGAGCCGTTCCACCCCATCCTTCTTCTTGTTTCTTCTCCATGTGTCAGGATACCCCTTGCCAACCTCTTCAGCCCCATGTCTCTTCTTCAGCCTGAATGACCCACCCAGCCTTCTCTTCTCCATCCATGGATACTCTGATCTTCCTTCCAGGCCCAGGTCCAGTTCCACCTCTTCCTGGAAGCCTTCCTTGATCTGCTTAACCCTTGCTCTGAGCCTCTTTCTGTCTTTTAGTGCCACTGATTTGGAACTGCCTCTGTCATTACTTATCTTTTTAATGAAATCCCTTGTAATACTAGAATAGTGACTACACTTTGAAGACTGTTACAGACCTTTGTCATGGACACAAAAGTTTCACAATTATTGTCCCGTGGGGTCATCGCAGTGGCCCTCCATGGCTGGGAAACTCGTCCTGGGCTCATGGGATAGTAAGCAATCCAGCTGTAGCAAAGGTGTGTCTGTGTGCATGTGTGTGTGCACGTGAAGGCATATGTGTGTGTGGACAGAGAAAGAATCATGCATTCATGGCTGGGCTGTTGGGCAGCTTGCCCCACCCACTTCAAAGAGGGCTGTACTTCGTGCAGCCACCATCACGAAACCTGGGCCAGCCCTAAGGAAGTGGGCGTGGGCACGCAGCCCTTGTCCACAGGTGCAGGACTCAGCCTGGACCTGGAATTTGCAGAGACCAGCCGGTCCTAAGCCTCAAATTAAGCATACTGGGTACATCTCCCAGATGTTGCCACAGATTAATGTGAAAGGCCAACTTGCAGCACAAAAACACTCATGCTGTCCCTTGTTTTAAAAATGTGTCTTTCAAGAACTTCTAGAAGTCAATGGGAGCCCAAACTGGCTGTGAAAGAAATCCAAACGTTTGAGAAAAAAGAGAAAAGAAACTTTACCTCACTAGTAAGCTGGGGAAAGGAAATGAAAACAAAGGAAGCTATCTTAAACAGATATTAACCAGGAAAAGTTGTGCTTGGAAGGCTATTATCCAAATTCGAAAAAACGACCCTTGATGCAAAAATTTGATGCAGCTCGTAGCTAACTCTCTGAAGTAATTCTCAGCGAAATTCCGGAATTGTCGTATTTTATTATTAAAAACTTCTGACATTTTGGAACATTAATGGACACAGTAGCCACACACTGGGGCACCCAACCATGTATACGTTTACGTGTGGAGTGGGGAGGAGGTGTAAACACCACCGCCTCTTCGTTGCACCGATATCCTTAAGCCACTAATTGGCTCCCTGGTCCTGGTCATAGAACTGGCTCTTCCCCACACTAGGACCCATACCCTAAGCTGGAGAAAATGAAAAGCAAGCAGGACTCGCGTACCTGAGACATGGGAACTCCACGTTGTCATCCTCAGGCTGGCCCTCCTCTCTCACCAGCACCCGCTCGAGGAACCAGCCGCTATTCCCGCCTTTACCATCGTGCCTGACTCTCACCCGCCTCACCTTCCGCAGGGTGACAGACTCAATGGTGAACTCGTCAACCTTTAGAGGGGAAGACAGCAAGTCCAGTTGGAAGTGGCTCCCCTGGGTCCCAAACACCCAATGGAGACACGGACCTAGAAATCAGCAAAGCCAGAGCCCCAGTTTCTCCCACTGGAGTCTCTCTCATTCGATGTCAAGTTCCCAACAATTGAGATCTCTAGCTTTTGAACAAACAACGGCTATTCCCTCAGATCTCCTTCTAAAAGATTGATGCCCCTGGCGGGCGAACACGTTAAGCTGTTGGCAAGCACTAACCATTGATTATGATGGAATTCCTTTTCTAATCTCTTCAGGCTCCCTGCTAGGAGGATACCGGTCCCTTTAGAGAAGGGAAGTCATTAGACTTGATTGGGGCGACCAGGGGTCTTGCTAATTTCACAAGTTTTGCCTGCCAAAGAGGCAGCCGAATGCAGTAGGAGCTAAAGAGGTGCCAAGGCTCCATGAGCACACCTGGGGCCTCCGGGGACAGGAACACACAGGGTAAGGTTGAAGGACAAAGGAGTCAGAAGCTGTAGAAGGAAGAGAGAGAAAAAGGATGGACAGAGAGCTACACCCACATTCCAGGCCTTGCCCTGCTCTTGCCAAGGAAAGAGCCACCGAGGAACGAAAGGAGAGAGGCTTATGTGGCGACAGTCTGCATCTCCCCTTCACGGGGACAGCAACCGTGAGCCTCCCATTGTTGCAACAAGGACTCTTTACTGTACACCTAGTGTGTGCTCTGCGCCAGGTCCACAGGCAAGGAAGTGCATCTGCTGTCCCGAATCCTCAAAACAGCCAGCCACAGGCAGGCGTCCCTTCCCACATTTTAGAAATGAGGAAACTGAGGCTGGGGGAAATGGAATGATTGGCCCAGGCTGGGTTTGCCCCCAGATCTTCCTGCCCTCATTGCTTTCCATGGCCTCTCAGTAAACCCATTTGATTGTTGGGAGACAGAGGAAACACCAGTACATTAGTTATGAGGCTGAGAGCAGAATCAAGTTCTTCCACCCCCATGTTTGGTGTCTTTCCTGGTTTCTCTTTCAGAAAGGAAACCAAAAAGGTGCTCCCAGGGGTCGTGCCTAGTGCGGGACGCAAAGTTCCCACGTTGGCCCTCAGATGTCCCAGCTTTCCACTAGCCTGTAGGTGAGGCACCCAGCTTCCTTTCCTGCCTGCCCACCCCTGAGGGAAGAAAGGTGCTGCTCCTGTCTCCCTAACGTCCTCCTGTTCTGCCCTCTTCTCAAAGCTCAGGGGTGGGGAAGGGACCAAGACGCCCCTAGAGTGGCTCTCCAGCTCCCAGCTGGCTCGTCCTAGGAGCCTAGTGGGTGTCATGAATGTTAGGTCCCCGTTCCCCTCACCCAGAGTAAGCCTCTCTGATGGCTCAGTAATGGTTGTCAGCTCCACAGAGCAGGGAAGACCAGGGAGTGGGACTGGGGCAGTGAGCGGGTGGGGTGGCAGTCGGGGTAGGGGTGGTGCACCGGTGCAACTTACATTGCCTTTCTGAAACATGTTGTCGGTATTCCTGCAGTTGAATAGCAGCCGTTCCCCGGTGTCCCCCGCGTCACCATAAAGGCAGAGATAGACGTTGGCATCTGTTCCTGCACCTTCGAATTCCCCAGTGCACAGAGTCACACGGTACCGGGCCACTGGCAGGCAGAGAGAGGAACACCACTGGCTGACAGCCCCTGCTCCCCAGCACTGGCCTTGCTGCTCCCCACGTCTGAGCACTGACTCTTCCTCTCCCGCCAGCTCTCACCTGGGCTGACCTTGCTCTTTCACCCAGCTGTCCAAATCCTATTTCACACCAGTCAAGTCCCTGCAAACCTGCAAATCCCTTTTCCCAGTTAGATCAGAGGTTCCCAATTCTAGTCCATCATCAGAATCTGCTGGGAAACACAAATTCAGATTCCGGAGCCCCACTCCAGATTTCACAAATCTTAGTTTTCAGAGGTGGGACCCCTAAAACTGCATTGTTTACAAGCTCCCCCAGGAGATTCAGATGGAGTTAGCAGTGTTTGGGGACCACAAGTGTAATTCAAACATTTTGGCATTTGGCATATGGGTCTCTGATTCTTTGTGAATCAGAACTGAATCTTCCCGTATCTTCTGAACTCTCCAGTACTAAGGACATGCCAGGAAGAGGAGCAGAGAAAAAGGCACAAAATGCAGCAGCTATGGGATGGGTAGCAGTCTCTTCCCATGTCGAAAATGTACAGTGAAGGAGGCAGACCTCCATCTCTGCACATCACAGCCTTACCTCTCACTTAAAATAAGCTGGAAAGTGAAATTCATTCATTCATCCATTCCCTCATTCATTCATTCATGCATTTGCCCCACATCTGTTTACTGAAGCCTAGTAGGTAGGAAGCACCATTATAAGCACAAGGACAGCAGACTCCAGCGTCCATGGAGCTTCCATGGGAAAGGAAGATGGAAAAAAGAAAGGACAGGAAGGAAGCATGGCGAGGAGAGTTGAATAGTAAAATGATAAAAAATTATGAACAGGAAAATTTCTGAGTTATACCTGAACAAGGATAACACAATGGAGTGATGCTGCAGAGTGTGATGGAAGGGGGAGGAGTGTGGCGAGGGGGTGAAGATGACTTAGAGTGCAGACAAGCTTGCTGCAAGGAAATAACGTGTGAGCTAAAATGACAATGCTAGGAGTCAGCACAGGAAACGCTGAGAGAAGAGAGTGCTGCTAAGTGCAGACCCCAATGTGGGGATGAGCAACGTGTGTTCCAGGAGCAGAGACAAGGCCAGTGTGGCTGGAGTAGAGGGGGTGGCAGGGGAATGAGAAGAGGCCCAGAGGTGGACAGGGGCCGGACGCGTGATACGTAACAGGTCGAAGTAAGAAGCGTGGCTTCTGTTGTTTTTGTTTTGGCTTTTAATGCAACAGGAAGCCATTAGAGGGCTTTAAGCAAGAAAGTAACTTGATCTGATCCATGTTTTAAAGAGCATTCTGGCTACCACGCGGAGAATTGATTATAGGGGAAGAAGAAGTGAATCAGAGAGGCCCATTAGTGGAATAAGTACAGTGGCCTAGAAAAGAGAGGAGGGTGCCTAGGACAGGTGGTATAGTGTATGTGGCGAGAAGCCAGTAGATTAGAGACTTAGTTTTGAGGTAGAACCAACAGTACTTGGTGATAGATTGGATAGGTAATTGAGAGAACGAGAGGACTCAGGGGTGACGCCTAAGTTTTTGGCTTGGGCAACTAGGTAATGTTGTCAATAAGAAGTAGAGATGCCTGAGGGGAAACGGGTTTGGAGATAGAGCTCAATGGTTCTGTTTAACTCATTATACATTTGACATGTTTATTCAATGTTCATCAAGAGAGGTCAAAATGCCAGTTGAATATGTATCCAGAGGGTCAGGATGGACATGACTTTGGTCAACACAAACATAGAGATTCCATGGAAAGCCATGGAACCAGGTTAGAACCTCTATAGAGAGAAAGTAGAGAAGGATTGTAGGGGGACAATAGCATTAAAGGTCAACCCCAGGGGAAGCTAGCAACGCAGATGAGAAGCAGCAGCCCATGGAGCAGCCAGTGAACTAGGGGGGATTTTACTCTGAACCTAAGACTGCTCTAAAAATGTCAATCTAAAAAAATGAAGGAGATGTTAAGGAATTCTCAGATAAACAAAAACTGAAAGAACTCATCAGTAGCAGACCTACTCTACAAGAAATGTTAAAGGGAGTCTTTCACCTTAGACATTAGAGAGTAACTTGAATTCACCCCAACAAATAAAGAGCGCCAGGAAAAGTAACGAGATACGTAAATATGTAGGCAGTATACATGTAATTTTGTTTGTAACTCTTGTCTTCTTATATCTTATATGAAAGACAACTGCATAAAGCAATAAATATAAAACTGCCTTGGTAGGTTTACAATGTAGAAAGATGTAATTTGTAGAACAATATAGTACAAAAGAAGGGGAAGGGGACAAATTTGTATTGGAGCAAAGCTGTACGTTATTGAAATTAGTTGGCATTAATCTGAATTAGATTGTTGTGAATTAAGGTATTAATTATAATTTCTTGGGCAACTATTAAGAAAATAACTCAAATATACATATATACGAGTGTGTGTGTGTGTGTGTGTGTGGGGGGGTTGTGTATATGAAACAAAGGACTTAAAATGGTGTTCTAGACGGTATCTACTCAACACACCAAAAAAAAGACATGTGTGGCTTGAACTTTCCACTAGCGCTAAGGGAGGGAACACCCAGGCTTTCTCATCAAATTGCCCAGATATGAGGCAGAAAAGAGGAGGGGAGTGGTGTAGTTTGAAAGCTGTCAGCAGTCATACATCAAAAAGAAGTCAGACTCTTTATTACATAGAGATTGGCAGAATGGATAATGAATCTAACTATCTGCTATATATTAACAGAAGAGACACACTTAAGATTCAAATATACAAGTTGAAAGGAAAAGGATGGCCACCAGAACTGCCTCAAGAAGAAATAGATAATCTGAATAGACTTAAAACAAGTGCAAAGATTAAATCAGGAATCAAAAAACTACCCATGAAGAAAAGCCCAGGCATAGGTGTCTTTACCACTGAATTCTACCAAGCATTCAAAGAAAAATTAATACCAATTCTTCTCAAATTCTTCAAAAGAAAAAACCAAAGGGGAATATTTCTCAACCCATTTTATGAGGCTAGCATTACCCTGCTACCAAAACTAGATAACTATATCACAAGGAAACTACAGACAGGTATATCTTATGACTAGGGATGCAACAATCCTCAACTAAACACTAGCAAACCAAATCCAGCAACATAAAAAGAATTACAACCATGACAAAGGAGGATTTATCTCAGGGGTACAACTCGGTTTAACTTCTGAAAATCAATTAATGTAATATACCATATCAATATAGTAAGCAAAAAGCACATGATCATCCAATAGTTTCAGAAAAAAATATTTG
This sequence comes from Rhinolophus sinicus, assembly GCF_036562045.2. Lineage (NCBI taxonomy): Eukaryota > Metazoa > Chordata > Mammalia > Chiroptera > Rhinolophidae > Rhinolophus > Rhinolophus sinicus. The sequence goes on along the minus strand of NC_133758.1, from coordinate 21,836,364 downwards.
ACAAAATCACTTTCACGATTTAAAGAAAAAAAAAGTCAATGAGCTAGGAATAAAAGGGAACTTCATCAGCTCATAATAGTTATTGATGAAAAACCCACAGTTAACATAATACTTAATGGTGAAAGATTGGATGCTTTCCCCCTAAGATCAGTAACAAGACGAGGATACCTGCTCCCACCACTTCTATTCGACATGGTACTGGAGGTTCGAGCCCAGGCAATTAGGCACCCAGATTGGAAAAGAAATAAAGCTATCTTTATTCATGGATGATGTGATTTTCTATATAGAAAATCATAAGGAACCCACTATAAAATATTAGAATTAATAAATCAGTTCAGTAAAGTTGTAGAGTACAAGATCAATATACCAAAATCAATTGTATTTCTATTCTCTTGCAATGAACAATCTGAAAATAAAATTAAGGAAACATTTCCATTCAAAATAGCATCAAAAGGAATAAGGTACTTATGAATACATTTAAGAAAACAAGTGAAAAACTAGTAAGCCATGGGGATGCAATGTACAGCATGACAACTATAGTTAATAATACCATATAATATATTTGAAAATTGCTAAGGAAGTAAATCTTATGTCTTATCAAAAGAAAAAAATTCTGTAACTATGTGAGGTGATGGATGTTAGCTAGACTTATTGTGGTGATTATTATATACAATATCAAAACATTACTGAAACTAATATAATATATGTTAGTTATACCTCAATTAAAAAAACAAATGAAAAACTTAGGCTGTGAAAGCTAAAGAGTTGTTGAAAGAAATTGATGATGATTTACATAAATGGAAAAGCATCCCAAGTTCATGGATCAGGAGACTTAACATTGTTAAGATGACAATACCTCCCAAACTGATCTACAGATAAAATGCAATCTCTATCAGAATCCTAGCTGACTTCTTTGTAGAAATTGACACGCTGATTCTAAAATACACGTGGAATTGCAAGGGACCTAGAATAGCCAAGAGAATCCTGAAAAGAAATAATAAAAAGAATAACAAGTGGTGGCCAAGATGAGGAGAAATTGGAATTCTCACACATTACTGATGGGAATGCAAATTGATGCAGCTGTTTTGAAAAATAGTATGGTAGTTCCTCAAAAAGTTAAACAAAGAGCTACCATATAACCAGCAATTCCATTCATAGGTACATACCTAAGAGAGTTGAAAACATATGTCCAAACAAACACTTGTATATGAATGTTCATAGAAGCATCATTCATCATAGACAAAAGTGGAAATAGCCCAAATGTCCATCAGCAGTTGAGGGTGGTCTATCCATACAATGAAACATTATTCCGCAATGAAAAGAAGAACTGAAACATGCTACAGTGTGGATGGACCTTGAAAACATGCCACGTGAAAGAAACTAGACACAAAAGGCCACATATTATATGATTCTATTTATATGAAATGTCCAGAATAGGCAAATCTACAGAGACAAAAAGTAGATTATCGGTTGTCAGAAACTGAGGAGCAGGAATAGGTGTGACTGCTGATGGGAATGGTGTTTTCCTGGGGGGAGGGGGTGATGAAATGTTCTAGAATTTGATAGTGGTGATAGATGCATTTTTTTTTATCAATATACTAAAAGCCACTGAATTGTATACTTTAAATGACTGAACTGCATGGTACATGAATTATATCCCAATAAAGCTGTAGTTTTTAAAAATAGACATACTATTCATTTTGGTAGTCCATTGAAAATGAGGATAAAGTATGTCAGGAATGACACAAATTTCTAGGAAGTTTAATTCAATGCACAAATGATTTCTTTTCAGTAATATACACACTTTTATTTTGGAGATATAAAGACAGCGGGAAGTAAATATGACCACTAAATATGTGGGTCCATGAAGATAAGAGTGTCAGTAGCAAAAGCACTTGTTAAAAGGAAAAGCAAAGAATGACAGTAAAAGGAATGAATAGAATTAACTGGAGTGAAAATGGAAACACAATAGGGAGGCTAGAACACCAGCCTCGTTTCTTTCTTGGTTTTGATGAAAGTCACTTTGGTCTTTGTAACTGTAGCTATTAGGTAATTCCCAGAAGCAAATTGATGAGGGAATTTAGAAACCCCTTTGCCTGGGAATTCCAGCCCTCTTTGTTCAGGAGCTCTAAGATTCATCTGGTTGGAAGTTCTCAGGGGTTCTGATCCTCTCTAGGGGGTCCCTCCCATCCCACCAACCACTGAGGTCCCAAGTTCCTTCCTGGCAAAAAGTCTGTGGACAAGTAAAAATAATTATATTGTTAGCCATCTGCAGGGAAAGACTTTAAACAGATGGGTAAGTATCAGAGCCTCTTGTACTTTAATTTAAAAACTACAGCTCAGCCTGATTAACAGAAGCTCTGACTTTCGGCCCTGGCGTCCGACGGCCTCTGGCCCACTCATCACTGCTATGTAATCACTTTTGCTGGGTGTGCAGGGTAGAATGCTGATCTCATTGATTTTACTCTCTCACGTGGCTCCAAAGGGAAAGGCAAGGTGGAAATAAATTGTGAACCAGTGCAGGTTTTGTCCACGTCTCCCAATCTGCGTTTATCAGTTCAGAGCTTCTTGGCTTTCTACGTGGCATTAATTGCTTGTTTGACTGGCCCTTATTTTTTAAGTAAACTAGGAACACACAATTTCAAATTTAGAGCATTGGTTTTAAATTGGTGTCGACTCATTTTTACATGACTCCAAGACTCCACTTTGGGGGTTATCAGAAAGTCCTGCACAGTATTCATTATACCCCGGCATCAGCTGGGGAAGTGGGATGTTGTTGCCACCAGCTCTATTGACTGTTACGAAGAAGCACCCAGACCAACAAAGGAGATTTGAGATCCTGTAGAGGTGAGTGAGGGCAACGGTGTGTTCCAAGCATAAGAGAAAGAACCGTTGAGAGAAAGAAAGCCAAGTTGGTGTGGGCTCCAAAGTACTGCTAAGGACCCCTAAAAGGCATTAACCTGACTTTATAGCAAGGACACACAGCTCTGTCATCCAATGCTATTCACTAGAGTTTTTTTTCCCCCATCGAAATGGTTTTTTAATAGTATCGCAGAATTGAAAAACAACAGCTAGCTAACCCCACACCTTGTACACTGTTTCAAAGGTTACAACATGTTTACATGTGTAACCTATAGAAATGCTCTTCTTCCCCACCTTTCCCACCATGATCTCTCCTTATCTGTCAAATCCCTACCCAACAAAAACCTAGCTCAGATGTCACTTCATCTGCAAAGTTTCTCCCAACTTGCTGGGCAGGAAGTTTATCTCGCTGCTGTGACATTTCCACCACGTCCTGCCAGGTCCATCTTCAAAATATTTCTGGAAGTTATCTTCTCCTCTCTAGTCTGCTGGATCCCTGCCCCTTCGGGACTTCTTTTTCTCTTCCTGGGAAGACTGTTTATAGTTTTGCCCTTAAAATCCATCCTTCACACACCCACGAGTGGGCCATCCCCTGACAGCCCAGGAGCAATGTGGGGAGGAAGGAGCTGGAAGGAGTTCAAGGGTGGGGTGGAGTGTCACCAAGGTCATGAGAAGGCTGGGAGGGCAAGAGCTTGGGTCAGAAGCAGAGGCATGGAGTGCAGAGCAGAAGAAGCTTTGTGGGGTGATCCCGAGTGAGGTACTGGGGAGTGGCTGGTTCAGTGGGAGTGGGGTGGAGGTGAACACAGTGGGAAAGGACCAGGATGTGAATGAAAACAGCGGGACAAAGGCTCTGAAGCTTTGACACGCATAAAACTTACTTGGGATGCTTGATAGAATTACAGATTGCCAAGAATAGTCCTCAGAGTCGAATCAGTATATCTGGAGTTGGGCCCAGGAATCTGCATTTTAACAAGCACTCTAGGTAATTTTGATACAGGTGGGCCTTTGACCACTCTTTGGGAAATACTACCTGTTATGGACTGAATTGTGTTTGCGTCCCACTCCAAATTTACATGTGGAAGTCCTAACCCCCTGTACCGCAGAACGTGACCGTATTTGGAAGGTAGGGCCTGTAAAGAGTAATTAAAGTAAAATGAGGTGATATGAGTGGGCTCTAATCCAATAGGACTGATACCTTTAAAAGAAGACAGAGAGACACCAGGGGCACACAGAGGAAAGACTGTGTGAGGACACAGGGAGAAAGTCACCATTTGCAAGGCAAGGAGAGAGGTCTCAGAAGAAACCCACCTTGATCTTGGACTTCCAGCCTCCAGACTGTGAGGAAATAAATGTCTGCTGCTTAAGGCCCCTAGTCTGTGGTATATTGTTATGGCAGCCTAGGCAGATTAATACACTGCTCTAAAACAACGGCCGGCATTGGGAGTCTAGAAAATGACCAAGGGACACCTTCAGCAAAAGAAGAAATTGACCAGAGGCCAATAGAAGATGGAACTGAGCTGGGGCAGAAAAAACATGGTGAGCCGAGGTGAGCCTCAAGTCTGAAAGAACAGAGGGAGTCAGGAGAATGCCCCCTCCCGCTGGCCCCACAGTTTATGAGGAGGGAAAAGAGGGTTTGCGAGTAGGGAAGTCATGCTTCGGTCAAGGTAAGGAGGAGGCAGAGGTAAAGAATATTCTGGGCATTCTAAGTCAAAATGGTAGATTTCTCTCTGAAAAAACAAAACAAAACCAACTTACTACATTGACAGTATACAGGTTCTTTTAAAGTTTTAACCAAACAAAAATGGTTTCACCAATAAGGCTAACAGAGGGGCGAGAGTAGGCAACAGCACCAAGCTTTTGGAAGCTGAAGCTCAGCTAGACAAGTGATCAAGTCCTCTGAGCACAGTGGTTCCTCCCTCACAGCACTGGCACCACCTAGAAACTTGTTAGACGAACAAATTCCTGGGTCCTGCCTCAGACCCACTGAATCAGAAACTCCGCGGGTGGGGCCCAGCGATCGGTGTTACAATAAGCCCTTCGGTGATGAGGCACGCTGCATTTGAGGATCCCTGACTTAGCAGACCAGAGAGAATTCGTGGAAACTGTCAGCTGCAAAATCAGAGGAGCAACCCCACAAACAGGTAGTCCATAATGACAGCACCAGGAAACTGTGGAAATGGAGAGTGAGGAGCTGAAATCATGAGGGTGGTTAGAAGGGCTTAGAAAACCTCCTCACCAGTTGTTTATATCTGTGGGCTCAATTGTCGTACACAAGGAGGACAGATAAGGTAAGACAGATGTATTTTTGCCTTGGTGGGCTACATATTATATAAAGCCCCAATGTGGGGCAGAATCATGTTATTCCTCATGTTTACAGGGAGATGGCTGCCTTGTTTCCAAGAAGATATTACTGAATGTGAAAAGGCAGAGTATCATCACTGATCCCAGAGGCAGGAGACCTGGTTCTTGGTCTAACTCTGTCTCTGAGAATCAGTTTCTTTATCTGCATCAGGCTATTTTTAAGGACCTTTGAACACAAATATTCCATAGCCATATATTTTAAATAAAAATGAAGAAGAATAAAAAAACAGTGTTAACTATGAGTATTGCCTAATTAGACTAACAGACTGGCTGATCTCCTTTTAGATATTTGCTGTTTGGGGTGTCTATGTGTTTGAGTATTTAAATCTGTTCAAATCGTTTCAACAAATACATACACAGCTTCTACTAGATGTGCAAATGCCTGAGAAGTGATATCCAAATATTTAGAAGGGCTACTAGAACTATGGGTGACATTGTTCTCTATGTATTCTTAATTCTTTGTAATTTTGCAGTATTACTGTATAACTAAACAAATTAAGGACTACCACAGGGATAACAGATAGGCTAATTATCTTAAATGTGAATTCTGATCAATTGCTAATGTCTGCTTGGAGTGCTACATTGAGGGCTATGAAGCTCATTTGAGACTCAAAGGCAGAGAATGCTGTGATCACTCAGTAATGTCTGCCAAGGGAAAAGGATGGGACATGTGCTGTGTATTTGCCAACACTCTGATATATAACCTAGGGACAAAATGATCTCCCTTTACCCCTTTGAATGTGGATACCAGACTCCAGATTACAAGCTTAGACCTTCTCCTACTAGCCTTAAATAGAAATCAAGAACCCATCAAGGACAGACAAGCGTGGCTACTGAATCCAGCCTTCCATGCTGGGGAGCATCTCTTGCTTAATTTGAAGAGAATGTTTCCTTTAATTTCAGAGACACTCTAGAGAAACACTGTTTAGTGTAGATTCTTCTCATCCCCTCATAACCAAACCGAAGGCCGTTACTCTCCCCTTCCTCCCCCACACCCGTCACGCCTGGAAGATGGCTCCTTCAAGATGGTCTTGAGTCTGGACCTTCTAAATGTACCCTGGCCTTTACAGGGATGCTGCACAGTGAATAGACTATTAGCTCATGAACCAGACTCCCTCTGGCTCACCGAGTGGGAGTTCCCACCGCCTCCCGCAGGATGAAGAGCTGCTCGGCACTTACTGCCCATGATCCTCCGCACCGCGGGGCCCTCTGCGGTCATCTCCCTCACAATCTCATTGTCGTCCTCGCTGGCGTCCAGCCAGCGATTGCAGTTGAAGTTGTATTTGTCCTTGGTCAGAGTGTTCATCAGGGTCATCTGGAATGAAATCCTGGGGTAAGCAAGTGGGTACCGAAGCTATTCATCCTGCCCTGAGGCCCCCGCTATCTGATCTCAGGGAGGCGAAGGCCATCCCCTACAGATGACTCTCGTGGGAGGTGGAGTGCCAGATTAACATTGATCTTTCTGGTCCTCTGAGGCCCACATGTGCCTAATGGCCAGGTGACTGGGGCAGAGTGCAAGTAAAGAACAAACAACTGAGCATTTTCTTAGTCTACTTTGGAAGTCTCTTCCCCATCAGGAAGTCCCTGTGTCCTGGGTCCGAATTCATGTCTCACCATAACTCTTCCCCACCCTCACACCCAACGGATACAAGCAAACTTATGTGACAGGCTCATTAGAAAGGCACCATTCTCGTTCCTCCCCCCAACCACCTCCCAAGCCCCAAGATGGTACATCTCACCCTTTCCAAATGCCATCCAGCACCAGGAGTCAAGCTATTATGCCATGCTCGAATCTTATAAAACCTGCCGAGATCCGGGAGCTCAATCTATGGTGAGAAATAACAAGGCTTGGGTGGGCATGACCAAGTGAAATGTATCTAACCTCATAGCTGACCCCCTGCCAGGAGGGCACCAGCTTGGGGCTTTTTCTTTAGCAGTGAGGATGGGTTTGCTTCAAGCCACCATCCTATGCTCTATCCTCTCATGCCCTTGTAACCAGTGGCATATGAGGGCGAGATAGCCATGTAGAGCTAGGGTTCAGTCTGAGCTGGTGAAACTGAACAAAAATAACTGACCCACAGTAGGATCCAGACTAAAGAAAATCTTCCAAGCAATAAACTTCCAGTAACAAAATCCATATGGCAGCCCTGCAAATTAGCACAAGCCCACGGCCCCAGAGCTCCGCTGGGCACTGAAACAGACAAAAAGATCAGTACAGCAGTGGTGCCCCTTCCCTAGGGGCTCGCAGTCTAGCCGAGAAGACAAATAAAGAAAGAGCAATGAACTGAGTGGTACAATAGAGGTACCGGTGGGGTGCTCTGAGAAGAGAGCAGCAAATTACAAATTATTCTTACCTAAAGGTCAGAGCCGCACTTCTGTTGGCAAAACCAGCCTTGCTCTAGTTATACACATACTGGAAATGTAAAGCTGAATTTCTTTTCAAATGTTCTGAAATATGTACTTCCCCTTAAATTTGCTCTTCACCTTCAATTCAGTTCAGGTTGGTCAGTTTGACACTCTGTTCCAGGTCTCTGTTCTACAATGATTCCCCAAGTTGCTAGGCTCCCAGGCGCTCAAAACCATCCCATACTTGCTTCCTCCCCCATGCTTGACTCTGGACTGTTTGATTCAGATGAAAGGACAGACCGAAACCATATCCATTTGTGCATTGCCTATAGATCACATTCGGTACTCCTTGCAGGGACCGGAAGCCTCCATGATACCTTTTTGTCTTCAAATGTGATCTATCTACCTTGAAACACCAGAATCCCATGACAAATACCTCTTACACCCCTTCTTCCTTCTTCCCTCCCACCCTGTCACATTTCTCTCCTACCTTAAACTTCTCGAATATGCCCGGTCTCAAATACTGGCCATTGGGGTTCAGGACAATTTCATCCGTCCGCCCCTTCTTCCCATAAATCTGGACGAAGATGGGAGTGTTGGTACCAGCTTTCCTCAGGTCAGTCGTCAAGACCCACAGGGACCAACAGAATTCTGCAGAGACAGGTCAAGTTGTACCATAAACTTCAAGAAGTAGAGATTTTCGTGGCACCAGTGGGGAAAAGGAATAGATTGAAGGTGATCAGGACTGAAGCACAGTCTATGCACAGGTGCGTCTCACTCTTAGAAACCCATTATACCAAGTGCCAATTTGAAGAAGCCAAAGATTCTTTGCTATTTGAAAGAGGGTGCCTAGTCTTCCTTCTAATCAAGGAAGCACGTTAGTGTGTTTTAAATAGGAAGAACAGTTGACTCCACCCACCCTATGTCTGGTGTATTCAGAATACACTGTGTTGAGCATTTGGTTTAATGTCTAGTCCATCACAGCAGTTTATTCAACTTGGGGACTCCAGAGTATCAGCCTTGGTGCCAAGTGTATGGCCTAGACCTTGGAGAACTAAACTCCCTGGGAGGCCTTGTCCCTTTCTTTCCAGAAGGGAACTGAGAACCAGGAATGGATCCCCTCAAAGCTCTTGCCAAGTGGTCTGACATCCTGGCCTCCCCTGGCCCTGTCTGGGAGGCCACCGGACTCTGGACCCCTTCCACCTACTTTTCATCCTCTTCTTCCTGAGAGACACCATCTCGTAGAGCTGCCTCTCGATCAGCCCATCGCCCTTCTTCTCATCCAGCCAGTTGCTGCAAGGGAAGGTCTGCTGGACGCCGGTGAAGGGGCACAGAATCACTACCTGGGGGGAGCAGACCGCAAGAATCTCCTGGAGCAGTTCCCGGGGTTGGGGCCTCCTTGCCGTGCTCAGTCACCTCCTCAGCCCTACGTTAAGGGTCATCTGCATTAGGAGCCTCAAGAAATGGCACTTTCTTCCTGTTGCCTGTCTCATTAAATCTTAGATCAAGCGATACCTTCTCCTTGTCAGAGGGGTAGTAGCTTGGGGGAGGGGAATTGTCACTTTGTGAGGGGTGTAAATGTGTAATTATTATGTTGCTTTGTACACCTGAAACTAATAAAAAGGAAAAAGGGGAAAAAAAGAAATACCTTCTTCAAGAAATCTTCCCAAGTAGATATCATCCATTCTCCAGTTTACTAGCCCAAATCACAAACCTTTCCCTCTGTACACAATACCCTCTTTAAACACCATATTTCTTTCTTGTTTTTAATTGTGCAGTGTGATGATTTATTAGTTTCAGGTGTACAAAGCAACATAATAGTTAGACATTTACACCCCTCACAAAGTCATAATTCCCCCTCCCCAAATCTACTACCCCTCTGACATCGTATACAGCTGTTACAATTCCATTACTCTATTCCCTATGCTGTACTCCATATCATGTGACTATATATATTAAATTATAGTTGACATTCAATATTATTCATCTTCAGCTTCAGGTGTACAGTACAGCGAACACCGTATTTCTTTACGCACATTGTAAAATCTCAATCTGAACCAAATTAACTAGAATACTAAATTAATTCCCTATATTCATCTTGCAGGTAAAAGGTCAATCACATGAAAGATAATTAATATCTGGAATTTAATATAAAAACAAACTTGCCTCTTCTGGGCTTGATCTTCATTCAGCCTTCTCTCCTTCACCCTCTCCATCGCAAGCCAATTTCCAAACTCATGAATTTAGAACGTGGAAGTCTATCTAGCCCAGGCCACTCATATTATAGATGTTTAAAGGAATGTTTCTAGAACACTACAAAATCTTCTGTCAATATACACAGGCAAAATTTATGATAGCATATTCTTTTTGGGACAGAGAGGATTATATGACTGTGGAAGGACACAGAGGAGTTTCAAAAGTATGGTGGATGTTTTATTTCTTAAGTTGGGTGGTAGACAAAATTCATATTTGTTTTTCATCATTCTCTATATCTCACTTTTGTTATGTATATTCTGTAAAACATAAGTATCTCACAATAGAAACATATACTGGGGGTGCCAAAAAGATATATACAAGTGGACACTTTGGTCAGCATTGCTCAAGCAGTAGTTGGCCATAATCAGAATTGTGTGGATGCTGATGGTACCACTTTGAGCACCTCTTGTAATTGCAGAAGTCAAAGGTGACTTGCATCCATCTTTGGTTATCAGTATATATTGAGTATTACCATTTTAATAGTTTTTTTTCCTTTCTTAAAATGTGTATACATTTTTTTGGCACCCTCTGTATTTAAAAATACTGGTTGATTGAGAGATTTGTAAGCTGAAGTGAAACACCACACCAGGAATTGCCAGCTGAGAGTACCTTCAGATACTCAACCCTGCATTTGGCCCTTGAATGCATGAACAGAACTGCGCCCCCCGCCCCCGCCCGGCTCCTGACGGTCAGCAAGTCAAGATGGATGGACACATTACCACCCGAAATGCCCATTGAAAGGGATTGCCCCTGTGCTCTGTTACTGGTCCGAAGGAAGCAGGAAGCAGGTTAGTGTTTGTATTTGCAAATTAAAGAAGACAGGCGTTGAACCAGGAAAGGGGCCTTCCAGGGGCATCCCTTACCTTCTCGCAGTACCAGCCTCTGTTGGCACCAACGTTGCAGTGCCCGATGGAGACCCGACTCAGGGGGCTGAGGAGGAGCGCCATCTCCAGGTGGAAGATGTCCGTGCGGGCGCGGTCAAACACACCGCCCTCCAGGAAGATTTTCCCGCTGTTCTTATTCCCTCTGGCCCCGTACATGACCATGTAGATTTTGGATTTGGTCCCAGCCCCTCGGAGATCCCCAGTGAAGATGGTGACAATATATGAGACAGCTAGTGTGGAAACAGGGGGAAGGAAAGGGTTCAGGGCCAGCTAATTACAATATCCTACCCAACTTCTGCCCTACCTGGCCATCACCTCCACAGAGTTCTTTCCCTCGTCTTCCTTCCCCAGATGACATGCAGCGCTCCTCTCAACCTCACTTTATCTTTTTCAGAGTTTGTGTGTCAGTGAGTTTAGGAATAAACTGTAGGTATTATTACAGGAAGCTGCCAGACCTGATGATAGGAAACTACCAAAGAAAAGGAGGAACATGGGTCAGCTAAGAATGGTACTTATTGTTAATGTTAGTTAGCATGTGCATATTGTTAATACCTGCTGGATGAAGTCTGATATGTCTTATTGAATTGTAATACTCAACTCCATTAATAGAGATTTATATTCAGGGCTATCTGATTCATTTAGCTTGCTCTTTTGCTCATAACTTAAAAATATAACTTTTAATAGAGAACATGAATGTCCTTCACTGGCTGACGTTGTGGGATGAGGGAAGATGGAGAAAGGGAGAGAACATGGTGGGGTGAGCCGATTGGGGGTTTTGGTCGGTCAGGAGGACGTGGAGTTCAAGGGAAGAGCCAGCAAGGGGAGATTCAACTCTGAGACGGGACAGAGGAAGAGAAAACACCAAAGACAGATGTTTACACAGGAAAATCTCCTGTGTTTGTTCTGTCCTGGAGTCTAAAGTAATTGCATTTTAGTCCTTGTTCGCTGCCCCCACCTACTGCTGACCCTACTCCACGCCCTATCTTCACCCCTTGACCCCAGAGAAATACAAACCCCAAATTTCTTTGGAAGCTAGTACATGCAACCACATGGATGCAGTATTTAGTCATAGATATTTACACCTGCCTTTGTTTAACAAACATTTATTGAGTGCTTATTATATGCCGGATATTGGGAGAATACGAAGCTAAAAAGGAATGGCCACTGCCGCAAAAGAGCGGGTTTCCAGCTTTGTTCTTCAAAACTCACAGACAGATGGTATTCTCACACAACTCATTCTCACGTGGCCTGGGTTATCAGCAATTTCCAGCCTCTGACTTGCCACTGGAGGCAAGTAGAGTATCATAATTAAAGGAGTTCTGTTAAATCCATTCTAGTTCATGTTTTTAAGTAAATCATTTGCAAACTCTAGTTACAAATGACTTGTGCCACACCTCCCGTGTTTCCCCAAAAATAAGACCTAGCCGGACCATCAGCTCTAATGCATCTTTTGGAGCAAAAATTAATATAAGACCCGGTCTTATTTTACTGTACTGTACTGTACTATACTGTACTAGACTAGACGAGACTAGACTAGACTAGACTAGACTAGACTAGACTAGACTAGACTAGACTAGACTATAATACCGGGTCTTATATTAATTTTTGCTCCAAATGACGTATTAGAGCTGATGGTCCAGCTAGGTCTTATTTTCAGGGAAACGGTAACAAAGGTCAGCGCGGGCCAAAGCGCCACAGTGTTGAGGTTGGAAAGTGCTGGAGCCGAGCAGCTTTTGGTGTCCTGAACTATAGCAGCTGGGGTCTGCCCAAAATGTCTGGAGCAGAAGAAGGGAAGAATTGCCCTGTCTAGAGGAGGTAGGGAGGGTTCAGAGGAAGTGACTGGAAGCAGGAATTTGGGAAACACAAAGACGAGAAATGGTATTACAGGCGGAGAAGGCAAGTTCCAAAAATAAAAGGAGAGAAAGAGTACGGCAAGCAGCTAAGGGAGGGGAGAGAGGGATGGCATGTGGGTGAGGTGGGGGGAGGGTGGGGGGTGGGGGTACAGGGAAGAGTGAAAGGTGTGCCGATGAGGTGGAGGGAGACGGAGGGTGTGGGGAAGTGGTGGGAGAAGATGTGGAAAGATTCTGCTGCTACGGTGAACCAGAGCCAAATTGTGGAGCAATTTGTACACTACACCCAAGAACTTGGACTTATTCTCTCAGCAGTGGGAGCCATGGGAGGTTCTGCACCAGGGCACATTTTTAGATATGCATTCATCCACATCGATTTTCTGGGACATCTATACACTTCCATGCTGTGAATAGCAGGTTTTCCATGGCATTCACACGGCGTAGAGAGTTAGAAGGCAGACCTAATCCTGGATCTGTCAGTTACCAGCTTGAGAGCTTGGACAGGTCTTTCGGCTTCCATGTGACTCAGTTTCCTCATCTGTGAAATGGAAACAATAACAGTTCCTATGCTACAGGGTTGTTGTGAGGATTAAAGGCGATGATGACCTGGGTCAGGGGCCTATCAGGGGCTGGCATATAGTAAGCACTCAATATTAGGAGGAGCTGAGAGTAAATCAATGTCCTCATAAATGCCCACATGCATCAGGAGCTCTGGCTTCCTCCCATGGATGACTTCTTTCGCCCTGGGCAGTGAGTGTCTGCTCAGGGACATCGCCTCATCTCCTCTGGCATCAGCAGAGCCCCAGACTCCAGTCCAGAGGGACAGAACACTTTCAAGAGCAGGAGGAATGTGGTCTGAAGACACAGCGGCTCCCACTTGGTCACAGGCCTCTGGGCCCACAGAGGAGAACACTGCGCCTCCGGCAGAAAGTGAAATGTTAGCCAGTGGGATTTCCTCTCTCTTCAGTTCTACCTGTGGTCTCAGCTCCGCCCACTAAGATATCCCTTTGGATTTTGCCATCGTCTTCATTTAAGGCCAGCCAGCGGTTAAGAGGAAAGTCGTATTTTCTTTTGTTTGCAATATCATCGATGAAAATCTGGGAGGAAAAGGGAAGGAATGGTAAGTGTCACTGAGGGCGCACCTTGTGATCCAATCCAATTCCTCCATTCCTTGAGTGTACTCTATACACACTCCTCTTAGTGGCTCAAGAAAAACTTACCACAAGGACACATCTGTCGCCAGGAAAACCTTACAAAACACTGAGCGTCACACAGGGATGCCTGGCAAATACCTCCTCCTTGAATTACTGAGCCACTGTTCCCTCTTCTGCTGTAGATTGTTTTTTAAAAATTGAGTGCAAGACACTGGGCAGGATTTACCTTGTGAGCCTGGGGCATGAGAACTGGGAGCCTGGATGTGTAGATGGCAACAAGAGCATCACCTTCCTCACCTGCGGAATGTCGGGACGCTACCCTTCTTGGCGAGAAGCACAGTCCATGCAAAGGGAACTGCAAGACGCAAATCAGGCACCCGGAATCCCAGGATCCGGTCATCAGGTCAGAAAACATCAGCCACTGACAGTGAAGCTAGTGGAATTTGTCACCTGTGAAGCTTCCCACGAGGGACTCACATGTAAGCTAAGTTGACAATGCTGAGATATATGCCTTCTAGAGATGATCAAGAGCTGAGGGGTTTCCCCAAAATGTCCTGGGAAGACCCAACAGGGAACTCACTCTGACATAAGTGGAATTGTCAAGTAGGATGTGTCCTCCAGTCATAGCGCTGAGCAGGCAGAAGACCTGGTGACAGACCCGTTGAGTTGAAAAGTAACGATATCTGCCCAGGTGTTCTCAAGACTGCCGAAGAGAGGGGCTCTGATTTTCCATGAAAACTCACTTCCTAAGACCAGAGCGCGTGGAGTACGGAAACAGGGCACACACTAGGCTGCCTGAAGGCATCTCACCTGGTTTGAATCCAGTGTTCAAAGAACATTTGGGGCTCTTGAGGACACCACCTACCAGGGAGGAGCCAGTCGCCTGGACCAGTCTTCTCACCAGGCTTCTGTCCCCCAAATAAATCAGCATTCAGGCTCTGGTTTATAAATCAGTCCCTTGTGAGTTTGGTTGGTGTGAGTCACCCTTCAGAGCTTGTTGATTTGACTGAATGTCTGTCCTGTTAAAGCTGAGTGACTGGAGACCACCAGGGCTCAGAGGGGTTTATGCTATGGTGGTCCAGGCATTCTCAAAACTCATTGATCTGCTCATTTTCTGTGGGTTTCGTCTCCTGGGGTTGGGGGGTTAGACTGGGGAGTCACTGATAGTGGTCTGAGCCGGGTGTCAGCCTGCCTCTTAGCCCCCTTACTCTGACTCTCACAGAGTTGCAAAAGCAAGGTAAAGAAAGAGGACTTAGTTTATCAGATAAGCTGTCAAGTTTACTAATAAACCTAGATATACAGATTCACCATCTCTGTCTTTAAATGTTCACAGACTCGTGTGCCAGACAAGGTTTGAAGAGCAAGGAAAATACCGTCACAGCTATAGAGATGTCATCAATAGAGGACCTTCTACTAGCCTGCTATCTGATGAAAATTCCTGACTTGAACAGTTTAGCTAATCTGAGAAATAGAATGCGTACCATTAGGTACCTCTATAGGACAAAACTAGTTTGCACAGCTGAACCATAAAGGAAAGAGATAATAGTTGAATGAATGTTTGAATAACAAACAAGACTCTAAAAATTTGACTTTCTAAAATACCAAAAAAGAAAAAAAAAAGAAAGAAAGGCCAAGAGAGAAGCTAACAGCTTAAAAACTGGTACAGAAAGTACAAAAGTCCATGAACAGTTTCAGAAATTTTCCAGATGCATATCAAAATATGTAAACAATTATTTATGGCATCTCTTGGTCCCAAGGTCTGCAGGATGAGGCTGGAGGAAGCCAGCTCCTGGAGAGTGAAACGTTTTGGGACACATCTAGTAGCACATGGTGATGGGTGAAGTGGGAAGGAGCGAAGAGTGAGACGGGAGGGACATGACACAGACACTCCAGTGTGTAGAGACCATACAGGGAGAAGGGGCAGAGAGCTGTCCCAGAGGCATTCTGGCCTCCGCTGATATGGGTCCTGGCTGAGCCATGACCCCTGTTGCTTAAGAGGGCATTACCAAGGGCCCCTTCCAAGGGAGGAGCGAGCAGCTGTCCCACTTTGGCTCACAAGTTGCCCAGACAACTCTGGGTTTTCATGGGGTTCCTTTTAGGAATTCAAGACATCTCAGGAATGGTTTTTGCTAAGAGAATGAAATGGCGGTGTTTCCTCCAGACCACTGTTTCACAGATTCTGTTGTTATGGCAGAGACGACTGTCAAATAAGACAGGAGAGATAGAAGCCCCCTTCACCATGAATGCTAGAAACGCACACCTAGAGTGTGTGTGTGTGTGTGTGTGTGTGTGTGTGTGTGTGTGTGTGTGTGTGTGAGAGAGAGAGAGAGAGAGAGAGAGAGAGAGAGAGAGAGAGAGAGAGGCAATGACCTAATAAAAAACAAGAGCCATTATCTCCTGGAGGAATATTCCCCACCTGCTGAGCAGCCCACAGACAGGGCTGGCCTTCTGAGAGGGGAGAGGGAAACCAGGGGTCATGAGCCCCTCGAGGTGAAATGGCAGCAGAGGAGGGGCCTGTCCACGGTGGAGCCCACTGTATTCTGCAGCAACAGGGACACAGAAGTCACAAGGCAAGACCACAAAAAGCCTAGAAAGATAAACCACCCCCAAACAAAAGGAGGAAAAGATGGAGCTGTTGAGCAGGGGTCACTTCTTTCTGGCTCTTTCCAGATGGTTCACAGATACGTCCAAACAGATGTGGGGCCTCCGTGCCTTCGGTGCCCCCCGACCCCCAAAGGTAAACCTGTCTCCCATATATGGAGTTGGTCTTGGAATCAATAAGTTTTAGATCGATGTGGAATGCCAACTATTATTTATAGCAACTCTCCCTCCTTAATATTGGAATAACTTCCACCAACTTTAAATAAATAACCTGATTGGAGCAGAGGCCCGTTGTGTGTAGGAGGAACGAACCCCATACAAACAGACCAATCTGGGGAGGCTGAAGGGTCTCCTCCCTCCCCCACGTGCCAAGATGCCCGAGCTGCAACAACCTGAGTGACCCACAGAATGTACCCTTCATGTACCAGCCACGGGAGAAGGAAATGAATGTAAAACAAGTCTCTGTTTTCAATCTTCCCTTTAAAAAACACAGATACGTTATCCAGTAAAGGTGGCCCTTGACCCATAAGCAGCCACGACCACATTCCAAGAACCACTATTGAATTGTGGTTACCTTTTAGAGCTCTAAGATCATGGGAAAAGGGACAGGTGAGTTTTGACACAGGAAAAGAAGGGAGGAAGGCTTCTGGAGTTTATGCACCCACTCTGAAATAAATCTCAGCATCCACGTGTTAGCAGAAGAGACCTGGGCTCACGGGAGAGCGAGATAATGTTCTAGGGGGGAAACTAAGGGCAGCAAAGGAAGGTGGGATTCTTCTCCTCCTCCTGTCACAAGGCTGCTCTTCCTCCTATGCCCATGTCTCACTCGTCACACTGAAATACTGTCCCATCAAGTACAATATGCCATAAATACAAATAACTGTAAATTCCAGCATTTGAATGGTGACCTTCCTAATACTCGTGCTGCTTCCTCTACACTTTCTTCCTCTTCTCTGGACCTACTCATACACCCTCTCCCTTATTACCACCTCAGGCTCCCTGGCTCAATGAAGACCTTTCATGGTCCTGCCCTCATCCACCTCCCGAACGTCCTTTCTCTGTTCTCTGAGTCCAGATCTATGCAACGTGCCTGCCCGTCCTTCCATCTCCTCCTCATCTATCACCCCTTCTGGCCAAAAGCGTCCTCCTCCCTCGCCCTCCTGGCCAAACCCTACCCCTTGTCATGGCCTAGCTCCAATGGACCCTTTTTGAAGTCTCTTCTGATGCCCAATCAGACAGGCCGCACCCCCACAACATCTGTTTGTACTTACTCAAGACTCTTATCTCATCCTGCTTTGCATTAAAGTTGGGTGATTCTGTTTTCTGATCTTTAAACTGGGTAACGTGGTCTGATCAACACGTGTGAGACCCCTAGGGTAGAATGTTTAGTCGCGAAAAGCCGAATATCCCTGAACTTTCGGGAGGTAAGTTATAGTAAGTAACCTGCCTTACTGTAAGTAAGCAATTAGTTAGGGATGTGTCTAATCTCTTTTAGAAGCAGGACTGTTGTTATTATAACAGCTGTAGTTGGTAGTGTGGGGTCTAGGACGTAACGGTCACTCAGTAAGTGTTTGTTGCCTGTTGAGTATTAGTTGGTGACATGAAGGCACATTGGGCTTCTCGGGGTCCTTGAATCCACTCCATGAACCTCTGTCTCCTCCTCCTCTCAGAGCCAGTGGTGATGGTTGAATTATACTCCTTAAAGCATGCAGCAGGCCATCACCTGATTCTAGGCTTTTCTAACACACGGCTCAATGGAGAGAATCCAGACTGGGGGCCCAGCGGACCTGGGGTAGGAGCCAGTCCTGCCACTGCAGAGCTGTGGGGCCCTGAGCCCGTCTCTCCCCTGAAGCAGTTACACCAGGATGACCCACTGGCAGCACAACACCCCACCTTGTGGCTGCTCATCTTTGGAAGTGTTTATTGAATTGAACTAACCATCTGAGTTCATCACACCTGGCGATCTGACCAGATGTGGTGACCAAAGCCATGGGCACAGCCTGGCGGAGGGAGGGTGCCAGCCCCAGGGAGACGGCCAAGAGCAGGGGAAGGGCTGTGCCGGCCATGCCGAAGCCCATCAACCCAGGCTGAGCAAGACGCGCGGTCAACCGACTGGACAGAAGAGGAGGGAGACAACCTACAAAGGGGTTACTTATATTGGCTTTTACATGTGTCCCACTAAACCCTTAAACATAAATACCAAAGGAGGAGTTGTCATATGAAGTCCAAGGCCACCCAGCCTGGCCACTGAGCATGGGAGCACTTACTGTGCACGTGTCCAATCTGGAAATGTAGTCAATTTAACAGACCTTTTCATTGGCGTCTCTGGGGAGCTGAGGGCAAGCTGATCCATCAGAGTGGAACGAGGAGGGGACAGCATGGAAGCCCAGTGGTGGGAGGCACGAGGTGAGGGCTGTTTATCCCTGGCACAGTCAGAAAGAGGCCAGAGGTGGCCCTGGGTTTTCCCCCAGCCTCTGGCTTCCACCTTGTACCCACCGTGCCTGGGACCTAGACTCTTCTTTCCTCCTTTCTCACCAAAATTCTTTCCTCAGAAAAATATCTAGTAAATCCAGGCACACTGACCTACAAAATGCTTGAATTATTTTTGTCTTCTCCCCAGGGAGCATTGTGCTTTGCTTAAGTTAAAGGAATAGGCTATTAGGATATTTTCAGAAGCCAGTGAACTTTTGAGAGGAACACCCATCTTGGCTTTACCGGGACAGACAGGGACCTGCCTACAAGGCCCTGAACGTGCCTATGAACTTAACACGGCCCCAAAGAGAACAACCAATCTCACACTGAAAGTAGCATGCTTGGCCTTTTGGTTTCAAATAGTGTCTGGATAGCAAACAAGAAGAAGGGAGGAAAAAAAGAAAAAAATGGAAGAAGGGATTAAGGGGGGAGGGAGAGATGGAGGGAGGAAGAAAACATCATTCTGAAGAATCAGAAGAGCCGAACTCTTTGGAGGGGAAGGGAGGATGAATGAACTCACATAGCCTTACTCCTAGACATTTTCTGGCAAGACTTTTGAATGATACATGTAAAGAACATAAAACCACTCAAGCATCCTGGCTGAAAAGAAAAGAAAACACAAAACAGCTTGTCCAGAAAGAAACAAAAGTCTGCTTGGCCTCAATGTCAGATTTCAGAAGACAATGGAACAAGATTGTACAATGTTTTAAAGGGCAAAACTATTCTCACCCATAGTGTTCACATTTCGCCAGGCTGCCCTTTCCACCGAGCATGACAAGAACAAAAGGTCCTGTCCTGGCATGCGAGCCTGCCTGCTTCGTGAAGCTTCCCAGAGAACACTGCGCGAGCGGGTCCAGGTGACCAAAAGGAACTTGACCCCACATGGTGTGGCTGCAATGACCACGTCACGGCCACACCCAGGCCATGAGGTGCACGTTGCGGTTCCTTTCACTAAACCTTATTTTCCCAGACTGCCTTCCTTCCCAGGATGAAGGAACTGGGCTTCCAGGTACATACTCTGTGTCCCACCCTGGCTGAGGTCACAAAACACACCTGCCTCCTCTCCTGCATCTGCCCAGTTGAACGAAAACCTCCTGAAGACGCCTCTGTCTATGCACTGGCTTTTTGGAGGCCTCTTGAGGTCCTTGAATCAACTCAGTGAGCCTGTCTCCTGGTACCCCATTTCTTCTCCAATCCAAGCAGCACGCAGCCTCCCAGAGTCCTATACAGCACCAGGCTGCCTGCTCTAAGGGTCAGGCAAGCTGTCTCCTTTCCAAAGGAAATGGCCATTCCTCGCTTCACTGAGTCAGTACCCTGTCCCATGCCAAACGCTGGAGAGGTACCCTGAAGAAACTTTCGGGCTATTTATGGAGAGAAGCGTAACAGACATTCTAGGATATTAACTCAACACCATTTCCAATCACCTTCCTCTTAGCGAATTTCCACTATAAAGGCTGGAAAACTAGACACTTGATATCCCAGTTTCCATTGCAGCTAGGGTGGCCACATGACACATTTCTGGCTAGTGAAATGCAGGCAGAAGTTCCCTGGAGAGCTTTGCTCCTCTCACAATGAGGCAGAACTTGCCAAAAAGAATCTTTACCCCTTGTGGTCTTCACCTCTCTTCCTGCTGAGAACACAGATAAGATGGCTAGAGGTTCAGCAGCCATCATGGGATCGTGAGGCCACAAGTCAGAGGACGAAAGCGACCGTGCTGAGAATGGCGATGCAGGGAGAGAACAGGTATCTCAGAAAGCAGCTGCACCAACCCTGAGCTGCCACATCTGGATTTCATGTGAGATGAGAAAGAGAAGCCCCTAATTATTTAAAACTGCACTTCAATTTTCTGACACTTGCAGCCAACTATTTTCCTAACTGCTACCAGGAGGTACATGAAATTAAGTAATAACAAAACCTCAACTATCAGACAGCCTCATTCTCTACAGTCAAATTGCTCTAAATCTGAGGGTTTTCTGTTTTAAGCAATAAGGCCTTTTCCAAAATACTTTTAAAAAATATATTAGACATTAAACTTTTCTGATCATTCTGTGGTGAGCTGAGATATACTGATAGCCTCATGACTAAGGGAAATATATGCAAAGGGCTGGTAACCCATTTTCTAAATGACCTCAGACTTCTATCAATTTTTAATATCCCTTTGGCTTTTTATATCATCGTTGACTCCCCATTATAGTTCTCAAATCCCTACCTATTACAGGGCCTCTTTCTGCCTCTGGTTTCCTGCGATAGGTTTAAATTGGCAGGTAGCAAATCTGCTAGAAGGGATTGCAAGTAAGCACTGTTAATGAGCGTCTGAGGGGTCTTTATGAGGGCAGAGCAATATAAAGCTAGGGGCATAAACTTTCCTTACAAACTTTGAACCGGATATATCTTAGCTTCTCAGAAGCCTTTTAACCATCTTCTTAGTTGTTAGCTTTGTCCTGGGTCGGTGAAGTTACGTGGGACCTGAGATTCAGAAATTTGAGGTATAGAGCAACAGCCCAAGATAAGTCACAAGAAAGCTAATGGTGAGGGTCAAATGCACACTCTATGCAGGCAGGGTTATAAACATTCATGGGAGGGGGAGGTGCTGCTGGGCCAGAGTCAGGACAGTCTCATGGCAGAGCCTTGAAAAATGAGCAGGTCCTGGATGGATTCAAATGAGGACACTGGGCTTTCTAGGAAGGTGATAACATGGGCAGAGTCTTAGAGGTTATGGCCAGTGGGCTTAGGTAGAGAGTGAAGGTAGTCGGACTATTAGGGGAAGTAGTGGCTGAGCTAGAACCCTCTGAAGAGCCCGAATTCCCCCTTCCCAGGGTACAGGGACCACAGACAGTTAGTGGAGCCCACCTTGTTCAGGAACCAACCGGGTGACGGCCCCTTGTTGTTGTGGCCGATAGTAATCTTCATCAGCTGCCCCAAGTCAGGGGCATCCAGCGTGAAATTGTCTTCAGCTGCTTTTTCGAAGTTTTTCTTGTCGCTGTCCAGCTTCCGCTCCCCTGTGTGCACAGGGAGACACACACGAAAATTAAAAAACCAGAGGACGAGAAAGAACCAGCTCCAAGCCTGAATGGTCTACCTACTGAAGAATGGTCTCAAAAGTCAAGCAGGGGAGGAGGTCCTGAGGTGGGGGGATAGTCGGTATGCGGGCACTCTCTGAAGTGCCTACACTCCAATTATGACCCTAAAACTGCTCTAAAAATACAGTTAAATTACACACAAAATTCAACAAGGGTAACCTCACTCAGATCTATGGGCTCCTTAAGGCCTCCACCTCCAGTCAACGCAGAAGCTTGTGCTGTGTGTGGCTTGTGCCTCGGATCCGGCACGGATTTCTGATTTCTGCCTTAGTCTGGAGTCCCCGTCCTACTCAGCCAATCTGCACCCCCATCCCTAGCCCTTAGGCCCTGCCTCGCTTGTACCAACTGCTTGTCCTGAGCTAGGAGCACAGCGTGTGGTACCAGGCTGTGCTGGGACCCTGACAGCAGCACACAGACGTCCTCAGGCCTGACTCCTTTTTTGGAAAGCAGTGACGAGAGCTGTCATCACACACTGCCAGTTGTTTAACTTGGATTTTTTTCCCCTCACGTATTCCTTGCCACAATCCTAGAAGGAGGTGTTATTAACTCTGTCTTACAGATGAGGAAACTGAGACTTAGAGAAGTCTAATCACTTGCCAAAAGTCACACGGGTAATAAGCACGTCGTTAGGACTCATTCTAACCTGTTCCTTCTACTTTGCAATTTTCCACTATTATATTCCAAGTCCATAGGTCACAGGAACCCTTCCAGACCCATCGAAGCACCGACTTTTGACTTATGCCGCACCCTGTTTTCTTTTCTAAAATTCAATTTTTTAAGTTTTTCTAAATTTTAATTGCAACAATTCAAACATACAGAAAATAATATAAGATATCCATGTTCCCACCCACCTAGATTTCAGTTCATACAGATGTTAACATTTTGTCCAATTGACTTAGACTTTTCTCTTTTTAAAAGGAAATAAATCATGCCAGATCTAAAGTCTCACTGTCCATCATCCCTACCCTACACTCTGTCCCTCAAATAAACACGGTTTTTACTTGGTATGAATTGTTGCCATGAATTTTTGTTTGCCCATATTTGTATCCATAAAGAAAATATACTACTTTTGCATGCTCTAGAATTTATATAAATAATACTGTGCGCATCTCTGCCTCAAGTTCCTCATCTGTACAATGGGGATAATAACAGCACCACTTTGTAGGGTCTACGGTGAGGATTTATTGAATTGGTGCACACAAAGCACTTATAATAAGTGCTGTTGTCATTGGGGCTGTTCTGGTTCCCCTGTTATCAGCATCGTTTCACCATCATCACCGCATGACCTTGTGCAACTTACTTTTTGGTTAATATTATGCTTTCAAGATTACCCTGTTGAGGCTAGTAACTGGTTCATTCATCCAACTGCTGTATACTAGTCATTGAAGGAAAAAAAGACTGTTATGTATGCTTTCTTCCACTGATGGACACCTAGGTTGTTTCTAGTTTTCTGCTGTTGTAACTAGTCTTGACCTGGACTCTTTTGTACCTATCCTCTGCTGTACGTTTGTAAAAACTGGTTCTAATTTTGCACATCTTGCCTTCTGTACAGCCAGTATCTCATTTCATGACCCTAAAAGGGTATGGAAACCCTGTAGATTGATGAAAACCCTGTAGATGGTTGAACATGCAAGTTCTCTCCTCTCAAAAGCTACAGCATTACTTCACAGATAATACTTTTTGAATTCTCTCTTCATTTCTGGCACCTGGAGACTTCTCTTTCTTTCTTATAAGCTCAGCAATGCACTTTGAATTTTCTAATATAGTGTGTCCAAAATCCACATAGCTTTACTGACTCCTATGCTATTCCATTAAATGGGAAGAAGCAGGAGAGAACCACCTATCTCAGTTCTGCAGGCATGAATGCCTGTAGCGGCATCTGTGTTCTCAGTACCTGCTCCATATATGAGGCCAACACAATTCTATCCTTGGCCCCATTCTGGTCTGCCCAAAACCACTACATTGAATCAGGCCATGCCCAGCCACATCCCAAAATATATCTCAAGATGGACATGAAACTTAGGGAGATAAAGAAGGTAAGTGAGAATGAGTTCCCTGGGGACGTGGAGTTTGGATTTGTTCTAGGATGCAGGAAAGTTTTAACTCAACCTCAACCCCAAGCATACCTTATTCTGAAGACACATCTCACACATAAATTTTATAAGCTGGGCACTTTGCTGCCCAGGGAAGGCCATGACACCACATTGCAAGAAGAGAGATGCTCAACAGACAAGCCTAGAGGAGACTGGCGCTGCCTTCCTCTTCCAGGATGGTGGGAAACAGCCCACCTGAGAAGGAGTTCTGGGCATGGCTTGTGAAGAAAAGACTTCAAATCTATTACCTGTGTCTCCGTACTCTCCAAAGATATTGATAAAGACATCAGCATCCGTCCCTGCACCAAGGATATCGCCAGTGTACACCTTGATTTCATACCGGTTACCTGAGAATGAGGACAGAAAAAGCCTCAGCTCATTAGCATACTGAGGAGAGAAGAACAGAGACCCCAAAGCAGCAACTACATTATCCGCCCTTCCCTCCAGCAATGCATGAACGGTCACCATTACTGTTAATAAGCAAGAAATAAGTTGCCTGACGTTGGTTCCAAATCGTCATTGCTAATACATACATGCATCAAATCAACACATTATCTACCTTAAACTTACCAATGCTATATTTCAATAAAGCTTAAAAAAACTCAAATGGTTATTGCTAAGCTGATGGCATCGCATAAATCAGAGGTAAAGGAGACTTCTGTTTTCATCTACCTTGAGATGCAGGAATCAGCCCACATCCAAAGCATCACACTGACCCAACCCACCCGCGTATCTCCTCTGGATATTGAAATGCCTCCATTAACTGAGCCTCTGCATCTACTCTGCCTTCTTCTCCAGTCTGTTCTCCACACTTCATCACAGTGTAACAAGTCATCAGGGAAAATGGATTCTGCAAATGAAAACTGTCAAGGCCACAACCAATGCTAAGACTAGAGGCACCCACAGGAGCCAGCAAATGCATACTTTGGGGTTACCTCATTGAAGGACCTACATCTGCTTCCTGTATCTTTGCTCCATTCATTGAACAGAAATCTATTCTCTGTTACCGCCAAATGCCTCAGTCTTGGCCTTGACTTTGAGGCAGGATGGGGCTCAGTGTAAACTTGACAACATTCTGAGCCCTGCCCAGGTCTTCCCAGATGGAATCTGCCTTAGGGTGAGAAGCAAAGGGCAGGGGTTGCTGTGTGGTGTGGGACGGGAGACCCTCCAGCTTTTCTTTATGTGCCAACAATTCTAAGGGCTGGGTCAACTTTGCCTTCCCTTTTCCCTTCCTGCAATGGCTTCCTATGTTTTATGTAGCGGAATCTTTTGTTCAGCTATCTTATGCCCAGTAAGTGAAGCTGATAAAAATTAGAGCTGTTTGAATTGAGGCCCAGAGTCAGCCCCTCCCCCAGCTTCTTCCTAGAGCCACACCTGATGTCCCGGCCCCCAGGGGTCTTTCTCTTCTGCACTCCTTGGCTCTGCCATGTTGTCTGTGTCAGTGATTTCTAAGTTCACCATCAACTGCCTTCTACTGTTTGCTGTTTCCTGCAGGTAAGGCTTCTAAGTTCCTCAAGCGTACTGCAGGGGACCCACAGAGGACACCCCACCCACACAGCCCTGAAGGCTGGTCTTTGACCTGCTAAGAACCCTGAGCCAGGAGGGAGCAAAAGCTTCTCTTTCTCTCCTCTATGCTCCCTTCCCCATGGGGGAGGGAAGACCCTCCAATCCTTGTCCCCAACTGAAGGCTGCAGTAAGACAGTCACTCCCAGATTCCCACCCTTTCCTATTTCACCATGAAGACCCCTCTGAGATGGAAGACAGAATCGTGGCCTTCAGAGACCAGATGCAGGCAACCCCGAAGTCAGTGGCTTGAAACTTGGGCCATATTCAGGCTACCTGGGGAGCTTGTAAACAGGGCAGATTTCCAGGCTCCCCCTCAGATTGTGATATGTGATTGTGTAGGACCAGGAAGGCCTTGGCCATGACCACCAGATCATGCCCTTGATTGTCTTCCAAGTTGCAGAGGCCTCCTGCTGAAGGGTTGGTGCTGTCCTCCCCAGGCAGGCAGGGCCTCTGCTTCACATTCTTTCTGAGGTCCAGCCCAGGGCTCACTTCACCCAGAGGCAAGACCCCTTTGCAGCGTGGCAAGTTGCCCAGGGCCCCTTGGCTGGTGATGCCACAGTGTGGTGGCAGTTGGGAGAGTCTCTGAAGGCCATTGCTGGGCACTGGTCAGTCAGAAGGGGCAGCAGAACTCCAGAGGGCACTGGGCACAGTGAAGCAGGAGAAATAATGAGTGTCCAGGAAGCCTTTTGGGTGGAGTAGCAGACATTCCGAATTATTACAGAAGGCAGAATTAGAATGAGTGGGCTGAGTTATCAAGAGGGATATTTTAGCTCACCAAAAGCAACATTTTCTAGTAACTAGGGTTATCCAACAAGGAATGGGATGCCCTTGGGGGAAGTGAGTTTCCTGTCCCTGGAGATACCCAGGCATCACTATCTGTCACGGAGGCTGTGGAGAATAGGCTGTAAGAGAGAGAACGTGCGCACACTAGTGGTCCTTCTCAATCTACAATTCCCTGACATTTGACCGGGAAAGACAGCCCTGCAGACTGTGGAGGGAAGCCAGGAGCTGCAGGGGGCATCTCAGAAGATGGAGGAGGTACCCAAGGCCCGTGCAGGTGAGGCCTGGGAAGCAGGGGCCCACTCAGCTTTGGGAACACAGAGCATCCCTGTCCTGGGAAAGTGCAGAGAAGCAGAGCATCAAGGCCGAGATGAGGCAAGGTGGAGACAGCCAAGGGGCAGAGATCCAGAGGCCAGACAGCGCTGGGGTGGGAAGGAGCTTCTAGGTTTTTCTGACTGAGGCAGACAAGGGACCCAAAGATCATGAAGTCAGGTGAACAGAGGGCAGACGGAAGTCATCTGGGACAAGAGGGGACTGTCTTCTAACCTCTGAGAACTGCCCTGGGTCTCCACGTAGTTGGCTACGAAGAGAGCAGGATGTCTGTGTCGGATGACCTTCAACCACGTTGGGGGATGGGGTGGGTGCGAGCGCAGCAGCAGGGTGGGCAGGCATAGGTCACAACCAGTTTTTAAAAGGTCCCACTGTTAGAGGGAGAATGGCACTGATTATATTACTGTCCTCCCTCTCTTTTTTCTTTTTAACATTTCCTCTTCAAGCAGAATCCCAGACAATCTGATCTGCTATTTCCCAAACGAGGCCTAGGGACCCATGCCAAACCTAAATTATAATTAAGTGCATATATCGATGAAAGAGCCCTGAATAAAAGCAGGGCTTCCTTCTCTCCCAGTTGGCAAACTGTCAGAGCAGTGCATCAAACCTTTCTCCCCAGTGGTCATTTAAGAAACTCCCCCAACTTCCTGTGATCAGAATTTCAATGAGTACAAACTTGCACTTCCAGTTACAAGTGGATTTGGGTATGTTGGATTCGCTCCTTAGGTCTGGTGATCACTGAGAGGGCAAAAGGTCCTCATGTGGCACGTGGCTGCCCATCTGGTAACAGGAACCTGTGCACAAAGGGAGAGCTAAGGGCCAATAAAAATCCCTGCCCCAGGCCAGAAGGGATGAAGGCAGTAGAGAAAGATGATGAGAAGAAAGGGTTAAAAGAGGAAGGCCAGGGTTGACCCACCTTCTAGGGCAAATAATACTAAACATTCACACAGGCCTTGCTGCCCACAAGGCACTAGGTCGTCTTTGAGGTCACCTGACCCACACAATGGCCACGTGATGCAGGCAGGACAGGTACTGTTGATATTCTCATTGACAGATGAGGAAATTGAGGCTCAGAGGGCAAGGTGGCTTGCCTGAGGACACACAGCTGCTAAACGATGCAACGGGGGCTCATAGCCAGGCCTCTTGTCTCAGAATCCAGAGCCTTTTCCAGAATACCTCACGGCTTCTCCTGCTCTATGCCAGAGGTCAGCAAACTGTTTTTGGAAAGTGGCCTATAGTAAATATTTTAGGTCTTGCAGCTCACTGGGTCTCTGTCTCAACTATTCAACGCTGCTGTTGTCTCACCACGGTAGTCCTATGCAATATTATTAGTATATAAAAATTATGTAAACACATGGGTGTGGCTATGTTTCAATAAAATTTTATGGACACAGACATTTAAATTCCATATAACTTTCCGGTGTCGGGAAATATTATTCTTGTTTTGAGCTCCTTTCAACCTTTTAAAAATGTAAAAACCTTTCTTAGCTCAAGGTCCACACAAAGACAGGAGGCAGGAGGTGTTTGGCCAACCCCCCTGCCCTAGGCTCTCAGGCATCGTTCTGTGTATGTCTAGGACGAATACTGGCTCCTGGAAAGGGAGCAATACTCCTGGTGCAAGGGGTCAGCTGCCGGCTGCAGGACAACCACAGCTCATCCTAACCACGAGCTAAGCAGCTCAAATCTCCAAAGATTGGAGAACTATTGTCCTTTCTCTGTTGAAGTGGAGAGGGTGAGAAGGAGCCTGTCCTGTGCGCAGTGTGGGCAGGCAGGGCCAGCTTTCCCTGCCTGCATGATGCTGTGTGCCTGAGCTGAGCCTGACATTGCCCTGAGTCCAGTGGAGTAGGGGCCTGGGCCAGGGTTTCCTGAAAGCAGGGACATATGGCCACACCAGTTCTGCAACTTTAGGCATTGTGTCTTTAACTCATTGCCTAGCTGAGGGCAGGCAAGGAACAGAGATAGGAAGAGGGGAGAAGGTCAACTTAGAGGAGGAGCTAGCGAGGACGGGAGAAAGAGGGCTTAGTGACAGATCACGAGAATTGCTGCCCCAGCCAGGGTTGGCCCATGGTTTACCTATTTGGCATATTATCTGCTAGAAAATTCTCCCTAGAACTGATTTTTCTCTGGCCTTTCAGCTGGGCTACCATTATCCTATACAGTGCCTCTGTGCAGATTAGAAAAAAGAATCTCTTCCTCAAGACACTTTACTGCCATCTGTTGGATAATTGTCATAATAAATGCACAAATATACAGCTTCCATCTCTTTACACAGACACACTTGTGCAGTGCACAACCTGCACAACAACCCAGCTACCATACCTTTTAGGCAGTAGCCTTCTTCTGCTATAGGACACTATGGGCTCTGAGAGGCCAAACTAATTTGAGCATTGATCTGAAAAGTAAGCAATAAGGGACACAGACTAGGCATTAAGTTAATCACATAGGGCCTTCTAAAGCCAAACAAAATTAAGGTGAGGTCCTAAACTTGTGGAGTCACCGGTAGTTGCAGCCTAAAGGCATTACTGGCCTCAAGGCCACAGTAGAAGGTGGTCTGTGTCTTTCTTGCCCTGCCCAGGGGATACACAAGCCCAGCCTTGCCTCCCCCTCCCCTCTTTTTTTTAACTCTGCAGGCCTCATGGCAGAGGCACAGTCTGCTTCTGCCAAATGGGAAATCTGTCCCCTGCAGGCCAGCCGGAAGCTGCCTGAATGGGCTTCCAGAAAAGGCAGGCACTGGCAGGTCCCAGCTGCCTCCTGCGCCTGGTGCGCCGGCCGCCTCCACAGCCTCCCCTGCGCTGTCTGGAACAGTCAGCACACAGCAGTGACAAGACACATCTCCACAGAGCCGCCTTGGGTGGCGGGAGGAGGCACCGCCATGAGGGGGCTGGAACCCCCAAATCCTGGTACCACACGCGCACTGAGCCTGGCTGAGCTGCTCATCATGTTCACAACAGAAGTCAAGCAAATGTCCTGTAACTAAGCCCCTGTCCCGCTTGCCGAGGAAGGGACCATCCCACACCCACCATCATCTGAGCCGCAGAGAGAGAAGCTCCAGGCTTTTTTAGGAAGCCGAGAATCATGAATGAACTGATGGTGAACTGACTCACCGAGTTTTTTTCCCTTGCCTTTCACCCATTCTCAGATCCTCTGTAATTAGATCGTGTCTTTATTTATTTTGGCAGGTGAGGAGAGGAGAGGGGGGCTGGCAGGAGGATGACTGGACTTGATTTTATCCCCCCTTCTCGAATCTGCAATAGCTCACACCCTGACACCCATCACTTCCGCTCACAGAGAGCCAGACACAGAGAAGTGAGACATCACAGGCACTGCGTGGGAGATTAAAATGGTGAGGAATGCAATTCAGCGGGGCTGCCCTGGGGGTGGGGGATGAGGAGGAATGGTCTCCCCCAGCCAAGGAAGGCCCCTGACTACACAAGCCTTCCCAGGTCCTGGGCGGGGGTGGTTAGCAGAACCCAAGGATGGGTGGCAATGCTACATGCCTGGAGCTGGGGCATGGCCACTGACCAATGGCCAATGACTCTTCCCCATACTGCCCCCAAAAGTTTTCCTCTATTTTTCCCTTGGGTCCAGAGTCCCAAATCTCTCACCCAGATCCACCCTATTCTTCAAATAGGACTGGAACTTTTCTGCTTTCTCAACTTGGCTGCCCTTGAAAATACATCCATTGATGAAAATAATAAGAGCCTCTGATGGTTACTGAGGACATTCTATGGGCCAGTCACATCTATTGTCTCCTTTAATCCTCGTCGTGACACACCCTATTGCTACTATTGGCACGATTTTCTGATGAGGCAATGGAAACAGGAGGTTCCGAAAGGTAACGAAGTTCTCACAGCTAGAAAGGATGAAGCCCAGATAGGACAAGAAGAGGCTCTCTCAGCTGTCACTTCACCCACCCTGCCAAGTCTAGCTCAAAGCCCATGTGCTCCACTGCAGAACTCCTGGGGTCTGTGTCATTTACTTGGCATTTGACAGGCCACGGGCTGACCTCAGCTGAGCCTGGTTATACAATGACATTGAAACATCACTTTGTCATTAATAGCTGCTCATGGGAGGTAATCAAGAAAAAACACTCTACCTCTTTATCACCCCCCAATAAATACACAACTAGCACATTCTCCTAGGAAGCTGTTCAAGGTAAGCCTGATGTCACCAGGTGTTGAAACACTGTATGGAGCAGATCAGCTTTCTCCCCCTGAGCTCCCTGTGCTCACCCCCTGCATCCAGTTCATTGCTGAGACCATGAAGCTCTTTCCATGGGCCCCTCAGGGACTCCTCTTGGCTCCCACCCCTGCTGCTCCCCAGAAGAGCCTTCCTTTCCGCCCGCACCCCGGCAACCTCGGTTCCATTTCTTCCCTTTCCAACCCAGGTTCTACGCCAGTGCTGGAGTTTATCTGCCCGTAGCGCTGGGAAACCAGCACATCTCATCTCTGTTGGTGGGAGCAGAGTCATGCAACCTTTCTAGAGGCAGGTGAGCCATTTGTGTCCAAAGCCTTACCATTCTGCAAACCCCTGGGACCAAGACTTGAATCACTGTGCATAACAATGAGATTATGCAAGGATATTGTGCTCAAAGATTACCCGTAGAGATGTCTGTCACAGCACTGTTAATAACAAAAAACTAAGAACAACCTAAAAAGATCCAAAATGGGGGATCCTTGGGGTGAATTATGATATTCACTCATTCATGGAATACCATGTAACTATTTAAAACAATGGTTTAGACTATTAAAATAATTACTATTTAAAATAATACTAATTTATTTAATAATACTATTAAATAATAACTATTTAAAATAATTCTTTGATGCTACAATATAGCGTTAAGTGAAAAAAACCTGGTCACAAGTTGACCATAAGACAGTACCATTTAAAATCAGTATGTAATGTTTAACACATTCATGCACAAAAATAGAACAGGAAGGAAATTCACCAAAATGTTAACAGGAAGGTCTCTAGGGCTAATCTACACAGTGATTCAGTTCAGGGTTCTGGGTTTACTCTTGGCTCCATCACGTACATGCAGATTACTTAACCTCTCTGTGCCTCAGTTTCCTTTATCTGTAAAGTTGAAAAGTAATAATTCCTCCCTTGTGGGGTTGTTGTGAAGATTAGATAGGTGATAGATAGATAGATAGATAGATAGATAGATAGATAGATAGATAGATAGATTAGAATGATGCTTGGCCCTGATTAAGTGCCCAATAAAAATGAACTATTATCATTTTTGGGTTATGGGATTACAGAAGAGTTTATTATTATTATTCTTGCTTATTCACACTTTTAACATTTTTTATAGCAGCCATATTTTTCCCTGTAATTGAAAACTAAAGATCGAAGCCACCCAAAGCTAATACTTGAATAAGTCAAGTCCTCCATAGTCCAGAAGTTGTTGAGCACTCCTGCCAGTCTATGAGACATTCCTAAAGAAAACCCATGTACACAATAGATACTCTTACACCCGCAGGCTGGCTTCGGCACCAGGAAGCTTTGATCTGGCCAGAGTGGTTATGAGGCTGGAGGCTGGAGGGAGGAAGAGAAAACAGACACAAGGGCTGCCAGGTGGACATCCAGCCCCAGGCAGGTGGGAGCCCCTCCTATGACTCTGGGCTCCCTCCGGCCAACACTTGGATCTCAGGGGAGAGCTCCAGGAGGAAAACATAGGTGGCTGGACTGGACACACACAGCTGGAGCAGGACCAAGGCCATGTCTGTCCCATAAGTTCAGCTTTTCATGCACACAAAACCAGCACTGAGAAAGTGCCGTTTCCACAAATAGAACAAAAAGGTTATTATATAAACACCTATTTGAAAATCAAAATAATGAAGCATAGGGCAGATACACAATTTTGTGCACTTCCCAAAAGTTCTGCCTGCTGGATTAAAAGAGAGTGTGACTGGCGGTGGTCCCGGGGGGCCTGAGGCCACAGTGAAGCTGTGAGTTGCAGGGTCTGTTCCCAGCTGGGTGAATGAGATACACAGCCTATCCCCAAGTACCCTCATTCTGTTTAAAAGCCTATAAACTCCTCTCAATCATGAAGTCTTAGCCTGGGCGTCACCTCCTCTAAGAAGTCCTCCTGATTCCCCCTTCCTCTGTGCTTCCATTGGCTTCCATTGGTCATCCATCAGAGCGTTTTATCCCCTTGCACTGTGATTACTTACTGACCTGACTCTCTCCCCTTTATACTCTAGGATCCTAAGAGAAAGGCCTGTACAAATTAACCCTGAGCACAGGATCTGGTGCATAGAAGGTTCCCAATAAATGATCACTGAATCACTGAATGGCATTGGAGGAGCATGAGCTGGCAGCTAGGTCACCAAGAGCAGATCACTTAATTTCCCGACGCTTCCGTTTTCTCCTCTGTAAAATGGAGGGGGAATAGGTAAGGTCCCTTTTGTTTCTGAAATTCTCTGATACTCTTCAGTGGGGCCTCATTCAAAGCAGTTCTCTTCTTCCCACTCTTTCCGGAGATGATTTTCTGCGCGAGGTGGGAGCCGAGGGGGTGGGCGGGAAGCTGCTGTGAGGTTCAGAGGAGGAGAGCGTTGCAGGGCTGGCCCAGCTCTCCCTACCCTGAAGTCCTCGCAGCTGCGAGTCCGTGGGCCCAGGACTACCTCTGTGTGGTTCCAAGGAACAAGGACTCCCAGCAGCACGCACAGCGACCAGAGCTCAGAAGGCCCTGGGGAACGTTTGCGCTGGGTGAAGGGGAAACGTCAGGGAGAAGTAAGAGAATTGGAAAGAAAGGTGTCCCCTGCAGGCTTCAGCAACAATCAAGTTCATGAATCTACTCCCAGGCGTCTAGATGAGCCTGCCGATTGTAGAGGGGAGCCTGGCACTGAGTCGTTCCAAAATCCTTTTCGATTCTGAAAGGTCAGAATCCCGAGTCTGTGAGCCTCAGAGTCAGAACAAGCCAGAGTGTGGGGGAAGCAGATGGGGAAACATCAGGATTGCAACAACCACCACGATACTTGCAACATTACTGAGCACTTACTCATGCCCGGCACTGCACTAAGGCTTTTATATTAATTTCCCCAGTTAATCAGCTCAACCACTTCATAAAGTGGGAGTTCATATTATCTGAATTTTACAGATGAGGAAATAGAGGCACAGAGCTTATGGCACCTGCTCGTGCTTACATAACTGGTAGAGTGGCAGAGCCGGGTTTTGACCAGAGATGGGGGGGGGGCACTATGCAAAAAGATGGGGCGTATGAGAGGAAGGGGGATGAAACGGGGAAGGAGTATCCACAGCAGAAGGGGGGGCACCAAAAGCCAATCTCCTCTCACCTTGTGGAGGAGGGCTAGCCCTAGGCCTGTCCTTTTCTGTTTGGTGGTGAAGGTAGACACTCTACTAATCCTGAAAAGACCCAAGAGGCCACCTAGTACACCCATTCTACAGGGGAAGAAACTGAGGCTGGGAGAGGAACTGAGATCTGCCCCAGGTCTCATCACTATGGAGGCAAAGTCAGAACAGGGTGTATAGTCAGTCCCCTGAGCTTTGTGATCCCCCCCTGAGCTATATTTTCAAATTAAAGATCTAATTACTCTCTGGTACCATCCAATAGAATCTGGGAACAAGTCATGGCTGCTGGTTTATTTGGCAGAACCTTCATGATGGGACTGTTTTCCATCAATCACCTGGGCTGCTTTTATTTTGCATTTGCTCTTGTACCGTGCAGACCTGGCAGGTCCACAGTCCACTGCAGGTAGGCAATTTGCACATACCCTACTACTTTAATCACAATCCCTTTCTTGTCCCCTCCTTTCTCCAGATGCATCCTGGGTACCGTGCCCAACATGGTGTTGCTGAGACCGGGTGCACGTCTGGAGCTGTGTGATAATCATTGTGTAGCACAGGGCGGGCTGTAATGAAATTATAACCCAGTTACCTGACGACATAACCGGGAGTGGGAAGAGTGATTGTGCTGGACAAACACAATCCCATTTTTACCCATTCCCTGGGCCCCAGGCAGCTTTCAGCCCCAGCAATGGTTGTCCCATTTGGTATAGCACTCTTTCCTCCAACAGCCCCTTGGTCTGTTTGGAGCATAACACAAATCTGGCTGTAGGCATATTTATTATTAATCCACCGAAGAAGAAAACACTCCTTAGAAGAAGGCTTATCCCGCAGGAGCAGGTCCCAGATGGAAAGGGGGACGGGGTCCAAGGACCTATCTCAGACTGGGCCCTTCTGAGGGCAAGGGCCCTCTCTGCTGTCGGTGGGGCCAGGGTCTGAAACATTGATGAGCTGTTGTGCCTGGGAACCGACAGTCCTGGGGTGTGAACAGCCCCCAGGCCAGCTGGAACTCAGCTCTTGGCTTCAGAGGCCCGTCTCGTCGCCAAGTTGGCAGAGCTTTCCCTCAGCAACGTGCTGTGGGCTCAGGACTAAGTTAAGCCACGTGATCATTGCAATGCTTTTCACGGTGGGAGGGTTTGTGGGCTGGTGTTGGGATGGGGACAATGACTTGGCCAGAAGGCAGGAAATGACATCATATCAGCAGTGAGAAGCCCAGGCAGGTCTGCCCTAAACAGGTCTAACTGCCCTACCAGGTGACAGCCCCTGGCCCAGGCTCCTTCAAGACCCAACACTGGGTCACCCCAAATCTACCCAGAGAGATCACACCATCGTATACCACCTTGTCTAACTCAAATATCACCCCCGCCTCCCCTCCCATCCTACGATTCTGCCCCCAATCCCACCGCCAGCCTCAGGGATGTGCCCTGAGTTTCCCTGAGACCACAGAGCGGTGGGTAGTCCTGTGTTCTCAGCCTGTGCAACTCACAGAGTCCTTACCAACTGCATCTGGGTGTTTGTCCCATGCATGCCACTCCAAAAGTAACAACAGCAAGGTAGGGGGAGTGAAATCAGTGGGCAGGAGACACCTGGAGCCAGGCAAGACAGATGAGGAGACACTTAGCTAGCAGAATACCAGGGACAGCCAGCCCAATGAGGGACCTCAGAGAACACCCAATACAATCTTCGGATAAGAGGAGGGGCAGCTCGAAGAAAACAAGTAACTTGCATCAGGCGTATAATGAGCGAGGGCCAAGACTGGAAGCTAGTTCTCCACCCCCAGTAGAGCTCTTTCCAACCAGCTTGCATCTACACACGACCCTCACCTCACACACATGAGCCTGTTTCTTACCAGTCTCCACCTGCATTCCTGGGTCCCAATGACGAAGCTGGCAAATACCAGTGAAAGTGTTACCCCCAGAGAAACTTGGGCTTGGCAGGGGAGACCAGGTAGACACATAGTAAGTAGTTAGCACCCAAAAAAGCAAAGAGCAGTCCCTGAGATCTGGTGTTTCTCAGCCGTTTACCTGTCTCAAAGCACCTGGGCTACAACCCACGCCATCAGCCACGATGGCTCATTCTGGCTGTGATTCAGCCAGAGTGAGTCTGAACCCCAGGGAACAGGTTGCCAAGTTCTTCCTCTCTGCTCATAAGATTCCTTGCACATCCCCTGACTATAGCTGGGTAGGGGACCCCATGGAGAGGCACTGCACTACAGTGGATGGCACAGACTTCAATTTCTCTGGAGTTTGCAGGGGCTGGGGGGCCCAAGGCAAGGGAGCAGATGACTCTTTCCAGAGAGGCCAGGGCTTGAAAGCCAATGGGTTTGGATGACATGAAGAAAACTGAAGGAGAGGATGAAAGAGAGCAGTGAGGAGAAGAGACGCTGGCCTTGACATTTTCTCTGACCCTGGTGTATGTGTTAATGGTGGTTTTCTCTCAAATTAACTTGGGAGCACAGAGAACCCACCCAGGCAGCAATCAGGGAGACCCCTGGGGCTCCGGGGAGACCAGCCCTGCTGGGTCTTTGCTGGGCTTGATGGATTGGGGCCCGAATCTGTGTCAGTGGTCTGTCTTCCAATCTACAATCTGGGGGCCGGTGGGGAGAGGGTGTCTTATCATGTCCCTCAGGCCTCACTCCCATTTCCTGTGGGTCCCTTGAAACCTCCTCATGCCCTATTAGTGCTAGAGAGAAGTTATGTTCAGAGCCACTGCCTGCCAGACACTGAAGCCAATGCAATCCGAGCAAATAGCTTGAGAAATGGGAGCTGCTAGCCTGAGACTAACCTTCATTGCAGGTGCAAAGTGGGGATAATAATAAACTTCACCACCTAGGAGTGCTCTGGATTTTGAATAAGATACTAATTGTATGCACATGTAGACACAGGCTATAGAAGTATATTGTCCAAAGGTCACGTAGCTAGTAGGTGGCATTGTTGGGATTTGAACCTAGGACTCCAACTTGACACATGGAGCTCTGAACCACGACACCCTCCACCCTTGTTGTGGGTGAGTGCCTTGTACTATGGCCATCTGTTTCCTCTACTGGACTGTGAGCGCCTGGAGGGCAAGGACCGTGTCCTTACACCAAATCCAGTATCTAAGAGCAGCTCAGGGGGGCATCACCGATGGCAGTTGTTATTGATGATGCTTCAATCCAAGGCCTGGGAGACCACATTGAGATTCAGCCAGGGGCTGCCATACGTGTGTAGGTGTCCTCTGTGTTCTGAGTTGTCAACAGAGTGAGCCATTCCAGACAGGATGGAAGAAATCCTCCAGAAAGGGAGTCAGGCTTCCATGGCAAGGGAGGGAATGCCAAGAGGCAGATGGCAAGAGGGAAAACTCACTACACTTCTGGAGCAATTTGATAGCCAAGGCTGTGTTCCCACAGACAACCAATGCCGATATGCTGAAAAAGTGGCTGCCAGACTTCCCTAGGCCCCAGAAAGTACAGGACCCCTGACACCTACTCTAAGAGGGAGACAAGCATAGAGGCAGCTGCTGACTCCCTGTTAGGGTGCACGTATGGCTGAGGTTCTTAAGCAGGAGGTGTGATGTCTGCCTGGCCCACTCCACTGCAATATGGGGAGGGAGCCAGCCAAGACTGGGACACCAACCCCTGCTGACTCCACATGGGGATAAGTCAGGAGAATCCAGGAGGCTTCTCCAGCAGCCTGAAGTCCTGAGCAAGAACTGAGGACTTGGGGTGGAGATGGCATTTTCATCCTTTCTTCCAGGTAAGTAAGAGCCCTTTGACTGCAAAGCCAATATGGTCTCCTCTCACTGTTCAAGAAAAACAACAGTTGGTGGAAGGAGAACTGACTCTGGGTGGTGAACACACAAGGTGATATACAGATGATGTATTACAGAATTGTACACCTGAAACTTATGTAACTTTACTAACCATTGTCACCCCAATAAACTTTAATTAAAGAAAAAAGTTAGTGGACACTTAGAATGAATTAAAGAACCAAGACATCAAGAATTCCTGAAAAGCCAAAACAATCTTTAAAAAGAAGAACAAAGTTGGAGGTCTCATACATCTGATTTCAAACTTTCTACAAAGCTGCAGTAATCAAAAGAGTGTGGTACTCATGTCGGTGATCAATGATTTTCAACAAGTGTGCCAAAGCCATTCAATGGGTAAAGCAGAGTCTTTTCAACAAATTATGCTGGGAAAACTGGATAGCCACAGGCAAAAGAATTAAATTGGACTCTTACTTTCCATCGTATGACAAATTAACTCAAAACGGATCAACAAGTTAGATGTAAGAACTAAAACCAAAACACTGAAGAAGAAAACGTTTGTCATGGGGCAAAAGCTTCATAACATTGAATTTGGCAATGATTTCTTGGATATGAAACCAAAAGTACAGGCAACAAAAGAAAAATAGATAAAATGGACTTCACAAAAATTGAAAATTTTTGTATATCAACATGCACCCACAGAGTGAAAAGGCAGCTCATAGAATGGGAGAAAATATTTTAAATCATATATCTAGTAAGGGGTTAATATCCGGAAATACATTCTAGATAGATGCCTACAACTCAACAACAAAAAAAATCAGACAACCTGATTTAAAAGGACTTGAATGGATAGTTCTCCAAAGAAGATGTACAAATGACCAATAGGCACATGGAGAAATGCTCAGCATCACTAATCAGTAGGGAAATGCAAATCAAAACCACAGTGGAGATACTACCCTACACCTATGAAGATAGTTATTTAAAGAGGAAATAACAAGTCCTGATGAGGATGTAGAGAAATTGGAACCCTTGTGCACGGCTGGTGGGAATGTGAAGTGATACAGCTGATGTGGAAAACAGTATGGCAGTCCCTCAAAAAGTAAAATTACCATATTCTATTACATAGAATTACCATATCATCTAGTAATTCTACTTCTGGGTATAAACTCAAAAGAACTGAAAGCAGGGACCCAGACAGATATTTGTACACTAATGTTAATAGCAGCATTATTCACAAGAGCTACAAGGTGGAAACAACCCAAATGTCCATTGACAGATGAATGAATAAATAAAAGATAGTAGATATATACAGTGGAATATTATTCTGCCTTACAAATAAATGAAATTCTGAGACATACTGCAACAGGGATGAACTCTGAAGACATTATGCTAAATGAAATAAGTCAGTCACAAAAGGATAAATACTGTATGATTCCACTTATGTGAGATTCCTAAGTAGTCAAATTCAAAGGGACATAAAGTAGAATAAAAGTTAGCAGGGTGTGGGGAAACAGGAATAAGAAGTTATTGTTTAATAGGTACCGAGTTTCAGTTAGGGAAGATGAAAAAGTTCTGGAGGTGGATGGTGATGGTCATCGCACAACAGTGTGAATTTGCTTAGTGCCACTGAAAAATGTTAAGATGGTAAATGTAATGTTATATGTATTTTATAATAATAATAAAAGATGCAGGACGATGGAGTCAGGGGGCCCCTTGCACTCTCTTCCGATGAGCTCCATCTGGAACTCAAGGTTCTAGCCTAGGAGGTCCATTCTTGAGGGTCACTGACAAACCAGAAATACTCAGGAGGCAGGCTGGACATGGGCTACAAGACGTGAGGCTGAGGAACATGGGGATGTGATCCTGAGAGGAGAGAAGCCTGTCTTCACACAGCTGAAGGGCGGACATGAGAACATACACCGTGGTGTGTTGGGAGGACCAGAACAGAGAAGCAGAAGTCTTGCGGAGCCCGGATGGGGTCTATATTCAGGCAGGTCTTTCTGACTACCAGTGCCGCTTAGCAGTGGAATGGGGTGTGACTATCCAACACTCAAGAAAGGCTGGATTCAAACTAGGGCTGGAGAGGCCACTGGTGGGGATGCGGTGGAAGGGATTTCTGTGACAGGAGGAGATTCGTCCAACGGACCTCCATGAGCCCTCGTCATGATTCCTCAAGCTCTTATCTCTTAGGTGCCAGACTGACCTTGGACTTGCCCTGCCTAAGGAACAGGCAAAAAGCATATTCCCCCAAGAATTAGGAGACTCACATTCTAGTCCCAGCTCTATCAGTGATGGGCTGTTTGGTCCTGGATGAGTCACCACCTCCTTGGACCTCCGTTTACTCATCTGTGTAATTAACACCTGCCAGCCTTTCTTCACCTCCTCAGCCTTAGAGGTGTGTGGTAAGTGAAGCAAGGACTTGTGAAGAAGAGAGCCCAGATATCTTCTCAGCCCTCCTCCCCACCCTCCTGGCCTTCCCTTCCTCCCAGATCAGGGCTGGCAGTGTTTCCCAGGGTGCAGTTTGCACACACCTGGTGGTATACTGGATGCTACTTGGGATACGGGACGGTTCTCTGTACTAACGTAAATCTGATACCTGTAGCAAATGATAAGTTTTTCATGATAGTAATATCAACATTCTTTTAACAATAAATTTACAAGTTAATGTAGGTTGCAAAAAGTGAGTTAAAGAAGAAGTAGTAAATAATAAGGGTAGTGGTACTTGAATAAGGCAAAAATCTTGAAGGTGGAATGTGTGTTTAGGGACCACTGATGGATTAAGGAGATATACCAACCTGGCTCCCGGGCCCCACAACAGATCCCCAGGACCTGGCAATCAGACCCAGAGAAAACCAAGGGGCAAAGCATTTGGGTTGGTCCTACTGCCTGGTTTCCTTAAGGTGCCAGGTGCAGCGATTTTACCAGCCAATTGAGAACAACTAAGAAATTGAACCTGATTCTGGGATCCTCCATCCACACAACTGGGAGTTGATCAGCTTCTGCCTCCTTCTTTTGGCAACACTTCATGCCTACCTTCTCCCCAGTGGGTTCCAGGAAAAGGGGGCCCTGATCAGGTCATTGACCCCCAAAGTGCCAGGAATGTGTTGGGTGCCTCCCCTAAAAGGTACATGTAGAGAGAAGCCTAGAGAGGAACGTGTAATCTCCATGGCAGATGAGGCACAGTGCCCTGAGCAAGGGCCGATGTTTTTGCCCACGGCAGCAGTCACCTGCACCACAGGTAGGGCAAGCTCCCCTCGTGCCTGAGCCTTTAAGCAGGGTGTGCGAAATCCCTTTACAGGAACCATCTAGAAACCTGATCACAGTCCAGTCCCCTCCACTCCCACCGCTATCTGCGGGTCACATCGGTCAAAGGGTCAGTTGGTCAGCCTAGAACACCTGCCTTCCCTGAGGAGCAGGAATGAAAGAAGGTTCCAGATGATTATCAGCCAGAACTTCAGGAGATGGCTCTCAGAGGTGGGGAGAGGGAACAAGGCCAGCTAAGGATCCATCCTCCCTTGGTGGGTCGTGGTGGGGGTGGAATATACACTGAAAATGTTCCCTTTCCTCTCTCCTCTTTCTGTTATTGCCAACCTCCCACGTTTTGAAATATTGTTACCTATTAAACTGCATGGATGAAGAAATAATTACCATCCCCATTTTGATCATCAAAGACCTCTGATAGCAATCAAAAATCAAGTGCAATAATTACAGGTGAAAAGCAAAGAAACTTAACCTTTGGTTTACCAACGCAGTCATTTGAATATTTGAAGATCCTGGGTTTCATTCCTTCTGGAATATAGCCTGGAAATACTAAAACTACAATGCCAACTATCCTATAAAGTGGTAAGGGGGGTGCTCAGGCAGCCTGGCTCAGGGATGGCGTCAGAGGGTATCTTTGTCTTCCCTTTAGGAATCAAGAAAACACTACCTTGTATGATTCTTGTGGGAAGCTGGAGAACCCCTGAGTTACATTAATTCTTTCTCAATGGTGACTTTTTGGAAGTTCTTCTCTTAACAGCCCATTCTTTCAAATGCCACATGCATAGAAAAGACTGGAAATGATTGCATAAAAATATCAGGAGTGATGTTTTTCCAGGTGATGGAATTAATAAGTATTCTTTTTTTATGTTTGTATGTCTCTATTTTCTAAAATGTCTGTAATGATCAAATGTGGCTTTTGTAATAAGAGAAAAGATTGAGAACATATCTTTAAAAAAAAGAATCAATAAAGTTGTAAGTTATTACCATGAGAATCACAGAGGAGCAAGGCAAGCGTTCAAGGTCGGAGGTGAGAGGTCAGAGGCAGACAGAAAAATTAAGAAAGAAAGCCCACTGAGACATAGGGTGTGTTTGTTTCTGCCCAGCTGGGTTGCAAAAGACGGTGGAACTTGGAGACCAAGGATACAGGGTGGAAGGCAGAATCCAGCATGTCGTACTGCGGGGTGGACATGGGAAAGTCACTTCTCGTGGCTGCCAAGTGCCTTTCCGTCCGACAGCCCATGACTCTGTGGGAGCAGGGAATTATGATGATGCCCCCCTTTTGGGAAAGGCAAATGTGTTCAACAATGCGGTGAGGTGAGCTCCTCACTTTAGGGGACAAAGGTGTGATAAAATCAGACATGGGACACGTGTGTGTTTTTATAGGCTTCGTTCCCCTGCCTCCTGCTGAGCTAAAATGACTGAATTGAAGGCCTTTGGCTAGAGATGTACTTGAAGTTGTTTCATTCATACAATCAGGAGTCAGGGGCAGCACGATGGAATGCTGGAAGCGCTGAGCTCTCACCCCCGTCCGCCATGCCCTAGCTATAACTCGCTTTCCTTGGGCATCAGAAGGAAGGCAGGGGAAGCTGCCTTTGAACTCAGAGGGATGCTCGGTAGATACTTATCAACACGTGTTTCTGAAAACACTGCATGTGCTCAGGGCTGCTCCCGTCCCTCCCTCATGCCTCTAGGTCGTCTTATAGTTCCCACTTCCTTGATCCCCCAGACCACGTAAGCTTGCTCTTGGAAGGCCACAGGGAAGCGATGGGACTTCACCCAGGCCCCACCTGACAGGAAGATCCTGGAGGGTGGCAAGGGGGCGATGGAACTGCTCAGAGCAAGACAGAGGCCTGGGTGAGCCCAGCCCAGGTAGGGGGGACAGTGGGTAGGCCACGCTGGCACTGACCTCGGGGCACTTCCATGGGGCTGAAGCTGGCCAACAGGTCGCGGCACCACTGGCGGTCACCTTCCAGGTCGCTCAGCCAGCTGCAGCAGTTGAAGTAATAACGGAGGTGAGGCCGCTTTAGGTCGGTCAGAATCACACGGTCTAGGTACCAGCTGGGACTCGAGCCCGTGTTGTCATGTTCGATCCTGGGGCAGAAGCAGATACCCACAGGGTCACTGGCAGATGGAGACAATGCCCTTCCATGCAGGAATAGCCAAATGTGTACTCCAAGGAGAGGTTCAATCATTTTGTTGTTGTTACTTTACCTCTCCAACCTCAGTTTCCTCATCTATGAAATGGGGATATCTTATTAATGATGTGCTTCTTAATGAGGATTACATTGTTACATTGCCTGCAAGGAAATATTGCCTTCCATAGAAAATCCAGGATTGCCAAGGCTCGCAACACGACCATCTCCAGTTTCCCTTCTCTCCCTGAATCCCTCCCAGACCCCCCAGATACTCTCCTTGGCCCCATTACCCAGAGGATTCTCCCATAGCCATCTCGACTGGTACTGTCCCATAGAAATATCACATGAGCTGCATGTGACAACCACATATATAATTTTGTATCTTATAGTAGCCACATTGAAAAAGAAACTGGTGAAAT
The DNA here is from genome assembly GCF_036562045.2 of Rhinolophus sinicus. NCBI lineage: Eukaryota > Metazoa > Chordata > Mammalia > Chiroptera > Rhinolophidae > Rhinolophus > Rhinolophus sinicus. The sequence goes on along the minus strand of NC_133758.1, from coordinate 21,792,859 downwards.
TAATTTTAATAATATAGTCTATTTAATCCATTTATCATTTCAATATGTAACCATGTAAAAATTTATTGAGATATTTCACATTCTTTTTCTTGTACTATGTTTTTAAAAATCTGGTGTTTTGAGATGCACAGCATATCTTGATTTGTACTAGTCACATTTCAAGTTCTCAATAGCCACAAGTGGCCAGGGGACTGCTGTATAGCACAGCACAGATCCAGACTCTTCATAATTGGGCCCCCAGTAACTTCCCCCACTTCCTATAGTGACCCTTACCCTCAGCAGCCCAGGTTTCCTCTCTGAGGTCAGTTTCTTCCCCAGAACTTGACCCCTAGACAACCTCGCTTTGCACCAAGCATCTCATCCCTGTCTATCACAGTGAGACCTTTCCTTGCAGGACTTAACAGGACAAATACAGCCTCATCTAACACACAACCCCCTATGTGTCATGTGAATGACACATATGATATAGACAGGATGCATGCCTATATCTGACACAGAGCCTGGCACATAGTAGGACTTCATCTTAGTGGTCTCCTTTCCCCACATACCGACACCCTCTTCCCAACCCTCCCCTGTGAGAGTGCCTTCCCTGCTCATAGCCCCTTTTCCTCACACAGCCAGTGCCAGGGCCTCATGTGTCTGCTCTCATTTCCCCAGTAAATAGAGTTCCTGATGCTACACTTTCTAGTGGGAGGAACAAAAATCAGGGCTGAACTGAGGCAGCATTTGACCCCCATCTAGGCCGCAGTTTGAGTCCAGTCAGACCACAGATGATTTTGACATTCCAACAAATCGGCATGAACTTGAATGGGGAGCAGGAAGAGGGGGATAAAAAGGGACAATGGAAGGCTCTTCCTCTGCAAGAGGCTGAGTTATCCCTCCCATCATTTTCACAAGCCCCACCTCCTCAAACAAGCTCAGGGGCACGCTCTACCAAAAGGCATCCTGCAACACCTTTCCTCTTCCTGCTAACACTCTAACATCCTGTCATCACTGACACTCGCTGAGTGCTCATAGTGTATCCGTTACTGTGCTAAGCACAACTCACCAACCCTAGGAGCTAGGTGCCATTACTACAGATGAAAACAACTGAGGCTTCGAGAGGAAACCGATCCAAAGTCCCACAGCTAGTAAATGGCAGGACAGAAATCTGAACCATGGTGATCTGGACTCAGTCTGGCCCTAACCACCGTGCTGGTGTCTCTCGGGGCTTCTTTCCCAAGTTTGTGGAAAACTGTCTCAAACTGTCTTAACTCAGAGAAGTGAATTTCTAATGGGGAAGTTTAGGGCACCATGACTCAGGGTGCAAGGGAAAGAGTTGAGTCTTGGGCTGGCCCGGTGGTTTAGGCGGTTGGAGCTCCGTGCTCCTAACGCTGAAGGCTGCCGGTTCGATTCCCACACGGGCCAGTGGGCTCTCAACCACAAGGTTGCTGGTTCAACTCCTAGAGTCCTGTAAGGGATGGTGGGCTGTGCCCCCTGCCACTAACAACTGGACCTGGAGCTGAGCTGCGCCCTCCACAGTTAAGATTGAAAGGACAACAACTTGACTTGGAAAAAGTCCTGGAAGCACACACTGTTCCCCAATAAAGTCCTGTTCCCCTCCCCCCAATAAAATCTTTAAAAAATATAAAAAGAAAAGAGTTGAGTCTTTGGTCACTCCTCAAAGGACACAAGAAGAGTAATCAACATCCAGACAGGGTCCAACGTGAAGTCAGTTCCTACTGTCCTTTGCCTGCCTCTCACACTGCACCTAGCCAGGGCCCAGCGTCTCACCTGATTTTGTAGATGAGGCCCACGTTGTTTGTTCTTACCCGGAACACGTCAGTGTTGGCTTTCGCAAAGGCAGACTGACTCCTGCAATGAACATGTGCACAGTTAGCACAGATCAGTGTTTGGCTCACAGGCCAGGGAGAAAAGCCAAGGGCTGGCACCTCCCTTCCTCATCCACCGTCCCACTCCTGGGAAGTGCTACAAGGAACTGATCCTGTCCTGACAGTCCTTTCTCATGTGACTTGGAGAGGCAGAGGGCAAGGACAGTTAGTACTCATTGCTTCCACACTCAGCTTCCCATGTGGTCCTTGCCATGTGTTGTCAAAGCAGGCGTGGTGGGCAATACTAGCCCCACATTACAAACAAGTAAACTGCTAATTGACAGCAGAGCTGGGACCGGAACCTGGCTCTGCAAAGCCGTGAGCCAATGCCCTCTGGCTGTTCTGGGTTGGGACAGAGGAGGAGGAAGGAGGGCGTGATGAAAGCCACGCTGCTCTCAGTTCTGCAGGCTTTCTGGCCCCTCTTCCTTTCTTGCCTTGCTCTTGCTGGGGAAAGTAGCAATGGCAGCCCCAAGTGGATGCAGAACTTGGGTGGGGGCCCATGGTCCTGCCAGTCCAACAAGGAAGAAAATACTCAACCCAAGTCAGCAACTGGGGAAGTGAGGTGGTGAGCAAAGGCATATCTGGCATCCTGCAGATGGTGCAAACGGAAGCAAGTACACCTGAGACGTTCCGCAGTGAGCCCAGCCTTGGGAGCACCCTTTTTCGATCAGTGTAGATGGGAGGGCTGGAGCCAACTTGCTACAGACTCCTCCGGGAATGGAAGCCTGAATCTCAAGTGGATACCTGCCCCTTCCCCTGTGTGGGCCAGGATGCCTGCTGTTTCCGCCCGGGACTTAGCAGCTCTCCGGCCCCGTCAGTGATGTCTCTGCAGGGCTGAGAGCTGTAGACCTCCCTCAGTGCCCCCGGCTCTCGGCACCAACACCCCGCCCATGGGGCAAGAAAAGCACAAAGACATACGCCTGTTTATTGGACACCAGTGTGTTTCAGAATAAAGAGGGAGGAGAAGGGTCTTCTCCCCCAGGCAACAAGACTCAGACTCGCTCAGTAACAGAAGGCTTTTAAGGTTCTCAGATGCTGTGATTCTGCAAACAGACCCACTTTGGCAAACAGCCTGCCCAGAGAGATGTCTCCTTACGGTGGGTATATCATGAGACATGGGCCTGTGGCCCTTCTAAAGCAGTGCGGAGCTCATGAAATCGGGGCGGCCTTGTCAGGGAAAAGGGACCCCAATGGTGCAGTCTGGGTGCAGAGGGGGAGAGGGAGAGTGGTACAACCTTCCTGTTTTGCTGGATGCCAGGGCCCAGTCCCCGGCTCACTGCATATACCTGTCAGAATCTGACCTCCAAGGGCGAATAACAACACACCTGCATTTTGTTTCAGAGTCAAAGCAGTTGTCAAATGACTTGGAAAACACATAAACATGGATCCTGTATGTCAATTTGTGTGAATAGGAAACAAAGAAATAAATATGAGATAGTTTCTGTTTCAATATCTGAGACAAGGAATTGATTTTTGTTTTTGTTTTTTAGAATAAATAGATAAGAGTCTTTACCTCAAATAAATACCCTAAGAAACATAAACCCTGGGAAGGTATACGATGGAATATTATGCAGGCATTAAAAATCCTGTTATAAAAAAAGATTTTGTGAAACAGAAACAAGATTATGATATAGGCTTAAAAGAAAAAAAAGCAAGTTAAAAATAGAATGTACAAAACAACAACCAATAGAAACAGGATAGCAACTTCATTTAAAAACAGTTAAGATGGGAAGGATTTATACAAAAACCTCATGTCTAGATGGTAAGACTATTATGAAGTGTTAGTTATTTATTCTGGTCTATACATATATATATTATTTTTTCTTTAGTTTTCTGAAGGGAGAACGTCTTGTTTTGTTTAATTATGTAAAAAGTACAGCCCATGTTTCAGAGAGCCCCCACTCCACCCAGCCTGCAGCTGCCTGTGGCGAATTCTCTGGAATGAGTTTGAGGATTGCTGGCTTCATCTTCTCAGGGTGCGTGGAATTTGGGCAACAGCCAATGCCGATGATTAGGGAAAGAGGAGGGTGATTTAGAAAGGAAAAAACGAGACGTGATTTGGAAGGAAAGCAGCTGGCTTTCCGGGGTGCCTCTGACAAGAGGCTCCCACAGCTGCGAGCAGTAAGGGGGGGCTCCGTGCCTTCAGAAAGGCCCTGTGCACGGACCAAGTGGAATGTGGATTCCTGCATTCCAGTGTGTGTGTGTTGAATGGTTGACCGTGGTCTTTATAGCCACTCAGAAAACAAATATTAAGAACTGAGATAGAGGAAAGGAGACCGAGAGAGAAAGGTCTTCCAGGTGGGCCAGGGAGCGCTCAGCACTGTCTCACGGCCACACTGCAGCCTTCTGGGGCATCACAGGAGATGAAACCATCAGCCCGGTGTTTGTAAGATGAAGACCAACATCGTCTTGGCAGACAAGAGGAAGCTGCTGTCTCACAGGGGTCTCTCTCTTCAGAGGAGGGAGAGGAAAAGGACTCAGGGACATGGCTATACGGACTCCCTTGTCTCAGGGAGGGGCTGGATAATCCCAAACAAGGCCCAACCCCATCCCACTTGGGGTCAGATTCTGAAATCGCCACTTCTGGCAAGTGCCTAAGGGTTTGAGAAAAATGACTGGGATGGAGTAGAAATAGCAAAGGACAGAGGGCCCCTCCCTGGTCAAAGGAAACATTAGAAATGAAGACTTCTTCACGTTCCCTGGTGGAAGACTGCAGCTTCTCCACGGCTCCTGGGAGACCCAGGAATGAAGGCTAATACAGAACACAGCCCAGTGCCCATGCCCCCTCCCCAGGAGGGCTTTTACGGTTTGCACAGGGCATGTTAGCCGCAAACCAGGCAGAGCCAGCAGGCTAACATGCCAGGCATTCTCTGACACTCTCAGACGGTGAATTCCCAACAGGAGAACCGTGATCCAGAACATAAATGAGATCCCATCCTTTTGCCATATTCTAAACACATGATGCAGTGTGGGGGCTGGTCTTGATGACTGGAAAGGAAACCCAGAGACAGGGGTCGTCTCTGGGATCCACGACTGTTACCACTAAACTGGTGTGGGGGTCGGCTAATGGGGAATCAAAGTGAACATGTCACACCCTTTGCTGCCTAGGAGAGGGTCCAATATGTATGGAGGAATTTAGACACCAGACCACGAGGGTGAGGACAGGCAGCATTTTAACATCAGGCCCCAATGTTCCTTTACTGGAAAAAAATCAAAACTCCTAAGAAGCCATTTGGGAGTGGAAGGTGAAAGGCTGGGCGTAGGAGAGAAGACACGAGAGAGAAAAGGACATGGAAGAAGCAGGAGGGAAAGGCAGGGTGAGAGACATGGCCAGTGGCTACAGAGAAAGGGGTCAGGGAAAAATTCCAGGCAAGGTGGTGGCTTAATGTAAATTGTTGGCATTGCTGCCGTGTGAACTTCTGGTGCCCCAAGCTATCAGTGCAGCCTGATACACTCACAAATGCCTTGTAGTGTGTTTGTGTATGTGTGTGCGTGAAGCAAGGAAAAAGAAACTCGGTTTCAACTGACACATAGCTTTGGTTTGGGGTGAGATGGTGTGACAAGGAGGGGACAGCAGCAGACAGTGATATGAGAGATTCGGAGACGCGTGGGCATCTGAGCAGACCCAGGAACTGGCGGGTGTGATGGCTGCGCTGGGCTCACTGCATCTCAGTCTCACAGAGCTTGCTGACCACCAGGGCCACGGGCATCGGGTGACATGGGCAACCTGGAATTCCTTGGAAAGCAATGCTCCCCTCTCAGACCCGAGATCTCTGTCTTGAATCGAAAGGGTCTTGGTGAGGTTCGTTTCTACGCAATTCTCTTTGTGGCCGTTTTCTCAGGTCTTACAGCAGCCAGACTCTAGCTCTTCCTTCTCCATTTATCTGCTCACTGTGGTCAGATTAATTTTTCTTGGCTGCATAGTAAGTCGAGCGTCCCCTGATCGGCTTGCAAACAAGGATTTCTACAGTCTGGTCCTGCCCTGCCTTTGCAACCTTCCTCTTCTGTGCCCTCCAGGTCACCTCCCAGTCCCTGGAGGACTGTGGGGCCCACACAGCCTCCATACCTTTGCAAGCTGTTCCCCTTCTAAAGTACCCTCTTTCTGTTCCTCTCTTACCTGAGTTCTTTTCACCATGTGACGCCCCAACTGTGTCCTCCCCTATAAAGTCTCGCTCTAGCCACCCAGATCCCACTTCATGCACAGAGCTCTGACTATTTGTAAGCAAACCTCCCCTCATCCTCTGGCCCTACCTGGCATCTCTCTGGGCATCACCTCTCCAGCCTCTCGAGGGCATACAGCTGATTCTGCACAACAAGCCTGTGTCCCTGAAACGACCACTCACCATGGGCTCCTGCAGAACCCTCCAGACCAGCCCTATTGGGGTCCTGGCCAGATCTGTGTCCCTGCTGTCCTACCTGGAGTATGACACAGACATGGGAGAGACCCCCACCAGCAGACCTGCGGGGTAATTGGGGAGATTGTTGATTCCTAACCGTGGGCGAGCCCAGAGAAGCTGCCTGCCTACGTGTGCTTCCAGCAGCGCCTGGAGACCCTGCTGACACTGCCAGCTCATTCATGCTTCACACTCCTTTACCCTGATGCAGTCTTTCCTTCCCTGTTGAGAAGGAAGGCGGGAACTCAGATTCCCAGGAACAGGGACTCAGTGACAAAGCCTCAGGAGGGGTTATAAGAGATGACCCTGGGGGCCTTCCTGAGAGGTGTATTGAAAAAGGTGAGGAAGAAGAGTCTAAGGATACTGGATGCACAAAAGACAGGGAGGAACCACCACAAAAGGAGAAAATTGTTCCTTTTGTTTAAAAAAGGCAGGCTGGGAACTCCAGAAAACAACTTGGCCAACTCCCCAAGGTCTACTGGCTTTTCCCTGGGCGGGTGCCTTCTGGGAGGTCACATGGCAAAGAGGATGGACTTTTCCTGTATTCTCTTTACCGGGCCCCCATCACTGGAGGGAAAGACTTCCACAAATGAGTCACTCTGCAGTATAAGCAGAACAAGAAGGCGGGTACCTTGATATGCGGAAAACGGACAGAATAGGGTGCTATGCCTGCCTCAACACTGTGGCCTTTACACCATAGTCTGATCTCAGAGTAACAAGTGGCACAGGGCCTGGTCAGTCTGCTGCGGACACAGTTTGGGGATGTTCTGGCCCCAGCCCTTCACAGCTTCCCCTGCCATCGCTGGAGGAGCCAAGCCATAATCCCCACAGGTCACAGCCTCAGCCCCAGAAAGCCTTCAGGGGTCCCCACATACACTGGCCAGGGCCACAGGCCACATGCTCGAGGAAAAAGTCTACATTAAGAACCTGGGGTTTGAGGACCAGCTTTACCACCAAAAAGCTCCATGATTCAGCTGCTCACTGCTCCTCTCAAGGCCTCAGTTTCCGCAAAATGGGTGAATCACATTTAGCGGTTTTCAAATTTCTCTTGGCTACGGAGCTCTTGGCGCAAATAGAACCTGACCCAGAAACTTGGTGGGGAGAACAATCCTAAGTTGAGCTGCTCAGGAGGAAGGAAGGATGGGGCACAGTGGGCCCAGAATCAGCTGATATGTCATGGGTGCCGTTTAGCACAGATTGAAAACCAGCTGCCTAGACCGTCCGCAAGGCCCCTAGACATCTCTGGAATTCAGTGATTCTGCTAAGCATGGCCGAGTACTCATATATCTGTGAGTGCCGTGTGCAGTGGGAGGAAAGGCTTGAAAAGAGAGAAGGTCCTGCTCTCAATGGGTTCTAAGGAAATGGAAGACACAAGACACACACACACACACACACACACACACACACACACACACACATGCTCATCCACACAAACACACACATAAGCACACGCGAAAGTAATGTAAATGGCTGACTCGAGTGTGCGTGAGCTGGTTTAATACGATGCTGGTTCCTAGGGGAGATGTAGGAGCAGCGTTTCAGCTCGTGGCTCCCTCACATGCATGACCTTGTCTCCTCTTCTCCAAAGCCCTATGAGTTTGGTAAAAGGGGGTTCTCACTTCCAGATGATATATGAGGAAGCCAAGGCCTTGGATACAAGAGATTCGACTAAAGTTACATGACAACTAAGTGGTAAAGCTGGACCCAGACCCAGGCCTCCTGATCCTGAGTTTTGTTCTCCCACATCAAGGGATAGCTAATCTGAATTCTTGCACATTTTGAGATCCAAAGTAGACATTACTGTACATAAAAACTCAAGAGAGGCGCTAAGGAAGGTTGACAGGAAATCACTGGGAGAGACCTGGCTGACAGGTAGGTCTGTCATTAGCAGAGGCTGGTGCCACGTAACGTGCCCGTGGACGCACACGTCTTCTCCCCTGACTCCCAACCCAGGACCCCACCAAGGTTTAGTTAGTACTCACTTGCTGGTGAGCTGGAGTTTAGGAGAGATCCCGTTCTCTCCAAAAAGGGTGATGAACACATTGGCATCTGTCCCTGCGCCCCGAACGTCTCCTGTGGATGTGACCACCTCGTACACTGGAGGAGGAAAGGAGAAGACAGATGGCGGTCTCAGAGAAAAACACCCAGAACCCTACATGGGCTTGGAGAAGACATAGCTCCTGCCAGCCCCTCAGGGGATGCCCAGCCACAAAGGACTCTGTGAACCCCGCTACAACCTGCAAGCTTCTGAGCCAGGGTCAGACTCACACCAAGTCTTGCTGTGAGTCCAAACCTGCACACTTCATGCTGCATACTCATCTTACAGGTAAGGAACCTTTAGGCACGGGGACAAGCCCAAGTCACACATTATACGGTGTCAACACCCGAACCCAGCCTGTGGCCTCCAGATGCCCAGTCTGTGGTCTTTCCAGCACAGCACACGCAGGCCCTCCTAGACATGACCTTCTTCACAGCCTGCACCAGGCTCGCACCTTCCTCTCTGCCCTCTGACAATGCAGCTGCCTTGCCAGGCCTCACCTCCCATGACCTTCTGGGCATTGCACTGCTATCTCAGGATAAGCCATTCATTCCAGGGCTGGGGGGTGCAGGGCTTTGCCAGGAGTCCCTCTTTGGTAGGGGCACTGATTTCCCCTCTTTTTGACCCCTTGTAACTTGTTCCGTTTGCTGTTGACACCTTTCCTTTTAATGTCCCTGGTGATGGATGAAGGTCCCCATCAAGACACCGTGAGGGAGAGAAAGGAAGCAGTATATTTGCAAGACTCTCTGTCTCTTGCAATAACCAAAGCCTTAATTCTTCCTAGTCCACACCATAGGGGTGTCTGATCTGCAAACAACTCTTGGAGCCCTCCCTGGGACAACTCTGGGCCCTAAAGTGTTGCCCACATGGCTTGCATATACACCAGGGCATTTCCAAACCAAGTGTCCATAGGAAAATGATCAGCCTGGCAAAAATTCTAGAACCACATCATATGAGAGAAGACATAGAGGCCTGGAGATGCTTGGTTTGGAGAAAAGGAGAGTCTGGGCTATAGGATGAAGAAACTATCTCAATAGTTCATTAAGGGTACAAATCTATATTTAAAAAAGGACCACACAATCTTTTTAATAGGCAACAATTTGTTTAAAAAATAAACATACACTTACCCTAAGACCCAGAAATTCCACTTTGAGGTATTTACCCAAGAGAAATAAAAACATGTCTACACAAAGACCCGCACACAAATGTTCGTAGCAGCTTTATTCATAATAGCCCTAAAGTGGAAACAACCTAAATCTCCATCACCAGGTGAATGGATAAACAACTTGTAGTACATCATACAATGGAATACTACTCAGCAATAGAAAGGAATGAACTACTGACACATACAATATGGATAAATCTCAAGCTCGTTATGCTGAGCCAAAGAAGTCAGACATAAAACACTATACACTATAATGCCATTTATATGAAACTATAGAAAAGACAAATATAATCTATTGTAACAGAAAGCAGAACATGGTTTCCTTGGAGTAGGGGAATTGACTGAAAAGGAGCACAGGGAAATTTGGGGGGATAATTTAAATATACTACATATAGATTGTGCTAATGGTTGTACAGAAGTATACATGTGCCCATCCTCATCAAACAGCACATTTAAAACAGATGCATTTCATTGTAAAATTATACTTCAATAAAGTTGAAAAATGGACAAGAGAATTAAGTAGGCATGTCATAAATGAGGGTATCCAAATAACCAATAAGCATATGGAGATGTGTTCAGCATCAGTATTCATCAGGGAAATGCAAACTAAAATTACAATAACATACTACTATATATGCCCCAGAATGGCTAAAATTAAAAAGACTGACAATACTAAGTATTGGCAAGAATATGGAGCTATTGGCACTCCCGTACATTGTTGGTGAGAGTGTAAATTGTTATGAGCTCTGGTAGTTAAACATAATGTCCATCCTATGACCCAGGGATTCTACTTCCAATTATAAATCCAAGAGAAATGAGTGCATGTGTTCATCAACAGATGTGTACAAGTACAAGATCTGTATCAGCTTTATTCATGATAGCTAAAAACTGGAAATAACCCAAGAGTCCATCAACAATACAATGGTTAAATAAATGGTGATGTATTCATAAAATGCTATAGTGCACCATAGCAAAAAAAGAGCAAACTATATAACGTGTCACAACATGGATAAATCGCTCAGATACAATGTTGAGTGAAAGAAAAGCTACACACAAAAAGTGTATACTGCATGATTCCATTTATCTGAAGTTCAAAAACAGAAAAAACTAATCTATGGGGATAGAATCAGGAAAACTATTACCTCTGGGAAGGCGAGCGAAGGAGTTTTCTGGAGGTTGGAAGTGTTCTGTGTCTTGTTCTAAGCGGTGGTTACATAAGCACGCATATGGAACAATTCATCATGCTATACCTTTACGAGTTTTGTGCTGTATATATATTATTCCTCAAATTTAAATTTTTAATTAAAAAAAACTCAGATATCTGAAGAACTATCTTGTGGAAAAACAAATTCTGTGGAAGATATAAAATTCTGTTTGGCTCTAAAGGGGAGGACCCCAACTCATAAAGTCCGTTTGTCAGCACAAAGAATTGTCAACAGCAACAGAGATGTTGCTCCAAGCACAGAGCCTGGCAAGTGGGAGATGCTCAATAAGTAATTAACCTCATGAATGGATGAGCAAATAAATGAATGAATTAAACAATCAATAAAATGAGCATGAACTATAGAACTAATGGATTATTATCTGAATTCCAATTCTACCATTACTGGCTATGTGATTTCAACCAAATTTCTTACTGAGCGTCAATTTCCTCATCTCTGAAGTAGGGATAATTTCTTTCTTGAAGGATTATGGGAAGGATTAAAGCAAATAAAACAAAGTTTTCAATGTTCATACCCATTGACCTAGCATTTCCATTTCTGGGCATTTATCTTACAGACACTCCTCCACAGTTGGACAAAAGATATGCATTCCGTAAGTGGTAGACTTATCATCAGCATCACCACCATCATCACATCATCACCATCAGTGTCATCATCATCATCATCATCAGGGTCATTGTCACCATTGTTATCATCATCATCATCAGCATCAGTATCAGCATCAGCATCACCATCAAGGTCATCGTCACCACCATCACAATCATCATCATCACCATCAGGGTCCTCATGGTCACCATTACTGTCATCATCATCACCACCATCATCATCTCCATTATTGTCATCATCAGCATCAATATCCTTCTCATCATCACTGCATCATCTCCATTAACAATATCCCCAAGGAGGCTGCCTTGAGGAATTGTATCCCAACAGATGCTGGGATTGTGAATAAGCCCCTGGGCAGGCACAGAGCAGGCATTCAATAAACACTTGGTGAATAAATGAATGGGTGAGGGAATGGATGAACGAATGAATGGATATGGTGCTTACAGGGACTAGTGAGCCCCTCTGGAGTAAGTGCTGAGAATTTTAGTGCCTTCAGGGACCAGACAGGCAGCATGGATGGATAACACACGGCTGGTATGAAACAATAAGGAGAGGTGGAGACTATCACAACCCGGAAGTCCACAGCCTAGAAGCAGTCACAGCCAAAAATATTTGAAAACATTAAAAGGCAGAAGAAAACAAAACACCAAAAAACCCTTCTGCAGGCCAAACTTGGCTCCTGGGTTCCCAGTTCACCCCTTCTCTGGTTTACCTGGCAAGAAGGTAGAGCATTTCAAAGCAGCTCCCAAAGCCCCAGAAGAAGAGGAGACTAAAAGGACAAGGCTCTGGGGTCCAGAGTCCACGTGGGCCACAGCCTCTCCTTGCAAAGCCCCAGGCCCCCATCTCCATTGGCCACAGTGGGCAGCAGCCCCGAGCCCCCGCTGGACACGCTGCCAGGGGTCAGGCGTCCTCCCCACCACACCCAGTCACAGTCCTGTCAGGTCAGGCTCTGCCTAAAGCAGGCCACGCCATGGAGACCAGACTGCAATGTGGCTCATGGGCAAGGACCTGGGGAATGTGAGCACTGCCGTTCTAGTCTATTCTGTGCCAATAAGATAGTGACAAAGGGCAGGTCTCTGTCTCTGCATCCAGTAGGGGGCGCTAGCGTAATGCCTGCCCGTTTACTCCAAGGGGATATAGATAGTACAGACGCAATAGGAAATCCATGAGAAACGGGTTGGAACCTCAAGTTCCTCCCTCAAAGCACAGGACAAGATCCTCGGCTGCGCCCCCCACACCCCGCTGGCCGGACCGCGCACCTTTGGCCTTGTAGTACTCGTGCTCCAGTTCCTCGTCGTCGTCGTCGGAGGCATAGTTCAGCAGCTCCTCCTCATACAGCGCTACGAAGTCAATGTCTTTCTTTCTCCTCTTTTTCTTCTGGGGCATCATTTTGCTGGCTGCTTCGTCCTGGCCCTCGCTAGCTCACTGGGCCTACCTCCCTGCACCACCTTGGACCCTCGGCCCTCTCTCCCTGGGCGCCTGTGCCGTCTGGGTGGGCCAGGAGCCACACTTGGGTCCCCCGTGCCCACAGCGCTGCTCCTGCTCCCCTTGCTTCTTGGGCCTCTGAGCTGAACCTCAGTGCCTTATCTCTGCCTTTCCTGTCCCTGGCCCCTCTCTCTGCCATCCCCTTGCTGGTCACCTCCTCTTGCACCTGCCCTGGGTTTTCTCCTTGGGCCTCATCACTTATTCATAGGGGCTGAGGGCAGGCTGTCCTCCTTCCTCCATGCCCCTCCCAACAGCTCTCTCCTCCCTTCATGCAGAATCAGGTGACATCGAGCCCTTGGCATCAGTTTCCCACCTGGCCTCCCAGCAAGGGGGGCCCTTGGATCTCCTCCAGGCCACCCGAGGGGTGGGTGGCAGCCTCCCGCCATGGAGATCACTCTAGCCCCACAGGCTTCGAGGGCCGTGAACGATGCCCCTGGGCCTGGGACCTTCCTGAGGAGAGCAGAGCCCCAAACCAGCTAAGCTGCCAGGACTCAGAGGCCTGTTTCTCTCCATTATTCATGACCTCTGATCGTCTTACGGAGCAGGCAAGGTTCTTGCTGGATTTTTCTTGCTCTCTTTCTCTGCTTCCATCTCAAGATTGCTGCCTCCTTAAAGTGGCCATTTAGCCAGGGGAGACCTGCTACCTTTCAGGGGTGCTGCTCCGAGGAGCGCTCGGACCACCCACAAAGCATTTACTGAGTTGTGAGTGACAGCACTGGTAGACCCTAGAGAAGGACACTGGGGAAGCCCACCAGGGGGGTTTCTCAGTGTCCTGGGTGACCCCACAATGCCCAGATAAGCCGGGCAAGGTTCACAGGCATGTGTTATAACAAGAAATCACCCGCATTGCCCTCTGGGCTCTCACATAAAAAAGTAAAAACCTTCCGAGCCCACTGCAGATGCCAACCCTACTCGGCCCTGACCTTCTCCACCTGCAGCCCCATATGGGGCATTCTCAGTTGGGGCAAGAGAATCAGGGCCCACAGACCCCTCTCTACCCTCAGTCAGAAAGGAAAATTCCCCTCAGGGCCACTACACTCCTCTTCCTTACTTATTGTACTTTATCAAGATTTTATTAAGGCACTTAATTAAGATTTTATGAAGATTTCTTACAACCCCAGTCTTAAGATTTCTATGTAAATCTTAAACTGCTAGAAATTTTCAGTCCACTTGGAACGCTCCTTCCACTGTCCTGGTGAGGTCACTGGCCAGAACTGGGCCTGATGAGCACCTCTTGGCCATGTGGCCTGGCCAAGGCCTGTCTCCCCATCCACAAAGGGGGGTACTAATGATGCATGCAAACATGTTGGGCACTTGGAGAAAGTGCTCAGCAAGTGGAAGCCTCTGGAACACAGTAGAGGCTTAATAAATGCCTGGGACTCTCAATCTGAATTTCTCTTTCTTATTTTTCGTGGAGGGGGGAGTGATGCTTTGTTATCACCTCAAATTGCTCCAGAAGCCCTCCTTCAGTTCCTGTATGCAAGGACCGGCACTCTGTGTCCTCCTTCTTCTGCGGGTTCCCTCTCTCTGTAGCATATCAGAGGCCACAAGTGAACAGCCTGGAACGTCTGTGTCTCCCCTATTTCCTGGGAGGACTGCCTTGTAAGGGCTTCTTTACTTGTCACCTTCCTCCTGCCTCTCCCAGCCATGAGCTCTGTGGAGGCAGGGCTCATGCCACCAGGGTCACCGTGAGGCTCCCAGAACCTATAGCACACCTGGCACACAGTGGGCCTCCATATGCATTTGTTCAGTTAATAAATAAATGACTGAATTGCAGGCAGGTCTGTCTGTAAAGCAGCCATGAACATAAGGCTCTCACTGTTTCCACAAGGAAAACAGTATGGGCTAAAAAAAACCACACTATAAATGATGTATTGGTGAAGTGAATGTTCCAGAACAAATACCACTTTGAGTGCCACTGGCCTGGAGAAGAGGTCATTTCCTGGGTCCAAGAGCGCTACCTTCACAAATATGAACAACTGTTCTGTGGAGCAAGCACTAGATCCACCTGTGTGGATGAAAGGACAGTCTTATGACCAGAGGTGGTGATTATAGAAAGGCAGGTTTCCACCCAATCCAGGAAGAAGGAATGAAGACTCAGTCCTGCCTGGGGTGGCAGTGGCTGTGGGGTGACAGAGATGTGAGGTCTGGAAGGCATCTCTTGCCAGCCGACAGCAGGAATTGCTCTGGCGGTCCCTGTGGATTTGAACCTGACAGGCCTCTGTCTGATAGCTGGGAATTTCTAAGGCACTGAATGGCAGGTACAAGTAGACACTGGAGCAACCATGACAGGTTACCCAGCTAGGGTCCTCTGTGATGGGCTAGGGGCCAGGGAAGAGCACCGGCCCGCTCTAGGCTTGGCTGCAAAACCCTGACCAGAGTGAGGGGCTCTGCCCCAGACCCGTGGGGACTGAGAGGAGGGCAGGAGAGTGTCTGCCAGCCCTGCCTGGGGCCTCCAGCCTGAGGCAGGGTTCAGAGAGGAGGAGGGAGCTAGCTAGTCTGCAACCACCACACGACTTTTCACAAGCTCCTCTCTTGTCACCTCTGTGTCCCACCACCTCTCTGCCAGGCGTTGAGTCCAACTATTGAGCTCTTAGCCCCAAGCTCCAGAACCCAAGTTCCCTGGCCACCACCTCTCTTCTGTGTTCTGGGTCTCCTCCCCTCATAGGTGCCCTCTGTCAAGGTCAATGTTTCCTTAAATGGGATTCCAGGACCACCTGGATTAAACTCTGCACAAGAACTCATCAAAATGCCGCTTTTTATTGTCCTTATTGTGTCCCCTGCCTCCCCAGACCTACTGAAGGTAAAATTTGGAATCTACAAGTTTAACAACACCCTCTCCTGGGGGCAGGGGGGTAGCACGTTATATGAACTAAGACTTGGAAGCCATAGTAGTCTACACCTTCCCAGGTGACCTCGATCAGCTCACCTGGCTTTGGGGAGAGGCTTAGCTTAACTTCCATCCCAGGGCTACACATTGGAGTCACAGGGAGAGTTTTTAAATGCTGATGCCTGGGGTATAGGAAGGCGCGGAACTCACCTCCTCCCACGAGCAAAATCAAATAACATGTATATAGACAGCAGTTACTCGGGTGAGACAACCAAGCACTGAATGAACCGCTTCTGACAACAAACAAGTGAAAGAGACCAAATACAGAAGTCTTGGGAAGCCGAGAGAGCCCTCTGGGAGCCACGGGAACTCTCCGGGGAGGGAGGAGCCTGCGAGAGCCTCTGTTTACATCCCTCTCTGCTTTGCCAGGGCTGGGGGCGCTCTATCCTGGGACCTAGGACCTACCAGCAAGATCACCTCAGTGCGTTCACAGCTACATTGCCTGCAGCCTTGTTTTTTTAAGTATAATTGGTATACAGTCTTATTATATGTTGGTTATATGAGTTTCACGTGTACAATATAATGATTCAACATTTTTATACATTACGATGTGATCATCCCACTAATTCTAGGAATCACCTGTCACTGTGTAAACTTATCACAATATTGCTGACTATATTCCCCTTCCCCTTTTCACTCATCCTCCCACCCCCTCCCTACTGGTAACCATCCCTTTGGTTTCTGTTTCTACGAGTCTGTTTTTATTTTGTTTTCAGAGTCCACATACTAGTGAAACCATACAGTATTTGTCTTTCTCTACCTGGCTTAATTCACTTGGAAGCAACCTAGAGTCCATCAATAGATGAATAGCTAAAGAAGATGTCATGTGTATATACACAATGGAATATTAGGCAGTAATTAAAAAAAGAATGAAATGTTGCATTTGTGACAACGTGGGTGGATCTAGAGAGTATTATGCTTGGAGCCTTTGTCTCCCAACAAAGGGAGCAAGCAGGAAGACAGGGCATCACCACACCCACCTGCCCTCCCTGCCGAGAGCTGCTCCACAAGGCCAGTGCCCCAGGGGCGGTGAGCTCATGCTCGGCTCCACGCAGCTGCCCCAAACCATCGGGCACATGGCACCTACACATAAGTCTCCTACCCAGGACCACTTTCGGTACAACAAACAAGAGACCTATGGGAGCTCTCCAGGGACTGTGGGACTTCTCTGGAGTCCAAGGGGATGGTGAGCAACGCTGTCCACATCACCCCTCACTTCCATAGGGTGGGTGGGGGCTTCATCCACAGGCTCTGGCCTGCCTGCAAGGTCACTGCAGCACGTTCCCAGACACGCCACCAGGGCACATTTCAGCCCGAACAAAGGGAAAAAGCAAGATCGACAAGGCATTACTACAGACACCTGGCTTCCCCACCCAGAGCTGCGCCAGCTCCGTAAGTCTGTGCCCCATATGCCTTGGGTGCCTGCTCGGGCTTCTACCCCCTGCCAAATCCACATGGCACACACAGTCTACACAGAGCCCACTTCTGCATAAGGCCACTTGTCCAAGAATGGAAGAGACAAAATTATTTTTGTCTAATTCATTTATCAAACATAGAAAGTAAAACAAGATGAAAAGACAGAAGAATATCTCTCAAATGAAGGAATAAGAAAAATCTCCAGGGAAAAATAAACCCTAAGGAAATGGAAACAAATAATTTGCCCGATAAAGAATTCAAAGACATGGTCATAAAGATGGTTACCAAACTTGAGAGTGAAATAGAGGAATTTGGGGAGAATTTTAACAAAGAGTTAGAACGTATAAGAATGAACTACACAGGCCTGAGGAATACAATAACTGAGATGAAAAACACATCAGAAGGAAACAACAGTAGATTAACTGATAAAGAACTAGATCAGCAACCTGAAAGACGGACTACTGCAAATCCACCAATCAGAACGGCAGAAAGAAAAAGGAATTTTAAAAATGAGGTTAGTTGAAGGGGCCTCTGGGATAACATCAAACACTCACACATTTGCATTATGGGGATCCCAGAAGGACAAGGGGGAAAGGAACCCAAATTTTATTTAAAGAAATAATGGTTGAAACATTTCCTAACCTGGGAAAGGAAACAGATATCCAGGTCCAGGAGGCAAAGAGAATTCCCAACAAGATGAATCCAGAGACCCACACCAAGACATATTGTAGTTAAAATTATAAAAGTTAAAAAGAATCTTGAAGGAAGCAAGAGAAAAGCAAGTTACATACAAAGGAAACCCTATAAGGTTATCAGCTGATTTCTAATCAGCAACTTTACAGACCAGAAAGAAGAGGCAGGATATCTTTAAAGTGCTGAAAGAAAGGAACCTACAACCTAGAATAACTTGCCAGCAAGGTTATCATCCAGAATTGAAGGAGAGATAGAGTTTCCCTGACAAGCAAAAACTAATCCAGCTTTATAAGAAATGTAAAGGGTCATCTTTAAATAGAAAAGGAAAGGCCATAACCTAAAATAAGAAAATATGAGAAGGGCAAAAACCTTCTCAAATAGTCAACAAATACAGAAAATCAGATATTTAAAAAGCTACTACAAAGGTTAAAAAAAAGTATCAAATTCAACTCAAACTACTGTAAGTAGTTAGGAGATACACAACACAAAAAAATCTCAAATATCACATCAATAACATAAAACATGGAGGGGGGAGTAAAAATGCAGTCCTCATAGAAAATATTCGAACTTAAATGCCTATCAGCTTAAAATAGACTACTATAAAGTGATGTACACAAACCTCATAGTAACCACAAACCAAAAACCTACAAAAGATATAAAAAGAACAAAGAGAAAAGAACCTAAACAAAACACTAAAGAAAAACAGTAAACCAAAAGAAAGAGATCAAGAGAAGAAGAAAGGAACAGAGGATACCTTATAAAAACAACTTAAAAACAATTAACAAAATGGCAATAAGTACATACTTACCAATAATTATTTTAAATGTAAATGGATTAAATGCTCCAATAGGGTAGCTATTAAAAAACGTGACCCATCTAAATGCTGCTTACAAGAGACCTCAAATCAAAAGACTCATACAGACTGAAAATGAAGGGATGGAAAAATATATTCCACGCAAGTAGAAATGAAAAGAAAAATGAAGTAGTAATACTCATATAATACAAAACAGACTTTAAAACAAAAGATGTGAAAAAAGACCAAATTATAAAGGCATCAGTCCAAGAAGAGGATATAACAATCATAAATATCTATCCACCCAACATTGGAGCATCTAGATATATAAAGCAATTATTAATGAACATAAAGGGAGAAATCCACAGTAATAGTATTGGATAATAGAAAGCGGAATAATAGAATGTGGAGAAAAGGGATCCCTCCTACACTGTTGGTGGGATTGTAAATTGGTACAGTCACTATGGAAAACAGTATGGAGTTTCCTCAAAAAATTAAAAATAGAACTGCTGGGCTGGCCCGGTGGCTCAGGCGGTTAGAGCTCTGTGCTCCTAACTACAAAGGCTGCCGGTTCGATTCCCACATGGGCCAGTGGGCTCTCAACCACAAGGTTGCCAGTTCAATCCCTTGAGTCCCACAAGGGATGGTGGGCTCTGCCCCCTGCAACTAAGATTGAACACGGCACCTTGAGCTGAGCTGCCTCCTGGATGGCTCAGTTGTTGGTTGGAGCGTGTCCTCTCAACCACAAGGTTGCCGGTTCGACTCCCACAAGGGATGGTGGGCTCTGCCCCCTGCAACTAAGATTGAACACGGCACCTTGAGCTGAGCTGCCTCCTGGATGGCTCAGTTGTTGGTTGGAGCGTGTCCTCTCAACCACAAGGTTGCCGGTTCGACTCCCACAAGGGATGGTGGGCTGCGCCCCCTACAATTAGCAACGGCAACTGGACCTGGAGCTGAGCTGCGCCCTCCACAACTAAGACTGAAAGAACAACTTGAAGATGAACAGAACCCTCCACAACTAAGATTGAAAGGACAACAACTTGACTTGGAGAAAAGTCCTGGAACTGCACACTGTTCCCCAATAAAGTCCTGTTACCCTTCCCCAATAAAATCTTTAAAAAAAAAAAATAGAACTGCTATATGATCCAGCAATTCCACTTCCAGGTATTTATTCAAAGAAAACAAAAACACTAATCCAAGAAGATATATGGACCCCTATGTTCATTGCAGCACTACTAGTAAAAACTAAGATATGAAAGCAACCTAGATATCCATTAATGATGGATAAATAAAGATGTGGTATACACACACACACACACACACACACACACAGGAATATTATTCAGCAAGACAAAGAATGAAATCTTGCCATATGAGACAACATGGATGGACTTAGAGGGTATTATGTCAAGTGAAATAAGTCAGACAAAAACAAATACCATATGATCTCACTTATATATGGAATCTAAAGAATAAAATACATGAATAAACAAAACAGAAACAGACCCATAGATAGAAAGAACAAGCCGATGGTTGCCAAAGAGGAAGAGGTAGGGGATAGAAGTAAAAAAAATATTTTTCCACTTCAATACACATCAAAACGGCATATAAAAAAAGAGTATTAAAATTGCAAGGTTAAAAGATCACATAATTCAAAATAAATAAATGAAAGAAATGTTAAGACTATGAAGATATTCCACCCCCAAAAAATGCTGACGCCTGGGTCCCACTCCCAGAGATCATGATTCACTCCTTCTGGGGTGGAGCCTGGACATGGAGTTTTCAAAGCTCCCAGCTGATGCAGGACCTGTGAGCAGCAGTGGACACTCACATCCTCCCCAAGGCCTGGGGCAGCTTTGTTCTTTGCAGCCACCCAGGTCCCCACAAATGGAAGGCATCTCGGATCCTAAACATCCTCGTTACCCAGGAAAGATCAACTTCGCCTTGTCCCCTGTCCTGCTGAGGGACAGCTCAGAAATCAGAATGAGGAAATGTCTATTACACTGTTTTGTATACCTGAAACTAAAACACACACAAAACAAAGAAACAAACAACAACAACAACAACAAAAACAGAAAAGAAAAAAGAGAAAAGAGAAAACCACACACACGTCAGGATGAACAATACTAGTGAGGTTTAGTTGTGGGTGACGCACGCCCCCTGCTGCCACCGTGTGGTTTGACCGCTGTTGTGAATACCATTTAGGTTCTTTAGGAGGCCTTCAAGATTACTGGGAAATACTAGGGAAATGTTTTTCATTTAATCTTTGTGAAACGCAGGCTTTTTCGCTCCTCTTCCCAGCCAGGCCATCACTTTCTATCCTGTTCACTTCCTCCCTCTCTTGGGAGCTGAGATCTGACCCAGCCTCACTAAAGAATTAGTCTCTGTAGGTGTTTAACGCCCAATCTTCTACGGGAATCTTGGCGGGTTTGCTCCCAGGCTGCTCTCAGAGCCAGCGCCCCGGACAGAGCCATTACCCTCCTTTGGGTAGACAGTCCCCAATCCCACTTCAGCTTCTGCCCCAGCAGTATATCCCACAGCCTTCCACTGCCAGAGTCCCCTCACTCTGGCAGAAGACACCCTTTTCCTCTGGAAAATCCTCGGCCGGACACATCCATAGCACCAGGACTCCATGGGAACTTGCCCAACTCAGCTTGACTCCGTTGCCCTGGGTCACTTGAGCTTCTCCAGGCAAGAGTGGGGCGCCAGTGCTCTGTGCCCCAACTGCAGGGAACCACAGTACACTTGCTGGGTGGTCCCACGGAAGCCCAGCCCACTGAGCCTGGGGTGAGGAGACAGCACTCACCTTGCTGGTGGGGCTTCCAAGTTCTCAAAACTGGAAAGTCTTTTCAAAAAGTCGACTACCCTAGCAGTTCTGTGCCACTTCTTTTCTAACCTTTGATCTTTGTGAAAAAGAATGAAATCTTGCCATTTGCAACAACATGAGTGGATCTAGAGGGTATTATGCTCAGTAAAATAAGTCAGACTGAGAAAGACAAATACCATATGGCTTCACTTATATGTGGAATCTAAAAACAAAACAAAATAAAAACAGACTTATAGAAACAGAGACCAAAGGGGATGGTTACCAGAAGGGAGGGTGTGGGGGAGGGGTGAAAGGGGACGAGGTATGCGGTCAGTAATATTCTGATAAGTTTACACAATGACAGATGATTATTAGAATTAGTGGGATGATGATATTATAATGTATAAAAATGTCAAATCACTATATTGTACACTTGAAATTAATATAACCAATATAAGATTGTACACCGAATATACTTAAAAAATAAATGTAAAAAAACTTGTTGAATGAAGTGACAAGTAGTGTGTATCTGGTGTTTATTAAATAAATAAAAGGACTACATTCAACTTCTGTCCCCCAGCTCATTGACTGATCGATTGATTGATTCAAAAATATGTATTGAAGTCCTACTTCCCTGACCTTCGGCTCCTTTTCATGCTATGATAGACTCGAATACAATACCCAGGCGTCAGGACTGCCCCCGAACAGTATCCTTAGGTTCCACAACTGCTTGCTTGAGTGTTTGGCAAGCATGAAACACAACTTAATTAATTACAATGAGATGCAACTGTAATAAGGAAATGTTTAAACATCTTGCAGCTGGCACTGAACTTCTCCAAGATGGAAGCTGAGTTGAGATCCAGGCTCAGCAGGAGACCAACCACACAGAAAATGCTTAAACAGCTCCAGAGAGAAAATGGCAGGAATGTGTATTCCATTGAGACAGAGTTGGGGAGATGAGAACTGGGAAGCAAAGAATGCAGAGTAAGAAGAGGGGCCAGAGAGATGGGCTGAAGCTGGCGCCACGTGGCCAGTCCACGTTGGGAGGTTGGCCAGTGGATGGGCTGTCCAAGGACACGTGAGCCAGGGAGGGACACCTAACATTCCATTTGAAGTCGCCTGTTTGGAAGTGGTTTCCATCTGTTTCCTATCTCCTCCCACCACAATTTGGCCCACATTCTATGATCATCAAATTAAGAAAGGGCTCCACAGATTTCCGGGTGGTTAAATGATATACAACAGAAACATGCTCAAAAGCAGGAGTCTTAGGCAAAGGGATCAAAAAAGCATCCCTGCGAATTTGCAGAGATCACAGGGAAGGCTTTGGACTTGCACAAGACGCGGACGTAAGGACGCTAAGCCGTCTTATCTACATCTCATAGACCAGCAGGCTCCAGTCAGGGTGCTTTGCGCAGGAATTAACAAACAATTTTTTTTTAACATAACCCTATTTTAAATAGGAGATGAGCATGAAAAGAACTTTAAAAAAAAAAAAAAAAAGGGGAGGGGAGGGTAATTAGTGCTCAGATGCCTTTGATGTGACTTTGGACCTTGACAGAGCTACTTTGCTTAAAGAGAGGCATGTCTGCGAAGCTACCTAGATATTGGGGTCTGCTTCCAGGTGAGGAGCATATCTCAGTTTCCCCTGCTTGGCAGCCCTGCAGCCCTCAGGAACTCTCGCTTCTCTGATAGCAGCCTGCAGTCCTCTTTCCATGTCCTTCTGCTCCCTATATAGTCGGGTCAGAGCTCCCCCCAATGTGGTTTGGACCTGGTCTTTGGGACTTTCCGGTGAGCACACCTGCATCCCCGCTTGAGTTGCCTTGCCTACCACAGACAGGCATCCTGATCCTCACGTACCCCCCAACCCTGCCTAAAGAGGTGCCCAGGGTGGCTGTGCATTCCTGGGAAGAAGTCCTGGCAGCCTCCCGCATTGGGCTGCCCAGACCTGGCCACACACACACACACAGCCCCATCCCCCGATCCACTCCCTACCCCCCCGGGCTCCTTGGAAGGGCATAGAGCTTTCCTCTCCAGGGTGAGCAAATCAATAGAGCAAGAGAGAGACTTTTTAAGCAATGCCCCAGCTCCACGCATGGATGGAGTGTCTCCACATACCAGCATAAGACGTCTTGGCCTCCCTCTTCTTTTCCAATGAAAAAGGCTCCATGGAGCACAAAGCCGTGTGATTCGGCTTCCGGGAGAGGAAAGCAGGGCAGGGATGGGGCTGAGGAGTATGTGAAGGTCATGGCCATGTGGCTACTTTGTCTTCACATACCGGAGGCCACGCAGGGATGAGTGGGTGCCACCAACCCTTCAGGGACAAGCTCCGTGGGCTGCCTGCACATGAGCCCCTAGGCAAGGCCTTCTGGAAACTGACATCAAGCCTGGCTGAAGCCGTGCCCAGGTGCTGCAGGGCAAAGGTTTCCGCTGTCCTCCTGCTGACCCCATTGCCTGTCTTGGCTTCATTCTGGGAATAAGTGGCAGGACATTGACTCCGAACTGTACCACGCAACAACCGGTTGTATGTTCATGGAGCTACAGTGTTAGGTTAAAAAAAAAAACCATATACGTATGTTTCACAGTTCAAACAATACAGCTTTGAAGAAGAGTTATAGCTTTCTGAAGGAAGGTCCGTCAGGTCCAGAAAGAAAATTTGTAAGCCACCACGACCTGGCCACACCCCTAAAATGTGTGTGCAGAGTGTGGGAGGAGCCCCAGAGAGGACTAGCTGGCCTCCCAAAGTGACCTTGGAGGCAGGAACTTGTTGAGAAGCCAGACACGGTGGGAAGCAAGGGTCCTGCTGGAGAAAGGTGCTGGAGGGCTGGCTCCTGGGTGGGCTGGCAACAGCTGCCGCTTGGGACCCCATCAGGCTCTTCCCAAATGGCCACAGCACCAGGGCGCTGGCAGCACAAGCTTGATGCCCTCCACACTCTCATGTTGCTCAGAACTGTGGCCTTGGGTGACTCTCTCCAAGTACAGCTGCCTCCCCTCCCACCCCACCAGGGACAGCCACCCAGTGCTATCAACTCTTGGGTGGCCAGGGCTTGGAGCCCAGAGAAAAATGAACACCAATCAGGCCCCGCCACACAGATACTGGGCAGGGATTGAGGCCGGAGGGATGCCCAGGCCTGGGCCAGACTCCAGATCAGCTGAATGACCTGATCATCAGAGGGATGAAAGCTCAGGGCCTAGGAGACACAGCAAGACACGGTCACCTCCCCCTGCCCCTGGGGAGCTTGGGCACTCAACAACAGAGCACCACCTCCAATCCCATGTGACTTGGGGCATGACACTGTCATGTTTCTGGGCCTCAGTTAAGTAGGGATGCCCCTGTCTGCCCCACCCTCTTCACAGGAACACAGCGAGGCCAGGTAAGAAAAAAGGATGGTGAAGGTATTTATAAAGCACAAGTGTTGATCGTGGAGGGGAAAGTCGTATTCCTCAATTCACAAGTAAACCCAGGCCTGAGTCACTGCAGAGCCAGCCCAGCCCCAGCTTAGGGCCTGATCACCACCTCCCACCCCCACCCTGCCGCCACAATAAGGACACAGCCACCCAGCAGAAGGGCAGAAAGAGGCTGCCCTGGGACCGCCACTGACCACACTGCAAGTTCCTCTGAAGGGAGGAAGATGGAAGAGACGTGTTTCTGCTCCTCCTGTCCTTTTTCTTGGGAGAAGAGGAGGAAGAGAGGGAAATGTGAGCCCCAACAAGTGAGTTTCCCCATCTCATTTACCCTGCATCATCAGATAATAAACGATTTCACCTACCGGAACTTCAAGATGACTGAGGGCTAACCTTTTAAGCACCAAGATTGCAATGAACATGTTGTGTTTGGGGATGGTTGGGGATGGAAGTAATTCTAAAGTGGCTCAGGTGCTTCTCTGCCTTCTTACAGTGCGCTGAACGATGTTTGATGGTTTTCATACCTCAGCTTGGTGTGGACGTCGCAGAGGGAACTGATCTGAAATATTTCGTTTCCCTTTCGGTTATTAGGACACATTTACCCCTCCACTAAATGATCATTTGCTGTTTTCTGAGATACATAGTTTTGGTCTTTTTAATGCCATTACTATTAAGCTATTAGCTGCCACTTCTGCTGTGTCTAGCACCTTTTATCATGCTCTTAGTTTGCTTGATTATAAGAAGCCAGAACCAAGTTCACTAGAATTGAAGTCAAAATTAAAGGGGACACCCTGAGGGATGCGCTGTTAGCAAAACATTTGGTCTTTGATACGGAGTTTATAGCATCAATTTGAGGGGCTGAAAATTAATTTTCTGTCGCTAAGTCCCTGGCTCCCTGGGGGCTTAGTGAACTCACTGGATATATTGTCCTGGGAAGTGAGGAGTGCTTGGACCTTGTGTCAGTAAAATAGCAACCATTTCCTCCTTTAACAAGTCAAGATGTTCAGGGGTTTTGTAAACTTTGTGGCAGAATATGGAATTCTGAGCTGCCACAGGGATCGAGTTCTCACGGGGACCACACTGCTGGGGGCGTCTTTGAGGGAAGGGCCGGGGACTTGTCTCCAGTTGGAGGAAGAAGAGATTGAAGTATTACCGTGTTTCCCCAAAAATAAGATCTAGATGGACCATCAGCTCTAATGCGTCTTTTAGAGCAAAAATTAATATAAGACCTGGTTCTATATTATAGTAAAATAAGACCGGGTCTTATATTAATTTTTGCTCCAAAAGACGCATTAGAGATGATTGTCCAGCTAGGTCTTATTTTCGGGGAAACACGGAGACTAGCTGGTTTCAACTTTTCCAAGGGAAAGTGGGGAAGGAGGGAAGAACATGATCCAGTGGGTGTGAATCCAGCCCCAGGCCACTCAGTTCATTTCTGTGGGACCCTCCTTCTGTTTGTTTTTTTTGGGGGTGAAGGAAGCCAGAGCCCTGGGCCCAGCTTTCTCCCCTAGTGGCCCAGGAACTCCCCCCACAATTCTAGAGGATATAAAACTTTTACCCCAACGTTATGCAAATCGTTTAGTTGAAGGAAATGAGTTACTTGGTTGCCAAGGGAACCATCCCCCAACTGGAAAGAGAGACAGTCACTGATTTCTGCCTTTGGTGCCGAGAGCTAAGTCATGGTTGTGTGTCTTTCTCTTTCTTTTCTTTGTTTTTTAAAGAGAAAAAGGTTCACAAAAGAGACTATGCAGTGGAAATATCCAAAGTGGCATAAAAGATGTGCAAAGCTATTGCCTCTTGGGACACTGAGTCCAGCTGTCCAAGCAAGACCAGGTCTGCTCTGACCTTCGGCAAAGGCGCCAAGGCTGCCGGAAGCCAGGGACTGACCCAGGACAACTGCTCAAGACAAAAACAAAAATCAGAATGCTATTTTAGGGACACTGAAAACAGTTTATATCATTGGAGAACAGCTAGTACCTAAGCGATTCTATATAAAATAAGCCGATCCCCAAAATACAGATACTGTATGATTCCACTTATATGAGGTACCTAGAGGCATCAGATCCACAGAATCAGAAAGCAGAATGGTGGTTGCCAGGGGCTGGGAGAGGGGGACATGGGGAGTTGAAAAGCACTCTGGAGATTGTTTGCATGACAGTGTGAATATACTGAACATTACTAAACTGTACACTTAAAAATAGTTAAGATGGTAAATTTATGTGCGTTTTACCACAGTTAAAAATAAAAACAAAACAAAACAAAAAACAAACCCAGAAATCTCTGATAATGTCAAGGCCAAAACAGATCCTGTAAATGTCACAGATTCCTGAGCAGTGAATTTTTGATGCTAGTTTAATAGCGGGTGATGTAGTACATTTATATTTATAGAAAACACAGAAGTTGGGTCACGTGCCAGATTCTTGTTTTCACTCTTTTCTAACTTAAGACTCCAATCTGAATTGTGAGCCGGACGTCGCCCCCTCACCTGGCGGCAGCCCCTGAACCACAAGTGGTGCAGAGTGGTTCTCTCCAGCAGCTGTGCCTGCCAATGTCACCTGGGACGCTGTGCCAAGTTGATGCCTTGGCATTGCTGCCCTCCCCCGATAGGCCCCGAGTTCAGAGCTGGGGTTTTAACAAGCACCCAGGGGATTCACGTACAGGTGATGTACACTCCACCCTTTAAAGAACACACTGCTGTATCACGATGACGTGTAGGATGTGAGCGGCCTCCATACACTACCCTGCTTTGACCAGACCTCCAAACAACAGAAGGCGCACGCTGGCCTTGTCTGACCCCTGAACCACAAGCAGCATCCTCGAGGAGGGGTGCCCTGGTTGCCAGGAGAGGCCAGGGTGTGTGCTAAACTCAGAGCAGCACCATCCTCCCCCCCCTCCCCAAGAAAAGAGCCCCAAGGTCTTGGCCTTCTACCAGGCCTCTGGAGCAGATGGTTTGCAGAGTTCAGCTCATCTCTTTCTCAGCCAATAAGTAACACATTCCACTTGTTTTTTTGTGACACTATTGATAAATCCCTCATGCCAACTCGCACCTCAGCACAGTGATACAAGATCCTGATAAATCTATACGGTTTTGAGGAGAGAAGATAAATGGAAGGAAGGGAAAAAGGAAAACATCCTTCCCTTATTTAGTTTAAACTAGAGAAAGAGGGTTGGTTAGCAGGCAAAAGGGATGAGCAAGAAGATTATAATGGGGGGAAACAAAGAGGGTAACAGAGACAGGGTGATAGAGCCAGCAAGCGACCAAAACACAGACATTTCAGCCTCCTGGGCCCCAAGCTCCCCAAGGATCGGTGGTGGAGTCTGCGTAGCTCAAGCTTTCCACAGAGAAGGTACGAGGCAAAAAAAACAGAGGACTCTCTTAAGCTGATAATTTCACGGGTGTTACGCAGGTTATTAATAGGGTTTCCTGAACCATGGAGCCCACTAGGTAACCAGAGACCCCACTGCCATAGTAAACATGTGTCTATGTGCCAGTGCTGGGGGCCCAAGATGAGCCAGATATGGTGGCTTCCCTTAGGGAAAGGACAAACCCTCAGCCAAGGACACAAGATGCCCACGCCATGTGCCATGAGGACGTCCTCACAGAAGTCAGTGATGGTTGGAGCAGAAGAACAGAGGAGAGCGTGCCCTGCTCAGGTTCACAGAGGGGAGGACACAGGACATGACTTGACATCATCTTCAAGAGTGACAGAGTAAAGGGGAGGAGAGAGGAAGGCAGGAAAGTGGGGCCAATCCAGGCATTTTCAACAGCTTGTGCAAAGGCACAGGAGAAATATGGGGATGGGGTGGGAAGATGGCAGGAGGGTCTCTAGGAAGTGAGTGAGCCAGCTTGGGCCATGCCCTACATGACTCGTAGGGAATCTGGACTATATGGTACAGGCATGTAAGGGACTCCACCAAAGGTGTTTCCAGAAAGTAATTCTCTAGAAGCAGAAGATCAGTCAGAGGGCCTGAGTTTAGGGCAGAAGAGATGCAGGTAGGGAATGAATTCAAGGGACATTTATGAGTTAGAATTGACATGATTTGGAAAACAAAACAACCTAGAGGGTGAAGGAGCAGTAAGAACCAAGGGTGATCCAGGTTTGGGGTTAAGTGGCCAGTGGTGGGGTAGAGCCATTCACCAAGGGATGACTGGGGAAGGGAGGAGGCAGAGAGAACCTGCATACCCTGGTTGTCTAGTTAGTGTCGATTACTGTGCTAGGCATCGTGTAACCGTAATCCACGTAACCCTCGTCACAGCTGGTGAGGCTGGTATCCTGGCCTCGTTCCTCAGATGATGAAACTGAGCCTCTAGGGGCTTCAGCAACTCCCCCGAGGTCACCCAGCTAGTAAGTGGCAGGAGGTGACGCGGAGTCCAGATTATCCTTTTAACTGTACCAGTCGAGGACACATTCAAGTTTGAGAGGGCGCAGGTACAGGTGTATAGGAGGCCACAGTGAGCACATTTCTGATGCTCTGAGGGAGAGCCGGTCCGGAGGGAGGGGGTTTAAGATGCAAGGACAGGAGGGACTTGAGGCTGTGAAGAGAGAAGATTTCTGAAGCAATGCTCCTAGAAAGAGAAGAGAACCCTGAGGTAGCTTCACAGAAGATGAATCAATAAAGGGGCCAGAGCAGGAACATTCAGAGAGACAGGGGGAAAGTTGGGGGAGAGTGGTTTGTCAGGAAACAAAGGAGAAGAAGACTCAAAAAAACCAAAGGCCACCTCTGTCACATGTCACATGGATGTCAAGGATCGGGCCTAAGAAGTATCCACTGCTTTGGCCATTACCATCTTTCTCCTGCCCACCTTCAGAATTCAGGATGGACTCTGCCATGTGCTTGCCCTCCTCTCCTGATAACTGTCCCCAAGCCAGGACTTGCCAGCACTCAGCACAGCTCATGGGTGCTTGTGGGCCTCCTGGTTCAGCATCTGGATACACCCACTGGACTGGGAGCTCCAAGAGGGCAGAGGCTACATTTTGGTCATCACCACGATAGTTCTCCAGCACCCAGCCCAATGCCTGGCACAAAGTGAGCCCTCAGCTAATATGTGTTGAAGCCCTGGCTGACGCCAGCTTGGTGCTGTCCTTAGATTGTCAGAAAGTGCTGCCCCTGCCTCCTCCCCATACTCAGCAAAGGCAAGGGTGATGGGCTCTCTGTGGCACCAGGTGATAAGCTGGGCTGAGTTGCTGCGACAGCACTGCTGAAATGGTCTCAGAGGCAGCACCTGACCTTGAGCCACCTTCCCTTTTGCTTGGCTAAGCACCAAGTCATTTATTTACTTGTTTTTGCTGCCTTTCAACCCTGAAGCAGTGGGTTGAGCACAAAGGAAGATGCACCTTTGTTTGTGGAGTGTCAGCTGCCCCTAAATAAGAATTTAACTGGTAGTGTACAATACAGGGTGGGATAGTGATGGGGCTGCGAGGAACGTGATGGAGGCTTCCTGAGTCAATGCCTGAGTCTTTCTGAGCCTTTGAAAAATGTTTGTTCTACAAACTCTGGCTGCAGGAAAAAGAGAGTGGCCTGGAAATCAGGAGATCGGGCGAGTCCCAGCTGAGGCACTAGCTGGCCATGGGACCTTGGGCAAGTCACTTAACATGCTGTGATTTGATGTGGGCACCTCTCCTCACCTGCAAAATGTGGATAGGGCCTCAGTTCCCCTCCAGTGCCAGAACAGCATCCATTCTACTGTGGGTGGGTTAGTGCTACTTCCAGGAGCAGGGTTGGGGGGAGTGGGGAGTCTATAAGTGAAGACTGCTTTTTGGACCCAAGACAGCCTCCTGTGCTCATCACAGCCTCGCAGAGCAATTGTCCCTAGAGAGAGCCGAGTACCCCCTGCAGTGGAATCTCAGTCAGGATCCCTCTTGTTTGACACTGGTTGGGAAGTGGCTAAGACAGAGGTTTGGAGCTTAGGGAAGTCCTGTTATGCTTACAGGAGATAGTGCCCAGAAAGACCTCAGTCTAGGGCCTGACACAGAATGAGTCGGTAAATCTTAGCTATGGTGATCATAAATATCATTTATGGCTTCGTTCCAAATATCATGAATGCCTCAAAAGAAATTAGAGATTATAGAGACCCTAGAGACTGAAGCCTCTAGTTGTAGAGATGAGGAAACTGAGACCCTAAGGGAGAGGAAGAAACTTGCCCTAAGACTAGAGCAGAAATAGGACCATGAGTCATGTGACCCAGTGCCTACGTGGGGTGACTCCTCATGCTCCATCCCCAGCTCTTACAATGGCCCTGGCTGAGACAGACACCAGCCCACAACACCCTCGGCTGTGAGAACCCTGATGTCTGACTCACCAAGGCTTCAGCTCCCAAACACTGCCCCACCTGGAATGTAAACATTACGCCCAGGGCTTCTGGAAGTGGGTCTGTCCACAGCAGGCACTCGGTAGAGACCCAGGCATGACCTGACCCAGGTGACACCCCCATTCTGTGCCTGTTCCTTTGAGTAGGACAAAATGGTCTTTAAGAGCCTTCTAGTTCTGACATTCCGTGGTCTCAAGAACTGGGCTCAATTAACTACAGACAAGTGGCTGAAACCTCAGTTTACCAGAATCTTTCCCAGAAGCTCCTTCCTTGGGAGAAACAGGCAGAAACCAAGAAAGCATAACCATCCACTGTCCTTGTGCAGTTCTTCCCGCTTTACCAAGGACTTGGGCATACCTTGTCACCTGGCTACTTCCCTGCTGTGCAGACAAGCAGGCTGAGGCTCCGAGCAACCAGACGGTTTCCGAGTTGGGACCAGGGCTCAGCACAAAGGTGGAAGGTCGGCATCTAGAACAGCACTGTGCAAGGAGCACATGGTCTATGATGACCCACCAACATGAAAAAAAGCCAAGGTGAAGTGGTTTCACCAAGAAAGAAGCCTGGGTCGTAAGCCTGGAGGCGCAGGATGGCACCCGTGCTCTCCTCTGTCTCCTATTGGCTGGGCCTGTTGCTCTGCCTGTAAAATAAGGTGATCAGATAAAAGCACGCTCCCTGCTGTGTTCTCCTAGCTCTTCCTCCCCCTCCTCAGAGCACCCAGCATTCAGGGCTGGATTTTGTTAATGATCTGCCCGCTACCCGTATTAGACAGAAATGCCGCCTATATGGGCAGACTTTAGAGACACTGCGAGTTCGGTTCCAGACCACCGCCATACAGTGAATTGTAATCTTTTTGCTGGTGGAGGGTCTTGCCTTCAATTGGTAAAAAACACAACATCTGTGAAGAGCTCAATAAAGTGAAGGGCAACAAAACGAGGTGTGCCTGTAGTTGTCATCATGTCTTCCCAAGCCCAACCCCAGATCAAAGCAGAACAGGCTTGTGGAATAGGCCTGTTTACAGAAGGGAGGGACGAAAAGGAAGAAGGGAAAGGGGACAGGAGGGAAGTGGGGGGAATAGAAGGAGGGAAGGGGCTGACATCCCTCAAGCACTGATTACACAAAGCTGAATTCTAAGGCAATTCACCAACGGTGTCTATTAGGCACAGCTGCGTTAATGATGGAAATGCCAGCGGGAAGCAAAGGGAATGGATTTCAGATGCAACACGGCATATTAAAGCCCTTTTAGCCTAGGCACAGCTGACTTCCCAAAGTGCAGGCCCTGTGGGTCCATATGCCTGCAGGCCACCAGGCTGTGCCATGTGGGAAGTCCCATCTTTACAGTAGACCCCTCAGTGACGCTGGTATCAGAGGCCATGATGTGCTTCCGTCCACTAAGCACTAAGCTCACCAGTTACATGGCAGCACCAGCCAGGCAGAGCCTTACGATTCCTGTTCAGGAAGGCGATATAGCAGGATTGTGCAGTATTCAGGAACATAAAGAGGAATGGATCTTATAAATAACTCCTGGTTAAAACAGCCGAAAATAAGGAGACAGAAGAGGAAGCAAATAGCTAAGCACTTATTAAGTCGATAACATTGGCTTCAGAACCTTAGTGCAATGGCTGGTCTGGTTTATTTCCTTCTCATCAAAAGATCAAATGCAGGATTGAATTTGGAGGCACCAAGACAGTGTGTGTGTGTGTGTGTGTGTGTGTGTGTGTGTGTGTGTGTATTTGAAAGTTGTGGCTCTCCTCAGCTGAGGGTATCTTGGTGAAGATCCTAACACACAGGCCTTGCATTCCATCTCATGGTGTCATTTTAATAGACTCAGTCAGTTGGTGTGACCTTGGTTGATAAGCCTCTGGACCTCTCTGAGCCACTCTATCTTCACAGGAAGGTCTGGTGGCGGGGTTGCCCTCTACTCTGAGATTCTAGAGAGCAAATCAGGGCTGAAGCCTCAGTATAAAACTCAGGAACCCAAAAGTCTGAATTAAACCTCGCACATGCTCACAGGTCCTGTCTCCCCCTTTTCCATTCTCTGTGGGCCTTCCTTCCTGTAGGTGACAAGGCCGCGACAGTTTGTGCTCCTCTTGGATGCTAAAATTGAGTGGAAATGTGCTTTATTCACTTGCAGTCCCCAGGGCCCAGATCTCGCATTGTGGTCAGGGCTAAGACACAGGGCCCAGGCTAAGGTCCGGGATGCCTGGCACAGAGCTGATTGCCGCAGCCCCCACCCCTACCTCTGGGCCCACAGGTCCCAAGTAGGAAGCGGAACTACCGAGGGAGTGGCGGCCTTTCATCCAGGCCCTCGCACTGCCCTGCCCAGCACAGGGGGGAAGAGGACGGTGAGGTGCTGGGTGCCGGGTGGGGCCGGGCGGCCTCCTTGCCCTCAGCAGCAGCTGCAGGTGCCCGTGTGCACACGCAGAATGCCGCGGCTGTGCAGGTGCAGGAAGTTGAAGATCTCAGAGGGCATGGCGTGAAAGCCCGGGCGCGGCTTGACGTTGTCATAGTAGTGATGGGTGATGTAGAGCCCTGAGGGGTTCATGGGGAAGGCCCAGAAGCCGAACAGGTGCACCTCCTCGCAGAGCTCCAGTGCCGCGGTGACCAGGATGAGGCCTGTGCTGATGCGCTTGGCTCGCACGCCCAGGCTGAGCCAGTAGCGCGACACGTTGACCAGGTACTGCGGGTGGAAGTAGTAGACGGCCTGCGGCGACTGGAAGTCGTCCAGCACGTACTTGACGCGGATGGACACGTCAGTGTTGCGCGTGTTGTAGAAGGCGGGCAGCAGGACGGAGGCGTTCTCATACAACTGCAGCACGCGGTAGAAGGGCCGCCGCCACTTCTCCAGCTTGTGGAACCTGGGCGGGCGGGTGCAGAGGGACAGGGTCGGCGGCCCACTCCCCGTGAGGTCCGGGGCCCTTGCTTCCCCCACCCCTGCACCCTGGGATCCTTTGAAAGGACCGAGGGGCGTCCTTTCATCTCAGTCACCTCAACAGGTGAATGTCCAGCCTTCCTTGGGGACAGTTATATTTTTGTAAGTGGGGCAGGAGAGAACAATCTGAACCCAAAGTGACCAATATATAGTGTGTGGCTTCAGGGCGAGGGCAAGGCTTAACCCAAACTGAGGAGGTTGGCCCTGGTGGGCTCAGTGGGGAGGTGGTGAGGGTGTGCAGGCTTTCCCTAGAGCCCTGGGGGCATTTACCTGTACGGTCTTCCCCAAGATCCAAATGCAGGATGGCAAACCAGCTGCCTGTCCTCTCAGCCATACGCCTGCAGCCCCTCACTCACCTGTCCTTTACATTAAACGGCTCTCAGGGTGGCCTCCTCTTACACCTGTCTAATGCTCCTTCACTCTGCTGGCTCTGTCGGTGCTCCTGGGACTCTGACCCAATTTAACAGCTCCCCCTCCTCTTACCTTTCATCTGACCTGGATGGTGTGACTATGCCCAGGTTGGAGTTTTAACACATTAACCCTCTCCCCTGAGGCCTCCCAGATGGACATACCCCAAGAGGGAGCTAGGTGGGGGGTTGAGGTCTTTGCATGAGGCTTCTCCCCAGTGTCACCTGGACACACTGGACAGGGAGCTACCCACTGCCTGTCACACACTGAAAGCTCTGTGACCCATCCCTAGGTGAAGACAGTCTAGCCCAGTGCTGTCCAGAAGAAATACAATGCAGGCCAGATATGTCATTTTAAATGTTCTAGTAAGCACATTTAAATAAGCAGAAAAAAATGGGTGCAACTAATTTTTATATTTTATTTAACTAGATATACCCAAAATGCTATAATTTCAACATGTAATCAATATAAAAATTTAATGAGATATGGTCCATCCTCTTGTTCATATTAAGTCTTTGAAATCGGGTGTGTGTTTTACACTTATAGTACATGTTTACACTAGCCATGTTTCAGTGCCCAGTAGCCACATGTGACTACTGGGTACCATGTTGGACAGCACAGGTCTAGAAAGAGGGCCACTAACCTCTCTGTGATGATGCTGGGATTCACGGTGACCACATCTGTCTTCACCCCAACATCTGTGGTGTATTTCTCTGAGATGGGGGGTAGATTGCACCTGCAGAAGAGATGAGACAGCCCAGAGGCATGT
This sequence comes from Rhinolophus sinicus, assembly GCF_036562045.2. Lineage (NCBI taxonomy): Eukaryota > Metazoa > Chordata > Mammalia > Chiroptera > Rhinolophidae > Rhinolophus > Rhinolophus sinicus. Next base: position 21,757,661 of record NC_133758.1, on the reverse strand, counting down.
GGTCAGTCATTCCAGATGGCGGTCGGGTGAGGGTGAGGGGAAGGACGGGATGATGATCATGAGTAGAGGGGTGCAGAGGCAGCCAGCTGGGTGGAATCTTTGTGGCCTGGGCATGAAGGGGACAGTTTGACCCCTTCCTCCACCAACCCCAATAATTGTGAATCTATGACCCAGGCAGCTTCAACATAAGTCTCTCTACTATAAGATTTTATTTTCAACCTATCTTTTTTACCCAACCTGAAGACATAAATAAGGATACCCAAAGAAATAAGAGGGGGCTCTACATAAGAAAGAAGAAATACAAGGCTCAGTCTCTAGCGTAGGGAAAGCAAGGGTGAAGTTCATACTGGTGTCAGCCACAAGGCTACCCTGGTTCCAAACAGTGCTTGTGGAAGAGTAGAACCCAACCAGGAAAGTGGCCGCTCAGACAGCCTCGCCCACAAATCTGCATGGCCCCTGGGAGATCTCTATGTTTTCACATCTGTTGTGCCATTTGCTCCCATTCTGCAAATGTGGAGACTGAGGACTTGAGAAGTTCGACCACATGCCCAACAGGGCAGAACTGGAGAGGAGAAGGGCCAAGCCAGAGCATAAGGGCTTGCAGGGGTGGGGAGTGGGGGATTAATCATATAAAGGGCAGCATTATGGGGGTGGGGTACCACAGGGGAAGGCACGAAGGGGGAGGGCCATAGGGACAGAAGCAGCAGGAGCAGCAGGAGACCAGGGTGATTCTTTTACCGGAAAACAAAGTCAGCGCTGTTGATCTCCCTCCCGCAGCGGCTGTTCTTTAGGATGCCTCCGTTGCCCACCACTGCACACTTCTTAAACTGGGACCGGTAGTAGGGCATGTCCTGGGGAGACAGGGGGGGCACAGCCTTCATCTGGTGCTCTTACCTCCATACCCACATCCACCTCCACTCCTCATGGCCCCATGAGTCAGCCTGGTGGAGAACATTAGAGAAAAGTGGTTATTCCACCTGCATATGAGAAAAGAGGTCAAAAGACCTATTCTCAGTCCCACAGGCAATTATGAATGAGCTGGGACCAGAAGCCAGGTCTCCATAGCCTTTTTCAATAAGCCCTGGTGTCTAGAGAGAAGAGAGAACAGGTTATGGTTAGCCCTGCTTGCCTTTAGTTTTCCCAATGTTTGGAAGCTCAGCTTTTTTATGACTGTGAGTGTACGTATTTTAATGATTAATGTACGTGTTCTGTGGGATGACAGCAGCAGAGATGAGGGCAGGGTCACCCAGGGACCAGAGCCCTAAACCTGGCCCTCACCCCTGTCAGGACACAGGACTGAGACAGAAAGGTCATCTGGACTGGGATAGATGCCAGGACTTGGCAGCAGCAGGGACAAGACACTAGGAGAGAGCAAGTAAGGCCACGTCAGGGGAGCAATGAGAGGCTGGGACGCCTGAGTTCTCTGCAAAGAGAGAGCGCTGAGCCCAGGGGAGCGCAGGACTTACACTGAGTGGTAACATTCACGGGAGGTCGGGATGGAGCTCCCACTGCTTTGACCTTGTCATACCTCAGGTGGCAGGTTACCTTGGTCTGGGCATTGGCTGCCCACAAGGCTCCCTGGACATGCTTTCCTGGGCACCACAGGCAAGTTGGCAGGAAAAAGCAAATAGTGGCCTGAGAGTTAGGAGACCTGGTTTTATCATGTCCCCACTCTAGGCCATAATCCCCTCATGGCCCACCTGAGGCAGGTAGAAGTGGGCAGGCATGGGGCAGGAGGACAGGCCTGGAGTCAAGGGTAAGGTGACCAGCCATTCCAGTTTGCCCAGGACTGGGGCACTTTGCCCGGGATGCAGGACTTAACATTTGGTCAAACCGGGAAAGTCTGGGCAAACCAGGATTGGGCACCCTAGTCAAAAGCCCCAAGTTCAATCCTGGGTTTACCCTATCGTGAGTTGAGGGAACTACAGACAAGTTTTTAGAGCTCTCAGCAATTCAGCTTTGTACATTTTATAACATTTGTTACAAATTACAATGCGGTAATTTGTACAATTAGGATGGTAATGTGTTTCATGTGATTCAATGAGCTGATGTAAAGCAGTTTCTCAACTTGGCACTGTGTACAGTTTGGACCAGACCATTCTTTGTTGTGGAGGCTGACCTGTGCTCTGTGGGACGCTTGGCAGCACCCCTCGCCTCTCCCACTACACGCCAGGCGTACCCCCAGTCATGACAACCAAAAATGTCTCCAGACATTGCTAAATGTCCCCAAACGGCCCCCTGGTTGAGAACCATGGATGACAAAGAAAAGACTACCTACAGCAGCGTTCGGCCCAGAGGGGTCTCAGCAAGAAGACCAGGTTGTTATTATGAGGTGGCCCTGAAGGTCCCTTCCATCTGTGACACCAGGAGCCTACTGGGCAGCTCTCCCAGCACACGCTAGCTGGCTGGCCCTGCAGGAGAGCAGCCCCCGTCAGCACCTTGGGCTTCCATTGGGACCGACCGCCAGATGGGCCGTTGGAAAAATCATACTACGACAGGATCATGGGGAATGAAACTGAATCTAAAGGAGATGCTGCATCATCTGTAGGAGATTGTCTTCCTTCATGGCCCATTTTCCCTGAAGTGACAGGCCTGGGGCCAAGATGGGGAAACAAGGGTTTCTCATGACCAGTGGGGGAACCGCACTGACTTTTACTAGAGAAAGGGAAAAAACAAAGTCATCTTTGGAGAGACCATCAAAGGCTTTTTATGTTCTATGTCAGTGTTTCTCAAACTTCTGTAAATCAAAATCGACTGGGGGACTTTCTGAAAATATGAGTTCCTGGGCTCCATCCCAGACCATGGAATCAGAATCTTTAGGGTGGGAGTAGGAGACTGAGAAGCTCTATTTTTTTTTTTTTTTTTTTTTTTTAACAAACTCAACGAAATACTTTTAGGGAAGTTTGGGACTTCTGTGTCACATATTCTATTCAGGGGGTCTCAAATTATGGCCTGTGGGCCACATCTGACCTACCACCTATTTCTGCATAGCTCGAAAGCTAAGAATGATTTTATATTTTTTAATAGTTGGAAAAAAATCAACAGAAGAATATTTTGTGACATGTAAAAATAATATAAAATTCAAATTTCAACATCTAAGAGGAACTCAAGTGTTACTGGAACACAGCCACATTCACTTGTTTACTCATCTCTATGGCTGCTTTGTGCAAGAACAATAAAGGTGAATAGTTGTGACAGAGACCATATGGCCTGCAGAGCCTAAAATATTTACTCTCTGGCCCTTTCCAGAGAACATTTGGCAATCCCTCCTCTAATTCTCTGGGCCTCAGCAGTCCATACCAGTGGCCCTTTGCGGACCCATATGTCAAAACCAAGCTGTGTGTTACCCACTGGGATGACCGGCGTGAGATACAAGTTTACCTGCTGTCAACCTAGTGCTCCAGGCCATGCAAGACCCACGTTGTCAACATGGCTCACACCGCAGCGTCCTCCACCACTGTGATGTGGGAGGGTCCATTTGACACCTCTCCACCTTTAGCTCCTCCCCGGCGCCCCCACAATGCCCAGTCTCACCAGTAGACTCTGGTGCACGTAACAGGATGCAGGGAACCCTGCGACGTGTTTCATTAGCACATCCTCGAGAAGCAGGGCAGCCGAGGCCCTCAGATTTCATGCAGAAAGACCTGAACTTGGCCCCACTCAGCATTTTTACAAACTAGACCCACAAGGTCCTGCCCTGAGCCCGGCACTCTCCAGGAGGTGGCTGTGAACACGTCCCATGGAATCTTCCTCGGCTTCAGAAGGTAACCATCAGAATCTGTCTCCAGGGCCCCTTCTCTGAGAATCTGATGCAGCGAACATGTGCATGTAGCTGAGCTTCCGTGATCTGAGTAGTTTGCTCATGTCGATCACTCACTCTTTCTGTGGTTGCCCCGGGACCAGGGAGCCACTGGTCTGGCCCTGGATGAACAGCCTACCTGCAGATTTCTTACATGTGAAAGGAAAAACATAAATGTCTCTCTTCTTTAAGTCTCTGCTATTTGAGAGTTTCTGTTGTAAGCGCCCAAACCTATTTCTAGTCTAAACCCCAGTGTTACAGGTGGGGAGACTGAAGCCTAGAAAAACAAAATGACAGCTTAAGGTCATCCAAGACAAGACCAAGCTTTCAGTGCTTTGCTTTGCAGTGCTTGGTGATTTCTTGTGTACACGCAACCTTTGCATGGATGTTTTGGCTCTTATGCGGCCCGTGGGTGGGGGACAAATGCTTATCATTGTCCCAGATAGCTTCAGGATGTCCACTACAAACAGCGCAACCACCAAAATTCTATGACCACTTTCTTGTCAAAAGTCATTCGAATAATAGCCATTATTCGAATAATAGCCATTATTCGAATAATTGGCATTCATTCCATATAGAACCCCCAAGGATCCCAGAAGATGTTCTACCGAGCCTAATGGCCAACCAGGGCCAGGACAAGTCGGGGCAGAGGGCAAAGCAGAGTAGTGCCAACCACAGTGACATGGCCACAGAGGGCCAGGCTGGGTCAGTTCCATTGCCCCCCACCCCACCCAGACCACCCTGCTCAAAGCGGCACCTTGGGAAACATGCGGAAAATCTCCTGGTTGATATGGTAGATGCCGCTCGTATCCACCTCGTACTTGAGCTTCGTCCCCAGGGGAGTGTTCTTCTGGGTGGTGAAGAGGAAGGAGGGGGCATTGCAGCACCTGGACAGAGTGGACCTGTGGGGCAGGAGACAGATGGGAGAGACCGGTGACACAGGGCTGAGCAAGGCTCTTGAAACAGAGGGGTCCCTTGGGGAGACAAGGGAGAACCATTTTCTCCCACCTACCCCAACCCTCCCCACACATCTGCTCATACGGTCCCCTCCCCCTTCAGTACTCTTCCCAATGCCAAGGTCTTTCAGGGTCCAGTCACGTTTCTCAATGTGAACTCCCAGCTGCCCCATCCCCAGACCACACTGGCTTCTGCAGGCCTGGAGTACAGACTGGGTCCTACCTGCTTCACCATCGGCCAACTCCCTCCCTGCTTGAATGAAAGCCCCTTGATGGCAGGGACCCCGCCTCTCGGGATCCTGCATAATGTCAGTCACACGAGTGTTCGACTACCTGGTACCTGCCGATTGCGGCTGACTCGTTCATCTGAGCTTTCATCAAGATCTGCTAAGCACCCTACTATTTCCCGGAAACACTATGTAGCCAGCCCTCACGGAAGCCCAGGGACGCAGAGCTCTTCCTTGGGTTCTTGGCCCTCAGACTGGACTCTAGACAAGGCGTTGACCTGGTCTGATAGGGTCAAAAAGCTAAGACACACTTGGTCAACAGAAATGTGCCACTTCAATCATTTAGAAACTGTCTTAGGAACAGGGGAGGGCCAGAAATTTGGGGTGGTGCATTGATAACTGGATGACTTCCTGCAGAAAGCAGAACCTAGCTTCCAAAAGACATTTGCAGGAGTTCATTATTTAATGAAAAAATAATAATAACCCTTTGGTTTTCACTCACAAAAAAACACTCAAACATGAGCTCCAGACGGGATAAAGCTGAGATGATGCAAACAGGCTTAAAACAAACACCCTCCAAGGGAGAATGTGTCTGATGAGGGCAGCGTGGGAGGCAGCCAGGCCAGAGGAGCCTGGCTTTTCTCTCGTCTGCAGCTGCTGTCCCATCGGCAGTGCGTTTTCCCAGGCCTGCTGGCAAGGTTTGGTGATAGGGTCAGATCCTGGGCTCATCTTGCTCCCCCTGCCCTGGGGACCCAAAGCCCTCTGCCCTGGCTGCAGAGGGGCTGGGTTTGACAAAGGGTGCAAATTGCCACCATCTCACATCGGGGATTTCAGGCCCATGAGGACCCACTTTCTCCTAAAACAGCAGCAGTGGGCTGAGTACACCCTGGCCTTCTTCTCCCGACATTGGCTCCCGACAAAGTCACACCCAAGGTCCAGGTGGCCATGGGAGAAATGGAACACCTTCCCCATGGAGCCTGGATGAGGACCACTAGGGGCTTTCTGGAAAGTTCACAACCTAGATCTAGGATGGAAACTTGGCTTGCCACCCTGATGTCAAGAAGCCTGGGTCCAGCTGTGGGGCTTCGGGCAGGACTCTTTCCCTCTCTGACCCTCAGTTTCCTCAACTGTAGAATACAGGGTTGGCTCTTCTGACCCTCTGTAATTCTGTGACTCCAGGTTGCCAAAGCCAAGAAGGTTATACACATACGTTTTTATGACTTTATCCCTTACAGGGACTTCACTGAGGAGCTCGGCTCGCTGCCGGTTACCGAGAACATTCTTTCCTATGGAGGGTTGGGTTTCAGAATGTGACCACGCACGGGGCCACGCCCGGGTCAGTATGACAAACAAGCACCTGGCCTGTTTAGCTTTGCTGGTACAGAAACTCAACCTTGTTAGCCCACTGGAGATCACCCCATTGCAGGACTCAGACTAACCAAGCTCACAAGTGACTGATACATAAACCAGAATGCCAGTGTATCTACTTGGAAGCATTAGGGTGAGAGAGGGCCTCCTTTACAGGATTCCTTTCCTGTAACTGGAATGCTTAGGCCTGTCTTCTGTCACACCCTCCCCACCCTGCCCCACTTCACTGCATTGCGTTCCTGTGAACCTGAGTTGACAATCTCATCATTGTTCAATGAGCTTATAACAAGCACAAAGGTAGGCCACCGACAGACTTGAAGGTATTTCCACGTAGAGCATGGCAAGGCCTGATGTCACTCACCTCCGTTTCTCACACCCAAAGCCACTCTCCCACTGCCCCTGCCAGAGGGTCTCAACTCCCCTGGCGCCTCTCCCCTGGAGAGCGCTGGCTAATCCCTACCAAAGGGTCACTGTTTTTCTCCTGCCACATTATCTTCCTGTCGCTTCATCACTTCCTTAGATACGTATGTGAATCCCACTGGTGAGGCTTCTGTCCAGCTCAGCCTGGACAGCACCCTTGTGCATCTCACTGACCTCGTCCACACTGAGTGTTTAGCAGCCACTCCCTCAGTGTAACTCAGATTCACCCAGCCCCAGGGACATCTGCCTGCCCAGTGCCCACAGTGACAGCTCTTTCTGAGGTGTGGACTTGGGGCAGCACTTACAGCCCAGGCCCTGGATCTTCTCCCTGCTCTTCCAGTACTTGGCTCAAGTTCAGATTCTACTTCTGATACATGGGTCTCTGAAAACTACTGTCGGACCTTAGCTGGGTTGCTGCAGCGTCCCAGAGGACTTTGGTTCCAGGCTGCAGGCACCTGCTCTTCAGGGGTGATCACTTTAAACAGCCACATTAAAAAAATATATATATATATGCCACTTAAAACTACTACCCAGTCTCTAGATGGCCTGTAATTGCAGCAAACTGGAACAAATGACTTATGAAGAAAATACACAATAACACAATACTTAGTGTTATTTGCTTCTCACAGACTCCCATGTAGGGTTCCTTCATGCTGATGGCCCCTCAGTACGTTTAAACTACAAGCTGAACTGCTGAAATCCAGTTTATGCACACATAGCCAGGAGCCTAACAATTCTATTTAATAATACGTTCTACCTGCACGGAAACAAAATCGTGAACTCACAGACTTTTAGAGGTGGAGAGGACCCTACAGTTCGCCATTAATCAAAACGAATGTTTGGACATTGGCAGCCGCTTAGCTCTCAAGGACAGGAGAACTTTAAGATGTAGCTCTTGCCTCTCTGGGAGCTTATAATCTGTCAATTTTGGTTAGAGAACAATTAGAAGATAACCTACAGCAGGGCTCAAATGTCCAGGATAGGCGGTAAGAACCCAAGAGCTCCAAGAAAGAGGGGGCTGCTGAGTTGGAGCAGCTGCCCCAGGCGTGGGGAGGGGAAGAGGGAGGTGCTTAAGGAGACTTAACACACAGGCCAGCTGGAGATCCCCTGCAAACCGCTTCACCGTTATGTCTCAGGTGACCTCAGCTCTACCAGGGATGGCACCACTGAACTTGCAGGGCTGTTGCAAGGACTCAGGGTGAGCCTGTGGAGGACAGCACCCTGCCGGTGCCCACCTCAGCCTGCGTGCTGAGTCAGAGACCCCTGCCCCCACTGCCCCGACTCCAAAGCCCCGTCAGGGCCAGCTCCCGGGAGATGCCCCTGGGGCAGGCCTTGCGGGATGAGGGGCATCTGAAGAGATGGCAGGAGGTAAACCCCCCAGGCAGAGGGCCGGGCGGGACAGACGAGTCATAGGTACTTGAACTGGTTGGCTTCAGAGATGTTCATCGCCCATTTGCACATCTGCAGGCTCCTCCACCTGTCGAACAGCTCCGACTGCTTCACCCTGGGGGAGTGGAGGACGGAAGAGTCCATGAGAGGGCCAGGCTGGACAAAGTGTCGTCATTCCCAACCGCGCTCCCTTCCTGCTCCACGCATGCCAAATCCCGGGCTGGCCCTCTGCATTAACTGCATTTTCTTATTGTCTGTAGTCTTGATGCTTGGGGACCTGGGGCCTTGCTAATTCCTAGAGATGGCAAACAACTCTCCTGCAAGCACACCTTTCATAGGCACACCAACCAATCCAGAGCCCACTCCCTTGCCCACCTCCTTCATCCACTGAGCCACCAGCCCCTGCCTGAATCATCCCAGGGCCAGGCATCAGATCACCAGGGGCAGTCCCTGGGCCACAGAGCCCACCGAAATTATTCAAACTAGCCAACCCGAAACCTGTCTACCCCGCCTTGCCATTCCTTCCTATGAAAACCACACAAACGGCTCTCCCCCAGGTCATCCCCTCACCCCTCTGCCTCCAACCCACCCTGATGTTTCCCCTGTGGCCCTGCACGGCGAACTGTGCCGCCAGTTTCCAGGGATCTGTGTCCTTCATGAGTCACTTCCGATTCTCTGTGTCTTACCACATCTGATTAAAACCAACCCCGGGTACATTTTAAAACATTTTCCCTCCTGTGCCCACTCCCCATGGACCTACCAATTGTCTCAGGAACCCCTGAGGGGATGAGGCCACTTCCCTAAGGGAAGGTCTGTAAATCACCCACACACTGAGCTCAGCACACAGTGGGGCTCATGACAAGGGCACGCCCCCTCTAGCTGCCCTTTCCAAGGGCAGATCACAATTTCCAGATGACAGAAAGGAAGAGATGAGAAACCTGAGATGTGCTCCTTTTGTCTGAACACCCACCTGCAAGGTTTTAGGCCAGTCGGTTTTTACACACCTCTGCTTCTGATACCCTGAAGCACACTCTGGAAGGGGGATGTCTAAATCACGTGGGAGTCTCCCTTTGACTGAAACCAGCAAAAAACATTGATCATGGGACCCTTTTCCCACTGAGCAGGGCATCAGACTGGAGTTCCTCAGAAACACTGGGAAATGCTGGACAGATCGTTAAGTTCCTTAAAGGACAGCTATGAATTCTCTCTCCTTACCACTGCCACAGTCCCCGTGCCAGGGCCAGGCGACCTGCAGCTGTTCAGGGTCACCTGGCTCTGGACTCGTTCAGAAGCTGGCTGGTCTTGGGCGTGGTACAGAGAGGAGCCCTTTCAAGGTCCTTCTGGTTTGATCACGACTGGGGAAGTGAGCAGCTCCCAGGAGCTGGGTGTTATCAAAAAACTACTGTAACTGTAGCTCTTACTCCGAGGTCCACTGAAGGGCTGAAGGGAACTCATGAGCCCTGTGAATCACAGGCAAAATCCCATGTCTATCCACCCATGTGCGTATCTTGGGGACAATCTGAAGCTTCCATCAACTTCCCAAAGGGGTCTGTGGTTCCCCAAAAAAGGCAAATACTCAGTTAACCAGAAGGTACAAAACAGGCTCATTTTACAGAGCCGAGTCCCTCTGTTTAGTTGGAGGGGGAAATCGTTGTTCTCAAACAGGGCAAGCCTCACCTACAGAGGGAGTATGCGACTGGTGGGGGGAGGCGTGATTGCAGGAAAAGTCGTACCGGATAGTGACTAAGCACGTGGATTTGGGAAGCAGACGGGGACTTGAGCCTTAGACCCAGTTCAGATACTCCTTGACTATGGGACTGGCTTAGCAGCTGCAAAGAGCGGGAAGGTGCCCCTCCTCCCATCCTGACCTGTCCTTCTGGCTTTCCCAAACCTCCCACAGCAGCTTTCACATCTCAAGCTCACGTGACACTGGAGGAGAGATGTCATTACACAGAAGTGGCCTGGCTCACCCACTGCTTCCCTCCCCCCCTTCCTGCAACCCACAGGTCCCTAGAACAGCCCCCTGTGCTGCCAATGCCTCAAACGCCTGCCTGCCAGAAACACAGCTATGGTAACACTGCAGGCCGGGGTCCCAAGTTTGACTGTTACTGGTGTCAGGGCCTCACTCTCTGTGCCTCCAATGCCTGTGTCATACACTGGACCAGAGTTGGGGCCTGCACACCTGGCTCCATCCCCGACGTGCAATGTAACCTCGGATAAGTCATTTAATCCCTCTGAGACTCAGCTGCTTTATCTGTGAGACGGATATAATAACCTGTGCCCTGCAGATCTCAAAGGTTGTCAGAAAGAACAAATGAGATAATACGTGCCAAATATTTTATAAATTGCTTTACAAATGCACAGATCATCTCTAAAGGCGAAGGGTTGATCTCAGGCACTTATCTCCTTTCTCCCAAGACACCATTAATATTCCAGAAGAAGAATAAATAAGGTATAAACCTACCAGATGAACAGAATAATGGGAGTGGGTGCGGGTCTCAGGGGAAGAGAGATTTCAACAAGTGTGCGGAAGGAGAAGGGGTGACATAGCAGGGATGGCATAGCCCAGAGATAGAACCAATTTGCATGGAAAATTTTAAAGGGCCGTGGAGGGAAGGGAAGCAACGCGGTGTTAAAAGGAGGATTAGTTGTGAGTCCCTATCCAGAACCATCAAGCCCACCCCACAGCAGCCAAATATTTAATGTCCAATGAGGGGAGAGGGATTGAATCAGACTGTCAGTTCCTGCCTAAAAATAATTTATGATTCGTAGTGAAAAGATCTGGGCATTCTAGCAGCAAAAGGGCCAGCAGCATCTTGAACACCCAAGCACAAGGAAAGCCTGCTCTCAGACTCGAGTTCCTATCAGCTTTGTATTGTTTAATCTTAAATATGAATAGATAACCAAGGATCACCTGGTCACCCTGCAGGAAACAGACCAAGAGAAACCATCAGATAAAATGACCACAGAGAATTTATCCCACAAAATCCAAACCACTAATTCTAAAAGACAGGTGCATGCCTATGTTCACTGCAGCACTATTTACAAGAGCCAAGATGTGGAAGCAACCTAAGCGTCCCTTCATAGACGAATGGATGAAAATGGGTATGTACTCATATATACAATGGACTATTACTCGGCCATAAAGAGAATGAAATCTTACCATTTGTGACAATGTAGATGGACTTAGAGGGTGTTATGCTAAGTGAAATAAGGCAGACAGAATAAGATAAAGACCATATGGTCTCACTTATGTGGAATCTAAAAACCAAAATAAATGAACGAACAAAATAGAAACAAACTCATAGATACAGAAAACAAATCAGTGGTTGCCAGATTGGGGCGGGGGGGGGGGGGATGAGTGAAAAGGCGAAAGGGATTAAGAATCACAAATTGCCAGTTATTAAAATAGCCACGGGCATGTAAAGTACAGCATAGGTAATATAATCAGTAAAATTATAATAACTATGTAAGGTGTCAGATGGGCACTAGCCTTATCAGGATGATCACTTCATAAGGTATAAAATGTCAAATCACTATATTGTACACCTGAAACTAATATTTTATGTCAACTATAATAGAAAATAAATTTTAGAAAAAAGAACATTTGGGACTTTTTTGGTACGTTATGATTATGGGTATTATTTCTTCTATTTCTTGCTTTCATTATTTTTCTTATACTGTTTTTTGTCATAAACGTATTCAAAATATAAGCCTGTACAGCTAATTAAACTATTTCATATTAATGACCATTTGTATCTACAAACTAAATACACAAATAAGTAAATACTGGTTAAAGAAATGACCACAGAGAGAACTATTGGAGGAACAAACTATAACTTAAAAATATTCTACTGAGTGTCCTCAGAGATGTTCAAGAACTGATGATGTCCTTAAAACAATAACCGACTGCGCTGAGAACAAAGAAGGAGCTCTTGAGAAACAGTTCATTAGAGGAGCTGGAAGATAATAAAGCCAAGGAATTTTCTCAAAGGAAAAAGAGACAGCAAAAGACGACATTAAAATATATCAGTCTTAGAGGAGCTACGAAGAAAATCCAGTATACAACCCAGAGGAACTAGAAAGAGGCAGCAGAGGAGGAAATGTAAAGAGATTTAAGTGAAAGTTCAAGACTTTGGACATGAGCCCCAGGCGAAGAGGTCCCCAGGGGTGTGAAGCCTGAGGCACACAATCGGGACATTTCAGAACAGTCATGATCTGAAAAGACTCAAGAGAGAAGACAGGTCACCGCCAAAGGAACAATTAGTGTCCTGCTCATAGCGTCCTCGATTCCAGAAGGTCGTCAGTATTCTGGGGGAAAATGACTTTCACCTAAAATACCGACCCCACCAAACCAACAATCGAGTGTAAAGGAAGAATGAAATCATTTAGACATAGAAGGACCCCAAACTTTACCTCCCACCCACCATTTTGGGGGAGTTGACTTGAAGACGGATGGAAGCAAACTGTAGGAGGAAACCAAGAAGCAAGCAGCGATGGGTTCTAGGCCAAGGTGAGTCTGACCTAAAGGCAGAGAAGGAAGTCCCCGGACAATGACATGTGACCCATCAGGAAGGCAGCCTAGCCAGTTTGGAGCGAGAGGATGAAGGGAAACCCTGGGGGAATGCCTGATTGATGCAGAGTTGGGAAAAAAATAAATAGGGCATAACAGAGTTAAAGAGTTGAAGGGAGAGAAGATGACTACGATCTCCAGGAAAAAAGGGGGGTGGGGAACGTACAAGAAAGGAGATGGAATCACTGTTGTCTGATCTTCAAACATCAGAGTTAACCGAGAGAGAAAACCCAAAAAGGACTTGCTATGGTTACAAATAGAATGTATGTTATCAGCCTTGACATTTTAAAAGTAAACTCATGGATGACTAAAGCCAGAGGTTGCAACTAAAAAGTAGGGGTCATTTTAACAACCTCATCTTACAAAGTACAGGATCAAGAGGTACTGTCAATATTTGGTAGAACAAGAAATAGGTTACTTGGGCAATCTATAGATAGGAGAGCTAAAAATAGCAATACCCTTCAACAGGGAAAAGTGGGGAGGGGGTTGGGGGAGGGGTAAGGGAGCTGAGTGCTCCCCCACGAAGCAGGACATCAGTGAGCACAGCGCAAACGTCTTCAGTCAGGAAACAGCAGCAGGCATGTAGTACTTAGAGGTATGGAGGTAATTACCAGGACAAACAGCAAGAGGTGGAAGGAATGGTGCTGTAGGAGAAGGTGTGGGACAGGAGACTGTCGCTTTTCATTATTACAAGCTTTTACATTCTACTTGATTTGTTTCCCCTTTCCTTCCATGGCCTCCCCTCTTTCCACCCAGGTCTCGTCCACTCCTCCATCCACTCATCTACTTAATAAATGCGTCTTGAGCCCATGCAGGGTAAGACTCCATGACTCAGAGGTACCTGGGAACAAAGCAGCCGCCCACCCTGGAGAGCCCTGCCCGGCCCTGGCCCCCAGCCTCTCTCCTGTCTCAGTACAGGGCTCAGCCAGGGTTCCCCACCCCAGAAACATGGGGAAGGGGCAGCAGGAGAGGCCAGTGGGGTGAGGTGAGACCACCTGGGTGCGAGCACAGGCAGCAGCTGGTTTAAAAATAAAGAGGCTCTAGAATGACTAAGTTCAAACATAATTTTTGTAAGTATTAGCGATAATGTGTTTTCATAACAAATCAGCATAGAGCAATTCTTCATGCATCTGACACTGTCAGGGAAGGAGGCCTTGTCCATGTGGGAATTTTCCAGCTGACTGACTTTACCATTGATTGGAGCAATGCTGGATCACAGACAGTCGTTCCCAGATGAATCACACACGTCCCTGTCTCCTCAGACAGAACGCCAGCTGACATTCATGTGCCTGAAGGGCCGTGCAGTGCATCCGTCCTGCCCCCTCTGTTCATAGATGGGGATTTAACCTTTTCCCGATGACTCAGGGCCTCCACCAGGAGCGCCGCTCACCGCTCTAGGCCGGAGCACAGCAAAACCGGCAGATAGCCAGGTGGTGTCAGAACTACTCGGATCAGAGGCTGGCTCTCTGATTTCAGCCCTGGAGGGCCCACTGACTCCAAAAAGGGGGCACTGGCCTTTCTGCCCCCCCCACCCCGCATGCCACCAGGCTCACACGCAGATGCCCCATGACCAGCCCTGGCCTCTCCTCTCCTCTTAGACCCCAAGACTCCCCGGGTGTGGGGACCAAAGAGAGGGCAACTGCCATGGAAGAGACAGGGGCGTGCAAGGCCCAGAGGGCACCAGCTGGGATGGCGGCTCAGTTCAGGAGACCAGAGTGGGTGTCCCAAAGGCAGAGATGAGAATTAGAGCCAAACATGCAGAGGACCAAATGCCACCAACATGAGTCCACGACAAGGCACAAAGGGCAGGCACAGATCACAGGGAAATATGAGGTTCCCTATCACACCCCATGTTTGTGATGTAGGCTTGAAACAAAGGGCCCAGGTCATGTCCAATTTGGTCCCTAAATGGAAGGTGTGATAGGCACTGTTAGTAGGAGCTGAATTGTGTCTCCCTCAAAATTTGTATGTTGAAGCCCTAACCGCCAATATCTTAACATATAACGACATTTGGAGATAAGGTCTTTTAAAAGGCAGTTAAGTTAAAATAACATTACTAGGGTGGGCCCTAATCCACTGTGACTGATGTCCTTATAAGAGGAGATTAGGACACAGGTACACAGAGGGAAGACCCTGTGAGGACACAGATGGAAGGCGGCCATCAAAATGGCAAAGAGAGAGGCCTCAGAAGAAACCGTCTCTGTCAACACCTTGACCTCAGACATCTAGCCTCTGGAATGCTGAGAAAATAAAGTTCGGTTGTTTAAGCCACCCAGTCTGTGGTACTTTGTTATAGGAACCCTAGCAAACCAACACAGGGACCCATACTAAAATATAGACAACATATGGGTAGAGAGGTGGGAAGTGACATAGAAGGAGGCTCAATTTATGGGGTCTCTCAGATCTTCCTGTGCAGACCTTGAAGTAATCGTGAAGAAACTGTCTGCATTTTATAATTAAAAATGTAATTATTTACCCTTTGAAAACTCTAAGGTGAGCTCTCTGTGAGAGTGCTCTGGCTTTCCACAGTATAATGTTTCAGGGCCTGAGATCTTCGAATTCTGAGAAAAGATAAAGGTTCTCTTCTTATGAGCTTATGGATTTGGCTCCTGACTGAGGTCCGGGCAGCTATCTTGGTCACTAAATCCCAGCTCCTCGGTGGCGTGCATTCAGCACCAATTACATCATAGCCCCACCACCTCCTGCGTAAAACACTTTCCATGGGTTCCCAGTGCCCTCAGATAAAGATAAAATCTAAATCAGGCTCTGCCCTACAAGGTTCCTCTAGTGACACAGCTTCCATTTCCCCTCTCATGCTGCCATTCAAGCTGCCCTGACCCTTCCGGGCCTGGGACACAGTGGGATCCTTTCTGGCACAGGGTCCTTCTGTCCTCCTTAACTCCTATTACCCTTCAGAGCAGAGAGCCAATGTCGCTTCCTCAGAGCAGCCTTGCCTGACAACCCCTCCCTGCCCCAGCCCAGAGTAAGTTCCCTGTATCCCCTTGTCTCCCAGGGTAATCGGTTCCCCCCGCCCCCTCCCCACCCTGGGCTGTGAGCTCCATGAGGGCAGGTACCACTGTGTGTCCTCAGCCCAGGGCTGGATAGGATTGACAGGAGGGCGAGCTGCCTCAAGTGTTTATCTCCAGAGCGGGAACACAGCCCCTCGGTTGGTACAGGGGCCATAAACAATGCAGCTAATCCCAGCTGCACGTTTGGTCTTATCTTGGAACTTTCCTGCAGCTACTAAGCTTATGAAGCCTGAATGACAGCCAGAAAAGCTGTTGCTGTTGCTGGTGGTGGTTCTAGAGGGAGAGAAAGGGGAAGGAGGAGGCACATGAACATTTATTGAGCACCTATTATGTGTGTTACTATGTATGTGGACTGCTATGTATGTGGACATGTTATTTCAGCTCGTCTTTATGGCAACCCCTAAAAGCTAGGTACAAGGTCCCCATTTGTGTAGGTAAGGAAAGGCTCGGAGAGATTAATTCATTTGTATGAAGATGCAAAGCTGGTAAGGTGCAGCATTGGCTTTGGATCCCAGCTCTGCCTGACCTCAAGGCCCAGGCTCTTTCTATGACCCACACGGCCTGGAAATCATGGCAGATGGCTCAAGGAGCAATGGCTCCTGCCCGTGGGGCATGGACAGCGTCCTGGTGGTCATGTCAGGGGCCCATGAGTCCTCACAAATGCCCAATACTGCCTGACTGTGAATGAACTGTATTTCTTCCACATCTAGATATAACTATTTTCAAATAAATATACATCCTGTCATGAGTAACACAACCCAAATTCCTCTAAATGGGTTTACTGAATTCATGGCAGTCCTAGGAGGGAGGGAAAATTGTGGTACACACACACACACACACACACACACACACACACACGTTCAGCATGGAATGTGCTTTTCCTCCCACAGGATCTAAAAGAGCCGTAGGTGACATACTGTTCATTGGGAAGAGGAGAGCACAGTTCTTTTGCCATATACGTAGAAGAAGAGAAAAAGTAAAGACTATCCACACGTAGGTGCCGTGTTTTGCACAGACTTTCTGGAAGGAGGGACGAGGATACATGGGTTGTCTCTGAGGAGAACTGGGGGGCTGTGTGTGGGGACTTCTCACTGCATACCTTTTGTACCTGTTGAATGTTGTGTCATTTAAATACCCAAAACAATACAAAACGTCAATGAATATATAGTTTTTTAAAGGTGGTAGCAAGAAGGCAACGTGCACCCCTCGGCACAAAGGACTGAATTTCAGGTCAGACGCGCCCGTGCCCTCTTCAATTTCTACACACAAGGAGCACGGTGATGATAATCGCAGAGACTGGTAATTGAGCCGGGGACTCAAAGGCCCGAGTCACCACAGGTGACCTTGCACACTTTGGGTTTTTTTCATAAAACACACACCATCATCCCTGCGTGCCGCTGGCCAGGGCTTTCCCACTGCCAGGGTCCTGGGAAGCAGACTTAGTTCTTGCTCTGTCGGGCCCCACCACGGTTCCTGCTTCCTTCTGCCCCGTCCCCACCCCGCCCTCCACCTTGCCCCTCCCCCACACGCAGCGTGCCCCCACCACCCACCCCGGTCACACTCACATGGACAGCACCTTCACTTCCAAGATTTCGTGCCTCAGCTCCAGGCATCTTGTGGAGTTGTATTCCAAAGGGCCCTCGTAAAATTCAAAGTACCTGGAAACCAACAGGGACAGAGGTTACCATGCAGAGAAGCAGGCCTGACTGTTGGGGGCCTCTCTGGGCTCTTATTGGGGAGGGTGGGGGGCTATCCTGGTCAAACAAATAGAGCAAACCAGCCCCACCCAGCAGATGACCTGGGGGGCGGCTCCAGGACCACTGAGGCCTCCAGCTCGATCACTGGGTGGGTGATTACACACAGCAACCCCAACACCCCGGGAGCGTCGGCATTTCCGGGAGTGTGACCCCATTTCAGCACATCATGGCATTCAGAAGCAGCTCCGGTTCTACGTTGGTGCGAAGGAGAGGAAAAGGAGGTGGGTGCTCTGTGCACTCTCTCACTCTGGCTCTTCCTGGGATCAGTTATTGCAGGAGGCAGCTCTGGGAGTCGGCAGTGAGGCTGCTGCCTTCGGCTGGTCCTGCCCTTTTCCTGCCCCTTTTATCTCCTCTTGGGAAAGTTACACAACGACAGCCACACGCATAGCTGAGATCTACTGCTTTTCCCACTGTACTAGCATTTCCATTTCTATCAGCTCACTTGATCCTTAGGCCCACGCTGTGACTAGGTGAGACTGACATTTCTTTCTCCCCATTTGGCAGCTGGGAAAACTGAGGTAAACAGGTGGAACTCTGGGTCCCACTGCAGAGGGGGCCCAAACATCAGCTGGCTCCAGGCATGTCAGAGCCACCTCAGTGTCCCTTCTGCAGCTTCATACAGAATGACAATACGAATTTCAGCCAGTGCTTGCCGAGCTCTTACCACGGGCCAAGTGTGGGGCCCAGCACTTGACATGGAGGAATTCATGTTTCATCTTTGTAACTAGTCTATGAGGAAAGTGGTCATCATAAGCATCAGAACGGGCTCCGGGAGTTAACTCACTTGCCCAGAATCATGTCATTAGAAGGTGGCAGAGCTGGAACATGACCTTGCACGCTGAGTCAAGGCTGCTCTTGTCCATTCACCTACAAGGACAGCTGGTGTCCCCTGGAAAGGGCCCTCTGGTCTCCCAGACAAGGAGACGTTTAAGGCCTCCCTTTTTCGTACCTGACAGTTCGTACTACCCCAGGGAAGGAAGAGCATCTGCTAGACGGGGGGGGGGGGGTGAATGCGGTAGTTCACTGCTGGGCGCTGCCACAGAGGCAGTGTGGGGCCTCCAAGGGCAGAAGCCAGTACACCCTCTCCCCATGTCCTGTCTTTCTGGAGGTTGTTCAGAAGAGGCTGGGGCATATTCAGCTGGGAGAGTTGAACCCCTTGACAGTCTCAACACCACGGAATCAAGACGCCTACAGGGTCAAGCCACATGAAACGTGGGGTCAGTGGTCACACAATAGGTGGCCTTGGAGAATCAGAAGTGGAAGTGGCGCCTCAGGGCTCCTCCTGGGCCCTGCAAGGCATGAGCAAGGATTTAAAGTAAAGTCGTCCCTCGAACATTTCCCAGACACCCTCCCAACATGCGGCAGTAGTTATTTCACATGTATTCTCACATGTCTAACTTACAAACTAAGGTATGTGCTGCTTTAGAAATGCTAAGTCAGTTTATCCCGTGTTTTATTACTTCTTTTAAAAATATTTGTATTTTAAATAACTTTAAAAATATTTGTTTTTTAAATAACTTTCCAAATAATTTCATATTTAATACTCTAAAAAATATTATATTTATAAATCTCTGTTCTTCATAATTGTAATAATAAAATTTATAGTTAATTTTTTAAGTATTACAATTATATATTTAAGTAATTTAAAATAATATTTTAAAAGATGGAAACATTTTATACAACAAATTGGTTCGTATTTACAAAATAAGTTGGTTCCTTGTCCTACTGTCATAAAAGAATTGAAGCAAAGTTAATAAAAATGAGGCACTGGAGATCCCCAAAATATCATACTTTTTTTCTCTGCTTCTCTTGTGTTTTGAAACTCTTTTCTCTGTCATTTTCAACTGGCAAACTCATATTGACCTTTCAGTACTCAGCTCGAATGCCCCTTCTTCTGGGAAGCTTTCTTTGACCCCCACCTCCAAGGTCCCTCTGTACACTGTTTCTTAAATTAAAGCAAATTATCATATTAAAATAGTCTATTTATGGGGCGGCTGGATGGCTCAGTTGGTTAGAGCATGAGCTCTCAACAACAAGGTTGCCAGTTCGAGTCCCACATGGGCCAGTGAACTCCCCACAACTGAATTGAAAACAATGGCTTGAGCTTGGAGCTGAGCCACCTGTGGGCAGCCGGTTGGCTTGTGGTTAGTGTGCGGTGCTCATAACACCAAGGTCGCCAGCTCAATTCCCACATGGACCAGTGAGCTGTGCCCTCCACAACTAGATTGAAAATGACTTGACTTGGAGCTGAACTGCGCCCTCCACCAGATTGAAAAACAACAACTTGACATGGAGTTGATGGGTCCTGGAAAAACACATCGTTCAACAATTAAAAAAAAAGTCTGTTTATATATCCATTTCCCCTTCCAAACTAAGAGAATCTCAAACATAGGGACTCTGTTTTTGTTATCTCTGTACCTTCTGTACTACAGAGGCAGGAAAGCTACAAAATGACATTTTCCAGACTCCCTTGCAGCTAGGGTTTTGGATGCAGTTTAGGTTCAACCAATCAGAAGACTGATTCAGAGCGGTGTTCCAGGAGAATGATAAGGCTCCAAGCATTGTTTTCGGGGTGCTGAATGTGGCAGAGGTGGCAGGGCTCTTGGAAACTGCAGTGGTGGCAACACCTTCCTGATTATATCAGAGGCAGCAGCTTTCATGGTGGCCCCATTTCACGATGCAGTTAGGGAGGCCTTTTTGGAAGCTCAGCCTGGTGTCTTTCTTCAGCCTTTCTAATGATTCTGAGCTAGCCGTACCCTTAATAAATCCCTTTCTGTTTGAACTAGTTAAAATAGATTCTGTTATCTGCAACTCCAGGGGTCAGCCTGGGGCCACAAATAAAGTCCATGACCTTGGCTCTAACTCATGTCCTTTTCCAGTCACACCACAGTAAGTGAGGTCTGGCATCTTATCACAAAGATCATCATTTGCAATGAAAGCCAGTGGCACTAAGCCTTTTGGAATCCACTAAGTCATCTGAAGCCATGGTCTCAGGCTGCTACCAGCAAAGCTCCAGATTCAAATGATGCAGGAGATAATTATAAGGAGACTTTCCCTAGAGTGCTCAGTGAGTTGGGAGACTTGTGGACACATCTTGGCTCTGCCTCTAAACCAGCTGTGTAACTTTAGGTAAATCCCTTCCTGTCTCTGGGCCTCTGCTTTCTCCTCCTTAAAATAATCTGTTTGAACTCGGTGATATTTAAAGCACTACCCAGCACTAAAATTCAGGACCAAGGTTCCCTCAGTTTCCCACTCACTAACCAAGCCAGAACAATACTATGAATTAATGATATACAAACAGGAGGAAGTTGAAACTGAGCAGCCCCTTCCTTCAATCAGCCAGCCCCTCCATTGCCTTCACAAGGCCCTCCCTGCCTTACCTCCACCAGCCTCCACCCCATTTCCCTTTCTCCTGAATCCCCAACATCACTCATATACAGAACTAGGCAGTACAATGATCCCAAATGGTCTTGTGCCATGTGTTTCATGGCTGTCGGGGGAGAGGCTTTAGAAACAGGGTTCACATCCCTTCTCTGCTTCTCACTGGCCACCCAAGGCCCATCACTTTTCTGAACCTTAGTTTCCTCATTTTAAAATCAACATAAAAAAATGCAGCATATGTGTAACAGAGCTAAGATAAGATGTTGATGAGAATTTCAGGAAAAGCACTAGCACAGTGCCTGGCACACAGGAAACACCCAAGAAATATTAATTCCCTTTCTGGCCCTTTTTCCTGCCATTAAAAGGCAAGAGCAGATGGAGGACACCCCGGGAGTCAGAGACTTGCTTACGGGCCCTCAGCTGGTTGATGGCAGGGCTGAGTCAGGTGTGAATAACTCAGGAAGTTTCTCCACAGGCTGGATCTTCCGTGTGCTGTCATTAGTAAACCTCTCCCCCACCTCTGCTTGGATAAAGCCCACGCTGAGTTCTCAGTGGACGTGGGGATGTCCTCGATCACCCATGTCTGCTGCAGACTCCATGGATTAACTATGCTTTTCTGACCTTTGACATCTGGGGCCTTGCTGACCCTGAAGAGACGGCCCCTCCCAGGGCTAGCCTAGAGATTCCTAGAGTAAGGGACACCTCACTCACTGGCCTGCGAGCACAGCTTTCCACGCAAACTAATACAGAGCTCATACCTCACCCCCACCAACTCCTCTCACACTCAAAGCTGCTGTCCCAGGTGCCCTGAAAACACTCCAGGTGGTACCTAAGTCAGTCATCAAAACTGTTCCATGCCTGGTTCTAAAACCTCAGTTTACCCATCTGGAAAATGAAGCTAATAGCCCTTGCTTCCTTCTCCATCCTACCTGGGCTTTACTTTTGGGGGACTATACTGCTCCATCACGGTCTCTAAAGATGACTGATTTGAGGAAATAAAATGGCGAGAAGCACTGCCACACTGGGTCACCCTCGATTCTGCTTCTGACAGGATGCCCAAGGACTGCATTCTGGAGGAAGCCATGGAAATCCCTGTTTGGTCTGGATATATGAGTAGACCATTCGGCAGACATCAAACATGATGCTTACATTTCTGTGTGTGTGTAATAACATAGGAAGAGGCTCACATGATAATATCGAGTGGAAAATGCAAGTTACAAAACTATGATCTCCGAAAAGAATTACCTATACATATGTGAATGCACAGGAAAAGAAAAGGTCTATAACAAAATATTAATAATGGGTTTCTCCAGGGATTGGGATTATGAGTGATTTTTGAAATACTTTTCTGTATTTTTACAAACTTTCTGTAATGGGGTTATGACTCTTTCATTATTGTAAATCACTAATAAAGACCCTTTATTTTAAATCCTAGATCTCCCTTGAAATTGCTCCAGCGTCCCCTTAACCTACTAGAAGGCAGAGAGAAGCAGTTTCTCCAACCTTCTTAACTCCATTAGCCTCTCAAGGTGAGTTAGTTACTGTCTCTTCTTTCAATTCTGGAAAGACGATCTCTATCCAGCTCAAAGGGGAGGGGACTCTGGCATCACATTCGGGCATCTCACTGGTATAAATAGTCCCAGCCAGTTAGATAGGAGCCCAGCTCATCTCAGATGTCACTTGGCTTCCGGCCGCCAAGTCCTATGCTGGTGCCAGCAACATCCGTCCTGCCCCCTGTGCTGTGCCCCCAGAAACTGTGGTGGGCAGCGCTGGGCAGTCCTGACGGCCTGATCAGAATGTGATGGCCTCCACTGAGGAGACAAATGCAGATGGCAAAGAACAAAGGTAATCCCGGTGGTCCTGAACACTGGTTCCCTGCCCCCCACCCAGACTTGGGCTCCAGCTTTACAGGCTGAAGAGGCCTCATTTTAGCAGACCCAGGGGCCAGTGGACAGAGTCTGGCTTTGTCATTCTTGCCGGCCGTTGCCCACAAGCCCGCCCCACAGAGGGCTCCCCTGATCAGAAGCCTGATCACCCCTCCAGAGCTTCTTTAGAACCATGGAGTCTTCCTTGGGGGCCCCAGTAACTACTGGCTGGTACGGGATGAGGCCCATGCATTCAACCTTCTATGTATCACTCTCTTCCTCCCCAGACACGGATGTTGTTCAAGAGAACAGGAGCCCAGGGCGGTTGCTGTATTGTTCATGCCTGTAAGCCCTCCACCAGCCCCAGCTCAGAAATCTAACCCCCTGGGCTCCTATCAAGTCTGGTACAGTCTCAGAGAACCAAAGAGTAGTTCATTTATTCCACATTGGGCAGGAAACCAGTGTAGGTATGGCACCTCCGAGCAAATTAGGGAAAAGCACCTCTGTCTGCAGATGAACAAAGCCATATGCCAGGCACATGGCTTGTCAAGTGAGAGTGAGCTGGATTGCAGCCCCACTTGTCCCCTTGGCTGGGTATTTTTGTGCAGTGCCCAACCCGTACAACTGTATGTGGCAGCCTGATACTGGACTCTTTGACTTTCTCTCATTTAATCCTCCCAACAACCTGATAAGACAGGCATTATTTTCACATTTTGTATTCAAGCCTCAGACTGTAAGAGGTAAAGTAACTTGCCCACTGTCATTCAGCTAGTAAACGGTGACGCTACAAAGGGAACCTCAGGCTTCCAAGAGCCCAGAACCCACGTTCTGCCTCTGACAAGCCACGGTCAGGTCACTGGGGTTTTCTCAGTGAGCAGCCCCCTTCCGCTCCCAAGGCCCACAGCCCTCAGTGAGCTCAGTGCTATTTCTAGAGCCAGAACAGCTGCTGAGTGGAGACAGCACGCTACGCGCCGGAGCAAACACACAGAAATCAGAGTCTGAAAATTGCAGCCTGACAACTCACAGGACTGGAGTGTCTGTCTTCCCAAATAGGTAGAGAGAGATAAGCAGGGCTTGGCTGTTAACCACAGGTTGCAGCTGCCAGGAGGAGACATGCCTGGACCACGGCCCTTTCTGGGCCAGGGTTTCCTCATCTGTCCACCGGAATCCCCTGAGCTCGTTTAAGATACCAGAACTAAAAGTTAAACAGCCTGAGGTCCTAAGTGCCACCTGTGATAGTCTTATGATTAATCTGCTCCTGGTGTGGACCTCACCGTGTGTTGTTCTGGCATGGGGAGGGGGTGGTTGGGGTCAAGGGCAAAGCCTGATACCAATATTCCTCCTTCCCCCAACCAGCAGTTGGGCAGGGGGCCAGACCACATGTCTAGCCCATTCCCTGGAAGAACACAGATATGGCAACCTTGTTTTCTGGGCCAGACCAGGGAGCCCTGAAAAGCTCCTCTTGTAAGATCCAGCTCACCAGCCGGGAGCCCCCACGTGCCTAAACTCGCTCTGATCAGCCTTCCACACACATATTGTCCCGCTGCTCCTGGGGGCCTTCACCCCCGTCCCTCCAGGTGCCCACACTAAGAGCTGTGACCTAGTGGCCTCCTCCTCGTTCATCTCCCTCCCAGTCTTGTCACCTTGACTTCCTTAGCAGGTCTCCTCCCCATCCAGTGCGAGGGACCTGAAAGGGTTTTCTTTCTCACCTGAATTAGTCTCTCTGTCTGGAATACTCTTCCTCGCAGTGTCTTCCCAGTTCCTACAGCCCAGCACTCAGCTGCCTTTGGCAGCCTTCCCTGCCCTCCCTCGTGGCCATTGATGAACGGGATGAGAGCTGTGCGTGGCTGGCTACATGGGATGGCAAATTGGGCAGCCTTGGGTGCCTTACCTTCCGAGTACTGCGCACTGATTATCAGGGGGATGCCTGGTTCTCCCGGACCAACCCGCCCCCTTTTTCTTTCCAGTCTCCATTTCTTTCCATCACATTCCTTTCAGTGGCTTCCTGCCTTTGTTAAGCGACGGGTATAATATTCTTGAAGATGGTCTAAGAGGCAGATTATCAGTACTGCGCACTGATTATCAGGGGGATGCCTGGTTCTCCCGGACCAACCCGCCCCCTTTTTCTTTCCAGTCTCCATTTCTTTCCATCACATTCCTTTCAGTGGCTTCCTGCCTTTGTTAAGCGACGGGTATAATATTCTTGAAGATGGTCTAAGAGGCAGATGAAGATGAAGATGGAGAGGAGGGAGGATGCATGATGGCCGGAAGGGAGTCACAGGCAGTTTGGGGAGCTGACATGGGGTGAGGAAGGGGTGAGGCCCAGACAGGCACCCGGGATCATCTGACCTGGAAAGGCAGCCCCGAGAGGGAGCGTCTCCTGCCCCTGTGAGTCAGGGGCAAAGCTGGGGCCAGGCTCTACCTGGGAGGTCCCCTCAGGGGACCCCCCCACCCCCACCCCAAGTGAATGAGCAAGTGGAGTTTTACAGATGAAGAAAGTGAGGCACAGAATGGTTCACGTAAATGGTTATTTGCCCAAGAGATTCCATTCTGACTCAACTAACGGCCACAAAGCTTAGGGGGCCAAGGGAGCTCATGGAATGACACCACCTGAGGAAGTCAAGGCACCCAGAGCCCCGCCTCCAGAGACAGCCTCCTCTGTCTGTCAACCCAGAGAGGCCCAGTCAGGCGTGTGGGGGGACAGGGGGAAGCTGTGTCATCTGTGTTTTATTTTTCCAGTACCCAGCCCTGAACACTGCCAAACCTGATCCTTCCAGTTCTTCCCAGCTGGATGGAGCCCAAGAGCTCGGTCCCTTTATTTACACATTTATTTTTGTCCTTTTCCATAGAAGTGAAAATTGACCAGAAAGCCTTACGCTAAGCCAGCCTACACCCACAATGTGCAGACCCACTGCTGCCAGGCCCCCAACAGTTGTCAGCACCCCTGGAAGACAACCATGGAAAATTCTTTCCATGGGGGTAACCTTGCCACCAAGGGCTCCTTTGTGAAATGCAGAAAGGCCAGGAGCAGGTGGAAGGAAGCATTTGTCAGGGATGACCGTCAGGCAAGCACTAAGCACAGAGACTGGGGCATGAGGGTGACACACAGAAGGTACAAAGTGGGAAAGAGATAGGAGACAAGCACTAACGACAACAGTCATTATAGGGAGGGAATATGCACAGTTACCTACGTAAATCAACCTGGCCATTTTATTACGGTCTGACCGCCAGGAGGTGAGGGTAGGACGAGGTGCTTTGAGAGGACTTGGGAAGAAATGCCGAGGAGGCCAGCCCGACCCTGCTGACCTGTCCGCAGCCCATCAGTGCTGGGACCCCAGAGTCACCCTGGATGGTAGATGTCTCACCTCCACCACCACCCCCACCTGGAGGTGGTGACTCAGTTTCATCATCTATAAATGGGTGCAATGACGGTAGCCAGCCCAAAGGATGGAGGGTGTGGATTAAATGCAGTAAGACGCCTGGCACACAAACAGCCTCCAATAGCACTTTGCCACAGGCGTTGCCTGTCGAGTCCAAGCCACGTCTCGCCCCTCCGTGGAATCACTTCTCACTTCTACACTGAGCTCTCTGAGCATTCGCCATCTGGACCACACAATTTATTACCAAATGATACATTGTCTTGAAACAATTAGGGAACAATTCAATACAACATAATAAAGCACTGAATTAAATTCCATCAAGTTCCTTCCAGCTCTGAAATGACAATTCCAAACCCCATGTTGTGCAGGGCACGCTAGATATACACACAGATCTCAACCCAGAGACGTGGGCTCTGGGCTAGGACCTCAACATCAGCTTGGGGCTTGCTTTTTTCTCCTGTGGCTTGTGCTACCCTCCCACTAGGAAGCCTCTGCACCCCAACCTGAAGCCCAGTTGCACAGGGAGAATGCTGTCCCAGGAACAGGCAGCTTGGCCAGCTCTGCTCTAGACCTCAGCGAGCTGTGTCCCCTGAGGTATCTTTGCACACCCCCTTTTACCACCCCAGACCAGAGCAGGAAGGCCAAGGCTACCAGAGGCTGGGAGAAGGGGCCAATGAGGCCAGGGTCCCTGTGGGATGTACCTGGAGTTAGAGGGTCCAGACAGCCCTGCATGCACAGGGGTCCAGCCCGGTTGTCCAGGGCAGGAGGCTCCTCAGGATTTGGGGGAATACCTGAGCAAACACGGAAGGCTGTACCTGCACTGGCCAGAGAGTTCTGTGCGTGTAATGATAGACATAGCCCTCCGGGCAGACACATCTTACAGAACGTAGACCTAAAGGTGCTATCTGGGAAGGCTTCTGGGAGGAGGTGGCATAGGAGGTGGATATTGGCAGGACAAGGATTTATCTAGATGGGGAGCAGGGCGCAGTTGGCTGAAGCTGAGCGAAGACCTTTGTGCTGCAGCTACGGGCCAGGCTAAGAGTCAGCACCTGGGGGCTTCTGCCTCAGCTGCCCTCAACCCCCCATCCTTTCCCTGTGATGCCCTGAGGTAGCAGGTGCAATGCTGCCCACCCTGCAGGACCAGGACCACCAAGGGCACTGCCGCCTCCCCTGTCCTCTGAGGGGTCATTAGGCAGGCAGGCAGTTGGCCAGGCTGGAGAGGGCAAAGCACTGAGCTGGCTGGGACCGAGAGTGCCCTTCCTCTCCTCTTCTCCCCCTCCCATCCCCCTTCTCAGAATTGTGAAGCTGTGTGGGGAGTGTTTGGGAGGGTTTCTCAGTCACTTATTGCAGAAGTATATAATCTGCCTTCATTGCTTTCTCTCTCCTTCATCTACACGCCCTCCCTCCCACTTTCAGTCTCCCTTTTCCCACACTGCCACCCAGAACTCTCAGACCACCCTACTACCTGCTCTTCTCAAGAGAAAATGCTCTGATCATTCCAAACTATGAATGGGTTTATGATTCCAAAGTGTTCCCCTTTCTGGGGATTAACTTTTAAAGACAGTGTCAGGGCTAGAGGAAAAGGTTTAATCCAAAGGAACAGATCTCTAAGGGACGGAGAATTCAGGGACACTGACATTGAAGCTTGCTTTCTTACCAATAGCCTTTACTATGTCGCTGCTTAATTCCTTCTTTTATTCAAGTAACATTTATTGAGCACCTACTGCATGGCAGGTGCCATACTGGCTGCTGAGAATTCAAAGATGGGGACGTACAATTGCTGTCTAGTGGGGAAACAGAAACAGAAACACATCATTTGAACATGGTGAGCATTGCCGTCAAAGACCTTCCTACTTCTTCAAAGCACCCACTTAAATCGACATACTTGCTGATTAAAAATTATTCCTATCTGCTCGTTCAAGCAGCTCCCTTAAGGATGCTTATCGGACCACACTTTTAGACCTAGACCTGACATTACTAAAGCTATATGCCAGTGTGTATTGTATAACTCACACACTTTCCAGTTCAGCCTGGACTTCCCCAGCTCACGTCCAATGAGAAGTCCTGACCACGGCCTCCCCAAGCACTGTCTGGCCTAGATTTTCTTTGTGATCGGTTTGGCATTTTCCGGACGCATCATTTGGACTGCTTCTTCTCCTTGTGGCTCCTGGGTAAGTATACGATTTATGAGTCATTTGCTTTTTCTGCCCCTCTTTATCCTCTGCTTAAATACATGGTACCTTCTGACTTCCCTTCCATCTCCGTTAATAATGACTGATAACAGGTGGTACCACACCTCACACACCACACAACTATAAAGAGCAAAATATGGCAGGTGTTGAATTATTCAGTAGGTGAATAATACCACCCGCTCATCACACAATCCAGGCACGAAAAGTGTGCACTGGGATGATGTATTTCACTCTGCAGAGCACTTTCTATGGCATCCTACTTCCGTCCTTCTCCAAGTCCTGCAAAGCTGCTGCCAGAAGCTGTCCTGCCCATTCTGAGGAAGGCAGACGCCACTCCTATGCCAAGGTTAAAAATTCCCGGACAAACGGGTCAGGTCTAATTCCATTAACCATTGTCTCCCACATATTGTGGTTTCTCACATATATGGGTACTGTTGGGGTCAACCCAAAATTGAGATCTGAATTTGAAATTGTCCCCGAAAAACTTGGGATGTGTGGTCATCATATTTCTAAGGGAGTTCTCAGTGAAATGGTGGCTCTCCAGAGGGAAATCAACACAGTGTCTTAATTCCAAAACCAAACTGACACTGTGTCAGTGTCACAGCGTCTCTGACCCTGATAGAGCCCAGCTGAGAGGGAAGAGGAGGCTGGCCCAGCCACTGAGAGAAGAAGAGAAAATAAAGGGGAGGGAGATGAGACAGGGAGTAGGAAAGAAAGGAAGTGGAGGAGAGAGGCAGGAAATAGGGCTAGAGAAAAAAAGTGGACCAAGAAAGGATGGCAGGAAGAAAGGGAGAGGAGAGACTAGGTGGGGCGAGAGAGGCAGAGAAATTAGAGACAACATTGTGGAAAGAGGGAGGAAGAGCAGAGCTGATGGCAGTAGGAAAAGTCAGAAGAACTGTCACAGTGATCTCAGCCACTGCCCAGGGACGTCTGTCCAGAAATGGCCTCCCAGAAGCCACCTTACTCAGTGGATTAGCATTTTTCTAGTCAAATTCTCTTGATCCCTTCGCAGAGCCCTTCCCAGGGAGGCAGACACTTGCTGACTTATCTAGACTGCGCCCCATTGGGGTAGGAGGGTCACAGCACCAGGCACAACTCTGGATGCCTCACTGTACCTGGGTGACAGCCTAGGGGCGAGCAGCTGGTCCGGGCTCCCAGCACACATTTGTGGAAAGAACTGAGCT
This sequence comes from Rhinolophus sinicus, assembly GCF_036562045.2. Taxonomy (NCBI): domain Eukaryota; kingdom Metazoa; phylum Chordata; class Mammalia; order Chiroptera; family Rhinolophidae; genus Rhinolophus; species Rhinolophus sinicus. The sequence goes on along the minus strand of NC_133758.1, from coordinate 21,728,141 downwards.
CCTAAAAGGCCAGAATAAGACCCTAATCCCGGTCACTGGCCTGCAGCCCCACGCCCTCAGGTCTGTCTGTAGGCACCTCCCCAACTGACTTTGGATGCTGGAGCCATATCTTTTCTTTTCCAAAGTATTGAACAAAATCACATATCAGGGGTCCCTGAAAAACACATTATTTCTCCTCTGCACGAACAATGTAATGTTCTGGTGTCAAAACGAACAGTAACAAAAACGCAGGCCTCTTTCCCAGGGAAACAGAGCTGCGAGTTAGCACATACTTAGAAATGCAAAGTTAAGGAACTAAACAACTTAATCAGCCCCTGGAAACCCTTAGCTGGCACATTCCAGCCATGCCCGGCTCCAGCAGAGAAAGCCCTGTTCAAAAAAATTCCCTGCAATGCGCCCCCTGCGATGAGTGCATCCCACTCATTTTCATTCATCCAACATCTAGGTACTGAACTCCTACTCCCAGATATACAGAGCGCCCTTAACCACCAATTTTAGCTCCAACGTTACAGCAGATCAACAAGAAATACCACGTGATGGTCTGAATGTGGATCTCAGTGCCCTCTGGATGGAACCGGTGCTTCCCAGCCAAGCTCAGCCTCACCGGCGGGCAGAGTAGGGACTGCTTACACAGTGGGATTTCAGAGGAGCAGGGAGGCCACGGCTGACACCCGCCCCTCATGCCACCTACATGCCCTTGCAGGCTTATGTCCAAAATCCTTGCAGCTGGGAGAGAGCTGATACCCCCACCTCAAATGGAGGCTTGAAACCCAGGTCACCCCCCCACCCCCCCAACCACTTCCCCAACAGAAAGGGGCCAGTGAGTCCCAACTTTGCTCTGGATGGTCCTAGGCCTCACCCCTCATGTCAAAGACAAGCCAGGATCCTAAAACGCAGTGAGCTTTGAGCCACTGTGATGAGCCAGCTTCTTCCTGGAGGGCGGCTCTGGGGATACGCCATGGGGCAGGGGCCCATGGGATTAGCCCAGGACACACTTCCCCCTCCCTGGTCATTCACCGGGGTCTGTACCTGGAGCTGGAGTCACTGCCGCTCTGCACTGCTGGATCGTCCGTGACATTAAAGAGCCCCGTCCAATTGGCCAGCTGGTCGCCATTCTGCCAACCAAACTGGAGGCCTCTGGCAAAAGAACGAGGCAGTCGGTACTCATGCTGATGATCTGGGTTAAGCCTGTCTACCAGAGAGCCACATTCTGTCCTTGTGTCGAGTGACACATCCCATCGATCATGCACTTCGTGGGGACGGGGGTGATAACCAACCATGAGGAGGAGGAGAATAAACCCTAACGTGCTCTCTGCTCATCTACATCCATTCCCTTGTTGCACCTTTACCAGCAGAGCTGAGGTTACACATTGTACACACAGGGAAACGGAGGCTGAGCCAGACCAAGGTTGCAGAGCTCCCCTACCTCCGGTGGCATGGCCCTCAGCTCCCACCTCTGGAGACTTACACCAGAAGAGCTCTCTCTTGCCAACACTGTGCTATTCTCAGAGGCCAGACACTGCAAAGCTTTTAATGAAATCTAGTTTTCCAACACTTGTCCTGGTTTAAGATGATGGACTCAACTCACACGGTTATCTCCGCTCCCACCTCTAACCTGGCTGACGTGACAGCAAAGGAATAAATAAGGACATGGGCTTGGAGACAGGGATGGGAGGGGGCTAGCGACAACATTTGGGAAGATGAAAAGCAAGAGGGTAAGTGCCTTAGACCAGAGAGAATGGAATCCTGACTGTCTATAAGAAGCAAATCCATTTGCGATACACAACTCAGAAAGTGAGAGATGGTCACACAATGCCTTCAGTTTCATCTTCACTCTCCTTGGACCATTTAGACTGGAACACACCCTGGCTAACACACCCAATGAAAATCCAACCGTACATTAATATTTCATGTTCCCACAAAGTGCTTCATTTCCACCAGGAAGCAAAGTCAAGCGTCTGGGACCAGACAGAGAATGAGTGAACAAGAGGCAGCAGGAACTGCCTCCTCTTTATGTCCTGCCTGCCAGGGTAGGTGCCCTGAGCTCTAGCCCACTGTGGCCATATGGGAAGGTAGGTCCCTACAACAAAATGCCGCTCTGTTCATTTTTTCCAAGAGATGCTGGAAATCTAGATTTTTAATTTCCCCAATTTGAAATGCTGATCATTAATTCAAACTTGAAACATTGTGCAGACCAAATACCCCATGCTGCAGGCCGACAGCAGCCTGGGGACCGCCATTACCACCTCCCAACTCAAATCAGCTTGCTGGTTCCTGACCGCAGTCCTATGAGGGAGACAGAGTGGGCCTCATCTATCACAGCTGAGGAAACTGAGGCAGAGTGGGAAGTGACCTCTCAGCCAGCTGGTGGCAACTCAAGGCCTGGAACCCAGGAGTCCTGACTCCTAGTTCCGTCCTCTTGCCACCAAAGTTCTGGCTCCTGTCCCAGGTGTCATTTGCACACAGCACACCTTGGGGTCTTCCAGCTGCCGGCGGGTCAGCCACCCTCAGCCTTCTGCCTCATGCACAAATAGACACGCTCACCATTGCAAAAGGCACCCACAGAGGAAGCCCAGGTGAGCGCATTCAGGAGCTCTGCCTGTAACCACCCCTTTCCTTCCCACTCAACAAAGCACATAATAGGAATGCAAATGACTGTGCTATTATTACAAGGATAACCTTGAGTCGGCTCCATTTGAAAAACATAATAAAAGAAGAAAATCATTCACAAAACATCAGTACTTAACTTTCCTGGGGGGATAATCTATTGCATTCTTCATTTGTATTCTCACACCCCCATTCCAAGAAGGTAGCTTGGCTTCCCCCCCCTCTTATTTAGGGTAACGTGGGTTGGATGAGGGCTGAAAGAAATTGTGCTGCACCATCCTGGAGGGAGGTGAGAGGGCCTTCGGGTCTTAGGAGGTGTGGGGTGGAAGTGGAGAGACCACCACGGCTGAGCAGAAAATTCCTCAGGTCCAGGAAGCCTGCTCTGCTATGGCGGTTTGGGGTTCCTCTCCCACATCTCCCTCTAAATGAAAAGCAGGGCCTCAGAAAGAGCGCCACTTAGGGCACCTCAGAAGACTGGACCTAGAGCTAGACGCCTCCAGAGAGCAGTGAACGGATTGGCTGAGGCCCGGGGTGGCCTGGGGTGTCTTCCCAATCTTTGTTCAGCCCTCTCGACTTTCACATGAGCCTGGGGGGCGGGGGTGGAAGGAAGACGCCCCCATAGTGATAGACCAAATTTCCCACCAGCTGGTGGATAAGGTTTAGTCTTTTTCTTAATCAAAAGAAAATTGAGGCAATGAGCCATTTCTTTCACACCGAACTTGTGAAATAAAATGTATCAACATTCTTCTATTATTAATCAGCAAATCACTTGCATTGTACCTCACAGCTGACTGAGGATACCTTTCCTTTATTCATTCATGCTATTTTTATTTTATTACATATGTATACGTATCAAATATTTATTTCATTATATTATCCTATATTTACTGAATGGCCATGCCAGGCTGGGAGCTGGGATTCAACAGTGAAAAACTAACAAAGGTCCTGCCCCAATGACAATTTCTACTGGAGGGAGACAGATATATCAACCATAAACTAATCTCTGACACAATGTGTAATGGGTCAGATGGTGGGAAATGCTGTGGTAAAAAAATAAAGGGAGTCGAGGGAGATAAAGGGTTTGAGGTGAGTTCGGGGTGCTATTCCACACAGAGTGGTCTTCACCCTGAGAAGGTGACATCGAGCAGGACAGAAACTGGGTGACAAGGGAGCAGATGGATCCTGGGGAAGAACGTTCCAGAAGAGAACTAGTTTCTGCAATGCCTGGGGCATGAGTGCCATGGCTTGTTCTGGGGCTGGCGAGCTGGTCCGTGCAGCTGGAACTGAAGGAGCCAGGGGCAGGCAGCACAGGCAGCGCCACCTTCCTGTGGTCCCTCAAAGCCATCTAGGAGGGAGCTGGGCCCAGTGTCGTCTTATGAGGAGCAAAGAACTCAGCTGGAGCACCACGAAAGTCTGTGAGGGCCTTCCCTGGGGTGCCCAGATTGCCCTCCTCCACCTCCCACAGTCCCCTGCGCTCCCCAGGTCCACATAAGGAGCTGGGCGTATGGTCAGGAGAGGCCTGCCAGAGAAGGTGCTAGGACCTTCCCACCCAGGTCAGAGCGGAAATGCCTGCCAGCTGGGAAGCCGTTCAGAGGGATGAATGGGCATAATTATCAGGTTCCACGTTCTCCCTCGCCTGTCCTTGTTCCTGACTCACTAGTGACTCATGTTATTTATCTGTGAAGCACCGGAAGGTAACATAGCTCCCAAAAGAACCTCAAGGGGAAAGGGAAGTGGGTTCATTCCCCAAGGATTGCCTGTGGGGCCTTCATCTGGGGCAACAGAAAAGATGCTGGAGGTGGGAGCATCCTGAGAGAGGAGAAGAATGGGGGGGGGGGTGTTCCCCAAGCTGGCCCTCCATGCTCTGCACCCCCAGAGGGGAAAGGAGGAGACTGGCGGAGCAAGTGGCAGCCTACAGGTGGCAGAGGGCTGGCCTCCCCGAGAACCACCAGGCCCGGGGCCTGGGCTGCCAGGGAGCGGATGGAGCCCTCCTGAATTCTAAGGCTGTCCATGGTTCTGCAGGAGGCCTCCGGCTAAGAAGCGGCTGGGGCAGGACCCAGGGGGAGTTCAAGTGCTAGCAGTGTTAAGACAGGGGTGGGGAGGCTACACAGCCCTGGGAGGGGTCCAGAGAGAGCAATCAGACAAGCTCCAGACACAGCTGAGGGACCACCTCACTGCCCCCAGCCACTGCACCACAGAGGAGCCCAGACTCCACCCCCACCCCAGGCCAACCTCCAAACAGTCCTGCCTCCAGACCTCCAGGCCTGCCCGACCTCCCCTGGGGGCCAGACCTCCCTGAGTAGCCCCCCGAGGCCATCCAATAATGTCTGGCTACTCTTTGTGAAATATTTGGTCAGTATCAATTTCCAGGAGGAAAGCACACACCAGCCTGCAAAGGGGAACACACACGAGCCTCCCAGCTCTCCTCTGGCACTCAGGCCCTGAACTGCATGTCCCGTAAGGTCCCACCTGGCTACTCACCACCCTGATTGCTGTCTCTTCTGAAACCTACAAGATTGATAGTCTATGCCACACAATTACAAATTTATTTTACACTGTCTTATGTATTTTTTCATGTTTGTCTCTTTCCGTGTTCTGGAAGTTCCTTAAGGACATGTATCACAGCTAATAATTCTTTAGAAACACCCCCTCACCCCCAGCACAAAGCTGAATGGGTGTTTAATGGGTGCTCGTTGATTGTTAGGAAAAACGTGTTGGGATTTCCTTTGTGTGCATCCATTCATTCAACAGTTAATGTCAGGCACCGTGCTAGGTCCTGGGAATCCAGAGATGAATAAAACATCTCTTACAAGGGTCTTACAAGCTATGTGACCTTATACAAGTTACTCATCCTCTCTGAATATTAAGTGAGAATGATTGTATCTGTTGAATGTTGAACAGGACTGTCGTGGGGACTAAGTGAAGTAATCCTCATTCAGTATTATCTACTTAGATCAGAACCTGGCGCATTAAATCTTAATGAATGTTAATCATTAATACTATTGCCTGATGAATCTCACCTGTGTGTGGTGGGGGCACGGTCCCTACACACAGGGGTAAGAGCTAAATTGAAGAATTACTGGGTGAGAGGTTATTAGATGAGAAGTAAGTGGGCTTGGATAGCTCAAAGAAGAGAGGCTAGATCCTCTAAGAGGTAAAAATTTCCCAAAAGTACAAATGTCAAAAAGGACTAGAGAAAGAGAGATGGGCAAGGGAGCAGAGAGAGAGGGCAGCACTGTGTCCCTGACAGACATTTGGGGAAGCGACAGGAAGCTAATATCCACCACCGAGTGCAGGCTGGGCACTTAGCAGGCCAGGGCCAGGACTAGAGTGAAGCAAACAGGGCGCCCAGGGCACACCATTGAGGGCAGCCCCACTCTCAGGCTTGTGCGAGTGCAGGGCAGACACCTGAGAGGGGGCCTCCTGAAATTCTGTCCCCAGGGTGCCTTGCTTGCCATACCCTAGTGCCGGCCCTGCAGCAGGTACTCAGTAAAAACTTGCTCTGCCCAGCAAAACCTGAGTTGTTCTGCCAGCATGGGACACATCCCAGGGGACAGTCAGTTCAGCTCCTTCCTCTGTGGGGCACCCTGCACCTCCATCCCCCGCCCCCACTAGGCACCCTCTCCTTGCAGACCTACCCCTTGCATAGATCCTTAGGTCCCATGGTCCCCATCCCCGGGGCTGCGCCTGTTTCTCAGGTCACTCAAACAGGAGGGTTTGTCCCTAGGTGGGGTGAGGTGGGCAGAGTTGGCTCAGCGAGGAGCACTTCGAATATACACCTCAGATACAGCACAAAGTCAGGCTGTACTTTTCCTTGACCCAGTTTTTCATCCTCAAGTCTCAGGCCTGCACCAGCCACTTGCAGGCAGCCCAGATCTGCGCCCTCGAGGTGCAGGAGACAAGAAGGCTGCGGGGAAGACAGCATGTAGGACAGTCCTCTCCACAGAAGGCAGGACAAAATAGGTCCCGCCTCAGCTCCTGGCCGCTGTGCGGTGACACACAAAGCAACAGGACAGCTGAGCAGAATGTACTGAGTACAGACAGCACAGGCACTGTGAATTCAGAGCAGGGGGAGAACACTGGGCTGAGAATGGAAGGAAAAGCCCGATTTGGACTGGCAGGGAGACAGGTGGGAAGGCACGGCCGCGGGCACACAGGTGGGTAAAGGCACAGCACCAGGACAGACGTGATGTGTGTAAAAGGAGCCATGGTCTCCTGAAGAGCGGGGCTTCAGATACAGACTGATCACAGGGGGTGAGACTTCTGTTTGAGGAGGGAGTAAGGGAGGGAGACATTCAAGGACTTCCAGTCCTGGCAAAACGGCAGACTGAAAAATCCTCTGTGGCGTGCGCCCCTTCAGGAGTGAAGGATTTCTTCCTCACCTGTTGGGGTGCCAAGAGCCGGCAGCCCCCCAGCTCTCAGTGTCCTCTGGGAATTGCCTCATGAGAGGAGATTCAAGTTGGCCAAGATTACGCCCTCTTCCAGAAGGAGCCCACATCTTACGACTGAAAATTTGACCCAGAGGTATAAAGGCCTGGCCTCCTCACCCCTGAGGCAACTCTCCAGGCCTCCCTAGGACTTCACATGAGGCCTCCCTAGGACTTCACATGAGGCCTCCCTAGGACTTCACATGAGGCCTCCCTAGGACTTCCTGGAGCTCAGGGCCTCCTTCTGCTCAGTCTTCCTTCTTCTCCCTTCTTCAGGTGTTGATCCCAAGAACACATCTAAATAAAGATGGTGCAGCCTAGTCTCTAGCTTAGAGTCTGCTTTCTAGGAAACCCACTCGGCAACATCTCCCACTAAAAAAACACTAAAATAACCATTAAAATATGTATAAAATGTCTTCTTAAATGAATGAATAATCTGGTAAGGAAAGAAGGAGTAGATGAGTTGTAAAGCCAGCAGCTGCCCCAGGGGCATCTGCCAATCTCCATAATTCACACCCCCCTTGTAATGGTGATATTATTATAACAAGCAAATACTAACCAAATGGAAGCTGCCTCACTGTATGACATTAGCCCAAATGAACTTGAAGGCTCAAAGTGTACCAGAAATAAACAAAGTCACTACATTATAATAAAAGATTCATTCACTGGGAAGATGATACATGTAAACTAGCATGCATCTAATAACATCACCACTTCAATATGCGGAAGGCAAAAGTAGAGAAGGAGAAATTGACAAATCTGTTAGCATGGAGGAAGATTTCATCACACATCTTTTAGAAATTGAATGATCAAGCAGAACGGAAAGAAATCAAGAGGGATACAGAAGATTAAAAAACACAAAACCACTTGATTGAATAGATGTGTAAAAATAGTGCACCTAATAATGAGAGAATCACATTTTTTTCAAGTACACCCATAATACTTAGAAAAAACCCACCTCCTACTAGACCACAAAGCAAATCTCAACACATTTCAAGGAGTCAGCATCATAAATATTATGTTCTCCAATCACCATGCATTTGAATAAAAAATTCAAAAAAACATAAAGTAAAAGAAGAAAGTATTTGGAAATTTTAAAGCATTTCAAATTTATGAGTGAAAAAAAATAAATCATGATAGAAATTAGAAAATACCTGGAATTCACAATAATGTAAATACTTCCGGTAGTTACTAACTGTATGACCCTGAACAAATTACTTAACCGCATGTGCCTCAGTTTCCTCATCTATAAAATGAGAACAGGAACAGTAACTTGTTAGGATTCAGTATGGTAATATACAAAGCACTCGAACAACGGCCTGGAGCACAGTAAATGCCAATACAATTCTGAGTCCTTATCATCATTATCACCCCAGAGAAGTATTTAGAGGAAATTTTATAGTCTTAAAAGTTTACATGAGAAAATAATAAAGACTAGAAATTAAAGAGATAAGCATCCAAATTAAGAAGCTAGAAAAAGAACCTGGTTCAGGGTCAGGATAGCCTCCATGCAGAACTAACCAAAGGTCAGGCCAAGTGGTACAGTGTGGGTAGGGTCACATGTGGTTCCAAGAGAGAGGAGGTGGTGCCACATCTCTGCACGTTCGCTGCTGCCTTCTTTAGTTCTTCCTCTCCACCTGTCCAAACCTTATCCTTCCTTTAAAGGCCCACTCAGGTCCACCTCCTCCAGGAAGTCTTCCCTAACTACTTCAGTCCAGGAGTGCCTCCCCCCACAGACATTTTAACACTTACTTTGAAACTATCTCATTTGTGGCCATTTTGTTCCCCCAAACAGACTTCAAGCCCCAGGACACCATTTGGGGCGCAGCTGTCCTTGCCTAGGGACATCGGGGGCGGGGTGGGAGGGTGGCAGTGACCAAAAGAGGAGGCAGGCCCAATGAGCTCCTGCAAGCCAGGAGGTTCCCTGAAAATGTCCTTTCAAGCAGCACCATGCAGAGCTCATCCTCTGCCTTCAACCAGGGATGGCCAGGAGCAGTGGCTTGGCTGGAAGCAAATGTCCCAGACAAGGACCCAGCAGCAATCCTCATTCTCCCACCATCATGTGCAGCCCAGACTGGGGGGCACAAATGACTGATGTGGAACCCAAAGGATGAAAAGGGAACAACTGTGTTTATTATTTGGAAGTTTAGAGAAGAGATGGGATGTTTATATAGCTAGAGAAGCATTTTGTTTTCTATGGGGGGGAGCGGCAGTGAAAGTAGGGAGACACTGGCAGCCAAGAAAAAAACCTACAGCAGAAAGGAGAGGTGGGCTCTTTCCCGAAGAGCCTCTGATATGGGCGTTATCTACCCTATGGCAGTGCTCTCCCCAGGCCCTGAAACCAAGCAGAGTAACCCGAAGCGTTTCCTCTCACCCTGCAGAGAGGGCAGAAGGAAACGGTTGGCATTCAGTGTATCTTCCGCACACACAGGGACTGAGGCTGGGCCCTCCTGCTCTTTCTCTTAATGAAGTTGGCGGGTGGATGGGGTGGGGTGGGAGCAGAGTTCAACAAGGGGAGGGCTAACTTCTGCTGGAGCTCTGACCTTCTGAGTAAGAATGAGAAACAACTGCTTGTTTCAGGTTGTGAGTTTCACAGATCCAGAGTTTACTGCTTTATAAGTTCATTATCCCTGTCACATCGTCCCAGCCCACCATCACACCCACCTAACTGACGCTCTGGGGTGAAAAATATGCTTTTCCTCCCAAGGGCCCCCACAAAAGTTCAGGACTCGAGAGATAATCCAACCAAATCTAGAATGCCATGGAACCAAACGGCCAGGGCACTCTAGATTTGGGGGACACCGCTCTGACCCCTGTCGCCGCTCCTGGCATTCAAATGGATTTATCATCAGCTTAGCCACTAGGAATTCTAGCTTGTCCCCATTTTTCACAACAGAACAAAGTTGTCAGCCCCTCTGGCCGGCGCTGGGCAGGCTCTCATTTCTGGCTGGGAGGAGAGAGGCACTTTGGAGCGCCACCGTGACCCAAACCTAACGCGGCTGTGCTGGGGCTAAGTGCAAAACCCACGGTCACTCACCCTGGGGGCGCCCGAGGAGTGGGGGATGCTGCGGACGCCACCTACGGCTTGCCCACGCGTTTCGCGCACCCCCACCCGCACTCGGACTTTCTCACCTTTTGATGTAGTTTCGGCCATATAAGATCTGTTGCAGCAAGGTCACCAAGGCGAAGGCGCAGATGAAGATGAAGAGCAAAGTTCGGTTCCCCAACAAATCCCGGTTCGCCGAGGGATCCGCGTAGCGCATCCTGGCGGCCGCTCGCGCGCGGCGGGGCACGGCGGACGCTTGGCGCCGGGAGTCCCAGCAATCACGCGCAGGGCTCCGGTAGCCCGGGGGTCGCACGATCGACCAGGCGCCTCTTGGAGCGGTTGGGCGAGTGGGGACTTCTCGGGGCAAAGTTTCTGGATGCCGCGGCCGGAGCAGGGGACATCCGAGCGTCGCCGGCGCCGGAGCGGCGGGCAGGGCAGGGCTGGCCGCAGGGAGCTCAGCCGCAGTCCGGGGCCTTCCCTCCCGCTGTCTTTACCTCCGGGCTCTAGTGCCCGGCATCCGCCGATTTCCCTGCGGAGGGGCGACGCCAAGTGCCCCAAACCCGGGGCAGCCCCTCCCGCGGAGGTGGCGGCCAATCGCGAGCGGGGCCCTGGCGCCGTGCGCCCAAGAGCGCCGCGCACCGCCCCCTCCGGTCGCGCTCGGGTCCGCGGTTCCCCAGCGCGGTGCCCTGCCCGGGCGGGCCACGTCCGATCCCCGCGCCCGCAGCGACAGAGCGCGAAGGTTGGCCTTCAGTTCTGCAGATGGGAGGTGGGGGACAAAATACCCGGACAGTCTGGCTAATGACAGGCGGGCGGTGGAGAGGAGGGTGGAATGGAAAACGCCAGGTTTAAATAGTGGAATTTACAAAGGCGGCAGGAAAGGGAAGCCGCTGCTGCGGAGCTGTGCTTGCTGGAGGGTGGGTATTCGCATGCGGTGCGCAGGGCACTGAGTCACCGCGGTGGCCGCGTCCTCACGCTCTCCGGGAGATCTCTCCGGAGAATGCGAAGCAAGGTCAGCCGGGCAGCCCTTCAAGGACAGCGCGAGCGCGGCTCCGCATGCTGATGGCGCCAGGCGCCCAACTCCTGCGGGGAGGAAATTCAGGGGCTCTCCGTCCCTGCCACAGGCCTCCTCTCCCTCCCCAACTGCAGCTCCCGGCTGTTCGTCAAAGACCTTGTTGTCACCCAGACACTGGGACCTTGTCTCATCCTTGGAACCACTCGTAAATCTTAGGTCAGGCAGCTGGCCGCCTTCGGGTACCACAGTCCCCGAAAGCTTTAGTAAGTCACTAAGTCTAGAAAGGTTTGTGTTTCAAGAGTGCACACCAAGGAAAATAAACACAGAAATGCAATGCCAAAATCGTGCCTCTTCAGAAATCCTAACCCCTCAAGGCACTACTCTTCTCCCTCCCCCCCTTCCCAGCCCGCACACCAAGCGACAGCCCTGTCATCCTGACACCACAGTCTCTGGCGCTGGGGTGTCACGTGCCTGTGGCGATCACTACTGAGCCTTCGCTGGATGATTCTAGGGCGCCCCTTCCCAGGACCCTCCAGCCACTGGGGGGAGATTCTGGAGTCAGGGCAGAGATTCGACTGGGAACTTGAAGGAAAGGCGAATAGTGGTAAAAAAAAAAAAAAGAACTTTGATGGGAAAGTGCCCAGACTCCAAAACGCTGCCCTTGGCATTTAATAGTTTCCTCTTTGAACTAGAAAGATTAAAAAGAAATGCACGCTTACATCTCATGATTAGGGTGCCACCGATAACTTGGAATTCTTGTGAATTCACAAGGTGGAAATGGACCCTGTGCTATAGATACAGAGTTTATGTATCAAATAAGTATTACCCGTGAGGGTCGCAGATAGTATTTTTAACCAATTAAAGAAATAACAAACATCTAAACAGCCCATTATTATAATAAACCTGATACTTGTTTGGTGCCTTACACATCAAAAAGTACTTGCTCTTGCGTATGTATTAATGAATCAGCACCCCCTAGCCTCTGGCTAACCCATTTGACCGTGGAAAGGATCAAAGCTTTAGTTGCCCAAAGTAACTCACCTACGAAGAAGTCTTTGGAGTCTTGTGGCTCTTTCTCCCATCCAGTCAGAGGGGGCTTCACGGGAGCGTGACCAGTGCCTACTCCACACCCTTGGCTTCATGTTCCACGCTTGCTGTCTTCCACTTCATAATTTTTGAACAAGGAGGCCCTGCACTTCACATTGCACTGGGCCACACACATTATGTGGCAGGTCCTGCCCACAGCTCCAAGTTGACAGAGTTCCAACGGTTCACCTAGTTGGCCCTCACCTGCAGAGTTCATGAGGTACCATCATCATCACACCAGGCAAGGTGCTTTTGCTTCGTTTCTTTTCCTGCTTATTCTCCACCCCCATCAGGTACCCACTCTGATAGCTGTCTTTGGATGCATACTTCCTTGGAAAAAAAACAAACCTATTTTAAAGTAATAAATGCAGAATATTCTAAAAATGTACAGCTTGCTGAGTTTCCACGAGCTGAACACACCCATGTAACCAGCACACAGATCAAGAAACAAAAACACTGTCAGCCCCCAGGACCGCCTCCTGTCCCTTTCCAGCTCCTCTGTACTCAAGCGTGGTTAAACTCTTTGACTTCCAACACCAAAGAGAGTGCTTCCTGTTCTTGTACTTTATACAAGCGGAATCGTACGTTATGTATTCTTCCGTGTCTGAATTCTTCTGCTCACCATCGATGGTGAGACTCATCCACGTTGCTCTGCTTGGTAGACAGAGTTCTAAGATGGCCCCCATTGATTCCATTATCCTCTTTTATACACACTCCTTCTTCCAGTTATTCAACAGAACGTTAATTGAGGGGCTGCTGTAAAGGGATTTTGCAGATGTAATCATTAAAGCCCAAGTCAGTTGGCTTTGAGATAGGGAGATGGTTCTCAAGGGACCTGATCACATGAGCCTTTAAAAGGGGCTGGGCTCTTTCTAGCAAAAGAGATTTGAAGTAGGAGAGGGCCTGACACGAGGGAAGTTCTTCACTGTTGCCTTGGAAGACAGAGGGGTCCACATGGCAAGAGATGCAGATGGCCTCTGGGCGCTGAGATTGGCCCCTGGCTGACAGCCAGCAAGGAAATGACAGCCAGTCCTCCAATCACAGAAAAGACTCTGAATTCTGCCAACAACCGGAATGAACTTGGAAGAAGATCCTGAGCTCCAGACCCCTGCATCTTAACTTCAGCCTGTGAGGCCCTCAGCACAGAACCCAGCTATATCGTGTGCAGATTTAAGACCTACACAACTGCAAGCTGGTAAGTGTGTGTTGTTTTAAGCCCTAAAAATTGTGGACCTTTGTTTCATAGTGATAGAAAGTGAATGTTTGTGTGTTAGAGGTTACTTGATATTACTGCTATATCGTATACCGCTGTTGGACTGCACGTAACGGATGGATTCATTCTACTGTTGATCGACCCCGGGTAGTTGCTGCCATAAACCTTCCAGTATGTGTCTTTTGGTGAATACGTGCATGTATATCTGCTGGGTATCAGTACAGTGGTACCTCGGTTTTCAAACGTCTCCGTTGACAAACAATTCGGTTTACGAACGCCGTAAATTTTATGGATCTATGGTATCATTAGATAGTACAATTCATGCTAAATTTGCCGTTTTAGGGGTTGATTTTAAAGGTCTGGAACGGATTAATCCATTTTGCATTACTTTCTATGGGGAAACCGTGCCTCGGTTTTCGAACGTTTCAGAACCCGAACGGTCTTCCAGAACAAATTATGTTCGAAAACCGAGGTACTGCTATATTTAGAAGTGAAATTGCTGGGCCATAGAGGGTACGTATGTTCCTTTTTAGTGACTACTGCCAAACAGTTTCCCAAATGGGTAAATTATTTTTTTCATGGGTATTTTATTCAGACTTGCCATGGCCTAATAAGGAACTGGTTCCCACTCTCGCTGACACTAACATTAACTGGCTAATCTAATAGCAAAAAGCCCACCAACCCAAGAGCCGAAGTAGTTGAGAAGTAACAGCTTTAAGCCCTGGTACTGACTCTCCCCAATGGCCAGGCCATCTGCATGAGTTAGCGGTGAAGAAGCCCGAGGCTGACATTAGCCACACTTAGAACTTGGTGGCAGTATTCTGTGTGTGTGTGGGGTGGGGGGGTTTGCATTACTTGCTACTCTGTCGATGATCAGCATTGGCCAGTGCCCCTCTGCAGACACTGCTCTTCTAATCCTGATGGGGTTTTAAATCTGACTGTCTTCACAGCCAGGCAAGGAAGCATCTTTCACACACGCACAAACACACATATCTGTGTGGGAATCAGACCCAGAAGACCTTGCAACACGGAGGTCTGCGGTCCTTGTTGTGTCTATTAATATGGATGTGGGTTCCATTTTAAGCCGAATGTATATTCTAATGGTAGAATTGCAGCAAACACTCAAAAAGCCTTGCAAACAAAACAGTAAACACATGGATAATTGATCACGATGCCAGAGTCAGCGAGCACCATTTTTACATCCTAATTGCCAGGAATGGGGACAGCTGCATCATTGTTTCAAACACACACTCGCACACAATTCAGCCGAGAACAAATGTCAACACGGGCAAAATCTACCAAATGACTGATAACTGATGGGCACGGCTCATGCTGGGAGCGTCGTCTCCAATATAAAATGGGGAAAAAAATCCTTGTTAACGAAGATCTTAGAGGTTTCTACTGGTTTAAGAAAGCCAGGTTTTGTATCAGATGGCACAAGTGCAACCTGCCAGATTATGTAAGTGACGTGCCACCCATGTGTTCAAGGAGTTTGAGAGAAGTGCATGCTGTTCTTGTGCCTCTTTATATTTGTGTTACAAGGCAGGCTTCAAGAGGCTGATTCCTGGTTGGGGGGCACTCGGCCTGTGAGGAGGGGGTCTTGCAGCCACTGAGTTGAAATGCCCATCGATGACCTCGTAATCCAGAGAGGCAGATTCGCCCTGGCATGGTCAACTGCAGAACCCTGGGCTCTGCTGCATCAGTCCTATTTTCAATAAGTTATTATTACAGAATAGAATTATAAATTACCCCTCTTGTCCAGTTCCCTTATGAAGTACAAACTCTGTTCTAACTAACGTATGAAATAATCTTGAACATGGAAATGAAGTTACCTTTAGGCCTTCCTGTCTCCAACCTGAGGAACAACCTCCTCTGTCTTAGCTCTACCTCCCAGGTATTCCTCTCCTGCATTTGCCCCAATTTATCCAGTTTGTTTCAAAGGATAGAGACATTAATAATAATAATAATAATCCATAATGGTTCATGCATCCAATGCATTGCAGTGCAGAAAGATTCACTTCCACTGCAGGTATGTCACACTTCCGCAGGTAGCCAGAAACAGTGACACTATTTATAATAAGGTCACTCAACACCTATTTAGATGACATGGTGGCCAAAATGGCCCTGGACTCTCCTTTGCTCACCTTAAAGGCCGAGCCCTGAGGTAGAAACACCTTTGAAGAAAAGCACTGATGAATTCAGTCGAGAAAATGCTTTATTTTCCAATCCGGTGCCGGCCCCTAGATATGTTCTGATGGTGGGCTGTGTAATGCTAGAATTTCAAAGAATGCCCTGTAAACATAGCTGCTCTGAAATGTTTAATGTTCCTTGGGCACCTGAGAAGAGAAAGGGGATGAGTGTCCCACTGTGGTCGTCCACTTCTGACGCTCAGTGCTGATGCCATGACCAGAGCGAGGCATGCGTCATTTCACCACCGCCCTAGGTCCAAGTGAAAGCAGCAGGCATTTGGTAGACTGGCGGGAGCGCCAACCATGTGCCAGGTATTGCGTGACATGACAAGGACATGAGGATCAGCAAGTCACAGTCGGTGCCCTAAAAAAAGAGTTTGCAGCATGGTGAAGACAGCAGACAGACATTCCCTATAGTAGGATAAATATGCTTTTAACCCAAATTGGGGGTGGCAGGGGTGGGGAGGTTGGCAGCGGGTGGAATGGCAGGGAGGCATCCAAAGCAGGCAGATTTGACCTGAATTGTGACAGGTAAGGTCAGTCAGCCAGGCAAAGGAGTGGGATGAAGTGTGCTGGGCAGAGGGAGAATGTGGGCAAAGGCTGGCAGTGGGAGATGTGGCACAGTCTGCTCAGTGTGGCTGCAGAGAGGAGGCAGGGTGGGTGGGAAGGAGCGGGAGCACTGAGAGTTGGGATTTTATCCATGGAACCACTGCAAGATTTGACATAGGGAAATGATGCGATCAGATCTGCATTTTAGGTAAAGCAGTATGTGGGCCGGTGGAGAACAGTTTGAGGAAGAAATGCCCGAAAAGGCAAGGGTGTGACAGCTTAGCTTTCTTTTCACTGACAGCATCAGACCCCTCCCACTGCCACAGCCCCCGTCACACACTCCATTGATGTCTCATTATTGTACCAACTTGAGAATGAATGCTCTGCCTCCTTCCAGGGGAGCAGGCAAGGAGAGGCAGAGGATCGTGGCCTTATGGAAGCTGGCACCGTATTACGTGCATCATCATCCAATGCATTTGATAGTCATAGAAATCAGTTAAGCATGGTCACCCAGGGATGGTCCACTGAGCACTGGTACATCCTCAGAGCTTGTCTCTGGCACACTCTTTTGGCCACTTTCTGGGGTTCCCTCTGCTGCACAGGTTCCTGGTGCAAAAACACTCTCTTCCCCCTCCCTTTTAAAATCCTGCTCTTGGGAAAGGTTCTGATGGCTTTCATTTAAATCCCAGTGTTCCTGATGGAGACAAATTTAACTGGAAGTGTCATCTGTGCCCGTAGTAAAGGTGGTGTCCCATGAGAAGTGCACGCAGAGCACTGTAAAGAAACCTACATCACCTTAACTCCATCCTCAAATGTGTCCCATGCACTCTAGTGGGGAGTGGTTTTCTGGAGCAATACCTACCTATCTGATGTTATAGTAGGAATTCGTGGAGACAGAATTTGTCTTAAAGAAAATTTCTGGTCATCCAATGATGTCAATACTTACATGTGAAAAACAATAGGATTGGTGTCTTCTGCCTGGCCACAGTGTAGTCACCAATATGGCAGCCTAGCCTTCCTATGTTGTGGGTTTGCCCAGGTTGTCATTACTTCCAGGGCGAGTAGACAGTGCTATACCCCAGGGGTCAGCAAGCTCTTTCGGAAAGGGCCAGAGAGTAAATGCTGCAGGTTTTGTGAGCCAAACTCTGCAGGTTTTGTTGCATATAAATCTGCTATTGCAGTGTAGAAGTACAAGTAATGCAGAAACGAATGGGCATGACCGGAGTTGGCACATGGGCTGTAGTTTGCTGCCCCTGACCCAAACCATGTGATATGCAGAGCCCTGTGCAAAAAGTCCTAAACCATTGACCAAGGAGTCACTGTAAAAGTCATTCCCATGTTCAGGAGTTATGTCTACAAAGGCGGGATAAATTATTACGTTAACCCTTATCCACCATCAATGTGTTCGCACAGACTCATTTATCCTTGAGATGTAGCCTAGAGGTGACAGGGTAACATTTCCATGTATAAAGTACCCTCTAACTTTACCCAGCTGTCTCATAAATACACGCCCCTAGTCACCAGGGGCCACTGAGCATGAATATGGGTTCTGTTCCTTGTGTCCTGAATTCTTACATCCTGAAGGTCAGTGTCAATTAAGATCTTTTGACTAAAGTAACTGGAACCGTCGAGAAATTTATTATCCCATATATTAGAAAAAGGTGGGGTGGGCTCTACAATTGGCTACTCAGTGTTTTTAGAATGCAGGTTCTTTCCATCTTCTGCTCTGCCATCTAAAGTACAGACTCCTACAACCTAAACACCCATCAACAGCCGATTGGATAAAGAAGAGGCTGTGCACATATACAATGGACTATGACTCAGTCATAAAAAAAAGAATGAAATCTTACCATTTGCAACATGGATGAACCTAAAGGGCATTATGCTAAGTGAAATAAGTCAGACAGAGAAAGACAAATGCCGTATGACTTCACTTACATGTGGAATCTAAAGAACAAAATGAACAAAGACAAGTAGATACAGAGAACAAATTGAAGGTTGCCAAATGGGAGGGGAGTTGGGGAGCAGGGTGAAAAAGTGAAGGGATTAAGGAGTACAAATTAGCAGTTACAAAACAGCCATGGGGATGTAAAGTACAGCTTAGGGAATTAGCCAATAACATTGTAATAACTATGTATGGTGTCAGGTGGGTACAAGGCCCATCAGGGAGATTACTTCGTAAAACCACTATGCTTTATACGTAAAGCTACTATAATATTGAATGTCAACTGTAATTGAAATTTTTTTTTAAAAAAAATGTATACACAAAAACAGAAAAAATAAAGCATAGGCTTCTAACAGCCCTAGTGGCGTAGTCAGTCTCATAATCTGAAGGTTCTGAGTTAAAGTTTAGGCTTCTTCCTAAGAATGCTGTCCTCATGTCCTGTGATGGCTTCGAGCAGTGAGGGGGGGGGAAGGGAAGGGAAGAGAAGAGAAGAGGGGAGAAAAGAGAGAGAAGGAGAGAGGGGGAGGAAGGGAGGGGAGGGGAGAGAAGGGAGAGAGACTCTCCTCCAACCTGGGGGTCACTGGAGGGATGCCGGGTACTGACTGCTTTATACCTGGGTCCCTGCAGCACGACCAGAGGATGGTATTATCATAGTTGCCTCAATCTAGTAAGAGCCCTCCTCACTGGGGTCAGTTCCAGAAACCACATTGCTACTGCACAGAGGGAGACAGGATGGATGCCGGAGACTCAACCACCATGTCCACCGCATCGAGAGCAGCACTTTCCTCACCTGTGTCCTCCTTTTAACGGAACACTGTCGCTGGGGCTCAGTTGTGTTTGATGACAGAGAAATGGGAGAGTGGTGATACATGCCCTTTCAACAGCCCAGACACATTTCAGAACCATGTTCAGCTGCACCGGTGGCCATGTCTCCTGCCCATCCCTCCAAACACACACACACACACACACACACACACACACACACACACACACACACACACACACACACACACACTTACCGGTGCTGGCACTTAGTTCGTATGACTGTAATAGCCAAGCTCATTAAGAAGCCAGGCACAGGTCAACCAACTTACAAGTGTGGAAACAGATGATGTTTATTGTCTGAGCGCCTCAGTGTTTGGCTGCCAAGGCTGTGACAGGCTGGAGAAAGTGGCTGACAGTGTCCTGGAGTGTGGGAGGTGCTGTAGGACGGCGGGAAAGATCTCAGCACCGGAGTCGGGAGGAGACATGCTTTAGGTCACAGCTTTGGGAGCTCTGGAAAGACCTTCTCTCACCCACTGGTGTCCTCACATGTAAACTGGAAAATATGAAACCTGTCACTCAACGTACAAGTTTGTGAAGATCACATGTGAAAACATAAGAGCACTTTGTAAACTGTAAAGCTGTACGAGTCTAAGATAAACAGCATTATTTACTACGGCCTGAGAGAGAGGGAGAGATTTCACAAACGGGGAGTCTCAACAAATCGGTGACGGTGGCCAGGCGTCCTCTGTGGCTTCCCTCTGACCCCCATCAGCCCTTGACCTCTCCAAGTGCTAGGATGACTCTCCAGCATCCCCACTGGAACCCAGGCCAGGATCTGCCCTCTTCACCCTCCTCCCACCACAAGTTACCTGCCTTGGGTCTCACTGTCTCATCTCCATCATACATGTCTGAAGCTGACCTTCAGGAAATCTGAAGGTTAATTGTCTCAAGGTTAACTGTTAGTTGGAAGCTAACTGAAGGAAGTACGAAAGAGCATGTCCTAAGAGTCAAAAACCTAAATTCTAGGTCTGGCTCTGCCACTAACTGGCCATCTGAATTCAGGCTCAATTAAGCTATTGGCAACCTTGGACTTTTAGCCTATAAAAGAGAGCTGTGGTTTTTAAAACTTTCCCAGCATTGAAACCCTGGCTTCAAAGCACAAGGATGCCCTGTGTCCTCCATCCTCCCCTTATGTCCCTTCTTAGCTAAACGGCAGCCCCTGGGCACCATCCTAGCATGTGAGGGCTCGCGGGAGCATAGTTTGGAAACCACTGGGCTGATTCCCCAAGGTTCCATTCATCTTTGAAATCCTGTCTCTACTTCTAAGATAAATGACTTCATGCTAATGTGAGGTAATATAATCTAGTACTCCTCCCTAGAATCATTTGTATCTGAGGAAGAATTCTCCAAGCTGTATAATCTTATGAAGTAATGCATAAAGATGGAATTTCAGGCACCATGTACGTGGAAGAGGTAGTTAGGAGACTCCCTGGATCCTCTAAAATCATTCTACTTGGGTTATCCTTTCAACTTTCATATAGGACCTGCTACTGTCAGGAAGTGGTGAATGGCATTTTTCCGGGTGCTGAGTGACCTCTTGGCTTCCCAACGTGGGGCCTGTCAAAGGGTGGGCTCCCATCAGGTCCTTGGTTAACCATGAGGCCCCAGGACAAGGACAGGCCACTGTGTCTTTCATGGGGAGCATATGAATTAGAATTAGGTTCAGCTCTGAGGGACACAGATCCCTAAATGGCAAGATTTAATAAAAATGCACTTTTTTTTTTTTCTCTGTCATATGACATTCAAAGGGAAGCAATCCCAGGCTAGAGGAGTAGTTCTATTCAAACATGTCTTTGAAGATCTGGGCTCCTTCCAGCTCATTACTTTAATATCCCGAGGATGTAGCTCTGGTCCTCGTGGTCTAATGTAGACACGACAGCGCCAGCCATCACCTCTAAGGTCCAGTTAACAAGATAGAGGAAGAGGTAAAGAAAGGTGGGTCTTTCTCCCTTTAAGAACATTCCCCGAAGTCTCACCTATCTTTTCTGCTCACATCTCATTGGCTAACCTGAGTCATGTGGTCAACCTAGATTCAAGGGAGGCTGAAGAAAATAGTCTTCTAGCTGCGCAGAAGGAAGGAGGACCGATGACTGACAGCGGCTGCCATGTCAGGAGCTCGTCAGCCACAGGCAGGGTGAGCAGTTCTGTACGCTGGCCCAGATCCTTGAGGATTTTACCTGGGTATCTTCAGATTCTTCAACGTCAATTTTTTGAAATTTATTTAGTTTTTTCCAACTATAGTTGACATTCGATATATTTTTTTTAAATTTTATTGGGGACTACTGGGGGACAGTGTGTTTCTCCAGGGCCCATCAGCTCAAGTCATTGTCCTTCGATCTTAGTTGCAGGGGGTGCAGCTCACCATCCCATGCGGAAATTGAACTGGCAATCTTGTTAAAAGCTCGCGCTCTAACCAACTGAGCCATCCGGCTGCCCCTCGATATTATTTTATATTAATTTTAGGAGTACAGCATAGTGGTCAGACATTTATATAATTTAAGCAGTGATCCCCCATTAGTCTAATACCAACTTGGCAATAGCTATTACAATATTATTGACTATATTCTCCATGCTGTTTTGTAACTACCAATTTGTATTTTTTTAATCCCTTCACCTTTTTTACTCCCAAACTCCGGCAACCATCAGTTTGTTCTCTGTATCTACGAGTCCGTTTCTGAAATGTAACTTTTAATGTCATTTGAATAGATGTGGATGAGAGCTGCATAAGCAATAGTATGAACATGAACTTTAAAAATACATTTGGACTCAAGAACTATATGCTACAAAGTTCCTATTTTCTTTTTAACCTTTAAAAAAAAGTGTAACATATGTACAGAAAAGTGCACAAATCATGGTATACAGCTCCATGAATTATCACAAAGTGAAGACACCCATGTAACTACCACTAAGAAAAAGAAAGAGGGAGGGAGGGAGGGAGGGAGGGAGGGAGCAAGGGAAGAGAAGGGGGCGGGGAGAGAGACAGAGAGCCCCAGCCCCCAGAACCCACCTTGGGCACCTCCCTATCTAATGTGCCATCTGAATCCTTTCCTTTTCTCCACTTCTCTTCACAACTCTGTCCTAGCCCTGTTTCCTCTTCTGCTCACCTCATTTCCAGGCCTCCCAGATACCCCAGGGGGGTGGGATGGTCATTTTTGAGACTGTTTTGCCTTCTGGCACAGAGGAAATAGCGTGAGCTTTGGAGCCAGACTTACCAAGATGGAGACCCCAGCTCCTCTGCTCCCCAGCTCTGTGAATCCGGGCGACAGAAGGCACCTCTCCAATGCCCACCCAAGCACTGTCCTGAGGGTCAGACCTGCTGGTTCTCGCACTTCCCACACAACCTGCAGCAGGCTCCATACGTGCTGGCCCACGTGACAGTCAGTGTGTTTCCATTTTAATTCTCTTGCTTGGGCCTTTTTAAAGCCTTGTGAGGCAACATTCAGTCTTTTCATATCACAGATTGACACGGATGCCCACCGAGGCAAAATGACTTGTCGAACATCACACAGCACGTCAGCGGCAGAGCGCAGACTGGACCCTGAGCTCTGAGCTGGGCCCCGACACAATCGGGAGCTGCACCCTCCTTCCCAGAGGCGCTGTGACGGGGAGGGAATTCAGACCTGCCTACAGCCCGTAGTCATCCAGATGCGTTTGGCCCAGGGGTCCCTGGTTCTTTAACAGATTCACTGTCATTTCCTAAACAGACACACAGATGCCAACCTTATGACACTTGCTAATAAAAACAACTCCCTCAGCAGGATTGGGTTCCAATCGTACCTAATAATAACTGCAGACCTGGAGGAGTAAATACCTGGTCATGCAAAGGGTGGGTGGGACCCTCCAGGACGATACAACGTGGAGTGGGCAGAGCCAAGTCAGCGTCCGCAGCCAGGGCAGGGCAGAGCCTGGAGCTGGCAAACAGGGTACCTGGCAGCATGAGGGCAGCGAACCAAAGTGGGGCCCCATCCTGCCTGTGTTGGCAAAGCTGGGGCAGTTCATGCCACCATCCAGCAAATACTACTGAATGATGCCCCGGGCACAGGCGCTGGGTGATACATGGGCCTGTGTGGTGTGGGGGCTCAGAGGAAAACTCCGCCCCCTTCCCAAGATGTTCAGACAGTGACTTAGCAGGGGTCGGTTCTTTCCTTCTATTAGACACATCAGACTGATGAGCTAGTAACCTGAGGAGAGGGGGCCTCGGGGCGTGTCCACGTGACGTCCAGAGGACAGGGCGAGAGCCTTCCCTGAGAGGCGGTGTGGCCGAGCTCTGTGGTTTCTCTTTGTCCATTGCGGAGGCCTCTCCCGTCCTCTGTCCTCCTCCTCTCGTCCTGCTCTGTCATTTCTCCTTCCCTTCTGCACGAGGCTCTGAAATCCCAAGCTCCACAGTACTGAGTGGTCACTGCGGGCAAAGTGTTAGTTCACGTCAGCGTCACAGTCCTGCGAGGTCGGAGCTAGTACTATGCCCAGACCAGTGAGAACATCGAGGCACAAAGGGTTAAGGAACGTGTCTGAGGTGGAAATGCCGTGTTTCCCTGAAAATAAGACCTAGCCGGACAATCAGCTGTATGTGTCTTTTGTGCAAAAATTAATATAAGACCTGGTATCATACTATTATATATAAGATATGATATATGACATATAAGACCCGGTCTTATTTTACTATAAGACCTAATACTAATAATTTTTACTAAAAATTATTTAATATTAATTTTTCCTCCAAAAGACACATTAGATCTGATTGTCCGGCTAGGTCTTATTTTGGGGGAAACACGGTGGGAGGAACCCAGACCACCGGGTTCTAGAGCCCACCCTTCTGCTTCAGGTGAAATCTAACTCACGCTGCGGGGTGCTGGTTCCCCAGACTCCTGTATTGTCTTCCGAGGCTCAGAACCCCAGGGCCCAGGGTAGGGTTGGGGTGCTCCTGGGTGGGCAGAGCTCAGCTCCTTCATACCCTTTCAAGGCTCCTGTCACAACTGTCCCACCCTTTCCTCGCCCTGGTCTGTACACTCATCGCCTGGTACTGTGGCGCCCTGCCTTCCCCTCCACCTCGTCTCCTGCCACCATGCTGGGGGGGTTAGATGTCCATCCAGAAGATGCAGCCACCGGCCACCTCCCAGGCTGTCACCCCTGTGCTTGCCTGCTTCTCCCAGTGGTCCCCAGTACGATGCAAGAGGGGATACGGCTAAGGGCGTGGGCTCTGCAGTCATGTTGTCTCGGTTCTAAGGCCAACCCAGCCAGTTACCAGTTTTGTCCCCTCAGATAAGTTCCTTGACTTCTCTGAGCCTCTGTTTCTTTATTTATGAAATAGGCTAATAAAAGAAACTACCTTCCAGGGTTACTGTGAGGAGCGAGATTAGGCCGGTTACTTAAAAGGGAGCTGACTGTCTAGGAAGAGCTTAGGAAATGTTAGCACTTGCTAAGCCCACATCTTGTCAAGCAAACTCCGAAACCGTAAATCAGAAATTCTGCTTTCTAACCACAACTCCCTGTTTTCCTTTTTTTTTTTTTTTTTTTTTGGAGGAATTCCATTTATTGTGAATGCATTTTCACAATATATATTTATTGCAGTCATCAATTATCAGTGAAAAATATCAAGTGTTTATAAAATTTTTAAGAATGGCAGACTCACAGAACACACGTTACCTTGCAGTTTTACCTCTTAAGGATGAACAAAGAGAATTGTAATCAAACAAGTAAACAGGAATTTATTTTTCAACAAGATTCAATCCAAACTGAACAAAATTCTACCCTAAAACTTATTCCATGCAAATATTGGAATAAAAGTCAGGATCAACATATTCTCAACTTTAGACTTTCTAGGAAAAAAAAAAGTAATAGTGATCAGGAGAAGCTCTTGATCAAAAGTACAACAAAGCAATGTTATGTGGCCACGGGCCTTGATTCAAACTTTGATCCATTTCACTCCAACGATGGGCGTCAATGCTAAGTCAGGCACTACATGTGGATCTAGTTCATCTTATCATAGACTTACATCTACTCTGTCATGGGTCAGTGACACGTGCAGTCCTGGTGGCTTTCCTTCCTTTTGCCCGGCTGTGCGAACAGCTAGAGAACGCAACGACTCTTGACTGATTTTTGAGGAAGATAGACTTAGCAAGGCAGTGGTCGCTTCTCCTGCCAGCCCTGCTCTTCCAGGGGACACTACAGATGAGAAAAGACTCACGGGAGGCTCCCTCACGGTGGTGGGAATTGAGACTAAGACAATTTTGGTTCAATCAAATGAGGTATTAGTTCCTGTTTTCCATTCTTAAAGGTCTTCTGCTCCAACCAGCCTACCCTCCCGTGTCAGCACCCCAAGGGAGGGAGCCCCCATTCTACCAGCTACCTCTTGGCTTCGCGTCCATTCCTACTTTGTTAACACGCCCTTGATCAATCACGTTACTGACATTCCTATAATTACCTACAATTTCCCCATACTTGGTCTGTGCCTATTAGGATTAGGTTCAATGGCAGGTAATAGAAACCCCAAAATAACAATCCTTAAAATCATTAGGGTTTATTTCTCACATAAAAAAATCCATAGTTAGCCCAGAGGTGGCATGGTGGCTCTAAGTGCAGCAGGGACCCAAGCTCCTCTTCTCCGGCTGTTCACTCATGTTTAGCACATTGTTTCATAGTCCAAGATGGCTGTCTGAGCTCCAGCTATTGTGTCTACATTCCAGACAGCGTGATGGAGGAAGGAAGAGAAGGGAAGAACAAAAGGGAGAGTCCCAGCAGTCTATCCTCCTATTTGGGGCCTTCCCATCCAACACCTTTTCTTACATCTCACCAGCCAGAATCCTGTCACTTAGCCACACCTTCACTGCTCACTTCCTGTCCCCAATGAAAGGGAGAAACGGGGAGGATGGCCCTACCGCTCGCTGTACCGGCCGGGCCCATCCACAGCCAGTGACGACTCTGCCATCCACCTCCACTGCCAGGCTGTCCCACTGCTGGAGAAAATAACAGAACCATGCTGACAGGCACCTCTGCAGACTCATGGCTTCCAGCCACTGGACCCCCATACTCCCAGACAGGCCCTTCTCCTCCCTCTTGCACTGCGCATGGCACTTATTCCAACTATTCAATCACTTTCCTGCAACACTCTTCCCACCCTTGTTCCTGGCAGAAGGTCTCATCTTCCATCCTTCCTCTCATCTGTCTATAGACTCTCCTTTCACTCCTCGGAAGCCGCTCCAGCTCCAACCAGGAGGCGACTGCCACCCTGGCAAGAGCAGGCCTTCTCGGTCCCCTGAATCCCACAATAAATCTTAGCACAGAGCTGAGCACACACCAACAGAAATAAACTGATGAGCGCTAAGGCACTAATAGCTAACAGTTTCATCTATACACTCTCCCGCCATGGTTTGTTTTATGCTTCACTCCAAAGGAGGCACCTAGGGGGACGGCGGAGGACCCTAGGCAGGCTGACTAGCGGCTGCTTTAGGGACAATGGACCTCCCCCCCCACACCCGCAGCTGATGGGCCTTCGAACAGAGCGCACTTCCCCTGAAGAAAGCTCAGAATCATTTGGCTCCATCAGCCCTACCTGCCTCTGACACTTAACGCCAGTCCCCAGGCTCAGTCGCTACTGGCAGAGCCCCTGGGCACACCATCTGCTTCCAAAAGGAATGCCAGTATTTCCCTATGTTAAGGGGAAGGTATCTGTACTCTTACAAAAATGTCCCCTTTGCATTCCTGGATACTTGGGAGGAACAGTCTGGGGCAGATGGCCCTGGGTTTGGGGACTGGTGGAGATAGGCCACCCCATTCTCCAATTAAAGGAGTGGAAGTGGGAGAAGGGCTGGCATTCAAAGCGCCCCAACCCCCCCTGCACAGAGCTGGTTGGTGGGGGCTCCCTCTAGTTCTGAGCCCCCGCAGCACCCACCTTCCTCTGCTCCCATCAGGGCTAATGAGCGCCTGGGTCAGGAAATCGCTCAGTCGCTAAGGGGTTCCTACTTAGTGTGAAAAGTCTGACTTAGAGGCTGCTATAAAAAGGAGCAAAAATAACAGATGTGCCTCTTCGTCAGTCTTTATGTTCCCTGTTTCCTTTATCACACACATCTTGCAAGAGCTACTCATTTTCACATTTTCCTCAGTCACTTCCTCCCTCCAACGTGAATTACTTAAAATAACAGCCACCCTCTGGGTCAGCCTCACAGCCACGCAGAGCAGGCAGCTGCTCGGGATAAGGACTGCGCCCAGGAGAGGCCTCAGGTGACCCTTTCCCCCATCGCAGTCCCACAGACTCTCCAGCTGGGCAGCACCACGGCCCCTCCTTCTGCAGCCAAACGTGGCGCTGAGTAAGAGGCCTGGGGGGCTCGCCTCCCACCTCCCACGGTGGAGGCTGGGATGGCACTGGAAACTCTCCCGAGGACAAGATTGGTTAGGAGAGCAAGAGAGAACACAGGCCATCTGCATGGAAAGAGCATCTGAGCAGAGCTGGGACCTGGGTTCTGGTCCAATATATGCTATCGGCATGCTGTGTGGCCGTGGGCAAGTTGCTTCCCTCCTCTGGGCCTCTGCTAAGGGCATGCGAGGGCCCTTCCTGTGTTTGATCGTGCCTCCCAGATCTCTGCACTCTCCATCCCTCACCAAGTAGGCTTGCCAACCTCTCAGTTAGCTGTCTATTTGTGTCATGCCTGGTCTCATGTAATAGACTCTGGACGGTTCTCCCAGCCTCCCCTCGGCCCCTACAGTCCGTTCTGCACACTGCCACCAGACGCTGATCTCATGGCCTTTTGAAACCTATCAGTCACTCTCCATGGCCTGCAGCTCCTTAGCAAGGATTATTACTGTCTTACTCTACCTCTTTCCATAGCTCCCAGCTTCATTCACAAATATTTACTAAGCACCTGCTACGTGCCAAGCACTGTTCTAGGAGCTCAGAATACAGCAATCAGCCTTCAAGACTCAGGTCAATCGTCACCTCCCCTGAAATGCCTTCCCTCGCTCCACTCCCTCATGCCCACCTGCAGGGTGAGCTCATTGCTTCCTGCCATGTGTGCAAGCTGCTATACACGACCAGATTGTGAGATAGCTGAGAACAGGAACCTTTCCCTCCTTCATTGCTCTATCAGGGAAGATACATGTTCAGTCAATGTTTGCTGGGTGTGATGCTTAATTTTGTGTCAATTTGGCTAGGCCACAGTACCCAGATATTTGGTCAAACATTATTCTAGATGGTTCAATGAAGGGATTTTTAAAGATGCGATTAACATTTAAATCAGTAGACTTTGAGTAAAGCAGATTCCTCTCCCTGATGTGGGTGGGCCTCATCCAATCAGTTGAAGGCCCTAAGAGAAAAAGACTGACCTCCCCGAGGAAGCGGGACTTCTGCTTCCAGATTGCGTTTGGACTTGAGCTACAAGTCCCTGGGTCTGCAGCCTGCTGGCCTACCTGCAGATTTTGAGCTCAGCAACCCCCACAATCACCAGAGCCAATTCCGTAAATTCTTTCTCTAGACACACACACACACACACACACACATCCCTTAGCCCAGTCAAGCTGACACACAAAATTAACCATCACATTTACATACAGTAAGATTTACCCTTTTAGTTATACAGTTCTATGAGATTTAACAAAGGCAGAGTTGTATGATCACCATGAAAATTAAAATAAAGAACATTTCTCCAAATTCCAAATGACCCTCTGTAGTCAATTCTTCCTGCCATCCCCATGCCCTGGCAACTACGGATCTGCTTTCTATCCCTCCAGTTTTGCCCTTTGCAGAATGTCACATAAATGGCATTATATATTACACAATTTTTGAGTCTAGTTTCTTTTATTTAACTATACGTTTGAGATTCATCCATATTATTGGGGATATCAGCAGCATTTCCTTTTTATTGCAGAGATGTATCACAGTTTATACCTAGGAGTGGGATTGCTGGATCATGTTGTATGTTTAACATTCTAATAAACTCCCAAACTGTTTTCCAAAGTGGCTGTACCATTTTGCATTCCCCCCAACAATGCATGAGAGTTGAACTTTCCAGAACTGGTACTGTCATTTTTTTTTTCTTTTCTGGCTGTTCTGATGGGCATATAATGATGTCTCACTGTAGTTTTAACTTGCATTTGCCTAATGACTAATGATGTTGAGCATCTTTTTATGCAATCGTTTATCATCCATATTTATTCTTTAGTGAAGTTTCTATTCAAAAACTTTGCCCATTTAATGAGTTGTTTGTTTTCTTATTCTTGGAGATATATATATATATATATATATATACATACATATATACACACACACACACACACACACACACACACACAGATATATTGAATTTTTTTTCTGGATGTGGATATGTCTTTTGCAAATATTTTCTCCCAGTCTGTAACTCATCTTTTCATTTTTTCAACCATGTGTTTTAAAAAATACATTGAGCTTTGATGAAGCTCAGTGTGGTTTTTGTTTTGTATTGTTTTGATTTTAGAAAATGTTTATGGTGTTGATCCTAGAAATCTTTGCCTAACGCAAGATCAAAAAGATGTTTTCCGTCTTCTTCTGTAAGTTTCACAGTTTTAGGTATTTCATTTAAGTCTATGATTAATTTTTTCTTAACCAATGATTCCTTTATTTAGAGACAACTAACAATTGATAGTTGACATATTTCTATGAGGTTTTTAAGCTGATGAAATTTCAACTGTTTGCTTGTGCCCACTGCATTAATAAAAGGACTTTCTTTTTCAGAGCAGCTTCAGGATCACAGCAAAATTGAACAGAAAGCACAAAGAGTTCCCATATGGCCCCAGCCCACCCTAACCTAATGCACAACCTCCCCTCAAAATCAACACCCCCATGAGAGTTATACATGTGTTACACTCAACGAACCTGCACTGACGCGTCACGGTCGCCCCAAATCCATAGTGCACATTAGGGACCGCTCTTGGTGTACATTCTATGACAAACGTGTACCCCCCACTACAGTGTCATACACAATAGTTCACTGCCCACAACAGTTCCTGTGCTCGGCCTATTCATCCCTCCCTTCCCCCGACCCATGGCAACCACTGACCTTTTTATTGTCTTCATAGTTTTGCCTTTTCCAGGATGTCAGATAATTGCAATCATACAATGCGTGGCCTTTTCAGGTTGGTTTCTGTCACTTAGTAATATGCATCTAAGTTTCCTCCATGTCTTTTCATGGCTCATGTCAGTTTAATGCTGCTTAGTACCCCATTGTGTGGATGGACCACACTTTAGTTACCCATCACCTACTGAAGAGCATCTTAGTGGGTTCCCATGTTTGTCCATTATGAATAAAGCTGCTCTTAACATCATGCGCAGGTTTCTGTGTGGACATACGTTTTCAGCTCCTTTGGGTAAATATCAAGGAGTGCGATTGCTGGATCACTTGGTAAAGGTATGTTTAATTTCGTAAGAAACCAAATGTGTCTTCCCAAGCGGCTATATCAGCAACGAGTAAGAGCTCCTGCGGCTCCACGTCCTCGCCAGTATTTGGTGTTGTCTGTGTTCTGGATTCTGGCCATTCCTATATGTTACTTTAAGTTGCATAGTGACATAATGTCATTAAATTCCATAATGACAAATGATGCTGAGAATCTTTTCATAGACTTATTTGCCATCTTATTTGTATATCTTCTTTGGTGAGGTGTCTGTTCAGGCCTTTGGCCCATTTTTTAAATTGAGTTGTCTGTTTTCTTACTGTTCAATTTTAAGAATTCTTTGTATATTTAGAATAACAATCCTTTATCAGATTTGTCGTTTGCAAATATGTTTTCCCAGTCTGTGTCTTGTCTTCTCGTTTTCTTGACAGTATCTTTTGAGAAGCAGAGGTTCTTAATTTTAACGAAATCTAGTTTATCAGTTATTTCATGGATTATGCCTTTGGTGTTGTATGTAAAAAGCCATCATGATACCCAAGGCCAGATGTTCACCTATTATCTTCTAATGAATTTATCATTCACTTCTATCTTTGTGAGCTTGTTGCTTTTTCGCTAAGAAATCATAAAAACCTTGAAGGAAGCATCCTTTAAAAAAAAAAAAAAAGAAATCTCCGTATTGCCCACAACACTTTGCATAACAGTAGATGGTCAATACAATGATGGCTGAACAGGGGAGTTTACTCACAAATACAAATGAAGCTTCCGTGATCAGAGGCTACACCACATCTTTCTGGCCCCAACTCACATCAGCCCGAAGTTCTCACTGGACACACTCCGATAGAAACATAATGCCCACAAGAGACCACTACAAACCTGTGAAGTCCCCAGGTCTTCTGTATGCCTCCCCTCCCTTTGCTATGACCTTGACCCCCGCAGGGTCTCCATGGTTTCTCATTCTCTTGCTTGATAGCTGTCCAAAGAAGAAGGGATTCATACATGCTTAGAGTAAAGCGTATTCACACTAATGCTTGCCAGCTTCTTTTATGTCATGAAAGGATTTTTCTCTTGTAAAAGAAACGAGGGGCATTCATGAGTAGATGAAGAGGGTCTTCAGGAGATCTTGCTCTGAAATGCCATGCCATGCCCAACATGGTTCCTGAGGGAGTATGAAAGAAGGTCTGGGTATGGCCCCGGGGAATTGTGGGTGGGAGGGAGGGTGTGTGTGTGTGTGAGAGAGAGAGAGAGAGAGACAGAGAGAGAGAGGAGAAATGAGAGACATCAGGTAAGAGAATACTATTAATAGTCAATAGAGTGTTTACAGCGTGAGAAAACTTTTAATTTTAGTTGTCAATATAAAAATAATTGTAATTGCAGTTATTTAGAAGAATAGCTTGCCATTTCTAGCAAATTATCACGCAGAATAATAAGTACATGAGTGAGTGATTTTCAGACCCTTCTTCAAAACCATAGGTTTCTATGGTGACACTTTTAGACAGGCTCAGCACCCACCACATTTCACCTGGGCCACTCCGCTTCATCTACTTAGAAGATTTAATTGGAAAGAAAACAATTTCTCTGAAGATGAAGAAAAGAGAATAGGGGCCAGGGCCAAGGAGGGAAAGAATTTGCAAACCATGGACATGCAAGGTTAAATGTAGGTGAGCTAAACTTGTGACTGTGATTAAACCTTTTCCCCCAACTCTGAAACAGCAGCACAGTAAGACAGAAATAGCTTGACCAAATATTAAAACTCATCGTAGAGCCTCAGTCATTAAAACAGTACGGTCGTGACACTTGAATGGAATAGATTACTAATGCAACAGAATAGAAAGTACAGAAATAAACCAAAACATGTACCGCAATTTGGGAAACAATGAATGTGGCTTATAAAAGAAAAGCAGACGCTCTGCATTGTGAGCTGCTCCCAGACAGGGAGGCAAATGAAAAACGCCCAAATTCTTGGAAAAGGTAGGCTCTGAATGGGGACCTTAATCTCTCTCCTACCAGTGGTTTTGGGCCTGCCTGAGCCAAAATAAAATACAGCACTCGCTATAATTGGGTGTTCCTTTCTAAATTCAGGTAATTTGGGGCAGCTCGACAGCAGGCTGAGTTCCCGCTTCATTAAGCCTCTGTTCACCAAAAAGCTCTTCAAAGCCCCCTCCCCTCCTGCCTCGGGCTCCACGTCCCTCCCATGGGGGGCCAGCTGTTCCAGGCAAAGAAGTGGAGGATCTTCAGAGGCCAGAGGCCCTGCCTAACCCTCACCCAGGCCAAGGCTCAGGTAGACATTACAGCAGAAAGCAGCTCTCTGTGGCTTCCGCTCCACCCGGCTCCCAGCCCCTGAATTCTGATGGGCCCGGGCTGCCGGTGTTTCAAATGTGCAGCTAAGGGTGAGAAAGGCCACTTTAAATCGTACGGTATCTTTCCACAAACTTTGGTAAATCATTCAACATGATACGTGAGTGAATAAGAGAATATAAGTAAAAGTGCCTTCAAGCTACAGTGCTGCCTAAATGTGACCCATATTCAGGGTGGTGACAGCAGGGTGGATGTGACGAGGTCTCCATCTCTGGGGACACTCACATTTGTGCTGGGAAGTAGGGTGAGGCCTCCTGTCGCAAATGTGGATTTCAGGTTGAATTATTTTGTCCATGTTATTTTTCTAATAGCTTTAGTGCTGCAAAATACATACTTGTAAGTTGTCACCGTTCTCTCATGGGTATTCTTAGGTGAGCAGGGTTCATGAGCAAAGCAGCATCCCTGCTGCCCAGCCTGAGTCTGAGGCTTGTTACTTCCTCTGTTTCCCTCCCCACAACCCTCTCTCCCCAGAAGTTACAGGGAGACAGTTGGGAATGGCCACCCATTCTATTTCTGTATCCTAATGTAGCCAACTTTGTAGTATGTTGCCGTTTTCTACACGTTGTATTTAACTTATTAGTTTAAACCTGGTTTATTTTATTATAAAATATAAGCACTTTGCATTTCTTTTTATTCATTAGTTCATGTATCAGTGTTTTTAATTTTATTCTTTACCCATTAAATACCATTAGTCCAATTCTACACTGAATTTCATGTGTCAATCTTGCTTACTAAATGATTTTGGCAAAACACTACATATCCTAAATGAAGTAGGAATTTAGATTTGAATTTTATAAAATTAATTCTCTTAGTAATAAGGAAATTTCCTGAGTTATAGCTAAATTGGAAGATTTGGGCTCCAGGGACGAGGGGCCTCAAGGACAAAGCTTCACTGACCTGCTATGGACTGAATGTTTGTATTCCCCACATCGCCCCCCCCCCCCCGCCCCAAAATTCATATGTTGAATTGTAATGCCCAAAGTGATGGTATTGGGAGGTGGGGCCTTTGGGAGATGATTGGATCAAGAGGGTGGGGCCCTCAGGAATGGGATCAGAGCCCCTAGGAGGAGTGAAAAGACCAGAGCTCTTCCTTTTCACTACATGGGGATACTGGACCATGACATTCAAGAAACAGAGGCACCAGGACCCTTTTAAAGGCCGTGGGAAGAGCCCTAGTAAACAGTTCACCTGGTCATGTGTACGTGTGTTTGCAAAAATTTGCAAATAATGCAATATATGCAATTATAAACGCATTTTATGATTTTTTAAAATGGGGATTGTGAAAAATAGAATGTATCAGAATTCCTGTGTTTTTTAAGCACAAACCTGTAGTGGTACTACAAACAGTGGGTGCGTCTGTTGGTGAAGTTGCAGGCTTTATGTAGCCCAACTGTCAGCAGTAAATAAATTCTGATCAACTTTCCTAGAAAACTGAATTCACGGTTTGTTCTCTCTATAGAAAATATTATAAAATAGGGAAGAGCATGTGATGAATATATAAAGTCGAAGGAATAGGTCATTTTATCTTTTGTAGAATGGTGCTGCATTTGATTTTCTCGCATGTGAAGGTCAATTTCCTAATGGGAGGGTTATGGCTATATTATTTGAATTTTATATTAACATAGTATGCAGTTCAGCTAAATGCACAGAAATATAATTCACTATTGGTAAACACGTCAATACTCTGACAGTGTCGATATGATGAGTTTGTTTTTTCAGAAAGCATATTCTCAAAGGTAGCATTTTTCAAAGTAAAATACGAGACTTAAAAATGTTATCACTCTATCATACTTCCTAACATTGTTAGGAATGTGAATGTTTTTATGACAATAATTCTGAATGAAATAAAATTAGAGACAGTGTTATATCATCTCATTTCTCTGTCAAACTTTGAATCACTACATTCCAGGAGAAAAATTTGAAACATAAAAAAAAAAAAAAAAAAAGTTTAGTGACTTCCTTCCACCCAAGAAGGATCTGGATTTATCCTTCTGCCTGCAACAATCAAAATATCCAAAAACTATATGAAACAATTGCTTCTAAGATACTGATCATCAGGCAACAAAGAACAGTGGTCCGAGAGAGGGGAGACAAAGGAGACGAGCCCTGCAATTCTCCCAGCTCACTGCCTTGAGAATTTCCAAGCTACAGAACAGAGGAGAATCCAGGCAGAGCCCAGCAGACCCCTCAGATTGAGAAGATGGAGCTGAGAGTCCAGAGACCAAGGTGGTGAGAATTTTCAGGATGGAATACCAGAGATTAGGAGCTAAATAGAGAGGAAACCCCAGAATCCTAGAGAGGGACGCCCTCAGGAACCCATCACAATGGTCATCAAGAAAAGCATGTGAGGAAATTATCTGAGGTTGGGGGAAGAACCATCCAAAAGAATGAGAGGGAAAAATGCCTAGCATTCACCCGGGGCCAGGAATAGTGCCTATTCCCAAGAGCCAGAGTATAAAACCTCCTAACTCACAGACATTGGGTACAATCACCGGAAATGTTCTGCCTCAGAGGTGAGGAACAATTGGCTAGAGAGAAAGCCCTATTCTGGAGGTACCTAACACATCATAAGCAAGACCTGAAAGGAGCAAATGTTTCCAAGTAACATAGCTGCATCCTAGAACAATGCTCAATTATATTCATGGGAATACAAATATATCCCACAGCTGGTAAGGTGAAATTCACATATCTCGCACACAAAGATTGCCAGGTATACCAAGAAACAGGGAAATGCTACCCATAATAAGGAGAAATGTCAATCAATCAGAACCCAGCCAGAACTGTCCCAGATGTTAGAATTCGCCAATAAAGATGGTTATAGAGTTTTTATAACTTTTTTCTGTTTGTTCAAAAAATCAAATGGCAATTTGGAAGATACTAAAAACAGACCCCAAGTGAACTTCTAGAGATGAAAAATATACTGAATGAAATTACCAGACGATTAGTCCTGCTGTATTTAAATGTTAATGAAATCCTATATGCTTTTAAGACACATAAGGAAAAAGCATTTCTTGACACTTTTATATATGTGTGTGTGTGTGTGTGTGTGTGTGTGTGTGTGTGTATAGTGTGTATATTGAGACATAATGTAACATATATTTCTTACTATGGTCACAATTGAAAGTTTAGAATCACTAATGTAGGGCCTTGTAGGTCATGGTAAAAACATTGGATTTTACCCTTAATGAGCAAGGAAAACATTGCAGAGTTTTGAGCAGAGCAGTTACATGATCTGATCTGTGTTTTAAGAAGACAAACTTGTTGCTGTGAGAAATAGCCATAGGGAGGCAGGGACGGAAGCAACAATCCATGTTTCCTACAGTTACAATAGTCCAAGAGAAGACACATATGGCAGGCTGACTCCCCATGCAGCCAAACCATGTAATAACCTGCTAAGATGGAATGAGTTTCTCCTCAAGAATGAAAAATCGGGGCTTCTATATCCCTAACATATGAATGACAGAGACAGCGACTCAGCTGAGAAAATATGTAGTTTCTCCAAATCATTACATAAATCATCAAGAAACCAGTATTAGTTCATAATCTGCACATTTTGAAAAATCAAAGTTCACTTCAAACTTTATCTTTTAAAACGAAGTAATAAATTCACACAGTTCTAAATACATAGATGCGAAAAGGTGGACGTGAACAAAACAGCTGCTCCTCTTCTCCCAGCCACTCAGCATTATCGTTACATCTACCATGTGAAGAGAATGGTTCACCCCTCATGAGTCATTCTCTACTTTTTGCTAGAGGTGGGTGAATTTTGAGATGCACTTGAAAGACAAAAAAAGACTATTCCACAATGTCTGTGACGATGAGAGCACTGATGAAGGGGTATTTCTTTTAGCCTTGGTGGCAGGATGAGAATAATGGTAAAGCAACTTGAAAGATGCTTTCCTTGAGTCTGTCTTAAAGGATCAAGAGGCATTGCAAGGAAGGAAATGAAGACTGTACAGGCTTAAAGGAGGAACAAAATTAGTTAATACAATTCAGGGTTTCTTTGATCTCACTTTCCTTTCTAGCTCCTGGACTATTTTGCTGTTCAGCGGTAACTCACCTTGCTTTAGTGATGCAAAGATCATTACACACCACCTGTCCAACTTACAATACAAAGTTATCATGAGGTTCAGATGAAATAATGGATGTGGAAAACAGAACGCTGTATCATTTTTAAGTTAGAATGCTATTATTGCCACCTCTTCTACTACTAAAATAAAATGCCTTTAAGGACCTAAGCATACTGCTAGAGCTTTATTTTTTTAACTTAAGACATAGGTGGATGCTTTGAGTTGAGCTACGTTTAATGAGATAAAAGAGAAAGGATTGACTGCAATAAGGGAGGATGGGAGAAAAGGCTTGTGGACTCTCGTGTCCTGGGCAAGAGGAGGTACCCAGTGATGAAAAGAGTTTAGAACAGGAGCTAAGATAACCAAAGATAAATGTTGCCAAATTTGGCCCAGATGTGGCTCCACTGGGGAGGGAGAGTGGTGCTTTCTTTACTTCTCATCTAATTCATTTCAAGTATTAGACATGTCCAAGAAATAAAGCTATACACTGTTTGGGGGGAAATTGGCATTAAATATTATTATTGAAAATAAAATATGCTACTTCTGCTTCAGGCCAAGGTGAAATAACAGGAATCAGATTTACTCCTCTACCTGAAACAATGAACAACCAAAATATATGAAATAATAGTTCTCAAGACACTGGATATTTATTTGGCAGTTAAGGAAAGTGATCTTAGAGAAAAGGAAAAATAAACCAGATGAGCTCTGGGATTGACCCACCTTTCCTCATCAAGAGATTTTTAGATCACAGGTTAAGGAGTGGCAATGCAGGAAGAGGTCAACAGTGTCATTCCAAAGTTGGAGAGAGTCCAATCCAGCATGAAAAAAGCATGGAAACTCCTTTCATTCCCACCCTAACAATAAGAAAAACCTAAACAAACTGAAAACCAACAATTCTTCATAGATCCAACAGAGAACTAATATCACAGTACATACCACTGCCCCAAATATTGGAGAGATTCCATTAATATAGGATCTGGTCTTATTTTACTATAAGACCAGGTCTTATCAAACATAATATAAGACCAAGTCTTATATTAATTTTTGCTCCAAAAGCTGCATTAGAGCTGATTGTCCAGCGAGGTCTTATTTTCAGGGAAACATGGTACCTTACACTTTAGCATTAAAAGTCACTGCACTCTTCTCAAAGCTGTCAGCCATCACTGTCTTCACTTTCTCTCCTCCACCGTCCCATGAATCCCTCCAGCCAGGCCTCTGTTCTCACCACTCGCCTACAACTGCCTTTGTTGGAGTCCGCAGAGACTCCCACATCGCCAAGTCCAGGGGCCGGAACTTTCACGAGACTTTCTGTCCTTTTTCCCCTGAGAGGTACAGGAATATGATTTAAGAAACAATCAAAGCTCAGGCGGCTTGACTATTAATGAAATTTTGATATTAATGAATTGGCAGCAAATGGCGGGGGTGATAGAAAGCTAAAAATATAATTCTGGGTGAAATATAGACTATCTCCTTAATCATAATTTCAAATTTCTCTTTTTGTTTAAATGAGTGTATATGAATTTTGTATTCAGAAAAAACAAACAAACACATACACACTGTTCTCTAATGCTCCTTCCACCCCCATTATCAACATAGGGGCTACTGAAACTTAAAGAAGTTTGCAGAAAACAATGAAATGCCAATACAGATTAACAAAATCACCTCACACAACCTATTTGAGATTGACCACTAACTCTAAAATAGGTCTAGCCATTTGCAGGCGCTCATTCCTTAGCAAGTTCCATTAGCCAGTACGTGCTACATGGCCTTCTAATTGAGAAAACATAACACCCTGATATCTTAGTCAGTTTGTTTTAAATAACATTTTAGACAATAATCACTCTGGTCAACACCACAGAGAAAATTTGGGTTCTATCCCTACCCTTCGGCAAAGGACGAGCGGAAAGCCGAGACTTCCTCCCTCATCCATTTGTAGGAAGGTGCCTCTCCCCACTGTGTGTGGAGTCACACACAGCTGAGGGAGGAGCCGGGATTGTCACACCTGTCAGCGGGTAATGAGTCCCATCCTCACCCCCATGTCAGTGGAGACGATATGCCACCGTACCTGGACTTCCACCCCCACCTGGTGATAATGCAGCAGCCCTCCCCTTCATGCCGTGTTATCACAGGACATCTGGTGGAGAATCAAGACTTGCCCACCACCTGGAGGGAAGGAGGCCACCTTGCTCCACTTGGCATCCGTGAATGCCACGTGGGGAGCAATAACGCGGCACCCCTACCCCACAGCCAGGATGGTCTCAGCCTAGAAGACAGCCAGGACGCCTGCCTCTGCCCAGCAGGAAGGGGGTGCTCCTACCCCCCTGAGTGTCAATGTAAGCCAAGCAGGGAACCTGGATTTCTACCCACAGCTGGCAGTAGCGAGGTACTCCCCTTCCCCGACCAGGGCAAGGCCAGAGGAAGCCTGATAAAACAAAAGATTTATATAAATTCCAGTCTCACAATACCCCAAGTGTCCAAGATTTGATAAAAAACATCAATGGATTCCAATGAGATGACACAGATGTTAGAATCAGATCTGACAAGGATTTTAAAGGAGTCATCATAAAACGGCTTCAAAATAAGCCATTACAAACATGCTGAAACAACTGAAAAAAGTCTCAGCAAAGAAAAAGAGGGAGAAGAACCAGATGGAAATTCCAGGACTGAAAAATACAATAGAAAATCCCCTAAAATGAAAGCAGATGTCTATACAAATACTCATATACATATGCTCACAGCAGTATTATTCATAATAGTCAAAAGGTAGAAAC
This sequence comes from Rhinolophus sinicus, assembly GCF_036562045.2. Classification (NCBI taxonomy): domain Eukaryota; kingdom Metazoa; phylum Chordata; class Mammalia; order Chiroptera; family Rhinolophidae; genus Rhinolophus; species Rhinolophus sinicus. The sequence continues at coordinate 21,688,691 of NC_133758.1, read as the reverse complement.
AGCCCAGATGCCTACCACGTGGTGGATGGATAAACAAAGTGTTGTCTGTCCTTCCCTTGGGATATTAATTGGCCATAAAAAGGAACGAAATATTGATATATGGTAGGTAGTCCCTCTTTATCCAGAGTTTTGTTTTCCCCCATTTCAGTAACCTACAGTCAACCACAGTCCAAAAATATTACATGGAAAATTCCAGAAATAAACAATTCATAAGTTTTAAATTTCACACCATTCTAAGTAGTGTGATGAAATCTCACACCATCCCACTCCATCCTGCCCGGGATGTGAACCATCGCTTTGTCCACATAGCTGCACTGTATACACTACCTGCCTGTTGTCACATTATAGCCATCTCAGGGATCAGATAGACTGTCTTGGTATCGCAGTGCTTATGTTCAAGTAACCTTTATTGTACTTAATAATGGCCCAAAGCCATTCACATAACTTTTATTACAGTATATTGTTATAATTGCTCTATTATATTATTATTGTTAATCTCTTACTGTGCCTAATTTATAAATAAACTTTATCGTAGGTATGTATACTATGTATAGGAAAAAACAGTATATATAGGGTTTGGTACTATTGATGGTTTCTGGCATCCACTGGGTATCTTGGAACATTCCCTATGGATAAGGGGGGACCAGTGTAAGTTACGATGTAGATGAACCTTGCAAACATTAGGCTAACTGAAAGAACTCAGTCACGATAGGACACATATGAGTTTATATAAAATGCCCAGAATAGGCGAATATATAGACAGAAAGTTGATTAGTGGTTTGCCTAGCGCTTGGGCTGTGACAGATGGGGAAATTAGGGGTGGGCGATTGCTAATGGATATGGGGTTTCTTTGAGGGGTGAGGATAACGTTCTAAGTTAATTGTAGTGATGGTTGCACAACTCTATGACTGTACCAGAAACCAATGAACTGTACATATTGAAGGAGTGAATTGTATGATGTGTTATGGGCTGAATTGTGTCCCGCACAAAAAAAGATATGTTGGAGTCCTAGCCCCTAGTACCTCAGAACACGGCTTTATTTAGAGCTAGGGTCTTTACAGAGTAATCACGTTATAATGAGATTAAGCTGGGCCCTAATCCAGTATGACAAGTGTCCTTACAAAAAGGGGAAATCTGAACACAGACATGCACAGAGAGAAGACAATGTGAGGGGACGCAGGGCAAAGATGACATCTACCCTGTTTCCTCGAAAACAAGACCTAGCCGGACCATCAGCTCTAATGCGTCTTTTGGAGCAAAAATTAATATAAGGCCCGGTATTATATATTACATTACATTAACTATATTACACCCGGTTGTATTATATTATAATTATATATCATTATACCAGGTCTCATATAAGACCCGGTCTTATATTATAGTAAAATAAGGCCGGGTCTTATATTAATTTTTGCTCCAAAAGACGCATTCGAGCTGATTGTCCAGCTAGGTCTTACTTCCGGGGAAACACGGTGTGAGCCAAAGAGAGGCCTGGAGCGGATCCTTCCCTTAGAGCCCTTCGAAGGAACCAACTCTGCTCATACCTTGATTTCAGACTTGTAGCTTCCAGTTCACGAGAAAATACACTTCTGTTGTTTAAGTCACCCACTTCGCGGAACTTTCTTACAGCAGCCCCAGCAAACTAAAACAGTATGTAAATTATCTCTCAGTAAAGATGCTACCAAAAAATAAACGATATGCTGTCTACAAGAAACTCACGTCACATACAGTAACATAATTAGGGTGAAAGTAAAAGCTATTGTAGACATTTGCAACAGTGTGGTCAACAACAACAACAACCCCAGCCTTCCTGGAACCTACATTTTAGAGGAACGACTGGCAGTACCAAGAAATGTGGGTCAAGTGGCTGGAGAAAGGCAAGGTCACACAAACATCTACATTTCCAGGCAGAAACGAGAGAAAAGGCGCTCCTGAAGAAGACAGAAAAAGAACTGTTACGAAAACCAAGGAATGGAAGGAACTGGGTCAAATGCGGATGTGCAAGTTAGTGCAAGTCAAGTCCATGGAACTTGACAACTACGTGCACATTTTTACTTCAGCTAAGAATCATTTGAGGAGTGTGATTCCATCATGGCAACTACCTGCCAGCATCCCCAAGATGCTACCCCTGTCATTCTTCTGTTGCAGCTACTTGACAAAAACTCAGCCCTGAGAAAATCGGCTCTACCAGTGAGCACTGCTGAAGAAACGTCCCCCAGGTAAATGGATGCCACTGTGAGTCTCTAGTGTCCAACTCACTGCTGCTCTTTTCTAGTCCATCCTTGTTCCCTTTCTCTAGGGTCACTGTTTCAAACTCTCTGCTATCTTTGTGCTACCGCCATCCTCACCCCCTCCCCACTTCTGGAACTGGCCACATCACTTGGTCCTCAAAGACGTGAAAGCAAAACCGCTGGATGAAAACTTTCAACTCTTGCCACTCAAATGACCCACGTGCCGGTGCCCATATCCATCACTTCATCTGCCTCTGACAGGGATCCCAACTTCCCCCTCCTGCTCAGGAAACTCGGGGTGCCACTGATCCTGGCCAATCCTCCCACACACCCCAAATTTTCACTCCCCCCCCCGATTCCATGCCACCCTCCAATTAGCATTTAAACACGAGACTCAAGCTTTTCCCACGTTTAAAATAAATTCCCTCAACCACACACAGTTCTATTGCTACACCCTCACCCCTCATCACAGCCAGTCCGTTACCTGCCCACTTCATTACTTTGCAGTCTTCTTCCCACTGCAACCTGGATGCAATCTTCAGCATTTCACTGAATTTGTTCTTGATGAAATTACTAGCTATGGCTTGGTGAGGAAAGCCAAAGGAAGAGCTAGATTACCATAATTCTTAAGTTCTAAGATGCAGTCTCTCCTCCCCCACATTTTAATGGGTTACATCTTACATCCAATGGAACTGAAAGCAATGGGTCATAGTTTAACTTTTTATTAGGTTGGTGCAAAACTAATTGTGGCTTTTGCATTAACCTTTTAAACCACAATTACTTTTGCACCAACTTAATAAAGACGTCTTAGAATCAATCAGTTATAAATTCAATGAAATATGGTGTTTCTGAAGATTTTTTTTTTTTTTTTAGATTTTATTGGGGAAGGGGAACAGGACTTTATTGGGGAATAGTGTGTACTTCCAGGCCTTTTTTCCAAGTCAAGTTGTCCTTTCAATCTTAGTTGTGGAGAGCACAGCTCAGCTCCAGGTCCAGTTGCTGTTTTCTAGTTGCAGGGGGCACAGCAACCTTGTGGTTGAGAGGACTCACTCCAACCAACTGAGCCATCCGGGAGCTCAGCGGCAGCTCAACTCAAGGTGCTGTGTTCAATCTTAGTTGCAGTGGGCGGAGCCCACCATCCCCTGCGGGACTTGAGGAGTTGAACCGGCAACCTTGTGGTTGAGAGCCCACTGGCCCATGTGGGAATTCAACCGGCAGCCTTCAGAGTTAGGAGCATGGAGCTCTAACCGCCTGAGCCACCGGGCCGGCTCCTGAAGATTTTTTTTAAATGGCTAATTTATTTTATAGTTTAGAATAGTTTGCTACATTATAGCAAATACTTTTAACTCCACTGACCACTCTCCCTGGAACCCTCTATTCTTTTGGCCTCTGTGATACCACTCCCGTTCTGATACACCTCCTGTCTCCGCTGTTTCTTCTCAATCTCGTGTTCCTTTTCTAGCCCTTTTCTACCTCACCAACTTGTCTGGGTGAGTTCTTGCACTTTCATGGTTTCAGTACCAACACCATGTTGTAGGATGACCCTGTAGCTCATCTAATGGCGTGTGGGCATGACGTCCAGAGACATCAAGTTAACTGATTCCTGTTCCAGTTCCAAAGAACTGAATCCAATAAGGACTTGGGTCAAGTTGATGACCTAGAGAGACTGAGGGTGATAAATCAGAATGGTTACCCCATGACCGTATTGTGTAACTCAGTGTAGGGTACCTGCCCTAGCCCAAGTATTCCTCAGTATATAGGTTACACGAAGAATTTCCCCAGCCTTATATAGAGAGTAGGCTGGGTCTACAAAGGGTCACAGGCTTTCAGGCTACTCGCATATTATCCCCACTGTGTACACTGCCCTACCAATCCCCCATTCCTGGCCCATGCTGCTATAAGATCTTGGAGTCTAGCAGTTTAGTGCACTGACTTCTTCCCAACTCCCCAGCACCTTTCATCTCTACCATCTGCCCCAAACATGTACCTCCTCTGTTTTCCTCTCTTGGTGAACATCTGCTACTCAGGTATTAAAATGATTTCCACAGTCAGCATAAGTCAGCAAATACAAAGTTCCCCGCCATTTTTTCATTCACAAATCTTTATTGAGCACCTACTATGCACCATACCTTGTCAGGCTCTGGGAAGCAAGTGAAATAAGGTATCACCCCTGCCCTCATGGAGCTTACAATCTAGTAAGGAAACAGACAGCACATAAATACATAAACACACAGGTTATAAGTGCCATGTAAAATATAAATAGAGCGATGTGATAAAGTTAGGAAACATCTTTTTAGACAGAATGATCAGGAGAGGCCTCTCTTGTGGTTAAAAGCTGTATTTGAAGCCTGGCTCCTCACTTATAAGCTGCATGACCTTAGGCAAGTAACTTACCCTCAGAATCTGTTTCCACATTTGTAAAAGAGATAATCATACCCAATTCAGCAAATGCTCACTACTGTTAATGATTATGAGAACTCTTCAATGCCTTCTCACTGCTTTACAAGGTCCTTCATGATTTCTTACATACTCACTATTCCTGAGCAAATATCCAGCTATTGTGAGCATGTTCAATCCTCTTTACTGGACAAACTTCCACCAACTCTTATTCCCTCTTGCATGCTACTTCTATGAAATCGGTTACCTGCATCTGTGTGCTACTGCAGAACCCTCTACTTCACCTTTTACGGTTGCATTTTAATCTATTAATAACCTACTCATCTGCATACTCTACTGAGTACAACTTTGGTGAAGGTAGGTTCCTATCCATCCTGTGTTCCAAGTGCCTGATACAATGTCTGGCACATAGTAGGATCTCAAATACTCGATGACAGACTTGTAAGCCAAAAACAGCTGTAGAAGTTGAAAGACATGGAGGAAAGAGGGGAAAGCCTGATGGAAGTTAGGTCATGATGACCGGTGAGCCAAAGGTCTATGTGGCTGAATTGGCCTTCAGGCCCACCTCATCCTGAGACGGAAATAAAGATGAAGGGGGGCGTAGATGCAGAGAAACCAGGCTGAAGTAACTAGATCTTCTCATTGAATTAGAAAGCAAAGTTACCCGCTGAGAAGTGTGTGGGTTCACAAAGGAGTGGTACTATTTGTAATAATTGATGAGAATGGGCAGAAGAACCATGCAATGCCAAGTCAAAGGACGGACAGGTGACTCAGGGAGGGATCCAAGCATATGTTCAAGGCTGTGAAGCAGCAGTCTAACTTGGACAAAAGTACAGACAAAACAAGGAGCAAAATAGCGCAAGTTTCAGGGGAAGAAAATGGTGGAGGTGAGAAAATGAAAAACCTCACAGGCTCAACTACTGGATGGACCATTCATAAGAACACTGAAGATACTGAGAATAATGATAGAATTAGAGATGGCAAGAACACCGTGAGTCAGGAAGTGAAGCCTTCAGAGAGTCAGTGATCAGATTACTTGGTAGAAGTAGCTGAGAGTATAACCTCTTGGCAAGGGCTGCAAAGGGGCAGATTTTGTCAGAGACCTTGGGAGAAATTTCAAAATTATCATAGAAGGGCAGCAATGACCACCTCTTGAGATATGTGAAATGTGAACACCGACCACATTGATGAAAGATAAAGAATACGGCAGGACTTCAGGTGACAGCCAAATTTGTTAGGGCAAGTCAGGGAAGAGAAAAATGAAAAGGTCTGAAATGCAGCCAAGCACGGTTTAGGGATGAGAGTGGGTGGGAGGGGAATTTCAAGTGACTAGAATATATACAGAATGGAGACAAGTGAAGGTGAAAAGCGAGGACAAAGGAAATGTGTAGTTCTTAAAAGACAAGAAAAACAAGGGTTTCATGGACACTTCCCTTCAGAAGTCTCATGCCTAACATAAAATTCATCATCGTCTCCCCTAAAAGACTCAGGCTTGAGAAATGGACTCGGCTCTCACTCCCATGCCCATTCAGACACTGAATCTGGAGTAACCCTTTTGAAATGGCTCCAGTACCCACTCCTTCCTCATTCCTGTGGACATCGTCTTCAATCGGTTCTAATTCTGTGTCCAGAGTCCCTTATTGGTCTCCTAAACAGCACACCTAATGAATGCCACTTCAGTTTAGTCAGAGGGCTTTTGAGTTAGGTCTACTTCAGACTCCCAAGTCCACTGTGAAACTGACCTACATCTGTTTCTTCATTTGTAAAATGGGGACAGTATCATTTTCCTTTGAAGGGCTATGGTAAGGAACGAGACACGTTTTTGTGAACTTCTTAGCACAATGCCCATTAGTAGGTAAGAATTCTTGATTTTTGACAACTTGATTATCAGCCCTTTGAAGTCTGGGACCAGATCGTTTATACTATTGTACGCCACACACTTACAAAACACACTAAATAAATATTTGTTGACTAGCTTGATGAAGGCCAAACTCTGAGGCACATTCTACTTTGTAACACAAAACTCTTCATTTAAAAGAGTTAAATGCTCAGAACTCAAAACAAAAGCTTTAACAGGCAATTTGGGAAATAATGAATGTGGTATGCCAATCAAGAATACACCGTAAGATTCTGAAAACAGCGATGTTTTTCTTTCCCCACAGCTGCCCTCAGAATACCAAGATCTGACTGAAAACATAGAAGAATACAAAGTGAAAAACAAAGCTTGCCCAGCTTTTGTTGCTGTTTTAGACTTATCACACTTCCAGTTTGTGTGGGACTGCCTGCCTTTGAGGAGCTCAGAAAGGCCAAAACAGAGCCTACAGTCAGAGGAAAAAGAGAACTGGCTACTCAGGGCTGGCCCTAGGCACAAATGGCTTATTTTTAGTCAAGATTTCTAACTAAGAATGAAAAATGCAGCCTGGCAATGGGCTACTTCACAGTGCAAGTAAAACTACGTGAAAAATCATTTGGCTAGCTGTATTATACAGGTGTTTCCGGAACATGTCAGATACATACCATGTTTCCCCAAAAGTAAGACCTAGCCGGACCATCAGCTGTAATGCGTCTTTTAGAGCAAAAATTAATATAAGACCCGGTCTTATTTTAATATAAGACCAGATAATTTATAACATTAATACCCGGTCTTACATAAGACTGGGTCTTGTATTAATTTTCGCTCCAAAAGACGCATTAGAGCTGAAGGTCTGGCTAGGTCTTATTTTCGGGGAAAGACGGTATATCTGATGAGACAGCCCAGGAAAATCACTGCCAATTACGTCCAAATCAGCAGGCTCACCAGGGTCAGAAGGGCAGAGGGTCATAGTGCATAAATGAGCATATTCACTTGGAAAGGTGACATGAATCAAGAACTATCTTTGACCCAGAAATTTACCTCTAGGAATTTTTCCTAAGGACATAATTTGTGCACAAAGACATTCAACTGTAACAGTATGAGATGCAATCTAAAATGTCCCATGGGGAAAGGTGATATAAATCATGGCACATCCATACAGTGGAATAGCATGCAATAAATAAAGGTTGACATAGTTTTTAGTGACATGGAATAACGTCTGCAGATTGAGAAAAAGACCAAGATAAAAATTATACTGATAAATGAATGAAACTATGTAACAACATGCACAAGAGACTGGCAAGAAATGCGCAAAAATATTAGTGCTTTTTTTCCCTCTACATAATAGAATTATAGGCAATTATTATTTTTCTTTATACTTTTCTGTTGTCTGAATTTTCCATAATGAGAATGTATTACTGGCATAAACAGAAACAAAAACATTATTGAATCAGGCAAGCATTAAAGAAGAATGGGCATTTTCACACAGCTTTGTTTCTGCTAGGAATTGGTGTGATTCCCAGCAACAATGACCAAAAAGGAAAAAAAAAAGCTTACAAACCAGTCATCTATTTGACAGTAGCATCAGGCTCTTAAAAAAGTAGAGAAATTCTTAGTCTTTTCCACAAGTTTCACCCTATATATGTAGAACCGTAGCAAAACGATGGTGAATCAGGTTGAATCATCAATCACGGATCTAAATGTCAACACCAAGCTCCTACACCACATGGATCCAGGGCCAATAAATAAAATGTCAAACCCAAGTTTAAATGGCACACTGCTCTACATTTTCCAAGACGAAAAACATTAGGAAAATAAAAGTGTTTACTGAAAAACAAAAACAACAGTTAAGTGGTGTTTTACCGAATGGGGGCTAGAGAGAAATGAACGGCATACTTAAACTAATGCTTTGTAAAAATCGGCTTTATTTAAAAAGACAAAATGTAACTAATTAGGACTTTATTGGCAAAAGAAAAACAGAAAAGTTAGTCACTAAATGACCAGTGTCCAGGATTGGTCTGAAGGTAGAATGTCTGAATGGTCTGAACCTCAAAGTCAGAACAGTCTGTTGAACACCACTTGAAATCCAACATCTTATCTTTCTTCAAATTCCTTAAGATTCTACCTTAGGGAAACTTGTTTTATACCAAGAGTCATAGATGACTTTATTTATACTCATGACCTCTAATCGTATTTTCATTCTAGCTTTCCTGAAACACATTATTAGATAAATGCCACATAATCTAAATTCACCTCTACTGTTTTATTTGGCCTTTATAATTATCCTAGGACAGATGCCAAATATTTATACCTTCTGTGCAGAAATGCAAGTAAAATCCTCGAATGGCTCACCTAAGGGTCAGAAAGTTTGTGAATGTAAGCAAATCTTAGTCGTGAAGCTATATTCAGCACCAATTTACACTGTCAGAAGTTACCAAAGCAAGAAAAGCCCTTAATATTCTATGTGAATCAAGGTAACAATATAGGGGGGCTAGGTGTCTGTAAGAGACCAGAACTAGAACTGCAGCTCCTTTCCTTAAACGAGGTGCTCCACATACATACTGGTTGGCTGACATCTAAGTAACAGCTAAGACAACCTCCTCTAGAACGCATTATACTGGGCTTGGTTAAGCAGAAATCGGGGCTAGTAAAATCAACTACTAAAAAGTCAGGGTCTCGGTAAAATTATTTAGTGACCATAGTAAAAAAGGGATCATGGCTTCATAACTATGCTGTTGTCATCAGGCCAAAGGCAGAAAGAAAAGTACTCACCTTCAAAGATACATACACAAAAACACCAATTTTAAGATTACAAACTTAAAAGTGCATTTAAAAAAATGTTAAGTCACCTGTATGAGATAAATTGGATAAATTTATGAGATAAATTTATATGTAATTTCAGTGTAAAGCACCAAAAACGAACACTAAAACTGTTCACATAAAATACCGAAAACAAATCACAACTATAAAAGCAGAGAGGTATCGGTTACAAGAACCAAGTAAATAAACTAATTTCTATTAATATTTTCATTTACCTTATAAAACTCTGTTGGTTAAATTGGGGAGTAGTCTCAGAATCTAAAAGGTAACAAAATGATAACAAATATACATCATTTCTTTATTAACAAATTATACCACACAAATCAGGTTACTTTTTCTGCTTACAGAGTTACAGAAATTGCATCTGTATTTGAAGCAGCAACATTAAAATCTTACTATGAAGAAATTCTATATCTGGACCAAAGGACTGTAACATGGATTGGAAATCTAACGACAAGAAGACTGGCAACTATGGTGCAACTACTGCAAGAAGTTTGTTTTCCACGTTCTTCCTAATAAGCCGCTCTCCAAAAAGGGACAATACATTAAGTGGATGATGCAGCCAAAGAAGGGATGATATAGAAAATCACATGAAATTAAATCAGTATAAGTTGCACAGAGGCCATGAAAACTTGAGCAGGTGTGAAAACCAAGCAGTGACAAGTCAGCTCGGTGGAGTTGCACCAACCCTGAAATAACACATCCCTATTCTAACTGAAATCGGAATCTTCATCGGGCACTTCAGCTTGAGAATCAGTCATTTAAAAAGGAGGTTTTATCTTTAAAGCAGATACAGGTTAGGGAGAGAAAGCTAAACATTGGGAAAGTATTAACTCCTTGAGAACTCAAAAATTAGGAAGCCAAATGAAGCAAAGGGAAAGATAAAATTTGGATGAAAATGTTTCTCTAAGGGTAAAACTCAGTTTCCTGAGGGATTTAAAATCAAACACATACAACGGTTTTCAAAGTGGGATTCAAGCCCATCTCCCAACCGTTACTTGTTTAAATTCAAACATTTCTGTTTTACCTTTTGTGGTTTCAGGAAAGATTTCCTTTTTAAAAAAGGGATGCCATCCCTATCAATTGTTTTTTCTTTGAGTTTGAAAATGATTGCTAGGAGACAGATTACACTGGTGAGAAATATGATCAGAGATCTAAAAGATATTTTCTTTGTCAGTGTTACTAGTCTAAAAAGTTTCAACAAAGATTTGAATATTATTCTGTGAAGTAAATGAGCAAAAGAAGTTCTTAAGAGGAAATTAAACGCTATTCCCACCACCCCTAAATCTGTTCTGCCACTGCCTCCAAGCTCAGTATTTCTGGATAGTACGGACAAAATTCTAACAAACATCCCAGCCACACCTTACTCCAAAAACATTTCATTCTATGGCTGCATAGAATTTCTTTTTTTGAGAAGGCAATCCTCAAATTTATAGAAATCCCTAGAATGAGAACGTTCAATTACCAAAAATCACACACATTATATCAGGGCAGAATCTGCATAGTGCTCTTCAACATACCCACTAAAAAGAGCAGACAGATCTTAAAATTTCACTCTGCATTCCGTAGCGAACAGTATCAAAGTGTAAATGACAACCAGGGAAAAAATGCATTAACACAAAGGCCATTTTTCTTTGATGGAATCAGGAAGAAAAGTGGAACTGCAGAAGAGAAGTGGAACCCAAGCTTTGGCCACTTACCACGACCTCATTACTTCAACAAAATAGAACAAATCTCTGTGGAAAGGACGCATTCGGCAAACATCACTTCTTTCCATGTATTTTTCTTTCACATCAGGTTAAACAAAAGTTGCTGTCATTTTAGAATCATTAATTACATCTTTTTTAATTAGAAAAAAGTTTACTTGAACATTTACATAATTTTATTGCTGTTTATTACAACAAAAAAAATTTTCACTGATTTGTAGAATCCAACCAGTCACATACGAAATTGAAATCCATCTCCCAAGAAGACAGTGACAGCTGAATGCTCGGAGCACAGAATGAGTAAGAAAAATGCTGTGTGTCATTTGGTTCTTGCTGCAGTCATCTGTGTTCATTTCTCAGAAAGCAAAAGAATCCATTTGACATTTCAATAAATATCAAAGTAATTGTTACCAAAAAAGAGCTTCCACGGACCAGAGATCCAAGAAAAGAGCAGTTCTGATGAATGATTCCTAGAATTGAGTGAGTCCTCCTTTAGTCCAATGAGATGATGTCAGGAATGTTACTTCCACTGCTGGTAATGACCCCTGTCTCACTCCTGCTGCTGGTTGAACTAACATGAGCACTGCTCTCATGGGGGCTGGTGGTGGTGACAGACGTACTGCTTGCTGTTAAGGGTGAGGTGAGACTATCCAAAAACATAGGAGGACAGTACTGCTTGAAACAAACAATGATGCCGATGAGGAAAAGGCTACATTGATTTTTAAATAAAGAGACTAGAAACTGTTAGATATGCAAAAGTGAGAGCCACATTTTTAAATCCCAGGGGGATTTAAAATTTTCTCAAAACTTCACGTCTTTGGATGGAAGGTGGCATGAATTTAGTTATTTTACATTATTTAGTGAATGCAGCCTATTCTTAAGTCTCTCAAAACTTACAGAATTTGTTTGTTGACTAAACATATAGGTACAACTACAAAATGTCAACAATAACTGAAGTTATTTAATAGCAAATATTGGCCCCACAATTATGACTCCTACTTAACCTCAAAAAGAATTTGCTTGCTAAATGCATTTACACCAGGTTTAAATCACACTGCAATAGGCTAGTAAATACTTATTTTAAATGGTATTAAGCAGAAATGCTAATACAAAATTCAATAAGTCTCTCAAAGTTAAGTGTCCATCAGACCCTTGAGGAATAATGTTAAGACTGATCAGCTAAATGGTGGCTTTTGACCCCTTTGTACATATGTGTAACAATACTTGTGTAATTACAAGGACGTCATTCATTCTAAAATAGACTACATGGTAGCTAACTACCACGGGATGCTCAGAACAGAGAATTCTCTCGTGTAATCACAGAATTTTGAAATGAACCTTAAAGGAGATCTAGTCTAATATTTCTTATGACGCTTGCTTGACACCCCTCTCCAAGAGTTCCTATTTCGTTTCCTTACCATCTTGGTTGCTGATTCCTAAACAAATTCAAACCTCAGTTTAATACTCTAATATTGACCAAGAGGAGTAGAGAGAGACAAGAGGTAAAAGCTTTTTCACATATTTTTCACGTATTTTATGTGAGAAACAACTACAGTGACTTTAGTAAAATCAGTGAGGTCTACTATATACTACAAGAGATGTCCTAAGTCTGTCTTTAGAATGGTAGTGTGGAAGAAGATCTGTAAGGATACCTGACCAGTATTATCAATTCTATAGACGGCTATCACTAGAGATATTGTTATAGAACAAGAATTTGAAACTGAGGTTGTTTAGACTATATGATCTTCAAAAAGATATGGGAATGACAGCCCCAGATTTAGGTAGCTAGTCAGTGGATGAACAACTACAATTCAGGCTGCCTTTTAAAAAAGTAACTTCATATTTAGGATGGATAACTGTCTTGGTTTGCCAATAAAATGAACGCCATGCACAAGAGATTCAAGGGACATTAGTTAAGAGGGAGGAGAGTTTCTAAAGAACGTTGAACTCTCAGGTACTAAACTTCTTTAAAAGTCAATAAATTTCTAACTTTCCACTAAAATTGGGAACGAATTCAGAAAAAAGCCCAGAAATATACATTTTATTTTTACTTCCTCTGCGGCAGTTTTTGACTGCCTAGTAGTAAAAAAACACTCTATTTCAATTATAAAATGAATGTTAGATACTACAGCCCTGCTTTCAACAGGTTTGATGCCTTAAATTTTTATAATACTCAGGTTATGGCCATTTTACCTCTAACTGTATCCTTTATTATGTGTAATCAGCACATATCCACCCAAGGATAACAGATTTAGGGGGCAATATGGAGGAAAATTAGAACAAACCTAAAGATTCTAAAGAAAACTGAAGGTATAACCTCACGCTTTTACTGGCTTGTCAATAAGTCAGCCTGACACTTAGCATGCCCAACAGCACTATGAAATCAGAACCCTCTAGGTTCCAAGATCTTTGTTTTGTTTTGTTGTTTTAAAAGGATGGCTCACGTAAAAAAAAATTAGTAATACTGTAAGCCTGAAGAATCCATTTCCTAAAAAAATAATATAGATACGTTTGCTATACAGAGAATCTACTCATGTCAAAGTCAACTCAGAGTGAGAAGAAATTCCTCCTTCTGTGCAAGCTCCCTTGGGCCCAAATTTCCAGTGTTGTTTGTGTGATTAGACTCTTCAAACAGAAGGCCGATACGAGACCTGTAGTTGACGGATTCTGACCAGCCTATGAAGTGGTGGTCCCGTTCTTCCTCTGAACTCCCTACTCCCAACATTTCTCAAACTCTCTCTCTTGTTCTGTCTCCCTTTCCCCTTTGGCTCTCCCAGGCCTTCCCCTCCTCTGTTCTGCTTCTGCCTGTCAGTCGAGCCCACACTCATTTGACTTCATGTTGGGCCTCTGGGATACCAGTTTCTTATTCCTGACAGAGAAAACAGGAATAATTGGTTTATAGCAACTTCAGATGGGGGCATGCCCAAAGTCTGCATCTGATTGCCTTCAAAACCAAGGAATAATCAAGGTAATCATTCAAGTCAGTGTAAGCAGCTTCAGCTGTTTCGTATGCACAGAACAAGTGTTTTATAATTATTTCTGTCAAGTTTTAACTTTGCCATCTAGCACGCTTCCTTTCATTTTAATGACTCAAATGCTTGTAAGAAATGCCAACTGATTACTAAACTAAATAAAATATAATTAAAAATTCAGGTAGAAAGGCCAAAATATCATAAACCGAAAAACAGTAACTTTATTCCTCCGAATAAAATTGTAAAATAGTCACAAAGCACCTCCTTTCCATCAATTTGAGTAACTGAGAGTTGACTGTCCTGATTTTATGCAACTGGTCATTTTTAGTTAGTATGACATAAGCAACAATCAAATACAAATTAGTTGCTTAAATTCAGGATACATACCTGGGGATCAACTGGAATAAGGGAAAGAAAATCCAAACCTAAAACAAAAATGCTTTGTTAATAGTTGTCTCATATTTTGGAGACAAGAATTATTTCCCAAAATCATTCTGTATTTATCATAAGGCATAAAACACTGGGGGTAAGTGCTTACCATTCTGCGTTAGGAAAGTTCTATACCAAAAGCAGTGATATATAATGTGCCTAAAACCCCAATACGAACATATTTCCTGAGAAAACATCTGGAAAAATCACTTCCCAGAGACTTAAAGGGAGGAGTCCAAAAATTTCCAGAGAAGTAGGACTTAGTGAAAGGAAACACTTCCCCGCTTCATCACTTAACAGAATGAAAAGCAATAAAAATGATGAGATAATGATCTGGATACGGACCATTAAAAAAACATACTTAGGCTCTTAAGAAACTTGACATTTATTTTTTAACAATACACCACATTGAGCTTCATCTAAAATGCCACTTCTTAAACAGATGTCTATTTCATGGGGCGCTTTCTGTCCCCCTTCCCACATCAATAGTACACAGTTCCATGCTCTGCACAAAGCAAGCACTTGGTAATTTCTCCTCACTAACAAGCTCAATCTTATCAAGGCATACTGGGTTATAAGCCAATGCAGTTTTCCAAACCAAAGATTTAAGATTCTCCAATTAAGCTTTAGAAATAGGAATGTGGAAAAGGTTGCCCAGTAATACCATTTTGAAGTATTCAAGTTATAACAATAAATAATAAAAAAACTCGGGTCTGAAAAGTCAAGCAATAAATTTCAGTCAGTTCCCCTAGACCTACCTCCCTGTTTGACTAAATTTCAAAACATTAAAAAAAAGAACAACCACATACTAGGTATAGGTCACTAAGACAGGTCCAATTTCTATTAAATTCTATCAATTTTTATTTGCCAACAATTCGATGTCACCTTAAATAACAATCATACAGACTGAAAGTCTGATATTGGACTGTTACTCAAAATAGAGAATATTAGTGGGAATGGTACTTAAAATATTTAATAACCAGAATGAATAATTTATAACTCTAACTTTTAAAGTATATTTATTCCCTTAGAATCTCTAAATTAAGGTATGATAAAAATGCTTATCAAGTGATAGAAGCTGGTAGCACCAATCATTTGAAAGAAATCATTCCATTTCTAAAGCATTTAAAAAAATTGTTGATATGATTTTTCACTCCGTAATGCCTGTCATTAGCTATATGATATAGTGGGGTTTGAGCCAACACTGGACAAAGGGAATCAAAACAAACTTTTCAAACAACTTCCCTATTAATCAGTAGGTGATATATCTGAATAAGGAGAGTTTCTCTTCACATTAATGATATCATTCAATAAATCTTCTCTCTGCTTCAGTTGAACAGTAATTCAAAATGTGCTAACCCTTAAAATATCATCTGAGAATTTTATATATTCAACATTTCTGTTATTGAATAAGTCACAAAAATACTTTATTGGCATGTCATTTAAGTGGCTTAATTTTATTAATTTTATTTTGTTTGGCTTCAAATGGTATAACATTTTGCTTTCTATAATAGCTTCTGCTTTTTTATAGTTTATTTAATTTTATATATTCAGTTACTTTTAATGTTTGTTCAATCAGTCCATTTGAATAACAAACTTTTTATAAAGCTAAGAAAGTATTGATATCTCTGTTCGAATATTTGAAGTCAAAACTCTCAAAAAAAAACCAACCACTTTCATTCTCTAAATGTTAAACTACTCCCATTTTATAACTTCAATATAAATACATACACAGGCTTGATATAATTTTCTGTTTTTGCAGCTCCAGCACTGAAGGCTGCCCACTGAAGTACAAAGAGTCTTCCTATTTTCATTATTTCAATTTCCAGCTCTTCAGATGTACTATAAATTTCTCTGATTATTTCATGTGTGCCAGTGTATGTGTGTGTGTGTGTGTGTGTAGATTGTGTGTATATACACACACAATCCATTGATTTAAGAGATTTACTTGATCTGTATCTTTTAACACCTCATCCAGGGATAACTTACACACTGCACAGTAAAATAACCTAGACATTTTTCTAAAATGTTGGTTGGACTCTAGACTATCTCCCTAGCATTACACAGATGCTGTCTATACAAAATCCAATACTGTTCTAACGTAAATATTTCTCACTGAAACCATTTTCTCTCAAACATTAACCTAAAATTTGATGTATTTCAGATGTTATTCTTTCAAAAATAACTTTATTATCAGTCTTGCATTTTACATTTTAAGTAGACTATTAAAACTTGTATGAAATAGATGAAGTTTCATGAACAGCAACTAATGTTACTTTCTTATTTTGTAAGTTTAGCAAAATGCTGTTTTCTTATTTCACCTTAAGTTTTCAATTGCAACAATAGGTTATATTGATACATATTTATGTCCCCTTATGTATTTCACAGTTGAAAATGCTCAATTATTTTTAACTAATAATCAGGTAATCTTAAAAAAATTCTGATGGTACATTCTAAATGTTTTTATTTTATTAACACTGATAAAATTGTAGTTTTTAGATTTTAAGTGCTTCTTTATGTGGAACTGACTCTACTTTATCTTATTAATAACACATTTTCCTTACTTGAGCCATGAGCTTGAACAAAACATGATTGCTACATGATTAGATATGTAAATGTTTAGCACTTTCAAATTTTAATGATACAACTTTTGAGCACCATTCGCACCTGACAATATGGCACTAGCAATAATAAGGCAGTCATATTTTTTTCTTGAAATAATCAAGCTGTTTCCATTCCATAAATACAAATTATTTGTTTTATTTTGAATTCACTGTTGCACAGTATCAGAAGATGTTCCAAGCTGCAGTTCATTATTAATATCATTTCTTCTTTGTTCCCCTGCAGATTCAGAAGATTCATGTTTATGATGTTTAAAAGGAATGTTAAGAAATGTATTAAAACTTTGTCATCTCTCCATTGTTGGTGTTCTATTTAATATTTTATTATAAATTATTAAATTTATAAATATCAAAACTCTGTACAGTATGACTAATTACATAAAAATTATGCACAAAAATAAAACCAAAGTCATTACTAATTATACAAGAGCACATTCACAATAAAACCAAAGTAAAAACTATTTAGATATAGTAACTGCTACATAATCCACAGATGATGATAAACTGCTAATTCTTCTAAAGTACAACAGATCCTATTCTACTCAGTTTATGAATTGGTAGAAAGCATTTCAACATTTTAATAACCAGTATCACCATATTGGTTTATTTTGGCTAAATATCAACCCTGGATATTAGTCTTAGTTCCTTAATACTAGCTTGAAATGTATTTTATGAAATGCACAGTTAACATATTTTATTGCACTTTTCTCAAACCTGCACATTTTATAAAGTAAATAATCTCAATTTCCGCCCAAATTTTGAAAAACTGTAAACTGACTTTGGGTGGTGAACACACAATGCAATTTATAGATGATTTAATATTGAATTGGACACTTGAAAACTATATAATTTTACTCATCAATGTCACCTCAATAAATTTAATTTAAAAAATGTTTTAAATATAAAACAAAAAAATTGATCCAGAATCAATCACACAATTTGAAAACACAGTGATTTATAAATTCTGTTTAGTGCTAAATGGCCACCAGGGTCACTTTAATAAACAGAACATTTGTCCTTTTTTTTCATATCAGGATTAATTTTTAATTCAAAGTCTTTAGGAAACAAATTCTTCTGGAATGCTTACTTATATACTAAAATGACACATGGACACTCTTCAAGTTCACTTAAAACTAGCCAGCATTAGAGCAAAACATGGCAGTTAGGAATTAAGACTCTCCAAGTTGCTTTCTTTCTTATGGACCATGAAATCTCACCTGCACCTTAGCATCAAGCTTTGTATACAACAAATACGTTATAATTAGTGATAGCTGGGTTTATGAACAATTTTTTAAAATATCAATTCCCAAAGCACATACGGAATAAACATATTTAAGAAGCAAAAGGTATTTAACATTTTTTGATGGATACTATCGTTAGCCTATGCTTTTCCATTTGAATAATCTGAACAAATTTCACGTGGCAAAATTACACTGGGCCAGATAATGCAACTATCAACTGTTTCCACAACACAAATCTTGCCCAACAGAATATACAGTTCTTAAAATAAAGACCTCATTAAGGGGACTAAGAAGAATAAATCATAGGTCAAAATTAACTTCAGAAATCTAAAAAAGGAAATTAATAACAGGAGGAGGGAATTGAATTCCCCTAAAAGGGCCCTTCAGAGAGAAGGGAAGTCATGAACATAAGGGGCACTGGTTCTAACCTGCTCACATTTGATAGATACATATAAGAGATATCCCCAAATATTAAGCAATGCTCTAGGGAAACAGCTGGTAGATTCTATTTTGACAGGGAAAAAACTCCAACCGGTAAAGCTAGTAGGCAACACTGACGCCATAGTACACCAGCATATTCTGCACTTGTGATGGGCTACCAAGAAGAGTACGAGAAAATTCTCTCCCTAACCTGTGAAGCCTGTAAAATAAACAAACTAAAAAAAAGTCTCTGAATGCAAACTCTCCATGAGGGAGAATAAATTCTATAAAAATTTCCTTCTATCCTATTACTATGTATTTTTATCATCAGGAATCTATAGATTGCTCTATAGTTAAAATGATAGGAACTGAATAAGATATATTAAAAGACACTACCTTTACATGAAGCCTTCAAATTTCCTTAGCCTTTTCTATTTAAAATTTTTAAACTAATTTTGCTCCACAGATTAAGATTAAAAATAAACAACAAAACTTGATAGAACCAAACAAAACAACTCTTCACATACCTGGCAAATCGGATGACATGCTTGATATTGGCGTGTGGTGGAATGGTACTGAGTAGTCTGTTAAGGAAGGCGGAATAGCAGCAGGATCAACCGAAGTCACACTGGGCACCCTTACAGAAGATGGCTGATACATGAGAACCCTGTTTTAAATAGCATGGGAAATTACAAACAATCTGGCTGTTAGTTCACAGGAGAGAAGGCTGCACTACCGGGCATTCTCAGTCGTAAGTTCACTAAGTCTCAACACAACTATCTGGCAGCTACTCACTACACAGTACTTCACTCTCCTCTCCTCTTTCCTTAACAATCTTCATTTTAACATGAATGCACGTTGGCTCAACAGCAGCTGTGATGTAAGAGCAAGTCAGTATTGAAACATAATGTAATGAACAGCAGTGCTGGAGTAATACATAAAATGTTCATCCACAAATAGAAATATACTTTACATATGCTTTTATTAATGTATGTATAACATGTAGATATTAATAGTTTTACTTATAAAGAAACTTAGAAATAAAATAGAGGACTCCTAAATTTAATTTAAATCACGGTACCTTCATGAGTGAAGCTACTTACTGTAGTTCAACCAGAATTTGTTCCACTCTAACTTGAATTGTGTTAATTATTAGCGCTCTTATCTGGGAATCACCTGAGTAAACATAGCCAATCCTAAAGCCAGCCAACCTGATGACGACAGGCAGCAATCAGAAATTAGAATAAGATGACTACTCAGGATTTCAGATATAATATTCAGAAATGAAAACACTGGCTACTATGATACCATCTACTCTTCTAAGAGGGTTTATGACTGAAATTAGCTGTTCATTCTACTTAAACTAATTAAACAAATTAAACACACTTAAGAAAACCTTTATAACTGGTATTATATATATATATACACACTATATATAATTATAACTTTATAATTTTAAGCAGTATAATTAAACATAATTTTGAAAAAGTTCAAGAATAAAAGAGACGATTTTGCATTCTTCCTATTTAAGCTTCATTTTGCCTTGGCCCAGGATAAACAATTAGAACTCACAAGAAAAACATTTTGGACGTACACAAGGAACTAAGCAATGTTACCGTCCTGTGGCTGATGGCGGACATCTTTTTGTCTGACATCTCATTGAGGTTGCAGTGGTAGCATCTGCTCTCTGAGCTTTGAGATGTCACCCAAGATGTCGCCCAAGATAACAAGACGATAGGTGCCAGAAAGTCGGCCAAGAAAGACAAAGACCCAGGGAACAAATCTGGGAGCAAGGCCAAAAAGTAGTAGTTCAAAAGCAAAATTCGGGACAAGCGCAATAACTTAGCCTTGTTTGACAAAGCCACATACAACAAATTCTGTGAAGGAAGAAGTTCCCAACTGTCAACTGATAACCCCAGCTATTGCTCTGAGAGACTGAAGATTCGCAGTTCCTGGCCGGGGCAGCCCTTCAGGAGCCCCTCAGTGAGGGATTTTACTGAACTGGTTTCCAAGCACAAAGTTCAAGTGATTTACACCAGAAACACCAACAGTGGAGATGCCCTTGATGCATAAACAGGTCCTACCAACTGTACATTTTGAAAAATAAAACTTTATTAAATAAGGGGGGGGGACGGGACATGGGGACATTATGTTAACATCCCAAAGCACTGCCAGAAAACTAGTGCAAGCTTAACGAGAGGCACAGAATTCTGTAGCTGGAAGGGACGATTACAAAGAGGAAGAAAGTAAAACCTACAGAAACTTCAAGTAGGACCGTGGTCACAAAGCTAGACTGAGATAACTAGGCCCTCTAGATGTCCTTTCCCTTGGCTAAAACACTTTGTTATTGCTCAGATTATTAAATACTAGTAACAATATATGATGACATAGTTGCATGACATTCTTTATACTCTAAACAACTGACAAAACTACTTCATAACCTCAATTTAAATTTCAAACCACTTACATAACCACGACCTATTTAGACACTGGAATCTTTCTAAAACTCGTTTATATTATGACATAAGGATCTTGTCCAGCTGTTATTCTGCAGTATGTCAGAAATATGGATGTCATGGTAAATGTGCAAAATGAAGTCATATTGAGAGTATATACAGCTGCGTTGGCAACTGAGTAATCTCAGAAAAATGAATAAACAACATAGGTCAGAGTTCAGAAATCTGAAAAACAGATCCATTTAGGAGGCATAGGAAATAGAATATGCTTGAGACGATAACACAAGCCTAGTACTTAAAAACGTTTTCCAGAGGTAGATGAAGATGGAAGGAAGTCATCTTCCAAACAGCAGCTTGCTTAGCTTAGAATCAATACTTCTTAGCCTCCAATGTGACCTGGAGACCTAACAGGACAAACAGGAGGTAAACTATGTTGGAAAAGGCAGACTCTGGAGGGGGAAAGAGAGAACCTGGGATGAGATCAAATAAGTTACGTTTTTCTGGAGGTTTCAAAACAGTTGTCCTCTATAGGAACGAAAGCAAAACAGGAAATCACCAAAAGTATTTTCAAATTACACATGACCCTCCTTCCCACATAGGAATGTGTATCAGAAATTAGAGGAGGGGGCACAGGAGGTAAGGAGGAGAGATTGATACGTTAGTGCTGAGGAGGGGGTTTAAAAAGTGGCTCTTATCATTCTGGCTGCCTCACAGTATTAACATCTTATTTTTAAAAATACTTAAGAGACAAGCTTTTAAAGACAAATACACACACACACACACACACACGCAGACACACACACACACACACACAAAATTTCATTTATTTTTAACAAGTTCCTACTTAAACGTACATTTAATCTATCTAGTTTTCCTCCGACACTGAGAGAAACTAAAAGAAAATGTTCAGGTTTACAAGAAAAAGAAAATGTCCACCTTCCCCTGCTCACCCTTCTCTTCCTCTGATATCTCACACTGGAGATTTTCTTTTGTCTTAATCTTGAATTGACCGTTCAACTTGGATCAGATTTACAGGAAACAACAACAAAACTCACTTTCCTCTCCCGCCCCTTTACTTATATCTGTAAAGGAATCAGATCAATGTCCCAACAGGCCATCTGTCACAATAACATCTCATTGCATATGTTCTAATCTTATAACATGAAACTTTACTTAAATGATTAACCTTCCTTGTTTCTTCAATATAAAATTGATGACTGTCACATGTCGACATGTAAAATTGTCAAAATCTAGTGAAGGCAAAAATTATTAAATCAACATCTAAAACCTCAGCAAACATCTGAAAAACTAAACTATTTGGTGTAGGTTAATTCCTATTGCCTGAACTTTGCAACCACTAACACATACAACTTTATATATATTGGGTGAAATTAGTCATTTGCTAGGATTATCAAATTATATGTGGTAGATTTTTATTTTAATCATAATCTTCATAAGGACCACATTCAGAAGGGCAACTGATTCTAATGCCTATGCAAAAAAATAGTTGTATTTATAGATATAATACATCTAATACATACCGTGTTTTCCCGAAAATAAGACGTTGCCGGACAGTCAGCTCTAATGCGTCGTTTTGAGCAAAAATTAATATAAGACCCGTTCTTATTTTACATAATGGGTCTTATATTAATTTTTGCTCCTAACGACGCATTAGAGATGACTGTCCGGCTACGTCTTATTTTAGGGAAAACATGGTAGAATAACAGGGACCATGGAGAAATGTAAATGGCTTATGTCTGGTGGAACTGTGAGTTTAAAAATGTGATGCTATAAAGTAATAAAAATTCTTTAAAAAAAAAAAATTCTTTAAAAGCTTTTAACATTTGTGACTGCCTCCTCGTAGAATTGGGAAATAACACACATAGGCACATGTGTACATATATGTTTTTAAATTTTATACCTTTATCCATAATATCATAGCACAAAGGTAAATTGCTGGAATGCTACGAGACAGAGAACATTAGTATTTTAGACAGTGTACTGCATCACTGAATTCACCATAGTTGGCCCAGACTTAAATATCTAAAAATGGATTAACAATTCAGTAACTTTAATTTTTATCCGTAAACCTGAAATTCACTGTATACTCCCTCCCAGTTTATGATCATAAAAATATAAAAAAAGATTCAATTTTGCTATGAATTCCTAATGATCCTTAATCCAGAGAAATACATATTTATCTCTATTCTTTGTTTCATGTCTTTAGAATAACTCCATATTAATGATAAAGCAATCATTCAACTTCCAGAGAGTGGGGTAGGGGCAAAATATTTAAAATGATCTTTTAATGTAGAAAAATATCAGAGATTTTCTAAAAGCCTTAAATTAAGGTGCCAGTTTCTTCTGATAGCTATTACATGACTGTATTTAAGGACTACAGTATGTATGCAAGGAAAGAAGTTAGAAGGATTACCATCAAAATGTTATCAGTGGTTATCTCCAGGCAGAATGCTTTTAACTTCTTGGTGCTTTGTAAAATTGTTTGTAAGTATAATATTTACTAAAACTACACCTCTTAAAAAATGACTGCTGACATAATTTCTGTACTGTAACTTAAAATAAGTTTTCCTAGTTTCTCATTCTCTATTCTTTCTGATTTGCTTACTATCACTGAGCAAGAAGTCCTATGATAAACTTACATAGCAAAGGAAAACCATAAAAATTCTAGATGCTGAGCCACAAGAGAGGATATGAAAAGAATGACCAGGAACAGAACCAAAAAAGTGTAAGAGTTGAAGGGAGTACAGATATAAGGGAATACATAGCATGAGTCTCCACTATTCGACTGGGACCGGTGCCATCTACTCTACCTTACCACAGAAAATGTGATTTTAGCACAAAGCATCAACTTTCTTAGTGTTCAGAAAGCTCCAGTGGAAAGTTTTTCCATGTATCTTTCCTCCATTGGACTTTGATCTACCAAATGTTATAACAAAGAATAAACTTAATCCAGTTAATCAATGGTTCCCTTTGAAGAACTATAAGACAGCTATTACATATTCTCTTCTCCTGACTAACAACTTCAGTCGCTAGACCCATTCACCCATCATGCTAGTTTCCACCACTTACCATCCCGTTCCCCAACTCTGACTACACTCATCTGTTACTACTCTTCGTGATGATCAGCACTGACTAAAATGGTCAAAGTGAAGGGCATCTAACCTAAAATTCAACCAAACTAGCATGTATGTGTGTATCCTGGACACTGTACTTTTATCAATGCTGCCTAATGACAAAGCAACTCATGTGGTGAATGCTTCAAATCATTAAGTGAATTCTGACATTTCAGAGAGTTTCTATCAGGAATGGCTATTAATTTACTGAATGCCCTTCCAGCACCTATTAAGATGACTATATAGTTGTCCATATGCCAAGATCCATTTTGTCAATGTACTTCCTAATAGTAAAGCATTCCTGGATAAACCCTACTGGGTGATAATAGATGCCATTTTAATATATAATTAAATGATTTCCTAAGATTGAATTCAGAATTTTCATTGATCATCCTGTCTGCCGGTTTCATAAGGGTTGTTCTGTATAGCTGTTAATGTGTAAATCTAGTTTGGATACTAAGAGTTATGCTGATTTTCATGGAATGAGCTGGGTAGCTGCATTTATAGATGCGATTTTCATGTGTTGCTGGTGTAATCACAAATTTCCACCTTATTATTTACAATGTTAGTTTTCGTTTTCTTTTTAACCTAGAAGAGAAGCAGTACATCTAGCTCTATAATAGCTGACCACGGAAGTGAACTAGCCATATTCCTCTGCATATTGAAGTCATTTCAAGTTGTCACCAAAAGTACATGCCATTCCTCCAGTCTCGTGTCATCAAATACTGGTAAAAATGTGCTAAAGGACAGACAAACAGAAGACCTTCATGGCGACCTCTATGGCCACCAAAGACACTCTCCAAGACCACATCAATTCATGAGTCAGCATCACTATGCATGACCCATCAACCTGGCGTGAATCATCTAACTATAATACTGTGAAACCTGTGTTTTTCCAGCATATTCTAAAGAAAAGTAAAGCCTGGAGACACCACATCTAAGTATTCATTCCCATGATTTTCCACTCCAGTAAACATTTAGAAATTATATTTTCATTTTTTTATCATTTAAATTCTAGAAGCTCCAACCATAATTGTCTAAAAGGAATAATAAATGATCAGCATCCCAGAAAAAAACTCACTTGAAATACTTTTCTCATTTTCTGGTCCACCAAAAAAAAAAAAAAAAAATTACATTCTGATTAAATGGGTAAAAAACATATATATACACCCTACTAAATAACATCTGCAAATAGAAGTATTTGAACAGTGAGGAAGGCAGCACGAAAGGTTTCATTCTCCTGGTTTCACAAGCACCTTTTAAAGAATGTTGCAGTAGTGCACTGAGAGAATAATTCCATTTATACAAAATGTCTAGAATAGGCCAATTTATAGAGATGAATAGACCAATGGTTGCCTAGATTTGGGATATGAATGGGGATTAACTGCAAATGAACATGAGAGAAGTTTACTGGGCATTGGAAATAGTCTACAATTGAATTGTGATGACTGTACAACTCTATGAGTTTACTAAAATCACTGATCTGTGCAACTGAATACTTAAGTTGGGAAACTTTTATGGTATGTAAATTATACCCCAATAAAGTCATTAGAAAAAATAAGTGCACTGAGAGGACAAAAAGACAAGACTGGCACACCGAAGACAGAAAGAATGCATTCATGTGTTGTCAAGAGAACGCTCTGCTATTTTCCTGCAGGTTCCAAAATCTCTGGCTAAAAAGCACCTATTGCTAACTACTCAAACCTGTTATTTACTATAGGCGAGCAATGGCTTCTGCCAGATTAATCGTAAAGAATGTATTTTGGAAGGCATTTAATTTGCCCATATTTTGCCCTGGAGAGGGAGAGAATGGAAGGCAATCAATCTTTACTGAAAAACTAGCAGGTGCCTGACACTGAGGCTGCGCTCTTTCATTATCTTATTGAAACCTGAAAATACTTTCATGAGGTAGGCATTATATAACCCCACTTTACAGAACAGGAAAAGAAGGCTCAAACAAGTTAAGTATTTCATCCAAGATCACAGAATGAGTCAACAATGGTGTCAAAATTGGAATCCACACTTGTCAGATTCCCAATTCCACACTCTCTTACAGCAGGCTTTCTCCGTTGGTCTGTGATGCCAAACAGGTTCGAGAAAATGACAAAAAGTATCAAATATGAAATAATAACACATGAGAAGATTTCAACTCTCACTTCCCAAAGATGGGAATATTTTCTTTATCCAGATTTGCTTTTCTATAAATAACGTGCTCACTTGAAAATATTTCGGCTGAACAAAGGCAAATTAAAATAGCCTTCTATGATTATGCAACTCTCAAACAGATATTTACAAACCTGTCCCAATAACAGTTAGTTCCAAGTATAATAAACAATAGTGAACTATAAATTAACAAACCCTTTGGTTGGGCTGCTTTGTGTTTCTGACATAAAGATGCACTTCCTTTTGGCAGGGGGGTCTTCCTCTTCATCAGAAGAGCTTTCTATTGTTAAGTCAATAACATCCACTTTCTTCTTGCTTGCCTCATTGGCTACAGTCACTGAACAAGGCTTACTGAGGACACTTGAACCTGCATGTAGGGAACAGAAGGAAAAGAAAAAACTCAAAGGTGTGACACAAACTCTAGTCATAGGAGTCTTAACCATGCAGCATGTCCAGGAGAACACACAGCCAATAAAGCCACATATTCTGTCCCTTGGAAAGTCACCAACTTTCTAACACCAGACATCTGTATGTAAAATGACTACTAACCTGGGGAGCCAGGGTGAAGCCTTGACAGAAGGTCAAAAGCCTTCTTCAGGCAGCAGGCTCTTAGTTATCTCCCCGGTACTGACAATGCATTTGTGCATACCCTTCGGTTCACACTGTCTCCCCAGGTAAGCAGTCATTTCACAGACAGACATCTGGAGTTAAAGGGCTGATTGCCAGCCAGGGACAAGAGGATGTGGCTTCACTGGCTGTGTATTCCCCCAGACACATGGCAGTGTGCAGTAGAATCAGATACTTCCATTCTAGAAA
This sequence comes from Rhinolophus sinicus, assembly GCF_036562045.2. NCBI lineage: Eukaryota > Metazoa > Chordata > Mammalia > Chiroptera > Rhinolophidae > Rhinolophus > Rhinolophus sinicus. Next base: position 21,661,433 of record NC_133758.1, on the reverse strand, counting down.
AGCAATGGTGTTCATGTTAAAGAATGTACAGGCTCTTCACCATAAGCCAGAACATGATAAAACTTTTCACCTTGAAAAAACGCCAAACTTCTCACTTAAGTGATTCAGACATTTAAAACTTTTCTTATCAATTACCTACTAACCACCTAGGTTCTCCTTTTTGTCCACTATGATGATCTCATGCACCATATTTAACTCACTATTTCATAGAAAGTATATTATGCCCTGTTATCTATTTAGTAGAAAAATAATGCTATAGTTGATAATGAAAAAGCAGCAGCAATTAATCGACTAAATCAATATTTTTCTCAAAGATGAGGGAAACAAACCTTAATTATTGTACCCATAGGTTCAGTAACAATCAAGGAGAATGATTAATATTGACATTAATCCTTTCCTTTTTCCTCTCTTCTTATTTTGAACACCAATTATTCACTGGTTATTACAACATCAAAAATAGTCAACATAAAACTCAAAAGCAATGAGTGGATTAGATTAGATAAAAAGAAACTAGTAAATCCATCTATGGGTTTCAATTACTCAGACTGCCCTTAGTTTCCCCACTCAATGTGGACAGGTGCAGGGAGTTGAAGGCTGAGTACACATCCTAGGTAACCTAGGTAACCACAGCAATGTCAAGTGCCTTCCCACAAAGAAATGGAAATAATTTGTTAATTTTTTTAACTAACCTGTGGCCACCTTTGCCTACCCTGGATGAATGGATGAGGTAAATCTAACCACACATCTATTTGGGGTTACCCCAACAGGAGCTCTAAAAGCAATTCTGAAACACTGTCCATAGAAATATCATTTATAATTTTTCATTTTGTATAAACACCATATGTTAAAACAATTTTAGATGATTGTTTCATTTACTTTACATATGAAAAATAAACTATGAAAAGGCTGATTATAAGACGGTATAATCTTTAGCATATTTCGTAAAGAATAAAAATTATTTGGGGGAAATTACATATGGAATAGCTGATCAAAAGGTAAAGTTAGCAAACTGAGCTCCCAACATAGTTCTACTGGACAAGGTTAATGATAAAGATAATACGGCACGAATCTCACTGCTTCATTCTCTGCTGCCATTCTGCACATACTTTCTATTTTTGTACAGGGTTGGCTGGACACTTTCATAGCTTCTTTCTTCGGTCTCATTGGACACCAAGAGCCATCTTCTTGAAATTTGATCTCATCCACATCAGAACAGTCATTGAGAATTTCCATAAAAAGCCTATAAATCAATTAAGTACATAAATATAATCAATGGCTTTGTTCAATGGTGAAATTTTAATGAAGAAATACACATTACCTTGGAGACAAAAGTAAAACCTGATTTTGGTTTGTTTTAGTATTTCAACATTTCACGCTTTACCACAACTATTATACCCCTTTCCTCCTAAGTTTTAGGTCTTTAATGAGCAATACAAGTTAAGTGACTTATCGAGTCATCGGAAAAATTAGTGGTTAAACAGAAATAGACAGTTGGAGCCTCCAAACTGAGACTGGCAGTAAAGAACAACCTTCAAACAACACATAAAATATACATAAGCAAACATAAAGGTTGCTATACAGAAAATAATTTATAAGATTATGAAGGAAAAAAGAATTATAGGGTGGGGAAAAGAAGAAATAGGGATATGAAAGAAATGTCAGTAAATTTAAAATAACTCAGAGCATACAAATGATGTTCTATGGCTAAAATGAAATTAAATTTGAAATCATCAGAAAAATAGGCAAAAAATCACCAACTGTTTGGAAACTAAACAAAACAACCCACGCGACAAAGAAAACATAAAAACAGAAATCAGAAAGTATTTTGAACTAAATGAAAATGAAAATATAATAAAATTTGTGGAATGTAGCTAAAGTAGTACTTAGAGGAAAATTTCTAGTACTAATCTTCCTATACTAGAAAAGAACTGAAAGCTCAGATTCTACCTAAATGAAGAGCAAATTAAAGTGAAAATAAACAAGAAAAGGGAAATAACAAAAAAACAAATGAAATAGAAAAAAGGCAGTATCAATGAAACCAAAAAGCTGGTACTTTAAGGTGAATGACATTGACCAACTTCCAGTCAGACTTAAGCTCATCAAAAAGAAATAGATAACCTGAGGAGCTCTATGCCTATTGAAGAAATTGAATTTACAGTTAACTTTACCACAAAGAAAATTTCAGGGCCAAACATCTTCACTAGGCAATTCTGCCAAATATCTGAGGACACATAATACCATCACTTCCCAACTTACTGTATAAGGCCAGCATTACTCTGATACTAAAACCAGACAAACACATTACAAGAAAACAGACCAATATCCCTCATGAGTTTAGCAAAACAAACCCAACAATAAATAAAAAGGATAAGAAAACCCAAGTGGGATTTATCCCCAGAATACATGATTAGTTTAACATTTGAATGTTAAATCATAATGTTAATAAACTAGTCAGTTCAAGACAGCAAGACAAAGAAACAAAAGGCAATCAGGTTATAAAGAAATAAAACTGACTTTACTCATAAACTACATCACTGTCTATAGAATATGCTATATTATCTACAATAAAGCAACTAGAACTACAAAATGAGTTCAGTAAATTTTCAAGATATGAGCAATCTACTAAAGTCAACTATATTTCTATATGCAACCAGAAATTTTTCTAAAAAAACAATACCACATCAAAAATATGAACTACTTAGGGATAAATTTGACATAAGGCGTATGAGGCCAATATACTGAAAACGACCAGATTACTGAGACCTAATTAACTAGAGATATATCATGTTCATGGATCAGAAGACAATACTGTTAAGTCATCACTAACTGACCTATAGTTTCAATGTGATACAAATCAAAATCTCTCGCTTGCTTCTAATTGGCAAGCCATTTCTAAAATTTGTAACGAAACGCAAAAGATCTGTAACAGCCAAAATAATTGTGAAAAAGAACAAAGTCAGACACCATATGTCCAGTATTGACATAAATATAGACATATCAATGGAAAAGAATAGAGTCTAGAAATAAACCCATACATATATGTGTAATTTGAGAACACTTTAAATGAATATGGCAGAACAAATTGATAATAGTAAAGAAAATTCTGAAATGCATGGCCTAAGAGATATTAACATGTAACAGAAATCCAATAATTAAAATAGGTTTATACTGGCCCACTAATACTTTGATCAATGGAGCAAATAGCAGTTCAGAAATTAACACTACTGTATGTAAGAATGTATTAAATGATGGAGGCAGTATCTTAAACTCATGGGAGAGATTATTCAATCAATGTTGGTGAGACTATTGACTAACAATCAGGGTGGTAGGGTGGAGTGACCCTACCATAATGGGATCACCTACTCCCAACCTAAAGTTGCTTCCCATCCCAAATTTTCCTCACATAGTTCCATTCTTTACCTTCAGAGCACTTAACACGCACCGAATTTTACCACGTATAATGCACACCCACATTTTTGGCACAAATTTTCAAGGAAATAAATCTTTCGTTTTAATTTTTTAATTCAAATTTTTATTGGTTTACATTTACGTGCTTTTTTTAATATTATAAAAGAATTTTGGCATTTATTTTTTAACATATTATGGTACAAGAAATTTTATGTACCAGTAACAAATTTACAATATTTACACACTGTAGAAGGCCAAGAACACTTTATCGTTACAAGTTCGTAGTAAGTTCAACAAAATTGATTATGGTATTCCAAGGCATTATTTTGTACATGGATATTGTCATTGATTTCTAGAGTTACACTTTTAACTCATCAGCTTCAATGAAAGAATTTAAAACACTTATACACAGAATTAGTACTAACCACGTATAATGTGTATCCTTATTTTCCCCTCACTAATGTGGGCAAAAAAGTGTGCATTATACACGGCAAAATACAGTAATATGCAATTCTTCACTGTCTCCAAACACTAGAAGTGCTCTGATAACCATTTTAGACCCAGTATCTGACAAATAGCAGGTATTTAATAAATACTGTGTTGAATAAATTCATGAAGGAATTCATGATAGAATGAAGAACTACATGACTGAAAGGAAAAAAAAACACTGACATCTTAAAAGTACTTGACAAAAAAAACAAGTGAATGTTCATATAAAATCTCTGGGACTTTCTAAACACATTAAAGACAGAAATTCAAAATGAAAAGACAGACTTGATGAAATAAAAATTCCAAGTTTCTGAATGAGAAAAATAACACAAAAAAACACAATTAGAAGGCAAACTGGGAAAATATATTTGGCACATGTGGACAGAGAAATTAATGTCCTCAAATTATAATGACCACTTATAAATTAGAAAGAAAAATATGAACAACCACATTAAAAAAATGGAGGAAAAGAAAGAAACATTAAGAGGCAATTCATAAGCTACTATAACAATCAACGTATGGATGAAGAAATGTCTGATAATTCTTATAATAAAAAAATAGAAATAAAACTAGTAAGATATCTTTTCAACAAGGGAATTTGTAAAGACATTTAAAAACTAAAATTTAATAACGTATGATAAGATTGATAAGAAGACTGAGAAGTAGTAGGCTTTTAATACTCTCCTGGCAGGAGAGTAAAATGACTTCCTAGGAAAGAGTAAAATAGTCTACTCCTTCTGGGAAGCATCTTAATAATAGTAAAAGCCTTAAAATCATACATTTTCTTTGATTCAGCACTGCAATTTCTAAGAACATAAGGAAAAATCAATAGACATACACACAAAAAAGTTTCAAAAATGTTCACATTACAAGGCAACTTAAAATAGAAAAAGTAGAAGCAAACAATATAGGCAATAACAGAAAAAAATGTTGAAATGATTAGTAGTAAACCCATAAAATGGATCAACTATTTAGGAAACACACCCTAAAATATTAATGGGCAAAGGGGCATGACATATGCAACTTATTCTCAAGTGGCTCAAAAGAATTCTGAAAATAGTAATAATCATCTCTTTCTCTTTACACACACACACCAAAAATGTATATACACATGTATTAAGAGGGAATGTGATAAAACAAATAGTATGACAGAATGTTAGCAATTGACACACCTAGGTCAAAGTTATATGAAAGGTTCTTTGTGCTACTATTGCAACTTCTCTATAAGTTTGAAATTATTTCAAAATAAGTTAAAAAATTTTTTAAAAACCAGTAAAGTGGAAGTTTATAAAGAGAAAAGCAAAAAGTGCCATTTGCTTTTCATTGCCTCATTCCTTTCTACAGTAACACTCTTTTAAAACTTAAAAAAGAAATGTTGTACAAGTATCTTTAAAGATCTAGGGTATTTTTCACTCTACATTGAATGAAAAATTGTATGTACAGACAAGTCATTATGTAAAGTATGACTTCAATCTTTTTAATACATCAATAACAAAATCATCACCATAGGATGAAATGCTGATAATTTTATTTTAATCTTTTCATTAACTGTATTTTCTAAACTTACAGTGGTGCATGGATGATATATGTAATTTTTAAAAAGTGTTTTTCAAAAAAAGGGCACCTCACTTTTATTGATAGTTCATATCATTTTCCTTAATCCTGACACACGCAACATGACACAAGAGGTAATGCTTTAGAGTGTGGACTTGAGTCAGAAAAACCTGGATGCGAATTCCAGTTTTGAATTTACCAGCTGTGTAACAGAATTCTACCGACCCTATTACTTGCTCTGTGTTTTTGCATAGACCCTAGTTTCTTTCAAGAAGTTCTACCATTTCCCCCCAAAATAAGACCTCCCCCGAAAATAAGCCCCAGTTAAGATTGTCAGCCAGAAGGACGCATTTAGTCCAGTATGACGATGTTCCAGAAGAAGATGACATGACTGTATTTGAATAAATGTAGATTGCTGTACATAAAAAAATAAGACATCTCCTGAAAATACATCCTAATGCATCTTTCGGAGCAAAAATTAATATAAGACCCGGTCTTATTTTCGGGGAAACACAGTAGATAAGCAAAATGACATCACTAAGTGGACTTTCCCCTCTTGCCAATAGGCTACAAAATATGATCTTGGGAAGCAGAGAGAAAAAGAAACTACTCACCTTCTTGCCCCCAACACAAATCACAAAGATAAAAAGGCCACTAACCACAATTTAAAAATAAGATTGAGTATAATTAAGTATAAAGCAAAAATCACATAAACACCTGAACTCTATGCTAGAGCAGAATTTATGTGAGGCTGTGTGAATGGAGACCAGCTAACATTTATATGGGGATGTACTTACCCATCTAAAATTAAACTTTCGTAGGCAGCTTTTTTGTCACACACAGGACATATCCAGGTGGGCTTCTTCTCATTCATTTGCAGATAAAGGGCAGCATCAAAACACTGTAGATGTGTACAAGTCACTGCACGGCATGGGATTGTCAGCCTCATTTTCCCTAACTACAGGACAGGGAAGAAAACATGGGGAACTGTATCAGAAAGGAGAACAAAGCCTCAAAGGGAACAGTCAGTTGTAAAAGTCTGAAAAAGTCAAACAAGGAAGATCAAAATGAAAAAGAAATTCAAACCAGAATTTCCATCAAGATCGCTGAATATTTTATTAGTATTCATTGATTGCCCTATGATTTTTAAAAGACCATTTCACTTTCTGAAAATAGGTAACATAAATTCACAGGTAGAAAAAGATCCATATATAATGAAAACATGTCTCTTTCTCTCCTGCTCCCGTGTTTATTAGAATCACTGTTACTTGTCTCTTGCATGTCCTTTCCTGGATGTTCTACATATAATCAAGTGTGTGTTTTAAAAAACATTTTTCCACAAATGGTGGCATACAATATGCATAATTTTGAACCTCCCATCACATAACATAACTTGGTGACTGTCTCGCATGTATCAATACATAAAAAGCTACCAGGATATGAAGGTACCATAATTGACAGGACACATCAGAACATATGCCTGAAGGTTTGCACACAGCTTATGACCAGAGAAGGTCCTGGGTCCAAACACATGGTCTCTAGGGCCTCTGCCACCACCTCAGGGCGTTAATGTCCTCCCCTGCTGGGACTGCAGACCTTCTCTCTGGGTTTGAAAACCACAGGTTCCCAATTTGTAAGCAATCCCAATTTCAGGTAATTCTATTCACTTTCAATAAAGGTAAATTAGTTTTAAGTTAATGATAATAATAGAAAAAAGGCTTCAGAAAGATATATGCAAACACCACTTTCCAGGATGATAGAGAGGTGGACTTATAATCAGGATATTTATATTATAGTCCAACGTGGCAATATGGAATACATATTGTTAAGAGAACTGGAATGTCCGAACACAATTTTTATCCTTGTTCTACTACAAGTTACTACCGCATGGTTGGAACTAGCCAACCTTTCAGTCTCAGTGTCCTCATCAGCAAAATGGGAACGAGTCTCATACAGATTGCCAAGACAGTTAAATAAGGAACACATAATAGGAACTGAACAAATTATTCCCTTCTCTCTCGGACACAATTCTATCTCCATTTAAAACTCTGTACATGTCTCACAATGGTGGCTGGTCACCAAATGCCTCCGAAACTACATTATAAATTCCAGATTCCATATAAAGTTCCTCTCAGGTGAAAGGATCCCCTCCAATAAAGCCTTTATCCACTTTTGACCTTTCCCATCATTTGATACTCCAATAGCACAATTACATGCGGTAAGTATAGTCTTCCGCTTTTTCATGTGAGTTGGTTTTCTCTCTCAAACTACACTATCTTTCTGAAAACTTTTTATCAAGTCTTCAGTATTTGTCCCCACAATTAGCTCAGTGCCAAGCACACAGAAGAATCTTAGAATGGCTGACTGATTCTGCACCACAGTCTCTATGTAAGGAGATATAAAATGAAAATTATTGTGCAATTTAGAAGTACATTACAAACAAATTAAGACATCTCACACATTCTAACTCATTAACGCAGAACCATCAATTAGCATTTATCAGGTCCTAGTAATTTTATTGCTGTTTTTCAATACTGCTTATATTCTGATAAAAGGAGCCAACTCACTATATATGTTTATTATTAGCTGTGGATTACCTATAGCATTAACTATGACAGATTATTCTGAACCTAAAGCTCTCTTCCCTCTTTGCTACAATATCCTTTTAGGTCTCTTCTTGCTTAGTCATTGCCTGAAGAATGTGTGCGTTCTTTTGAATTAAAATGCTTAAGCATGAAGATTCCTGGATAGGAAAACAACAAAAGTTTACAATTCTGTCATAATATATCATTCATTATCACACGTACTTTCATAGGAAAACTAGTAATTCATAAAAATTAAAACACCCAGAATGTTTTGTTGCTTTACTTACAGGGCACATCAAGGATACCCGAAGGCTCGTTGTAGCGATTTCACTATCAGGATCTGCAGTAAGTTTTTCTTTAACTTTAAAAAGAAGGAAAAATAACAATAAATTTTTAAAAAATTAATTGTGACATAGGAACAAAGTTAAAGAAATACATATCTTATTTAAAGTTTCCCAAACACTTTGAATAGGTCAAGAAACTACAAAAACAAAACAAAAAAACAAAATGTTAAGTACTAACGTATTGAAAACACAAGCATATTTCAGTATTAGGTTAAAGAATTATAAACTTGTAAACCTAGATCACATATTTAATTGAATTTTTAAAGGTAAAACTGCAGATAAGGAAGCGTTTCAAAACAGCAAGTTGTTTAAGACTTAAGAACAAAACAATTAGGAAAGACACTTGGAAAGCAGCAATACTCTGAGCTTCAATGCTACCCTAATACATTTGTAAACAGAAAAGGTAAAATATTCTTATACTTCCTTTGACAACTGAAAATGACTAAAAATGTGGTAATGTGCCTTTGAGTTTATTCACCAGGTAATGTACACAAGTTACTGTATATGCAAGCTAATAAATACATGCATTGCCTCCAGATGCCCTAATTCTCAACACCATTATAGGGAGAATGGAACTGGAACTGGAGACCGTGGAACTGGAGTGGGGTAAGAAAACTTAGGAAACAGCTTTCTTGGCTTTCAGCTCTAGGCAGGAAGATCCATACTGTGCTGTTTGAGGAGAGGAGAAATGGTTTGAGTTATAAGAAACAAAATACCATTTCAAAAGCCGTACTTGGCTCCCATTTCAACCTATAGATCCTTTTCTCCTTTCTGGTTCATTCAGTGGGTTGGAAGTAATTGGGGGGGAAATATTCCCTTTCCCAGAAAAATGTCTTTTTCAATTAAATTCAATTATTGAACTGAATTATTTACAGTTCGGGCTACTTTTTTTCTCTACCTATTATTCTATATTATGAAAGCAAAGTACAAAATAAAACATCTAGAAGGCAAATATACTGGTGGTGGTTATCAACATCTCTTCAGCAAAAGGAGCTTTTTATTATTTAGAATTTATAAAAATGTACATTCTATTAAACACTGGAGGTTTTGAAAACTTGCATTCGTATTCTCAAGTCAATGTATGTATCAAAACAACCATCAACCTGATGTTTACCTAAATAAGTTTCCATGAAAAGGCCCAAAATCAGACTAGTTGGGTTAAAACTAATCCTCTTGGGAGTGATTTCTAAAAGGAGGGTTTTTTAAATTTAGAGTATTTTTTAACTCAAAATTCATTTTATGTTTCTAGTAATTGTTCCCAAATTATTCCTGTATTGATGTATATGTGAGGTGTTTTTTTTTTCCATTAAAGTATCTCATATGCTCAAGTCTTACAAACATTACTTACTTAGTGCTCTGGAATGATCAGGGTTTCTAATACCTTTCATTTTTAATCTCTGTAATAACATGGCTGATGTGAGCTGTCGTACAAGATATACAGACATGGAGTAATTCTACAAAGAAAGACAATCTGTATTAAAGATGAGAGATAATAGTCTCCTTATTTACACATAATACTTGTTTAAGAACCTCTGATTTCTGAAAATAACATTCAAAATAACTTCCACAGGAAGATCGATGAGTGCTAAGGGAACAAAATCAGCTCAGCTCCATCAGGGAAGATACAAGCTCAATCATATTGAAGGTATTTCTCAATCACTTATCACTTTAACACATCCATGTGAAAGATAACTTAGATCAGTTTTTCAAATTGTTTTTCTAATTTAGCAAAACTGGTACCTTAGGGACCACCATGGTATGAATGAGATGTACCCTCCCATGCCTCCTTCTAACTAGAACTGTTCTGTTTTTATGTAATGGGCTCTCACAATATTTTCATTGAAAACTGAGTTCCACTGCAGAAACAAACACCAGTGGTCTGAATTAACCTTCACATCCAGAGTTCCAAAGTTCCAGTTCTGGCAGAAGAACCCACTTGCTACATGGTCTTGAACAAATCATTCAAATGAACCCCAAATCAGCTTTCATCTGAGGAAAAATTTGACAAATAACTCCTGTTCCCAACTGGGCATTTTACTAGGGAAGTGGCAGCCACTGGAGTATCTAAGACACATGAAGAAATGATAAAAATTAAAAAGATAAGGCTAGAAAATAACAGCGGCCAGTCCCATACCTGTTAGATCTGGCACAAAGGAACCTTCATTAGCTATTTACAGAGCTATAAAGGGATGAAATATAATTTTACCTAAATGCTAAAAATCTATCTTACCATTTTTACTACATATATTCAATCAATTCTACAATAAACAAAATACTTTCAGTAGTTGCCAAACCAAATGTTTTAAATATTTTTAATGTCCTGCAATAGTCCTTTTAAATATTTGAATACCTAATATATGTGCAAATTTTAAGTCAATTAATCATTTTAATTACAAGGAAAGGATATTCCCATTATGTGGCACAAAAACAAACCAACCAGGTCTTCACTGGCTATGATCATTTATTCAAAAATCTGAACATTTCCAATGGTATTGTAACAGTTATATATAAGATGTCAGAGGGGTAGTAGCCTGGGGGTGGAGGGTTATCATTTTGTGAGGGGTGTAAATGTCTAACTATTATGTTGCTTTGTACACCTGAAACTAATTAAAAAATCTGAACATTTCAAAAAGATATACTCTTCTGTTCAAATTCCTCTTACTAAGCTTTAAAGCATTAATACTTGCTCATTTAATAATGTTTCTTACATTTGTATACAACACTCATTCTCAAGATTTTACTAATTCTTTATAAGTAGGACTCAAGGAATTATACAACTTTGCCAAAACCAAACAATAGCCAATTTGGGACTAAGCCAAGATTTTCTGAATACTTATCCAATACTCTACCACTGCACTGTTCACGCAAATGAAAAATATTAGAAATCGGCACCCTATGATAATATTGATGTTTCAGTAAAAATACAGAAAAAAGAGAACAATCATTGAAGAGACAGTAACATTTTTACAGTCCAAAAATTAATACAAAAACACTCTTCTTTCTGTCCAGCTCTGCAATTACCTTGGTAATAAAATCAAAAAAATTCCTGCTACAAATATATGACTCAACTTCTTCATCCATAAAATAGAAATATTATCCTTTTTTTCTATGAAACAGCAACTTTAAAGTTTATGTTCAGAAATTAAATGGTATCTTTTGCCATTCTATTATTTCAGTTATATGAACAAGTAGTTCTAAAATGGAAATCCTTTGTTGTATTAATCAGTATCTCATAACTGAAATAATGCATTTTGAGATAAAGAATCAGCAGAAAGCCAGGTGCATCAACCTAAAGGTATAGAGAAAATAACACAATTCTATGTAAATATTTTCATGAGATGCCCACATATTATCTGAAGTATCAGCTATTTATGTAAAAGCTGGAACAGATTATTTCTCATCACAACATGAGTAAACTATTTTCCCCAAAGCTTAATAAAGCTTCTTCGTTCCTCTTCATAAATACATAACATAACCCAAAGTTTCAAGTTTCTTACCATACTATTTAAAGACAATTGTGATTAAACCACTACCTTAAGAAATATTATAATTATACTTATTCCCTTTCCAGGAAAATAAAGAGAGGATACTCAGGAAACTTTAAATTTTATAACCTTAAGGATCTCCACCTCCACCCCTAAACTGGAAATTACTGGTTTTTTAGAGATTACAATCAGAAAACGAAAACAAGCTGGAGCAGTAGACTAAGAAAAAAAACAAAATGAATCAACTCCTAGAGGAATTACATTCATGTTACCCAGAGGAGAGAATCTTTACCTTTCCAATTTCTGATGCCCAAGAAATGGAAATCTGGTTTGGCACAGCTGAAGATAACCTAACTAAAGATGTAATATTCAAAGGGCGTCCAGGGCGCTTCTGTTCAATCCCATTTTTAGGTGGTGGTGCATAGCCCTATAACCATAAGAAAGAAAACCAATTTAAATTATCTATAGGCAATCAAACATTTTCTCTAAGACAGATACGGGATCCTGCTTAGTTTCAGTTACACTCATTATTTTTATTTTATCCTGGAAATCACACAGTCCTCACCTACAGGTTACCAATCCAGAAAAGGAAAATGACCTTTTAAAACAGTTATAAAGGAGTTCACAAATTCAGAAAGAAAACAACAAACTCCACATCCCACCCTTAAAATGAAAGATGCCGCCACTTTGCCACTTCAGTGCTGCCTCCCTCTCCTTTCTATAAGCGACGGAGTCGCACCCCTGTGTACTGCTTCACCTCAGGAGCTCCCGCTCAACGCGCACTGACATATGGGGCGGGAAAGAGGGAAAACAAGGTTTGGGAATTAAAAGGAGAACAAGTTAATGAGTTTCAAAGGAATTAGTACAATCTTGTGTGTGATAAAAATGCTCTCCACTGCTTTTTCCCGAGTAGAACAGAGATTATAACTTTTAACATCGGGTCAAGTTAACAAATAATCAATATTTCAACTGGCAGTATATTAGCTTGATGGCTATAATATTGCTATTTGTGCTTTATTCTACTTTTTCTAGTTATTAAGTATTTAATGTACCCATTTTTAAATAGCAAATGCACTCATTTTTGATTCACAGTACATCCAAATCTCAACTACCACTTTTCAGTTTGTGATTTTCAAAACCAAAATATTTTTAGAATATTAAAATTTCTAAGCTGCAAAAACATCTACGTATTGAAGTAGATGCCATATTTTACTGAATAAGATGCAATTGATGTAATTTAACCATGTACCATTACCATCAAGAAGGAAAAAACACTAATGATACAATCTAGTGTATCATTACTTGTTGCTGCGTATATAGCACAGAAATAATACTCGTACGCGAAATGAATTGGCTAGCATATTCCTTTTGGATATACATAAGAATCTTTTGAATTGCTTTTTACTCAGTCATCAATGCATATATTTTCCACATGATATTCTCCTATATGCCACCAAGAGCTCTGGAGATGAAAGTATTCTATCTATTAATTTTATTTCAGCATAAAACTATTAATATATTCGACTCCACTAACATTTCTCAGATTTCCTTCAAGTCACTGACACCCTTAAATTAACTGCATCCGTTAATGCTGATATATTCTGGATCTCATGAGAATATACTGATCAAAGGTTTTTGGATACAGCCAGGATTCCTGTACCTTCCTCAAAATGTTCTTAAAATCATTTGTTGAATGAAAAACCAAGGGCGTGCAGCTCATTGGTCCTGCCGTGGGAATAACGTCTAGGTTGTACACATGCAGGCGACAACAATACATTACAGCTGCCACCTGGTCATTAGTGATTTAAGACACCTCTGGATTTTAGGGATGTTAAAAATAAGCACCTTAAAAAAAAAAAAAGAAATACCATGTTGGTGGTACTACATAGCAGAGCTAAGGAACACATCCTGTCTGTCACAACTCAGGGAACACCCTTCACCGCCTCACAGGAGGCCTAGCTACTAAGTTATTTATGAAGTGGGAATTCACATGGTAATTTGTAATCTACAACTTGCAACAAGACTTTGAAAATCATTTTTAAAAAGTTTGAACAGGGGAAGAGAAGATAAAAAAAAGAACTTCCATTATACTCTGGAAAAGGGAGGTGTGTCTGTGTGCAGAAGAGTATGCCCATCTAAACTTGCTCAAGTGAAATAAAACAATTTATAAGTGCTCTTATAAATAAGATTCTAGGAACTGGTTCAATGAGCAACAGGTATATGGAATATCAACACCACTATCTGGGTAATTTTGAATGGAACCTTTGTTTTGCATAGTTTTTGGCCTGGAAGAGAATTCTGTCTTCTGGTACGTCAACCAAATAAAAACAATGGCAGAACGTCTGCCAAGATGGTAATAATAACTCATGAACTGGCTGAACAGTGAACTTTGGAGATTAGAATTTAAGACACCAAGCAACCCTATTTTAAGTTACTTTGACAGAGAAAGACAGCAATTAGGGGTGAGGGAGAATAACAGACGGTAAGAATGAGGTGTTAGCAAATTCAAAGTCAAGTGCAGTACCAGTCTTAATCACCTCAAGTATTTTAAATCTATACTTTTCCACACTTACTAGTTTGGTTTCATTGGTAATTCTGAGTTATCTGTTAACTTGTATTCTCCCTCTCACCATCAGCAACACCTCCACTCAACCAACAATTCCCTGTCTATTAAGAACAGAATATAGCTGGAATATTGTAAAATACAAATGTTTAGCCTTCATATATTTCTAACAATTTTCTAAATCTAAAGCAAAAATAAAATGAAGTTCATTTGACAGGGAACCTCTGGAGCAAATCTAAAGGCTTTCTAAATAAAGGCTGCTGGAGAGCCAGTGATGGATTTTGTTTCAGTCTCAATCTAACATTTCAATAGAAGATCTACCCAAAGAACATTTTCTGTTACATGCTATGACAACGTCCTACCTTACTTGTAATTGTGACAAAGGCTGACAGTGTTGTACCTTTAACATTTCCCCCAGAATTTTCTAATTACCACTATTACTTTAATACCATCAACACAAATGTATTTTTTTTAATTTTATATTATAGAAATTTTCAAATACATACAAAAGTAGGGAGAACAGTAAGTACCCACCAACCAGCTTCAATGATTATCAACATGTTGCTAGCTATGCTCTGTCTGCCTCTGGCCTCCCTGCCAGCCCACCCCAAAATACACACACCATATTTATATACATGTTTGGTTTTGCCCCCGAGTATTTAAATGAGAATTCCAGACATGCCATTTGACCCAGATACTTTTACACACTTCTTTAATAAGACCTTAAAAAAAATAGTATCACAACCTTACAAAATTAACCATAATTTTAAAAAATTATCTAACATAGTTTATATTCAAATTTCTCAACTGCCTCAAAGATGTCTTTTATCTTTTTTTATTATTGAAATTTCAAACACATACAAAAAGAGATAAAAGTATAATAAACCCCCACACCTCTATCATCCAATTCAATAATTTATTTACTCATAATCAGTCTTTACCACTCTACCCCACCCCCTGGTGAATAAAAGCAACTTACAGGCAAAGGAAACAGCTTTCCATTTACTTTTATACACAGACTATTGGGATAGTTATCTTCTTGAGGGCAACTTGTCTCTGCCAGGCAAAGTCTGCATTAAAGAAAAAGAAAAAGAAATTATTCTGAAATAATGTATTCAAACACACTTATGTATTTTCAAATTCATGCTATATGCACATAGTCAGCAAGTATGTTATTAAAGTTAAAATTTCAAACTCGCCTCAGCTGAACTTGGACTGTATAATCTCTCCTACCACCTGGCAAAAAATCCCTGTTGAAAAAAGAAAGAAATTGGGTTATGAAAGCACAACAAGAATCACAGGAGCATTCTCACCAGAAAAAAAAGTTAGTATTTTTTATTCTTATTCCTTAAGAGATGAACACTAGCCTACCAATAAGCCAGAGATGATAACCCTCATTTATTTAACATTTAATCACGTCTTTATGGTAATGTTAGGGTATTTTCACTTCACAGAACTTTCACAATGCAATATTTATTTCAATAGGCAACCAATTTGGTTAACATGAAAAGGAGTACCCTAGGTTCTAAAAGAGTTTAATAAACTAATTTGTTTGCTTATAGTGGTTCTTAACTTTGGCTGAGCACTCTAATCACTTGCTAATTTTTTTTTTAATATAAAGGCCCAGTCACCAGATATTCTTATTGATCTGGAGTACAGCCTGAGCATTAGTTTTTTACAGATACACAGATGATTCTAATACAGAACTACAATAAAGAACTGGTACCAATATCTCTACACCATGGCAACTTCTTAATTATGTATCCAACTAAGGACACAGAACCTCTTTGAATTTCCAGATGGGAACCTAATAGAGTCCCATATAAAATATCTCTGGCAGTGAACCTTCCAAATCCTTACCACTCAAAATAGAATCCACAATGACGCAGCATGTTACTGCTTGGAACTTGTTTAAAATGCAGAATCTCAGGCCCAGACCTACAGAATTAGAATCTTCATTGTAACAAGATCCCTAAATGACATGTATGACCAGTTTAAGAAGTATTGTCCGTAGCCACTATCATAAATCTTGGACTTTCTCAGAGAGAATAACATTCGAGATAATTCCTTTCTGGAGGGTACACTTAGCCCTCCTCTTGCTCTACTGAGGCCAGTCTTCTCACTGTTTCCAATTCTCTGTGTTCATTGGAAGGCAGTCAAGCACGGTAGGGACCACCCTGAGGTCTACAGTCCCAAGCTGTATGACCTTGGGAAAATGATTTCCCCTTTCTGGGCCACAGTTTCTACATGTTAAAGATGGCACCTTACTGCATCTACCCTATGGAGTTCTTGTGATGACTAAATGTGTTAAGAACACACTGAAAGTGCCTGAATACAAGAAGTGCTCAATGTGTGTGAGCAGCTGGCTACTAACATTGTTAACTCCGTCCTCACTGTTTCCCTCGCAAGTGGGATCCTCCACCCTTCTCGAGTGTCTATTCAAAACATCCCAATCTCCTAGACGGCACCCGACCTTTTATGAGTAACCCATATCATTTCACTCATTCAAGAAACATTTCACAATTTGGGGGCTAGCGCTTCAAAGGTAAATAAGACAATATTTGCTCTTAAAAATTGTATATGCTAGTAGGTAACAGATATATACAACTAAAATAAAATGTAGTAAGTGCTGTAAGTGCTATAGTACATTATGAAAAATAAATGCTATAGAAAAAACGGGAAATTTAATTCTGTCTCCAAAGTTCAAGGCAGTTATCACAATTGGTCCGATGAAATTAGAAAATGGCTTGTACAGTAGTTCTGCGTATTTCTACTTAAGAGACACACTTCCACCAGTACCAGTGGCTTCACGAGTGCAGTGATTCTCAACAAAAGGGTGAGGATCAACCAGAGCTACATAACAGAATCCTGACTAGGCTGGGGAACATAATTTAAGAAAAGGAGAAATGACTAAAGATGGATCTAGAAAGGTAGATGGAAGCATGTTATAAAGGGTTTGAAATAGCTCGCTAAAGATTTAGACTTTATTCCAGTAGGGGAAAGTACCAAACTGGGAAAGGCAATGTGCTAAATATCTTCACAAACATTATGAGTAACGACTAAGCATCTTCTGACACTCATTTTCTGCCCGTTTCACTGTCCTGGGAACTTTCACAAGTTGCTCTCATTCATCAGGTGTAAAGTAGGCATCTACTATATACCAGGCACTGTGACAGGCTTTGAGAATATAAAAATGAGTAGGAGATGTCGCTTTCATTAAGAAGTTTGAAATGCAAATGGTCAAATAAATGAAACAACGCTTTAATAGAATATATGTACACAGTACAATGAGAGACAAAGGATGTGCTTGGGGAAATCGGGAAAGGTATCACAGAAAAGGTTAAGACCTGAACTGGCCCTTAAAACAGAGTAGCGAGGAAGAGGATATGCAAACAGCTGTGAGAGCCCAGCTGGAGTACAGGCTGCCGGTGAAGAGTCACAGGACATGAGGTGATAAAAACAGATGAGTAAGAGCAAAATGTTGAAGAGAACGGCCAGGCAAGAGTGTGTGGACTTCATGAGGTATCACTACAGGGTTTCTAAGCACAGGAGAGAAAAAACTGAATTAGCTTTAGAAACACCACAGGGTCAGCCACCAGTCAGGAGAACACAACTGTACAAGCAAAAGATGAAGGCTCAAAGTTACTTAAACATGAGTACCACTGAATGACACTGAGGTATAAAAACTGATAGGACTCGGTGGCTGACTCGAGGCCGGAAGGTAGAAGGGAAGGGAAGCATCTAGGAGCACCAGGGTTTGGAATGGTGCAAGTGGACAGATGGTGACACCACTCACAGGTAAGAGGTAAATCGAGCAAGGCATTCAATAACTTGAGTGGTCATGATTATTCTGCCCATTTTACACACTGGGTAAATAGATTCAGTGGGCTTTAAGTAGCTTACCCAGGGGCACACAGAGCTCTGTGATCGACCTGGAATTCACATTCTAGTTGGTCTTACTCTAAAGACAATGCTGGCTTCCTCAAAGGTAGAGTTGTGTCAAGTTTTAAACCTTGAGTTTCCTTGTTTTAAGTAAAAGAATCAACGGAGTGTAGCAGATTGAAGGGATGTGGTCGATGAAGTGTGGGGTAATACAAAGACGCCTCTGTCCAGGCAGAGCCTATGCCACTGATGAAACACGCAGGAGGAGGAAATAAGCCACACAAAAATCTCCCTAAAGGCCAAGTTCATTTTTCAACTTTGAACCCCTGGTGCCTGGAACACTGTCTGGACCAAAGTAAACAGTAAATAAATATATGCTGTGAGACTATACGAATAAATGAAAAAAACAAAAGACAAACCAGCAGGTTTGGGAAGAAAGCAAGTTCAATTCTGGATGTGCTGTTTGATGGTACCTGTGAGTCATCAAAGTAGAAGCAGTGAGCAAGGTCTCCAGAGAGAAGTGTTGAGGTGATTTTGCAGCCACTAATATAAAACTAACAAAGTACATTCATGGGTACCAGCGGAGGGTAGTGAGAAGCTTATCACAGATGGATTTCTGGGAACGTGACAGAGAAGACAGTGCGAGACTGAGAGCCCGATTAGCGGCAGCAGTACCAAGTGGGAGGGGGGGCGCTAAAACCCCGACGAGAGCTGAACTCACTCATCAATCTTCACAAGATGTGGTAAAAAGAGCAAACACAAACGTGAATGTATTAAAGCCTCTGGTTTAGACCTTAATACCATTAACCGGCAAAGAGGCGCTGGATGCACAGCAGTGGTTCTCAAATTTGCTGCGTAGTGGAAACACCCGGGGGCTTTAAAAACTACTATTATTTGGGCTCCATTCTCAGAACCTAATTTAATTGGTATGAATGAAGCCTGGGTATTTGGAATCTTAAAAGCTCCCCAGTTGATTCTAACATGCAGCAAAGTTTGAGAACCACAGGGACAGAAGTTAAATGACACAATAAGCGCAATCATCTAAATCGAGAATGTGTAATATGCTACAGAAATCAAATGACTGTGTTTTTGTTTTTAAAGACAGTGGTAGAAGTAGGCTAACAAGAGAGGAACCAGGGCTCCTTGGAGAAGTGATTGATTCCAGAACTGGGGCAGAGAAATTACAACATGAGCCTGGAGCATCTTTGTTGGGCCAAAAAATAAAGTAGTGCTCAGAAATGGATGGAGACATAGCAAAAAGGGCACAGGAGCCAACCTGAAAGAATGCCCAGTGGCCAAAGGTAGAACAGTTTGAGCAACAACATAAATTACTACAGCACTAAATTATAACCCTCAGAGTCCCCAAGAGCCCACATGGATACAAGTAAATCCTTGAATTAAAAAGTGGGTGGAAAGGGACAGCTCTTCCTTACAAAAGAGTAACTCCAGTGTGAAAAATAAGGACAATAGAAAATCATACCACTAGAAAAGAGTGTTTCTGATGAAATAATTGCTAAAGGCAAGATCCACGAGGGAATGCTAAGTTGGTGGGAACTCTGAAGAAAAACAGAAAAGTGCCTAGTTTCCAGCTATCTCCCCCAAGATATGTATTAATAACAAAGGAAAAACCAGCAACTTTACCGTGAAAAAAATCTGGTAGACAACACCCTACCCACGTGATCGAGGTTAACATCAACAAAACTAAGATGTGTCAATATTACGTAGCCCCTGATAGGACACACTGAGAAGGGTATACAGCTTGAGGTATTCTTGCCAAAAATGCATAATCTCAATCTAATAATGGCAAAACATAGATCCCAAATTACAGGACATTCTACAAACACCTGACCAGTACTCTTCAAAGAAGTATCAACAGTTATAAAAGACAAGGAAAAAAACTAAGAAACTATTCCAGACTGAAAGAGACCAAAATGACGTAATTGTGATTTGAGATCTTGGATTGGATCCAGGTAGAGCAAATCAACAGCAGAAAAACTCGTAAAATCCAAATAAAGTCTGTAGTTAATAGTATTGTACCAAGGTTAATTTCTTGGTTTTGATAATTGTACTATGGTTATGCAAGATGTTAATATGAAGGGAAGCTGGGTAAAGAGTATATCTACTATTTCTACAAATTTTCTGTAAATCTATAATTACTTCAAAGTAAAAAGTTTTTTAAAAACCCTGGGAGTCAAAAGTAATACATGGCCATGTTTAAATACAGAAACAACTGAGAAAATTTGAATATGGGCTAGACATTGTTTTATATTAAGGAATTACTAATTTTTTAGTGTGATTACGCATCTTGAGGTATTTTTTGGTGAAATCGTATGATACTTGTGATTTGCTTTAAAATATTTCAGGGAAAAAAGGGGAGGGAGGGCACATACAGACTGCCAAAATGTTGATTAATTGAAGTTAGGTAATGGGTATCAAACTTACTTCCACTCACAAAGAAGAGGTTTTACTATTTGATTACAAAACTCTGAAAAGGCTGAGGTTTATATGTACATGTGTATGTGTGTTTTATTTTGTTTTCTTCAGAGGGAGGGTTGCAAATAACTTTACTTCAAATGTTAATTAAAAAAAAAAGTTGGTGGTTAAAAATACGTAAGAAAATTTATCACATTAACCATTTTTAAGTGTATAGTTCTGTGGCATTAAGTGCATTCATACTGTTGGGTAACCATCATCACCATCCAGCTCCAGAATATGATTAAAATTCTAAATTGAAAATTATTCAAATTTTAGTCACTCATTTTTTGATTAGTTAATACATTCACATAGTTCAAACTTCAAAAAGATGTAAAATTGTATCTTGAAATCTGTATCTTTAAATTTACTTACTCTAAATAATCTCCTTCCTTCAAAGGCCCACCCAACACTCTAGTGAAGCTGTCCCAGACCTCCAAGGTTAAGAGTAATCTCCTCCTCCTATGAATAAGCTCTTGTCAATCACTGAACTGGCTCTTTTCATACAATACCTAGCAATGCTAACGCGATCATTTCACGTATATGAGCTGGTTCACTACAAGACTACAAGCAACTTGTAGAAAGGGGTCATGTCATATAATATTGTGCTTTGTACCTAATAAAATACCTAGTAAGTGTTGATCTCGAGCAAGGAATCATCACTGAATAAAAAACCCTTAAAATTAATAAGGTTTTAGATAAGATATAATATTTATTCTATTTATTTGTTTGTTGGTTTATTACCATCCCCAAGATTGAAAGTCCTTCCAATTCACAAAAACTCACTGCAATGCCTTGCCCCGATGAACATGAACTCCATCAAGCTATATTCATTTTACTTCTTTGATAAATGTCTCCTCTAAATTCTCTCTGTATTTTCTGAAACCCCTATTATTTGGATACTGTATCTTTTGGACTAATCCTTGTACTGTCTGGTTTTTTAAACCTTATTTTTCAACGCTTTGTCTTTTTCCCCTTTGTGAGAAAGCCAGTCTGTCTATGCACTACTTTTTGGGAGCTTAACCTTTACAAGGTCAGATTATAAAATCAATTTGAGATTTTGTTGAAAATGTGCACTCTATCTATCTATCCGCAAGTGATATGATTAGTGAAAGAATCTAAAGCTGTGCCCCAGGATCTTCCACATAACAGTGCATCTTCAAGATGTTAGGGTGTTTAAAAGAGATACGAGGCCTATAAATTTGGTTCCACCATCTTGGGAGACTGAAAATGAACATGAACATACTAAAGCCTCTGAAAAGGCCGGCAGTAAAGAACTTACGTAATTATGTTGAAAACAGAATTTCTAAAACTTAACTGCAGAATTCTTACTTCTGAAAAACTCTCAACATATCAGAAAAGATGAGTATTTTAATGAATAGTTGAAAGGAAGTAAAAGACTTCTAATTTGCTCAACTCTGTGTTCCACTTTTAATTCTAAACTCCAGAAAATTATTTAACCTCCAGGAGCCTCAATTTCCTTAGGATAAATCTTTAAGAATACAATTTCAAAGAGTCATATAAATATTATTAACATCAAAGATGACTACATTTTTTTTTTAAAGATTTTATTGGGGAAGGGGAACAGGACTTTATTGGGGAACAGTGTATACTTCCAGGACTTTTTTTCCAAGTCAAGTTGCTATCCTTTCAATCTTAGTTGTGGAGGGCGCAGCTCAGCTCCAGGTCCAGTTGCCCTTGTTAGTTGCAGGGGGCGCAGCCCACCATCCCTTCTGGGAGTAGAACCGGCAACCTTGTGGTTGAGAGGCAACCTCGTGGTTGAGAGGACGCGCTCCAACCAACTGAGCCATCCGGGAGCTCAGCGGCAGCTCAGCTCAAGATGCCTTGTTCAATGTCAGCTGCAGGGGGCGCTGCCCACCATCCCTTGCGGGAGTCGAGGAGTTCAAAGGGCAACCGGCAGCCTTCGGAGTTAGGAGCAAGGATCCAACCACCTGAGCCACTAGGGCCAGATGACTACATTTTTAATTGGAGCAGATGTGCTCTTCTTTCCTCTGGTATCTGCTAGTTCATTTGCTTATTACAAATGTGTCTACGTTTCTTCTATTTTCCTAAATGGCAAAGCTACGAGTACTTTTCATAACTGTATTCAGATTTCTGCCAATTTTTTGTCCAGGTGATCATACAGCTCAGAACAGTCCCAGTTTAAGTTCTTGTCCCAGAAAAACTATTAATAATGTCTAACTTTCACTCTAAAAATACCTCAGTTTGCATGATAAAGTATATATGATCATCCTACCTGTGGGCTGTTATCACAAATTCTTTTTTATGTTGTTATATTTCAAACAAAATTTTCATCAAAAAAAATTATTGCCAAACGTGACAAAAAGTAATTCAAAGATACTCTGGTGTTTTACTCAAAGGTTACATTTTTTTTCTCATTTAGAGTATTTATTAAATATTTGACTAACCTTAGTTTTATATACTACACTTAAGGAGAAATAATCCAACTGTTATGGACTGAATTGCATGCCCCATAATTCATATTGAAGCCCTAACCCCCCCAAGGTGACCTATGTGGAGACTGGAACTTTAAAAAGGTAATTAAGGTTACATAAGGTCATCCAGTTGGGGCCCTAATCCAATATGACTGGCATCCACGTAAGAAAAGGAAGAGACACAGGGACCACAGGCCCACAGGGGAGGGCCACGTGAGCACACACAGCAAGAAGGCCGCCATCCGCAGCCAAGGACAGAGGGCTCAGAAGAAACCACATCTGGCAACACCTTAATCTTGGACTTCAAGCCTACTGAAATGTGAGAAAATCAATTTCTCTTGTGTAAGCCACCCAGTGTGTGGTACTTTGTTACGACAGCCCTCGCAGACTAATACACCAACATTCATGGAGAAATATATTCCAAACATTCTTCTTACCTGGATATGCATATCTCTCTAACTTGCTGAGGTGTCAGAGCAAAAATAAAAAACTTCTCTTGAAATCGTTGAATACTGCTTTGAACTGGGGAGGGGAAAAAAAAAGATAATATTCAAATAGCAAATTCAAGGATATTAGCACCTGCAATAACCAAATATTTTTAATAGAGTCGGCCAAATTCTAAAAATTTTATAGATTTAAAATACTCCAAAACAAATAAGTATTATACTGCACTCATCTTGGAATCATGAAAGTCAAGTCACTCTAAAGCAGGTTCAATTTTAAGCATTTAATCATTCTTTATTCTAATACACAAATTATAACATAGTCAAAATATGACACAACCCTTCAAAATTATATTTCACCCTTGACTATATAGTATCATTTAATGAAAATCTGATCAAGCCAATCCCCTCTCCCCCAGGAGAACACTATCCAAGATGCAGGTGTCTTTTGGGTTTCTTTCTTTGTTGTGTTTTCTTTCTTTGTTGTGTTTTGCTTTCAATACTTTTATATTCAATTACACATGTCACTCATATAAAATTTAAAACTTTAAAACTTCCAAGTTGATAGAATATTAAAATACATAATTATTTGCACACAAGATTATCTAATTTAAAAAGATGACCTAATGAAGTCATCCGTAACTAGATTATTAAAAATTGTAATATATTTACTTCACAAAGAACTTCAAGATGCATTATACTGATGTATTATTCACTAATGTTCTAGTGCCCATTAGCACAAAACAAAAGCTAATACGGAGCCCTCAAGTCTTCTGCTTTGTAACACGTACTGAAACATGCAAGAAAAGGAAAAAAGGCTCTTGTACGTTTCTAGCCACTTTTTTCCAGATGCATGAAGATAAATCAACAAGATGCCAGTTAAATATCAAATGTCAGAGGCCTTCAAGCCACAAGTCACACCAAGTCAAGGAGAATATTAACTCCTTGGGTAAAACTATTTTTCCTTTAAGCACAGGCAGTGTATTGTAACAATTACGCTCCTAGAAATCATATCAGAGAGTGGCTCATATTTTCACAGTACATTTAAAAAAGGAGGAGGGAGAGGGATGCTGTTTATGATGAAGGCCTGAAAATGAATCAAAACTGTCAGTCACAACCACACTATGGGGCATAAACACAGACACAGAACTACAGCACTAAGTCTCTCCATTTCTTCCCTCCCACTCGCTCTTTCTGGTGCAGATCCCACTCTCTAGCCATAGCTAAGGTCACCAGTGACCTCTTACCTGTCCAATTCCATAACCTGCATTTAGAGACTAGAGGTGAACGTACTTTGTTTTCCAATCTTAGCGAATAGTATGAGCACCCAGCCCTTCCAGTCAGAAAACTCAAATGGTCGAACACAGAAGAAGAAAAATGGGGCATATACTTAATAATGGGAGACTATCCCCCAACTCTGATGGAAGCGGGTAAAGTCCCTACAGATCAAACTCCAAGCAAAATCAATACAAAGAAAACTACAAAATCAAACTACTGAAAATCAACGACGACTATAAAATCTTGAGAGCAGTCAGAGAAAAAACAAACAGTAAGTACAAGGGAACAATAAGAATAAAGGCTGACTTCTCTTCAGAAACAATATAGGCCAGAAGTTATCTTTAAAGTGGTGAAAGGAAAACAACTATCAACTGAAAATTCAATACCCTTAAAAAATAGGGTGAAATAACGAATTTTAAATAACCAAAAGCCAGGAGAATTTGTTGAAGGCTGACATATAGTATAAGAAATGTAAAAAGAAATTACCAGGATTAAAAAAAAGATAATACCAAATTCAAAACCAAATTTTCAGGAATGAAAACCACAAATAGTAAATAAGTGGTAAAGGTAAAATAATATGCAGTTTTTTCTTATGATTTCTTTAAAAACACAAAGCAGTAGCATTGAAAGGCAGGATTTATAACATAGGTAGAAGTAAAAGACATGACAAGAGCAAAAAGAATAAATGAAATTACCCAACAGCTGAGATTCTGACTTCATTCTAACAAGCGTCATTAACATAAATCTCCAGAGACAGATCCACTCTTAGTGCACCTAAAATGTCAGGTATCTACACCTGCAAAGCTTGGTACAAGATCTTCAGTGAATTCACCAGCATAAATGACAGTATTTGAGGTCCTTCTAGGACTGGAGTCAACCTACCCAGAAAAGTACGCATATACCATCAACCTTACCTTGAAACCGGAATGCTTCCCTAGTCAACATATGCCAACATTTATGTACAATTTATAGAACTTGCAGCTTAATGTTAATAGTTTATATCCTAACAGACACATCTTTGCTATGTCTTTTATTTTTCTGAAATAGTTTTGGCTTTATCAATTATTTCCTGCCAGATTTTCAGTCCAAAATATAATCCCAAATAATCACGCCATTTCTATGGAAAAATGGATCTGTCTCATCACTATGAACCGTAGTTAGGTTCTAGGAACTTACAGCAAGAAAAAAAAAGTGCATATGGTAATAAAATCTAATTTGTATTAACACTTACTGACAGTTTTTAGGTAGGGCAATTTTATGACAGAACAGTAGCCAAAAACACACTAAACTTGCCGTAAGGTAAGTCTATTAGCTAGACTTTCATTTTAATGCGGATCAGGAGAAAGAATGGCAGGGTGTAAAGTAGAAGCATGCAGGTTTTGTGGTTTTTCTCCCCATTAGGTTCTCCAACATAGGATCAGAAAACCAGTTCTACATACCGTGTTAAATTATTAATTAAAACAGTCATAGGCAGGACTCCTGAAAAACATATAAATACCCAGTTTTTAGCTCAGAGATAAAGTTATTTTATAAGCCCTGAGGTTACATATATATATTTCTGACATTCTAACTACAAGCAAAAGGCAGGTTTTTCTCAGCCACTCTTCTACACAAAGTACCTCTGGCATTATCTAAGCCAAATGAGATACAAAAGTTTTATTTCAGTAAACTTACTAAAAGCCTACTATTTTTCTTTAACCTTACTGAAATTACTGAAGACAAACTCTATGAAGATTACAGAAAAGCAAGAAAATGTCTATTTCTATTTGGGAACCAAGCAGGAAAGTAAGGAAAGAACAGCAGGAAGCCCCCCCAGGGTTCAGCCGTTGGCACACCCCGGATGCCAGGAGCAGAGCAGACACAATGCTCTATCTTGTCTCAAGTCTCCAGGCTTCTTTTTAGGCCCTCAACCC
This sequence comes from Rhinolophus sinicus, assembly GCF_036562045.2. Lineage (NCBI taxonomy): Eukaryota > Metazoa > Chordata > Mammalia > Chiroptera > Rhinolophidae > Rhinolophus > Rhinolophus sinicus. The sequence goes on along the minus strand of NC_133758.1, from coordinate 21,634,561 downwards.
TGTCTCGGCAACACCTTCCACTGTCACCACAGCCCCACAGGCACTCTTATCTCTCAGCCCTCACCTGGGCCATATTCCAGAAGAGTCCCAGGGGGCAGTCACCTAAGCATATCACTAGTCTAAATCTTTCTCAAAATACATACAAAGAAATAAACTTGCAGTAACTGCTGAAAAAGAACCGTATGTATGCGCCATGATACTGTGTACTGGTAGCACTGGTATAAACCAAAAACCATGACAATGGGAGAAATAAACAAATTAATTATGGAAACATTTAACCAGATAAATGAACCTGTAAAAACAAAAGTTAGAGATGAAAGTAAAATCATAAAAGAAAGGCAACTGGGTAACCAACATTTAAAATGTTTGCTCCTATTATTAATTTAAAAATAAAATAACTAAACAAGTTTTCATCCATAAAATCACAAAGATTTGTTTTTAATGACACCTAATCAAGGCAGAAAGTAAAGTGCAATGAGAGACAGTCTCTCTCTCACTTTGTGTAATTTAAACTGGCATAGCTCTTCTGGAAACTAATTTAGCCATGTTAGTTATCAAGAATCTAAATGTTTTTAATCTTTGATGCAATAATTCTATTCATAGGACATTGTACAAATATGCAAATGCAAACAAACAGAATTCTCACCATGTTTCCCCAACAATAAGACCTAGCCGGACCATCAGCTCTAATGTGTCTTTTGACACATTTGAAGCAAAAATTAGGTCTTATACTGTAAGACCGGGTATTATATTATATCCGGTCTTACAATAAAATAAGACCAGGTCTTATAATAATTTTTGCTCCAAAAGATGCATTAGAGCTGATGGTCCAGCTAGGTCTTATTTTCGGGGACACGGTATTTCAAAATGAAGGGATGAAATGCATTATTTTACCTGCCTGGCTCAGTATTACTAATAAAAACAATTAAAACAAGGACCTGGGAAAAGCATAGCAACCTTGGCCTGCCAACCGATTAGGTCATACTGACCCAGTTAACCAATTCTGCCCTCAAAATTTCCTTCTGGCGCAACCAAGATAATCTGCAGTATAATCCTATACAAAAGACCAAAGCACATTGATATATTTAAGAGTTTTCAAATGTCTTTTAAAAAAAGGGTTTTCCCAGGATGGAAAAGAAAATAATTACTCAGGTTAACTATGAAATATCACTTCCCAAACAATTTATTTCATCAATAAAGCCAAATATCTCTGTAAACAATTTCATTAGGCAGTAAGAAATTATGCTACTATAACACAGAAGTCATCAACCTAGGTAAAAATTTGTTAAAAGTCACACATATCAACTTTTAGTAATATAATAAAATTTATTAAATTTTCTGAGCAGTTGATGGACATTAATCTAAAAAAAATCTTAAAAACATGTGTGTCAAGCTCCCTGTGCCACTTTAGAAAAAAAATTAAGTTATAAAACGTTTATTTCTTAGAAAAGCAGTTTAAAAGGTATGTTAAACAGTAATCTCTCTGTAAAAATATCCAAAGTATCAAAACACAGAATCAGAGGCAATAAGATCTGTGTCTGTTCCCACACACACAGAAGCAATTTGAGTTCTAAGCCATAAGAACGTGCATGGATGATGAATCAACAGTTTTGTATTAGATTTAGGTCGTGGTTGCCAATATTTTTTTATCTGGACATTTCAACATTTGGCATTAATGCCTCAATTTTATAATATTAATAGCAAATCATTACTCAATAGTTGAAGGACTCCTGCTTTATTTACTCGCTTTCCCAGAATAAATGCATTGCTCTAACACTTACCTAAACTCGTGGGCTTGATGAGAACATCAAGAACATCATAAAAGGGTAAGTTTTTTAACTGCACGTCAGGATGGACAGGAGGAATTGGGGGAGATGGCTGCTGCATCTCAAACGTGGGCTTAGTATCTTGAAGCAACACGGAACCAACAGGAGAGGACGGTGAATGGGGTGTAACTGACGTGGAAGGCAAGGCGTGGATTCCAGCCACCGCCAAGTCAGGTTCTACAGGTGACGAGCTACCATCCAAACTGAAAACGGATGATTTGATTGTGGATAAATCAGAAAGTCCTTCAAGAGTTCGTGGGTATCGGCGTCTATACAATTCTCGGATTTTAATCTGAACTGCAGGGCTACAGCCGCTCTTCAATAAATGCAACGCCCTCATCAGGAGGTCATGCTTGCGTCCACTTTTATTCCGCCCAGCAAAGCCTAGCAATACTTGTAGTTCAGAAACCCTAAAACTAGAAACCATATTCTAAAAGGAAAGAGAAAAAAAAAAGACATAAGCAAATAGTCACCTTCAAGTATATAAATACCTTATTTAAACTATAAATTCTGATTTTTCCAGCATTCTTTCAACTGGCACATTCTAGTAACCAGCATTTCCACCTACCAGTTAGATTCATTCCTGTTCATGCTGTCATCCCGCACCCTGCCAAATCACACTGAAGTTATGGTGTTATGTTTTGTTGTACTTTGAATTTTGGTAGTCTATTGGTGTCTCTTAAACCATTATCTGATTATACACATATGAAAACCCGTATCTGCTTTCTCATTACGAAGTTTATAACTAATGAAAATGTACCTTTTCGAAACTAAGCCTTACCAATACATGTTTGTCATGGTATTATTAATTAACCAAAGAATTACATTTTACAATATTGCATGCATAACTTTTGATGCTAAGTAATAAATCTATAAAATCAAGACAGAAATGAGATCCAATGAAGTTTTCACCCAACTCAAATATTAAGGAACAGAAAATACAAGGAAATTATTTTTAAAAAGTAAAGCTAAAAATTCATGTATCTTATTTAGCAGATATCAAACTTCTAAAACGACTGAAGGTCCCAACTGAGCATCCAATGAGAAAAAGACTTTTGAAGAGCAAGGAAATGAGTGGTCACAAATCTCAAAGGACAAGAGTCCAAGCCATTCTCCACTGACTTGTTCTTGGGTGTAAAATGAAGGGAATAAGCAATTCCTGCTTCAGATCTCACCGTCTGTTTTTTCAACAAAACCTAGTATATACCTTCAGCGATTTGCTGCCTCAGAAATCCACCTACTTAGGGATTTTCAGACAATGAAGGTAGTCAGATTTACTTGTCACACACATACCACCTAGCCAAAAAGAAGAGTATGACCTACAGCTGAACAAACACCCTTTCAGAAACCTACCCTTTCAGAAATCGACCCAAGGAAACTACCTCCCCTCCCCCGCCCGTCCTCAGTAGTGCACCCTCCACAGCTACCTGGGATTCCTTCTCAACCTGGTAGCTGTGCGTAGGCAATACCTACAGCAGGCACTGATTCATAATACGTAATTCCTCTGTTCTGCACTTGTCTCATCGATAGCCCAGAAGCAATTGTTTAAAACTCTCCTTGGCTTCTAATAGTTGTCAGGAATAACACTTTTCAGTTTTCAGAACTGCAAACAAATTTAAATACTGTGTTTCCCCAAAAATAAGACCTAGCCGGACTATCAGCTCTAATGCATCTTTTGGAGCAAAAATTAATATAAGACACGGTATTATATTATATATTATATTACATTAATTATATTATATTATAGTACATATTAGACCCAGTCTTATAGTAAAATAAGACCGGGTCTTATATAATACCCGGGCTTCGTTCATTTTTGTTTCAAAAGACGCGTGGAGCTGATAGTCCAGCTAGGTCTTATTTTCAGGGAAACAGCTACCACACGAGCCAGTATAGCTCTAAATGACACTCTCACAGCAACATGTATCATAATGCCATTGTCATACTTTAACTCGCTTCATTTCCTCCATGGGTTAAGATGAATATTGAATTTATCTTACCCCTATGCTATGGACAAAAAAAATAGAAAAACAAAACAAAGATGGAAAATCAGAAAATTCTTGGCCATCTCATTATACACCTGCTCCAGTTTACTCAAGGTTTCATGCACCAAAAGGACTGATAGCTTCCCAGGCTAAGTGTCTTCCCAAGCAAGAAATGGGACTTCTTCCCTGAAGTCCCCAATCACACTAAATATTTCAACTGACGTGTGCTTATGTCACAGTCGTATAAGCAACATTCGATCATGGAGGACACTTAGCCCCAACAAAGACAATCATAAAGAAACGACACCTGTGATTCTTTCTAAAGAAATGGAATACATTACTTTGCTTCCCTCCTTCCAGTTATTTTTAGATATTGTTAAGAAAACCTGTTTTACAGAAATACAGGAAGAGAACACCAAGTCACCCTAAGCTTGGCTCTCAAAAAGGAGGTCTCATTTCACTTATTTCCAATGGTAACTTTACCTGACAAAGAATGCTAATAAAAATGGCTCTATTAGCTATTGTAAACACACAAACAAAAGGAAAGAAAGAGATAAGGGCTTAGACCCACAAATGTGAAATAACAGGATTCTGTCGCAAAAAAGAAGCCCTCCGGTTTGGGGAAGGGCAAAGAAAACAACAGCAGACAGGACAGTCTTTGCACTGCAAACTGCTCCAAAGGTAAAGTAATGTCAGGCCCTCCCAAGGACGATGGCTTTGAGACTCCATGGTCTCCTGTGGAAAACTTCACAACAGTAGTAAGTAGTTGTCTGTAGGTCAAGTACCAGCATCAAGACTCAGGACCTTGGGAAAGTCACTTCATCCCTCTGGTCATCAATTCTATTTAAAAACAAACAACAAAAACTGCCCTTTATTTAGCATTTACTATTAAGATATTCCCTACGGAGCTTACTAAGTCAAATTCTATGAACGTTTTTCTTGGCAAACCTTGCTGGATCCCATTCTTCTTAAAGTGATGCTTTTTTATTTATTTTTTGACTCCATCTTCAACCCAATTTCAGCCGTCACCAGGTAAGGTGAGTCTGCCATACCTGCTATGAAGAATGGATTTCAGCTATCATTCTTCCACTGACTTCTGCTGCCTACATCTTTAGTATAATCTTTAAGTGGATTTTATCCAGTCCATCCTGCTGCCTCCCAAAATCTCCCGTCTAATACTTCAGTTACAAATGCTATAAGCTCTACACAGAGGAATTCCTCAAAAAATGCTTGCTGATTAACTTTAAGGAAATTCTCTGAACTACAGAGGAATATGCTGGCATAACAGATTTCTTAAAAAGATACAAAATCTGGATTTCCCAAGAAAAGCTAATATAAATTAAGACTAGGACTTCAAATCAACCTTGTTTCTTTATCAAATTTAAGTAACACAAAATTATAAAACCTTTTAAAGCTGGGACATTACATAATTGAATATTACACGTAAGTGTGAAGGCAAACTGAAGGTGCTACCTTTAGAAAATAACTCATCAAACAAGTAAATATGATAGTTACATGTGATTACAAGTGAGTAAAAATATTTCCCTGAAACTGCTCTTCAAATCTTAAATATGAGATGGAAACTGCCAAACATAGCCCAGAATTTGGGGAAGCCCTAACAGGTTGGAACTCATGGTAAAGATCAATACAAACTCTGTAGATCCTCTATCTGCGATCATGTATAACATGGAGTAGGGAGAGGAGCTGCTGAGGGAAACTGATAAATCACAGTAGTATCGCCTATCCCACCTACAACATTGAAACAATCTACATCTTCATTTATAAGTAGGAATGGATAAAGAAAAACCATCAGGTATTCCTAACTACTACCCATTTCAGAGGCCATAGGAGGCCCCCATTACTGGCCCTGCATTCCTGTGAAATCACATTCCCTATAATTAAATCCTTTTACTTGAGAGACCTTATGTGGATCTCTTCCTTACACACTATTAAAGTAACTCCTCAGCTAAAGAAATCAAAATTGAAAGTCAACTATTAAAACAAACAATAAAGAGAATACTACATTTCAAAATCTATAAAGTAAGCCAAAGCTTAGGAGAACATCCCCCTAAATGCTTCTATTATTATACAATACAAGATTGAAAATAAGTAGTAAGTTTAGAAACAAAAAAGTAAGGTGGTCCCTTGGTACCTGGGGGAGTGGTTCCAGGACCAAAATCCACAGATGTGGAACCCATGGATACAGAAGGCTGACTGTAACAACAAAATAAACACACATCTTCAAAAAGAGTAAAGAATTTAAAAATAAAAGAAAACATGAATTAGCAAGCAAAAAGCAAAAAAGTCTGTAAAGTCAGGTTCCAAAAAGAATGAAACAGTCTTGAGAATGAGAAAAGGAATATAAAGACCACAAACACTAAGGAAATTTCTTTAAACAAAGCGTATAGCATATGCAACTACATTCTAATAACTTAAAGACATAGACAAAAGTTATTTCCAAAAAAAAAATGTAAATCACTCAAGTTGATTCAAGAGGTATACATATATTTTTTAAAGATTTTATTATTGGGGAAGGGAAACAGGACTTTATTGGGGAACAGTGTGTATTTCCAGGACTTTTTCCAAGTCAAGTTGTTGTCCTTTCAATCTTAGTGGTGGAGGGCGCAGCTCAGCTCCAGGTCCAGTTGCCACTGTTAGTTGCAGAGGGTGCAGCCCACCATCCCTTGCAGGAGTCGAACCGGCAACCTTGTGGTTGAGCACCCACTGGCCCATGTGGGAATCGAACCGGCAGCCTTCAGCGTTAGGAGCATGGAGCCCCAACCACCTGAGCCACCGAGCCAGCCCAAGAGGTATACTATCTTTGCCTCTCTCCACTTCCAAAAGCATCTACCCAGACAAGATATCTTAATGAATAAATTCTACTAAACCTTCAAGAAAAAGATGAAATTCTGTTCCTTAAAACTGTTTGAGAGAATAAAAGAAAGTCAAATACATGTTAGAAGATAAACATGGAAAAATCTGTTGAACAAATTTTAAAAACATGCAAATTATTGTTTTTCAAACTTCAGCAGCGAGTCCACTCATCCAACCAAAACTTTAGGCAAAAGCCTGATGAAACAGGGGGCCTAGTATGCTACCTCTTCTTTCTCATTTTCCAATACAGACTATAAGGAGTCTTTTTGTTAACACATCAATGCTTCCTGTGAATATAGACACGAAAGCTCTCAATGTACCCTAATATAATTTAATCAAGGAAAATAAAAATGGTTTACCATAAACTTAGTTAATTACTTGGTTCAGATGATCTCTATCCTTATAGTCACATACTGAAATATTTATGGATAAAATTATACAATATATGAGACTTCCTTTAAAATCATTTGGGGTGACCCAAGTAGCCAAAGCAATATTAAGAACGAAGAACAAAGCTGGAAGTATCACACTCCCTGATTTCAAATTATATTGCAAAGCTGTGGTAATCAAAACAGTAAGGTGTTGGCATAAAAACAGACACACAGATCAATGGAACAGAACAGAGAGCCCAGAAATAAAATCACACATATATGGTCAATTAATTTACAACAAAGGAGCCAAGAGTATACAATAGGGAAAGGACAGTATCTTCAATAAATGGTGCTGAGAAAACTAGACAGCCACATGCAAAATAATAAATTGGACCATTATCTGACACCTTACACAGAAGTTAACTAAAAATGGATTAAAGACTTGAATGTAAGACCTGAAACTATAAAACCCCTAGAAGAAAACACAGGCAGTAATGAGCTCCATAACATAGGTCTTGGCGGTGATTTTTTTCAACCTGACACCAAAAGCAAAAGCAAAAAAACCAAGTGGGACTACATTAAACTAAAAAGCTTCTGCATAGCAAAGGAAACCATCAACAAAATGTAAAGGCAACCTACTGAATGGGAGAAAATATTTGCAGATCATATAGTATCTAATTAGGGATTAATATCCAAAATAGATAAAGAACTCATAAAACCCAATAGCAAAATACCAAACAATCCAATTTTTAAAAATGGGCAGAAGATACGAATAGACAGTTTCCAAACATGACATACAAATGATCAACAGATACATGAAAAGATGGTCAACATCACTAATCATCGGGGAGATGCAATTCAAAACCACAATGAGATATCACCTCACAGCTATCAGAATGGTTATTATCAGAAAGATGAGAAAAAACAAGGATTAAGGAATATATGTTTCTACATAAATGAAATGTATAATATGGCAGGTTGTGAATACATGGGCAAAAATAGAGGAGGAAAAGGAAACAGGGAATGAAGAGGCAGAAGATTTCCACTTTAAAGGAGGGATGGTCTCATTGAGAAGGAAACTGAGTAACTGAAGGAATAAGAGAGCACCAATGGATACTGAAGGAAAAGCAGTCCAAGGCACAGGACACACGGGTGCACAAGTTCTGAGGAGGAAAGCACATGCCTAACACATTGAAGGGAAAGTAAAAAGCCCATCACTGTTCAACAGTGTAATATAGAGAAATGAGTATTAAGATAGCAAAATCATGAGTAAAAAATGATAAACCTGTGGAGGGAGGTGCTCAGCCTAAACAAACATTTACTGTATAAAACTAACATCAAATTTGTGAGACTAAGAAAAGCTAGAACAAAAATGCTGGGCAACAGTGGCACACGTATAAGTTGGTAGTGTGGTAAACAGTTTCAAGTATTCTGTAGGTGAGAAAAAGATAGTCAATTTAGACTTACATACATGTATTAAAACTTCAAGAAAATTCATGAAAACTTCAAGAGTTTTAATTGAAAAGTATATAATTTCACAACTAGTAAATGGGGAAAACAGGAGCTAGAGAAAAGGAAAAAAATCTCCTCAAAAGGTGGTAAGAAAACAGATGAAGACAGAAAACACAGAAAAAGTAGGAAGCAAAAAATAAAGAGGTAAAGAAAAGCAAATACATTAGTAATTCCAACAAATATAAATGAAATAAACTCTAACTAAAGGAACAAGATTAGTGATACCACCACAGAAACTATAGACATCAAAGAGATAATACAGGAATACTACGAACAACTCTATACACATAAATTTGGCAACTTAGATGAAAAGACCAATTCCTTGAAAAATACAAACCACCAAAACTCACCAAATATGACACAGATCATGTGACTACCCCACCAACTACTCAGGAAACTTAATTCATAATTAAAAGAAACGACCAGGCTCAGAATATTTTACAGGGGAATTCTACCTAACATTTAAAGAATTAACACCAAGCCTATGTAATTTCTTCCAGAAAATATAACAGAATATTTTCAAATTCATTTTATGAAGCTAGTATTTCCCTGATATCAAATCCAAAGACAGTACAAAAAATACAACTACAACTCAATATCCCCCATGAATATAAATGCTAAAATACTTAAAATATTAGCAAATTGATCTCAGCATTTTATAAAAAGAATTATACACCATTACCAAGTGATGTTTGTTCAAGGGATGCAAGGCTGGTTCAATGTTTGAAATCCACATAGTACACTTTATTAGTAGCTGAACAAGGTAAATATGTGATTATATCAATTAATGCAGAAAAAGCATTTGATAAATTCAACACCGCCCATGATAAAAATTCTCAGAAAAACAGAAATAGAGAAGAACTTCCTCAACGTGACAGAAAGCATCTACAAAAAAATCTAGATGCTAACATACTTAATGGTGAAAGACTGACTGCTTCCTTCTAAGATGGGGAACGAGGCAAAGATGTCTACTCTGAGCATTGTCAATCAGCGTAGTGCTGAAGTTCTCGCTGGTGGGAAAAGACAAAAGGAAATAAAAGGCATACAGTTGGAAAAATATAAAGAAAAAAAACACAAACCTGCCTGTATTTGAAGGTTCCCAAGGAATCTACAAAACAACTTGTAGAACTAATAACTGAGTTCAGCAAGGTCGCAGGATATGAAGACCAACACATAAATACCAATCACATTTCTATATACTAACAAAGAATATGTGGAAACAAGTTTTAAAAAAATACCACTTATAATCGCTCCAAAGAAAATTAAAATACGTATGTTTTAAAACATAACAAAACATGCACTTGTATGCTGAAAACTATAAAACACTAATGAAACAAGTCTAAGCTAAATAAATGGGTTCTTCAGGGATTGGAAGACTCAACAAAGTAACATCATCAATATTCCCTAAACAGATATACAGATTTAACACAATTCCTACCCAAATCCCACCAAGATTTTTTATAGATATACATTCTTCTAAAATGCATATGAAAAGGCAAAGGAACTAAAAGAGCTAAAACAATTTTGAAACAGAATAGAGTTATCAGTCTATCCCATTTCACATCTTAGGTCAGTACTCAGGACTGGGCTATTAGCAGAGAGAGAGACACATACGTCAATGGAACAGGATAAAGAACCCAGAAATAGACCTACACAAATATGCCCAAATAGTTTTTGACAAAAGTGCAAAAGTAACTCAAATGGAGGAAAGACAGACGGCCTTTCAATAAACGGTGCTGGAGCAACTGCACATCCACAGAAAGATCAAAAAACAAAGAACTTCCACCTAAGTCTCACATTTTATAAAAGAACTAACTCCAAATGGATCAGAGACTTAAGCGTTAGAATAAAGCAACAAAACTTTTAGGAAAAAACAAGAAGAGAATCTTCAGGACCTAGGGCTACGATAAGACATGAAGTGTTAGACTTCATGCTCAAAGCAAGATCCACAAAAGGTAAAACGATACAGTGGAATTCACCAAAATTAAAACTTGTGCTCTGTTATGACCCTGTTAAAAGGATGAAGAGACAATCGACAGGCTTGGAGAAAATATTTACAAAGCACATATCCAACTGTCATGCTCCAGCTCCCCACATAAGAACGCAGGACATGGTGAGGCCAAACAGTAACACCCACGGAGCCATAGGTAGGGGAGTCATACTACTATATTCTCACTGGCATCTGGGTTGGAGACACATTAAGCAGCCACACGATCCCCAACCTGCCGTCCACTTCTCTCTGCCAATCAACCCCACTTGCTAGCTGCAATCCGCGCTTGCTAGCTCAGCCACCATCTTCTTGCTAGCCCCCATTTGCTGCTAGTGTAGCCACGGCAGTTATATTAGTGGCCGATGGCTCACTGGTTACAGCTGACAGCCAACTAGCCACAGCTGATGGCCATCCAATCACAGCTGATGGCCATTTACTACCTGAGTGAGCACCTTTCCACCTGAGGGTGAGAGCCTGGAAACTGCACTCCTGGCTCTGTCCCCACACCAACACACAACTAGTATCTAAAATGTATCTAAAACTCTCAAAACTCAACAGAAAAAAACACACCAATCCAATCAGAAAAAGGACAAAAGACATAAAGAGACATTTCACCAGTGGGAATATACAGATGAAAAATAAGCACATGAAAGTATCTCCAGTATCATTACCCACTAGGGGAATGCACATTAAAACCTTACTGAGGTATCACTAGATACATACCAGAATGACTGAAATGAAAAACACTGAAACCACACGCTGGCAAGGATGCAGAGAAATGGGATCACTTCATACACTGCTAATAGGAATGGAAAATGGTACAGCCACTCTGGAAAACAGTTCGGCAAGTTCTTTAAAAACTATATGTACAAGAAGCGTACAGCCCAGTAATTGCAGCCCTGGGCATTTATCACAAAGAAATGAAATCTTATGTTCACAAAACACCTATGCACAAATTTTTATAGCACTTTTATTCATAATAGCCAAAAACTGTAATCAGCCCAGATGCCTTAAAGAGGTCCATGCTGTGGAATACTAGTCAGCAGTGAAGAGAGCACTACTCAACACTTGATACACATAGCAACATAGATGAGTTTCCAGGGAATGATGCTGGGTGAGAAAAACCAAACCCCAAAGGTGACATACTGTACGGTTCCATTTACATAACAACCTTGAAAAGACAAAATCATAGAAATAAAGAACAGATGAGTGGGTCCCAGAGATTAAGGGGAGAGAAAGAAGTGGGTGTCATTATAAAAACGACAACATGAGGGGTCCTTGTGATGGAAAGGGCTGTATCTTGACTGTGTCCATAATACCTTGGCTGTGATACTGCACTACAGTTTTGCAAGATGTTACCACTGGGGGAAAACGGGGTAAAGAGTACATGGGATGTCTCTGTATTATGTCTTGGCAACTGACTGAACTGACAATTATCTTAATAAAAAGTTTAATTTGAAATTACAAAAACCAAGACCATCAGTAACATGATGTTCCCAAGAGACGAAAGTAGAATGTAGGGGGAGGAAGAATTTTAAAAATCAGCCAAAATGAGCTGACGAAAAGAAAAACAGTGTAGGTACAGCAATATCAGACAGCAGTATGTAATACAAAAAGCATTCCTAGACAGTCACTAGACAGAGTAAAAGTTTCAATTCAACAGAAAATATCACAAATTTAAACTTTCATATACTAGTAACAACTTAAAAATACATTTTAAAAATTGATAGAACTACAAGAAAAACTGGAAAAATATAAAAAGATTCTCTAAAACATAAAGACGTAAGATTTGAACAACAGAATTAAGATGCCTAACTACTGGACATATATAAATCTTTGCACCAATAAATGGAGAATAGACATTCTCTTCAAATACAAACAAAAATTACAAAAACTGGTAACAGTCTCAACAGATTCCAAAGGACTGATATCATACAGATCACGCTGCCTAACCACAACACAATTACAAATCAATAACTAAACAAACCCCCATATGGTTAGGAATAAAACTTTTAAATAACTCATAAATTAAAGAATTCACAGTGGAAAACAGAAAAATAGTGATAATACTGCACATCAAAACTTGTGTGATGCAGGAAAAATGATACATAGAAACTCATGGTCTTAAATGCCTATGTTAAAATGTTGAAAATAAGCAAGGCGTCCAACTTAATTAGAAAAATAGAAATGAATCCAAAGGAAGCATAAAGAATGAACAGAAATTAATGAGATAGAGGAAGGATACATTAAAGAGCATAAAAAAGACAAAAACTTGATTCTTTGAAGTCTTTAAAAATTGCCAAACTTTTAGCTTTTAAAACTGATCAAGGAAAAGAAGGCTTAAAAAGAAAACGAACATTAACTTACAGGCACTACAAAATTAGAGATCAACAAATTAATGCCATAATTTCAAGAATATGGATAAAATGGACAACTTTCTATTAAAGTATACCCTGCCAAAACCGGTTTGAAAATTGAAAAAACAAACAATCCTATAACCAAAGCAAATGAATCAGTAGTTAAGAAGTGTCCCACAAAGAAAACACCAGTAACAATTTTACAAGGGAATTCTACCAAACACTTAACAGCATTCTGATCTTACAATAACTCTTCCAGAAGTGGAAAGGCATGTATTTTTAAAATTACAGGTCAATATTGCTCATTATTAGAGGCAAAAATGCTGAATTAACTATCTTCAAACTGAATCCAATAATGAAAAAAAAAGACAGATCAGGGTTGACTTTATACTTGGAACACAGGTTGATTTAAATATCAGAAAATGAATCAATGTATTTTATCATATTAACAGACTACAGGAAAAAAAACCAACAGGTTACAGAATAAAATCCTCTCGAAAGATGCAGAAAAAGTTGCTGATAAACTTCAACATCCATTTTTTAAAATTAGCAAACCAGTAATAGAAAGGAACATCCTTAACCTGAAAAGATTATCTACAATAAACCTACAGTAAGCATCATACTTAACTGTGAAACTCTGAAAGCATTTCCTTTAAAATCAGGAACAAGATCAGGATGCCCCCATCATCGCTTCTATTCAACATTGTACTGGAGATCCTAGCCAGCACATTAAGACAAGAAAAAGAAAGAAAGAAAAAAAAGCATAAGAATTGGAAAGGAGGAAACAAAGAGGTCATTATTCACAGATTGGTCTGTCTGCATAGAAAATCCAAACGAATTCTACAGATAATTTATCACAAGAGTATAGCACAGTTGTTATACAAAGTCAAATTTTACTTCTATACACCAGCAAGGTAGAAAATATAATTATATAAAAATAACATTTATGATTTGATATAAAAATAAGATACCCAGAAATAAACGTAACATGTTTGCAATAGTTTAGTTGAAGAAAATTATAACTTTGAGAAACACAGTAAAAGACCTAAATAAATGGAGATTACAATGTTCATGATTAAGAAAACTTAACAAAATGTTAATTCTCTCCAAACTGGTTTCGATTCAATGCATTTCCCATCAAAATCCCAACAGGTTTTGTGTGTGTGTGTGTGTGTGTGTGTGTGTGTGTGTGTGTTAAAAAGATAATTCTGAAAGTATATGGAGAAGGAAACAGCCAAGAATCTCGTTAAAGAACTACAAGTCAGGAGGACTTGACCTACTTCCGTATACCCCAATAACTGACTAGATAGACTGTTTCAAACCAACCCTCCCAGTGAAAACCCAAACACTGAACAAAACATAAGAAAACATCTGTCTGAAGGCATAAGGCGCTGCAAAGGTAGCAAAGACCTGCGAGGCCACAACTGTGGAACGAAGGGAACGCCTGGAACACTGGATCCCTTCTGTCCCCTGGAAGCATCTGCCAATGGGAAAAGGGCAACGGATAGGTTGAAAAGTCAAGTAGAAGTTTGAACAGACTTACAGGGTTGGGGAAAAGAGAAGATATTTGCGAAATATAACCAGTAAGAGCTGGTATCAGTGATATGTAATGAACTCCTACAAATAAATATGAAAAAGACAGATGGCCCAATATAAAAATGGGTGTAAAACTTGGCAAACCACGTCACAAAAGATATCCAAATGGCCAATAAGTAAAGGGGCTTTACATCATTACCCATTAAAGGAATAAGGGAATGCAATTTAAAAGCAATGAACATGCACCAAAACATCGAAAATTAAAAGGGTGGACAAGAAAGAACATGGAGCAACTGGAACTCTTATTATTTTGCTAGTGAAAAGGCATGAACAAACTACAGCTACATACAATATACACAATACAAAGGAAGGAAGGAGAAAAAGAGGATAAAGCTGTTATAAATTAAAAATATAATTTCTGAAATAAGTTCTGTAGAAAAATTCAAAGACAAAGTCAGGAAACTCTTCCAGAGTGTAAATAAATAAAACTTCAAGGAAGTCCAACATTCACCTGTCAAGAGTCTCAGAGAAAACAGAAAAGGAGGTAAAGAAATGATCAAAGAAATAGGAGATAATTCCTCAGACCTGAAGAGTCTTAGAACTGAAAAGGTACCCCCACCAATGAATGAAAAAGGCCTACAACTAAACACATTTCACAAAAGCAAAGATAAAGAGATCACCGTAAAGACTGTATACAAAGTGACTACAAAAGGATAATCAGATTTGCAATGGACCTCTATTAGCAACACTGGGTGTCTTAAATTCCTACAGCAAAGCTTTTGAAGTTCAGAGAGAAAAAATGTATTATCAACTTAAAATTCTGTATCTAAATTTTCAATCAGAAACAAAGGCAAGCCATTTTCAAACATTCAATAAATTAGAAAATTTATCACCAGCATGTATCCTTGCTGAAACAACTACCTGTAATTATATTCCAGTAAAAATTGAAGAAAAAAAAAAGGACATGGTATCCAAATAACAGACCTAACACAGGAGTGCAATGTAAAGTAATCCCAGGATGACAGCTGTATAAGCCACCAAGAAAGCAAGCTGCCCAAATGAGATAAGGTCGAGCGTGCCAGAAAGCCTATCTTCAAGAAAAGCTGAATGGTTAAAAGATGAGAACACACCGTAATATGAAATTTAAAAAATGATATCCATGAGCTTCCCTCACTCAAGCAGGACTTTGTTGTACTTCTCCTTTAAGGAGCACAGGTTTA
Source organism: Rhinolophus sinicus (assembly GCF_036562045.2). Classification (NCBI taxonomy): domain Eukaryota; kingdom Metazoa; phylum Chordata; class Mammalia; order Chiroptera; family Rhinolophidae; genus Rhinolophus; species Rhinolophus sinicus. The sequence continues at coordinate 21,618,890 of NC_133758.1, read as the reverse complement.
GTAACAGAAGTTTCTCTACAGCTCCACATGAATTAGTTCTCCAGTGACTAAGACGTATCATCAGCATACATTTTACAAAGGCGGATTCTTGGTACTCAATTTCTAGAATCTCCTGTAGAAGCACAGTTTAGAAGAGTTATAAACCATAATATAAATGCTACAAATCTTGATAATGTAATAGAAAATGAAAGCAGGATGGAAAGGAAGAGTGGAGGTAAGAGAAACAAAGGGAAATGGGTGGATGTTAAATCCTTCTTGGAAAGGCTGGGAATTGAACAGATGTCTGATAAGCCAAGAAACAGAAATTTAACAAAATTGACAGGCCAAGAAACAGAAATTTAACTATTACAAAAAGTTAAACATAATCAACAACAGAATTAGGAAAAAGTGGAAAACATAATGACCTAAATTTCTTATCTACTAGAAAGTCAAGCAACAGATACTGTTAAGAGTTAAAAGAAAACTCAAGGTATAGAAAGATATGTGGTATTTTTGAGTTTTGGAATTAACCTAAAAAAATTTTTTTAATTTTTTTTTTTTAAAAGATTTTATTGGGGAAGGGGAACAGGACTTTATTGGGGAATAGTGTGTACTTCCAGGCCTTTTTTCCAAGTCAAGTTGTTGTCCTTTCAATCTTAGTTGTGGAGGGTGCCATTCAGCTTCAAGTTGTCCTTTCAATCTTAGTTGTGGAGGGCACAGCTCAGCTCCAGGTCCAGTTGCCGTTGTTAGTTGCAGGGGGCGACAGTCCACCATCCCTTGCGGGAGTCGAGGAATCGAACTGGCAACCGTGTGGTTGAGAGGATGCGCTCCAACCAACTGAGCCATCCGGGAGCTCAGCGGCAGCTCAGCTCAAGGTGTCGTGTTCAATCTTAGTTGCAGGGGGCAGAGCCCACCATCCCTTGCAGAAGTCGAGGAATGGAACTGGCAACCTTGTGGTTGACAGCCCACTGGCCCATGTGGGAATCAACCGGGAGCCTTCGGAGTTAGGAGCATGGAGTTCTAACCGCCTGAGCCACTGGGCCGGCCTTAAAAAAATTTAAAAAACCAAAAAACAGTTTAAGGCAGTTATATCAGAAGTGGGACTTAGTGGGAAAGAAGGACTTTTCCTTTGGAATTATCCTGCACTGTCTGCACAAGTATTGCTTTTATTTGGGGGGGGGGGGGGAGACAGAAGGAGAAGCAGGGGGAGATGAGGAATGGAAATAAGAGAATAAAAAATATTAAAACCATTTTCCAGATTAGAAAAAAAGTAAAATTACTTGTTCGACATCATAAATTGAATAGCATGCTAATATAAAAAAAAAAATACACATTCTGTGACATAATCAAGATTTTCTCTTACTGACCTACATGAATAAGTAAATGGAGAGCTCTGAATGTCTTTGTTAGGTTCATATTGTCTGCGAAGTGAAAAAAAAAGAAACATTTGTTTCAAACTATTTTTCCAAAAAGTCTAGGGAAAAGGCCACATTACTAGGGGGTTCAAAATGAACATTCATAGAGAACAGTTTGGACTATGACACCAATTGATATCACATAACACTTGTACTTCAATTCAACTGTGATGTGAGATACCTGAAGAAAAACACTACCTGTCAAGACAGCTCAATGAGGAAAGAATCATCTTTCAAAATATAGGGCTGGGAAAACTGGATATCCACATGCAAAAGAAGCTGAATCCCTATCTCACACCATAAACTAACATTAACTCAAAATGGATCAATGACCTTAATGCAAAAGCTAAAACTATAAACTCTTCGATGAAAATGGGTGTAAATCTTTATGACACTGGATTAGGTAATGGTTTCTTAGACTTGACATCAAAAGCACAAGCAATAAACGAAAAGTAGATAAACTCTGTCAAAATCAAAAATTTTGGAGCTTCAAAGTACACTATCGAGAAAGTGAAGACAGTATAAAAAAAGAAAATGTTTGCAATCACGTGTCTGATGCAGAACTTGTATCTAGAATACATAAAGAACTTAAACTTAATAAAAAAAACAAATAACCCAATTAAAAAATGGGCAAAAGGTCTGACCTGATGTTTCTCCAAAGAAGATGTATAAATGACCAATAAGCACATGAAAAGATGCTCAACATTATTAGTCATCAGGGAAATGCAAATAAAACCACAATGACATACCGCTTCACACCATGAGATTGAGGGTGTGGAGAAATTAGAACCCTTATACACTGCTGGTGGGAGTATAAAATGGTGTGGCAGTTTTGGAAAACAGTACAGCAGGTCCTCAAAAACTTAAGCACAGTTACCACATGACCCAGGAAATCCACTCCTAGGAAACTAACTACCCAAGAACATTGAAAAACATATGTCCACACAAATTTATACACTAGTAGATGAATGTTCATATTAGCCAAAAAGTAGAAACAACCCCAATGTACATAAATTCATGAATGGATAGACAAATTGTAGTCTATTCCGTACAATGGAATACTATTCAGTCATAAAAAGGAATACAAGTACTGATGTACGCTACAACGTGAACGAACCATGAAAAGCCTATGTAAGATGAAAGAAGCCAAACACAAAAGGCTACATGTACGATTCTACTTCTACAAAATGCCCAGAACAGGCAAGTCCATAGACAGAAAGTGGACTGGTGAATGCTGAGGGCTGGGGGAGAGTATAGGGAGTGGCTCCTAATGGGTACATGGTTTCTTTGGGGACGATGAAAATGTTCTGGAATTAGATGGTGGTGTGGTGACAGTTGCACAACTCTATAAAGTGACCAAAAACACTGAACACTTTAAAAGGCTGAATTTTATGGTATGGAAAGTATATCCCAATTTTAAAAAATCTAAAAAGACTAGTTAAGATCCAATCCAGAAAAATAAAGGTAAAAATGTTGAGTCAAGAGAAACATCTGGAGAATGTTATACTTAGAAAAATGTCAGCTTTATCAGAAAAGGTACTTGTGTTTACCAGAGGAAAGGTGCAGACCTAAGGAACAAAGAAATGCAAAAGTGTCTACTGTAGGTAAGAATATCTTGGTTTAATGACTACTAGGAATTATTGATTTCATTTTAATTTAAATACAATTGACCCTTGCATAACACAGGTTTGAACCGTACCATGTATGAACAGGTACACTCATACATGGATTTCTCCCCCCCAAAAAAATACAGTTGGCTCTTCCCCATCCATGAGTTTCGCATCTGTGATTCAACCAGTCACAGATCAAAAACAGTATTTTTGCATTCCCAACTGCAGTTTCCCAACCGAGGACTGAAAATACTGTTTTCAATCTGTGGTTGGTTGAGTCTGTGTATTTGAAGGGCCAACTGGGGAGTCAAAAGATATGTGCAGATTTCCAACGGCGCAGGGGTCAGGGCCCATAACCCTGCCGTTGTTCAAGGGTCAACTAACTATATTTAGCTTATTATTATTATTATTATTATTAGTTTCAGGTGTATAAAACAATGTAATAGACATGTATACTGCTCACAAGTGATAACCCCCTCCCCCAACCTACTACCCCTCTGACATCGTATACATATAGCTGTTACAGTTCCAGACTCTCTTCCTTTTGCTGTACTCCACATCCTGTGACTATATATTAACTATATTTAGTTTTGAACGTGCTTTCATAGCCATGATCTCAAGTGAGATACTCCTGGAAATTTTAGTTGTGTCCATTAATAGCCTTAAATCACATGGTAGATTCTGTTACACCTATCGTATCTATTAGACTATTTCCTTGCGCAATAGTTGGGGGTAGGAGGGATGAGGCCCTCTTAACTCAAATCCCTCATTAACTTCCCATTCTCCTTCTGCAACCCAACAGCATCTAAAGCTATCAGGATGGCAAGTCCTGCTAGGTATAAGGAACCCAACAGTCCAGCCTTCTAGACGGAAAATCTTGTTACAAAACTACTTAAGCCTCAGTATAAAAGATTTTCTGTGTCTGGTTTACCAGTATCGATTCTTAAATTAATTAAGCAAGAAGCCCATTCTACTGAGGTGGCATTAACGCTGCAGTGCCTACATAAGTAAACCAAAATCTAAGCCTGTAAATAGCTCCAGGTGATGAAAGCAAAACCTAAAGACAACAATCACAAACAGCCAACTAGGGCTTAAGGCTATAGCCAGTCAATAATTTCCTTACTTTGCTTTCACCCTTCCTCTGTAAAAGTTTTTCCCCACCTCCGGTAAACAGAGTACTTCTGATGGAGAAACTCACCTAAAATGGTTCCCTGCCACGTGGAACCGACCTAAAATGGTGGCCCCAGTGGAGAGAGAAGTCCCCAGCCTATGGCCCAGCCCACTTCCGCATAATCCCCTGCAAGCCACACCCCGAGCCAATCACCAGATGACACCTACCCCTTCCCCAACTCAAGGAAGTCTCCAACCCATAAAAACCTGCTCAAAACCTTGCTAGGGGCTCAGTCTTTTGGGAAAGATCCCACTGAGCCCGCCAGCGTAATAAAGCTGACCCTCCTAACTCTCTGAGTGCCAGTTTGGGTTCTTTCCGATCCTGGTATCCATAACACTTCTACCCACTTCCGGTTTGATATTGCCCAATTCGAATTAAGTTTTGCTCAAATAAATTCCTAAAATGTTAATGTGCCTCAGTTCATCTTTTAACAGGTCTGGTGTCAGATGCAGGACCCAAAAGAGACCCACAACAACCCCAAAGAGCAAGAAGCACCCAGGTGAAGGCACCCACTGGCCCACTGAGTTCACTGCTTTCCTGCTGCATCTGGAGGTGACAGGTAAGTCCCTCTCAAATATGAGTTCCACAGTTTTTGTGTTTAAAAGAGCGCTTCGAATTTACTTGAGTATTTCTTTCTCATGACTGGGTCTGGGGTTGGCAGACTTAAAAGAAACCGAACTGGATCCAACTTGGGTTGGATTGGATCTAACTCAGGTAATAAGGGAGAAAAAAAGAGAAAAGTGGGTTCCTCTGAGTCCACACAATCTGGGACTCCTCCATCTGGGACCCATGGCTAACTGTATATAGAAAAATTATAGACCCAGAACTTGTGTTTTTCTGAACCCATGGTCAGTAAATAATCTTGAAGTACAGCAGTCACAGTAGGGAAATTTCAACCAAGATAAGCCTATCCATTTATGAGGTGCTCTAGAGAAAAAAGGGTCCCGAATTTCCCCCTAAACAATGGGACGTATTTTTTTATTGGTATGCAAAAGGTTCTAAAAAACTAAATGAATAAAAAAAAATGCCTCTTTAAAAGATTCTTGACAAAAGGCAAATGAAAAGTTTAAGCAACAAGCTGAAGGTGAATCTAAAAGGAAGTGTACACTAACTTAACCTTGACTGTTCAAACTGTGTCTTCCCTTTACCCTCCTCTTCCTAAATATTCTGAACCTACTAATCCCTTTTACTCAATTGCCTTTCACTCTGAAGATGAGCTAGAGTTAAACAAACGCCTTTTAAAGTGAGGCCATCTACTGAGCTTGGAAAACCAAATGCATTCCATTCATCTTTTCTCCATGGTCAAAGGCTGAACTTCGGGCCACTATCAAAGATTTTCCAAACCTTAAAGAGAATCCTCAAAAACTTTACAAGTTGGAATTCTAAGTAGAGCTTACAATCTGGAACTCCTGGATAGCTACCAATTTATTCATATGACATTAGGACCTAGTGACACCTGAATGTAGATGGCTAAAGCCACATGGGAAGATCCCAAGAGCAATATTAAAGACCCATATACTAATCGCTCTGCCAGGGTTGGCCCAAAACACACTAGAAAAATAGCCCACGACCTACTTGAAAGTACTGATAAGGTATTTTTTTCAAAAGACTGACTGCTCTATCATTCGATCTTGCAAACGAAAGAAGGATGAACCAATATCAGACTAAAAGATTAGAAAACAATTCTGTGAAACATTCTGGGCTTTATCAAACAAAGAAAACGCCTTGATTTCCTTATTCATTAGCAGGCTCCAGTCCAAACTAAACAAAGAGACACAAGCTGGGCTGGGAAACTGCCCCTTTTGCTGAATTAACAGCCCTAGCTGAGCATTTGGAAAAAACTTGCAGCAAGATAAAATTTAAAAATCTAATAAACTAATGGCCCTGCAGTTACAACAGCTCCACAGGCTGAGAACCTCCACGTACACATTTCAAGCCAGAACCCACAGATCCTCCATTCAGGAATACTTTGCCCCAAAATGCCTGCCTCTACTGTAAACAACCAGGGCACTGGAAAAGGGATTGCCCCATGCTGAACCCACTGTTTAATAGACCTCCACCTATTAATCCAGACTGTTTTCCCATTGGGGAGTCTTAAAAAAATTTGATTACCGAAATAATAATCATTGATGGGGCTCTGAGGAATCCTTCAGTAAATCGCTCTTCATGATATCTCTAAAGGAGCAAGAGGAAACTAAGATAAAAATCAATGGAAAATTCTGTACCGTATTGGTGGATAGTTCCATGAAACAGCAAATCCCTGGGAGTACAGAATATTTCTGTAGTGGAGGTTTCTAACCAAATTCAAAGAGCACCTGTGTCTAAACCGGTCCAGATAACACTAGGGCCATTTTCAGGAAAACGCATTTCCTTCTGTGTGACTGACACTGCCCCAGTAAACCTGTTAGGATGAGATTTTGCTTTCTAAAATGAAAAGTCATGTAAAACTTAACTAAGAAGGAGAAATGATCTTAGAATTTCCTGACCCTCCTGAACCTGAGCTACTGTGGTCGTGCAAGCAGGAGTGGATGAAATTGAGAAAGTATAAAAGCCCTGATCTCTCAGAAGTGCCTGAATGCTGATGGGTTTCTTCTTCAACAAAGGCAAAATTAAGAGCTCTGAACCCAAGAAAATCCAAATAGATCATTCTAAACCCCTGCCTAAATCCCCTCCATATCCACTAAAACCAGAAGCTATCCCAGGACTCTCACCAACTGTAGAAGACTTAAGAAAGGACTTACAATTCTGTGCACTAATCCCTGTAACATTCTGATCTTATTCATTAAAAAACCAAATGGACGAAGTTGGAAATTTGTCCAGGGTCTGCGTGCAGTTCGTAAAACTGTGATACCAAGGTTTCCTATAGTTACAAATCCCAATACCTTGTTATCTAATGTACCTACAGACTCAAAATGACTCAGAATGGTGGATCTTTGATCTGCTTTCTTCAGTATCCCAGTTGACAAGGAGGATCAATATTTGTTTACCTTCACTTGGAAAAAACTAGAACTATACCTGGACTGTAATGCCACAAGATACACTGAAGCCCTATCCTATTTTTCACAGGTTTTACATCAAGACTTGGCAACCTTATAATTCCCTAAGAACTCTACACTCATTCAATATGTAGACGACTTATTGCTAAGTTCCCCTCCGAGGGAGGATTCAGAAATAGATGCAATTTATCTATTACAGCGATTAGTTTGTAAAGGCCACAAGGCCTCCAAGGAAAAACTCCAATTCTCAAAAGAGAAGGTTCACCGCATAGGGCACGACTTGACTGCAGAAGGCATTTCCCTCTCACCTGAAAGCATAAACACTATCCAAAATTTCCCTACACCTACATCTAAATTAATTACAATAAAGGAGGCTCCTTGGACTTGCAGAATACCGTAGATCTTGGGTTCCAAATTTTTTTCTGATCGCAATTCCCCTATATGAGTTTACAAAGAAGTCAATTCCAGAGCCCTTACCCTGGGAAGATAATCATGAGCAAGACTTTACCCAACTAAAATTGGCACTACAACAAACTCCAGCCCTAAGGCTCCCAAAGTATACTAAACTTTTCACCTTATTTGCCCACAAGCCTGATAACCAGGCACAAGTTCTAACACAAGAGCATGGAGGAAACCACAGACCTATTCCTACAGCTTACAATTAGAACCAGTAGCCAGAGCATATCTAAACTGTTTGAAAGCAGTAGCCACAGCAGCTAAATTGAGGGAAGCCTCAACTGAATGGGTCTTAGGATACGACTTACAAGTACCTCATCCTATTGAAAGTCTATTAAGGTCCAATCAGACTCAACATTTTTCAGCAAGCAGACTAATACCTTATGATTAATAAGGAGAATACCTCATTCTCCTTTCACCTTCTTTTTTTTTTTTTTGCAGCTAACACATCTGTTTATTTAGAAAATCTACAGGAATCTAAAAATCAACAATTAGAATAAGCGAATTTTGCCAAATTGCAGGATGTAAGTTTAATAAAATCAATTATAGTTTTATATACTGGTAAATAAAAACTTAAAAAGTCTTTTTCAACAACACAAAACACGAAATATTTGGGAATTTTACAAGACAATGGAAACCATCTCCTCTGAAAATTATAGAACATGGTGGAGAGAATTTTAAAGAAGACCTAAATAAATGGAGAGACATGGATCCAAAGGCTCAGTATAATGAAGATGTTAATTATCCACAAATTTATATATACATTCAAAACATTCCCAATCAAAATCCAAGTAGGATCAGTTTTAGAAATTGGTAAACTGATTCTAAAATTTATATGAAAAGTTAAACTTATTTTTTTTTTTAAATTAAATTTATTGGGGTGACAATTGTTAGTAAAATTACATAGATTTCAGGTGTACAATTCTGTATTACATCATCTATAAATCCCATTGTATGTTCATCACCCAGAGTCAGTTCTTCCATCACCATATATTCGATCCCCCTTACCCTCACCTCCCCCCCACCCCCCCTCCTTTCACCTTCTTAACTCCATCTTTAAGCACTGCAACTTGCTCAACCCTGTGACCCTTGCCTGACGATGGCACCCATCACAGTTAACTGTGTAGATGAGGGGTCACAGTTAAGCCCTCGCTTACAAAACACATTCAAAAGCCCAGATTTAATGCCCTTCATTGCTGGGTCCCGTGCTAAGAATGCAGAAAGGAAGTGTCACGCAGGATATGCTGAAACAAGCCAATGGGAACTACTGGAAAAGGGGATCCTTCCCCAGTTTAAGTCTGCTCACCCAGCAGACCTACATGCCCTCCTCACTCAGGCTTGGCAGCTGGTCAAAGAAAAAGCAGCAGCCATTTATACTGAGAGCAGATATGCCCTTGGGGTGCCGTCCATGACTTTGGTATGTTATAGAAACAGAGGGTTCCTCACTTCTACTGGAATCCCAACCAAATTGCAATTAAAACTGAAGCTCATACCAGAAAAACAGAGCCTGAGTATCCGGGAAACGCTCTAGCAGACTTCCATGCCACATTAGCCAGAACTAAAATTATTACAATATGCAACTTGAACGAACTCCGTAAGATTGATTCTAACCAAATTACTTATGATAATTTACATAAAAGACAAAATCAGGCACCTAAGCTGGAGTAACAATGTTGAGACCAATAAGGGTGCAAAGTTAATATTAAACAAGGACTTACTGAGGGCCCGGACGGCCACGTGGTTCTTCCTGCACCCTTACAAATGTCATTACTAAAAGCTCTACACTCAGCAACTCATCATGGCACAGATACAATATGAAAAAGTATTGATGGGATGACTGTTCCAAGGCCGCAAAAGTCATTTACAACCAATGTCTTATTTGTCAAGCCTATGACCCTGAAAAGACCATTAAGGTATTATTAGATGGAGCATTCCCACCACCTCGTAGGCCATTAGAACACTTACAAATGGACTTCATTCAATTGCCTCCTACAATGGGTTATCAATATGTTCTTGTAATTGTTTGTATGTTCTCAGGCTGGACTGAAGCCTTTCCATGCAGAAAAGCTGATGCCACAACAGTGGCTAAGAAACTTTTAGAAACTGTATTTCCTTTATGGAGTATACAGAGAAATCTCTAATGATAGGGGAACTCATTTCACTGGACAAATAATTAAGCAATTAAATAAGGCACTGCTAACACATTGCATTTACTGTCCTTAGTCATCTGGCAAGTTGAATGGACAAACGGAAAGTTAAAACTGAAGCTAGCTAAAATTAACAGAATCAACTGGACTGCCCTGGACAAAAGTTCTACCATTGGTTTTGATGGCAATTAGATCAACACCTATAGAAAAGAATAAATTAACACCTTATAAAATAGTAACAGAAAGACCGATGTCTTTGAGGATAGAACCACATGTGTCTCCTGTACTCATAAATTCTGATATGACTCAATATTGCAAAGCTTTGGGCCGGCCTGGTGGCTCAGGCAGTTAGAACTCCATGCTCCTAACTCCGAAGGCTGCCGGTTCGATTCCCACATGGGCCAGTGGGCTCTCAACCACAAGGTTGCCAGTTCAATTCCTCGAGTCCCACAAGGGATGGTGGGCAGCGCCCCCTGCAACTAGCAATGGCAACTGGACCTGGAGCTGAGCTGCACCCTCCACAACTAAGACTGAAAGGACAACTTGACTTGGAAAAAAGTCCTGGAAGTACACACTGTTCCCCAATAAAGTCCTGTTCCCCTTCCCCAATAAAATCTTAAAAAAAAAAAAAAAATTGCAAAGCTTTAATGAATTATGCCAAAGTAAATTTACACCCAGTGAAGAAAGCTTTCTGTGAACCTCCAACAGATGGTCAAACATTCCACAACTTAGTACCTGGAGAGTAGGTCTTCTGGAAATGACACCTAAGAAAGAATGCCCTTGAACCTCTTTGAAATGGACCATACCAGATCCTCCTCGCTACCCAGAAACAGACACAAGACGAACAATGGGATAAGCAGCAAAAGTAATTCTTCCGTGGATCATAACCTATGAGTTTCACAATGAGACAAGAGCAATTTACCTCTGATCGTGACTTACAGGTGGCGCTAATACCAAGTTTCTAGTCAATCTCTTGCGTACAACATGACAATCAAAAGGGGGGAATTGTTAAATTAATCAAACAAGGAGGCCTTGGACTGAGGTGACACTAATGCTTGGCACCTATGTAAGGAAACCAAAATCTAAGCCAACAAGGGTGGAAGCTATAGCCAGTCAATAATTTCCTTACTTTGCTTCTGTCTTTGTAAGTTTTTCCCCCAGCTTCTGTCAACGGAGTTCTCCTCACCACTTCTGGTATGGCGCTGTTTGATTCAAATCGATTTTTGCTCAAATAAATTCCTAAAAGCTTAATACGCCTCAGTTTATCTTTTAACACCACTAATAGCTTTGAATCACATGGTGGATTCTGTTACATCTATCACATCTATGTGTATTAGACTATTTCCTTGCCCAGTGGTTGGGGGTTATGAGTACCTCTAACTCTAGTCCCCCATTAATTTAATTTCCCATTCTCCTTCTGCAACCCAACAGCACCTGAAGCTACCAGGATGGCAAGTCCTGCTAGGTATAGGGAACTAAACACTCAACCCTTCTAGATAGAAAATCTTCTGTTATAAAATTACTTAAGCCTCTTAGTATAAAAGATCTTCTGTGTCTGGTTTACCAGGATCAATTAAGAAAGCTATAATCACTGGCTTTCACTAGCCCAAATACATAACCAGAGATTTGCACACGCATTCATTCTCGTGTTCTGACACACAGAGATAATAAATTCTCAATGCACAAAAAGAATAGTGAAAAATTCAGAAGAGCGATCCTTTTGAAAGAATCTTAACAATAGATCCCCTTCAACCCCTCCATTTGAGTGGAGAGAAGTACCGTGTTTCCCCAAAAATAAGACGTAGCCAGACTATCAGCTCTAATGCGTCTTTTGGAGCAAAAATTAATATAAGACCCGGTCTTATTTTCAGGGAAACACAGTAGTTAATTTGCAAACCAGTGAATCGCAAACTCCTACCAACATAATAAGTGCTGCAAATAAGCAACTGGTGAATTGAGTGATTTCTTCTCTAGCACCTTGGAAGCTTCTAATACATGATGCATTATTATAGTCAAGATCTATGACTATTCAGACTGCAATTTCCCTTCACAGGGAATTTGCCCCTTCCTTTCTCTCAACCCACCAGGGTGCTCTCATGAGTCAGGTTTGTATGATGGGACTCTAACCTGACTACAGATGATGACAACAGAAGTGGACTCTCACCTAAGGTCAGGCCATCACTCTCTCTCCCAGAACTGGAAGAAAGATGTGCTGGTTGGTATTCTACTGGTCACCAGAACGGAAAGAAGGAAAGTGTAGGGCTGCCGTATTCTGCTATGGCCAGACAAGATCTCTGGTACTGGCTCACACAGCAGTCTCAAAAACTGCAACTGCCAAGCAGCCTCTTAAGGTTCTACAGGACTTGTCTCTTCAAACAACCTCCCCTCCCCCAAACCTACAAAGCAAAAGCACAGGAGTCACTATGAGAATGACCTCTTCCCAAATTCCTGACCTCCATCCAGTACAGGAGATGGCAGCACCAGCCAGAAGTGACCAGCTCTGGTTATACAGACTCATGGAGTGGCCCTGAATGATAATGGACAAAGATAATGGAAATCCTCTCAGCAGAACAGCAGCCAAATATGCGGCTTCAGGTCGGCTATTTCCTCTACTGCCAAGAAGTCAGCCAACAAACTAATCCCCGTGATTTTTCCTGGTGCTTTAATTTACTTGACTATCACTCTGACCATAGTAATATAGTCTGAAGCAAAGGCCACTTAGAATGTCCTAGATGTTTCTTCCCTTTTCATCTTTTCTAAATAGATTTTTCAGTCAATTGCCCCTCCAATATTGTATGTTATGTGAAGGAAAAGGGGGCCATGTAACAAATCTGACAAGCTCAGTGACCAAAGTAACCTCACAGTGTGATCTGATCATAAATTCCTACCTGGTGGATAGTCATTTCCAGGCCTCTAACTTCCTTAGTGAAAGGTTTATCTTCATGTTAAGCAAGCTCTGTCCATTGTTCTTTGGAATCTAGGGTAATACACCTTTGAAATGCCAGAGTAATCCTCCTTTCCAGACCCCTCTGGGAATCGTCCTCAAGGAAGCTCATAGTCTTGTTGCCTATATACTATCACTATTTCCTACTGTGATTGTTAAATATAAACTACCCTGTACCCACCAATGTAAAAGAAATATATCTCTCTATTTTATTTTTATCCAGTCATAGGGATTTCCCCTCCTTGCTCTCTCCACCTCCTTAACCTACTACCACCAATAGATTTCATGTAATGTTCTTTACATTCCCTCCTTTCATTCCAAATGTATAAAAAGAACTGCAAAACTGCCATTCACTGGAGCATTTTTGAGCTCTTCCTTCTGGGCATGTCTTCAGTTTGGTTCTAATAAACTCTTATAAAATTTTCTATAGGTTTGGACGTTCTTACCTCAGGAGTCACATAAGAAGGGTGTTGGTTATTTATCAGGCAATGTAGTCCATGGGTTACAGAAGGATAGCTGGGAGTGCCGCCTGGACCCAAAGGAAGATGAACGGTGCAGTATAGTTCAGACTCTGAAGAGCACCAACTCTAAAGCTAGACATCGGAGGTTCAAAACCCATGTCTTCCAGACTCGAACTGCATGACCTAGGCCAGGTTACTTCATCTCTCTGTGCCTCAATTTCTTCACAGAATTGTTGTGACAATTAAGTATGTCTGTGTAGTGCTTCGACCAGAGCCAGGCATGTATTATAATAAGCACTATATTCTACCGGATATCTGCATTATCATTACCATCATCACCCTTTGCACTGGCGGGGGGCTGAAGGGGGCGGGAATACAGTTCATCTTTAAATGTAGAAGATGCCACTGAGCAGCTAAGGCAAGGACTGGAGTGGATAATTCTTCCAGCATCTCCACAGCCCATACCCTCCCCTCCTCTGAAAACTCTCCCCATTAACCTATTGTTAGTTACCTAATGTGAACTGTGAGGGAGGGGGGCCATCTTCTAGCAAGTGCAGGGAGAAGTAATCACAACTGATTTACAGAAAGCGATGATGAAGCTGACCCACAAAACAAATCAGAAAAGAGAACAAGGTGGAGGGGGGAGACACAGAGAGAAAAGCTTCTTTGATTTCCAACCACTTGGCAGTTTCTGGTTCCACTCCAACCAAAGCACTGACTGTTCTTTCTGCTCTATACCAGTAAATAAACTATCTGCTTTTTATTAAGCTTTGAACAACATGTAAAAAAGTGTAATACAAGACTTGGAAAAGTTCATCAACAAAAAAAATCTTAGAAAAGTTGTATACTCGTACATCTGTTATTACACAAAAATTAAGACAATACTGCAGGTAAAAATAAATTTAACTTTAAACTTCAGTCTTCTCAACCCATCCCAAACCTAACACATGAATTTACACAGGTGAGGCTCAGGCCTGGTTGCTTCAAAAGCTCCACAGGTGTTAAAGCTCTGCAACTGGGGTTCTGAGACACTCAAATCCTTATACGTACTTTATCCTTATGAACACCTTTTACGTACTATCATGGTTCTCTGTATAAACTAGTATAGGGCATTAATTCATTAATATACTTTTATCTTTACTGGGAATTAAAGAATTCTTGAAACAGGAAGGAAAAATGACAGGCATTATACAACCTGTAACAATCTCCCTTTAGATCAGAATAATTAATGCATTCTTTTGCTGATGTCCACTGTACCAGCCAGGTCACCAGCCAACATCCTTCCCCGACCCCATCCCCTGCCAAAAAACAATAACAAACATACAAAACTGAATCTTTTACCGGATTCCTTTCCTTCTTATTCCAAAAAAGTAATCCTAACACCATTCGTTCATGTTATGCAAAAGGTTTACAGTGAATTTCAAGTTTACATTCATCTCTATTTTGACTTTGTTTTAAAAATCAGGGTTTCCGTCCTTAAGTATTCCAGTTATGTCACCAGTAATTCAAGTGAGCCATAAAAAATAAATCTGGTTCCTTTATCACAGTTTTGTTTCGCTGAGGACTCTGAAGGTTATCAACCCGGGGGGGTAGGGTGGAGGGGGAAAGAGCCTTTACGTTCCACTTCCAGCACACCCCTTTTCAAACCTCTACTGTACAAAGGGATCAACAATAAAGTTGCGACCTTGTTCTAAGGCTAGGAGGGAAAATGTTTTTCCTCAACAGCAAGACGAGTTCACAAACACACCTCACGACAACACGGACTTTGCGGATTTCTTACCATAGCCCTCAGAAAATATCAAGGTTGAAGGCCGATAATTGAAGGCAGGGGTCCCAAAAGACAACGCTTCTCTCCAACACGTTGAGGAAGCACTGGTGGGAGGGGCCTTTCTCGTGACCCATCTGACTAAACGGTAGCATCAGTCATAGAGAAAAGAGAATTCCTAAACCCAACTTCACGTTTCTGAGAACAGTCTCCCACCGAGTGAGGAGCGTGTGGACTTCTGAATAGCCAGAGACTCGGACACCCCTCGCGAAGGTGGAAAAGCAAATCCTGCTTCCACATCTGCCCTTAAAATAACGGGGAAGTCGCGTCCCCACGAGCCCCTGCCGAGGGCGGCCCCGGACCCCGCGCCAGGTGTGCGGAGCCCAGGCCCGACCAAAGGGCCGCTAGCCCTGGGCCCCAGGCCGCCAACCCCGACGCGGCCCCGGCGTCCTCCGCCGCCGCGTTCCCCTCCCCCTCCCGCCGCCTGCCCCGGCGCCCACTCACTCCGACGCGGGCCGGGACTCCGGGCTCCACAAACCCGTCCCCGCGTAGCAAGAAGGTGGCGGCCGGCGACGCTGCAGTTTCCCCGCCTTCCCTCCCCTCCCCCGCGGCCTCCGCTCTGCACTCCCGCGCCCCCGCTTACCCTCAACTCTTCGAAATCCGCCATTTTATACCAACCGCGGGCGCCGCCGCCGCTGCCGCCACAGCACCCCCTCCCGTTGCCGCCAACGACGCCGCCGCCGCCACCACGGCCACCGCCGCCGCCTCCAGCACCATCCTGCACTGGGCGCCGCTGAAGACGCCGCGGCCGCCGCCGCCGTCGCCGCCGCCGGGCCCGTCACGTGACAGACACAGGAGCTCCGCCCCCGGCCGCGCGGCCCCGCCCACCAGGCGCCCCCCCCACCGGGCCCACCACTTTCCGCCGGCTTCTTCCGGCCGCGCTCCCCGTTTTCTGCGTGATCCTCCCGTTAGCTCCCGCCCTCTATCGTGCCCTGCCCGCCTCCCGCATGCCTTCTCGTGCCTAGCCATGTCGCGGTCCCCTCTCAGCCCCGAGCGGTGATACCCCTCCCCCGAGCGGTGGCCGGAGCCCGACCCCCTGAAGCGCCGTCGCAACTGCAGCGTTACCCGCGGGCTCGGGGTAGAGCCTGGCCCGGGGGAGTGGCTGAGAAGAGGTCGGGACTCGTGACGGGAACATTTCGGGAGAATTCTTACGGTCCCTTTCACACGGTGGCTGTGGACGGAGGAAGCAGCTGCCAATGAAAGTGTCCTCCAGCGTAGTTGTCTCGGAACAATCTAAGTATGGGTGCTGGATGAGCTATTGTTCCGATCTAATGATGCAGGATTGGTGGGGCCTCTTTGGATTGCTAATCTCCTCAAAGTACTAACGGGGCTGATTCTGACTTTGAAGGGCAACTGAATGTCATGGACAGCAGAGTTGAAAGGGTTGGGGGGAGGGGTGGCACTGGAAGAGAAGTGAAATAAGAGAGTTATCAGAAGGGCCATGATAAAAAGTCGAGGAGTCAGGGAAATCTGATAGCTAGGAAAGAATGAAATGGCAAGGGCAGAGAAGATGGAAGGAAGCTTGATGGCACTTCTGACTTGCTGATAAAGGATGAGAGAAGATGCTGAGTAAAACTGATCAGAAAATTTGCTGGACCAAGTACAGGGTTCAGATTTCCTTGAAGAGGTTAATGGAACTCATTCACGAAAAGACTTTAAAACACTTAATATAATTTACACAGCCCCGTTTAATCTGGTTCCTACCTGCTGCCTCCTCCCACTCCCCCTCACTTCACCAACAATGCACTTCTTTCAGTTCCTCCATCAGACCCACTACCCACCACTGATGAGACAGTGTCTTACCAACCACCACCTTTTGAGACCTCTGAATGTTGATCCTCAGGCCCAGAATAACTTCCCACTCTTTCCCTCTTCCCCTCTTGGACTCCTGTTCATCCTTCAGATCTCAGTTTAACTATCACTTCTTCAGGAAGAACTTCCCTAAACCCACATGCCCCATTTTAATTCAAATCCCTCTCTACGACTGCTCATAGGACCTGAACTTTTCTTCGTAATATTTCTCCATGGTAATTATGTAATTATTTGTGTGATTATTACATAAATAGTGTTTTAAGTTTTTTACCTTAAAATTTTTTTAACCCACTAGACTAATGACTGATAAACGCCTGACAAATTATTCATTTGTTTAATGAAAAATGAAGAACAGTATCTAGAGTAGGTTCTACACCAGGGGTGTCCAAACTTTTTTCAACGTTTTTCACCAAGGGCCATATGCAGTAAAATACACAAACAGCCGGGTCACTCACTCGAGGTGAAGTACGTATTGCCTCACCTGGTTTATTTAAGTAAACTAAATATATTTTTGGAATTTGCTGCGGGCCAATTAACAATGGATTGCGGGGCCGCAGTTGGCCCGCAGGCCACAGTTTTGACACCCCTGTTCTACACCATTAACTTTGTGGTCTCAGTTTGTCTTATTCTTGATCTTAGCTTAGTCTCCTTAGGCCCTGGTTTATACCTCAATAGAGTTTAACATTATTCAACAGACATTAAATGAAGGTTACTGTGGACTAGGAGTTTAGGGAACAGAAAGAAGAATAGAATACAATAAGCCTTTCCGCCAAGGATCTTACAACCCATAAGAGGGACCAACAGGAATACAAAACTAAGAGAAGCAAAGCTGCACTGAAACTTGTTTGTAGTGTTCATTGTAGGGTTGGGTAGGTTTGACTGCATAGAGTATTAGGTGCTGGTCCAGACTGGCCTATGCCAATAACAACTGATGTCCCCCTGGATGCCGTGATTAGATCAGAACTATTCCTGTAAATCCAACTACAGGGCATTTCCAGGTTTGCCAATTAGGTCAAGTGTGGGCCCCTGCCCCCAAGGTAGGCCAATCAGGTAGGGCAATAAACATCTTAGATATTCAGTGATTAGAGCTGAGGAGACTCCAGAATGTGGAATGCTGTAGCTATTTTGCTATGAGGGGCCAGCTTGAGGACCAACCCATGTCATTGGCAAGAATCACTAAAAAAAAAAATCAAAATTAGCTTTGACACCCTGTCGTGTAGGGCAGCCTGCGGGGTCTCTGCTCCCGCTCCCTGCACAAGAATGCAGGCTATGGCTAGGCCAAAAAGGAACACCCACGGAGCCATAGATAGGGGAGTCATACCACTATACTCTCGCTGGCAGCTGGGTTGGAGAAACAGGAGCCACACAATTCTCAACCCTCACTGCGCCGCTTGCAGGCTCAGCTACCATCTTCTTGCTAGCCCCCCATTTTTCTTGCTAGCGTAGCCACAGCAGTTATATTAGTGGCCAGTGGCTCACTGGTTACAGCTGACGGCCAACTAGCCACAGCTGATGGCCATCCAATCACAGTTGATGGTCATTTACTACCTGAGCCAGCACCTTTCTATGTGAGGCCGAGAGCCTGGAAACTGCTTTCTGGGGCTCTGTCCCCACACACCCACCTTACCTCTATACTTGTCAGTGTTCTTGAGCCAATTCCTTTTTACTGTCTTAGATAGTTTGAAATGAGTTTTCTATTAGTTGCAACCAAAAGAATTCTGAAATAGGATGCTACTTTGTCTGCCCAGGCCAGATTACTAATTTGGCATCTTTTCTAAACTATACTCCTTATATTCATTCAATATTCTTTTCAAGGGAAAGCTGAGTGGTAAAGTATAGAAAGAATGCCTCTCTCTTTACTGTCATGAGCAATTCAGCTCTGGCTCAAATTTGTAGTATATCCTACTTATCAAAAACAAATCTGCACTTACTTGGATCTAACTTCCTTATAATGTGTTATAACAGTAGGCTCACCACCACTGTAGACCACATACCAAAGTACCACTCCAGCCACATACAGAACTGTTTCCCCAGAGGAATTCCATTAAATACTATTTTATTTACATTTTCAAGGATAAAAATCTGTTTTATGGATTGAGATTCTAGGCAATTACCTGGTTGAGCTATCATCTTAATCTGGCTCCAATTAAAAATAAGTATTACAATGAAAGTGTCCTAAGATTATACTACATACTCGTACAGTCAAAAGTCTCAGGATTGGCTTTTCCATTTATTAGGTGTGTAACTTTAGCAAAGTCTCAACCTAATTTTTCTAATCTATCTATAATACAAGAATGATTATTACTGATCTAAGGATGTTGGATGATTAAATGAGATAAAGTATATGAGTGCATTTTATAAATTTATAAATTGATATATAATAATTTTTTGTATCTAAATAGCTGATAAACACACCAAAAAAAGTATTAAGAAGCACTCAGATACCCATATGGTATGTCCTAGTATCTTCAGAAAGGAGTATTCAACCTAATTGGACCATTAATGGAAAATTGAGTTTAGTCCCAAGTACAGGTCTTTTTTTTTTTTTTAAGATTTTTTATTGGGGAAGGGGAACAGGACTTTATTGGGGAACAGTTTGTACTTCCAGGACTTTTTTCCAAGTCAAATTGTTGTCCTTTCAGTCTTAGTTGTGGAGGGCACAGCTCAGCTCGAGGTCCAGTGGCAGTTGCTAGTTGCAGGGGGTGCAGCCCACCATCCCTTGCGGGACTCGAGGAATTGAACTGGCAACTCTGTGGTTGAGAGCCTACTGGCCCATGTGGGAATCGAACCGGCAGCCTTCAGTGTTAGGAGCATGGAGCTCTTACCACCTGAGCCACCGGGCCGGCCCCCAAGTACAGGTCTTTTTAATTATTTCCCTTCCTATCTCTGAACACATCAATCATCCCTGATCTCAACATTTTTCTTTTCCTTTCCACTCTTTTCCTCTTCCTATAACCATGTTCAAGCCTCCTAGATAATTTCAGGTCACCTTTCTTCTTTTGCCAAACATACATCTATTTTAATCACATATGTTCACTCGTTTACATTTTGCAAATAGTGTTTGGCTTAACCTTTACTGAAACTAATATCAAGGAAACTGAACAATTAATTTATCTTTTAATTTTATATCCCCAACTTTTTATTCTGAATTTTTTTAATCCATAAAGAAAAATTGAAAGCATAATACAATGAACATCTGTATACATTCCAACTAGATTCAACAATTGTTAATATTTGAACAACAATCTTTATTAAGGTATAATTTACATACAGTGAAATCCTCATATCTTAAGTAAACTCTTCAATTGGTTTTGAAAAATGCTTATCAAGATACAGAACATTTCTGTTACCCCGGAAAGTTCCCTCCTACTCCTTCCCAGTCAAACCTCCCACCAGAAACAACCAATGATCTGACTTCTAAATTTACAGAGAAAATTGAAAAATGAAGGAACATTGTCTACTTATTGTAAAATGCTATTATAACCTCAATGCCAAAACCAGGCAAAAATTAGTTTTCCTATCTAACTTATAAACAAATCTTACGCCAGGAATGCTGACATAAATATTAGACAACTAGATAATTTGATTCAACTCACCAATTGAGAACAATCAAAATATCTGAATTTAGAAAAACAAAAGCAAATACCTAATATAAAGAATTATCCAGCCCAAATCTTAGAAGGCTGTATTCCAGGTAGTTAAACCAAACATCTATCCTGAAGGCATTTGACAATCCAAAGGTAAAATCTATAAACTGAGCTATGACTTTTGAAGGATTCCTGAGTAAGAGAGAAATACATCTAAATCTAGTGCCACCGAAGATGGAAAGTCTAACATAAACACTCCCCATATTTAATACAAGACCCCATAAGGTAAAGATAAACCAGAAGTAAGTCAGCACTTCCAATCAGGTTTTACAGTAATCAGGAAACTTCAAGCCTTGAACACTGAATAAATAGGTCCTAGGCTGGCATTCCACAATTACTGGGCAGAAACAAACAAAAATCCTCTGCAGATGAAGGCATCATTACCTCAAACCTCAGATTATTCTACAGATAATTTTCCAAATAAAATGACTAGCAGGGTCAGAAATCAGAAAAAGACTGCAATAAAAGCGTGCTTACACTTTTAAAAATTTAAATAAAAAGTTTGAAAAAATCTAATAGGAACTCTAAAATTCAGAGGTTTAAGAACTCAATTGAGGCCGGTCCGGTGGCTCAGGCAGTTGGAGCTCCATGCTCCTAACTCCAAAGGCTGCCGGTTCAATTCCCACATGGGCCAGTGGGCAATCAACCACAAAGTTGCCGGTTCAACTCCTGGAGTCCCGCAAGAGATGGTGGGCTCCACCCCCTGCAACTAAGATTGAACACAGCACCTTGAGGTGAGCTGCCTGCAGACGGCTCAGCTGGTTGGAGCGCAGGTTCTCAACCACAATGTTGCCAGTTGGATTCCTCGAGTTCCACAAGGGATGGTGGGCTGCGCCCCCTGCAACTTACAACGGCAACTGGACCTGGAGCTGAGCTGCGCCCTCCACAACTAAGATTGAAAGGATAACAACTTGACTTGGGAAAAAAAAAAAGTCCTGGAAGTACACACTGTTCCCCAATAAAGTCCTGTTCCCCTTCCCCAATACAATCTTTAAGAAAAAAAAAAAAAAAGGACCTCAATTGATAAATTTAGTATATTACACACAGTTTAAGCAACACAGTTTAAGCAAGAATTAACAACCAGAACACCTTAGAAGGCTAATTAAAATGACACAAAGACCAAAAAAAAAGCTGGAAAATATATAAGAAAATATTAGAGACATAGATTTGAGAGATAAACGATAACCTTGAAAGGGTCTAACAAATGTTTAGCTGGAGTCCTCAAAGAACAGAAAAATCCTGAATGAGGCAGAAGTAATATGAGAAGAGATAAAGTTTGAGATTTTCCAGACTAATGAGAAATACTGTAGGTAAAGGCTTAACAAAACCCTTTCACATTCTGCATGAGAACTTGACCTTCAGCTAACTTTCCAGCTCTTTCCATACAAAAACATGATAGAGGTTTACAATAAAAATCATCTCTGAGTAGCAGATTGGATCAAAAAACTAACCCCAACCATATGCTGTCTCCAAGAGACACATCTCAGCTACAAGGACAAGCATAGACTCAAAGTGAAAGGGTGGAAATTGACACTCCAAGCAAATGGTATCCAGAGAAAATCAGGTGTACCCATACTGATATCAGATGAAACAGACTTCAGGCTGAAAAAGGTAACAAGAGACAAAGATGGACATTTCATAATGGTAAAGGGGACTATACAACAAGAAGACATAACAGTCATCAATATTTATGCCCCCAATCAGGGAGCACCGAAGTATACCAAGCAACTACTAACAGAACTAAAGGGAGAAATTGACCAAAACACAATTATACTAGGGGACTTAAATACATCATTGACAGCTATGGATAGATCATCCAAACAGAAAATAAATAATGAAATAGCAGCCCTAAATGACACATTAGATGAAATGGACATAATTGACATATATAGAGCACTTCATCCTAAAACATCAGACTATACATTTTTTTCTAGTGCACATGGAACATTCTCAAGGATAGACCATATGTTGGGACATAAAATCAGCCTCAGCAAATTTAAGAAGGTTGAAATTATACCAAGCATATTCTCTGATCACAAGGCTTTGAAATTGGATATCAACTGCAAAAAGAAAGCAGGAAAAAAACACAAATACATGGAGATTAAACAACACATTTTTAAAGAATGACCGGGTCAAAGAAAAAATTAGAGGAGCAATCAAAAGATACATAGAAACAAATGACAATGAAAATGCATCCTACCAAAATTTTTGGGACACAGCGAAAGCAGTTTTAAGAGGGAGATTTATATCATTACAGGCCAATCTCAAGAAACAAGAAAAATCTCAAATAAATAACCTCACATTACACCTTAAAGAACTAGAAAAAGAAGAACAAATGAAACCCAAGGTCAGCAGAAGAAAGGAAATAATAAAACGCAAAGCAGAACTAAATGAAATAGAGAACAAAAAGACAATAGAAAAAATTAATGTGACAAAGAGCTGGTTCTTTGAAAAAATTAACAAAATTGACAAACCTTTGGTAAGACTCACTAAGATAAAAAGAGAGAAGACACTAATTAACAAAATCAGAAATGAAAAAGTGGAAATTATCACGGATGCCACAGAAATACAAAGGATCATCCAAAAATACTTTGAAGGACTATATGCCACCTAATTCAATAATCTAGAAGAAATGGACAAGTTCTTAGAAACATATAGCCTTCCTAAGCTGAACCATGAAGAACTGCAAAATCTAAACAGACCGATCACCAGTAATGAAATTGAATCAGTCATCCAAAACCTTCCCAAAAGCAAAAGTCCAGACCAGATGGCTTCACTAGTGAATTCTACCAAACCTTCAAAGAGGATGTAATACCAATCCTGCTCAAACTCTTCCAAAAAACTGAAGAACAGACAGTACTCCCTAACTCATTTTATGAGGCCAACATTACCCTGATACCAAAACCTGGTAAGGACAACACAAAAAAAGCACACTACAGACCAATATCTCTGATGAATACCGATGCAAAAATCAAACACAAAATTCTGGAATATCGAATACAACAATCCATTAAAAATATTATTCATCACGACCAAGTGGGGTTCATTCCCGGGTCACAAGGATGGTTCCACATCCCGAAGTCCATCAATGTGATACATCACATAAACAAAATAAAGGACCAAAATCATATGATTATATCAGTTGAAGCAGAAAAAGCATTTGACAAGATGCAACATCTATTTATGATTAAAACACTTAATAAAATAGGTATAGAAGGAAAATACCTTAACATAATAAAGGCCATATATGACAAACCCTCAGCTAATCTCATAATTAATGGTGAAAAACTGAAGCCCTTTGCTCTATGTTCAGGAACATGACAGGGCTGTCCCCTATCACCTCTGCTTTTCAACATAGTGTTGGAAGTCCTTGCCAGAGCAATCAGGCAAGAGAAAGAAATAAAAGGCATCCAAATTGGGAATGAAGAAGTTAAATTGTCACTCTTTGCAGATGACATGATGCTATATATATAGAAAATCCTAAAGACTCCACCAAAAAGCTATTAGAAACAATCAACGAATACAGTAAAGTTGCCGGCTACAAAATCAACGTACAAAAGTCCATTGCATTCCTATATACTAACAATGAAATCTCAGAAAAAGAAATACAAAAAACAATTCCTTTTGCAATTGCAGCAAAAAGAATAAAATACCTAGGAATAAACTTAACCAAGGATGTGAAAGACCTATATGCTGAAAACTATAAGACATTTTTAAAAGAAATTGAAGAAGACACAAAGAAATGGAAAGACATTCCGTGCTCATGGATTGGAAGAATCAACATAGTTAAAATGGCCATATTACCCAAAGCAATATACAGATTTAATGCAATCCCCATCAAAATCCCAATGGCATTTTTAAAAAAAGTAGAACAAAAATCATCAGATTTGTTTGGAACCACAAAAGACCCCGAATAGCCAAAGCAATCTTAAGAAAAAAGAACAATACTGGAGGTATCACACTCCCTGACTTTAGCTTGTACTACAGGGCTACAATAATCAAAACAGCATGGTATTGGCAGAAAAACAGACACATAGACCAATGGAATAGAATTGAGAACCCAGAAATAAAACCACATAAATATGGACAGATAATTTTTGACAAAGAAGCTAAAAACATACAATGGAGAAAAGACAGCCTCTTCAATAAATGGTGCTGGGAGAATTGGATAGCCACATGCAAAAGAATGAAACTGGACTGCTATCTGTCACCATGTACCAAAATTAATTCAAAATGGATCAAAGACTTAAGCATAAGACCTGACACAATAAACTGCATAGAAGAAAACATAGGTACTAAACTTATGGACCTTGGGTTCAAAGAGCATTTTATGAATTTGACTCCAAAGGCAAGGGAAGTAAAAACTAAAATAAATGAATGGGACTATATGAAACTTAAAAGCTTCTGCACAGCAAAAGAAACCATCGACAAAATAAAGAGGCCACCAACTGAATGGGAGAAGATTTTTGCAAACAGTGCCTCTGATAATGGGCTAATATCCAAAGTATACAAGGAACTCATGCAACTCAACAACAAAAAAACAAACAACCCAATTGAAAAATAATGGGCAGAGGACCTGAAGAGACATTTCTCCAAAGAGGACATACAAATGGCAAATAGACATATGAAAAAATGCTCAACATCACTAATCATCAGAGAAATGCAAATAAAAACCACAATGAGATATCACCTCACCCCAGTCAGAATGGCTATCATCAACAAGACAAATAGTAACAAGTGTTGGAGAGGCTGTGGAGAAAAAGGAACCCTCATACACTGTTGGTGGGAATGCAGACTGGTGCAGCCGCTATGGAAGGCAGTGTGGAGGTTCCTCAAAAAATTATGAATAGAATTACCATATGACCCAGCAATCCCTCTCCTGGGTATCTACCCAAAAAATCTGAAAACATTTATCCATAAAGACACGTGTGCTCCAATGTTCATTGCAGCTTTATTTACGGTGGCCAAGACATGGAAACAACCAAAATGTCCTTCGATAGATGAATGGATAAAGAAGTTGTGGTATATATACACAATGGAATACTATTCGGTGGTAAGAAAAGATGAAATAGGACCATTTGTGACAGCATGGATGGATCTTGAGAGTATAATGCTAAGCGAAGTAAGTCAGACAGAAAAAGCAGAGAACAATATGATTTCACTGATATGTGGTATATAAACCAAAAACAAAAAAAGAACAAGACAAACCAATGAGAAACAAAAACTCATAGACACAGACAATAGTTTAGTGGTTACCAGAGGGTAAAGGGGGTGGGGGTGGGAGATGAGGGTAAGGGGGATCAAATATATGGTGATGGAAGGAGAACTGACTCTACGTGGTGAACACACAATGGGATTTATAGATGATGTAATACAGAATTGTACACCTGAAATCTATGTAATTTTACTAACAATTGTCACCCCAATAAACTTTAAAAAAAAAATCTCTGATTCGAAAATTGCCTTTAGAGCAGAAATTAAAATGAATTATAAATACCTGATGGGGATGCCATACTTGGTACTTTCCTGAGAGAGTTAAGTTTACCAGTGAAATATAGCAATTTTAAGCTTGTATGCATCAAATGACATGCCTCTGTATCATACAGAACTACAATGAGAAATAATTGAAATCCACAAATATAGGGAAGCTTTTTACCACACCTATCTCAATCATTGATAAAAAAGGCAAACAAAAAAATCATTAAAGATATAGAACTTTGGATATAGAACTGCATAATTAATAGTCTTGACCCAGTGAATACAAATAATGTGCAGAAAATGCATTATTTCAAGTACACATGGAACATTTACAAAAACTGAACACATGCTGACAATAGAACAGGTCTCAATCATTTTTAAAATCATGATAAAATACACATAACAAAATATACCATCTTATTCATTTTTAAGTGTATAGTTCTTTTTTTTTCTCTTTTATTTATTTATTTATTTATTTATTTATTTATTTATTTTTTTAATTAGTTTCAGGTGCACAAGACAAAGCAAAACTTAGACGTTTATCATTTATATCCCTCACACTGTGTGAACCCCCCTCCCCCCATCCGCTATCCCTCTGTACGTTCCCAAAACCTCTCACCTTCCCCTTATCCCCACCCCCCCGCCCCTCTAGCAACCCTCTGTTTTTCCTCCATGTTTCCAAAACTGTTTCTGATTAGTTCATTCACTTATAAGTGTATAGTTCTGTGTGGCATTAAGTATAATCACCTTGTTGCACATCCATCATAACCTTTCATCCCCAGAACTCTTTTTATCTTGCAAAACTAAAACTCTACTCATTAATCAGTAACTCCCTGTTCTCTCCTTCCCCCATCCCCTAGCAACAACCATTCTATTTTCTCCATGAATTTGACTAAGTACCTCATATAAGTGGAAATATATAGTACTTATCTTTTTGTGACTGGCTTATTTCCATCAGCATAATATCTCCAAAGTTCATTCATGTTGTACCATGTGACAGAACTCTCTTCCTCTTTAAGGCTGAATAATATTCCATTGTATGTATATAGCATATTTTGTTATTCATTTATCTGTTGATGGACATTGAGATTGTGTTTTAATCAGTGTGGACTACTAAACGAAATACCAGACTGGGTGGTTAAACAACAAAAATTTATTTCTCACAGTTCTGGAGGCTGAGAAGTCCAAGATCAAGGTGCCAGCAGATTTGGTGTCTGATGAGGGCCTTCTTCCTGATTTGCAGATGGCCACCTTCTTGTTATGTCTTTACATGGTGGGGGATGGGACCTCTGGTCTCTTTCTCTTATAAGGACATTAATGCCATGATAGGGCCTCTGCCCTCATAACCTCAGCTAAATCCAGTTACCTCCCAAAGGCCTCACCTCCAAATACCATCACACTGGGGATTAGGGCTTCAACATACGGGTTTTAAGGGGACACAGACATTCAGTACATGGCATGTTGCCTCTATCTTTTAGCTATTGTGAATAATGCTGCTATGAACATGGGTGTACCAATATCTCTTTAAGACCTTGTTTTCAATTCTTTTAGGTAAATACCTGGAAGTGAAATTGCTGGATCATACGGTAATACTATTTTTAATTTTTTGAGGAACTGCCATACTGTTTTCCAAAGTGACTCCACCATTTTACAGTCCTACCAGCAGTACACAAGGGTTTCAATTTCTCCACATCCTCATCACATGTTATCTCCTGGTTTTGATAGTAACCATCCCAATAGGTGTTAGGTGGTATCTCATGGTTTTGATTTGCATTTCTTTAACGACTAGTGATGTTAATCACATTTTCCTGGGCTTACTGGCCATTTGTATATATTCTCTAGAGAAATGTATATTCAAGTCCCTTATCCATTTTTTAATCAGTTGTTTGTTGTTTTGTTTTGAGTTTCAACAACAAATTTTAAAGGATTGAAATCAGATTATGTACTGTGCACAACTAAACTAAAAATCAATAATAGATAACTAGAAAATCACCATATTTTTGCAAATTAAGAAATACCGTTCTAAATAATCTATGGTTTAAAGAAGAAATCACAATGAAAAAATTAAAACTATTTACCCAAATGATAATGAAAATACTACACATTAAAATTTGCAAATTGTACTTAAAGCAATGGTTGTAGGGAAATTTAAAACCTTAAATGTATATGTTAAAAAAGGAAAAAGGCTGATACTCAGTTGACCTAAACTTTAAAAAACAGTACAAAAAAATAAAGCCAAGGAGAGTAAAAGGAAGGACATATTAAACATAAGAGAATAAATTGATGAAAGGGAAAACTAACATATAATTCATAAACAATGCTCGTCATTTACTGAAAAATTACCAGACATGCTAGAAAACAAGATCAAGTGACTAAACCCCACATGGGAGGTTTGTGAGGAGCTGCTACAAGACTGTTTTTCATTCACTTCTCTACCATAGTGATTGTCATGAGACAATTTTTTTTATCATCTCCCAGGTTTTGTTCAGATATGAAAAGTCATGGTAATAGTATATACCCTTGATGTGATGTGATGAAAATGGCACTTACCTCTATAACCTTCCTCTCAAAACCCATAACCCCAGATTAATTATGAGAAAAAAATCAAACAAATCCCAATTAAGGGGCAGTCTACAAACTACTTGACCAGTGTTTCTTAAAAGTGTAAAAGTCATCAAAAACAAGGAAAGAAAAAATAACTGTTATAGCCAAGAGGAGCGTAAGGAGACATAAATGTGATGTGGTATCCTGGCTAGAATCCTGGAACAAAAAAAGGCCAGTGCAAGAACTAAGGAAATTAAGTATGAACTTTAGTTAATAATAATAGATTGATATTTGTTCATTAGTTGTGACATATGTACCATATAAATACAAGATGTTAATAAAAAAGAAACTGAGACATATGGGACACTCTGTACTGTGTGCACAATTGGAATCTAAAACCTATTTTGTTAATCATAAAATTTCAAAATTATATTTGTTAATGATAGAAAAGGAATGACTATTAGATTTCAAATATATAATTTCAACTTTTGAAGGATTGTAAAAATGTGAAATTTCTTGTCAATTGTATCTATAGGAATTTGAAGATATTGTCATTAAAATGCCTTAATCAGGAAGTGTAACTATTTCAAGCATTAAATCTGCTCATGGAAGTACTCTCAAGCTTTTAATTAAAACTTCTGAAATTTTTTATTTGGAAGTTTTAACAGATTTAATATTTTATATTTTCCTTACTATGTTAGCATTCATTTTTTTCTTATAATTAATGGTGAGCTTTTTCACCAAGTTGCAGGTAGATGTTCATAAATTCCCTCCAGCTTATCAACATATCACAGAAATTTTATCATTTTCTTTGTGTGCTATGACCTGAAAAAGGTTAGGAAGTGCTAACCTGGAGAAATGCTTATTCACGTACATGTGAACTAGGAGATATATACTGCGATATTTGTTACATCACTGTTTGTAATCGTGAAAATTTGAAAACAACTTATCTTGTCCATCAAGAAGAGAGTGGATATTAGCCTTGTGGTGTGTTCTTGCAAAAATGTGCTACGTGTAGAGTAAGAAAAAAATGAATAAGCCAGAGCTACATATAAGAGCATGAACAAATCACAAAACCAATGTGAAATGAAAAAACCAAATTGGAAAAAAAGTTATGTACCTTTGATGTAAAGTTTTCAAAAACATAAAACAATGCTGTATCTTTATGGATATATACATATGTGACAGAAGTTCAAAAACATACATGTGAATGATGAATATCAAAACCAGAATAGTGGGTACCTCTGAGCAAAGATGGTATCTGTGGGCTATTCTGGAGGATTCCACTATATTTATAAAGTTTCTTTCTTTAAAAAAAAGATCTCAAGCAAATATGGCAAAATGTTAAGATATGACAGAATTAGAAGCTGGGTATACCAATTTTTTATTCTCTATATTTGTATGCTTGAAACATTTCATTATAAAACACAAAATGCATCCTAAATATGATCATTCTTCACTACTTCACTGCTATTGCCATCGTCGTCCTGGCTGACTACAGCAGTCTTCTGTCTTATTTCCTTGCTTTCTATCCTGTTCCACTACAACCACTCTCCATATAATAGTCAGAATGATATTTTATAAATGTAGATCTGATCTCACCCTTCCCTATTCAAAAACCTTTCAATGGGTTCACATCACTCTAAAAATAAAAATAAAACTCCTTATCACAGTCCACAGCCCCTTGTTTTATCGCCCACAGTTAGCCCTTATTCTTCCTCCACAATCACTATTTATCTCCTCAAACTGATTTATTTTCCTCTTGGAACTACTCACAACCTCAAATTATATTAATTCATTGTGTACGGGCACAATTATTTCTGGAGTCCTCCGCCCTCACTAGAATATAAGCTGCATGAAAGCAGGCACTTTGTTCTCTGCTGTATCCCCATTGCCAAGAACATGTTTTGATTCATAGTAAGTATGAAATATTTTCTGGATGAATGAATAAGTGAATGATTTCATTTTTATTCAAAAAGGGGAGGACTGACATTTCATTGGTAACAAAAATTGGTGTAATAAAATGTATGGAAGTAGAAAATTACAGGGTACTCTATCAACAATAGTAGTAGCTAAGACTCATTAAGTGCTTATATGTGCCAAGCATTTCTAAGCATTGGAACCACATACTTTTTGTGAGGCATGTCAGCCTTTCTCTCATAGGCCCTGCAAACCTATTTGTGTCGTGGGAGCCTCCTCCCTAGCCATAGATGATTGGATTTGGATGGAACACTGGCTGAGAAAAGCCCATCTGTTAGCCGGGCAGAAGCAATCAGATTCTTTTTCTTGAAAATGTGTACTGAGAGATTTGCAGGCTAAAGAAGTTTGAAGATGAGTCATGGTAATGGCAGGACATTTTTGAGTGATGGGGACAGCTGTGGAGGTCCCTAAAGCTGCACTGATATCTGCCCTTTCTAAACCTTATTGTTCAATGTTTCCTTGGCTTAATGACCTAAGTTACTCACTATCCTTCCAGTAAAATCCACTCCCTTCATTTTTAAAACAATATGGATAGGTTTCTTTGTTTTGTTGATTATTCATTCTCCTAAAAGCAAAAAATGCAAACAATCTCTTGATCAAGGAAACTTGACTAAGACAGTCTTTCCCACGCATGGTCTCATTTAATTCTTGCAACACTATGAGAGAGTATTACTATTCCCATTTTACAGATGAGGAGACAAGGCCTGAATAGGTCCAATACATTTCCTAAAATCTCAGAGCAGTAAAGACTCTAATCCTGGCCTGTGTGACTCTAGAGAGGAGCTCTGAACTGCTACACGTGGCTGCAGGAAGGGCAGCAGAAAGACTGTTGTGGAGATGAAGTTAGGAAGACAGGACAAACATTTTGACACCATTTGGGGTAAATTAGAAAATGGCACTAATAAAATTTTCAGTATCATTTGAAAAAACCAGATTTCACTGTTTTGGGATAAGTTCCAGTAAAGGCTCTTTGTTCTTATATTTCAACAATTGTTGGCAAAGAGAGATTTATACCAACACAGAATGTCTGTATGATTAAAACTTTTTCTCTTCCCATTGACAGTTTTTAAAGAATGGCAGGATACATTTTTGTAGCAAAATACAAAAATGCAGTTTTAACAATACATATTCAGAGATGAGTTATAGTTGACTGTCACAGAATTTTCAGTTAGGCAGGTACATTTCTTGTCATTCTTGAAAACTCCCCCTCATGCCTGCATGCCTAGAGCAGCTCTGCTAAGATGGCTTGACATAAATGAGACTGTGAATACAGAATTCCAAGGTGTTTACTTGGAGAGGGACAGCTGGAGAGAAAGGGACTGACAGACTAATGTATCATTTAGAGAGAGCAATCAAAAAAAAAAAAAAAAAAAAGAAAGCTTATGATTAAAACACTCAGAATTCATCCTCCAAAACATCTTTGCTGCAAGAGAAAGAATAAGTGGAATAACTCATTTTTTCCAACTGAAGTTGGATTCTGTTTTTCAATACTTGGGAAAATAATATGCCTTGAGAAACAGTGGTAAGCTTGAGCTCAATTTCATATACGTTGAATGACACACCTTAGAAGCATCATTAGTGCACACAGCAGACACAATTTTGTTATTTTGGTAATTATTTAAACAGTGTTTTAAAACTCAAGCAAAAGAAATTTTAATGTGCTTTATAAAAGAGGGAAAAATAATATTTTCTTAGAATATATTCATAGTTTAAAAAGTAATAAATTAGGGGCAGCTGGATGGCTCAGTGGGTTAGAGTGCAAGCTCTCAACAATAGGGTT
Source organism: Rhinolophus sinicus (assembly GCF_036562045.2). Taxonomy (NCBI): domain Eukaryota; kingdom Metazoa; phylum Chordata; class Mammalia; order Chiroptera; family Rhinolophidae; genus Rhinolophus; species Rhinolophus sinicus. The sequence continues at coordinate 21,586,645 of NC_133758.1, read as the reverse complement.
GCTGGTTGGATACCCACATGGGCCAGTGAGCTGCGCCCTCCACAACTAGATTGAAGACAATGAGCTGTCGCTAAGCTGCCAGAGGGGCGGCTGGATGGCTCAGTCCATGGGGTGTTAGCATTAAATTAGACAGCCACATAAATCACATGTTATCTGTTTAATAAATTATAGTTATTATTACTAATGGGGAATGGTCAACAATTTCAAATGGTGCTAAATTTAAATAAGATAAAGAGTGTAAAATAATCTACAATTGGGTTTCCTAATTAGGAAGTTATTGGTGAACATCTTCCAATGAGTAGGAGCAGCATATGCTGAGAAATGAATGGGGGGTAAGAAGTGAAGAAGAGGAGGCTAGTCCTTTCAGAAAGCTTGAAGTGAATGGCAGAGAGGTGATTCAATTCAACAATTATGAGAGCTCCTTATTAGATTGAGAAGACCTGAATATTTTTGTATTCTAAGGGGAGAAAATGGGTGAAGAAGACCAAAGATAATGAAGAAGGGATGGTTTAGAAGAGGATTCACAGCAAGAGAGACAGAAAGGAAAGCCCCTGAAGACACAGAATAGTTAATACACGAAGGAAATGGAGCGGAGGAAAATGTAAAGTCCATGTTGGTCTACTTCTAATTAGAGCAGGTCTGATGTGGAAGGAGTTGGAGGAGAAGGGAAAGGTGGATGTACATTTCACATCCCAGAAAGTCCGACACCCACCCCGCAAAAAAAAAAAAGAAAAAAAAAGTCCACAGCAGATTCTTTTAGTCTAAATGGACCACGAATAGACAATTCCAAAGTACAGCAGGAACTTCCAAACCTTTATCTTAATGGGGAAGGAGAGGAGGGGCCTAGAGAAGAAGAGATGTCAAAGTAGAGTCTTGGGAACATAAGCATTGGATCACAAAGGCTTGAACAACTGCCAAAATCAAGGACAAATTCTATGGTACTTAAGCGTGGGTTAACTTGCATTTTAGACACAGATTTAAGAGAACCAAAACAATTGTAAACCCCACCCCAAGCCCTGACAATCTCAGTCTCCTGATTGGTCAGTGCCGTGCAAATGCTCTGGATTAACATGCTAATTTTATCATTGACTGGCACGTTAAAGAATCCATCTGTGCCCGGTGATTGGCTGACCTGTCTAGGCTCTGGCCAATCCTGAAAGGGGCGGGCAGGTTAAGCGTCAGGTTTCTCCGAGCTGCCTTCCTTGGATGTACTTACTGGCCGTTCACTAAGCGGCTCCTTTTCTCCCTTGTCTCCGGTCCTAACCGTATCTGATGGAGCTTTCTTACCAGGCCCTCAAAGTCACGCATCAGGCGCGGGAAGCGGTAAGGAAAGCATATTCAAAAAAAGATCTGTACCCGGAACTCCTCTCCCCTTCTTGCTGCAGGCCGATTTGTGTGTCTCCGGTTGCTATGGCGACAGAGTCCGCCGCCCGAGTGGCGCACGCGTGCTGAGGGCCCGTAGGACCCACTGGTAAAGTCCGGGGGCTGGGCTTGAGGTTGTGATGCTGATAGGATGGGTCTGGGGCAGAGGCGGGTTTGATAAAAGGAACTGCAGAGTCGGTTTGTGACCGAGGAAATGGGATGTCGAGAGGTATTACGTATTAGACAGGCTAGTCTTGATAGGTCAGTGGGTTTGGGAGTGGTCAAAATAAAGATTACTGAAAGGCAGGACCTGGGAGTTGGGATACTGGGTTCGGGTTCTGATCCGCCACTAGAAGGTCCCCATTTGAAAGTAAGGTAATTGGACTGTAGTCTTTTTCACACGAAGATTACATGAATTTTACAAGACGTACAGTGGTTTCCTGTTGTCTGTATCGTATTGCCAGCAATACCTTCCACAATGAACATGAATTGAGGACATGCTGTATGCCAGGCACCGAGGAAATAAAAACAATTTGGGGGGGAGGGGGTAGGATAAATAAAATTAAAGAGAAAAAACACTGCTATCTGGCCCCACCTCCAGAAATTCTGATTTACTCGTTTGGGATGGCTCCTGTGCATCAATATTTTTTGAAAACTCAACAGGCAGTTATAATGTGCAGCCAAGGTTATGAACCACTGCTCTAGTGTCTCCCACCTTAAAAACAAAACAAAACAAAACAAAAAAACTAATTATACAAAAAAATATAACTCTGTTTGGCCTCCTATCTTCCCCCCTCCCCCCCAAACAACTTTATTTCTCTTTATTTCTCTCCAACGTTGGGAAAGGGCTGCCCACACTTTCTGTTGCTACTTCCTCATCTTTGGATTGTGCTTAAGTCCATTCCAATCTGAGCTTGAACCACCTGCATCGGAACATTCTGGGTTGGCTTTTAATAAAGCAGATTCCTGGACCTCGGCAACACTTACTGAATCAGAAACACTGTAGGATGGGGTCTTGAAAATTGCACTGTAAACACACAATGAAAGTTTGAAAATCACGGCCCTAAATGGTCTCATACATTTTCATGACTGCCAATGCCATCTCTATGTCGACAACCTCCCAAAGTGACTCTAGACTGGACTTCATCACTGAGCCCCAAATCCATGTGGTGTCCTAGAAGACAGAAGACAGAAAGGACAATGAATCAACAAATTACTCAACACATTTCGTGGGGTGTCTCATGTATCTGCATGATAATTTGTTCAATACCTTTTAACCTTCCTCTCTACAACTTGTACCTTTCTTTCCCCGTCTTCCTCCACCATATACCTAATTGCTCAAATCAGAATTCTGGGAATCATCCTTAACTGATTCTTCTTCCTAGACATTCCCTTTGTCCTCTACGTAAAAAGCCGTCAGCAAATCTTATTGATTCTACTTCTATAATGGGTCTTTAGTCATCCATATCTCCACAGCCACGATCCTGATCCAAGCCACCATAGTCTCTTACTGGAACCACTTTAACAGTTTCTTAATTATTCCCCCCTCTTGGTTTTTGCCTCTGTCCAGCCCATTCTTCATCCAGTGATCCAAATGATCTTAAAATGATGTCATTGCTTGGCTGGGGTCCTTTTACTGGTTTCCATTACATTTGGGATAAAACCCCCAAACCTTGCCATGACCCACAGAGCACTGCAATGATGTGGCCCAACTTCCGCATGCAGCCTCTTCCTCACCACTTTCTGCTTTGCCTCCCATTGCTCCAGGCACATTCTCTCTGATCTGACATATCTCTGAACTCCACACACTGTACCATACAAGGTAGAACTTAATTGTGACTAATTTATATTATCATCTGTTTTCTGCCTGTAACATAGCCTCTCAAACAGAATTTACGTAATTTGAAGGCAGAGACCCGGTTTTACTTCTTGTTTTATTCCCTAGATGGTGCTGATAGCAATATCTAGGCATGCTCATTGATGGCTTCATCTCTTGGGATCTAAGTGCAAGGAACTGCGCTGATTACGGGTCTGGAGAAGGAAATAAGGTGGAGGTGGGTGTGGCGATCTGGTGAACGGGACAGAAAGAGAAGTGCTTGTGCACAGGAGTTTTGATCGTCTATGTTATCTACTATATTAGGATTTCCAGAATACTTCCTTTTTATTTGGTTGATGTTTATTGTTGTTTCAAATTATTTATATGTGTGTTTTTTCAATTTTAATTTTAATTTTTAACAAAGTAATATCACCACGTAGTTAAAATTGTAATAGTTCTACAAAGTTAAAAAAAAAGTCTCCTGCTTCATTTCATCCTGCCCTCAAGTTTTGCTCCCCAGAGCAACCATTCTCACCTTTTTTAGAAGCTTCTTCAGAACAACAAGTTTACACTTCTGAATTCTGACTTTTCATTCTCATGTGCTCACTTTTATTGGTAGATGAGCATTTGGCTTTCTTCTACCTACCTCACTTTTCCCCCTTCTTCTACCATCAGCCCTGTAGTTCCCTTCCTACATTCTCCCAAGATTGTTCTATCACAATTTTTTGCTCTATTGAATAAATGTTCAGTAGTTATATTAATCAGACCATGTAAATATTATTCAGAGATGAGCCATATGGTACACTATGATTATATTTTATTATTTTTATTTAACTTCTGGGGCAGGACTCAATCATATCTTAACTAATGCCTTATTCTTTGGCTTCATTTTCTATATATTTGATACCACTTCCTCCCTACCTAAAGTTTCTCACAGAACTCTAAAACTCCTCTATATGGTGAAGCTCACCAGACATTTCTCAGTTCAATTTTTTTTTTCCTTAGTGACATCCTTTCTGGACCTCCTGAATGCTCCTGCTCTGTGGACTGGTTGCTCTCTGGGCTTGCCATGCATTTTTTTTGCCCTAGGAAACCCCTTCCCCTCTTCCATGTGTCAGAAACCCTGTTTTCTGGATCCCATATCTGCCTCTTTCTTGCCCTATAGCCCCATTTTAATGAAACACATCAACCAATAGCTACCTGAGAAAAAGTACAAGGGAGGTAAAGTTTTCAAAACAAGGTTTGTGTGAAACTCTCTATTCTCTTCTCAAAGGTGATACCTTGGCTGGGGTTAATAGTCTAGGTTGGAACTGATTTCATCTCAATTGAGAAGGTATTGCTCCATTATCTTTTAATTTCTAGTAATGTGGCTGTGATGAGTCTGATGCTATTTTTCTTTTTCCCTAAAAGCTTTTAGAGTCTTCTAATATCCCTGGGTTCTGAATTTTCATGAAGATACTGCTTGTTGAGAATCCTTTCTCATTCACAGTGCTGGTAGGCAGTTAGGGACCGTTTAGACCAGGGAATTTGTGCTCTTAATTATGTAAAATATTATTTTTTTCTTTCTTTAAATATTCTTGCATTATTTCTTCAGATAATTTTCTCCCTTCTTTCTCTCTCTCTCTCTCTCTCTCTCTCTCTTCTTTCTTCTTTCCCTCCCTTCCTTCCTTCCTCTCTCTCTCTCTCTCTCTCTCTCTCTCTCTCTCTCTCTCTCTCTCTCTCGTTTTTGCTATTTTTTTCCACTTTTTTCCTCTGGAAGTCCTATTCATTGAATGTTTGACTTCCAAACGGAGCCTCTAATTATGTTGTTTCCTATTTTATTTTACATTGCTTAATCTTCTTGTTTTTCTTATCAAGAGATCGTCTCAACTTTTTATCCCATTGTATTGCATTTTTAATTTCTGCTATCATATTTTTATTTCCAGGTACTTTCTTTTTGTCTCAGGGATCTGTTTTTCATGCGGGAGGTTTTCCTCTAAAGTCTGGTGAATCTTGGCTGAGGTGAGACACCTAAAAGCTAATTAGATTCTGTGTGTTTTAGAAGAAACTTTTCTAATAAAGATGGATTTCTCTGTAGGATGATCAGGTAATCAGGGGCCTTTTCATCGGAGTATCCCTAAAGGTCAGAATCTGTAGGTCCTTGCTCCGAGGTCTTCAATTTCTCCGAGGAGAAATCCCCGATGCCCCCCTATTGGGAATGAGGGCAAAATAAGCATGGTTGCCACCATTGTTGGAGTTAAACAGGGAAAGAGTTGTGTGTGGGGTGGGAGGCTTGTCCTCACTGTTCAGTTTAGAGATTATAATAATACTTAATTACTCCTTCCTTAATAACTTAAGGAAGTGAGTAAGTAATAATTGAGTACTTAATTACTATTTCTTTCAGCCAGGCCCGGTGTCCTAAAGTCCGAAGTTTCTCTAGTGAGTTTCTTCTGAGAGTAATGTCCAGTCTTTTGCCAAGGGAGGGGAGGGGTTGTCACCTGATTGGAGTGGGGGAGGGGATCTGTTATACCGTGTTCAGCCAGTAGCTCACTCCTTACATCAGCCCTTAGAGGTTTCTGGTGACTTAGGAGTACCTCGTTCTCAGTGTCTGTAACATTCTAGGGCTCTGTCATACACGTCTGCTTCTTTTTGACTACTTTCTCTACAGGTGTTGGTTTTCTTTGATTTTGGTTGTCTTTGCTTTTGGCTTTCTTTGCTTTTTTTAGGTCAGTTGGCATTTATCCATTTGCTTTCCTTCTGTCGATTTTATTGTCATATCTGTTGTCACCTCTTCTTCTAGAGTCTTTGTCCTTGATGAATCATAGCATTTTTATTCCTTTACCATCATTTTCATGTGGTTTCATGGGAGAGAATAGAAATAAATAGTCTTTAGAACACTTTTTATTTTACAAATATTTATTTCAGAGAAGTGAATATTAAAAAAACCCACTAATATGTGATTCATAGCTAAAAGATAAGTTAATTTTCTGTGGGTTTCAAGTTAGGCATTTATCATACACCTATTTATATATTCAAATTTAGTTTTAAATATGGTTACTTGTTTGGATACGATAGGGGCTAGTGGCTGAGGATAAAAATGGGAGTTAGACATTTTTTAATTCATATCCTGGTTTTTACTTAACACTGAGATAAATATACATTTATTCATCAACTCGTGCCTACTATATCTAAAACATTGTACTTTTGTTTTGAGATATTCACAAATGGGAGCACTGACAGTGTTGGTTTCCTTAGGAAATGCCTCTTCGTTTGGTTTTCATGATACTACGGTCTCCTAGTGTTCTACTTCCCTTTTTGGCTTCCTTGATGAGCTTCTCTCTCTCTCCCTCGAACGGCTGTTCTTTAGGATCTGAATTTGCCTTTCTTGGTCAGCCTGCTTCCTAAACTTGATAAAGTGCCCCTCCTTGATGCCCTGAGTAGAGATCACCATAACACCTTCATCCTGGGAAATTAGAATGGATTTTTTTCCTTGTTTGTTCCTTCTCCCAACCCCAGTAGACTAGAGGCTCCTTGAGGGCAAGGACCATAGCAATTTCCTTTTTTGACAAGTAAACTGATCATGCTTTTTCAGTGCTTCTCAGTCTTTAATGTGCACAGTAAACACCAGGATGTTTTGAACATTCAGATTCTGACCCAGTCGTCCTGCGGTGGGGTGGGCATCACAAGCTCCCGTGTAATACTGAAGCTACTGCTCAGCTTTGGGTAGCAAAGACCTGGGAATGGAGAATTTTCTCCTATTCCACCTTGAATGTAGTGGTTCATTAAAATAAAATGATATGCAATCTGTAAACCTCTGCCTCGTTCTTTTTTCCAACTTGCATGTAAGATCCTGTAGAATGTGCTAAGTGCAAGGAAGCTGTAAGGAGGAATTGCTTCTGTGTTTTTAATTTGACCACACAATTAAAACAAACAGTAATTGGTCTCAATGCTTAAGAATGGTTTTGGGAAGGCCATCATTGATCGACACGTTCATGGATACACACCAAATTGTCCTGAAACTAAGTTTGACTTATTCTCATGCGTCTTTATATGTACTTTTCAAAAAGTTGTGGCTTTGCCTGTGTGAGACTTTTATATTAAAAATATCTATTGTAAGCATTAGCTAATTAATGAGGTGGTTGACTAGGTTTTTCAACGAGTGTTGTTAAATGCCTTAGGTTTTATTAATTGCATGGGCCCCTGAAAAAAATAAAACAGAGTGATTGAAAATTTAATTACATCAATGTTTTTCTTCAAAGAACTAAGGCTTATTAAACTTTAAATGTTCAAACATTTAAGCATCTATTGAAATACCAACAGCTATAAACAATGTGCAGTTCTAAATACTAATTAAACAAATGCTAAATCACCATAAAGCTAAGTTGAATTCTAAGTAACTCTTATGTTTCTAAGTGCCCTGCTCTTACATAAGGAAGATTAACCACTTCGCTACTGACCACGGCTGCATCTTGTAAAATGCTGTGGCTGCGGTGGAACCACATTCTTCCTGTACCTGGACCAAGACTGATCAGACCACCTGGAACACTTTGCAAATGTCACATTGCTACCCTTGGACACTAGTTCTTTTTTTTAACCACTAACTGCGAATATGAGAGTATACAGATATGAATTTGTATATTTGATGTTTTAGGTTAAAAATATCATTTTGTTCTTTTGTAAAAATAATAGTTATTAGGTTTTATTTTTAAACACAAAGAGTATATATTTCACCACCCTGATAAATCTTGTTAACATTAAAAAAAAGGATATAGCCTTCTGCTTTCGAATGTGATGGAGTAGCTGGTGCCAGACAAGCCTTCCTACTGTATGCAGCTAGACAACTGAACTAAATATATGAGCCATGTCTTTACAGACATTGGACAATGCGGTCATGAGACAAGGCCTTCTGCCTGGAAGCAGTTACTGGGTTCTGGCACACGAGGGAGTAGCTAAGCAGAGCACAGCAAATGACAGAGAGAGTAGAGTTTGGGGAGACTAGGGTTAGAATTATGAGGGAAAAAGACCAGAGAGGAGGGAACTATGCAAACAAATTGCTCCATTATTTTGAGTTTTTGACTGAATGCTAAGCTGTGCATATATAGAGTGAAAATGTATGAAACTTATGGAAAGACCAATTACCAGGACACTATAAGCTAAACAACTACAGGTGCTATATAATTTGAATTCCAAACAACCTCAGTAGAAAAATCTTGTGGAACAGCATTTAGAGATTCCGGGAAGGCTATGCATGAAGAGTAAGCTAAACTAGCCCTGAAATAAAGGCTACTTTAGATATTTCTTCCCTAACAAAAACAAGCCTTGATAGGATTAGAGCTACCTACAAATAACTAAACTATCTGCCAAAATAAAACTCAGCACACTTAAAAAAAGACAATAAAATCCAGACTTTTACAAAGACTAGCATCCAATGAAAAATCATGAGTGGTCATAAGAAGGAAAATGACAAAACCAGCTCAAAAAATTAGTCAACAGATTCAAGTTCATTGCAATCAAACTATTGATACTTTAAAATTTTCTTGTTGGTGTCAGTTTAGTATATTGTGTTCTCTTGGAATCTGTCCGTCTCATCTAAAATTTTAAATTTATTGGCGTAATTGTTCATAATATCTTGTTATTTTTATATAAATATATACAGGAACTGTAACCATCTTCCCTTTTTATTCTTGACATTGGTTATTTGTGACCTCTCTTTTTTTTAATTAAAAAAAACATTTTTATAATTGGGTAATATTGGGGAACAGTGTGTTTCTCCAGGGCCCATCAGCTCCAAGTCGTTGTCCTTCAATCTAGTTGTGGAGGGCGCAGTTCGGCTCCAAGATCAGTCGCTGTTTTCAATCTTTAGTCGCTGTTTTCAATCTTTAGTCGCAGGGGGTACAGCCCACCATCCCATGCGGGAATTGAACTGGCAACCTTGTTGAGAGCTCGCACTCTAATCAACTGAGCCATCCGGACACCCCTCCGGAAGCTCAGCGGCAGTTCGTTGTCTTCAATCTAGTTATGGAAGGTGCAGCTCACTGGCCCATGTGGGAATCGAACTGGCAACCCTGTTGTTGAGAGCTCTCGCTCTAACCAAGTGAGCCATCGACCACCGTGACTTCTCTTTTTTTCATCTGTCTTGGCAACAGTTTATCAATTTTGTTACTCTTTTCAAAGAACCAACTTTTGTTTTGTTGATCCTGTCTATTATAAGTTTGATAACTGTTTCACTTTTACATCCTTAAAATTATTATTTCCTTTTTTCTACTTTCTTTGGGTTTATTTTATTATACTTTTTCTAATTTCTTAAGATGGTTGCTTAACTCATATTTACTTTTCTTCTAACAGATATATTTAAGGATTTAAATTTCCCTCTAATCACTATTTTGCCTGCTTCCCATGTTTCAGTATGCAACATTTTAATTTTTTGAATTTTCATTCAATTCCAAATATTTTGTCATTTCTATTAGGATTTTTCTCTGACTCATAAGTATTTAGAAGTGTATTACTTGCATATGGGAAGTCTATTGATACCTTTTTGACATTGTTCTCTAGTTTAATTGCATTGTATTCATACAACAATAGTCTAAGTAATTTCAGTCATTTGACATTTGTTGAGAATTGTTTTATGGCTCAATGCATGGTTAAGTTTATTAATTGTGTTGTTCAAATCTTTTATATGCCAGATTTTTTTCTTGTTCTATCAATTACTGAGGAAGGCATATAAGAATCTCTTACTCTGTGTTTTTTGCATATTTCTCCTTTTGATTTTGTCAATTTTTGCTTTATTTATTTTGATTTCATGTTATTGTACATAGAAATTTAGGATTATGTTCAATTAATTTGTGTGTTTGATGGGAGATACAGGTTAAGCTTCTTTTTCTTTTGTTTTTTGGTAATCTAGCTGTAGTAGCACCTTTTCAAAAAATTTGAATTACATAGGCCACTTTGTAAAAAATCAAATTGCCACATATTTGTAGGCCTATTTCTGAATTCTCTGTTCTGTTCTACTGAGAACATGCAGTACTTATGTCCTACTCCATGCCAATATCAAACCATCGTAACTATTGTGGCTTTATGTTAAGCCTTGAAAACTGATAGAGTAAATCCTGACTTAGCCCTTTTTCAGTGCTGTCTTGGTTATTCTAAATTTCCACATAAATTTTAGAATCAGATTTTCAGTTTATAGAGAAAGGCCTGCTGAGCTTTTGATGAGATTGCATTGAATCTATAGATCAATTTGCAGAATTAGCATCATAACAATATTGATTTTCCCAATCCATAAACATTGTATCTTCTTTAATTTCTCTTAGCTGTATTTTGTCATTCTTCAACATAGAGGTTGTATTAGCTTGCTACGGCTGCCATAACAAAATACCACAGACTGGGTGGCTAAACAATAGAAATTTATTTTCTCACAGTTCTGGAAACTAGAAGTCCAAGATCAAGGTGTCAGCAGGTTTCGTTTCTCTTGGGGTCTCTTTCCTTGGTTTGCAAATGGCCACCTTCTTGCTTTGTCATCTGTCAAATGGTCTTTCCTGTGTTGGAGACCACTTCTCATGTCTCTGTATGTCAAATTTCCTCTTCTTATAAGGACATCAGTCAGATTGGATTAGAGCCCACCCTAACAGCCTCATTTTAACTTAGTCACCTCTTAAAGGTCCTATCTCCAAATATCGTCATATTTTGAAGTATTCAGTGTTAGGGCTTCAATGCATTAATTTGGGAAGGGGGACACAATTCAACCCACAAAGAAGTCTTAAACATTTTCTGTTATATTTGTTCCTATTGAATTTTTATATGCTATTGTAAATGGTATTGGTTTAAGTAGTTTTTCTAAAGTCTGTATCTTAGTTCCAATATCTTGAGTCACATGTGGATCTGTTTCAATTGTCATTATTCCTGATGTTTCTTATTTATGTTGTTCTTATCTTAGACTGTGCAGGGTGGTGTAGTTGACAATTTGTTTTTAGAAATAATTTGAGATGAAGGATGACGTTATCTTCTTGTAGAGGTGATTTAGGTTTGTTTCTGCTTTATGCCAGCGAGGGGTTGAAGTGTGGGATAGGGGATGCTGGCAATCCAGAAACATCTCAATCCAACTTCAGAAACAGATTTTTCTGGGCCACATAGAGAATGGGAAACTGAGCTTGGCAACTTCACTTCTCTTCTGCCTTTATTCCTAGGACTGAGCCCTTCACAGGTTTTACCAGGGTCTCCTACCTTGCTGGGTCCTGGACTCCAATTTTTGCTTCTGTAGCACCTTGAGATTGTCAAACACACTACTCAGCATCTTAGCTTCTTAGAGGCAGGCACATGTCCTTGGGAGAAAGTGACTTCAAATGCCATGGTCACATGTGTGCATTAATAACTACACACACACACACACACACACACACACACACACACACACAAGCATACATGGAGGATAAAATCCTATAATTGAAATTGCTATATCAAAGAGTTTGTATATTTGACATATGTGCATACACAACTGAACCATAGTACATATGTACATAGTACATGGTACATATATATCCTTCCAGATCCTTTTCTATGTGTGTATACACACACACATGCACACACACTCTCCAGGCAAGGAGGCAGTGGCTATAGCACATGGACTCACAGGGGCAAACCTTGGAAACTCCAGGAGTCAGTTGTTTTAACATTTTTATTTTATTTTATCGAGCAGTCTATATTTCCACCCTTGTTCTGGGTTATAAAGATATCCCAAGTCTTGGAATTTATTAGGTCTAGAAATTCCTGACAGTTACGACTGTCAATATTTTCAGTAGTGTGCATTGACAGTTCTTATAACACATGATTAGTTACAGAATCATAAATCAAGTTTAAAAAAACGATAGGTAACAAAACACAATACGGGCAATCAGCACACCCCACATTCCCACCACCCGATACACTAAGGATGAACCTTCGCGTCTTCCTTCCCATCCTTTTCTATGCATGTGCACACACACTCCAGACAGGGAGGCCGTGGAAGGTTCACAGGTACGACACTTGAGAAGTACAGGTGTCAGAGTCCAAAAGTTTCCACGAAGCCCAAGATTCAAGTTTCCTGTGGAAGTGCCATTCCCTCACCCCCACGGTCCTTGTATTCCTCCTCCCAAATTTCATCTCCAAAGGCAGGCCCTCCATTCATCGTCGGAAGGATCTGTCCTTGAAATCTTTAATGGTCTTGGCCATCATTGGAGCAATCCGCTTTGCAGGCGTCCCGCTGCTGCTGACCACCCCGCTGCTGGTGCGTGGGCAGGCATTCGCCAGCTTTGCAGGGGTGGGGTGAAAGCCGTGGCCACCGGCACCACTGGAGGGAACGCGGCTGCTTGCTGTGGGGGAGGGGCCTGGCTTGATCTTGACTTTTTCCTGGAGAGCTGCTCCTCCTCTTTCAAAGTTGAAAACGATCATCTTTGTCTGTCGGCCTTTGGGCCTACTGGCCTGTGCGGATCGGATCTTCAGTGTCAGTGCTCGCAGCCGCTGCTGTCGGGCGTCCTGAAGCCGCAGGTACATCTCCCGCCAGGACTCAAGCTCTTCTGGCTTTTCTTCCTTAAAGTACCGGTGACAATGCAGTTTCCATAATGGATCGGTTTCTTTAACTAGCACACAATTGTATTTCTCTAGGCGATATAGCTGATCAGGCGTACAACTCTCCAAAATGGGTTGGAGAACAGAATACGGGACGCCTCCCACTCGGAAGAGTGAATTGAGGTTGTTTCTGAGGACCAGGATGCACTGCTGGCGCAAGGTCATCATTTTGCGGAGACAGGCCCACTTGGAACCAGAGGACACGTGCATCTTGGAGTTCATTCTGGGCGTGGCAAACCCAGCTTCTTCCTCGTCTGCTCTTTGCTTCAGCTGCGAGGAGGACATCAATGCAAAGGCAGGAAGTGGACGGTATCCCGGCTGGACCCTGGGCAGCCAGGGGTCTGGCAACACGGCTGACGCATCAGCGGGGACCTTTTTCCGCTTGGCCCCATCCGCTCCAGACAGCTGCGGCTTCTCTGACTTGTTTGCATTCACCTTAGGTAATTCCTGCACCACGTCCAAGTTTTCACTCGCGCTCTTAGAATCCTTTTTCCTAAGTCCTTTTCCTTCAAGTGCAGTGGATGAAATCTTCACACTCTTTTTCTTTGTCTTCCGGAGAGGCTGGTCGTAGGTGAGATATGCCTCAAAAGGCATGGTGGGCGGCTCGAATCCCTCCTCCATCTCTGCCTCCTCCACGTCAGGGAGGGAGCCCGCCGGCTTCCTATCCCTTTGCGAAGTTCTGACTTTCCCGTCTTGGGTCTGGAAGTTGTCGGCAACTTTCTCTTGGACTTCCGGCAGCAGGGCCCCTGCCCCCTTTCCAGCGTCTAAGCTGTCTAGGCGCTGTTGCTTGTCTTTGTCCGATTGGGTTTTCTCTGAGTGGTTGTTCTTTCGCTTTTGGGGGAGCTTGTCTGAGGCCACCTCCGAGGGAGGCGACAACTGGAAGCCGGGGCCCTCTCCCTCCTTCTCCTTGACACTACGAGAGGACAGTTTGCCCCCAGCGCCCTCCCAGGAGAGAGGTCTTGGGCTTTGCTCTCTGGAGAAGGCCTGGGGTGATCTCTGGCTGATCAAAGCAGAGGATTTCTCACGCCCCTTGGCACCCACCGGGCGTTTGTCCTTGTGGGAAGGTGGGCGCTCCTCGCTTTGACTCACGGCCCCTCTCTCCTGGGTTGTCCCCAGGCGTCGTTTGTCACTGGGTCCCCGTCGGTCCCGAGAGGCATTGGCTTGGCCTTCTCCAGGCCTCTGGCATGTCATGTGGGCGTTGGCCGGGCGTCTGTGATGGTCACCGCGCATCTGATGAGGACCCGTGGATGATGGAGGGGACCAGCCGTCGCCTGAAGATTCCCACTTTGAAGAGTCAGCTGGCGAAACTCGATGGCTGGTCCTTCCCTCTCTCCTTTCATGACGGTGGGGCCTCTCGAGCTCTGAGGATTCTCTGTGTTTCTTCTGTCTGCGCTCAGAGCTGTGCGATGGACGGCTGACCGCTTCTTTGCAGGGTGCTGGCTGGTCTCCTCCATCTCCTTCTCCTTCCGAAGAGAATCCCTGGGGCACTTTGAGGACTCGCTCTCCTCCGAGTCCCTTCTGTCAGCGTCAGTGTTTCCTTCCACAGGAACCAACTTCTTGCAATGGGCCACCAAGTCCCTGGCAAGACTTCCAATGTGCTCGCGTTTGAGCAGGCGACTGTCTCACCGACCACGGTCTCCACCAGAATGGCTACTGAGAATGGCCAGGTGCAGTCTCTTTAAATCTTCCCCAGCTTCTAAGGGTGGGGCTTGGGGCCCGCCCTAGCCCCGCCCTAGCCCCGCCCCCTGCCTGCCCCCCCCCCCCCCCCCCCCCCCCCCGGGCTGTGCTGGGGTCATGGCGCCCTCCGTGCATCTCTTTAGAGAACCAGGCACCACTGGCCCCTTGAGGGCCTGCCCCAGCTTCCTGGATGGGCGGGAGCCGGCCCACGCTGTCCATTATGTTATCCCTACTTTTCGGATGAGGAGACAGGAGTAGGGCGATCAAATTAATTTGCATATTTGGATCACATCAGTGAAAGAGAGGACGATAGAATTTGAACTTAAGAAGTTTCGGTCCAGTGTGAGCATATCCTCCGAAGAGGGTGAGGAGTGGAGGCCTGGAGAGAGAAAAGGATTTTTCTGCAGTTCAACAGCTTAGTCCTGTGAGGGCGGGTAAGAGTCGCTGCATGGGGTTTGCCTGCAGAGCAGCGTCCCACGTAGGCGTTCAATCAACTCTTGTGGAACGAATGACTGAATGGCCGTTTGCTCTGACCCCCTAAACCTCAGCGGGAGGGCCTGACTCAGGTCAGCCTGAGACACTCCAAGTGTCCTCGAGGGCACCTACCCTCACCCCAGCAGGGTTTAGCCTCCTTATTAGTATGATCGCTGCCCCAAAGAAGAACTTCATAGACTTAACTGACAACGTCAGCACTGATTCATCACGTTGATTAAATCAAATCTGATTAGATCGTAGCCAGATCTCCAGGAATGTACCCGGACTGGCCCCTGATCCAGTCAGGAAAGCCCAGTGCTTGTTCTTCCTTGATTTTTTTTTTTTTTTATGTGTAAATTTTTTGATCTCTTAAACAATTCTATAGGTATATACCTTGTGAGTTTTTGTTCAACTTTTGCCTCACATTTTTCCAGTTGTCTTAACATATTTATTGAATGGTCTATATGTCGACCATCATTCTGGGTTTTAAAGTTATCCTGAGTCTTAGAATTTATAAAATCTGAGAATTCCTGACAGTTATCATTGTTTTCAATATTCTCAGTAGTATCAATTGGCGGTTCTAATATTGTACGATTACTCACAGAGTCATAAAACAATTTTAAGGACATGTAACAAACCCAATAAATTTTAAAAACCCACCAGATTCCCACCACGCAGATACACTAAGGTGTCAACCAGCGTGAGCCTTAGTGTATATCCACATATCCTTCCAGATCCTATTCTGTGTGTGGATATACATAACATGCACACACACTTGCATTTTTTATCCAAATGAAATCATACCGTAAACACTGTTCTTTAACCAACTAGTTCTCTAACCTGGTTCCAATCCAGGATCATGCATTATGTCTGGTTTTTGTATCCCTTAAGTTTCTTTGAATTAGCACAGTTTTTTTCAGCCCCTACCATCTCCATTTTTATTTTGTTTTTAACGACACTGACTTTCCCAAGAACTCATGACAGTTGTTCTGTAGAACCTCTTCCTTTCTTTACTCGACTGACTGCTTCCTCGAGGTTTCATCTGTTGCCCATCCCTGGTGAACTGAAAGTTGGTTCTGAAGGCTTGATGGATTTCAGTTAATCCCTTTAGGTGGTACTGAGGACTTCACATTGAACACAGCTGGAGTCTGTGATAGTATTGCCTTACTGTGACGCAGTCTGATCTCTCTATCCTGCAGCTCTGCTGCAACTAGAAAGTAGCCTGTGTGAGCACAAGTTTTATGGAAAGAATGTAAATATAGTTCCATAATCCAGCTCAGTGTTTAATAATGGCATGGCATGGAAAGTCCCCTGTGTTTCAGTGGACTTTATGGTTCTCTGCCATGTCAATTTCTATAACCAGTTCACACTGAGGATGAACAACAAATGCCCCTCTTCAAGGAACACTGTTCCTGAGCATAGTTGACCAGATGTGACTTTGTATTAAATACAATGAATGGCTTCCTGGATTTGTAGACAGTCCTTTTGGTAATTCTCATGCTTTTTCAAGTTATGCAGCATTGGAAACTTAGGAAGTTTCCTAGTATAAACAGGAGGTAATCAGGAAACAAACAAAAACAAATTAGAACCTATGGGTATATATATTCAAGCTTTTAAGTGAATATTAGATGCAGGGACTGTAAAATAGAACTATAATAAAAACATTTGAAAGAAGAAATGTGTCCTTTTTAACTGTTTGCTTCTGAGATGGAAAGCTTAATGCAAAATTTGGATCTTATTACAGAAATTGAAACGAGCTCATGCAAATTAATCTCCATTGCACCCGTAAAAAAGAAATTAAAAGCACTAATGTTGCATGTGGTGTATATACAGTAACATTTCCCAAATATCTTCTGGGTCTAAAACTAGGAATGATATTCAATGCTTCCTTTTCCTCAGGCTACAGTATCAACGGATTCAATTTTGAATCTGATAATGGAGGCATTTTTGTTGCACAATAGCCCACAAAGGAAATGAAGGAAGGAGAAAACAGACAGATTATTGAAGCAGAGACAAATGAGACACTTTGGTTAGATGTTCACTTCTGGGCCTCCTTTCTTTGGTAGACAGAAGTTAATTGAGCATCTAATTGTGTCCATTTTAAGGGCACACCATCTTTTACAGTTTAAATTGACCATTTATGTCATAGTACTTTGTGTAAAAAATAAGTATCAATCAATCAACCGACCATTTGTTGGTGGCTCATTCTTAGGTTTTTTTAATCAGAAGATAATTTTCTATGCTAATTTGAATGGCAAGAGTAGAAAGATGTTATAGAGCTGGAAAACTTTACACTTTTAATTAACAAATTTATGAGACCACATTCTATATTTCAAGTAACAGCACATCTTCAATATTTAACTGTAGGTATTTGAATAGTGTTTGTTACCTTGCCTGTCTTTTATTACTAAATTCTGAATTTCTATCAAACTTGTCTCAAAGAAAAAGTCGCATTATTTCAAGGCCTAGAGACCCCAAGTAAAAGTTGTTTCCCAATCTTCATAGTAAGAACGCCATTTTTGAAGCAGCCTCATTACCAAACAGAATTCTAAATCACTGAGCCAAAGGGGATCCCTCAGTACTCATCATCTGCCATAGATATCAGGACTATTCGCCAAACTTTGTGATTCCAGCCGAAAAACCCTGGAAGATTCTTGACTGGAGTTGGGACAGCTACCATTTTCCAGGAATGTAATCAAAATCCTGCACAAGCCTCTCTGATAGGTTATTTATACCCTTTGAAGAATATGGTCAACATTGCTCAGATTGGCTTAGGATTCAGAGATCCCTCCATCCCAAGAAGTCTATAGAATTCTGCCTTCCTATCCTGATCTTCCGTGAGTTCACTAGGTCAGTGGTTCACTGTTTAAACAACTCTCTAAGAATTCTAGAAGGAGATGATTCTGACAAGTGTGTTAGCTCAAGTTTTGTTAGGGCTGCTGCGAAATCTAAGGCTCTCCCTCTGGGTAGTGGACAACAAGACTCCTAGCTTTCTCAGCCTCTGTGTATACGTGAAGGGAGGAGGTGGGCTCAGGGGAACGTGGGGGTGGGAAGTGTGGTATAGAGGAGGAGGTGCCTTTGGGTGACTTTTGTATGGCTTCTCTCCCTCCTAGTGAATGAGAACACCTGAAGCCAGCATCAGTGCCAGGACCATTTCCCTGACTCCCACCCGTACCTGCTGAGCCTGGGGCAGGGAACCCCAATGGTAGAGTGGCTCGTCTGCCACGGTGATGATGTAATTCCTTGGCCTAGAAATTTTCTGGTCTGTGAACAGTAGAACCCAAGCCGATGTGTTTGTTTGCTTTTCACTTGCCAAAGTATTAAATTCAGAAAATTAAGACGTATATGGATTAAAACTTAAATTGCTGTGCTCCCAGCCCTTTGCTCTACCCAGAGGTAACTATATATTTAGGTTTTTATTCCTTTCTTTTTCTATGAGTGAAAGAGAGTGAATGTGTATTTCTGCAATTTTTTACTTTACAGTAT
Source organism: Rhinolophus sinicus (assembly GCF_036562045.2). Lineage (NCBI taxonomy): Eukaryota > Metazoa > Chordata > Mammalia > Chiroptera > Rhinolophidae > Rhinolophus > Rhinolophus sinicus. The sequence goes on along the minus strand of NC_133758.1, from coordinate 21,568,251 downwards.
GTCTTAGAATTAGGTAGATCAGCATATGCTCATATGGAAAGATATTTAAGACATTATTAAGTGGGAGGGGGGGAGAGGGAGGAAGATGCCCATAAGCATATACACAATGATTCCATTTTTAAAAATTTTTTAAAGTTTGTGCACACGAGGTCTGACAATTACGTTCATGAACTTGCCCCCGTGCGCTTACACTGGCAGCGCTGTACACACAACTCAGTAGGGTCTCATAACCTCGGTATATCAGTGTCTCACAGCTGCGTTTGTGTCAACATGTGGCGGTGTCTTGCGAGTGGCATTCATTACTGTTGTGGCATGTTTTTGTGTGCTGTCACGAGAATGTGTGAGCGTGAATTAGAGCACCGAACAAACATGAAATTTCTTGTTAAACTTGGCAAGAGTGGAAGTGAAATCAGGGACATGTTAGTCCAAGTTAATGGGGATAATGCCATGAAGAAAACAGCAGTGTACAAATGGATTAAACGTTTTCCTGAGAGGAAAGAACACATCACCGAAGAAGAGAGGCCAGGGCAGCCAGTAACGAGCAGAACTGACGAAAACATTGCAAAAGTTCATCGAATCATGGGTCAAAATCGTCGGCTGACTGTGGCAAGCATAGCAGACCAAGTAAACATTGATAGAGAAACAGTTAGGAAAATCTTAACTGAAAATCTTGGCATGAGAAAGGGACGTTCAAAAATGGTCCCGAAGGAGCTAACCAATGAACAAAGGAGAGTCAAAGTTTGCCAAGACCTTTTGGAGAGGCAAGATGATGTTTTGGGCCGTGTTATCACTGGTGATGAAACATGGATTTACCAATATGACTCTGAAACAAAGCGTCAAAGTGCACAATGGAAGTTAGTCAATTCTCCATGACCAAAAATGTTCCGTCAGTCCAAAGCAAGAGTCAAAATGATGTCGCTAACCTTTTTTGAAATAGGAGGGATTAATTATGAATTTGTACCAACTGGACAAACAGTTACAGGTTTACTATTTGGAAGTGCTGAAAAGGCTGCATGAAAAAGTTAGACGACCTGAACTTTTTGCCAACAATTCATGACTCTTGCATCACAACAATGCACCAGCTCCCAGGGCACTGTCTTTGAGGGAGTTTTTAGCTAGTAAACAAATAACTGTATTGGAACACCCTCCATACTCACTTGATCTGGCCCCCAATGACTTCTTTCTTTACCCAAAGATAAAGGAAATATTGAAAGGAAGACATTTTGATGACATTCAGGACATCAAGGGTAATACGACGACAGCTCTGATGGCCATGCCAGAAAGAGTTCCAAAATTGCTTTGAAGGGTGGACTAGGTGCTGGCATCGGTGCATAGCTTCCCAAGGGGAGTATTTCCAAGGTGACCATAGTGATATTCAGCAATGAGGTATGTAGCACTTTTTCTAGGATGAGTTCGCAAACGTAATTGTCAGACCTCATATATACATTGATATAGTCATAAACCCCTTTCAGAACTACTACATGAGATATTAATTAATAATTAATGGTGGACAGAGTGAAGAGAGAAACTTTTCTTTAAAAACGTTTGTACTAATTGAAGTTTTCTTTGTCAAATCTAAGCGCTACTTTTAATTTAAATTTTTCTGAGTGACAGTGTTTGGAAGTAGGTGGAGAGAAGACATGTCTTCAAAATCTTTCCTCGTCACTATATCTAGACCCACCTCATTCTTTTTATTGTTGCATAATATTCCACAGTAAGGCTGCACCATGATTTATTTAAGCACTAATGGACATTTGGGCTATTTCTAATATTTTTGGAAATACAAATAATGCTATATCAAACATCCTTGAACATTAATCATTGTGCATACATGGAGTATTTCTATAACACGGTATATAATTGGTCTCCTATAGTGGAATTGCTGGGTCAACAGGTATATGTGTTTTATCATTTTGATAGATTTTTGTCAATTTGTTTTTGATAAAAGGGTTGTACTAGTTTACACTGAAGCTTTAATGAAAGACTCTTGCATGCATTGAAAAATGAGCTCGGACAATTTGTTCTGTGGATGAGTGTCTGAGCTGATGGGCTTAATTAATGTCACTATCATTTTTCCCCAAACTCATTTATGTTCTGTGTATACATTATACAATTCATGTTCTGAAAAAAAATTGTTTTTGAGGTTAGACCAGATATTTTCAGGTCTTTGAAATAAGGTACCTTAATGGCTCAGCTCACTATCTTTAGTAGGTATCAACCACCCTTATTTCATACGCTTACCATCAACCCTACATTGATACTTTTGAGTTCTTTTAGTAAGTGACCCAACTTTAAAAGAGAACAATTGACCCATTCTGGACAATGTTAGGAATAAAGGAAAACATTGCAAATAGTTTTGTTTATTCTTTTCTTGCAACTTTAGAGGAGGGTTATTTAGAGTAGGATCATTTAACAAACCCACTTTTTTTGCAGTTATTTTTGTTCATATTATACATATTGTTACTGATTTTTAGCTCAGTGTTTAGCTCATTCAATGCTGCCTGATTAAAAAACCTTTATTTCGCTTCATTTTGCTGTTATGATATTAAAAATAAACAAAAACAAAAACTGGTAACCACAGTTATTTGGCAAATTTCATACAAACTCTTTGCAGGCTTTTGAGCAAATGTCTTTACCTTTCTAGATGTCAGGTTCCTGAGACTCAATGATCTCCAGGTACCTGCTAGTCTCCTAAAATTGTGAATCAAAACCCCAAGCATGAGTTTGAGAATTTGTACATTTAAAAACATATCCCATCAATCTTATTACTGATTGCTTATTATGCAGTTATATTTTTATTTTGCAAACTTGATTTGGACTGAATTTTGTAATGATTGTCATCTTTATTATGCAAATAATAATTTGGAACTACCTAAATTTCATGACTTGCTTCCCGTCCTAATACACTAGATGGCACTATAGGCGAGGCAAATCAAATGACCAAAAAAAAAAAAAAAAAAGGGAGAGACTGACTACCAACGCTAGTTTTGGTAAATTAGAAAGGCTTCATCCTTCACTAACAGTTGTTGCGTCAACATCTTCAGAAAAATGAATGAAAACTGCCAGTGGTGGAGACCTTAATATTAGGATTTTGTACAGTGGCTTTCAAATTTTTGTGTTGTGATCAATTGAAGACAGCTTCAATTGAGATCCAGGACACCTACTCGTACATACAGGCAAACACAACGAAAGTTTCACAAAGCAACAGTAAGCCTTCTGACCTGTTCTGTGTTCTGTGATAATTCATTTGCATTAGACTATGCTGCTTGTAACCCATTATGTTGATTTCATGACCTGTAGTTTGAAAAAAAAATTATCTATTGACCCTATCGACAAATATCAGTCTCTACTTAGCACTTGGCACTATGCCAGGTACTATGGGCGACAAAGAAATATTTAATGATACTTCTGTTTTCTGGAAAAGAGAATTAGTTACCTTGAGAGACATTAGAGAGCAACCTTATATGACACAGGGAATTTATGGCCACAAACTGAAAAACAGTGGAAGCAGATAACTTATGGAAAGTTTTTTGGACTAGCTGGATCATATCCAAACCTTTCCTTTGATATGAACTTTTGTTGGGGAAATTACATACTGTGGAACAAAAGTAGTCACATAAAATAAATGCACATTCCATTCATATAAAGTTTAAAAATGTGAATGCTAAACAATGTTTTTTAAGGACATATACATATCTGCTAAAACCATAAAAAAGGGAATGGTTAACATAAAAGTCGGGATGGCAGGTATCTCTGGTGGGAGTGAGGGTGAAGCATCTGTAAGGAGCCTTGAGAGGGGGTCTCTAAGATACCAAAAGTGCTCTGGGGCCAAACTAGAGTGAGTTTTATTATTATTATTATTACTATTAAAAATAAATGGATGTTTCCTGCACTCTTCTGTATGAATTATATATTTCATAATAACAAATAAAAATAGCAAAGAAGATTACTGTAATTACCTTCTTGATTCTTTATCTCGTCTTGGTAATTTGCTTTTTGGTTTGTTAAACCTCCCTGACTAAAGGGGTCTTTGCAAAGACAGAGCTAGAAATGTACCCACTGTCAATTTTTTAGAATAGCCTATTATACACTTTTAAAGCTCTTCTAATGTTATCTGATCTGTCCTTGAGGATGAATTTGGATTTTTAGAAATAGTCACATCTGCTAATAAAGCCTATTTTGTAAGAAGACTGAAAGAATGTGACCAAAATATTTCATTTTTTTCTTCTGCCTTGATGTATTGTCCCAGTTCTCTACAGTGGCCACATACTATTTTTTGTAAATGTGGCCTGTGGTCATTTATCTACATTGAAGACAATTTAAATAGAGGAGTTTCAGAAATGTGTTGAGCAATGGAATGGAAAGCATGATGTGCTGAGTTGACTGTTCTGATAGGTGACTCTATTTAAATATATTAGGCCTGATAAATTTGTTTAAAAATCAATTACTACTTTAAAAAATAGACATAATTTTTTAGAGCAGTTTTACGTTCACAACAAAATTGAGCAGAAAACACAGAGAATTCCCCTATGCTCCCCGCCCCCATACATGCACAAGCTTCCTGTACCAGATGAACCTACACTGACACATCATTGTCACCCAAAGTCCATAGTTTACATTAGAGTTCACGCTTGGTGTTGTGTATTCTGTAAGTTTTGACAAACGTATAATGATGTGTATCCATCATTATAGTATCATATAGAATAGTATCACCTAAAATCCTCTGTGCTTTGCCTCCCTCCATCTCTCCTAACCCCTGGCCACCACTGATCTTTTTACTGGCTTCATAGTTTTGCCTTTTCCAGAATGTCATAGTTGGAATCAAATAGTATGTAGCCTTTTCAGATTGGCTTCCTTTATTTAGTGATATGCATCTAAGTTGCCTCCACGTCGTTTCATAGCTTGCTAGCTCATTTCTTTTTAGCACTGATTAATCGTCCATTGTGTGGATGGACCAGTTTTATCCATTCACCCACAGAAGGAGATCTTGGTTGCTTTTGGCAACTGTGAATAAAGGTGCTATGAACATCGGTGTGCTGGTTTTTCTGTAGACATACAAATTCTTTTGGATTAGTACCATGGGGTGTGATTGCTGGATCGTGTGATAAGAGGATGTTTAGTTTTGTAATACACCTCCAAACTGTGTCCCAACGTGGCTGCACCATTTTGCATTCCCACCAGCAATGAATGCTCCACATCTTCGCCAGCATTGGGTGTTGTTAGTGTTTTGGATTCTCACCATTCCAATGGGTGTACAGTGGGATCTTGTTGTTTTAATTTGCATTTCCCTGATGACAAATGTGATGTTGAGCTTCTTTTCAGGTATTTATTTGCCATCTGTATATCGTCTTCTGTGAGGTGTCTGTTCATGTCCTTTGCCCATTTTTAATTGGGTTGGTTGTTTTCTTATTGTTGAGTTTTAAGAACTCTCTGGATAACAGTCCTTTTTCAGATGTTTTTTCTTCTCCCAGCCTAAGTCATCACTTTTTATGCTTATATATTTTATTAGTTCAAGAATTATTTTAATTTTCCTTTAATCTCCGTTGCTTTTGGACTTCTGAGAATGCTGATTTTATTTATTTTAGACTAAATTTAAAGCAAAACATTTAACTAGCAGGAAAAAAATGTGTGTAAAGCTGTGTGATAAATAAAATGGAAGTTCATTTTTTAAAAAAAACAATAACCCTCATTAGGGAAACCACCTCAGGGATGATGTAGATGCCTGATCACTGCACTGTACACCTGAAGCTGAAGCTGAACAACAATGAATGTCAACTACAAGTTTATATATATATATGTATGTGTGTGTGTGTGTGTGTGTGAATTTACAAGAAGCGGAGTACAGCATTAGTAATAGAGACAGTGGAAATGTAATGGCTCTGTGCGATGTCAGAGGGGTAGTGGATGGGGGAGGGGAGTTCACACAGTGTGAGGGATATAAATGATAAATGTCTAAGTATTACTTTGTCTTGTGCACCTGAAACTAATTAAAAAAAAACTAAAAAAAAAAACAAACAATAACCATTTTTGAATGGCAGAAAACAAAATAAATTTTGGTTGAATAAATGGTACTTACTATGCTCCTTTACAAGCTCTTTAAAACACAAATTACTTTATTTGCTGTGTTTTCTAGCAATCTGAATAAAGTTTTATCACTTAAGCAACAACACTTTATTTGAATCATTTTGGATTGATTTCTTTTTAAAATAGGTTCGTATTTTACCCACCCACTTAAACAGCAAATATTGAATATAACTGAACCTGTTCATTATGACTTCGAATTATAAGAGAATAGTGCATTCAAAAAACAAGAACAAGATGTTATGGAAAAGGAATGATCAGGGGGCAGCTGGATGGCTCGGTTGGTTGGAGCACGAGCTCTGAATGGTAGAGTTGCCGGTTTCATGCCCACATGGGCCAGTGTGCTGCACGCTCCATGGTTGGATTGAGAACAACGAGCTGCCGCTGAGCTTCCAGAAGGGCGGCCAGATGGCTCAGTTGGTTGGAACGCGAGCTCTCAACAACAAGGTTGCCTGGTTCAGTTCCTGCATGTGATGGTGGGCTGCGCCCCCTGCACCTAAAAGTTGAGGGTGGCGACTGGACTTGGAGCTGAGCTGTACCCTCCACAACTAGATTGAAGGACAATGACTTGGAGCTGATGGGCCCTGGAGAAACACACTGTTCCCCAACATTCCCCAGTAAAATTAAAAAAAAAAAAAATCTTAAGAATAAATCTTTAAAAAAAAAGGAATAATCAGAGAATAAGAAGAAACTCTTGAAAATTAAAAATGTTATTGTCTAAATAAATTCTGTAGAATGGTTCTAAGACAAGGCCAAAATATTGCCCAGGAAAATAGAAAAAAGAAACAAATGGAATACTATAGGAAAAAAAGAATCTTAAAAATATCAATCTGGAATATCCTCCATTCAATTATTACAAATTCTTAAGAATAAACCAGAGAAAAAGGGAGAATTTATTAAGAAATAATCCAAGAAATAATCCCAGAATGGAAGCATGGGAACGTCCATCTTGACAATGGCCAGCACAGGGAATGGAAAAAGACTTGCACCAAGGAAGTTGTGAAATTTCAGAACACCAGGGTTAAAAACAAGATCCTAAAAGCTTCCTGGGAAGAAAAGACATATTGCAGGCGAAGGATTGGGACTAAGAATGGCAATGTTATGCCCTTTCAAACTATCAAGTTGAAAGTAGAATAAAGACACTTTCAGGCATGCAAATTCTCAACCACATTTATCTCCAAGTACTTTTACTCAAGAGGATGTGTGTGCTACTAAACCAAACACGTGACCAGGGAAGGAGAAGATTCCATTTTCTAGGGGATGGAATGGAGGGAAGTTTCAAAGGGAAATCCCGGATGAGCGCCCACAGCTGCCTAAGGGTCAGCAATCTGGAGTGGAGTGGGAGGGGGCGGAGGAGCACAAATGAGATGTTATCTGATGTATCTGAGGATGTGGAAAGTGATGTGAGGGGCCTTTAGAGGTGAGTTGGCGTTTGAAAATTAGCAATAGGTACATAGAAAAATAACCAGCTTTTTAAAATGAGGCAATTATTCATCCACAAAAAAAAATGTACAGAAATGGAAACGTAACCATAGTACTTTTTGACTCAGCGGAGGACGTTATTTACATGGTTATGATAATCTGATCACCGAATACTGATGTGCCTATAAGGAGAGAGGAGGGTGAGAAGCGTCTGAAACAGCTTCACCCTCCTCTACCCTAACAGAAAGTGAATAGTTAATGTCTCATGTTCATGTATCATGAAACAGTGTTGGATTTAGAAACATGGAGGTAAATATCGGAACAAACAGCAAATGTAATTAAGGTTGTTGCCTCTAGGGAGTGAGGGGTGGGGTGGGGTAGTGGAGTGGAAGACTATTGTTTTTCTTTAAAAATTTCCAGTATGATATTTTCAGCCTTAAAAAGGACCATTTTTTGACACATACTACAACATGGATGAACCCTGATGACATTATGCTGTCACAAAAGGACAAATACTATGAGTATTTGAGTCTACTTATGTGAGGTAGCTAGACTCATAGGCAAATCCACAGAGACAAAAAGTGGAAGGGTGGTTGCCAGGGGCTGGGGAAATGCGGTTGGGAGTTATTGTTTAATGAATACAGAGTTTTAGTTGTGGAAGACAAAAAAGTCCTGAAGATGGATGTAGTGATGGTTGCAAAGAATTTGAATGTATTTAACGCTCCCTAAACTGTACACGTAAAAATGGTTAAAATGGCAAATTTTATGTTATGTATATTTTACTATTATTCAATAAAAAAGCAACATAAAAAAATTATCGTATTATTTGATTTTTAAATAATTGTAGGCATGTTTTAATTTTATTACATTAATTTTTAGAAAGCTTTGGAATGCATGCCTGAAGAATTTTTATATGTGTCACAAGTGTGATGTCTGCGCATAGATTTTTATGACATAATTTGGGCCACTCAGGGGCCCTTTTTGCTTTTATCCAGTTCTCACCTGTGTTCTCCTTAGATAAAGATATTAAGTAAGTTATTTTCAAATAAAGATTATTGAAAGTAAGTATTTTATGAATACATTTTAGGGGACTTTGAAATACCAGATAACTAAATGTAACACATTAACACTGTGAATAAATGTACAAATCATCCAGTTTGAATAAGTTCATTATTATGCAGGAATTTCCCTTTTACGGCCTCTGCTACTCTATTCTAAACGCTTGGCTGTGTCGTCACCCCTGAGTGGTTTATTGGCACTCATCTTTGCATTTGTGCAAGGACTGGGTGGTACTGAGTGAACTTAAGATGTAACAGCAGGTGAGCACCTGTGACGTCAGAGCTGATGTCTGGCTCATGAGTTTATTTTTATCATCACTTTCCTTAACCTGGTCCAAATAGGAGTGTATATTTGTTTCTTCATGGTTATAAGCAATAAAAAGCCAATTAGTTTGGCAGTAAGAAGTTAACTAGTAAAGTGTAATCCTAATTTAAATCATGGTTTAAAAACCTTGAGTTTCCAATGGAGAAGGCAGCTCTAAGAAGAAAACAACAGTGGAAAACAACTTTATATATCCTGAGAGATGTCAAACTGCCTTCCAACCTTTTAAATCACGCTTCTTGGTTTTGACAGGTTACCTTTACCTTCAAGGTTGTATTGCTATAAAAGGAGTGTAATATCTCATTGTTGTCTCATCTAAATCTTCCTTTTTGTTCACAGTGCGAGATGAGGACAGAAGCACGAAGAAAAAATCTCCTTATTTTGATTTTGCATTATTTAACACAAGAAGGGTATGTTACATGACAAATCTTTACAGAAGTGATTCCTCTCTTTCTCTGACCTCTACTTTTCCAGATATGCCCTTTTGAAAACAATTAATAGACTTTATTTTTTAGAGCAGTTTTATATTTACAGAAAAATTGAGCAGAAAGTACAGAGTATTCCTATATGCCGGCAATCACCCCGCTCAGCCTAGCCTCCCCTAAAATTAAACATCCTACATTTGTGAAAATTGTTGAACTAATATTGGTATATCGTTATTAGCTAAAGTCCACAGTTTACATCAGGGTTCAGTCTTGTGTTGTCCAGTCCTGGGAGTTTTGACAAATGCATGTCACATATCTGTCACTGTAGCATCACACACAATAGGGTCACTGCCCTAAAAACCCCTGGTGCTGTACCTGTCCTTGCCCTGCCCCCACCAACCTAGATACACAATTTTACGGCCCCGTATAGCTAGATATTTTTCACATTATGCACGCGAAAGCTTTAGTAACAAAGCTACCCAGTTCATGGGATACCTTCCTTTTCCCGTTCAGGTTTGAAGATAGCATAGGCCTTTCAAATGAGGTTCCCAAAGTCCCACAGCTGGCTGTATACAGAGATAATGTTTTTCATCCTCAATTTTTCTCCTTTCAAAATAAAGGTATTGCATTTTCCTGGACAACCTATGCTCAATTCTCTTTTCTGTGCAATGCTTATTCTGTAACTGGCAGGTGAGGAAATGTGGCATGTAAGGAAAGAGTTTACTATTAACAAAGCATGCATTTCCCCCTTTCTGCCACGAGATGGCCCCTTGCCTCTCAAATCAATGAAAATTCTACATAAGAGTTGATAGTTTCCCTGAGACCTGCTGGGAAAGGGTCTTATGGGTGGATTATCAAGATGAAAAGTGAACTGTAGCATAGGTATTTTTAAGGACATATCATTGTCAGAAAAATAGACCTGCCTGTAACAAAATCTTACGAATTCCGTAAAGAGGATTACTGTGGACTAGAATAAACAATCAGAGAAAGCTTTGTAGGGAAGGCACTGTGAGCCGGTCTTGAAAGATGTATAGAACACGGATAGACAGATGTGATGGCTGAGGATATTCTAGGCAGGGGCACAGAGAGAGAAGGGGCCTGGCATAATTGGAACAATTAGGGAAACAGACCAGAGTTCGAATGCGTGAGGGAGAATTGGTGAGATCAGGCAGTGGAGGGTCATGGACGCGGTTCTTACAGCACAGCCATGCAGCTCCTTGAGCCTGAGTGCCCATTAAGCGGCTCCCCACCTCTCCTGCTGCGTCGTGCTCCTTACTGTTCAGTCCTCTTCCTGAAGTCCTGCCTGTCACTCTGTTGGCTAAGAACGTCTGGAGGCTTGTCCTGCCAACCCTATTAAGTTCAGACCTCATTCAAGTTCAAACAGTGTAACAGGAATACACGGAAGCAGTTTTGTTCCCCTGACCAATTAATTTAGGAAATATGGGACCTGCCATCATCTATTATAAGTTTTTTTAAGTCAAAATTCTATGATCCTGGAAAGAGTTCACCATAATGCGATATCAGTGAAAACTACAAGCAACCCATAGTGTATGTTCCCATCTTCCACTTTTGTCTTGCTTCACAAGTGCACATATGTAAGTATATGTGTATTTAGTGATTAAAAATGTTTGGAAAGAAGAGAAAATGTTAACAGTCATTATCTCTGAGAGGTGTAATTTTCTTATGACTATATTTTCTAGTTTTTTTCTTCAATTGGCTTGTGTCATTTCATGCTAAACAAAAGTTATTAATAAAAAATGGATTTAGTTTTTCTCTCAGGAAAATGGGGATTAAAACATAGTGTAGGAGCCTGGTAGCCATCAATAAGTATAGAAGCTGACTGACTATAGTCAATTGACATTTGCAAGTACTTTAAAATTAGCAAGATCATTGGAAATAATCACGGCAAACTCCTTTAAGAAAGTTCAGTCTTCCAACTGGCCTGAATCTGAGGTAGAGAAGAGAGCATACTAAAAAGAGAAAATTTTCTCCTTCTACCTTTCCAGATTTGAGCCAAATGGAAAGAGTTCCTGCAGCAGGAACTCTTTATCTGAGCTCCTGGGATGAGCCCCTGAAATTGTATGCTAATTTGTGCCTATTTACACATATGGACATTTTCTAGGAGAGAGTCCTTGCTTTTAAAAAAGAAGTACAGAACTTAGAATTAAGAGCTGGAAAATCTTCCTACATTCAAAGGATTGGGAGGCAAGGCCCTTGTTTTTATTGCTAAAACCACTTAAGTCAGATAGTTTTACAAATGAGCAAGTTAAAAATGACAGTGAAAAATCTATGAAGAAGATGCTATTTACATACAGAAGTAATGTAATATGTGACAGGTGAAAAAATTACCAGAAATAATACACCCAATTAGATGACGTCTTTTTTATTTTTTTATTTTTTATTGGGGAACAGTGTGTTTTTCCAGGGCCCCTCAGCTCCAAGTCAAGTTGTTGTTCTTTCAATCTAGTTGTGGAGGGCACAGCTCACTGTCCCATGTGGGAATCGAACTAGCAACCTTGTTGTTAAGAGCTCACACTCTAACCATGTGAGCCATCTGGCCACCCCAGATGACATCTTCTTACACTAAATTTCCTCAATGATATTGACTAAAATATTGCAATTTCCTTCAGAGCTCCTGACATATTCTTTTGAATTGCCTCAATGAGGGTAAATCTTGCCTGTTGGAGCTGAACTTAGGTTTTATCAACTGCCAAATGTTACCTAAAATGAATACTGGTAAATAAAAAAGTAATCATGTTGGGCAAATACCTATTTTTGGCTAACAATGAGACATTTTCTTTGATGACTTATTTGACTTTTAAGCACTTCCAAAAATGCTTTGAACACTGATGACATCATTAGAATGAGTATGTAGCTTCCAGAGGCAATCGCTTTGAAAGATAGTATTTGTCTATATTTAACGTATATGAGGCTCTATACTTTCTAGGAAGATCGCATATATTCTGGTTTTCAGTGTACTATTTGATAAAAGCTTATTCGTTGTATTGAGTCTCTTGGAGTTTTCATACCTGTTTGCTTTTATTCCTTTTTCCCAGAGTTAATTTTTTTTTTCTTCTGTGAAATGGCCAGATACATCGATGCAGCCCATGCTTTGGAGCAAGAAACTCAACTGGGGTTACGACGCTTTGAAGTTTGTGACAACGTTGATCTTGAAACTATTTTGATGGAATATGAGAGCTATTATTTTATAAAATTTCAGAAATACCCCAAAATTGTCAAAAAGGCATCAGACACAGGTACATAGCTATTTTCTAGAAATAAAACTTTATCTCATCTTTAAGATGAGTGTTTCTTCCTCATTATATTCCCAGATTGATGGTACCCCTTACGCTGTACTGAAAGAATAGGCCAGAAAGATCATGTAGCTTCTCTTAGATCCAAGGCAGACAATTTAAACATGATTCTCTGGACATGGGCGTCCTTTTAGTCATGTTGGCATTTGTTTGAGGAATGTCTGTTTTAGGACAACGAAAGACAAACCCCAGTGTATCCCAGGTACTTTTTAGAAGACCTGCATTACTTTCATTGCTTTAGAGATGGAAAGAGCTGTTAGAAGAGGATAAATGACAGAAGACTCTTTCTTGTTAGGAAGACCTATTATCTATCTTGAAAATAACATGAAAATGAGTATTGGTGAAGCTAATAGCTCATGTATAGATAATGAAATGCTTTTGAAAGCCATCAATCCAGATAATGATCAATATAATGCAAAGACCCAGGATAGGTTAGCAGTCAAGGAGGCTGGCTGGAGGAAAGCTCTGAAGCGAGGGCCCTATGTTTTGTAGTAACATTGACTTAGAACTCTGTAAGTGGGGGAAGTAATTATAAACCAAGGGAGATCATTGTCCTGTTTATAAGGCACTTGTTAAGCCACAGGCTTTAACATTTCATGTGGGGACCAGGAAACCAAGAGGAACGTCAACTAAAAATAGCCAGGGCCGAATCTCAGAGCTGAAAGGGGTCCGAGAGAGGGGTGTTTCATCTGAGCTCCCTTCCAATGCAAGGTTCAGAGCTGAGGGTCCTTGGCTGGTTGTCGGATCTGGGTCTTGGCAGAGAAAGCACTGACTCCTACCTGCTGGGCCACCAGGACTATTATTGATGTGATCTGATGTCCAGATTGCTAGCGCCAATCTAGCATGGAATCACATTCTTCTGGGATATTGGATACAACGTCTTTATTTGAAGGTAAACTGGCAGAGTACAACCGGTATAAGTTCCCTGCCAGACTCATACACTCATAGTTTCTCACAGACCACAGCAAAATGGTGTCAAGTGCATGAAAACCTAATAAAGCTAGCCCATATTGGAGTTGCCACTAGGTACATGGTCTTCCACAGGTTTAATGTCTGAAGCCTTTGGGGTCTTTCTCTACATGGAAATGTTTGGGAAGCCTGGGGTTCTTTCTTTTCGTTGGTAATCTCACTTCTCTCTAGATGAGAGTTTAGAATCTTTGGATTCCAAAAGGCTGTAGCACAAATTTTAAGAACAATGTAAAAGGATAAACATACCTGAACAATCACTTTCTCTTAAAAATTATACTCTTTCTTTTTCCTCCCATTATCTGTCTTACCACAGCAGAAAATAATTTACCACCAAGAAGTGGAGGGAAGACCAGAAGGTAAAGTGAATGGTAATTCATCTTGATCAACTCAACTCTAGGAGTTTGTGGGACCCTTTCCAGAAGATTCTCCAGTGTGGCACCATGACTGTCTACCAGCAATACCAAACTGTGGTTATGTAACCTTGGTGGGCCCAGCCATGCGTTCCCCTCTTGTTACAGATATCTAAAATGTGAGCCAATGTCTGTCAGTTTTTCTGGGTTTACTGCAGATAATGGCACCCACGGATGCTCTATCTTTCTAGGCTATATGGTATGAAAAGTATGGCCCTCAGAGATTAAAAGACCCAGGTTCAATTCCAGGCTCTGCTACTTACAAGCTTGGAGCAAATTTCTGACACATAGTGAGTTCCCAGCCCATAGTGAGCACCCAAGGAATAGTTTCCCTTTTTGAATCATACCTCAGTTTCTCTGTGCACTCCCAGATCCCATGTCCTGACCTGCCTGAAGATAATCAGGTTTTTCTTTTCTCCTTTTTTCACACTCATCTTATATTCTTTTCTCTAGCTTCTCAAATCCAAATCTCATGTGGGACTCATAGCATCTGATTGGAGCCCGGCTGTCCCTTGGCCATTCTGGGCAGACACAGGCCCTCCACTCTTGCCTCAGTGTCCTCCCATTCCTCTCTTCCCACTCCTGGCCCATACCCCTATTGTCAGAGCCTGTTCAGAAACGGCCAGGAGAACAAGGGCGCAGCTCCCCAGCATGGCATAGCTTTGGGGAATCAAGGCCTGTATATTCTTACTATTATAATAAAGCCCAAGTCTCAGGGGAAGGTTGAAGGAGGGCTCCAGCAGGGGCCACACAAACATTGAGTCATTGAACACAATTTCTTCAAGTCTTAGAATGCACTTGAAAAGAGGAAAACTTAGATTGTGATCATAAGCAACTCATTAGGCCCTCGGGAGGTGTGAGTTCCACGTGCCCCACTATGTTCCCTGCACTTGTGACTCCAGTCCTTTGTCTGCAGCCTAAGAAGGAAAGGACAGACACCTCACAGGGCTGTTTGGCTCACATTGCTTATAAAATGGCCATAGAGCCCATGAATGCTTCATGCTAATACTAACAATAATACTCTGCCTGAGGATATCTTTGCTTTGCGCTCTTCTTTAGGAACAGATTTATTGTTTTGACCAAAGTGTTATTCATTTATTTATAGCTTCCATAAAGCTAGTCAGACTCTGGTAATGAATAACTGCTTGCGAATAGAAACAGTGAAGAGCATTGTAAGAGGCCACCTTCTAATGCATTTGGATTCTGATGATTTTTCAGCCACACATTCATGCTTGGAATTTCCTCAGCATTCCTTACCTGGCAGAACATTCTGTGAGCGAATGTTGGTGGAGTGCTTTGCTTCCCTCAGACAGAGCTTGACAGCTTAGGGTTTCTTCAGTTCCTCTCTGAGTAGATGTTTGGACCCGGCAAGCACAAAGGATGGGTAGCAAATGGCAGCAGTCAGGAAGCATAACTAGGAAAGTAATGAATGGTGTTTGTTTACAATTTTATATTCAAAGACAGATACTGAAATGAGAGGTTGGGTCATGAGACTGGCTATTAGCAGATGAAAGTGCCTTTTCTACTTCTTTGCGTCTCACACCAGAGAGCAAGCTCCCAGTTTAGAGATCTGCAACTGACCCAAAGGAGGAAAGGTTCTTTAATGTGATGGATGACAGAATTAGGATGCCTAAAGATCTCGACAATTTGGGAAATGTGCCCAAAGTAACAAGATGAAACTTAATGAAATAAGGTTTCAGCTCTATCCAAAAGTTCACAACAAACAGCTCCCCGATTACAAAGTCAGAGACCTAGAAATCAGAGGGAAATGCAGATGCAGTAGTGAGTCAACACGTGCCGTGATTCCTAATGTGGCCGTGGGTCCCATCAATAGAAACAGTGTCCAGAAAGTAGGAGGCGACTCTATTCTGGTCAGAAGACAGTGAAGGAAGAAAAGGTGGCCAAGACACGTTAGACTCTTGGAGCCAGATAATCTGAGCAATGACCGGAGCGACTGGGGATATGAGCTTGAAACACAGAGGACGGGGTGGGGATGATCCCAGAACAGCACAATAGCAGTCTTCACTCTCCAAAGAGGGACTGGACCTTCCCTGCAGAATTACACGGGGCACCCCTAGGACTGGTAACTCAAGTGAGAGGGGGGTGAATTTGGTTTCGTATTAGGATGAATTTTACAATCGTTAGAGCCAATTAGAAATGAATTGCATTGATTTGCACATTTGGTGTACTTGTCTTTGGTCCTGTTGAAGCAAATCTGTGAGTCAGTTCCCTCCACTGAGGAGCTGAAATAGACTCCCAGTTAGTTCCCTGACAGTCCCGCAAGGATGTTGAGGCAGATATAGCTATACATCTATCTATCTATCTATCTATCTATCTATCTATCTATCTATCTATCTATCTATCTATCTCCATTTAAATCAATGCTGTTCAAAAGGGTCCACACTTGTAAAATGCAAGGTATTCATTTCATAGCTATTTCATTGTTGTGCCAGCAAAAGGCCTGAGGGACAGATAGTCTTCTTTCTAATTTACTGATGAAAAACAGATGCCCTGAGAAACTGGCAGTTGTCCACCTCTCATGACATCATGACATTCATCCCAATGGGCCCAACGCTGGGGTCACCATGTGTGGACGTTGGTGTATTGTTAGTGCGGTGGGTGCTGGCCAAATAGCTACGCATTTATACTAGACATGAACACCTTTTTCTTTCCCACAAAGAAATTGAGTTGAAATGGCAGTTCTCTGAGACCCCTTAGAACATGGGGAGAAAAGCTTCTAAAAATACACCCTGCAAATGTATCTCACATGTAAGGACAAGAGAACAGAGAGAAGCAAACAGCTGAGGTGGGCATTTGTGTTCCGCCCCCGAACATGTCCTGCCTCTCTCTGGATTTCATCCCCTATCTAAAAATATTCCAATACTGAATTTTATGTCTAATTATGAGAATGCAAGGAACAAATTTATTTTACCTTTGTATTGATGTGTAATATACAAGGTCGAACAATTAAGTTCATGAACTCATCCTAGAAAAAGTGCTACACACCTCATTGCTAAATATCACTACAGTCACCTTCAAAGCACTCCGCTTAGAAAGCTATGCGCCAACACCCGCGCCTAGTGCACCCTTCAAAGCAATTTTGCAACTCTTTTTCTGGAATGGCCATCAGAGCTGTCGTTGTATTCCCCTTTATGTCCTAAATGTCATCACAATGTCTTCCTTTCAATATTTCCCTTATCTTTGGGTAAAGAAAGACGTCATTGGGGCCAGATCAGGTGAGTAGGGAGGATGTTCCAATACAGTTATTTGTTTACTGGCTAAAAACTCCCTCACAGACAGTGCCGTGTGAGCTGGTGCTTTGTCATGATGCAAGAGCCATGAAATGTTGGTGAAAAGTTCAGGTCATTTTCATCTAACTTTTTCGTGCAGCCTTTTCAGCACTTCCAAATAGTAAACCTGGTTAACTGTTTGTCCAGTTGGTACAAATTCATAATGAATAATCCCTCTGATATCAAAAAAGGTTAGCAACATCACTGCACCAAGTTCACGAACTTAATTGTCACACCTCGTACATACAGTCAAATGCGTATTTACTCATAATTCCCCCCCTTGCCCACCATCAGGCTCCCTTCTTAGTCAGATCCCCCATCTCCTCCAGAGTTAGCCACTATTCTGACTTCCAGCCCTTTCAATTTGTTTTGCCTGAAGTACATAATATTTGATGCAAATTTGTTTTACAAATATGAATGATCTGTGACAACAGATGAGGTAAGCTTGCTTTTCTTTCATAAGCCCTTTTTGATGTTTCTTGTACACAGCACGATGGGAAGTTTGTTTAAGTAGGCAGGGTACACCCAACACACTGGATTAAAACTATGGAAAAATCCCTAGACGTCCTAAGGCTCATTAATTTGAACAGAGGACTCCTTCCTTCCCCTTTCCCCCAACCCCATACCTTTCCCTGGTCGGACTGCTGCTCTTTAAAAAAGGTGGGAAGAAACAATGGAAGGATGTTTGTAAAGCAATGTGTTCTTGGGAACAATGAAGCGATTTGCAGAAGGGCTGAAGCCAAGGGGTGTGAAGGGAAAATGAAGAGCGTGAGTTGGGGCCTGCAGGTGGAGGTGGGCTCTCTAGTGGGGTCTTGGAGGAACCCAAGGGTAGACGGGATGGAGGATGGTGAGGATAGAAGGGCTCTATTCTGGAGCACCCGCCTGCCTGTCAAGCACTCTCGTGCTCCACAAGTTGTTTCGTTACCTCAAACTAAGTGGTTAGAATAATTTCCTTCAAAGGTCTTTGTTTCCTCCCCTAGGGTGATGAGCCACAGTTATCAAAACCTTCCCAAGATCAGTCATCAGAGGCCACAGTCCAAAACCACGGCGGGGAAGCCAAGGGAAGCCAAACCCCTCCACAAGGAGCATCCCAAACAGGTCAGACGGCTTTGCTTCCCGTGGGTAAAATCGCAGGTGGCTGAGAAACAGCCCCAAGAAAACAGTCACATTTCCTTTTTTCATTTTTGAGGACCTATGTTTTTTAAATTGCAGTGCGATTTTGTTAAATATAGATTTTCTTCCAGTTCACTGGATTAAAAAACACAGGCAAATCCTTAGTCTCGCTAACATTTCTTAATTGGAGCAGCAGGGCTCCTTCCTCCCGCAGCCTTTCCCCTGATCTGAGCGCTGGGCTACGGGCATCGACAGGTGAGCCCTGGGCCCAGTCAGAGCAGGAGGGCCTGGTTGCTGCAGAGTCAATCCTCCCGTTTGAGGCAACTACAGGCAGCAGGTCTTCCTGTCCTGAAGCACATCCCTGGGTTCCTAAATGAAGGCCCGGGATAGTGTCAGGTGTGGCTGGGCCTCAGTCTCCCGTGGGGTTTCTCCAAAGTGCATGCAGTCCGTCCCCTCCCCAGACCTCCACACTGGACTTTCTGGGGGAGGAGATGGGCAGCAGAAGAGAGAGTCCAGGAGGCAGGTGCAACCGACAGCTCCTGACTCAGGAGATCTGTGCGTCACACCTCCTGGTTTAGGATAAAACATACCAGGCTTCACAGAAAAGAGAATCAAGAGAAAGTGTGGAAAAGAATGGAAAGAATTAACATGAAAGATGTCTGGCGGGATAGAAAAAAAAATCAGGAAACTCAGTTGGTCAAAAGGCATCTCTCACCGTCAAGGAGGTTGGATGGTCTGGCCATTGCAGTCTGACCCGGGTGGAAGGGAGGTGTTGATGCAGCAGGATAAATCCCACAGCAGCTGCTTGACTCTGCTGCCTTTCCAAATTCAGCCACCCTGGCGCCAAACACCTCTGGTCACAAGAGGAAAGGCAAGCCAGGGAGACCGGATGGGTTGAGGCACAACTATTTCCTCCACTGGAAAAGCTGCTTCAAGCCCATGGCTTCCAGGGCCAGCCCCTTCCACATGGCACAGGCAGTGGTTAATTCTTCTTGTTGGAACTGCATAGAAGTGGCCGGATTACACTTGGGGTTTCCCATTTACAGAACTGACCTCCAGCCTTTGATGTGGGATGATGGAATAGACAGTTGCAACCAGCATCTCTTAAGTCGCTTTCCACAGCTGACTCCTCGGCTTCCTCTTTTTCCAGGAGGTCGTCGATAACACCAGCCTGGACAGCGCTGACTATGGCTTAAGCATCTCAGGAATCAACAAAGGCAGCAGAGAAGAAAGTGTCCGTCCACATAGAGTAGGTGGAACTCATGAACCTAATCCTGAAAGGGGAAAATCCTTTCTCTTTTTAAAAACGAAAATGGAAAAATGTTATTTTTGTCAAACAGGGAAGTTCCCACTGGCGATCAAAGGCTGGCTGTGAGGTGAAGAGCTGCTTGAATACGGATTAGGACCCTGGCGCTCTGTTCTGAATCTTCTTTCTGTATGAATGGCCTTGCTGCTGCCCCATCTCTAAGGAGCTCTTTCCTCATTTGTAAATTGAGGGGTTTGGAGGAGATGGCTCCTAATGTTCTTTTCCTTAAACATCTGTGATTCAAATGATAGGCATGACTGTTCTGCATTATTTAAGGAGTTGTGGCCTCATACTTATTCTTTCCCCCCTCTTAGTGGTCGTTGATTAGTGGTGTCACCCTTCTCCTTGGAATTATGGCTCCAGCTTGAACGTAATTTCCTGTAAAGCATGAAACCTCAGTTGATAGAGAGTTGATCTTGTCCTTGGTAGATATTTCTACCCCTTTCATAATGAACCTCATGCCCTGATTCGTAAATAAGTTTCTTAAACAGAAAAGACCCGGATTGGGTGGATATGGGTAAAAAAGAGAGTTAAACCCTTCCTTGGACATGAAAACCAGCATCAACACCAACATGTTTCTCTTGAAACGTCAGGGTTATATTTCTGTAAAAGTCGTCTTTCTTTGATCAAGTTCTCAAACTCCAGAACTGCTGCCTGTCCTCCAGCCAGCTCTTCTCAGCCAGACAGAACTCTGGATTGTGTGTGTTTGGAAGGGAAGCTAGAAACATCTCCTTGGAAATCAAGGGAGCTGTCTCATTGTCCTGAACTGGCTCGTTTTGAGGGCCTCCATTATATGAAAAATTGCGGGAGATGATACCATTCAAATCAGTGCCTCCCTTGGAGAAATATTTCCCTGTTCATCTTCCCTGCTTTCGTCATGGTTTCAGTCACTTTTGTGCCTGAAATTCTGTGGCATTAGTTTCTCTCATGAACATGAATGTCTCAAGTTCATATGAATGGATGTTTCTGATCAGGTCACAAGGAAGGGACTATTTAACCCAGCACCCAATCTTTGAAAGAGTCTGGTTATAAATTCTTTTTCTAGCAGAAATGTCCTCAGGGTAAAACGTAGATGGTTTTCTCCCTAGCCTTTAAAAGGTTCCTAAATTGAACGAGGGTGTATGGCCAGGGGCTGATCTCCAAAATGTGTCTTCAGGATCCCCACCTTCAGGATCCCCAAGCCCCACGGGCAAGTTGTTTAATCTCTCCAAGCCTCTTTTGTCTCATCTATAAACCGGAAATAATCAAGGCAGTCTTTGTGACATCGAGTCCACTGTCTTCCCTTAATGCTGGCATTTTAAAATAAACCTGCTTTTCTTTCCACCAAAATAATTAATTAATTAATTAATTTAAAAATGGAAGTAATCATAGGGCTGCTTTAATGGAGGGTCTTAGTATTGTACCAGCACATAATAAACACTCACTAATGCTGGCTACAGTTATTGTTATTTTTTTGCATGCATCCTTATCTTTCCCTTCTGTTTATTGGGGAGGCAAGGTGGCATTGGAAGGACGATGGGGGAAAGCTATCTAGGTGTGAATCCTGGCCTGACATCACTTGTGGGCTGTGTGGACCTGGACCGATCACATAACTCCTCTGGCTTTACTTCTACATCTGTGAAGCCAGGACACCACTCCTGACTAGCGGAAGGGGCATAAGAATTGGAAAGAATCCTTACAAGCTACCTTGCACACCTGTTTCATGCCAGGCACTCTACTGAGTGGTGAAAATCCACGAGAGTCAGTGAATAGGGACTACCATTCCTCCTGTGGCAATGAGTTCTTCCTGCGTGTGGAATGTGTCAAGGGGAAGAGACAATACAGCTGAACTAGACAGGTAACGAAGCAGATGGTATGTGTCAGTTCTTGAAAAATGCTTGTGAATTTTTATTTGAACTGACTTCACGCTGAAGAATTTGACAACTTCTTTCTGGAGCGCCTCAACTTGAGGAAATGACCTTATTCATTATTAGTGCAGGTTCTTTTTAAAGCTTCCCTTTATGTTTGCTCTACACACCAAGGTACATAAATGTGTCTTGGTTTAATGAAGCTGAGCTCTGAAGGAGAGCCTTCCCTCACGTTTTCATGGTGTAAATAACTATTACTCCCTTCCAGGGCCCAATCATCGACTTCCGAGGGCTGCTTACAGATGCTATCAAAGGAGCCACCAGCGAACTTGGCTTGAACAGCTTCGACTGTAACCCAGACCCCTCAGTAAGTGGCTAAGATGTGACATTCATCTTGCGAACTGCCAAAGTCCAGAGGAATTTTAGAAACGTAATTTTGAGTCCAGGGAAAGCTTGAGATGAGGTCGAAGGTCATAGCCACTGCTATGGTTTATGTCACCGAGATCTGTGCCCTGTTTTTCTTCCTAAGTTACGAAGCAATATTATATAACGTGAGGCTTTCTGTTCCCATCATCAGGAACGACTGCTGAAACCTTTGAGTGCACTTATTGGCATGAACAGTGAGATGCGAGAACTGGCAGCCGTGGTGAGCCGGGTAAGATCTGATGTTGAATTCACAAATTTACAGAGGCGGATTGGGGCTGCTGAAGCATTGCGGGCTGCTTCTTTTATTAATAACAATAAATGTGATCATTTATTTATAACGGGCCCCCACTTGCAAAGGCACTCATATTGTGTAGAGGCATAATAATGCATGATAAATAAATTATAGAATCATAACATTACAATATAAAAAGCCCACCATCTCACTATAGAGGCCAAGAGAACCAAAAGAGAAAAAGACTTAGAAAGAAAAGGACAGGTGAAAGGTTTTAGAGCAGAGCCAAGAGTTAAGGAAAGAAAGCCTCTTAGAGAAGGAAAGAGCACGTCTGCCTCTTGTTTAAATAGTCAAAGCATAGCAATAGAGATGTGGGGAGTCTGATGATTTCATAAGTGGAAATTTCCATGCAAAACAAGATGAGCAGGAAAACGCTTCCCATCCAGACTACTGATTTTTAAAGATTGCCCCCTAGAATCTAAAGGCAGGGGAGTCTTTTGGCTAACGACATAGGCTCTGGAATCCTTTGACCTGGATTTGATGCTTACATCCTCCTCTTTGTAGCTGTGTGACTTTGGGCAAGCTCCTTGGGAATAGGAGAGATGCCTGAGTATAGGAGACTTTTCCAATTTCCAGGGATCTCTTATTTCCTGAAGGACTGAAACTGAGGCAGACTCAGGCAGATATTTAAAATGATGCAAAAAAAAAGTGCTCACTTCGGCAGCACATATACTAAAACGGGAACGATACAGAGATTAGCATGGCCCCTGTGCAAGGAGGACATGCAAATTCGTGAGGCAAGTGTTCCACAATAAAAAAAAGATGCCAAAAAAATGCGCAGTGACTGAGGTAGCTCAGGGTTCCCCAGCTGTCTCTGTTCAGTGCAGTAGTTGTTCACTGCATGTCTATTATGTGTCAGGTGGGTTCTGGGGGCAGGAAACACTAAGGTGAACGAATCGACCCAGCCATTGCCCACGAGGGTCTCATCCCACAGATGAGGTGCACTTTGAGAGCAGGAAAGAGAGGTGTTTTGTGTCACAGAGTGGGGAAAGTGCTAGGGAAGAAGATACATAGGAAATAGATACATGAAAAAGAGTAGAAGACTGAGACTGGGGGGCATTGTGGGCTAAGGTACATATCTGTGAAATTGTATCGCTTGTGCAGTGTTTCTAGTCAGCCATGTAGAACACAAGGAGTGCTAGAAAACAGAGTGAGAAAGGGAGGCCAGTGTGAGGGTGCTGTGAACAGGATCCAGGGCAGGGAACCTGTCTGTAAGAGGTGGGGAATCTTTCACCGGTGTCCATCGAGAATGGGATAATCAAATGTGCTTTTATTTCTTTATTTAAAAATTTTTTTTTCAAATGTACTTTTAGATAGTTTGTTTTAATGACACCATAGTGGATGGCTATCAAAGAAATGGAGGTAGGGAGACCCGCTGTGAAGTGATTGCCAGTGAGAGGATGATGGATTGAGCCAGGCTATGGTAACTGGGATGTGAAAGAGAGCAGAGAAAACTACTTATGACCACAGAAAGCTATAGTCTCATTACTGTTTTTGCAAGAGAATAACATGATTAGTGATGACAGAGTTGTCGAGTGGAAGTGGCCTGGAATGGTTCCATCCGGAATCCTTTCTGCAGTACCATGGAAGGTAGTCATCCGGCCTCTGCTTGAATGCTTACAGTGACGGGGAGCTCACCACCTCATGAGGCAGCCTTATTGAGTGCTGACTGAAGTCTTTTGACTGCTATCAAGAGAAACTTCCTATTGGGAAATTAGACACTACCATGTGGAACTCAATGTCAGCTTTAGAAGAGGGCAAGAAATACTGCTATTATCTGTGGATGTTCTGAATTCCAAGGTAGATGAACACCCACTGTGTGTGAAGCATTTCCAAAGAAAGGGGGGTAATAAGTACATGAATGGCTGGTGGGCATGCAGATCCAGGCTTTAAAGAGATGGTGGGTTCTCCCAAGATCTTGGCAGGCTGAGTCCTTTCTCTGTCATCCCATCCAGGACTGGATCAATGCATATTAGGCACGACCAAAATCACTGGTGTACATAGTGTCTCTTGTAAAAGTCGTCACCTGTGGTGAAGTGAACTGGAAGGATGAAGGACAGGAGTGGGAGCATAACATTTCCCCAGCGCTGTTAAAATATATTTTTATATTTTTGAACTCATGCATGCATTACTTATTTAAAAATTAAATAACTATAAAAATAGACTCCAGATTGTTCTGTAGTCATCAGAATGATTTTGCAAAAGAGGTGGGGTTTTTGTTTCATTTGTTGATGTAACACTCTAGATATTCTAGATATTCAGTTGGCCCAAAACAGCTCCTACTGAGAAAAGCCCCTGAGTGACTGTTCTGAGGCGTCTGGTGAAATTGAAGTTTGGAAACTGTAAATGAGTTATCAGCAAAAGCTATCTTAATTGATTGGCCTAGACGGTTGCTACAGGGCTCTACTATGAGAGGGGAAAACTCACTTTTGCTTGGTTGTTGGCTTCCTTGAATTTTGTAGAAGCAATTGCTCTTGATGGAAGTAGGGAGCGATCACTAGGGAAAAAGAGAAATTGGTTTTAGAGGAGCATTATCTCTTTTATGTAACAAATTAAGAAAGTGTTTGTGAGATCAAGGAGCAAGACAGAGGCCGGCCAGGCACCGACTACGAAGTATGTTTCACAGTAAAAGCTAATGTAATTTGAAGGCATATGCTGTAGCTTCTTTAATTACGGTTGTAAATCAGCCTGGTTTGCTATTGACTGAAGACAGGTATAGTCCATCGTCAGGATCTTCTCCCCCCCCCCTAAAAATATCATGTTATATTATCAATATCTTCTTCAGGGAGAATCACTGACTATTCTAACGACATTCCTTTGGTGAACCAACCCGAAATTACAACGTGCATATATACATATATCTAACATGAAAAATTTTTATCACCAGCACTTTATGTCCTAGTGTAAGTCAAGTATTCTGCAGCTTCTGTGTTTATTACAGCTGTGGAGGAAAACATTAGTTTTAACAAAATGATCAAATGTGCATTGCAGGACATTTATCTCCATAATCCAAACATAAAGTGGAATGACATTATTGGACTCGATACAGCCAAGCAGTTAGTCAAAGAAGCTGTTGTGTATCCTATAAGGGTAAGGATGGGAAGCCTCATGGGGGTTATTTCTGTTCATTATCCATTGGACAAGCTGTATGTCATACGCCGGTGCATCAGGGAGAGAAGCCCAGGAAAATTTTCTGCCCACAAGTTAACTTTTTGCCCGTGTTGCAATACTTTCTCAGTACTGGAGTACGTACCAAGGCCCAGTCCATTCTAGGCAGTTTGAAATCATGTTACAGGTAGGTTCAAGGCAGGTGTCTGCTCTCAGTGGTAATTTAAGATCAAAGACTCTGTAGGATATATGATTTGTCAGTTCCTATAGATTGATGCAAATTAGCCTGTCTCTGTAAAAATATAGTCTCAATAGCTCCTGTAGGAGATGGCCACTCACTTCGTTTTCATATATACCATCCCCCCAAAAAAAACATCCATCATCTAGGGCTTTGCTTTTGGCTGGTTGTAAAGACTAGACAGCCCCTTCCAGGGCACTGGCTAGTAAGGCCAGCATGTTGCACTCATTGCTGACTCCTGACAAGTCTTTGTGCAAAGTGGCTCCCTAAACTGGAAGAAAAACAGAAAAATAAGACTCTCTCCGTGTTCGATTTACAAATGTGGTGATGAGAAGGTCAGTGTATCACATAGCTTTTGCTGTATAACAGAACACCCCACAAATGTAGTGGCTTTGAAACAACCAAGATTTATTTGTTGGCAATTCCGTGGGCAGGCAGTTAGGGTTGGGCTCGGCGGGGCCGGCTCATCTCTTTTTTTATATGATATTGGCCGGCCTCATTCACACGTCTGGGGCATCAGCCAGGGTCGCTGTAAAAGATGGAGAGGCTGGGAAAGTTGGGAGAAGCAGGACAGCTGAGGCCTCTCTCCACTTGCCCCTCATCCTCCAGCAGGTAAGCCCAGTCTCGTTCACATAGGGGTAGAGAGTTCCCAGACAGAAGCAAGAAAGGGCAGGTCCCCATCTGTGAGCATCTCCCACATCTTTCCTTAGATTCCTCATATTTGCTAGTCTGATATTTTCAAGCCTTTTCTTCTATTTGCTAATGTCCCATTGGCCAAAATCACAAGGCCAAGTTCAGATTCAAGTGGTGGAGAAATACACTCTGCCTCGTGGTGGAAGGAGCTGCAAATAATTTGTGGTCGTTTTCTGTAATCTCCTGAAGTCAGGATAACAAATTTATTTTTATTGAATAACCTATTTAATTTTACCACCGAGCCCAGGCAGCCCCTGATTTTTGGATGCTTGTATTCTAATGAGACAAAATGAATAACTTTAGATTTTGTTTTCCCCTTATTGTTTCCTGTGTTCAGACATGGGAATAAGAAATATATTAATTGTGTACTCAGAATGAGTAGAAGTTTACTCACCATTTCTTCTGAGTGGCTCGATAGTCTAAGACGTCTGGAAAGGATAGAACATCTCACGGCAACTCTCTGGATGTGTTATCTCCATGGTCGTATAAGCTCTATATGGGGTGACATAGAAGTTTTGTCATTAGCGTCAGCGAGAAACTAATAGCTAGATACAGTTTTATCTTCCCTCTGGCTGTTCTCTACCAATCCCACCCACCCTCCAGACTGCTTGAGTTTGAACTAAAGGGAGAGATTCACTGAGGTTCATGCATATCCCATTTGGAGCCAGTGTCTCATGACGCATTCAGCATTCAACGTTCCCACCCTCTGGGACGTTCCCAGGCTTCACTAAAGCTTTGTGCTTGATTTGCTAGTTCTAGTGTTTCTCTTCAAGTTTGCACCTGTTTTACAACCTTCAATAGATTGCCACATGCCCTGCATCTAGAACTCGGGGAGTGGGGGAGGTGGAAATGAGGTTATGCATGTAAGAAATAACTATTGCAATAGAGAGAAAAGCACCTACCTATGCCTTTCTTTTCCTTAAAAAAAGTTGCTCTTTTCAAAAGCCATACAAATTAAGCTGTGCATTCCTATCAAGTGTGAGAGTCAAGTCGGGATCAAGACGATACCTATAGACGCAGCCAGGCTTAACAACAGGGAGACCTGCCTCTTTGGTTGTGCTGTGTTGCACTCCAGCTTCACTAGCTTACCTGTGCTGAGGGTGAGTGACATACTGACACCAACGCTCATCACTGTTCCTTGTTCCCATAGTACCCACAGCTGTTTACCGGAATTCTTTCCCCCTGGAAAGGACTACTGCTCTACGGCCCTCCAGGTAAACTACCCCTTCTGGTTTGGTCTTGGTGTTAAGTGTGTTTGCAGAGGATGAGTTGCCTCATCTGTTCTCACTTCGGGACTGGGGTAAACGAGAGCTGAGGAACCGCCTCCTGTTTTGCTTGGGAAACTGCTTTCTGTAAGCAGAGAAATGAAGTTCAAGTGCAGCTCATGCTTAATCCACGTGTGTCTCTAGGTACAGGAAAGACCTTACTGGCCAAAGCTGTGGCCACGGAATGCAAAACAACCTTCTTTAACATTTCTGCGTCTACCATTGTCAGCAAGTGGAGAGGGGATTCAGAAAAGCTTGTTCGGGTAGGAATTCTTTTTTTTTTCCTTCTCGTGTATAATTGACATACAATATCCTAATTAGTTTCAAGTGTACGTCAGAGTGATTCGATATTTATATACCTGATGAAATGATCCCATGAAAAGTCTAGTTACAATTTGTCACCATACAAAGTTATTACACTATTATTGACTATATTCCCTACACTGTACATTACATCCCCATGACTCATTTATTTTATAACTGGAAGTTTATACCTCTTAATCCCCTTTCCTTATTTTGCCCGCCCTCCATCCCCTCTCTGCTCTGGTAATCACCAATTTGTTTCATAGATACAGGAATTCTTGATTCTGGTGTTTTTAGAATAAGTGCCAGTGATACAAAATGATGTTACCATTTATTTGTTTTCAGGTGATTTATATGTTAGAATTTACCCTGGATCTTGATTACCAAAACCCTGGGAGATGGACTGACTACTATATGTGGATATTAATTATGCCCCCATCAGCAAAACGTGATCTCCCTTCCTTTGGGAATTTGACCAACAGCCCTTTTGTGATTCATGCAACTTAGGAATGAAAGCTGGAAAAAAAATTGTCTCTGAAGTGGCCTATTTTGTCCTTCACTCGAGAAGCATTTATTATTAAGTATGTGCCGTATATTCAGTTAACATTTATTGAGAGGCTACTACTGTATGCTAGTCGCTGTACTACCCAGGTACTCATGGGAAGAAGCAAGAAACTTAATTATTCTTTCAGATGCCCTGAGCAATTTTCCTCCACAATGCCCATAGCCTGCAGGGTGTTTTTCGTTCCTTAAGAGATTGTTTCCATCTTTATAATATCTCATTCGTAGTCTATGTCACATTTTATATTATAAATTTTTACCTTTTGAGAACAACTGTTAATGATTTATGCCTCAACGTTAAGGTGGATCCTTCTCAGAAATCCTGTTAAACTACTGCACTCTGTGGAATGACTGATAGGTAATCACTCCTAAGAGAATATAAATATTATATATTTTATGAAAAGAAATTACTCTAAAGTATCATTCTTAAATTACATTCTCTTAGATGATTCATTTTCAAAGTATTGTGGCTTAATTGGAAGGCAGAATAGAATATTTTTAAAGGATTTATTTACCTAAAATAACCTTATTTATTACTTTGGTATTGTTCTTAAGTTGTTTCAAATGCATATGTTTTTATAAATTCTTATCACCCCTTTAAGAGTGTAATTTGTGGAAATCATATGTTGACAACCTACATTTCTTTGTTCTTCATCTTGAGTCTAACTCAGTACCAGATCCAAAGATGGGACCTGAATTTAACTGCTCCTAAATTTGTGGGTTCCAGCTGAAACTAAAATCATTATCAGCCTGAAGACTTTACATTTTTAATATTCCATTTCTGTGTGCTGAGAAACAAGAAGACTCTTACCAAATGCCCCAAAAATCAGTTTAGATTCATCCTCTGTCATGAAAAAGGGTGGGTAGAACTATGAGCACAATACACTGCAAGGCGTTCAAAGGAAGATTACATGATATTCCCTGGACAGAACTTCCCTGGACAGAATACACTCAGATATTTTGTGATTATTCTTAACAAAGATGTACACTAAAAAGATTTTCTTGTTTAATGCTGAATAGCCAGAAAAGTCATTTAACCTGAACTCTCCCTTCTGTGTGAGCATTGTATTTAACTGAAGTTTTCCTTTGCTTCAGTATTATCTTGTTAGAATTCTAAGAGGAAATGATTCCTCCCTCAATTTCTCCCCTTATTTTACAATATATTTAAAAAGTAACTAGTCTTAAAAAATAAATAGTACAAAAGGGTACATAGACCCCTGAGCCTTCTTCCCAGACGCAACAAACTACGACAGCTGCTGTGCGGTCTTGTGGAACATTCTATACCTTAACATCAACAACTCTTTGAATACAAGTAGGAACACGTTTTTCTGTACCTTGCATTTTTTTCTTTCACTTAACACTATAACTTGGATACTGTTTCACACTGCTATAGCTAGAGCATGTTCTTTTATATGTCTCAATGGTATTTCATTGCATGGGTGTGTCCCAAAACACATTTTAATCAGTGTTTGCTTGATGGACATTTAGGTTGTTTCCAGTCTCTTGCTTTTATGAACAAAGCTACCATGAACAGTCTTACTACACACACACGACTTTGCATATACAATCATGTAGGGCAATTTCTTTGAGTCGAATTGCTGGGCCAGAGGGAATGAATGACTGCCAACAGGGTTATGCCAGCTTACACTCCCATCAGTGGTGAGTGTGTCTGCTTCCCTACACGCTGGGCAACACTGCGTAGGACCCAAATTTTAAAATCTTTGCCAAACTGACAGTGAAAGTAATATTTTGGTGTTCAAATATGCATTTCTTTCATTCTGAATGAATTTGAGCATCTTTTTATAGGTTTAGAAGAATTTGTATTTCTTCTGTGAAATGCATTTTTATTTTGGATATTTAAAAAAATAATTCAAGAGGGATACAGATAACCTCTGCTAACCTTGAAGGATCTCGTCTTCTATCCTTTCAGAAACTACTTTATTTTCTGAGCTCTTGTAAAGGTCTTCACCTGCAAAATCTTGGTCAATGCTGTTAAGCTCCTTACCGTGAAGCTTTCAAGTAAAGAAAGCCCTTCAGGACCTTCCCCTAAATCAAAGAAGCTTTCCTACCATTTGCTTCCCTTTCTATTCCAATTAAGAGTTATTTATAGGGAACCCTTGGGTTCTGTTCCTCCCTCCCCTCCTAATGTTCGTGCCTCTTAGGAGTTGATGCTATTGAATAGTTGAGTGGTCTCTTTAGTAAATGCACACACCTGTTCGTGCTTACATCTTTCAACACCCCCCCCCCCGACCCCCAATTATGTGATTTAACTTCCTCCAAGTACTTTTGAAAATTTTAGACTGATGCTTGCAGAGCACTTACCCAGGATTATATCATCTGGCAGTGGAAAGAGCAGTGGTGTGGTCAATATGGAGACATAGACTACACATGTGTTTCTCCTTCCAACTGGATGTTTGGTCTTGTCTTGCCCTTTGGTCTCTCTGCACCTTAGGGAGCTCCTTAAAAAATGTGTATGAATCTAATAAGGAGTCCTAATAGTCTATTTTTCATTGGGTAGGTTGCTGCTGTTGTAATCATCCTTAATATCGCGTGTGTGTGTGTGTGTGTGTGTGTGTGTGTGTGTGTGTGTGACAGAGACAAGGAAGAAAAGTACTTGCTTCTAATGAGGTAGTCTCTATTCTATCTAAAAGGCATTTGTGATGAGTGTCCCAGAATTGACACTGTTCTCTCAGTTCATTAGCCTGGGCCAATCGTCTTGGCTGAACTAAACAAGATTCTGTAAAGGGAAATACTTGAGCATGAGCTTGGATGTACCACAAAGTGAGTCGTGGAAAAGGCGAGGAATTTCCCATTTGGTGACAGGGAGAGCTATGAGGGACAACCTGCGACTACGCAAGAAAACCACAATTTGGCTTTTTCTGAGCCATTCCCCCCTTATTTGTTCTGTGATGCTTTGCTAGCGCTATGTGACATGGAGAATAAATCCCCGCTGCCTATTAAAGAACCTCTATTCTTTTCTAAATCTCAGCTGCTTTCTCCAATCAACCAGTGAAGAATTTGTATATGGTGCTCAAGAGATCAGTTTCAGGGTTAAAAAAAAAAAAGGTTTAGTTTTTTATACTCTTTTCATCACCGCCACATCTCCCTTTAGAGCTCTTTATTTTGTTTTTAATATGTCTGTTCTTTGGATGCTTGCTTTCCTGTTCTTGTTTAGTCCATAACATTTTATTCTGGAATGGAACATTTTATTCAATCGGGAATTGCCTTCAAGTACCTGAGCCAAACAGTAGTGTTGGGGTGCTTTGGGGACCCCGAGGAGTAATCTGGGGATCAGAAAGGGGCAAAATTCTTTGGTATTGTTATCCATGACTTGGACTCGATCCTTTTCCTGTCAGTCTTCCTTCTGAGAATAGCCATCTCACTGTCCCTAAAGAGCTAGGGAAAATCATCAAAGGATGTTACACATTCCAAGGTTCTTGCGTCCCTATGGAACACGTTATTGACTGGGGGTCGCAGGGGTTAGCTAACGGACTGGAAATTCGGGAGCTGAGTTTTATCTTAAGCTCTCCCATTTATGGTTAGTAACTCTGGGCTAACCACTTCCTCTCTCTGTCTCTAATTTTATTAAGTGATAAATGGAAATAATTGGACCATCGGACTCCATGGGGTGTGCTAGGGAGAAATAATTGTAATGATTATGAAGTTATTAGTGAAATAGCAGAGTGTAGCATAAAATGCTTTATAGCGACTCTAAGCTTTTAATCTCTGGAAGCATCTCAGAACTTTAAATACATGAATTTGAACCTGTGGCTGCTTTTCTCCCACCCAGGTGCTATTTGAGCTTGCTCGTTATCACGCCCCCTCCACCATCTTCCTGGACGAGCTGGAATCGGTGATGAGTCAGAGAGGCACGGCTCCTGGGTAACAGCTAGAGTTGATCTTTTTTTTTTTTTTTTTGGTCATCACTTCTCCCCTCTTGTAAGTGTGTTTGATGGTCGGAAGCCTATCGACATTTACCAGCAGAATGAGCCTATTAATAAGCCCACAAATTTTCTGCAGACACACGGAAAGGTCTTTAAATTAGATCCTGTTAACTGAATAGCCGATTTAAGTAGTTTTTATCACCGGAGGAAATGTCATCCTCCCTTCCCCCCTTCCCCACAGAGTGGTTTTCGGGCCTGAAGATCACGCAGCCCCCCGAGTCCCAGGCTGCCATAACCGTCCTGCTGGCTCAAAATAGCCGCCTGTGACTGCCTCCTCTGGAGCCAGGGGGGCTGCCTGTGGGGAACGGGGCTGCAAAGGGCCAAGTCCCAAGAGGGACAGTCCTTGACAAGGTGTGCAAGGCCAGGGAAGCCACCACTTCTCTGTGACATCAGGTTGTGGCTCGGCGTGTCCGATTTTAAATACGTCACATGTGTCATCTCTAAAGAGGAAGTGTTCGCTAATGTCCTCAGCAGGGAAGACTGTCCACTTCTAGTTCACATCTCAGACTGTAATGAGCCTTCGGGGTGTGTGGGGTGCGGGGGGGGGGGGGGGAGGGTGGTTAAGAATGTCTTTCTGTCTTCATTAGGGGTATTTTTCTCTGAACCTTTTTACTAAACTTGGCTCCTCTGGCTTGAAAAAAACCCCAGCTCTCTGGGAATTCTCAACACGGTGCATTTATTCCTGGCCTCTAAGGATCTATCATCAATGTAGAACTAATAGCAATAAAAAGCAAATAATTAGCTTGTTGGAAGTATAACTGGAATATAATTTATGAAATTTTACTTATTGAAAACCATTTTCCCAGTGGGGAGAAACCACCCTTAATGTCCATGGGATATTAAGACTCCTGTTGTCCACGGATTGAAACAGGAAGATTCCATGGCATAACGGGTGCTGTCAGCCCCAGGGACCTGACTGGAGCAGGGAACTGCACAGGCCCCTCTGCTGGGCATTCCTCATACAAAGCCCTGGATGCCTGGCCTGTCTTCCCCTGTGACCTGTGCACTCGCTCTTCCATTCCCTTTGTCCATCTCCATCCCCAGATTCCCCACAGCTCTCTGACTGAGCTCATTGGAAAACTTCCTCCCCTACCCTGCAGTGTGCTCCAGGTTTGGCGTTGAATCTCAGTTTCCTTGTCTGGAACTTTAATTCTAAAACTAGAATTTTCAGGAAATTGGTCAGGGAATTGGGGTAGGTGTTCAGAAGACTTCTTGGGTCATATTATGTTAAAAGAATAATAATTAGGGGTATATGCTGAATAAATACATACCTATACCAAGAGACTGCTCTCTCAGGAAAAGGCAGTTAGATAGTAAGGGGCACAGTCCCTAACACCCACAGCCCTGGTTGGGTTGCCAGCGCACACATATGGAGAGGAGGCGCTGCCTGTTGTGTTGTCCCAGACATTTTTTGTTTTGTTTTGTCCTTTGACTTCCATCTATACAAGTGAAGAGGAAGGGGAGGTGTGGGATGTGGTGTTTAGACCAGTTTGCATTGTGCAGGTCCTGTACTGAGCTCTCTCTTGGTGGGAGGGTCTTTGGCAGTGGGGGGGGGGGCTTAGAGGATGAACGTGCACAGGAGACTGCCTCCCACCTGCTGTGCAAGGAAAGCATAGTTCCCACGTCACTATCTTGCCTTATGAGGAGAGTGAAACAGATTTAGTCTAGTAGTTCATCTCTCTTTTTGGACAGTTTGTATCCATAAATTATATTAACAGAAATACTGCCTGTGAAACTTCTTTCGTGCCTGCTCCATAAATGAAAAGAACTATTCTCAACTATGCCACTTTTTTTTTTTAGAGGGTAAATAATACTGCAGGTAGCCACAGCGGGTTGCATTTAATCTACCAGTGGCACTGTCTACCCTTCAGTTATTTTCTAGTTCGCCGCCAACCTTCGGTTTTCTTTTCAATATCATCATTATATTCACTGACTTCCTCTTTCTTCCTCTGTATGGGAAAATCGTACCCAGTGGCTTGTTTCCTCCAACTCTAGTACGAGTGGCTCCCGAGAATGAGGGAAGAAAGGGTCAGCCGCCAGAAAGGGACCCTTTCCACAGTCAGTGAGTCATGACGGTGAGAGACGCTCTGGTCGTGGAAGCGGAGCTCTGCCCCGGGGAGAACCTCACCTGCTTGTCCTTCTCAGGGGGGAGCACGAAGGAAGCCTTAGGATGAAGACAGAGCTGCTGGTGCAGATGGACGGGCTGGCTCGCTCCGAAGATCTCGTGTTTGTCTTAGCAGCTTCTAACCTGCCCTGGTAAGAGACGTAGAGAGCACATTTGGAATACATTTTCACTGAATATACATGAAGATATTACAGTGGCCACTTGGGGCAAAGCCTCGGTGTTCAGTTCTAGCCCTGGAAGATTAATCTGAAGCTTTCCTGTTCAAGTCCTGAAACCCTGCTCTCTGTACCGTGCAAGCATCTGCCTTCATAGAAGGAACGTAAGCCAGGGCTACCACTGACCGTATTGAAAATGGACATTTTGAGTCGAAAGACAATTTATTTGCTATATTTAAACAGGACTTGGGCAGAAAACTATAAAATCCTGAAATCTCCAGGACTCAAGGAATATTCCAGAAATAGTATGTTTGGATTTTAACAGTATTCAACATTTGGTAAGTTAGGAAGAAAATATTTTCTTTAATGTTGTGTAGTAAATAGGAAGCTAAATAATCTCTAATTGAAAATATAATCTATTCTCAGAGTCTTTTATTCAAACTGTATCCCGGAGTAGTTGAAGAACAATTCTAGAAGTGGAATTGGGAAATAAGAGGTGTTGACTAGGGAAAAGCAGTCTACTTGGAGCGTATACTTACAAAATCACTAGAATCCCTTTATAGTTCCAAGAATATCTGCATGTACATTATTTCTTTTGAGGTACAGGTGAGACAGGAGACAGATAAGGAAATGCTGCTTTCCCCTTGGCAGAGAGGACCAAGGTCAAGGAAGGTCAACTCACCCAAAGTCAGCAGCAAATTTGCAGCAGAGCTCAGACGGGTGACACCCTTACCTCAACACCCCCCATTCATTTCTGTTTCCACATTTCAAAATGAGACAAGAAACTCTTCTGTAGTACATGCTGATCAGCTGAGCTCCCAAAGCAGAAGTCACTGAAAAGAGATCATGAGATGTAAGCGTAGTCTGTTATTTTAAATATATTCAAACTTAAACCTGGTTCCACCTTCCCGCAAGTTTATAAGGTGCTCTCTAATGTGCTAAGGTGATCAGCATTTTGAAGATACAAGTTATTTATAGACAAATTAAAGTGGGGTCCAAACAGACCCCATGTCATGTAAGTGTGGTTGTGGAATCCTTTTGACAAAGCCTTTCTGTTCCTTCATCCATTTGAAACGGGTTGATCATAGGACTTTACTTATGTCCCAGGAGAGCGTGTGGGAAAACAGTGAAGCTTTGTGCATGGTGCTGGGAAGGTCTATACGCCCAGGGAGACCTACACATTTTCTGGAGGAATAGAGAACCCTCTGCGCCCAGTGACAGCTAGGACTTTGTTTAGGAAGATACGGTGCTGCCACAATTTCCCTAAGGTAAACCAGTTATTGGTAAGCCCCAAATAAAATGGTTCAGAGA
Source organism: Rhinolophus sinicus (assembly GCF_036562045.2). Classification (NCBI taxonomy): domain Eukaryota; kingdom Metazoa; phylum Chordata; class Mammalia; order Chiroptera; family Rhinolophidae; genus Rhinolophus; species Rhinolophus sinicus. The sequence continues at coordinate 21,532,273 of NC_133758.1, read as the reverse complement.
GGAAAAACAAACAAGAAACCAGAAGCTAGCAAACAAAAAATTAAATCAAGGAAGCTTAGAAGGGCTTTCCTGAAAGGATTCTTCTCAACATGTCAAATGGCAAATACACACATGCTTTTGAGCTTGGATTCTTTCATATCACAGATTGCTTTGTTACAATGCAACCTGGAACCAATATGTTCTAACCTATACATCCTTGAGCATTGCCGGGATTTGAAAAATTCCAAACAAACACTAAAAAAGAGATAAAAGCACAATGTCCCCACCATTTCACAGGTTTAATAATTAACCATCTTGCCTAGTTGATCTCATCCGTTCCTGCCTCTCCCCCTTTTTGCTGAATATCTTAAATTATATCCCAGATTATTGTTATTTCTCACATATATGCTTCAGCGTACATCGTTTAAAAACAAGGACATTTTCTTGCATCACCACAATGCCATTAGCACCCTCCCAACAACATTAATACTAATTCCTTAACATCATCTAATACTCAATTGACATTCAGATTTCCCACATTGTTTCAAAAATGACTTTTCACAATGGATTTACCGCACTGGTATCCAAGCAAGGCTTGCATTTTGTAACTGCTTGTTCTCGAGTCTCTTTTAATCTAGAACAGACAAAGCCCCTTCTCTTTTCTCCCCACTAGCCACTGATGTGATTGTCCTGTGGAGTGTCCAGATTTTCTGGATTTGGTCATTGTCTCATTACCCCGACAAATACACTAAATGTTAGATGATTGACTAGATTCAGGATCAATATAATTTTCTGGCAAACATACTTCATAGGCGATGCTGCGTATATCACACTGCATTGCATTCAGAGGTAGGTAATGTCCCCTTGTCCAGCTTTGGGTGGAGCCAGGACGGATCAGTGTGTTCAGGAGTACAGGTCCCATCACTGGTTTCAGTATCCATTGATGACCTTTGCCTGAAGCTCTTATTTCACTAGGGTGTGATGCTGTCATTCCTTTTTGATGATAGTTGGAATTATTCTCTATAATTGAACTTTCTGTCATCCAGTAGGGTTATTTGGTAACCCTGAAATGTAGCTTACACTAGATAACCAGGCTTCTTTCTCTCTGATTTTTAGAGTCATGAGTTGGTACCCTAGCAACTTCCAGTGGTAACCAATAAGCCAGGCTCTCTCTCTCTCTCGCTCTCGCTCTCGCTCTCTCTCGCTCTCTCTCATCTAATTAATGACTTGTCAGGAATAACCTCATTAGGTTTTTTTTTAACTTTTGTTGAGATATAACTCATATACCATACAATTCACTCATTTAAAGTGTATAATTCAAATATAGTTTTAACTATATTTATAGAATTGTACAACCATCACCACAATCAATTTTAGAACATTTTTTTTTACCTTCAAAAGAAATTCTATACCCGTTTGCAATCAACCCCCACTCTCAGCACTAGGCAACCAGCAATCTATTTTCTGTTTATGTAGATTTGCCTATTCTCCTAAATGGAATTATTATGGTAACTCTATGTTTAATCGTTAAAGGAATTGCCAAACTGTTTTCCAAAGTGCTGCACCATTTTACATTCCTACTAGCAATGGATGAAGGTTCCAATTTCTCCACATCCTCATTAACTCTTGTTATTATCTTTTTGATTATCGCCATCCTAGTGCATGAGAAGTGGCATCTTAGGTTTTTTGTTTTTTTTAAAAGATTTTATTGGGGAAGGGGAACAGGACTTTATTGGGGAACAGTGTGTACTTCCAGGCCTTTTTTCCAAGTCAAGTTGTTGTCCTTTCAATCTTAGTTGTGGAGGGTGCCATTCAGCTTCAAGTTGTCCTTTCAGTCTTAGTTGTGGAGGGCGCGGCTCAGCTCCAGGTCCAGTTGCCATTGCTAGTTGCAGGGGGCGCAGCCCACCATCCCTTGCGGGAGTCGAACCGGCAGCCTTGTGGTTGAGAGTCCACTGGCCCATGTGGGAATCGAACCGGCAGCCTTTGGAGTTAGGAGCACGGAGCTCCAACCGCCTGAGCCACTGGGCCGGCCCGAGAAGTGGCATCTCAGTTTTGATTTGCCTTTTCTTGATGACTAATGATATTGTGCATCTTTTCATGTACTTATTGGTAGTTGCATGTCTTCTTTGGATAAATGTCTTTTCAAATCCTTTGTCCATTTTCAAATGTGTCTTTTCATTATTGAATGATAGATTTGTCTTACATATTCTTAAACACACACACACACACACACACACACACACACACACACACACACACACCAGTCCTCTATCAGATACATAATTTGTAGATATTTTCTCCCATTCTGTGGCCATTAATCAGGCCGGCCTGCCTTCCTCATTCCCTCCCTCCCTCCTACCCTCCTTCCCTCCTGCCCTCTTTTTTCTCCCCTCCCTTCCTCTCTTCCTTCCTTCTTTTCTGAACTTTTTTGTTCCGCTTTCTTTCTTTTTGCCCTTGCTAAACGCTAAATTCCTATGTCTGTCCTTCCTAGGCTTGGAGCCTTTTAAAAGACCCTGTAACTGATTATTCTACAGCAATGCTGTCCAATAGAAATATAATGTGAGGCACACATATACTTGAGAAGTTTCTAGTAGCCACATTAAAAAATATAAAAAGAAACATAAAATTAATTTTAATAACATATATTTAACCCAATATATCCAAAATATTATCATTTCAATATGTAATCAATATAAAAATATTGCGATATTTTACTTTATTTTTTCACACTACATCTTTGAAATCCAGTGTATAATTTACACTTATGGCACATCTCAACCGTACATGTGGTTGACGGGTACCATATTGGACAGTGCCAAGCCTGAGACATATTTGTCTAAACCCATGTTGCTGCGACAGAGATTGATAGCTGCCTTCCAATATTCACTTCACCCAAGAAAGAATTTTAGGTTCTATTTCTTAGTCAATCTGCTGTTAGGTGTGGCCAAGGTCAAGCTTCTTTGTTATTTGCACAAGACGACCCACGTTTCATTTGTACATTCTGCTCCAGACTTGGAATCGGCTATCGATTCAGAGCCCTTTAATGGGAAATGACCTGTAGAGAATCACAGTCTCACCAGTAGGGATGCACCTTGCTACCAGATTGCCATTACTTTTTTGCCTTTTGATTGGGCAGAGCTAGGAAATCGTTGTAACAAGAGGCAAACAATGAGTTTGTACCAGTATTTCCCACTCAAATGTAAGAGTACAAGGTTTTCAGTTCTTGGATTTTATATATGTATAACTGTGAAAATCCTAGTTCTTAACAATGTTAATATAATGAATATTCATTTTATCCTAATATGTAAATCTAGTTTGTATTTGTGTGTATAACAGAGTTTCTCAGTAATAATACCAGTACTATCATGTCCGAGAGTTTGGTGAGGAAATGGTACAGCCCTGGCCTAAGCTGAAAGCACTAATTCAGGGTTTCTCAACCTCAGCACTACTGACATTTTGGGGGAGACAGCCTGTGCCGTGGGGGCCGTCCTGTGCATGTATGATGCCGAGAGGCATCCCTGGCTCTGCCCATGAGACGCCAGTAGCACCACCCCCCAGCTGTGACAACCAAAACATGTCTCCAGATGTTGCCTGCCAGATGTTCCCTGGGGGGCAAAATCACCCTTGTTGAGACTTCTGGACCATTAAAAGGAATTGACAGATATTATATAGAGATAAGCTACCACATGCGCCACTAAACTCTCATTTTTTGTGGGGTTTTTTGTGTTTTTTTTTAAAAAACGCCATAAAATAACTGAACTTGGTTTACTTACACAAAAGGAGACACATTATATAAATTGTTCTGTATCTTGATTCTTCTTAACAAAATATTCTGGAGATCTTTCCAAATAAATACAGAAAATTCTTCCTTATTCCCTGGATAGCTGCGTATAGTAATCTATCCCAATCACCTAATGATGGGATATGGGTTACTCCTACTCTTCTGCTTTTAAAAACAATGCTGCCATGAGTAACAGCATGCATATATCACTCTATGTATTGGCCAGTGTAGCTTTGGGGTAGGTTCCTGGAAATAGAATTGCTGGATCAAAGGCTTAATGTGTCTGAAATTATAGTGGAGATCGCCAATTTCCCTCCATAGAGGTTGTACATTTGGTATTCCCACTAGTGTCCCGCTTTTAATACTCAACATTATATTAAGAACATTTCCAGTGTCATTAAATAATCCCTAAAAATCGGATTTTGTAACGGCTGCCCGAAATTCCCACATGGGAACATACCCCAATTTAGTTCATCATTCCTGTCCTGTTGAACATATATGATGCTCCCAACTTTTCTCTATTATAAATAACACTGAAAGGAACTTCCTTGCAAAAAAATCATGGACCAAAGTCTGGTTACTTCTTTAGGACAGATTTCTAGAAGTAGGATTACTGTATCAAAGGGTATAGATGTTTTTTTAAGCTACTTGCTACATTTTGCCCAAGTCCTCGTCTGAGGAAATAGTATATTTTTTGTCAAGAATATTGGGACAGATCTTTATCTTGGCTTCAGAGACTTAGGTGAAGGAATAAACTTATCTGACTCAAGCAATCCGTCCTTCTGGGGAAATAATTAAATCCTATCAAACTATGTAAAAGCCCAGTCCTAAAATCCCGAAAGAAATCCTCTACGGTTGGGTAATGGTAGTTCTCTTTTGTAGCATCTTTCAGGGCACTAAGCTATCCTTTACTGCTTGTTAACTTACCATTTTCCCTAGGCAACTGCATCTGTCTCGAGGGGCAGTCATTTTCCCCCTTCTCAGAGCAAGACGGCATGCAGCATCTTTGTTTAGTCAGGGCTTCTCCTCAAGGAGCACCTTCCCTGATCTATAGCATCACAGAAAGGACAAGAAGGAAGCAAGAAATAACAGCTCACCTGTGTCATTTGATGTGTAAATAAGTCATGAGAAGAATACAAATGTTGTGTCTTTAATACGACCACTGAAAGTAACAGCCACGTAAGAAATGCTCAGCAAGCACAATTAGGGCTAATCTGACCCACCTCGATTGTTGAATAGTCACAGATTCAGGCCGAGGAGTCTGGAGGGAAACAAAATACTGAAGAGGGCCATTAAGGCAAATGCCATCTTTAGATGTCTATTTAACCTGATGGTCGTTTGTACAAATAAGGTGTGAAAACTGTATGTGGGAAATATGTTGAAACTCACCTTTTCCTTGCTCTATTTGCAAAAGGGCTAGAAATTTCACTATTCCTCTTTAAAAATCAGATGATTGGTATGACCAAATTCTATTAAAAACAAAACAAAATTCCAAGTCCTAATATTTAGAAGAAAGCATATGATCTAAGAGATTACTGCATGGGAATGGGTAGGAATGTACCTATGCAAACCGACTTCTTCCCCTATGAATTCTCTCCTGTTGGGTACGATATTTCTATTGAAGCATATGCATGTCACTGCAGAGATCAGCAGACATGACCCAGGCGCTTTCCACAGTAACCCCATGCATCCCCTGGGTTCCAGGGAGAAGCTGTTCCAAGTGGACAGTGTAGATAGGCGTCAGCCTATGCAGGGCTCACTGTAGGAGACAGGTAATCTGTAATGTTTTATTCATTGGCTCCCCACCATCTACTAAAGACTACAGCAATTCCTGAACCAGCTCTTCAAGGATGGCCACGACCCATCACTGCATGTTGGTTATGGACGTACTGCAAAGACTGCTTACACTTTGCTTTTCTCCAATCCCGCTGAGATAGTTTGCACTGAATATGTGTGACCTATTGAATGAACAAACTAGAATTATATTTGGTGTCCAAATTTTACAGAATGATCTCCATCCCAGGAACCAGACAGTTTAACAAGGGAAGACAGGCCAAGAGGCCGGAAGGGCCAGGGAGGTTTGGCACAGGAACCCAGGTGCTCAGATACAAGGCCTGTAGCCCATGTAAACTGTCCAGGTGGCCAGGCTCTGAGGTCTGTGCGCCTTCTCAGTGTCTCACATGTCACTCTCACTGGTTACCTTTGACCTTTGCGGTAAAGAAAGTATCAGATAGGGTGATGAACACACAATGGGATTTATAGATGATGTAATACAGAATTGTACACCTGAAATCTATGTAATTATACTAACAATTGTCACCCCAATAAATTTAATAAAATGAAATTTAAAAAAAAAAAAGAAAGTATCAGATAACCCAAATAAAGAAAGACAGGAGAACAGGCTAACTAGTCAAAAATCAAAGTGTAAGAGGTAAAGAGAATGTCTTCTGGTTGCCACAGGTTAAACTTTTTCATATAAATATATTGACATAAAGAATAATTCCTGGGTACATTCCATTTGTCCTTTGTTTCCTCCATTGTATGATTATATTATTATTGATGTCATTAAAAGTGCATTTGTCAGGACTTGCTGTCAGACAGTTGCACTTATTTTGTGCCCACAGGCAGTTTTGAGGTAAATCTCTTGCTTTAGGGCATTAGCTGATCAATATGGACATCTATAGTGAGAGATTGTTTTCCCACCTCCCCCTGCATGAAGTCACTTTGGATGGAATGGGGACACCGAGAAGAAGGTACCCCTACACAAGAACCTTCCTTTTGCAGTCTGCTACATTTTCAGGAGTGGGCAGCTGGTCCAAGGAAAGGCCATGGAAGAAAGAAGGCAACTGCTGATCACCCCTAGCTCTGCCATTTTTTCAGCTTATTCACTTTTCCTTCCTGGTTTTCAGTATGATCTCCAGTCTTATTTTATCATTGATGCTTGCATCCCATGGCCAAAACCTCTCTGTTATAAGTAGGAGTTTGTTTAATTCATTTATGTATACCGGAGACTTAGCAGTGACAGAATACTTGGCAAGTGGTCAGTATTGCTGAACTAAATTCCTAAAATGTGAGTTTAATGGTTTCTTTTCTGTATTAAAAGATCGCCCCCTGCCCTCTCTCCTTTCCTTTTCCCCCCTCACCTCACCCTCCCAACTGCCTGCTAACTATCTAAATTGCCTCTGGATTAATTCAGACACACTCATATATTCCATCAATTTCATCTTCTTTGAGACATGTCTTCTAGATACTTCTTACCAACTCCAAACTGAACTGACTTCACCCAGGATATACAGGAGACCTTGGGACCTCACCTTGTCATCTTGGGAAGTTCCTTCTCTTTCTGTGTCAAACCATCCGTTTCTTAGATTCCACGTGGCCCTTTGGTTTGGTTTACTCTCTCCCTCTGGCGCTTTCCTGATAAAGAGTATATAGGAGATAACTGTTTTTAGGCTTCACATGTTGAAAATATCTTTATTCTGTCTACCAATGTAATTAACTGTTTGACCAAGATACATGGATTTCTACATTGGAAATGATTTTTCCTTGGAATTTTGAAGGCATTGTTCTGTTTTCTTCTAATATCTCACATTGCTAGTGAGAAGTCATTCTTGCTCCTTGGTACGTAACCAGTCTTTTATTTCCGGATGCTGTTAGGACCCTCCCTTCATTCTCAGGATTCTGATACTGACCATGTGACTTGGGAGTTTGCCTGCAGTAACTGTGCTGGCAGCAGACCGGTGACAGAGGCAGGCTCTGGAGTCTCACTCCTTGGTGTGGGACCTCAACAAGCTACTTCACCTCTGTGCCTCAGTTTCTTCATCTTAAAATGGAGATAATAGTACCTACCTCATAGGGTTGCTGTGAGAAATGAATTAATACCTGTAAAATGCTTAAAATAGTCCTTACCACTTAGTGAGTGCTATTTAAACCTTACCTTTTATTAACATTTCAAATAGGAAAGATAATCTCCTAAGAGTTGTTCTCCCCAAAGTTTTGTTGACCCTCTGCTTTAAATATGAATGTTGGCCTTGAGAGGGGGAATGGTTGTGGGGGTGGGGGAGAAGTGGTTGAGTCTCCGATGTGAATTTCAACAGGGTGAAGCTGATAAAGAAAGAGGCAACTTATTTCTGGTAAGGCTCCCCTAGACTGTGGTTCTCAGCTCAGGATTGGAGGAACAATAGGTAAAGAAAAGACACCATCTTTAAGGAACTCTTGCCACTCCAATTCAGGATTCAGATACGCTCCCTGAAAGGGTGTTTTCATTTTTCAATTTAAAAGGAAATAGCATGACATAGATTCAGAATGAGAGTAAGAAAAACGGGAGCATGATTTGGAAATTCTCATATCTTTGTGAATGAGAAATGTCTGGTGAGGATGTTTTCAGTGTTACTCGTCATTAATGGTTAAGCCAGACCAACACACAGGCATTTGCTAATTTCTATACTCGAAAATCAAGTTCCCTCCCTGTTAGGAACTTGAAATTTTAACATATAAAGATTTCACAGACTCACATTCAAAATGATCTGTTGATAACAAGAATTCAGTGTAACTAGAGATCCCCAGTTAGTGAAGGAAAACTCTACATAATAATTCCAAATAACACATAGAATTAAAAAAAAAACTTCTAAATCACCATTTTGCACTCTCGTGAAATAACTGACTCAAAGATCATTAACAAATGCTAAAAGCATTAGTTGAAAGGGGAGGGAGAAAGGGGCATTCACATGGTGCCTAAGCATTGTACGTAGAATACCTGCTACCTGCAAAGAGATGTTTCCCTTACAGTGGAGAGACCCGCAGTCACTAGAGGATCCCAATAATTAGACACCACATCACTAACAGCGAGACAAACCAACGTGTGGATCCCAGGATAATAAAGATGAAAACATATCGATATATTTCATCCATGAAATATACTGGACAAAATTTTTACCCTGATTCGAATTAAGCTTTTAGATCTAATGTCCATCTTAGAGAGCAGGGGGTAGAGGAACCAGTTATATAATACCATGAGGAAAACATCAGGCGAGTCCAGAATGTGGGACATTCTACAACCAGCCTTCTCTCTTCAAAAAGGGGCCAGGGCAAGGAGACTGGTCTAGATTGTGAGATTTAAGAGACGTAACCATATGTAATGCATGATTCTTGATGGACTTTGGTTGGAAAAACTGCATTTTTGGTATGATTGGAGAGATTTTAATATGGAATGAACATTAGACATATGACGCTAACAGTGTTAATTCTGTTAGGTGTCATAACAGTATTGTAGCTGTATAAGAAAATGCCATTTTGGGGTAGAGGGGAGAATGCACGCAGAAGCATGTAGGGGTGAAATTCCATGATATAACTTACTGTGAAATAATTTAGCTAAATAGATATGAAGCAGATATGGCAAATGTTAACTGTTGTTGAATCAAGATGGTAGGTATATGGATTGTCATTGTTTTATTCTACTTTTCTACTTGTTTGAAAATTGTACATTAAGAAATTTAGGGAAATGGCATGCAGATGTGAAATTGCATAAACCTGGCTTGATAATGTTTTGGAAGGAGCACGAGTGTCTCAAAGGGCCACATGTGCACTGGGGACCCTGGAGGGAGCATTCGCTCTGAGATCACCAGAGCAACAGTGTGAGGTAGTCATTCGCTCCAGAATGTCAGAATCTTGGAAGAATGAATGTACTTCCCAGAGTGCCCAAGTTATTGTCAGGATAATTTACTCACTGACAGGGTCAGACTGAATAATTCATGTTACGACTGCAATGGGAATTGTTTGGTTGTTGTCAGTTAGATTATTTTCCCCTAAATTAAGTCACCTGAAACTACCCACTTTCCATGAGGTGTTTCTGGGGATGTATTTTCTTTTCTTTTTTTACCCAATTCTTTCTCCCAAACAACATGAGCTGATTGTCCTATCCACTCAGACATAGACGTAAAGGAACAGTTACAATGCACAATTGCTTCCTGCAGTGCCAAATTGTTCTTCAACTACAGTTGTTGCTTAGGAAGTGAGTTTTCTGCCCCGTTTCTGATGTGATTTCAGGGAGCTGGACCATGCCATGTTACGGCGCCTGGAGAAGAGGATTCTGGTTGACCTCCCCAGCCGGGAGGCCAGGCAGGCCATGATCCACCACTGGCTGCCCCCTGTGAGCAAGAGCAGAGCCCTGGAGCTGCGCACGGAGCTGGAGTACAGTGTGCTGAGCCAGGTATGCTGCCTGGACGGAGGCGTCTGCAGGCCAAGCAGCCCCCACAAGGCATCTTCTAGGAAGGGTCTTCTCAGGAGCTGCCTGGAGCCTCTTCCTTGAATCACTTAGAAAAGATCCAAACTCCCCAGCAATGCAAGGGGCCTCTTCTTCATGAGAGAATGAACTCTTTCATGAGAAATATTCAAGCAGAGAGAAACAATGTGATGTAGTGGAAACAGCACAGGGTTTAGACTGGGAGAGCCTATTGTTAAATCCTGGCCTTGTAGGCAGTTTACTAGCTGTGTGACCACTTGCTGAGCCTCAGTTTCTTCCCCTGTCAGATGGGTAACAGATACCCCACAAAGGACTACTGTGATGATTTAATGACTCACAAATATACTTGTTACCCCCATTGTCACTGTATCATTGCTTCCTGAGTGGACGCTTAAACTTGCTGTTCTCTGAGGTTCCTCAAAGGCAGGTATGATCTTATTTACAAGGACGAAAGTATTGACTAAATTCGATCCTCCTTAGGTTTGGACACAAGAGCCCGTTAGGCTAACTTAGGTGGTCCAAACCTTCACTAGCATCTTCCAACATGTATTTGTATAGATTTAGGAAGCTGTTTATTGCCCAGCTTCTTAGCTTATTCAAACAAATCAGCGGCCTCTCTTCCCCCAAGCATTATCTATCGGGAATATGTGTACAGCGTGCATGGGGGGGGGGCAGATACAGAATCTATACAGGGGCCCTGATACTGGGTCCTGTCCGTAAGGATGTCATCACTACCAGCGTCCTGCCTGCTGACCAGTGGCTGGTTTGCGGCTATTTCAGGAGACAGAAGGCTACTCGGGCTCAGACATTAAGCTGGTCTGCAGGGAAGCAGCTATGCGGCCTGTGAGGAAGATCTTCCATGCACTTGAAAACCACCAATCAGGTATGGCTGGGATCACAGCAAAGGTGCTTTGGGAGGGAAATCTGTGTTTAAAACTCCACCGTTCACCAGCAGATGGAGCCTTGCTCCTGTTCTTGGTGGCTCTTGACACTTGCACAGCTTCTTGGGTCAAAGGATCCTTCCCGCACTCGACTCTTCTCTCCTCTGGAGTTCCATTTTGGATCAACTTTGCCCCTAGATTATCCACTCCTTAGGGCTCGGGCTTTTATTTCTCTGGCACACTATCAGGTCGGGCTGGATCTACACAGCACTATATAAATATTAAATAATACTTTGATAATGATACATTTAAGTCACGTTTGTTTGTCCGGGCTTCAGGGGCTGAGTTGCACATTAAAGAAAGTTGTTTTCCCCAGCTCTCTTTAGTCTTGCCTTTTCTGCATTAACCATTAAGAATGCTGCATTATGCATTGTCTTGAAAGAAGGTCTATTAGCATTTCAAGAGCATTGATCACCATAAGGTCGATCGCTGTGCTGTTCCTGTTGTGTTTTTATCTAGAGAGCAGCAATTTCCCTGGGATCCAGCTGGACACAGTGACCACTGCCGACTTTTTGGATGTGTTGGCTCACACCAAGCCTTCAGCAAAGAATCTGACTCAGAGATACTCAGCCTGGCAAAGTGAGTTCGAGTCTGTCTGAAATCCCACTTACTGATCTGGCCACAAAGACAGCCACAGGGGCCTCTGGGTTTATTTGTATAAGTGGGAGAAGAACATAAGGATTGAAATAGAAAAAATTATTCTTTTAGACCAATTTGGACAACTGTGTTGTTTAAGAAATGTGAGCTATTTTCATTAATTTTTCATTATTGATGTCAGCAAAATATTGAAGATTTCAATTACAGGTAATATGTGCTATGAAGTCATGTAATACACTTTTCTCACAATTAGACTCCATAAAATTTTGATGAACCGTTTCTCGTAGTGTTCCCCGTTTGTGAACTGGTGTTTTCATTTTGAAGAAAAAGATGTAATTAGGGAGGTTGCGTTGGAAAGCACAGGGTGGTTCTGAGTTGGGGGGCCAATCAGAAGCTCAGTTTGACAGGCCATCTGGCCAGCGGACAGTTCAAGGGTGGATAAGGATGGGAGCAGACAAGGAAACATAGAGTCTAGTTTTTGACAACTTTCTGAATCTCATCAGCTCTCCCTACTTCTGACCTCAACCAGTTTTCTCAGCAGCAAACCCCTATCAGACTAGGTCCCACTCGGACTTGTCACTGACCCATCTCTACAGATGACCGTTTTGCATCTACAGCTAACAGTGTGACTCGCACGCCACCACCACCAGCTACCAGTCTGAGCATTTTGAGTTCTGGCCCCTAATACCACCTTTGGACTCTTTGCATCTCACATCCCTTGCCATTGCCACAGCACCTCGTTGGATCCAAAGCTTAGGATGGGTGACCTGAGCTTCTAGAAGAGTCCACCTGCGTCTCTCCTGCCCCTAGGCTCCTCCACATCTCCTTGTGGTTTATAAACAGCTGGAAGCATCTCCCTCAGAAGCCCAGTCTGAGAGGCATCTACTTTCATTCAACTCCTCAAGGCTTCCACTAAATAATGCCCCCTCTATCCCCAACTAGAACTTACCTACGGTTAAGTCACCTTCTTTTCTCTTCCTTGCCATTTTCTTCATTCCTGCAAGACAGACTCTTCCTCTGAAGAAAAACTTCCAGGAAAGGGGACATTTTGGATAGCTAAATATTCCAAAGGACTTTACCCTTTTAAACAAAAGACAAAGCATTTTGGGGGTATTGATTATTTTGAGTGAAATATTCTCAAATGCCTCTGAAAATGTCACTTCATGGAAAACGTAGTCAAATTGAAAATACACTCTAGAGAACGAATTTGAAATAAAAAGATTTCATCTTAGGACATACTAAGTGTACACCTCATAATCATTCGGTGTTACACTAAGCTGTACTAGTGATACCTAAGTGACTAGGTCCCTAAGCTAAACGGCCTCCCTCTGTGCTTTTGGGTTATTTCCTCGGTCAGGCTGCCAGCTGACATTTCTTGTAGCCGTTAGTCCATTTCCTTGTGGCTACTACCATCCTTTCTGATTTCATATCATCTCAACTGTTGTTAATTTGCTGAGGTTGGAAAGCAGGGAGTGTACCGAATGTGTACTTCAGAGTGAACAGGTAGAGGGGCAGAGGAGGCATTCCCGCGGATAACGTGCTTTGTGACAACACACTGGAGCCCTTTCGGCTTACTGCCTGCTCGTTCCTGACTCCAGGGTAAGTGTGGCTTTACCACTCGCAGCAAATACATGTCATCTTCTTCCACTTCTAAAACCCCACACACAGCCTAAGGTGTACTTGAAGCATCTCCACATCCTTCCTCCATTCCTTTTAAGGATCTCCGAGTTCATCTTTGTAACACTTCCGCCTACATTTAGTCACATATTCAATCCTCCTCTCCTCTTCCCCTTGGCAAGTTTGTCTCCAAATCATTATGCCTGTACGTGTGTTTTTAGGTCATCCTTTTATTTTGGTGGCTTCTTTAAAAACAAAAAATCAGTTATACATTAAAATGACTTCTGGCTTTGGATGAAATGAAATCTAGCTCCTGCACCCCACTGCCGGACACGGCTTTCCCTGTCATCCCAACAGTTATGTTACGATTTTAGGTTAACTCAGTCATCAGTATTTCTACGAGAACCGGACATTATAGTCACTGCAGAGCCAACCAGTGAATAGGATTACATTTTCTTTTTTTCAGGATTACATTGTGAGTTTTACCTTTCCTGGCATTCATAACTGCTTTTTCATTTGCTTTTTTCTAAGTATCTATTCTTATTTTTTATGTAACACACCTTCACATCTGTCAGCTACCCATCAGTATTATTTTCCAAATCACCAAATATCAGACACATTTTCCATTCTATCCCCATGCCCTCTGGTCCTGGTGTTGCAAGGTAATGGGAACCGAGGACCCCGGTGGTATAGAGATGGACCTAATCCCCATTCTCAGTCCTGCATCTCACCGCGGCCCACCGCCATGCTCATCATCCCCTCGGCCTTAACTTGCATGGTTTCACTTTTTCAGAAAATAAACCTCCATTCTTCTACCTCGGCTGGGGGTGCTCATCTGGCCGCACAGGGTGGGGAGGGTTTCTGGGGTTCCAATCGTTTTGTCTACCAGCTTGGAACCAATTCCTTGCTTCTCAACCCTGTCTCACTCCTCTCTTCCTCTCTACCTAGTGTCTCTCAGCCTTGAGTCTTGAAGTTGTTCTACAGGATGAATTTTTTTTCTTTGCACTGATTATAACTATCAACCCTCGTCCACTTACCATCTTCCAAATTATTGTACCCTCTTGTCCACTTACGTCTCCTTTACCATACTCTTGTGGGTTTCTACCTTCATTATTGCTGTCCTCTTATTTCAGTGGGGCTTTGAGAGCAGTCAACTAACACGTGATTAATCTACTACATCTAGAGTCTCTATGGTTATTTTTTTTCCAAGTAGATTAAAAGCATATCTACGTTCATAAGGATACAGGAGATTGGCCTGTTAGTTGTTGGAGGAAAATTCCACCTAATCCAACATGAGGTATTTTCTTCTAAAGCAGAGGTCACAACTCAAATGCCTATAGGAACTTGGAATGTAAAAATATGTAAGTCAGGTAGGGGTGACACAAGGAAGAGGTGGGGACTGTGGTTAAGTGGGGGAAGGCCGGAACTATCCCAATGACACAACAGTGACTCAGCTCCAACTGAATGTAGAAATTCGAACCTAACACTGCCAGAGCTTCCAGGCGTCCTAGGAAAACCAGTAGTGGATCTGCACTTGAAATCTACTGATATTCAGATGTTGGCAACTAAGTTAACTGCCCCTAGAATTCTGGTTTGTTCTGCACGTCAGTCAGCTCACCACCAGCCGCTTTCACGGATGGACCGTACTTACCTCCACTCCCTCACTCCTGTTGGCTTTATTCCTCTTCATCACTTATCAGTATCTGTTGTACTAAGTGGTTGTGTGTGTTTCATCTGTTACCCTACCCAAATGTTAGCACCGTGGCTGTGATCCTTTTTTCACTGCTACTGAATGAATTAAAACATTCCTTAAAATACCAGTCTCTGAGCACTGTACCCACTTTACAGGCTACAAGTTCCTAATTAGAGTCCCAAGCACTTAGCTTACTGCACACGACCTCTTCTCTGAGAGGGCAGCTGTCCGGAACTCATCAGGGCCCTTTGCACTGTTAAGATACATTTTCATACACATCAATTTCCCAACTAGAAGATAGCATCTAAGGAGTGGGAGCCATATTCTGCTCTGTCTTCCTTAGTGCTTAGCCACAGTAGGCATTTAATAAATAGTTTGATCTTCTCAGGCACATCAGCCAGTGAAACACACGAGTGTTGAGATGTGACACGACGGGAAGCCCTGAATAGAATTACGGTATTCAAAATTGTTTGATTTTAACAGATACACAGTTTAAACTATGATCATTTCTGGTGCTCGGGCACTTGGCTCTGGTTGCCTCTCAAAGGCAGCAGCCTGCTGTGGGCAGCAGACCTTGATGGCTGGCCTAGTACAAGGTCAGCAAGGGCCTGGGGAATTTACGCTACAGAAGACTTTTGTGACTTGAAACCTGATCATGCAAACATGCCTCTATGTAAACAACTGATTGTGAAAGAGGAATTCTACTACTCGAGGCAGAGTATTCTAGTGAAATAGATTTGTGCAATTTAAGCAAAATTTTCATTATAGGTGCATTATATCACACAACCATTGATCCTATCCAAAACCCACTGGACATAACCCACGCAGTTGTGTTTTCAACTTACCTGTCCAGCATGCTACTGTAACTTTTAAATGTGGAATTAAGGGTGAGGTTACAAGGGAATTTCCGACATCCACAGCTACAGGTGTTTGATGGACCTGTCACTTAGTGAGCCTGCTTTCCTTTCCTAGGTGTTACAATCAGTTGTGACACATGTGGAATGGTAGGTAGGTAGGGCTACCGTAAAACTAGTTGATTCTTGAGGCGTGAGAGTGGGCTGGGAGCAACGACCACGTGTCTCCTCCACTGCACTGGGGCTTCATCCTCCTTCGCACCTCGCACTCACCTGGCTCACAGCAGCTGCTCAGCAGCCATCTCCTGACAGTGGGTGGTCACTAGTACCCTTTCTAGTCCTAAGGTGTCACTTGGACCCTTTCCTGGGCCCAGGACAAGATGACAGTAAACCAGATGCAAACATTGTGCTTGAGGTTAGTATCACAAGAGGCTGGAAAATGAAGTGCTTTGGATACTTCAGTTATTAAATCTCCATGACGCCCAAAGCAGACCAACCAGCTGAGCTGGGAATATTTATACTAACCTGGATCTAAACCAAGCTTTTTGTTTATCCTCATGAAACTCAACGTGGACAGGCCAGGGAGCAAGCCCTATATGTTTGTTAAATCAATAAAATATCAAAGTAAGATTTTAATGGTCCACAGGGCCAAACCAGAATGGAGGAAAGTAGAGAAGCTGTTTTTCTTGGCTGGAAACGTTATGCTCAAGTGATCTCACCCATTCCTGTCATTCTACTTAATTCCTGACCATCAGTGATGCCTACTTCTTTGCTTTAGCTCTAACCTGTCTGCAGAGCATCAGACCCATTATTTCCAAGTGTCTAAGCTGGCATCCCCTATGGCAACAAGTCTAAAATGAATCTTGTTTTCTCCTCCCTTCCCACAGCTATGCCTTCTGGCGTTCAATTCCTATAATATTTACAGCTAGTTTTTACTGCTTCAGTAACCATCTGAGAGCCTATCTGCGTTGCAGCAGATATTTTAAAAAAATGAGACACAGTCCTGTCTGGTGGGGAAAAGATACACGTGAAGACCTAAGTGGAGTCTAGCAAGTGTTACGTGGGCTTGAGGGAGGGAACGCCTCACTCCATCCTGCAGTGAGGCTCACGTCACAGAGGAGGGAAAGGGTACTCAACTCAACTAGTAAGGGTCCTCAAGGCAAAATCCTTTTCTTACAAGTTCCATTATTTCCTAGCCCGACACTTAGCACAGAGCAATTAGCAAGCAAAGAATCACTGACCGAGGCACACAGGTCACAAGCTGATGTTGAATGAGGCCCACACATTAGGCCCCAGCAGCGCTCCATACCTGTGTGCTGAGCTCCTCTCTCTGTGCAGCCTTGCCCGGAGGGAGTTTAAACGCAGTAGAATGTGCCCCCCCTTTTTTAATCCTCAGGAAGGCTTTCCTCATCGAACTGACTGTACAGATGGATTCTACCAACCTTTTCAGAGTGTTAAATGCTGACACTCCTGCTACACCTGCACCATCGTCGCTGCAAACGCACAGTACATAGCATGTGCCTGATGCTATGCTAAGACTCAATATATGCATCATGCATTTAACTCTCACAACAAGCCTATGGGGTGGGCACTATGTTATCTCCACTTTATAGATAAGGGAAAGGAGGCATGAAAAGCCAGGTGCCATTCCCGGAGTCACAGACCTAGTCAAGTGCTGGCCCGGCTCCCAAATCTGTGCTCTCTGCCACTCCACTCATCTTCTCATCTGGGGTGCTGGTCCTGAGACATCTATCTTTTGCGAGCTAGGATGCTGAAGTACTAAGTTGGGGCATCTGCAAAAACAAGAACAGAGTGCTCACCAAATGACCAGAAGGAGAGAAGCGACTATGTGTTAGCTTTGCTCCCTCCCATCCCAGACCACGCTGATCTCTAAACAAGCATCAGAACCCGGGCTCATTAACGTCAGCAAGTGCTTCAATCAGGTGAACACTACAATGAGGTACAATTACACGCTAATAATTCAATGCCCAGGAGCCCTGGAACACAACTGCAAAGGCCCAGGATGATCACGGGATGCAAATGCACGAGGAAAATCATTACCTACTTAGGCCCCTTCATTTGGGTGGGTTTAACACGAGAAGAATAATCCATGCTACCAGACGAGATTTCATTTCACAGCTGTAGTAACCAAGTACATAAAAGCCTGAATCTGTCCCAATAGCTTCTAAAAGATTTTTCCCATAGTGTCAGAGGCAAAAATAATGAAATCTTGCAAATGTACAGTTAATAGGACCCTGGTGGACACTAACTTCAAAAACGCATGGACTATAAGACATTAAAGGCTTGATTTTAGTTTCTGCACTGTTCCTGTTAATAACAATGTCTAATTAAAACATCTGTAAAATACTGATAGTTTTAATTTTACATAAAATTTCCAAAACAACTGTTACACAGTATAATAAGTATCTGCAATGAATAGGTTATTAATGGAAATATTAAATTAAAATCAGTTTCTAAATTTAAATTAGTCGTCTCTGGCTAATGAAGAGAAAAAGAAGTCACCCGTGCTGGGAGTAACACAGCAGATAATCTAGTTTTCCACATCCGTTAGAGCAGATTCACTCCATCACTTGGGCTGAAGGACAATGTATTTTGCTTCTTCTGACATGGACTCCCCTTGGCACTTCTGACGGGTCTCACAGTTGAACTCCATATTAATACTACAGCCTAATGCATCTTTCAATGTATTCCTTGATAATTTAAAAAACACCCTTCAACTTTATTCATAACCTGAATCCCCCGGCCCCCAATTGACCAGTGAGGAGACAGCAGAGAACATGAACCCTGGAAGGACAGTCTCCCTCCTAGCCCTGCCTCGCCTGATGAATATTTTAAAAGGAATGGCGTAAAATCTAGCTTTCCCTTTCTTTGGGTCTCATTTTCTTTTACAAAATAAAACAAAAGAGATAAGCCCGGTTTAGTGGCTGGCTGCAATTCAATCCCTTTCCTTCTAACTACCGCACAATAAAGGAGGGTTGACGGTGATGGCGCTGAGGGGTGTGTCTGCCTGTGCTGGCGCTGGGTTGGTGAGGGATTCATTCCAGACGACAAAAAGCTGCGTTTCGAGTTGCTTCTCTTCACATAATGGTTCACAGTAGATGCTGCACAATGTGCTCCACAGCATGAGGGAAACTCTCACAAGTTAAGTAAGGAGGGGGATTAATTTTGTCTTCATCTGCTGCACGGTATTTCCCTGAAATGAAAGTAAAGCCAGTGAACACAAGCTACTGCTAGAACGCCAGTCATCACACCCTGGAGCACCGGGGCCAGCACAGAACCACCCTTACAACTGCTAGAGAATCGGAGCTGCACGTCTCCCAAAGCCCCTCTGACTGAGGCTTCAGGATGCAAGGAGACATTCAGAGACACAGCGCACCGAGCATTTCCCCAGGCCCTCTGGCCTTTCACAATGGACAATCAGGGGTACTGGGTCACCTGACAGCTCAGGTTGCCTTCCAATCTCCACAGCTGATGGAATTCCTTTCTTCCCCCACTAGCCCTCAAGATAGGAATGGTGATTAAATCAATGCTTTGAAATGGAAGCCCAGAAGCCACAGGGGAGAGGCCTTGTGTCTCCTGATGGTACTGCTGCCAAGCAGGGACCCTGTAAGTCTGGCCAATCAGAATGCTTGGGGGTGGGGACGGAGAGAGTGATGGCTGCTCACAGGCCCGGGCCAGGCCGCATGCACAGCAGGGCACCAGGGGCAAGATACGCCCAACTCTCCCCAGACTCTGGAATTCAAGACACACAACAGAACACCCCAACACAGAGGAACCATTCCACAAGGTGGGTGGTCAGAGAGCTTTTATGCAAATGGAAATCAGATGGTGCACAGCCCCTATTTAAACATCCTTACTGGGCCCCAGTGCCCTTCAGAAAGAACCACAAATCTCTATTGTTGCCTACAAGGCCCTTTGACATTGGGCCCCAGCAGCCCTCATCCTAGCATGGGCTCCTTTCACCAGGCCACAGTCCTAGGCTGGACCTGGCTCTTCTGAAGACCTTCACACCTGCTATTCCCCTTGGCCTGGAACATTCTTCTCACCTGACTGCCTCCCTCATGCTTCAGCTCAGACTCCACGTTCCCATCCAAATGAGACCCCCTCCATTGTAATCTCTCTTAGCACCCTGTTCTTTGCCTCTATAACATTTATAACAAGTTGTAATTATATATTTATTTGTTTAATGTCTGTCTCACACCTGAGACTGTAAGTTCCCTGAGAGTATGGAGTAGGCCTGTCATATTCCTCACTGTACTCCCAGCACCTAACATAATGACACACGGTGAGCGCTGCAGTTTATTTTAAGAATGGGAGGGAGGAACCGAGGGAGGAAAGCAGAAGCTGCTCAGCTGAGGGCTTGGAGAACAAGGCCACCCGCCCTGTAGCCACCCAGGCTGCCCCTGCACTTCCTTCTTTCTCCCTGCTCTCTCATCTCTTTTTCTGTGATCTCTGCTATTTAGTCTTCTGCATTTTCCAGTATTCTTTGCCTACATGCAGCTCCCCCAACAAAAGACCCACCGGTTTCTACCACTCCTTCCGTTTGCTACAACTACCACTTTAAGAGGTTTTGCCCAGCAAACAACAAGCCTGCCAACCCTGTTCCACACCTTTGCACTGTGGTGGTAAAGAAGCTTCCTGTCTTGTCTTACTAGGCGGAATTCCCTCCAGCATCAAATAAGCAAAAGTAATGAATGTGTCTTCAAGGCAACTACCCAGTTAGGTCCACATGGCAAACTGTCAGTGTTTTCTCAAACCCCATTAAGTATAAACTCCTTTGCAAGAAGGTAAGCTAACGGCTAACTATTGCTCTACCACCTACTCCCTGGATCCAGTGGTCTAAGGGCAAATATGTGAAAGTCAAGTTTCTTAGCCATGTTGATAAAGGGCTTGCAGAATGCTTTTGCTTAATCTGGCCCAGCAAGTGGGGTCCCCACAAGGTACAAATGAACACAGTGGCTTCCATTATGTGATAGTATAGTATGACAGTTCTAGCACCGCGCGTTGTGTCTGGCATACAGCAGGTGCTCAATAATGTTGGCTGAATGAATGAAGCAGGCCACCATTACTCATGCCTGGCTCACTCGCTGTGGTGATCTGTGCTTTCCTGCATGGATGAACGATGAATGGAGGGAGGATACAGGAGACCCACATTGATGACATTACATAAAGAGAGAGCCTATCTTCTCTGGGTGACTGTTTTACATGCTGAACAGAAATACATTCTGGTTAGGACTAGTCAAAAATCTTCATTAACGAGTCATCAAGCAAATGTATTCGGTTGGTGCAAAAGTAATTGCGGTTTTTGCAATTATTTTTAACCTTTAAACCACAACTACTTTTGCACCAACCTTGTGTCACTCCTTGAGAAACAAAGTGGCTCAAGACTGTCCACCAGAAACACTTCTTACTGAATAAGTTAAAATCGTTACGGTAATTTTCAACACTGGGAAACCTAGCAAATAGTTCAAATGTACTGAATTCAAATTCATAGTGCTGCAGCCCTTCTGGTGCTTTCAGAACAGTGGGCTTACTTGGGATTCTTTCTGACCAGAGATGAATAGTACAAATGGGCCTGTTTTCATAAGTTGGGCTTAGCTGCTTTATAAGTTCTACATTGTAGATCTGGTTGTGTTATGCTGCTGGCTTCTCTAAGACTACCGGGATGCTTCTGTGATAGGCTGGTCACAACCACCTGCCAGTCAGGAAAGAAGGCAGAGCCAGTGGAGACCAGCCAGGGGAGCTGGGCCTACAAGACACTGGCATAAATAAATACATAATTACAAACTTATAAATGTTATAGAGGCAAAGAACAGGGTGCTAAGAACAGGGTGCTACCAACAGGGTGAAACTTAAATCCTTAACATGGGAGCCAAAGGAAGGAAATATTCGTGAGCATAATACACAAGAGGAAAAATAGTTAACTGAGGATTTATTTCCTCAATGATGAAAATAAAATGGTGAATGGCAGGAATCTGAAAATTAAGATACAGGGAAGGATAAGGAGGGTGGCTTGTTTTTCTGACTTTTGCTTCTAGTTCCTCTGTTTTGTTTACCTCAAAGAGCAGTAATGCTCCCGGAAGGTGTCCATTGTTTTGGCAGAGTGTGAAAAATGACACTGTTAATTCTAGAGTGACTGGTGTCACCATCTGCAAGGCTCCAATGGTTCCCCCCAAGCCCCAGGCTCGAGGAGACTGTTGCCACTCTTTGTTCACACAGGGCCTTGCCAGACACTTATTCAATTGTAGCTGCAGCCACGTTTTCTTATTTCTATTTATTTTTAAATTCCAAAGTCTTTATGCAACCACACTTTCTTGAACAAATGTCACAGTCATGAGTAAATGTACTTTTTCTAAAAAATTGCCAAGTGGCAGCTTTTCTGTGACTTTACGTTTCAATCTTTTATGAGCAGCCTATTAGTTTCATTACCATTATATGAAACCAGGCAAATGAGCTCACAGAAACATCTGTGGCGCCATTTATCTGCCATTTGATTTATAAGAGCCCGTGACAGTCCTTGGAAAAGACTTGTAAGTTCAACAGGTGCCATCTGAGGGCAGGGCGTGGTGGGGGGCTTGCCATTGTATCTGAAAAGGCTCATTAAGTTCCCAATGCGAAACGATTCAACCCTACACATAGCTCTCATGCCTGTTCTTTTCTTATCCTGCAATGACCGTATAAACCATACTCCACATAAGAAAACCATACGAAGTCATGCACTGTGAGAGCTAGAGGGGACCAGTCCAACCCCACACTCTTAAAGGGTCCCAAGAGGGGAAGGGCCTTGGCCAGAGTCTTGCACAGCTGGTCAGCGCAGAGTGAGGCCAGGGACGAGGACACTGAAATCAGTCCACTGGAGCCAAGTACTGTGTTAGCTGAGTGCTTCCCGTTAAGCTCCTTGCTTTTCCTTAAATGCACCCGAGGAACTATGCAGAGTTTACCTAATTTGGGTACAGGAAATATCAAGAAAAAGAAAGTGGAAAGATAAGAAAGAAGTTTCTTGTGTGTGTTTTTTTAAAAAAATGCAAACATTAACACACAGCATTAGGTCACTTAGCTGGCCAGTTCCTAAAGAGTCGGGACTTCATCATCTTCTAGCTGGCGCGAAAACAAAAGCTCCTTTTATAGAGCACTACGATCACTGGTCTTTGGTCCACTTCAATGTGGTAATCTGTGCATCCCGCAAATCATACAAATGATAACTGTCCACTGTGTAAAGTCATCTCTGGGGAAGCATGAAAACACCTCTGAACTCTGATCTTCCTAGTATGGCACAGCATGTGCCCGCCCACGCTGTCCTTTCCCCTGTCATCTTAAGACCATTTTATTTTTATTTGGTGACAGAAAGAGAATGAAAGTGTGCAGGGGGCTTTGCCATTCCCACAAAGACTTTCTTTAAGCAACTGTGTATCCTACCGTCCCGTTTTAGAGAAGGCTCATCCAGAAGGTACGCACCAGTTTTTACTAAGATGCCCAGCATGCCGACCTTCTGAGCTCCTGCAACGTCATCCCTGCAATCCTAGAAAAGCAAACGAGAGCATTCAGGCCAGAGTCTTCCGTTAACTTGCCAACAAAACCTTACCAACTGATCTGACTTATTAGGCTGGGATGGCCAACAGCAACCCCACGTTTTTTTTCTTAAAATGAAAGAGAGGAAGGTGTACAAAGGGGAAATCCACATGTACTAGTTTAACAAAGCATAGCACCTGAAAGGGGAGTGTCGCAGAGGTGGAGGGTGGACCACCGAGTAGTAATCTAATAACCAAGCATAAAGAGCAGTCTTCATTTTTGCCCCATGTACACTGATCTCCTCTTCAAACAGATCATGGGGGGGGGGGGGGAAGCATCCTATTCATTTGGCAGCTTTTAAGGTGAAGGACCCAACTGCAGACAGTGAATGAACTATATTCAGATGACAGCGCTCCTGCCGCCCGTGTAGGGTATTATCCTTCCTTTCCAGCCATTCGTCCCGAACAGGTGGAATCAAGTCAAATCACGAGGCTTCAACGGATTCTGGGACTGACTTTTGCTTCCCACTTGGGAATAACAGATCAGTTAGGAAAGGAAGCTCCTCTTTCCGGTTCTTACTCAGGATAGGGATGCATGTGCTTGGTTGATTGTGATAAGAAACGCAAGGTAAAACAAACCCAAGGACTGGGGGAAACATAAAAAAGAAAGTCAACCCTGCTATCTCATGTCTACGGGCAGGATTCATTCAGACCATGCCTGAACAAAAAATTTTTTTCCATTAAAATCTTTAATATTATTCAACAGCAGCCCTAGGAAACGAGTTTACTCTGTCAAAGTCTTCATTCGACGTCTTAAAAACTTTTCTGTTGCACCTAAAACTTGCCCTGTTGAAGCAGTGGAGATGAGGAAGAGGAAGAGAAGGAAGGAGGGAGGCGGGGACACGTGGACAAGGAGAGGGAGAGAAGAAAACTGCCAATGTCTTGAATAACAGCCCTGCACAAAGCTGCTCTCGCATGTCCACCCTGTCCCAACACCACTATCTCCAGGATAAAGAACTCGGAAGTCTCCAGGCTCAGATAACCACTTCTTCAAACATACACTTGCCTAGGAAAGTTAGCTAAAGGCTTTCCCAGAGGAATAGATATGACTGAAAAGATGGTTTCTCAAAACAGTATCAAGTTCAATGATTATCCTATTTGGTTTTATGTGAACAAATAGAGATGTGAAAGAAAATCAGGCAGACTGTGATATATCTGCATCCTCACACATTAAGAAAGCAAGAGATTTATAGTTTGTTTTGGAGGGAGTCCAGAGCCTCAAGTTCTACTTCCAGCTGTACCACTAACTAGCTAAGGGAATTCAGGCATGGAGACTTACCTCTGGACTTCAATTTCTCAGTCATAAAACGAGGCGGTTTGGACCAGACAATTTCGATGGTCCCTTCCAGCCTAACATGCTATCATTTAAAATTGAAATATAATCCTTGCCACCTACTTCCCACCTACAAGGCAGTGTGCTTTGTAGCTCTTCCTCCCTCACAGCACACGTAGATAATGGTTTCCCGGTACACTAGGGTGAATTAACAAGGTGCTCATGGCCAGAGGACACCAGCTAGAGCCTCCAATCGTCCAGGTTCAGCTCTGCCATTCAACGGGCCGAGGCAATCGGTATGTTTAGGTATTTGTGGCATACTGATTGGGGAGTTCTTCCATAAAGCATATACTAAGAAACAAAATCAACAATGGTAGAATTCTTTAGGTATAGGTTGTTCCTGCATAATATTCAAAAAACCTAAATTTGTGTAGAGGTTTTCTTCAAAAAGACATAATATATATATAAAGCATTTAACTGACTTGCATTTAATGGCCTTTTGAATTATATATATATATCTCATCACACTATGAAGAATGTCAGAAATAATAAAAATTTCGGTTCTTTAGAAGAATATCACTAAACATCTACTGGAAAGCCTGTTTTATAGGCGGCCACTTAGTACCATCTGATATCAACAGCAGAGTCTGCTTGTATTTCCAAGCTGTGCTTCAAAGCTGGATCTTCCCAGCATGACAGGTGAACTCAGGGCATTTTCTGGGCTCTTCTACTTACGTCTCCTATCATGATGGCCTCCTCAGGTTCACAACCAACGCCCCGCAGTGCTTCCAAAAAGAATGTTTTCTCTGGTTTGCCCACTACTGTGGCTTTGGTGTCTGTGGCGTACTCCAGGGCAGTCACAAATGGGCCAGGCCCCAGGGCTAAGCCATCTTTCCTCTTGTAATACCTGGCTTTATGGATTGCTATCAGAGGCGCCCCATCCAGGAGTAACCTAGAGAGACAGAGAAAATGGAAACAGGCTAAACGCAAGGCTTTTATGACTAGGAAAGAATGTCAGACTTACAAAGTGGTTTTCTTCACACCCACAGAAACAAATAGTTTCTTATTAACTTTTAATGACTTGCTGTCTTCTAATGAATTCACTAAGAACTGCTGGGAATTACACTCAGATACACTAAAGAAAGGTGATAGATTATTAAATTTGGGATTGCTTCAACCTTTTACCTTTAGTGGTTTCAGACACTTTGCCCAAATCACCAGGGAACGAGAATTAAGAGAAGTAAAGCTAAATAAGATACTCAAGGGAAGAAGCTTAACTTAATGAGATAAGTTGTTTCAAGCTTCCCTAATGGAAGCAGGAGGCTCCTGAGCCCTTTACAATATGACACAACTGTTGCTGCAGTGACATATTCAGCTAACTCCTAAAATACCTGATTTCCTGTTTCCTCTATGCCAAAACGTATGTGTCTTTCTAATTCAGAAATTTAAGAGAGCATTTCACAAATACTTTCTGCTTGTATCTTTACCTCATCATTCTACGTTTTGACTGCTTGATATTACTTGCAAGTGAGGCCATCTTCCCTGAATCAGAGCACACCAACAAGCTTTAGGGAAGAGCCTTTACTGCCAAATCTCTCTTTGTCCTGATACAGGACAACTATTCTCATACCACACAAAAGGGCCCAAAGTGTATCTCCATTCATTTGATAACCAAATTCTACATGTAGCTAAGGATCCTCATTAGTGACTCAGGAGAAACCTAACAAACGAATCCAAAAAACCCCACCAACTTTTTAATACTCGCCTCCCAACCCCCCACCCAAAAAAACAATCTGCCATCCATCCCAACAGTGCAGCCTGTAGTCACACAGCAGAAACAGTCACACACATTTTACCATCTAATGGAATGTGGGACATGATAAGATTTCTTAAACTGCTTTTAACCAAGGTAATAAATGATCTCACTAGCTTAATTTACTTTAAGCCATCTACTTAGTTAAAATATTTAGTATGTCCATCGAGGAAGAATTCATCACATCTTACCCTTCACAATTATGAGTAATTAAGCGCTCAACTATGAAACTGCTAAATTATTCTTGTCGGTGGGCATGGAAATGCCTTCCTGTGGGAGATGCAGAATTCAGACATTTATGATTAAATATTTTATTAAGTAAAAACCAATACTGGACTATTACAGGGCCTTACTGTTAGTTACTACACATTGCTCACAGCACAGGACAGATCTTTCAAATTTATTCCCTAATATTAACACAAATTTATTTCTTAAAGCAGAGCTTAAAATCCAACTGTTAGGAAACCTGGTAAAGCCACCATGCCGGCCTTAAAGAACCACAGCTGATAGCAATGAGATAATAATGGGTGATTTATCTATCCCCCCCTTGTCACCCGCCCCCAATCCCATTTATTTGCTACTCTACCACGGAACTGGAATTCTTTATGCAACAGACCTCAAAATTGCTTTCCACTTATACAGCTAAACTAAAAACTCATTTGATTTGGCTTTGTTAATATTTTATTATGTATTAACTGGGGATAAGACTTATCAGTTTGATTGATGGGTGTACTTAATTCCCAGGCAGTACTTTAGTGCCTTCCCTGGAAGGGCTGAAACTGTGGGTTCCTCTACATTTCTCTAAATGGGAACTAGTGCTACATGAGGCTGGAAAAGATAGGCATGTCTCAGGAAGGTGGTTCCTGCTTCTATCCTTCTCTGCACAGCGTAAGCTTTACTGAGTCTTTGAAGAGCCATGGCATAGTGAGGATGGACTGAAAGCTAAACGTTTTCTAGGGCACAGGTTAAAAGATCTTTCATAGTTAAACATTTTAGAAATATCAAAAACAGACACCCCATTACTTGGGAGTGTTTTTACACTTATAAGACAGAGGAACAAAGGATTGGTTGTTTTTGTCACCAGAAATTATGTATCAGAAAGAAATCTGAAAATTTTCGGTCTATATCGAACGATAAGCCCATTGAGGTGCAAGAAGCCAGGAAGAAAGGTGCAAAGAAGGCCCAATGCAAAAATCTCTGGCTGCAAACTCCATGGAGGCAAAGGAAAAAACTGAAAAATCCTAGTGAGGGAGCCGGGCCATAATATAAACATCTTAGGCAGACATCTAGTTCAGTGGTTCTCAACTGGGGACAGCTCTGCTCCCCAGGGGACATTTGGCAATGTCTGAAGACCTTTTTGGCTGTCACAACTGGGGGAAGATGGGTTCTACTGGCATCCAGTGGGTGGCAGTCAGGGATGCTGCTAAACATCCTACAAAGTATATACTAGATAGCATTGCCCATCCTATCTTCCAAGCATTTCTGGTCCAAAATGTAGTATCTACACTACTTAGAATAGGTGACAGCAAATCACATTTTGTGGGCATAGGTTTCTTATCTACGAAGGGGTTGAACTAGATCAGGGCTTTTCAATCCTAGCATAACTGACATTTTGACAAACTGGACTCCATCAAAATTAAAAACTTCATGTTCTCATATTATTAAGAGAGTGAAAAGGCAAACCACAGAGGATAAGATAGTGCAGAGAACATATTTCCAACCAAAAACTTGTATACATAACACAAAACAAGTTCCTACAAATCAATTAAGAAAAATACAACCCAATCAGAAAAGGTCAAAGATTTGAATAGGCACATGGCAAAAGAAGTTACGCAATGGCCAACGGGTATATGAAAAGGTTTCAACACATTACTCATCAGGGAAATACCAACTGAAACTCACTAAGAAATCATTATCCACACCAAATCAGACTGGCCAGAGACTGGAGGAGTGTGGAGCAACTGAAACTCATGCATAGCCAGTGGGAATGTACGACTTGCTATTATACAATTACTTTAGAAAATTGTTTAGCAATATTTACTAAAGCTAAACAAGTACTTATCCTATTATCCAGTAATTTCACTTCCAGATACAGACCCAAGAGAAATGAGCACATACTCGTATGTCCCCCAAAAGACATGAAAAAGAATGTTCATAGCAGCATTATTCCTAAGAGCCAAAACTGGAAACAATCCAAATGCCCATTACCAGTAGAATAAACAAGTAAATTGTGGAATATTCATACAATAGACTATTACACAACAACAAAGATAAAGAAAACAAAACTAAAGTACTGTGACATGTAACAACTCAGATAAATCTCAAGAACAGACAAAAAACACTACAATCGTATGATTTCATTCATATGAAGACCAAGAACGGGCAGTTCAGGGCAGTGAATGGTAGCCTTCAGGCAGGTGTGGTATTGACTAAGATAGGAAGCCTTCCAGGGTGCTGGAAACGTTCTAGGTCTTGATTAGAGTGTGTGTTACACAGGTGTATCTATGTGTAAAATTTCATTGAATTGTACACTAACAAATTGTACCTTACTGTGCATGTTATGCTTCAATTTAAAAAAATAATAATTAGTAACATATTTATGTGACTCTTCACCTGAAATTTTTGTTTAGAGTAGCAAATGTTGCCTTGATCATATAAGAATCTCCCCAAATTAAAAAGTTAGAGCAGTTAATGACTGATATTAAACTCAACTCTGTATTCCGTGATTTTCAAATTGGCATATAAAGTTGTTCTCTTGCATATACTTATAGAATGCTTTAAATAACTCAAGTTCTTAAGTCTTAAACAATTTCTTATAGTCTGCACTTTAATTAAAAAGACAACAGCAGTCAGCCCTTTCAAACTAAAGCCCACAGAAGTATTTCTAGTTTGAGCCCTGCTGCCATGCTGTTCTGGAATTCCTCAGGCCCAGGGCTCTAAATACGAGTACTTAGAAAGGATTCAAGAGTTACTGTACAAATGCAGTAGTAACTGAGGCCATTATTGTTGATTTTTTTTCCTCCCTTTCTCTTCTTCCCTTTCTAAGGAGTCGAATATATTGGAGCAATTAACTTTTAATGTTTTCTTAAGGAGATGGAGAAAAAAAAGCAATCCAACATTCAACAGGAACCATTTATGGTGATAAGAATCTCCTCCCAAAAAACAAAATTTCTGCACATCTCTAAGACTTTTGGAGGATTCTCGTACCTGGTAACAATTATAGGAAATAAGTCATTAACTTCAAAATTAAGTTGTTCTGAAGCTTCAAAACATTATTAAGTAGCCTTTCACCTCTGCATTTAAATGCAAAAATTGTGAGATAATGACATTTTAATCTCTAGAAGCTGGAGAGCAGTTGCTCTTAATTTATAGAAAAAACTGGAACTTTTCCTAGGTTAGGCAATTCCGTGCAGTTTTTCCCCCCAAATTCCTTTGGTTTAACAATTATAATTCTGAAAAAAATCCTAAAGAACAAATACAATTACTACTTAACAAACATTCTCAGATTTTTTTTTTTAAACTAACTTCAAAAACCTAGAAATAACCAACAATAGGAAACACATGGCTATACAACTTACTGCATTTCTTACAGTGGTATATATGCTGTGGGAATCAAACATATTTTAGAAGAATATTTATGAATATGGAAAACCATGCACAATATATTGTTGGCTTTTTAAAAAGCACATTATCACATAGTATATATATACAGTATATATACAGTCTCACTTTTGTCTAAATATATGTGTGTGTGGAAACAAAATAACTAGGTAGAAGGATTATAGGTAATTTTGTTTATTCTTTTTCTTTTTTGAGCATGTAAAATTTTCCACAATGAAGACATATTACTTTTGTGCTTAGATTTTCTTTTTTTAGTCTTGTTAATGCTAAGTTCAAATTATTAAGTGATAATTTGATGCTTGCCCAGGTAGCCTTCCTCCTTATAAAAATCATTAAATTTAATTATAATTGGTCCATTATTAAAATGCTCAAGCTTTGGGTTTCTAACTCAGGTCAGAAGAGGAAAAAAGACCTTGCTACAAGCTAGTACTACAGCTGTGAAAATGAATGAACTGGAGCTATGGATATTCATATTGATGAATCATACAGTATTACTAGAGAAGCAGCAAATTGAGAGATAAAGTATAAAACATGCAAAAAAAACCCCAAAAACCATGCAAAATAATACCATAGACTGTCTAGAGATATCTACAGATGTGTTACAGTATAAAGATATGCATGAAAATAATGAACACAAAATTCAGAATCTTGATTACTTTTGGGTCTTGGGTGATAAAATTGGGGAGGGATATGCAAGGGACATCAAATGTGTGATAATTTGTATTTCTTAAATTGCTTGACAGGCATAGGAATGATTTGTGTTGTGTTGTGTTGTATCTTTCAGTAGTAGGTAAAAGGAAAAAAGCCATGAATGGCTCTCAGGATTTAAATGTTTTTTAGAATCCACCCCCCCAAATCATGTCTAATCTTCTCTAAAATCAACTCTTTAAAATTCGGTGTTCTCAATTTCATTCAGACATTTAAGACATATTCGTAGCCAGATTGTACTATGCATTTTGGGGGACCCACTCAGTTGAAACACAGTAAATAAGAGGCAGTGTAATGCAGAAGGCTAATGCATCTGCCTGAGGGCAGTCTGCCCCCGAAGCTGGTATTCAAGGCAGCTATGCAACGGGTTTAAAATCCAATGTTTATTCGCATTATCAACCCGAAGAGTAATTTCACTAATCAGTGGTTCATTTGAGATGTCTGTATTTGCCACTTACAATCTAAACAGCTGTAGTCACTGGTTGGAAGGCAGAGTCTCTGTGGAGACATCAATATGCAAAGAAGGACAGGACCTAAAATCCTTCTGTTAACTCTCCACCCAGCTGTTAAGTGCATTTGTGAAATTAGAGTTGACCTATAAGTGCACTGTAATGCTTTAAAACGTAGTGTTTAAAAAAATCAATATGGTTAGGGAAGTGTACTAATTAGGCAGCATCCGAGCAATTACAAAGTCAGTATTATGTCAACATACATTTTTATTACCCTGAGTCTAGTATACATCTAAGACAGAGCCCTATTAAATATGTCCTTCCCAAGTTACCAGCTAAAATCAATCAATACCTTCTCCTTGAATTCTGTGGTTAAAGAAATGGACAAAAGGTAGCAGAGGTAAATTCGGAAGTAAAAAATTATAGCAGGTTCTCTATTTCAAATGAAAAATGATGCTGGTGTAGTTGTAAGCCTTACTTAAGGAGCAGGTGAGATAATGTACCCCCCACCCCAACCCCCAAGAAGTTACAGTAGAATAATTGAAGTAGGTGAAGCAAAACAAATTTTAATACCATATACCCCCAAGTACATCTTCATGCAATGTGGCAGAGCAGTGAACGTCCAGGAAATAACTACAGTAAATGGATACTTAGCAACTATAAAAAGTGACTTTGTTCCTTTTAAACAAAGGCCTAACTCTCACAATGACTAAGTACATTAAGTAGCCACAGTTCCCATTAACCAAGGATCTAAAATTTATGTGCGTATAGGGAAAAAAGGTGCTATTTCTTCTTCTTCTTCTGGCCATGTAGATTGTACATGAGGACAGCCCATTTTCAAGATCAACAGCAAATACTGTGCCTGGATGTGTGAGCGTTGTAGTGGGTTTTAGTTTCCCACAAGTATTCTGATTCTAGGACATATACATCAAGAAACGAAATCTACATCAAGCATAAGTAAGTTAGAATGATTCTTGCAGATCTTTGTATTGGTAAGAAAATGATGTTTTCATAGCATCTTGCAGTTAAACACCTAAAATTTATCAAGCTATTTTTAAAAAATGTTTAAAGCTAGTTCAATATATCCCTATATTTTGAACTGCTTTAACTTATCATAAATTGAAAGACAAATTATACTGTTTAGTGATCTGACAAGAAGTAAAAGATGAAAAATGAAAAATCTATGAAAAATGAAAAGTCCAAGGGAAAAAGTCACATTTACTGGCAGACTTGCAGGTAAATTGCGATCCAATTTATCTCAGGGAGTATGAGAACCAGTACACACTCTTCCTTTTGGAAGTAGCAGCAAAAAATTCATAAAAGTAAAATGCACACACAACTGAAGATTTGTAACATTTTATGTGTTATTTGTGTTTCCCCCAAATTTCCACCAACAGCCACTGGAATATCTCCACTTAGATATTCCACAAGCCAAAGAGCCCCAACCTAAACTTACCACCTCCTGAACCCCACACAAGGAGTGTTCTCTGTCACACGTGCCCGGGTGAGAAATCTGACGTCCTCCTTGACTCCCTGTCCTTCTTCACCTCCCAAACTCAGTCATCCATCGAGCCATGGATGGATGGTTTCCTTCATCCCGACTGCCACTATCCCCGCTAAGACGACCAGTCTCACTCACTGAATTCCTCTGAAAAGCTGGTCAAATGTGTCAACTTCTTTCCACAGCCCCAGTTCTCAACAGGAGGGAGAATCACATTTACTCCTTTTGGCATTAGCCTGGATGGTGTTTTCTGTCAGAGATTAGCATAATCGATGGAGAATCATGGGAGTGACAATAAAAGATAAAGCTGTTGGCTTTCAGAGTTGGAATTTTATTATGAATTTCTGCTCCAGAATATTGATTTTTATAAACCAGAAAAACCCCAATGATCATATTTGAACATATTGATCATTTTTAAAAAACTAAGCAAGACAGTAATAAATATTTGATGTTGATCTGAGAGTGGTCTTAAAAATGTCTGTCTTCACAAACAATATAGGTGGCCAGAAACTACAATGTATGTAACATTACATGACAAAGACTCAAGAAGGGAAGTAGGGGAGTGTATGACCAGAAGAAAAATAAATAGCTACAGACTTACCGGAATGCTTGATTCAGAATTTGATAATGAAAGTGTTCTGGTGCCAATCCTATGACCACAGCATTAGGATCGCTTGTTTGTATTCCTGGGAATAAAAAAAAAATATATATATACACACACATATATATGTATATATATATACACACACACACACACACACACACATATATATATTGAAAATACAAGTAAAAGTAATGTCACATTTATAATAAACTAGTTTTCATCGCTCAAGTACAAATATTTGCTGTAGCCATAATCTGAAGTTTAAGAGAACACCCTGCCCAGTGTACTTTGGAAATAGTGTTAAGAGACACTTAAAAGAAAAAGGTCTCCTAGTATTTTCGCATATTTCTTTTGCATGGTTTTATAGCTACTTAGTAACGGGAATACCTGAATTGAACCTCATGTTCTCAAACAAGTGATTTCTAACTTCAAAAAGCTTTACTGATTACCAACAAGAATAGCCATGAGTTCCCTATGAGCTGTCAGATCAATAGCAACTGATGAGAGAATGAAAATCTAAGTGGCAAAGGAAATTAGACTCTCTATTTGACACAGTTGAGGTTAACACATTCATGATAAATATGTAATGCACTATAGATGCCTACAATTTTCTACATAATGCCTCATCTACTTTTAGTGTCACAAATATTACCGTAAAATTTAAGCATATTATAAGGCCTTGGTAACTGATAACTGGACTTCAGATACGACAACCAGACAAGTACATTCACATAGCAGTTATTAAAAGTCTGACTGAAGGTTCTGTAGATCCTCTGTATGCCAGTTTCTCTTTGCCTCTCTTACTGCCTGCCTTTAAGCATGTTTCATTTCGATTCTACCAAAATGTGAAGGGATGAAACAGGAAGAGGAGGTAAGGTACCCAAGAATTCCAATTTCCTCCTTATCAACAGCCATGAATATGGAGGAATTGGTTAAAGTTTGTTGAAGGAAGAAAATAAAATTGTTGGCTACAGTCAAAGTTGGAGTTTTTGTGCTCTTTTGTGTTCCATTTACCACCAGCAAAGATATTCAACACTAGCAAAGATATTTCTATTCCTTTCAAAAATCCATCTACTTTGGGTAGTTTCATGTGTATAAGATATTAGAAGTACTGTCCTGGACTGAATGACAAAGATTTCTTCCATACCACAGACTCTGCTTATATATCCCAACTACAGCTCACTGCTGATACAATTAGAATCTTAACCTTCTTCAAATAAAATAAAAAAAGAAAAATCTGATTAAAATATTGTTTTGCAAGACTTCAGCTCACTCAAGAGACACAAATACATTGATCATAGAGTACATTTGTCATTATTTTTGCTTGTGTTTCTGAATACCATTCTGATAATTAGGAAATTCACTAGCTTATAAGATATGGTGAGAGGCAGAGCTATCCCTCTTATCAGAGGCTGAACACACCAGATACTTCCTTTTCCAGCCTCTCTTGCAGCTATGGGTGCTGGCACGAGACAGTGGCTCTGCCAATTAGAAGCACCCACCAGGCTTTGAACTGTCAGCTCGTCACACAAAGAAGCAGGAAAAAGCTCCTCTGAAAGAGGTGACTACTGCAGCCTCAAATTCTGAGGCAGAAGTCTAGCTGGAGCATCCAATCTCCAGTTTCACTGGGGTCAAGCTGCAGAGGTTCAATGTTCAGCAGGGACGTCAGTGGCACCTGGTTGGTTCTGCGACATGACTGCACACTGTCCCTGGCTGCATAGCCCCTAAGACTAACACTGCAGCTCTCCTCGGCAGTTCTGTGGGCTACCCAAACAGACATGTTTTTTTTTGTCATGGAAATTTTCAGACATATGTAAAAGTAGAAAGACTAGTATAATGAGCCCTGATGTACCCATTACCCAGCTTTGGCAACCATCAACATTTCGCCAACCTAATCTACCATCTTCTACATTTTTTTGAAGTCTTTTTTAAAGCAAATCCCAGATACTGTGCCATTTCACCCCTTCATATTTCAATATGTATCTTTAACTGAAAAAAAATAACCACTTTAACATTATTGTACCAATAAAGTTAATAATTCTTAAATATCACTCAATATTTAGTCCACAACTTAATTTCCCCAAATGTCTCAAAATCTTTTCACTTCTGATATATAACTGGCACCCAACAAGGTCCATTACAGTACATTTGACTGTTACCTCTTATGTCTCATTCTATAACAGCACACTCCTCTCCACTTATTGGAGCAACTAGCTCATTAACCCTGGAAAAGGCCTGAATTTGGCTGATTGCTTATAATATTATTTGTTCCTTTACTTTTATTTTCCCTGTAAGCTGGTAATTAGATCTATAGGCTTCTTAGATTCACATTCAATTTTAGGCAAGATTATTTCATAGGCAATGCTATAAATCTCCTATTATATCACACCACAGAAGCACACAAATTCTGATTGTTCTACTTCCAGTGATGTTAAGATTGATTCATGGGTTTAAGTGGTGTCGGCCTGATTCCTCCATTGGGAAGTTCTTCATCAGCCCTTCACCTAATGTGCTTAAAACTTACTAATGTTGTGCCGATTTCGTTAGGGCTTCCTAAGGGAGTTTTTCTAATTCTGCCATTCTTTTTTCATTTACTAGCTGGAATTCCATAAAGAATTCACCCTCGTCAAATATTTGGTTACTCTAAAATATAGATCAAATAGGAAAGGCAAGATACTTATTTTACTCCTTTAATTTATCCATTTTCAACTTCCAATAGTGATCAATGAGTTTTGTGGGGCTGAGTTTTTAGACTCATGGCTTTCTATATATATGATGTGTTACAATCCATTGCAATCATTATTCCTTTCGATGCTAAAATTATCCCTTCCAATTGGCCCCACTGTCCTTTAGACATGATCTCATTAGTCTTCAATCGTTTCCGTGCTAACACAGTTAGCTATCCCAGACTCATCTTGTACTACGCTTGCCGCATTTGGAATCAGCCATTTCTCCAAGGAACTCAAGTAGGGAACAGTAGTAGACCCCACAGTCTAACCATCGGTCGTCATTATTTCTTTCAATAGACCTTTCCAATGGAAGATCTAGAAAATATGTATTTTTTAAGAAAACAAGGAAGCTGATAATGATATTTGCAATTCAAAATTAATAGTACACAGCTTTTAATTAACTAATTTGATTTTTATATTTGTATGTCTTTTCACTTACACTTAAAATCTTGGATCTTAACAAATACTAGCATGACTACTACTTTGTATTGGCCAATAATCTACGTATAGTTTCAAAATAACAACGCCAACATCACTAATAACACTAAACTACTGAATGTTAAGATTTCTTTGCAGTTCTTTTATCCTTAGAATTTATCCCATTATGAACAAATAGTCAAAATACTGTATTTTAAAGTCATCAATTGAAATAATTATTTTCTCTGAGTAGTTATGTCACTAACATGATATAAAGTTAAGTTCATTTATTTCAATCTCTTTTTAGTTTTCAGGGACTGTTTTATTTTTTACTCTATGATTGTCTTTTAAATACTAAAGTATTTACAAGGTTCCAAAGAGAAAACTATGTAATAAGGTACTTTTAGAGAAATCTCCTTACTTGACCCTCCCCTCCTCTTCTCTTCCTCCCATTAGATAACCACTTTTATTCATTTTTCCATTTATCTTTTTTTAGCTTTCTTTTACAAATATAAGGAATATATAAATGGATATGTGTATATATACCATATATGGATATATATGGATCTGTATATACACTTCCCTCTCATTTTCTTACACAGAAAACATGTTAAGTTTTTCTGAACCTTACTTTTTTCACTTACTATATCCCATGAAGATCATTCCTTATAGGGAATGGAATTTTTTGTCACGACTTATTTTCCAGCTACAAAGCATTCCAGTTTTTGGATATATTGATATATCATAGTTTAGTCAGTCAGTCCCTTCCAGTGGTCATTGAAGTTGTTTCCAATCTTTTGTTATTAGCAATAAGACCATAATGAATAACCTTGCTCATATGTTATTATGTATTTTTATAACTATATCTTGGGGACACATTCCTACAAGTGACAGTACTGCTTCATATGCAATTTTGCTAGCTATTACCAAATTCCTCTCCATAGGAAGTGTATCATTTTATATTGCTGTCAGCACTCAGAGCTTAATAGACTTATTTTCTGTTTAACACAGCCAAAATTGGTTTGTTTCTTACAAATAATAATTCTGATTGATACAGTGCTATATTTCCTGATAGGACACGTTTTAAGGTTCTGCCCAACAGTATATCCATGCCGAATTTCCCTAATCATTATTTGTAAAACCATCACATGATTTTTAATGATGTATTTATACCCATTTTTCTTTACTGTGTCATTTCACTCTGAATCATCTATAAAACAAAGCAATGTGACAAAGCTTCACAAAACTAGGATATTTTTCCAGAGTCTGTGAATTTTTCCAGAGAAACGTTTTCTTCTGATTGATAATATTTCAGTCATTGCAAAAATTTCATATTGTACAGAATGACATCTATTTTTAATCACGGGAACTCTTGGTTTAGCTCATTTAATCAAATTAACACAGTAGCTCTTGGATTGAATATTATAATACTCGAAGCAATTTTGACTTTTCAAACTGTGGGCCATGATCCATTAGTAAATTGTAAAACTAATTTGGAGGGCTCTAAGCAGCATCGTCGTCAAACACACTATTAAGTAAAACAAACAGGAAATAGAGTACTTCTCATACAGTAAGAGTATTGTTTAGCATATATAAACACATAATATATGTACTAGCTTACTATGCAATGTGTTTCACTGATTGTGGAATGCAGTCACAACAGGTTTGAGAAACACCAATTTAGATTCAAACTATCTGTTGATCATTTCAATACTATGAGGAGGAAATCTGAATAAATACTTCTAAACATCCAGTTTGAAGAATGATTTATAAGCAGATATGAAGAACCAATTTTTAATCTTTCCAAATTTCCCCTACCTTTGAAATCAGGTAGTGCCCGATCATCAACTAGCAGCAGGGGCCGGACTGCTTTCTGTTCTACTAAATTTCTGGCTGCAGTCAGAGAAGTGAATATTTCATCTTCAGAGATATCAAACTCCAATTTTTTCAGCCTTTCCAATAAGTCTTGCTTACTCTCTTTGGTTGTATTGGTCACAAACCTAACCACTACAGAAGTACCACGTAACCTGGAAAAGTAAAAATCAGATGTCAACAAACAGCTTTTACGTTCTAGCCCCATAAAACTTCATAGTTTGGGAGCATTTGTCAAAGATCAGAAAATGAAGTCACTGAGTAAATGTTTTTATGGCCAATAACCCTTTCTGTAATCTACCCAGAACTGCTTCCGTATTATCCACTCCCCATGCGCTGCTTCCTCTTCAAAGGCTACAAAGTCAAATTGTAAAAGTTATGTCTACCTTTCTGGGGACCTTCCATACTTTACCAGAATTTTAGTAAAGTGACAAAACAAAGCTTGGTAACCACTGTATTTACTTACCGAATATGAGAAGTGGAAGTTACCATCGAGATTATCTACTAGTGTAACCCTTTCTTCTTAAGGATGAGAAAACTGAGGACTAGCAGAGTTAAAGTAACTTGCTCAGAGGGCGGCCGGATGGCTCAGTTGGTTAGAGCGCGAGCTCTCAACAGCAAGGTTGCTGGTTCAATTCCCATATGGGATGGTGGGCTGCGCCCCCTGCAACTAAAGATTGAAAAACGACAACTGGACTTGGAGCTGAGCTGCACCCTCCACAACTAGAATGAAGGACAACAACTTGGAGCTAATGGGCCCTGGAAAAAACACACTGTTCCCCGATATTCCCCAATTAAAAATAAATAAAGTGACTTGCTCAGCAGTAGGGCTAAAACAAGAACTCCAATCTACGTTGGTACAGGACTTGATCTCCTATACTAAGAAAACAAACGATACCTCAGGATGCCTTCTTCTCAGCCAGTTAGAGACTGGCTAAGCTCTAATATGTTACTAAATTCATAAACAGAATCTACCTGGACATCTCAAAGAAACGTTCCTTTTTTTTTTTGAAAGAAATGTTTTCCCATTGAACTACTTACATACAGGATTGTTTTGATTTTATGATCTCTGCTTTTGGAGCCTAAACTAGCAATCAGGTATGAGAGAAAGAATTCATGATAATGTAGCTTTCTTTAAAAATGAAAAGAATTTTCTTGGTCCTACAGTGTTTTACTCCAAAAGTCTAAAACTAATTTTAATTTAGTTACAATTAAAAATTTTATATTAATACCCTGTTGCTTTTTATTTTATGCCTGTCCTAAATAGATACAAAGTATAAAAGCACTAACCACATTTAAAACAAGCAAGCAAATAAAACAGAAGAGATTTTTAAGTGTTCACCCAAAGAACATTAATTAAATTTGTGTGATTAAATAGTTCACTGTTATCATGATTACCTCTATGTTATGTGTGACAGTTTTTCTAAGAAACACATTAAATTTGGTGGTTTATCCCTCAAAAGAAATTGATTATTTCAACATAACTATTACCCTAAAAATGAACAAGTGAAGTGTAAGTACTGAAACAACCACATCGTTTTTAATGAAGATTTTTTTTTTTTAACTTTTATTTTTACAAACTTCCCTTAGTCTGTTTGTTTCTATAGAAACCAAAATGGCAGTGACACTATAGTGATTTCTCTGGGATGGAAACCCATCAGTGCAAATTGTCGGCTCCTGCCCTTGTAGAATGGCAGGCTCACAGGTCCAGAGCTACTTAGATATGTCATTCATTGTTTACCAGAAACAAAGATATTTTTCTTTTGCTCCAAAGTAGAAAGCTCATCTTTAGAGCAGTAAAAGCTTCTGTCCAATAGAAGTGTGACTGATCAACAGACATCCTTTCCCTGAGAAAGCCTGAGAGAGAGACAGTGTCAAGGAATCAAGAGAAAGTCAAACAGTGGAACTGATTTTCTTTTGGCTTTTAAAAACATGCTGTCCACCTATAAAAGAAACATCACGACTCCTAACTAAATTGATAGCTTCCAACTGGTCCTACCAGATATACAAGTCTCTTTATATGTATTTGTTAATTTCCCAAATGGAAAAGAAGCTCCCTGAAAGAAAGCAAAATACGTCCATCTTTGGCCTAACCCCTGTCACTGTGACGCTAGTCACTGGATTTTCTGAAGAACAGCATACAACGAATATTTTAAGGTTGGAAAATGATAAGCACCCCATGCTAAGTATTGCTGACTTTGAAAACGTCTCTAAATTATTTTAGGATGAAGATGCTTAAAAGCGATAATAGTTCTGCTGTACGGATGAGGACTCCTTCAGGACACTCAGAAGCACACATTCACATTCAGTTTACTTTACCAAGCTTTTACTGTATATCCTGGTTTGCTTCCAGACATGTTAAGTACTACAGTTGATACATCAGAAATATAAGACAGTCTCTAATCTTCAAAAGCATTAAATTTAGTTGATGGAAATAATTCCAAAATTTCAAGTCCCTTAATTTTATTTGAGCTGTACACTCAGTGCCAACTCTTAGGTGAAGGGGGAGTGGGCAGCACTATACCTTTGCATGTGTTGTGTTTCATTTTGTGATTCCAGGATTCATTTGTGATTTTTCCAATACTATTTACTCTGCATTTTAGAATCCTGAGTTTTCATTCCCAAATTTACATTACTGACTTAGAAAAAGACATACACACGAACACAAAAAACTAGATCAAAAGGCCAAACCTAATAAAGGCTTAGTGAACAATGTCTGGAGGATAGTACAACGCATTCATCTTCTAGCTAAGCCCAAAGCAGTCCCTATCTACCAGGGGTGCCAAAAAAGTGTATACACATTTTCAGCGATGTTATCTATGCTCACGCAGTAATTCGCCATCATCAGAAGTGTCTGGACACTGATGGTATCCACTTTGAGCACCTCTTGTAATCGCAGAAGTCACACGTGACTTGTATTCATCTTTCATTATCAGCATATATTAAGTATTACAATACAGTTTTTTCCGTTCTTAAAATGCGCATACATTTTTTTGGGCGTTCTCTGTATGTATGGTAAGCTGGTGAAATGTCATCTTAAGGCCGTGCACTTGGCTAATCACCTGCCTGGGTAAAATGGCACTCACAAACACATTTGTCAGCTGAACCGAAGGACAGCTTGCCTTTTGAGAGCTTCCTGGGCGCCTGGCACAGCTGCATCTTCAATGTGAAGTGTGCCATTGAGATCCACCAAAACAGCTTTTAACGCACGGCGCGCTGCCATCCTTCATTCCCTAGGAGAGAGCAAATGAAATTCAAAATACAATTTAGGAAACAATGGACAATTAAAAACCGGTAGGTCCCCAAAAATATCATTTATACCAGAAAGATATGGCTTAGTGTTAAGCTGCTTCTTTTGGAACAACAACAACAACAAAATGTGTTTTTAAAAATCCAAATCCAAAATTTGACTCATAAAACTTTCATAATGTTTAATTCTAAAAAAAAAAATCTTGAATTAAAACTATAGGAAGGGGAAAAGAAGAGTTAATAAAAAGAGAAATTATGGGGCGGCCGGATAGCTCAGTTGGTTAAGCGCGGGCTCTCAACAACAAGGCTGCCAGTTCAATTCCCACATGAGATGGTGGGCTGCGCCCCCTGCAACTAAAGATTGAAAACGGTGACTGGACTTGGAGCTGATCTGCGCCTTCCACAACTAGATTGAAGGACAATGACTTGGAGCTGATGGGCCCTGAAGAAACACACTGTTCCCCAATATTCCCAATAAAATTTATTTAAAAATAAAAGAAATTGTTTACTTTCAGATTTCTTAAACTAACCCTTTGGTGTAACAATTTATTCGTTTAATTTTTTTTAAATATGAGTAATGTACTCTCAAGAATGGGTGGATAAAAGCACTAAATCACTGGCAAAATCTTTTTCTTTGGTTATAGATGATGAAAATGTTCTAATCACCCATCTGTACTGTTATATCCTGAAATGGCATATATGGCCACATTGCTAACAGTATTTACAGTTCACTGAGGAGGGAATTTCAAGTCATACAGTAATTTAAAGTTAGGAAATATTAAAAAATAAAGTCAGGAAAGATTGTCCTTTCTTTACAATGTACAACTTCCTTTTTGCAGATTTTCCTTTTAAAATTTATTATGAGTTATATCCTACATATAGTGGAGTATAAAGTATGGTTTAAAGATAAAGGAATGAGTAAGAACATTGTAAAAGCTAAAGAAGAGCGGACTTCATTTTCAGGTTTTTTTTCTTAATTATTCCCTTCCCAGTTTTTTGTTTTTATAATGAACTGTTTCAGACATATAAAAAGGTATCAAGCATAATACAACCTCCTTTACCCATTCTTCAGCTTTAGAAATTAAACATCACAGATGGAGTTGGGGCCCTCTGTGTACCCTCGGATCCCATTCTCCTTCTTCCTCTCCCCAAGGTAGCTACTCTCCTGATTT
This sequence comes from Rhinolophus sinicus, assembly GCF_036562045.2. Taxonomy (NCBI): domain Eukaryota; kingdom Metazoa; phylum Chordata; class Mammalia; order Chiroptera; family Rhinolophidae; genus Rhinolophus; species Rhinolophus sinicus. Next base: position 21,489,573 of record NC_133758.1, on the reverse strand, counting down.
TGACATGTTGAAAACATTGTATTAATGTTATTCTTTCTACATTTAGCGACTTGCTTTATCACGGCACATGCTTGTGAGATGTGCTCATGTTAACACCTGTCGCCACTGTTCATTCATTTTCTCTGCTGGATGGTATTCCATTGTATGGATATGCAATGTATCTGTTCTCCTGACCACAAACATTTAAGTTGTTTTGCACATTTTAATGAAAAGTGCCTCTTTGAACATCTCTGCACGTCTCCCAGCGGACATGGGTGCAAACATTTCTCTAGGGTCCTGCTGAGTCTGAGGGTGTGTGCTCGTTTGCACCCTTACAGGATGTTGCCAAGTTGCCCTATTCATTTGTATCTTCATAAGGCAAGTGTTTACTGAACACTTATAATGTGTCAAGCCCTGATGTGACAACAGAGCTGGAGGAGCCATCTCTTTTCAAGTGAGAAGTGGAGGGAAAGGGGAAAGAACCTGGGGAGATGTAACTAGGCAGTTACCAAGAATCTGTGGAGACTATGGGTAGAGCTTTCCATTGGTTTATGGCATCTTACCTTGGGACCCTCCCAGCTGGCTCCCTATGAGATGTAATCGTGAGAGCCTGGGACTGGCATTCACAGGCCCAGGTGGTGGGCCTGGTTCTGCCTCCAATTCCTTGTGTGACCTTGGCCAAGTACCTTCCCCTCTCTGGTCCTAAGTCACTCCTCAACACGTGGGACAGGGAAGCAAGGTGAAGCCTCAATCTTTTTCAACTGCCTACAGGCGGGAGATCGGGGCTGAAACAATCAATGTATCACGTTACCCCCAGAGCCTTGATTTTCCCCTCTTCAATGTGGGCCGGCTAATCCCTGCTGATCTACCTCGCAGAGCTGCCACGAATACTCTAGATTGTCCAATGTTATCCTTTTACATGTTGTTCTCTCTTAGGCGCATTCCTTTTAGGAGGCAAAGATGACCCCTGAATTCCCTTCCAGCTTCCAGTTTTTAGCTCCTCCCATTTCCCAGACCCTGCTTCCACTTCAAATCAGCCATCTCTGCAACAAGGTATAAATATAAAAATAAATAAACCCACAGCGAGCCCCAGAGATGAAGTCAATCGCTGGCAAGTGCTGGCCGCTGCTCAGCATGCACTGTGGACATGCAACAGGGCACACTGGAGAGCACGGCACTTCCCACAGGACAGCACTGACAGCACGGCCTGGGCTAGGGAGGAAGCGAGAGGAAGGGACACAGACAGAACGCTCCTGCTGGACCCAGGGAGCCCTGCAGCCAGGAGGGCCCCAGGCCTGCTCTTTCCTATACATGCTCCCCAGACCCAACCAGGGGCTTCCCCGCCTAAGTGACGGAGCTGCAGAAGGTGGGGGAACTGGAGCCACGTGGTAAAGGTCAGATAGGTCCAGGGTCAGTTGAGTGACCTTGGGCAAGTGCATTCATCCTCCTAAGCCTCCATTTCCTCATCTGTAAAAGGGGAAGAATAATAGTCACTACCTTGCCGGGCTGTGAGGGTTCAGTGAGTTGAGAATGCCTAGCAGCAATAAGCACATAGTGGGAACACAGAAGGTACGAGTCCTCTTCCTTCCCACTCATCAGACAGCTACCTGTCTGCTCTTCACAATGTACGGCCTGGGATCACAGACCAGGAAAAGCAAGGAGCAAGAGAAGCAACTGGGAGGCATCCATTGAGGAAGGAGACAAGTCAGAACAGCTCACATATATTGGCCGCTGTGTGTTTCTACCTCACTAAGTGCTGTGTGTGTCTTGTACCTCACTACGGGCTCTGTGGTCTTTAACACTTGATTGAAACTTCTAAGAAATCCTTCCCAGATGAGGAAATTCAGGCACTGAGAAGTTACTTATTTGCCCATGCTTTTAGTTTTGACTGTGAAACATGTTAATGATTTATATATTCAAATTTAAATTAAGCCAGCCCTAAAATGAAATATAAACAGAAACAAACTAACCCAGCTAAGACAACTTTTGCACAGTGTACTCTGACTCGCCCTCCAGTAAGTTATATTCAAAGGACAAAAAGAACTGCGCTGCTAAGAAATGTATATATTTTTTAAATCATGAATTCACAATAACATCTCCGATTCCAACAGATGTTCTTCCTCTCTTCTCATTCCACATTCATTGCTTTCTCCCATTTGAGAACTATGGTTTTTTAAACACCAACACTATATGTTATAGTTACTCATGTGCTCAATACTAGAATACACACAGAGTAAGTCTGGAACTCACACCACCACCATTCCCAAACGCCCTGAACCTGTTGATGTGGGTAATTTTCCATCAAAACAAAAAAACCCACCTTTTGGGATTCTGACTAGAATTGCATTGAATCTATAGAGCAATATTAGGAGAACTGAGGTAATTATTATACTGTATCTCCCTATTCAGCAATATGGCACATCTCTCCATTGATTTAAGTTTTCTTATATAAAGTTTTATAAATATCTACTTAAAAATATCTCCCATATATTTGTAGACATATCCTTATCATTGCTACAGTAAATGGTCTTTTATTTTAAATTACTTTTCCTAATAGTTTTGTGTTGGTGTGCTAAAATAGAACAGGTGTTTTGTCTTATATCCTTAACCATTCTAAACTTTCTTATTTATTCTAATAATTAGCCTGTAGATTCTCTTGGGTTTTCTATGTAGACAATAATTATCAACTGCAAATGACAATTTGTTTCTTTCTTTCCAAGCTTTCTCTCTCTTATTTTCTTTTCCTGTTTTAGTACTCTGGTTACAAATTCCATTGTAATTAAATAGAAGTAGTGATAGCATGCATCCTTATTTTGTTCCTGATTTTAAAGGGAATGCTTTTAATATTTAACCATTATGTGTGTTTGCTGTAGGATTCTTTGTAGATATTTTAGCCTGTTAAGGAAGTTCTCTTCTAGTACTAACTAATCTGCTAAGAATTTTTGCCATAAATGGCTGTTGGATTTTACCTACTATTCTTTCCATATCCAATAAGATGGTCCTACTTTCCCCTTTAAGTTGTTAATGTGGTCAATTAATGTTGAACCAACCCTGCCCAAATCCAACTTGGTTCTGTTGCTTTTTTTTTTTTTTCAACTTATTGCTAGATTCAAATAGAAAAAAGATTAGTACAATCTAAATGAGCATCAACAGAGGCTAGTTAAATAAATTATGGTGTTGGTCAGGTTTCTCCACAGTTATTTTTCCCTTTCCATATTTTATTCTTTGGAAGTGAGTCACTACAGAAGGCAGAGAGGAACTAAGCTGTACCTCCTTGTCAGGGGAGTACCTTCATATTATTTGGAATTCCTCCATAAGGAAGATTTGTCTCTTCTCCATTTATTTATTCAGTCACTTATATAATGAGCGTGGGCTCACAGATATTTTATCTATTGTTTGGACTATAAACCAATACGATGCTATTTTATTGCTCAAATTATTCTACCTTTGGTCACTGGGTGGTCTTTCAGACTGGTTCCCGTGACTCCATCCTTTTGTTTTTGTGAGTATCTCCTTGCCTTCTGGAGGAACTACAAGATGCTCCAGACTCTTCTTGCATTTTCCCTGCCCCAGCACTGGAATCAGCCATTTCTCTGAGGAAACTTTATTCCAGAACTTAGAAACCAAGACCTGGGCGCTGGGAGTGCTCGATGCTCCTGGGATATCATTAGCCCCAGGTCCTCTCAGCAGACAGAGCGAAGCACTATAGTACGTATCCTAACGCATGCATCCCCACATACGTCTGCATCTCTCCATGGTGTATATATGAAGCTACACATGAGTTTCACACGGATGTCTCCAATTCTAATGCAGTACCACAGGGTTCATTCTAGCCTTCTCTTCTTTGTTTATTTGTCATTTCTCTCTCAGAGAAATCAGAAATCCGACTCACACCATCCACTTACTTATTTGTTCCTGTCTGGTATACTACACATTAAGCAGTCTCAGGACTGCTCATTCTTACCGTCATGAGAAACAAATTACTAACTAGAGTACTTACGTACAGTTTATTTTGTGTTTATCCTTCAGAGTTTTCAGACAAAACATAATTTTCCAAAGTTACTTAGGGCAGCTTCGCCCCATTCCCCAGTCTTCAGTGTGGTTATATCACACATTTGTACTTAAGTTACTTTCGTTTGTCACAGTCTGTTTTCCACCCTGGGATCTCCCAATATCCTGGTTGATTTTTTTTAAAGTTTGCATACATTGAAGTTCATTCTTTGTGATGTATTCTATGGGTTTTGACAAGTGCATAGTTAAGAATCTACAGAATAGTTCCATCGGAATAAAAGCAAGAAGCTGGAAGATGAGCACAACACTGCAGCCTGTTTTCCCCCCAAGACCGTCCGCCACACTAGGTAACCTGTACTTCGCCCCTTCAGGGAATAAAAGCTAAAACTCAGGACCCACCTGAAGAGATAGATCCTCCCAACCTGAAAGTTGACACTTTACGTTTTTTTCTTTATTTCACACACCACTTCTGTTTAACACTGTAAATGATACCCTAACTAGTGCAGTAAGGCAAGAAAAAGAACGTATAAGAATTGGAAAGGAGAAACAAAACTATCATTTTTCATAAATGATATGATTATATATACAAAAATTCAAGAATGGAAAGCAGTTAACAAACCAGGAGAGTACAGCAATTAATATAATCTTTTAAAAAAATGCATTACTTGCAATAGTATCATAAAATATAAAGTTACCAGGAAACGTCTAATAAAAGATATCAACACTTTATGGCAAAATTATAAAACTTGAATGAAAGATATAAAGAAGACTTAAATATACAGAAATACTATTTTCATGGATTAAAATACCTAATATTTTAAAGATGTCAGTTTTCCCTATAATGATCTACATAATCGATACAATTCCAATCACTATCCCAAAAAGTGTTTTGTGGAACGTGATAAGCTGATACTTGACCAGTGCAAACGGCCAACGATAGCCAGGATATTTCAGTTAAGACTGAAGAAGAAAAACAAAGAGGAGCCTTGCTTTACCTAACATCTAGATTTGATTAATGAGGACTTGTAATTTATTAAGATGTTGTGGTATTAGCATATAAAGAGACAAACGGATCAATGGAACAAAAGAGAGAAGCCAGGAAAAGACGCTCCCGCCCCAACATGTAGAACCTTGATACCTGACAGGTAGTGTTTCAGATCACTGAAGAAAGAATCAAGTGGTCAATAAAATAATGCTATAGAACGAGTGAATGTCCATAGGAGAAAAAAATGCAATTGGACTCCCATATCACACCATACACGTTTTTTTTTTTCTTCAGGTAGATTAAACAACCACGTTTAAGGCAAAGCAGTAAAACTTTTAGATGGGAGAATATCTTCCTGACTGGAAGATAGGAATAACTCTCTTAAACAAGATATAAAAAGCACAAACCAAAAAGGAAAAGACAGATAAATTAAACTGTATTTTAAAAGTACTAGAAAGACAGAGAGTAAAAATACATAGAATGAAAAAGAAATTTCCAACACATGTGAGAAAGGACCAGAATCCAGGAAATATAAACTATAAGTATTAAGACAAACCATCCAGTAGAAAAATGGCATAGACTCTCAACATATCCTTTACAACAGAGCAAATCTGAATAACAAATAAACAAAAGAAGCTGTTCAAAACTCACTGGTAATCAGGAAAATGCAAATTTAAAGCACAATGAGATCACTGCAATAACTAACACACTGGCAAAATTTAAGTCTGAAAATATCAAAGGCTTTCAACAGGAACGCGGAAGTGCTAGTGAGAGAATAAACCAGTATGATCACTATGGAAACCAGTTTGGAATCACCATGCTCTACAACCCAGCAATTCCACTCGTAGGTATTATACCCAAGAGATTCTTTCACACTATAGCATTAGCCATGAACAAAAATGTCCACAGCAGAACTATTTGGAGTAGCCAGAAACTGGAAACAATACAAATGTCCCTCAATAGCAGGATGGGTACATAAATTATGGTATATTTATGCATAGAACACAAAAGGCAGTGGAAATGAATGAACTAGTTATACACACCATCTAGATAACTCTCAGGAATCTACTATAGAGTGAAAGAAGCAAGTCACAAGAGCCCACAGACAGTATGGTGTCGTATTACAGCATTCAGACATAGGGATGCATGCATAGGTAATAAATCGTCAAAGAGAAGCAAGAGAATGATTCCCAAGGGTCGGAATAGTGATTCTTCAAGAGGACAGGAATGAGATGCAAACTGGGAGAACACAAAGGGAGACTCTAAAATCCTCTTGACCTAGACAATGAGTATATGTTTTTTTATTTTATTAAAATTATTAAAAACATACATATGTGCTTTCTATACTGTTTGTGTAGATGACATATTTCATAATAAAAATTAGTCTTGTTATATTTTAGACAGTCGTTTCTTGTGAAACAAACTCCATCCCCCAAATACTTTGATTTTTAAATAAATCCCTGGTTCTGTTTGTTTTTTTTTTTTTTTTTTTTTTCAGTTATAAAATATTTATTCTATTTTTCTTTTTTAAATTAGTTTCTGGTGTACAAAACAATGTACTAGTTAGAAATTTACACCCCTCACAAAGTGATAACTCCCCTCCCCGTTTGTCTTTTATAACATACCTGCTGGAGGTGGGGGGACGAGTGCAGAGGCAAAAAAAACAGTATTAAAAGTTTTGGTTAATCAAAGTTAAATTGCAAAAGCCTCTCATTTGTAACAGTTCCCATGTTATTCTATTTCTGAACTTTATTGTGACCTTGAAATGGAGGATTACAACAACAGCATCAACTCTTACCTGCCTGAGAGGGGAAATGATTTGTTAACAGACCAAATTCTTCCTAGAGACTATATTTGGATGTGTAACAGGTAAAGGATTCTTGAACTAAAATACGTACACTTCACAAAAAATAAGGCTACACAAAATGAAGACAAAGCATTCTATTTTTACATAGAGAAACCTACCATTGCTTCTCTCAAAACCTTACTTTTGTGAGAGACATCTAATATTCAATAAAAAACACTAACTCTGAAGGCTTAACGAAATACAAACAAGACTCGAAAAACAACAAAAGGAATGTACTGTTTTAAAAACAACTGTCCAACTAAAGCCAGTAAATGGTCATAAGAAACACTGATAATTTTAATTCTTATTGAAGCATTCACAAAAGTTTAATGTTACCCAAGCATTTAAAAAGCCTGTGTTGCTGCTTTCATTTAAACTCTAAGATGCTCTGCTGGAGCATTACATACCTGAGAGTGACAGACTGAGACCTAGAACAAAATGGAGGTGCCCCACTCACATCTCAAATATACTTCTTCAGTTAGCCCCCCATGACAGGTCCTGACCACTTCTGTCATGCTCTCTTTTCTTGTCTAACACGTTATGGTATGTGAACTACAAGTTAGTATTTGATCAAATGTAACTGTATCATATTTATGAACTCTCTTATATGTGGAAGCTAAAAAAAACCCTAAGTTCTTAGATACAGGGAACAGATTGGTAGTCAGAGAAGGGGGATGGTTGGTGGGAGAAATGGGTAAAGGGGACCAAAAGCATGTTGACTAAGTTAATATACTGTATTGCATATTTGGAAGTTGCTAAGAATAGCTTTTCAAAGTTCTCATCATAAGAAAAAAATTTTTTGTAACTATCTATGGTGACGTGTTAATTAGACCTATCATGGTGATCATTTCCCACTGTACACAAATATCAGATCATTATGTTGTATACCTGAAACTAGTATATGTCAATTATATCTCAATCAAAAAGAAAAAAAAAGCTATTCAAAATTACAAAACATATTTTTTTCCAAAAAAAACCTGTAATTGTAAAATATTAATATCACCCCCCCAAAAAACTGTAAAAGCTTCAAAGGCAGTCCATGTTTTTTGTTTACCTTGGGTTGACGCCCCACCATCTCCCACAGTTTGAACAAGTTATGTAGGCTATAGCTTAGATGAGTCATAAACAATGGATACTGGTAGACAGTCAATACAAAGTAAATTCTCTCTCATCCTAAAATGAACTCTTGAAAAATACTTTAGAGAACATCTCCCCTTGCCTATTCCAGGGGCATCTCAATCCAACAAGTCCTTGCTGCCCTCAGAACTTTTTCCTGAGATTGTTACCAGTGAATGGCAGCACCATCAATCCAGAGGTACCCACCAGGCTCTCCCACTCCTACCCCCATCTGGCCAACTGCCAAATCATGTCAGTTCTACGTCCTTTACAGTCTTGAACCCACTTTCCTCTCTTGTTACTAAAATGTAGTTAGTTTTGGAATCATCACCTCTCATCTAGCCTAGGTCAACAACTTCTTAAATGTCCTCTCTGCTTTGAATCTTCTATTTCCAGCCCCAAACCCACTCCCTGAAATGCAGTGACGAAGGACAGGAACTAAGGCGTTACATACATGCCTGCATTTGAACCTCGACTCACTAGCTGTGTGAACTTGGGCAATTTTCTTAACCTCTCACCCCAGTTTCTTCACTACTAGAGAGAGTAACACCCACCTCTAATGGTTGATAGGAGTGAAGAAAATAATACATGTATTGTGAACAGTGTTCCACACACAGAAAGGCTGGATTATGTATGTGGCGGGGCGGGGGGCCGGGGGGAAGGAGGGGAGAGGACACGACAGATGTGCAAGGGCTGCAAAAATCACAGGATACACATGATGCAATGTCCTAAAGCATTGGTATAACTTGAGGACTTGAGAAAACAGTTTACACCAAAATAAGAATCTATTGTGGCCTACTTCGAAAACTTGCATAAGTATTTAAGACAAAACAAGAGATTTCAATAAAAACCTTCTCCTGGGAGGTGGGGGCTGTTCAGAATATGCCTCCTGGACTCCCTGGGAAGGAAAAATTCTCTGTTCTTCCCTACATGCTTCCAGTGGAAATGTCTGGAACTCCTATATGCACTCAATAAATTGTTATTATTCAGTTACTCCTCAGTTAAAGCCGTTTCAGTGGCTCCCCACTGCCCGCAGGATAGTCTGAACGACGCACACTGCTATAGAGCCCTGGTTTCCCTCTCCAACTCACTTGTCTACACTCCCGCACCAAAGGTCCAGGGCACTGCAGTCGGCCAAGCCTGCGGTTCTTTATCTCCCTCATCGCTGGACTTCTGTCGGGCATCATTTTTGCTCCCTGCATTCTATACCCCTGGCCCCTCGATCCCCCTTCCCCCTGCCTAACTCCTGCATCCCTGGGTCTCGGAAGCGCATCATCTCTGGCATTCCTGAGTCCAACTGCTTTACTCCCAGGGCTGGGCCAGGCCCGCCCGCAAGCTCCCCTTATTACACGTATCCCTGTCCCAGCTGTGAAGCACTGTGAGGAAAGGGGCTGTGTTGCCTTTTCCACTGTGCTGTTTAGCGCTCAACGAACTTCCGACTTCAGTAAGCTCACGGATCCAGGTCTCCATCACTAGAGGGATCCGAGAACAAGAATCCGTCCGCACTAACTCAATAGCGATCCCCGCCATCCCCCGGGTGGGAAGGGGCCTCAGGACGGGTCCCAGCCCAAGTTCCAAGGCCTGGCAAACGCCAGACGGGCCGGAAGGGACACCAGCTTCGAAACACAGTCCAAGGGCACGTCCCGAAGAACCACCAATACCTCGGAGTCGCGACCCGCCTCGGGCAACCAATACCCGAGCGCGCCCAGGGCCCGGCCGAAGCCGAAGCGCCGAGCGCCCCGCTCCGCGCACGCGTGGTAGCGCCGCGGCCTAGAGGGCGGTGTCGGTAGGAGGGGTGGGACAGTCCTCACGGAGCAGGCGCACGGGTTGGTCCTTGTCGGGGTGGCCCGCGGACGGAAACAGTCAGTGCCCGAGCCCTCGCACAAAGAACTGCAGCCTCCAGACAGGCGGGCGGTCGCCAGTGCCAGAACGGCTCCTCACCCCGCTCCGCACGCCGTCCTCAGCCGAGGCCGCGCTAACAGGAGAGTCGGCGCCGTTGCGCGGTCAGCACCGTGCTCGCAGCGGCTCCGGAACGCCCGGGCAGCTGCCAGGCTGACGCCGGAAGCTGAGCCCGGGACCGCACCGGAAGGGCCGCCTCTCCCCGTGCATCTCCGCCCCATCCGCCCAGGGTTCCTTCCCAGTCTCGGACGTACTTTAGAGGGTCAAGTATTGTCTTTTACCACGATCGAGGAGAACGAGTTCTTGAGACCTACTTCATCAAGGGGGCGGCCTGCTAGGCGCAGATGCAAGACGAAAAACAAAAACCTCTGCCTTTGCTCTGTAGCTGTGTCACATTCCACGGCACCATGGTTGAACCAATTTTTATTAACTTTCTTTGCTGCAACCCTCCCTCTCTCCACTTCTTCCCCATTCTCGAGAGGTAACTCAGAAGTCATCTCCTACTTACTTTCCTTGAAACACCCAATCTCTGAGGTCATTTCCTGCTTTGCTTCTTGAATAGCATCTGGCACTTACTATTAATCACCACCTCTGGTGGCGTGCCTCTTTTCCTGCAGCAGCTATCCCAAAACCTTCCCCACCGACCCTGCCTCTCATTAGAGTGCTACCACAGGCTTTGCCTGTCATCTAAAGGGAAGCAGTATCTTGGGATACAGAGAACCCCCTCCTCACTGCTTCCCTCCCACACACGTTGGGAGTCTCGTCTTCACTTGTCTCCCAAATTAAACTACTTGAGTACAGAGATGGTCATCTTAAGCACTGCCTATGAAAATGACTGAACGAAAACACTTTTAGGAGCAATCTGACATGAAGATACACACCCTGGTTTACACATATGGAAACCTTTGACAAAACTGCTGCTCTGCCCTTGACAGGAGACTCATGCTGTTTGAACACTATCCAGTGTCCCCTCTGTCCAGTGCTGGTCAGCCATGTTGCAAGCTATAACCTGTTCCCTGGACTAAGGACCCTCTGCTTTTCCTTTCCACTGGGCCTGGAGGTTGTTTTTGTCTTATTTATATTTAAGTCTAAGTTCGCTGTGAGGGTCTACTTGGCTGAAGGAAAAGGAACCTGTGCCAAGTTTCCCCTTCAGAGCTACGAGCCTGTTTTTGACCAGATTAAACCACGGAAGGGTTTTAAGCAAGTGGGTACTATTAAGACATGCATTTTTTCTAAATGCTTACTCGGGCTGCACTGTGGAGAGTGGATGGGAGAGGTGCCAAAGTGTATGTGAGACAAGCAGCTACTGCAGGGTTACAAGAGAGATGATGCTTGAACAGTGTGGCAACAAAGAAAAAAAAAAAAATTCAAGCACTTTTAAGGTGAAATAGCCAGAACTTGGTGAGATTAGATTGAGGGTAAGGGAGAGGAAGGCATCAAGATAATTACTAGGTTACAGGTTTGGGCAACTGGGTAGTATAATAGATGGTGCTGTGTCATTCACTATGGTGTGGAATAATGCAAGAGGACAGATGTCTTCCTCCTCATCAAAAGACTCAAAAGGCTTTACTTGCCAAGCAGCAAAATGAGTACATTAGGGATGGAACCTCAAAAGGGAGGGGCTGATTTGGGAAAGAAAAGAGCGCAGTATCAGAACTGAAAAAAAGCAGGATTCCAAAACTTATCTTGATCATTTAATACCCTTGGGCATTGCCCACTACGTGTCCCAGGTCCTTGCACAGAATGTTTTCACAATATCTGACATCTCGTGACCAATCAGGGGCCAAGGAAAATTTTAGCAAAAAACAATTCCATTTTGCTTGGTATCAAAATTTTATTATTGGTAATAACTTTGTAAGTCAATGAGAAAGTGATTTATCAAAAACATTTTACTTTAGAACATCTCTTTGGTTCAGGTACATCTAGAATCTGGAAAAGATATATATCACCTGGAACAGACTTCTGAAAGTTACCAACCAATTTTACAGATGAAGCAACCAAAAACAACTGAGGTCTTAGGAAGTTTATTCATTTGATAAAAAGGTTCTGCTTGGCATATTAGACATATCATTCCTACTTTTTACTCAAATACATTGCTTTCTCTCATTTCATGAGTACATACATATACATGCATAAATGATAACGTATACCTATAGAGCACAGATCTTGCCTTACTCTATCTAAAGCTAGGATTTTTAAGACATACTTTTTAACTGTTTTTGAAAACAGGGTTTTGTGGTAGTGTCTTAGGAAGCTGGACAAGAAGAGTAAGGTGGAGGCTGACTAGTGGGCCTTTGGGCCCCATCATTGCTTCAACCGAAAATAAATGGAACTGCTCTTACCTGTTTTAGATACTGCAGCATTATAGTGCTGTTATTATAACTCCTTTGAGAAATAACTATTTTACTATAACTATAACAGAGGTTCTGCTGTTAACAAAGTTTGAAAACCACTGTACTTAGGGATTAGAGTATGAGTTTGGTTAATATTTATAGACTAGAGCCAAGATCCTTCACAACAGGTCCTAGGCATATAGATGCAGGGTCAGTATACATAGGACAACTATCATGGATACTTGTTGTCCAGAAGGATCACAAATTGTTAATCCTGTGAATGGCTAACGGGAAGGATGTGTGCAGGCAACTGGGACGTAAGGTACTGTCTACTAAGATACTACGGTCACCAAACCACAACTGCTCTGGGGACACCAGGGTTAACCTGTGAGCTTGCAGACCTCCTTTCAGGCACATTAAAGCCAGAAATGTGTAAGTGGCCTCCAGAGATGAACTACTTTGATGTTCAGTGCTTCACTTTTCTCAGAATTGTTCGGCCAGAAACCACTCTGATGCTGCCCTGTTGTGCTGCTCCCCAATGGACTGAGCTTGGACAGTGTCCTGACACTAAATCAGCATGAAGCTGTGCCGTAATGTCTTATAAGAAAATGGCCTCAAGACAAGGTCTCTCTTTTTTTAAAAGTTCTGTATGGCTCAGAGCCTATGGAGAAATGGGAGTGCCCTCAATTAACTGCTTCTTTTGAATCTGCTCAGTGGCTGAAACTCAAGACTCATGCATCAGCGCTTTGTTAAGAGCACTGCCTCTAAGTGCCAAATATATTACCCACATGATTACCGTGTTTCCCTGAAAATAAGACCTAGCCGGACAACTAGCTCTAATGAGTCTTTTGGAGCAAAAATCAGTATTTTTAAAAACTTATTTTATTTATTAATATTTTTAAAATTATTTTACTATAAGACCAGGTCTTATATTAATTTTTACTCCAAAGGACGCATTAGAGCTGATTGTCTGGCTAGGTCTTATTTTGGGGGAAATAGGGTAACTACGAATCCCTGGTCCATTTCTTTGATTCAAGTTGCAAGTCGCCGCCCAGAGATAATCCATCTCTAACTCAGGGATGGTCAACAGCCATTCAATACCTGCTCCAAAGTTTTAGAAGTAACTTAAGTCATAGAATAAAAGTTGCTTATGAGTTTTCTTGATGTATGTTAGCAATTCAATTCATTGAAGAAAAAATGGATTGTGAATGTTTACTTTCGTTAAATCTGTGCTCAGTGATTTTATAGCAAAGAATATATATAAGAAGTATTACACACAAAATGAGAATTTCATTAACACTGACAGGTATATACTAAGGTACAAAAACAAGTGATTTGACTTGGAAAATTAATTTTATTTACAAATGTTCTCCTATAAACAAAGATGCCACTTCACCCCCCCTTTACAATATAACTGATAATTGCCAGAAAAAACATTTACACAGTTTTAATCTTTCTGCAAAATAACTGCATTATGGGATAAGCAAATATGGGATGGTCTAAGACATAAAAACAAAACAAAAATCAACTTATCCAGCATGAATGCCCTATTGAAAGACAGAATGAGGAATTCAGAATCACACCCCTTAACGTGTTACTCCAAGAAACTGAAACATGTGATAATTTTGGGAGAGGTAAATGCTTCACAATAAAGTCGTCTTACATAGCACAGTTTAATTGTGATTGTTTAGGATTGATCTTGCAGGTCAATATTTATGCTCATTTTTAAAAATAAGTCATCATTGTAAAAAGGGCTTATCTACACAGATTTTTCTACTAATGAAAATATGTAGATACTGATCTGGACTCATCATTCAGGCCAATTAGTAAAATAACAAATGCATGAAAACAACTTAAAACAAAAACATAATCATCATGTGATTATCTGACTTACAAATTTAGAATTCTCCCTGAAATCAGAGAGTATTACTCCTCCACAGTTACTGTAAATTTGAATTTTTCATAGCCAAGACAATATACAGACAAAATATTTATCCAAAGAGTTCAAAATAAAATTATCCAAATTACCTACTTCTCATTTTATATGTAGGTACTTTTTAAAAACGCTTTAAATTTGATCTAGGAGGATAATCACTCACATCATAGCTAAGTTACAAGGAATTTCAAAACTTTGAAAAAAAATTCATCCCTGAGACGTGAGAGAGAAAAAGCTCTAAAAACACAGAAGTGACAGTCTTGTACCCTTTGAACAATCTTTACCATACCATGAACTTTTATTAACAGTCAGCAATCAAATGTATTCCAATCCTGGATCGTTACTGCCTCTGATGATCTGATCTTTTTGTAATGAAACTGTAAGTTCAACATTTAAAAAAATCAGATAAATAGGGACTCTGGTTTTATTGTCAGGTCTACATTTTTGTTAAGTCCAACGACAGCCAGCTAGGATACACATATTCCAATAAAGATCGAAGTAATAACTTCTGCTGGCATCTCTTCTTCTGAGTCTCCATTTCCGCAATGATCTTTACCCAAATAGTAAAAGTAATACAATTACGATTGAGTTTACTATTATCAATGGCACTGCAAAGAAAAAAAAACAGTTTGTTACCAGAAAGAAAATATCAGGAAAAAACTAAGTCAGTCACTAGCATCCCGGAAGGATGGAAATACCCAACAATCTATCATCAAGATCATGTTGCAAATACTTGTAACAGGAGCATTCAAACATGCACTGCATCACACAGCCCAAAACTTATTTTACAGAGGGCTTGTGTGATGGGGGAAAGGATCACATTGGTACAACTAGATCAATACGAAAACATCTGTGGGTAGTGCCAGTGTTACTCTGGGAACACAGAAACACAATGGACTCAGGCAGAAGTAGATCCTAATGGCTGCCAGGGACACTTGACATTAGAAATACAGTGCAAAGATTCCGTAGCTTCATCATTAAATTAAGAAAGAACTTATTCTACCCAAAGTTGTGATTAAAGCAGCTAAAGAGAGGCAGAGAGACAGAGAGAGAGAGAGAGAGAGAGAGAGACCCTAGCTTTAATGGTTTTAAATAAAAGGTTTGAACTCTTCTTTCTTGAGTTGCTCTAAAATATTTTCTAATACAATAGCAGATACGGGGCATTTATTCTTCTCTTGAAAGCCTTATAGGACTCTAACGGGCTGTACTAGTACATGGAAGCAACAGCATTGCCAAAAGGCAAGAACGTCATTGTCTTTCAACTCTGAGGCAACATACACACAGATTATACCACCAAGCATTCCATTTGCATCAACTGGCTTAGATAGAAACAAGAGGCAAACTATGAAAAAAACCAATAACTTTTAAGCAATAAAGCCCTGTTAAAGAGAAAAAAGAAATCCCACTACAAAGATGGTATTTGATAATACTCACATTTGAAAGCTTTGCTACTTAAATCAAACCACACAACTTACGAGTGCTCTACTAGTTTTTCTTCTTACCTCTCATCACAGTTCTTACAGATCGGATAAGGTTCATTAGCTGAGATTTAATTCCTGGCTCCTCTCCGAATCCG
The DNA here is from genome assembly GCF_036562045.2 of Rhinolophus sinicus. Taxonomy (NCBI): domain Eukaryota; kingdom Metazoa; phylum Chordata; class Mammalia; order Chiroptera; family Rhinolophidae; genus Rhinolophus; species Rhinolophus sinicus. The sequence continues at coordinate 21,473,892 of NC_133758.1, read as the reverse complement.
CCAATTCCCTGGTCTGTTCCCCAACCAACTGCATAATATAAAGATGATTAGCTGTGTTAAAATTTATTATGCATTCACCTTGCTCCCTCATTAGTCATGTCCTAAAAGATTATCTTGAGCCTTTGTTAAAGACATAAAATATAAAGTCATCTGACCTAAAAGTAGAAACAATACTAAGTTAAATACATTAGAGTATATTTTTTACTTTTGATAAGCAGCAAAAACTCATTTCATTTCCACTTTGATTTTATAAAATCAACTACAGTCTAATAAATTATGTCATGGCATTTAACTCAGTAAAGGTGACCGTTGTGACACCCTAATTGATTTTTTTCTTCTTTAAACTAACAAAACATTTTTCAAGTCCGAACTAAAAAAACAGACAACCAAGGCACAGTGTCAAGTTGAATAATGAATTGGCTCAATTCAGAATTTTAAAACCTAATGCAATTTTCAGTATAAAGACATTGTGACTGAGATTCACTATCTGTATCACACGGGGGAAATTTTTAACCTAAACCTGGTCAGCTCGGTTAGGTTTAGAACATGCTTGATCCTGCCAGCAGGGGCACACCTTTTTTATCCTTGATCATTATTCTTCATTTCTCAGTTCTGAGGTGAGGATTTAGCCAACTATCCCACTTATTTTCTGTAAATGAGTCTTTTACCTCCTTCTATATCATTTTCCTGATAGTACAAATCATTATTTCTTTACCTTTATCTGTTAGTTCTTTTTTTATTACCTTACACATTCTTCTAAAGACTTACATGTCCTCATTTCTACAATTTGTCCTTCTCTTGTCCTCATTTCAGGTCCACCTGTCATATCTCATATGACTATATTATTTTTTTTTATCTCATATGACTACAGGGCTTAATTAATTCCTGACATGTTAACCCTTAAACTTGAAGACAGAGAACAAGTCTTTATTTTATACATGAAAGAACCAAGTATCAGGAAACAAGATTGCACTTTGCTTACTGGTATTTTGCTTTGGCAGCCTGAGCCAAATAATAATACGCTGTTTCATGTTTTTTTTGTACCACTCATAATTAGCACGGAATATAATAGTACTCTGTGTGATTTTTTCTTTAAATGTGTGGTTTTTAAAAAAGTTGTATTAAGATACAATTCACCTAATACAGAATTCACACACTTAAACGTATACAATGGTTTAACATTATGTTCACAGAGTTGTGCGACCATCACCACACTCAATTTTAGAACATTTTTATCACCCCCAAAAGAAACCCTGAACCCATTAACAACCACTTCCCATCCCCCTCAGACCCCGCTAGCACAAAGCAACCGCGAATCTGCTGTTTCTATATGATTGTCGATCCTGGACATTTCCTATGAATGGAATCATATGATATGTGGTCTTTTATGACTAGAGCTTCTTCACTTAGCATCATGATACTCAAGTCATCTACGGTATTCATCAGTTAGTTGATGGACATTTGGGTTGTTTCCACTTTTTAGCTATTATAAATAATGCAGTTATGAATATTCATGTTCTTATATGTGGATGTTTGTTTTCATTACTCTGGCTACACCTAAGAGTGGAATCACTGGGTCACATGGTAACTTTAATAATTTTCCTCATCTACTGTGATGAGCACGTGATTTTCTTTATTTTACTAATATGATTTCTTACATTAATTGATTTTCGAGTGTTAAATCAACCGTGCATTCCCAGGGTAAATCTCACTTCGTTTAGTTTGCCAGTATTTTGTTAAGAATTTGTCTATATTCATAAGAGATACTGATCTATAGTTTCTTTTTTCATAATGTCTCTGTCTGGTTTTCGTATCAGGTTAATAGTGGTCTCATGGCGTGAGTTGGGAAGTACTCCCTCCTATTTTTGGAGAGAGTTTATAAAGAATTGGTATGAAGCAAGCCTTCTTTACATGTTTGGTAGAATCCAGCATTGAAGCCTGGGCTTTTCTTTGTTGGAAGTTCTAAAATTATTAACTCAGTTTTTTCACACGTTATAGGTCTAATCAGATTTCCTAATTCTTTGTGCGATACTCTGCATCTTCCCAGGAATCTGTCCATTTCATCTAAGTCATCTACTATGTTGGCATATAGTTGTTGATAGTATTCAAAAGAAAAATAGAATCCTCTTCATTTCTCTAAGGTCAGCAGTAATTTTTTTTAACTTTTAATTATGAAAATTTTAAAACATACTCGTACCTAACACTCAGTTTTAATAATTGTTATATGTGCTTCATCTTTTTTCTGAATACTTCCTAACTATAATACCTTTATTACACTAACAAAATTTACAGTGATTCCTTAATATTAACCAGTATGCAGTCCATATTCAAATTTCATCAAATGTTCTCCATGTCTTTTAAAGTTGATATATTTGAACCAGGAGTCAATCAAGGTATACACACTGCGTATGTATATCTCCCTTACATTTCCCTCTCTCCTTTTTTTTGTCTTTCTTACATTTTGTATGTTTGCCTCATGGTCACTCCCTCCCCCTTTTCCCCACAGCACTGACTTGTTGAAGAGACCTGTCTAGTTCTCATTGTCATTGCTGAGACAAGTCTCTCCTATTTACCACAAAACACATCCCAGCTTCCCCTTCCGGCTACCTTTTCTTCATTTCCTCCAATTTAGTGGTAACGCTGGATAATCCTGCTGTCTCGTTTTATCACTTTCCATTTACTTCTCAACCCATTCCAATCTGGATTTTACCCACTGCTTTGACTGCTCTTGTAACATCACCAATGACCTCTACTACCGTGATTCCTTAGGACACTTTTCAGTCCTTCTCTTACTTGGCTTCTCAGAACATTCCACCATTGTACTATCTCTTCTTTAAACACTCCTTGGCTTCTGTGAAACCCCACCGTCTAGATTTTCCCATCTCTGTTTTGCTCGCTCAACAATTTCTCCTGTCAGCTCTTCCATCTCTACCTAAACATTAAATACTGGAAGAGATTCTAGGACTGTCCTGGCCACCAATTCTCTTTGTACTCTTCTTTCCCTGAGCAATTTCATCTCTTCACATGGTTTCATTTATCATCTGTGGTTGACAAACTCAAAGTTCATTCTCCACTCTGGCTCTTGCTTTGTTCTACAGATTTAAGTCCAACGGACTAGTCCACATTTCTACTTGCCTATCTCACAGATGTAATCTCAAACTCTAATGTCCAAAACTTATTTCATTATCTCTTCACCTTCTTATCCAACCACCCATCTCCCAATTTCCCTCCAGTACTCTGTAACTCAATAAAGGTACTACCGCTCACTCAGTTGTTTAAGCTAGAAAACCAATACCATGTTTCCCTGAAAATAAGACCTAGCTGGATAATCAGCTCTAATGCGTCTTTTGGAGCAAAAATTAATATAAGACGCGGTCTTATTTTACTATGAGACTGGGTCTTACATAATGTAACATAATGTAAGACTGGGTTGTATATTAATTTTTGCTCCAAAAGACTCATTAGAGCTGATTGTCCGGCTAGGTCTTATTTTCGGGAAACACGGTAGAGATCTTTGACTTTTTCCTTTCTTTCTCATTCCCAATGTCCAAACAGTAAAAATTTGCCTTTTCTACCTTTAAAATATCTTGATTTGTAACAGTTTCGTAGGTCTCCCGTAACAAAGCAGCACAAATTGGGTGGCTTAACACAAATAGAAATTACTCTTCTCACAGTTCTGGAGTCCAGAACTCCGAAAGCAAGCTATTGGCAGAACTAGTTCCTTCTGGGGCCTCTAAGGGATAATCTTGTCTATGCCTGTCTCCTAGCTTCTCCTAGTTACTGGCAATCCTTGGCACTGTTTGGCTTGTAGCTGCGTCACTCCAATCTTTGCCTCTTGTCACATAGCCTTCTTCCCCATGTGTCTGTGTATCTCTTGTCACACAGCCTTCTTCCCCATGTGTCTCTGTATCTGTCTCCTTATATAGACACCTCATTGGATCTAGGGCCCATCCCACTCCAGTGTGACCTCATCTTAATTTGCTTACATCTACGGAGACCCTATTTCAAAATAAGGTCACATTCACTGGTACCAAGGGTTAGGACCTCAATATACCTTTTTGGGAAGGACACACTTCAACCCCCATGATCTCTTCTACTTTCTGTATGTATAGTGGTGAAGAGATGGACTCTTGAGGAAGAGTCTAAGTTCCAATTCTAGGTCTGCCACTTTCTAGCTGTGTGATCTTGGAAGTTACCTACTGTCTTTTGTGCTTCAGGTTCCCCATCTGTAAAATAGGGGTGAAAACAGTATCTATTTCACAGGGTTGTTGTGTCAGGGTTACACACGTTAATATACGTAAAGCACTTGATGCAGATCCTGGCACACAGTGTTAAGTATTAGTTATTATTATTATTAATTATTATGCTCATTCAACTAATAGTATACCCACCCCACTACTTGCCCTATTTGGAATGGTGCTTCCCACATCCACTCTTGTCCCCGTGCAGTCTGTTCCATACTGTAGCCAGAAGGATCTTGCAAATAACACAAATCTGGTCATGTCACTGCACTGCTTAAGACCTTGTTTTCACCTGCCCCAGTCTACACACCAGCTCTTATTCCTTACCCGCCCAACTTCTCCCAACCCTTCACCTTCACCTAGTTAATGTTTACTCGCTTATCAGATTTCAGGTGAGACACACTTTCTCCAAGAAGCTTTCACGGATTCGCGGTTTAGTATCTCCCTGCCCTTCTCTTTCATAATCTTCTGCATGCTTGTTCTTGTTACTTGTTCAGTTTTACTTAGGTTAATTTCCATTGGGAGGACAGGGTAACTTCTGTAACCCCAGCTCTTATTTCATGGGCCTGGCACATCATTTGTGCTCAATAAATCTCTTCTGAAGGCACAAATGAATCCACCTTGCTCGTGGGGTTGAGTTTCAGTGACTCACAGATACACGGGGTATACTGTAACAAGCGATGCACATCACGCAGTATCCTGCCTCAGTTTTGCCTCGTGTAGCAAGAAGCGGCCCGCCCAAGAGGCCATGGAAATTGCTGGATTGTGAGGTCCTGCTTGGCATAACTTGTGTCTTCATCTTTGTATCCTTCGATTCTAACACAGATCCCGGCACATCGTAGACACCCACAAATGTGTGCTGAATAAACTTTTCTTGGAACGTGGGTGGCGGAATGTCGCGAGAATCCCAACACTTTCCCTTTCCTATTAGCCCCAGAGCCCAGGAACCCCTATGGCCCTCCATCAGTTCATTCTCCTGATTACCTGTGCTCCAAATGAGCTACGCCCCTCCCTCTTTAACTGAAAACCGAGACCCGGGTATTTTGACCGTTGAAAGTGGTCACAGAGACGTGCACTACATCACTAACCTACACCGGCTGCAGACGGGCTTCGCGGGCACCTCTCCGTATCCCCCCCACCCGTACCCACCCCAGGGCCCCTCACAGTGGGCGGCCGTTGAACAATCTTCACCCCGCTGCTGAATTCAAACCTGGTGAGACCAAAGTGGCTCGGCTTCCTCCCGCAGGGAAAGGCCCCAAGAGCCAAGCCCTCGGCGGCTCGTCGGTCCCCGCCCGGGTTGTCCCCTCTCGCAGCCCGGCTCGCGTCCGCGGCCCAGGGGCTCTGCCGCCGCCACCTCGGCCCCGCCCCACGGCCCCACTCACTGTTCTTGAGGAAGCGCTCCTCGTGCAGCACGGCGATGGCATTGACGCACAGCAAGGCTGCCTGCAGCAGCGAGTACAAGGTAAAGGCCATCGTGGCTGGGCGCCGGCCGGAGACCCAACTGATTCTTCTGCCGCCGCCGCAAGGGACGTGGCGCCGCCACGGCCGGCGCTCTCCTACGGGAGCCGGTGAGGCCCAGAAAGCTTTCCAAGAAGCTCCGCCCCCCGTCTGGCTAAGACCCGCCTCCCGCCTACATCAGCAAGGCTTGTGTGCTGAGCTTCTCTGGACCTGTGCTGTCCAATGCAGGAGCCACGTGTGGCTATTGAACGCTTGAAATGTGGCTGGTCCGAAATGAGGTGCTTTAAGTGTAAAATACACCGGATATCAAAGACTTAGCACGAAAACAAGAACGTCAAAGATCCCAATAATTAAAAAATGTTGATTACATGTGAAAATGTTTTGAATATATTAGGTAAATAAATTAAATTAAGATTAATTTTTCCTGTTTCTACTTCTTAAAAATGTGGCTATGAGGATATTGATAATGACGTGAAGCTTGCGTTATATTTCTACTGGACAGATGCTCCCAAGAGCTGTATGAGATGTTAATATTCCTATTTTACAGATAAAGAAATGCAGGCTTTGGCAAATAACTTAAAACATTAAAATAAAATAACACATCTTAAAATTAGTGAGAAACATTCTCTCCTTGATCAAACTCTAACTAGGCTCCCCTGGGCCTAGGCCTCAACCTTAGCCTATGAAAACTATAGATGCTCAACACAAATGATTTCATCCACTCCCCTATACCCACATTAAAAGACTTAAACAAACACTAACAGTTTCTAACAGCTCAAAGCCACGTCCCTACAATGACCCTTTAAAGTGCCTGCCTGAGAAAGCTTAAGGCTGCCGGGAAAGAATTGACTTGTTCTAGCCACACCTGAAAATAGGTCCTGACCTCCCTTTCTTAGAGCATTTACTAAGAAAGGCAAACAATTGTGAATCCTTCCTTTGTCCTTTTGAGATGCATATGTATCTCCTACAATTCAGGCGTGTCTTTCTTAAGGACCTGAAGGCCATAACTTTAAAATGTATTCATTGGGAAGGAGAGGAACTCTGTCTCCCGGTCTCTGCATGGGAGGCGGGTGGTAGATGAGGGTAAAAGGGATCAAATATATGGTAATGGAAGGAGAACTGACTCTGGGTGGTGAACACACAATGTGATATACAGATGATGTATTACAGTATTGTACACCTGAAACCTAAGTAACTTTACTAACAATTGTCACTCCAATAAACATTAATTTAAAATTAATTAATTAATTAATTTAAAAATTAAATGCCCAGTCACCTCTCTATAAATCAAAGTTGAGTTCAGTTCACACTTGACCCTCTTCCCTATTGCAAGAATATATTACTGATTAAAATCTGTCTACCAGTCTAATCGGTGTACAGCTTTGTTTATCTTTGCCAGTAAAAGGCTGTATCTAATCATGTTAAATTTTAGCTATTGTTTGAGGGTAAGGACAGTATGCAAAGTAATCACCTTCTGAACTTCTCAGGGTCCCCTAAAATAGAAAATGGAAAAGCAGCACATTAATCCCTTAAAGAAAGGACCTTGGAAGCCCATGTGTTGCTGCTGCTGGAAGAGACACTAGACAAAAAAAAAATAATAATAATAATAATTAGTTAAACTCCCAAGAATAAATTAAGCTTAAATAGGCCAACTAGGGAAGAAAAATGTATCATTTCCCACAGATATACATAAACACTATCTCCAAAATTGGACACAGGAAGATTTAAGAGAGTAAACGTCGGGACAGGATGCCAACAAATCCTCCAGTTTTTCAAGGCCCACAAATCTCTAGACACTGGTGTAGAGGAAGGTTGTTCCTGTAAGTGGAAAGTGAGCACTCCAGGATTCCTGTACTGGGCTGGGTGAGGGCAGGGGCACCTTGTTTAGAAGTTTGGTTGAGCAGTTAATCTCAATTTCTACTGCTAGATTGTATGTCTAATGAGGAGGGGGGGAAGGCGGATGAGTGGAGATTATGGCGATGGAGTGGACATGGGAGTAAAGCCTCCTGATGTAGGTGATGTTGGATCTGCTGGCAGTTTCTGAGTGTGGGCTGGGATCATGTCTCGTGAAGCCGAAGAATGGAAACACAGACCAGGGAGAGGCAAAAAGTTTTAAAAACAGGATAGTTTATTAGAAGCAGGAGAAGAGGTTGCAGCTCCCGAGCAGGAGGGGGTCCCGAATGGGGGGTGCCCCGTGACTGAGGCAAAAGCTCTCGCTTTTCTACCTTCCCTTGCCTGCTTGGGGAAGGGGAGCAGTTTGAAGAAGGGAACTTGTTTGAAGAAGGGAACTGGCGCCTTCTAATGAAATTCATCTACCAGGTTTGCTCTGCTTGCCCATCCTAAAGGGATTAGCAAAGTAACCCACTCTTTATCTATCAGATCTGCTCCATTTGTCAGGCCAAAATTAATTTTATGATGAATCTCAAGGCCTTGTTACATTATGTCCTGGAGCGAAGGAGTGATTTCAAAACCTGAAGTTTTAGGATATGACTGTCTTTGTTTATTCCACCAGGGACCTCCCTGTCTACCTAGGGACATGCTAACTCTCCTGTATCAATCCCTCCTCTGAAGACGAAACCCTAACTACTGTTAGGGGACAGGGGCGAGGACCGCTCTGGCTACATCAGGCTCAGGAGGGACGTAGAGAGAGACCAGCAGCTAGGGCTTGCCCAGAGGTCTATCTAAGGGTCCCTGGTAGATGAGCATATCCAGATGAGGAGTTTGTTGCTTTGGAGGCCACGTAGCCAGCTAGTGAGTGGTCCCCAAGCAGAGATACACCGTAGGCAGCAGCAAGAGATAATTCCTATAATGATGAATAACAGGAATACGAGAAAGGCTTCTTTAAGTCCTGTTAAGCTAGGAAGCCAGGAAGTAAGGAAGGATAAATCTAAACCAAAGAATCTTGTTTTTAGTTTAATATTGGAAACCTTTAATTAACTGTGAACTATCAGAGATACTGAAACAGCATAACCCTTTAAACTTTTTATACTTTTGATTGTGTTTGAGAAGTAGATAATCTATGGCAGCTTTGTTTGAGAACTGTTGTTCTGACCTGTCCTAACTTTTGTCTTATAGCGTGGATAGCCTGTGACGTGGCGTTTTAGGGTTTTTGTTATTGAGTAAGCTATTTGACTATTGAGCCTTTTGTATGTTATTTTTTATAAAAGAACTCTCATCAGTGAAGAGCCTCCTACCAGGGTTGTCTAGGGGTATTTTTGGAAAACATCTGTTTTAGCAGTATAGGCTTGTATTAAAACTTATTGGCAGTTAATTTTTCCTCTGTCTCTGGGAGGAAGGTGGTAAGATTAAGGTGGAGCAGGTCCGTATTTGAATTACAGGACATTTTAAGAGGGCCTGATGCTGTAGGAGGCGGCTATCTGTGAGCCAGTGACTATTGTCAGTATGTAGAAGTCCTTGAATGTGATGGGGGGCAAAGACAGTTAAGTCTTGTCCCGTCGTGAGTTTGGTGGCTTCAGGAACCAGAAGGGCAGCCACAGTACTGCCCGGAGACAAGCTGGCCAGCCACGTGCTACAAGGTCTAGTTCTTTACTTAAGTATCCTACTGGTTGCTGTGAGGGTCCCCAGGGTTGTGTTAGGACTCCTAAAGCTATTCCCTTCCTTTCTGTTATATATAAATGAAAGTATTTTCCTGTAGGAAGGCTTAAGGCTGGGGAACTTAACAGTGCATGTTTTAAAAGGTTAAAAGCTTGTTCAGCCTCTGAGTTCCAAAGTAGTAGATGAGTATTTGCATTTTGAGTATCTTTAATTAGTTGATAAAGGGGGTGGGCCATTTCTGCTTCTGCATATCCTGGGATCCATAGAAGGCAGTAGCCAGTGATGCCCAGGAAGCCCCTTAATTGTTTTAGAGTCTTAGGTAGGGGGGTAAGTGGAGATGGGACGAATTCTGTCCTCCCCTAGGACCCTAGTTCCTTCAGAGATAATTAGCCCAAGATATTTGACAGAAGTCTGACACATCTGGGCCTTGGCCTTGGAAACTTTGTAACCCTTAGAGGCTAGAAAATTTAAAAGGGCAATGGTGCCTTGGCTGATGAGGTCTTCAGATGGAGCACACGATAAAAGAGCATCAACATATTGTAAAAGAGTACAGCTGTTATAGGCAAAATCTGCTAAGTCCTTAGAGAGGACCTGCCCAAAGAGGTGTGGACTATCTCTAAACCCCTGAGGGAGGACGGTCCAGGCGATCTGTGAAATCTGGCTTTCAGGGTCCTCAAAGGCAAAGAGATATTGTGAGTCAGGGTGCACCGGTATACAGAAAAAGGTGTCTTTTAAATCTAATACCATGAGCCATCTGGCACTTTCAGGTATTTGGGCTAGGAGAGTGTGAGGATTTGAAACTAATGGGTATATAGAAATAACTGCCTCGTTGATGACCTTGAACTAATCTCCATTCTCCATTGGGTTTGGGAACCCCTAAGATGGGGGTGTTGCAAGGGCTGTTGCATTCTCTGAGGAGCTCTTGTCGTTTGAGACTATTAATGATAGGGATTAGTCCTTTCTGTGCCTCAGGTTTCAGAGGGTATTGTTTCTGGCAAGGAAATAAAGTGGGGTCCTTAAGATGGATGTGGACTGGAGCTGCCGTTAAGGTGTGACCAATTGTCCCTTGTGATGCCCAGACATCAGAGTTGATGTTGGTTTCTACTACTGGGAGACAGCTGGGAATACTTCCAGGGGCTAGGAGAACAATAGTTCCCATTTCTGCCATAATGTCTATTCCTAATAGAGGAGTAGGGCTTTCTGGCATGATTAGGAATGAGTGGGAGAACATTAGGTCACCCCATAAGCAGCCTAAGGGCTGGGAAAAATATTTAGTAATTGGCTTGTCCGTGACTCCACAGACGGTAACATGTCGATTGGAGAGGGTCCCTGGATTGGAGAGTAGGACAGAGAAAGTGGCTCCTGTATCTAGAAGGAAATCAGTAGGCTTTCCTTCCACTTCTAGGGTTACCCGGGGACCTCCCTATCTACCTAGGGACATGCTAACTCTCCTGTATCACTCCTACAGTTACCCCTTTGTGTTACCCCTCTGGATTACAACTCACATGATCCAATTACTTTATTGTCAAAAGAATCAGGTTAACCTCTCTGGACCTCTGTTACTTCATCTATAAAATTAGGTGATGATAATCTCTAAGACTTCTTCAGCCCCTGAAATCTCTAGATCTAGTAAAAGCAGCTTAAAATATAAGATAGTGTACAAGTACTAGTACCGTGTTATGATTTGTTACTTTTCAAAAACCCAAACTTGCATCCTAAACTAACAGCAGATTATATCCTTAAAAAGAATTATTCCTCCAATATTCTCACTTTCAAGATACTGGAAAGCTTGGAAAAAAATTTTAAATATATTTTTAAAATAGTTTCCTCAGTTTAAACAAATATCTGCCCCCAAACAAAGAACAGGGTAAAATGCATATTCTGCATCTTAGCAGATTATAAAAAAACAAAAACAAAAACAAAAGCCTTGGCTATGGCCTATTTAAAATTAGAACTTGCTGCTTGGTGCCAAGCTTCTGATGTCTGCATGATACATTTTCATTCATTCACGTTAGATATTCCATCAGACACTACTGTTGAGGATGAAAGTTTCTTCAATTTCAAACACAGATGTCTCCTTATCATTTGCTTCATTAAATTTTGTTTTGCTTTTTTCTTTTCAGACAGTTAGATGGTACACTTTGGCATCTTGGAGCATCTTGCTGCAGACTTTTATTGAAACTAATTCTATAGAGTCAATGTTTTCATTCCTGTCATGCAGGGTCTCAGCTCCCGCTCCCTGCACAAGAACGCAGGACATGGTGAGGCCAAAAAGGAACACCCATGGAGCCATAAGTGGGGGAGGTCATACCACTATATTCTCACTGGAGGCTGGGTTGGAGACACAGGAAGCAGGAGCCACACGATCCGCAACCTGTCATCCGGTTCTCTGCCTGCCAACCAACAAACCAACCAACCTAGCCATGGCAGTTATATTAGTGGCTAATGGCTAACTGGTCACAGCTGATGACCATCTACTACCCGAGCCAGCAACCCTCCACGTGAGGCTGAGAGCCTAAAAACGGCTCTCTGGGACTCTGTCTCCACAATTCCTTTGAAAGAATCAAAGTATGAGTGCCTTCAATAAAGTTCCTTTAGGCAAGGGGGAGTAGTGGTTAAGATTATGTCTGGGGTAATCTTGTGTGGTCTCTGATTAGATATCGGGCCCCTTTAAAGTTAAAATGCCCAAGGATAGACCCAGTATTTGGATGTGCGAGATTGCAGTCCGAACTCAAATTGTTACCCTTCCCTGTATCAATGCCTTTGCCTCATTATTTTATTACTTTACTGATCCTTGACTTTGGGTTCTGTCATATGACTCGCTTTGTCCAATAGACTAAGGAAGAGGTGATGCTGTGCCAGCTCTGAGCCTAGACCTCAAAAGGTCTTATATGCTTCTGCTTTCTTTCCTGTGCCTCTGACATTGCCATTAAATAAATAAATAAATAAATAAATAAATAAATAAATAAATAAATAATGCCTGGGCTAGTTCTTGGGTTCTAGGAGAAGGATGAGAGGTACTTGGAGCAGAGTCAAATGACCCCAGTCAAGCCCAGCCTAGATTAGCAAATCCTCATCCAATCACAGATCTATAAGAATAAATGATTGTTGTTTTAAATCACTACATTTGGGGGTTGTTTGTTCCACAGTATTTTGAAGCAACAGATCTCTACCTACAGTCACCCCCTTGGTGATCTAATTTATTCTAATGCATTAAAAGCGTTTATATACCCTGAAGACTCCTGAATTTGTATGTCCTACCCAGAACTCACCCATGAACTCTTGGCTGATATTTCCAACGGGCAACCATTTGGGTGTCTAATAAATATCTCAAACTTACCTTGCCCCAAACGAAATTCCTAATTTCCCTCTGAAATCTACTTCTGCAGTCATCACATTTCAGTTAATGGCAACTGCATCCTTCCAGGGGTTCAAGAAAAAAATCCTTGGATTGTTCTTGTCTCTAGCTCTTTCTCTCACACCCTGTATACAATCCATCAGCAAATTCTTTTGACTTGAACTTCAATGTATACCCAAATCTGACCACTTGTCACCTTCTCTACCACTGAAGCCCTGGTCCAACCCCCCCATAATCTCTTACATAGATTAGTGCAGTAGCTCCTAACAGATCTCTATGGTTTCACCTTCGTCTCTATATAGGTTATACACCCCAGAGTAGCCCAAGTACTTCTTTCAAAGCCAAGTGAGGAAAGCAATTCATTTATTGAGAGAACTGGGTCATTTGTCCTCTAGAACTTCCTACATTCCGGATTTACTAATTGCATCTCCATGGTCCTTTCTGACTTAAATGCTATGCACAATACCTGCATCATCCATGATGAAAAGTGAAAACACTTGCTGCTTGAAGAAAATAGTCACTATTTAAACTGACTAAAACCTTTCAGTAAGTCGATGAAAAGTTATCAGGTACGTGGTAAAGAAAAACTTTTCACAAGTTAGAGCCTAGAATAATTCTTCGATAAATGTGTTGTCTGCCCTCTTTCCATTCATATTTTTAAATGTCAGCATTTTTATTCCTGTATGCATTGAACATAGTTCATTAAGGTAAGGCTTTTTCATGTTATTTATTAAATATTTAGGCTTACCCTGAAGGATGATAAAAATGGATTATTGGTTTTAAACATTTTTATCCTAATATATTTTAATAGATATATTTATCTTATTGTCTGTGTCTGAGATATGAATCAATGGTGACTGAGGTATGTTTGCTTTTAATCCTGCTATTTACAATGGCAACTTTGAGTTTAAATGGGTTTATGGCAGCAGAATTCACCCAAATGGGTTCTATTTGAGGTAGGCATTGGACTAAAATAGGAAAATCCCACAAAAAGAGCCTCATTCATGTTTATAGATTCACACAAGCTATTCCTGGTATGAAACTCAAATGAAACCATTTGCAAGCTGAAAGCTTGTGCATTATGAAGTGTTTCTGGAAATAGGGCTATTGGAAATGGAAAGTTTCTTTAAAAAATAAAAATGAGTCACTGTATCTATTTTTAAACGGGATTGATCCTGAATGTCTACATATAGCTGACTAGTTTTATTAAAAAAAAAAAAAAATCCGGAGTAAATTATAGCAGAATGAAAAACTAGAGAAACTACCTACCCAAATACATATCATACCTTCACTCATGCATTCATTTGTTCATTCTTTTGCTCAAGGAGAATTTATTGAACTTCTAAGATGTGCCTTACTTACACTGTGTAAGGGGTAAGGTGAGGTGCAGTGGGCTAAACACAAATAATAATCAGACATGCTCCTACTCTGATGAAAATGATCAACTATTAAGAAGCATGAGTCACAGAATGCAAGGAGTTACAAAGAAGTAAATGTCAGTGCTTAAAATAAAGGGAAAGTACGATAGTTCAGAACAGGGTCTCCCAAGCTTGCTGATCCTCAGAAGCGCGTGGGAGCTTTTAAATATATGTGGTTTTCTTCCAGTTCCCGATGGTGCACATGTATTCCTCTTCAACACTTCCTGGGACTCCATTAAATTATAAAGGAATAAGAAAGGGCACTACATCTCTAATAGTAAAGAGATAGAGGAACACAAGAAATTTCAACAATCTCTGGAAGACAACAAATGGAAGGAAGCATGTGGATGGCTAACACTCAGTGGATAAAGCTGTAACCCACAACGAACCATGAAAGGGTCCCAGGGGAGGTGGAAATCATTGTCCTGAAGAATTTCACAAAGGTTCCTGATTCAGAGTCGGAAGTACATGGGAGATCTGGAAGGAGAAGCCGGGCTGAAAACAGGCAGGTAAATTGATAATCTGTATATGAAATAGTCAGCCTTCCCAGCCCTGACTCCCAAAGTGCTTGGACCATATAGCAAAGTCTGCATTTGCCTCTGGGCGAGGCTGAAAGGACTCCCCTGTTGGGAGATTAAACTATCTGAAGAGAGCTACTGTGTGCATTGCTGCTCTTATTCTGTCATTCATTCGGGAGGCTGTTAGCTTGATGACTGATTCTCTGCTAGTTCAATCTACAGCTATGCTGCTGATGTCATACTTTTTCAAGTACACAGAGCTTCTAGTTAGACATCTCGCCCCACATCAATTGTATAAACATCCACTCAAGTTCATTATTATTAAATATAAACAGGCAACAGGGCACATGGTGAAAACCAGCAACATGAAAAGGAAAGACTAAGATAAAAAGTCAGTAAAACTGACCTCAGAAGAGGACAGAGATTAATTTGGGGGGGGGCTAATTAGTGCTAATAAAAGTAATTTGAGAGGCATTTAAACAGAGCTTCCCCTTGCCAAATTTTCTGTACAAAAGTAACTATCAGATAAAAGAACGAATTCTTAAAATTAAAACTTTATAGCCCTCCAAGAACATTCATGGAAAGATAAAATTGAAGGACTATCCAAGAATAAAGAAAAAACCATAGAGATGGAGAATATAAGACAGAAAGTGAACAGGAAATATGGGAGTTTCATAAGGACAGAAGTGTAGGACAGGAAGAAAAATAATAAAACATAAAAATTTCCAGAGATGACAAGTGTATGAGTGTTTAACCTGAAAAGAGATATGGGGTTCCGAGCAGGTTAATTGGTTAAAAAAAATTCCATTACCTGGACTGATCATCATGAAATTTCAAAACTTATTAAATCTTATATCTTAAATTTCAAATCCTATTAAAGAGAAGATTCAAAAAGCTTCAAGGGAGGGAAAATGTTATCTATAAAGAAATAAGAAACCAATTAACACTAAATGTAGAAGACAATGGTGAGCTTTTTTTCAAAGTTTTGAGAGAAAATAATTTTGGATCTAAAATTCTACAGCCAATCAAACTATTAATGGTGTGGGTAAAATAAAGATTTTTTTAAAAGAAAGGTAAAACTAACATTTTCTGAACAACAGTTATTTTCCAAAAAGATTTTTAAATATGCAGATTCAAAGTTTGCCTAGTCAATTAAGTACCTATTTGCCTAGTTTATTGAGTACCTATTCATTGAGTACCTGGCATTATTTTAGACACTAGAAATATAACAATTAACATGACAGAGGTCCTGCCCTCAAGAAATATATATTCTAATAGAGATAAGCTTCATGCATTCTTTTTGAGAAACTTATTTGAAGATATACTCCAGCAATACATGGGTTAAAAAAAAAAGAAGTTATAAGAAATGGCAGAATTAAACTAAGCAGTCAATGAAAAGAATCTAACATGAGAGAGGTCTGTCACAGTCCTAAAAAGCATTGGTTCAAATTAGAACAAGTCAGTGTGCTCCATAAAGAATCTCTTCTAGCAAAAAGAAATCAAAATAGATTTAACGTAATAGATAAAATGAGAATCAACTAGAAGGTAGAAGTAATATGGTATGGTAGCAATTATTAATGTTCAGCAATATCCAGTTCAACCCTTCCCGGATACATGAGATGTCTGCATTTCTCAGTGTTCCCTACAATTAGGTGGGACTGTATAATTGAGTTCTGGCCAATGAAATGTGAATTTCATTTTCAGGCCAAGACTGTTAAGAAACAGTGGATTTTCTGTTTGATCTTTTCCCTCTTTGTTAGCTGGCTGGCTGGACTGGATTCAGTGGAGAGCTCTGAAGATCTCAGGGTTGTCAGAGCCACAGCACGGAAACAAACATTCTCCTGATCCACAGTGGATGGTGATATAATCAAGAAATAAGCTTTTATAATGTTAAGCAACTGACTCAGATTTCAGGGTTTTATTTGTTACTGCATCATTTCTTAATCTACCTTAACTACAAATATGGTAAAAAAAAAAAAAAAAAGAATGAAAGAAAGAAAGAAAGAAGGAAAAAGGAAGGCAGGAAGGAAGGGGAGGGGAAAAGAAGGAAAAGAAAGAAAGAAGCGCCTTTCAAAGGACTCAACAAAATAAAATGTAGAACAACAAACTAACGATCAAATATAAAGTTAAATGTGGCCATCGGTGAAGGCAGAAGCCAAGTTCCAAGGAACAAATAGATCTGTGAAGAATTAAGAAAAAGGAACTGGCAATGACAGGAAGGAGAAAAGGAGCAGCAGCTTAAGGAGAAGGCAGAGTTCAAGAACGACCTTGGCAGGTTCATTTATTCATAAATCCAGTGGCACTGTACAAACTACCACCAGAGTCATTTGCCGGTGTTAGTGGAATTAACCCACTTTGGATCTGGAGCAAAGCTACACAATATGTGGAAGTTTGAAAGTCAAGAATGATCTGTGTGTACAAGCAGAGGACAGAGACTCTGAATGGAAGGAGTAGTGATAATGAATAAAGCCTGTCTCAGAAAGAAGATCAGCTTGGTTGGCCACCTTTCCCCATGTTCAGATAGTTCTTTGCAAACCTGTACACAAGTTTAGAGCATTTAAGACATCCAAGTCTTGGTCATTAGAAAACACTTATGGAGCAGCTGCATTTATCCAGTGGAGAGCACTGCAATCAATGTAAGACTGGGGCTGTGTTCCTGCCCTAAAGGAGTTTACAGTCTCATTGGGCTCACATAAGGTAGAGAGAGCAATAAGAAACCCAAGACAGCACGTAACAAGAGCCAAGTGACTGGTGCAGAAAATCAAGTATCCTTACAGGATTTAGAGGAGGGAGAAAATCTGAGGGTTTGGAGAGCCAGGACCAGGGTGGACTTTAGTTGCTGATTATTGAAGGTTGGACAGAGCTTAGGCAAGAAGAGAGGAAGAAGGAGGGCCTTCCAAGTGGAGAAATGCTGTCAGCAAAGGCAAGAAGGTAGGCACTGGGGGCCAAGAAAGGAAACGAGTCCTGGTATGAGATGGCAAAGTAGGTTGGCTCCAGATTGTATAGACCTTGAACAGTATGTAAGGGTTTGGGATGCATTGTGTAGACAATAGGCAACATCAAAAATATTCAAGCTGTAAATGGTGGTACAAAACCTTGTACTATATTTACTTTTCTAGTATTAGTTTTTAAGTCTCTGGATATGTGAGAATACTATCCCAACTCAGTCCTGGAGTAGCTAGCTCCAAGGGTCAATGAGCCTTGGCTTATTGAGAGTTAAGAATAAAAAAGTTCTGTTCTAGAAGATGGAACACCCATCTGCTGTTGCCAAAATTTTTCTTTCCTTGTTACTTGATGTTAAAAGAAGGACAGTTCTTAGGATTTCTGAGAATTAATTACTATCTCCCAAGGGAATTGCTTGTGTCTATTGTTATTTATGTAGCTTAGTAAAGAAACGCTCTCTCTTCACAAATATTACCTTATTAATTTTTGTTGAATCAACCTCATACACTCAGGAAAGACAGCGGAGGTGGGTGGGGAGTTAAACCAAAGTGTATTAGGAAGCACCCCTATAGACATTAAAGGATTTGGGGACTGTGAGGGCTCTGAAAACCTGTTATATTATGGAACAGCGTACCTTTTTCTAAGTAACAGGGAAACTACATGGGTTTCTTGCCACATAGTTTTCCTTGATCAGGAAACTCAGAAAATTGTCTTTTCTCTTACATCTTTAGACATAGACATAAGTAAAAGTGGGGCTATTATAAAGCAAGACAGATAGTAGATGAAACTTTTGTTTTTAGCTTTTGTTTCTAGAGGCCTATTCAAGTTACTTCAGGCAACAGGAGTTGACTGAAGAATATATATGGTCATGATAAAAAACAGGAACTTTGTGCAATGAGCAGTGGGTTTTTGAAGGTAAGAGCAAAGGTGTTGAAGTCACAAGAGCCGAAGGTTCAAATTCCTGGTTTTCCACTTGCGAGTTAAATGACTTAACTCCTTCAAGTTTCAAATAAATAGTTAAGTAGTTCCTGCCTCATTGGGTTGCTGAGAGGATTAAATGAAATAATGCATTAAGACACTTAGCACAATGTTTCGCCTTATTGTAACCACTCAATGAAAGTTGGCTACTAAGTAATTGGATGATAATGGCATATAAGTAGAGGAATGAGAAAGCAACTACATATAAAATCTGTTTCACCAATGATGGCTTAGTACTGAATTCAAACAGTATTTAACCATGTTTTAAAAGCACACAATTTGGGGAAAATGTGGATTCCTTAAAAAGTCAATCTCTTAGGGGCCATAAAATCTATTTTAATCACAACTAATTACGAGGAAGTATAAATCAATACACTTTGCTAAATGGTCTAAAATATAATAAAGAAAACCATCATTAACAATCATCCAGGAAGCCACTGCCCTTAATAGTGAGATGATATAAAAATTGGATGTGAAGAATGAATTTTATTATTTGGAAACTTCAAATGTTAACAATGTTTTCAGGGAAATTCTTAATTTAATACAGAGTCATGACTTTTCACAATGATTGCTTACTTTATGTAACTTGAGTTTATTACTTCTAAATTGTATGTATAATATGTTAGACCTGGTATGGAAATAAGTGGCCATTTGCAGAAAGGTATTCTGTGCTCTTAGTGTTTTTTGGATCCTTTCTCAGTTCAAAACCAGCCCTCTTTCCATTCTTCCTCTTAAAGCTGCAACACTGTTTCAGAGCCCAAATCAAGACTGGAGTCAAGCTGTCTTCTCCCTGCCGTTGGTGATGGTTACTGGCCCAAGTCTGAAAGTCCCAGGGCTATCACCTGACCACCCGAGCTTACCTTGCTGCTCTCTGACTAGGACAGCCAATGCCTGTATGGGTTCCTAAGCCATATTGCTCTCACCCTGGCACATCCCTGAGTCAAGAACTGGGCTTGCTTCTTGCCACTCTATTTATTCTCAGTGCTGTGTTTTCCCAAGGTTGGAACCTGCCCATAAATGCAAAGTGTGCAGCAGGGTCCTGTTCTCATGGATGACGATGAATGACAACCTCCTGCTCCTGAGCTGGTCTCTACTGCTGAGCTCTATTTCCTTGTGGGGTCTTGGCTCCACACCTGGTTGTAGCTTTGCGAGAACCTTTGAGGCCTCTTCCAACCTAATTCCTGCCCTACCCTAGGGAGCAGATCAAGTTCAGGTCCAGTCCCATCTTCAACTGTCTATATTGCAATGGAGGATACCAGAGATATTATAGCTGGCTCAGCTGTGATGGTGAGACCAACAGATTGAGCAGGAAAAGTTTGCCATGACAGTGAGAAGAAATGAATTTGAGGCTTGACTCTGCAACTAACTAGCCTTCGTACCCACTGGTCTCCCTTAGCTAAATCAAAGGGTTAATGAGAACATAAAATGACATAAACAGAATAACTATGCATTGGAAAGTTATCACACAAATTGTTACACTGTTGGCTGATCAGAGCCCCCAAATAGAGAAAAGGGTTTTGTAATCAGTCAGAGTTAACAGAAAATCTAAAATAACAAAACAGAACCTCATTTCTCTTCAATGTAAGAATTTAGAAGTGGGCAGTCCAGAGTTGGAATGGTGGCTCAGTAGAAGTCAGGGTGTCGGGCCGGGCGGCCTGCGGGGTCTCTGCTCCCGCTCCCCACACAAGAACACAGGACATGGTGAGGCCAAAAAGGAACACCCACGGAGCCATAGGTAGGGGAGTCATACCACTACATTCTCGCTGGCGGCATCCGCCTCTCTGCAATCCGCGCTTGCTAGCTCATCCACCATCTTGCTAGCCCCCATTTGCTGCTAGCATAGCCACAGCAGTTATATTAGTGGCCAATGGCTCACTGGTTACAGCTGACGGCCAACTAGCCACAGCTGATGGCCATGCAATCACAGTTGATGGCCATTTACTACCTGAGCCAGCACCTGTCTATGTGAGGTCGAGAGCCTGGAAACTGCTTTTTGGGGTTCTGTCCCCACACAGGGACACAGGCTTCCATCATCTTTCTGTGCCATATTAGCATTTGGCTCCTATCTTCAGTTACCTCATGGCCCAAGATGGCTTCTGGGTTTCCATGCACGTTACAGACATCCAGTAAGAGGGAAGAGGCAGGGAAAAGAGAAACACTGCCCAACAAAGTCAAGCTCTTTTCATGTGACCTTCCTGAAAATTCCACATATTTCCACCCACATCTTATTAACCAGAATATAGTCACATGGCCACATGTAACTACAAGCAAGCCTAGGAAATGTAGTCTTTTATTTAGGTGTCTTGCCACCTGAGAATGGATACTGTTGGACATCAACTAGCAATTTGCCACATATGGTCATCTAAAACCAAATGACATGTCAATATTCTTGGAGAGTGTTTAAAGTGATAACAGTGAAATGATCTTCTCTTGTGATTGGCTCAAATAAAACAAATGAGTCCACTCACTCAATCAACTAAGATTGTTTTGTGTAGCTACTACATGCCAGGGACGGTGCTCAGCTCTAGGGAGATGGTAGTGAGCTGAAACAAACATCCCCTGCCCCCATAAAGTTTATAGTGTGTACCTTCCCACAAAAGGAAGAGTGTATAATTACAAACCGTGGTGTGTGTTATCAATAGGGAGCCTTGTAAGATGGTCAGACTTGAACCTAGTGTGTTCAACTCTGTAGAGAGAGACAAAGGAGCTCTCGTCATCAGGCCTGGAGTCAGCTGACAGTGCCCCATTAAACGATGCGATTATGCGATTATGCATCCTTAGCTTGCCATTGGTGTTCCTCTTCTCTGACCTTCCTCACTGCTGACCAAGGTTATCTTATCTCTTAGCCTTAAATGAAAGAGATCCTATCTGCTTGATCATATTCCCCTGTAGCTAGGAGAGAGTTCTCCCTCTGTGTTTTGCGACCTGAGGCTACACTCGTTGCTCAAACTAAGGATATTGGGATGTTTGTCCCACTCTCCTTGCCTGTGGCAAATAAATGAGCAATTACTCAAGGCATTCTGAGGATCAAAAGCATCAGTCTGAAATGTCGTTCTGTCCCTACAGGAAATGCTTTTATTGGTTAGGCTGGGATTTCTATTTTGATTTGCTATGGCCCTTTTTGATCTCATAATCTCATTTGGAATTAGATAATTTTATTTGCATCGCTCATATTCTTCATTAGCTAATATTTGGGTTGACCTTGGAATTTTGACATGATAAAATAGTCAAAGGAAAGAGCACAACGTTTTTCAGCTGTCATTTTTGTGGAGCCAAGAATTATTCGTCCTTCTGAACAGTGGCTTTATTTTTAGCCCCAATGCAGTGCTTTAGATGGATGTTCTGTCTGTTTCCACAGGGCAGCTCAGATAACCCAATCCAATCCAGCTTTAGGGACAAATTCTTTTTGTTACAACTTAGAAGCATCAAGCATTGCAATAGGCAAGAGATATTCACTCTCCTTAATGAGAAAATATATGGGTTAACGACGTTTCCATACCATATGTTGGATTTCCTTGACTCTTTTTCTCTGAAGTTTTTGAGTTTTGGTGTATCACTTCATGGGTGCATGGAGGACTGTTAAGTTCTAGTGTTTGCAAGGAATATACTCAGTCTGGAAAAAAAAACAACTCGAATTGTAGGGAAACTCTAAGACTGTCAGATTAAGGATAATAGGAGTCTTCCAGAGCTCAGGGAAAGGTGGATAGCTGGGCTCTTAAGGAGCCTGGATTTCAGGTGGAGAACCGGAAAGAACAAATGTAGTTTCAGCATCCTCAGTAATGGAGACCCGATGTCCTTCACACTGAGCTTGGCTGTTAACTCAGTTCAGAGCTATGCTATGGTTAATAACTCCAGGCTCTCAGACGTACTTGTCAAGTTATCTGGTTCTTATTTCCCTTTCGCTACAAGATCATTTCCTGATTTTAGCACTATTAATTCTGAGCCATTTAAAGTTGCAATTGGGAAGAATGACATTTCAGGCTTGTTTACACTGCCAGTTGAAGCAGCTCCAGGATAAAGACCTTAAATTCACCTGCAAATCTGTTCGTTCTCCTTCAGGAATCCCTGGCCTAACTGCTGCTCCTGCTGTTTGCACTGGGTTCTGCAGAAAATGACCTCTGCTGTCCCCTGGTGGCTGGTCACGAAGCCAGGTTTGTGTCCTTCTCCCAGATAATTTTCTTTCACCTCTGGTATTATTGGCTTAAAGTACGAAACTAAGAATGCTGGGTTTCCATCCCTATGTGAAATTTAAAGTGTACATTGGAGAAAATGCTCCATGAACTTGACTGCCCCGTTACCCCCTAAGCACAGCTGTCAGTTTCAGAAACGTATGCCATATCTGAAGGGCTATGTCAGCCCCATGCCCAGAGCCAGGTCCCTCTTGGAAGAACACTTCAAAGAGAACATCCTGCCCTCCATGGTCAGTTGCAGCCTTTTCAGATTATTTTCTGCTAGTGGCCACTGGGAGCCTGGCCGCAGACACCAGAACTTGGTTTATATCCCTTCTCTGACCCGGCTTCCCATCCTTCCTGGGCTAGGGAGGAAATCACAGTGAGTTCTTCCTTTGATTTCTTAATGTGGTGCTAAGGATAAGAAAATTTATCTCAAGGGGAAGTTGTGAGCTTTCTTGGATAGGTCATAATAATGAAGAAGGTGCAGACAAGTATCAAATATCATGGTGATACATTCAAACCTCTTAAAATCTGGCCAGGGGTGCCATTAGTGAGATGCGTCTTCGATGAGGATGGTCTTTGGCAACCTCAGAAGGAGGGCATTCACAGGAGACTGTGCAACCTAGCACTACCTTCGGAATCCTGGCCCCAAAGGGGCCACAATTTGGGCCCTTCTATCTATCTGAGCAGAGATTCTGAAAGGCAGAATTTTTGGCATAAAATGATCTCATGGCCTTTGATGCAATATTATAGTAATAGTAAGGAGGAAGGCACAATATGAACTTCATCGCCAACACCGTCAGAAGACCTAGCAGAAATTTAGAAGACTTCCTTACCCATATGAAGATCCTACCGCGATGGGAGGACACCAGCTGCTGCCAATGGCCAAAGGCTAATCTAAGCTTTAATAATCATTTTGGAAGGAATTCTGGTTTCAAAAAATAATTTATTCAAATATTTTATGCCAAAATAATTCTATAAAGTATTAGTGTCTATTAGTTGACCCCAAGCAAATATGAGTTTAACTACATGAACACAACTGTTACTTCATAGTTTTTTTATTATAGACTTTTTTTTATCCACATGAATGTTAAAGAAACTACAACAGAGTTAAATACCATTTTTGATAACATGATTATATTCTTAATTACACTCAATATTAAACTGTAAAATATTTCCAGAGGAATACAATCTTCATTCATACAGCAGGCAAAGTACAACCAGAGAGGAAGGGGCCACGTGTACGTCTGTCCAGTTTGCTATGAAAAGCAGGTATGTGTACGGCTGATGCCATCCTGGCTGTTGCAACGTGACCCCCACTCCTAGGACAGGTCTTGTGTTTGCTTTCCACCAATAATCACGTCTTCAAAAGTAAAAGGCAGTCTTTAGAGCTGCCCTCTCCAAGGGTGCAGCACTTGGGACCGTCCATAGATTTCCCATCCCGGTTGGCCAACACCACTCCCAACACGCTGGGTTTAGTTGGCCTTTAAAAACACAAAGACTCAAACTTTGGTTCCACCAAAAGATGTGACAAGTATTGGCTGCTCTGGTTGGCTCCCCCCTCCCCCCACGAAGGAATGGCCGCTACAATTTATTTTACATGGTTGTCCATGCGGCTTTGAGGTCACTTGTCCTTGGGTTCTCCTGAACCTGATTTTGTTTTTGATTCCCAAGCCCTTTCAATCGCAGTCTTTATGTGGGTCAGAAGTGCTCAGTGGCAGGCTGTATCTTACAAGAGAACAAGAGTAAGTGGTTCTGTGCACCTGGGATAAGACAAAAAAAAGCACAGAATGACAACCTCAGTGTGATGCAATCAGAGAATTTAAATACATGTAAAGTAATATTTACATAACCTTTAGAGAAGACATTTTTAGTACAGTTTGGACAAAAACTTTTAAACAGTGGCCATATCATCATGTTCCTTTTTATACACATTTGCTTACCTTAGGTTATGCATCTCCAATGACATTGAGCCAAACTAGGACTAAATCAGAGTGTGATGGTTTGTTATGCCTTCTATACAGTGAAGCCATTTTGTGGGGAGGGGTTCTAGAAACTCTGATTTGTTGTTGTACAAACATTAAGATAGCCTGTGGTGGTGAAAGGTGCAGACAGAATTTCATGCTCCAGTATCCTGCTGGCTTTAGCTGGATGGCCCAAGTTACAACTATTTCTCCTATCCTGGGGTGTTAGGGCAACTGTAGCAGTAGCACTGAAAGTTCTGTGATTCAACATCAATAAAACCACTGGATTGGTCATTAACTGCATCTAGTAACTGATATTAGAAAATGTAAATTAGGCCACATTTTCAGGCTATAAATCAGAGGAAAGCTGACAAAGTGTGGGCTGCACTGCCGGGCAGTCTGGCTCAAATCCTGCCACTTACTAGCAGTGGGACCACAGACAGCTTACTCATCTCTCTGCATTTCAGTTTTCTCAGTAGTAGAATGATAAAAGTAGCAGTACTTCTCTCCAGGGGTTGTTTTGAAGATTAAATAAGATAATCGACATAAAGTGCTTAGAACAGCGGTGCACACATTGTCATTCTCAATGGAGACACTTGAAAGAACCTGATCCTCTTATGTCTGACTATAGAAGAGAGAAATGGATATGACCTTCCCCATCTTTATCTTTGATCTGTACAAAAAGAAGTCACAGAATGTTCAACTGCAATCTCTCTACATTCTTTTAAGACCTTTTCTTTGTTGTTATTTTTGTACAAATTATTCTACAAGTAAAATAAAAATAACAAGAGTTTACCAAAAAAGTAGATATTGTTAGCATAGGGGAGGAAAGTCATATTTTCAAACTCTCCAGAAGGATGCAAAGTAGCAATTAATGATGAAGAAAATTCAGACATAAGGCAAATGGAGGTGGGTTTGCCCTTGAGTGGTATATATGATCTTGAGCAGACTTGAATAAAAGCAGCCCCTTTGTGGGAAAAGAGAGGGAATATGGCAGAAGATTGGCATGCAAGAGTCAAAATTTTAAAGCTGGTAGAGATTTTGATCACGTTTGGCTACCCAGTTTTACAGATAAGCATAAGACTCAGAGATTAAATGATAACATTGGGAGGCAATATCAGATTTAGAAGCCAGACTTCCTCAAAACCAGCTAGCCTAATGATTCTAGTAGGACAGAGAAGAGGCTTTAGAGTCAAATAGACCTGTATTGAATCCTGGCCTCGGTGTTGTCTTGTATGAAACAGGGATAATAATAGGATCCACTTTGTAGAATTCTAAGGATCAAAGGAGATGATGTGGCAAAGAATTGAGTCTACTATGTGGCATAGTTAGTACTCAGTTAATGATTGTTATTATTTCCAGCTTGGTCAATGAGTTTCTGTGTGACTATGAATGAGCTATTTCCTATGATTCACTCTCCATGGATATAAAATGATTGAGTTCTCTGTGAAAGACATGGCTGTTTCTACCAGGTAAAGGGATGACATTTGCGTAATGTTAAATGGTGCTTGTTAGAAAAAGAACGTAATAATTAAAATAAAATAATAAAGTAAAAGAATGAAAAGAAAGTAATTATTAAGCCAGTGGTAACATCATGGCATTTTTATTTGGGGTGCAGATTTCACACGGATTGCACTGGGGTGTCTGCGTAGGACACAGAAACAACCAAGGTAAGGAAGTCCGTCAGGAACAATTCCGGTGTTAAAAGTGGTCCCAGATGAAAGAATAATACAAAATTTTAAACTATTTTTCAAATGATTTCTATTGTACGTGTGAGCTCACAATGAAGCAAATACACAAGAGCAGTAGAAAGTCTAATCTACTAGGACTTGTTTTAGGAGGTAGTTTGGGGATAAATAAAATAAACTACACTTTACACAGCTGGTAGCTAAACAAACAGAATTCATTGCCCCAGAGGGAACTATGCCTAGGTTGAAGAAAGGTTTAGATAAATCCATGGGTAATGGATCTTTAAGGAGTTATCAAGGGAAAGTTAAGAGTATTCAGTGTATATGCTTCAATTTTGAGGTTGGTATCGTTAACAACAACAATTTGGCTTTTCTAATGGAATTACACAGTTAGTAATCTGGTCCGAGTGGACCTTTATTTTGACTCAACATGGAATTTCTTATGTCTTAATGTAGGGCAAAAAAGATTTGTCGAGCAGTGATATGTGGCGGTACTTGCTCAGCTTATTAAGTGGATTGCCTGTGGTTTTGAAAAGCTTCCTCCTCTTAATAGTCATATTGGAATCCACTGGGTGGCAAGAACACAGCACACTACCTTAAGGGTCACTCTTGCATAAGACATTAATGCATCAGTCCCTAATTTGGAAACCTGTGGTCACTCAGCAAGACAGAATTTGTCTCTCTCCCTTGGTGTAATGATTTTTATTTTGTAATCTCTCTTGGGGTAATTCCTTGCAGGCTTGGCATGTGGAGAATCAAATACTGCCTCTAACAATATGGTCGTGATTCTCTGCTTGGCTGATTTAGCTCAGCATTTAAGTAACCACTAATCTTCTGAAAGCACCAGGGTCTACTTAGAGAAATCCCTGTTGTCTGCAAGGATGGAAACAAAATCAGCATGGAGGAAGCATTAGTTACTAAACACAAATCAATCTTTTTTTTTCCACCTCGCTGTATGCTATGTCACCACCAGAGGCGTGGTTTCTGGGCAGTGAATCTTCATTTTGTAGGTGTAAGAGCCGCTCGTGTCTGACAAGCAAGGAAGATTAGTTGGGGAAGTGGAAGGAGTGAGAAGAGAGTTTACTGAAGTTCCTAAGTGTAAATCAAACTATATTCTAATGGATGAATCTCACAAACGTGGAGTAAAAGAAGCCAGATAAAAGAGAAGATTCTATACAATGTCCTTGACTAAAGTTTAGAAGCAGGCAAAGCTCATCTTTATTGGGGGCGGGGGAGTAACTGGGCGGGGATACAAGGTGGCTATCTGGGTGCTGGAAACCTGAGTTCATCTGGTGAAAATCCACTGAGTTTTAATTTGTACACTTCATGATTTGTATGACTTATATGACTTTATCATTTGTAGACTTTGCTGAATTTGTTATACTTCAATAAAAGGTTATTCACAAAAACCGCCGAATATAGTCTCTTTGATTTGAAAGAAAATCAGTTTGACACTTTGGGTTTATTAGCATTAATTTGGATGTGGCTTGCTTTGATTACCTTGATTTTTCTGAGTTAAAATTTACTGGAGTGTGAATGTTCTACAATTATTCATTTCACACTGCTGGTACAAAACTCTCTACTATAATGAGAAACTACCCAAAGTCAACTTCAGACTTAAGAAAAACACTTGAATCTATAGAATGAAGCCAAACTCACAGGCCTATTTGCATATGGCTTCATGGCGATGGAAACAAAATAATTTATTATTTGACCATCTCTGCTGCAGAGACATCTGCTCACAGAAGACAGGAAGTGCATTCATTAGGAATAAGTAGGCACTGGATCTAAAGTCAGGAGTTCTAGAATCTCTTCTTGGCTTTGCAACACAGACATAAAACATTCTATCTCCCTTCTCTGTATCTCAGCTCCCTGTGCATAAAATTAAGAGACAGCATATGAATAAGAGTCTGTCTTGGAAAGAGTTTTAAGCTCCCGATGAAATGTGACATAATTATCATGATTTAAGACAAATACTAAAAATTATCACTAATAAAGATGATGGCAAGAAATAGTCTTGTCATTTGCACATGGTAGAGGAGGCTTTTGATATACATAAGAAAGGCATGACGGAAAGAAAAGGAACTAAGAGCCTGTATTGTATGGAATTCTTTTTGCCAACAAATTCTGTGGAGTTGAAAATATGTTCCAGAGGGAAGAATCATTCTAATGGGAATGGATCCAACTGATAAATGATCACATCCTAGTTGGCCGTGAATACTTACAAATACTACCTCTGACATCTGAGTTTTTTCCTGACTTAGCAATTCCAATTGTTAGGTCATCCTAACGTATTGTTACAGAAACTACAAAGTCCTAGTATTTGCATTCCTTCAATTCTAATAATTATATATGTCTTCTTCCAAATAATCAAAAAGTTGCGTTTGAAATGTTTCGTTATGTTCTGAATAGAGTCATTGAATTTTAACTGTCTTCTTTTCCTTAGGAGTCCAGAATACTTTTTTCTTTTCTTTTCTTTTTTACCGGGGAACCTTACTTTTTTTTTTTTTTTTTTAAGTTGTGGCCATGGATGTGAACTTGAACCTGGCTTTAGCTATAGAGAAACTGTTATTGGCTTAGGGAAACAATAAATCACAATTCCTAGAGCAGAAGTTCTCAAAGGTCTGTATTGCCCCTAATTGTTCATATCTCCATCTGTCAGCAATTCACTCAAAGTCAGATTTTGGGAAGACTTTTTGGAAGCAAAAGAGAGACTGAGAAGATGAAACACAATTAGCATGACTGCTGACAGTTTCCTTCAGAGGGGCAGTAATTGGGGTGTCAGGTAGAACCAGAAAGAGCAGAAAACCTCAAAACAGAATGAAGATCACTTCTGCAGACTGAATAGAGAATTTCCTTAGTTTTCGAAATTTTCCATGGAATTTATAAGACCCACTTAGCTATTCATTTAGGAAGTCCCATGCCTAGATATAACAAAGTTCATCAAAGTGTATACTGGCTTAAACACAGAATACAACTTTACCAATCTGTCAGGCTGTTTCAAATACATCAATAAAGAACACAGCCATGCAACAGCAATGCAGAGAGTTAAGGAAAAATCTCTTTCCTCCGGTGAACTCACCTTTTAGCTTTTGCTGAGATGGGCACCAAGCTTTTCTTTCCTGATCAAGCTTGCTGCATAGGGGATCTGTAAGATAAAAAGAAGCAAAACTCTCCAGGTAAGCTAAATTTGGAAACAGATGTGTAATGGAGAGCTTTCATCATGCCTAACAATTTGATGCCAATGGATCCTCCCTGAGGAGAAAAGGTCTCCATCTGCTCAGCAGTATGGAACTTCTGCGATATACCAATTCCTAAGGCCTGTTAAAAAGCATGTCAAGGACAGAACAGGTGGTCACACCGGATTGTCGCTACAGCTAGTCTCAGAGATTATTATGCGACATTTTCCTTTAAAAACTTTTTTTATATTTGCATTTAATAATATGGTATCCTTATTTTTTATTTAGGTACAAAAACTAATTTGTGATGTTATCATGTATATCTAAGGTTACAAAACTAGAATGTGATTACAAACTAATTCAATGTAGTCTTTCTTTTAATTAGAGTGATAAAATATGCTATCATTACAAATCACAAATAAGAGTAACTAAACACAAACTATTACTCTGGGTAATTTCCCAATAACTACCAAGAAGCATCAGAAATAATTGCACTGAATGGAAAATATGACCCTGGATAAAAAGAATGCTCCCTGGATAAACTTGAAAAGTACTTTTCACTACTGGGGCATTGAATGAAAGCCTATCACATTTGATATGTGCAAATGGTTGAAATTGGACAACATGTATTATTTAGATTTGCCTCTGCAATAACCCCAGTTAAAGTACTCTCATTATGTTACTTATCATTATCATTACAAGGCTAAACTCAGAACTCTAAAGATTCAAATCATTTTACACTTAAGTATTCAGCCTTCTAGAATGTAACACGAAATTCAGCTGTCATGTAAAAGCAATGAGGGAAATAAAATTACTGTCATTCAACGAGGCAACATTTTTGAACACTGTTATATGCATCTCCCTTACTCCAGAATATTTGCTTTGCTCTCCTGATCTACCAGTCCATAAATATGAACTTTTATTAATGGGAGGGAGCTACAAGCATACGATGAAGTTAGTGCTTAAGATTAGCTGGACATTTTGCCGTAATAACTGGTCAGTTAAATCAAACAGTCTTTCTAATGGAAAACAAAGGACAAGACTAAAATACCCATCTCACCATTTTGATATGCAACCACAACATAGATGCATCCAATAGGCACATGTCTGATAAAGGGCATGTACAGCAGCACTGAAATTAATGATTCATAGAGTACCATAAAAAGTTCAGTGTCCTAATCTCATATTTTAGGACATGAACTGAGATCAGCTAGATAACTATGACAAGAATAGCTACATGGGAACCTACTCTAGTTACCTCTTCTTTTCACTCTAGGTTATGCTATACCTGCTGTTCACAGAGATGCACTGAATCCTGATTTTCCATTATGGTGCATGGTGCAATGTGCCAAAATACATGGATCACCTCTCTCTTTAGATGCTTGATATAACAGAGACTTGAAAGGCACTATATTATTTAGGATAACAAGTAGAAATGATGTAAACCTTAGGATATTTGGAATTACCTAACAGAATATATTTGTGCCACTCTCACATTTAGAAAGAGTCCTCAACATCAAGATTACATGAAATAAAGATTGAGTAAGTGTCTGCTCTGTGCCAGGCACTTTTTGAGGTAAGTTACCATCACCATGGGCCATTTCATCAAAGCCACTAAACTACTCATCCTAACCCAAAGAAAACTGCCTGAAGGGTACTACTTTCAAATCTAGGTCAGAATGCCTTTTTCTTTCTTCCTTTCTTTCTTTCCCTTTTTTTTCCCCCAGAAAAAAACAATGTAGCATTTCATTAAGATGGGAAGCTGAGGAAAATAAAAAAGAACTCAGAAAAAAAGGACATTTCCAAATAACCACATTTGATCCAAAATCTGCAGACTGGAATTAAATTGTGTAAAGAATTATCCCCACTCAAACACTGATTGTCTCATTTCTTTCATTAAAACAAAATGAAATAAAAGCTGAACAAAAACAAAGGCAAAAAAGCAAAAGGTTGTGAACTAAAAATCATGTATTTTTTATTCTAAGTCTTAAATCATGAATGATAAAGAATATATTAGCAAATGGCTCAATTGTTAATGACAGCCACCCTATTTCATTGATTTCATTGAAGTTATTATATAACTTCTAAATTACCTAGTTGGCTCTAGTCTATCAAAAGTATTGAGGTCTCACCAAAATAAGATAACTTCTCAGTTTGTGCCAAGAGAGAGTTGGACTGAGCTCAGACATTCAAGTGGGTCAACATCTTGAAAGCAGAAAGATGAGAAGAGGCTCTATAACTAAGCAACAAGGGCCTGCATTGTCAAAATGGCAATAGATCAATAATTAGAGGAGAACCCACTGTAGCCAAAGCCTGTCTACTGCTGGGGAATCTTAAGGCAGATTCCATGGTAGTTCAGACTTGCAGGGACCTCCTTTTGTTGCACATTTAGCCACAAAACCAAAATCCTCTAGTGGCCCAGGGATGTTTTTCTAAAAATACAGTTCAAAAACGTAACCATTTTACCTACTTTAAAAAAACAACAACACGTAAAACATATTTAAAAAATTCTCTGTGTAGAGACGATAGAAATCTGGGCAAGTTCCCATCCTGATGAACACTGGAGAACCTCCAAGAAAAGACCATATCACTGAAGAGCTGTGCCTTCGTCAGAGGGAGCTCTGCTCCTCCAGCAATGGTAAGACCTAGCTCACTTTTCCATGCAAGGACGCACCGTGCTCCTGCCATCAGGAAGTTGTAAACTGCTTTTTTGCAAGTCTACAGTGACTGGAACATTAGTACTAAATCTATTGATTGAACGTGTTTTACTTGAGACTTTTTGTAATGGAGAACTTTGAGACCCTTTCCCCTTGGTTGTGTGTGACTGCAGCATTCTGGAGAAACAGCAGAGGGCACTTCAAGACTAGCACATTTGCTCCTTCTACGCACCTCTAGGAAGCGATCTAGCAAGTTCAAAGGATGTGAATCTGAGTCTAGCCATTTATCATGGGCTCTGTTGCAGCACGTCCTTCAAGAACTATATCTGAAAAAGAGCATGTCCTCAACTATGAGAGGTAAGGTCTGTATCTTATACTACAGTAGTACCTTATACAGAAATGCACTCGCTTAAAAAAGTTGCTGTCAAATTAGCAGTGGGAAAAAAAAGGTTATCAAGACATCAAAACAGTCTCAGCTCATGCTGTAAATTATATTCCAGTCCTTGGAAAAACCTTAATCAAAAGGTTATACAGAGTAAAATACCTTTACCTTCTTTTTTTATAAAAAAAATTGAAATATGATTGACATATAAATATAACATTGTTTCTGTTTCTTCACCTTCTTCTTAACCCTAAGGGGTGATGAATTTTGTTCTTAAAGTGGGACATTTTTTCTAGAATCACTGCTTACTCATAAATGAGAAACCTGTGACTCTTTATTACATTGAACAGTAACGTCATCAGGAACTCACTAAATTCTGTAACTTTTTAATTTGGTTCATAGTGAAAGGAATATATTTCTTTGTTGGTATAAATAAATCCGGTTTAGTCATAAAAACATTTTAAGCACTTGAAAACCCAGGGCAGGGGTAGGGAACTTTAACACAAACTGTGTCAAGAAGTATAAAACTAAGCTATTTTTTTTTTTTTAAAGTTAGCTTGTGGTCATGTGTACATGTTAAATAAACTGCCGATGCTTTAAATCTGACATTGAGATAAATGCACATTCATTTATAAATGCACAAAGAGAGTCAATCATTTGTCTCTCTAGTCATCAAAACTTTGCATTTAACAAACTGGAAAAGGAAGCAATGGTGCAGAAATTATAGTCAGCGGAGAATCTAAAAATGCAGGAGCCAAAGAAATTCATAAGTTTTCTTTCTACGTCAATGATACCCAAGATGCTTTCAATATAATCTTTTGAATAAGAACACTGTGTAACAGCATAGTATAAATGCATTGTTGGTCTATGGGACTCGTTACAAAATATGATGGTTTTAATATATTTGAATTCTCCATTATTGCAGGATAGAGTGGGTTTTTATTTCATCTAAACGGAAAAAAAAATGCCTATTCTGTAGGCAGACGACTATTCTGTAACATATGCTCTGTAAACTTTAAATATAAAATAATAAAATAATTCTAAGTGAATTGTTTGGTTCTCAGGGAGCAAAGCAAGTAACCATATTTACTGATGAATTAGATCATTCAACTAAAAATACCGAGAAAGTTGGTAACTGTGATACCAGCACCTTCTTGATACGCTTTAGACATAATTTTCTAAAGGCGTTTCCCCACAGGTGATAATTCCCATTAGCAAATAAAACAAGCTGAATAGGGACTAGGTAAATTTCTATTCAAGTAACCTTGAGTCTGCTGCCTCAATTCTAAAGCAGATAGTATAGTGTAAACACAAAAATATCTCCAGCCACCAAAGCTTAAGTAGTTCCACTATTAAAGTACTACTTTAAGAAGTACAATCAATCACTCATACTGGCATAGTATTTTATGACTTGCATGGGCATTTCATGTTTATTACACATTTACACCTTACTCTATCCTTATCAGGGCACTAGGTTAGACCTTACAAGAGGTCCCTTTGGTTGAAGAACTGACACTTAATGAACTCTATGGGATGAGTCTTGAACTCAAGTTTGCAGACGTTAAAGCGTGTGTCTTAGTCACAAGGCCAGTACCGTAATATACAAGCTCCACATAACTCAATAGTAATGCCTTCCTTTAGTATTTATGCTAGTAGTTACTCAGCATAAAAGAACATGTGAAGAAATCAGGACCAAGCTAGGGAAATTTGGAAAAATATTAAGAGGACAACTATGTGAAGATATCAGAATTGGGGCAGGGGCTCTCCGTGGGTGGTGATTCACTCAACAAATGTTTACTGACAGCTATCTGATGCTAGACACTGTCCTGGGTGCTGGAGGCAGCAAGAAAACTCTTGGCATGTTAGGGGGTAAGGGAAAGAAAAGAAGGAGAAGAAACAGGAGGGACACATCATGTCTATTTCACCAATTTTTACGTTGTTAGCCTTGATGTGCCTTTGTGGATTTCAGGAATTATGCCTGCAGGGCTGGGGGGAAAATTTCTAGCTTCTCCCAAAGAATTTAATTTGCAACCAGAAATAATTTACTATCTAGTGGAAAGTGAGTTAATAACACTTGTCTAGATAAATAAATACATATGACCAAATATATTGCAATACAGAACCATACAAATGTTTAGTAATACCAATTTGTATCGTCCATGTACCTAATATGTCAAAAGACATGAGATTCTTTTCTTCTACGTATCAGTACTGCCTTATTACATGGATGCAATATCATTTCCTCTTTTACTAAAGAAACCAAATGTTAAAGAAAATTAAGACATTAAAATTATATAACTGGCCTTAGAGAGGGGCACTGAAATAGTTTCCTTTCCTTTTTTTTTAACTTTATTTAAGTGTGTTTTTCCAGGACCCATCAGCTCCAAGTCAAGGAGTTGTCTCAATCTAGTTGTGGAGGGCGCAGCTCACATAGGTCCACATGGGGATCGAATGGGCAACCTTGTTGTTAAGAGCACCGCGCTGTAACCAACTGAACTAACTGGTTGCCCCAATAGTTTCCCTTTTTAATGCCCATTTTACTAGATTCACACCACCCCGAAATCACAAATTTTTGGTGGCATATATGACAATTTTTGTTTTAAAAGTCTGAAAACAATATCCTGAGTAAACTCAGTAAGGTCTTAACATTTTGTATCACTTTACTAACAATTGTCACCCCAATACACTTTAATTACAAAAAAAAAATTTATATCCCTCTACCTCCAATTCTATATTTCAGTTCATCCTCTGGACAAAGAGAACAAGTATATTCATAGCAAGTAATTAGTAGTGCTTATTTTCTAGGTATCAAAAGTTAAAAATAGTAGATACATTTTTTTAACCTCTGTGGGGGCGGGGGAGGGTTCATTGTCCACTGATTAAGAAAATCTTTTTGCTTTCCAGTGAATTTAGGTGCAAAAAAAAAACTAACAAACTAAACCAAAAGAAGAAGAAAGATCCTGTTTAAGAGGCGGCTTATGTTGAGGCGGTTTTCAGAACTGAGAATTGGGAACCAGCACTTGAGATCAAGGAAAACCTCAGGGTTAGAACGTCAAGAAACACTTTTAACAGAGACCCCAGAATGGGGAGAAACACCATGAAATACAACGTGACTTTAGAAATGACTCTTAGCAATCTCCATTCACACAAACATGATTTCTCCCATGGAGAAAGGAAACATTAATAACCATCTTTCTTAAATAGTCCTGACAGAGAGCTAGCTACCTGGCTCTTGAGACAAGACAGGTGGCTATGCAAAGATACATACTTAATGGTATAAGGATGACATAGGCCGGCTCAGAAATGCCGAGCAACCCAAATTATAGCAATCAGGCTGTGAATTATACTGAGAACCAGTGTGTGTCTTTATCCAGGTGCTTGAAAGTACCCTGCAAACACTGAGCAGAAATTTCTCCATTGTAATCATGAAAATGAGGAAGCTGGGGAGACTGGTTTAAAAGCATTAGTGAATAATACCAGGTATATCTGCGTGGGGACAGAGGGCAAGGAATCCATTCAGAAGAAAACAAAAAAATAGACTATTTATTTATCAGACATCTTCCTGTTTTCCTGTTTCTGTATAAATAGATTTTGGTCAGTGTCCACTTGTAGACATGATTAGAATAGAGTGAGTAACACACTTCATTTGGAAATAGGTCCTTTCTTTTCATCTTTCAAGTGAATTGAATTGATTAATTGTGTTATACTAAGTTCTATCGCTAGTGGAGAGCCTGGGTCAGGTCTGGGCAGTGCAAGGAGGGGGAAGATGGAAGACAATTGCCCTTCACTGAGCTTCTAGCACATTCCAGCACTGCATTTGGAATTTTACACAGTGGAAGACGATGCAGGTAGCTCTGGTTTGCCCACAGAGACAATTCACACATCTGTCTATTAACACATGGTAGGTAGTTATGTTCAGAGGAAACGTACTGACACATCTGTTTATCCTGTGTCTAAGTAAATCTCTTGGTAATTAACATCTAAACCAGCTGAGAAATAAGTGGACCAAAGGATTTCACAGCAAAAATCATACACATTGGGTGGTTTGAAAACAAGCCCATCCAGTTACATTTATTTTTAAGCAAAAATGCATCTTACAATTTGTAACTGTTGCACCATTTCTTCTCGGTAGGCTAGTTCCCTTTTCATCTGATCCTGAAAATTATCTAGTAGGAGAGAGACACAGAGAAAGAAATTAATTGAAGTGCAAAATCTACTTTTAGTATATTTAGAAAAAAATATTACTGACAGTCCCGTAGAAACCTCCTCCACATTTCTGGTATTTAAAAAATAAATAAATAAATAACATGGTTGCTTGAAGGAATATTTTCAAGACTATCATTTAATCAGAATAGACAGTCAACTCGGAGAGGGTAAGGTCTATATCCCATATGTCACAGTAGCTCATAAACCATCTAGTACAATCCCTTGCATATAATCATTACTCAGGAATGTCGGGTGCAAACATGTTCGCTAACTTTGCACACTTGAGCAAGTCACAGGTATTGAACGCTTTCACTGTGTTCTGAAGTCCAGATTGAGTAAGAGGGTCAATCTGAGATCACAGGAAAGGCAGACTCTTGGGCATGGAATACCTTCTGGGTGATAAGACATTGGTCCATTAGATATGCCTGCCTGGCTTCACTGCAGCCCTTCTCACTCTTAAGAGAGGGATAAACACACTCTGGCCTGAGCCTCCCAACCTGCAAACTCTCTGTCCCTGTATCAGCCATATTTTATGGCTCTCCTTGGGTCTGCTGCGGTTCTACAGAGTTCGCCTCAATCTGAGAAGGGAGGAGCTGTAAGAGATACTGTCATGCAAAATATCTCTGCTACTCGGCACAGCAATCATTTTTATTGCATTCATGGAAAGAAAAGACTGCCTGATGTGTATGGTGTTGTTGCGTCTTCTCCATGGGCTCTCTTTAAAAGTGTGGGCTTGGCTAACCAGCTTTTGGTGGAAAATCAGATCTGCAGTTTAAAGAAAGCAGACACGTTGTCATCCTCTTTTCCTCTCTTCTGCCTTTCACCTGTACATCCAATTGTGGTGTGAGTCCTATACATTCCACCTCCATCCTCTCCTCTCTTGGCCGGTGTTACCTCCCACATGCAGACACACCTTCCCTGAATACTTTCCCTGCTGACCCTCTTGCCTCCAGTCTCTCCTCTACATTCCTTTCTTTCTCCTGCTGAAAAAAATCTGCACTGGCTTCCCATCGCTTTCAAGATAATAAATCCTTTACCACGCGTGAGATGCTGAGCCCTTAGAAATTAAAAACATTTTCCCTTTTCCTTTTTCGACATCTACCTTTCCATACTGTTGGAATTCCTTCCGCAAACTCAAGCGTGTTTTATGTATGTATGCATTTATTTATTTTTAAAGACTTTATTTTCTAGAGAAGTTTTAGGTTCACAACAAAATTAAGAGGAAGCTACAGAGATTTCTCACCCCTACACATGCAGAGCGTCCCCCATTATCGACATCACTCACCAGAGAGGGACATTTGTCACCAGGGATAAACCCACAGTGACACATCATAACCATCCAAAGTCCATAGTGTACCTTAGGGTTCGCTCCTGGTGGTGAACATCCTATGGGCTTGGACAAATGTCTAATAACATATATCCATCATTCTAGTATCATACAGAGTATTTTCATTGCCCTAAAAATCCTCTGTGCTCTGCCTCGTCGTCCCTCTCCGCCCCACTCCTGGCAACCATTTATCTTTTTATTGTCTCCACAGTTTTGCCTTTTATAATACATTTTTTAAAAAGACCCAATCCCTACTTTCACCTCTGAATTTGATGTGAGACATACTGTTCTAGAGGGAAGTATGTGGTACAAAGTAAGGGTGGAGGGAGAGGCCCTCATTCCCTCAGGGAGTTAAGGGGGAGGAAATGCCTGAGCAGAGATGTGGAGAACAGTATTCCACACAAAGACGTGGAAGGAGGAGTGAGGAAGACTCCTCAGTTGGCTGCAGCTAAGGGTGCGGGAGGAAATTCCCTGCACCCCGTCACCCACCACACCACGCTCCAGTCCGCACATGCATTGTTCTTCAGCTTCTTTCTCTGTGCCACTGCTGTGGTCTTGCTCTTACAGTAAACAGCTCCCTTTCCTTCAAAGGCCAGCCTAAATGTCATCACTTCCAGAAAATTTTCAGTGGTTCTCCTGCCTCCTCCTTCCAGAATTAGTCAACCTTCTTTGTACTCCTCAGTGCTCTATACATACCTCTATTAATACATCCATAATACCTACTAGGGTTAGTTGTTCTACCTCTGACTCCCAGCTAACCAACGAGTTCTTGGAGGGCAGTAAGCTAAGTTTTAGACACTTAAAATTTCCAAAGCCCTCCACAGTGGTACACAGCAAGGGCTATTTAATGAAGGAAGAGTGAAAAGAACACTAAAGTATCCACCAGAAGGTCTGGATTCTGCCATGGACAGTAAATACCCCACTCTGGGGGCTCAGATCTTTATCTGAACAAACAAGGGTGTGGAATGAGATGCTCTGTAGGTCTTTTCTGGCTCTAGTGCTTTAAGATTTGGTGACAAGGTAAACTGGTTTAGCTGGGCTCCAATCACCCAGTTCTGTCTTTCCTGTGCTGGGCAAGGGGGAGTGGGTGCTTTTGACTTACACAGAAAACAATGAGGCGTGAGGTACTATGTGAGGGGCTGGCACCCACCCCGCCATCTCAGGATGCTGTGGAGCCAGGTCAAAGACCATGGGTTGGGCATCGGGTAACAGGGAACAAGCACTCCACAAACTGCCCTGGTTCCAAGGCCATTGGCCTTGTACCCAGACTCAAAAGCTTCCAGGAAGATCGGGGTGTTTTCCAGACACCAGGGCACATCCCAAGCAGATCTCCCTCTGTGAAGGAAAGAACTGTCCTCTGAGCCTCCATAGGTTCCTCTGTCCATCTAGGCTCCCGAGGTGCCTCTGACCAGGGTGGTGAACTGAGATGGATTAGGAATAAGGGGCCACCTGAAGCTGACCTGGCTGGGGCACCTACCTGCGACCCTAGAAGATGCTAAGGGCAATTCAGAGTGGAATGGTGATAATTAGCCCTTATTTAACGCATGTTCTTGCTTTATGATGGTACACTTAATATAATTATTTAAGTAAAAATGAAGCCAGTAAAGTGTTAGAAAAAATGGTGAATATTTTATAAGATTGGGGTGGGGAAGGGCATTAAAGACAATAGTTGTCTTTAAACCAAAAAGGGAAATATTGATAGATTTGATTAGACAAGAATTCGAAACTTTGGTGTGACAATAAACTACAAACAAATTAAACTCTGAAAACACAAAACAGCATAGTCAACATTTAAAAGTAATTGATACAAACAAAAGTATATTTGCGATATGACAAGGAATTAATATTTTAGTACATAAAGAATTCATATAAAACAATAAGAAAATGAACATATCAAAAGATATATGAGGAGGGAATATAATGAGCATTCACAAAACATACAAATGGTGGTCGACCTGAAAAGTGTTCAACATCCCTAGTAATGAAAGAAAAGGAAATATGAGGTACCATTTTTCTCCCCGTGTAATTGAGCAAAAATGAAAAGAAAAAATATGTGGTGTTCTAAGGATGGGCATATACTTAGTACAGCCTTTCTGGAAAGCAACGTGAAATGATGTATCAAAAGCTTTAAAAATTCATACTCTTTCACATACCCTAAAAAGGCTGAAACTCTAAAATGTTAACATTGGTTATCTCTAGGTGACAAGATTATAGGTGATTTTTGTTTTCTTCCCTTTGTATTTCTGTTGATTTACGATTTTCCACAAGCATGTGTATAACGTTTGAGTCATAAAGATTGTTCATTGGCAAATGGAAATCAAAAACCTTAACATTTTTGCTATGTTCTAAAGAGTGATGAAGGCCCCATTTAACTAGAGATGAAAAAAATCACTAAGCCAATTTCTCTAATGCAAATCACTTAAAACCCAACTATTTTTGGAAAGCAATAGTATAAAAGGAGGGAGGAGAGAAAAGCACTGAAGCCCAGTCTGTCAGCCAGCACAGGGGCAAAGGCTGCGCTTCGTCAATGTACACAGTTTGAAAAGCCAAAGCATTTTCCAAACGACAATGAAAAGTATCCAGCCTACATTACTGGGACCAGAAGTAAGAAAACCCGTATGGTCCCTTCGGTTCACCTGGTATATCCTACTCATCAAGCAACAGGCGTTGGGGCTCATTTTGTTTACAAAGACTTCACTTTATCACTGCTTTTAAACAACTATTGTGACTTTGGATCTGTGTACAGTGTTTTAGAATTCTGCCATCTCTCCTCCTCCAGAGGATGCTACAAAAAGAGAGAGGAAGAATGGAAACCACTGAAGATAGAATGAATCCAGTAACAGCCACAGGTGAAAGATGGGATAAAGATGAAATGTAGTTTGGTTTTAATGTGAAGTAACCTTAACAGTAACTTGGAAGCGTAATACTTTATAAGAATCTAAAATGATGACAGGGTCAAAATCTACTACTTAAATTTTTCATAAAGCCCCAGTCATTAGGCCTTTTCTGTCATAACCAACTGGCCTTTCCGCTCAGTTCTCTCAAGTACCATGAATTTGTCATCAGATCTACAAATCCAAGGACTCAACTCATGAGCCCTCACTAATCTCCTTTATACAACAGATTTCAGTGATCCAACCCCATCTTTCATTGTCAGTTTTAATCTCTTTGAAGATGATGCCAAAATTTGTACCCATCATGTTTTGTGCCCATAATATGCCAGGTACAATGTGGGCAGCCGCCGGAGAACACGCTTTCCTGAACCTATGTACAAGGCTGCAAGGTAGAGGAGAGCAGTACATGGAAACAATCAAAGAGGAGTGAAGCTATAAGTAAACAAGTAGGACTTCAGCAAAGGGTGCCTACTGCAAAAGTGGGGAGGCTTCTGGGGGTGCTGGAACCTGATCTGTGTCCCAAAAGACGAGGACTACCTAGATGAAGTGGGGGCTTCCAGGCTGGAGAAACTCGGCATGCAGAGGTGGAAAGCGCAGGGAGAGAGCAGTCTGCTAGAGAACTGGAGCTGTGCAGGGGGAGAGGTGGAAATAAGCCTGGAGAGGCAGGGTGGGTATCAAACCAAATTCCACTGCGCGTTCCATCCTCTGTAACTACAGCCCAGTAAATCTCCAGAAGTTCTGGCTTCTGATATCAACTGGTTTACTAGAAAGTCCCTGCAGGACTGCAAGGGTCAAACTTTCAAACGGAATATGGTAGCAACAACACACATTACTACACATCAGTCCCTGCGCTAAACACTTTATCCGTGCCACTCACAGCAACCCTTTGAGGTAGGTAGTAGCATCGTTTTACAGGTGGAAATGAGCTGAGGTGACTTGCCTAAGGTTTCTCAGTGGGGGAGTCGGGCCACCAAATGTGGAACCTCGCTGCTAAGCATCCTGCTTCTCTACCTCTGTCCTAATGGCAAATGCCTGCCTGTTTCGCTTCTGTCCTCCTCCCGGCATTTCCCCGTTGGGGGCTTGCAGAGTACGTAGGAGAGCAGCTCTGAGCCTCCATCCTAGTAAGTGGAGAGACACGCTTATTCTTCCTCCGCCTCTCAATCTCTGCCCCCTGCCTCCAAGAGACTTGCTTTCTCCTCCTTCCTCTCTCTTCTTCCTTCTCCTTCTCCACTTCCTTTGCCTCCTTCCTCGTCCTCCCTTCATCCTCATCCTCCTTCTCTTCTTTCCTCTTTCTCTTTTTCCTCTCCGTCCTCTTCCTCTTCCTTTTCTCTCCTCCTCCTCCTCCTCTTCCTCCCTCTAATCTTCGTCCTTACCTTTATTCATTCCTGGCGTCCTCACTAACTCTCAGAACCACGAGAAGCCCATGAGAAACTCAGAAATGTGGACCCATTTTAGGAAATGCTTTTCTAGAGCTCAATGTTAATAACCTCCTCTCGCGCCTTCTGCTCCGTTATCCCCCATCATCATCGCAGCTGACATTACGGGGCGCTTAT
Source organism: Rhinolophus sinicus (assembly GCF_036562045.2). NCBI lineage: Eukaryota > Metazoa > Chordata > Mammalia > Chiroptera > Rhinolophidae > Rhinolophus > Rhinolophus sinicus. Next base: position 21,431,401 of record NC_133758.1, on the reverse strand, counting down.
CCCGTGCTAGGCGTGTGCGCAGCCCTTCACGTGGGTCCTCTCACTTAGTCCTCTCATCCTCCTATGATACTGGAATGATCTGGGCCAGCATACAGTTCCCAAGGTCCTACAACCAGGAAGCATCAGAGCCCCAAAGTGTACGCAGGTCTGGTCGATTTTTGAGCCTGGATTCCTAATAGTCACATGTGACAGCTTTGCCTAACTCCCCAGCGCTCTAAGCGACCTGGATTTTAGGTGTCCTGACTGCGAGTGTCTGTCCACCTCCTCATAAAAAGCTCTGCAAAACTCTGGCTGGGATTCCTCTATGCTTCCTTTTGATGCGGCTTCACCGAGTTCCGTTTTCCCCTCTCCATCTGAGTAAATCTAAATCTGTCTGCCAGCCTCACGGCCTCTCACTTTCAGTTAACCAGCACGTAATGTGCACCTGCTATTTGCATTGGTGTGAAATTAACTGCCTCTTTGTGGTGTATCTAAACCACGCATTATTCAAACTTAGGCACACACACACCACTTCCTTGGTCAGTGGAACACACTGCAGATAAAAAAAGAGGACAATTTTGTTGTTGTTTAATTGAAGTGTTTCATATATGTGGTAATCACTGATTCATTTTAATTCATATAAAAAGGCTGAATGACAAGTCTGAATCATAGTTGGCCAGTTGTACTATAACATTCTAATTAAAAAAATAGACATATGTACACGTTATATAGTTAAGCAGTTAATAAGGAAAATGTATACATGATTATAAATTAATTTGTTCAAATGATTAATTAGCCTTTATTCATGGGATAAATTCTGGCTACACTGGTTTCATAGGAAGGTAGGTGGGCACCTGAGTGATTCAACGGGACTTGGACCCACTCTGCTGGGTCTAAAAGCAGGGATTTGCAAACTCAGTAACAATTAGATCAACATCAGCTTATAGAGGAAACTAATCATTTAATGTTTGCTCATGGCTGCAAGGAATGGTGCAGTCTTTCTTAAGACACATTGTTAGAAATGAGAGAACCCTGAATCCTTTGGAAGCATCTGCTTTTTAAGGTTTCAAAGATATGTTTAATATGTTTCCTTTTTTCTCAAAGCTTCAAAGGTCATGATGTTTCTAACACACTATCAAAAGCTAGTGGCCATTCTCCTCCCTTCGATCTTATTCTAAGCCTCAGCAGGCATTCTCTAAGTTCCAAATACTGAGTTCCAAACCTCCCTTGTGGGTACTAAGAGATCACAAGTTTGGCAGGCCTTGTTGCTCCTTGCCGTCAGAGCTCTTTTCTGTCATGCGTCCGCTTCAGTTTTACTGCACTAAGCATTCTGGTGGAACGCACTACGACATGTTACCAGGAACCTAGTACGATTCAAAAACACTGCCCCGAGAGGGCACCTCTTTCAGTTGTGCTGACGATTACATTGGAGAAACCCTGGTGAATGCAGACTTTCATGATCATCTTATTTAAATTGTCACAATTACTGGAAAATCTTCTTCCAGATGCTGGTCTATGGCCCTAGCACAGGAATCGCCAACATGTATTTTGTGATGCCCAGATTAATAAACAAGGGGCACGCTGACATTCTAAAAAATGACCCAGAAAAAATTAATAGTAAATGTATATAATTTAAAATATAAGCGTGCATACTATTTTCTTTCCCAGTTTCCTTTCTCTTGGAGAGAGGACTATGACTAAGTGAAACGCCAAAAAACTTGAAAAAATACTATTGTTCTGTATATGTCCAAATGTGACTCAGACCAGGGCTGGTAAACTTTAGAAATCTGGCCACCTACATAAAGTCTTTCTGAAATTCCAGCACTCTGGGAGTAGAACCAATAGTTTTTACCCTACAATATCTCCTGCCACCAAAGTTGGAATGGAATTTTAATATTAAATATGGATAGAGAATCCAAAACTACTAAAATTATACTAATTTCAATTAACAAAATAAATATGTGTATACACTGAATTGTTAAATTTTAAATATTCATGTTTATACATATCTCAAACACCAACCAGCTCTCCAGCTAGCATTATCTGAGAATAAAAATTAATTGTTCATTTGTTTTTCCTACCTTAGAGAATAAAATACGTGAGTTATTCTTTTAAAACATATATATATATAACTGAATATTTAGATACATCTATTTATTTAATGTATATTTGCATATATATTTAAAAATACACAATATATACACACAGATACACACATACCAATACAATAAATACCAAAAGTTCTTGTAAGAAATCTCATCTGTGAGCTGATTCAAAGCATAAATAACAAGCTAAAATTTCCAAATATTTAGACAGAGACCACAGGAAGACCAAATGGTGCTTTACAGTCACTTAATACTTAGAATCATATTCGTAAGTCTAATAATAGAAATGTCATAAAATATCATCATGCAATGAAATGAAAGTGATTTCTTACTGAATACTGGGAAAGATGTATTTCCTTTTAACACTTGGAATTCTTGTTCTAGTCGTCTTCGTAAATCTATTTGTTCAAATAAAACCTTCTGAAGTTCTTCTAATAAAGAAAAAAAGAAGAGTCATTTTACTAATCTTTACAAATAACTCTCCAGAGAACTGTTATATATGGCAATTTATTATTATAAGACGAAATATTTTACCAGTTTAAAGAGTGTTGCATAGACATAGGATAGATTTTGTGCAGAAATCCATGAATATAAATCAATGTAATATATTATTTTAAAGTATTATATTACAGTGTCATGTATTGATTGATATGTATGCATTAATCTCAATTATATCCACCCAATGGTCCATATATTATTCATATGTTGCTTGTCAAGCTTAAAATATGGCATAGAACAAAAATATCCTCCTATTATCTCTATGGCATTTTAAAGCTAAGAGAAGTTCTACAGAATTAAAACTTTTCTTTACCTTTCCCCATATTTTCTACATCCTTTTTGAGTGAATGAGGTGAATTTGTTTCTTGTGTGTGGTCACCTTTTAAAAAAAGGAGAAAAAAATATTAGTTTTCTGTAGGCTGTTTTCTGCAAGTTTTTCTCTTCATTTTCTTTTCATAACTACAAAAGAGCTTATTATTTAATATAACTTGAAAGTGGAAATCCTCAGAACCGAATGTCCTCATTTGCTCGTGCCCAATTCCCCTGAAGCGTAGCGGGGAGCTGGAAAAAATGAGGGTGCAGTGTACGTAGCCTGTGATGGCAGCTCCGTGAAAGCAGATTCCTGATGTTAACCTCCTTCCAGCCTCCACCATTATCCATCCTTTACAATGAAGGCAATTGCTAGAATGGGAAAGAGAGGAGGTTGAACATTCAACATTTCTGGAGGAGGTTCGATCAGAGTCCCTCTCCTTTCAGAAGTGAAGAAGCTTCTGTCTGTTGGAAGGCCCTCAAGATGGTGGAAGCAGAGGCCTCTTACCATCTTGGGTCGCCAAAATTTGGAGCAATGACAAAGAAAAGGGAGGATGTTTGAGTTGTTCCTGGAAGAGAATTTATAAGCCTGGAGCAATTTCCTAATAACTGACAGTTTTTCTAAATCAACATAAAACAGAGACATGAAATAGTTATCTTATGCTAGTTTGTAATAGTCACACGCTTGCTGATAGCTTCCTAACTACTTGGATTTAACCAATAAAAACTCCATTGTAGACAAAGGTTAGATTGTTTTTCTTATCTGTTTTGCTTATATGCCAACTAGAATGATGGCAAGCTAAAGAAATGTATTTATTTACACTCATAAATTGAGTCTACATAACCCAAAAAACATAAATGAATAAAAAAATCCAATCATTCAGCTAACCAGAATTTTGTTTTCAAATTTCAATCTGCTATCTGCGACTACCCACATAATGTAATAAGCTTTCCATTCCATTTGAAGAGGTATGGTAATACAGACAAAAGTGCTCTGAGGTTTCATCCATCCCTCCTTCCTCCCCCCAGGTTAGCTCCCTCCTCTGTGCTCTTAGCAATGTGTGCTTACTTGCCTTCTGCACCCATGAGGTGCCATGCTACTTGAAGGTATGGATGCTTTTTTTCCTGCATGGCCAGTGCCTAGGATGGTGTGGCACACGTAATAGGTATTCAACAAAGTGTCTTTGGTTGTCACTGAAAAGAACCCCAGGAGGTTGTAAATTCTAAATTAATAGCACAGGCCAGAATGCATCATTTCAATTCTCTCCTCACTATTTATTTATCTCCCTTCCTCAGCAAGAAATGGAATGTAATGGCCCTGGGCACTTGTAGGAATACTGGGAGATTTCACCGTCAAGGTAAAAATTCCTGCAAAGAGGGAGACAGAATTTCTCCCCTAGCAGTGGCCTACAATATTAAGGACGGACAGGAAAATCCTTAATATGATATTACGAATGGCGATTCTGCATTCCACCTGATGACTGTTGGGAGTACGTGTGTGCAGGTATTTGTGTGTGCATACATGTGTATTTAAATGCATATATGTAAATATAATATATGCAAATATCCCTGCACACATGCATAGTTATGGTGCTTCCCTGCTCCCCATCATTAGGACAATAAGATCTTTGGCATCCATTAATTCTTTCATGTCAGGCATTTTCTCTATTATCTAGATCATACTTGCACAAACTCATTCCCACTCTCATCTTGGATATGACCACTCTCTATAAGCTTTTAAACATTAGTACCTTGGCATTCCTCTCCATATAATAAAATAATGAGGAAATATCTGTGAAGTAGTCTAAATATAGTCCTTAATATAATTCCTACAAAATACTACTGTCTTAAAGAACAGTAACATGCACGTTGATAACAAATCATAAATATGTAAACCGAGAAGAGTGGTATTTTGAAATGAAGATAAGTGCATATTATGTGCAGTTTTGCCTATGTTTGCTCTAGTCTCAGTTAGCAGGTTAGGTGTGCAGACCTTTCATACTCACATACAGTATTGAGTCTGAACAAGAGAAGAAACAAGTATGTATATATATCTCTGTATCCATTTACAGGCCAAAATGAGATTTTATCCCAACTACTCGAAACTTGATTTAAGTAACATATTTTGTTTCTGAATAGGCAACTTTAGAAACCATGTGCTTAGTGCATTATAGACCAGATTCTTTCCGATTCATTTATGTGTTTTGTGAACTGCCTGCCTTATATTACATTTTAATTAGATCGTTAAATTAAAAAATTAAAATATGATATGTTAAAATGCATTTCTTTTCCACTTCACAATTAGGAGGTCTACATAGGTATGAAACCATGAAACGAAGGGCCAGTAAATGGAAACTATATTAACCACAGGCAAATCTACTGATGATATTAATAATAAGCTTTTCTGGGGCCGGCCCAGTGGCTCAGGCAGTTAGAGCTCCATGCTCCTAACTCCAAAGGCTGCCAGTTCGATTCCCACATGGGCCAGTGGGCTCTCAACCACAAGGTTGCCGGTTCAATTCCTCGACTCCCGCAAGGGATGGTGGGCAGCGCCCCCTGCAACTAAGTTTGAACACGGCACCTTGAGCTGAGCTGCCGCTGAGCTCCCGGATGGCTCAGTTGGTTGGAGCGCATCCTCTCAACCACAAGGTTGCCGGTTTGACTCCCGCAAAGGATGGTGGGCTGCGCCCCCTGCAACTAGCAACAGCAACTGGACCTGGAGCTGAACTGTGCCCTCCACAACTAAGACTGAAAGGACAACAACTTGAAGCTGAATGGCACCCTCCACAACTAAGATTGAAAGGACAACAACTTGACTTGGAAAAAAGGCCTGGAAGTACACACTGTTCCCCAGTAAAGTCCTGTTCCCCTTCCCCAATAAAATCTTAAAAAACAATAATAATAAAAAGATAAGCTTTTCTTTTCATCAGCATTGTGGAGGTTTTATTAATATTTTACATCAGTGTCTATTTCAAAGAGATATTTTGCTGCAACTTCTGGGTAAAATCTGCCAATTTTGAGTTTAGAATCTTTCATTTACAAAGGGTTGTTTAAAATGGTTAAATGTTAGGTAAATAAGGAGCACAGACGCTTCAGCTGCCTTTTAAATATCTGGACCGCTGCCTTTTGTATATTACTAATCTGTAAAAACCAGATTGTTAATGGTGGTTAAAAATGACCTCTGGGAGCCTGGATATGTTTGTTCACTATTACTGCTAATGTTTTCCATCTGGTTAAAAAAAAAAAAAAAGCAGTCTAATACTAGATTAAATAAATGAGATTTAGTTGACAATGAGCTTCCAATTTTTATAAATATTCTATTAGGTTAAATATATTTTACTTTTCCAAAAATAATGAATGGGTTTGGAGACACCCCAAAATTAAAATCGTTATTTTCCTTCTCACTATGTTCTCCCTTTTAAAAAGTTACAAAGTGTGTGGGGGGCATAGATATCTTAATTGTGTAGAATTCTAGGAGAGAAAATTATAACATGGAAGGAAACTCTTTCTTGGAGGCTTGGCCTGAAATATATCTTCAGTCAGACAATTGGGTGGCTTAAAGTCAGAGAGTAATGGATAATTAGGGCATAAAACACATCCTGTGGATTGCTGTGGCCAGAGCTGCTGCTCAGGGATCTGTCTACACTAGCACTCCACAAGTGCACATTCGTGAGGCCAGCTCATTGTCACTTGCATCCTTGCCCATAAATCCTGCTCACCCGGTAGGTAGAGGCGGCTTCGTGTCACATCAGGAAAACTGCACCTTGCTGAATGCAGTAAAGGCCAGAGAGCTTGGGGCCCCATGGTTCCTGCTTCCCTGGTCTCTCCAGGGTCCTCTAGCACCAGGTGGTCCCACATCCCAGGTGAATGTCCCCCCCCACCCGTTTCTGCCCTCACACAGCCATCAGAAACTGGAATTTCAAGACGGATGGATACGAGAATATGCCATGTTTAAGCAGACATGAGCAGTAAACAGGAGAGGAGAAGGAGACTGGGTATCCAAAGGAGAAAAGAACCAAAGAACGGCCAATAGATTCATTAGCATTACCTTTCAAAGCACAGGGTAATTCTCTTAAATATCATGTCACACCTCTGCTCAAGAACCTGCAATGGCTCCCATGGTCTACACTGCAGAATCCACTCAAACTTTCTTCCCTGGAGCCTCCAGGTTCTCCCATAACCTTGTCCCATCTGGCTGAGCTGAGCTATTTTTCTCTATCACCAAACACATACCCTTTACTCTAGGTGGGCCTTTATTTCTCACATCTGCTGGCTCTGCCTTCCGCTGTTTCTCTTGCCTAGTGCTCACGCCCCTCCTCTCCCTGTCCATCCAAAATCAGCATGCCACCCAAGTCTCTACTCTTCCGTAAAGCCTTTCCCAACTTCTGCAAGTGCTGGTGACCTATTCCTTCCTGGTCTAAATTCTAGGTGCTGGTTGTCTTGACTCTGCCACTTTGTACCCAATATTCTGGTGTTTTACAACAGATGCAAGTCTAGTCTTTCCTAGCTAGAAAATCTGCTTTCTGAGGGCAGGGAGACCCTGCTGTACAGGTAACCCTCATCACCTCCTACCCTACATGGTACTCATACATTCCACGAATGCTGTTTGCACTGAATTCAATTTGGTTTGTGAAAGAAATACGAACTAACGTTATTGTAAATCCTCAATGGTCACAAAGGGTTTGTAAGCACTAACTCATTCCTATGAATGAAAAAGCACATTTTGATCCATTTGCATAGTCTAAGACTTACTCTGTATTTTCAGTTTACTGGGAAAGTTTGTGATGATTCCATTTTTATTTCTATCTGACCTTTTGAAATTTCTTTAGAGATAAAATCATAGCACTGAATTTTACACAAGACATGAAACATATTAATGTATATGTCTGCTGTTGCTGCTGACAGAAAAAACACCTGACATTTTTAGAGCTCGTTTAATTTTAGGAGCCAAAGAAGTAGGTCAGATGATCTGTTCTGTTGGTGGTCATGGGGTAGGAGGAAAAGCTGATTAAATAGACGTTACTATTCTCAAGCTAAACTTGAGTTTAATACATAAGATAATTTAAATGTTGCATCGTGTGTGTGTGTGTGTGTGTGGTACAATACAAAATTTGGATGAAGAATAAAAATTTGGGCATCCATGCACCCTTTCTATGGAAATACATTCTTCTTCTCTTTTCATCCCCACATGGTCTCCTACTCCGTGTCTTGGCTGTCTTCCTTTTCAATTCTCTCTTGAGTCTGCAAACAGCACTCAGAGGCACTGTCCCAGCCAGCAACCCCAGGGGCCAGCAAGTTGCGTATCACTGAAAGGTCCACTGTGTTCCCCTAGGACTGCTGTTGAAAACACTTGATGGAAAACATTCGGAGAAAATATTTCCTTTTATAGAAAGAGTGTTATTTAATTGCACACTCAAGGATAAATTTAATCAATGAAACTATTTTGGTTTGGGGCTATGTCTATACATGAAATACACATGTACTCTAACATTGGGATGAAGAATAAAACATTTTAGTTAAATATCGAGATGTTTCCATAGTTGGTGAGGGCTTCTGTGCAACTTAATGTGTTCTGGTGCAGGGGTGCTGACGCTGGAAGGGAAGGCATAATCCACTAGCCAGGTTACAGTCTCTGCCTATAGTTCCCCAAAGCAGTGTCATGCCCTCAGGGCTGGTTCCACCTCTCTCCTCCCAGCCAGCCTAGCACAGGGCCTGGCCTCTGTTGAACAATGAACCAAGATGGCATTTATAATGTTTAATTCCTTAATAAACTCTGAATTTTAACAATGAAGCTTAGTTTTACAATCGGGATTTAGTTTAGATTTTCTGGAATTTTTATTTTCTCTTTCCCTAACAACCTAGCTTACAATTTGAATGGGGTCAAAGATAATCTACAGATAGAATAACTAGGACATTTGCCAATAACCAAAATTTAGCACGACATATGCTTTAAAAAGGGTTTTAAGGACACTTTGTGTTAAAGCATTTAAAAAAAATCAATTACACAGAAAGCAAAGTTAAATTAATTTTCTCCTCTATCAATGGGACATGGACTTCTGCTAATTTCTTGGTGTTAAATTCTACATTAAACTCTTCCCCTGTGACACTTGGCACGTTAGTGAGGTCACAAAACAGAAGAGAAAAAAAATCAATACCACTGGAGAGTGTATGGTACAGAATGAACTAACAAAACAGTAACTCCATTAGTGAAAAACAGGAACAAGAGCAAGATTCATAGCGGTGGGGTTATAGTAAACGGAGAGTTATGGCAAACATTATAATTCATGACCAAAATTTATTGCGAGGTGCATACACATTGCTTTTGGAATCAGAATATCAAATATCTTTGATTAGTGAATCTTAAGTTCATTCAGAATTCTCTTGAGTTTTAGAACTTGTGTTGCCAATTTATGCTACTTAATTTTTTTTTTCCTGGAGAGTTTTATTTTTGGTCTTCTCTATATCTTTGTTTCCTATACATTTTTAAAAATCACAAGTAAGAAGGGACATTTTTCATAAATAAAAAGAAACTGATATCTGAAAATATAGGGATTATTTAATTTTGAATACATATACTGAAAGACCTAAAAAGTCATTGTTCATTAAAATGTCAGTATTTATTTAGAGGTGGGAGATTTTATCAAATTTTACAGGTGGATAAACTGAGGCACAAAGTAGTTAAAGGGCTTACCCAAAGTCATCTAGGAAGTGAGAGAATTAAAACTCAGATCTACTAGTCTGTACTTTTTAAAATTTTTCTTCTTTTCCTGTTTCTTAAAAAAAAACCCATAAGCATGTTCTAAAATAGAATGGAATAATAAATCAGAGTGCCTCATCTGCTATATATTCATGAGAAGTGTAACTGCTTCTTACTATTCTCAGAAATCCATCCATAGCATATTAAGTACACTAGAGAATCATACAAGTTGAAAATCAAATTGATTTTAAAACTTCTATACATATAACAAGATGCAGCCACGCTTAGAGTCCAATGGTGCTGGCTTTTCTACAATGAAGGGGATTGAAATTGGGGATGAGTCCACTTTACGTGATTTCCTTGACCTGCAATAGCTTTGAGCTGCTGTCTTACCAGCTCACCCCACTGCATTCAATTTCAAATCACTTAACTTCACTAAAGTTATTCAAAACAGATATGCAAAACCTTACTTGGAGATTGCAAGAAAATGCTGCCATTTATACTTTTGAATAGGTAATATTTTGACCAAACAACTATCTCTGTAATCTATATTACTTGGCTTTAAGCCATGGGTCTAATTTTAAGGAGACCTATAGATAAAAGTTTTACTGGCTCCTAAGGACTTTTGGGCTGCTTAAAAACTTCATGTCTGGTCCTTCTAATTATACAGAAGTACAAATTCTGCTGTGTGGAAGGTTGATGACCATTAACAGGGAGATGTTTAAGAAATCATTTAAAAATAAAATCTCTTTGAAATTGCTGAGAAGTAACAGTTACCAATAAGGCTGAAAGGTTCAAAGGAGGCTAAATTTAATTAAAATGATGAACGGAAAAATCAACTGGAACTAAGTATTGCTGCTGATTTTGTAGTAGGGATCCATTAAAGCAAGTATCTACCATTAAAGATATGTCTATATCCTTATTGTTTAGAGAAAGGTCAGAGAAATTTCTTGACAAACTATATTTATGATTGCCAGGGGGAGGAAATTCATATAAAAAAATTAAAAATTGCTTACTGACTTATTAGGTAGTTTGAAAAGACATTTCAATTCTTTTACGTTACACTGCATATGTACTCAATTAAAATACTGATATTTTCCAATCACAATGATTGAATTAAACACTGGCTAAAGGACACATGGTTATATCAACCTGATTGGATGGTATTTTGTGTAGACCAGGATTAGAGTTATTCATGCTGCCTTACAGCTGATCTGCTCCCTTCTTTTGATCAGAAGCAACTTGAGAGCAGAGACCGGTGTTGATTCTATCTCTGAATCTCCTAGTAAAGTGCCTAGCACAGAGTAGGTATTTTGAAATATTTGGGGAGTAATTGAGTAAATAAAAAAAATGAATGCTATCATGCACACAGGGGAGTTCACACTTGTTACATGGGGAGAAATAACTCCATTCAGAGCACAGCATTCTTGATAAAGCCTTCTACTGCTACCAGCCCAAAGCAGCTAACCACAGGTCTTCATAATCTCTTTGGGGCCTCTGGATTTTTGACACTTTGCTAAATGAATGGATTCTTGTAGTCTGACCACAAGCAAATACATTAAGACCCAAACACAGGCCAATTGGGTGCCCACTCTGGGATTTTCTCAAGTGTGCATTCCAATGTGAAGACCATTAGCTAATGTTTCCTATAAGCAAGACAGCTGCAGGTACACCAAGTCCTCCAGGAACCCAAACTCCTTAACTAACGCTTGGTGTTTAACACATCTCCGCCTTCTCAGAAAAGAAACCATGAGGATGAAGTACTTGTGACCCATGATTCCAAGATAAATTTAACAAAGTATATTCCTCACCTGAACATTTGTTCATCTCAATAATGTTTTCATCCCTTCCATAGCCCACCTGTTTCCCATTCAATACAGATAATAATGTGATACACCGTACTACCTACATACTTCCCTGAATAATGCGAGAATGAAATTGTAATATGGAAAATCAATGTGGAACAAGTTTCTCTGGGAATCTGTATCAAATTAATTATTGTGAGGAAGGAACTAGTAATACATCAATAGCATGACTAGGTGTCATTACCGACATAACTATTGACTATACTGCCCTGAGCTCCAGGCACTGAGTAAATTTTATGTGAACACCAATCCTGACTATACTTTTACTTCCTTCCTTTTGGCATTTGTATTTCCATCTGAATATCAAATGACAGTGGATTCCATGGTTTTTATCCACTCTGGCTATCATCCTTGGGGTTCTGATGGCTTTTCAGGGTTTACTGAACTAAGTGTGGGGGAACAAACCCCTTCCAAGGCCAGGAGGAACTTGTTTTCAAATAAAACCAGCCCAGCCATCCAAATCGAAGCATGATGAAGAAGAGAAATTCAGTTCCTAACAAATCTACAGAGACTTAATATATATGAAACCAAGACTATAACTCTGTGAAGGAATCAGTATGTTCTAATACATTTAGATTTCCAATGGGTAGGCACATTTGTGGAAATGTTAATTGAAAATTTTTATAATAATTATAAATACTAGCTGTTACTGCAATGTAGGACATCAAAGTTCCTAAAAAAAGATAATTCCAGATTGTGGAATTTGGATTTTCTCATTAAATGTATGGAAACTTTTAAATTTAACAACTTAAACATCAAATTATCCCATAGTTTTGTACAAATCATTGTTAGCTCTTGTAAAACTATGTACATTTTACATCCTTTATAGAAGATTTAAAATTTTTTATTTCTATTTCCTTCAAAATTTGCACCCAAATAGAACAACAGTTTAGCACAGGCAGACTTATAATTTATAATTATTTCTGGTTTAGCTAAATGAAGTGTAAGGTCTGATGTGAATTTAGTCTCTAAATGTGTTATTTTATATTAAATACATGTCTACTATAATTTAAACTTTAATATCACCAACAGCCAACTTCAAAATAAAAATCCTCCAAATACAGGCCGTCAAAAACAACTTTAAAATTAATGTGTATGAATTACAAAGTACTAATTTTAACAAGCAACACTAAATTAAAACCTGTCTTAAAATTAGTAAATGAAAAGTGGGGTCCATGTCCTACTTTATACAGGTTACAGGATTTTAAAAATACCGTCACTGCTCATGCAAATTTTCTTATTTTATTGGACTTTGAGCTTCAGGGGGCCTCCTCACAAAATGGGGTCATACATAAAATAAAACAAAACCAAAGAAAAATTCCCTCCAAAGTAAGTTCCTGAGAATACCACTAGGATGTGGCATTCTCTTTCTGAGCTTTGTCTATTTTGGTACAGAGGAATGAGAATTCTCTAAGTGCTCATTGGTTGTACAATACAGACCTAGCAAAGGTCTCCATCCACTTCAGCTATTGAAACAGCCCGAGTTAATTTGCATTCAGCAGAGTACATATAGACTCCCATCTGTGGTTTCCAGGCATGGGAGAAATTGGGCTACTTTTAAATCTATTTTTAGCTATACAGAGCCACTAAATATCATTTGATCTGGGGCTGAGGAATATTCCTAAAATTGTTTTTTCATATTCATGCATGCGTTGTTTCCAGTGGCTATTAATTTCTACACATATCAAACAAACAGAGGCAATCGACTATCTAGAAATGTCTGGGAAATGGCTAGATATTACGGAACCAATCCAACAGAATTAGAGACCTCCATGTGTATGCGTGTGTGCGTGCACAAACTCATTAGAGATTCCTTGGTAGTAATCCTTTCCATTTCAGTCCTCAATTTTGTGAAATATCATGGTAGGGAGGTGGAAGTTTCTGGGCAAATACCACTGCCTTTGTGACTTTGCATTGTACACTTCAGGTTGTAAGAGAAAAATCCACACAACAATTTTATCATGTTAGACATTTAGAGCAAATTTGTGAAAGGTAATTTTATTAATTTTCAAAGGGACATAAGGCTTTAATGTGTGGAAGTGATAATAAAAAATATTTAAAATGTGGTAACAAACAGGTAAAGCCAGAATGCACAAAAAGCCAACATTGTGTATTTTATGTAGACGTGGGGTGGCCACTCACCAATGATATACCACAAAATTATTTTTAGTAACTCAGTGTGGTCAGCCAAAATTGGATGTTGACCAATATTTATAGGATACATTCATGAAATAATTTGGAAATATTTGACCATATATATATAAAGCTTTCTTCCCATGATGTATAAAGCTATTTTTTCCCATTAAAATAGGTATTTGCCTTTTGCCATTTAAGATATTGAGAAGTTTCCTTTATGAGAAAACAAAAACAAAGGTTTGGAGACCTTTTTCAGTTGTACTTTGCTGTTATATAAGATTCCTTTAAGACCCTATTTTCTTTATTTCTGTT